>NC_136411.1:143143477-145928939 GCF_051521515.1 Lactuca serriola
TAATCAATGATTTAAATTCTTTTAAATGTTTTATGGGGGGGGATACAAGTAGAATCATGCTAGTTATTATATCAATCACATGTGATTAATAAGCAGCATTCAAATGATTTACTACACATTAGCTGTTTTACCAAACAGTTGTTATTCAAATGATTTTCATATACGTTTTATATGTTTAAAACTCCTTATTAAATTGTTCATTATAAACTGTATGTTTCATTTCAAACTTATTTACAATTGTGTTTCAAACAAATGTTTCTTTATACTTAAACTATTTTACAAATTCTTATACTTTTTAAATACATTTACTTAAGCTCTGTTATACTTATTATCAATTGCATGCCTATATATGTATAGTTATATAAGAAATGTTTAAAGGAGTTAGGAAAGCTCTCCGCCCTATTTCCTTTTCTCCGTTGAGATGTGGTCTGGTGGAGTATCGGGTATTTGTTCGTAAGTCGTTTAAATATTAGTTATATATCATCTGTACATATATAGTCATAAAGGTTCTTCAAGTTCATTCAATACCCTTAGGTAGCAAGGGTATACTTCCATGTCCATACGTACCAGTTACATCACTAGTAAGTAACCATAGGGGTAGCACATGAAGATACAATACTATTACTAGAACAATGAAACATACCATGAGTCAGTTCATTCATGAGTCAGTTCGAGTAGTACACACAGTACATTACTATACATGCTAGATAGAGAGAGAACACACGTTACAGCTAGCACACGCAGAACATTACAGTACATTACTAAACCATTACATAGATATGTTTACATGATTACGCTTACATGAGTATGTTTACATAGATACTTTTACATGAGTGTGTTTACATATACGATAATAGGACATACATCACTAGGTGCTATAGCATGGAACGATTTCAGGATCTAACTATACCAATGAATCGCAACACATTGTGATAGTTATATTGGGTATACATGATCATAGTAATGTGGATGTTCACGGCTTGCAAATATGCAGGGGTCGTGTAAGGGTCCCAAAATCCCTTTGACAGGGGAGCGTCTAGCATGAGATCTATCCATCACATTCTTGATGGGTTTTAGCCAGAAGAACTTTCCTATGTGCGCATGCAAAACCCTAATGCTTGGATCTAGGCTTTCTAATTAAACATGATTTGAATCTAAGACTTCTAATGACTAATTAGGAATAATAACAACATTGAAACAGATCTAGAACAATACCTTTGAATTCCTTGTTGATCTTGTTGTCTTGGAGCTTCTAGAGTCACAATTTTCACTCCTCTAATGGCTTACAAACACCAAATAGCAAGGAGGATGATTTAGGAGAGAGGAGAGGGGAGGAAATCGGCTAGGGTTTCTATGCTTTAGATGAAGTGCCGGTTTACCTTAGCCATGGGGTCTATTGATACTTGTAGACTCCTTAAGGGTTACAACCTAAACCCTAATTGGATAATCTTCTCTTAAGGCTATCCAAATCCTTTCCATAGATATCACCTTGGACGATTTTGAAGCTATCCTAGCTTCTAGAATCCGTCCATTATATATCTATATGGATTTATAGTCTAAAGTTTAACTATCAAACAATTGACAGTTTATACCCTCTTTTTCAATTAATCTCTTTAAGTCACCAAATTAATTCCAATTAATTCTATGACTTATATTAATCAAATAACAATATATTATTCTTTATATTATTCTCATAATATATTAATAATATTTACTCTTTCTTAATAAAACATCCTATCAAGTTGCTATGGTGAAGGCAACCCAAAAGGACCATGCACAACCGGGTCAAATACTTGCCTAATATAGTTGCAGCCTTAGACACTATTCCAACAGTCTCCCACTTGGATAAGTCTAGTAACTATATGCACAAGTACAATTCGGTTTGCAATCGTAGCTCTCAAAGACGTTGTCAAACTCTTATCTTAATCAATCTTGTCCTTTAGATAAGGGATCGTACAGTCCTCTGTTAGATATCATGCTGACAATCCTATGGAATGGTTAGTCAAGCATTTAGGTTTTTCGATCTCTGATTTATTTGACATAGAACTTAATCGAACACATCAATTCAGTTCTGACCGGGCCCGGCACATAAGTCAAATCAAATCATCAAGCGGCCGAGATATCTCTTTTACCTTCTTAGATAAAAGTTGCAGATAAACTTCGACTTATATGCATTTACTTATTCATTAACCAACTATACACAAAAATGCGTTTTATAACACTGAGTTACTGATGCGTTTTCGCATTATCAATGTACAATCAATTAACAAATTACAAACCATATATCTAGGTTTTAAGACTATATGATATTATCGTCTTGCGATCACCCTTTTATATCATATTCCATAAGGTGATTCCAGCAAGCGCGGGTTTGTTCCAATGCTCAAAACTAGTTCATAAGCACTCATGAACGTTGCAGCAACCCTTTGCTATGTCTAACACCATTTAGACAATCTACACACCAATTCATGACAATCTTCATTCATATCTACTTCCAACATATGAACGATTGTGGACAATTTGAATAATTCAATTATTCCTAATAAACTCAATTATTTTGGAAGTCAAAACATGCAAAGTGAAACAATAGTTAAACAATTAACATAAGATAGTAACATTACTCATAAATAAAACTCCTTTATTTAATCATCAAATGTTAATTAGATTTATCTATTACACGTTTCTAATACTATCTAATCTATGCTAATATCATCCTTCAGCCCAATACTCCTAGCATGCTGCAAGTGCTTAACCCTACTTAGTCCCTTCGTAAGCGGATCTGTTGGGTTATCTTCTGATGATATCCTCTTCACTTCGAGTTGTCCTTCTTCTACATGATATCTAATGAAGTGATATTTTCTGTCGATATGTCTTGATCTACCATGATCCCTCGGTTCCTTGGTCAAGGCAACCGCTCCTTCGTTATCACAGAAAATCTCCATGGGCTCCTTTATGGCAGGTACAACTCCAAGATCACCGAAGAAGTTCTTTAGCCATATTGCCTCCTTTGACGCTTCGCTCGCTGCAATGTACTCTGATTCGCACGTTGAATCAGCTACGGTTTCCTGCTTGGAACTCTTCCATGTCACTGCTCCTCCATTTAGGGTAAAGACCCAGCCCGACTGCGAACGGTAGTTGTCCCTGTCGGTCTGAAAACTGGCGTCACTATACCCTCGCACCTTCAAGTCATCACTCCCTCCGAGGACTAAGAACCATTCCTTCGTCCTCCGAAGGTACTTAAGGATATTCTTCACCGCAATCCAATGGGATCTGCCAGGATTCCCTTGATATCTGCTAACCATGCTCAAAGCGAAGGCTACATCAGGGCAAGTACAAGTCATAGCGTACATGATTGAGCCAACTGCGGAAGCGTATGGTACTCGGCTCATTTCTGCTATCTCAGCTTCTGTACTCAGACTTTGAGTCTTACTCAACTTGGCATTACTTTGTATCGATAATTCTCCCTTCTTTGAGTTTTCCATACTAAAACGTTTTAGTACCTTCTTTAAGTAAGTATTCTGACTAAGTCCAATTAGTCTCTTACTTCTTTCTCTTACTATCCTTATTCCCAAAATGTAAGAAGCCTCTCCGAGGTCCTTCATAGCGAAGCACTTCCCGAGCCAGGACTTAACCTCCTGCAGAGTCGGGATGTTGTTTCCTATGAGTAATATGTCATCGACATATAGAACGAGGAAACTTACTATACTCCCACTCGCTTTGACATATACACATGATTCGTCTTCGCTTCGTACAAATCCAAACTCTTTGACTTTCTCATCGAAGCAAAGATTCCATCTGCGAGATGCTTGCTTAAGTCCATAAATGGACTTCTCAAGCTTACACACTCTATTCGGATTCTTCGGATCCACAAACCCCTCTGGCTAAGCCATGTAAACATCCTCAACCAACTTCCTGTTAAGGAAAGCGGTCTTGACATCCATTTGCCAAATCTCATAATCATCAAATGCGGCAATAGCTAGCATCACTCTAATAGATTTAATCTTCGCAACTGGTGAGAAGGTCTCATCATAGTCAACTCCGGGAGTTTGAGTAAAGCCCTTCGCAACCAATCGCGCTTTATATGTGTGTACGTTTCCATCCACGTCGGTCTTCTTCTTGAAGATCCATTTGCACCCAACGGTCTTACGTCCGGGCACATGATCAACCAAATTCCAAACTTGGTTATCATACATGGATTGGATCTCGCTATCCATTGCCTCTTTCCACTTCGCAGACTCCGGGCCTACCATGGCTTCCTTATAGTGATTAGGTTCATCAAGATTTACTAGTGTACCATCACTAATATACGTGTCCCCTTCGGTAGTAATATGAAAACCATAAAACTGGGGATGAACTCTAACTCTATCGGAACGTCTAAGAGGTAAGGACTCATCAATCAGTTCAACCGGAGTTTCTCCTCGGGTTGAGTGCCAGTGGTAGAGGTTCCTTCATCTATCGACTCTTGAATCTCTTCAAGTTTGATCTACCTCCCACTGTCTCCTTGGCTTATGATTTCTCGCTCTCGGAAAACTCCTCTCCTCGCAACAAAGACAACATTGTCCTTCGTGATGGGTTTTGTTCATAAGACATCCTATGTGCTCATACAAACCCTAATGCTTGGATCTAGGTTTCTCTATTGTACATGCTTTGAATCCAAGACTGTAAACCTTAATTCTAGCATATGGGAATCAATATTAACATATAATTAGGTTTATTATATTACCTTGATTGTTATGTACTAATAACAATCCCAATTCTCCTTGAATTGACTTTGGAAGGCTTAGAGTCACAAGTGTCACTCCTCTAATGGCTTACCAACACCAAGAGCAAATGGAGAAGGTATAAGGAGAGAGGAGAGGTATAAGATTTCGTCCTTAGGACCTCTAGGGATCAAGTGTACGAAATTCTAAGGCCTTAGGGGTCTTTATATAGGGTTGGGATTAGGGTTTCAGTCCTTATCCTTATCTAGTTACTTGCCCATCAAGCAACCATAAGATAAGCCTTGGAAATCCCTATCTCTTGGACCTTTGGACGATTTTAAGGATATCCTTATCCTTGAATTCGTCCATCCTTTAACAAGGATAACCATGCCCTATTTTGTAACTATCACATAATTACAATTCAGCCCCTCTAGTTTAATTAATTACACCTGATCACAAAATTAATTCTAAATTAATTATTGACCAATATTAATTAAACAAATATGATTTCTCCTTTAATATATTATTCTTATAACATATTAATAAATCATAATAACCTCTCTCTCTTTATTTATTTCTCTAATCAAGTTGCTTAGGTGAAGGCAACCCAAAAGGACCATGCACCATCGGGTCAAGTACATACCAAAATAGTTATGGACTTAGACACTAATCCAACAGTCTCCCACTTGGATAAGTCTAACAACTATTATGCGTATGACTTCAGATCCTGATCTGCAATCGTAGCTTTCCAAAGCCACTATCAACTCTGATCCTATCAGATATGCGTGTCCTTAGATAAGGGATCATATATTCCTCCATTCTAGATATCATATGAGATATGATTTCAAATCATTCTCTTTGTACTACTTCTCGATTTCTGATTTATGATGACTGACTAATTGAACAAATCAAATTAGCCCTAGCCCGGCCGAGCATTTACGTTTGTCATCACAAAATCATCGAGGGGCCCAAAGATATCGCTTTTATCATACTTTGGATAAAAGGAACAGATAAACTTTGATACAATGCTTGCTTGCACTCACTCACCGAATCACACACAACAATATGTTTTATAACACCAAGTTACTAGTGCGTTTACATATTATCAATGTGCAACCGATTCGCAAGATACAACTCACACATCTCGGTTTCAAGAACATAAGATGTTATCATCTCACCAATCACTCGTGATACAATTCATGGAGTGATCCAAGTGAGTGTGGGTTTAATCCAATGCTCAAATTCATATTCATAAGCACTCACGAACGTTGCAGCAAACATTTGCTTATGTCTAATATTCTTTTAGACAATCCACACACCAATTCATGACAGTCTTCATTCATATCTAGTTCCAACATATGAACGACTGTGGCCCGTTTGAATAATTCGATTATTCTTAATAAACTCAATTATTCTGGAAGTCAAAACATGCAAATATGAAACACAAGAATAATACTAATCCCATATGGCCTCAACCCATTGAGCATAAATAAAACACCTTTTATTTATCACCATATTGATTACTCATTATTTGTCGTTTCGGTTAATCAACTTCTTACTTGAATTACAACACTTGTCCCATGCTCCTAGCATGCACACAATGTTTACCTATGGTTCTTAGTTTGTGAAATAGATCAAATTGAACACATTTCCAATCTTTCTCATTTCACGACTCCAAATCCTTTTTCCATAAGTTAAAGAATATCAAATTCTTGCTACTTATAGAATTTGCTAGATTCTAACATTCTATGCAACTATCCTTTCGTAATGTCACTGCACCAAAGTCACAAAGACTTTTGCCAATGATGTTACAAAGTCCTCTATCGGAGATTGTTATAAGACAATTCCTTAGATATGATGTCTCTCACTCAAAGTACATTCCTTTGAACATCCTTTTGCTTAAAAGTTTCTAATCTAGTCATAGATTTTCAATATTCAATTCCCAATATGAATACATTTCCATATTTTCCATATGACAACTTATTCTTAATAGAATCTTGTCTATTCATAATAATGTCGATATGGTCCATCCAATACGGAAACATTTCCATATTTTCCAATACTATACTTCCAACTACTCACAAGCGACCAATCCTTGTCAAACTTTGGATTGTCCTTTGATAGTTGTTGAATTATTTTAGTCAAAACCAATTCTAGTCCCTTTTCCCTCTAAATGCGCTCGACATTTGGAAAATTTTAGAATGGTCAAATATCAAAGCATTTGCAATCGATCTTATACCCGAAGCATATGGGACACGACGCATAATGTTTTATTTGCTATGTTCTCAAAATTCGAATTGTGAAGAGGAATGTCGTAATCATAATCGAAATTTTAAGAACACACTATGTACCCTTGACTAAATTTATTAACATTTCTCAACCTAAACCTTTAGATTTGAAATGAAGCATAATATTCTCTCCCTTAATTATAGCAAAACAACTTTACAACCCTTACGACTTTGCAAGGTATAACTCTTGTTTTCTATAATTAATATTGTCAACTTGCAATACGTGCCTTAATAATCATAACATTTATGCTCCCACTATCATGATGATTATTATAAAACATAACACTTGTGCTCCTACTAGCTTCGACATGTATTCATAAACATCTTAACTTTCAGAAAAACAATGCTTATTGAATTTCTTAAGTTCATGTTTCTCATACTTAGTGCTTTGATAATCTTTTATCAAGGCTTCTTGAACTTATACACCTTTGCCTTCGATAGTTCTATGTGTGTCTAAACACTTAAGACTAATTGCCAAACCTCACAATTCAAATTATGGAAAGGGATGCCGTAACCATAATCGAATTCGAGAATGCAATTTTACAATTACTATCTTCTTAAAATCTTTCTTAGTGAAAGCATTCCCTCACAATCATTTTCATGAAGGAGGAAATCTTATGACACTTAGATTTAAACGGTGTATTTGTTCCTATCCATGTGAATTTGTGAAAACCAAAGTTTACGACAAATTCATACTCATATGGATCGAACTTTCTTAATCTTGATTTCTTGCCTTATGGTAGCACAGCTGCCCACCATGTCTTCCAAGTAGTTAGGCAGCTCACTCTTTCCTATCAATGTACCTTTCATTGATTAAGGTGCTTTGCCTCTTATGCGTTGAAAATGAGAACTCATAAAACTCACATGCATAATTAACTCGATTGGATTGGCACAGAAACAAAATAATGTCAACATGATAGGTTGTAAACCTCAACTCGTGTGCTAGTGATGATCGATAAGGTTTATTTGATTTTTTTCTTGAAACCTTTCAAGACCATTAAGACTCCCAATTACTCCTTGACATATAAGATTCTGTTGTCAAAACATTTCTTGACAAATAAATATTCAAGAGTTAGTGTAGCTTTTATCAAGACAAAACACTTCATAACTTTGGTCCTAGTTGGTCTTTGTCTTATCCAAGACATCACAACTTTCCATAATTGATGAATGTTATAAACCTTACTTTTTCACTCGATGTCACAATCTTAACTTTAAGACTTGTTATTGGAACGAAGTATGATTGACTTATTGATTTAACCATTTCTTCAATTCTTGATTCCTCTTCTTAAACATACAATTGTACTTAGAGGATCAATTGAAATATGGTTCTTGATCATTAAGACCTATCATAAAGCATAAAAGGTACTCTCCCATCTTCTTAGAATGGAGAAACTTTTATCTTTCTGCCTACTTGATTCTTCTTATTCGTTCTGCTATTGATCTAAACCCTTTAATCAATTCAGAATTACACTAAATCTTGTAAGTATAATCATATTTACTAAACCTTTAGTAAATCATGACGAATATCTTTGTTACTCTTATGGTGGACGCAACTTTGTGTATTCGATCTCCAAGTCCTTCACTTGACACTTTGTCAATGAATTAGTCTAATTTCCAAATATGAAATATCTCATTCATCGTGCAACCAAGTTGCATGATTCCAAATTTCTGTCCAATTGAAACTTGGGCGATGAGAAACTCTCCCTATTTGGTAAATTCTCGACTTTTCCATAAACACCATAAATAAGAATCATATCCATTTGTTGTAGAAATATGCAAACACCAATTTTCATAACGATTTCATTGCAAGGAAATAAACAAATAAATAAATAAATAAGTCAAACGAAAATTTACTTTATTATAAAAGCAGCGGAAAACATTTGTCCTTACAATGCAAAATCCATTGAAAACTATGTATTTCAAAAGAAAATTTTCAAACAACTCTATCATAACTATCTAAGCTCAAAATCTAATCATTAAGTCCATGCGATCAAGATCCATTCCTTGTGATTAGATTGATCTTGCTCTTTCAGCAAGCTTCCTTTCTTTTCACCGATCCTGTAAAACATTCAAATGCAATCTTATCACATTATGTATTAAGAATTAATGAATAGGAACTTAATGGAGTTAGATAGTGGATTTTACCTGAAGTGCAGCCATACTCTTTGACTCTCCCATCTTCTGGACTCTTCAGGCTCTTTGGGCAGACTTGTATCCAACGCCCTCGGAAGCATGGTCGGTTGACTTTTCCAACAAATATGCTCCATTGCTTCGCCAAATCATTTCTGATTCAGCAGCAATGAGCATGTAAGTTAGGTCAATGAGGTTGTCGTCATGATCCATCATATAATACTTTCTTTTGAATTCATTATATGATTTAGGAAGTGACTGCAAAACCCAATTTACAGCCAACTCATCTGGGAATGACACACCCAACATGATCAACCTATCAATGTGTGATTTCATTCCTAGAACGTGGGCACACACGGGTTTACCATCTTCATGTTTCATTTCCAATAGGGCCTTAGTGATATTGAACCTTTCAATTCTTCGATCTTGTGGGTTGGGGAGAACAATAGGAGGAGGAGGAGGAAGTGAAGCATGATTTCTCGTTCCTCGATTGAATCGTGGAATACCATCTTCATGTGGAATGCTTGTTCCACGGGATTTGGGAAGACCATAGTTGTCGAACATTGACATCTACAAAACGGGAGAAAAACGAATTCAAGTTAGTTGATTGATTGAGTCCTTAGTAAATCACCCAAATGAAATACTAAGGCTAGGACCCAACACAATATTCTACAACTCGGGAGAGGGATGCCGTAACCCTAATTGCAGAATATTTGAAGGTAAGTGAATGACGATTCGCTAATTTCCACCACGAAAAACGAAAAAAGAAATTCAAGTTTTAAATCTATGAAAACTCCTAGATCCTTTGAGATTCATTGAACTTTCAATGGCATGTTTAAATCTCGATATGCCCCTCTTGTTTGTGACTGGGATGCCGAGGATCACAAAGCGGGTGTGAATAACCATGAAAACTTACATGGTGCCCTCACATGTTACAGTCACCTATTCGATGTGCCGGTAAACCACACACGCTCCACCGAACTATGACAAACATTGAGTCACCCTTTGCTACCTTTGCTTAGAACCATTTAGTGTGCCGGTAAACCACACACGCTCCACTAACGTCTTCGCAAGGGCACAAAGTGTAATTTCATGGAATTGCATCAATTCACTTTTGCCTATGTAACTAAGATAGGGAATTTTATGAAAGCATTTAGTTACTTTAATAATTCATTATAGTTATAATGGAAGGTTTCGTCCTATCCTACCCGTTCGGCTAACGACCCTCCACTAGTCAAGAGTGCGGTGGGTAAGAGTGGATACCCATTCAATCGCCATTTTATAGGCAATTTCCTCAAACACCCCTTATAGACCAGCTTCGTGAATGAGGCCTACTAATGGTAAGAGTGACTTTTACTCATACATATATATAATGTTAGACTTTTAATGTTATATATAGTATAGGGTGTATTTTATACTTTCAAAATACTAAGGTGGTCTAATTTAACAATTATACCTTTAATTCAATTAAATTGTAAACCTAAACTTTTATGGATTTATTAAACTTCTTTAATTATACACCTTAATTAATTAACAAAACCATACGGCTGTGATTTGAACTTTTTCAAAACTATATTAGAGTTTTAGAATTTAACATTCCTAATTAAACTTTTAATCAAATTTTAAATTCCAAACCTTGAGGGCAAGGTTTGAAACATTTCAACACATTAGGGTTTCAACTATTTAAATTTCAAAACTACAAAACTATTGGGTTCAAATTTAAACTATAAAACATAAAGGGAAAAATATGAAACTTTTCATAACAACAAGGATCAAATAACAAATAATCTAAACTAGCATTTAATTACATAATTATCCATATTTGATTTGTTTAATGATTTCTTGCAAAACAATTTATCAATTTACTCAAAATAATTAATCAATTATCTTATAAGGAAATAATTATCTTATTAATTGATAAATATCCTCAATTAGATCAAAAATATAGTCAAATATATCATATAATCGAATTAATATTGATCTAACATGATAAGCTAACTATCCCAATGCAAAAACAGTAAGAAATCCCGAGATAAGCTCTATCTGACGAGTTGACTCGTCGAGTCAAGCCTGGACTCGTCGAGTCACCTTGGACTCGGCGAGTTCAGCTATGGACTCGGCGAGTCCAGCCTCCAAAACACCAAAAATTGAATTTTTCAGATATACAATGCATCAATACAATTGAAACCAATCAAGGCTCTGATACCACTGATGGGTTTTGGTCATAAGACATCCTATGTGCTCATACAAACCCTAATGCTTGGATCTAGGTTTCTCTATTGTACATGCTTTGAATCCAAGACTATAAACCCTAATTCTAGCATATGGGAATCAATATTAACATATAATTAGGTTTATTATATTACCTTGATTGTTATGTAGCAATAACAATCCCAATTCTCCTTGAATTGACTTTGGAAGGCTTAGAGTCACAAGTGTCACTCCTCTAATGGCTTACCAACACCAAGAGCAAATAGAGAAGGTATAAGGAGAGAGGAGAGGTATAAGATTTCGTCCTTAGGACCTTTAGGGATCAAGTGTACGAAATCCTAAGGCCTTAGGGGTCTTTATATAGGGTTGGGATTAGGGTTTCAGTCCTTATCCTTATCTAGTTACTTGCCCATCAAGCAACCATAAGATAAGCCTTGGAAATCCCTATCTCTTGGACCTTTGGACGATTTTAAGGATATCCTTATCCTTGAATTCGTCCATCCTTTAACAAGGATAACCATTGCCCTATTTTGTAACTATCACATAATTACAATTCAGCCCCTCTAGTTTAATTAATTACACTTGATCACAAAATTAATTCTTAATTAATTATTGACCAATATTAGTTAAACAAATATGATTTCTCCTTTAATATATTATTCTTATAACATATTAATAAATCATAATAACCTCTCTCCATTTATTTATTTCTCCAATCAAGTTGCTTAGGTGAAGGCAACCCAAAAGGACTATGCACAATCGGGTCAAATACATACCAAAATAGTTATCGACTTAGACACTAATCCAACACTTCGGTCTATAGAAAAGATATCCAAAGGATGTCTGCGGGTAGCCGATGAAAATACATCGCTCACTTTGAGGTTCGAGCTTGTCGTGAGTATCTCGTCTTACGAAAGCCTCGCAACCCCAAACCTTGATGTGTGCCAATGAGGGAACTTTCCCTGTCCACATCTCGTGAGGTTTTTGGAAACCTTCTTAGTAGGGACTCGGTTAAGGATATGGGCGGCAGTCTCTAAGGCATACCCCCAAAAAGAGATAGGTAGTGAAGCACGACTCATCATAGAGCAACCCATATCCAATAGGGTTCGATTACGCCTTTCTGCCACACCATTCAACTGCGGTGTCCTTGGGGGCGTTAATTGTGAAACTAGTCAACACTCCTTGAGATAATCGTGGAATTCAAGACTTAGGTACTCTCCTCCTCGATCGGATTGAAGCATCTTCATTTTCCTGCCCAATTGATTCTCCACTTCATTCTTGAACTCTTTGAACTTTTCAAAGGTTTCTGACTTTTGCTTGATTAAATAGATATACCCATATCTACTATAATCATCGGTGAAGGTCACGTAGAAGCGGTTCCCATCCTTCGTGGTTGATCTAAACGGTCCACATACATCGGTATGTATTAGGTCCAATAGACCTTCACCCCTTTCACACGTACTCGTGAAGGGTGACTTAGTCATTTTTCCAAGTAAACAAGACTCGCATGTGTCATCTTCCCTAAGGTCGAATGACTCCAACACTCCATCCTTTTGGAGTTGGGCTATGCGTTTCTTGTTGACATGTCCAAGACGACAATGCCACAAGGATGCTTTATCCATACTAGTGGAAGAATCTATATTCAAAACATCATTTCCTAAGTTATCAACAATCATAACAGTTTCATAAATTCCATTACATGGTATAGCTTCAAAGTAAAAACACCATTTAGATAAGCCAAAATAGAACCATTCTCATTATTAAAAGAAAATCTAAAACCTTGTCTATATAAACCATGAAATGATATGATGTTTCTAGCCATTTCTGGCGAATAGCAACAATTGTTCAAATCTAAACATAAATTATTCCTAAGCACTAAAGAATACACTCCAATCTTGGTCACAGGCGACGATCTTCTGTTCCCCATGATTAGATTGATCCTTCCTTGCTCCACATCCCTACTTCTTCTTAGTCCCTGCACATTAGAACAAATGTGGTAACCACAACCGGTATCAAGAACCCAAGAAATAGCATGATTAGAATCGTTAGATTTAATTGTGTATATACCTGCGAAAGATGGCTTGATCTTTCCTTCTTTGATTGCTTGCAGGTACTCTGGGCAGCTTCTCTTCCAATGTCCTATCTTGTGCAGTGGTGGCACTCTGCCTCCTTCGGGTTAGGGCAGGGCTTAGCGGGATCAACTTTGGTCCCACTAGAAGAGGCACCATCTCGGGCTTTAACCTTGCGATAGTTCTTCGATGAAGCCTTCCTCTTCTTTCCCTTTCCTTGACCAATAGCCAAGACAGGAGCAGCAGGCGGATTGGGAGTTGGTGCAACAGACTTGTCTTTGAAGTTGCTCTCAGCGACCCTTAAGAGACCTTGGAGTTTGCTTAGGGTGACCTCTTCTTTGTTCATGTGGTAGGTCATCCTAAATTGATTGTACATCGGAGGTAAAGAGTGAAGCACCATGTCGATCGCCAAGTCTTCCCCAAAGTCAACATTTAACTTGCGAAGGCGGTCGACATACCTTTTCATCTTTTGCAGGTGCACGGTAAGAGATTCTCCATGACCCATCTTAGCGGAAATCATGTTAGTGAAAATCTCATAACGCTCTTGTCTCGCGTTCTGGTGGTATCTCTCCAATAAGTCTTGGTGCATCTCGTACGGGTACATGTCCTCGTAGGACTTTTGGAATTCGGAGTTCATGGTGGCAATCATGATGCAATGTACCTTCGTTGCATCTCGCTCATGAGTTTCAAAAGCGGTGATTTCAGCCGGAGTAGCAATTTCAGGGTTGATCTTCTCGAGCTTCTCATCGATGACATACTCCTTATCCTCATAGCGAGCAATGGTGCGAATGTATCTTATCCATTCGCTAAAGTTCGTTCCATCGAAGGCGACCTTTTGGAAAAGGCTCATCAACGTGAAAGAACTAGCAGCAGCGTTGTTTGCGTTCGACATCTACAAAAGAAAAGAAAGGACAAAGATAGATTAGAATAAGAATCCCTAATTATCACCCAATAAGAAAAATTAGGGCTAGGATCCAACAATAACATTTACATACTAGAAAAGGGATGCCGTAATGCAAATAAATTGAAGGTAAGTGAATGACGATTCACTAATTCTCCATTTCAAAAACTTAACTATTAGTCCTAAACGTATTTAGAATTCCTAGGTTCGGATGAGATTCATTGAAACTATTCACTGGCATGTTTAAATCTCGATATGCCCCTCTTGTTTGTGACTGGGATACCGAGGATCACAAAGCGGGTGTGAATTACCATGCAAATTCACATGGAGCCTTCATTGTAACGATCACCTATTCGATGTGCCGGTAAACCACACACGCTCCATCAAACTATGATAAACAATGAATCACCCTTTGCCACCTTTTCTTAGAACCAATTAGTGTGCCGGTAAACCACACACGCTCCACTAACTTCTTAGCAAGGGTGCAAAGTGTAATTTCATGGGATTGCATCAATTCACTTTTCCTAAAGTAACTAAGATTGGGAAATTTAAAAAAAATGTGTAGTTACTTTGTATTACTTATTATACTTTTAATGAGAGGATGAGGTTGCCCTATCCTACCCGTTCGGCTAACGACCCTCCACCAATCAAGCAAGCGGTGGGTGTGAGTGTACACCCATTAAGCACCATTTTATAGGCCACAACCTTATACCCACCTTATAGATCGGCTTCGTGAATGAGGCCTACTAATGGTAAGACTAGCATTTAGTTATACATATATATAATTCTAGTAATATCATATTAGTATAGGGTTGTATTTTAAATCTTTTAAAATCTAGGGTTTGAAATTTAAGTTGTCTAAATTAAAACTTTTAATCACAAAATATAAATTTCAAAACTTGAGGACAAGTTTTAAACATTTAAAACATGGAGGATCAAACAACAAATAATTTCAATCAACAATTAATTTCCTAATTATCTATATTTGATTTATTCAAGATTTCTTTTAAGATAATTACCAAAATAATCAAATTAGTTAATTAATTATCATATAAGGAAATTAAATATTTTATTAGTTGATAAATATCTTTAATTAGATCAAGATTATAGTCATATATATCAAAAAATCGGATTAGGGTTGATCTAATATGATTAAGGTAAGTTTCCCTAAGATAATTATGAAGAAATCCCGAATCTGGCCATTCCTGACGCTTGGACTCGCCGAGTGCACAAAGGGACTCGCCGAGTCAGGCCAACTCGCCGAGTCCACTTTGGAACTCGCGGAGTCCATGACTCAGAAACACAAAAATTGAATTTTGCAGTTATGATTCATACAATTAAGAAACAATTTAATGAAAACCAAGCTAGGCTCTGATACCATTGATGGGTTTTAGCCATAAGAACTTTCCTATGTGCGCATGCAAAACCCTAATGCTTGGATCTAGGCTTTCTAATTAAACATGCTTTGAATCCAAGACTTCTAATGACTAATTAGGAATAATAACAACATTGAAATAGATCTAGAACCATACCCTTGAATTCCTTGTTAATCTTGTTGTCTTGGAGCTTCTAGAGTCACAATTGTCACTCCTCTAATGGCTTACAAACACCAAATAGCAAGGAGGATGATTTAGAAAAGAGGAGAAGGGAGGAAATTGGCCAGGGTTTCTATGCTTTAGATGAAGTGCCGGTTTCCCTTAGCCATGGGGTCTGTTTATACTTGTAGACTCCTTAAGGGTTACAACCTAAACCCTAATTGGATAATCTTCTCTTAAGGCTATCCAAATCCTTTCCATAGATATCACCTTGGACGATTTTGAAGCTATCCTAGCTTCTAGAATCCATCCATTATATATCTATATGGATTTATAGTCTAAAGTTTAACTATCAAACAATTGACAGTTTATACCCTCTTATTTAATTAATCTCTTTAAGTCATCAAATTAATTCCAATTAATTCTATGACTTATATTAATCAAATAACAATATATTATTCTTTATATTATCCTCATAATATATTAATAATATTTACTCTCTCTTAAAAAAACATCCTATCAAGTTGCTATGGTGAAAGCAACCCAAAAGGACCATGCACAACCGGGTCAAATACTTGCCTAATATAGTTGCAGCCTTAGACACTATTCCAACAATTATGCCTTATCCCTCAAATAAGGCAATGTTAGTACAGAAGTAGTCACTTATTACAAATACTACAGTACTTACAAGATTACAATAGACTTAAGGTAGTTAGTACGGTTGTAGTTATTTGATACTATACCATAGTACTATTTCATTTTCCCATTACATTCACTTCATGAACATTCACATGATGCACGGCAATGTAGAAACTATATTTTTGGTTAATTATAGTCAAATTTAGGAAAATACACACTGTTACAAGAGACACACACAAAGATACTAGATGCCTTGGTAGAAGGCTACTCTCAGTAGGAAGCATAGGGCTTTCTAGGATTGTTCAAAACGTTTTCATACTTACAGTTCATATACATAAAAATACTTACAATTCACATACATACAAATACTTACAATTCATTGGTACAAACACTTAGATACAAATTAAGACACTAAAATATTTATGATCTCACCAGCTTTAAAGCTGATACTCGTTTTCAAAATAACTTGTATCCTCAGGTCAACAGTAGACAGGTACAAATGCAAGGTTTAGAGAAGATGGAGCTCGTTCAAGACTCATCTTTAATTTTGTTTTATACATTAGTGTCCATTAAAATTTGACAGAACAAACTTGTATTAAAATTATATTATTAATGCAATGTATGATGTTGTTCTTTGTTTACTACTTTTCATTGTTGTGATACTGTACATGACGTCCTCCGCCCCAGAACGTTTCCACCGTTCATGGTTTTGGGGTGTGACATGAAGGGGCAGGAGTTGCCACTCGTTGTTGTTGCACGGCAAGTCTTTGGGATTGTTGGTGCTCCTTTCGAGCTCGGCGATTTCGTTTCCTCCTCTCGGTTTTACAACTATGTAAGTCTGTGACTGTTGCCCTTTGTTGGCTTCCTGGATCGATACACCGATTGGAATTTTCAAATTCCTTCGCTAGTCGTGATAGCGTTGCCATTATTGAGGTTTGCAAGGACAGCTGTCACGGCAGCTGTTACTGCGGCTTGGAATGTAGCGGCGTCGATATAAAGGATAGGGGCTTTGTTGATCGGCAGACTATTTCTGGATGATGACATGATTCTGCAACACGAAAGACCAGGAGTTCGTAAGTGACTAAGGTTGACTCTATATTATTTTGATTCTGACTAAGAGATGAGTTATTATACATGTAAACTTAGCTTATACACATTATGATATAACCAAGACTGGGCAGATAGTAAAATGTATGATTCTACTTTAGTTTCACATCCCAACGAGGAAAAGAAACTAAGTTAGAAATCTCACTTTCTATTGTCTACTAGGTCTTCGTTATATATAACTGTGGAATGTATAAGTGAGGAAATCATAATAGTAACATTCTTACTAATCCCTCTTAATGAACTAGAATGCCTAGTCAAAGCCATCATTGAACCTAGATGTATTTCGACCGTTCACCTATAGAGTAGAAGTATGTTCTCGAAGGTTTGACCTACATCCCTATGATGCAGTCCTATTACAGAGTTGAAGTGAGTTCGTAGAATGATCTCATGACGTTTGTCGTTCAAACTGGGTTCCATTGATTGTTGAATAACATGATCCAACCTTTGAAAGAGAATTGGGAATGATCCCGGAGCTAAATTACCCTAGTCCAACAACTTGACTAGAGTGGGTTTCAGATAGACTCCTATGATAGTATGATGGAAGTATTTGAACAAGGAGTGACACAGAATTTAGCCGACTGACAATGTCATTGATGTTTACGATGTAACAGGCTAGGAAAAATTGACCTTGTAGAGGGTCTTACATCACATCCGGAGTAGGAGAGTTTTGGTCGCATAAAGGCCTAACTAAAAGTACCTACAGTACAAGATAGTTTCATAGAAAATACCACATAGGACATAGATAGGAAAACGATTCCTTTTTAGCGGGGAAAGAAAGTAAGGCATCTACTACTAGCGGTGGTCATCCCTCTGGTGTAGCCTCAGTTCAGCCAGTTGCCGCTCCATATCAAGCATGTGCCTTTCGTACACCCTTTGGCGTACTCGGAGTTCTATGACTTCGGCTCGTGTTTCAACTAGTGCTTGCAGCAGGGTTTCATGGTCTCTCTCCGATATTTCACGAGTGTGCTCAAGGAGATTGGTGTGGATTGTATGCATTCTTGCATTTTCATCAACCTCTGTGATATGATGGAGAGCTATTCTGCCCTGAATCTTGTTTTGGGAAAGTCTACGGACCAGAATTGGAAGAATTTTGTCTGCTGAGCTTCCTTCGCTTATGTTGTAGAAGCTTCGGTCTCCATTAAACGACATAGGTTGGTCTTGCTCTTCGCTCCAGGTTTCCAAGCACGCTACCCAAGGAGGCTTCAGGCCTTGAAAAGTCGGACGAGGGTTAGGATTCGGAACAAGAGCCATCGGGGGTAGGTTTTCCACTTCAGGTTCGGAGTCAAAACCATTAGCAAGGCCTTTAGCTTAGTGACCATCCACAGGGATTGGGTGATCATTCTCTGGCTCTTCTCTGAGCCATCCAGTATTGTCGTGGTTAGGGTAGTACGGGTCGTCATGGGGATGGAAATCCATCCATGATATCCACGTGAGAAAAGGGAATATAAGAAATAACTAAGTAGACGTACTAATTAGATAATTATAAGATGATCTTTATCAGGTACTTCAATACTTGTTTAGTGCATACCAGTTATATGTAGTTGGGACAGGATAGACCTTCGAATAAGCGACCCTAACTCTAAGTCCACAACCCAACGAGGAACAGGAAGTAAAGCAAAGACCCACAGATTCTAAGTCTATGACGTCCTGGGTACATATAATTTTAATGTATCCACTAAGTAATTATTGACCTGTTGATAAAAATCTATTTAGTTCTCAGATAAGTACTTATAGTAACACTAAATACCCCTACGGTATTTCATTGTGGTAGTGTTGGTAAGTTTTTAGACTTGTTGCCACATCACAACCATTCTTGGGCATACGCTAATCACTCCTCGGACCAACATAGTTGATCAGGCTATGCCATTCCCAGGACTGACCACACATCCCCAAGCCTACTTGTGCCATTCAACAATCATTACTTTTGTTTTGTTCTAGAATGATGCTGACCTTAGTATGTATGCATGCATGTATACTTTTAACAAGAAACTATTTATTTCTAAAAGTATAGACATTTGAAAATGTTAAATCAGAGACCTTAGTCCCCATGCATTTATAGTTTATATATCTTATGTGGTTCGATATACTTAGTTCACTATAAACAATGCTCTGATACCAATCTGTCACACCCCCAAACCAAGGATGGCGGAAACATCCGGGGGTGGAGGACTTCATGTATAGTATCACAACAACGAGTATAATAGTGATCAAAGTAAATACAACCATCATAAATATAATTGAAAAAGTTACACCAAAGTATATGTTTACACGATTCAAATCAATTACATTATGATGACAAAATGAACTGTTTGACGATTTATCGTCCCATCCTCAAAACGCTGTTGATTTCCTGTTTCATTGAATTCCTGAGAATACAAGTAGTTTTGAAAAAGTGTCAACAATTAAGTTGGTGAGTTCATAAGCTTTTGAAAGTAAGAGTTTGAAAACCGATCTTTGTAATGAGTTGTATGTTACCAAGAAAATCCAATATTTTCCTTATAAAACGATATGTAGTCTTAAAACCCAAGACTGGATGTGCGTGTGAGTTTTGTGTTATGTGATCTCAAGTACCGAGAACGAAAGTGTACACGTAAATTATACATTTATTGATATTAAAGGTAGTTTTAAATCAACATAAATACCCTTTTGATTTATAAAAATCCCGTATACTTTAAGTTTTGTTAACTCCCTATGTGAGTCACTATAACTATACTGAGATTAACCGGCACTTTGTAATGTACCCCTTTTTGTATAAACCCGGTACTTTGTATTCGTACCCAATTTATAAGAATATCCGGTACTTTGTAATGTACCCCTTTTTGTATAAACCCGATACTTTGTATTCGTACCCCGTTTATAAGAATATCTGGTACTTTGTAATGTACCCCTTTTCGTATAAACCCGTTACTTTGTATTCGTAACCCGTTTATAGGAATATCTGGTAGTTTGTAATATACCCCTTTTTGTATGAAACCGGTACTTTGTTTTCGTACCCTATTTATAAGAATATCCGTTACTTTGTAATCTACCCCTTTTTGTATGAAACCGGTACTTTGTATTTGTACCCCTTTTCGGTATGAAGCCTTTTGTAATGAATTTGTAATGTAAATTAACATAAACTATACCTATTATAGTCTATCATAATGTTGGTAATGTATATGCAACCTAACTATATCTATTATAGTTTAGTATGTTTGTTTGTGGTGTATAAGACCCATTTTCTATGTACGTCGAATGTATAGCAATATATAACTATGTTTATCATGCCCTGTTTTGTACTATTGGTAATGATGGAGGATTCTTAAAATTCAGTAAGTATTTTATGTTATACAATTATCCTACAACAAGAAACACATATAAAAATACGAAGTCATTAAATATTAACACTTTGCTCAACATGTTACAAAGTGTGTTGAAAGTTATAAGTTGTTATCTAGATTTTTGACATTTCTATATTGTTTTAGAGAAATTATAGAAAAACATACGAGATTGAAAACTGAATCCGTAAATTTTGAGGGTTCACCAAATGTGTCTAGTTTATCAATAATTTTTATTATGAATTTTGGAAGTCTTTAACTTGGGTTAAAATGTCCATATTCAAAGACTGGTCCGAATTTGTTCTTGAAATGATAGGTTGTTTTGTAAAAATCATCATAAATCGTAGATGTGCAAGTAGTCATTTTAAAGCTAAGAACTGGAACTACTTGCACCTAAAACAGTTTTGAAAACTAAAATGATTAAGTTGTCCAAAACAGTCTGTGAATGGAGTCCAACTTTTCTGATGAAAGCTGTTAGAAAAGTTTAGTTATGTTCTTGGTGTTTTAACTTGTATTCCCTCCCCCCACCCCCACCCCTAAAAACTTAAGAAAACATGGAAATTTGGGGGTATGAACTCACCTTACATGATTTCAGTAGATGGGTGATGGAGAAAGGTAGTGTTCTACTCAAGAACACTAAGAAGATGTCTTAAAGGTTCGAAGATCTAACACAAAGATGATGGAGTTTGTGTAAGAAATCAATGATTTGAGTAGGAGGATGTGAAAAAAACATGGGAATGATGAAGATACATACCAAATGGAGAAGGAAAGCCTTGGAAAATGCTTTGGAAATCTCGAAGTTGAGAGAGAAGAATTGAGAGAAAAGTGTTTGATCTTTTGGTGGAAAATGAGTGAATGAATGAAGTGCGAGGAGAGAGGATGGATGTTCCATCTCTAAGAACGTGGGAAATGGCTGGAAATCATGATAAAGTACTTTGACATGACCTAGGTATGGTAGAAAGAGTATGGCTGGTCATAGAGTGGGTGTGGGTGGTTGCTTGTGTCATAAACTAAAGAAAAGTCAACACTCCACCTCTTGTACTTCACCCACTCTTCTTGGATAAGATTTATCCCCAAAAGCGTGATTAATTAATAAATATGGGGCCATATATGTTAAAATAAAGTTTCGGGTGAAAATCCCATGCTAAAATAATTAAAATCGGGCTTAGAACCCAAAACTAGTCGAAAACCGAGTGGAAAAACGTTTCCTACGAGACCTCTCGGTCCTAGGCCGAGGTTCGGTCCCTTCTGCTGCTGGGCCGAAGGCGAAATGGAGCGAAAGGGGTAGGAAGCGAAGGCGAAGGTAGGGTTCGGCCTATGCGAGGTTCGGTCCGAAGGGACCTTCGGTTCTTGAGAGGGTTCGATCCGAGATAGGGTAGTTTGCTTCTGACAAGTTCGCCTCTGACAAGTTCGCTTCTGACACCTTCGCTTCTAACACCTTCGCTTCTGACAAGTTCAGTTCCTAAGAGGGTTCGGTTCCTTAAGAGGGTGCGACTCCTTAAGAGGGATTTCGGGACCTTAAGTCTATTTTATCCGTTTTTACCCCGTTTTAAGCGGTTTTTGACCTGGTTAAGGGTCGGGATGGCCCGAAAGACTATAAAAAGTTAAATGAACTTTTGAGAGAGATTTGGGAGAGATTTCACATACTTGGAGAGATTTGGGAGAGATTTCACATACATGGAGAGATTTCTCATACTAAGAGAGATTTGGGACAGATTCCACATTCTTGGAGAGATTTCTCATTCAGAGAGATATTTGGGAGAGATTCCACATACTTGGAGAGATTTCAGAGAGATTCAACATTATTGGAGAGATTTCTCATACTAAGAGAGATTTGGGACATATTCCATATTCTTGGAGAGATTTCTCATTCAGAGAGATATTTGGGAGAGATTCCACATACTTGGAGAGATTTGGGAGAGATTCCATATTCTTGGAGAGATTTCTCATACTTAGAGAGATTTGGGAGAGATTTCACATACTTGGAGAGATTTCTCATACTTAGAGAGATTTGGGAGAGATTTCACATACATAGAGAGATTTGGGAGAGATTTCACATATGTGGAGAGATTTGGGAGAGATTCTAGATAGAGAGAGATAGAGTGAAAAAGATTAAGAGAGGTTTCGTGTGTGACATTTGTAGGTGTCCGGCTTCGCAACGCAAGGTTCGTAAACCCCGTTAAGCCATGTTTAAGGATCTTACACACTCCCGATGAGTATGCAACATTGTTTTATCGGTTTGGTTCATTACTTAACGGGGTTTTAGATTCATGAAATCTAGATATACGAACTTTTCCATTGATGATTTCTCATTAGCATAGCGAGTTGTATAGTAATTACCTAACGTAAGCCCTAGTACCCACGGGTTAATTGAGTTGACCGGTTTGACTAGTTGACTTTAGTTGACTTTGACTTGACCGAAAATTGACGGTTGTCACACAATCCAAACGTACTGTCCTTTATTCCTGAATATGAGACTTCGAGATAACCTTCACTTTCCAATCTTACGTACTAAATAAATGACTCTCCCTACTTGGAATTAACTATACTCTAATGACTTTGAAACTGCTCTAATCTCCAAACAAATCCATATAACAATACCACTTTGTTTTTAACAAACAAACCCAAAATTCAAGGAACTAAAGGAAATCCAAAATGACTAAACAATGCTCATAATGGCAACAATTACAACCCCACAACAATAAGAAATCCAACCATTAATAATCATTCAAATATAGGTACAAAGTCGATAAAAATAAGCACCATTGATTAGGTCAACAAGGTTTATAATAACACACGGAAGTGTTGGATTAGTGTCTAAGTCCATAACTATTTTGGTATGTACTTAACCCGATTGTGAGCATGGTCCTTTTGGGTTGCCTTCACACGAGTGAATAGACAAGATGACAGTTGAAGAGAGAGGTTGATTGGGGCATAAATATGATTTATTTATTATATTATAAGAATAATATAATAATTTGGAATCATATTGTTAATTAGTATTTAATCAGAAATTAATTTAGAATTAATATTGGGATTAAAGGAACTGATTAATAGTACAGGGGTTGTTTTGTAAATATTCAATAGTTGAGTCTTTGGGCCATTGGATAATCTTTATTAAGGCTTGGCCGAAAATCCTAGAAGGATCTAGGAGCTTTTGTCCAAGGGCTTAAGGAAAGGAGTCCATGGATTTGCTTGGGCTCTAAGCTAAGGAATTAGGGTTTCCACCTTGAAACCCTAGCTAGCCTCCAGTATAAATAGCACCCTAAGGCACTAGAATTCGTCCAAGCCTTGGGAAACCCTAAAAGGGACGAATTCTAGAGAAAGATACCCTTCTCTCCTCTCTCCCATATTCATCCTTTCACCTAGTGTGTTTGTGAGCCCTTAGAGGTACTATACTTGTGGTACTTGCTTTCGAGAGTTAAGGAAATTCAAGGAACTAGTTGTTATTGCTATATAACAACAAAAGGTATGTATTCTGTTATCCTATGTAGATGTCAAAAATTATAGGAGCATTCCAGGTTTCCTTTTGTGTTCATAAAGTTGTATGGCTAATATTGGAAAACATAGATCCAATTAGGGTTGCATGAACACATAGGATTCTTTGTATAAAACCTATCAGTGGTATCAGAGCCTTAGGTTTTTGTTTTCAGATAGATTTGATACAAATGTATGAATATGACAATTAGGGTTTATGGCTAATAAACCCTGGAGGCTTGATTTTCGAAATTTGGGTTTCTAAACCCTAGATTTCAAAATTTTTGTAGGGTTTCCTAAACCCTTTCCTTTGGCCTCAAGATTTCGATTTTCGGGTTGTCTAACCCTAGAATTTCGAAATTTTCCTTATCCCCTAGATAGGATTCCCAAATTTTAGGGATTTAGATAATGTCATATCTTGTAATTACCCTTGATTCCTTAAATAGATAGTTAAAGATCTTATGAATTATCCCATTCCATAAATTTTCAAATCTTAGGGGATATGGGATTAGATTAAATTAATTGTTTAATTTAATAGATAATCCTACAAGATTTAATAAAATTAATTGTTTAATTTTGGATAATTATTAAATCAATATTTTAATATTTAAGAGTTTAAAATTAAAAAGTTTTAATTTTTCAAAAAAGTTAAATATGATTAAAACCCTAGTATTTTGAAAAGTTCAAATTACACCCTTATGGTTTTATTAATTAATGAAAGTGTATAATTAAAAGAGAGTTAATAATTCCATAAAGTTTTTGTTTAAATTTAATTAAATTAAAAGTATAATTTATTAAATTAGACCACCTAGTATTTTAAAAGTATACAATACACCATATACGATATATAACATTAAAAGTCTAATATTATATATATATATATATATATATATATATACATATATATATATATATATATCTATATATATATATATATATATATACATATATATATATATATATATATATATATATATATATATATATATATATCTATATATATATATATATATATATATATATATATATATGTATGTATGGGTAAACAGTCAGTCTTACCGTTAGTAGGCCTCATTCACGAAGCTGGTCTCTAAGGGGTGTTTAAGGAAATTGCCTATAAAATGGCGATTGAATGGGTATCCACTCCTACCCACCGCACTCTTGACTAGTGGAGGGTTAGTAGCCGAACGGGTAGGATAGGACGAAACCTTCCATTATAAGTATAATGAAGTACAAAGTAACTACATGTTTTTACAAATTCCCAAATCACAGTTACTTTAGGAAAAATGTGAAATTGTATGCTAATCCATGGAATTACACTTCGTACCCTTGGCGAACGTTAGTGGAGCGTGTGTGGTTAACCGACACACTAATTTGGGGTTAACATTGGTGGCGAAGGGTGGCTCTATGTTTATCATAGATCAATGGAGCATGTGTGGCTAACCGGCACATTGATTAGGTGATAGTAACAGTGGGTGCACCACATGATTCGTATGGTTATTCACACCTTGTTTGTGATCCTCGGCATCCCAGTCATAAATATGAAGGGCATAATCGAGATTAAACATGCCATTAAAAGTTTCAATGAATCTAAAAAAGATCTAGGAGTTTCAATTCATTTAAAACTTAAACTTCATTTTTCGTTTTTCATGGTGGAAATTGGTAAATCGTCATTTACCTACCTTCAAATATTCTGCAACTAGATTACGGCATCCCTCTTCTAGGTTGTAGAGTATTGTGTTGGATCCTAGCCTTAATATCTCATTTGGGTGTTTTATTAAGGACTCAATCAACTTAACTTGAATTTTCTCCCGTTTTGTAGATGTCTAGTTTTGACAATCATGGTCTTCCCAAATCCCATGGAACAAGCTTTCGAAATGAAGATGATGTTCCACGATATGATCGAGGAACAAGAGATCATGCTTCACTTCCTCCATCTCCTCCAATTATTCTCCCTAACCCACAAGTTCGAAGGCTTGAAAATTTCAAGCTCACTCAAGCCCTTTTGGAAAGTAAACACGAAGAGGGGAAACCTATGTGTGCACACGTCTTACAGATAAAGTCGCACATTGACAGGTTAAGGATATTGGGTGTCGAGATTTCACGTGAGTTGGCTGTTGACTGGGTTATTCAGTCACATCCTGAATCATATAGTGAGTTCGTAAAAGATCACTATATGATGGAACATGACGTGACCCTAATTGATCTCACATATTTGCTTATAGCTGCTTAATCAACAATGATTTGGCGTGCTAGTAAACCAAATTTGTCTAGTGAATCAAACTCCCAAGCTTCAATGGACACTGGCAACATTGGAAGTTAGAAAGGACTAAGTATGAGATTGTCCCATGTAATGTGCCAAATGAGTGCATTTGCTTTTATTGCCAATATAAGGGGCATTGGAGACGAAGCTGCCCTATTTACCTGAGAGATCTAAGAGATGGGAGAGTCAAGACGTATGGCTCTACTTCAGGTAAAATCCACTATCTAACTCTTTTAAGCTCCTCCTCTAGATTCTTAATATATGATGTGATAAGATTACATTTTGATGTTTTGTAGGTTCGAAGAAAAGAAAGAAAGCTTAAGGAAGACGCATGCTAAATCTGATCATGAAGAAATGGATTTGGATCGCATGGATTCGAGGATCGGATTTTTGAGCTGCTACTTTATAGTTAGGAAAGATTGCTAAGAAATATGTAATAACATAGTTTTCAGTTGAATTGCATTGTACGGACAAATTTTTCCGCAATAAAATAAATTTTGATTTTATCTTATTTATTTATCCTTGCAATGGCGTGTATGAAAAATTAATGTTTGAATGTTTCTATTATTAGCAATGATGGATTTGATTCTTAATTATGTTTTTTGTGGAAATGTCGAGAATTTAACAAATAGGGAGAGTTTCTCATCGCCCAAGTTCCAGTTAGATAGAAACTTGGAATCATACAACTTGGTTGCGTGATGAATGAGAAACTTCATATTTGGAAATTCGACTAATTCTTTGGCAAAGTGTCAAGTGATGGACTAGAAGATCGAGTGCACTAGGTTGTGCGTTGATCGAGTCACCACAAGAGTGATAAAGATATTCGCCATGATTTACTAAAGTTTAGTAAATATGGTTATACTTATAAGATTAAGTATAATTCTGAGTTGATTGAAAGAGTTTCAATCAATAGCAGAACGAATAAGAAGAATCAAGCACACAGAAAGATAAAAGTTTCTCTATTCTAAGAAGAAGGGAGAGTACCTTTTATTGTGTTTTATTATAATTCTTAATGATTAAGAACAATATCTCAATTGATCCTCTAAGTGAGTCTTAGTGCATTTGTATGGCTAAGAAGAGGAATCGAGAATTGGAAAAATTGGTTATATCAAGAAGTCAATCATACTTCGTTCCAAAAATCAAGTCTTAGAGTCACACTCCAAGATTATGACTTGAGTGACAACTCTTAAGTAGGTTTATAACACTCATCAAATGTGGAGTTTGGAAACGGTTTTCTCATTCCTGCACATTTGAAATTGGTAAATTATGATGTCTTGGGTAAGACAAAGACCAACTAGAACCAATTGTGTGAAGTGTTAAACTTGATGAAAAGCTACACTAACTCTTGAATATGTGTTTGTCAAGAAATGTTTCTTGGAAAAAGAAGCTTTTATGTCAACAAGTCAGTGGGAGTCTTAATGGTCTTGAAAAAGTTTCAATAACAAATCAAGAATAAACCTAGTTGATCATCACTAGTGCACGACTTGAGGTTTATAACCTATCGTGACTGACATACTCTTGTTTCTATGCCATTCTAGTTGAGTTGATTATGCATATGAGTTCTATGTGTTCTCAATTGATTGCATCAAGGCAAGGCACCCTGAGCAATGGAAAGTACGTTGATGGTAAGGGTGAGCTTCTTGACAACCTGGAAGCAATGGTGGACATTTGTGCTACCATAAGGCGAGAAATCAAGATTGAACAAGTTCAGTCCATATGAGTTTGGATTTTGTCGCAAACCTTGGTTTTGGCAGATTCACATGGATAGGAACACATACACCATAAAATCTAAGTGTCATAAGGTTTCTCTCTATTTCATGAAAATGATTGTGAGGAAACGTTTTCACTAAGAGATATTTTAAGAGGATAGCAATTGCAAAAATTATATTCTCAAATTCGATTATGATTACGACATCCCTTTTCATAGTTCGAATTGTGAGATTTGGAAATTAGTCTAAACATTTGGGACTTAGTAACATAAGTTATGAATTTGTCTGAGATACACATGTGAGCTTTCTAAGGCAAAGATGTATGAGTTTAAGAAGCTTAGATAAAGGCTTATCAAAGCATCAAGTATTAGAAATATGAACTTAAGGAATTCAATAAGCATTGTTTTCTGGAAGTTCAGTTGTTTTCTGAATACATGTCGAAGCTAGTGGGAGCATAAGTGTTATGCTGATAAGGAAATAATCATCATATTAGTAGGAGCATGATTATTATGGTAAATATTGCAACTTAGAGATATTAATTATAGAAAACAAGAGTTATACATTGCAAAGTCGCAAGGGTTGAAAAGTTGTTTTGTTATAATTAAGGGAGAGAATATTATACTTCGTTTTAAAATCTAAAGCTTAGATTGAGAAATTTTAATATTCTAGTCAAAGGATACATAGTGTGTTCTTAAATTTCGATTATCATTACGACATCCCTCTTCATAGTTCGAATTGTGAGAACGTGAAACATAAAATATTATGGCAGAAGATTGATAAAGTATCATATCTTTATGTAAGACATTATGCATCGTGTCCCATATGCTTCGGGTAAAGGATCAATTGCAAATGCTATAATATTTGACCATTCTAAAATTTTCCAAATGCCTAGGGCATTAAGAGGGAAAAAGGACTAGAACTGGATTTGACTAAAATAATTAAACAACTATCAAAGGACGATCTAAGGTTCGCCAAGTATTTTTTGCTTGTGAGTAGTTAGAAGTATAGTATTGGATGGACCATATCGACATTATTATGAATAGACAAGATTCTATTTAGAATAAGTTGTCATATGGAAAATATGGAAATGTTTCCATATTGGGAGTTGGAAATTGAGAATTTATGTCTAGATTAGAAAAATTTTATGCAAAAAGGATGTTCAAAGGAATGTACTTTGAGTGAGAGACATCAGATCTATAAAATTGTTTTGTAACAATTTCTGATAGAGAACCTTGTAATTTCATTGGCCAAGTCTTGGTCACTTTTGTGCTATGACTTTACGAAAGGATCATTGCATAAAATGTTAGAATCTAACATATTCTAATAGTGGCAAGAACCTTGTATTCTTACATTAACGATGAGGATTAGGAATTGTGAAATGAGAATGATTGGAAAGGTTTTCAGTTGATCAACTTCACAAAGCATGGACCATAAGAAACATAGTGTGCATGCTCGGGACGAATTCTAGAGCAAGATACCCTTCTCTCCTCTCTCCCATATTCATCCTTTCACCTAGTGTGTTTGTGAGCCATTAGAGGTACTACACTTTGTGGTACTTGCTTTCAAGAGCTAAGGAAATTCAAGGAACTAGTTGTTATTGCTATATTACAACAAAAGGTATGTATTCTATTATCCTATGTAGATTTCGAAAATTATAGGAGCATTCCAGGTTTCCTTTTGTGTTCATAAAGTTGTATGTCTAATAGTGGAAAACATAGATCCAATTAGGGTTGCATGCACACATAAGATTGTTTGTATAAAACCTATCAGGAAGCCTAAATGAAAAGGTAAAACGAAATCAACAGATGTTGTACTTAATTGATCTAGAGAAGCTTGATAACTCAAACTCTGACCTGTGGGACCTTAACTGTCCCATGACATCCATCTGTTAGTTGCCAAGATAAGGTTGTTGGATCCAAAAACCGTCCCATTGGCTTTTAGAGGATAATCAACCTTAACATGGCATGGTTAACTACATAAGAAACATACCCTCGACTCCTTCTAACTAATTTCGGATACTGCCAAGTCAACTGATGAACCTCAATGGCGGCATGGACTCTCTCTTGAATCTGGTAACAAAAATTTCCCATGTCATAAACTCGACCGCACCAGGTTCGAGGCCCTAAAGAACCTCGTTCCACCAATATGAAGCTCTACCACGCAACACACATGTTGCAAACCTGGCCTTCACCTCTGCCAGACAAAATATTATGAGAAAGGCACGCTCAACATCTGTGATCTAACACATACTGATGATAGGCTCCCACACTCCCAAGTACTGTCGAGCCCTACAAGTTTCAAACTCTTTCAAGGTGACCTCATGGACACATGGCCGACTGACCTCAAATTCCGCCCCCTAGAATCCTAAAGCACTCGTCCACTACCGAAATCAACTCGTGCCTAATATTTTTAATCGTATCAGGAAAATCCTCTATCATGAACCTTGAAACCTTTGATGTAATGATGTCACATACATCCTTCTCACTCTAATCAAAATCACCAATTAGCAAATTCTACATCCTGAATCTGAAACATGAGAAGAACAAATAAAAATCCGTGCACAATGCTAACCCACTCTATACTTGTCTACCTACACACTCCTTGGTATTTCATTAACACTTCCTTGACCCACGTATGGATCTTGTGCTTTCAGTAGTATGAGCCCAATATTACATTCCACACCTATCCATACTCATTCCAAGGATTGTTCCAAGACTCCGAAGTCACTTCGCATAACTCTACTAAACTCTCACATGTATGTATAAGTCTAACCATATAGATAATACTACACTTCCTAGACTCTCCCGCTCTCTCTTTCTCTCCCTCTCTTTAGGATTCTCCATTCCAACTGCCCGTAAGACAAACAAGCTCTACTAACACACGATAAATGTCTCACGAATGCATAGTCGTACATAACCCATAATGAAATCGATATTCAAATATATTTCTCTACATGAAAAACACAACCAGACAGAGAACATGTAGTAAAGCCAAAGAGAAATTCTAAGTATGTACAACCCCTGAGGCAGTCGATAAACATTTCAACAATATCAGACAAAGGTCCTAGAGCACACACTACTATAAGTTAATACTAAGCATATAAGGAATCTCATACGAATTAGGAAGTTAAATCATGCAATTCATGAACAAACCCTTAGTCTACAAACAAGCATGCATCACAATTCATAGCATAAAAACATGATTATGTGGTATATTCAGAATCACTTACTTCCTGAGTTCCGACTAACTATACGAATCACATACTCATCTCATTAGAATTTTTTTTAATAAATCATTTTCTTGAATAAAATCATTGTCTTTCAAAAAACTTTCTTATAAAATCTCTTGACCCTCAATTTAAGTTCAGACACACCATAAAGCATGCCAATATCCCTCAAACTGAGGCTCTGATACCAACTTGTAACATCCTAAAATTCCAGAATAAATTTTCATTTAAAATAAATTGAAGTAATTAAAACCTTTTTTTTAAAACAATAAATTAAATTCTTTTTCTTGAAACTAAGATGTTAATAGAGTTGAATTACAACAACGGAAAACAATGTCTTTGATGAGTGTGTACTGTCAGGTCAAGCTGTTTTCATGAACAACCTCCATAACATTCAACCTACAATTGTAAGCACATAGCTTATTGAGTTCCCCATTACACCACATACTCCACCATACATAAAATGCATACATGTAAAACTTCATATTTGGCGTCGAGCAACCAAATCTCCTATCAACATATGTATATCTTAAATGACGTGCCCAACCCTAACTCGCAATAGGTCTCACCTAACAGACCTCACCCGACATGCATAATGGATCTCACCCAAAGGGCCTCGCCCAACATACATAATAGTCCCTACCCAACTCCTTTTCCAGGGGCCTAATCCTGGTATTCCATACAATACATAACTCATATACAGCCAAGGGTCAGATAGATAGTCGAACATGTGATCCACCCAAAAGCAATAAATTTTTCATGAACCACGTAGTCAGGTATTAGACCAATAGTTCCCAGCCTATCCAACTTAGCTATATATAACCCTCAATAAACATCCAATTGAATAACACCTAATAGTATCATAAAATCAATAGGTGAGACACGACCAGTCTACCATTGCATGACATTAAGTGTCCCATATTGCACACGCATAATATGTAGTGACCCTAGTCAACTACCATACTTGAACTCTATCAGTACTACTATCCTAACATACAAATGTTATATAATGGGATATGTGGCATAGATAGAAGACTCACCTAAATCACATAAAAAGTATTGATCCTAGTAAACTCCTCTAACTAATCGGAGCTGCGAACCAATTATCACCAAATAAAGATAAAAGCACTTGAGTTGCTAGGTTGAAATCCATCTATGAACACCTACAACCCATACCAATAACTTTACTTAGATCATTTCAATATTATTTGTATATTATACTTTATTTGTACTTTAACCTTATAACCTTCTTGCATTATCATGTTGTACACACACCTCCTCTTATATGATTATATAGGAAATAAAGCACACACTTTCATACATATTTTTATACACATATTGGTGTATGAATGATTCAAACATATTCTTGGGTTTACATAAAAGCATGCCAAACGTACACCAAAACAAACATTCAACCTTGAACTAAACTTATTCTTTGTTTTAAGCTCTCACATCCTACCAAACTTATAACACATTATATGTGTAGTACTTTAACCATAAAACTTAGTTTTAAATCAGATTGTATGCACCAAAAACATTCAAAAGTGGAGCTCTTCGATTCTGAGTTTTTTAAGGCAATATCGAGATAAAAGATGTTGTTTTCTTGATCCTAGACGTCAACACAAGCCCAAGCAAAATTTAGGGAGCTACATACTAATATAAACAACTCTAAACATTCCATATAACAGATTGGAAAGATTGAACATCCCTTTACAAAAATCCCAAAATAAAATGATTATGAGAAGATTTCAAGTGTTTTGAGATGATATTATTGATTCAAGCTGAACAAACTTTATCTTAAGTGTCATAGAACATAAAAGACATCATTTGAGAAGGTTATAAGTTTCGAACTCAACAAACATTAACAATAACAAACTTCAAAATAGAATTCTCATTAATATGCATTTTCCTATGATTAGGGGGGTTGTTGGAGGCTGCTTCGGCCTCCACACCGTAGATGTAAATTCTTAAGACCATAAGCGACAGTCTTGAGAAGAGGTTTGTAACATCCTGTTCTGAATCATTTCCTAACTCGAGGCCATGACCCAAAGATCGGTTATCATAAGGCTTAGGGCCTTTGAGATATAGAGAATTAGCCCTTTTGGGTGTGGAAAATGTAGATTGGATGATCCGGGAGTTCGGATTGTGTTTTGTAGCCCAAGGTTATATTGATAAAGTTTCAGTTTGGGCATTTAATGGATTTTGCATTTAAGTTTGTAAAGTTTTATGGCAAGGTAGAGTTGATTGAAGTATAGAGCTTTTCATTAACTTTTTGGGATATAAGGATCGTCGAAAACGAACTTAGAACAAGGAAGTTATGGCTTCGGATGTTTGGATACCTAAAGGCTAAGCCTAGTATGGTCGGCGTACTTAGGAGTACGTTGGGCATACTAGGCAGGGTGGTTGTGGAAGCCTCAAGGAGTACACTGGGCATACCACAAGTACACATGACGTACTCCAGTAAGAACCAAACCCTACTTTAGGGTCTTGGACCCTATTTAAGCTCCTTAACTTGTGTTCAAACCCTCTTATCTTAAGCATCCATCCCATTAAGCCATAGAAACGAACCCTAGTCTCCCTTGGTGTGGTTATTCAGATTGTGGTGTGTTTTCATGCATTTTGGTGTTCTTTGTAGAAGAAGGAGCTTCTTGGAGAAGTGTGGGACTGCTTAAAGCTTATGGATCTAGGCTTTGTGCATCCTGATCTACCTTCTAGAGGTATAAAGTTTCATACTTTATGGTTCTATGGTATAGATCTAGTTTTGGGTGGGTTTTTCCATGTTTTGGTCCCAAGGTTGTTGTTCTTCTGAGTAGAAGCTACTCCAGGACTGTTGAGCCTCACATTTAGTCCTAGTTAAGTTATTAAGTCATAAGAATGTTATCTTGAGGGTTCTTGTTGATGCATGCATGAGTTGGTGTTCTTATTATGGATAACAACAAGGATTTGGTCCCATTCAGGCATGCAAAGGAGTAAAGTTACTAACTTTACGTGTTAAGACATCATTTAGGGTCAGATATGCATTTGGATGATTTTTACTTAACCATTAAGAGCTTATTTTGGATTTTTTAGGCACATGATGAGTAAGTTGGGCGTACATGGGATTACGTTCAACGTAATGCTGGTTCCAACCATAGACAACTTGTACATTGTGATGTGAGGGTGAGTACGCGGGGCATAAACTTCTGGTATGTGGGGCGTACTCATGGGGAGTTTAATTTTGGCCTTTTGGGCCTTGGGCCTTTCGTAGGTTGTGCCATGAGAGGTTGGACCAGTTATGAGAAGGGTAGAATGGTCTTTTACCCTATAGGAAGTTGGATTATGTATTGGTCCTTGGATTTTGGGTTAGTGGGTTAATTATTAATTAAGGTTGTATTTACTGTTAGTTGATGCGAGATTATCTGGTTCAGCGATCCGAGCAATTTTTTATTATCAGTGACTTGAGGTGAGTCTCCTTACTATCATGCGGGTCGAAGGCACCAATGCCTGCCCACTAGGCTATGTTATGTTATTTGTCTTTGTGACTTGTGCATGGTATGTTGGGCTAGGCTAATGGATCAAAAAGGGTTAGACCCATTATAGGTAATGTAAAGTGCTAACTGTCTCTATGACTTTTGCATTTGTATGATTGGGCTCGGCCTATTGGCTTGGTAGGGCTAGGCCCATTGGTATGTATGGTATGTGGTATTTGGGGAACTCACTAATCTTTGTGCTTATGGTTTTATGGTTATAGTTTCAGGTACTTCCGGTTCGAAAGGGAAGGGCCCGACTTGATCGTAGCGTATCCACCCATCTTTCCGCAATATGAAGATTTTGGGATTTTACCCTGATGACTTGATGGTTGCATTAAAAAAAATGAAATTTTTACCTCATAATTTTTAGGATGTTACAAGTTGGTATCGAAGCCTTGGTTTGAGGGTTTTGGACATACTCTCGAGTGTGTATAAACTCAAACTGAGGGTTTGGTAAATTTTTCATTAAATAAATATTTTATTAAAGGATTTTTTTAATAAAAGAAGGGGTGTGGTGTGTGCAATCAGTCGAGCTTAAGTAAGTGAATCCCAGAATACGTATACATGTTTGTTATGTTATGTTATGCAAAATGCGTGCTAAGTAAGTGTATGTCTGCTATATGAGCTTGTAGATTTGCATGCTAGAACTGATTAGTTAGTGATAGGATAGCCTATATAGATTATGGTTGTTCTGATTACTCGATGCTCGAGTGCTACTTGCTTTGTGCTTTTAGGATTTCCTATTTATTTCAGTTGACTAGTAAAAGGATATACTAATTTACATATTATTGAGACTAGATAATTTTAGAAGGTTAGATTTTAACCCTATTGTGCAGCTCATGTTTGAGTCCAACCGAGGTTAAAGCTATTATTGGAGCTCGAACTCTTTCTTTTTGTGAGTTTCGTGCTTGTCAAGCTCCCATCTTTGGGGCAAAGGACCCCATTTCCAGTATGAGATGGTTAGCGGATATAGTGAACGTTTTCTGGCTAAGTTTATGCCCCGAGAGGTCAAAGGTTAGATCTACTTCTTGTCTTCGGAAAGATAGAGCTCGAGATTGGTGGTAGGAGGTAGACTTCGCTTTGGGAGGCGAAGTTGTTAGGTCTATAGTGTGTTGTTTCAAATGTGTGCTTGTATAGCTTATTAATTCTGAAGTGGGCCTATCCGAATTCAGAATTACTGAGTTGTCTAGTCTCTATAAATAGTGCATGCATGTAATATTTTAGGTTTACGTTTTGTGTAAACCCTAAACGCCGTTTTTGTACGCTCTCACAGAGCAGTTCTATTGTTGTGAACTCTTCAAGAGCTGTTTAAATCAAATCATTTGACACACTTTTGATCATTTGTTCTTATCTTAAATTCACCTCATTAGTACAGAATCTATCAATCATCTTATTTGTTGTCTTTACGATTGGTATCAGAGCAGGAGATAGTGTAATTAATTCGCAATTCTTCTGTCGAGTATAGGGTTTTACTTCATCTTAGATCTGTTCTTGTTGTCTCAATCGATTGAAGATTCTAGATTTAGATCTTTGTTTTTTAGCTTCAACTCGATTCACATTTTACACATCTGGTACTATATTTGTTTCAGTGAATTCATGATAATATTCTTAACGAAGATCCTCATTCTCTTTCGTTCAATATATCAAGTAGCATTGGATCCACTTCAAGGATTCCAATTCTTTTTCCAGAGGACTATGAGATCTAGGCTCTTTGTAACAACGTAAATTTCCAAAACAATTTTTCATTTTTAAAACATACTTTTAATCACAAGATAATATCAAAACATAATGTTTCCAATGTTATCATCACAAAACATTCCAGAATCTCAAGAAATAAAACTCCACGAGTGTGTACGGATCATGCCGGCGCCTTCCCGCGATCATCGTTGGCACCTGAAACACATAACACATAACACTGTAAGCATAAATGCTTAGTGAGTTCCCCAAAATACCACATACAGCACATACGCCACTTGAGGCTACAGTACGACCCTCCGGTCGATGTGTCTAAGCGGGACCCATAGCTCGTTGGACCCTCTGGTCCAGTAATAGCTCGTTAGACCCTTTGATCCAATCTGTATCATTGGACCCTTCAGTCCGGTCTATATCGTTGGACCCTCCGGTCTGGTCTATACAACATATGGTGTATATATAATAAAATGCACATAATCTCATACGTACACATAACACTGATCTCGCACACGAAAACACTGATCTAGCCCACGCCTAATCACATAAACAGTACTCTCAAATAAATAATGGCTCTCAAAGGCTAGATTAAATCCATTCCTACAATCCCACAGAAGGGTAAAAGACCATTTTACCCCTTCCTGACCCAAAAGTCCAAATGTTGACCAAAACCCTAAAAGTCAACAAAAGTCAACAGAAGGCAGTATGCGGCGTGTACCTTCTCTGTACGCGGGGCGTACGCCGGTGATCCATAATCGGGGTCTACCCCTTACGCTGCGTGTACTGAGAGTTATGCCCAGCGTAAGTCTCAGTTTCATCCTTTTCTTGGATTTTGATCTTAAACGGTTAAGACACTCATTCAACTTTTAGATCTGACTTTCCCTAAGCCTCTTATTCCATAAGGTCGGAACCTTTAAGCCTTGGCATGGCTGTAAAGGTCCCTAATCACTCTAACACCTTTCCTTCTTCCTCATAAGGTCTAGATCTCATGTATGGCTCAATATTCACGTCCAAGATTGGATTTTTATGAACATACAACTCATATAACCCTGAAATATGGCAGATCTAGGCCAATGGAGACCATTTTCTCATAAAATCTCCACCTTGGGAGCAAAAACCCTAAAAGTTGGTCCAAGAAGCACAAATGACAAATGACAAGGAAAGTTTTGAGCTTTTTACCTCAGAAAGAAGCTCCAACCTCTAAAGAACTCGGATCTATTCTTGTCCACCAACTTCTAGCTCCTAAAATGGCCTCCTATTCTCTTTCACCACCTTGAAATGGCACTTTGAAGCTTAGAACACAAACACACAAGCTAGGAACAAAGTATAACACTCTATTAGGGTTTCACTCTCTGAAATGGTGGTTGAGGATAAGGCCTTAGCATTCCTTTTATAGTGCACAAGTCACAAATTAGGGTTTACATCTGGGCCCGCTATGCCCAGCGTAACCTGGGTACGCCTAATGTACCTAGGCGAGTCCGCGTCCAACTTAAGCGCATGAGTACGCGTCGCGTACTCTTCAATCTGCCTAACGTACTCATTTGCCTTAACATTTCATTTATGGGTTTAACTTGACAACTTGGAATGGAGAAGGGTTTAAGAGACGCACCTGAATTTCGGGATGTTACAATTCTCTCCCACTAGAACCAAACTTTGCCCTCGAAGTCTCATGCCACAAATAACTCCGGATGCTGCTCCCGCATCTCGGACTCCGACTCCCAAGTCAGCTCGCACCCTCTCCGATGTTGCCACTGGACCTGAACCAGAGGCACCTCCTTGTTCCTCAGAACCAGGATCTTCCGATCCAAGATCGCGATTGGTCTCTCAACATAATTCAGACTCGCATCCACCTGAATATCCTCCAGCAGCACCACCGCCGACTCGCCTGCTATACACTTCCTCAACTGAGACACGTGGAAGGTATCATGTATCTGGCTCAACTCCGCAGGTAATTCCAAACGGTATGCTACCCTGCCCACCCTCACGGTCACCCTAGATGGACCGATGTACCGGGGCCCCAACTTGCCCCTCTTCCTGAATCGGATCACTCCTTTCCAAGGAGACACCTTCAGGAGTACAAAATCTCCGACCTGAAACTCAAGCTCAGATCGTCGCCTATCCGCATAACTCTTCTGGCGACTCTGAGTTGTCAACAACCTCTGCCTGACTTGCTGTATCTGCTATGTCGTCTAAAGCAGTATCTCAGTGCTGACCATCACTCGTTACCCTACCTCTTCCCAACAGATGGGAGTCCGACACCTACTTCCATACAACAACTCGAAGGGAGGCATACTAATGCTCAAATGGTGGTTGTTGTTATAGGAAAACTCAGCCAATAGCAAGTGCATGTCCCAACTTCCTCCGAAGTCCAACACACATGCTCGGAGCATGTCCTTGAGCGTCTGGATCGTCCGCTCACTCTGCTCGTCCGTCTGTGGGTGGTAGCCGGTACTGAAATGCAGCCTCGTGCCCAACTCCTCATGGAACTTCTTCCAGAATCTGGAAGTGATATGTACATCTCGTTCTGACACAATCGAGATCGGCACTCCATGCCGCGATACCACCTCCCTCACATACAGCTCTGTTAGCCTCTCAGCGGAAGAGCTCTCACTGGTAGCAAGAAAGTGAGCGGTCTTCGCCAGCCGGTCGACGATCACCCAAATTGCATCGACACTCCTCGCGTTCCTCGGCAATTTAGTGATGAAATCCATAGAAATATGTTCCCACTTCCGTTGGGGAACCTCAAGTGGCTGCAACTTGCCATGCGGACGCTAGTGCTCGGCGTTAACCCTGCGACAGGTCAAGCACCTCTCAACGAACTACGCAACATCCCTCTTCATACAGGGCCACCAATACTCTCTTTTTAGGTCCAAATACATCTTAGTGGCCTCAGGATGGATCGAGAATCTCGATCTATGCACCTCCTCCATCAATGTGGCACGTGCCCCGCCTGCATACGACACCCAAATCCGACCCTGTAAGGTCATAAGCCCACGGCTATCGGTAAAAAACTCAGATATCTGCCCGATCACCCGCTCTCTCTTATGGTTCTCCGGTCTCACAGCCTCTGCCTGGGCCTCCCGAATGCTTTCCCACACTGGAGTCATCACCGTCAACCTCATACAAACATCCCGGATCGGGGCACTCTCCGTCCTACGGATCAGGGCATCGGCTACAACGCTAGCCTTGCCCGGGTGGTACAGGATCTCATAATTATAATCCTTTACCACATCCAACCATCTCCTCTGGCACATATTTAGGTTGGACTGATCCATCAAATACTTCAAACTCTTGTGGTCTGTGTATATGGTACACCGAACCCCATACAGATAGTGACGCTAAATCTTGAGGGCGAACACCACTATCCCCAACTCCAAATCATGGGTGGGATACCTCGTCTCATGAGGCTACAGCTGTCTCGATGCGTACGCTATCACGTGCCCTCTCTGCATAAGCACCGCACCCAACCCCAATTTCGATGCGTTGTAGTACACCACAAAATCCTCCATTCCCTCTAGAAGGGATAACACCGGGGCTTCGCATAACCTCTGGCGAAGAGACTCAAACGAGGTCTGCTGCTCCGGACCCCATGAAAAAGCAACACCCTTCCGGGTCAACCTGGTGAGAGGCACGACGATCTTGGAGAAATCCTTGATAAATCTCTGATAGTAGCCGGCTAATCCCAGAAAGCTCCTGATCTCGGTGGGTAATCTCGGTAACTCCCACCTCATAACCGCCTCAATCTTGGCCGAACTGACCAATATCCCATTCTGGTTAATGAGGTGTCCCAAGAACTGGACCTCTCGTAACCAAAAATCACACTTGGAGAATTTGGCGAAAAGCCTCTCCGTCCTCAATACCCCGATAATCTATCTCAGATGCTCCTCATGCTGCTCTCTAGATCTCGAATATACCAGAATATCGTCAATGAACACAATCACCGACCGATCCAACATCGACCTACACACCCTGTTCATGAGGTCCATGAACGCTGTCGGTGCATTGGTGAGCCCAAAAGGCATCACCACGAACTCGTAATGCCCATAATGAGTTCTGAACGCCGTCTTCTGGATATCTTCATCCCGCACTCTCATATGATGATATCCCGACCTTAAGTCTATCTTGGAGAACAAAGACGCTCCCTCCAACTGATCGAACAGATCGTCGACCCTCGATAATGGGTAACAAATCTTGACCATCAACTTGTTCAACTCTCGGTAATCAATGCACATCCGGTGTGAACCATCCTTGTTCTTGACAAAAAGGATCGGCACTCCCCTCGGTGAGCTACTCGGTCTAATAAACCCCTTCCCCAGCAGCTCTCGAAGCTGCGAGGATAACTCCTGTATCTTTGGCGGCGCAAGGTGATAAGGCGCCTTGGCGATAGGTGCTGCCCCCGGAACCAAATCGATGTGGAACTCTACCTGCCTCTTGGGAGGCACACCCGAAAACTCCTCGGGAAAAACATCCAGGAACTCGCTAAGTAGTGGGTTTAGTTTAGATTTGAATAAATGTTGTTATTCGCCAGAAATGGCAAGAAATATTATTTCCTTTCATGCATTGTATAAACAAGGTTTTACCTTTTCATTTAATAATGAAGTTGGTTCTATTGATGCTTTCTTTAATAATGTTCTTTATTTTAAAGCATTACCTTGTGATGGCGTGTATGAAACAGTATATGTGGTTGATAACTTAGGAAATAATGTGATGTGTATTGATTCTATTAATAATAATAACTTGGATAAAGAATCATTATGGCATTGTCGACTTGGACATATAAGCAAGAAGCGCATAGGCCAACTCCAAAATGATGGAGTCTTGGAGTCATTTGACCTAAAGTCAGATGATAGTTGCGAATCATGCTTACTTGGAAAAATGAAAAAGTCACCCTTCACAGGCTCGTGTGAGAGGGGTAAAGGTTTGTTGGACCTTGTACACACGGATGTGTGTGGACCATTCAAACATGCCACAAGGGATGCTAATCGTTATTATTTGACTTTTACCGATGATTACAGTAGATATGGATATTTCTACTTAATCAAGCATAAGTCAGAGACTTTCGAAAGGTTTAAGGAATTTAAACAGGAAGTCGAGAATCAATTGGGCAGGAACATTAAGATGCTTCGATCTGATCGTGGTGGTGAGTATCTTAGTTCAAAGTTCCTTGACTATCTAAGGGAATATGGGATAGTCTCACAATTGACACCACCCAGGACACCACAGTTGAATGGTGTAGCTAAGAGGCGTAATCGAACCTTGTTGGATATGGTTTGTTCCATGATGAGTCGAGCTTCGCTACCAATCTCATTTTGGGGGTATGCCTTAGAGACTGCCGCCCATATCCTTAATCCAGTCCCTACAAAGAAAGTTGCCAAAACTCCTCACGAGATGTGGACTGGTAAAGTACCCAAACTAGACCACATCAAGATTTGGGGTTGCGAAGCTTTTGTGAGGCGCGAGTCTCATGATAAGCTAGAACCCCGAAGAGAGAGGTGTATTTTCAACGGCTACCCACAAAGATCCTTTGGTTACCTCTTTTACAGACCTAGTGATAATGTGGTCTTTGTAGCAAGAAGAGGAGTCTTTCATGAGAGAGAATTTATAAGCCAAGGAGACAATGGGAGGCAAATTGACCTTGAAGAATTCAAGAGTCAAGTGGTGAAGGAACTTCAAACCCTAGCCCTCAACTTGAGGAGGAAACTCCTGTTGAGCCAATTGACGATTCTGTACCTCTGAGACGTTCCACGAGAGTTAGGAATGCACCTGAGCACTACTATGGTTTTCATATTACTGCGGAAGGTGAGACACTTATTAGTGATGAGACACTAGTAGGTATGGATGAACCTAACAGTTACATGGAAGCCATGGCAGGCCCCGAGTCTGCGAAATGGGAAGAGGCTATGGATAGCGAGATACAATCCATGTATGACAATCAAGTTTGGAACTTGGTTGAGAATGTACCAGGTCGTAAGACTGTAGGGTGCAAATGGGTCTTCAAGAAGAAGACCGACATGGATGGTAAAGTACGCACTTATAAGGCTAGACTGGTTGCAAAGGGCTTCTCTCAAATTCCTGGAGTGGACTATGATGAGACCTTTTCTCCAGTAGCCAAGATTAAGTATATTCGGGTTCTGTTAGCCATAGCTGCATTTCATGACTATGAAATATGGCAAATGGATGTCAAAACCGCTTTCCTTAATGGAAAGTTGGCTGAAGATGTTTACATGAGTCGGCCAGAGGGTTTTGTCAGCAACGAGTACCCTAATAGAGTGTGTAAGCTTGAGAAATCCATTTATGGATTGAAGCAAGCACCTCGCAAATGGAATCTTTGCTTTGATGAAAAGGTCTGGGAATTTGGCTTTTCTAGGAGTGAAGATGAATCTTGTGTTTATGTCAAGGCTAGTAGGAGTATAGTCAGCTTCTTGGTATTGTATGTGGATGACATACTACTCATAGTAAATGACATCCCAACTTTGCAGGAAGTTAAGTCCTGGCTTGGGAAGTGTTTCTCTATGAAGGACCTAGGAGAAGCTGCCTATATTCTAGGGATAAGGATCTTGAGAGACCGGAGTAAAAGACTAACTGGACTTAGTCAAAGTACCTACTTGGACAAAGTGTTGAAAAGATTCAACATGCATAACTCCAAGAAAGGTGAGTTACCCATTCAGAGTAACGCCAGATTGAGTAAGACACAAAGCCCTAGTACTGAGGCTGAGATAGCATAAATGAGTCGACCTCCTTATGCTTCAGTTGTAGGATCGATCATGTATGGTTAGCAGGTATCAGGGGAACCCTGGCAAGGAACACTGGACTGCGGTAAAGAATATCCTCAAGTACTTACGAAGGACTAAGGACTGGGTCCTTACCTTCGGTGGGAGTGATGACTTGAGAGTTGTAGGGTATACTGATGCTAGCTTCCAGACTGATAGGGATAATTTCCGCTCTCAGTCGGGCTGGGTCTTTACCTTAAACGGAGAAGCAATCACTTGGAAGAGTTCCAAGCAGGAGACAGTGGCTGATTCCACTTGTGAATCAGAGTATATAGCAGCAAGCGAGGCAGCAAAGGAGGCTATATGGCTAAAGAACTTCATCGGAGACCTTGGAGTTGTACCAGCTATAAAAGAGCCAATGGAGATTTTCTGTGACAGCAATAGTGTGGTTGCCTTAGCCAAGGAACCAAGATATCATGGGAGATCTAGACACATTGACAGAAAATATCACTTCATCAGACATCGAATAGAAGAAGGAGTTCTCGTGGCTAAAAGGGTATCATCGGATGAGAACCCAGCAGATACCCTCAGGAAGGGACTGAGTAGGGTTAAGCATCTCCAGCATGCTCGGAGCATAGGGCTGAAGGATGATATGAGTTTTAGTAGTTAGATAAATTATGAAATTTGTAAAGTGTAATTGACATTAGATGATGAATAAAAAGTGTTTTATTTATGAGTAAAGTGTTGCTACCTCTTGTCAATTGTTTACTATATTTCTTTTGCATGTTTTGACTTCCAGAATAATTATGTTTGGTAGATCATATTATTCAAACCTCCACAGTCGGTCATATGTTGGAAGTAGGTATGAATCAAGACTGTCATGATTGGTTGCAGAGGTCTAAGGAGTTGGACATGGCTACAACAATCATGAGTGCTCATAAGTTCTGAGCATTGGACTCAACCCACGCTCACTGGAATCACTTCATGGAATTTTATCTCGAGTGATCGTGAGACGGTAATATCATATAAGTCTTCAAACCTAGAGATATGATTTGTTACTTACGAGTTGATTATGCATTGATTGTACGAAAATGCATTGGTAACTCGATGTTATAAAACGTGCCTTTGTGTATAATTCAATGAGTGGTAGAACAAACATATGAGTCGAAGCTTATCTGTTCCTTCTTGGATTAGAAGCTGATATCTGGGCCCCTCGATGATTGTGTTTTGACCTATGTACCGGGCCCGGTCAGAACTAAGTTGATGTGTTCAATTAAGTTCTTTGTCAAACAAATCGGAAATCGGGAAACAAACTGATGGAAAATAAGCAAGACATTGTTCCATGTATTTGTCCGGCTGATATCTAGAACAGAGGATTATATGATCACTTATCTAAATGGCGCATTCTAGTTCAACAAAGTTTAAAGAGCTACGATTGCTGATCGGTTCCTAAAGTCATACTTGCAACTATAGTTATTAGACTTATCCAAGTGGGAGACTGTTGGATATAGTGTCTAAGTCCATAACTATATTTGGTATGTACTTGACCCGACCCGGCATGGTCCATTTGGGTTGCACTTCACCCGAACAATTTATGGAAAATCTTTTGAGAATAGTACAAGTTATGATTTATTAATATATTATAAGTTCTAATATATTAATATAAGATCATATTATTTAATTAGTATTGATCTATAATTAATCTAGGATTAATTTAGAGATCAAAGATATTACTAATTAAATATGGGCTTCTATATTATATAGTGTGGGCTAAGGCTTATTGGGAATGGGCTAGGCTTGCATGGAAAAGTCCATGGATGCTCCATGGAGCTTTAACCCATGGATCTCATGGAAATGAAGAGACATGGGTATTAGGGTTTACATGGATGTAACCCTAATCCACCACACTATATAAAGGAGGCTTTGGTTCTTGAAATCATACTAGTTGACACTTATTGAGGTGAGGGTCGATTTCAAGATAGTAGTGACTATTCTCTCAAAGTTCCAAGTTTGTGCTGATTTGTGATTTCCATTTGAGGCATCCACACTATTGGTGCTAGGCTCTAAAACTCCAAGGAATCAACTACAACTACAAGGTAAGTGTTTCTACTAGCTTTATTTGATTCTTGTTCCCCATGCCATGCTAGTTAGGATATAAACCTTGGAAAAACAATTATTTGCATGTATCTTAGACAAACATAGATCCAAGGTTTATTAGGGTTGCATGTACACTTAGGAAGTGCTAGAATGCTCAAAACCCATCAATAACAAAATGCACATAATCTCATACATACACATAACATACAAAACCCTCCAGTCTACACATAAATACCACTGTAGGTAGTGTATAGTGAGAAGACTCACCTCGGGTATCTCGGATAATCTCGCACATGAAACCACTGATCTAGCCCCCGCCTAATCACATAAATAGTACTCTCAAATAAATAATGGCTCTCAAAGGCTAGATTAAATCCATTCCTACAATCCCACAGAAAGGTAAAAGACCATTTTACCCCTCCTTGACCCAAAAGTCCAAATGTTGACCAAAACCCTAAAAGTCAACGAAAGTCAACATAAGGCAGTACACGGGGCGTACGCCGGCGATCCATAATCGGGGTCTCAACCCCTTACTCTGCGCGTACTGAGAGTTATGCCCAACGTAAGTCTCAGTTTCATCCTTTTCTTGGATTTTGGTCTTAAACGGTTAAGACACTCATTCAACTTTCAGATCTGACTTTCCCTAAGCCTCTTATTCCATAAAGTCGGAACCTTTAAGCCTTTGCATGGCTGTAAAGGTCCCTAATCACTCTAACACCATTCCTTCTTCCTCATAAGGTCTAGATCTCATGCATGGCTCAATATTCACGTCCAAGATTGGATTTTTATGAACATACAACTCATATAACCCTGAAATATGGCAGATCTAGGCCAATAGAGACCATTTGCTCATAAAGTCTCCACCTTGGGACCAGAAACCCTAAAAATTGGTCCAAGAAGCACAAATCACAAATGACATGGAAAGTTTTGAGCTTTTTACCTCAGAAAGAAGCTCCAACCTCTGAAGAACTCGGATCTACTCTTGTCCACCAACTTCTAGCTCCTAAAATGTCCTCCTCTTCTCTTTCACCACCTTGAAATGGCACTTTGAAGCTTAGAACACAAATACACAAGCTAGGAACGAAGGATAACACTCTATTAGGGTTCACTCTCTGAAATGGTGGCTGAGGATAAAGCCTTAGCATTCCTTTTAAAGTACACAAGTTACAAATTAGGGTTTACATCTGGGCCCTCTACGCCTAGCGTACCTAGGCGAGTCCGCGTCCTACTTAAGCGCATGAGTACGCGCAGCGTACTCTTTAGTACGCCTAGCATACTCATTTTCCTTAACATTTCATTTAAGGGTTTAACTTGATAACTTGGAAAGGAAAAGGGTTTAAGAGACGCACCTGAATTTCGGGATGTTACACTCTTCACTTTGAAGATTATGTCCTTGGAATCGAAGAACATAGTTGCACGATATGGAAAGAAATGATGAAGGAATTCATGCATACAGGCACAAGAAAAGTAATCAAAACTATGAAAGATTACAATGAACTTATTGTTGAAACTAACGTTCCGTAGGATGAGAAGGATAAGTTGATGAGGAATAGAAAGGCGATGAGAGTCATCAAATTCGCTCTTCCTCCAAAAACTTTTCATCTTATTAGTGCATGCGATACTGCAAAATATATTTGGGATAGGCTAAAAGAGTTATATTCAAGTGATGCTGATTTAGAACACTCGGTGCAAACATTGCTCTTATCAGAATTTGGAGCGTTTGTACAATAACCTGATATGAAGCTAGATCAGACGTTCAATCGATTCAATCATTTGGGTTTCACCCTAATACATGAATACATACTAAACTATTCTAGAGAATCCCTTTAATTAAGGTATTGATTCTTGATTTGTTTAAAGGTCTGATCCTAATCACTAAGATTACGAATCATTTATCTATTCTATATATACAACACATAACTTCCTAATATACAAAGATCACTACGATTATGAACTTCACACTGACGCTAATAAGCTAGGACTGGCGATGATGCTGGTGGTCAGTGTGTAGTGTAGGACCCATCAAATCATAAGGTGCGGTCTTACGAACCTTACCTTATAGATTCAAAGGCTAGAAAGAGGGAATATTAGTTATCTACCCTAGATGATCTAAGATTGTCAAGATCCTAGAATTCTATATATCTTAAAACTTAATTTGCATAATCCAAGATTTTCACTAAAGATACTCAAGTGTGGCTTATTTTCCAATTTCAAATTATTTAGATTTATTTTTATAGTGGATATTGACGTAAGCATTGAAATGGTGTTGGATAAGTTAGCACCCACCCTTTACCCAAGATCTTTGTTTTTGCATATTCTGGCGATCTTCACCAAACTATTAGGGACATATCATCCTTCCTAAGATCTAAGGTACCGAGATACCTTCTAAGGTTTAAATATGAACATCTTTCTAGTAAATCAAGTATAAACACCTCGCTAGGATGCACAAATTCTAGTTAAGCTATAATGAATAAAATGACATGGGCGTGTCATAAATTCATAAACTATATCCATGCATTTAACATTGACATTTTAAACTAAGACATAAGGGAACATCCCAAGAATCCAACCTTTCCATGTTTACTTAAGTTTTGAACATAATCATATTCTCAAAATCTAAGAATTAGAAAACACTGGAATATTTCAAGTCGAAGATACAAAGATATAACATGTTCTTGAAAGCTAAAGATTACGAGTAGTTAGAACATCCCAAGATATCATGAGAATCCAAGAGAACTTTCGAGGTCACATTTAAGATACTGCCCTAAGGTACACAATCGAATATTTTTAGATTCATTTTCAAAGCATACTTTTTGTAATTTTCTAAAAAGGTTATCTCCTAAAATATATTTATTATTTCAAAACTACCTAGTTTCTTTAATACATTGACTATCCGTTAAGGGTCCATTTCTCACCTTTGCTATTAAAATTTTGTTCGTCAATATTTTTTAATAAGATGTAATAAATAAGATAAGAGATAAAAAGAGTAAGCATAATTCATTTATTATCAAGAACTATTATAATGATTAAAAATTTGTTACAAGGCAACATCCCTATATATATAAAAAAAAAAGGATTTAGGTCATGTTTGGTTGTTTAACTTTTGGCTTTGTGATAATTTGGTCATTTAACTCAATTTAAATCTTAACAGGTAATCAGACTTGTAAATGTGTGTCAAAATGGTCAAGAAATATTTTTTGGTCACATGACATTTGAGTTTGTTCTCATTTGGTCATTTTTTGTATTTAAAAATGTTGACCAACAAAATTTATTGAGTAAATTACTAAAATCGTCCCTATGGTTTAGTCAAAAATTACACATTTGGTCCCTAACTTTTTTTTTGCACTCGGATCGTCCCTGTGGTTTGATTTTGTTGCGTTTTTCGTCCCTTACGTACATAAATTTAGGGACCAAACGTGCAATTTTGACCAAGTTATATGGACGAAAAACACAACAAGATCAAACCACAGGGACGATCCGAGTGCAAAAAAAAAGTTAAGGACCAAACGTGCAATTTTGACGAAACCATAGGAACGATTTTAGTAATTTACTCAAATTTATTAGTTGTTGTGACATACTCTGTAGGGAACCCGTTGCTTGTAGATGAGTTTGTCCTCAAATCTTACCTAAGGACACAACACAAAAGAATCTTTAAAGTATGACCGTGGGTTCTGCCAGGACGTCGCTCTGACGATCAAGTTAGTCCTTTCTTAGAGAGAGTTTTAGGGTAAATTGTATGTGGAAGAAGATGGATCTCTTCCTTGGGTAGGAAGAGATCCTTTTATACCTATTACTAACAGAACAAGGAGACTCCCCAATATGGGAGTGAGAGGTGGTATTCTCTTATTGGGAAAAGTATGCCCACGACAACTAACTGCAAGGTGACATCAGTTTTGGGCGTCATCTGGCTCCTTGTCATGACCTGATTGGTCGAGAGGGAGTAAGAAGATCATGAGGAATATTCTTTCCTTGTAAGGGGAAACAGGGTACCAGCTCAACGCTGGCCTACTTGGGCCAAGACCGGGTCCCGACCAAGGCCCTAGCTCGATAACGTCCCGTTAGTGCTTTCCGTCAAGATTAACGTGGCCGCATACATTAACGTTAATATTATCCAAAACTTGTTTCAAATGCTCATGAAGTATTTGAAGTGACCAAATGAACATAAAACCAAAAGTTAAGTGACCAAAAATGACCTAAACCTTATTAAAAAACTATCTAAGCCTTCTTTCCACCAACATCTTCATTTTATCCAATATTTTCAATCTGGGAATTCACATCCTCACCACCAGCTAGCTTTTTTCAATGCCTTTTCCTAGGCATCTAGATCCCAAGAAGCGATGTCTTCTATCCTCTCCTCCAACTCTCTACATTTCCTAAACACCCTCTTTAATTCCTCATCTTTAACAAAAATCTCTTTGATCTTCAATTCCAACTTGTCATCTTTCTTTTTCAACTCTTTCTTTGTCAACTTTAAACTTGAGTCTATTTTCTCTTTCGAAGTTTACAGATCTCTCTTGAAATCCTCGGTACCCTTCAACATAAGAGTAGTGGACTGAAACAAAAAAATTGGTAAAAAAACGAATAATTGAAATTAAAGCATTACCACCCTTACATTTTGGGTAACGCTTATGAAATTGTTCTTGATTTTTGTCGGGGTTAACCCAAGAAAAATGTTTTGGCTCAAACCTAAAGTGAACATCTTCATTTTTTACTCGGGGCTTGTATGATGCTCCTCCATCATTTTAAAAGCTAGAGGTGGCAATTTTCTAGCCTTAATTAGAGATCCATCGGAGAGAAACTTGTCAATTTTGAAACAAGAGAATGAGATCTGGAACGAGCGATCTTGGAACCTGCCATAAAATTGAAAATATTAAAATCCTATGATAACTTGAGTAAGATCTCTTTGATCCATCCCAATTGATATCTTGAAAGATGAATAATCATGCACACCGAAAGAGGTCTAAGTCTCTACTTCCCAAACAGAACTCTTCGATCACCTAATCTACATTATCCACACCCAAAGGGTTCTAAATCTCTACTTCCTAAAGGCCCATAGCATTATGATAACTGGTTATCGAACCAGGACCCCGAAATAGGAAACGATTTGAAACAGGGTGTTAAAGAAAAGATGTCTTCTTTAGCGATATGATTCACAACAATCTTGAAAGTCCTTCGTTCTTCAATTAGTGCTAAGAGCTTGCAGATTTTTTCGTCGCAATCTTCAAAGAGCGAGAACAAAAATTCAAATTTAGGAACTGTTGCAAACAAGCCATCAATCAAAAGCTTACATTCCCTCTTCAAATTATAAAGTTCTAAAGAAATAGAACCTGTCCGAACTAGTCGAATTAATAGGTCAAAAATCTCCATTTTTGAGACCTGCCTAGTGACAAAGAAGTATTTTCTTTGCCACCTAGACTTATCGTAAAATGTGTTAAAGATTAAATGATTTATCACAGGAATTATTCTAAAGATAACACGAGACGAACCAAAAGTTCTAAGATCATAAATATTAGCAATTTCATGTAAACCAAAATTAATAGTCTTGGTTTTGTTGAGTTAGTTAATCCGAAAAAAGATACGCCAAACCATAGGCATGATTTGCTTGTAAAGAAACTTTGCCACTTCAAAAAAATTTAGAAATAAAGTTGGAAAGGGAAAAGAGAGTTTAACATGAAATGGAAAATAATAAAAAAAAATCCATGACTAAGACACAAAATCAGGTTTCTCACTTCAAAATTTTTTGAATATTGTTAGGGGGGAGGAGGAAGTATAAATAGGGTTTAAGGGTGAAACCCTAGGAGCCTTACAAGTATAAATAGACCCTCGGGGCAAGGGAAATCGGCACCTCTGATAAAGCAAAGAAACCCTGGCCGATTTCTATTCCCTCTCCTCTCTCTCAAATCATCCTCTTGCTAGTTGGTGTTTGTAAGCCATTAGAGGAGTGACATTTGTGACTCTAAAGCTCCAAGAACAAGAAGATCAAACAAGTGTTTCAAGGTATACTTCTAACTTTGATTTTGTATTGTTCTTATACTCTATTAGCCATTAGAAGTCTTGGATTCAATGCATGTTTAATTAGAGAAACCTAGATCCAAGCATTAGGGTTTGTATGTGCACATAGGAATGTTCATATGGCCAAAACCCATCAATAACACGGTAAGCACAAAGCTTAGTGAGTTCCCCAAAATACCGCATACAAATCGCTAGCCTCTCATGGCTATATCTCGATAAAGACCCTCCGTTCGATGTGTCTCAGTGGAGGCCCTTCGGTCCCACAACTCAGGTTGTACCCTCCAGTCCTAACTCAATAAGGCTCAGAACGATATATAGCGTAAATCACAAATACATAATGCATGAAATCACATAACTCAGTATAAGCATACAAGACACTCCGGTCACACAATGATACCACTCAGGTAAGTATAGTGAGAAGACTCACCTCGTAAGTAAGCAAGTAAGCCCCGTACCCCTCAAACAGTCTAATCTTTGTCTACATGCCTTAATCATCTCTAATTAACACTTATAACTATACTCTAAATAACTAAGCTAACCCCTCACTCTAACTCTTGGAATGGGTAAAAGACCATTCTACCCTTCCATGGTCTCCATAATCTATGTCTTGACCAACCCTAAAGTTAACAGAAGTCAACACTCGAGTCAACAGTCCATTTTGACCCAACTCGTCGAGTGCATCTATGTGACTCGTTGAGTTCCCTCGTTTCCTCAGAAATGTCGTGAAAATCCAACTTAACTCGTTGAGTTGTCCCACCAACTAGCCGAGTTACAACGCGTCCATACTCTTCGGGGAAAAACCTACCGACTCGTCGAGTCAACTCACTAACTCGTCGAGTCTCTTCTGTCCATTTTCTCATTCAAACGATTTCAGGCAAAAATAAGGTCTCATACTTTGGATCTAGCCTTCTAAGGCTGAATCCTTACGTAATATTGCAAGCTTTACATTCATGCATGGCATCTAGGGCTCAAATGCGAAAACAAGCTCCATAAATGTTTTCATGCATGGAAACTTGCCCAAAGCTTTGATAAAGCTTGGATCTTAGGGATCATGGGACCTCATTATGTCCAGATCTGGAGTCTCAACTCCATGGTAAGCTCCAACAACTCAAAAACCACAAGATAAGGGGGAAAAGCCCTAAAACTCCCTATAAAGAGATCTATCAAAAGAAATGCTCAAGGTGGTGAACACTTGATCCACAAGCTTCTTCTCGTTCCAAGGCTTGACACTCTTCACTCTCCTTCCAAATATGCACTAAAACACCCAAAGTTAGCTCCTCTATCTCATAAATGGATACACACGATTAGGGTTTCTCACAGAGGGTTAGGATGATAAGTGAGGCAGAAATGAGGGCTTAAGGTCCTTTAAATAGGACACAAACCCTGAAAATTAGGGTTTTCTCACCCATCTCCTACTCGTAGGGTCAGGGTCCTCCAAATCTTTGAGTAGACTCTAAAATCTTGTGGCCATTACACTCTCTACTCGGTGAGTTGGTGCTCCCAACTCGTCGTGTTGCCCTACCAAAATGAATAAAATTAATTAAAGAATATACCTGGGACTCAGGGTGTTACAATTTTTTATAATCTTATGTATAAATAAGGCTGGTTGATCCACTCACACTCATGTTGTTACTTCTACTCTCACATTCTCTCTCTCGACACTTGAGATCTATTACACTTATAACACAATCATCAACACTTGTAATCACATTTTTATTAATTTAAGTTCTAAGATAGGTGATTTCATCACCTCCTGGGGTTTTATATCAGATATCCAAAAAGAATTAAGGTTTTTCCTCATATACCCATGTATTCTGGCATTTGTTTTTGTTTTCTTACTAATAGTTTATTGATTACAACATTTTTACACATTTAATTGTTTGTTTACTTAGTTTTATGATACAGTCTTGCTAAAATATCGAGATAGTCTGTAATATCTTGGTTCTTTTTTAATATATTAAGACTTATTCTATATATTCACCAATTTCATGACTTAAATATTATTTTTGTCCTAACTATTATAAACACACTTATTGATATTTCAAAACAATTCAACATTATTAAAAAGTTTTCTAAATATCAAAGTTTTCTCTTTATGATCTTAGGCATGACCAAGATCTTCGACATATTTTAAGATCCTAATCGTTTTCATAATTAAACATTTTAATCCAAACAACACACAACACTTACTAATTTGTTTATGAAATTAGGTTACTTATTTTTGACCAAAACAAAAACCCAACCCTTCCATTTAACCTATAAATAGACCCTTAACCCACCATTTCTAAATTATATAATCTCATAACCGTTCATATACCATCAATCCTAACTCATTCCAGAGAATATATTACAAAATTATTCATTCAAAAACATGTTGGGTCAGATTTGAAGCTAGAGAGGCAATTGGAGCAAGGATTAGAAGAATCGAGCACTAGAAGCATCAAGATTTCACTTAGGGTTTGCTTCATGACCGATCATGTCTCCCAACTATTCAGTGATGGTTTTCTGCTTTAGTTTACTTGTTGTAGGATAAAACCCTTTTTTTCACTAGAGTAGATGTAAACCTATGACTTGGTGTGATTCCTATATCGAATAATTAGTTTTATTTAATTTATTTTTTCAAGTTTGATTGAAGATCCACATGTTTTAGATTTTTACTTTATTACATATAGCTTAATTAATATAGTTTAGAAAACCAATCTGAACTTTTTTTGTTTGAATCATAGTTGTCTAAGACCATTAGTAGTTATGACTAGTGTTCGACCATAACCTATGATTAGGTTAATAAAGTTATGAACTTTAATGTTAGTGTATTGGATGACCATTCTATACGTGATTTTATTCTTATGACCATTAGGATTAATAAAGATAAAATTTTGCCTAATACGAATTAAACAACGAATTTAAAGATAAATAATGACATGACGATGAAATTAAAATTCTTTATAATCATAAGTATTTTTAAAGTGACTAAGTAAATGAATCAATTTAGGAATCACTAAATAAAAACTAGAGTAAATTTCAAGAATTGCCCATCTTGTAGGTGTGCCAAAAAATATGTTTAGTCTCTGTTTTTAAAAATTAACACGGACCGTTCCTGATATGTTTAAAAGTTGCACATTGTCCGTTCCTGATATGTTTAAAAGTTGCACATTTGATCGCTACCGTTAAAGGTGTTAACTTTGTGCTGTTAAACCATGGTGAAATTACATATTTACCCATATTTTTACAATTATAATTATTTAAATAATACAAACTAATTTAAACCTTAACTCCTCACCCCCTACAAACAAGGCAACATATCTTGCTCCTCTAGACGACATACCCCAGCTCGTTTATCTCAAAAATCACGTAATCAAATCCATCGAAAAACAAGCCACTAAACGGTAATATGAATTAAACTTATAAATCACAAAATCAAATCCACTACTCGGGAATCAAACCCATTCAGACCCATAAGATCAAACTTAGGAATGCTAGACCTATTCAAGGATTCAATTACAAATCTGAGAGCCACCGATTAAAAAAATAAACCCAATAGAAAAAACTGAAGAGTAGATGTAAAAAACTCAATTGAAAAAACTGAAGAGTACCAATGATTTCAATTTCCATTTCTTCATGTACTCGTTCTTAAAGAAAGTTAGAATTCATGTTCTTGTTATTGAAGAATTGCCCTTTCCATCATCCACCTACCATGAACCACCACCCATCTCACAGCTTCGACAAGACCCAAACCAAAACAAAATTAGATTCATGACTACCACAGTCCACAATTGAGAGGAATCAAACAAAATCGCAAAGGAAATTAACCTGAAAAACGATGACTTAATAATTAAAAGAAAATACTTCAAACTTCTTGAAGGTTATATAGAAGAAAACTGAATGAAATCAAAGCTTAAACCCTTGAAATTGGAGTTGAAATAAACTAGATGACTTAAAAAACCCAGAAGCTGTCTTCAAAAGTCCATAATTTGTATTCAAAAAAGCCCAAATTATGTCTTAAAAACCCCCCATAAACAAAATTGAAGCTTAGACCCATAAAATCGGAACCGATTAAATTGGATGTAAAAAAAACAGAAATTATCTTCAGTAGGACCCGGATTTTTACTTTAAAAAATCCAAATATTATATTGTCTTTTTCTTCCAAAGAAAAAAAAAACAGATATCATCTTCCGTAAAACCCATATTCATCTTATGTTTTGTGTTCCTCAAACGATGAAACAAAAATCAAGGAAGACAAAATCACACACACCTTTATGTTTCTTTTCTTTGATGATGATGTGGTTTGATAAAGAGCTTTCAGAAGGTTGCCGACGTGAGAAGATGGGAAGGAGAACGAGGGCTTCATGTTTAACATTAGAGAGGTCAACAAAGGGAATGTGGGAGATGAAAGAGTCACTTCATATGGGTTTAATTTAATTTTTTTTATTTTTTCAAGTTAAAAGACTAAAATGCCACAAGCATGTGGGTCACTTCATAGAAAAACAAAGGGTTAAGGATGTTCGACACGAAACATACAATTTTTAAACATATTAGGATTTGTTTAAGTTAATTTTTAAAAATATAGATTGAAATTGCATTTTGACGCTTGCATAAGAGACGATTCATATAATTTACATATTCATTATACTAATTTGGAATTCACCATGTCTCAAGGGTAAATCGAATCAAGGTGAAAACATCTTTATTTATCTTGTCTCTGAATATAATATATAGGTTTGTTTATTTAGTTTCTAGTTTAAACAACCCCCCCCCCCTCCTAATTTTTCTTTAGTAGTTTAGTTAACATTCGAATTATTAGAGCTAAACTATTTTCATTTCTCTATTGTTCGACACCCTTTCTTACTATAATTATACTGCAACACGATTAAGTTCACTGCCTAATGTGTATATTAGTTAAGACATGATAAATTAGGAATTATAAATTTAACACTAGTGCATAATTACACGACATTCATCAACAATTTTGTTAGTAGTGTCGATTTTAAAATTAAAATTATAGGAAGGTTCTTTTAAAATATTTAAAGTAGATAAATGTTAATTTAGTTACTTTAAAACATTTTTTCAAACAAGAGACTCTAATCTCCTCTACTCTAATGTATACAAGGGACTTGAAATCTGGAGGGTGGCCAAAACAACATACTATTACTATTAGGCTGTAGGCTTTTTGGTACTTTAAAACAAATACAAATGTGAGATATCTTTATTGACTGGATTGCAGGCTTTTAAGCGTATTTAATATTTTTCCTTTTTAAATCATTAATTGTTTACATAGGTGCTACATCTGTTAAAACCTTTGACCATGAAGTACTCTCTGTTATTATGTGGTTTACCAATTTAATTCTATTTTTGTTAAGTTTGACCACTGGTTCAAAGAACAATTAATAATAACATCTCGCTGGCTTCAATAATAATAATAATAATAATAATAATAATAATAATAATAATAATAATAATAATAAAAACAATGCATAATTATATATAAGGATCGTAAAAATGATGAGTACTATGAAGATAAACTTTTACCGATTATTTATAAAATTGAGAAACGAAGATTTAACATGCAAAATATGTTTAATTTTAAAAGTTTGGGGGCTGCTTTGCGTAAATCATTTCTAATAAATGAAGGTTTTTTTGACACTTGTCAAATTCTCAAGAGTTTTGTCACATGTAATTTTGTGAGAGTTTTAGAATTATTATTTTCCACTTGTCATTTTTTGAGAATTTTCATTTTTTAAAATAAAATTTCAAATAAGAAAAGAGAATCATTCTACTAATTTGATAATAAAGTATCATAAATGCTCTAAAGAAGATTTCATTTTTTTTATAAATGTTTGAAAAGATTACATTATGATATTTAAAAGTATTATTTTATAAAATATTTAATGTTTAAATACTGATATTAAATTTTTATTTTTAATAAATCCGTGTAATACACGGGTCTCATAACTAGTATGCTAACATAACATGGTGAACATGTATTTTCGGAGTAAACACATAAAAACAAAAACCATACAAAATAACCAAATTTTTAGAAATATTTTTATTCATTATATTAGTAAATTTATACAAAACCACTAAAATAAGTTTTTGAATTTTTATTTTTTACTTTTAATAATTGTTGGTTTTTACTAAATATCACATATTTTTTTTTTATCTTAAAAAGTAATAATAATAAAGGAGTTTTTTAATTTACTATTTGTAAAAAATCAAAAATATTGTTGTTAACGGTTTGCTTGTTTTGTTTAAGGAAATCTATGTTTTATAAAACTAAGAAATAAAATTATTGGTTCTCAAAATAAAAAATCGTCATAGAGGTTTTTTTACCACTATCACCTTACTTATACCACTATCACCTCTTCCACAACCACCTATTCTGCCACCAATTGTTACAATCATATATGATTACTCAATATATGAACAAACATATATGTATAATCATTTATGATTATGCATATACATATAAACATCTATAATCATATATGATTATACCTCTCTGTTGCTGGTATGCTTGGGCATTAGATCAACACATGAGAAATATGTGATTGATGTTGAATCTTAAAATTTCTATTTTTTTTAATCTCAAGTGAACTGTCCCCTATTAAAATAACAAAGTAGTTAACCTACTCTAAATACCACTTATATCTCCAAAGAGACTTGAACTCATAACCTCTTATTTGAAAAAATCACTTTTTACTACTAGGTCAAATGCTTTTTGGTTCTAAACGGATCCATAGGCTAGGGTTTCATCTTGTAGGACATCAATTGTGACGACACATCGCCGCTATTGTTGGCGATCCGCGTCAATTTCATCATGACCGTTCGATGGATTTTGGATGGACGGTTAATAGTGGCCACAGAATGGCGCATGTTTTTCCCTCGAAAGGTGGTGCATTTTTACTCCCACTTCGTCCCAGACGAGTCATTTTCTACACCTTTCCTTCGGGAATTACCATTTCCACTGGCAAAGCTCGTCTTTCCGGCGTAATACACCAATCCATAACATCACTAACTGTAGATTGCTTCTAGGGCTTCAATTTATGTCACACCCCAAAACCAAGAACGGCGGAAACGTTCTGGTACCGAGGACGTCATGTATAGTATCACAACAATGCAAAGTAGTAAACAAGCAACAACATTATCCATTACATTAATAGTATAATTGTAATTACAAGCGTGTTCTTTCATAGTATAAAACAACATAATGAAAAATCAAAATAAAAGACGAGTCTTGACCGCTCCGTCGTCACAACACCTGGTCGTCGTATATGTCTATTGGTGTCCTGAGAACACAAGTTATTTTGAAAGCGTAGATCAGCATTTAAGCTGGTGAATTCATAAGTATTTTAGGTGTCATTGCTTTGTAAAACTTTAAAGAAAACACTAGTAAATGTTTGGTGAAAAAGTTTGTATTTGAACAATGTAAAATTTTGTATAAGTTTGAAAACTCTTAGAAAAACCTATATTTTCTACTAGTATAAAAAATAGTCTTCTACCAAGACTCGATTGTTTTGTATGTTTGTCTCTTTGTAAAAATGAAAGCTTTTCCCAAGTATGACTATCATTATCAAAATATAGTTTTATATTACCCTTTATGTGAGAAGATCACAATCTGAATTTAATGGGAAAATCTATACGTGTGCTATAGTATTATTTGTATTAAATACTGAAGAAATAACTATTATTATTCAAATCTAGTCTACCTCATCGATTATGTGAATGTGACACAAATTAAAGGTAATAAGGAAATAATATAATTATTGTAATTGTATCCTATTGTACTAGGATATTCACGGCGTGGAAACTCGTTGAACGGTACAACCATAGACATCCGTCGAGGTACACTTGTCATTTGTAACGTGTAAGTACTGTAGTATTGTATAAAGTGACTACTATTGTACTAATTGCCTTAAATTGAGTATTTAAGGTATAATGTGATGGCTAGATCCCATACTAAATGCTCTCCATGTCAAAAGATTTTGGGAACCAAATGCGACCTCTGCAATAATTGCAAGCCGTGAACATCCACATTTAGATTATATGATCATGTATACCAATATAACTATCACCATTTGTTTATAACAATGCGTTAGTGATTCATTGGTATAGTTAGATCTCGTAATTGTTCCATGCTATAGCACCTTATTATGTTTGTTCTGCAATGGTGTATTGTATATTCCTCCATGTTTCTCCTTATTGTGAGTTCTCTTATGTTATCGTGTATTTTATCTATGAAATAGTATCTATGTAATAGTATCTATGTAATTGTCTTTCTTGTAACTGTATGTAATGTATTAGTAAAGACTCATGAATGAACTGACTCTTGTGTGATTTCTTGTACTTGAAATAGTAAGTAGTATCTCCTAACTATACCTATTATAGTTACTAGTAATGTACAGGTATAACCGAAAGTATGCCTTTGCTACCTAAAGGTACTGAACTAACTGATGGAACTTTTATGTCTATATATGTATACATGATATATAACTAATATTTAGACGACATTCGGACGAATAACCGATGCCCTAAGGCCACATCCCAACGAGGAAAAGGAAATAAAGCGAGCTAGCCGTCCTAAGTCCTTTAAACGTTTCTTATATAACTATACATATATAGGCATGCATTTGACAACATAAAAGTATAAAACAAGTTTTGTAAAATCTTTGAAAAGTTTAATAACTAAGAATTGATGACTTGATGTCAGTTTATAAAACAATTTGAAAGTAGTTTGTTTGATACGACAGTTTTAAGTATAAGAAGACCTTTGTTTGGAACACAATTGTAACAGAGTTTGAGAGGAAACCTACAGTATGTAAGACAGTTTCATAAAGTGTTTTAACATGTAAAAACGTTTTAGTAAGTCATTTGGAAGTAGTATACCGAGTAAACATCTAAAAGTGTAGTAAATACATTTGTATGCTAGTTATTAATCACATGTGATTGATGTACTAACTAGCATGATTCAACTTGTATTCCCCTCCCTCCCCCCCATAAAAGCATTTATAAACATTTAAAAACATTTAAAAGGTTAATTAAAGGGGTATGAAGTCACCTGCAGTGAGTGGATCGGATGGAAGTGTCGGACAAGTGCTTGGTGTCAAGTGAAGACTTAAACACACACAATGATCCTAATAACATATAAAGACATATGTATATATACAATTAGTGATTATAACACTAATTAGACAAGTATAAACACCCTAACATGTGGAAAACAATTTGCTCAAAGTGTTAGGAGGCCATTGGGTTGCAACAAAGGATTGCAAGGCATTGTAAGTGAGTTTATGGTCAATGGACCATATTTAATGGAGTTTACGGCCCAGGGGAGTTTACTCCTGGCTGTAAACTCTTTAATGGGCCTCCATTTGAGGCTTAAAGGCAAGATGTCTTAAGTGGTTAAGTGTTTCAAGGCTAAACAAGAGGCTAGGTGAGTTTAAGGTCCAAGAATGCCCTCAACTTGTGTTTACGGCCGGGGGACCACTTCCCCATGAGTTTACGGCCGTAAACTTGATGTGTGCAAACTCACTTAGTTTTAAACCTACTTTTAATTATCAAATAACACACAAAAGGCAGTGAACCTATCAGTTGTGGTATAGCTAAATAAGCAGGGTATCGATCACAGGGAACGGCAAATTAAAATTAAAAACTAATTTTATCTAAGTTAATTAATAAGTAGGAGTTTTCTCTAGTTTTACAAGACTAGAAACTTACTAATTATGACTAATTTAAGAACTAGAAAATAACGACTTAACTAGATTCAATAATTGGAAAGGAACTTCTGTTTAGTTCAACTTGGTTAACTCTATGGTTGATCTCAAGGTAATGGTGCAATGGATTAATTCTTTCGTTGGTTACCGATTCAAGTGCTTAGATTCGTATTCACTACCCTAATCCTTAGCAAATAAACTAACTTAAACAGTGGCCAATTGTCTAATTTAATTAAATTCACTAGATTAATTATTCGGGTTAAGTTAGACTTGCAATAGTTAACTAATTTATTCTTTTAATTAACTTCTTGTTTGATGGTCATGTTACAAGCTTGCACATGAATTTACTCAATTTTCTTATTAATTCTAGTTTCATATTCATTAATCCTAGACATATAGCATAGTGATCACATAGCATATGAGGTTAATAATCAATAGATGTTCATGCTAATCAATTATCTTCCTATTAACAGAAAATTAATTATCATTCACACACAAGGTTCTTTAGCAAGCTAAAATAACAAAAATTCACCAACTTAGAATTAATCCTACCAATCAATCAAGCCATATTGTCAACTTTGTATCCCCAAACAGAAGTCTAAAGGTTTTAGCTCATAATTGAAGTAAATAACAGCAAACAAACAAAGTCAAATTGCTTAACCATAATGATAAAACAAAAGAATAAGTGGAATGACGAAATTTTGCCTCAATTACTCTCCGGGATTGAATTCTAGCTTCCTTCGTCGTCTTCTAGGGTTTCTCTGGCTTCTCAATCGTAGCTAAACTCTTCTGAATCGTCCCCCAACTCCCTCCTATCGATCTGTGGAATTATCTTTATATATACGAATCGACTCGTCGAGTCAAGTGGTGACTCGTCGAGTCCCTCTCACATTCCCCGTATTGTGATAACTCTCTGGGATCCCGAGTCATTATCTTCTCGATTCTTCGATTGGACTCGCCGAGTAGTCGATCTGACTCGCCGAGTAGGTGCCATTTTTAGTGTTTTTCTTCTTTATTCCATTCTCAATCTTCTAACTATTTCTCCCGCTTCCTTTCGCTTCCGAGCTTCATCTTTGGACTGAAAAACATAATTTAACACTTTTAAGTACCTTTTGTCCATAATATGCAATAATTTAGCTAATAAATGAATAAAAATGTATACTTAATATGAACTAATTATGCACATATCAAAACTCATGGTGGGAAGTACCATTTCGTTGCTTGAAGTCCCTAGTTCAATGGGTTATGGTTCTAGACTAAGTTCCAAGGCTTGGTAAGGGACTAGGGTGCAATTTGCCCCATTTATAGGGGTTTACAGCCCAAGAACATGTCTTGGCCGTAAACTCCTTTGATCTTGAGTTTCTTTGTGATTTCTAAGCTTTAAACATGTTAAACGTAGTGTACAACGAGTTAGAACAAGAGTACTTACGATCTAGGAGCTTGAATGGTCTATTTTGGCCAAGAACACTAGTGTGTATTCCTGGTGAGACATGAAGATCTACACAAATGGAATGATTTCACGGATGAAAATCATGTAAGATCACCAGTTCATGTAAGATAGCAACTAGTTAGGGCAAGAAACTTACGAGTTTTGAAGATCGGCGACGAAGATTGGGATGTTACTTGAGAGGATTTCAGCCAAGGGAAAGAAAAGAATGAACTAATGGCCAATATATCAACATATAGGGGGAGTTTATAGCCCACATGGAGTTTACGGCCGTAAACTCCCTTGTGGTGGCCGTGAACTCCTTGTCAAGGGTTTTCAGACTTGTTCTTTGAGCTATAACTTCAGCAGATAAACCCCGACACTTATCCCTTAAGTGTACAAGGCTCAGAATGCTCAAAATTTCAAGTTGTCACATCATCCCCTTGTTAGAGGGAATTTCGTCCCGAAATTAGAATTTAGGTAAAGGAGTAGGTATGAATAATCGAGCAAGGAGGTGGGGATACTTCCTATTTGATTGATTCTCGCGCTCCCAAGTGAATTCTGGTCCTCAGTTGGCATTCCAGCGTACCTTCACTAATGGGAAGCGGCTCTGTTTCGTTCGCCTGACCTCTCGGTCCATGGTCACTACGGTTCTTTCACAAAGGTGAGGCTCTCGTTGCAATTGATCTCGGCGAGTGGAATTACAAGAGTCCTGACGGAAAGGTACTTTTTCAAGTTCGAGACGTGGAAGGTAGAATGTACATTACTGAGTTCGCGGGGTAGGATTAGTCGTGGATGCTTCTATGCTCTTTCTCACTACGTGAGAAGCTAAGTAGGTCATTTATAAGGAAGATGACGAACTGATCCAAGTAAGGATGACATACCCTATTCCTTAAGTTCAGGAATACTACTGGCGCATTGGCTTTATCCGAGGGGTATCACTACTGACTCATAGCATCCGCATCGAGTTTGGAAGATTGCCCTCGGGACATCCTTCTCTAATACTTGCAACTGGTGATATTCAGATCTCAGGTTTATTTCAGAAAGGTAAATTGTTCCTTGCGGTTGGTCAACCGACGCATCTATGCGAGGCAGAGGTAATGATTTCTTATGGAAATCTTGTCGAGGTCTCCGATAGTCGATGTACTTACGATACAATCCGTCAACCTTGTTAAAGAATAAGACCGGGGCTCTCCAGGGTGAGGAGCTTGGTCTTCCAATTCTATTGCTGAGTAGTCATTAGGCTGTCCAGACGGTTCTTGTATCTCCGTGGGTGTTAGACTATAGGGCGATTTGGTTACAGGAGTCGTCTTGTGTTCTATGTTTGTTCACATGAAGATGCGATTACTCGTAGTCTTGGGCAGTCTCCGTCCTGAAATTCATATTAGAAGTCATACATGGTTCATCAATCACAGTCTCGTGTATACGAGTCATATATAACTAAGATTGAAAAGGTGGTTGAATAAATGATTCTTCTTTAAGCTCACATCCCAACGAGGAAAAGAAGTTAAAGTGGAATCATCAAATCTAAACCTATAGAACCTTGATTATATACCACCTTTGTGTATACATTCTTCAGCGATAGATCCACCGTATGGGTCTTTGGATTGAACTTGATGTACTGTATGAGTGGTACTCTGGGGAGGTTTGCTGAGGTTTCTTCGGAAAGGATAAGAAACATGAGGTACTCTACGCATGAGTACTTCGGAGTTTTGAAATGACGGCTTCGCTAGAAAGACGATTTCAGAGAAAGAGATTTAGGCACGAAACTGGTATTGTGAGGATCGAATGGACTCTAGTTGTATGATAAAATCGGAATCACTTGGAAATAAAGGAACTAGATTTTATCATAAATGTGTTACAGACAAAACACAACAGTGCAACTTTTAACAGAGTTACAGTACTTTAGATTTACTACACGACTATTGCTGTGAACAAGGTATACTACAAAAGACAAGTATAAGCAGTACGAGGGTCCCTTTACTAACGGGATCTCGCAAAATATAAGTCTCTAGTTGCACTAGTTTTAAACATGCTCAAAAGCATACTTAATTACTGACGATTGGAAGTGACCCTATATTATTGTAGGGTCCTTTGCTATCTTTTGTTGTTCTGGGGTCAAACTCCTCCTGTTCCCCCGTCACCCTTCTCTGTTGGGCAAACCCTTTTGAAATGTCCCATTACGCCACATAGATGACATATCCGAGAAATTTCAACATTGGTGGTTGAAGTAACGTGTTAGATCCGAGTTCTGCAGAAGCGGGTAGTGTGTCCATTCTTGTTGCAGTTCTTGCAGTGCAACAGACGACAACTACCTAGATGATGGAAGCTGCACTTATTGCACTTTGGTAGGTTTCCGACATACTGTCTGGCTGGGTTAGGGATACCCGGGATGCTAGTAGGGATGGTAGTGGGAGTTGCAAACGTCGTGGTCGCGAAAGCTGCCACCAATGATTATTTCTTGTTCGCCCCTCGGGGTGATTTGCCTTTAGATCTAGCCCATAACTTTCGTTTGTTACTCTTGGGTTTGATATTCGATGTGTAGTGGTTGTTTGTTACTCGTTGATGTACTTGGTTGTTACTTGGATTTGAATTATTGATAACCATCCCTCTAACATTTGCATTGTTAGCATTTAGGTGAGTCATGACAGCTGTCACGACAGCTGAGACTACAGCTTGAAAGGTAGCTGCATCAATCTGAAGAGTTGGTGTTTGGTTGATGGGTTGATTACTTTTCTTCGGCGACATGATTCTAATATACGAAAGAAAAGAAGTTTGTGAGTGATTATGGTTGAACCTAGATGTATTTCGATCGTTCATGTAAAGAGTAGAAGTATGTTCTCGTGGGTTTGACTTACATCCCTATGATGTAGTCCTAGTACAGATTAGAAATAAGTTTATAGAATGGTCTCAAGACATTTTTCGTCCAAACCGGGGGTACCATTGGTTGGTGAATAACATGATCCAACCTTTGAAAGAGAATTGGGAATGATCCCTGAGCTAAATTACCCTAGTCTAATAACTTGACAAGATGGGGTTTTAGATAGACTCCAACGATAGTATGATGAAAGTATTTGAACAAAGAGTGACACTGAAGTTAGTCGACTGTCAATATCATTGATGTTTAAGATGTAATAAGTTTGGGAAAATTGACCTTGTAGAAGGTCTTACATCACATCCGGAGTAGAAAAGTTTTGACAGTATAAAAGGCCTAACTAAAAGTATCTACAGTACAAGATAGTTTCATAGAAAAGTGCCACATAGGACATACACAGGAAAACGATTCCTTTTAACAGGGAAAGAAAGTAAGGCATCTACTACTGGTGACGGTCATCCCTCTGGTGAACCCTTAGTTTAGCCGGTTGACGTTCCATTTCTAGCATGTGTCTTTCGTACACCCTCTGGCGTACTCGGAGCTCTATGGCTTCAGCTCAGGTTTCATCTAGTGCTTGTAGCAGGGTCTCGTGGTCTCTCTCAGATCTCTCATGAGTGTGTTCAAGGCGATTGGTGCGGATGGTATGCATTCTTGCATTGGCATCAACCTCTGTGATGCGATGGAGAGCCGTCCTGCCCTGAATCTCGTTTCAGGCAATTCTACGGACCAGCATTGGAAGAATTCTGTCTGCTGAGCTTACTTCTCTTATGTTGTAGATGTTTCAGTCTCCATTAAACGGCATATGTTGATCTTGCTCTTCGCTCCATGTTTCCAAGCATTCTACCCAAGGAGGCGTCAGGCCATGAAAAGTCGGACGAGGGTTAGGAATTGGAATAGGAGCTACCGGGGTAGGTTCTCAACTTCGGGATCGGAGTTAGCACCGTCCGAATGGTCTTCAGCATGGTGATCATTCAAAGGGATTGGATGATCGTCCTCTAGTTCTTCTCCAAACAATCCAACATTGCCTTCGTTCGAAAGGTACGGGTCGTCGTGGGGATGGAGTCCAGCCATTTTATCTACGTGAGAATTGGGGTAAGGAAATAATAATTAGTCGAACTAACTAGATAATTATTAGATAATCTTCATTAGTTACCTCACTACTTGTAAAGTGCATACCAGTTATATGTAATCAAAACATGATAGGCCTTCGAATAAGTGACCTTAACTCCAAATTCCCCAGGAACACGGGTAAAGCAAAAATTCATAGATTATAAGTCTATGTCATCCTAGTTACATATAACCTTATTGTACCCACTTACTAACTATTAACCTAGTAATGAAGATCTTTTTAGTTCTAAAGTAAGTAATTATAGTAACCCCAATTACTCCTATAGTATCTTAGACTTATGTTCTGTTCTAGAGTTCTCATTGTGGTAGTGTTGGTAAGTTTTTAGACTTGTTACCACATCACAACCATTCTTGGGCATGTGCTAATCACTCCTCGGAACGACATAGTTGATCAGGCTATGCTACTCCCAAGATTGACCATACATCCCCGAGCTCACCATACATCCCCGAGCTTACTTGTCATAGTGACACAGATTTTAGTATAAATGCAGGTATGTATACTTAGTTAAATATTTTATTATTTAAAAGTATATACTCTTGGTCAGAGTATTTTAATCCCATTGTATTTATAGTTAGTACATCTTTTGTGGGTTGATATACTTAATTCACTATAAACAATGCTCTAATACCAATCTATTACACCCCAAAACCAAGAATGGCAAAAACGTTCTCGGGTGGAGGACGTCATGTATAGTATCACAACAATGCAAAGTAGTAAACAAGCAACAACATCATCCATTGCATTAATAGTATAATTGTAATTACAAGCTTGTTCTTTCATAGTATAAAACAACATAATGAATAATCAAAATAAAAGACGAGTCTTGACCGCTCCGTCTTCACAACACCTGGTCGTCGTACCTGTCTATTGGTTACCTAAGAATACAAGTTATTTTGAAAGCGTACATCAACATTTAAGCTGGTGAATTCAAAAGTATTTTAGGTGTCATTTCTTTGTAAAACTTTAAAGAAAACACTAGTAAATGTTTGGTGAAAAAGTTTGTATTTGAACAATGTAAAATTTTTTATAAGTTTGAAAACTCCTAGAAAAACCAATATTTTCTACTAGTATAAAAAGTAGTCTTCTACCAAGACTCGATTGTTTTGTATGTTTGTCTCTTTGTAAAAATGAAAGCTTTTCCCAAGTATGACTATCATGATCAAAATATAGTTTTATATTACCCTTTATGTGAGACGATTACAATTTGAATATAATGGGAAAATGTATATGTGTGCTACAGTATTATTTGTATTAATTACTGAAGAAATAACTATTATTATTCAAATCTAGTCTACCTCATCGATTATGTGAATGTGACACAAATTAAAGGTAATAAGGAAATAATATAATTATTATAATTGTATGCTTTTGTACTAGGATATTCACGGCGTGGAAACTCGCTGAACGGTACAACCGTAGACATCCGTCAAGGTACACTTGTCATTTGTAACGTGTAAGTAATGTAGTATTGTATAAAGTGACTACTATTGTACTAATTGCCTTAAATTGAGTATTTAAGGTATAATGTGATGGATAGATCTCATACTAAACGGTCTCAATGTCAAAAGATTTTGGGAACCAAATGCAACCTCTACAATAATTATGAGCCGTGAACATCCACATTCAAATTATATGATCATGTATACTCAATAAAACTATCACCATTTGTTTAGAACAATGCGTTAGTGATTCATTGATATAGTTAGATCCTGTAATTGTTCCATGCTATAGCACCTTATTATGTTTGTTCTGTTATGGTGTATTGTATCTTACTCCATGTTTCTCCTTATTGTGTGTTCTCTTATGTTATCGTGTATTGTATCTATGAAATAGTATCTATGTAATTTTCTCTCTTGTAACTGTATGTAATGTATTAGTAAAGACTCATCAATGAACTAAATCTTGTGTGATTTCTTGTACTTGAAATAGTAAGTAGTATCTCTAACTATACCTATTATAGTTACTAGTAATGTACATGTATAACCGAAAGTATGCCTTTGCTACCCAAAGGTACTGAACTGACTGATGGAACTTTTATGTCTATATATGTATACATGATGTATAACTAATATTTAGACGACATTCGGACGAATAACCAATGCCTTAAGGCCACATCCCAACGAGGAAAAGGAAATAAAACGAGCTAGCCGTCCTAAGTCCTTTAAACATTTCTTATATAACTATACATATATAGGCATGCATTTGACAATATAAAAGTATAAAAGAAGTTTTGTAAAACCTTTGAAAAGTTTAATAACTAAGAATTGATGACTTGATGTCTGTTTATAAAACGAGTTGAAGGTAGTTTGTTTTGATAAGACAATTTTAAGTATAAGAAAACCTTTGTTTGGAACACAATTATAACAGAGTTTGAAAGGAAACCTACAGTATGTAAGACAGTTTGATCAATAGTTTTAACATGTAAAAACGTTTTAGTAAGTCATTTGGAAGTAGTATACTGAGTAAACACCTAAAAGTGTAGTAAATCCATTTGTATGCTAGTTATTAATCACATGTGATTGATTTACTAACTAGCATGATTCAACTTGTATTCCCCCCCCCCCCATAAAAGCATTTATAAACATTTAAAAGGTTAATTAAGGGGGTATGAAGTCACCTGCAGTGAGTGGATCGGATGGAAGTGTCGGACAAGTGCTTGGTGTCAAGTGAAGACTTAAACACACACAATGATCCTAATAACATATAAAGACATATATATATATATATATATATATATATATATATACACACACACACAACTAGTGATTATAACACTAATTAGACAAGTATAAACACCCTAACGCGTGGAAAACAATTTGGTCAAAGTGTTAGGAGGCCATTGGGTTGCAACAAAGGATTGCAAGACATTGTAAGTGAGTTTATGGTCAATGGACCATATTTAATGGAGTTTACAGCCCAGGGGAGTTTACTCCTGGCCGTAAACTCTCTAATGGGCTTACATTTGAAGCTTAAAGGCAAGATGTCTTAAGTGGTTAAGTGTTTCAAGGCTAAACAAGAGGCTAGGTGAGTTTAAGGTCTTAGAATGCCCTCAATTTGTGTTTACGGCCTGGGGACCACTTCCCCATGAGTTTACGACCGTAAACTCATGGTGGAAAATACCATTTCGTTGCTTGAAGTCCCTAGTTCAACGGGGTATGGTTCTAGACTAAGTTCCTAGGCTTGGTAAGGCTAGGGTGCAATTTGCCCCACTTATAGGGGTTTACGGCCCAAGAACATGTCTTTGCCGTAAACTCCTTTGATCTTGAGTTTCTTTGTGATTTCTAAGCTCTAAACATGTTAAACCTTGTGTACAACGAGTTAGAAGAAGAGTATTTACGATCTAGGAGCTTGAATCGTCGGTTTTGGCCAAGAACACTAGTGTGTGTTCTTGGTGTTCTTGGTGAAACATGAAGATCTACACAAATGGAATGATTTCACAGATGAAATCATGTAAGATCACTAGTTCATGTAAGATATCAACTAGTTAGGGCAAGAAACTTATGAGTTTTGAAGATCGGGAACGAAGATCGCGATGATACTTGAGAGGATTTCAGCCAAGGGAAAGAAAATAATGAACTAATGGCCAATATATCAACATATAGGGGGAGTTTACGGCCCAAATGGAGTTTACGACCGTAAACTCCCTTCTGGTGGCCGTGAACTCCTTGTCAAGGGTTTTCAGACTTGTTCTTTGAGCTATAACTTCAGCAGATAAACCTCGACACTTATCCCTTAAGTGTACAAGGCTTAGAACGCTCAAATAAACTACAATTTGTGCTAAATGATAGCAGGAATGCGTTTGACTTTCAATGAAGTATTTGACTGTACATGATACAAAATTTCGGGTTGTCACAATTTCCGTTGATTTCCACTGATTTCCGGCGATACCACCGATTTCCGTCGTTTTCCGGCAAGTTCCGAGTTTTCTGGCGACGCCTTTAGCGGCTATAACGTACGTTTTTTCTTCCCTTTTCTCTTTCTCTTGTTTTCTTACCATATTTAGCTCTAATTTCATGTTTTTTTTGGTGTTTTTAACTAGTCTCCGAGGCGGTCACCACCACACCACCACCACACCACCACCACCGGTGCCACCATTTTCCGGTGACTGGTTACTTTTCTGGCATATGTGTAACACCGTGAATTTCAAAATAATTTTTCACAATTTATAAAAACATTTCTCATTTAAGTTCATAAAACATAAGTTTAAAATCCCAAAATCACATCATATAAATCCCAAGATCATATATATATATATATATATATATATATATATATATATATATATATATATCAAAATCCCATGCGTGTGTATAGATCAAGCCAGCGCCTTCCCACGGTCATCGCTAGTACCTGAAACAACAACACTAACACTGTAAGCACAAAGCTTAGTGAGTTCCCCAAAATACCACACACATAATACATATTAGCCACTCGAGGCTATAACTCTATGGGTCCGTGCACCCAAACTCTGTGAACCCTCAGGTTCTAACTCTGTGAACCTTCCGGTTCCAACTCTATAAACATGCACAACATAAATCACATAGAAATAATGCAGTACGACACATCACATACATATAGCATACAAATACTCTGATCACATAACTCTGGTTTCCTACTCAAGGTAAAGTATAGTGAGAAGACTCACCTCGCGTATCTCGATAACTCGCGAATCCTGAAATCACTCGTGCTCGATCCTCTGAGCTATAATCCTCCTATAACATCAAATGACTCTAATTAACACTTTTTAACACTAAGGTTGACTACCCCTAAGAAGTCAACATTGGTCAACTCTGGTCAATGGTCAACGATCAACTTTGACCGGACTCGGCGAGTGCACTAGGGCGACTCGGCGAGTCTAGTCGTTTTCACCGACTCTCTAGGATTCCCTATTTGACACGTCGAGTATTCCCCTGACTCGACGAGTTCCACCTGGTAAGAATCGCGAGGCCACCCCGACTCAACTCGCCGAGTCTCGAGAACAACTCGGCGAGTTCCAGTTCGATTCGGACCACCTGTCAACCCTCTCTAACTCTCCCTGACTCACTGAGTCAACTCTTAACTCGGCTGGACCACTCACCGAGTGGTCAAGGACAATCTTCATGCTACTCGCCGAGTTTGTTCTTCAGACTCGGCGAGTCCATGCCATGCATCAACTCAAACTTGCTTCTGAGGTCAGATCTGTTCCAAGAACTCATAGATCTGGCCCTTCTAAGCTAAATCATCACGTAAAGTCCATAACTTGGTGCTCATAACACACCCCATGACTCATAAATGGTGTTTTGTCCTTAAGCACCAAGACCCCAATCTAAAAACCTCATGGATTCATAAAAAGCTTGGGCAATGGGACACTCTGGACCTCCAAAGGTCCAGATCTATAACCTAACTCACCTAAAGGACCAAGGAAGCACTAGATCTAACCACAAAAGGGCTCAAAAAGCCCCAAATCACCCCAATCATCAAAATAACAGAGAATAGCTCGAGAGTAATACCTCAAATGTGATGTTCTGGACCTCAAATCTTCAGAAAGTGGCTCCACTTGATTTCCTTAAGCTATTGCTTCCTTTCCCTTGCAATATAACACCTCCAAGGTCAATAATGGCTCCTTGCTTTGCTCCAAACGCTCAAACTCTCTAGGGTTTCACTCAGGGGTCTGGTGAGCACAAATGACGGCCTTAAGGCCCTTTAAATAGGTCCCAAACTCGAGAAATTAGGGTTTCATTAAACAGCGCAGCCTCGCCGAGTCCATACCTTGGACCCGCCGAGTCCAGGCGCGAACCCGCGTCCAGAACCGCGATCCTACTCGGCGATTCTGAGCTCCAACTCGCCGAGTCCCCTCACAAAACACCAAAAAACATAAACATAAAAGATACCTAGAAATCCGGGCTGTTACAACTCTCCCCTACTAGAACTAGACTTCGCCCTCGAAGTATCGCTCTGAAAATAGCTCCGGATGCTGCTCACGCATCTCATGCTCCGGCTCCCAGGTCATCTCTGATCCCTTCCGATGTTCCCACTGAACCAACACCAGGGGTACCTCCTTGTTCCTCAGAACCTTGATTTTCCGATCTCTGATGGCCACTGGTCTCTCGGCATAATTCAGGCTCGCATCCACCTGAATATCCTCTAATGGAACCACTGCCGACTCATCGGCTATACACTTCCTCAACTGCGACACATGAAAAGTGTCGTGAATCTGCCCCAACTCTGCTGGCAAATCCAACCGATAGGCTACCCGGCCTACCCTCGCGATCACACGGAATGGACCAATAAACCGGGGCCCCAACTTGCCCCTCTTCCTGAATCGAATCACTCCTTTCCAAGGAGAGACCTTCAGGACAACAAAGTCGTCGACCTGGAACTCAAGCTCGGACCGGCGTCTGTCTACATAACTCTTCTGTCGGCTCTGAGCGGTCAACAACCTCTGTCTGACCTGCTGAATCTGCTCTGTCGTCTGAAGCACAATCTCTGTACTGCCCATCACTCGCTGCCCAACCTCTCCCCAACAAATGGGGGTCCGACACCTCCTCCCATACAATAGCTCAAAGGGTGGCATACCAATGCTCGAATGATGGCTGTTGTTGTAGGAAAACTCTGCCAAGGGTAAATACGCATCCCAGCTACCCTTAAAATCCAACACACATGCCCGGAGCATGTCCTCAAGCGTCTGAATCGTCCGCTCACTCTGGCCGTCTGTCTGGGGATGATATGCGGTACTAAAATGCAGTCTATTACCCAACCCCTCATGAAATTTCTTCCAGAATCTGGAAGTGAAACGCACATCACGGTCATAAACAATTGAGATCGGCACCCCATGCCGAGATACCACTTCCCTCACATACACCTCCGCCAATTTCTCTGCTAAAGAACTCTCACTGATGGCAAGGAAGTGAGAGCTCTTCGTCAACCTGTCCACAATCACCCAAATTGCATCAACTCCTCTGGAAGTCCTTGGCAATTTGGTGATGAAATCCATAGTGATCTGTTCCCACTTCCACTCGGGAACCTCCAATGGCTGCAACTTGCCATGCGGCCTCTGGTGCTCGGCCTTAACCCTGCGGCAGGTCAAGCACCTCTCAACAAACCACGCGACGTCCCTCTTCATACAGGGCCACCAATACTCCTTCCTCAAATCCAAATACATCTTAGTGGCCCCCGGATGGATCGAAAATTTCGACCGATGAGCCTCCTCCATCAAAGTGGTACGCGTTCCTCCCACAAACGGTACCCAGATACGCCCCTGAAATGTCATAAGCCCCCGACCATCGGTCACGAATTCTGAAACCAAACCAACAACCCGTTCCCTCTTCTACATCTCAGGTTGCACAGCCTCGGCCTGTGCCCCGTGAATGGCGTCCAATACCGGAGCTATCACGGTCAATCTCAAACATACATCCTGCAGTGGAGTGCTCTCCGCCCTGCGGCTCAACGCATCGGCTACCACATTAGCCTTGCCTGGGTGGTACAGGATCTCACAATCATAATCCTTGACCACATCCAACCACCTTCTCTGTCACATATTTAGGTTGGGCTAATCCATCAAGTACCTCAAACTCTTATGGTCCGTGTATAGCGTACACCGAACCCCATACAAGTAGTGACGCCAAATCTTGAGGGCGAACACTACTGCCCCCAACTCTAGATCATGGGTGGGATATCTCGTCTCATGAGGCTTCAGCTGCCTCGATGCATATGCTATCACATGCCCTCTCTGCATCAGCACCGCTCCCAGCCCCAAAATCGATGCATCACAATATACTACAAAGTCCTCCATCCCTTCCGGGAGAGCTAATACCAGGGCTTCGTACAACCTTTGGCGAAGTGTCTCAAAGGAGGCCTGCTGCTCAGGACCCCATGAGAAAGCAACACCCTTCCGGGTCAATCTGGTGAGTGGCACTGCGATCTTGGAGAAATCCTTGATAAATCTCTGATAATACCCTGCCAGCCCTAGGAAACTCCTGATCTCGGAGGCTGACTTCGGCACCTCCCAATTCATCACTGCCTCAACCTTGGCCGGATCGACCAATATCCCTTCCTGGTTAACGAGATGTCCTATGAACTGAACCTCCCGCAACCAGAAATCACACTTGGAGAATTTGGCATAAAGCCTCTCCGATCTCAGAACTCCGAGAACCTCTCTCAGATGCTCCTCATGTTGCTCTCTAGATCTCGAATATACCAGAATGTCATCAATAAATACAATCACCGACCGATCCAGCATCGGCCTACACACTCGGTTCATGAGATCCATGAACACCGCCGGAGCATTGGTGAGCCCAAAAGGCATCACCACAAACTCATAATGCCCATAACGCGTCCTAAACGCTGTCTTCGGGACGTCCTCATCCCGCACCCTCACCTGATGATATCCATACCTCAAATCGATCTTGGAGAACCAAGATGCTCCTTGCAACTGATCGAACAAATCGTCGATCCTCGGCAATGGGTAACGGTTCTTGACCGTCAGCTTGTTCAACTCCCGGTAATCAATGCACATCCGGTGTGAACCATCCTTCTTGTTGACGAACAAGATAGGCGCTCCCCACGGCGAGCTGCTCGGCCGAATAAATCCCTTCCCCAGCAGCTCCTGAAGCTGCGAGGATAACTCTTGCATCTCTGAAGGTGCAAGGCGATAAGGCACCTTAGCGATAGGCGCGGCCCCCGGTATCAAATCGATACTAAACACCACTTGCCTCACAGGAGGCACACCTGGTAACTCCTCGGGAAAAACATCTGGGAACTCACGCACCACCGGAACCTTCTCAACTGAACTCGGCCTCTCGGAAACCACCCGCATATCCATCACATACGCCACAAAACCCTTACAACCCTGCTGTAGACACTTCCTCGCCCTAGCGGCCGAACAAAACGCTGATCCTGAACATGTACCCTCGCCGTACACCGAAAGAACTCCCCCACTAGGGTCTCGTATGGTCACCAGCTGACGCTTGCAGTCGATAACCGCACCGAATCTGCTCAACCAATCCATGCCCACAATGACATAGACATCACCCATCGCAATAGGAACCAGATCAATCGGGAACTCAACACCGAAAATCTCAACTACACAACCTCGGAGAACCTCCGTGGCATATATCACTCTCTCATCAGCTATGGAAACTCTCAAAGGCTGACTCAACGCCTCACGACTAACACTGATATGCTGACTAAAAGCCAAAGATACAAAAGACCGACTCGCACCCGAGTCAAATAACACCAAGGCATGTACATAATTCACAAGAAAAGTACCTACGCATAACATAACATAAGCATAATATCTCAACATCAAAATAAATACATGAAAGAATACATACCAGCCACGACATCGGGCGCTGCGCGGACCTCCTCCGCAGTCAGCTGAAAAGCTCTCCCTCGTACCCTCGGCGCCTCGGCCTTCACCAGCCGACTCTCTGTAGCTCTGATGGTGGCAGGGGCGGATCCCTGAGCTGATCCTCGTAACTGCGGACACTCTGCCTTCCGGTGTCCGGTCTGGTTGCAGTGAAAACACACCGCAAACCCCTTGGGGCAGTCCTTGGCCATATGCCCCTCCTTGCCACACTTGTAGCAAGATCCCGCTCGGCAGACTCCATCATGACCCTTGCCGCACTTCCTACAAGTGCGACCCTTCTGGCTCCCTGATTTGGGATCAGCGGGCTTGGCCCGCTTGGCTGCCGGCTGAGACTGTGCCGGTCGCCGATCCCTCCCCTGAGACTCCGCCTCCTCCCTGGCCTGAGTCTCTAACTCGATCTCTCTCTTTCGGGCATTTGCCTGAAGCTCAGCAAATGTCCGGTATGAGGAGTTCGCCGCGGACTCCCGAATATCCCATCTCAAAATGCTCAAATAACGGCTCATACGTGCCTGCTCAGTGGACACGTGCTTAGGGCAGAACATCGCCCTCTCATGGAACATCCTGGTAATCGCTGTAACTGACTCAGTACCCTGCTTGAGGGTCAGAAACTCCTGGGCCAGACGCTCCTTCTCCACCTGGGGAGCATACTCATCTCGAAACATGGCAGTGAACCTCTCCCAGGTCACTGCCGCAAGCTCAGCAGGCGTGAAATGCGCTGTCACGAATTTCCACCAGTCCTTCGCTCCCAAGCGAAGCTGGTTCAGCGCGAACCGAACCTTCAAATGCTTAGGAGACGAGCAAGTGAAGAAACACCCCTCTATATCAGATATCCATCTCATAGCTGCCACCGGATCCTGGGTCCCATCAAACTCTGGTGGTTTTGTGTTGCTAAACTCCCGGAACAACAACGCATCACCACCTTGCGGCCTCGCGGCAGCAACAGCCGCGGTGGCCGCCGCAACAGCAGCCTCAGAAAGAGCGGCATAACGCTCGTCAAAGGTCTCAATCAGCGTGGTCTTTATAGATCCAAACATCTCCGGTATCTCTGCCCTGATGGCCGCAGCCACCTCCTCATGGATGATCCGGCGGATCTCCTCATCACTGGTACCACTGCTCTCGGGCATCAAGCGTGTCCTCACCATGATCTACCTCTGAAATACAACATACGATAAATTAGAACCCATACGAGCATACTCACACTCGTCAACTCTTTCCTCCTTGATCCTTGGTATTCCAAAGATTCTTACTTGGGTTGTACACCGCTCCGGTGCTTTCAGTAGTACGGGCCCAATACTACTGTCCACACCGTATCAGAATACACCCCAAGTCCTCCTCTTCGGATCCCAAATTCCAAGTACTCTATCATGCATAAATCTCCCTCTAATAGATCTCTTAGAAGCCCCTCACTGCTACCTACTCACTCTCAAGCATCTCATAGCAGCTCACCTCTTCCTAGGCTAAGGCATTACAAATCAGGCCACTCTAGTCCTAATAGGAATACCTAGCCTACTCTAGCATGTGAATACATCATATCAGTATCAATATCACATAACATAAGGGTATTTTGGGAAATCACCGTTCGGGCGCGGATTGATCGTACACACAACTCTGCTCTGCATTTTCAAAATCTTTTATTCTTTTTGAAAATACTTCTCAAATCCTCAGTTTGAGTTCAAATACGCCCGAAGGTGTACTCGAATCCCTCAAACCAAGGCTCTGATACCAACTTGTAACACCGTGAATTTCAAAATAATTTTTCACAATTTATAAAAACATTTCTCATTTAAGTTCATAAAACATAAGTTTAAAAATCCCAAAATCACATCATACAAATCCTAAGATCATATATATATATATATATATATATATATATATATATATATATATATATATATATATATATCAAAATCCCATGCGTGTGTACAGATCAAGCCGACGCCTTCCCACGGTCATCGCTAGTACCTGAAACAACAACACTAACACTGTAAGCACAAAGCTTAATGAGTTCCCCAAAATACCACACACATAATACATATTAGCCACTCGAGGATATAACTCTATGGGTCCGTGCACCCAAACTCTATGAACCCTCAGGTTCTAACTCTGTGAACCTTCCGGTTCCAACTCTATAAACATGCACAACATAAATCACATAGAAATAATGCAGTACGACACATCACATACATATAGCATACAAATACTCTGATCACATAACTCTGGTTTCCTACTCAAGGTAAAGTATAGTGAGAAGACTCACCTCGCGTATCTCGATAACTCACGAATCCTGAAATCACTCGTGCTCGATCCTCCGAGCTATAATCCTCCTATAACATCATATGACTCTAATTAACACTTTTTAACACTAAGGTTGACTACCCCTAAGAAGTCAACACTGGTCAACTCTGGTCAACGGTCAACGGTCAACTTTGACCGGACTCGGCGATTGCACTAGGGCGACTCGGCGAGTCTAGTCGTTTTCACCGACTCTCTAGGATTCCCTTTTTGACACGTCGAGTATTCCCTTGACTCGACGAGTTCCACCTGGTAAGAATCGCGGGGCCACCCCGAATCAACTCGCCGAGTCTCGAGAACAACTCAGCGAGTTCCAGTTCGACTCGGACCACCTGTCAACCCTCTCTAACTCTCCCTGACTCACTGAGTCAACTCTTAACTCGGTTGGACCACTCACCGAGTGGTCAAGGACAATCTTCATGCTACTCGCCGAGTCTGTTCTTCAGACTCGGCGAGTCCATGCCATGCATCAACTCAAACTTGCTTCTGAGGTCAGATCTGTTCCAACAACTCATAGATCTGGCCCTTCTAAGCTAAATCATCATGTAAAGTCCATAACTTGGTGCTCATAACACACCCTATGACTCATAAATGGTGTTTTGTCCTTAAGCACCAAGACCCAATCCAAAACCCTCATGGATTCATAAAAAGCTTGGGCAATGGGACACTGTGGACCTCCAAAGGTCCAGATCTATAACCTAACTCACCTAAGGGACCAAGGAAGCACTAGATATAACCACAAAAGGGCTCAAAAAGCCCCAAATCACCCCAATCATCAAAATAACAGAGAATAGCTCGAGAGTAATACCTCAAATGTGATGTTCTGGACCTCAAATCTTCAGAAATTGGCTCCACTTGATTTCCTTAAGCTATTGCTTCCTTTCCCTTGCAATATAACACCTCCAAGGTTAATAATGGCTCCTTGCTTTGCTCCAAACGCTCAAACTCTCTAGGGTTTCACTCAGGGGTCTGGTGAGCGCAAATGATGGCCTTAAGGCCCTTTAAATAGGTCCCAAACCCGAGAAATTAGGGTTTCATTAAACAGCGCAGCCTCGCCGAGTCCATACCTTGGACTCCCCGAGTCTAGGCGCGAACCCGCGTCCAGAACCGCGATCCTACTCGGCGAGTCTGAGCTCCAACTCGCCGAGTCCCCTCACAAAACACCAAAAAACATAAACATAAAAGATACCTGGAAATCCGGGTTGTTACAATATGAGTATTTGAGACGACACATAACTTCGGGAAGCGTTGCCGGAAAAACTTCAGCTGGTGGCCAGAATAACAATAGAGATGACGTAAATAGCGACGACATATGATTATTAGAGACGACACGTATTAGAGATGACGGTTTTTGCGACGCAAATGAGTATTAGCTACGAGGTAATTACGACGTCCCTTTAGCGACCGCATGTCGTCACTAAAGGTATTAGCGACGACAGAGGAAATCAACTGCGACGACTTTTGTCGCCGCTAAAGGGTACAATTTTTGTTGTGAGTACTCAAAGTTGACAAAGAACTTGCTTAATGGTTGCTAATTAATAGGGCGAAAAGCAATCTTTAATATAATTCTTTTGTCATTGAAATATTAAGCTTAATAAAAATCTAGGTTTTTTTATTTGTTTATTTGTTTTGTTTTTTTTTAAATGAAGTTAGGGTAGTTTTGTGTCATAGTTGGTATTTATTTTATCAATAAATATCCGTCTGAGCATCTTCGTCTTCCTGTTGGCCGATTCTAAACAAGATTTGATCCAACTGACTTGTTTTAGTGTCCTAATTTAGCATAGACAATATTAATGCATTACAAACAAAATTACATTTAGTGACATAAATTTTTTTGTGCCACTATACCCTTAAAAATTCTAGTTTTTATTATCCCGCTTCTAACTCCAGCTTAAATTAAAAAAGTTCCGCCTAATTATATATTTTTACGGGTTTGAGCTTGTGGACATATCTCTGATTTATGGAAGCTATGTCAATTTATGTCATCCTCAATATACCATTGTCGATCATTCGTAATTGCTCTAATACTTCCTTTCCCATACACCCCTATGTCCCTCATCCTTGTCTTCTTCTCTCTTGGCGACTCAATCACAACATTATGTGTCCCTCATCGACTGTAATAGCAAAGGCCAGAACCAATTTCTTGAACCCTAATCTTCGATTTAGTGACTAAGAAGCTGCTACCTTTAAATTTCTCAACAATATATACTAAGATAGGATTAAATATTAGGATTTGAATAATTATACAAGATTTGAAGGAGAATTACCCTACCACAGATGTTAGGTCGCATTTGATGGGTTTTTTCAGTTATGTAACATTTCAATTTTGTTTTTTGGTAGGTTGCGTTTTGGGTGGAGTCGCTACTTCAAAATTTTTATTTTTTTGGATTTGAATAAGATTCAGTCGCGGTTTGATGGGTTTTTCAATTCTGTAACGTTTCAATTTCATTTGTTGTTAGGTCATGTTTTGGGTGGAGTCGCTACTTCAAACCTTTTTTCTGCATTTGAATAGGGGTGAGGAACATGTTTTCTTTTCCCTTTCCTCTTTCTCTTGTTTTCTTACCATATTTAGCTCTAATTTAATGTTTTTTTTGGTTTTTTTAACTAGTCTCCAGTGGTGGTCACCACTACAACACCATCGGTGTCACCATTTTCCGACGACTGGTTGCTTTTCCGGCGACTCAACAGGTGCTCCTTCTTTTTTCCTTTTTTTTGTTCAATAAGTATACGTGAATTGTATATATTTTGGTATGTAAAATTTATAATTTGGTTTGTGAAATGTATGTATTTTGGTATGTGAAATGTGTGTATTTTGGTATGTATATGTGAAATCTACATGTATGAATATGTAGGTAAAAATGTATATGCAAATGTGTATATGTGAATTTGTATGAAAAAATGTATGTATATGTGTGTATAAAAAAGTCTATGTGAAAATATGTATAAGTGTATTTCTATGTGAAATGTATGTATATGGACATATGAAAAAATGTATGTAAAAAAATATATATGTATATGAAATGTAGACATTTTTATGTAAATATGTGAATTTTTATGAAATAATAATATTTGTTTTTTACACATAAAAAATAACATATGAATGCTTTGATGGTTTGATAGTTTGTTGAATGGTTAATGACTTAATTGTAGGATGTTGATGTGAATGTTTTTTTCAAAACCCGGCATTTGTGACGGCCGTTGGAGACATTATCCGCTCCTTTAAAACCAAGTCAACAACAACGAGGAAAACAATGATGGAGAAGACGAAAGACGAATACACATATTATTTCTTGGATTTATCACATGTTATGAATGATGTTATTTTAGATTTATTAGATAGTTTATGCCTTATATATTAGATGTTTATTTGAGATTTATTAGACATGTAATATGATATGTTTGATGTTTTATATAATGTGATATGTATTTATTTATGTATTTTTATTAAATCTGCATTTTATGATATATATATAAACTAATATCATAAAAAATCCGTTTTTTCTAAAAAAAAATAAAAAAGTTAGTAGCAACACCTTTAGGGATGACATATGAGTATTTGAGACGACACATAACTCCGGGAAGCATTGCCGGAAAAACTCCGGCCGGTGGCCGGAATACCAATAGAGACGACATATAATTATTAGAGACATGTATTAGAGACGAAGGTTTTTGCGACGCAAATGATTATTAGCTACGAGGTAATTACGATGTCCCTTTAGCGATCAGATGTCGTCGTTAAAGGTATGAGCGATGACAGAGGGAATTAATTGCGGCGGCAAAAAAGGCTACAATTTTTGTTGTGATTACTCAAAGTTGACAAAGAACTTGCTTAATGGTTGCTAATTAATAGGACGAAAAACAATCTTTAATATAATTCTTTTGTCATTGAAATATTAAGCTCAATAAAAATCTAGGTTTTTTTTATTCGTTTTTTTGTTTTGTTTTTTTTAAATGAAGTTAGGGTAGTTTTGTGTCATAGTTAGTATTTATTTTGTCAATAAATACCCCTCTGAGCATCTTGGTCTACCTGTTGGTCGATTCTAAACAAGATTTGATCCAACTGAGTCGCTTTAGTGTCCTAATTTAGCATAGACAATGTTAATGTAAGGTGAAAAATAAACGAGTTAACTTGTATAGAAAACGCTTGAATCTATAAGGTAATGAATCACGATAGTACTATTATATATTTATATTATGCATTTGTAAAAACAAACTGTTTGCTTTTTTTAGGACGTTTAAAACATCATGTACATGTTTGGTCAATTTAACTAGCACGTACAGTATGATATCCAGTGAATTAAACAAGCCGTCTGTTTCATAAGATTGTCAAATATTAATTTCGGCTAAATTTAAACCCGCAGACTAGTATATATGATACCCATAGCTCTATATAATCTGATGTATGCTATATAATGTAGCACATTAAATTATGAGTATAACAATGAAGAAGCCATGGAAACAAATATTTTTTCTGAACATTGCTTATGTTTTCTGACATTTCAGACCCACACAAAAAGCAAAATAAAACAGCCGAATACAATGAACCAACACAAAAGGTCGAGACCAACAGTAACTAACTGTAGAATTAATTCAATTGATAATACAAAAAAAAATTAAAATTGAAAAATTAACAAGTGTTCTTTTACAAACATTCTAAATACACATGTGTTCATAATGGATAGGGTTCCTTGTGTTCATGATCAGTTCTTGATCAATTTCTCTTCACATATCTCAAGCCTCAAGGATACTTGATAATGATCATCAAATGTGGAAGCTATTTTCTTTCGGGATATTCACATGAATTTGATTAATTTGCTTAGCCGACGATGATGAGCTGATAAATCTCCATGCATGCATAAACTACATACACTAAAACAAATTAAAGATAATAATTAGTTATCGTTTTAGTTGTTACATTGATACATCAACTTTCGTTTATTAATGTTTAATGAATATAAATTAAAATAATTAAATAAGAATAGTATTCACCATGAATTAAAATAATTAAATAAGAACAGTATTCACCATGATTAAAAAGAACTCAAGTTACTGTTGATAGCGAAACGAGTGTCAAGTTTTAGTCTTTGTTCATCCGCTTCCCACAAGTGTTGTCCATTTCCCTGGAAAATTAAATTATTTATTAATTTGTATATAAATAAAACAAAATAACAATAATTTTTTTTTTGTGTCCATTCATGAGTTCGAAAAGATACCTGGGAAAGAATATTTGGCATTTGGGATTGTTGAAACAACAGTGAATTAGGTGATGCTGAAGCATCAATCAGCAGTGGTAAGTGAGGGTAGTTATCGGTGGCCGGAGCAAAGGTGGCAGGGGAGGCTCCGCCGTGGGTACTACATTGTTGTACACTTGGCATTGGCATGATTGGCAGTACCATGCTGCTCATATTCTGGACATATAGTATACAGCACTTTTCAAATCATTATTAAATAAATAAAATAAATAATTCCACAAACCCTAAATAAATAAATAAATAAATAAATAAATAATTAATTACCTCATCAGGTTTAAGCATGAATGCCTCCATATCCACTCCGAAGTCATATAGCATGGGATTTACAGATGCAAGCTTCATGGAGAGAAACTAAAATAATTTATTTATTAATGATTAGCAAACAAGTTTTTATGTTCTTTGCGTAATAATTTATTTTTAAATATAGAAAAATAATATTACTTCAACTTGATTTTGTAGGGACTGAACATAATTGATGATTTCATCCAACATGAGGGCCTTTCCAGTAACCTGCATATCAATCAATCCCACATGAAATTGTCGGAAAAAATATTCATAATATTCCAGTTTAATTAAATTTAATTAATTATTTTCAAATTAAAAACAAAGACAGAAGCAAGAACAACTCACCTTGTCACAACCTGGAACAATGGCTTGCAACAGCTTCATCCTTTCACTTATTTTCTCTCTCCTTACCTGCAAAAAGATTAAAATAAAAATAAAAATATTAATTAATGATTCATTATATGTTAATATGCATGAAATAAGATGAGGGCATAATTGGAAATTGAGGTGTGAACATGTAGAAGAAGGGTACCCTTTCAGCAAGGCTGTGGCTATCAGTAGCTTGGCCTCTTCTTGCTCTAACATGAATGTACCCAATTGCCCCTTCTTCTTCGCAAGAACTTTGCTTCGATATAATCTTCTTCTTTTTTTCCTCTTGATAATCATTGCTTTTCTTTTGTTTCTTCAGTTTGGTGCTTGTATCCTTTAATTTTAAAAAAACGAAATACATTTTATTTGCTTCATTATCATTTTAAAGAAAATTTGATTAAATAACTTAAAAGTAATCAAGTTATTACTTTAGACTGAGCACGGTGTAGAGAACAAATTTGTTTGTCCTTCCTCTTCTTTGCGAACAACTGATCATTCACACTTGAAACTTTCTGATCATCAAGAACTATTGACATTGAAGAATCTGGGCTCTGCAACTTGTTTGCTACATAAACTTGATCATGTTGTTCGTGGAACTGAGAGAAAGAGGTGGTCGTGGTGGTGGTGGTGGTGGTAGGGAATGGAAAGAAAACAGTCTGATCAAGGACAAAAGATTGGTGTTGTTGATGGTATGAAAAGGCTGCCATATTTTAAACTTTCAATTATGATTTTTGCTGTTTATAATTTGGAACTGAAAGATGCAAGAGAGTTTGGAAAAGAAAATGTGGGTCGATAACGATCATGGAGATAGGTATATGTAAACACGAGGAGAGAGAAAATAAGAAATAATTAAATGATATGAGCCAAAATTCATTTAAATATTTAATAAATTCCAAATATATATATTTTATCTGATCTAATAAATAAATATATTTTTTCATATGTCATGTTTTTATTGTATTTTTTTACATTTTTTTTCTACTTATCATTTTATATTTTTTTTTATTTTATTAAATATCATATAATATTTAAATGTAATAAATATAATAATAAATGCATATCAATTTTGTTAATACATCTTTCCTTTTAATTTGTAAATTTCTAAATTGAATCAAATTATTTTATTTATTTATTTATTTAAATGAAAAAACGAAAAAAAAAAACTAAAATTAACAAATTAAAATTACATTTCAATAATTCAATATATATATTTTTTTTTCCTTATAAATTCAAACTTGCTAAATTTCCCTATAGATATGGGAATGATACTTTTAGAGGTTAAGAACTTTTCTCTGATTGTAATCATTTTATCTTTCCTGTTGTATTCAACTAATAAAGCAATACAACGTGCCAAACAGATTATATTTAGATCTCGTGTTCTACGTCAATTCATACTTTGATTCTGTTTTATTACTCGATTCAATCGGAACTACAAATGGTATCAGAGCAGGAATCAAACTGTTTTGATCTGATTTTCAATTGTCTCAAAAGCTTTTTGAATCTCGCTATAGATTCAAAAGATTCCGCACTTTTGATCCTGAGAATCTTTGTAGATCTCAAGTTTTGATTTGATTGCAGTTCGATTGACCAATCGAGTGTTTGGTATTCATTTGATGTTTGATTCATTTTGTTAATCCCAAACTTCTCAAGCTTTTCTTTGAATTCGTCCGTACATCCATGACGAACTTCAACATAAATATCATGACTTCTTACTCTCATCCGCTCTGATTTTCAACAAAGATTCCAATGCTTATCCCCGAGTATTACGTTCAATGGGCAGATCATATGGAGGATTACTTGAACGAAATTGATGAAGAGCTACGAAAGTGCATTACTAATGATGTTCTTCCTCCTCCTTATGTTCTAAGCATTGGTACTTCTGCATCAACTCAAAGTGTTGCTGATGAAACCGCAAGGCTGCAGAAGAACGAGAAGAAGTGCACGAGAGAGCTTCATGGTGCTCTTCCTCCTGTTGTGTATAATTATGTTCGAACCTGCAAAACCTCAAAAGAAATTTGGAATACACTAAAGGAAAAGTACAAGGATAGTGAGAAGACTAAAATCAGTTTAGTCAAGCAATGTCTGATTGAATTAAGAGAATTCAAGCAAAAAGATGGAGAATCGATCGAAATGTACTATGACCGTCTGAAAGAGCTCATCTATAAGTGTAATAGGTATGGAACTACAAGGTATGCTATGGAATACAACCTTACTTTAATTACGGGGCTTCGTAAGGAGTGGAGGAATGTGAGTTTGATGATGAAGACACAACAGACCTTCGATTTTTTAACTCTCAATGATCTTTACAACCTGCTAAAAGCTCACAAAGCTGAAGTGAATGAAATAGCTGAAGAGTCAAAGATCAATCTGCATGGTCCATTAGCATTGGTTTCAAAAGTATCGGGAAGAGTAAGGGATAAGGAAGTTATTGAGAAGGAAAGTTCCAAAGATCAAGGTCTTATCGTCAACTCTGATGACGAAGTAGTGGCTTTTTACTCTAACAATAGAGTAAAGAAGTTTCATAAGAAGTCGTTCAATGCGAAGTCAAAAGCTGGGGAAATAAAGGGAAGCAATACTAGAAAGATTATTGATGAGAATAAGTTTGAGAAGAAAGAGAATATGGGTGAAGATTCGAAACAAGAGAAAAAGGTAAAGGGTGATTCGGGAGTTGATTGTCACTACCATCATGGTGCAAATCACATGGCCAATGAATATATGTTGAAGAAGAAATAAGAAAAGAAGAATAGGTTTATGGATGAGGCATACTATTCTGAAAAGCTGGAAGAAATGAGGGCTAAATCGAAGGGGTTGTCACTGGTAGCAAGAAGAGAAGATGAGGATGAGGGAAAAATACCAAATATGGTTTTCATGCTCGGATGACGAAGAAATGAGGAATCCAACTCATGGAGCCATGTTCGCGAGGTATGAGGAGGATAAAGAAGAGAAAATCAGTGGTAGTTTCTTTGTTTTGACATCAGGAGACAATGCACCAATGACTTCGAAGGTACGTTCTCTACTTCAATCCTTTAATATTCCTTCTAGTGCTTATAATTCTGTGTTAACTGAGTTTGCTGCTACTATTACTTATGTTAATAATCTGGTAATTTCTGCTAGCAACGAGGCTAAAAAGTCTAGAACTCAGTTACTCGAAACCCAGAGGATGTTGGAGGCAAAGAAGGCTAAGATAGATCATCTAGAATTACAAATAACAAACATCATGGTTGATAGAGATAGTTTGAATATAGATAATAGGATTTTGTTAAAACAAAGGAATATTTACTATAATTCTGCTAAAAGACTCTATTGTAAATTGACTGAATTGCATCACTCAAGTGACATAAGTGAAGAACAACATAGGAAGCTTGTACCATTTTTATCTTTCAAAAGGAAAAAAGTAGATACAACTTCTTATGATAGTGAGATGACTATTTCTGACTTTGATAAAGTTCCTAATAATAGATATCCCTATAGAATAGTGAAAATTAATGAACATCTAAATGCTAATGATCTTGTTGATATAGTTCATAAGACCTTGACTGTAAATGAACAAATCAAGATTTTGAAAAAGGATGAGAATTCAACTTCTGATTCCCAATATAATTTTGTTGATATCGAAGATGACAATATCAGTGAAATTGAAGCAGAGGAAGTTGTTGATTGTTCTCAGTTATCTTTCATTAATGTCAAATCATTAGCTATGGGTAAAGAAATATGTCATGATTCGAATATTAAAATTGAGAAAGACCAACCTTCTACATCGAAAGTTTTTAATCCTGACTATGTGACTGTCAAAGATAGTCAGAATGACAGTGATGATGATGAAAAAAGTTTCAAAAGAAACAACTGATCCAAGTGTTTCGAAAAAAACAAAAATTCCTCTAATCATTGAAGATCAAGTGTATGAAGAGACAAAGAAATTTGACACAATCATGAAAGAAAAAGGTTTAAATTATCTTGAACCTAATTCTGTAGTTTATCCAAACTTCAAGTATACTGATAATGTTGTCTTTCCAAACCAAGTTTTCGTCACAAAGGGTAATGGAAAAAGTGTGAATCCAGAGATAAACAAACCGGTTGAAGAGGACAAGAAGAAAGCTTCAAAAGAAGGATTTTTCTCGAATCAAAGCACCATTGAGAACAATCTTACCAAAAACTCATACACTTTTCAAAGACAAAAGCCAAGTCGTACTTGGGTGGTTAAAACTGAAACGTCAAAGGTTGAAAAACAAACAACGTTAAAGTTTCTGAAAAACCAATTGAAAAGGTTCAAAGTCAAAAAGAAAATATTCAAAAGATTTCACAAGAAAATGGAATTACAATGAATAAAGCAAGAAATAAGGCTTATTGGAATAATTATGTGTCTACAAAGAAACAACAAAAATTTTCTTCCAAAAAGTCTGAAAAGAAAAAGTCTGAATCCGTTAAGACAAAATCACAAAAATCATCTTTTGGTGACAAGAAACCGATGTCAAAACCATCACAATCACAAAATGATTTTCCAAAGACAATGAACATATTTTGAAACCAAACCAAAAGTCTAATGTTCAAACTTCTTATCATGAGAATTATGTAAAAAATCAACAATCCAAGAGTTTTATTAGGAATCCTAAAAATCAAAGGTTTTTACAAAATAATTTTCAAAGAAGTGATTTTCGATCGAATGAAAAAAAGAGTTATCATCGAGTTCCTTATCAAAATAAGTTTTAGCATGAACAAAAAGTTTTTCCATGTAATAATGTTGGTTATAAAAACCCATTTCAGAATCGTTATACTCCTCATGTTTCGACAAGAAAGCCAACAAGAAACTTTAAGAAATTGAAAGTTCAAGGGAGAAGAAATGAATATTTCATGCCTGATCAACCTCATTTTCAAAACTCACCTTCGAAACAATCAGTAAAAGCTTCATTTGATAAAGGAAAAACAAATGTGAAAAATTTCAAGCATTGGTTGGAAGGAAAGGGAAAGAGATTTCAAACTGGGAACTTCTCAAAAGAACAGATTAAGGATACATATGAGAAGTATTTGAATGAATCATCAAATGCAAGTTCTTCTTCGAAAGAATCAAATCCTTCTGCTCAAAAATGGAGAGCAATCTCGAAAGAAAAAGTCAGTAAGAAAGAAACTAAGAAGAATGACGAGAAAGTTAATGTTGAATTTAAATCTTCGAATGATTACATTTCGATACCCTTAAATAATGACGTTGACTTATGTAACGTCCCGTTCCTAAAAGTATTTATGTATGAGTCCCTGAGATTTAAGATAGCCGTCCCACCTCCTTGATTGGGTGTGTTTGGTCTTGAAAAGATTGGATTAGCAAAGAAGAGCATAAAGGAAGAAAGGAGAATTTGTCAAAGAAGGAGAGGAACAGCTGGAGCTTATAGATCTCGGAAGACATCATCCTTTGGAGCCTATTTGAGGTATAAAACTTCTTGCTTGACATTCATATTGTGTAGATCTATGTGTTGTGAAGCTTTGACACCATTCTTGTCCCAAAAGTCCTCATCTTGTTGCATGTTTCGAGTTGGTCAAGATTATCTGTCCTTTCAGACCTTAGGAAAGGTCTTGAGTGAGAAAAATGAGGTCCCAAGGGCTGAGGTTGTTCTATGTGTGAGATGAGTGGGTCTTAATGGATTAAGAGCTTTATGGACGTCCCAAGTGATAAAGTTTGAGACTTTATGAATCTTAGGCATATTTGGCTTAAGGATCTATCGTTTGGGCTTAAGAGCTAAAACCATTAAGACGTTATGTGATGTTGTTGAGCAGTGAGGTTACGCCCCGCGTAACCTATGAGTACGCCCAGCGTAGCGGGCCAGTGTCCCGATCCCATGTTGCGAGCATTGTTGTACGCCCAGCGTACCAAGAAGGGTACGCCCAGCGTACCCCATCTGTGGCATTTTCAATTTGGGCCTTATAGTTTGGGCTGTTATTGGGCTGTTGGATTTATGGGCCATAACTGGAAATTATGGATAAAGTATTTTGGGCCCAATTATTATTATGGACCTTGGATCTACGCCCATTTCGTGCGGAGGGCCCAATTTGGTAAATTGGGCCAATATTAGGCTTTGTAGAAGATTTGGACTCTGGCCTTGGCCCAAATAAGTGGATGTATGTTTAGCCTAATGATTATTTTGTTATGATGGCTAGCTCGGGAGTTTCGGTGAGTCGGTGATTCGGGAATCTGCTTCTTCAGTTCAGAGTTTCGGCAGTGCGAGGTGAGTTATCCTCACTATATCAACAAGGTCTAAGGCACCAACGCCGGCCCTTTATCGGATTGAGATCCGGGTATTTGTTGTTATGTTATTGCTTTGATATGTTTGCATCCTGGTAGCTAGGATGGTATATGTTAGAGACCTGGTTGAGGTCGGTATCCTGATATGTAGGGTGATGCTATGCTAGTTACCGGTTAGGTCGGTATCCTGGTTAGGATGATGATATTTTATGTGATCTGTTTGATCGGCTTGTTGACTGTGAATTGTTATATGATTGTATGTTTATGCGCACATGGTTGTTTGGACTAGAGTTGGGTTGAGGCGGGTCCTGCTTTGTGCTGTAGGCCAAGATACCCAGGGCGGACCGGTTGTCCCGAAGCCCCAGCGAGCGGTCCGGATAGGCTGTAGGCCCCAAGAGGGTGGACCAGACGTGCCGAGTCTCGGAGAGTGGACCAAGCCGACTGAAGGCCCGGTGCGGGCGGACCATTCATACTGTAGACTAAGGGAGTTGACCAGGTGGATTGAAGGCCCGGTGCGGGCAGACCAATCACACTGCAGACTCAATGTATATAGCTAGACTCGGAGGGTGGACCATGTGGACTGTTGGCCGGTGCAGCGGACCAGTCACACAATAGACCCGAAGTGCATGGTTGTTCTGTGATCGGATATGATGTGGCATGTTATGCGTGTATGGTATATGTGGTTGGTATTTTGGGGATATCTCACTAAGCTTTCGGGCTTACAGTTGTGGTTTAATGTTTTTCAGGTTCTTCAGGAGACCGTGGTAAGGCGAAGGCGTGATCGTACCGCTTCTCATGTTTATGTTGTGATGTGATTCTGGGAATACTCTAAATAAATTGTAATGAAAACCTTTTTGTAAAAATTTAATGGAATCGGTTGTTTTTGAAAAGTTTAAATTGGTTGGAATTTTTCGGTCGTTACAAGTTGGTATCAGAGCCTTGGTTTGAGTGAATTGGAGGAACACTCGTGTGACTCCAGTCTCAAATCGAGGAGGGTTTTCAAAAGAGAATTTAAAATGGTTTTCAAAATGAGTAAAGGAGGACGCGGAGGTACGATCAGCCGGAGCCAGTAAGTGACCCCAAAATACCATACATGATATTTGTTTTTGAGCTTTGATAGAACAACATGCTAGTGCTAGGCTAGGGATCTTCAGGATTTCATGATAATGTTGACTGATTTATGATGCCTGTTAGCCTAGAGTTTCTCTTGGGAGATTTCCAGTGTTCCTCTAGTAGTGAGGGTTGAGCGCTTGTTTTGTATGTTTTCACTAGGGTGTTGTGGTAGTACCTCATACAAATATGGGTAGGTGTGGAAGGTAGTATGGGCCCGTACTACTGAAAGCACAGGACCCATACGCGTATCAGGGAAACCATGACCTCTAGGGTTGGGTTAAGAGTTGGTTCCCGGGTTAGTGGGAAGTGTCTGAGATTTTTGTGGTGTTTTTCAGTATGGAGATTCCGAGGCATGTTGGGAGTGGATTCGGGTCAGGATCGGGAGTAGGAGAGGGAGTTCCGGGCGGGTCAGTACCGCCCGAGGTTGTTGGTCAGATGAGCACGTACGAGTTGGATGCGAGGATTCGTGAGATCCTGCATGATGAGGTTGCTGCATTGTTCTGGGCTGAGTTGCCAGAACTGTTTGGGTCGATCAAGACCGCCATGGTTGAGTATTTTGATGAGTGTTATGCAGCTCTCACAGAGACGGCTGCCGCGGCGGCTACAGCGGCTGTAGCAGCGGAAGGGGGAGGAGCTGGTCGGGGTTTTCAGTATCGGGACTTCCATAATACGAAGCCTCCTACCTTTGATGGAGTTCAGGACCCGATCGTTGCTATGAGATGGTTATCGGACGTGGAGGGGTGTTTCTTCACGTGTTCATGCCCTGTTAATCAGAGGGTGAGGTGTGCTCTGAACCTGTTGAGGCTCGGGGCGAAGGATTGGTGGAGATTGACCACGGGGTCATATTCGGATGCGCAGAGGGCTGCAGTTTCATGGGATCAGTTTAGAGATATGTTCAGCACTCGTTATGTTCTGCGAGTTGAGAGGGAGAGATTGGCTCAGGAGTTCCTTGAGCTGAAGCAGGATTCGGAGTCGGTGACGGAGATCACCAGGATGTTCACTGAGAGGGCGATGTTTTGTCCTGAGTTCGCTTCGGAGCAGGCTCAGATGTCCCAATATCTGAGTATGCTCAAGAGAGATATCAGACAGTTTGTGTCTACGTAGAGGTGCGAGACTTTGTTGGAGTTGCAGGAGGCCGCCAGGCGGCGTGAGTTAGAGATTGAGTTGTAGTTGCGTGAGCTGAGGCAGGCTCCGGTGCAGTCGCAGCCGGCGCCAAAACGGTCCAAGACCGTTGATTCTAGGGTAGGAGATCAGAGCAGCCACGCTTGTGGGAAGTGTGGGAGGGGTCACACCGGAGTTTGTAGGTCCGGTAGTGCATGCCGCAAGTACGGAAAGGAGGGGCACTATGCGAGGGATTGTCGGCAGTCATCGCCGGTTCGGGATTTGAGGATTTGTTATCACTGTCATCAGGTTGGGCACTTGAGGGTCAACTATCCACAGCTTACTGCAGGACCGGTGCAGGCTCCAGCACCGGCAAATTTGAGGATCACGGGTGGAGGTCAGGGTGGAGCGGAGCCCCCAAGGGCTCAGGTTCGTGCTTTTCAGCTTACAGCAGAGGAGGTTAGGGCAGTGTTGGATGCTGTTGTGGGTATGTTTCCTTTTTGATATTTTGGTATCTTGTGATTATTGTGGAGCATTCTTTATCTGCTAGTTTCATTGTGTGGTTTTCGGTGGTATTCGTTGTTCTTTGGGGGTTATGGTATGGTTATGGGATTAGTGTTGGGAATTTTGTTGGTTATCATTCATGAGGGTTATTAGTGAAAATCTGGCATTGGTCTGAATGTCGGGTAGCATCTGCAGTCTGAGGAGTGGTTAGCTGAAGATTGAGTTTCTTTCGAGCGGGATGATCAGTGTTGAAATGTGATATTTGTGAAGGTTGCTAGTGCTAGTGGGAATTAGGCCGCGTGTAAGTGTAGGTTTTGTGTAGGGTTGTTTTGGGAGGTCGGTGATAGCGACCAGTGGTTGATAGTTCGTGCCCTAAGTGGGGGAGATGGAAATTCTCCGGAAGGTCGATGGACATGAGAGGTTGTTTAGCTGCTTGGGATTCAGTAGTGGTTTTGTCAGTCAAGAGTATAGGCTGGTATGAGTAAATGGCAAGCGTGCGGGGCGGGATACAGACCTAGGACATTTGATTGTGGAGGGCCTAGGATCAGGCCGGAATTGAATATATGATGGAAATAGATTTCGGAACCCCTAGAGGGCTAGAATAGTATGCATGGGAGGATTTCCCAAAAAGATAATTCGGAATGATGAATGCTAGTTGAGCAGCCCGGATAGACTGAAGGACGATAGGCGTACCAGTCAGGCCGAAGGCTCGGAGGACGGTCCAACCAGACTGAACGCCCTGGAGGGCGGTCCAGATTGGCTGAAGGTTCTGAGAGTGGTCCAGATTGGCTGAAGGCCTGGTAAGGCGGTCCAGTCATGCTGAAGACTCCGCAGGTATTGTTAGACCGGTTTGAGGAAATGGGTTGAGTATGTCGCGATGTGTTAGCATTAGAAGGTCTGGCCCCGGGTATTGATCTCGATTAGTGGATATAGTGCATGGACTCGAGAGTCCTTGCGAGAAGATTCAGAGCAGGTGTGTCGCTAAGATAGCGGTTATGCTATAAAGGAGTGGTGTAGCGTTGGGCTAGCACCGTGGCACTTGTCGTAGTGACAAGGCGGCCAAGTGGATTTCCTTAGTAAGGAAAGAGAGAGGAATGTAGCTTCGAGAGGGAGTGTAAATTCACGGAAGGGATAGCGGCAGTGTAGAGTTATGGTTGGAGTGATCCAATTATGGTTTTTGAGCAGCATGATTGCGGTAGTGGTATGGAATCACATCCGGATGGGATGTCTGCTGAGGTTGCGGAAGGATTTCCGCAGGGGTAGAGCCAAGAGGCTCAGAAAGGATGCTGGGATGGAGTCTTGGATTCCCAGTTTGATTCTGATTAAGGAATTGAGTATGTAGTGGTGATTCATCCTGGGGGATGTTTGGAGGTGTCGTCAGTGTAACGGGTTTTCCCATCCCGAGGGTGCTAGAGTTAGTTCAGGATGTGCATGCGATTGCAAGAGGAGAGCTCATGGGAGTGATCTGAGGCTGAGGAATGTGTCATTCTGTCAGCATGGAATGAATACGGTTGGACTCAGATCGGGAACCCGGTGGTTCAGGGTTATATCTAGCTCGTAAGAGTCAAGTGATTGTTGTGATCTGGAATGAGTGAAGTATCATGGAGTGGTACTTGGTTGATAAGTGTGGTATCTGATAAGTGTCGTTATCAGAGAATGGAGCTGGTGGCCGGATTGAGGCGGTGGTCAGGACACCGCAGGGAAAGTTGGGTTTCGGGTTTCGTTGGTTGTGTCTTGACGAACCTGGTCCGGTGAATGCCAGGTGGTGCGTTGCGGGAGAAGTTCTGGAGTCGAGTTGCCGCAGGATTTGAGGGCGAAGCCTAATTTAAGTGGGGGAGAATTGTAACGCCCCGTTACTAAAAGTATTTATCTATGAGTCCCTGAGATTTAAGAGAAAGGGTAATGTTGGTCCTTTTATGGGAAAAGTGGAAAGGGAAGACCATGCATGAAAAAGGGATCATGCCGGGTACGCCCAGCATAAGCTGGACGTACGCCCAGCGTAGTGGAGGAAGAAACACGGGTGTTTGAGTGAGTACGCCCAGCGTACTAGAAGTACGCCCAGCGTACTCTCAGAATCCCCAAAACCCTAACTTTAAGGCAACCACTATATAAAGAACATAAAGGCTTCCTCCTTAGCCTCTATAATCACTCTCCTACCCTCAGAAACCCTAAGATAGCCGTCCCACCTCCTTGATTGGGTGTGTTTGGTCTTGAAAAGCTTGGATTAGCAAAGAAGAGCATAAAGGAAGAAATGAGAATTTGTCAAAGAAGGAGAGGAACAGCTGGAGCTTATAGATCTGGGAAGACATCATCCTTTGGAGCCTATTTGAGGTATAAAGCTTCTTGCTTGACATTCATATTGTGTAGATCTATGTGTTGTGAAGCTTTGACACCATTCTTGTCCTAAAAGTCCTCATCTTGTTGCATGTTTCGAGTTGGTCTAGATTATCTGTCCTTTCAGACCTTAGGAGAGGTCTTGAGTGAGAAAAATGAGGTCCCAAGGGTTGAGGTTGTTCTATGTGTGAGATGAGTGCGTCTTAATGGATTAAGACCTTGGATTAAGAGCTTTATGGACGTCCCAACTCATAAAGTTTGAGACTTTATGAATCTTAGGCATATTTGGCCTAAGGATCTATAGTTTGGGCTTAAGAGCTTAAACCATTAAGATGTTATGTGATGTTGTTGAGCAGTGAGGTTACGCCCCGCGTAACCTATGAGTACGCCCAGCGTAGCGGGCCAGTGTCCCGATCCCATGTTGCGAGCATTGTTGTACGCCCAACGTACCAAGAAGGGTACGCCCAGCGTACCCCATCTGTGGCATTTTCAATTTGGGCCTTATAGTTTGGGCTGTTATTGGGCTGTTGGATTTATGGGCCATAACTGGAAATTATGGATAGAGTATTTTGGGCCCAATTATTATTATGGACCTTGGATCTAGGCCCATTTGGTGCGGAGGGCCCAATTTGGTAAATTGGGCCAATATTGGGCTTTGTAGAAGATTTGGACTTTGACCTTGGCCCAAATAAGTGGATGTATGTTTAGCCTAATGATTATTTTGTTATGATGGCTAGCTCGGGAGTTTCGGTGAGTCGGTGATTCGGGAATTTGCTTCTTTAGTTCAGAGTTTCGGCAGTGCGAGGTGAGTTATCCTCACTATATCAACAGGGTCTAAGGCACCAAGGCCGGCCCTTTATCGGATTGAGATCCGGGTATTTGTTGTTATGTTATTGCTTTGATATGTTTGCATCCTGGTAGCTAGGATGGTATATGTTAGAGACCTGGTTGAGGTCGGTATCCTGATATGTAGGGTGATGCTATGCTAGTGACCGGTTAGGTCGGTATCCTGGTTAGGATGATGATATTTTATGTGATCTGTTTGATCGGCTTGTTGACAATGAATTGTTATATGATTGTATGTTTATGCGCACATGGTTGTTTGGACTGGAGTTGGGTTGAGGCGGTCCTGCTTTGTGCTGTAGGCCAAGATACCCAGGGCATACCGGTTGTCCCGAAGGCCCAACGAGTGGTCCGGATAGGCTGTAGGCCCCAAGAGGGTGGACCAGACGTGCCGAGGATCGGAGAGTGGACCAGGCCGACTGAAGGCCCAGTACGGGCGGACCAGTCATACTGTAGACTCAGAAAGTTGACCAGGTGGATTGAAGGCCCAATGCGGGCGGACCAATCACACTGCAGACTCGATGTATATGGCTAGACTCGGAGGGTGGACCAGGTGGACTGTTGGCCAATGCGGCGGACCAGTCACATAGTAGACCCGAAGTGCATGGCTGTTCTGTGATCGAATATGATATGGCATGTTATGCGTGTATTGTATATGTGGTTGGTATTTTGGGGATATCTCACTAAGCTTTCGGGCTTACAGTTGTGGTTTAATGTTTTTCAGGTTCTTCAGGAGACCGTGGCAAGGCGAAGGCGTGATCGTACCGCTCCTCATGTTTATGTTGTGATGTGATTCTAGGAATACTCTAAATAAATTGTATTGAAAACCTTTTTGTAATAATTTAATGGAATCGGTTGCTTTTGAAAAGTTTAAATTGGTTGGAATTTTTCGGTCGTTACCACTTAATTGATAGTGTCAAAACAAAAGTTCGAAACTGGATAATAGGTTCATTTCACCAAGCATTTTATTCTAATAACCGAGGACCCAAACAACCTTGGGGGCGTAAATTCTTTCATTGACTGTAGGTATTGAGCGACGAGCAATATGATGACAAATGGTATATCGACAATGGTTGCTCTCGTCACATGACTAGGAAAAAGCAAAATCTAAGAGATTTTCGAAGTCTGGAAAATGCTGGTGTTGTGAAATTCGGAAATAATAACAAGTGTAAAGTCAAAGGCTATGGGAAAGTGACCAATGGGAAGTTTACAGTCAATAGAGTTGCTTATGTCGAAGGTCTTCAACACAATTTGATCAGTGTTTCGCAACTTGTTGTGGGTACTGGCAATCAAGTTGTCTTTAATGAAGAAGGAAGTGTCATTTCAAAAATCGAAACAAAAGAAGTTATTCTTAAATAAAAGAAAAAAGGGGATATGTTTATACTTGACATCAAACCCATTGTTGGTGTTCCTTCTGTTTGTCTACTTTCAAAGGCTTCCTCTGGTATAAGTTGGCCGTGGCATCGAAGATTGCTTAAACTTTAAAAATATGAACAAATTGGTGGTAAAAGATCTTGTTCAAGGTTTGCCTGTATTAAAATTTGATAATAATACTCTATGTGCAGTTTGCAAACAAGGAAAACAACATAGACAAGGTCATCCGATTGTGATTGATTCAAAGATCATCGAACCTTTGGAACTTTTTCATATTGACCTTTGTGGTCCTTCGACAGTTGAAACACTCAACAAGAAGAGATACATTTTGGTTATTGTTGATGATTTTTCCAGGTTTACTTGGGTATATTTTCTTTGATTGAAATCAGAAACAGCTCAAGTGATGATCGATTTTATCAAACATATCGAATTAAGTTTGAAGAAAAAGTTTTGCAAAATCAAGAGTGATAATGGATATGAGTTCAAGAACAAGGTTTTAGATTATTTTTTGGCCCACAAAGGAATTTCGCACAACTTCTCCACTCCTTACACACCTCAACAGAATGGTGTTGTCAAAAGGAGAAATCATTCACTTTGTGAAGCAACAAGAACGATGTTGACTTACGCGAATCTTCCATAATATCTCTAAGCTGAAGCTATTTCTACTGCTTTCTTTACTCAAAATCGGGTCTTTTATTCATAGAAGATTCGATGTCACCCCTTATGAAATAATTAACAATAGCAAACCAAATGTAAAATTTTTCCATGTTTTTGGTTGTAGGTGCTTCATTATGAATTTTAAGGATAATCTTTCGAAATTTCAGTCTAAGGATGATGAAGGAATATTCTTAGGTTATTCTCATAATTCTGTGGCATACAGGGTGCTCAACAAGAGAACAAGGAAGATCGAAGAAACCTTTAATCTCACATTCGATGATCACTATGTCAAAAGGTCAAAAAATCTTTTGCACAACAACCAATCATTAATGAATCAAATTATGAATCTGAAAGTATTAATTCATTCGATTTTGATTATGATTTAATATCTGGTAGTCCTGATAGGGCTATTGATGCCGAAATTCATGCTGAGGATAATCGAATTCCTGAAGCATCGAAGCACTCTATAGATTCAATAGTGATACAACTAATTGCTAATTTACACTCGACAACACATTCTCCAGTTTATAACAAAAGTCTGCCAGTTTTACAAACTGATCAAGTGGAAGGGGAGCACTTGAATTCGCCCACTCATGTTGAGGGGGAACATAATTTTGAGGGGGAGAATGGGAGAATGAATACTGATGTCGAGGGGGAGCATCAAGAAGATAATTTGTTCGAGGGAGAGCAAAATGATAATCAAACAAATATTTCAAATAATCAACAAGAAAATTTTCATGATTCAACTGATAATTTGTCAATTACAGGTTTAGAGAATGATGAAACATTAGAAGATGTACATTTGGACTTTGACTCAACATATCCTCCAATGGACAGATGGATTCAAAATCATCCACATGAACAAATTCTTGGTGATCCACAAGCTGGAGTATTAACGAGGGCTCAAATTCGTGCAAAGAATGAGGTACTTAATACTCACCAGGAATTTTGCATGTTTAATGTTTTTATTTCGAAAATTGAACCAGAATCAGTTAAGGCTGCTATGGAACATCCTGATTGGGTTGTTTCTATGCAATCTGAGCTTGCTGACTTCGAAAGTAACAAGGTATGGATATTGATTCCCAAACTAAAAGAGGTTTTTATTGTGGGCTTAAAATGGATCTTTAAAAATAAAACTGATAAATATGGAAATGTTGTTCGAAACAAAGCTAGGCTTGTAGTTAAAGGTTATTTGCAACAAGAATGTATAGACTATGAGGAAACCTTCGCCTCTGTCGCAAGACTCGAGACAGTTCGAATATTTTTAGCCTATGCATCACACTAGGATTTTGATGTCTACCAGATGGATGTCAAGTGTGTGTTTCTTAATAGTGAACTTGAAGAGACGGTATATGTTGAACAACCTCTAGGTTTTGTTAACGAAGAATATTCTCACCATTGTTATATCTTAGATAAAGCTGTTTATGGATTAAAACAAGCACCAAGAGCATGCAACTCTTACCAATTTCTTAAAGAAATCGAAATTTAAACAAGGATCAGATGATCCCACTCTCTTTCGAAAGAAAGTTGGGGATCATCTCATGCTTGTTCAAATTTATGCCGATGATATTGTTTTTGGCTCTACTGAGCCTGCTTTGTCGAGAGAATTCGAAAATTTGATGAAAAGTCAATTTGAGATGAGAATGATGGGGAAGATTAACAATTTTCTGGGATTAAACATTCGTCAGAGCAAAGAAGGAATATTTATCAACCAAGAGAAGTATACAAGAAATCTGCTGGAAAAGTTTGGAATGACAAATAGTACAAAGCTAAAAGTACCAATGGCAGTTGGAACATGGCTTAATCCTTCGTTGGATAAACCAGCTGTTGATCTCACATTATATTGAAGCATGATAGGTTTGTTACTTTACCTAACAGAAAGTCGACCTGATATTATGTTTTCTGTGTGTAATTGTGCAAGGTACCAATCAAATCCCAGAGAACCTCATCTAACGGCAGTGAAGAACATATTTCGTTATCTCAAAGAAACAACTTCATTAGGACTGTGGTATCCTTCGAAGACAGGTTTTTTCAAACAAGCATTCTCATATGCTGATTTGGGAGGTTGTACTCTTGATCGAAAAAGCACAAGTGGTGGGTGTCAACTAATGGATGGGAAGCTTGTAAGCTGGGAATCGAAAAAGAAAACATGTGTTTTGATTTCCACAGTAGAAGCAAAATATGTTACTACTATAGTTTGCACTTTGCAAATTATATAGATACAAAGTCAACTACGTGATTATGCAATCAACATGAAGAAAATTATGTTGTATTGTGACTCACAAAGTGCCATTCGCATCTGCCATAACCCTGTGCAACATTCGAAAACTAAACACATAGGTCTTCGTTATCATTTTATAAAAGATCATGCTGAAAATGTAAATATAGAAGTTCATTTTGTAAAGACCACTGATCGGCTTGATGATATCTTTACAAAACCCTTAGATAAAAAAATCTTTTGTGAGAATTCTAAATGGTTTGGGAATGATCGATGCGAATTTAGTTCCAGGACTAATTTCGAATAAATGACAAAGAGGAGGAAAGATGTCGATTCAACGATTACTGTTCATGATTCAACGATTACTGTTCATAGTCAACGCTTCGACTTGCTTCGCTTTCGACATCAGGCACATTGGTTTGAAACCTTATTCGCTATTTTAGACAATTTCATAATTTCGCAACTTAGGTACATTTTTTTTAATTTGAAAAACAAAAACAACAAAAAGATTTTTCATTTCTGTCTTTCTTTTTCAAAATTCAAAAATACCAAACACATTTTCCTATTTTTGTAATTTTTCCATTCAAAAGTCAAAAATCCAAAAATAGTTTTGTTTGTTTAACTTTTTCTTATGTAGTTTCTAGTGAAGATTTTTCATTCCTCATGTTTGCTACTTTAGGGAAAGGTAAACTTTCGAAACTTTGTACTAGTTAAGATGCCCCTAGAAGCATGTTGTTGCATGTCGACCAAAGCCTCCAAAACGCAATGTGTTTCGAAGCCTTTATGGTTTTTTTCATTCTAAGAATTCCTTCCCAATTAGGTTGTATTTACATTCGTTCCTGAGCTACGTTACTCTTCTCGAAGTTAAGAGTTAACTACTTGGTCCATATATAGTAGAGGTACTTTCGATTCTTTAAGCCAACCTTTTTCATCCTAAAGTTCTTTCACGATCACAGACAATGACATATGTTCAAGAGATTTCTGGTAAAAGCCAATCAGGATCTAGACATATCAAAACTCTATGTTTATGATCTAACATCATGAGACTGTGATGGAAGTGAAACCCAAACTTTCGACCTAATTAAGCAATTGACGGGGAACTTTGTTCCAGAATGTAACGAAACTTTTGTTTCAGTACCACTTTTCGATACTTCAAATCATATTCTTTCTTTTTGAGTGATATTGCTAAAATGGTTGAAACCCACAACATTTATACCAAACAAGATCCAGACATACTTTTGTTTTGAGGAATATAGAAAGTGTAAGTATTTATCTGATTCTTCGTCACTTCAAATATTTTTCCAAGCCATACTTGTTCCTGACTATACTGGTCAAACAAGTAATTTCGTTTACAATGTATCACTCTTATGTTTAGATGTGATATGTAACGAAAATTTTACCCACCCATAAAGCCTTATAAAAGATGCCCTTCGGTACTTCTTAACAAGCCTTCGATTATACTTCACAGGAAACTGCACACGCTGTTGATTATCTCTCTTGATAATTAGCGAATCGATCTTTGCCTGGGATCTAACTACCTTTGTGTCGAAGTTTTATTTTCCACATCACATGAATCAAATTTTTTAATTTGTTTGTTATCTTTTTATTTGGCACACATTGCACTCACAAAATCCTTGAGGTTCTGAGTAATACCAACTCATGCTGATGATTTCGCAAGTTTGGCGCATGACTTCGCTTTTCAACCCAAAAGTAAAAGAGCCCAACCTCCATGCCGAAGGTTTTGATACTTATCCACGGGCTACTCTCGAAACGACATTTGATGTGATGCATTGGTTACTGTGTGATTTTCTAGGGAAAAGTACTCATCACTTTTTCCTGACATGACGTGCGTTACGGCTACAGGTACAACTTTCAAGGAACACATGGCATGCTATTAATGTCAAATGTTTGGCATTCAAATTCTAATTACATATAAAAAGGGAATTGGGGATTTTCTTCAAAATTTACGCTCACAAAAAGATTCTTAGACGATTTGTGCTATTATACTCTCTGTTCTTCCAAGTTCTTTTCAAAACCCTAACCATGGCTACTCATCACATGCAAACTACTCATGATATCTCATCTCAACCTCTAATGAAGATTCAAAGCACAAATTACCAAGTTCAAGGCGATGAAAGTGTTTATCCAGAGGAATTATAGATGCTCATTGTGGCTCTCAAGAGGTCTTTTTTGTCTACTACCATGTTCAATTCTTTTGATATTCCTCTTTCTTGGTTATCTTTGGCTAGTTCTACAACAACATACATCAAAGCAATGCTGATTGTTACTTTCCAATTGACGAATGACAAGAAGTTTAGACCGTTAAAGAAGTTATTTGCCCAAATCTTGAATATTCCTAATTCAGAACCGTTTTACGAGGTTACGAATGAACAGGTGATACATATGTTCAATGAGATCGGTTATCAACCTATTCTCACCAAGATTAGTGAATTCAAGAAATCAGGGCTGCCGTGTATTTGGAACTTTCTCTTTAGAATCTATCTTTGATGCTTGATAGGTCGAAGTGTGGGGTTAGATAAAGCTCATTTGGAAGTATATGCAATGGTAGACGGCATCTATTATGACCTACATGTAGATTATGCTACTCAATTATGGGACGAATTTGTTAAAAGTATTGGGAATACTAATGCCACGGATGGAATTTCGTGTGCTAGGTACTAGAGTCTTATTCTTTAGGTTAGTGTATGACAAAGAGGGTATTCAAGTGCCTAATAACGAAGAAACTGATGGGCTTGCTTTGTATCACTTTCCTAAAAGAGTTGAAGATGATACCGAAGCTTTTCCAAGTGTTGCTAGAATTCCAGATGTAATGCTTCGAAATGTTGATCCTACTAATCCTGTCTTGGTGAATTACTTGACGACAATCAATCCAGATATTGAAACTGGGGTGTTGTTAACAAAGAAAACTGAAGGTCCTTCCAAGAAGCGAAGAGGATCTATGAAGGAAGCTCAGCCAAGTCCTTCGAAAGTTAGTCCGGTTGCACAAGTGGCGAAATCTTCAAAGAAGGTTACTATTAAAGAAAATATTTCAAAGAAAAGCTCCAAGCCAGTCATTGCTGAAACTGTTAAGCCTTCGAAGGTTGTGGTACCTTCGAAGACTGGTGTTTTAAAAAGACTCAAGAAAATGGCTCACAAACCTCATCATTCTCCTCAACGATCTGGAAGTTTTTCACCATCTATTGTTTGAAAGCCTCAATTGGGTAGAAAGGGTGTTGTAACTCGCGAAATACCCACACCTATTTCTCCACACAAAAAAAGGAGAGCGAGGATATGGATAAGAAGATATCAAAGAAACAAAGGAAGCAGAGGAAATTAATCCTCCAAGATGATTCAATGGATGATGAAGTTGTACCTGAATCTCCATTGAACAATGATTAGACGGGTAATTCTTCACCTGTAAGGGATTCTCCAGTTAAGTCGAATCTCGAGGAGATTAGAAATCTTGATGGCACTATGAAAACTTCTGTAGTGGACACAACCATCAATCAAGGTGAACAACCAAAGATTTTGACTCCTAAGCAGACAATTGTCATACCACCTGAAGTTTCAACTATCAAATCATTTCATGAGGAGATTCAAACTTCAGGAATCACTGCAAATGTATCTGATATGGACGCAAATGTCAACAAGGGTGATGGAGTATCGAAAAATGAAGCCCAAGGTAACCCTTCTCTTGTTGTATCATTTACTTTCGAAACCTCCATTATTGATATTTTAGTTTCGTTACCACCATACATTGTTCCACTTTCGAAACTCTTCAACTTACTACCAACGGATGCCCCACTTATTGTTACATGGGTTCAAGGGGGAGAAAGAAAAGTTGTTGGTGTAAGCAAAGGCGAAGTAGCATCTAGAAAGGCAAGTGGAGATGCAAGTGGTGATGTGAAAGTTGTGGAAAAAGTCCTGACAACTAAAATTCCTAAAACTTTGCAAAAGAAGACTGATCCAATTATTTTGACAACTACAACAACAAGACCTTTGGCAAAAGGGATTGTTATTGGTTGTTCTAGTTCATCTTCGAAGCCAACACCCACAGAAGTAGAGAAAGGAAAAGGAAAAGGTGTTGTTATTGAATTGTCAAAGGAAGAAAGAAAAGTAGCTATTGAAGCTAAAATGGAAAAACAACGCCATATTCAAAGTATTCTTGGACTTCATCAAAATGATCCTCCAACTCTGAATAAAGGTGATCCAAGGAAACTACATAGCTATGAGAACATTGAAGCTATGGCAGTACATGGAGAAATACATGATTTTCAAAGGAAGCCAAAGAAGAGTTATGCAACTGGTAATTCAGATATGAATCATTTGGACTTTCCCATCCAGAAGATGATTTTTATTACTTCGCAATGTTAGATTGTTGACAAGTTTGATGATAAGGAAGAGTACAAGAAGTTAAAACTTTGTTTTCATGCAGTACTTGGGAAAGAAGAAGAAAAAGTTTGGTCACTCATCAAGATTGCTCGAGTTTTGAGTATCACCAAATATGTTTTGTTCGAGGGTGTACGTCAAAATTTTTTATATCACGTGGTCAGAGCAAACAATACCAACTTCAACCTTACTATAGCTGACTTTCTTCTTATGAATCTGAATGAATTAATCATAGTCGCGAAGATTCTTAAGATCAAAAATGAAACAAAACTTCAGGGTACAATCAAAGAAGATTATATGTTGGGTCTTGTTCATATCAAGCTATTCATTGACAATTATTATGACTGTTTAGCTTTGATAGGTGTTCAATTAGCTTTGACTATGGGTAAAGAGATTATTGTACCACAATCATTGTTGAAGAGCAAAGCTGATTTAGAGCCTTATGATGATGGAAAAATTTGTCTAAAGCCTCATGGAATCATTTTTGTTGGTAAAAGAAATATGGGGAGAAAGACAAAGTTTTTCTTTCAAGCTTGTGATGTGGAAATATATATATGAGAACACTGTATACAAACTTGATGGTTCGTATGAATCACTATAAGAAGAACAATGAAGGAGATAAGGCTGAACTGAAGAAACTGATGAACTGGTATGCAGAAATTCGAAGTTCGATGCGTTAAGCAATCCAGATGTTAGTGACTTAGATTCGACTATTCTCACAAAGGGGGAGAAAGTTGGGGTTCGAAGGTTGTGAGATGTCGAATTTATCTTTGTTGTCAGTAATATTGAATGTTGGATTGTATTTTATTTTAAGGACTACTCTAATGTCGAAGCTTAGATGTAAAATTTCCTTATACTTTTTGTGCTTTCAGTTTTCCCTATAAATATGGGAAGGATACTTTTAGAGGTTAAGAAATTTTCTCTGATTGTAGTCATTTTATCTTTCCTCTTGTATTCAACTGATAAAGCAATATAACATGCCAAATATATTATATTTAGATCCCGTGTTCTAAATCAATCATACTCTGATTCTGTTTTATTACTCGATTTAATCGGAACTACAATAGAGATTGGTGGAAGCATAGACTGCATAGCTTGGAATGTGTTGATGGTTAGCTTTGTCTTGATTTTCGCCATATCTTGGCTTCGTCTGAGAGTATCTGCTAATGATGATGGCCATGTAACCGAGGACCATTTAAGCTTATCTGCATCTGAAAGGATCTTCACTGGCTTTTCGCTAATAACTTGCATTCCTAAAACACCATTTTCAATCAAATCTTCATCTTGTTCATCACCAAACTCAAGAGGTTCAAGAGTTTCAAGTTCGAGTATATCTTCTTTGGATGAATCATCTTGGATATAAATTCTGAGACACGCTTCCATTGGATCCTTCTTTCTCTTTGACTAGCTCATTCTCCTGATCTTGCATTTTAAGGATCAACATCCGATGCAAGTCTGGCACTACTTTGTAGTTCAGTTAAGCATTCGAGCACACTCTGAAAGCTCATATTAATATGTTTGGTGAAAGAGTCGTAGGCTTCGGTAGTGGCAGCTTTAGCTTTCAGATGGGTAAAAGTTTCATCCATGATAACGAGCATCTCGTCGAATTTATAATTCGGAACATCAACTATATTCAAGGTGTCTCGGATTAGCTTAATGAGAACCTATTGCATAATCATATTCATCTCATCCTTTTTCCGAATCTCCTTCTCCAGCCTTTGGATTTGCTTCTCATGATGAACATGAGTTTGCTTGATCAATTCGTTGGTATCACTAATCATGTTGTCCTGAATCTTGAGCATAGTGGTGGTGGTGGAGATGTGATGATCGAGTTTGTCATTGTATTTATGCTCAACTTCTTCCATAGTGTGCTTGAATCGGAGGGAAATGAGTTGGTCGAGATGATTTGCTTGATCGAGTTCCGAGGGGGCATCATCTTTGACCTCAGAGAGAGATTTAAGAATGAGTTCAAGATTGGAGTCGAGACTGGTAACCTTTTGATCAATTTTGGAATCAAGTTGTGTAATAGTCTGGTCAAAAGAGTAAACTTTGGAAACAACAGCTGCAACGTTGTCTCGTAGTTCTAACAAGGAAAAAGAATCTGCAATGTTTTCAGCCGACGATCTTGTGTCTAAGGTAGAACTCTCATACTTCTTATCATCGTCATCACCATTATCATCTTAAGGTTCAGAATACTTGGGGTTATCATTTGGATTAGCTTGATCTTCATTGCCTTGAGTGTTAGCATCAACATTAACCTCTTCATATTCTTTGGATTCTTCTGAGGAGGAGAAAAGACCGAAATAATATGATGGTTTAGAGGAGGAAGGCTTCTGAAACGTCTTGGAAGATGTGAGGATCGGAATGGCACCAACATATGTGTTGTCATCATCAAACATTTTGTCATCTGAATGTTCTTCGTCGGAGGGAGGCTTGGGAGTTTCATCTCTTGTGAACATCGGAGGATGATCATCTGAAAAAATTGTAGGATTGGGAAAATCTCCTATAGTGGCGTGCAGAGCTTCTTTGGAAGGATGGAATTCTTGATCAATCTGTTCATCAGATGGAAAAGTGAATAAACGACGACTTTGAAGAGCTCTTGGACACATTGAAATAAGTGTATACTCCACTTGTGCTCTTGTTAGCTCCGAATGATGAGAATGAGCCCTGTCTACAAAATCAGAACAATCTTTTTCAAAAATACCTGATCATCCTTTACCTGAACCAGGTATCAAACCAGTTTCAAAGTAAGAGGGACTGCTCCAGCTTCGGAAACCTTAGAATCAGAAGTAGGGGCCCCTAATTGTACATGTGTAGAACCGAGATGGATTTTCAAAATGACTCGTGAGTGTATCCCAGGGGGCTTCAAGGGACTATGTTCAATCCCAACACCATGGGGGTAGATTATGTGTTGACTTCCCGTAAGCGTATACATGTGATATTGAAACTCCAAAGGGTACTTCGGAAGAGTGGATGGGAGGGGTAACTTATGATACAGAGTTAGATCAAATGCCAATATGTGTATCCTGTTGAGAGGATCCACTGGTTTTGGTTCTCTTTTTAGCTTTAACATTTGAGGGTGAGGCCTTTCGTTTAGCCATTTTCTTCTTACGGCAACCAGTAGAAATTTGATTGTTCACATCCGAGGTCTGATCATTCGAGACTGTGGCATATTGTGTAGGGTCATACACAACTGAAGTGTCAAGATGGTGTTTGATATATTGTGAATCAGATGGAACTACATCCAGCATATGTTCTGGCAATTGACGGAAAGGTCCGAAAGCAGATTGGTTCGGTAACCTATAAGTTTTAATAGCCTTAAAGGAAAAATATACCTCTTTGAGATCGAAATTGAGAGAAATGGCTTCTAATCTTTCATCGTACAGTTATTAGAGTGTCGAAGCCCAAAATCTTAGACTTGAAATCTCGTTAGGCTTCCTTTTGATGGAAAACTTCTGAAATTCCTGCCATAGCACCTTGGTCAGATCAACGACATTGTCTCTTCCAAAATAGATATTGTACACAATGTATAACCAGTCTTTGCTCATGGTGTCAGTGTTGGGTTTTGAGCAATCTAACACTCCTAAGTGTACATGCAACCCTAAATACCTTGAATCTACGTTTTCTATTATACATGCAATTATGAACTTTCCAAGGTATTGTTCTATTGAAGCCTACAAAACTTTGAATAACACAACTTAGAATAACATACCTTTTGTTGGTGCTTGTCTTCATGAAGCTTGAGTGCCTAGTGCCCCAAGTGTGACACCTCAAATGGTTCACACAACACCATAAACACTTGGAATAACTTAGAGAGAAATTAGAACACTTCAAGAATCAGCTTGCACTCCATGCATATCATAGTTGCCGATTTTCCTAAGAAAGAGATCATTATATAGTGTGTTACAATTAGAGTAAACCCTAATTGTCATGGCTATCCATTTCCATGGATCCATGGGTTCAAATACACCATGGAGCATCCAATGGGTTTTAGCCCAACTTGATAATCCATGGAGCATTAGCCCACTATATAAGTATCGATGATTTACACAATCAACCCATATATTTAATTAGCCTTCTTTTGATCACATAATTAATTCTAAATTAATTATTGATCAATACTAATTAAATAATCTTATTAATATATTAGAACTTATAATATATTAATAAACCTTAAGAGTTATTTCTCTCATTTTAGTCTATCCAAGTGCATGATTCCATGCAACCCAAATGGACCATGCCGGGTCGGGTCAAGTCTTACCAATTATAGTTATGGACTTAGACATTAATCCAATAGTCTCCCACTTGGATAAGTCTAAAACTATTATTGCAAGTATGACTTCAGAACCCGACTAGCAATCGTAGCTCTCAAAAGCTTCTGTTGATCTCTGACCTTGTCGATGAACTCTGACCTCTGTCAATGACTTATCCATTAGATAAGTGATCATATATTCCTCCATTCTAGATATCATATGGACTGAGACATGGATTATAATCATTCTCTCTGTCCATTTCTTGTTTCCCGATTTCTAATTTATGACGACTAACTAATTGAACAAATCAAATCAGTTCAGGCCCGGCCGAGCACTTACTTTTGCCATCACTAAGTCATCGAGGGGCCCATAGATGTCGCTTTTATCCCTTTGAGGGTAAAAGGAATGGATGAACTTCGACTCATATGCTTGTACTGACTACTTGTTGAATCATACACAAAGGCACGTTTTATAGCATCGAGTTACCAATGCGTTTTCGTACAATCAATGTATAACCAACTCATAGGCAACAACTCATATCTCTAGGTTTGAAGAATATAAGATATTATCGTCTCATGATTCACTCGTGATAAAATCCATGAAGTGAATCCAAATGAGCGTGGGTTGAATCCAATAGTCAGCCCTTATGAGTACTCATGAACGTTGTAGCAACCATTGCATTGTCTAAAGCACTTTAGATAAATCATACAAGCCAAATTCACAACAGTCTTGATTCATATCTACTTCCAACATATGACCGATTGTGGATGGTTCGAATAACTTGGTCATTCAGGAGAATGACCTAGTTATTCTGGAAGTCAAAACATGCAAAGTGAACACAAAATAATACTAGTCCTATATGGCCTCAACACTTTGAGCGTAAATAAAACACCTTTTATCTAAGCACCATATTGATCACTCATTATTCATGTTTCGATTAATCAACTTAATACTTGAATTGAAACAGTAGTGATGCCATGCTCCAAGCATGCATACTATGTTTCTCTAAACAATAGCTATGCCATACTCCAAGTATGCACACTATGCTTACATGTGGTCATCTCTTTGTGAAATGTATATCAATTGAACATGACTTCAATGATTCTCATTTCACAATCCCAATCCTTATTGTAAATGTAAGAATACCAAGTTCTTGTCATTTACCGTAATCTATGCAATGATCCTCTTGTAATGATATTCACACAAGTCACAAAGACTTGGCAACAAACATTACAAAGTATTCCAATGGAAAACAATTCCATGGAGATGAAGTCTCAAATTCAAAGTACATTCCTTTGAACATCCTTCTTTGCATTAAGTTCTTTAATCTTACACAGATTCAAAGAATAACTTCCACCTATGGAAACAATTCCATATTCCCATCTTGACCATCACTTTTGAACAAAAGTTGCCTCTTTCCAAAATATGTCAATACGATCCTTACTCTATACTTCCAATTGTCCATGAGTAACCAAACTTTGGAAAACCCCAAATTGTTCTCGACAATTGCTTAATCATCTTAGTCATATCCAGTTCTAATCCCTTTTCCCTTCTTAACGCCCTAAGCATTAGGAAAATTTAGAATGGATGAATATTATAACACATGCAATCGATCCTATATCTGAAGCATATGGGATACGATTCATGCTATAAAATTTTTATTTGCCATGTTCTCATAATTCGAACTATGAAGAGGGATGCCGTAATCATAATCGAATTTTGAGAAAGCAACATATATAGAAATTCCTTATGTTGAACCATTCCAACATAACATTCATATATATTCTTGACTAAAGTTGATTAAAATCTCAATCTAAGCTTGTAGAATTGGAATGAAGTATAAGTTTCTCTCCCTTAATTATAGTAAAAAAACTTTTTCAAAGCGAGTTGAAACTTTTGTTTTCTATAATTAACATTGCTAACTTGCAACATAATCATCATGCTCCCACTAACATAATGATTATTATCTAACTAGCATAACACTTTATGCTCCCACTAGCTTTGACATGTACCTAGAAATCAGTCAGATTTCGGATACTAGATTGCCTTGATAAGACTTTATCAAATCATACACCTGGAGTCTAAACCTTTCCTTAGATAGCTCACATGTGAGTCTAAACCTTTGCCATTCTCATTAGTTAGTGTGTCGGTTAACCACGCACGCTCCACTAACGACATGAGAATGCAAACTTCACACTTGCTATCCACTTAAATCTACTTAGTGAAAGAGTTTCCTCACTATCATTTTCATGAATCGGAGAGAAACCTTATGACACTTAGATTATGATGGTGTATGTGTTCCTATCCATGTGAATTTGACATAACCATAATCACACGACAAGGTTAATGACAAATCCATATTCATATGGACTGAACTTGTGCAGTCTTAATTTCTTGCCACCTGGTAGCACAAGGGCCTGCCATTGCTTCCAAGTTGTTATGCAACCAGTTGAGAACACTCAGAACTCTAATGAAAAACCAACTTTAACTGGAATGGGCACAGAATATGTCAACACGATAGGTTACAAACCTCAAGTCGTGGTCTAGTGATTAACAAAACTCTTGATTAGTTCTTGAATCTATCTTAAGATCCTTTTAAGACTCCCACTGACCTCTTGACATATAAGATTCTCTTTGTCAAGAACCATTCCTTGACAAAAACGAATATTCAAGAGTTAGTGCAGATTCTTATCAAGTTAAACACTTCTCACAATTGGTCTTAGTTGGTCTTTGTTTTATCCAAAACATCACAACTTACCAATTTCAAATGTACAAGAGTAAGAACACATTTTACTCCACATTTAACAAGTGTTTTAAACCTTTCTTAAGATTATGTCACTCAAGGCTTAATCTTGGAGTATGACTCTAAGATTTAATTTTGGAACGAAGTATAATTTATCTTTTGATCTAACCATTTCAACAATTCACAATTCCTCTCCTTAGCCAAACAAAATGAACTAAGGTGTCCTTAGAGGATCAATTGTGGCATGGTTTCATAATCACTAAGATAATAATAAAACAAGATACTCAAGTACTATCCCATCTCTTCAGATTAGAGAAACTTTTAACTTTCTGCCTTATTTGATCCTTCTTACTCATTATGTCTATCATTGAAACTTCTCTAATGATCCAGAACTATACTTAAACTTGTAAGTATAACCATATTTACTAAACTTTAGTAAATCATAATGAATAATCTTATCAACTTTGTGGTGGACTTGATCAGCGCACACCCAAGTGTATCCGATCCCTTTGTCCTTCAATTGATTCACATATAAATGTGAACAAGGAATTAGACTTAATTTCCCAAATATATAAAAAATTCTCATGATCATACAATACAAGTTGCATGATTCCAAGTTTCTATCCAACTGAAACTTGGGTGATGAGAATCTTTCCTTATTTGGTAAATTATGACACTTCCACTAATGAAAGACTCAAATCCATTTACCCATATTACTTATCAATGGAAACATATAATCAACAATTTTTCACAAATGCCATTGTAAGGATACTTAAAATAGATAAAATCAAAACCATTTTTCTTTTATTTTAAAACTTTGCGGAAAAATTTATCCTTACAATCCATATGGAAAACTTGTTGTTATCTATTCCTAAGCAATATATCATAACTCTTAAGTAACAACTCAAAATTCTGATCACCGAACCATGCGATCGAAATCCATCTTCGCGATCAGAATCAGCATATACTTCCTTTAAGTTTCTTCACCTTTTCTTTGATTCTTAAAACATCAACATGTGACCTCGTCACATTATGCAATAAGAATCTCAGAATAGAAACTTAATAGAGTTAGACAATGGACTTTACCTGAAGTAGAGTCAAACCTATTGACTTTACCATCCTTAAGATGTTTCAGGTAAATTTAGCAGCTTCGCAACCAATGTCTTTCCTTTGGCAACAGAATCATATGGACTCTTTGGAAACGGTACGTGGGACTATCACAGACTTAACCTTTCTCTTTACCATTTGGTCAACCGAGTTGACTATGGCCGATCCCTTTCCATTGGGAAGAGAAAGTTTTTCCTGGACCTCCAATGTCACCATTTTCAATGTCCAAATAGGTTTGGAAAGTAGATCTTCCAATCCAATTTGCTTTACTAATGCTCCAAATCATTGCTGATTTAGCATCATCAAGCAAATAGGTAAAATCATTAAGGGTCTTGTCGCAACCTATCATCAGGGAGTGACTGAAGAACCAAGTCAGCAGCCAGCTACCTCGAGACTTCGACACCCGACTCTCCCGAATTGACAATATGTGGCTTAATCCCCAAGATCTTAGCACATATAGACTTTGCTTGCCAATAGGGATTGAGTGACTTAGAACTTATCAAGTCTTAAAACTTGTGGGATAGGAAGATTTATTGGAGGAGGTGGATGAAGTGAAGTATGATTTCTAGTCCCACAAATGCCCAACAAAGGGATTGATCTTTCACCTTGATTGCCATTTGGGATATCATCTTCATTAGGAAGCTTGTTCCTAAAGATTTGGGAAGACCATAGCTGTCTAAACTAGACATCTATAATGGGAGAAATTCAAGTTAGTTGATTTAAAGTCCTTAATATGACACCCAATATGAAATATTAAGGCTAGGACCCAACAACCTATTTATAACTGGAAGAGGGATGTCGTAGTCCAAATTATAAAATAGTTGAAGGTAGGTAAATGACAATTTACCAATTTCCACCATGAAAACGAAATATTTTATTATTAGGTTTTATTAGTTTTGAAACTCCTAGATCTTTTGAGATACATTGAACTTTTCAATTGCATGTTTGAATCTCGATTGTGCCCTGTCAAATTTGTGACTGGGATGCCGAGGATCACAAACAAGGTGTGAATAACCATACAAATTGACTTGGTACCCTTAACAATATTACCTAATCGATGTGCCGGTTAACCACACATGCTCCACCGATCTATAATAAAGCCAAGTTACCCTTTGCCACTCTTACTAGTCAATGTTAGTGTGTCGGTTAACCACACACGCTCCACTAACGACTTGGTAAGGTACAAAGTGTAATTTTATGGGCTAGCACCTTTCACATTTTCCTAAGTAACTAAGATTGGGAATTTATAAGTGTTTAGTTACTTAGTATTTTTCATTATACTTTTAATGAAGGGAGAATTATAGTCCATTCCTACCCGTTCGGCTAACGACCCTCCACCAGTCAAGGAAGCGGTGGGTGAGAGTGGACACCCATTAAACTGCCATTTTATAGGCAGTAACCTTATACCCCCCTTATAGACTGGCTTCGTGAATGAGGCCTACTAACGGTAAGATTGACTTCCTCTTATACATATCTATATAATTAAAATTATAATAATAGTATAAGGGTTAAATTTTAAACTTTTTAAAATTTCAATGTTCAATTTGGAATTAAAGTATACATGAGGAGTAACTTTTCAAATTCCAAAACTTGAGGGCAAGTTTTGAAACTATTTCAAGACTCTTTAAATCATAACTTATGAGTTTAATGGTTCATTAAAATGAAGAGTCTTCATTTTAATGTAACCCCTTATTTTTAAAAACACTTTAAAGAAGTGTCTCTTCAACATCCATAACTTGAGGACAAGTTATGGAGTCATTAAACTATTTAATGGAAAAAACTCTTACATTTTATGTAACCTACAAAACTTTTATGAGTTTTTAAGATTCATAAATATGACTTTTCACATAACTTGAAGACAAGTTACAAAAACATATTTTATGAACTTCTTTTAGACTAATATGGATTGAAAACAACTAAAACATAATTTTTTCATTATCAATCTAAACTAACTCATAAATCAAGGAAACATAAAATTCATGAAAATTCATAACTTGAGGACAAGTTATGAACTCCATACAATTTTCAACAAGCTCATGAATTATATCAACGAACAATTTGCATGCAATTCCTATGATCTAGCAAAACTCATAAGCATGATCATTCATAATCAACAAGTTTCAAGAATAACATGAACACATATAAACTTGAAACTTTTATTATAGCATTGAAATTGGTTTAACATAATCATTACCACATTCAAAACAAGTTTTATAAGCCCAAAACAGTCAAACGTAATGATTCTAGACCAATTCCAGCACCAAAACTCAAAAATATGCTGTCTGGGGGTCCAACTCGTCGAGTGCATGAACAAACTCGGCGAGTTGGATGCATTTTGCCTTGGACTCGTCGAGTCCCTTCATGGACTCGGCGAGTCTGCTGGGCAGACAGCACCAAAAGTCGATTTTTAAGCAGTTTAAGTAAGTACAACAAGAAAACAAGCCTAGGCTCTGATACTACTGTTGGGTTTTGAGCAATCTAACACTCCTAAGTGTACATGCAACCCTAAATACCTTGTATCTATGTTTTCTCTATTATACATGCAATTATGAACTTTCCAAGGTATTGTTCTATTCTAGCATACAAAACTTTGAATAACACAAGTTAGAATAACATACCTTTTGTTGGTGCTTGTCTTCATGAAGCTTGAGTGCCTAGTGCCCCAAGTGTGACACCTCAAATGGTTCACACAACACCATAAGCACTTCGAATAACTTAGAGAGAAATTAGAACACTTCAAGAATCGGCTTGCACTCCATGCATATCATAGTTGCCGATTTTCCCAAGAAAGAGATCATTATATAGTGTGTTACAATTAGAGTAAACCCTAATTGTCATGGCTATCCATTTCCATGGATCCATGGGTTCAAATACACCATGGAGCATCCAATGGGTTTTAGCCCAACTTGATAATCCATGGAGCATTAGCCCACTATATAAGTATATATGATTTACACAATCAACCCATATATTTAATTAGTCTTCTTTTGATCACATAATTAATTCTAAATTAATTATTGATCAATACTAATTAAATAATCTTATTAATATATTAGAACTTATAATATATTAATAAACCTTAAGTGTTATTTCTCTCATTTTAGTCTATCCAAGTGCATGATGCCATGCAACCCAAATGGACCATGCCGGGTCGGGTCAAGTGTTACCAATTATAGTTATGGACTTAGACATTAATCCAACAGTCAGTACCACCATGCTTGCCGGACAATCCCCTAAGGATTAGGTGCATTAGAACAGTATAAAGGCTAGGAACAGCAGACTTCTTGAACTCCTTAGTCTCGAATTCACCATTATACCCGATTTTATTGAGAAACATCTGGAACTCTTCAGTCATGGGTTCTTGAACACGAAAACCCTTGGGTTTTTCTGGAATGCCAATGGCTTTGAGAAAGGTTTTCTTATGGAGAGGAACAATTTTGTTGTCAGCGATTTTAGCTTCCAACACATCGTTTTCGATCTTGATCCGTTCAAATACTTTGTGGAGAATGCGGAGAGGAATTTTAGGGTTGGGGATTTTGGTGAGAGGAACTGCAATAGGATGATGGGACATGAAATCGATCATGATGCGAATTGGTTCATCATAATCCGTAGGATCTAGTGAGAACAGTTGAGTTGTTTCCCTAAGGATAAAATAAGTTGAGGATGATGAGGTGGAACCCTTTGAAGATTTCTTCTTTGTTTTAGGTTTCTAAACTTGAGGAACAGTCTGGGAAGAGGAAATTGACGAATCCTTGTGAGCTTTGATGTAACGACCCAAAAATCATGACTAAAAATTTCGTTTGAGAACATTACTTAAACCATGATTGTCAATCCAAAACATAAATTATAGCATAAAATCGGTGTGTTAATTCAAAACAAATTCTTATCATCAGAGTAAAACATCCCAGGCTAACTAAATATGGTGTGTGCCATGCGATCATCCCGAGCTCTTCCCTCCGCTACCGGAAGTACCTGAAACCAAAAATAAAAACTATAATCACGAAGCTTAGTGAGCTCCCCCAAACTACTACATATCATATAATAATATATAAGGCACATACTGGGCCTTGCCCACTACATCGGACCGAAACCCAAACTTACTGGGGCCATGCCCCCTGCATCAGACCAAAGTCCGGACTAACTGGGGCCTTGCCCCCTGAATCGGACCGAAGTCCGGACTAACTGGGCCTTGCCCCCTGCATCGAACCGAAGTCAAGACTAACTGGGGCCTTGCCCCAGCATCGAACCGAAGTCCGGACTAATAAACATAGCATAACATGATCTTAGCATATAAGATAAGCACATATGCTGCATACTGCATCGAACCGAGGTCCGAACTAACTAACACATAAACATGCCTAAATCACCAAGACATCAAGCATACTGAACTACTACATCAGACCAAAGTCTGGAACTACTGCTATCTAAACGGGCCGACATTGTGGCCGTAGACCCGTTCCTACTTGAAGGAAAACTCACTTGAACTGCTGAACTCTGCTGATAATCCTTTGGCTACTAATCGACTATTCTCTGAAGCGCTGCTCTCCTAGCTCACCGAGCTACCAACACCAAATAATAGAACTTAGCCTAAACTTTCCTCCCGAGGTCAACTAAGTCAACTCTGGTTAAGGTCCTGGTCAAAGTCAACCTTCCAGTTGACTCGACTCGCCGAGTTGCTCTACCAACTCGCCGAGTCCATGCTCCTTAAATCCTAAACAACCCCGACCCCACTCGTCGAGTCTAGCGAGAACTCGACGAGAACTCGACGAGTTCTCCTTCACCTAACACTTCGGGAATCTCTTCAATCGACTCGCTGAGTTGTTCTACAACTTGCCGAGTCCATCTTCATCAGCTAAGGAGATTGCCTTGGACTCGCCGAGCTCCTCCTTGAACACGTCGAGTACCATGATCTTCATGTCCCTCACGGGCACAGACTGGCTGAGTCTTTCTCTAACCCCACTCACTGATTCGACTCATAAACAGAAGGGTTTGGGTTTTGTGACCCGACTCGCCGAGTCCATGAGTTGACTCGTCGACTCCTCTTTGTGACAACTCTATTTTGTCGATTTCAATCTATTCCAACACTTCCAACTCATAGATCTGCACTCCTTATGCTAGCATTGAACATAAAGTTGCTAACTTTACGTGCATGCAAGGTGTTATGAGGCTAGAACACCCTATTCTAAACAACAATGGAGGTCTAAGTCATGAAAGGAAGCCATAGTTGAGTAAAGCTTCTCACTCAGAGCTTCTAGAGCCCAGAAATGCTCAAATCTAATCTCTATTCATCCTCAAAGGCTCAAAACTCAGGTTGGTCTTAGAAATGGTCCCAAAAGTGACAAGATACTAGCGTAGAAGGGGATCTAGATGATTAATAGCCAGAGTATGAGCTTCATACCTTCAAATGATCTTAGATGACACCCAAACTCTGGATCTATACTCCTTTCTTTGCTCTTTTCTCCTTCAACCTTCAAGATGCACACAAAAGGGACCTTAATCTTCTCACATAAGCTCAAGAATGAAGTTGGGTGGCTAGGGTTTCGTCTCTGGACAATGGAGGCTGCAAATGAAACCTTAGAAATGAGAATGAGATGCTTAAATAGGGTTTCATGTCCCGAAATTAGGTTTTCCCGTCCCAGACCAAACTCGCCGTGTCAGTCTCCCCGAATCGCCAAGTCGGTCACTTAATCCGCGACACCGGTCACACTCCGACTCGTCGAGTTCCTCCTTGGACTCGACGAGTTGACTCCTTTGACTTAGGGCTTTTCTTTCCTTTCCGAGTCTTCCTGATTTTGGGTGTTACAAATCTCCCCCACTTAAACTAGACTTCGTCCTCGAAGTCCGCTATGGCCAAGTGTCCTGCAATCCACTCGCATCACCCTTTCCTGATGAATATAACTCCGGCCGACCACTTCCATGGACCTTCCGCCCGGTCACTCAGAATAAAATTAGTTCTTGTAGCAAGTCACCTTGAGTGCACTCTAATTCTCAACAATCCTGAGAAGACATCTTACCCAACTGACCATCCATCTGGTACTCCCTGAGTACTTATGATGAACATCCTAGGGGCTCACCCTCTTTTCCTTGTGCATTTTCTGGCTTCCCAAGGCAACTCCCCATGACTAATCATCCCCCCTGCTATTGCGAAGAACATACCTTTCACGCTATCCATTACTCCAGCCATTTAAATTAGATTTCATCCTCGAAATCATTCCTTACCATTCCTTACAAGCTAACTACTCCAAATTCCCACTAGAACAACAGAATTCACAGATCCACTTATCCCTGCGATCCACTTCTACTTGGCCATAACTCAGATAATCTTGCTATAAGTGACTTGACACTCGCCAAGCTATCCATGAAAATTCAAAATACCATTACCGTTGGAGACCCAACACTTTCTGAAACATTGATCTACCTGGAAACAGTGAACTGCCTGAACACTGAACTACCAGAAACACTGATTGCCTGAAACACTAAATTGCCTGAACTACCTGAAACAACATGCTGCTACATGGCTGCTTTTCCAACATCTCTCAAGACCTTCCTGGACTCAATTCATTCGTCGTCCATTTGAAATATCGGGTTGCAACCCGACTGTGGAGCCAAGGGACTCCCTATTTTAGTCGCCTTACACGACCTCCGAACAAAAACCTTCCCTGGATCTAGTTTCCACTAGTTATCATGTCACTGGGGCTTTAACAACCTCCTGGTCCAACCGATCGGGTCCGAGTGTCGAATCATGATGTTACCAACCCACGGCTAAACGTGATTGCTACATGACCAATTGTAGCCTTATATAACAAGTAACCTGAAGCAATCCATTGCTTCCTCGTTCTCAAAACTGTAGTGGCATTCCTACAGTCTTATCACTGGCTCAACTAGGTCTAATCCATCCAGATAATTCCGAAATCCACTTCGTGGATTTCCACATCCTTACTGCTACGCCCGAACTGGGGGGGCTAATGTTTCTTCCACATCCTAACAACGCGCTCATGCTGTCTACCAGCCAAGTGTAAATCACGGGTACGCCTACAGTCTCACGACACTCTAGCACTACCTAACTGCTAGTGAATGCTACAGCTACACCCACAGACTTACAACACTCTGACACTATCTGGCTGCTAGTGAATGCTACAGCTACACCCGCAGACTTACAACACTCTAACACTATCTGAATGCTAGTGAATGCTACGGCTACACCCGCAGACTTACAACACTCCAACACTATCTCATTTGCTGGTTACTGATCCGAACACATCAGATGACGAGTATGCATACGACCTATCATTCAAGACTGAACCCATGTCCTAATTGGAATCCCCAACCTGATTCACTAAGGCTTGCTGGAAAACATTACGAGAATGCAACCTCCTTACTGACAAGTTTTTTCCAAACTTCCATCTCACACTATCCTCAAACCACACAACTGCCTAGGCTGTCTTCCTTTCTGATAAGGATGCGAAACTAATCCTAATTTCAAAACTGCTCCTATTTCTGAATCCATGGATGATTCTCCCCCACGTTGATTCAACTAATGTCTTACAACACATAATGCTGGAAGGATCCTCAATCCTTCTTACCATTCTACGTCCAATCTGCTGAAAACCATGTTTGCCATTGCTAGTGTATCACTACTAACTAATCCAAAATATCACACCACTTCCAAGAATCTGAATACATCTCCGGTGATGACCTGCTAGACCCAGGAAGCTCCGAATCTCAATTGGAGACCTCGGAAACTCCCACTGCATCACGTCCTCTAACTTATCCAGAACGACTAGAATACCCTTCTGATTGACAAGGTACCCAAGAAATTTCACCTCGCACAACCAGAACTCACATTTTGAGTACCTTGCAAAAATTCTCTCCCTTCTCAAAGTCTCTAGCACCTCCCTCAGGTGCTCCTTGTGTTGGAATATAACCGATCTATACCCGAACAACACCTTCCCAAAGGTAGTGACATACTACCGAGTCTTACTCATACTTGCAATAGTTACTGCATCTGTAGTAAACTGCTCTACAGGGGACGACCTCCAACTATCATTCCAAATCCAAGATATAGAGATGGCATATGACTCACTCACAAGTAGGTAATATAATATTACAATATATGTACCTATTAAATCGGTGCTGTAACATAACAACAACATCACAAATAATAGTTGACAGGAAGGTAAAATATACGTACCTCCAACATCCCGTGCTGCTCGAACCCTTTCTGAAATCAACCAGAATGCTCTGCTCCGAGCCGTGGGCGCCCTTGCCTGAACCTAATGTCTGCTGGCGGTTCTTGAAGTCAAAGGGGCAGGAGCTGTCACCTGCCCTGCTGAACAAAAACTAGGACAATGGGCTTTCTTGTGGCCCCTTCTACTGCAATGGAAACATATTGGGTCACGTCCCCGGGCGATGGTAGCAGTACAATCTCTGCTAAAGTGACCAGTCCGGCCGCACTTGATACAACCATGATCACCACCTCTACTACTCCTACACGCACCCCGTGCGTCCTGCCACACTTACCGCATCGGCTGCGGCCCTGGAAGTCTATCATTCTTGAACTCGGCCCTTTTGTTCTTTTACCGGAACCTGTGGGCCATTGAACCTCATCCGGTTTCCTCTTCCTTTCTGACTCCCGGTCAATCTCTCGCTCCTGCGCTACACCATCAATTGTCTGAACAACTATGTCTGAACTTGGAGCTTCTTGGTCAACCTATCAGTGACCCTCTCCACGATGTCGGGTAGCTCCTCGCGAACGAATCGTGAAACCTCCACAGCAACCCAATCATGCAGAGAACTCTCCTGGGGACAGGGTGCCCCAATCACTCCCGACCCCTAATGGCAAGAGATAAAAATGGAATCCCCCTCCCTGATGGATCCTTGGGATCCATAAGATTCGGGCTCTAGATGAGCCCAAAACTACCCTGAAACTATCCTATCCCTAAAGGCCTCAAGACGACTGTCCAAAAGTTCCACGATGGCCTCCCTAACCGAACCGAATATCACAAGAGTCTAATCAATGATGTTACACATAATTTTTGCGGAAATGACATCTCTTATCTGATCATCAAGTTGTCCAGCTCTAGAGCCTAAGCCAGATTCCTCCCCGGCACCTGAACTGCCAACTGGTATCTTGCGCAACGTCACCATGCTGAAAACATATCGCAATAACTGTCAAGTATATCACTATAACTATCAAAATACACTTCACTGCTGAGGGATTACAAATGCACACTACAAGTTCCCTGGCTTTGTCTTGGCCCCTCTTGAATCGAGTACGGATCCTCTGCTTTCAGTAGTACGGGCCCATACTACCTTCCACACATATCCGTACATTCTTCAAGAACTGCCTTGACTCTACCAAGTCCGTTCTCCTGCTACTGATCTCTGCCACTCTCATCCTAGGCTTGCCCTAGGGAAAATCTATGACTTCACCCAAACCAATCCTCAGCTGCTAAAGGCCTCTTTGTAATTCCAATTAGCTCTCACCTGAATACCATCACATGTGATGAGGCTCATATAATCCTTCAAGTAAAAGACTCGCCCCTACAATAGTTAGACTAAGACAAGAGCTGTGCAATAGGGCCAAATCCAGCACTCTGAGATTATTCAACCCTGATCACATGTGACGTGACCTATTCACCTGATGGCTAACTCCCATCACTCAAAGTCCTACAAAGCACAAAGCAAGCAGCATTCGGACACAGGAAACTACTCAAGCAAATCTATTCTCATAACGAGAAACTGTACTAGCACACAATGTTAAGCTCATACTATCAGGCATAACCTAAACAAGCTATCCTGCTACTGTCTACTCAATACTAACATGCAATTCTCATAAAGCTGAAACACATATAGCAGGCACATAAGGCATCCTCCTAGATCCTTAGTCCTATTCTAGCATGTTATTCTACTGAAACTGAAACTGACAATCATAACATAATCTTGTATGGGTAATTTGGGAGTACTTACTTGAGCTCGCCTGATTACATGCACCACACCCTTTTCGCTTTTCAAAATTCTTTTCGCTTTTTCTAAAACTCTTTTCTTTATACTTTTTGTAAAATTGTTTTCTTTTCTCAAAATCCTTTTGCAAATATGGTTTTTCTCTTGAAAACTTTATACCACTTCCTTAGTTTGACTTCAGACACACCCAGAAGTGTGCCCGAATCCCTAAAACCAAGGCTCTGATGCCAACTTGTAACGACCCAAAAATCATGACTAAAAATTCCGTTTGAAAAACATTACTTAAACCATGATTATCAAAACATAACAAAATTATAGCATAAAATCAGAGTGTTAATTCAAAACGTATTCTTATCATCAGATTAAAACATCCCAGGCTGACTAACTATGGTGTGTGCCATGCGATCATCCCGAGCTCTTCCCTCCGCTACCGGAATTACCTAAAACCAAAACTGAAAACTGTAAGCACGAAGCTTAGTGAGCTCCCCCAAACTACCACATACCATATAATAACATATAAGGCACATACTAGGCCTTGCCCACTGCATCAGACCGAAGTCCAGACTAACTGGTGCCTTGCCCCCTGCATCGGACGGAAGTCCGGACCAACTGGGGCCTTGCCCCCTGCATCGGATCGAAGTCCGGACTAACTGGGGCCTTGCCCCCTGCATCGGACCGAAGTGCGGACTAACTGGGGTCTTGCCCCCTGCATCGGACCAAAGTCCGGACTAACTGGGGCCTTGACCCTGCATCAGACCGATGTCCGGACTAACTGGGGTCTTGCCCCCTGCATTGGACCGAAGTCTGGACTAACTGGGGCCTTGCCCCTGCATCGGACTGAACTCCGGACTAACTGAACATAGCATAATATGATCATAGCATATAAGATAAGCACATATACTGCATACTGCATCGAACCGAGGTCTGGACTGACTGTAACGCCCGTGTTTCTGGGCTTGCCATTTTTAGCAATGTAATAGTCTAGGTTAACCTTTGTAACCCCAATTTGAAATAATAAAATGTATTATTTGTGAATTATTTGAATTATGTGATTTATGTGTGTATTTTCTTAATTTTTATAATTTAATGAATTAAGAATAAAATAAGCGTCAAAATTACAGTGTGAGATAAGCCCGACATCTTTGCATAAAGTTGTAGTGGTTGAAACAAGGATTCCGGAGATATAAGGAATGCCAAAATCCGAGTTATAACGAAGAAGTTATGACCTGTCGAAGTTTCGAGACAGAACCGGCACGACACCGAGTGACGTAAAATATGAATTTAAGATAGAGCGATATTTAGCCTTAGCGATCTAAACAAAAGTCGTAGATTTCGTTAAACCGAGAGCGTGCATAAAAGAAACGCCCAAATCTGACTTCGTATGAGGAAGTTATGATTTATCTAAGTTTCGACTTAGCAGTATGCAGCCCGAATACTCGATTTGAGATCGAGCGGTTTTTAGCCGAAACAATCTAAATGAGAATCGAAGATCTCGTTGTTAGTAGCGAAACGATGAGAAGTTAGGCGAGAACGGACGTCAGGCGAAGAAGTTATGAATTTATAACGAAGTTTTTCTGTCCCGGCCTTTTAAAAATAAATAATAAAAATAAAATTCAAAATTAGCCGACGGAGTCTAAATGAAAGTTGTAGAGTATGGTCTGACCTTTGCGTGGATATAAAGAATGTCGAAAACGGAGCTCGTATGTGAAAGTTACGCAATTTAGAAGTTCAACGAGTCAATTACGCCCCGCGTAATTTGATTACGCCCAGCGTACTCAGTCGGATGCAACTTGTCTGACCAATACTCGAGTGCCACCAGTCGACGCATCCAGTGACGTCAAAGTACGCCCCGCGTAACTCGAGTACGCCCCGCGTACTGAGTACTCCCTGCGTAATTTGATATTACGCCCCGCGTAATCCCAGACCCTCAGCCTATAAATAGAACTCGAATTCAGCCATTTTCTCTTGTTCAAACTCCTTCTTCTCTCTAGTTTTTGCCTCGTTTTGTGTACTGTTTATACCCCGAATCCCCGGTATCATTCACGAGCCCCGAAGCAAGATCCGAAGCCCCGAGGATCCCGAAGAGCGTTATTCCCGAGCCGAAGCTCTGCCCGCGAGGAGTTCGATTTTGGTGAAGATCTTCCAGATCTATCGAAGTATACTACTTCTATAAGCCGTCGTGCTGTCGGATCATCTTCTGATCAAGTGAGTGTGTAGTTATTTTCTTTCCAACGCAATATTATGAAGTATTTAATATAAAATACGTGCTACGTGTACATATTTTGTGGTTATATGTGTGAATGTATATTCACTCTCTTCTATCTCATAGATCTGATATATTCTCTATGAAATACGTGTTATGTGCGTATGCCTCATCTGTTATGTGGAAAATGTATTGATTAAAGCATGCTATACAGGTTTTTAAACAATGTATAAAAATGTATATTTTTATCTACTAATATGTTGGGTAGAACATGGGTAGATAATTGGTGTGAAATAAATAGATGAGAGGCCTCGGTGTTATTGGTGTTATTCTAGTCATTCAGCAGAATGGATGACGACCACAGACTATTCTAGACTGTCCTGTGGAACACTAGTAGGCTCATTACCTGTAGGTGTTGTGAACGACGTGTTCACCGGTGTACTCTATCCCCCACGTGGTTGCCTTTAGGATACTTATTGTTGAGGAAGCCCCTCTGCAGTAATGTCCGTCCCGATGAAAATCCTGAAATAGGTTCCTTATAATAGACGTTATTTTTAGGAACGTAAGGTGAGGATAACGGGAATGGGTAATCGGGTTTATTGTGGATTGTTGAAATTAAATATAATTATTGTGGGTTTGAAAACCCTATATGCTCACCAGGCTCCCAAGCCTGACCCACTCAGTTTATTTGTATTACAGGAAGTGGCGCAAGATCTTAAGATGGGTAAATTATCAAGTTGTTTTGTTTGCAAGTCTGTATATGTATATATTTGTTGAATGACTTGTAATGCTATCGTTTATGCTTTATGATCTGTATCGGAACATGACATCCCGACTTTTGATTATGAAATGAATTCATATTTCTTTATGAAATGTTTTGATAAATATCTATTTTATCATGTTTTGTTTTTGGGAACAAATTCCGCGTCTCTTTTAAAACTAAAAGGCTTTACTCTGAAAATGTTTAAAAAGCATAAATGAAATCGGTCTTTTCTGGCCGAGATTTTGGGGATGTCACACTAACTAACACATAAACATGCCTGAATCACCAAGACATCAAGCGTACTGAACTACTGCATCAGACCAAAGTCTGGAACTACTGCTATCTAAACGGGCCCACATTGTGGCCATAGACCTGTTCCTACTTGAAGGAAAACACACCTGAACTGCTGAACTCTGCTGATAATCCTCTAGCTGCTAATCGACTATTCTCTGAAGCGCTGCTCTCCTAACTCACCGAGCTACCAACACCAAATAATAGAACTTAGCCTAAACTTTCCTCTAGAAGTCAACTAAGTCAACTCTGGTCAAGGTCCTGGTCAAAGTCTTAAACTTAGGATGCTAAGTGGAGATTATGAGATGTGTGTCTGATAAATTTTAGACACGAGCACTAGTTTATTTTAGGAAAGTTGCCTAAAATGCTTTTATGTGCTAAATGTTATATGTTGCCATACATGATATTAATTGTTCAGATCTACGCTTTGTTGCCAACCGGATCTGAAGGTTTATGTGTTTAGGATTCTAAGCGTACGTCTACGATATTAGAACTAGCATGTAATCATTTGGAGTAATAAGGTGAAATTATTTGGTGTATAGATCAAAATGGTCAGAACAAGAAGCGGAGTTGGAAATGCTGATGAAAACAGGAATCAACCGCCTGTAAATCAACAAGTACCTGTCGTAGCTGCTGCACCTGAGCCGATAACAATGGCTGGTGTACAAATGATGATTCAAATGATGTTGGATCGTCAGATGGAAGAAACAAGACGCCTGCTAAGGCAGAATCGTGAAGAACCGTCAATTCAAGCGGAAGAGCCCGAGGAAAATGGAGGGCAGTCTGAAGGAGAAAACTTTAGTGGGATCATTGGTCAAGATGAACAACCAGTGGTTAGACGCAATAACCAGTATGGAGGAAATGATGGTCGTGGGTGCAAGTATAAGGATTTCATGGCATCCAAACCACCATGTCTATCCGGAAGCCCGACGCCGGTGCAAGTTATGGACTGGGTCTCCGAAATGGAGACTATGTTTGAAAGTTGCGAATGCAGCAACAGGCAGAAGACCGCTCTTGCGATCCCTCTGCTAAAATCTGGCGTGTTGAGTTGGTGGAAGCTGTTAGCTGACTCTATGCCCAAGGGAGAAGCAAGCAAAATGTCTTGGGAAGACTTTGTAGAACAACTAAAACTGCAATACTGCTCCGAGCAGGACCTTCTGGAAATCAGTAATGAGTTTCAGAATTTGAAGAAAGGGAAATTGAGCGTTACTGAATATGCTGCAAGTTTCACAGAAAAGATGAAGTTTATCCCATATTTGGTGCCTACAGGACTCTCTAAGGTCAACAAGTTTGCCCTTGGACTACCAGTGGACTATGGTCCAATGGTTAAGCAAGCAACCACATTGAAAGCCGCCATCTGGGCTGCTAGAAATGTTGAGACCCAGATCAGGGAAAAGGGTCTGGAAAGGTCGGAGGTTGGTGAGAAAAGGAAAATCGATGGATTTTCAGGGTCCAGCAAGAAAAGTAAATTCTCGAAATCTGGTTCGAGAGGAAGTGGAGGAAAGGTAGAGGCGAAATGGTGCGACAAGTGCAAGAAGAAGCATCATGGGAAGTGTGGCGGGGAAACCACATGCTTCAAATGTGGAAAGCCAGGGCATTATGCCAACGACTGCACCTTCACCAAGAATGTTTGTTATGGTTGTGGTGAGGAGGGGCACATCTCAAGGGATTGTCCGAAAAAGAAGGAAGCAGCAAGACCCAACATTCCGCCAAAGCCAAAGGCGAGAGCATTCCAGATGACACTGGAAGCTGCTAAAGATGAAGCTGATGTCGCTTCAGGTACCTTTCTCGTTAACAAATTGCCTGCCCAAATTTTATTTGATTCTGGAGCCAACTACTCCTTTATATCACATGAATTTGGTAGAAAACTAGCTTTGCCTGTTGTTAGACTAGATAATGCTTTATTAGTCGAAGTTGCTAGTGGCAAGTTTGTACCTGTTAGCCATCGTATGAAAAACATCTTAATTGACTTGAATGGGAATAAGTTCCACGAGGAATTATTACCTATCGAACTTAACGGTTTCGACATCGTTTTGGGAATGGATTGGCTTAGCGCCAATGATGCCGAAATTTTATGCAAGAAGAAAATAGTGAAAGTGAATTCGCCTGGAAAGGAATCGTTTATGGTGTATGGAGATAAACGCAGAGTAAATTCTGGAATCATTTATCTAATGAAAGCCAGAAAATGTTTGACCAAGGGTGTACATCATACTTAGCATTCGTGATCGATGCTAAGAAGGAAAAGAAGGTGATGCAAAATATTCCTGTTGTGTGTGATTATCCGAAAGTATTTCCCGAAGATCTTCCTGGATTACCGCCCGATCGACAAGTAGAATTCCGTATCGACTTGTTGCCCGGAACAACGCCAATTGCAAAAGCACCTTATCGATTAGCACCGACGGAGATGAAGGAGCTGATGATGCAACTTCAGGAGTTATTGGACAAGGGTTTCATTAGACCTAGTTCATCACCCTGGGGAGCTCCGGTGTTATTCGTAAAGAAGAAAGATGGAAGCATGAGGATGTGCATTGATTACCGAGAGCTGAATAAGGCAACAATAAAGAATAGATATCCGTTGCCGAGGATTGATGACCTATTCGATCAGCTACAAGGTTCAAGTTATTTTTCAAAGATTGACCTAAGGTCAGGATATCATCAGCTGAAAGTAAGGGAGCAGGATATAGAGAAGACCGCATTCAGAACCCGATATGGACACTATGAGTTTTTGGTTATGTCGTTTGGACTAACCAATGCTCCAGCAGCATTCATGGATTTAATGAACAGAGTTTGTAACCCGTTCCTTGATAAATTTGTGAAAGTGTTCATAGATGACATTCTGATTTATTCAAAAAGCCAAGAGGAGCATGGTAGACACTTGCGAGAAGTGTTAGAAGTCTTGAATAAGGAGAAGTTGTATGCGAAGTTCTCCAAATGTGATTTTTGGATTCGAGAAGTCCAATTCTTGGGTCACGTGGTCAACCAAGAAGGGATAATGGTTGATCCAGCGAGGATCGAAGCTATGATGAAGTGGGAACAACCGAAAAGTCCCACAGAGATCCGAAGCTTTTTAGGATTAGCCGGATATTACCGAAGATTTATCCAAGGCTTTTCTTCGATCGCTAGTCCATTAACAGCTTTGACCCACAAAGGAGCTACTTATGCTTGGAATGATAAGCATAAAGAAGCATTCGAGAAGCTAAAGAAGAAACTATGCGAGGCACCGATACTTTCTCTACCCGATGGAGTTGAAGACTTCGCTGTTTATAGCGATGCGTCTGGGGTTGGATTGGGTTGTGTTTTGACCCAAAGAGAAAAGGTGATAGCATATGCGTCTCGACAGCTAAAAGAGCATGAAAAGAACTACCCGACTCATGATTTGGAGTTGGCAGCGGTAGTTTTCGCTCTGAAAATATGGAGGCATTACCTCTATGGCACGAAGTGCAAACTTTTTACTGATTATAAGAGTCTCCAATATCTCTTTGGTCAGAAAGAATTGAGTATGAGGCAACGACGCTGGCTGAAATTACTTAAAGACTACGACTGTGAGATACTTTACCACCCCGGTAAAGCCAATGTTGTTGCTGATGCTCTCAGTCGGAAAGTCAATCTTGAAAAGAGAAGGCCAAGAGCATTGAGAATCGAAGTTGTCTCGACTATTTTGGAAAGTATAAAGAAATCTCAAAGAGAAGCTTCTGAGAAGAATGACCGAAAGGAGGAACGTTTGGGCAAAACGTTGGTGTTCGGTGTAAACAGTCACGGACTAAAGGTATTCCAAGATCGGATTTGGATACCTAAGACAGGAGGAATCAGAGATCTTCTGATGGAAGAAGCTCACAACACCATGTACTCGATTCATCCCGGTAACACAAAAATGTATAGGGACCTGAAACCCTATTATTGGTGGCCGACGATGAAGCTCGACATTGCGAAGTATGTGGCAGAGTGTGTGACATGTGCAAGAGTCAAGGCACAACATCAGAAACCATACGGGAGTTTAGAACCTTTACCTGTGCCTATGGGTAAGTGGGAAGACATTGCTATGGACTTTGTCACTAAACTTCCCAGAACAAAAAGTGGTCACGACATGATTTGGGAGGTCGTTGATCGATTCACTAAGAGTGCGCATTTCATAGCAGCCAATGAGAAATGGTCTATGGAAAAGCTTGCGAATTCTTACGTGAAGGAAATTTTGAGGCTTCACGGTGTTCCATTAACAATTGTGTCGGATCGTGATAGCCGTTTCACCTCAAGGTTTTGGAAAAGTCTACAAGAGGAATTGGGTACCAAGTTGTGTTTAAGTACAACTTACCATCCGCAGACTGATGGTCAGAGCGAACGGACGATACAAACACCTGAAGATATGCTGAGAGCGTGTACCTTGGAATTCCTAGGTAATTGGGATGAACATTTACCTTTGGTAGAATTTTCCTATAATAATAGTTTTCACTCGAGCATAGAGATGGCACCTTATGAAGCATTGTATAGACAGAAGTGTCGTACGCCGTTTTGTTGGCTTGAGGCTGGGGAAAAGCAGTTTATGGGGCTGGAGATAGTCCATCAAACTACTGAAAAGTTGAAATAATTACGAAAAGAATGTTAGCAGCTCAGGACTGTCAAAAGAGCTACGCTGACAAAAAGCGAAGACCGATGACTTTTGAAGTTGGAGATTCGGTTTTGCTTAAAGTCTCGCCGTGGAAGGGACTTATAAGATTTGGTAAAAGGGGAAAGTTAAGTCCAAGGTTTATTGGACCGTTTAAAGTTCTTCAGAGGATTGGGAACCAAGCTTACAAGCTCGAACTACCAGAAGAACTGAATGGAATTCATAACACTTTTCATGTGTGTTATTTGAGGAAGTTCACGGGAGAAGTTCCCGACATAATTCCACTTTCGGAGTTGAGGATCGATGAGAACAAAAGGTTGATTGAAGAACCAGAGGCAATCGTTGACCGAAAGACTATGAAGTTGCGACGTAAGATGGTTGAGTTAGTGCTTGTCCGATGGAAACACGCGAATGGGCCGAATCTCACCTGGGAGACGGAGAGTGACATGATGAGTCGCTATCCGCATTTGTTTGCTGGTGTGTGATTCCGGGGACAGAATCATTCTAAGGTGGAGAGAATTGTAACGCCCGTGTTTCTGGGCTTGCCATTTTTAGTAATGTAATAGTCTAGGTTAACCTTTGTAACCCCAATTTGAAATAATAAAATCTATTATTTGTGAAGTATTTGAATTATGTGATTTATGTGTGTATTTTCTTAATTTTTATAATTTAATGAATTAAGAATAAAATAAGCGTCAAAATTAAAGTGTGAGATAAGCCCGACATCTTTGCATAAAGTTGTAGTGGTTGAAACAAGGATTCCGGAGATATAAGGAATGCCAAAATCCGAGTTATAACGAAGAAGTTATTACCTGTCGAAGTTTCGAGACAGAACCGGCACGACACCGAGTGACGTAAAATATGAATTTAAGATAGAGCGATATTTAGCCTTAGCGATCTAAACAAAAGTCGTAGATTTCGTTAAACCGAGAGCGTGCATAAAAGTAACGCCCAAATCTGACTTCGTATGAGGAAGTTATGATTTATCTAAGTTTCGACTTAGCAGTATGCAGCCCGAATACTCGATTTGAGATCGAGCGGTTTTTAGCCGAAACAATCTAAATGAGAATCGAAGATCTCGTTGTTAGTAGCGAAACGATGAGAAGTTAGGCGAGAACGGACGTCGGACGAAGAAGTTATGAATTTATAACGAAGTTTTTCTGTCCCGGCCTTCTAAAAATAAATAATAAAAATAAAATTCAAAATTAGCCGACGGAGTCTAAATGAAAGTTGTAGAGTATGGTCTGACCTTCGCGTGGATATAAAGAATGTTGAAAACGGAGCTCGTATGCGAAAGTTACGCAATTTAGAAGTTCAAAGAGTCAATTACGCCCCGCGTAATTGGAGTACGCCCAGCGTACTCAGTCGGATGCAACTTGTCTGACCAATACTCGAGTGCCACCAGTCGACGCATCCAGTGACGTCAAAGTACGCCCCGCGTAACTCGGGTACGCCCCGCGTACTGAGTACTCCCTGCGTAATTTGATATTACGCCCCGCGTAATCCCAGACCCTCAACCTATAAATAGAACTCGAATTCAACCATTTTCTCTTGTTCAAACTCTTTCTTCTCTCTAGTTTTTGCCTCGTTTTGTGTGCCGTTTATACCCTGAAGCCCCGATATCATTCCCGAGCCCCGAAGCAAGATCCGAAGCCCTGAGGATCCCGAAGAGCATTATTCCCGAGCCGAAGCTCTGCCCACGAGGAGTTTGATTTTGGTGAAGATCTTCCAGATCTATCGAAGTATCTACTTCTATAAGTCGTAGTGCTGTCGGATCATCTTCTGATCAAGTGAGTGTATAGTTATTTTCTTTCCAACGCAATATTATGAAGTATTTAATATAAAATATGTGCTACGTGTAAATATTTTGTGGTTATATGTGTGAATGTATATTCACTCTCTTCTATCTCATAGATCTGATATATTCTCTATGAAATACGTGTTATGTGTGTATGCCTCATCTGTTATGTGGAATATGTATTGATTAAAGCATTCTATATAGGTTTTTAAACAATGTATAAAAATGTATATTTTTATCTACTAATATGTTGGGTAGAACATGGGTGGATAATTGGTGTGAAATAAACAGATGAGAGGCCTCGGTGTTATTGGTGTTATTCTAGTCATTCAGCAGAGTATGGATGACGACCACGGACTATTCTAGACTGTCCTGTGGAACACTAGCAGGCTCATTACCTGTAGGTGTTGTGAACGACGTGTTCACCGGTGTACTCTATCCCCCACATGGTTGCCTTTAGGATACTTATTGTTGAGGAAGCCCATCTGCAGTAATGTCCGTCCCGATGAAAATACTGAAATAGGTTCCTTATAATAGACGTTATTTTTAGGAACGTAAGGTGAGGATAACGGGAATGGGTAATCGGGTTTATTGTGGATTGTTGAAATTAAATATAATTATTGTGGGTTTGAAAACCCTATATGCTCACCAGGCTCCCAAGCCTGACCCACTCAGTTTATTTGTATTACAGGAAGTGGCGCAAGATCTTAAGATGGGCGAATTATCAAGTTGTTTTGTTTGCAAGTCTGTATATGTATATATTTGTTGAATGACTTGTAATGCTATCGTTTATGCTTTATGATATGTATCGGAACATGACATCCCGACTTTTGATTATGAAATGAGTTCATATTTCTTTATGAAATGTTTTGATAAATATCTATTTTATCATGTTTTGTTTTTGGGAACAAATTCCGCGTCTCTTTAAAAACTAAAAGGATTTACTCTGAAAATGTTTAAAAAGCATAAATGAAATCGGTCTTTTCTGGCCGAGATTTTGGGGATGTCACACTAACTAACACATAACATGCCTGAATCACCAAGACATCAAACGTACTGAACTACTACATCGGACCAAAGTCTGGAACTACTGCTATCTAAACGGGCCGACATTGTGGCCATAGACCCGTTCCTACTTGAAGGAAAACACACCTGAACTGCTGAACTCTGCTGATAATCCTCTAGCTGCTAATCGACTATTCTCTGAAGCGCTGCTCTCCTAACTCACCGAGCTACCAACACCAAATAATAGAACTTAGCCTAAACTTTCCTCCAGAGGTCAACTAAGTCAACTCTGGTCAAGGTCCTGGTCAAAGTCAACCTTCCAGTTGACTCGACTCGCCGAGTTGCTCTACCAACTCGCCGAGTCCATGCTCCTTAAATCCTAAACAACCCCGACCCCACTCGTCGAGTCTAGCGAGAACTCGACGAGAACTCGACGAGTTCTCCTTCACCTAACACTTCGGGACTCTCTTCAATCGACTCGCTGAGTTGTTCTACAACTTGCCGAGTCCATCTTCATCAGCTAAGGAGATTGCCTTGGACTCGCCGAGCTCCTCCTTGAACACGTCGAGTACCATGATCTTCATGTCCCTCACGGGCATAGACTGGCTGAGTCCTTCTCTAACCCCACTCACTGATCCGACTCATAAACATAAGGGTTTGGGTTTTGCATCCCGGCTCGCCGAGTCCTCCTTGTGACAACGCTATTCTATCGATTTCAGTTTATTCCAACACTTCCAACTCATGGATCTGGACTCTTTATGCTAGCATTGCACGTAAAGTTGCTAACTTTATGTGCATGCAAGGTGTTATGAGGCTAGAACGCCCTATACTAAACTATAATGGAGGTCTAAGTCATGAAAGGAAGCCATAGCTGACTAAAGCTTCTCACTTAGAGCTTCAAGAGCTCAGAAATGATCAGATCTAATCTCTATTCTGAAATGTTCCCAAAAGTGACAAGATACTAGCGGAGAAGGGGATCTAGATGATTAATAGCCAAGGTATGAGCTTCATACCTTCAAATGATCTGAGATGACACCCAAACTCTGGATCTATACTCCTTTCCTTGCTCCTTTCTCTTTCAACCTTCAGGATGCACTCAAAAGGGACCTTAATCTTCTCCCATAAGCTCAAGAATGAAGTTAGGTGGCTAGGGTTTAGTCTCTGGACAATGGAGGCTGCAAATGAAACCCTAGAAATGAGAATGAGATGCTTAAATAGGGTGCCAAGTCCTGAAATTAGGTTCTCCCAACCCAGACCAAGCTGGTCGAGTCAGTCTCCCCGACTCGCCGAGTCGGTCACTTAATCCGCGACACCGGTCACACTCCGACTCGTCGAGTTCCTCCTTGGACTCGACGAGTTGACTCCATTGACTTAGGGCTTTTCTTTCCTTTCCTGGTCTTCCTGATTCTGGGTGTTACATTTGAAGAACATAGTACAAAGAGAAAAATGCTCTAGGAAGAAGATACCAAAAGTGAAAAGTGGGAGGAGTTAGGGTTCAAAATCCTTTTATAGGTTGGATATTCTGGGTCGGGTTGAAGAAGGTAATGATGACACCCGAACACGAAGTGAGTATAAGCAAAGTGTTAAGATACAATCTCTTGATCGTTTAGATCTTTCACAGGTAAATCAATGAAGAACAAACAACTAAATTAATCAAAACAATGAACACAAGATAGAATCAATATGATGCTTATGATTCAAACGTAGTCACGCTTCAACAGAGCTCGACTAAGAAGTTCCACTATAGAGGCGAGCTAGGGTTTACAATACTCTAATTGAGAATGACAAAAGTGTTACTAACTAAGGATGCATGCATGCACCTTAAATACTAAAACCCTGGAATTAAAATAATGCACGGTTAGATAGGCCCAAACCGGCTACAACACTGGACTAAGAGGAACGAGCCCAAGATGCAACATCATATTCCCAACAATCTCTCCCCTTTGCATCAATTGGGGAGAACCTTCACTTCTGTTGTGTGACCTTGACTTGCTTCACAACTTTGAACAACCGAGGAATAATAGCAAGAAGCGTCTGCCGAAACTGAATATAGCAAAGAAGCATATTAGTAAACAACTTCTTGTCAGCTTCACTGTTCTGATTACACCAATGGATGATCTCCAAAATATGCTCCAAGCAAGCGGTGGAGAACAAGTGTTTGTCAATAAGAGCGAATATGCATTTTTGACCTTCGCCCCTAACGAACATCACAGTATGAAACTTAGTGTGAATCTTGCCCTTGATCATCATGCTTACATTGCCAGCTCTTCCAATTGCTTTGACCATGGTACGCTTATGAATGGCAGCGGAAATCTCTTGATCCATCTTTGCTACTTCATGAATGTAACAAACAAGCATTCTTTTGATATGATCAATGATCGACTGATACTCCTGAGGATTGCATAGCAGAATATTGTTGAGGAGTATCCAGCCGTGTGGGTTTAGATTTGGAAGATTAACTAGGGAAATAGTATGGACCGAGCTATCTGAGCCTCGAGTCACTTTGAATTTGACATTGATAATTTTCCCAGCTGAAGAGGGCTTCAATAACCTGACCGTTGTAATTTTCTTCAAGCTCCAGGTCAGGTATTGTGGTTGAGCAAATTCCGGATAAAATTCCAGCAGATCCCAATCAACCTTCGGGTCTAGAGAAGGAATGACAGCAGTTGAGGCAAATCAGTGAAAGATGAATGCCTTTCGATTGATCGGCATGTCGAACTGAGCATCCTTCGAGTTCTCAAGACTGAACGATAAAACAGGTTCAATCCAATGAGTGCTTGGTTCATCAATGACTTCCCTCTGGAGCGATTCAAAAGTCCATTTGGGAAACATTGACTTCTTTTTATCAAGAAGTTCCTTCTCTTTCATTTCTTTCTCCAACCGATCCATCTTCTCCCGAAGCTCTTTCTCAGAAGGCTTGTATTTTGGATCAGGCTTGGAAGGAGCTCCTGTAACAATATCATCAATATCATCCTCTTCATTTCATCATCTTCTCCAATGATCTTTTTCTTTTGACTTTTATTGGCCGAAGCTTCATTATCCTTCGGTCCAGCAATAGCTTTCGGTTCTGGAGGAGGTGGAGGTTGAGTTTTGTTAAGTTTACCTCCTTGGGATTTCGTTTCTCCCCCTTGTTTCGGATGAACAACAGAGTCCAAAAAACCTTCAATACGACTGAGAATATCCAAGGGTGGACGTATCTTCTCAGCCAAGTGACGGAAAATGGAGATCGTTAAGATTGAGTCATGAGCGTCTAGAAGATGAAGCAGGATCGAATAGACATCACCAATAGAACTGCGAATCACCTCTCTTTCAGATTTTAGATCATTAAGCTCTTGAGTTGTTGTACGAAGCTTCAAGTTCTAAATTTTGAGCTGAGAGTTTTGCTTGTCCAAATTATCCAAGACTTTGTTTTCAACTGCTAGTTCTGCTTCAAGAGTAGTTAACCGTTCATCAACTTTGGATGAATTTGTTCGTTAGCAGCTTCAATAGCTTTACAAGCCACACCAAGTTGTGATAGTTCGGCCTCCAGTGAGCATTTAAGAGAATCAACCGAAGCAGTCACGGTAGTTGCATTCTTCTGAGCAACAGCTTGAAGGGAATCTAGAAAGATTTGAGCTTCTGAAATTAGTTTTTCAACTTTTGCGGTGGCTTCCTTACAGTCTTTAGTAGAGGATTCAACTGCGAGTGAAGCCTTTTAACATTGAGAAGTGGAGGTATCAATGGACTTTGCTGCATTGGAGATAGAGGTGTCATGGTCCTTAGCTGCAGAAGAGAAGAGGGCCTTGAGAGCAGCTTCTGAGTAAGGATTAACAGAGGAAGAGGAAAGTAACTAATCAAGCTTATCAATCACAGCCTTAAGATGTCGCTTGGTGATAGGAGCGTCATCATCATCGTCACTCTGAACACGATAAGGACTGAAGTAAGTGGAATCAAACTCCAAGTCCTCACCTCCAAGAACAGTGTTGGTTTCGGTTGAACGGGTAGGAGATGGACGTTGAGTAGTGATAGGGGTTTGGGGTGGAGAAGAACGAACCCCCGTATTAGATACTTTGGACTGAACGCCCATTGTTGTTGTGGTAGTAGTAGCTTTGACAAAAATCAGTGTAGGGATGGGAATTGTGGAAGAAGGTTGGGACGTGATAACTGAGAAGGTTGGGGGTAGGGAAATAGAAATAGAAGCAGGTGGAGGAGAAGGTGCTTTAGAGCGAACAGGTACCTTTGGAGTCGGTGAACAAGGAGGGGTATCACCACGAACCGAAACCTCCTCATCCGAGTTTTCGCTTCCAGATGCAGTAGGAGAGGGTCGTTTATGTCGAATAGGAACGTAATCAGAATCTGAATCACTCGAGGACTGAAGAATAAGCCTCCTAGCGGGTTTCTTTGTCTTTTTCGGCTTGGGCTGTGAAGGTGCTGCCTTCTTAGTCTTTCATTTCTTTAGAGTTTCCCCTTTAGCTCATTTGATTAACAATTCTTCATTCTATTTATCTTGTTTCTTTCCCCTCTTGGACGGTTTATCTGCTTCCTCAATGGAATGAACCATTACTAGTGTGAGTTCCCTTGGGCCCATAGATGGAAGTTTCTTGTATTCTTGAATAATTGCACTTTGGGCAGATACACAGGCATACATGGATGCCGGAATCGATCCAACAAACAGATACTTGGACGGATCAGTGACTAGAATCTTGGTTGTATGAAACGTGGAAATGGAAGAGAGAAGCGAATCTGCCATGATTGGGACATGGAGACGATCCAATGCCCATTTTGTAATAATTGACCAGAACCTTCGACAGGAGACTTTAGAATGTCGTGAAGAAGAGGATAAGCTTTGAACAAGTTGTTGCCATAAAACTGAGCCATAATCCAAATGTACGCCATTATACAAACCATAAAGCATCGTCATAAAGGACTTGCTTGCACCATCAGATCCAGCGCTTCGCTCAGAAAGACCTTTGAACAACAAGGTGAAGAGGTCGTTCCATTGAGGAGGAAGGCAGGATTTCATGAACTTCGTTACTGTGGTTAGGGTTTCAATGTACCCCATATTGTAGAACATAGAGAATAATTGACCAGTGGTGATGGAATCAGGGTTTACCATGGTGGGTTCATGAGCAAGAACTAGCAGGTTGCAGAAGCAATTCTTTGACATCGAGGTCTTCTCATTGTGAATGTCGAATTGTAGTCTCTCAGCAACTTTGCCGTAGTATGCAGTGGAGTAGATGTGAGAAAGGCAAGACATGGGAACAACTTCCACCTAAGAGAGAGAGCGACAACGAGTGGAGAGTATTTGAGGCACTCAACAATTTGCAGCATGTAGGGTTCATAGGCTGAAGGCATAAGGTCGATAATCAGATTCTGGTTGGGTTTGATGGCCAGAAGGTTGGAGTGAACAGAGGTATCTTGAACAGATGATGATTTCGCCATTGATGAAGGCGAAGAAGCTGATGATGAACAGTGAGAGAAATCACCTTATTCTTTTAGAAGATTTGTGAGTGGTAAAAGAGTAAAGTTGATCGTGAGAAAACCTTTTATACGTGAGAATAGGAGAGAGAAAGATCCGCCTAAAATCTCGTCCTTTTGTGAAAAGGTTCCGGATGCGATGGGGAGTAGACAGTTGGCAACCCCGATGATGACGCAGGAGAGAGAAAAGACGTTTCATTTTTGACACGCCTTTCCATAGAGAGTACCTTTTTCAAATCAACGAAACGATTGGATAATTGCTGACTCATCCACCGTGCTTTATCTGAAATGTCACCCACATAATTTACATGAACCGTTGTCATCCTTATTATATGAACTGAAAACACCAGAATGCCATTTTAGAACCCAAGCTATAAAAATTAGCTCATATATGGAGTAGAACCAAACTTTTGGAAAATCAAAGATTTTCATGAATAGATTGTGAATGAAAAAGAAATAAAGCGATATGTGTATGGGAGGTGAGTGATGTCAAATATGACATAAAGCTGAGGATCCCGAGCACGAATCTCTTCCTTCAAAGTCAAGAGAGACTTGAAGTGCTTGTGTGGTTTCCCGTGAGAATACGATCAAATGTTTGTTAAGAAACATTAAAAAGTTTTTTTTATATCATAGGCTTTAGAGTGTGGCTAAACTTCAATCGAACTTCGAATCTTAATGCAAGACCGAACGTTGGAAGAGGTACTTGTGAGACGGATGTGGTCTGTTGAACAAGTAGGTCGGATAGGTGGGAAGTAACAGAATTTAGAATGGAAATCTCTAAAACAAAAACTAAACTAGATCTTTTGGGAAGAAATGTCTTGGTGTTAGACAATTTCATAAAGACCACGCAAGAAAATAAAATGAGACTTCCTTAGGTAACAAGTTAAAGCTTGAATATAAAATTCACCGCCAATTCTATAAAGTTGTTGGATTTTGGGTTTCACTTAGCATGTAGTGGCACAAAACTAAGATTATAAACGCAGATGTTGTGTAACCATAAACTTCAGTAGTAAAGGCTGAGAGTCTCAAGGGTTACATGAATGAGATGAAGTGTAATGGAGAAAAAAAATATAGGTGGTTTAAGAAGCGAATGTACCTCTGCTACAAAAGTAGGACCTAGCAGAATACTCTAAACTCAGTATGAGAAGAGTAAGGTAGCTCTCGATTAGAGTGAAAATAACAGCCTAATTTGGAAAATATGATTTGTATATATCACATTATTAAGGCTTCACTCAAAATCTTTTGAGGCTTTGGTCAACATGCAGTAGCAGCATACATAAAAATGAATCATGAAGACGTTTTTTTTTTCTTGTGAATCATCTTACTTATCAATCATTTAGTGATTCATTTTGTTTTTTTCCCTAAAATAATATGTAGAAAATAAATTTCATACCTTCCTACCAAAATTTTCCTTCTTATTTCATCTTAACTCTCTCTCTCTCTCTCTCTCTCTCTCTATATATATATATATATATATATATATATATATATATATATATATATATATATATGTTCATTTGAGAGTATGCTAATTTTGTGAGACCGTAAGACACAATCTAAAAATAATTTTAAAACGCAAAATAAAAGGAAAAATCAGAAAATTCTTTTTTTTTTTTTTAAATTATTATTTTCGTCATTTTATTTACCTAAAAGAAGAAGAAAAATTACGGTGATTTTAAAAAAAATACGCGAAATATTCTAATAAAATATTACAGTGAAATATTCTTAAATGATTTTTAGAATGTTAGAATATTCTAATATTCTACTAAATTTGTGATATATAAAATATTCTAATATTTTTCTAAAATATTCTAATATTCTACTACAATACTTCACAGATATTTCAAAAAAACGGTAATTTTATTTATTTAATTTTAATATTTATCTAATTCTTTATTTTTTGATAAAAATGAAGAAAATAATATTTAAAAAAAATTTTCGAAAATTTTCAATTATTTTGCATTTTAAAAATGTTTTTTATCTACAAAATGAGTTGCTAGAATCGTGTCTTCCCGTCTCGCAAAATATAGTGGCTTCACAAGAACCTAACCATATATATATATATATATATATATATATATATATATATATATATATATATATATATATATATATATATATATATATATATATATATATATATATATATATATATATATATATATATAGGTTCTATGGAAAACAAAAATCATAAAAATCATAAAAATGCATAAAAAAGATACTCGGAGATTACAAATATTTTTTTGACATTATATATACAAAATTCGCAAGTTTTTTAGAAAATTCGGTGAAAATATTTTTGGAAAAAAAATTCAAATTTTTAATTTTTTTTCAACGAAATTAAAAAAAAAAAAAAAAAAAAAAAAAAAAAAAAAAAAGAAAACTATGATTTTTTGTGATCTCTAAGTATTTTTTATGCATTTTATGATTTTTACGGTTTTTTTAGGGTTTTTTTGTTTTTCATATTACCCTTCCCTATATATATATATATATATATATATATATATATATATATATATATATATATATATATATATATACATATATATATATATATATATATATATATATATATATATAGGGTTAGGTTATAATGTGGATGACATCTATTGTGTGGATGTGGGGATGAATATAGATCAATAATTTTGGTTATTTTAAGAAATTGATTTACCAATATTATTAATTGAAATAAAATAGAATATATGTCATTTAATTAAACAAAAGGGTAATATTGTATATTTGCATTATCTTCAAATTAGGAAACATGAGTTTAATTAATGAAATTTTTAGAATTTAAGGGATATTTGATTCTTTTTATTTTGAATTCTAATTTTTTTAATTAATTCAATTTTTATCCTAACGTTATTTACAATTTTACCCGATTTTTTATTCTGCCAGAATGACTTTTTACCGGAATGACATTCTATGAGAATGTTAGAATACTAATTTTGTAGAATAACATTGCATTTGAATAACATATCATTTGGTAAAAATATTAATGTAAAAATTATATTCTTGTAGAATCTGTTTACACTTTTATTCAAATGAAAATAAAAATACATTTATAAAGTGAAATACATCAAATGAATAAAAAAATCTAAAAAAAACATTCTTGAAATTCTTGAAGGATATGCTCTTGGTTGGTTTCCAGTATTTATGTAATGTAACATGTAAAAAAGAATCATTTTTTAAATAATACCCTGTCATTGATCTGCAGACCTGCAAGCAGAATAATAGGCATTCTGTGAGAATCTGAGTATTACATAAAACACGTGTTCTTGATATAAAATTCTGTTAGAATGTAAAACAAATTCGAGGTGAAATCCAAAAGATGTTAAATGTTCAAAGACAAATACTATAAATTGAAATTTGATCAAATGTAATTTAAGATTCCATGTTCGATGGATTTGACTATTCCTAGGAGAGATGGTGTAGGGAATTCAATTCCATTTTTCTTATTCTACTAAAAGAACAAAAAACCCCAAATGAAAAATCCAAAATTATAATGAACTCTAGAACAAGACTTCGGAATTAACAAACTATCATAGGAATGTCAATTCTTGAAAAGCAATAATCTAGAAATTTCAATTTTCTCATAATTATATAACTATGAACATCTGATGATTTCAAAATCAAAATACATAAAGGAATGTAGAAAAAGAGACAATGATACATACCTCCTTGCGGTATCAATTTCCCATGAAGAACATCAATAATTTCTGATTTTCCACTCAAATATCTCCTTTATAGGTAGTAATATGATATAAATAAGGTAAGTTCACATCCTTTAAAAATGATTCTAGAATTTTGACCCAGCCCCCTAGAATCTGAAACAAGAAGCATCGCATCCTTCACATGATAAAAATTATTGTGCAAAGCAAAATATTATAGATGATTATAGATGATGGATGAATCAGATATAAGCAAACAAAAAAAATTATACCTGTGGTAAAAAAGATGATTCAACTTCTATCCTTGTTCTGTTTCATAAAAACAAATCATAAATTTGTACTGGTGGTAAAGAAGATGATGCAGACTGAATCAGATTATAACCTCAGGTGCCATGAAAACCAGTGTACCGGAAAGTTGAGATGTGGTGGCTCCGTTGTTTCCGACCATCTTTGCTCAATCCAAGTCACCGATCTTAACACCATCTTTGCACACCAACAATTTTCGGCATTTGATATCACAATGCACCAAATTATTGCAGTGAAGATGAACCAATCCAAGTAGAATTTGATGAGTATATGATCGGATCAGTGACTCATCAAGCGACCTTCCTTGTTTCTTGATAACATCGGAAATCGTTCCATCGACGACATACTCTATAACCAGATTATACATGGGTTTGTTGTCATAATAATCAACATCAAAACCCATGTACTTGATTATGTATTTGGAGCTTAATTGAGAAAGAAACTGTTGTTCTTTCTGTAAGAACACAGAGGTCGAAAGCATTGTGGACTTGACGGAAAAAAAAGTCGTCGGTGGAAAATTAACTGCTACAAGCCCTAACATATTGATGCAAAATCGATACTGAAGCAGGAATTATGAAATTGAGTGGGTGATATGTGTATGCGAAAGAAGAGATTTGAATGGATGCGAGTGTTGTTTGACGAAGGTAGGGTTTAATAGGGTAATTCAAAACTGGTTCATAAAATTGGGGGATTTTAATGGTTAATTTTAGATATTAATTAATATATGTATGTAATATTACAAGTATATCCTTTTTGATTTAGATAATGATTTAAATTTTACTAATTTTTTATTGGTCCCTACAGCCACACAATAGTTAACCATCCACATATGAACCTATATATATATATATATATATATATATATATATATATATATATATATATATATATATATATATATATTATTTGACATTTATATGAGTTTTCATGTTTTTGAGATAGTAATTATAGAATATCTTTATTTTCAACTAGAAAAGATTCCCCGGCGTTGCCGGGGTCGGAAGGTATTGCTTTGTAAAGTAAAGTAGCATGTTGAATTGCATTGAGATAATCCAGCAAAGGAAGATAAACAATGTCATCTAATTACATAAGTAAAGAAATATAAATCATTATTTCTTGCAATAAATGAGGAAAATAAAGAAATGGTCTCACAAATTGAACTTTATTGCCATGTATGGCAGCGACCGTTGTTTTTTGTCCATTAATGTGAGGGTAATTTGGTCTTTTAAGGTAGTAGAGACTGAATTTGTGACGACTGGTAAACCATATGGACCATATATGTAATTTTGGCGGTGATGGTGGTGGTGGTGATGGCAACTGGTGGGTGGTTTTATGGTATTGGGTAAATATTTTCTAATAATAAAACATTAATTTAAAACCAAAAAGTGAAATATAAATTAATAAAAAAAAATCAGATTATGAGTAAAAGAGTTATTTCGATTTCCATCTTTCTCCTAAATGTGTTAAATCTGGTAAACCACAAGGACCAATCATGTAATTTTGTCTAATAATAATAATAATAATAATAATAATAATAATAATAATAATGAGAGATCATTTCTGCCAAAAGACTAAATACTAATAATATATAATAAAAGGCGAGGGTTATGAAAAATTCAAACGAAAGTGAAAGCGTTGTTTGTGAACAAAAGCATAAAGGTGAATGATTACACTAGTTTTTTAAACCCAATATAAGTTGGAGGACCAAAAATGACAAAAAAATTGATAAAAAAGAAGCAAACATACATAACCGTAGGGACTAATCTTGCCAAACACTTAGGAAGTTTACTATTCCTAACTTTCATATATATATATATATATATATATATATATATATATATATATATATATATATATATATATATATATATATATATATATATATATATATATATATATATATATATATATATATATATATATATATATTAATTAGTCTACTATATGGTTTTAATGCAAGAAGTTAAGATTAGATTTCACCTTTGATTTCGTGTATCATGTAAATATTACCTTATTTTAACCTCATTTTTTATTTACTTTTCAAAAGCTAAATATGGTCATATTTTAATTTACTTCGTTTTTTCTTTTCTTTTTAAAAGGAAAGTAATATGATTCGAAAAACCATATGATTTAATTAAAAAATTCAATTAACTAAATAAATAGTTAGTCATAATTTAAGTAAACATAAATTTAATAAAAATCATAAATCGGAATAATTAATCTAATGCTAAAATGATTCTATTTAGCATGGTTGAACTAGAAATAAATAAGATTCTTTTTTACTGAATTTTAGGATGGAGTTGTTGGTATTCATTTTTGTTATAAAAATGAATGAAAGTGTGAAGAAAAGGAAAAAGTGAGTGTGAATTTAATGGTTAAAATAGGTGGGTATATATATATATATATATATATATATATATATATATATATATATATATATATATATATATATATATATATATATATATATATATATATATATGAAATGTCAAAAATCATTATAGATTGATACTGATAATAACATATGATCTTATAGGGTCATACCTTATAGCAAGTTACTAATAATTGATTATTTATTAAAGTAATTTTGATTCTTAATAAATATCAACACTTGTATTTAGTTTGAAAAATATTATTTTATGAAAATAATATTTACAAATATATTGACAATTAATTTTTTAATGAAATAATAATAATAGAGAACAAAAACTAGTTTAATATCATATGGTATGATTTTAATGTTGTGTAGAAAACCTTTTAGGCACTTTCACTAATAACTTGGGTTGTTTCCAACTAGTTAGTTATGGGTTATGTATTAACCATTCTATCAGTATGATGCTTAGGATGTTTCTAACATAATACTAGGAACAGTTATTCCTAACTTTCAGGATGTCTTGGATAATTTAGATGTGTATCTAACAATATAACTGGTTATGCAAATATTTGAAAAATACAGTGATATTTTGTTTTAAGTCGTTTCTTTCACACATTTAGTTACCATGTTTAATAATCAATTTTCTTATAGTAGGAATTTTGAAAAAATAACAAATGATATTTACAAAGTAACTCAAGGCACTGATGAACCCTTGAGAGATCATGCGAACATGTAAAATATGTCCTAGATATCTTACATCTAGACGTAGCAACAGTCGTGGAAGCATTCAAGATGAGATTAAGGAAAGATTCTTCATTCTATGAGTATCTTTTCATGAACCGATGCAAGAAATTGGGCGAATTCAGAAATAGAGCCTTGAGATTTATCAGGCTATGAGAAGACTAGAAGATCCAAAGGAGGACAAACACGTCCTGTGATCATCCTAACAGGAAGAATGAATCTTCCTCCAAAAAATTCTATAGATATAAACCTTACTCGAGATCCAAAAACCATATGGTTAACACTCTAGAGGATGAAGAGGAAGATGAAAATTATCCTGAGATATCTTATTAATATTTTTTTGTTAATGTTTCAGTTCTACCTATATAATGCATAATCTTGGGGACAAGGCAAGTGATGGGTTTTAGCCATAAGAACTTTCCTATGTGCGCATGCAAAACCCTAATGCTCGGATCTAGGCTTTCTAATAAACATGCTTTGAATCCAAGACTTCTAATAACTAATTAGGCTAAATAACAACATTGAAATAGATCTAGAATCATACCTTTGAGTTCCTTGTTGATCTTGAGGTCTTGGAGCTTCTAGAGTCACAAATGTCACTCCTCTGATGGCTTACAAACACCAATAGGAAGGAGGATGATTTGGGAGAGAGGAGAGGGGAGGAATTCGACCAGAGGTTCCTTACTTTAGGTCAAGTCACGAATTTCCTATGCCATGGGGTCTATTTATACTTGTAGACTCCTTAAGGATTACAGATAAGTCCCTATCAGATAATCTTCTCTTAAGGCTATCCAAATCCATTCCTAGATAACTCTAATGGACGATTTTAGCTATCCTAATCCTCTTCGAATCCGTCCATAGTATATCCAAATGGATTTACAGTCTAAAGTTTAACTATCAAACAATTGACAGTTTATACCCCTTTATTTAATTAATCTCATTAAGTCACCAAATTAATTCTAATTAATTCTATGACTTATATTAATCAAATAACAATATATTATTCATTATATTATTCCCATAATATATTAATAATATTTACTCTCTCTTATTAAATCATCCTATCAAGTTGCTATGGTGAAGGCAACCCAAAGGGACCATGCACAACCGGATATAGTTACAGCCTTAGACACTATTCCAACAGTCTCCCACTTGGATAAGTCTAGTAACTATACAAGTACAATTCGGTTTGTAATCGTAGCTCTCAAAGACGCTGTCAAACTCTGATCTAATCAATCTTGTCCTTTAGATAAGGGATCGTACAGTCCTCTGTTAGATATCATGCTGACAATCCTATGGAATGGTTAGTCAAGCATTTAGGTTTCTCGATCTCTGATTTATTTGACATAGAACTTAATCGAGCACATCAATTCAGTTCTGACCGGGGGCGGCACATAAGTCAAATCAAATCATCGAGCGGCCGAGATATCGCTTTTACCTTCTTAGATAAAAATTACAGATAAACTTCGACTTATATGCATTTACTTATTCATTAACCAACTATACACAACAATGCGTTTTATAACACCGAGTTACTGATGCGGTTTCGCATTATCAATGTACAACCAATTAACAAATAATAAACCATATATCTAGGTTTTAAGACTATATGATATTATCGTCTTGCGATCACCCTTTTATATCTTATTACATAAGGTGATTCCAGCAAGTGCGGGTTTGTTCCAATGCTCAAAACTAGTTCATAAGCACTCATGAACGTTGCAGCAACCCTTTGCTATGTCTAACACCATTTAGACAATCTACACACCAATTCATGACAATCTTCATTCATATCTACTTCCAACATATGAACGATTGTGGATAATTTGAACAATTCTATTATTCCTAATAATTTCAATTATTCTGGAAGTCAAAACATGCAAAGTGAAACAATAGTTAAACGATTAACATAAGACAGTAACATTACTCATAAATAAAACTCCTTTATTTAATCATCAAATGTTAATTACATTTATCTATTACACGTTTCTAATACTATCTAATCTATGCTAATATCATCCTTCAGCCCAATACTCCTAGCATGCTGTAAGTGCTTAACCCTACTCAGTCCCTTCGTAAGCGGATCTGCTGGGTTATCTTCTGATGATATCCTCTTCACTACGAGTTGTCCTTCTTCTACACGATGTCTGATGAAGTGATATTTTCTGTCGATATGTCTTGATCTACCATGATCCCTCGGTTCCTTGGTCAAGGCAACCGCACCTTCGTTATCACAGAAAATCTCTATGGGCTCCTTTATGGCAGGTACGACTCCAAGATCACCGATGAAGTTCTTTAGCCATATCGCCTCCTTCGACGCTTCGCTCGCTGCAATGTACTCTGATTCGCACGTTGAATCAGCTACGGTTTCCTGCTTGGAACTCTTCCATGTCACTGCTCCTCCATTTAGGGTAAAGACCCAACCCGACTGCGAACGGTAGTTGTCCCTGTCAGTCTGAAAACTGGCATCACTATACCCTCGCACCTTCAAGTCATCACTCCCTCCGAGGACTAAGAACCATTCCTTCGTCCTCCGAAGGTACTTAAGGATATTCTTCACCGCAATCCAATGTGCTTTGCTAGGATTCCCTTGATATCTGCTAACCATGCTCAAAGCGAAGGCTACATCAGGGCGAGTACAAGTCATAGTGTACATGATTGAGCCAACTGCGGAAGCGTATGGTACTCGGCTCATTTCTGCTATCTCAGCTTCCGTACTCGGACTTTGAGTCTTACTCAACTTGGCATTACTTTGTATTGGTAATTCTCCCTTCTTTGAGTTTTCCATATTAAAACGTTTTAGTACCTTCTCCAAGTAAGTGTTCTGACTAAGTCCAATTAGTCTCTTACTTCTTTCTCTCACTATCCTTATTCCCAATATGTAAGAAGCTTCTCCGAGGTCCTTCATAGCGAAGCACGTCCCGAGCCAGGACTTAACTTCCTGCAGAGTCGGGATGTCGTTTCCTATAAGTAATATGTCATCGACATATAGAACGATAAAGCTTACTATACTCCCACTGGCTTTGACATATACACAAGACTCGTCTTCGCTTCGTACAAATCCAAACTCTTTGACTTTCTCATCGAAGCAAAGATTCCATCTGCGAGATGCTTGCTTAAGTCCATAAACGGACTTCTCAAGCTTACACACTCTATTAGGATGCTTCGGATCCACAAACCCCTCTGGCTGAGCCATGTATACATCCTCAGCCAACTTCCCATTAAGGAAAGCGGTCTTGACATCCATTTGCCAAATCTCATAATCATGAAATGCGGCAATAGCTAGCATCACTCTAATAGATTTAATCTTCGCAACTGGTGAGAAGGTCTCATCATAGTCAACTCCAGGAGTTTGAGTAAAGCCCTTCGCAACCAATCGCGCTTTATATGTGTGCACGTTTCCATCCACGTCGGTCTTCTTCTTGAAGATCCATTTGCACCTAACGGTCTTACGTCCGGGCACATAATCAACCAAATTCCAAACTTGGTTATCATACATGGATTGGATCTCGCTATCCATTGCCTCTTTCCATTTCGCAGACTCCGGGCCTGCCATGGCTTCCTTATAGCTATTAGGTTCATCAAGATTTATTAGTGTACCATCACTAATATACGTGTCCCCTTCGGTAGTAATATGAAGACCATAAAACTGGGGTAGAACTCTAACTCTATCGGAACGTCTAAGAGGTAAGGATTCGTCAATCGGTTCAACCGGAGTTTCCTCCTCGGGTTGAGTGCCAACGGTAGAGGTTCCTTCATCTATCTACTCTTGAATCTCTTCAAGCTCGATTTGCCTCCCACTGTCTCCTTGGCTTATGAGTTCTCGCTCTCGGAAAACTCCTCTCCTCGCAACGAAGACCACATTGTCCTTCGGTCTATAGAAGAGATATCCAAAGGATGTCTGCGGGTAGCCGATGAAAATACATCGCTCACTTCGAGGTTCAAGCTTGTCGTGAGTATCTCGTCTTACGAAAGCCTCACAACCCCAAACCTTGATATGTGCCAACGAGGGAGCTTTCCCTGTCCACATCTCGTGAGGTGTTTTGGCAACCTTCTTAGTAGGGACTCGGTTAAGGATATGGGCGGCAGTCTCTAAGGCATACCCCCAAAAAGAGATAGGTAGTGAAGCACGACTCATCATAGAGCGAACCATATCCAATAAGGTTCGATTACGCCTTTCTGCCACACCATTCAACTGCGGTGTCCTAGGAGGCGTCAATTGCGAAACTATTCCACACTCCTTGAGATAATCGTGGAATTCAAGACTTAGGTACTCTCCTCCTCGATCGGATCGAAGCATCTTGATTTTCCTGCCCAATTGATTCTCCACTTCATTCTTGAACTCTTTGAACTTTTTCAAAGGTTTCTGACTTTTGCTTGATTAAGTAGATATACCCATATCTACTATAGTCATCGGTAAAAGTCACGTAGAAGCGGTTCCCATCTTTCATGGTTGATCTAAACGGTCCACATACATCGGTATGTATTAGGTCCAATAGACCCTCGCCCCTTTCACATGTACTTGTGAAGGGTGATTTAGTCATCTTTCCAAGTAAACAAGATTCGCATGTGTCATCTTCCCTAAGGTCGAATGACTCCAACACTCCATCCTTTTGGAGTTGGGCTATGCGTTTCTTGTTGACATGTCCAAGACGACAATGCCACAAGGATGCTTTATCCATACTAGTGGAAGAATCAATATTCAAAACATCATTTCCTAAGTTATCAACAATCATAACGGTTTCATATATTCCATTACATGGTATAGCTTCAAAGTAAAAGACACCATTTAGATAAGCCAAAATAGAACCATTCTCATTATTAAAAGAAAATCTAAATCCTTGTCTATACAAACCATGAAATGAAATGATGTTTCTAGCCATTTCTGGCGAATAGCAACAATTGTTCAAATCTAAAACCAAACTATTCCTAAGCACTAAAGAATACACTCCAATCTTGGTCACAGGCGACGATCTTCTGTTCCCCATGATTAGATTTATCCTTCCTTGCTCCACATCCCTACTTCTTCTTAGTCCCTGCACATTAGAACAAATGTGGTAACCACAACCGGTATCAAGGACCCAAGAAATAGCATGATTAGAATCGTTAGATTTAATTGTGTATATACCTGCGAAAGATGGCTTGATCTTTCCTTCTTTGATTGCTTGCAGGTACTCTGGGCAGCTTCTCTTCCAATGTCCTATCTTGTGGCAGTGGTGGCACTCTGCCTCCTTCGGGTTAGGACAGGGCTTAGCGGGATCAACTTTGGTCCCACTAGAAGAGGCACCATCTCGGGCTTTCGCCTTGCAATAGTTCTTCGATGAAGCTTTTCTCTTCTTTCCCTTTCCTTGACCAATAGCCAAGACAGGAGCAGCGGGCGGATTGGGAGTAGGTGCAACAGACTTGTCTTTGAAGTTGCTCTCAGCGACTCTCAAGAGACCTTGGAGTTTGCTTAGGGTGACCTCCTCTTTGTTCATGTGGTAGGTCATCCTAAATTGGTTGTACATCGGAGGCAAAGAGTGAAGCACCATGTCGATCGCCAAGTCTTCCCCGAGTCAACATTTAACTTGCGAAGGCGGTCGACATACCTTTGCATCTTTTGCAAGTGCACGGTAAGAGATTCTCCATGACCCATCTTCGCGGAAATCATGTTAGTAAAAATCTCATACCGCTCTTGTCTCGCGTTTTGGTGGTACCTCTCCAATAAGTCTTGGTGCATCTCGTACGGGTACATGTCCTCGTAGGACTTTTGGAATTCGGAGTTCATGGTAGCGATCATGATGCAATGTACCTTCGTTGCATCTCGCTCACGAGTTTCAAAGGCGGTGATTTCGGCTGGAGTAGCGATTTCGGTGTTGATTTTCTCGAGCTTCTCATCAAGGACATACTCTTTGTCCTCATAGCAAGCAATGGTGCGAATGTATCTTATCCATTCGCTAAAGTTCGTTCCATCGAAGGTGACCTTTTGGCAAAGGCTCATCAACGTGAAAGAACTAGCAGCAGCGTTATTTGCGTTCGACATCTATAATTAGAAAAGGACAAAGATAGATTAGAATAAGAATCCCTAATTATCACCCAATAAGAAAAATTAGGGCTAGGATCCAACAATAACATTTACATATTAGAAAAGGGATGCCGTAATCTAACATGCAGATATATTGAAGGTAAGTGAATGACGATTCACTAATTCTCCATCACAAAAACCTAAACTATTAGTCCTAAGTGTTTTGAGAATTCCTAGGTTCAGATGAGATTCATTGAAACTATTCAACAGCATGTTTAAATCTTAATATGCCCCTCTTGTTTGTGACTGGGATACCGAGGATCACAAAGCGGGTGTGAATAACCATGCAAATTCACATGGTGCCTTCATTGTAACGATCACCTATTCGATGTGCCGGTAAACCACACACGCTCCATCGAACTATGATATACAATGAATCACCCTTTGCCACCTTCGCTTAGAACCAATTAGTGTGCCGGTAAACCACACACGCTCCACTAACTTCTTAGCAAGCTGCAAACTGCAATTTCATGGGATTGCATCAATTCACTTTTCCTAAAGTAACTAAGATTGGGAAATTTTAAAATATGTGTAGTTACTTTATATTTCTTATTATACTTTTAATGAGAGGATGAGGTTGCCCTATCCTACCCGTTCGGCTAACGACCCTCCACCAATCAAGCAAGCGGTGGGTGTGAGTGTACACCCATTAAGCGCCATTTTATAGGCCGCAACCTTATACCCACCTTATAGATTGGCTTCGTGAATGAGGCCTACTAACGGTAAGACTAGCATTTAGTTATATATATATATATATATATATATATATATATATATATATATATTATACTAGTAATATCATATTAGTATAGGGGTGTATTTTAAACCTTTTAAAATCTAGGGTTTTGAAATTTAAGTTGTCTAAATTAAAACTTTTAATCACAAATATAAATTTCAAAACTTGAGGGCAAGTTTTAAACATTTAAAACATGGAGGATCAAATAACAAATAATTCCAATTAACAATTAATATCCTAATTATCTATGTTTGATTTATTCAAGATTTCTTTTAAGATAATTACCAAAATAATCAAAATAATTAATTAATTATCATATAAGGAAATTAAATATTTAATTAGTTGATAATTACCTTTAACTAGATCAAGATAACAATTATATTTATCATAAAAACGAATTAATATTGATCTAATTAGTTTATGGAAAGTTTAGATAAGATAATTATAAATAAATCCCGAATCTGGCCATTCCTGACGCCTGGACTCGCCGAGTGCACAAAGGGACTCGCCGAGTCAGGCCTACTCGCCGAGTCCACCTTGGAACTCGCCGAGTCCATGACTCAGAAACCTAAAAATCGAATTTTGCAGGTTTGTTTCAGTTAATCAAGCAACAATTTACAGAAAACCAAGCTAGGCTCTGATACCACTTATGGGTTTTAGCCATAAGAACTTTCCTATGTGCGCATGCAAAACCCTAATGCTCGGATCTAGGCTTTCTAATAAACATGCTTTGAATCCAAGACTTCTAATAACTAATTAGGCTAAATAACAACATTGAAATAGATCTAGAATCATACCTTTGAGTTCCTTGTTGATCTTGAGGTCTTGGAGCTTCTAGAGTCACAAATGTCACTCCTCTGATGGCTTACAAACACCAATAGGAAGGAGGATGATTTGGGAGAGAGGAGAGGGGAGGAATTCGACCAGAGGTTCCTTACTTTAGGTCAAGTCACGAATTCCCTATGCCATGGGGTCTATTTATACTTGTAGACTCCTTAAGGATTACAGATAAGTCCCTATCAGATAATCTTCTCTTAAGGCTATCCAAATCCATTCCTAGATAACTCTAATGGACGATTTTAGCTATCCTAATCCTCTTAGAATCCGTCCATAGTATATCCAAATGGATTTACAGTCTAAAGTTTAACTATCAAACAATTGACAGTTTATACCCCTTTATTTAATTAATCTCTTTAAGTCACCAAATTAATTCTAATTAATTCTATGACTTATATTAATCAAATAACAATATATTATTCATTATATTATTCCCATAATATATTAATAATATTTACTCTCTCTTATTAAATCTTCCTATCAAGTTGCTATGGTGAAGGCAACCCAAAAGGACCATGCACAACCGGATATAGTTACAGCCTTAGACACTATTCCAACAGCAAGATGACCCAAGAAAAGAGAAAAGACCCCAGGATGGAAAGACAAGTCCAGGTGGTGTGCTTACTATGAAGATTGTCTTTCTCTCAAAAAAAGATTAACTATCTATCGAGCAAGGGATATTAAAAGAACTCTCGAGAAGAAAAATAGACAAGACTGCCCAAATATCCCAAGATCCTGAAATTCTTCCACAGAAAATAGCATTTCCCCCCTCGGACGCCAATGTAATTAATTTTATCTCTGGTAGATCTAACATCGGTGAAACTTCCTATTCTGTAGCCAAGAGACATGCAAGAAGTTCCAAGATGGAAAAAGAAGACATGCCAACAAAGAATGCATTCTTGACTGATAATAAAGAGACCTCTTTCGACGAAGATGACAAGGAAAATGTCCTCAATCTATATCATGATGGTATAGTCACAAGTTTCGTTCGAATAATCCTAATAGATCGTGGAAGCTCTGTTAATATCATCCTATTAAAAGTACTCAACACGATGAACATCATAGATATTGAGATAGTTCGAAGATCATCATTCCTAGTAGGATTCAGTGGTGAAACCAAAAAATACTATTGGAGAAATGAAGCTACCAATATAAATAGAGGGAGTTAACTCTATCCAACATTTTTGTGTTGTTGATTTTTTTTGTCTTTCTATAATATTATCTTAGGCGTGTCCGGGATCCACGACATGAAATATATCCTCTTAACTTACCATCAATCCGTGAAGATGCCAACGCCATGGGGAATAGTCAAAATCAATAGTGACCAACAAGAAGCTAAAGACTGCTATACCACTTTGATGAAAAAATCAACCACTCCTAGGAAAGCATAGAAATTAAAGAAAAAGGCACGAGACATTCTGGAAGCCAAGGAAATTGAAGTCAAATAAATCTCAATAAATCCTAAGGATCCTGACATCAAAGTGCTAGTAGGCACAAATCATGACCAAGATCTTAGTTAGTCCCTATAAATTGTAAAAACAACCTTTGTTTGGAAAAATGAAGATATGACATGTATATCTAAGGATATAACAACCCTTGAGCTTAATATTGATCCAAGTTTCTGGCCAATTCATCCAAAAAGAAGAAAATATGCACCTGAGAGGAACTTGATCATCCAAGAAGAGGTTGAAAGATTGCTCAACGCCAAAATGGTCAATAAAGTAAAATTACGAAGATGTCTGGACAATGTAGTGGCAGTCGAAAATAAGAATGGAAAGTCAAGAGTATGTGTAGATTTTACGGATCTTAATAAAGCATTTTCTAAATATTCATTTCCTCGTCCACACATACATTATGTAATAGAGGCAACTGTAGGTCATGAAATCCTTACCTCCATGGATGCATCAGTCGAATATGAAGAAATCCAAATGGAAACTTCAGACTAAGAAGATACATTCTCCCTGACCCCAACAAGTGTATATTGTTATATATCAATGCTTTTTGATTGAAAAAATGTAGGTGCAACAAAACAAAGACTAGAGAACAAGATGTTCAAACACCGACTTGGAAAAACCATGAGAGTCTGTATAGATGATGTGCTAGTAAAATCCAAGAAAGCTAAAAATCATTTGTAAGATCGGGGAATTGCATTCAACATCCTGGATCAATTCAACATAAGGCTCAACCCTTCCAAATGTCATTTTGGTGTCAAATAGTGGTAATTATTGGGCTACATGGTAACAAAGAGGGGAATTGAAGCTAGCTCAGAACAAATTATGGCTATCTTGAATTTATAATCCCCATCTTCTACCAAAGATGTCCAGAGATTAACAGGTATAGTTGAAACCTAAACATGTTTATATCTAAGGAATTTGAAAGATGCAAACCCATTCATGACGTCTTGCAGAAGAAAAAAAAAGTTCGACTGGACATCAGATCATGAAAAGGGATTCTAAGAGTTGAGAGTTATTTGTCTTTGGCTCATTTTTCTAGCTAAGCCTAAATATGGAGAACAATTGTTCTTGTACTTAGCTGTATCCAAGAATGCAACAAGCGCAATCTTGGTCAAGGAAGGAGATGGTACTCAACATCTTATGTATTACATATGTAAGAGTTTTTTGGATGTTGGGACCAGGTAAAATCATCTTTAAAAACTAATCTTATCTCTTTCCAATGCCTCAACTAAATTACAACATTATTTTGACGCCTATCCTATTTGTGTAAAAAAATAACTATCCAATTAAGAATGTGATGAGAAAACCTGAGATGTCAGGAATAATGGATAAACGATATGTACAATTAAGTACATACGACATAAGATATGAGGCAAGGTCTGCCATTAAATCACATGCATTAGTAGATGTTTTGGCTCATTTTACTATGGATCTTCAATCTGAAGTCGAGAAAGAAGTTTAATGGCTTCAAGATACAGGAGAAGTAAGGAAGTGGACCCTCTTGATAGACGAAGCTTCTAATTCTAATGGGTAAGGTATTGGAGTCGTACTAAAATCACCACAAGGGGACATTATACACATTGCAGTAAGATGTGATTTTCAAGCAACTAACAACAAGGCATAATATGAAACACTGATTTTGGTTTACAAATCGCTCAAGATCTTGCGATAAAAAAACTTCAGTTACATGTTGATTCATTATTAGTTACTAACTCATTTAATGAAGATTATGCAGTAAAAAATAAAAAAAAATAGCTTTATATTTGAAGATAGTAAAGAACATGGCATCCGAGTTCCAAGATTGCGACATAAAACAGGTACCTTGAGAGGAAAACACTGAAGTAGAGACATTAGCCAATATTGGTTCTGCTTTCAAGATTCATCCTGACATTAAGATTCCAATATATTATGTAATTACACCCATAATATAAAATATAGAAGAAGTGGTGGCACATGTGCAAGATCATGGACCCAAGGATGTCAATCCCAGTGAATCTTGGACCAAACCTATCTTTCAATATCTCCAAGATGGATACCTTCCTGAAACTGAAAATGCCCAAAAACCTTAAGAATCAAAGCATCTAGATTCGACATTATTAAGTATATCTTATTTTGAAAATCAACACCAGGACCATATATTAGGTGTTTCGATGATAATGAAGCCAAGATCGTCGTCAAAGAAACTCAACAAAGGGTATTGTAGCAACCACACAAGGGGCATGTCACTCTTCTCCATGATATTGAGGACATGATACTATTCGCCAACGATGATAAAAACACAATGGAGTATACACAAGATGAGATGAATGCCAAATAGATAGCAATATCTTGCACCAATCAGCTGAAAATATATAAACACTCATATCTCCATGGTCGTTCATGAAGTGGGGCAAGGATATTGTTGGCAAACTTCTTGTGGCACCAGGTGGAAAAATCTTAATGTTATCAATGATTCATTACTTCTCTAAATGGATAGAAGTTGAAGCCATTGCGCATGTTAGAAAAATAGAAGTGATATCCTTCATCAAATGGAATATCCTGACTAGGTATAGCATCCCATCTAAAATTTATGTGATAATAGATCTCAATTTATAGGTAAAAGAACACAAAACTTATGTATAATTTGGGGAATAAAGATGGTCAATTCTACACCTGATCATCCTCAAGTAAATGGACAAGATAAAGCAAGCAACAAGAGCATAATCAATAACCTAAAGAAAAGGATCATGGAGAAAAGAGGAAGATCGGCTGAAGAATTACCCATGGTCCTTTGGTATTTGGAATTGCAACTATGATTCCACCTAGAAGCGATGATCCTTATAGCTAGCACAATGTCCTATGACTAAGAAGAAAATGACATGATCCTGACTGAAGATTTTGAAATTACGGATGAACTCAAAAATCTTGTCGAGATAAGGATAACCACATATCAACAAAGGATTTTTAAATCTTACTACAAGAATATTAGAAAAAGAAGATTCTAGGTAGGAGCAAAGGATTTATAAATCTTACTACGAAAACTTGTTCGAAAATGGGAAGGTCCTTAGATTTAGAAGCTGGAAAAGAGGTGTACTAGCTATCTACATTACATGGTCAAGTGTTACCAAGTATTTTGGTCAAAATTAACAAACTAATTTTGTAACCTAATTAGTAAGTGTAGTGTGATGTGAATTTTAAAGTGTTAAAATCTAGAGTGTTTAAAATTCCCGAAATATGCCGAAGATCCTGGTCGTGCCCAAGATCATGGATAGAAAACTAAAATACTCAGAAAACAGTTTAATAAAATTAATTTATGTTTAAGTGAAAACTAATTATTTGAGATTTTTGGGTAAAAAATAGTGCTAAAATGATTGATAAATAATTTTCTAATAATAAAGTAGCAACATACTTGAAAAAGTATCAAGATACCACAAAATATCTAGATAATTTTGTAACAACCCAGATTTCCAATAAAAATTTTCATTTTTAGTAACAAAATCATTTTCATAAACTATCACATTTCAATCACATTTGTTTTCAAAAATCCATAACATCAGATAAATTATTCAAAACATTAGAGTATCCAAATTAAAATGTTAGAGAGTGTACGCCGTGCCATCATGTCTGGCCCTTGCCCTTAGATCCTGAGGTACCTGAAACAACCAACAAACGGTAAGCTAATGCTTAGTGAGTTCCTCACAACATACCCCATATAAACCACATAATAACATAACCATATAAGCCTATATATACTACATAAGCCATGCATACAAACATATAAGGATGTCATGGACTCCCTCCAGGGTCTTACTCCAGGATGTTGTCGGCTCCCCCTAGGGTCTTATACCTATGTGTCATGGGCTCCCCCACATGGTCTTTAACTGGAATGCCATGGGCTCTGCCACATGGTCTTATATCTAGTTGCCACAGGCTCCCTGGGGGTCTTCAAACATCTAACCAATAAGGTACAAACACATTCACATACATAAATACTAGGCATATCCATAATGATTCCACAATAATCATCACAACTAACTAAGTAGGCCGACCTAGATGCCTTCGACCCATTAGTATGGTGAGGAGACTCACATCTCAAGAAAGGTTGGACTGATAAGGTCAGTCATAGGTCTTAACTTAACTGCCTACAACCATCATGTGACAAAATTCGTCAAAATCCCGAAATACCAAAGATACCCTTAAAGTCAAACTTGGTCAACCATGGTTAAAGTCAAAGTCAACAGTGTAGGTCAACAGTCTATGCTGACCCAACTCGTCGAGTGCACTTGCTGACTCGTCGAGTTCCTTCAATTCTCAGAAAACAAGGAAAAACCCTAGTCAACTCACCGAGTTGACAGGACAAATCATCGAGTTCGCATAATATCCAAAAAATTGGGGAAACCCGAGTCAACTCATCGAGTTGGCAGGGCAAGTCGTCGATTTTTCCTAGTCTTAAGACATTCAACCACTTTTCCAGCGAGTCCAAAGCCACAAACTATAAATTTGATCCCATATAGTGAATATACCACATAAAGTTGCTAACTTTACATCCATTCATGCCATTAAGGGGGCTAAAACACTCAACATAGCTTATTAAGGGATTTAAGGCAAGAAGGATGGCCAAGACTTAATAAAGATGGCAACTTTAAGTCAAAAGAGGCCATGAGATGTCCAGATCTGAAGTCATAGCTTTATGACATGCTTAAATCCAAGAATGATCCCAAAATCAGCTAAGAGGGTGTTTTTTTTATCTTTTAAAACATCTTTTAGCTTTTATGAAAAGATAAAAAGGCAAAAGATGTTTGGTAATCTTGTAAAAGCTACTTTTTTATATAAGGAAAATGTACTTTTTGAAAAAGTTAGAGAAACTTGACTTTTTGCAACTTTTCCTAAAAGGACTTTTGTCATTTCAAAAGCTTAGCCAAACACCCCCTAATAATAACCATAAACTCCCATATGAAGAGATCTAGCAAATAAATGACCAAGGTATCAACTTTATACCTCAATATGGCTACCAGAACAGAGAAGACACCGGATCTACAGCCTCTCCCTTCAACTATGCACCTCCTACTTCAACCTCTTCAAACAAACACTAAAAATGCATCCTTTAAGCGCTCACACACTCACAATGGTAAGAAAAGCACGAACTAGGGTTTCTTTGTACAAAGGGGCGATAAGGGAGGCTAACGATGAGGCTTAAGGCCTTTAAATAGGGTGCAAACCCTAATAATTAGGCTTTTGCTTTCCAGCATCTACTAGTTGAGTTGGGGCTTCCCAACTCGTCAAGTTGAGTCCTTAATCCCGCATCCAAATGAATACCTACACGACGAGTTAGAGCTCCCAACTTGTAACGTCTGTGTTTCCGGGCTTGCCACTTTTAGCAATGTAATAGTCTAGGTTAACCTTTGTAACCTGTTTTGAAATAATAAGATTGTATTATTTGAGTATTATGTGTTTTGTGCTTAATTGCTTAATTATGTGGTTTGACTAATTAAGAATAAAAATAAGCGTCAAAATTTAAGTGTAAAATAAACTTAATATCTTTGATTTATGTTGTAGTAGTTGAAACGAGGTTTCTGAATATATATAGAATGCCCAAATCTGACTTCGTATGAGGAAGTTATGATTTATCGAAGTTTCGGCTTAGCGGTATGCAGCCCGTTTTACTCGATTTGAGATCGAGGGGTTTTTAGCCGCATAAATCTAAATGAGAATCAAAGATCTCATTGTTGGTATCGAAGCGATAAAAAGTTAGGCGAGAACGGACGTCAAACGAAGAAGTTATGAAGTTATAACGAACTTTTTCTGTCGTGGCCTATTAAAAATAAATAATAAAAATAAAGTCAAAATTAGCCGACGGAGTCTAAACGAAAGTTGTAAAGCGTAGTCTCACCTTTCCGTGGATATAAAGAACGTCGAAAATGGATTTCGTATGGAGAAGATATGACTTTCCGAAGTTTATTAAATAAATTGTATTTATTTTTAATCTTTAAATCCGGCATTATCCGAAGGCGAGTCAGCAGTCCGATCCGAGGTACACCCCGCGTACTCTGAAGAGTGTCGACACTTTGGATGACGCATGCCATGACGACTTCGGAGACCTGTACGCTCCGCGTACAAGCGTACGCCCTGCGTACTCCGAGGCTCCAGCCTCCTATAAATAGGATGCGAGGGTAGCCGACCCAATTGCCAATTTTCTCTCTTCTCTTTCCCGTTTTGCATCGTTTTGCGTGCCAGAAATATCCCGATGCCCCGGTATTATTCCCGAGCCCCGAGGCAAGTCCCGAGATCCCGAAGATCCCGAGAAGTGCGGTTCCCGAGCCGAAGCTCTGCCCGCGAGAAGTTCGATTTTTGTAGAGATCTTCCAGATCTGCTGAGGATTACTACTTCTGCAAGTCGTAGTGCTATCCGATCATCTTCTGATCAAGTGAGTGTGTAGTTACTTTCTTCTAACGCATAATTATGAAGTATTTTATACGGAATACGTATTATGTGTATAATTTTGTGGTTATGTGTGTGAATGTGTATTCACTTTCTTCTAACTCATAGATATGATTTATTCTCTATGAGATATGTGTTATGTGTGTGTGCCTCATCTGTTATGTGAAATATGTGTTGATTAAAGCATGCTATACAGGTTTTTTAAACTATGTATACAAATTGTATAATTTTTATCTACTAATATGTTGGGTAGAACATGGGTAGATAGTTGGTGTGTAATAAACAGATGAGAGGCCTCGTTGTTGTTTGATCTAGTCATCTAGCGGAGTTTAGATGACGACCACATAGTTTTCTAGGTAGTCTTGTGGAAACATTAGCAGGTTCGCCACCTGTAGGTGTTAATGAACTTGGGTGTTCATTCGTTGTACTCCATCCCCCTCATGGTTGCCTTATTTGACTTATAATGTTGAGGTACCCCCGAAGCATGTGTTGTCGCCCCGATGAAATATTCTTAGACTAGGTCCCTTATGTTAGTTGTCTTAGGGACATTAAAGTGAGAATAACGGGAATGGGTAATTGGGTTATTGTTGGTTGGTGAAAATTAAATATGATTATTTATTATGGGTTGAAAACCCTATATGCTCACCAGGCTCCCAAGCTTGACCCACTCAGTTTTAATTGTATTACAGGAAGTGGCGCAAGGGCATGAGATGGATGAACCATCAAGTTGTTTTATTTACAAGTCTGCATATGTTTATATTTGTTGAATGACTTGTAATGTATTCGTTTATGCTTATTGGTCTGTATCGGAACATGACACCCCGAGTTTTGATTATAATGAAAATACATTTATTTTATGAAATGCTTTGGTAAACATTGTTTTATCATGTTTTGTTTTGGGGAACAAATTCCGCAACTCTTTCAAATCAAAAGGATTTACTCTGAAAATATTTTAAAAGCATAAATGAAAATCGGTCTTTTCTGGCCGAGATTTTGGGGATGTCACAGTTGGTATCAGAGCATTAGTTTAAGCGAACTAGGAATTTGTAGGATTTCTAGACTTAAACTTAGAATGCTAAGTGGAATTTTGAGATGTGTGTCTGTTGTGTTTTAGACACGAGCACTAGTATATTTTAGGAAAGTTGCTAAAATGCTTTTATGTGCTAAATGTTATATGTTGCCATATATGATATTATTTGTTCGGATCTATGGTCTGTTGCCGACCGGATCTATAAATCTTATTTGTCTAGGATTCTAAGCGTACGTCTACGATATTAGAACTAGCATGTAAACGTTTCGGAGTGATAAGGATGATTTGAATATCTATCGTGATTGAGGATCTAATTTCACCTTATTTGGTGTGTAGATCAAAATGGTGAGAACAAGAAGTGGAGTTGGAAATGCTGACGAAAACAGGAATCAACTACCAGTGATTGAACAAATACCTGTCGTAGCAGCAGCACCTGAGCCAGTAACCATGGCTGGTGTGCAATTGATGATTCAGACGATGTTGGATCGTCAGATGGATGAAACTAGACGGTTGCTTCAACAGAATCGTGAAGAACTGTCGATTTGTGTGGAAGAGCCTGAATTAAATGAAGGGCACTCGGAAGGTGGAAACTTCAGTGGGTCTGTTGGTCCAGCCAACCCACCGATAGTTAGGCAAGACAACCGTGATGGAAGGAATGATGGAATGGGATGCAAGTACAAGGAATTTTTGACTTGCAAACCATCGACCTTCAATGGAAAGGAGGATCCGATTGGAGTTATGGATTGGATCTCCGAAATGGAGCTAGCCTTCATGACTTGTGGCTGCAAAGGTAAATTGCAGACTATCTGTGTCGTGCGTCAGTTCCGAGGTGGAGCTATTCGTTGGTGGAACACTCTAGGGAAGACCTTAAGCCCTATTGAGCCACTGCAATTGTCATGGGCAGAGTTCTTGGTGCAGTTCAAGCGCAAGTTCTGCTCGGCTCAAAATCTGTTGGAGTTGGAGAATAAGTTTTTGACATTGACGAAGGGCAGCATGTCAGTTGATGAATACACCAATAACTTCACCGATAAGATGGAGTTTGCCTTGCGTATCGTTCCAGATGAGCTGACAAAGGTGGACCGGTATGCGAAGGGACTCCCATGGGAGTACGAGGTGCCAGTACGTCAGGCACTTACTCTAGAGGCAGCTATCTGGGCTGCCAAGTCTGTTGAGAACATGATCAAGGGGAGAACCACCGACAAGGTTGATGTTGGTGAGAAAAGAAAGTTTGAGGGAACATCTGGTTCCGTTAAGAAAGGAAAATTTTCAAAATCTGATTCGAAAGAGTTTGGAGGAAAAGGAGGCGAAGCAAAGTGGTGTGATAAGTGTAAGAAAAAGCACTTTGGGAAATGTAGCGAGGATGTAACCTGCTACAAGTGTGGAAAGGTTGGACATTTTGCCAATGAATGTCCGAACAACAAAAGGATGTGTTTTGGTTGCAATGAAGAGGTGCACATTTTGAAAGACTGTCCGAAGAAGAAGGAGGCAGCTAGGCCCAACATTCCACCAAAGCCGAAGACGAGAGCCTTCCAGATGACACTTGAGGCTGCTAAAGATGAAGCTGATGTCGCTTCAGGTACCTTTCTCGTAAACGAATTACCTGCTCAAATTTTGTTTGATTCTGGAGCCAACTACTCCTTTATTTCGCATGAGTTTGGTAGAAAGCTAGCTTTGCCTGTTGATGGACTAGATAATGCTTTATTAGTCGAAGTAACTAGTGGCAAGTTTGTACATGTTAGCCATCGTATGAAAAACATCTTAATCGACCTTAATGGGAATAAGTTTCACGAGGAATTATTGCCCATCGATCTTAATGGTTTCGACATCGTTTTGGGAATGGATTGGCTTAGCGCCAATGATGCCAAAATTTTATGCAAGAAGAAGATAGTTAAAGTAAACCCGCCTGGAAAAGATTCGTTTATGGTGTATGGGGACAAACGGCGAGTGAATTCTGGAATCATTTCTCTAATGAAAGCCAGAAGGTGTTTGACCAAGGGATGTACGTCATATTTAGCATTTTTGATTGATGCTAAGAAAGAAAAGAAGGTGATGCAGAGCATTCCAGTGGTGTGTGATTATCCGGAAGTATTTCCCGAGGATCTTCCTGGATTACCACCTGATAGACAAGTGGAGTTCAGAATAGACTTAATAGCAAAAGCACCTTATCGATTAGCACCGAAGGAGATGAAGGAGCTGATGATGCAACTTCAGGAGTTATTGGACAAAGGTTTCATTAGACCTAGTTCATCGCCCTGGGGAGCTCCGGTGTTATTTGTGAAGAAGAAAGATGGAAGTATGAGAATGTGCATCGATTACAGAGAGCTAAACAAGGCAACAATAAAGAACAGATATCCGTTGCCGAGGATTGATGACTTGTTTGATCAATTGCAAGGTTCGAGCTATTTCTCGAAGATCGATCTTAGGTCAGGATATCATCAGCTAAAAGTAAGAGAGCAAGACATCGAGAAGACTGCATTCAGAACTAGATATGGACACTACGAGTTCTTGGTTATGTCGTTTGGACTAACCAATGCTCCGACAGCGTTCATGGATTTGATGAATAGGGTTTGTAATCCTTTCCTTGATAAATCTGTGATAGTGTTCATAGACGACATTTTGATTTACTCGAAAAGCCAGGAGGAGCATGGCAGACACTTGCGAGAAGTGTTAGAAGTTTTGAAGAAGGAGAAGCTATATGCAAAGTTCTCCAAATGTGACTTTTGGATTCGTGAAGTCCAATTCTTGGGTCACGTGGTCAACCAAGAAGGGATAATGGTTGATCCAGCGAAGATCGAAGCTGTGATGAAGTGGGAACAACCGAAAAGTCCCATGGAGATTCGAAGCTTTTTGGGATTAGCCGGATATTACCGCAGGTTTATCCAAGGCTTTTCTTCGATCGCTACTCCATGAACAGCTTTGACCCACAAAGGAGCTACTTATGCTTGGAGTGATAAGCATAAAGAAGCATTCGAGAAGTTAAAGAAGAAGCTATGCGAGGCACCGATACTTTCTCTACCCGATGGAGTTGAAGACTTCGCTGTTTATAGCGATGCGTCTAGTGTTGGATTGGGTTGTGTTTTGACCCAAAGAGAAAAGGTGATAGCATATGTGTCTCGACAGCTGAAAGAGCATGAAAAGAATTACCCGACTCATGATTTGGAGTTGGCAGCGGTAGTTTTCGCTCTGAAAATATGGAGGTATTACCTCTATGGCACGAAGTGCAAACTTTTTACTGATCATAAGAGTCTCCAATATCTCTTTAATCAGAAGGAATTGAATATGAGGCAACGACGCTGGCTAGAACTACTTAAAGACTACGACTACGAGATACTTTACCACCCCGGTATAGCTAATGTTGTTGCTGATGCTCTCAGTCGGAAAGTCAAGCTTGAAAGGAAGAGGCCAAGAGCCTTGAGAATTGAAATTGTCTCGACCATTGTGGAAAGTATAAAGAAAGCTCAAGAGGAAGCTTCTGAGAAAAATGACCGAAAGGAGGAACGTTTGGGTAAAACGTTGGTGTTTGGTACTAACGGTCATGGACTGAAGGTATTCCAAGATCGTATTTGGGTACCTAAGTCAGGAGGAATTAGGGATCTTCTGATGGAAGAAGCTCACAAAACCATGTACTCAATTCATCCGGGTAGCACTAAAATGTATAGGGACCTGAAACCCTACTACTGGTGGCCGACGATGAAGCTTGATGTTGCAAAGTATGTGGTCGAGTGTGTGATTTGTGCGAGAGTCAAGACAAAACATCAGAAACCGTATGGGAGTTTAGAACCATTGCCTGTGCCTATGGGTAAGTGGGAAGACATTGCTATGGATTTTGTCACTAAACTGCCCAGAACAAAGAATGGTCACGACATGATTTGGGTGGTCGTTGATCGATTCACTAAGAGTGCGCATTTCATAGCGGCCAAGAAGAAATGGTCTATGGAAAAGCTTGCGAATTCTTATGTAAAGGAAATTGTGAGGCTTCACGGTGTTCCGTTAACAATTGTATCGAATCGTGATAGCCGTTTCACCTCATGGTTTTGGAAAAGTCTACAAGAGGAAATGGGTACCAAGTTATGTTTAAGCACAACTTACCATCCGCAGACTGATGGTCAGAGTGAAAGAACGATACAAACACTTGAAGATATGCTGAGAGCATGTACCTTGGAATTCCTAGGTAATTGGGATGAACATTTACCTTTGGTAGAATTTTCTTATAATAATAGTTTTCACTCGAGCATTAAGATGGCACCTTATCAAGCTTTGTATGGACAGACGTGTCGTACGCTGTCTTGTTGGCTTGAGGCTGTGGAAAAATAGTTTATGGGACCAGACATGGTTCATCAAACTGCTGAAAAGTTGAAAATAATTAGGGAAAGAATGTTAGCGGCTCAGGATCGTCAAAAGAGCTATGTTGACAAGAAGCGAAGACCGATGACTTTTGAGGTTGGAGATTCGGTTTTGCTTAAAGTCTCGCCGTGGAAGGGACTTATAAGATTTGGTAAAAGGGGAAAGTTGAGTCCAAGGTTTATTGGACCGTTTAAAGTTCTTCAGAGGATTGGGAACCAAGCTTACAAGCTCGAATTACCCGAAGAACTGAATGGAATTCACAACACTTTTCATGTGTGTTATTTGAGGAAGTTCACGGGAGAAGTTCCCGATATAATTCCAATTTCTGAATTGAGAATTGTTGAGAACAAAAGGTTGATTGAAGAACCGGAGGCAATTTTCGACCGAAAGACTAAGAAGTTGCGACGCAAAATGGTTGGGTTAGTGCTTGTCCGATGGAAACACATGAATGGGTCGAATCTCACCTGGGAGACGGAAAGTGACATGTTGAGTCGCTATCCGCATTTGTTTGTTGATGTGTGATTCCGGGGACGGAATCATTTTAAGGTGGAGAGAATTGTAACGCCTGTGTTTCCGGGCTTGCCACTTTTAGCAATGTAATAGTCTTGGTTAACCTTTGTAACCCGTTTTGAAATAATAAGATTGTATTATTTGAGTATTATGTGTTTTGTGCTTAATTGCTTAATTATATGGTTTGATTAATTAAGAATAAAAATAAGCGTCAAAATTTAAGTGTAAAATAAACTTAATATCTTTGATTTATGTTGTAGTAGTTGAAACGAGGTTTCCGAATATATATAGAACGCCCAAATCTGACTTCGTATGAGGAAGTTATGATTTATCGAAGTTTCGGCTTAGCGGTATGCAGCCTGTTTTACTCGATTTGAGATCGAGGGGTTTTTAGCCGAAGCAATCTAAATGAGAATCGAAGATCTCATTGTTGGTATCGAAGCGATAAAAAGTTAGGCGAGAACGGACGTCAAACGAAGAAGTTATGAATTTATAACGAAGTTTTTCTATCGCGGCCTATTAAAAATAAATAATAAAAATAAATTCAAAATTAGCCGACGAAGTCTAAACGAAAGTTGTAGAGCGTAGTCTCACCTTTCCGTGGATATAAAGAACGTCGAAAACGAAGTTCGTATGGAGAAGATATGAATTTCCGAAGTTTATTAAATAAATTGTATTTATTTTTAATCTTTAAATCCGACATTATCCGAAGGCGAGTCAGCAGTCCGATTCGAGGTACGCCCCGCGTACTCCGAAGAGTGTCGACACTTCGGATGACGCATGCCATGACGACTTCGGAGACCTGTACACCCCGCGTACAGGCGTACGCCCCGCGTACTCCGAGGCTCCAGCCTCCTATAAATAGGATGCGAGGGCAGTCGACCCAATTGCCAATTTTCTCTCTTCTCTCTCCCGTTTTGCATCGTTTTGCGTGCCAGAAATATCCCGAAGCCCCGGTATTATTCCCGAGCCCTGGCAAGTCCCGAGATCCCGAAGATCCCGAGAAGTGCGGTTCCCGAGCCGAAGCTCTGCCCGCGAGAAGTTCGATTTTTGTAGAGATCTTCCAGATCTGCTGAGGATTACTACTTCTGCAAGTCGTAGTGCTCTCCGATCATCTTCTGATCAAGTGAGTGTGTAGTTACTTTCTTCTAACGCATAATTATGAAGTATTTTATACGGAATACGTATTATGTGTATAATTTTGTGGTTATGTGTGTGAATGTGTATTCACTTTCTTCTAACTCATAGATATGATTTATTCTCTATGAGATATGTGTTATGTGTGTGTGCCTCATCTGTTATGTGAAATATATGTTGATTAAAGCATGCTATACAGGTTTTTAAACTATGTATACAAATTGTATAATTTTTATCTACTAATATGTTGGGTAGAACATGCGTAGATAGTTGGTGTGTAATAAACAGATGAGAGGCCTCGTTGTTGTTTGATCTAGTCATCTAGTGGAGTTTAGATGACGACCACATACTTTTCTAGATAGTCTTGTGGAAACATTAGCAGGTTCGCCACCTATAGGTGTTAATGAACTTGGGTGTTCATTCGCTGTACTCCATCCCCCTCATGGTTGCCTTATTTGACTTATATTGCTGAGGTACCCCCGAAGCATGTGTTGTCGCCCCGATGAAATATTCTTAGACTAGGTCCCTTATGTTAGTTGTCTTAGGGACATTAAAGTGAGAATAACGGGAATGGGTAATTGGGTTATTGTTGGTTGGTGAAAATTAAATATGATTATTTATTGTGGGTTGAAAACCCTATATGCTCACCAGGCTCCCAAGCCTGACCCACTCAGTTTTAATTGTATTACAGGAAGTGGCGCAAGGGCATGAGATGGATGAACCATCAAGTTGTTTTGTTTACAAGTCTGCATATGTTTATATTTGTTGAATGACTTGTAATGTATTCGTTTATGCTTATTGGTCTGTATCGGAACATGACACCCCGAGTTTTGATTATAATGAAAATACATTTCTTTTATGAAATGCTTTGGTAAACATTGTTTTATCATGTTTTGTTTTTGGGAACAAATTCCGCAACTCTTTCAAATCAAAAGGATTTACTCTGAAAATATTTTAAAAGCATAAATGAAAATCGGTCTTTTCTGGCCGAGATTTTGGGGATGTCACACAACTCGTCAAGTTCCAACCCAAAACCCTAAAATGCCGAGAAATAAATAATACATGGACCAAGCGTTACAAATTTCAATATAAAACCAAGAAGATAATCTAATAAGTTTACAATGAATGTTGTAATTTATCAAATGATATTGAATGAGTAAAATCAAATCAAGAACACAATAATGTACGAGGAAATCCCTTAATCATTTTGGATATCCGACATAAAGCCTAGGGTGGTGATAAACTCACCTGTTTTAGAACTTATATTAAATCATAAATAAATATTACAAGTGCTAGCTGATATTAGAGAGAATGTGTTTGTGCTCAAAAGTCAAAAGAATAAGAAAAGAATAAGAAGTGAGCATGTCTGTGTGAACATGATCAACTACTAGTTTATACATAACGATAATAACCAAAAGTTTGAGAATCTTGGGATTCTCCTTGGTGTTCGACTGACCCGCATTTTTCGTGGGTCTTCAATGTTCTTCAAGTATGGACCACAAATTATTGACTTAGTCTATTTCTATTCCAATAACCCTTGAGTCTCTACAAAAGATTTTGCAAGAAAAACAACGGCAGTCCAAGATGCTAAATAAATCCAAGATTTTGGGCTTGCTCAAGATGTTAGTTTAAGTTCAAGATATAAATGATAAGTCAAAATATATACTAAGAACAATTTCACCCAGAAATCTTCAACCCAAGAGACTAAATGATTGGATATTTCTAGGTGCGAAATCTTCTTAGCAAAATTTTATGTGATGTAGCTCGCTTCTCCAAGATTACACTTATCCATCCGTTACTATGTTGAATTTGAATTTTTAAAGGGCTCGAATTTTTGTAACAAACCCTCATATAAATTTGAACAACTCCTTCCATTTTTAGTTATGGTCATATGAATTTTCTTTTTTGTTTGCCCTAAGTTTCTTCATGGGGAAAAAGCCTAATTGGTCACGAGCTAGGTCTAATACTCATGTTATTGAAGACTTTACTGACTTCGGAATGTTGCCTCTAGATGAAAGTAAATGTAGTACCTTCTCCAATGATGACATTAAGCTACTTCGTCTGTTAGGTAAGTGTCCCCATGCACTATTTTAGTGTTCTTGAACCACTACTGAAATCAAACTATCTTTCCCTTATGTGGACATGCTTTTATGAATTTCCCTATGCTAGTGGGTTGTCGTTTCATTTTTCAACATTGATTTCAAAATTGTTTGAAATCACTGGGTTTGCTTATGCTCAAGTCATGCCGATTGTATGGTGTATCCTGTAATGGCCGCAAGTTAGGGCTAGATGTTTTAGTCATAGTTATACATTTTATTGAATAATAAAATACCCAAATTGGATAATTGTTAGTTTTATACATTAGAGACTATATAGACCTTTTATCATGTAGCAATAAAAATAGCCTTTTGATAAAAGGTTATTTATGATAAATAATATTGATGAAAGTTTTAGTAGACGTAATGATGGTTCCGTGGGTATAAAGAACACTCAAATACGACTTTACATAATGCAATTATGTCTGTTTAAAGTTTTGCATTCATCCCTATACGACAAAGTCTGTGACACACTATGAATCGGATATAGGTTGCTTATTAGACTAACTGATCTAAATGAAATTCACAATAATTGTAATTTCGAGAGTGTGCATATAAAGAATGCCAAAATCTGACTTCCTATGAGGAATTTATAATTTTTTCAAGTTTCTCTATACAAGTGTGCGACATAGAAATAGAAATTTAAATTGGTTGAGTGTTAGCCAAAACAATGTAAACGAGAGTATAAGATTTCTTAAATACGAATTTGTCAATATAATGACTGTCAAGAAAAAAGCTCGTATGAGAAGTTATATTTTTTTCATGAATTTTAATAATGTAAGCTCTATAAAATATGAATTTAAAATAGAGTGAGGATTAGTTGTTGAGATAGAAAGAAAAGTTGTAGTACTCGAAATTACTACGTGTAGACATAAATAACGTCAAAAAGGGAGTTCATATGTGAAAGTTATGGCTTTTCAAAAATTTACAATGAATTCCTAATCTGATAACGTGGCGGCCCGATAGCATGGCACGTGGAAAGGCGGTAAATGAGTCTTTCTAGGGAAACAAGTATGTGGCACCATGAGATTGGGACTCATGGCACCACAAGATTAGGACACATGGCACAGCCAGAAGTGGACACATGGCAATGTCAGAGATGGCAGGAGACATGGAGACGTCGCCCAATGATTCGACGACACATGGTGACATAGGAGATGTACTAGGACTCTAAGGCTTGGTGCGCCCTAGTCTGGATGTGCGGCACATCCCCTAAAAGTTCTATAAATAGCTTCCTGTTTTTATGCAATTTACACACAAATCAGTCTCCTTTATCTTTAAGTTCTTCCCAACCTTTGAGCCAAATTTTTCTGAGATTTTGACAACTTTAGCGAGCTCTGAGATATCTAGGAGCCCGATGAATAAAAGCTTTCGGTCGAAGTTTTGCCCGTGACTTCTCAATTATCGCTAGAAACTATGTTGGTTAAGCTACACTTGTTATACTCTAAGTGTAACTTATGTTTAAGTTAATTATCGTTATTAAGAATTTATAAACAAGATTTATCAGTGATTCCATGTTAAAATACTGATTGATCTACTTACGGGAGTAATGTCTAGGCTAGATCAAATGAAGTGTTTAAAATGGATTTTCCAAACAGTATACTTGTATACAAAACAGAACCTACCTCTGATACGATCTTACCTGGTTTTTCCTTATTTGATAGATCTAGATGTATTCATTGGGATTCTTAAGGAATCCAAGAAATTGTTACAAAGCATGTATAGATACTAACAAATATTAAGGGATAGTGATATTCGTACTTAGGTTGTTAAAAGGTATAAACTCATATGCTAGTAGTAGAGCTAGTTTTCTTGAGGATCATCCACCTAAATCTTGTGAGTGCACATTTACTTTGATGAACATGATTTAATACAATTATTAATCAAAGTATTAAATATTTGTTGAAGGTTTGTATGTGAATTATATGATTATTGATTGGAATGTGTGTTAGAGGTATATTCGATGTTATATGTTGTAGGAACCAAATATGGTTCTATATGGGTTAAGATGTAGATATAATATTATTAAATGATAATAATAATAAAATTATTATTACCGGAAAGATAAATGTATATTAATACCTAATACTCTATATATACATTAAACTAGGATAATGTTGCCTAAACCTAATTCGTATTAGAAGTTGATTATGAACATTGTAGTCTTGCCTAGTGATAAGATAAGACTAATAAGGATGCTTAATTTGAGTTGAAGAGATGTTAGATTCACCCAATATTGTAAAGATATTACATAGACATGAACTTTGGGATGATTAAGGGTATTTCAATCTTGTTTAGTTATTCACTAAGACAAAAAAGTGAAGCTTACTTCAATTAAGTTTAGATATTGGGTAGCATCTTATCATGATTATCTTGTTGGATAAGGTGTCTAAGTCCATAACTATTTTTGGTATGTACTTGACCCGACCCAGCATGGTCCATTTTGGTTGCATGACATCATGCATTTGGATAGACTAAATGAGAGAAATAACACTTGTGGTTAAATAATGTAACGTCTCGAAATCCAAGACTAAAAATTTCTTTTATAAAACATTACTTAAAACATAATTATCAATCCATAACATAATCAGAGTAAAACAACCTAGGCTGACAAATCAATGGTGTATGCCATGTGATCACCCCGAGCTCTTCCCTCTGCTACCGGAAGTACCTGAAACCAAAACTGAAAATCGTAAGCACGAAGCTTAGTGAGTTCCCCAACCTACCAAATACCATGCATAACCACATACTACACATACTGGCCCACGCCCGCTATTATGGGCCTCGCCCCTACCTCGGGCCTCGCTCGGTACAACGGTCTCGCCACTCTAGGCCCTGCCTGGCTTCGAGCCCCGCTCGGACACAGATCTGTTTCACTTAGGCCTTGCCTGTCATTGGGCCTCGCCCGCCAACAAATACTAACACATAAACATATCGCAACACATACACCAAATACATACTACCGAATTCTGTTCTAAAGGCCTCGCCCATGTCCTGCAACTGATGAGTCATCGAACCCCATCCACGCTCCTACTGATAGTGAGATACAGGCCTGACCCACACTCACTCTTTCCCTAACCTGGGCCTCGCCCTTACTCTGATGCTAATGAGATATGGAACACCGTCCATACTCTGTTGCTGGTGGGATACGGGACCTCGCCCACACTCACCTTCCTACCAGGCACATACATGTATCACACATACAACAAGTATAACTATCATGCAAACCATTCCTTGGGCACCCGCCCGCTACACTGGACCTTGTCCTGAATATCATACTAGCATACTATGCCTAGGGCTAACCCCCGGGTCTTCCTACTCGTAACCATCTAGGCCGACATTGTGGCTGTAGACCCATCCACACAAAAGGGAAACTCACCTGCACTTGCTGAACTTGCTGATAACCCCTCTAGTTGCTGCCCGACAACTCTCTGAACTCCTGCTCCACTAGCTCCCTGATCTACCAATATCAATGCAACACTTAGTCTAACTGTTCCCCGAAAGTCAACTAAGTCAACTCAGGCCAAAGTCAAAGTCCTGGTCAAAGTCAACCTTCCAGGTCAACCCTACTTGTCGAGTCTGCCTACTGACTCGCCGAGTTCATATGCTCAGAGTCCTTCCATTCGCGACTCGACTCGTCGAGTCATCCCATGACTTGTCGAGTCCACCAATTCCCGAGTCCTATCCTGTCCAACTCACTGAGTCTCCACCTGACTCACTGATTCGAGTCTCACCTCGAAGGGTTCGGGGTTTCACGACCTGAATCGCCGAGTCGAAGAACAGACTCACCCAGTCCAAGGCAAACTTCAACAGACTCCCCGAGTTGCTCATCCAACTTGTCGAGTTCTTCCTAATCTTCATGCTACTCGTCGAGTCCACTCGAAGGACTTGCCGAGTCTATTCAGTCTATCATACATTCAGAAGCTTTTGAGTCATGCAGGGACTCCAAACTATAGATCCATTCTTCCAAGGCCTATTCCTCACGTAAAGTTGCAAACCTTACATGTAGCTAAGGACATCTAGGCCCAAAACATTCCATACTCGGGTTTAAGACAACCATGCTTCAACTACACCTCAAGACTGATAATTTATGACTATCTAGGCCAGAATACACTAAGATCTGAAGTAGCAACTTCAAATCTGGACTTCTAACTCCAATTGGCTCTAGAATATGGCATAAAGCCCCAAATCTCCTGACCTAAAAGGAAATTATGAGTAAAGGAGTGAAGGTAATGACTTCTTACCTTCAAATGCTCTGAAAAGCCACACCAACTCTGGATCCAAGGCTTCCTCTTGCACCACTATGAACTTCTTTCTCTTCCAAGCTTCAAATCACAACTCCAAGGCTAGATCTTTGCTAAAAAATGGGTATGGTGGCTAGGGTTTGGTGTTCTGGGTTAGAGAGGCAGTAAAGGAACCCTAGGGAAGAGAATGAGATGTTTAAATAGGCTCCAAGTCTCGGATTTAGGGTTTTCCTCATTCAGACTAGACTCGCCGAGTCCCCTTAGCCGACTCGTCGAGTCGGTTACTTAATCGATCCCCCAGATCCTGATCTGACTCGTCGAGTTCCTCCCTGGACTCGACGAGTTGACCCTTTGACTTAGAGTTTTCTTTCCTTTCTTGGCCTTTCTGAGTTTGGGTGTTACAACTCTCCCCCACTTAAACTAAACTTCATCCTCGAAGTTTGATATGGCCAACCGCCCTACAATCTGCTTTCAATACTCTACTTATTAATCCAACACCATCTGCCTACCTTCGCCGGCCTTTCGCTCGGTCCTCCTGACGACCCTTAATCTTTTCGAATAGTATCCTCGGGTTCACCCAAACCCTGGTCATTCTGGAACACAACTTACTTAACTGACAAACCTTCTGGTACTCCCCAAGTACTCATGCTGAGCACCCTGGGGATTCACCCCTTTCATTCCTTGTGCGATTTCTGGCCTTTCCTAGGCAACGCTCCATAACCAACTACTTCCTCTGTCACTGTGAAGGTTCTATCCTTCACCAAATCCATCACCCCCGCTACTTCCAATACGGGTCATTACCACCACTATCCACTGGACACTTCTCTCTGCCATAACTTGGTGCTGAGCACCCCTCGATCAACTAACTGAATTCCACCATAGACTGCTTACCAGCACTGCTACTGACTGAAAAAAAAATTTCGTCCCTTATCTGCCTTCCGGATGAACCGAGATCACCATGGTCCCTACTGATCTATCAATATCTGGATTACCGACTCCCACCAGTCGCTAGCCCCCAACACAAACTTCTAGTTGCTCCCAATAACTTTCGAAGAAACTTAGGCTATCTAATACTGCCCCCTCTACTTTTTCACTCTGGCGCTACAAGTTATGGGATCCTCGATCCCCCAACTTGACCCTAAGGTCCTTACCAGGTCCCACCTGTACTATTTAAACTCACGGGCCTTGCCAAAGGGTCTCACCCGACTATACTACTGAGCAACCCTGCCCTCAGGTCTCACCTATACTACTACTCTCAAACGAGCCTCGCCCACGGGTCTCACCAAACTACATCCTGGAGCAGCCTCTCCCAAGGTCTCACCTCTCTAGGGCTATACAGGCAAGCTCCCTACTATCCTCAACCCCTACCCATTCCTGATCCCTACCTTGATCACTAGGAGATAAGGGCCTCGCCCCAGCTTCGCTGACGAACTACTAGGGAATGCTACGGCTTACCCGTAGTCTTACAACACCTTCCACCACTGACCGCTAGTGAATGCTACGGCTGCCCCGTAGTCTTACAACACTTCCACCACTAACTGCTAATACGAAAGCATCACATGCTATCAGTTCTCAAGGTCCTCATTCCGACTCACTCGAGTCCTATGGGCGATCCTCCTACCTGAATTATCAACCACGTACTAACCATCACAATTACACGAACTAACCGATGGGGAGTTTCTCAAACTCCCAAACCTGAACCCCTCAGCCCATCAATCGCTTTGCCACTCCCATTCCTTCTCTACGGCTGCGTACTCATTCTGGATCTGCGTGCTCACACCCTTGTATGCTCGGAGGGTTCTCCCCCACTTCGATCCTGCTTACACCTCGCTGCTCAATGCTCGAAAAGAATAATCAATCTGCTGAGGAAACCAAGCTTACCATAGCTAGGTATCTAACCAGTCCACCTCTAAAACTACACAACTCCGAACTAGCGAGACATACCAAGTCCCTCCCAGGCATGCTACAGTTACTGCATCCTAAGTAACCTTCTCCAATAGAGCACATCCCCTAAGTGCCATTCAAATATCCAAGTTATGCAGATGGCATATAACTCAATCACAAGCAAGCCACACAAAATTTAAATACTCATACCGATAATGATGTAGAACCATAACCATATAATCATGCACAATTAAACACTGAAAACGGAAGTCGCATACCTGAAATGTCCAACGTTGCTCGTGTCTCCAAGGTAGTCATGTGAAAAGCCCTGCCTCCTACCGCAGGCGCCTCTGCACGGCCCTGACGGTCGTCTGTGATCCTCAAAGTTGCAGGGGCAGGTGCCATCACCCGTCCTACCGAAAGCAAACTCGGGCACTGGGCCTTCTTGTTGCCCCGCTGATTGTAGTGAAAACATATCAAGTCTGATCCCTGTGTGGTGCTGGCAGTACAATCCCTGCTAAAATGACCAGTCCGGCCGCACTTGGGGCAGCCTGACTCACCACCGCTACCACTCCTGCACGTGCCCCTGTGCGCCCTGCCACACTTCCTACACCGGCTGCGGTCCTGATAATCCCTCGATCTCGAATCCGACCCCTTGGGCCTTTTTCCCGAACCCGTGACTGCCTGAACCTCATCCGACTTGCTCTTCCCGATCTGCTCCAAATCAATTTCCCTCTCTCTAGCCTGAGAAATCATATCTTCTAGCGTCTTATAGCCAGACCTGCTCACGAACTACCTGATGTCAGCCCTCAACATCTCGTGATATCGGGCCTTCTTCATCTCCTCATCCGCGACATACAGCGGTACAACAAGAGCCCTCTGCCATCACTTGGCGGTGATCTCCGCCACTGTCTCAATGGTCTGTGTTAAATCCTGAAACTCCCGTGCCAATTGCTACACCTCAATAATCGGTGAAAACTCAGCCCTGAACCTGGCTGAAAAATCACTCCATGTCATCGCGTCCAACGCGGCATCATCCCCCAAAGAATGACCAATCTCCTCCCACCATTCCCTCGCTCTGTCCTTCAGAAGACATGAGGCGAGTCTCACCTTGTCCCTCTTAGGACACCGGCTCGTACAAAATGCATTGGCGACATCAGCCAACCACCTGCTGCTAGATGTGGGGTCCCTAGCCCCATGATAGTCTGGTGCCCCGCAAGCCCTGAACTCTTGGAATGTCAAAGTACGTGCTCCCATCAAAGCCATCATCTCAGTACAAAAGGCTCACAGCCTCTCATCAAAGATCTCCAATATACCCTCCTTGACTGTGCCAAAGATCACAGGAGTCTGGTCTAGAATACTGCGCGTAACTTCAGCTGATATCAACTCCCTCATCCGCTCCTCAAGCTGGTCGGCTCCCAAACCCGAGCCTGATCCCTCCCCGGCGCCTGGTCTGCCCACTGGTCTCTCTCGCAATGTCACCATGCTGAAAACATATCGCAAAATTATCAGAATACTCATCACTGCTAAGGGATCATACGCACACACTACAAGTTTCCCGGTCTCATCTCGGCCTTTCCCGAATCGAGTACGGATCCTCTGCTTTCAGTAGTACGGGCTCATACTACCTTCCACATCTATCCGTACTTTCCTCAAGAACTGCTTCGACTCCACCAGGTCCTTTTTCTACCACTACTGCTCTCTGTACTATCTCATCCTAGGCTTACCCTAGGGAACCCTCTGACTCAACTCAAACAAATCCTCAGCCGCTGATGGCCTCCTTGTGATGCCAATTAGCCATCACCTGAATACCATCACATGTGATGATGCTCAGATAATCATATGAGTAAAAGACTCGTCCCTACAACGGTTGGACTCAGACAATAGCTGCACAATAGGGCCAAATCTAGCACTCTAAGATTATTCAACCCTAATCACATGTGACGTGACGTATTCACCTAATGGCTAACTCCCATCACTCATAATCCCACAATGCACAAAGCAAGCAGCATTCAGACAAGGGAAAATCTAACCGTAACATACTCAAGCAATCATATCCATATAGTAAGAATCTATACTAGCATGCAACATAAGCTCATATAATCAGGCATAACCTAAACAGGCTATCCTACTACTGTCTAACCAGCATTATCATGCAGCTCAAAGCACATATAACAGGCACATAAGGCATCCTCCCTAGATCCTTAGTCCTAATCTAGCATGTTGTTCTACTAGCTGATAAACATAAACTTGTATGGGTATTATGGGGTACTTACTCGAGCTCGACTGATTTCATGCACCACACCCTTTTCTCATATCAAAATTCTTTTCTTTCTGAATTCTTTTTGCTTTTCTAAAACTATTTCATTTCTAAAAACTCTTTTTACAAAACTGTCTTTTCATTTTGAAAACTTTTTATCCAATCCCTTAGTTTGAGTTCAGACACACCCGAGAGTATGTCCGAATCCCTCAAACCAAGGCTCTGATACCAACTTGTAACGTCCCGAAATTCAAGACTAAAAATTTCTTTTATAAAACATTACTTAAAACATAATTATCAATCCATAACATAATCAGGGTAAAACATCCCAGGCTGACAAATCAATGGTGTGTGCCATGCGATCACCCCGAGCTCTTCCCTCCGCTACCGGAAGTACCTGAAACCAAAACTGAAAATCATAAGCACGAAGCTTAGTGAGTTCCCCAACCTACCACATACGATGCATAACCACATACTGCACATACTCGGCCACGCCCGCTATTATGGGCCTCGCCCGCTACAACGGCACCGACACTCCAGGCCCAGCCTGGCTTCGAGCCCCGCTCGGACACAGATCTGTTTCATTTAGGCGTCGCTTGTCATTGGGCCTTGCCCGCCAACAAATACTAACACATAAACATATCGCAACACATACACTAAACACATACTACCGAATCCTGTTCTAAAGGCCTCGCCTATCTTGGGCCTCGCCCATGTCCTACAACTGATGTGTCATGGAACCCCGTCCACGCTCCTACTGATAGTGAGATACGGGCCCGGCCCACACTCACTCTTTCCCTAAGCTGGGCCTCTCCCTTACTCTACTGCTAATGAGATATGGAACATCGTCCACACTCTGCTGCTGGTGAGATACGGGACCTCGCCCACACTCACCTTCTTACCAGGTACATACATGTATCACACAGACAACAAGTATAACTATCATGCAAACCATTCCTTGGGCACCCGCCCGCTACACTGGACCTCGTCCTGAATATCATACTAGCATACTGTGCCTAGGGCTAACCCCCGGGTCTTCCTACTCATAACTATATGGGTCGGCATTGTGTCCGTAGACCCATCCACACAAAAGGGAAACTCACCTGCACTTGCTGAACTTGCTGATAACCCCTCTAGCTGCTGCCCAACAACTGTGTGAACTTAACTCCTCAAAAAGCCAAACTCTTTGACTTTCTCATCGAAATAAAGATTCCATCTGCGAGGTGCTTGTTTCAATCCATAGATGGATTTCTCAAGCTTACACACTCTATTTGGGTAATCTGTACTGACAAAACCCTCCGGCTGACTCATGTAAACATCATCAGCCAACTTTCCACTAAGGAAAGTAGTTTTGACATCCATTTGCCATATTTCATATTCATGAAATGCAGCAATGGCTAACATAACCCTAATTGACTTAATCTTCGCTACTTGTGAAAAGGTCGCATCATAATCAACTCCCGGTGTTTGAGAAAAGCCCTTTGCAACCAGTCGCGCCTTATAAGTGTGTACCTTACCATCCATGCCGGTCTTCTTCTTGAAGATCCATTTACACCCAATTGTCTTACGACCTGTTACATTGTCAACCAAGTTCCAAACTTGATTGTCATACATGGATTGTATCTCGTTGTCCATAGCCTCTTTCTATTTAGCAACCTTAGGGCATGCCATGGCTTCCGTGTAGCTGTTAGGTTCATCTAGACTTACCAATGTATTATCACTGATAAGTCTATCACCTTCCGCAGTAATATGGAAACCATAGTAATGCTTAGGTGTATTCCTAACTCTCGGGGAACGCCTCAGAGGTACAGACTCATCTTTCGGATCAACAGGAGTTTCCTCCTCATGTTGATTGCTAGGGTTTGAGGTTCCTTCACCACTTGACTCTTGAATTTCTTCAAGGTCAATTTGCCTCCCACTGTTTCCTTGGCTTATGAACTCTCTCTCGCGAAAGACTCCTCTCCTTGCTACAAATACCACATTATCACTGGGTCTGTTAAAGAGGTAACCAAAGGATTTTTGTGGGTAGCCGATGAAAATACACCTCTCACTTCGAGGGTCGAGCTTATCGTGAGTCTCGCGCCTCACGAAAGCCTCACAACCCCAAATCTTGATGTGGTACAAATTGGGAACTTTACCAGTCCACATCTCGTAAGGTGTTTCGGCAACCTTCTTTGTAGGGACTAGATTAAGAATATGGGCGATAGTCTCTAAGGTATACCCCCAAAATGAGATTGGTAGCGAAACTCGACTGATCATGGAATGAAAAATATCCAACAAGGTTCAATTACGCCTCTCAGCCACACCACTAAGTTGTGGTGTCATGGGAGGTGTCAATTGTGAGACAATCCCACATTCCTTAATGTTCCTGTCCAACTGATTCTCCACTTCCTGTTTAAACTCCTTGAACTTTTTCAAATGTTTCTGACTTATGCTTGATTAGGTAGACATATCCATATCTACTAAAATCATCAGTAAAAGTCATATAGAAGCGGTTAGCATCCCTTGTGGCGGTTCTGAAGGGTCCACACACATCAGTATGTATGAGATCCAACAAACCCTCACCCCTAGCACAAGAACCAATGAAGGGTAACTTCGTCATTTTCCCAAGCAAACAATATTCACAACTATCATCCGAATTTAGGTCAAATGACTCCAAGACTCCATCCTTTTGGAGTTGGCCTATGTGTTTCTTGCTTACATGTCCAAGACGACAATGCCATAATGATGCTTTATCCAAGCTAGTGGAAGAATCGATACACAACACATTATTTCCTAGGTTATCTACAACCGAAACAGTTTCATACACACCATCACAAGGTAATGCTTTAAAATAAAGAACATTATTAAAGAAAGCATTAATACCACCACATTCATTATCAAACGAAATGGTAAACCCTTGTTTATACAAACCATGAAAGGAAATAATATTTCTCGCCATTTCAGATGAGTAACAACATTTATTCAAATATAATGTAAATCCACTACTTAGCAACAAAGAGTAAACTCCAATCTTGGTGACAGGTGAAGCTTTCCTATTCCCCATGATTAAGTTTATCTTCCCATGCTCCACATTCTCACTTCTTATTAGTCCGTGCAAATCAGAACATATGTGAATACCATAACCTATATCAAGGAACCAAGAATTAGAATAGGGTGAGTTATTAGACAATATAGTGTAAATACCTGCATGGTTGGGTTTCACTTTCCCATCCTTAACATCTTGCAGGTACTTCGGGCAGTTCCGCTTCTAGTGTGACTTTTCATGGCAATAGAAGCATTCAGCCTCTTTAGGGTTGGTAGAAGGAGTGACAAAACCTTTCTTGGTTCCACTTAAAGAGGAGCCATCAAGAGACTTTCCCTTGGTACCCTTCGAAGGGCTCTTCCTCTTCTTCCCTTTACCTTGTCTGATTGCCAAGACAGGGGCCGCGGTAGGAGTAGGAGTGGTAACAACCAATTTACCCTTAAGACCACTTTCGGCGGTCTTCAAGAGTCCTTGAAGTTTGCTGAGTGTAACTTCCTCCTTTTTCATGTGGTATGTCATTCGAAATTGATCATAACACGAGGGTAAGGAGTGAAAAATGATGTCAATCGCCAACTCCTCGGGGAAGTTCACATTCAGTTTCAGCAAACGGTCTATGTACCTTTGCATTTTCTGCATGTGGCCTGTGATGGGTTCACCATCCTTCATCTAGGTTGTTATCATGGAGGAGATGATATCATACTACTCTTGATGAGCACTCTGATGGTAGCGGTCCATCAAGTCCTAGTGCATCTCAAAAGGGTAATAGTCCTCATAGGACTTTTGGAGCTCGTCTGTCATTGTGGCCAACATGATACATGCCACTTTTGTGGCATCTCTCACATGAGTCCGGTATTCAGCGATCTCCTCATAAGTTGCAGACGACTCATCAAGTTCCTTAAGCTCCTTGTCGAGTACATATTCCTTGTCCTCATACCGAGTGACCATCCTGATGTTCCTGATCCAATCCATCAAGTTATATCCATCGAAGATGACTCCCCCACAAAGGTTCTTGAGAGAGGAGTCAGTAGGGTTTGAGCCAGAAGCAGCATTATTGGAAGACATCTTAAAAAGAAGAAAGACAAGTTTAGATAAGATATAAAGGTAGTCCTTAATAAGACAACCAAATGTAATATTAAGGCTTGGACCCAACACAATATTTTATAACTTAAAAGAGGGATGCCGTAATCCAAGCTATAAAATATTTTAAGCTAAGTGAATGACGATTCATCAATTTCCACCATGAAAAACGAAATAACTTATTATGTTTTAAATGGTTTTGAAACTCCTAGATTCTTTGAGATTTGCTGAACTTTTCAATGGCATGTTTGCCCTTCAATTTTTGTGACTGGGATGCCGAGGATCACAAAAAAAGATGTAAAGTAACCATGTAAATTACTTGGTACTCTTAATGTTTATCACTCAACTGATGTGTCGGTTAACCACACGCGCTCCACCAATCTGTGATGAAACTTAAGCCACCCTTTGCCTACCTTGTTAAGTCCAGGTTAGTGTGTCGGTTAACCACACACGCTCCACTAACGACTTAAGCACAGTGCAAAGTGTAATTTCATGGGTTAGCACCTTATTCGCATTTTCCTAAAGTAACTAAGATTGGGAATTTATAAAAACATTTAGTTACTTTACAACCTTTATACTTTTAATGAGGATTAAAGTCATTGTCCTACCCGTTAGGCTAACGCCCTCCACCAGTCAAGGAAGCGGTGCGTGAGAGTGGACACCCATTAAGCTGTCATTTTATAGGCAACAACCTTATACACCCCTTATTGACCGGCTTCGTGAATGAGGGTTACTAACGGTAAAACAACTTGTTCTTTTATATATATATATATATATATATATATATATATATATATATATATATATATATATATATATATATATACCTTAAAAAGCATTTACAAGATTTTGCTGAAGTTTAAGAGGTACAAACTTTTAAGCATCATATACAATAATTTTATGCATCGGAGAATAATAAATCTTATCCGGTCAAAGACAGATTTTGAATAGGTCTTCTAAGCTTATCTTCAAATTGAATGGGTTAAATATGAAAAAGTCAAATAAGATGATGATGATGATAAGATTTTGAATGGGTCAAAGTTTGACCAAGTGTTCCTCACATCCAATTGAATCGGTAAATACTAAATCTTATCCGGTCAACATTTATGAAAAAGTCAAATAAGATGATGATTATAAGATTTTCAATGGGTCAAAGTTTGACCAAGTGTTCCTCATATCCAATTGAATCTGTAAATACTAAATCTTATCCAGTCAACATTTATGAAAAAGTCAAATAAGATGATGATGATAAGATTTTGAATGGGTCAAACTTTAACCAAGTGTTCCTCATATCCAATTGAATCGCTAAATACTGAATCTGTCAATAATAATGAAAAACTCAAATAAGATGATGATGATAAGATTTTGAATGGGTCAAAGTTTGACCAAGTGTTCCTCATATCCAATTGAATCGGTAAATACTAAATCTTATCCGGTCAACATTTATGAAAAAGTCAAATAAGATGATGATGATAAGATTTTGAATGGGTCAAAGTTTGACCAAGTGTTCCCCATATTCAATTGAATCGGTAAATACTAAATCTTATCCGGTCAACATTTATGAAAAATTCAAATAAGATGATGATGTTAAGATTTTGAATGGGTCAAACTTTGACCAAGTGTTCTTCATATCCATTTGAATCGGTCTAATACGATGTACAAGATATAAAACATTTCATATAAACTGGAAGAGGCGCATTGATCTAGCATTCGTCTATCATGAATGCCTTGCCATTGACCGCAAAACTTTGGTTCTCTCTCATGCTCGCTACCTCCTCCTTTGTTTTTCTTTCTATTAAAATCGAATAAGCCCAAAAATGTTTTACGTTTAATCCTAGCACAGGTATAAGAAATCTCTATCTGTTCATCATTTTGTTTAACAAATTTTTTATGTCATTTTGTTAATCCGCACCCGTCGCTTTGTGCGGGTAAACGGCTAGTATATATATATATATATATATATATATATATATATATATATATATATATATATATATTGTTTATTATGCAAATTTGGTCAAAGACTAAAAATTAAGAGTTACAAACCATTAGTGCATCATGTACAATGACTTTATGCATTAAAAGAATACTGAATCTTATCCGGTCAACATTTATGAAAAAGTAAAATAAGATGATGATAAGATTTTGAATTGGTCAAAGTTTGACCAAGTGTTCCTCATATCCAATTGAATCAGTAAATATTAAATCTTATCCGGTCAACATTTATGAAACAGTCAAATAAAATGATGATAAGATTTTGAATGGGTCAAACTTTGACCAAGTGTTCCTCACATCCAATTGAATCGGTAAATACTGAATCTTATCCGGTCAACATTAATAAAAAAGTCAAATAAGATGATGATAAGATTTTGACTGAGTCAAAGTTTGACCAAGTGTTCTTCATATCCATTTGAATCGGTCTAATACGATGTACATGTTATAAAGCATTTCATATAAACCGGAAGAGGCACATTGATCTAGCATTTGTCTATCATGAATGCCTAGGCATTAACCGCAAAACATTGGTTCTCTGTCATGTTCGCTATCTCCTCTTTTGGTTTTTCTTTCTACTAAAATCGAATTAGCCAAAAATGTCTTCCGTTTAATCCTAGCCAGGTATAAAAAATCTCTATTTGTTCGTCATTTTGTTTAACAAATTTTTTATGTCATTTTGTTGATCCGCACCCGTCGCTTTGCGCAGGTAAATGGCTAGTATAAATATATATATATATATATATATATATATATATATATATATATATATATATATATTATTAACTTATAATATTATAAAGTATAAGGGTTAAATTTTAACTTTTAAAGTGCGAGGGGTTGGGACTAAAGTTTTTATAGTGACTTTACATGTTCCAAAACTTGAGGGCAACTTTTGTAACTTTCAAAACTTTTCATCTTTCATAACTTATGAGTTAATGGTTTATTAAAATGAGAGACTTTTAATTTTATGTAACCTATGTGTTTAATAATGGACTTTAAAAGAAAGACTTTTGGTAATCCATAACTTGAGGACAAATTATGGTTTTCATTAAAACACATCAAGATCAAGAATTAAACTTACAAGCAAGTTGCAGATAATTCATATATTCTTCTAAACTCATAATTTAATGAACATTCATATCAACATTTTCAAGAATCATAAATAAACCATACAAAACTTGAAATTTTGATAATAGCCATTGAAAATGGATTAGCATAACCATTACACCATCTAAAACAAGTTGTATAAGACCAAAACAGTTTAGGGTAATGTTTCTAGTCCATTACTAGCAACAAAACTCAAAAAACTGCATTCAGGGGCTCCGACTCGTCGAGTGCAAGAACCTACTCGACGAGTAGGATGAATTAACTCATGGACTCGTCGAGTCCCCCCATGGACTCAGCGAGTTCATGCTGCAGAATGCAGAAAATTTAGTTATTTCATCAAGTTTGCATCAAGTATCAAGAAAACAAGCCTAGGCTCTGATACCACTGAAGGGTTTTGAGCACTCTAACACTCCTAAGGTGTACATGCAACCCTAGAAACCTTTGATCTATTTTTTACTAAGATACATGCAAATTTGATTTCCAAGGTTCTTAACCTATCTAGCATGTCATGGGGAACTTGAATCATAAAAGCTAGTAAGAAAAACATACCTTTCTTGTAGCTTGGATTCCTTGAGAACCTTGTGAGCCTAGCACCTCAAGTGTGATGCCTCAAATGTCTCACACAACACCACAACACTTGGAATAACCTTGAGAGAAGACACTTATCACTCACAATCGACTATCCCTCTAGTTCTCTTCTTAGTGCCCGGTTTTGCTTGCCTTGGAGCTTTTTATATAGTGTGCCACAAGTAGGGTTACTCCATGTAAACCCTAATGTGCATGGCTTTTCATATTCCATGATCCATGGGTTTGTAACCTCCATGGACTATCCATGGAGCACCTTATGGGTTTTAGCCCAATTCATATAAACCATGGATCATTAGCCCACTACACAAGAATAGATTATTTACACAATCAACCCTATATATTTAATTAGTCTCTTTTTGATCACTTAATTAATTCCAAATTAATTCTTGATCAATACTAATCAAATAATATTATTAATATATTAGAACTTATAATATTTTAATAAACCTTAAGTGCCATTTCTCTCATTTAGTCTATCCAAGTGTTGCAATGCCATGCAACCCAAATAGACCATGCCAACTGGGTCAAGTATATTCTAGAAATAGTTATGAACTTAGACACCTAATCCAACAATATCCTCCTTTTCTATTTTGGAGATCTTGGCATGTCTTTTAGCCTATGAATAAGAGGTAACAGTGATGTTAGATTCGCCTAAGATAATGTTAATTATCTTAGCGTCGGGGGGTGGAGATCCTGGTTTCTCTGGGATCCTGCGATCATCTTGGTTGTTCTCTTTGGATTTTTTCCCTTTTTCTCTCAAGGATCTACTTGAGGTGTCCTTTGCTAAGGAGGTAGTTGATTTATTTTTTTAAAGCTATGCAGTCCTCTGTCATGTGGCCAAACTCTTCATGGTAAGCATACCATTTGGACTTGTCTTTCCAAGCAGTGGACTTGCTGTCTCTCTTTGGCCATCTTGTTTTTATCTCTATGATCCTGCATGGCATGAATTACACCTGAAATATCCACATAAAAATAATAGTCAGTGATTTTAGGAAGTTCTTCTTCTTCTCCATCATCAAGGGAATTAACCCTGTGATGACCCAGTTTGGAGTAGGGCTTCGATTTGTAGGATCTTTGAGTCGAGGATTCGACCTTCCTGTTAGGGTTCTCGTACTTATCTGAAAGGTTGTTTCTCTTATTGATATATGTATCCTCTTTGAGCCTTATGAACCTCAATGCTCGGCACCTGACTTCATGCAATCTTTTGCATGGGGTCATCACAAGGTCTTCGTAGAAGGGTGAATCCTTTCTTAATCCCATTTTAAAAGCTTCCACAGTAGTGGCCATCTCAATGTTGGGGATGCTCAGAGCTTCCCTGCCAAACCTGTTAACTAAGTCCCTAAGTTTTTCTTTAGGATCCTAAACCACTCGGTAAAGATCACTAGTGATATTCTCGAAGGTTCTGTTGCAAGAAAATTGGTTATTAAAGATATTGACTAAGTGTGCAAACGAAGTAATAGAGTATGGGGGAATGTTTAGTAGCCATTTGAGGGCTGATCCTATAAGATTCAAACCAAAGCCTTTGCATAGGGAAGCTTCCTTCAAGTGCCCTGGGATGGGAATGATCTCCATCCTTTCTCTGTATTGGGCTATATGCTCTTTAAGATCTTTAGTCCCATTGTATAACTTCATGTTGGGAGTTTGGAAACGTTTAGGGACTTCGGTATCGGTTATCGCATGAGCAAATCTTGAGATCCTGTGGCTTATATGGGACGCTTCTGGTACTGGTTGGACCACTCCGGGTACACTGGAGATCATTTGTCTTAATTGTTGAAGTTCCCTAACCAAGTTCAGGTTTATTCCTGCAACAACATTAGTGTAGTTAATATTTGTTTAAGAAGTTACTAGAGTAAAGGTTTCTAGGAGTGTTGAAAAGTTCATTGAGATCATTGATCATCGATGCTCGGTTGTCCATAGTCGTCCCCCAGGGATATGCCACAGTGGTAGGAATTATGTCCTTCTGGTGATTTTCTGAGGATCCTGCATTATTGAAGTCCAGGATCCTGCATTGTTGAAGTCCAGGATCCTTGGTTGCACAACTATGGGTGTAGTTTCCTGGGATTTCTGAAATTCCCCCTTCATCCTCTCCATTTCTTTGAGTAGTGCTCTATTCTCCTACTACAGTTGGGTCACCTGTTGCATCATTTTCCACATTATAGCGAAAAGTTTTGCAGTAGTGACTGAGGCAATTAGATCCTGGAGCCCTGAGGATCCCAAACTTCCCGGATTAGCGATTGTGGGGGGAGCTTTTCTTAGAAGTGTCGGGCGTTTTCCTCTAAGTGGGAGGTCCACTCAGAGGATGTGGTAGGTTTTTGGTTGGAATGGAAGGAGTAGAGGACGAAGAGAGGATCGTTTGTGTAGACATGATTTTTTTGAGGATTTTGAACACCACGACCCCACGGTCGGCGCCAAATTTTTTGGTCAAAAATTACACAAGTACTAATCAACCAAATTGAATGAGAGGTTGTGATGTTCAGATTGTGTAATCGAAAGTAGTAAAACAAAAATTCCACGATGGTTTACAAGGAAAGCCCTTGATCCTTGCAAGGATCTCGGGCATAAAACCTTGGGAAGTGATAATGATCACCTGCCTTGATGATTTTATTGATATGAAGTAAAGATTACAATGAGTTCTTAGTAAGAATGAGTAGAGAATTACGTAGATTAAACTTAATCTAAAGAACAGTGTGTTGTGTGCAGATTACAAGTGTCAATTTATAGTCTATTCCAGCCAACAAGAAGTCCGATATTTCCGGGATCCTCTATGACCAGCTACATGAACGTTATTTGACGAAGTATTTCGGGTCTTTAGTTGAGATGATTCTTCGTTGAGAATTGGTCTTCCATTGACCACTTCTTCACACATGTTAGTTATAGACAAAATATGGCCGATATAAATATTAATAAAAATAATAACGGTAATTAGCCAGGATCCTGATGTTGCTGAGGATCATGGATATTTGAGGATCCTAGTCCCAACAGTAACAGAACTCCAAATTTTGGCACCTTTGTCCTTTCCTTTCAAGAATCTTTCCATTCTCATCTTCCAATGATCATATTCTTCGACAATCAATAATGGGGTTCTTGTTCGGCAACCCATACTGTTGGTGATTTAAACTAAACACGGTGATTGATTTAGGGTTACGAGCAGCCATCATTGTGTTGTTTTGAGCATAAGTGTTATATAGAAGAAATTTTATCCTAATACAAAAATGATTATGAAACCAAGGTATTCTTAATCAATGATAATCTAATGTTGTGGATTGAAAGGGCAGCCACTCAGGCTCAGATAGCAAATGATAGATCAGGAGATATCTTGAGGATATTTATGTACAAGGTTTAATTACTTAAACCTTGAGTGAACCACAACAATGAAGGCTGATAATAGATTCCATTCAAGTCTGGATAAAATTAGTAAGCCTTGAATGATGAGGAACAATAATCAAGTATTTTTGGTGTAAATAATTAATGTAAATTAAAGAGAATGGACAAATAGAAAAATGGAATGAGAGAATGTCAAATGTGATTCTTGATTGATCAAATGTGCACTTATTACATGGTTAATACTCCTATTTATACTATATATAAGCACAATGGATAAAAAGACACAATAAAGTAAAACACGGACTGTAGATCAACTGCATAACAATGCCTCGTGGTTGATCTTGTCTCCTACTACTATTACAACGAGTAAGACAAACACTACAACAAAAATGTACAATTCTTCAATTCGTCAGTCATTCTCTCTACTTTGGATGCACGTTAAACTTGAAACCTTCATTACTCTGGATAGGCCATGATCTCGGAAACTCGACAACTTCAGATAGCACAAAGGGTCACTTTTCTTGTATCAACAATTTTGGTCAACATAGTTATGATCTCGTTGTTCGAGTCTATAATTGGTATTTCTTTAGTTGCACTTCTTGAGTATTGGACTGGCGAGGATATTGGTTTTCTCCTTCTAAGGACCTTAACATTCCTTCTTTATGAGGTGGTTGTAGGAGGTGTGGGAAGGCTCTGACTAGTTGCGATTGATGTAATAGTACTAGAAGTATATATTGGTAAAGAATCCATTTTTGGTTCAAAAATGTGTAACTGGTTGAAAATCTGAAAAAAGCTTTTCGAGTAAATTTAAGGAGAAAAATGTAATAATACCACTTATCCCAATGATGGAGCCAAATTGTTTTGGTTAAAGTTTAACAAACTAATTTTATAACCAAATTAGAAAGTGTGGTGTGATGTTAGAAATGAAATGTTAAAAGCTAGTGTAACATCCCAATATTCGAGTCCTAAAATTTCGTTTGTAATTAAGTAATTTATAAATTCGTTTACTAAACACATTGTCAATATCATATCAATCCATAAACCATCATGAACATGTCTCCAAAATCAAAACATCGAACAGTAGCATAAATCAAAGTAAAATCCCAGAAACTCATTGCGGAAATCATGTGTGTGTGATACGCTGCTACGCCACCGGCTCCTTCCCCTTAGATGAAGAGGTACCTAAAACCAAAACTAAAACTGTAAGCACAAAGCTTAGTGAGTCCTCCCCCCCCCCCCCATCATACCACATACCGTACAATCATACATGCTGCCAGGAAATGCTACGGTGCCTAACCTACCCATGTCAAGCAATTCTAGGGTGCTGACTACCCGTGTCAAGCCATTCTGGGGTGTTGACTACCCATGTCAGGCCATTGTGGGGTGTCTGCCTACCCTCCGGTCTATCTCACCTGGTCACGGGGACTATTTCACCCCCACTACTATCAAATAATAACATATAATAAACGTGCTGTTAGACATATCTGAGGTGTCTGACCTACCCTTCGGTCCTAACAATCGATCGGGGACTATTCCCCTCCTACTACCACTATCACATAGAACATAGCATACTGGCACATAGAACATATCAAGTAATAACAAACTATACAATTATCACAAAGACAATCATCTCAACTATAATCAACTACTAGTGGGTCGGCCTTGGTGCCTTAGACCCACTTCTACTGGAAGGTAACTCGCCTCAATGTCGCGTAGTGTCTGAACTGTCCTCGACGTCAAAATCAACTCTCCTTGACTCCTTAATCCCTACACGATAACCCTTTTAAGTTATCAATTTGTACTTGCAACCCTTAACCAGGGTCAAATCAAATCCGGTCAAAGTCAACTTTGGTCAACATCCAGTTAACATGACTCACCGAGTTGGTCGACCAACTCGTCAAGTCCATACTCCTCCAACTCAATAATACTCCTGACTCTACTCATCGAGTCTAGCAAGAACTCGATGAGTTCTCCTTCAACCATACCATAGGGACAATCTTCAACCGACTCGCCGAGTTCCCCTTGAACTCATCGAGTTCATCTCCCTCAAAAGAGTGTGTTCAGTCTATGACTCGCCGAGTTGTATAAACAACTCGTCGAGTCCATCTTCATGGTTTGGGAGATTGCCTTGGACACACCGAGTTTTTTCATACACTCGTCAAGTCCTATGATTTCCAGGTCTATAATCTCATCCAACTTAGTTGAGTCCTTCTCTAGACTCAACCAGACCCCTAAAACTGCAAAGGTTGGGGAACTACTACCCGACTGAACAACTCGCCGAGTCCACTATGGTCCATGTCTACAAACTCGATTTCTGCTAAGCTCATGTCATCCAAAAGTTAGATCTTAACTCTTAGGGTCGATATAATACGTAAAGTCACGAACTTTATGTCCATGCATAAGTCTTTAAGCCCAAAAGGACCAAAAAAGAGACCTACAAGATGCATGGGGCTCTCATGGCCATAGAGTTGGCACCTTTATGCCATGAGACCCCTCCAAAGACCAAGATCTGAAGCCATAACTCCATATTACACTCCACAACCCGAAAATGGCTTAGATTAACCTAAATATACCAAAATCCAAGCCCTAAAGATGATTAAACACATGGAAGATCAAGATAGAAGCTTTTTAACTTAAAGGAGCTGGAAATGGAACACAATCTCGGGATCTTCCAGCTTCAACTTGAACTCCCAAGCTCCTTTCCTCTTCTCAAGCTTCACAATCCACCAAAATGCACAAAAATAGCCTTAGAACACTCAAATAAGGCTAGGGTTTCAGGCTTATGTCTTTTGGAAGTATATGGGACGATGGAGGCTAAGATGAGGGAAAGATAAGTTATTTAAATATGGTGCAAACCCTTAAATGTAGGGTTTCACTCAAATAGCGTCTACTCGCCGAGTCGGTCTCCCGTCTCGTCGAGTAGATCACTTAAACTTCCCGCGGAACACGAGTGTACTCGACGAGTTGGGGCCCCAACTCGTCGAGTCCCAGAGAAAAATATAAGAATTACTTGCGTGAAATGCATACCGGGAATCAGGTGTTACAAATCTCCCTCACTTATTTTAGACTTCATCCTCGAAGTTTGCTGCTGGGTCCTAAAAAAGCTCGGGGTAATACTCCCTCATCTCATCCTCCGGCTCCCAGGTCCATTCCGAGCCCTTGCGGTGCTGCCATTGCACCTTCACTAGTTGCACCCTCTTGTTCCTCAGATCCTTCGACTTTCTGTCGAGGATAGCTACTAGCTGCTCAATGTAGTTTAGGCTGTCATCCACCTGAATACCCTCGAAAGGCTGCACTGCTGAATCGTCCACCAGACACTTCCGCAACGGGGAGGCGTGAAAAGTGCTATGAATCAGACTGAGTTCTGATGGCAGGTCCAGCCTACGTGCCACCTTTCCCACCCAGGCTACAACCCTGAAAGGTCCAATACACCTGGGGCCCAGCTCGACCCGCTTCCTGAATCGAATGACGCCCTTCCAAGGCGACACTTTCAGGGGTACCATATCCCCGACCTAGAACTCTAGGTCTGATCGACGTTTGTCGGCATAACTTTTCTGCCGACTCTGAGCAGTCTGAAGTCTGCTCTGAACCTGCTGGATCATTTCTGTAGTCTGGAGCACCACTTCGGTACTCCCCATGACCCTCTGACAAACCTTACCCCAGCATATCTCCCATACAACATCTCGAAAGGAGGACGGTCGATACTCGCCTAATAGTTGTTATTATAGGAAAACTCCGCCAGAGGAAGGTAAGTATTCCAACTACCTCCGAAGTCTAAAACGCACGCCCGCAGCATATCCTCCAGAGTCTGGATGGTCTGCTCACGCTGACCATCCGTCTACGGGTGAAAATCGGTGCTGAAGTACAGACGAGTACCCAACTCGTCGTGAAACTTCTTCTAGAATATGGAGGTGCACATCCCTATCGGAAATCACTAAGACTGGCACCCCGTTCCGTGCCACTACCTCCCTGATATAGATGTCGGCCAACTTTTCGGCCGAAATGCTCTCCTGAATCGGAATAAAATGGGCGCTCTTGGTCAATCGATCAACGATGACCCAAATCAAATCCACTCCTCGTGCGGTCCTGGGAAATTTCGTGATAAAATCCATAGTGATGTCCTCCCATTTCCACAGTAGAATATCGAACGGCTGGATCTTGTCGTGTGGTCTCTTGTGCTCGACCTTGACCTTCCTGCAGGTTAGGCATCTCTCGACATACCAAGCTACGTCCCTCTTCATGCAGGGCCACCAATAATCAAGACGAAGATCCCTGTACATCTTCGTCGCCCCGGGATGAATAGAAAACCTAGATTTGTGTGCCTCCTCCATCAAGACCTGGCGCACACCCCCATGATATGGGACCCACACTCTACGGTGTAGCGTCAACCACCCACGACTGTCATAATCAAAGGAGGAAACCTGAACCATAATGCGCTCACTCTTACGGTGTTCCTCCTTCATGGCCTCCTGTTGGGCCTCCCGAATCCGCTCCAAAAGCAGAGTCACAACCGCCATCCTCATACAGATATCCCTGATCGGCGCTGCCTTGCGGCTAAGCGCGTCGACCATGACATTGGCCATTCCCAGGTGGTAGAGGATCTCATAATCATAATCCTTTACCACATCAAGCCACCGAAGCTGTCTCATATTCAGATTTGGTTGATCCATGAGATACCTCAGACTCTTATGGTCCGTGTAAATGGTACAACCAACCCCATAGAGGTAATGATGCCAAATCTTGAGGGCGAAAACAACATCCCCAGCTCCAGATCATGCGTCGGATAGTTCACCTCGTGAGGCTTCAACTACCTCGAAGCGTAAGCGATAATATGCCCTATTTGCGTCAATATCGCTCCCAAACCTGGGATGGACGCATCGCAACACACTACAAAATCATTCATGCCCTCCGGCAGGGCTAATATTGGCGCCTCACACAATCTCTGTCTCAACGTCTCAAATGCGGCCTGTTGCTCAGGCCCCCAGCGAAAGACCACGACTTTCCTCGTCAACCAGGTCAGGGCACGACCATCTTGGAGAAGTCCTAAATGAATCTCCGAAAATAGCCTGCCAATCCCAGAAAGCTCCGAATCTCAGATGGAGTCCTCGGAACCTCCTACCTCATCATGGCCTCTTCCTTGAATGGGTCAACTGAAATCCCGTTTTGGTTGACAAGGTACCCAAGAAACTGCACCTCGCGCAACTAGAACTCGCACTTGGAAAACTTAGTATACAAGCTCTCCCTCCTCAAAGTATCCAAAACCTCCCGCAAGTGCTCCTCATGTTGCTCCTGCGTCTTGGAATAAACCAAGATATCTTCAATAAAAACAATCACAGACCTATCCAACATTGGCCTACACACGTGGTTCATGAGATCCATGAACGCGGCAGGTGCATTGGTGAGCCCAAAAGGCATCACCACAAACTCATAGTGACCATATCGCGTCCGAAAAGAAGTCTTCTGCACATCCTCCTCTCTGACCCTCATCTGATGATGAACCGAACGCAAATTAATCTTGGAGAACCAAGATGCTCTCTGAAGTTGGTTAAAGAGATCATCAATACTCAGTAGTGGGTAACGGTTCTTCACTGTTACCATATTAAGCTCCCGATAATCTATACACATCCGATGCGACCCGTCCTTCTTTTTCACAAATAAAATCGGGGCTCCCCAGGGCGAACTGCTCAACCTAATGAATCCCTTGTTTAACAGCTCCTGTAGCTGTGTAGACAACTCCTGCAGGTGTGTAGACAACTCCTGCATCTCAGGAGGAGCCAAACGATATGGTGCCTTGGCTATCGGAGCCGCATCAGGGACTAGGTCGATCCTGAACTCTACCTGCCTCTTCAGAGGTATTCCAGGCAGCTCCTTAGGGAATACATCCGCGAACTCTCGTACCACCGGCACATCGCCCACCATCGCCTTACCCGCCACCCGAGTATCAATAACGTAGGCAACATATCCAGCACAACTTTTCTGGAGGTAGCGCCTAGCCCTCGTTGCTGAACATAAGGTCGGTCCTCGTTGTGGCCTTTCGCCCTGAATCACCAGCTCTCCCCCACTTGGGGTCCTAATCCACACCATCTGTTGCGTGCAGTTGATCACCGCCCTGTTGGGGGTTAGCCAATCCATGCCTATAATAACATTGTTCCCCCATAACGGTATGGGAACCAAGTCTACCAGGTAGCACTCCTCGGACAATCTCAAAACACAATCTCTGAAAACCTTCGATGCCCGCACTGACCGGTCATCCGCAATCTCGACCTCTAGAGGGCAATCCAACGTGCCTGAGGACTCAGGAAACCTCTTGCTGAGCGCAAGAGAGACAAATGATCTGGTGGCACCGAATCAAACAACACTTGAACTGGAATACCATTCACATGGAACGATCCAGTCACCACATCAGGTGCACGTGCCTCCTCGGCTGTCAACTGAAATGCTCGACTCCGCACCACTACAGCCTCTACCTTGACCTTCCGGCCATTCGTGACTCGCGCAGACGCTGGAGTCAGCGCCACCACTGGTGTTGCTGCTGCTGCTGTCAATCTGGGGCAGTTGGCCTTTTTATGGCCCCTCTAATTGCAATGAAAGCAAATCAGATCTGAAGTCTGAACAGTAGGGGCAGGAGTAGTACAATCCCTGCCAAAATGCCCCATCTTGCCGCACTTGTAGCAGCCTGATGATCCCGTCCTACAAGCTCCCTCATGCGGCCTATTGTGTTTCTTGCAGCAGCTCTAGCCTTGCTGGCCCTTCATCCTAGCGTCGGGTCCCTTGGGTTTCTTCCCCGAAACCCGAATACTCTGCTCTGTCTCTGCCTTCCTCTTCCTGAGGTGCTCTAAATCAATCTCTCTTTCCCTCGCCCTGGAAATCATGGACTCCAGGGTCGGGTAGGCTGAATAGCTGACATGCTCCCGAATGTCAGCCCTCAACATATCATTATAGCGAGTCTTCCGCATCTCTTCATCCCCTGCATATTGAGGTACTAACAAGGCCCTCTCCCGAAACTTAGCGGTGATCTCCACCACTGACTTCGTATTCTGTCTCATATCCAGAAACTCCCTGTCCAGCTGTTGAAGCTCCATAGCTGGTGCAAACTCAGCCATGAACCTGGTCACAAAGTCTGACCAAGTCATAGCCTCAACGGATGGGGCTCCTAGTGAGTAACCAAATGACTCCCACCAATCCCTAGCTCTGTCCCTCGAACAACCCGTAGCAAAACGGACCTTCGACCCCTCCAGGCAGAAGCTCGTCAACTGCACGAACTCGATGTCTGCGACCCATCTCCTGGCTATAATGGGGTCCTTCACCCCATGAAAGTCTGGCGCACCACTCCCTCAGAAGTCCTTGAAGGACAGTGTGCACGTAACCGACTGGTTGGACGCCAAGTCACTCCTGAATGCTCGGAAGCGATCCTCCATCAGCTCAACAATCCCCTCCTTCATCGACCCAAAAATAATCGGGGTCGCCTCAAGGATACCTCGCATGATCTTAGACTCGATGAAGTCACGTAGCCCGTCATCAACCTGCTCAAATCCCGCACTCGAGCCTGATCCAGAACTGGATACAGACCCTGAACCTCCCGCTCCATGATGCGTAACCACCATTTTGAAATAAAACATGTAAACATCAGGGTCATACATACTCTCGAGAGGTCTCGCATGCTCTCCAGGTCCTTGGTTCCATCTTAGCCTCCCTTGACTTGAGTACGGATCCTCTGCTTACAGTAGTACGGGCCTATACTACCTCCCACATCTATCCGTACTTTCCTCAAGGACTGCCTTAACTTCACCAAATTTCTTCTACCAATTCTGCTCTCCAAGCTAATCTCTTCGTAGGCTTGACCTAGAAAACTTCTCCGACCTACTCTCCGACATCAGTTGCATAAGGAGTCCCTACCCTCCTTCCCTAACTAGTTTGCGAATACTATTACATATCCACTTACTAGTTAGCAAAGGCTAGCTAGAACCCCTATAAGAACAAAGCAAGCAGCATTCGTGCATTGAGTAATCAAATCAAACATAACCCAATCAGGCTATCCTACTACTGACTAGACAGCCCTAATATACGGCTCAATAAGCTCATACATCAAGCATATAAGGCATCCATCCTAGATTCTTAGTTCTATTCTAGCATGCAGTTCTCAAAATCATATAATAGGCATACAAGGCATCCTCCTAGATCCTTAGCCCTGATCTAGCATGAATTTCTCACAATCATATCATATAACATAACATAACAAGTATGGGTATCTTGCGGAAAACTTACTCGAGCCCGGCCGGTTGCACGCATCACACACTTCGTTCTTTCTCAAAATTCTTTAACTTAGATTTTAGAAAACTATTTTCTTATAAAAATTCTTCAAGCCCTCGATTTGATTCCAGACACCCCCGAAGGTGTGTCCAAATCCCTCAAACCAAGGCTCTGATACCAACTTGTAACATCCCAAAGATCGTGTCCAAATATTTCGTTTGTAATTAAGTAATTTAAAAATTCATTTACTGAACACATTTTCAATATCATATCAATCCATAAACCATCATGAACATGTCTCCAAAATCAAAAAATCGAACAATAGTATAAATCAGAGTAAAATCCCAGAAACTCATTGCAGAAATCATGTGTGTGTATGTGATGCGCTGCTACGCCGCCGGCTCCTTCCCCTTGGATGAAGAGATACCTGAAACCAAAACTGAAATTGTAAGCACAAAGCTTAGTGAGTCCCCCCATCATACCACATACCATACAATCATACATGCTGCCAGGCAATTCTAGGGTGCCCGACCTACACATGTCAAGCCATTATGGGGTGCTGACTACCCGTGTCAAGCCATTCTGGGGTGCTGACTACCCATGTCAGGCCATTCTGGGGTGCTTGCCTACCCTCCGGTCTATCTCACCCGGTCATGGGGACTATTTCACCCCCTACTACTTTAACATATTAACATATCATAAACGTGTTGTCATACATATCTGGGGTGTCCGACCTACCCTTTGGTCCTAACAACTGATCGGGGGACTATTCCCCTCCTACTACCCTTATCACATAGAATATAGCATATTGGCACATAGAACATATAGAGTAATAGCAAACCACACAATTATCACAAAGACAATCATCTCAACTATAATCAACTACTAGTGGGTCAGCCTTGGTGCCTTAGACCCGCTTCTACTGGAAGGTAACTCACCTCAATGTCACGTAATGTCTGAACTCTCCTCGGCGTTAAAATCGAATCTCCTCGACTTCTTAATCCCTACACGACAACCCTACTAAGTTATCAATTTGTACTTGTAACCCTTAACCAGGGTCAACTCAAATTCGATCAAAGTTAACTTCGGCCAACATCCAGTTGACTTGACTCGCTGTGTTGGTCTACTAACTCGTCGAGTCCATACTCCTCCAACTCAATACCACTCCCGACTCTACTCGTTGAGTCTAGCAAGAACTCGACGAGTTCTCCTTCAATTATACCAAATGGACCATCTGTTGGAATAGTGTCTAAGGCTGTAACTATATTAGGCAAGTATTTGACCCGGTTGTGCATGGTCCTTTTGGGTTGCCTTCACCATAGCAACTTGATAGGATGATTTATTAAGAGAGAGTAAATATTATTAATATATTAAAGAATAATATATTGTTATTTCATTAATATAAGTCATAGAATTAATTGGAATTAATTTGGTGACTTAAAGATATTAATTAAATAAAGGGGTATAAACTGTCAATTGTTTGATAGTTAAGCTTTAGACTGTAAATCCTTATAGATTTACAAGGGACGGATTCTAGAAGCTAGGATAACTTCTAAATCGTCCAAGGGATTATCTATGGAAAGGATTTGGATAGCCTTAAGAGAAGATTATCCAATTAGGGTTTAGGTTGTAACCCTTAAGGAGTCTACAGGTATAAATAGACCCCATAGCCAAGGCAAATCGGCAATCTCACCTAAAGTAAGAGAACCCTGGCCGATTTCCTCCCCTCTCCTCTCTCCTAAATCATCTTCCTTGCCATTGGTGTTTGTAAGCCATTAGAGGAGTGACATTTGTGACTCTAGAAGCTCCAAGACAACAAGATCAACAAGGAATTCAAAGGTATGGTTCTAGATCTGTTTCAATGTTGTTATTTAACCTAATTAGTCATTAGAAGTCTTGGATTCAAAGCATGTTTAATTAGAAAGCCTAGATCCAAGCATTAGGGTTTTGCATGAGCACATAGGAAAGTTCTTATGGCTAAAACCCATCAGTGGTATCAGAGCCTAGCTTGGTTTTCATTAAATTGTTGCTTGATTAACTGAAACTAAACTGCAAAATTCGATTTTGTGTTTCTGAGTCATGGACTCGGCGAGTTCCAAAGTCGACTCGGCGAGTAGGCCTGACTCGGCGAGTCCCTTTGTGCACTCGGCGAGTCCAAGCGTCAGGAATGGCCAGATTCAGGATTTTTTTCATAATTATCTTATGGAAACTTACCTTAATCATAATAGATCAACCTAAATCCGATTTTTTGATATATATGACTATTATCTTGATCTAGTTAAAGGTATTTATCAACTAATAGAATATTTAATTTCCTTATATGATAATTAATTAATTATTTTAATTATTTTGGTAATTATCTTTCAAAGAAATCTTGAATAAAATCAAATATAGATAATTAGGATATTAATTGTTAATTGGAATTATTTGTTATTTGATCCTCTATGTTTTAAATGTTTAAAACTTGCCCTCATGTTTTGAAATTTATATTTGTGATTAAAAGTTTTAATTTAGACAACTTAAATTTCAAACCCTAGATTTTAAAAGGTTTAAAATACAACCCTATACTAATATGATATTACTAGAATAATATATATATATATATATATATATATATATATATATATATAACTAAATGCTAGTCTTACCGTTAGTAGGCCTCATTCACGAAGCCGATCTATAAGGTGGGTATAAGGTTGCAGCCTATAAAATGGCGCTTAATGGGTGTACACTCACACCCACCGCTTGCTTGATCGGTGGAGGGTCGTTAGCCGAACGGGTAGGATAGGGCAACCTCATCCTCTCATTAAAAGTATAATTTGAAATACAAAGTAACTACATGTTTTTAAAATTTCCCAATTTTAGTTACTTTAGGAAAAGTGAATTGATGCAATCCCATGAAATTACACTTTGCACCCTTGCTAAGAAGTTAATGGAGCGTGTGTGGTGTACCGGCACACTAATTGGTTCTAAGCAAAGGTGGCAAAGGGTGATTCATTGTTTATCATAGTTCGATGGAGCGTGTGTGGTTTACCGGCACATCGAATAGGTGATCGTTACAATGAAGGCACCATGTGAATTTGCATGGTAATTCACACCCGCTTTGTGATCCTCGGTATCCCAGTCACAAACAAGAGGGGCATATTGAGATTTAAACATGCCATTGAATAGTTTCAATGAATCTCATCCGAACCTAGGAATTCTCAATACATTTAGGACTTAAAGTTCTGTTTTTATGATGGAGAATTAGTGAATCGTCATTCACTTACCTTCATATTATTTCCATGTTGAATTACGGCGTCCCTTTTCTAATATGTAAATATTGTTGTTGGATCCTAGCCTTAATTTTTCTTACTGGGTGATAATTAGGGATTCATATTCTAATCTATCTTTGTCCTTTCTATTTGTAGATGTCAAACGCAAACAACGCTGCTGCTAGTTCTTTCACATTGATGAGCCTTTGTTAAAAGGTCACTTTCGATGGAACGAACTTTAGCGAATGGATAAGATACATTCGTACCATTGCTCGCTATGAGGATAAGGAGTATGTCCTCGATGAGAAGCTCGAGAAGATTAACCCTAAAATCTCTACTCCAGCTGAAATGACCGCTTTTGAAACTCATGAGCGCGATGCAACGAAGGCACATTGCATCATGATAGCCACCAAGAACTCCGAATTCCAAAAGTCCTATGAGGACATGTACCCGTACGAGATGCATCAAGTCTTATTGGAGAGATACCACAAAAATGCGAGACAAGAGCCTTATGAGATTTTCACTAACATGATTTCCGCCAAGATGGGTCATGGAGAGTCTCTTACCGTGCACCTGCAAAAGATGCAAAGGTATGTCGACCGTCTTCGCAAGTTGAATGTTGACTTTGGGGAAGACTTGGCGATTGACATGGTGCTTCACTCTTTGCCTCCAAGCTACAATCAATTTAGGATGACCTACCACATGAACAAAGAGGAGGTCACCCTAAGCAAATTCCAAGGTCTCTTGAGGGTCACTGAGAGCAACTTCAAGGACAAGTCTGCTGCACAAACTCCCAATCCACCCGCTGCTCCTGTCTTGGCTATTGGACAAGGAAAGGGAAAGAAAAGGAAGTCTTCGTCTAAGAACTATTGTAAGGTTAAAGCCCGAGATGGTGCCTCTTCTAGTGGGACCAAAGTTGATCCTGCTAAGCCCTGCCCTAACCCAAAGGAGGCAGAGTGCCACCACTGCCACAAGATAGGACATTGGAAGAGAAGTTGCCCAGAGTACCTGTAAGCCATCAAGGAAGGAAAGATCAAGCCATCTTTTGCAGGTATATACACAATTAAATCTAACGATTCATCTCATGCTATTTCTTGGGTTCTTGATACCGGTTGTGGTTACCACATTTGTTCTAATGTGCAGAGACTAAAAAGAAATAGGGATGTGGAGGCTGGAAGAATAAATCTAATCATGGGGAACAGAAGATCGTCGCCTGTGACCAAGATTGGAGTGTATTCTTTAGTGCTTAGGAATGGTTTAAGTTTAGATTTGAACAATTGTTGCTATTCGCCAGAAATGGCTAGAAACATCATTTCATTTCATGGTTTGTTTAGACAAGGTTTTAGATTTTCTTTTAATAATGAGAATGGTTCTATTTTGGCTTATCTAAATGGTGTCTTTTATTTTGAAGTTATACCATGTAATGGAATTTATGAAACTGTTATGATTGTAGATAACTTAGGAAATGAATTTTTGAACATAGATTCTTCCAATAGTATGGATAAAGCATCATTGTGGCATTGTCGTCTTGGACATGTCAACAAGAAACGCATAGCCCAACTCCAAAAGGATGGAGTGTTGGAGTCATTCGACCTTAGGGAAGATGACACATGCGAGTCTTGTTTGCTTGGAAAGATGACTAAGTCACCCTTCGCTGGTTCTTGCGAAAGGGGTGAGGGTCTATTGGACCTAATACATACCGATGTATGTGGACCGTTTAGATCAACCACGAAGGATGGGAACCGCTTCTACGTGACTTTTACCGATGACTATAGTAGATATGGGTATATCTATTTAATCAAGCAAAAGTCAGAAACCTTTGAAAAGTTCAAAGAGTTCAAGAATGAAGTGGAGAATCAATTCGGCAGGAAAATCAAGATGCTTCGATCCGATCGAGGAGGAGAGTACCTAAGTCTCGAATTCCACGATTATCTCAAGGAGTGTGGAATAGTTTCACAATTGACGCCACCTAGGACACCACAATTGAATGGTGTGGCAGAAAGGTGTAATCGAACCTTGTTGGACATGGTTCGCTCTATGATGAGTCGTGCTTCACTACCTATCTCTTTTTGGGGGTATGCCTTAGAGACTACTACCCATATCCTTAACCGAGTCCCTACTAAGAAGGTTGCCAAAACACCTCACGAGATGTGGACAGGGAAGGCTCTCTCGTTAGCACATATCAAGGTTTGGGGTTGCGAGGCTTTCGTAAGACGAGATACTCACGACAAGCTCAAACCTCGTAGTGAACGATGTATTTTCATCGGCTACCCGCAGAAATCCTTTGGATATCTCTTCTATAGACCGAAGGACAATGTTGTCTTTGTTGCAAGGAGAGGAGTTTTCCAAGAGCGAGAACTCATAGGCCGAGGAGAAAGTGGGAGGCAAATCGAGCTTGTAGAGATTCAAGAATCGATAGATGAAGGAACCTCTACCGCTGACACTCAACCCGAGGAGGAAACTCCGGTTGAACTAATTGACGAATCCTTACCTCTTAGACGTTCCGAAAGAGTTAGAGTTCAACCCTAGTTTTATGGTTTTCATATTACTAATGAAGGGGACACGTATATTAGTGATGGTACACTAATAAACCTTGATGAACCTAATAGCTATAAGGAAGCCATGGCAGGCCCGGAGTCTACGAAATGGAAAGAGGCAATGGATAGCAAGATCCAATCCATGTATGATAACCAAGTATGGAATTTGGTTGATAATGTGCTCGGACGTAAGACCGTTGGGTGCAAATGGATCTTCAAGAAGAAGACCGACGTGGATGGAAAAGTACTCACATATAAAGTGCGATTGGTCACAAAGGGCTTTACTCAAACTCCCGGAGTTGACTATGATGAGACCTTCTCACCAGTTGCGAAGATAAAATTTAATAGAGTGATGCTAGCGATTGCCGCATTTCATGATTATGAGATTTGGCAAATGGATGTCAAGACCGCTTTCCTTAATGGGAAGTTGGCTGAGGATGTTTACATGGCTCATCCAAAGGGGTTTGTGGATCCGAAGCATCCGAATAGAGTGTGTAAGCTTGAGAAGTCCATTTATGGACTTAAGCAAGCATCTCGTAGATGGAATCTTTGCTTCGATGAGAAAGTCAAAGAGTTTGGATTTGTACGAAGTGAAGATGAATTGTGTGTATATGTCAAAGCCAGTGGGAGTATAGTAAGCTTCCTCGTTCTATATGTAGATGACATATTACTCATAGGAAACGACATCCCGACTCTGCAGGAGGTTAAATCCTGGCTCGGGAAGTGCTTCGCTATGAAGGACCTCGGAGAGGCTTCTTACATTTTGGGAATAAGGATAGTAAGAGAAAGAAGTAAGAGACTGATTGGACTTAGTCAGAATACTTACTTAGAGAAGGTACTAAAACGTTTTAGTATGGAGAATTCAAAGAAGGGAGAATTACCGATACAAAGTAATGCCAAGTTGAGTAAGACTCAAAGTCCGAGTACCGAAGCTGAGATAGCAGAAATGAGCCGAGTACCATACGCTTCCGCAGTTGGCTCAATCATGTACGCTATGACTTGTACTCGCCCTGATGTAGCCTTCGCTTTGAGCATGGTTAGCATATATCATGGGAATCCTGGCAAAGCCCATTGGATTGCGGTGAAGAATATACTTAAGTACCTTCGGAGGACGAAGGAATGGTTCTTAGTCCTCAGAGGGAGTGATGACTTGAAGGTGCGAGGGTATAGTGACGCCAGTTTTCAGACCGACAGGGACAACTACCGTTCGCAGTCGGGCTGGGTCTTTACCCTAAATGGAGGAGCAGTGACATGGAAGAGTTCCAAGCAGGAGACCGTAGCTGATTCAACGTGCGAATCAGAGTACATTGCAGCGAGCGAAGCGTCGAAGGAGGCAATATGGCTAAAGAACTTCATCGGTGACCTTGGAGTTGTACCTGCCATAAAGGAGCCCATGGAGATTTTCTGTGATAACGAAGGAGCGGTTGCCTTGACCAAGGAACCGAGGGATCATGGTAGGTCAAGACATATCGACAGAAAATATCACTTCATTAGACATCGTGTAGAAGAAGGACAACTCGTAGTAAAGAGGATATCATCAGAAGATAACCCAGCAGATCCGCTTACGAAGGGACTGAGTAGGGTTAAGCACTTGCAGCATGCTAGGAGTATTGGGCTGAAGGATGATATTAGCATAGATTAGATAGTATTAGAAATGTGTAATAGATAAATGTAATTAACATTTGATGATTAAATAAAGGAGTTTTATTTATGAGTAATGTTACTATCTTATGTTAATTGTTTAACTATTGTTTCACTTTGCATGTTTTGACTTCCAGAATAATTGAGTTTATTAGGAATAATCGAATTGTTCAAATTGTCCACAATCGTTCATATGTTGGAAGTAGATATGAATGAAGATTGTCATGAACTGGTGTGTAGAATGTCTAAATGCTGTTAGACATAGCAAAGAGTTGCTGCAACGTTCATGAGTGCTTATGAACTAGTTTTGAGCATTGGAACAAACCCGTGCTTGCTGGAATCACCTTATGGAATACGATATAAAAGGTGATCGCAAGACGATAATATCATATAGTCTTAAAACCTAGATATATGGTTTGTTATTTGTTAATTGATTGTACATTGATAATGCGAAAACGCATCAGTAACTCAGTGTTATAAAACGCATTGTTGTGTATAGTTGGTTAATGAATAAGTAAATGCATATAAGTCGAAGTTTATCTGTAACTTTTATCTAAGAAGGTAAAAGCGATATCTCGGCCGCTCGATGATTTGATTTGACTTATGTGTCGGGCCCGGTCAGAACTGAATTGACGTGTTCGATTAAGTTCTATGTCAAATAAATCAGAGATCGAGAAACCTAAATGCTTGACTAACCATTCCATAGGATTGTCAGCATGATATCTAACAGAGGACTGTACGTTCCCTTATCTAAAGGACAAGATTGATTAGATCAGAGTTTGACAACGTCTTTGAGAGCTACGATTGCAAACCGAATTGTACTTGTGCATATAGTTACTAGACTTATCCAAGTGGGAGACTGTTAGAATAGTGTCTAAGGTTGTAACTATATTAGGCAAGTATTTGACCCGGTTGTGCATGGTCCTTTTGGGTTGCCTTTACCATAGCAACTTGATAGGATGATTTATTAAGAGAGAGTAAATATTATTAATATATTAAAGAATAATATATTGTTATTTGATTAATATAAGTCATAGAATTAATTGGAATTAATTTGGTGACTTAAAGAGATTAATTAAATAAAGGGGTATAATTGTCAATTGTTTGATAGTTAAGCTTTAGACTGTAAATCCTTATAGATATACAAGGGACGGATTCTAGAAGCTAGGATAGCTTCAAAATCGTCCAAGGGATTATCTATGGAAAGGATTTGGATAGCCTTAAGAGAAGATTATCCAATTAGGGTTTAGGTTGTAACCCTTATGGAGTCTACAAGTATAAATAGACCCCATAGCCAAGGCAAATCGGCAATCTCACCTAAAGTAAGAGAACCCTGGCCGATTTCCTCCCCTATCCTCTTTCCTAAATCATCTTCCTTGCCATTGGTGTTTGTAAGCCATTAGAGGAGTGACATTTCTGACTCTAGAAGCTCCAAGACAACAAGATCAACAAGGAATTGAAAGGTATGGTTCTAGATCTGTTTCAATTTTGTTATTTAACCTAATTAGTCATTAGAAGTCTTGGATTCAAAGCATGTTTAATTAGAAAGCCTAGATCCAAGCATTAGGGTTTTGCATGCGCACATAGGAAAGTTCTTATGGCTAAAACCCATCACCATCTTCAACCGACTCGCCGAGTTCCCCTTGAACTCGTCGAGTTCATCTCCCTAATAAGAATATGATCAGTCTATGACTCGCCGAGTTGTATGAACAACTCGTCGAGTCCGTCTTCATGGTTTGGGAGATTTCCTTGGACTCGCCGAGTTTGTTCATACACTCGTTGAGTCCTATGATTTCCAGGTCTATAATCTCATCCAACTTTGTTGAGTCCTTCTCTAAACTCAACCAGACCCCCAAAACAACAAAGGTTGGGGAACCACTACTCGACTCATCGAGTCCCAAGAACAACTCGCTGAGTGTACTAAGGTCCATGTCCATAAACTCGATTTTTGCTAAGCTCATCTCATCCAAAAGGTAGATCTGACCTCTTAGGGTCAATATAACTCGAAAAGTCACGAACTTTACGTCCATGCATGGGTCTTTAAGCCCAAAAGGACCAAAAATGAGACCTACAAGATGCATGGGGCTCTCATGGCCATAGAGTTGGCACCTTTATGCCATGAGACCCCTCTAAAGACCAAGATCTGAAGCCATAACTCCATATTACACTCCACAACCCGAAAATGGCTTAGAATGCCCTAAATATACCAAAATCCAAGCCCTGAAGATGATTAAACACATGGAAGATAAAGATAGAAGCTTTTTACCTTAAATGAGCTGGAAATGGAATACAATCTCTGGATCTTCCAACTTCAACTTGAACTCCCAAGCTCCTTTCCTCTTCTCAAGCTTCACAATCCACCAAAATGCACAAAAATGGCCTTAGAACACTCAAACAAGGCTAGGGTTTCAGGCTTATGTCTTTTGGAAGTATAAGGGACGATGGAGGCTGAGATGGGGAGAGATAAGTTGTTTAAATAGGGTCGGTCTCCCGACTCGTCGAGTAGATCACTTAAACTTCCTGCGGAACACGAGTCTACTGGATGAGTTGGGCCCCCAACTCGTCGAGTCCCAGAGAAAAATATAAGAATTACTTGAACTAAATGCATACCAGGAATCAGGTGTTACAACCAGAGTGCTTAAGATTCTTAAAATATGTCGAAGATCCTAGCCATGCCTAGGATCCTGGGTAGAAAACAAAAATGCGCAGAAAAGTTCTTAATGAAAATGTAATGTTTCGTAATATGAATAAGTGTAATTTTGGATCAAAATAGTGTTAAAGTGTTTAATAAATGATTGTGTGTAAGAAAGTAGCAAGATACTCGAAAAGGTATCAAGATACCACATAATATCTTGATAAGTTGATGTAAAAGTAGAAAAACAATCAAATTAATATGTAAAAAAGTGTTGTAATAGTTTAAACAATAAAAAATGAGTAAAATTAAAGCAAGAACACAATGATGTACAAAAAAAAGCCCTTAAACCTTTTGGATCTCCAGTATAAAACCTCAGGAGGTGATAAACTCACCTGCCTTATAACATATATTAAATCGTAAATAAAGGGTACAAGTGCTAGTTGATCTTAGAAATAATGTGATTGTGTTCAAGTGTTGAAAGAATCAAAGAAGAAGAAGAAGTGGAAGTATCCGTGTGTGCATTGATCAACTAGTCTTTTATACATTACAAGAATAACTAAAACTCTGAGATTCTTGGGATTCACCTTGATCTTTGCTTGACACAACTTTCTCGAATGTCTTCAACGTTGAAGAGGCATTGACCTTGTGTTATTTACTTGGTCTATTCCTTTTTTATTAATCCTTGAGTCCATGCACAAGAGTTTACAAGAAAAACGATGGCACTCCAAGATAATGAATAAATCATCTTGGGCTTGCCTGAGATGGTAGTTCGAGTTTAAGATATTAAAGTGGTAAGACAAAATTTATACCCACAAAAATACAATACTATATTTTACATAGTAAAAGATCTTAGAATCCTATCATTATTAAAAAATAGTAATCAACTACTAAAACCATTTAAGTAAGAATAGAAAAATATAGTAATTTTTATGTAATTTGCTTAAAATTGTTATTTTTTCTGTTGGACATGGTCGAACCCTTTAGGGGCCTGAAAAAACCACCCTACCCCCATGTTTCCCCCCTACTATCTGTAAATATTGTCAAAACATAGTAAAATCATTGAAAAATCTCTACAAAACGTTGGTCTTCTTGTCAATGCCTTTTTCATGAGTGGTCTACTTTAGAGAGTTGCACTGAATTTTGACACTTGTGCATTTTAGTAGGATATTCTTAACCCGATTTTCAAATTGGAAATAATTTTGCATAAGATTTTGATCTAGAAAATCTTACCTTATATGGGTTTAGTTTAATGTTTTGGCTTCAACACCTACGTTTAGTGCTCGAGGCATGCCTCTGCAACTCGAAAAATGTCTTCTAGCGACCGTCAAATCCGTCACTTCAATAGCATTGATGGAAAGTTATAAGATGAAATCATGAAGGTTATGGCATGAAATCGTTCTCACCTAATATCATGGCCCCTACCCTTTCTAATAAGGATGAATGAATAGGCTATTAATTTTTTTTTGTTTAGATTTATCAAATTTATTAGTCATATTCAAATCTTTATAAGCCAACTTGGTTATTTTGTTTCATTCCTTTTGCACAGGAGAAAAAAATATGCTGGAATTTAATGCACATAAAGGTGGACTCTTCACTCTAAAACCCAAGTGTTGTGAATTAGAAGATCAAGCTTTTGTAAAGCCCCTTTAGAATTTCTATCGTAGTAACTCATTTTCTGATCTTTTATTCGTTCAGAATACGCAAGGCTGAAAGGTTCTATATTATGTTGTTAAATATATTTTTCTAATGGCGGATTAACTAAAGTTGAAGATTATATATAGACTTTGAATATGACATAACTTCTTTATTAGAGTGAGTAATCTTCAAGTGATCACCGGCCGGTCTCATTTTGGGTATATGTTGGATGTAGCATGTATTTTAGTTTTTATAACTAAAGAATCTTTGAATCTGCTAACGTGTAGTTTTGGGTTGTTGTTTAACCAACAAAGTAAAGGTTATGATGATCCATAGTTATCTTGGCTTGTTCAAAAAAAAAAAAAAAAGACAAACTAAATTGCCCATTTACTTAGTTAATGATTCGTTAAATAATTCAATGCCCAGAATCCTTTCGAAGTGCAACGGTTAAAATAGAAAAATCCTTTTTTTCTTTTTTTTTGAATGACGGAAATATTGGTAAAAAAAATGTCTAGCAGGATGCTAGAGATACATGTAAATAAGCTAAAATGAGCAATCTAACATCAATGAAATACGCTCTTGCCAATTAAGGCTATACATTTTAGTAAGGGTTTAGTACTATAAAATGACAATAAATACCATCCAATTATAATTATATTATATTATATTATAATGATATAATAAAGAACAAAGAAACAAGTCTTTCAACTATTAAATACAATTAAAAAATAAATAACTTAAAGACCTGATTATTAAAACGAATCAACCTTTTTACTAAAAAATAATATAACACGAATTAAAACGGTTCTAGTTTAAAAAATGGGAAATCTTGAAGATACCATTTGTGGGTGGTGGCCACATAAAGTAAAAGATTATAGCTAGCCAATACAATTATAGAAGCATTGATTTATTAGATGACAAGATTTATTAAATGGACTTAATTATCATTAATATAAACAGTAGACCTCTTGGGAATAACCTATTCTATATAACGACCTTCAGCCTACTAACCCGGCCCAACAAACGCAAACGTATATTTGTTGTACATGTGACACGATAGCCGAAGACATTCAATTTATCTCAAACACAACATTACACACTATATATAATTACGTAGATTTTCAAAATATTTCTAATAGAAATAAGGAAGACATGATATCATAATCATGTAGATTTTCCAAACTATAACGTCGTTGCATATAATGCAATGTACTTTCAATTATTTTGTCATAATATCAACATATAAGCATTTTCTAACTCTCACACCCCATTCCCGAGTTCAACTTAAGGAGAGAAAAAAAAGAAAAAGGGTGGAAATGAGAAAAAAATAAAATAAATTGGTGTTCCCGAGTTTCATTATGACGAAACAATGATACAAAACTCAAGACTGAGCAGGCTATATCCATCTTTAGATGTGTTGTATATAATTTTTGTTAAAACAATACTTTTGTTGGTTAATTAAAAACTAAAAAGTAACTTTTACCAAAAGAATACAAAAATCACCCTCGTAAACTTGTTACGGAGTGATAGCCCAGATCCTAGTGAACCCTTGTTGATGGGCTTATGGAACATGGTCACATGGATTGAAGGCCGATATGCATTCCGACATTTTTGAAACTAAATTTGACTGTCATAAAAGTATAGTTGCTCTAGTGGTAAATGTTGAATAATTTATTTGCACTATTTTGCTTTACAAAAAATATTTGGCCCTAACTTAGGGTATGTTTATACCCATCTGATCGGGTCTGAGTCAGCAAATTGGGCTGACCTGGTCAGACCATAGTTGTTTGATGATCTACTTTCTCAGTAAGATGTCTGGCTCAAGTTTCTTTCCCGGTCAGCTTTGTAACATATGTTGACTGGAATAAAGACGTCTCCTACCCTTGTATTCTTTCTTACCTGGTTACCATCGTGACCTAAAAATAAAGCGCCCACACAAAAAATGTCGCCTCCTCCATTGACAGCTCCTTGTCATCTCACCGATCACCGCTTGCATCTCACCGGTCGCCGCTATCTCGCCACCAGCTAGCCCTCCAAAGAGAGCTCGCCATCTCCGAGCAGCTTCTCGCTTTCCCTGTCATTCAACCGCTACAATTCTTCAACCAACTCGTTGAGTTGTTCATCCAACTCGCCGAGTTTCTCCTCATCTTCAAGCTACTCGCCGAGCCCATTCGATGGACTCGCCGAGTCTATCCAGTCTTCAATCCATGCAGTGGCTTTTCGAGCCAAACAGAACTTCCAACTCATAGATCCATACTTCTAGGGCCTATTCCCCACGTAAAGTGGCAAACTTTACGTGTAGATTGAGAGATCTATGCTCAAAACACACTAAACTAGGGTTTATGGCAAACATGCTTCTTCAACATACCAAGGGCTGATACTTTAGGGGATTCAAGACCAAAACCAACATGGATCTGAGGTAGCAACCCCAGATCTGAACCTCCAACCCGAATTGGTTACAAAACATACCAATAATGACCAAAACTCACACATAGAATAGATCTAGATGCAAAGGGAGTCCAATCAACAGCTTATTACCTCCAATTGATCTGAAATGTCTTCTCAATCTCGGATCTACAGTCCCTTCTTGCTCTTCCAAGGCTTTTCTTCCTTCTCCAAGCTTATAGCTCTCTCTCTGATGCAAGATCTAGCTCAAAAACGGATATGGCGGCTAGGGTTGATGTTCTGGGGGTAAAGAGGCACTAAAGGAACCCTAGGAAAGAGAATGAGACGCTTAAATAGGCTCCAAGTCCCGGATTTAGGGTTTTCCTCATTCAGACCCAACTCGTCGAGTCTCCTTGGCCGACTCGCCGAGTCGGTCGCTAACACCTCACCCGGTTCCCGCTCGGACTCGCCGAGTCCCTCCTTGGACTCGCCGAGTCTCTCCTTAAAATTGGGGTCTTCTTTCTTTTATTGACTTTCCAAACTTTGGGGTGTTACAACACCTTTATGAAGTTGGCACATTTTGTATATTTGTTATTAATGTGATTATTAATAAATAATAATCATTTTTGTATTTATTTATGAAATAATTATTGTTTTGAGAAATTGATAATTATAAGAGAGTATAACTATTATTATTTCAAATTGTATGAATTAATAAGTCATGCACAACCTTTTGGACTAGTTGAATCATTTTGTTTTTTTCCTAATGAAAAAGTTTATATTTTATAAACTTTGAATTTATAAAATTTAAACAATTCTTCTTCTTTCACTAGTCATGACCGAAAGTAAGAGAAGGTATGGGAGGTTGCTTGTCAACCTCCCTCCTTTGCCCCTCATGCCTCTAAAATAAAGTCATTACTTTAGATTATAATACATGTTTGTTTTTGCTTTTGCATGAGTATATAAGAGAGTGTCTTATATGACTTTTTGGCTAGTTTTTTTTTGTTGAAATCTCCTCTTTTATTCTCCATGGTTGAAACCATATTCTCTCCCACTCTTCTTCTTATCTTTTGAAGTATGTTGAAGAAAAAGTGTTCTAAAGTGCTTCTCCTTTAATGCTTATTTGAGTTAAGCACTTAAAGGCTTAAGGAGTACTTTATTATAAGAAGGAACTAGCATTCCAAGTGTCTTATTCTTGATGATGAATACACATATAGAAATCATACTCTATAATTTTTGCTATCTACATCAACACCCCAAAACCAAGTAGGTTCAAAAGATTCAATGATTGTCATTGTAAAACAGTCTTTGGTTGTTTTTAATATCATTTTAACATCTATAAATGTAACCTAGATGGTTTGGTTTTGTTATAAACTTAAAAATAAACTTGTTATTTTTAACTCTTCCGTTGACCTTTTTTTATGAAAAGCACACTTATATTTTGTATCAAAACGCATCAGTGGTATCAGAGCCATATTTTATATATTAGAATGATTTTTTTATGTTTGATAATCTTTGGTTTTTGTAAAACATGCATGTATTTCTTTTGGTTAAGAAAAATCCATATTTGTCTTCTTTGGAAACGTCTTGATTAAAACTTTTTATTTTTGTATATAACTATTTTCATGAATTTTCATTATATAAAAGTTGTCATAGAAAAAACAAAGAGTTGTTTATTATAATATTTGATATGTTTCGTATAAACAAGTCATTTAGCCATGTGTGTTGTGTTTGGTTGATATTAATTTATTCATAAGATGTAATAAATAAATAGGTATTTTTTATTTGTTGATTTGTTGTAATAAATTAGTTAGACTAGTTGTATTTCTTTTTAAATATAACAAGATGAAGAAATGACTTCCTTGAAGATGAATTAACCACATGAGACTATAATCTCAATCATGAGCTTCTACTTTTGGTTTTGGCTTAATTACAGTCTTAATGATTTAATTGTTGCAACATTTACAACATGAAGATTTGAAGTCAATTTGCAAGCAAGAGTTGACTTGGCAAATGGTAGCTTAAAAACCTTTTGAAGACTCCCTTAAGTCCTTTATGAAAGACTTAATAATTCTTATGATGTTTATTTGATGATTGTTATATGTTATGTTTTATGTATGAAAATGGTTTTTACAAACTAAATGACATTTTATCATAAAATAATATCACTTGGAGTTTGAGTAAAAAATATTTATAAGATAGCATATGATGTTTATAAATGGATATTTATAAAATTTTTTTTACCGATTATCGGTTTGCCAGTTAAAAATCGATATTTTGTTAAAAAAAAGTTTTATTATAAAACTTATAAATAGTTAACTCTAAAATCAGTGTTGTAAAAATCGGTTTAGGCAGCCGATTAATCGGGGATTCTTCGCATCGCGGTCTTCAACCGAATAAGATTAAGGCTAATCGGTTTTGGTCAAAGGGGGTCAAAGTCGGAGCTAGACGGTTCTAATCGGTCCTAGGTGGCCTAATCGGCCAAAGTTTCAAATTTTAAATATTAAACCAAATTTTTCAAAATTTCAAAAGTTCAGAGTATTTCAATGTTCAACAAACATATAAAAAATTTTTAAAAAATTAAACTTTAAAGTTTTTCTCCAAAATTTCTATTTTTTCAAATATACAAATACCCAAATTTACTTCTTTTCGTAAGATATATTAAATTTTGAATAATTTTTTTTATTAATTGGATGATAAATTGTTGTGCTTGTAAAACTTATTATTAAACTTTTATGCTTATTTATTTACATTCATACAATTAAGCTTAGATTTATAAAATTTTGAATAACTTTCTTAATAATTAATGGTCACCGATTAATCCCTACACCCCAGTTCACCGACAAGCTAACGTCTAACGTTTTCTGCAACCTAATCTAAAATATTTATAATAGTGTAAAAGGTGTTTAATATATAAACTTCATGTCTTTATAATAAATAATGAGTTTTTATTAAAAACAATAAAATCGGTTTATAACGTTATAATGGTAAATAATAAAAGTAGTGATTATTTTTCGTCGAAACATAATATGTGATATTAGTGTTTTAAACATAATGCAACATGTTGATATTATGTTTTATGCACTCCAAATAAGATTTAAAACATAAGTATCATTACCCAAGTTATGGTTTATCAAAATATGACTTTAATCATAACATACATAAAGTTGAGTTTATAGAATAAAATGAGTTTACTCTACAAACTCATAAAGCCACAAGATTTTGATTGTTTGAAGCAGATTTAAAATAGTAATTTTAGAACTCATCCAAAACTCCAAATCTTAAAAATAAAATAAAATGTAAATAAAAACTATTAGTGGTTCTTAAAACCGCTCTACGACTAAGCTTCAAAATAGTGGATTTTGGTTTATAATTGATTACGACTAATGGTAAATAAAATTAATTTTTATTGGTACCTAATGAACCTTATAATAAGTGATATGATTTTTACAAAAGGGTACATGAATTGTTTTTGATGCATGCAATATTCACGAGACCAACTTTTTTAACTATAACCATGAATGAGCATCGGAACCGGCCTGGCCCGAACCGGCTCGAACCGGAACCGGCCTGGGAATCGAACTTGGTTGAAAATAGGAACCAAACCAATTTTATTGTTTTTAATAACAACTCATTATTTATTATAAAGACATGAAGTTTATATATTAAACACCTTTTACACTTGAAAAACCCTAATGCTTGGATCTAGGCTTTCTAATTAAACATGCTTTGAATCCAAGACTTCTAATGACTAATTAGTTATAGGAACAATACAAAATCAGATCTAGAAGTTTACCTTTGAATCTCTTTGTTTGATCTTGTTGTCTTGGAGCTATAGAGTCACAATTGTCACTCCTCTAATGGCTTACAAACACCAACTAGCAAGGAGGATGATTTGAGAGAGAGGTTAGGGAAGAAATTCGGCCAGGGTTTCTTTTCTTTAGAAGAGATGCCGAATCCCCTTGCTCTAGGGGTCTATTTATACTTGTAGACTCCTTAGGGTTTCACCTTTAAACCCTAGTTGGATAAGCTTTCCTTAAAGCAATCCATATCCTTACCATAAATAATCCTTGGACGATTTTGAGCTATCCCAAGCCCTAGAATTCGTCCAACCCTTATCACTTAAGGATTTACAGTCTAAAGTGTAACTATCAAACAATTGACAGTTTATACCATCTTATTTAATTAATCTCTTTAAGTCACCAAATTAATTCTATGACTTATATTAATCAAATAACAATATTATTATTTCATATATTATTCTCATAATATATTAATAATATTTATTCTCTCATAATAAATCATCCTATCAAGTTGCTATGGTGAAGGCAACCCAAAAGGACCATGCACAACCGGGTCAAATACTTGCCTAATATAGTTGAAGCCTTAGACACTACTCCAACAGTCTCCCACTTGGATAAGTCTAGTAACTATATGCACAAGTACAATCCAATTTGCAATCATAGCTCTCAAAGACGTTGTCAAACTCTGATCTAATCAATCTTGTCCTTTAGATAAGGGATCGTACAGTCCTCTGTTAGATATCATGCTGACAATTCTATGGAATGATTAGTTAAGCATTTAGGTTTCTCGATCTCCGATTTATTTGACATAGAACTTAATCGAGCACATCAATTCAGTTCTGACCGGGCCCGACACATAAGTCAAATCAAATCATCGAGCGGCCGAGATATCGCTTTTACCCTCTTGGAATAAAAGTTACAGATAAACTTCGACTTATATGCATTTACTTATTCATTAACCAACTATACACGACAATGCATTTTATAACACCGAGTTACTGATGCGTTTTCGCATTATCAATGTACAATCAATTAACAAATAACAAACCATATATCTAGGTTTTAAGAGTATATGATATTATTGTCTTGCGTCACCCTTTTATATCATATTCCATATGGTGATTCCAGCAAGCATGGGTTTGTTCCAATGCTCAAAACCAGTTCATAAGCACTCATGAACGTCGCAGCAATCCTTTGCTATGTCTAATACCATTTAGACAATCTACACACCAATTCATGACAATCTTCATTCATATCTACTTCCAACATATGAACGATTGTGGACAATTTGAATAATTTGATTATTCCTAATAAACTCAATTATTTTGGAAGTCAAAACATGCAAAGTGAAACAATAGTTAAACAATTAACATAAGATAGTAACATTACTCATAAATAATACTCCTTTATTTAATCATCAAATGTTAATTACATTTATCTATTACACGTTTCTAATACTATCTAATCTATACTAATATCATCCTTCAGCCCAATACTCCTAGCATGCTGCAAGTGCTTAACCCTACTCAGTCCCTTCGTAAGCGGATCTGCTGGGTTATCTTCTGATGATATCCACTTCACTATAAGTTGTCCTTCTTCTACACGATGTCTAATAAAATGATATTTTCTGTCGATATGTCGTGATCTACCATGATCTCTTGGTTCCTTGGTCAAGGTAACCGCTCCTTCATTATCACAGAAAATCTCCATGGGCTCCTTTATGGCAGGTACAACTCCAAGATCACCCATGAAGTTCTTTAGCCATATTGCCTCCTTCAACGCTTCGCTCGCTGCAATGTACTCTGATTCGCACGTTGAATCAGCTACGGTTTCCTGCTTGGAACTTTTCCAAGTCACTACTCCTCCATTCAGGGTAAAGACCCAGCCCGACTGTGAACGGTAGTTGTCCCTGTCAGTCTGAAAACTGGCGTCACTATACCCTCGCACCTTCAAGTCATCACTCCCTCCGAGAACCAAGAACCATTCCTTCGTCCTCCGAAGGTACTTAAGGATATTCTTCACCGCAATCCAATGGGCTCTGCCAGGATTCCCTTGATATCTGCTAACCATGCTCAAAGCAAAGGCTACATCAGGGCGAGTACAAGTCATAGCGTACATGATTGAGCCAACTGCGGAAGCGTATGGTACTCGGCTCATTTCTGCTATTTCAGCTTCGGTACTCGGACTTTGAGTCTTACTCAACTTGGCATTACTTTGTATTGGTAATTCTCCCTTTTTCGAGTTTTCCATACTAAAACGTTTTAGTACCTTCTCTAAGTAAGTGTTCTGACTAAGTCCTATTAGTCTCTTACTTCTTTCTCTCACTATCCTTATTCCCAAAATATAGGAAGCCTCTCTGAGGTCCTTCATAGCGAAGCACTTCCCGAGCCAGGACTTAACTTCCTGCAGAGTCGGGATGTCGTTTCCTATGAGTAATATGTCATCGACATATAGAACGAGGAAGCTAACAATACTCCCACTGGCTTTGACATATACACACGATTCATCTTCGCTTCGTACAAATCCAAACTCTTTGACTTTCTCATCGAAGCAAAGATTCCATCTGCGAGATGCTTGCTTAAGTCCATAAATGGACTTCTCAAGCTTACACACTCTATTCGGATGCTTCGGATCGACAAACCTCTCTGGCTGAGCCATGTAAACATCCTCAGCCAACTTCCCATTAAGGAAAGCGGTCTTGACATCCATTTTCCAAATCTCATAATCATGAAATGCAGCAATCGCTAGCATCACTCTAATAGATTTTATCTTCGCAACTGGTGAAAAGGTCTCATCATAGTCAACTCCGGGAGTTTGAGTAAAGCCCTTCACGACCAATCGCGCTTTATATGTGTGTACTTTTCCATCCACGTCGGTCTTCTTCTTGAAGATCCACTTGCACCCAACGGGCTTACGTTCGGGCACATTATCAACCAAATTCCAAACTTGGTTATCATACATGGATTGGATCTCGCTATCCATTGCCTTTTTCCATTTCGCAGACTCTGGGCCTGCCATGGCTTCCTTATAGCTATTAGGTTCATCAAGGTTTATTAGTGTACCATCACTAATATACGTGTCCCCTTCGGTAGTAATATGAAAACCATAAAAATGGGGTTGAACTCTAACTCTTTCGGAACGTCTAAGAGGTAAGGATTCGTCAATTGGTTCAACCGGAGTTTCCTCCTCGGGTTAAGTGCCAGCGGTTGAGGGTCCTTCATCTATCGGCTCTTGAATCTCTTCAAGCTCGATTTGCCTCCCACTGTCTCCTTGGCTTATTAGTTCTCGCTCTCGGAAAACTCCTCTCCTCGCAACGAAGACAACATTGTCCTTCGGTCTATAGAAGAGATATCCAAAGGATTTCTGCGGGTAGCCGATGAAAATACATCGCTCACTACGAGGTTCGAGCTTGTCGTGAGTATCTCGTCTTACGAAAGCCTCGCAACCCCAAACCTTGATATGTGCTAACGAGGGAGCCTTCCCTGTCCACATCTCGTGAGGTGTTTTGGCAACCTTCTTAGTAGGGACTCAGTTAAGGATATGGGCGGCAGTCTCTAGGGCATACCCCCAAAAAGAGATAGGTAGTGAAGCACGACTCATCATAGAGTGAACCATGTCCAACAAGGTTCGATTACGCCTTTCTGCCACACCATTCAATTGTGGTGTCCTAAGTGGCGTCAATTGTGAAACTATTCCACACTCCTTGAGATAATCGTGGAATTCAAGACTTAGGTACTCTCCTCCTCGATCGGATCGAAGCATCTTGATTTTCCTGCCCAATTGATTCTCCACTTCATTCTTGAACTCTTTGAACTTTTCAAAAGTTTCTGACTTTTTCTTGATTAAATAGATATACCCGTATCTACTATAGTCATCGGTAAAAGTCACATAGAAGCGGTTTCCATCCTTCGTGGTTGATCTAAACGGTCCACATACATCGGTATGTATTAGGTCCAATAGACCCTCACCCCTTTCACACGTACTTGTGAAGGGTGACTTAGTCATCTTTCCAAGTAAACAAGACTCGCATGTGTCATCTTCCCTAAGGTCGAATGACTCCAACACTCCATCCTTTTGGAGTTGGGCTATGCGTTTCTTGTTGACATGTCTAAGACGACAATGCCACAAGGATGCCTTATCCATACTATTGGAAGAATCTATGTTCAAAACATCATTTCCTAAGTTATCAACAATCATAAAAGTTTCATAAATTCCATTACATGGTATAGCTTCAAAATAAAAGACACCATTTAGATAAGCTAAAATAGAACCATTCTCATTATTAAAAGAAAATCTAAAACCTTGTTTAAACAAACCATGAAATGAAATGATGTTTCTAGCCATTTCTAGCGAATAGCAACAATTGTTCAAATCTAAACTTAAACCATTCCTAAGCACTAAAGAATACACTCCAATCTTGGTCACAGGCGACGATCTTCTGTTCCCCATGATTAGATTTATTCTTCCAGCCTCAACATCCCTATTTCTTCTTAGTCCCTGCTCATTAGAACAAATGTGGTAACCACAACCGGTATCAAGAACCACAGAAATAGCATGAGATGAATCGTTAGATTTAATTGTATATATACCTACGAAAGACGGCTTGATCTTTCCTTCCTTGATGGCTTGCAGGTACTCTGGGCAGCTTCTCTTCCAATGTCCTATCTTGTGGCAGTGGTGGCACTCTGCCTCCTTTGGGTTAGGGCAGGGCTTAACAGGATCAACTTTGGTCCCGCTAGAAGAGGCACCATCTCGGGCTTTAACCTTACAACGGTTCTTAGACAAAGCCTTCCTCTTCTTTCCCTTTCCTTGTCCAATGGCCAAGACAGGCGCAGCGGGTGGATTGGGAGTTGGTGCAGCAGACTTGTCCTTGAAGTTGCTCTCAACGACCCTCAAGAGACCTTGGAGTTTGCTTAGGGTGACCTCCTCTTTGTTCATGTGGTAGGTCATCCTAAATTGATTATAGCTTAGAGGCAAAGAGTGAAGCACCATGTCGATCGCCAAGTCTTCCCCAAAGTCTACATTCAACTTGCGAAGGCGGTCGACATACCTTTGCATCTTTTGCAGGTGCACGGTAAGAGACTCTCCATGACCCATCTTAGCGGAAATCATGTTAGTGAAAATCTCATAACGCTCTTGTCTCGCGTTTTGGTGGTATCTCTCCAATAAGTCTTGATGCATCTCGTACGGGTACATGTCCTCATAGGACTTTTGGAATTCGGAGTTCATAGTGGCTATCATGATGCAATGTACCTTCGTTGCATCGCGCTCATGAGTTTCAAAAGCGGTCATTTCAGCCGGAGTAGCGATTTCAGGGTTGATTTTCTCGAGCTTCTCATCAAGGACATACTCCTTATCCTCATAGCGAGCAATGGTGCGAATGTAGCTTATCCATTCGCTAAAGTTCGTCCCATCGAAAGTAACCTTTTGACAAAGGCTCATCAATGTGAAAGAACTAGCAGCAGCATTGTTTGCGTTCGACATCTACAAATAGAAAGGACAAAGATAGATTAGAATATGAATCCCTAATTATCACCCAATAAGAAAAATTAGGGCTAGGATCCAACAACAATATTTACATATTAGAAAAGGGATGTCGTAATCCAACATACAAATAATATGAAGGTAAGTGAATGATGATTCACTAATTCTCCACCATAAAAACATAACTTTAAGTCCTAAATGTATTGAGAATTCCTAGGTTCGGATGAGATTCATTGAAAATATTCAATGGCATGTTTAAATCTCGATATGCCCCTCTTGTTTTATGACTGGGATACTGAGGATCACAAAGCGGGTGTGAATTACCATGCAAATTCACATGGTGCCTTCATTGTAACGATCACCTATTCGATGTGTCAGTAAACCACACACGCTCCATCGAACTATGATAAACAATGAATCACCCTTTGCCACCTTTGCTTAGAACCAATTAGTGTGCCGGTAAACCACACACGCTCCACTAACTTCTTTGCAAGGGTGCAAAGTGTAATTTCATGTGATAATCTCTTTGTGAGAGCAGGTTTCTTTTATCAAACAAATGGCTTCATCCTCTTCTTCTTCAAACTCATCAAATCATCCTTCTGCTAAAATTCCTTCGTTTGATCAAACAAATTTTGCTATGTGGAAAATAAAGGCTCTCTATGCATTAGAGTCGGTAGATGAAGACATGTTGGCCATCATCGAAAAAGGTCCATATGTTCCGATGTATCAGCCCCTGAAAAACAACGTTCCTGATGGTGCCATGAAGAAAACACCTAGAGAAAACTGGACGGCAGATGACAAAAGAAAGAATGGTCTTGATGTTCGTGCTCGGGTTGCAATCAACTATGCTTTGCCATACAATATCTTTGGGCTGGTTCAGAATTGCATCTCAGCAAAAGAGATGATGGATACACTGACTGTATCTTTTGAAGGCACTGAAGAAGACAAGGCTACTCAAATAAATGATCTAAACAGAAGGTATGAACATTTTTTTTGCAAAGAAAGGTGAAACCCTGACTCAAACCTTTAACATGTTTAATACTCTTGTTAATGATCTGTGGAGACTAGATCAGTTGAAGCATCGAACTGTTCTAGGGCAGAAGTTTTTGGATTCTTTGGGTGCAGGTTAGGAGAACCATGTTGATGTGCTGAAAAATAGTGAGAAGATCAATACAATGGACTTACAAAGTCTCTATGGAAACCTACGATACTATGAGGAATCCAAGCTTCAGAGAAAGGAGCTGATGAAGGATTCTCAACGTGAGTCATCAGTAGCCTTATTTTCAAACAAAAAGCAAGTGTCAGAGTCAGACACTAAAAACCATTCAGACACTGATTCTTCTAAAAGTGACACTGATGATATCGAAAAGGTTGTGGCCAGTGCGGCTTTGATTGTGAAGACTTTTGAGAAATCAGGCCGAAATTTCTCAAAGTTTCAGAAGAAGATGGGTGGGAAATCTTCAAAAAAAAAATCAGATGCTGATAAAAAGCATGGTACTGATAGGAAAGGGAAAGCTCAGTGCTTTAACTGTGGGAGCACTGATCATTTTGCAAAAGAATACAAACAAAGAACCCAAAGCTCGGATAAATACTGGAAGCAGAAGTACAACAAGCTAGTTGAGAAACTAAAAGCAGAGAACTTGGAACATAAAGTTCTTGTCGCTGAAGAAGAAAAATGGAAGACTAATGAGGAGTCATCAGATGATGAAGTTAAGTGTTTGATGGTCAAGATAGAAGACACTGATGAATGTAAAATTAGCAACAGTTCATTTGATTCTGATATGTCTGATGCAGTGGAAAACTCCAGGAAGCACAACACTGATTCTCCTTCAATGTATCAGGTTCAAAACTTTGTTTCATATTCAATGAATGAAAAAATCAAAATGTTTGAGTATTTGGGTGTTCTTAATTCTAAGAAGAATCAAACCATAAGAGATATGCAAAATCAAATTGATCTTCTTAAAACTGAACTATCCTTAAAAATTAACATTATTAACACTACTCAGGAAACTCTAAGAGTTACTAGTTTATCAAATTCCTCACTATCAGCTGAAATTGATAAAGTTAAAGATCTTTTAAACAAAGAACAAAATGTTTTAAAACTTTGGGCTAAATCTCACAAAAATACTAATTATGTTATTTCTGCTCAAATACCTCACTCATGTGAGAAAATCCCTGGGGGAAATTTTGCTGAAGCAGAAAAAGTTTTTAAATCTCAAGAAAAGGAATCTGAATTTTATTCCATAAATGAATTAAAAGATAGTTTCAAAAACACATTTATCAGCAACACCTTTATTAATCAGAGTCTCGTTGATGAACATTGTGTTACTGACTCTAATGGTGTTACTGAGTGTAATATTGAAATTACTGGAATTGATCCTACTTCTTATCCTGCACATCTTGTGAGACCAATCCCTCTCATTGAAAATATTATTGCATTTCCTATCTCAAACAGAGTGTTTCATGCTGTTCATGAACAACTTGAACAATATACTTATTGCAGTGTTTCAGTACATAAGTCTAAATCTGATACTGATGTCAGCTCCTCATCCATCACTGATTGTAGTTCTTCTGACACTGAATTCTTTAGTAATTCAATGTTAAATAAAAGAACTCAAAGTTCACTTGGTGAATCTTTCAAATATAAATGTGTTAAATCTAAAAATGTGTTTACCAAGAAAAACTTTGGTACTAGAATTTGCTATAAGTGTGGTGATTCGAATCACAAAATCAGTGAATGCAAGTTTGATAAAACATCATTAAGAGCTGATAACATCAAAGTTAGAAATGAAAAATGGACTCTTAAATCAAATTCTTTAAACTGTCTTCCTAAAGAGTGCTATAATATATTGTCAAATAACTTTGTGAATGACCCATATTCCAATGGGTCAGTGTGTTCTAACTAGTTTCTCAGCACTGCAGGGTCAGGAGCATCTTTGGTACTTAGATAGTGGTTACTCAAGACATATGACTGGATCCAAGTCTCTCCTGGAAGACTATGTCAAGAAAACTGGTCCTGCAGTAACATACGAAGACAATGGAAAGGGGTTCACTAAAGGATATGGAAATATCAAGTGCAATAACGTGGTGTTTCAGAATGTTTCATATGTAAAGGGTCTCAAACACAATCTTATATCAATAAGCTAATTGTGTGATGCTGATTATGAAGTTCACTTTACAAAGAAGGAAGGAAGAGTTGTCAACACTGACAAGAACATCGTACTTTCAGCAAGTAGAAAAGATGATATACATATATATATATATATATATATATATATATATATATATATATATATATATATATATATATATATGTTCTTGATATGTTCTCAAGTGACAAGGCACTGATGCAATGTTTCTTTACAAAGTCTCAAACCAATCTCAGCTGGATTTGGCACAAAAGGTTCTCTCATTTGAACTTTAAGAATCTATCCAAAATATCCAATCAAGATCTAGTTAGAGGTCTTCCAAAATTCAGCGTTGTCAAAAACAAGATGTGCTCAGCGTGTGAACAAGGAAAACAAACCAAGTTATCATTCAAACCCAAGTCATGTTCTACCATATCTGTTCCTCTTCATTTACTACACATGGACTTGTTTGGACCTATCCCTGTTCGTTCCCAAGGAGAAAACAAGTATACTCTAGTGGTTGTGGATGAGTTTACTCAATTTACATGGGTGGTTTTCTTGAAGAAGAAAAGTCATGCTGCACAGGAAATTATCTCGCTAATTCGTAAAAATGAGACACTGATTGGTCTCAAAGTTAAGCAGCTAAGAAGTGATCATGGCACTGAGTTCCGGAATTCAACTCTTGAAGAATTTTGTGATTATAAAGGCATTGGGCAAAACTTTTCAGCTCCTTGCACTCCTCAACAAAATGGAGTTGCTGAACGAAGAAATCGAACACTGATTGAGGCAGGAAGGACCTTAATGATTCATGTTGGTCTTCCTATGTCATTTTGGGATGAAGCTATTAATACAACATGCTTTACTCAAAATCGATCTCTAATTCACAGGATTCACAAGAAGACACCATATGAAATGCTGAAAGGTCGAAAGCCGGACGTATCCTTCTTTCACGTGTTTGGATGCATTTGTTATATTCTTAATCAGCATGATCCAAGATCAAAATTTGGGCCTAAGGCTGACAAAGGTATTTTTGTTGGGTACTCATCTATTTCAAAAGCTTTTCGTGTTTTTCATGTGAACAGGCAGTGCATTGAAGAATCCATTCATGTGAAGTTTGATGAGGAATCTTACACTGATTCTGTGATTCGGTGTGACAAAACACATGCTGATGAGAATCTAACAATCTTTGCCGATGGTTAGACAAAACACCAAGTTCTATCACACGCAACTATCGACTCTTACCAATCTTACACTGATTCTGTGATTCGGTGTGACAAAACACATGCTGATGAGAATCTAACAATCTTTGCCGATGGTTAGACCAAAACACCAATGTCTATCACATGCAACAATCCTCTCTTCACCTTCTTCTCACTCAGTGTCTAATGATTCAGTAAGAAATACCACTCACTGATAAAGACTCGACACTCTGTGCCGATGGTTAGATAATTAAACCAGTATCTATCACACGCACCAATCACCTTGCTAACCCTAAAAAAGCAAGTTGTACCTTGAATTGACGATACACTATCTTTCAGCATGTAACTTTCCGTGATAGCAATCTCAGCGCTTCCGCAGTCACTGATTGTCGTTTCATCTTCGGTACAACGGCTCTATTTACCCAACAGCTATTTTTTGATTTGACAGTCAGGCAAGATACGCAGTTATTTTCGCTAAAGATAATCATTACTTTTACCGTTTCATTCCCTATTTAAACCTTTTCACCTTTTCCCCAAACCTTTTTACTTTCCTTCAATCTTCTCTCTCTCTTAATAAAAAAAACCCTAGAATCCTAAACTTCTTCAATGGCGGCATCACTGTTCACCTTCTCCTCCATTTCAAGAAGAGTCGTTCCAGCTCAAAACTCTCCTCCTCTTCCCATACACATCAAAGCCACCAACGTAGCTTTCAACCCTGATATTCCAGATGTTCATCGAGGTCTTGGACTTGATGACTTTGTTAATTTCTTAGTCTCCTGCCGACTCCAATACGCAATCAGTGATGTTCCATCAGAGTTCTTTCCCGAACAAGTCTGTGAGTTCTACTACATTGCAACAATCAATGATGAAAACAACGTCATCTCCGGAACTATTGGCCGTGGAAGACACTCAGTCTTTATTACCACTGACCTTCTCAGTGCTGCACTCAGATTACCAATCTTTGAATCCTTCTCTGAGCTTCCACCTATTGAATGATGTCGACGTCTCTTTGATCAACTGGGCTATGATCACTCAAAGGCTGGTACTCAATCAGCTCTCATTCTGCGTCAATGTATGACTCCAGGATGGAAGTTCTTCACCGGTGCTCTGTGCAAATGTGTGGGTCACAAATCTCGTAGTGGTGATCAACTGAGCACTTATGAGCAACAAGTCGTATGTTCCCTTCTTCTCAACAAACGACTTGATTATGGGGCCTTCTTCTTTGATCAACTTGTTCAACTTCTTCGTGGAAATGTACGCGCTGATCATGTCCCCTTTCCACGCTGGATTGCTCTTGTGCTAGATAAATTTTTCGCTGAAGCTTACTACTCACACCTTGGAAACCCCATCTAATGCCCACGCACGTCAGTACGAATGTATCAGGATGATCCGTTGGAAACTGACATCGGCATCTCTGATCGGATGAGAGAATGGATTGCAAATCCATATACTGTTCCTTCACTAACCGCTGATACTGATGAAAGAGCTGATGGTAACAATGAAGATCATGCTGATCAAGAAGCTGTATCACAGGATGGTGGTCATCTCTCCCCTCAACTTTCTCATCATACTCTCTCTGTCACTGAGAGAGTTCACTCAGCTCAAGAGGAGCCGCTAATTCAAGGGGGGCAACCATCCCAGGGGGAGCCATCATCTCAGGGGGAGCAACCATCTCAGGGGGAGAACCCATTCCAGGGGGATCAACCTTCTCCGGGGGCGCAACCTCACTCACAAGAAGTTCCAGGTACTTCATTCCTTCATATACCGGCCTCAACATTTAATGAGCTTCTGACACTGACTCGGGACATGAGTCAACGTCTTCTACGAATTGAGGCCGATGTACATCAGCTGAAGGAAGTTCTCTTGCCAACTTCTTCCCCTGACCCACAAAATGATGATGATCAAAAAGGGGGAGACACTAATGATGATCAAAATGGGAGAGACACTGATGATGATCCAAAAGAAGGAGACACTGAATATGTTGAGCTTGGATCTACGGACAACACTTTAGTCCAGACTGAGCCACCACAGCCGATGCACGAGTCTGATAAACTAGTTGCTAAGGAGCCTGATAGACCAGCAGATACTGAAAAGCTTGCTGAAGATAGTGAGCATGATGATGAACATGATGATGAGTGTCATATCCAACTTGGCAGCTGAATGGAACATGTCTCCTGATCAAGTTAAGCATTTTCTTGATGAAGCCAATCAAGCTCAACTTCTAAAGAATATTGCTCAAGCTGATGAATCTCTCATTCAGCATCAACTTCAGGTCAAAGGATCCTTTGAAGCTCAGATGCAAAAGTTCTTAGAATATCAGTCCAAATCTAAATCTTCCCAGCCTCCTCCCCGTAACAGCAAGTCAAGGACTGAAAATATTCTTCACAGGATTGATCGAAGGAGGTTTCAAGATGTTCATAAATGACGAGTGAGTAGTGATAAAATCATCAAAGTTAAAGCTTCTAAACCTCGTAATGAGAAAATTCTTACATTACTGATCACTCGTCAAGGTCCTCAACATCCATACACTGAAGTTGTCAAGAGGGACGAGCTGATCAGATATGGATATTCTGAATGGATGGAATTGCTTGAATTAGCATCCAAGCAAACTTCAGCTATCTCTTCTGAACTGACATGTGCTCTCCATCTACTGATCAAGAAAGTTCAACGTTTGGATCTTGTTCCTATACAGCACTCTCAGCAACAAGGCCAAAGTTCCTTAGTTCCTAGAATCCGAAGGACCAGATTTCAAGTTGATGGTGAAGATGTGTTGGTTCTAAATTTTGGTGCTGAAGGGATAAACAACTCTCTTCCTATCGGTGTTGAGCCAGTTCAATATAAGTTCATCTCAGTTCCTGAACATGGAATGTTTTATCTCGATAAAAACAGAAGAATGTGCTTTCAGCGCACCACAGAAATTCCAAGAGCTCCAACAGCACATCTTGTTGGCTTAAGACAAATGTGCATGAGTCATCAAGATTTATCTGGAGAGTTTCACATACTGATTGCTATGGAACTGCTGAATAGAAGACAGGAGCTGCTGGATAGTCCTTACTGGCCTGTGAAAATAGAAGCTGAAGCTGAGTATGAAGAATTTTTGTCCAGAGGTGTTCTCGTATAGCTATTGTTTTGAACATCATCATATTGGGGGAGATTGTAAGGTCGAACCTTATAATATGATGATGTTTGAAACTGATCCATCAGCATCAGTGTCAGCATCAGCATCAGTGTCAGCATAAAAGTTGTTCAGTATATATATATATATATATATATATATATTGTCTTATATGTAACAGATTTAGTATTTATCTTGTTTCCATAGTTATCATATATTAGTTAGCTGGAACATCCCTGATTTGTAGGGATTGCCTATAATAGTTCTATATAATATCTTGTACGGGTTTGTGAAGGTGTTGTCTTTCAAAAACCCTAATAGCCGCTTTGTGTGAACAATAATCTCTTTGTGAGATTATCATTCTTAGTGAAAGCTCTTTGTGATATTTCGTTGTTCTGTTCTTATTATTAGTCATTGTTTGATAGATTGATTGATCTAAGGTCCTTTCATTGCACCAATTCACTTTTCCTAAAGTAACTAAGATTGGGAAATTTAAAAAATATGTAGTTACTTTATATTTCTTATTATACTTTTAATGAGAGGATGAGGTTGCCCTATCCTACCCGTTCGGCTAACGACCCTCCACCGATCAAGCAAGTGGTGGGTGTGAATGTACACCCATTAAGCGCCATTTTATAGGCCGCAACCTTATACCCACCTTATAGATCGGCTTCGTGAATGAGGCCTACTAATGGTAAGACTAGCATTTTAGTTATACATATATATATATTAATCTTGTAATAATATATTAGTATAGGGTTGTATTTTAAACTTTTAAAATCTAGGGTTTGAAATTTAATTGTCTAAACTAAAACTTTTAATCACAAAACATAAATTTCAAAACTTGAGGACAAGTTTTAAATATTTAAAACATGGAGGATCAAATAACAAATAATTTTAATTAACAATTAATTCCATAATTATCCATATTTGATTTATTCAAGATTTCTTGCAAGATAATTACCAATTTAATCAAAATAATTAATTAATTATCATATAAGGAAATTAAATATTTTATTAGTTGATAAATATCTTTAATTAGATTTAGATTATAGTCATATATATCAAAAAATCGGATTAGGGTTGATCTAATATGATTAAGGCAAGTTTCCATAAGATAATCATCAAAAAATCCCAAATCTGGCCTCTCCTGACGCTTGGACTCGCCGAGTGCACCAAGGGACTCGCCGAGTCAAGCCAACTCGCCGAGTCTACAATGGGACTCGCCGAGTCCATGACTCAGAAACATAAAAATCAAAATTTTCAAGCAAGATTCAAACAAACAAGCAACAATTTAATAGAAACCAATCTAGGCTCTGATACCATTGATGGATTTTAGCCATAAGAATTTTCCTATGTGCGCATGCAAAAGCCTAATGCTTGGATCTAGGATTTCTAATTAAACATGCTTTGAATCCAAGACTTCTAATGACTAATTAGGTATAGGAACAATACAAAATCGGATCTAGAAGTTTACCTTTGAATCTCTTTGTTTGATCTTGTTGTCTTGGAGCTCTAGAGTCACAATTATCACTCCTCTAATGGCTTACAAACACAGACTAGCAAGGAGGATGATTTGAGAGAGAGGTTAGGGAAGAAATTCAGCCAGGGTTTCTTTTCTTTAGAAGAGATGCCGAATCCCCTTGCTCTAGGGGTCTATTTATACTTGTAGACTCCTTAGGGTTTCACCTTTAAACCCTAGTTGGATAATCTTTCCTTAAAGCAATCCATATCCTTACCATAGATAAGCCTTGGATGATTTTGAGCTATCCCAAGCCCTAGAATTCGTCCAACCCTTATCACTTAAGGATTTACAGTCTAAAGTGTAACTATCAAACAATTGACAGTTTATACCCTCTTATTTAATTAATCTCTTTAAGTCACCAAGTTAATTCTAATTAATTCTATGACTTATATTAATCAAATAACAATATTATTATTTCATATATTATTCTCATAATATATTAATAATATTTATTCTCTCATAATAAATCATCCTATCAAGTTGCTATGGTGAAGGCAACCCAAAAGGACCATGCACAACCGGGTCAAATACTTGCCTAATATAGTTGCAGCCTTAGACACTACTCCAACAACCTTGTCACTGGTTAGTTGCACTACTACAAGTTGTTCAAGTAGGATGACTTGGTCGAATTCTTGTGTGATAAAGGTCACCTAAACATTAGAGGTGCGAGGCATAGATGGGATCAAACAGACCAATATAAGCAATAGTTATTTAAAATATCATTATCTAGGAGTTACATATCTTATGCAATTAGTAATCGCTACCTATCGAGTTTGATTAAGTTAATGGGATAAAGGTCATCTAACCATTTACTTGTTTCGTTACTTGGATCCTAGACTTTAGTAAATTAATGTTGTAGAAACAATAAAAGGTATTAAATTTTAAATACTTAACATTGAAAATACTAAATGAAATTTTGTTAAATTCTATGAGTAACTATTAATACTCTTACACCCTGTAATTCTTTCTTTTATTGAGTTTCAAGAGATAGTAACATTTGATGGTTATAATTTCTATAACTAGTATAATACATTGAGGTTCTACCTTAACGATAGTTAGAGATTATATATACTAATAAATCCCATACCTGAACAACCTCAACAAACTAGTCAGTCTGATCATAATGCTTTCATGGAAGTGTTATTGTGGTGATATTGATGTGTTTCACATCATATTGGAGTAATTAACCTTGACTTGTAGAAAGTATTGGATAATTATGAAACATATCGGATGTCTCATCAAGTAAAGAAGATATTCATTATATTCATCCATTGAATAAAGGAAAATTTAAGAGATTATTTACTTAAATAGACTTGTAGTTCTGTTAAGGGAAATACATCATAAACCCATAAATCAAGAATGGATCTAAATGATTAATGTTGTTTCTATAATGGAAGAAATTGGACACTGAAATAAGAACTGTTCCTCTGATTTTACAAAGTTGAGGAAGTCTGGCATGACCAAGACTTTAGATGTCTATATGATAGAATTATTTATTTTTTCATCATTCACTTGAGTATTTTATACTTCAGGTGACACTAATAATTGATATTATGTGATAGTGATTGGAATAAATAATCAACTGATTACAAATGAATGGTATTTCGTGCTGAAGATATAACAAGTGTTGTTATAGTCTTTATTTGAAGAATTGATGTTTTGTACCTATTCTTATTGGAACATGTAACTGTTGTAATTTATGAATAAATTTAGATTTGCTTATCGTTTAGTGGATGTTCACATTCATGTTCTGAAACGATGTATTCTATGTTAAAGAATATTTTCTCATAATGTTATTTATGAAAGTAAATTTGTAAGCTTTCATTAAATTGATTGTTTTTATCATAACACCCAAATAACAAATGATATTTGATTAAAAGTTATATATATATATATATATATATATATATATATATATATATATATATATATATATATATATATATATATCATAATCATCATGACTATATAAATAAGAAACACATATACCAAATTCAAAATGATGGAATTTTTTAAGGCAAATGAGCTTGATTCATTTGATATATGTGAACCCTATTTATATGGGAAGATGATTCGTAAGTGTATTTATCTATTAGTATTTAAAGAACAAAAGGCTTGACAAAGAATTATACATAAGTGATGTATGTAATCTTTTCAATCCACAAATAGATTTGGTGATAGACGCTTAGTCATTTTCACCGATGACTTTTATTTGTTATTGTTGAGAACTTTGATCTGCTCAAATTGTTTCAAAGTGAAAATTGAAATACACCTTAACGAGACTGTCATTAACCTTTCATTGCTATAGAAAAATGAGTTTTTTTTTGTAAACCTAGTCTTCTTGGAACATCTTAGGAGTGTGGAATCGATTCACAACTCATTTCATCAAAAACACTTGCTCATCATTAGAATGGTTCTTGTGGTACAGGATCACCTAGTCACTTGGATCTATCTTTTGATGTTCATGGTAGCCTTCATATTCTATAGTAGGATAGGGTCACCTGGCCAATAGTTAAATGTCGATAGTACATGTTTTTGAATAGGATAAAACAAACCTTGTAGCCTGTTATATGATGTTTTTAAAAGAACTATTTACTTTATAAATTTTTTGAATTATGCTCATTGGAACAAATACACACACATACATACACACACACGCACACACACACACACACACACACACATATATATATATATATATATATATATATATATATATAACCAACCAAATAAGTAGATTAAGCACTTTCATTAGACTAAGGATGTAATGGTTTATCTTTATCTGAAAGACATTAAGTTATGGAGCTTATGTTAAACAGTAAGTTTAACCACTCTAGCATCTACTAATTGCATTTGTGTGGATTATCCTAAATGATTTTTTTGGAACATTTTCCAACTAATCCCACCAAATGTCATTCCAAAACACAAATACTTAGAAAGTTCTTTTTCTAAGTGGGAGTAATATGAAACCTTAAGAACTAAAGAACCAGAAACTAAATGCATCATAGTTTGGAACTAACAAGTTTTTTAAATGTTGTTGAAATCTGCTTAATAGTTGATTAGAAACTAATAAAACACATAGAGATGCATTCATGTATGATTATCAAGTATAGGCTTGATTAATCTTCCTTGGTATATTACGAATATAAAGAGTAAGTGAGTTTTCAAAGGAGAAAACATACATGACTAAAAATAATTTAGATTTAACTAACATCTCGAAGTAGGAATCTTATTTATTAGAAGTTAATTGCATATTGTGATTTAGTTATAAATCAATATGACTCTTGTGTTTTCTATAAAGATAGTGGGAGCACAGTAAAATTATTCGTCTTATATGTAGTTGACATACACTTCGTGGAATAAAAATCTACATAGATGGATCATAGCAACTTAAAGGATTAAGTAAAATTGCATTAATTATCAAGGATCCTAAAGAGCTTAAGATAAAGGACTATGAGAGATTTATCTTGTCAAATACCACATGACATATTTTTTAGCACTCCTCAAAATCCTATTACAATGTTTTAAACTAGATAATATGATTGTATTGCATATTTTGTTGCAATTAGATTAATCATATATATCATGATTATGCATGAAGGCCAGATAAGTCATACGCTTAGAGCGTACTGAATGATACCAGTATAATCCGAGAATAAGTAAGGATGTGACTTATAGGAACATTCTAAAGTACTTGACAGAACTAGAGAAATAATCCTAAGATATGGATTATTTGAAACAAAGCTATGTTTAAGTTGTTACACATATGGTACATGGATAGTGGTTTCATGTGGATTTTAGTTACAGTTAAACATCCGAGTTAGAGTACATTGTGGTTTGGAGAACCATATACAAAGATTCTTAATGAATAGTTCATTATGACTATAAGTAATCCGATTACGCAAGTATTGGTATCTAAGTTATATTTAATCATATAATATATTATCAATAGTTTTCTCTATATATGAGTTATACATATAAAACTGAAAATGTAGGTATTCACGAAGTTTATACAAATAAAGTTTTTCAAATCTACTTAACAAATCTCCTTCATTAGCTAAAAAATCAAATTCAAGCTGGTAATATAGGGCCTTGTTGATATAAGTAGACGTATTTGAATGAAACATAATATTTGGATATTGAAACAAGACAAGCAACGTATATTTTAATGAGTTGATATATTGAATATGAGTCTTTCATTAAATAATTGTTGTGTTATATATTAAAATGTTTAATCCTTGAATAACTAGGTTATTAAAATGTCCATAGTCGTTCATGGTTGTGGGAGTATCTATGAGGTAAGACTAATATGAGTGGACTAGTTGATTCTCATGGAGATGAGAATAACAAGAGCTGCTACCAACTTCATAGGTACTTGATTTGGAAATAAGTATTGTACATGACCAGCATCAAAATCACTTTATGGATCGTATTCATTAGTGATGTTTGGATCAAGGTTGTATCTTTGTATTCTTAAACCTGAGATACATTTTTGGGACTTGAAGTGTAGGAATTATATCATGCTTTGACATGGTTTAACGATGTTCCATAAAAGGCGGTCATAAGATCCATCGTTGGGTATGACATGAACTACGTGATAGGCATATGTAATCAAGATGGGATTTGTTCCTTCTATTCATTGAGAGTTAAACATCTAAGAACTTACCAAAAGTTAAAGACTAAATGAGATTGATGGCGATCCATATTTCATGTTCAACATGATGTATGAGACAAAGGAATAACTGATACCACACCTTTAGTAATTATTGTTGCTTATAACTCCTGAAATTGGTTGTCGATGACATGACACCCTTCATATGTTGTTAGGGGTAGTAGCTTGTTGCTAGACGTCAGCTACTGTCAATGTCAGTCTATAATGAATCTTGTGCAAGTAGGAGATTATTGAATATATATGCCTAAGAATCATTATTGAGTGATATTGCTTATAATATATGATCATATATGGTCACACTTTATATATTTCTTATTAATGTGATTATTAATAAATAATATCAATTATTGTATTTATTAATAGAATAATTATTGTTTTAAGAAAATGATAATTATAAGAGAGTATAACTAGTTATTATTTCACATGATATGGATTAATAAGTAATGCATAACCTTTTGGACTAGTTGAATCCTTTTGTCTTTTACCTAAAGATAAAGTTTATATTTTATAGACTTTTAGTTTATAAAATTTAAACAATTCTTCTTCTTTCACTAGTCATGACCGAAAGTAAGAGAGGGTATGGGAAGGTGTTTGTCAAACACCTTCCCATGTACCCCATTCCTTTAAAGTAAGGTTATTACTTTAGATTATAATATGGTTTTGCGTTTGCTTTTTCATGAGTATATAAGAGAGTGTCTTGCATGAGTTTTTGGCTAGTTTTTTTTGGTTAAATCTCCTCTTTTCTTCTCCATGGCTGAAGCTATATTCTCTCCTACTATTCTTCTTGTCTTTTGAAATATCTTGAAGAAATGGTGCTCTAAAGTGGTTCTCCTTTAGTTTTTATTTGAGTTAAGCACTTAAAGGCGTAAGTAGTACTTTTTTATTTTTTCTATATTCATCAAAACCAAGTGGGTTCAAAGACTTCAAAGGTTTTCATTCTAAAACACTATTTGGTTGTGTTTAATATGATCCTAACATCTATAAATGGATCCTAGGTGGTTTGGTTTTGTTATAAATTTAAAAATACACTGGTTATTTTTAATGCTTCCATTGACCATTTTTTTTTCGAAAAACACACTTATATTTTGTATAAAAACCCATCAAAGAACCCATCCCCTATAGAATTATGAACAAGTTAAGATACAAATAGGTTTGAGATAGGAGACATTCACCAAAAATACCAATCCATATTACGAAATTTTAACCTATTTTTGATCCATTTAAATGTATTAACACTAATATCATATGTTAGTGTTAAAACAACTTTTCTCTCCTTTTTGAAGACTATCCTATTACGTCCCTTCCAAATCGCCCAAAGAGAGGAATAGACAAGAGATGCGGTCAACTTCTAGATCCTCTTACTATTTGTGATTGAATTTAATAACTCCATAAGATGCATACTATACACAGGCTGTTCACCAAGAGTGGTAGACCATGTAGTCAACCAGCTCCAGATAGCTATAACAAGGTGTAGGAAAAGAATAAATACTTTGTGCACTCTTCCATGTATCGACATAGAGGAGAAAGATTGGAAGAAACATTTACTCCCCTATTCACCAAGTTATCATAAGTTGGAATCTTGTTTAGGGATGAGCGTTTGTACCAGGGGACCTGCCGGAACCGGAACCAAATAGAACCGATCGGGCCGAGATCAGGACGATATTCTTGTGGATTTTTGGAACCAGAAACCGATATAACTAAAAAAACTGGTAGAACCGGAAAAAACCGGAACCGTATATTGCTATTTCTCGAGGACCGGTTCCAACATTGAAGACACAACAATAACCGGTAGAATCGGCGGTCTGGTTCGGTTCCTATTCTCCACCAAGTTCGATTCCTGGGCTGGTTCCGGTTCGGGCCTGTTCTAATGCTCATCCATGATCTTATTTTAGAAATCGCCATACAAAATAGTTACTTTTCAACGGAATCCGATTCACCCAATCAAATTTCAAATCCATGTTAACACGAAGATCATTAATAATATGTCTCAAAGCCTTGACTAAGAAAACTCCTTTTGAATCACCTTTCCATAGCCACCTATTATAGTCACTACTAAACTGAAAATCTACTAATATATCTGATAAAACTAAGAGTTGGATACTCCCTGCTCCTCCTTAATTGTCGAGACCAATCCCAACACCGTTGTACGTCAGAATCATTAACATTAAGTACCCTATCCCTGATCAAACCATATTTGTTTTTTTTTCAATCGCATACAAGTTTAGACATATATCTTTTAAAGGGAAAATCCTTACATCAAATATCTTTCAAAAAATGTTTTGTCCCCAGTTCTAGCCACTATTTTAAACATGTTTCAATGGACATCCCTCTAGCCACCATCTCTTCCTTGATACAACAAATGCTTAGCCAAAAGCTTTTAAATGTAATTTTAGCCAGGGTTTTTCCATCAACTAACATGAGATTATAAATTGACTTAATACAAGAAAACCAAAAAGAATTATCCTCACTTTTAAGACGCCACCTATTTGGCAAGAAGTGCTAGGTCGGCAGAAGAAAGATTACCTACACCAAGACCACCCATTTTCTTTGGTTTGGTTACAACCTCACACGATACCTAATTGATCTGATTTATGTCTCTACCACCCCATAGGAACCCCCTCCTAACACCTTCAAGTAAATTGATAATTTTCCTTGGCACACGAAATAACGAAAAATAATAAAGGGGAAAGCTATTAAATATCGAATTAACGAGTGTCAAACGACCTCCGAAAGATTAAGATTTTGCTTTCCAAACGGGAGGGTTAATAACCAACATATGATAACTACCTCAACTTTCTTCAAGATTGTCATGGCATTTTCAGTGAAAGGGGTGAATGATGTCGGGGATATGCAAAAAATATATCTAATATGCACTGAAATATGAATAAAAGAAACACAACTAATACTAACTTAGTTAGAAAATATTTAAGAAAAATTAAACACATGCAACCTTTAAATGTGTGAATGCTGACAACTACAAAGAAGATTAAGATATTTTTATATCGATATCTATTTTAGTGATTATTTAAAGAATGCACATAAAACTAAATATTAGTATGCTCTTCGAATCTGTAACAGGGAAAGAAGTTATGCTCATCGAAAGTTGTTTAGGTTTCGCAAATGAATATATTTGTCCAACAAATTGAGCATCTCCCATCATTTATGCATATCCTATGATTGAGAATACAAGAAGTTGCATAAATTGAAATCATTGGTGAAGACCTAGGTAAGGGTCCTAGATTAATACATCTTGGTGTATGAATGTTTCATCGTGTTATATATATATATATATATATATATATATATATATATATATATATATATATATATATAAATATAATTTATAATTGTATTTTTAAACATTTGTATATATTTTTTTAAAATCTTAATAAATCTTTTAAGTATTTTTATATATCTTTTTGTCGTACTTTTATGTATATTAAGCATATAAATATATTTTTATATATTTATTTTTATTTTTTAGGAATTTTACACAAGTAAGTATGCTCTATGTATATTTTTGATGTATTTTTATGAAATATATATATATATATATATATATATATATATATATATATATATATATATATAAATAAGCATAAAAATACATAAAAAATATATAAATAAGAAAAGAATATGTAAAAATAAGTAAATATAGTAAAAAAAATGTATATAAAAACATAAAAAAGAAGTGTTTATACATTTAAAATACGTAAAAATATAAAAAAAAATACGTAAATACGTGTGTGTATATATATATATATATATATACACACACGTATTTACGTATTTTTTTTATATTTTTATGTATTTTAAATGTATAAAAACTTCTTTTTTATGTTTTTATATACATTTTTTTTACTATATTTACTTATTTTTACATATTCTTTTCTTATTTATATATTTTTTATGCATTTTTATGCATATATATATATATATATATATATATATATATATATATATATATATATATATATATATATATATATTTCATAAAAATACATCAAAAATATACATAGAGCATAATTACTTGTGTAAAAATTCCTAAAAAATAAAAATAAATATATTAAAATATATTTATATACTTAATATACATAAAAGTACGATAAAAAGATATATAAAAATACTTAAATGATTTATTAAGATTTTAAAAAAATATATACAAATGTTTAAAAATACCATTATAAATTTTATATATATATATATATATATATATATATATATATATATATATATATATATATATATATATATATATAACACGATGAAACATTCATACACCAAGATGTATTAATCTAGGACCCTTACCTAGGTCTTCACCAATGATTTCAATTTATGCAACTTCTTGTATTCTCAATCATAGGATATGCATAAATGATGGGAGATGTTCAATTTGTTGGACAAATATATTCATTTGCGAAACCTAAACAACTTTCGATGAGCATAACTTCTTTCCCTGTTACAGATTCGAAGAGCGTACTAATATTTAGTTTTATGTGCATTCTTTAAATAATCACTAAAATAGATATCGATATAAAAATATCTTAATCTTCTTTGTAGTTGTCAGCATTCACACATTTAAAGGTTGCATGTGTTCAATTTTTCTTAAATATTTTCTAACTAAGTTAGTATTAGTTGTGTTACTTTTATTCATATTTCAGTGCATATTAGATATATTTTTTGCATATCCCCGACATCATTCACCCCTTTCACTGAAAATGCCATGACAATCTTGAAGAAAGTTGAGGTAGTTATCATATGTTGGTTATTAACCCTCCCGTTTGGAAAGCAAAATCTTAATCTTTCGGAGGTCGTTTGACACTCGTTAATTCGATATTTAATAGCTTTCCCCTTTATTATTTTTCGTTATTTCGTGTGCCAAGGAAAATTATCAATTTACTTGAAGGTATTAGGAGGGGGTTCCTATGGGGTGGTAGAGACATAAAGCAGATCAATTAGGTATCGTGTGAGGTTGTAACCAAACCAAAGAAAATGGGTGGTCTTGGTGTAGGTAATCTTTCTTCTGCCGACCTAGCACTTCTTGCCAAATATGGTCAGGATCTTTTACGAATTCATATATTCCCACAAACTATTTTATGTGAATATTTTTAGAAAAAAATGACTTCAAACATTAAATCGGTCATATAAAAGTGTATTCGCAAAAAAAAAAAAAAGATTCTCGAAAAAAATGAGCACATATGAAAGTTATTTTTGACGAACATATGCATTTTCGACATTAATGCATATATGCACTTTTCGTGTGTGCTCATTTTTTTTAGAACTGTTTTTGCGAATACATTTTTATATAACCGACTTAATGTCTTAAGTCACTGTTTTCTAAAAAAAATCCACATGAAAAAGTTTCTGAGTTCATGAGAGAATATGCATTCATAAAAGATCTTAACTCTCTCTCTCTCTTTCTCTCTCTCTCTCTCTCTATATATATATATATATATATATATATATATATATATAAAGAGAGAGAGAGAGAGAGAGAGAGAAGAAGAAGAAGAAGAAGAAGATCGATACACAACCAAATAAAATTTATAAAACCATAAAACTATATTTATAACCATATAATTATCATATTAATGACTTCGATTAAAAAAATGCACGATAAGACTATACACCCTTCTCTATAGACCAAGTATAATAGAAATTCTATGTTTTTTTAGGGATGAGTATAAAAACCGAAAAAACGAACCATTACCGATAAAACCGAACCATATTTAAAACCGTTTGATTTGGTTTTTATTTTTGATAACAGATATCTAATGGTAAGTTATGATCTTTATATGGTAACCGACCCTATATTAACCGAACCGTCTATATCATTATATACTTGAAACTCCCATGTATTTTTCGTTTCACCACATTCAGTTGAAACTCCCATGACTTTTCAATTTCTTTCTAATAAAAATTATAATTTGGTTAATTAGGTTAAATAAATATCAAACCTAAAATGTAATCATATATAAACTAAATTTCAATATTAAAATAATATCTTTACTTCTACTTATAAAGTTATTTTTTTAACTTTTAAAATATTATAATTAAAATATTAGTTTTAATATATTGTTAGATGTAAACTATTATCATTTTAAAGATACAATTTTGGAACAATTTGTATAAAATACTTAAATTATTAATTTAAACATAATATTACAGGGTCAACTTAAATATAAATTTTAATTTAACTCAAACAACCCAAATAATATTTTATAAATAGTTAAAAGTGATAAATTGTAGCGTCTTTATAATAATGATTATAAGTTAGTTAATAAGATTAAACAAATATCAAACCTAAAGTGTAATCATAAATAAACTAAATTTTAATTTTAAAATAATATATTTACTTCTACTTATAAAGTTATGTATTTAGATTCTAAAATATTATATTTAATTTATTAGATTTAATATGTCGTTATATATAAACCATTGTCAGTTTAAAGCTACAACTTTTGAACAGTTTTGACAAAATACTTAAATTGTTAACTTAAATTTAACATTACAATGTCAACTTAAATATAAATTTTAGTTCCCTTTAAAAATCAAAGAATATTTTCTAAATAGTTAAAATTGATAAATTATAGTGATAAATGCGAAAAACTAAAATGTAATCTCGATTTAACTAAAATATTTCCTAAAGATATTTTTATAATTGTTAAAAGTTTTTAAACAAGTAGCTTAAAATAACTTACAATAACAATAATTAAAAATAACTCTATAATAAATGATTATATTGTTATCTTGAAAATTAAAAATTAATGTTTGATTTTTAAATAATTATAATGTTAGAAATTAAAACATTAAGCAAATAAATTTTAAAAAACTAATTAATAATAACAATAACTATAAATAACATTATATCATATATTATATTTAATTTTATTCATGTGTAACTCGCGGGTAAAAGTCATTCAAACGATTGAGATTATGAAATTATAATAGATGAATATATTATCATATAATTCAAAATAATGAATATATTATATCAATTTAGTATAAAAATTAGTATATCAAATTTAAAAACTATTGTTATATTTAAAAAAAGCATATATGTGTAAAGACTTCAACTATATAGGTGTTTCTGCGCAACGCGCAGACATTCGCCTAGTTATATAATATATATAGATTATGTAATACTAAATAAACTCAATAGCAAATCTCAAAATCCAACATCCAATCGTCCATAATTAAAATTACCAAAACCCAAATAAAATAAAAGCCTTTGATTATTGAAAACATTGGCGGCATCTACTGTTCTTGTCTTCTCCCTTCTTCGTTAATATTCATAGTCGAACGTCCACTTGCATATCACGTCTCTTGTTCATCCCCTTCGGATTTAGGTATTTTTTTATATCCTTCTCTTATTTGTTTTTTGTTTTTTTATATCCGTTATTTTGTTTTGTTTTTTTTTCATGTTTTACTGTAATTTCCGTCTTCATTCGTTCTATGTTTGTTTTTGAAGTTTGTTTTAGTGAATTTAAATTCCAATCTCACTGTTACGTGTAGGACTGGCAAAATTGTACCACAGAAAACCAATCAATATGTCACGACCAACCTAAAAATCTTGGTAGCCAATATATTTGGTAGCTAACATGCTTGGTTGGTAGTACCCTACCATTTGATCAATGTTGGTATAGTAATGGTATAAAAGTTTGAACACAATGGTAATACCATACCAAACAATTCATTATATATATATATATATATATATATATATATATATATATATATATATATATATATATATATATATATATATGAAATAGTATATTTGAGCGGTTAATTGTTTTCAGTGTTTACAATTTTAATAACATTATATTAGTCATTTGGTCGTATTAGTCAATAGTTACTACCACGTTAAAACAAAAAATTAAAATGTTACTTTAGCTTTACTTCTGTTGAATTCTTTTGTAAACTAAAAGAACTACGTAACTAATTTCTATACTAAACATCAAAATCCCGATGTCTTTGCTTATTTTTAAATCTTGCAAAATAAAATTAAAAGAAGTTGGTATATACCATTATCAATTTATATCAACCAAACTTGTTGGTAGCCAAATAAATTGGTACAATGTATACTTTGTATGATACTGGTAGCGATTTTTTTATACCAGTTATAGTTGGTACGGTATATAGTTTATAGAAATATGAATTGCTACCATACCAATTGCAACCCTACTTACGTGACCTCTTAAAATGCTAAACCCAATATCCACAAATTTTAATGAGGACATATTTTCAAGAAATATTGTAAGTACACCTAAAGTACATTAAAAAACCAAAATACAACATGTGAGTGGGATTGGAATTTAAATAGCTTTTAACTCAATCCTAAAATATTTAAGTGTCATCACTCATTCTGTTGATGACATATCATCTATAATTCATTATGAATAAAATTTTAGGAAATTCTATATGGAAGAAACGATAAAAACCAAAATAAGAGTTTTAGGGATGAATCGATTCTGGTCATTGGTGTTACTAATGAAAGCAATGAACCAATAATTGATGTTAGTAGTGTTAGGGGCAGGATTCTTAAATCATATACATGATCTTTAATATTGCTACAGGCTCAGGATCCTTAAACACATCTCAGGATCCTGATTATTATCATTAAAATTTATTAACACTTACAACGACTATATTCTACTTTCTTTTTCTCACATATGCAGAATTAGTCAACTAAGGACTTATTCTCAATAGATAATCGTCTCAACCAGGCAAAAGACCCTGAATACCAAGTCAAAAAAAGTTGATATGTTGATTCTTGGAGGATCCCAATATTATCGGACTTATTGTTATTAGCATTAGACTATAAATGACACATGTATTACACACACAAGACATGATTAGCTTATCTACGATACTTGTACTGGCATTTACACATTCATCTTTGTAATTAACATTTTACGTCAATAAAATCATCAAGGCAGGTGATCATAATCACCATCCAAGGTTTTGTGTCGGAGATCCTATCAAGGATCAAGGGCTTTCCATGTAAACCATTGTGTCACATTGTCTACCCCTTCATACTTGTTTTACCTTGAACATCATAACCTCTCATACAATTTGGTTGATTATTGATTGTTCATTTTTTTACCAAAACAATTTGGCGCCCACCATGGGGCCGTGGTGTTCGTAACCTTCGAAAAATCATTTCTACTCAACCAACCTTATCCTCATCCTCTATTCATACTATTCCAACCAAAAACCTACCACCTTCTCCGAGCTGACCCCCTAGTCAGAGGAAAGCACCCGACACTTCTAAGAGAAACACCTATTCGGTCATCAGCCAAGGAAGTTTGGGATGTGGAGGACTCCATGATCCTCCCGCCATGGTCTCTAATATTGAGCTCATTGCCATGATAAGGAAAATTACACAAAAGATGTCCCAACAACAGGAGGATAACAAGACTCTGTTTAAGGAAGTGGAGAGGATGAAAGTCAAGATCCAAAGATCCCAAGAGACAGCACCCACAGTCATGCAGCCAATGATCCTAAACTTTGATACCATAGGATCCTCAGGGAATCAACACGGGAATACGATTCTTGCAACTGCCGCATCACCCTGGATGACAACTCCAATTAATCGAGCATCTATGATCCATGATCTCGATGAACCTTTCACTACTCCTAGAAATACTGATACTAGTAACTCCAAAAACAACAATACTTTTAATACCAACTCTATGAACCTTGATGCAGGAATGAGTCCAATCATGGCCAAGGAACTTCAACAATTAAGGAAAATTCTCTCAAATGTGTCCGGGGTAGTTCAACCTATACCGGAAGCATCTCCCACAAGCCACATGATCTCAAGATTTACTCTTGCAATAGCTGACACCGAAGTTCCAAAGCACTTCCAAACTCCCAACATGAAGCCTTATGATGGAACTAATCCTAAGGAGCATGTGGCGTAGTACCGAGAAAGGATGTAGATCATTCTCATCCCCACACACTTGAAGGAAGCTTTCCTATGCAAGGGCATTGGTTCAAACCTCACAGGATTAGCTCTTAAATGGCCGTTGAATGTTCCTCCTTATTCTATTACATTATGTGCACATTTAGTTAACATCTTTAATAATCAATTTTCTTGTAGCTGAACATTCGAGAAGATCACCATTGATCTCTATCGGGTGGTTCAGGATCCTAAAGAACGACTTAGAGACTTCGTTAACAGGTTTGGCAGGGAAGCTCTGGGTATCCCCAACATTGACATGACGACTGCAGTTGAGGCCTTTAACGTGGGCTTAAAGAAGGACTCTCCTTTCTACGAAAAACTCGTAATGACTCCATGCAAAAGGATGGAAAAACTTAGGAGCAGAGCAATAAGGTTCATAAGGCACAAAGAAGACAAGAAGATCCAAAATAAGAGCAACCCACCAAGCTCGTATGAGAATCCTAACGGGAATGCCGAATCTAAGACCCAAAGATCCTTCAAATCAAAGCCCTATTCAAGACCTGATCATCATAGGGTTAATGCCCTTGAAAATGAAGGAGAGGAACAGGAGCTTCCTAAGATCACTGACTATTGTTTTTTTATGGATGTTTCAGGTCTGATATATGCTATGCAGGATCTTTATGATAAGGCAGCATGGCTGAAGAAGTGAGATAAATCCACCAGCTGGAAGGACAAGTCTAAGTGGTGTGCGTATCACGAAGACTTTGGTCATATGAGAGAAGATTTCATATCTCTAAGGAAGAAAATCAGTTACGTCCTGAGCAAAGGACACCTTATAGAGATCCTCGGAAGAAAGAAAGAAAAATCCAAGGAGAACAGTGAAGATGGTCACAAGATCCCGGAAAAACCAGGATCCCCTCCCGCAGACGCTAAGATAATTAAAGTCATCTTAGGAGGTTATAACATTTGTGGTACCTCTTATTCTCAAGCTATGTTGGGTCAAAAATATGGTTTATACTTTGCTTTTCTAGGAAAATATATTTTTATTTAATGTTGTATGTGTTTACGGTTTGTGTGTATGGCCGCACACCCTATGTACGGCTGTACACAGGGTGTGCGGTTGTACACATGTGTATGGCTGGAGGTCCATATAAATTGAGGAGTGCATGTGGGAGTGTATGGTTAGAAAAGAGAGAAGGCTAGAGAAGAGAGAGAAAGTTAGAGAGAAGAAGTGTGTGTGAAAGAGAATCTATTGTATGGAGCATCATTGATATTGAATACATCATTAGATTCTTAATCTTCTTCTTCTCCTTCTCTTCTATATTGATCTGACATCATCCAATTGATTGGGATTCCGCACCATCAATTGGATCTGATTGATACACAAGCAATTTTGGGGACTTACAATTGGTATCAGAGCTTGGTTGTATCAATAAATTTTTCCAGATCTGGAGCTTATTTGATCTTATTTTGAAAAGAGAATAGCGTTTTTGGATAGATCTCGCAAAAATAAGGGGGGTTACTTCTTTGTATTTTTCATAAAAACGAGTTTTTGATCGAGTTGTAGAGCAAAAAAGGGTGAAAAACGTCGTTTTTTTTCGTGAATCTGTTGAAGGTGTGCGGCCCGGTTGAAGGAGTGTTGCTGGTTGAAGGTGTGCGGCTCAGCAGCCTCGGTGTGCGGATCAGTGTGTGCGACTCGGACGTGTGCGGTCTCGTGTACGGTCCAGCTCCTTCGCCTCGGTCTCGGCTTCGTGGCTTCGTCCTCGCTTCGCAGCCGTCCTCGCTTAGAAAAACGAAACGGGAATTGGGGCTGCCGGGATTCGAACCCGGGCCCCTTGGTCCAACATCCAAGCGGCTTACCATCTCTTCTAGCCAGAATCTTGTTATTTAACTCCCGTTTTTTTCTTCTTAAAGAATCCCATTCGGTTCCAAACTTTCACAATTTGACAAAATCAGCCCAAAAATTAAAAATTTTATTTTTTAAAATTCCATTTTCAACCAAAATTTTAGTTTTTAAATTTTAACTTTTATTTTTGACTTTTTACTTAAAATTTTGACTTTGACTTTAAATTTTGACTTTCTCGTTTGACTTTTAATTTTTCAAATTTGGCTTTTCGGTTTGACTTTTCAAGTTTGGCTTTTCAAGTTTGACTTTTGAGTTTGACATTTTAAATTTGACTTTTAAGGTTGACTTTCTCGGTTTTTCAGTGAAAGGGCAATTAAAAATATATAAAAAAAATTAATTAAAAAATTAAAAAATATACAAAAAATAAAAAAAAATAAAAAATGAGTTCCACATCAATTCCGGTAAATGAAGTATCATGTACTCCATCTTGTAAAGCTACGATTAAATTTCTTCGCGAACAAATTGATTTGCTAAAAAGAGAAAATGAGGACCTCAAATACGAAGGCTAGACTCTAAGGAAAGGTCAGAAACCTTTAAAAGCTCAATTAGAGGCCAAGACTAAGGACTTTAGGAAATTACAAGAAGAGTACAGCAACAAGTGTGAAAATTATGATCACATTAAACGCAAACTTGCTGCTGTAACTGAAGAAGTTGATGCTTTGAAAACAAAGTATGGAAAAACAGATGTTAGTTTCAAAAATTATACTGCATCAAGTAAGACAGTCGAGTCCTTAGTAGAAAATCAATTGAGTTTTAAAGATAATCAAACCAAGGGTCTAGGGTATCACAGTGTTCCACCTCCTTTTAATCACAATTATAACCCACCCTTTGAGACCAATGAGGAAGAAATGCCTGCTCAGTATGGCCAAACCCCTGCTCCAGATTCAGTTAAGACTAAACAATCAGGGCCAACTGAGGGTGCTGAGCTGACCGATACTAATGCTTCTACTTCATGTGCAGGTAAAGTAGCAAAGGATGAGAACAAGGAGAACACCTTTGAACAAACCAACATCTCCTTGAACTCTGAATCTGTTGCTTCGAATTCAGTTGCTTCTGATCAACCTGTTGTTGAGAAGTACAGGCCACCAAGTCAAGTGAAACAACCGACCTGTTGCAACTGTGCATGTGGGAAAAGCAAGAGACAAGGCAAAGACACGCCACCAGGGGTAGGAAGAAACAACTCCACAGTGAAGAAAAAGACATGCTTTCACTGTGGAACACCTGGACACATTGCCAGAAATTGTCCTAATAGAGCATACGTTCCCTACTATGCACAAGGCTGGCAAAACGCGCCAAGGGGGAGATACTTCAAAAGAAACCCCTCAAGGTCGCGTTCAGACCATGATGACTGGAATGCGCAGAAGGCCAAGAATCAATCTCACAAGGCCAAGAATCAAAACCCAAGGGCAAGAAGGGAATGTCGGCCAAGAAGCCCAATCCAAGAGATGCTCCCGTGAAGCCAAAATCAAAATCATCTCAATGACCGAAATCAACTTCAAAATCAAGTGCTGAGCCACCCATCAGATCGAAAAAGAAATGGGTTAAACCCAACTACAAATGGGTTCCAAAGGCTCACTCTCCCAAATCAACTAATGACTCTAATATTTCTTCATCTTCTATTTTTGATAAGCAGGACATGTCATGGGAGAGAGTATCGTGCAAAGATGACAAAGGTCGACCCAGTTTCAAAATGGACTGGGTTCCAAAGACCAACTGATCCCGCTCTGTGTCGGAGCAGCTATGGAGGCATATCATCAGACTTCGGTTTGTTGGTAGTGGCTGTTCCTGGCACTTGATAGGGGACGTCTCTCAACTGTACAACATTCAGACATTGTTTGAGAGTATGTGTCCTTTGCGGGAAGGGAAGAAAGGAAGGGATCACATGGGGTCTGAGATTACGCGTGCTGTTCTCAGATCTTCTGGATGCAAATTCAATCGGTGACTTACGGTTTGACTTTTCTTCTCTATACTCCTGAGTTTTTCTTAAGCTGATTCGCTTTAAAGACAAATTTTTGTTTTAGGATAGTTTAAATTTGCGCATTTACTTTCGTTTCTCTCCTATGCACAAATTTAGGGGGAGAAATAAAAACAAAACAAAAATTAGAAAATTTTAAAAAACATAAAAAATTAGAAAATCCAAAAACATTAGAAAATCAGAAAAACAAAATAATAATATGTTGGTTATGGAATGTGCTTGAGGGAGATGTTTTCGGAAGTGATATTCTAAAGTGATAACAGGCAACCAGAGTCTGTGTAACGTACCTGAAGTTGAAGGGTCTATGCTCTGGTTTGATGCGTCGGTAGGCGCGGAAATTTTTTAAATGGACTTGACTAAGGAGAGTTGAACTTAGGAAATTTATAGACTTGACAAATCTTGACCTAGTTAGATCTATTTAGCCTGACAATACGACGCTCGGATAGGTTGAGCAGGGAGATATATATGGGAATCTACTCGTCACAATAATTGAACCCGTACTTGGAACCGTGGTTTAACTTTTCCTCGATGTGCGGATTCTTTCCTTAATTCCAGTTGGATGGAGCGACTAGTAAATTCCGATAAATTAGGTTTGTAGAATATCATTTTCTTTCTTTCCGTCTGTTAGTCATATGTTGTCTCCTTTGCGCGACTTCCAATCCGACCTAGTACACAACATATGCAACTCTATTTCTCTGCAGGTTATATATGTGAAAGACTTCTTATATGTTAGCCATATGCTGTCTCCTCTGCGCGACTTCTAATCCGACCTGGTACACAGCATATGCAACCTTCTACTTCTCAACCCCTCTGAAGAAATAAATAATAAGCAATAGAATTCTGAATCTATCCTCTCTCTGAATGGTTGTCTGCTCACCCGGTGTAAGGAGTACTCTGGAAGTTCTTGATGGCTGGGGCATATCAGGAAGCGAAAAACACGTTCTAGTACAATTAAAATTGAACACTCAAAGATTGTCTATAGATCTCACTGGTCAATTTAGGTGGACAACAATATCCCTGGTCGTCGTCAACTACTGGTCCTTAAGATATAGTATCTAGAAACTTAGGATCAGATATAATATCTAGGAACTTAGGATCACATTGTCTTGTCACTTATAGTTCTGTTTTCATTTGTGTGCTAAGTTTTCTTTTAGTTTTTTTTTGTCTTGAAAAGTGATTTCAGGTATAGATAAGACTCATGGAGTTTGTGTTGAAGATTTCTGAGCCAAAGCCTCGTCCGTGAGCATCGAAGAATTCGCATTCGAAGGAGCAAGAAATGAAGATTATTCTTTCGACATTCAATCTGTCAACCCCAGAAGCATGGTGAAGCTGTACTAGAAGATTATGTGACGGATTGCATTGAAGCCTCATCAATCAGTCTGCTGCTATCTTAAACCTGCTGAAGTGATCCAGTAGATTATTTCTCTCCGTTGTTCTCTCTGAAGATTCTCAAGCTGAAATCGCTATTTTTCAAGAATCTCTACAAGAAGTCTCCTCACCTAATGTGCGTTCAATGTCAAATTCTGCAGAAATCCCAACTGCTCAAGATGAAGTCATTTATTAAAGATTCATATGTTCATCTTGATGTTGTGAAGCAATTTGAAGATTAATGCTGAAGCCATGCTCCCAATGAAGATTAACAAGAAAAGCCAGCTACTTTTTAGGGGGAGCTTGTTGGGCCAATTAGAAAAGAAAGCTATAAACCAACGGGGAGATTGTTGGGTCAAAAATATGGTTTATACTTTGCTTTTCTAGGAAAATATATTTTTATGTAATGTTGTATGTGTTTGCGGTTTGTGTGTACGGCCGTACACGTGTGTACGGCTGCACACCGTATGTACGGCCGTACACAGGGTGTGCGGTTGTACACATGTGTATGGCTGGAGGTCCATATTAATTGAGGAGTGCATGTGGGAGTGTACGGTTAGAAAAGAGAGAAGGCTAGAGAAGAGAGAGAAAGTTAGAGAGAAGAAGTGTGTGTGAAAGAGAATCTATTGTATGGAGCATCATTCATATTGAATACATCATTAGATTCTTAATCTTCTTCTTCTCCTTCTCTTCTATATTGATCTGACATCATCCAATTGATTGGGATTCCACACCATCAATTGGATCTGATTGATACACAAGCAATTTTGGGGACTTACAAGCTAAAAGGCATGCCAAGGTGTCTTAAGCAGAAAAGGAAGAAAGACCACGAAAGAATACCTCAATCATAAATGAAGACATGACATGTGTATATAAAAGCATTATAATTCATGAACTTAACATTGATCCTTCTTTTAGACCAATACACTAAAAGAGAAGGAAGTTCGCACCCGAAAATTCTTGCAAAATCCAAAAAATCTTCCAGATAATCACCGAACGGGAGTCGTTCCCTTGAACTAGTCTCTTGAACTTTCAAGGTACGCCTCTTATACCAATTATTGAGAGAAGAACTTTGGGAAACACTTGAACAAACGTTAGTACAAGATTACAGTTGCGGAATAAGTTAATCTCAAAGGGTCTTGAAAGATCAACAATAATAAGTTATATTTGTTAGTTTGTTAATTGTGGAAATGTAAAGTGCTAAAATGTAAAGGAAATGTAAATGACAAGTTATATCAAGTAGACACCAGACTGATTCATAACACGGTTTGCAGTCAAACACGAGTTAGTATGTGAGATCAGTTTAAAGTGAAGAGGATCTTTGATGATGATCAATAACATAAAGATATGAAAAAGTGATCTTTTTATTTCAGTGAGAAGGATCAAAATATCGTAGTAGATAAATAGTAAGAGATGAGATGTATTTAATACAAAGCATGAGCACTGTATTTATGGACTCTCCAAAAGCTACATCAAGAATAAACAAATGATAAAACTACTAACTAGTATGGCCATGCAAGGTCCATTGGATAAACAAAGGTTATCACGCTAAATTAGTTGGACGTAAACAGTGTTGTAAAATTCGCCGAGTTGGCCGATTACTCCTCCGAGTACTCGTTACTCGGCCCCTTAATGAGGCGAGTTACAGAATCCCGAGTACTCCCCGATCGGCCCCTTTACTGAACGGAGTAGTGTTGTAAATCACGAACAACTCGGTGATTTATATGTATAATATACTTAATGATTTATTATTTAACACACACATGTGATTATTACTACGTATATATCTTAAATTTTCAGTAATTATTCACGAAGTGAGACCATTATGTATTTTTTAGCTTTTGTGTATTCACATGTATCTAATTTTGTTATATATTTCAATCAACTTATGATTTTGACATATATAATTTCCCTAAAAATATTTCCACATGAATTACCAAATCCGAGTACTCCCGGGTACTCGCTATTTGGTAGTCGGCCGAACAGATACCGAGTAACGAGTTGTGTAACCGTGGACGTAACTAAGTCTTCACTGTGGTGGACAAGTTGCGGTAGGGAGACAGATTTCGGTCGCAGAAAGGTAGTTGTGGTAAGAGAAATAGTTGCAGTAGGTAAAAGATGATTTGGGATCTCTAAGTTAAAGAGGGTCACTTCTTTGTTCTAACATTTCCCCCCTAAGTGACCTCTTAAACTTCTCCTTCATTACTTATTGAGCTTCAGAAATTTGATAAGTAGCCACCAAAACTTTATCACTTCTCCTAACCAAGTGATTCTTCTCGTAATCTCATACTTCACTTCATCAGTTGTATGCTTAGTCCTCTGAGCTGAAGCCAAGGTGACTTCAAGTTGTTTGCGGGTCAGTCGATGCATTGTGGAGATTGGGATGAAGTATTTGATATCATTGTTGGCTCTTTTATACACAACTCCAAGTTCAGGGAATTTGGTTGCTCCTAAGGACCTTTCTTGATATCCTTCATTGAATACTAGTGCAAGTTCAAGAGCTGGGAGATTGAACTTTTGGGCGAGTACGGGATGAGTGTTCGCATCAATCTTAGCAAAATCATAGACTACTGACTTGAGAAATTCATAGGCTTTCTCATACGCAATCTTCATCTTCAGATGTTTCTCAGACTTGATTTGAAAGACCCTTACAATCAGAAACACTTCCTTAGGATTTATGCAAGGAAAATCTGCTTGAGTCCTAATGTAGTCATCACCTCTTCTTGTAAGTGTATACTGAATGAAGTTTGTCTTCATGAACTTCCTTATCTTGAAACTTTTAACTGCTAAAGGTCTATCATTAGACCAAAATCTCTCAAATTCAAATCCATGCTTGGCATGGAACATGTTCAGACGTTCAAACTCGAGAGGTAGCCTTTGATTATCAGGAAGGCTGCAGTCAAAAGGTTCAAATACAAATAAATTTCTTGCGTTGGTAGAGATCGGAATATCCCAGTATCCATCCAAAGGTGGTTCAACATAGGTTAGAACTGGCCTATAATCATCATCAAGTAATCTTTGAGTGGGATTAACCCAAGAATTGATCAGGGTTTCATCCATGGTTGTGTCGAAACCATGTTCTCTCCAAATTAATTCAACGAATTTTGCTGCTTAATCTTTCTTCCTTTAACGAGTTGTAGGAGAGTCAGTGGAGTACTCAGAATACATTGTTGGTTCCAAATTCTTGAAATGAGGAGGAGTTTCTTAACGAGGATGGGATTGATCTTGAACTTCTTCTTGTGGGGAATCTTGTTGTGGTGGAGGAGAATGATGAGATTGCATCGGAGTTGATGTTTTAGGAGATGGTTGTGGTGTGGATTGTGGAGTTGAAGGCTTGTTTTGATCCGGAGTTGGAGGAGTTTGATGATCCGAAGGAGTATTGGAGTATGAAGGATCAAATTGTTGATTGAATAGACTGTGGTTATTGTTGGAATAGTGTCTAAGGCTGCAACTATATTAGGCAAGTATTTGACCTGGTTGTGCATGGTCCTTTTGGGTTGCCTTCACCATAGCAACTTGATAGGATGATTTATTAAGAGAGAGTAAATATTATTAATATATTATGAGAATAATATAAAGAATAACATATTGTTAATTTGATTAATATAAGTTATAGAATTAATTAGAATTAATTTGGTGACTTAAAGAGATTAATTAAATAAAGGGGTATAAACTGTCAATTGTTTGATAGTTAAGCTTTAGACTGTAAATCCTTATAGATATAGATGGGACGAATTCTAGAAGCTAAAGGATAGCTAAATTCGTCCAAGGCTTATCTATGGAAAGGATTTGGATAGCCTTAAGAGAAGATTATCCAATTAGGGTTTAGGTTATAACCCTTAAGGAATCTACAAGTATAAATAGACCCCTTGGCATAAGGAAATCGGCACCTCTCCTAAAGTAAGAGAACCCTGACCGATTTCCTCCCCTCTCCTCTCTCCTAAATCATCTTTCTTGCTATTGGTGTTTGTAAGCCATTAGAGGAGTGACATTTGTGACTCTAGAAGCTCCAAGACCACAAGATCAACAAGGAACTCAAAGGTATGGTTCTAGATTTGTTTCAATGTTGTTATTTAACCTAATTAGCCATTAGAAGTCTTGGATTCAAAGCATGTTTAATTAGAAAGCCTAGATCCAAGCATTAGGGTTTTGCATGCGCACATAGGAAAGTTCTTATGGCTAAAACCCATTAGTTATTTCCCCTTTTGAGGAATCTGACACTTGCTGATCCTCAAACCACTGCTACAGTCCGTCGATTTTGGATAATGTTTCGGTGAACTGTTGCTTGATCAACTTGAAGACTTGGAGATTATTGGGGATTTCGGTGTTAAACAAGATTTGGTGGATTTCTTTGGTAAGCTTGAGTATTTCATTGACATGAGATGGAGCAGAGATAGAACGTCTAGTATTGTTGATGGTGGATTGGAGGACTGCAATGGCTGACTCATAAGCATTGTGAGTCTCTTGTACCTGGTTCTTTGAATGAAAAACTTGACTTTCAAGAGTAGACTTGATTTCTTCTTTGAGTGCAGTCACCTCTTTGATGAGGTTTTCAGCAATGGATAAGAACTGTGTGTGATCCGCAGTGCAACTGTTATCAAGGGCTCTAATACCCATTTCCACTTTCAATGACATTCTCTCTGCAGCCAACTAATTCATCTACATTCATCCGTCATCACACACCAACTAATTCGTCTACCCATGTTCTACCTGACATATTTGTAGATATAACATTACATATATAGCTTAACTCATTTAAAACCTATATAAAACATCCATTCCATGCTTATCTAAAATAAACAACAATATATAAATACATAACACATATTTCGTAGCAAATACTGAATACCTATATGTTAAAGAAAGTAACTATACACTCACTCATAACATAGATATAATACATTCAACCAATACTTGTACTAAGATCGTGTTTATGAAAGGGACTATACACCCACACATATAAACAACTTTATATTATAAACATAGCACGTATTTCATAGCAAATACTTAATATTTATGTGTTAGAAAAAAGTGACCACACACTCACTTGATCATAAGATGATTGGATAGCACTACGACTCTAAGAGTAGAAGCTCTTCGGTGAAACTAGAAGGTCTTCACACACCGGGCTTCTCGCAAGCAGAGCTTCGGCTCAGAAACTCTTTTCTTCTTGGGATCTTCGGTGCTTCGGGACTCGCTTCGACTCGCAGACTTTGGTATTACTAGATATTTCCCGGTTCTATATTATTTATTATTCGGACTCCACCACAGAATGATTCTCTGTGTTTGCATCCGGTTCAGATCTTATGATTTTTTGAGTTTGGATTTTTGATATTTTGAAGACGAAGATTATTTTGGCGATGTGACATCACACTTATTTTTGATCTTTTGATCAAATTTTTGGCATTGCTAGACCATGTCTTTGGATTCATATTATTTATTATCCGTACTTCATTTGTTGGATGCTTCACATTTTTAGCAGATTATTCTTTGAAGAATTTTGGGTGTATTATGATTCGAAAACTAGAGATGTTTTTCTGACTTTTTGAAGCCGAAATGTTTCTTTTATTGGATCTTCTACTTGCTCATGGTGTTTATGACTAGTTTGAAGATTTGGATCTTATTTTTCTGCTTCATTGGTGGTGCTTTGAAGTCGAAGACCATCACTGTTTAGAGATTCATGGCCAGTTTCAGACATCACCGACACTTCAGAGTTTCAGAGACATTTCAACATTTGGTTCTCATTATGTTTCATTTTATTACCACACTTGCTAGTCGGATTAATGTATTATAGCTTTTTATCACTTATTGTATCTCTCATCATTTGCGAGCATTTAGGGAGAGATTGTTGGAGTATGGAAATGCTCTACAAATAATGAGTGATAGTTCGGTTATTTATTTCCCTTTATTGTATTGTTGGTATGTTCTCTCTACTATATAAAGAGAGAGTTTGTCATTTAATTTGTAACTGTGCACAAAATGTAGTTTTATAGAGATAGAGCAAGTGGTGGATCTCTCCGACCAAGGGAGAGTTTTCTCTCCCACCCATGTTCTTGTATTATAATATTTTATCTCTATTTTCTAATCTTTGGAATTTCTCATCATATGTTCTTCATGTTCTTCATTTTTATATTTGTTAAATCTCAATATATTATTCTTCCGCATCCACCGATCATCAAAATGGGTCTCAACAATAGCAAACATCAACAGATTCATATCAAGATCCTCAAAAAGATGCAAACCTTTCTACGATATCTTGAAGAAGAATAAAAGATTGGAATGGACCTGGAGCACGAAGAAGCCTTCCAAGAACTTAAAAGATATTTAAGTTCAACACCACTATTGTTGAAACCTATAGATGGGGAACCAATCCTCCTCTACCTCTTAGTATCCTCAAGCAGGGTGAATGTTGTCCTAGCTAAGGATCTCAACGGAGACCTACCTCCCGTCTCCTATGAAAGTAAAAGTCTCTTAAATCCCGAGACAATGTATTCCCATATCGAAAACTTAATACTTGTATTGGTAATTGCTTCCACTAAATTAAGACATTACTTTGAAACACATACCATACATGTAAAAACTAACTATCCCATTAAGAATGTGATGAGAAAACCAGAGATGTCAGGAAGAATGACAAAGTGTTCTATGAGGCTGAGCACCTTGGACATAAAGTATGAGCCAAGATCTGCTATAAAATCTCAAAGCATTAGCGGACTTTGTGGCTGACTTCAGTGATGATCTACAAAATGAAGTTGAAGTAGAAGCTAAGGAACTCTTAGAAGAAGGAAACATGGGAAAATGGATATTATTCATGGATGGAGCATCAAGTCAAATAGGAATTAGACTGGGGATTATACTAAAGTCGCCAGAAGTGGGGCATCCTACCCCAGTCAATAAGTTATGAATTCAATGCAACCAACAATGAGGCGGAATACGAAGCACTCATCATGGGATTGCACTTGGCTAAGGATATCCAAATCAAGAATCTTCATGTATTCGTTGATTCATTATTATTGACTAATCACTTTAATGGATCCTACGCTGTAAAAGGTGGAATATTAGCACTATATCTCGACATCAAAAAACTAGCCTCCAAATTTGAAACCTTTAGCCTAGATCAAGTTCCCAGAGAAGAAAACTACCGAAGAAGATGCATTGGCTAACTCATGATCTTCTCTAAGGATTCTACCAGAAATGAGGATCCCTATAACCCACATACTAACTCCAACAATAGAAGATCCCTCTGAGAAACCAAATGACCCTGACCGAACGATGAATATAGCAACTATCGGAGATCCAAACCCACAGATCCCTCTTCAAAGGGATTACGATGAGCAAGATCCTCAAAGAAATCCAAAATCATGGATCCAACCAATTATGGAAAATCTACAGAATGACACGATCCAAAAAGAGGAAAAAAGTGACAGAGCATTTAGAACAGGGTTCTCTAGGCTTGTAATAATCCAAGGTAAATTATATAAAAATTTCATGGCAAGTCATGTGATAACCCGAAACCTCTATCTTGTACACTTAGTCAAATTCAATCAATGTTAAACTTGTTTTGTTGATTTCTTGTGTTGTTTAAGGGTTCATTTAAGTGTTCTAAGCTTGAGTATGACCAAAGCCAAGATCAGGAACGAGTCAGCAAGTCATATAGTGACGAAATCAGGCCATACACCCATTTTGGAAGAGTGTGCGGCCGTACACATGGGTGTATGGCCGTATACACCCCCATGGTGACATACCCACCCCTATATAAAGGGTAGACTCGTTTCCTTTCATTCCTTTAACACCTTGGCAGCAGACAACACCATTCCTCTCAAGTTTCCTCAACCACGAACCCTCCCAAGGCTTCAAAAACATGAGTAATCCATCCCTTAGTCGGTTGTGCTGGAAGAACCACTTAATCTATGCCTTGAATCATTAAGTCCCGTCATGTACATCATCTCTTTGAAGCAGTGTGCCCGCAAACCCACATAAGGTGGCCTCACACTCCTAAAAGACCCTCCAAAGTGAGAGTTGGACTTCCATACTCGACTTGGACATGAACCTAGCTTTGCTACACCTTAGAATTAGCATTTTTGGACATCATCATGTAGGGTGTACGGCCGCACACACCCTTGTGCAGTAGCACACTCCTTGTGTGCGGCAGCACACTCCTGTGTGCGACCACACACACACCCTAGGACCACATACTCATTTCTAAGACCTTAAACTTGTACTACAACTTAGTATGGAACTAGAACACTTCATGGATGCAAATATGGACCTTGAAAACACCTCAAAAGCACCTTCCATCACGATTGTATGGCCACACGCCCATTGGGCCGCACAACCATGGTCGTACGCACCTTTAAGGTGGCCATATACCTCCCTCATGTAATCCTTTAAGGTTCAAGCACTAAGTGTAGGTAGTCTCAAGTTCTTAGAGTGGTTCTCCATCACATTTTGTAGAGAAATACCTTCATTTGACTCCTTTATGTGTCATTACATGTTAATTAGGATCAAATCGTGTTCAAGGCTTCACTTGAACATCCGGCATTCCGTATCAATTTTCTTTCGAATCGCCTGAGGTGAGTTCATTCCCCTACGCTTTTCTGAGTTTTTCATGTTTTCAGGGGGGGGGGGGGGAGGATACAAGCAAAAGTACAAGGAAACTTGTGCTCAAAGTATATATATATATATATATATATATATATATATATATATATATATATATATATATTTTAAGATAATTATATTTTCAGAATGCTTTTAACACGGAAAACAGTTTTACCAAACGATTAACAAATCAACTCGTAGAAACAGTTTTCAAAACTAGAGCAATGATCTTATGAATACTGTAGTAAAATGTATCGTTTTATAAAGGATTCATGTTAATTACAAAAGGATTTTCTATATTATTACTTGTAAATTTGTTAGTCTAAGTTGGAGACACGTCCTTGGTAACACTCACCACAAGAATCAGAGTGTAGGACTAGCACTTGTGACCATAATCTCTTGTAGGGAGAGCGTGACTGTTGTGTATAGATCTATAAGAGACTGACAACCCCGCACCTGGCTGCTAGCTACAGTCGGACCGGCAGGTCTACGGGTGACAAAGTCATAAAGGATACCGGCCGTTTCAGGCCATATCCAGTCAGTTATGGTTATAAAACTCGCAACCCAGATAGCAAAGATTTACTTTTGTGATAATGAATCAAGTGAAAAAACCTTATAGTAATAACCGATTTGATTACTAGAGGGTATTAATAGTACCTTCAGGATTTAGTTCATCACGTTTTCTTTTATTAGTTTTATTTATGTAATAGGGCTAATATATCTCACTGGGAGTAACCAAGGCTTTTAAATGAAAACTACGTTTATCGATATAAGTATTGTAGATACTTGTACACCTTAGTTTAGAATAGACAACCAACCATCAACGTTTAGGGAAAATATAGGATTTTCTCGGGATAACTCGGCTTTCAAAAACGCTTTTCATAAGAAAATATAGGATTTTCTTGAGTAACACTTTTCAAAAAGATCAAAGAAACATTTTCCCACCAAAACTAAATGCTTATGAACTCACCAGTTTTATGCTGATATTCTTTCAAAACTGCTTTTATTCTCAGGGAATTAGTAGATAGGTACTTCCAGGACTTTTGGAGAAGTCGGCACGTTAGAGTCACGTCTTTCTATTTTACTTTCGATAAGAACAAAAGTTAGTATTAAGACAGTGTAAACCTTTTTCATATATGTATTCAATGTTTGGTTGTGTTTACTATGCTTGCTATGATACAATTGTTGTGATACTACGCATGACGTCAACCACCCTCGAACGTTTCCGCCGTTCCGGTTTGGGGGTGTGATAGATTGGTATCAGAGCCCTTGTTTATAGCGAACTAAGTATACCACACCTTACATGGTATAAAAATATAAATACTAAGGGGCCTAAGTGCTCTAAACTATTAGCATACTTTCCAAAAATATAAGTATTTTTATAACAAATTATATAAGTATACCCAAGTACCAAAATCCGTGTCATAAGTAGAACAAAACAAAAGTATTTGGATGTTGGATATTGCGGTTAAACCTGGGTAGTTATGTAATCATTTCTAGGGTTAATATAGCCTGATCAACTATATTCATTCGAGACATGACCAACATGTGCTTGGGAGTAATTGTGGTGTTGCAGCAAGCCTAAAACTTACCTAGATACCAAAAGAGTTCTAGAATCAAGCATAAGGGGTAAAATACTATAGGAGTATTTTAGGATGCTATAACGACCGAACTGGAAACTTACCCAAGGATCCATTCTTGAAGAATCAAGCATGTGGCTATAATACATTGGAAGTATTATTAGATTTGATGCCTATTAACTATCCCTTTACCACCATCTCGCGTAGATAACATGGCCGGATTCCATCTCCCTGGCGATCCATACTTTCCCAACCAAGGAGATGATGGATGGCTCGAACCAGCGCTAGAAGAGAACCATGAGATTACTTTGGATGATGACTTCGCCGAACCATTTCGTGGAGAGTCTGACTTAGAACCCGAAGTCAAGAACCTACCTCCAATAGCCCCGATACCAAATCCTAACCCCCTAACTGAGTTCAAAGGCCCAACGCCTATGTGGGTCAGAAGCCTGGATAGGTGGAGTCACGAACAAGGCCAACCTCGCCCGTACAATGGGGATCGCTGCTTCTGCAACGTGAACGAGGGAGGCTCTGCAGACAGAGCCCTTCCAATCATAGTCCGTCGAGTGGCTCGCAACGTTGAACTAAACGTGGTGGCCATTCAGCGAACTATGGAGCTTGAGGCAGACTCGGATGTCACAACTGTCATTTTGCTAGGAAATTCTATTCTCTTGTAAACATCATCCATTATAAAAACTTGTACTCTTAGTGAATACTATACTCTATGCTTGATCAAATACATCTCATATGTTCAAATAATGGGCCTAAAATAAATTTGTTTAACCTTAATGGGCCATAAACCCACTCCTTTTACCATTTTGGGCCGTGAACCTTCCAAGGGCCCAAGGGGCCAAAAATTTTCTCTATGGACTTCATAATTTAGAACCAAAGAAAGAATTAGGCCAAACTAATTCATCTTCCTTTCTCTTAAGCCCAAATTCTAAGCCCATTATGCTTACTAGATAAAAAAAAGAGAAAAAGAGGAAATAACATGCACTTGACACATCATTTTTGCATGGTGGTTCTCCATGCAACCATCACTTCAAAAACCCTCTCTCTTCTCTTATTTTCAGCCAAGAGCAAGCACAAACACATACATCTTCAATCTTTCCTTCAAACACTCTCAAAATCATCTCAAGAGCTCTCCCTTTCTCCTCAAAAATTTCTTGAGTTGTGGGTATATTTCAAAGAGCTTTCATCAAATCCTTCACACTCTTGGTAAGTTACCATCTCCTAGTAGTTGTTAACTTCCATTTTAATGATAAAAATTCTTCCTTACATAGCATCATTTCATGTTCTAACTCCCTAGAACCATCTAAGTTCGAAATCCTCCTCAAGAAGCTTCCTAGGGCCGAGATCTACTCAATTTATCACCAAGAACCAAAAACATCAAAGCAAGGTGAGTTCATACCCCCTTTTTTTGGCTTTTACTTGTTTTTGGGTAGAATACAAGTTGATTTGTGTAGATTTATGTGTATATGCATGATTATGTGTGTTTTCTTGAATCATTTGGTGATTATGTGTTGCTTACTTCATAAGTCTAAGAATATGGAGTTTACCACTTGGATCTTCGTAAGAACCTTGAGAAAAATATATGTTATCACATATAATACATGTAAACTTGTAGATCTGGGATTTATAAACTTAAAATAGCAAAAACAAGTGTTGTGAAGAAACATGAATAACTTATACTAAAAAATTAGCTTTTGACAAAAAGGTTTTATGCCAATCTCGAACTGTTTTGACCCCTTAATGGTAATATTTTTCAAAACTATTTTACATGCTCAAAGTTCAGGTTTATACCTTTAAAATGACTACTCTCATGTTTTTATACGATTTTCTACAATTTTTGGCGAATTTTACAAAACTGCCTATCATATTTGAAATAATATTGGACCAACCTGTGAAAGTGAGTAATTTCACACTAGTTTGAGGCCATCAAAAATTATGATAATAATTATGAAAAAAGTAGACAAAATTTCCAAACTTCCTGAATTTACGGATCCAAATTTCAACTTACCATGAATTTTCTACGAAATTTCCAACAACTAGGTCAGAAAAGCCCAAAACCAGAAAAAATGTGCGTTTCACAAAAATCAAGGCAAAAATGATATTTTTGATGAAAATTGGTTTAAAATGTTATTTTTACCACAAAATAGTCATCAACACAAGTTTTGAACAAAATGGAGGCTAAAGTGTTATTCTTATAAAAATTGGGCCCTAAATTGTAAATTTTGGCTTATTGGGCCAAGAACGTCATTTTTACAAAAAAGTGAACTTTTATGCTATTTTAGTGAATACTCGAACCAAAACCAACGATAAACTAACAAACGGATTAATTTGATCATTTTCTAGTTTATTGGACCTAAGTGGCCCATTTATATGTTTGATAGGTCCTATATACTATTTATATGTTTATTGGGCCTCATTGACCCATTAACATGTGTGACGGACCTTGGATACCATTTGTGTGCCATTTGGGTCTGTAAATACCTTACATATGAAATGGGCCTTAGTTATCCTTTCATATATATTTCGGGCCCATGTTATGTAATCTCGTTCCAATTAGGCCTTGGAATGATTTACATGTTTAGCGATGCCTTAGTGGTTCACTTACATGGTTCATTGGGCCTAGAATGAGTTTATACTTTTCTTCGCGTAAATTCGATTAAGGATCTAGTGAGTTTTGTCAGTTGGCACCTATTAAGTGTACGATCGTAGCCTATAGTTATAACCAGAGTCTCTTGGAGGGAGAGCAGGGATTTGTGTATAGATCTATACGGGGATGACACCCCACACCTGAGCTGTTCGCTACAGTTAGACTAACTTAGTCAGGGTGACGAAAACCTTATAATCAAAAATCAAAACTAGCATCCAACATCGCCAAGACAAGAGAAATTGCCATTATTTAGTATGGTTATGACGACTCACTTAGAGGAATTAATGTTATGAAGTTTACGGAAGACCATTCTCTTTTCTCTTGGATTACTTGGAAACATACTCGTACTGGTACTCAATCTCGGGGGTTGGTATGGCAACTTTCTCTTTTACAGACAACATCGGGTTGTCTGGGAACATTCTCTTTACATTCTCTTTTCCCTTTTAGTCAAATAAACAATAACATACATGCATTAATACAAGATCTGACACAAACATACTAAACAGTTTGCAGAAAATATAGGATTTTCTTGTGGTTTTCAAAGTTATACAAATCATTTTCACAAACATTCTTATGAACTCACCAACATTTTTATGTTGACCGTATTCAAAATAACTTGTATTCTCAGGAAACCGTTGACGCAGGATGAATGAAACAAACTAATGCATATTGTGTTATATTTTGTTTCATCACACTCTTACTATTTTTGCATGTAATATTCAAATACAATACTCGATGTAAAAAATGAATGTTGTTGTATTACATGTGTGATGATGATGATGTTATGTTTCATTTATATTCACTGTATTGATATTTCAAGATGAAGTCACGCACAAGCCCCCGGACATTTCCGCCGTCTGGTTAGGGGGTGTGACATAGGATGCCAACACAAACTACATTCGCAATCTTCTAGTTGCTCATAGGAGAACTGTGAGGGACAATGAAGCTCTGCAACAAGAGCTAGCTACCAATCGATTTGAGGTCATAGAGCTCCGAGCATGCCAGACAGTATACGAGGGCCGCCTGCTTGAGATGGAGCGCCAACTGGCTAACTTAAGGATCCGTCCGAGGAGTGCCCGTCGCCGATAGGAGAATACTGTACTTAGCCTTCCTTTTAGTCTAAGTAATAACTTTCATATTTTTGTTCTAAGTAGCTCTTTTCTGTAAAGATCTATGTCCTTCATGTTGCCAAGATTCTTTCCCTGTTAGAATGACTTACACCTACTTTTAGGTCAAGGGTTCCGAAATATGTGTAATCTCAGTTTCAGTTATGATGGCAACAATCAAATTTCAGTTAAAGACTATCTTTGTCAAAAGTATACCTTAGATCGATAGCATGCAAATTAAGCAACTTTATCAAGGTCCTATCACTGTTTTGGCTTCAAGACATGTATCATAGGATGAACTTAGACGATCATTCCTTTTCCCCATCAATTTCATATCAGTCTCCATAAAAAGCTACGATGTCATAATCAACATGAGATGGTTGAGCCCCAAATTGCGCTGATGTCCTTTGCATTCGAAAGGGCGATTTGTCTCAATTTTTCCCCGTGACGAATCCCTCACTGGTTATAGTGACAAAATTTGTTCGAACCTTCATATCATTTCCTGCGCCAAAGCCCAGAAGTATCTGCGAAAGGGATGCCATGCATTCCTGGCTCATGTGGTTGATGAGACGCAAAAAGTTAAAGTCCCCGAGAGCATCCCCGAAGTCTGCAGCTTTCCTGATGTCTTCCCCAAAGACATTCCAGGGATTTCTTCCGAGTGTCAATTTGAATCCCATATCGACTTGATCCTCGGGACTACCTTATAGCTAAATCTCCATAGCGTCTAGAGCTGATGAAAATGTGAGAGTTATCCAGCCAGCACAATGAGCTGAACAACAAGGAGTTCGTAAGTTTATTGTATGTGAACTTTATTGCGATCAAATCTTTATCTATTCTTGCTAGGACCACATCATGGAGATGTGAGTCGAATCAATGAGAGTCAGATAGAAAAACGGGAAATCTTAATGCATAGATAAACATTTAGGATACATCCAGAGGCTTTGTTGCTCACAAGCTTCTTTTCTTAACATGTAGCAGAATCATGCCTCCGAAGAAACGTAACTAACCCACGGGTAAGACGCCAATCCTCCAGATGGACTCAGCTACATTCCAAGCTACTGTCATAACAGCGGTGGCAGTCTCCCTAGCTGTTCTTAACGCCAACAATACAAATGTGAGTGGAAGTGTTAATGGCAATCCAAATCTTGGTGTTAACCAATCTCAACAAAAAGTGCCTACTAGAAAGGACACACCTGATCTCCAACCTAACATCCTAAAATGAAAGTTCAAAGGGAGTTATTCAACCCAAAGACCTACTGAGAGGTAACGAATTGGGACAATCAGTACCCCAGTCATCCTTGCTGTTCCAACACCAACCATACCTTACTGTGGAAATCTCACACACTGCAGCAAATGCAACTACCATCATCATGGAGTCTGCCGAGTGCTGCATTGCACTAGATGCAACAGGAAGGGACACACCACCCGCACTTGTAGAACCCTAGTCAAATTCATCACTCCGACTACCAATGTTATGAAAAGTCCAACCTGTTACCTCTGTGGAAGTGTAGGACATTTCAAAAGAGACTTCCCAACAGAGAAGAACAATGAGGAAACAGGAGGAGTCTGACCTCAGAAAATGTGGAAGCATTGAAGGACCCTGCCATATTTTGGTATGTTTTCGAAGACCCCGATAATTGTTCATAATTTTGATTACTTTCTCATCCGGATTAATTCACGAAATCCTTATAAGGTTTAAAGCCGTAATGAGGAAATTATGATAGTTTAGTGAAAACGCTAAGGTCAGTTGTAGTTATACATGACTTTTATACACCAAGCGATTATAGGAAGATCTAGTAAGGATCATTTCATAAAAAGTTCATGATTTTGATGTATCAAAACCCTTGTACTTGCGATACACTACAATTTCGAATCAAACACAGCAAACACCAGAGACATTCACCCAAGGGCAGTAATGTCCTAACAAAACGATCCTTCCAAACTAACTTAACGCATAACACTACGACGTCGTCCCGCTTAGTCTGACTGAGTCTATGTATACTAAACCCTTTTGTCTTAAATCGTTCGATCGCAGAACTCCCTTCGCTCGTAACGACAAATTAGATGCGAACTTCGAAAATTCATCTCTCTTCGATACCCGAAAGTATTCATGCGAAGAGTATCACCTACAAAGAAATGGATAAAGTAAGAGAACAACCCAGACAATTATAGAAACGTCGTGAGACACTTATCTACCCTTAGGGGAACTTTCTTGCAACAATTGTGACTTTTCTGATGGGTTTTGAGCATTCTAGCACTCCTATGGTGTACATGCAACCCTAGAAACCTTGGATCTATGTTTGACTATGATACATGCAAATAATTATTTTTCCAAGGTTCTTATCCTATCTAGCATGGCATGGGGAACTTGAATCAAATAAATCTAGTAGAATTACTTACCTTATAGTTGTAGTTGATTGCTTGGAGTTTTAGAGCCTAGCACCAATAATGTGGATGCCTCAAATGGAAATCACAAACAAACTTTGGAACCTTGCGAGAATAGTCACAACTATATTGAAATTGGCCATCTTACTTTACTCACCACAACTAGTGTGATTTCAAGAACCAAAGCCTCCTTTATATAGTGTGGTGGATTAGGATTACATCCATGTAAACCCTAATACCCATGTCTCTTCATTTCCATGAGATCCATGGGTTAAAGCTCCATGGAGTATCCATGGACTTTCCAAGCAAGCCTAGCCCATTCCAAATAAGCATTAGCCCACACTATATAAATATAAGAGCCCATATTTAATTAGTAATACTTTTGATCTCTAAATTAATCCTAGATTAATTATAGATCAATACTAATTAAATAATATGATTTTATATTAATATATTATAACTTATAATATATTAATAAATCATAACTTATACTATTCTCAAGAGATTATCCATAAATTGTTCTGGTGAAGTGCAACCCAAATGGACCATGCGGGGCCGGGTCAAGTACATACCAAATATAATTATGGACTTAGACACTCTATCCAACAGTCTCCCACTTGGATAAGTCTAATAACTATAATTGCAAGTATGACTTCAGGAACCGATCAGCAATCGTAGTTCTTTAAACTCTGCTGAACTAGAACGTGCCATTTTAGATAAGTGATCATATAATCCTCTGTTCTAGATATCAGCCAAACAAATACATGGAACATGGTCTTGCTTATTGTCCAACATTTGTTTCCTGATTTCCGATTTGTTTGACATAAAACTTAACTGAACACATCAATTTAGTTCTGATAGGGCCCGGTACATAGGTCAAAACAAAATCATCGAGGGGCCCTGATATCGCTTCTAATCCTAGAAGGAACAGATAAACTTCAACTCATATGTTTGCTCTACTACTTGTTGAATTACACACAAAGGTACGTTTTATAACATTGTGTTACCAATGCATTTTCGTACAATCAATGCATAACCAACTCATAGGCAACAAATCATATCTCTAGGTTTGAAGACTTATATGATATTACCGTCTCATGATCACTCGAGATAAATTCCATGAAGTGATACAAGTGAGCGTGGGTTGAATCTAATACTCAGAACTTTTGAGCACTGAGTGTTATAGCCCCGCTTTGTCTAATATCTTAGACCTCTACAAGCCAACCCATGACAGTCTTGATTCATATCTACTTCTAACATATGACCGACTATGGAGATTTTGAATAATATGATATAAACCATAACATAATTATTTTGGAAGTCAAAACATGCAAAAAGAAATAATAGTAAATGATTGACAAGTGATAACAACACTTTACTCATAAATAACAACTTTTATTCATCATCAAATGTCAATTAGATTTTACTAATTTCAAGATTATCTAAGTACTAGAACTAATATCATCCTTCAGCCCTATGCTCCGAGCATGTTGGAGATGCTTAGCCCGAGTCAGTCCCTTCATGAGGGGATCTGCTGGGTTCTCATCCGATGATACCCTCTTTGCCATGAGGATTCCTTCTTCTATTCGATGTCTGATAAAGTGATATTTTCTTTCAATGTGTCTGGATCTCCCATGATCTCTTGGTTCCTTGGCTAAGGCAACCGCACTATTGCTGTCACAGAAAATCTGCATTGGATCCTTTATAGCTGGTACAACTCCAAGGTCTCTGATGAAGTTCTTTAGCCATATAGCATCCTTTGCTGCCTTGCTTGCTGCTATATACTCTGATTCACAAGTGGAATCAGCCACTGTCTCATGCTTGGAACTTTTCTAAGTAATTGCCCCTCCGTTTAGGGTAAAGACCTAGCCGACTGAGAGCGGAAATTATCCCTGTCAGTCTGGAAGCTAGCATCACTGTACCCTACAACTCTTAAGTCATCACTCCTACCGAGGGTAAGGGCCCAGTCCTTAGTCCTCCGTAGGTACTTGAGGATATTCTTTACCGCAGTCCAGTGTGCCTTGCTAGGCTCCCCTAATACCTGCTAACCATGCTCAAATCAAAGGCTACATCAGGTCGAGTACACGTCATAGCATACATGATCGATCCTACCGCCGAAGCATAAGGTATTCGACTCATTTCTGCTATCTCAGCCGCAGTACTAGGGCTTTCTGTCTTACTCAATCTGGTGTTACTCTAGATAGGTAACTCACCATTCTTGGAGTTATGCATGTTGAACCTTTTCAACACTTTGTCCACATAGGTGATTTGACTAAGTCCAATTAGTGTTTTACTCCTGTTTCTCAAAATCCTTATCCCTAGGATATAGGCAGCTTCACCAAGGTCCTTCCTAGCGAAACACTTCCCAAGCCAGGACTATACTTCCTGCAGGGTTGGGATGTCATTTCCTATGAGTAGTATGTCATCCACATACAGTACCAAAAAACTGACTATGCTCCCATTAGCCTTGATATAGACACAAGATTCATCTTCACTCCTTGAAAAGCCAAATACTTTGGCTCTCTCATCAAAGCAAAGATTCCATCTGTGAGGTGCCTGTTTCAATCCATAAATGGATTTCTCGAGTTTACACACTCTATTGGGGTACTTTGAACTGACAAAACCCTCTGGCTGAACCATGTAAACATCTTCAGCCAACTTTCCATTAAGGAAAGCGGTTTTGAAATCCATTTGCCATATTTCATAGTCATGAAATGCAGCAATGGCTAACAGAACCCTAATAGACATAATCTTGGCCACTGATGAAAAGGTCTCATCATAATCAACTCCTGGAGTTTGAGAATAACCCTTTACAACCAGTCATGCGTTATAAGTGTGTACATTACCATCCATGTCGGTCTTCTTCTTGAAGATCCATTTGCACCCAACTATCTTACGATCAGGTACATTTTCAACCAAGTTCTAAACTTGATTGTCATACATGGACTGTATCTCGCTATCCATAGCCTCTTTCCATTTAGCAGCCTCAGGGTCTGCCATGGCTTCCGTGTGGCTGTTAGGCTCATCCAGGTTTACCAGTGTGTTATCATTGATAAGTGTGTCACCTTCTGCACTAATATGAAAACTATAATAATGCTCAGGTGCATTCCTAACTCTGGTGGAACGCCTCATAGGTATAGATTCTTCAGTCGGCTCAACAAGAGTTTCCTCTTCAGGTTGAGGGCTAGGGTTTGAGGTTCCTTCACCACTTGACTCTTGAATTTCCTCAAGGTCAATTTGCCTCCCATTGTCTCCTTGGCTCATGAATTCTCTCTCTTGAAAGAATCATCTTCTTGCGACAAAGACCACATTATCACTGGGTTTGTAGAAGATGTAGCCAAAGGATTTTTGTGGATAGCCGATGAAAATACACCTTTCGCTTCGGGGTTCGAGCTTATCGTGAGTCTCGCGTCTCAATAAAGCCTCACAACCCCAACTCTTGATGTTGTCTAGATTCAGAACTTTTCCAGTCCACATCTCGTAAGGTGTTTTGGCAACTTTATTTGTAGGGACTAGATTAAGTTTATGGGTGGCAGTCTCTAAGGCATACCCCCAAAATGAGAGTGGTAGCGAAGCTCGACTCATCATGGAACGAAACATGTCTAACAAGGTCCGATTGCGCCTCTCAGCTACACCATTCAACTGTGGTGTCCTAGGAGGTTTCAATTGTGAGATAATCCCACATTCCTTAAGATAGTCAAGGAACTCAGTACTAAGATACTCACCACCACGATCGGATTGAAGCATCTTAATGTTCCTGCCTAACTGATTCTCCACTTCTTACTTAAACTCTTTGAACTTCTCAAAGGTTTCTGACTTATGCTTGATTAAGTAGACATATCCATATCTATTAAAATCATCAGTGAAAGTCACATAGAACCGATTAGCATCTCTTATGGCGGTTCTGAAGGGTCGACACACATCCATGGGTATGAGGTCCAACAAACCTTCACCCCTAGCACAAGTTCCAGTAAAAGGTGACTTTGCCATTTTACCAAGAAAACAAGATTCACAACTATCATCTGACTTTAGGTCAAATGACTCCAAGACTCCATCCTTTTGGAGTTGGCCTATGCGTTTCTGGCTTACATGTCCAAGACGACAATGCCATAAAGATGCTTTATTTCAGCCAGTGGAAGAGTCAATTCACAATACGTTATTTCCTAGAATATCTACAATAGATACAGTTTCATACATGTCATCACAAGGTAATGCTTTAAAATAAAGAACATTATTAAAGAAAGCATCAATACTACCATTATTATTATCAAAATAAAAGGTAAAACCTTGTTTATACAACGCATGAAAGGAAATAACGTTTCTTGTTATTTCTGGCGAATAATAACACTTATTCAAATCTAATGTAAACCCACAATTTAGCACTAAGGAATAAACTCCTATCTTGGTGACAGGTGAAGCTTTCCTGTTTCCCATGATCAAGTTTATATTTCCCTGCTCCACATTCTCACTTCTTTTTAGTCCCTGCAAATCACAACATATGTGAATACTATGGCGCCCACAGATCTCGGCTAGTCAAGTTAGAGGCAATAAGTGTCGAAAATGACTTTTCAACAAAAGATTATTTAGAATAAATAATTTGAACTAATTTTTATTATATGTCACAAGGTTTCCGTACATATAAAGAACGCCGAAATCCGAGTTATAACGAAGAAGTTATGACCCGTCGAAGTTTCGCGACGGAACCGACACGGCACCGGGAAGCATAAATAGTGAATTTATGATAGAGCGAGTTTTAGCCTTAGCAATATAAACAAAAATCGTAGAGTATGTTAAACTAAGAACATCGATAAAAAGAACGCCCAAATCTGACTTCGTATGAAGAAGTTATGATTTTTCGAAGTTTCGGATTAGCAGTGTACAACCCGAAATTCGAATATTAGATCGAGTGATTTTTAGCCGACACGACCTAAACGAGAATCGAAGATCTAGTTAAGAGTAGTGTAACAAGAAAAAGATGGGCGAAAACGGACGTCGGATGAAGAAGTTATGAGGATTTAACGGACCAATCCTGTCCCGGCCTGTTAATAATATAAATTTTAAAATAAATTCAAAATTAGCCGATGGAGTCTAAACGAAAGTTGTAGAGTACGTTCCCTCCTTCACGTGGATATAAATAACGTCGAAAATGGAGTTCGTACGCAAAAGTTACGATTTTTTAAAGTTAAGTGTGCAACTTGTAAAACTGATGCATGAAATGATGACGTGGCCGAACTCCCAGCCGTCGGATGAACTCGCTTCGGATGGTGACACCTGGTGCGAGGGTTATGCGCAGCGTAGCGAAGGGATGTCCAATGTCCGGAGTATGCCCCACATCGGAAAGAAGTACGCCTCGCGTACATCTGTTATATTGAGTGTTATTTAACGCTTATATAATAGTAATAATAGTCAGGCTATTAATTTTCCGCGGTTATTGTTAGACTAAACCCTAGTTGTATTGATACTAGGTTTTATCGAAGGAAATTTTTTTGAGAGTATCGAAGCGCTGTCCGAGTGCTGGGTAAAACATGGGTAGATGAAATAGTTGTTGTGTGATAACACGATGGAAGACATCAATGTTGACAGTGATCTAGTCATCTAGTGGAGTATAGATGACGACCATGGACGATACTAGACAGTCCAGTGGAACGCTAGCAGGCTCGTAACCTGTAGGTGTTTTTGAACTAGGTGCTGATTAGGTATTTTTGAACTGAATGTGGTCACTAGGTATTTTGAATTGAGTGCGTTCACTAGGTATCTTTGAACTGAGTGTGTTCACTAGGTATTTTGAACTAAGTGTGTTCACTAGTTACTTTTGAACTAAGTGTTTACCAGATGTTTTGGACTATGTGTTCACCATATATAATCTATAAGCCTTGGTAACGATGGACTTCGTGCCGATTCCTTAGGATGATCCTTAGGAATAAATAAACGAGGAATAGCTGATTCGTAGGGTAGATCCTTAGGACTAAAGAAGATAATGGGGATGGGTAATTGGGTTGATTGTTTGATTGCTTAAACATAATAATTATATTATTGTGGGTTGAAAACCCTATGTACTCACCAGGTTTCCCAACGTGACCCACTCAGTTTATTTATATCACAGGTGTCGATATGAAGTGACATTACACTGAAAGATTAAGGAGATATAGGTCACTAGTGTAAATGAATGTAAGTTCTGTTTATGCTTATGTTTCTTTATTGACGATGACATCCCAAACGTTTTAAAATGAATAAAATACATTTCTTCGAAAATGTTTTGATAACGTATATATCGTGTTTTCTGGGAACAAATTCCGCAACATTTTATGAAAAGAAGTACTCTAATTTTTAACAAAGCATAAACAAAATCGGTCTTTTTTGGCCATGGAAAAATGGGGATGTCACAGTTGGTATCAGAGCATTAGTTTAAGCGAACTAGGAATATGGATTTATTTCTAGACTTAAGCTTAGAGTGCTAAGCAATGATTTTGAGGTGTGAGCACTAGCTTATTTTAGGAATTATGCCTGAAATGCTTTTAATGTGCTAAATGTTTTATGCCTTATATGCTGTTATTTATTCGGATCTCTGGTCTGTTTCCGACCGGATCTGGAAACCTTACGTGTTTAGGATTCTAAACGTACGACTACGATATTAGAACTAGCATGTAAATGTTTTAGAGGGATAAGGATGATTTAAACGTCAATCCAAAATAAAGATCTAGATTCGCCTTATTCGGTGTATATATAAAGATGGAAAGGACTCGTAGCGGAAACGTAAACGCAAATGGAAATACGAACCAACCCCCTGAAACCCCAGTGGTTCAGCAAATACCTGTTGTAGAAGAAGTTGCACCCACCATGGCTGGAGTACAAGCCATGATTCGGACTATGTTAGCTGAACAAAGGGAAGAAATGAGGCGGATGTTGAATAAGGACGAACCTACTATGCCTACTGAGCAACCCGAGCTGATTCCCGAGCAATCGGAGGAAGGGAACTACAGCCGCCAAGCGAGTCAAGTGGGGACTCAAGGCGAACGAAGGGATGGTCTGGAGAAAAGAAATGACAAGGATGGGCAAATGTACAAGAATTTCTTGGGTGCGAAACCACCAAGTCTCTCAAGAAGCCCAAAGTCTGTTGAGATTATGGATTGGATCTCCGATATGGAGATGGTGTTTGAGAGCTGCGACTGTAGCGAGAAACAGAAGACCGTCTTCGCTGTAAGACAACTGAAAACTGGAGTCTGGAGCTGGTGGAAGCTATTGGCAGATACAATGCCACGAGGACAAGCCTTAAGGATGTCATGGGAAGAGTTCTTGGAACAGTTGAAAATGCAGTACTGCTCAGAAATAGATCTGATAGACTTGAACAACGAGTTTCAGAACCTGAAGAAAGGGAAGATGAGTGTTGATGAGTACACCACCGCTTTCACCGAGAGGATGAAGCTATTCCTCTAAATGGTTCCTACTGAACTCTCAAAGATCGATAGGTTTGCTAACGGACTTCCCACAGACTTTGGCCCAATGGTCAAAATGGCAACTACCTTGAAAACAGTTGTTAGGGCAGCTAAGAACGTAGAGACCCAGATAAGAGAAAAGGGTCTAGAAAAAGATAAGGCAGGAGAGAAGCGGAAGTTTGAAGGATCTTCAAGGTCCAACAAGGAGAGAAAATTCTCAAAGCCTGGAGGAGGAGGTGAAGCAAGATGGTGTGATAAATTCAAGAAGAAACACTTTGGAAAATGCGGCGAAGAGGTGACATGTTTCAAGTGTGGAAAGTCTGGGCATTACGCCAATGAGTGTACATCCAACAAGAGGTTGTGTTATGAATGTAAAGAAGGGGGCATATTTCAAAGAATTGCCCAAAGAAGAATGAAGCAGCAAGGCCAAATACGCCACCAAGGCCAAGGGCATTCTACATGATCCTCGACGAAGCAGAAAACCATGTGAGGAATCAAGGATGAGGACTTCATATCCGAAGATCAAGTTATGTAGTAGCCATAGTATCGTATGATGTAGCCTATTAGAGGCATAGTCTAGGGTGAACTTGAACACCTATGTAATAGTTTCAAGAAATAATGAAGCCTTCATTTTGTTATCTGATGTGTTAAACTGTTATGTGATTTTCCTATATGGTGACTTGGAAAACTGCGAGACAATATTGGGACGAGTATGAGTAGGTGTGAAAGGTAGTAGATGCATATACTACCGGAAGCGCAGGACTCACGCTTGGATCAAGGAAAGTCACAAGGTGACCAAGAAACTAGTAATTGATTTTGTTTTATTCAAGTGTGTTGTTACCATCGTTTCGGTAATAACTAAAAAGATTGTTGATATTCCGATCCTAGTGGTCATATCGAATCGAGTCTGACTACAATGAATATGTTACGTGGTTCAGAGAATCAAGTTCGATGTAGCATCTGACTTAAGACGGAAGATCGAAATAAAAAGCGAACAATAGAGGTATCATGAAAAGTTGCTTGTAGCTAGAAATGCTACCTTTTAACATGTGATTTTCTCACATTAGAGCATGAAGGAAGGTATAGTATGTTTTGGAATTTAACTCTAAGAGACCCAAGTCTAAACGTGCATCTCATGATGATAGGTCATAATTTGGAGTCTAACCTGAGATAGAAAGCAGGTGCACGATCGAGTACAACTTAGAGTCAATAAGTCTAAGAGATAGACTTGAAGGAATATAGAAGTTATAATTATTACCTAGGATGAAGAGATGACGTATGGAGTCATTATATGAGCCCTGTTTCGTTGATGATTCCGGGATGTAATCATCCTAAGGGGGAGATAATTGTAACGCCCGCAGATCCGGGCTAGTCAAGTTAGAGGCAATAAGTGTTGAAAACGACTTTTTGACAAAAGATTATTTAGATTAAATAATTTGAACTAAGTTGTAGTATATGTCACATGGTTTCCAAACATATAAAGAATGCCGAAATCCGAGTTATAACGAAGAAGTTATGACCCGTCGAAGTTTCGCGACGGAACCGACACCGCACCGAGAAGCGTAAATAGTGAATTTACGATAGAGCGAGTTTTAGATTTAGCGATATAAACAGAAATCGTAGAGTATGTTAAACTAAGAACATCGATAAAAAGAACGCCCAAATCCGACTTCGTATGAAGAAGTTATGATTTTTCGAAGTTTCGGATTAGCGGTGTACAGCCCGAAATTCGAATATTAGATCGAGTGATTTTTAGCCAACACGACCTAAACGAGAATCGAAGATCTCGTTAAGAGTAGCATAACAAGAAAAAGATGGACGAAAACGGATGTCGGATGAAGAAGTTATGAGGATTTAACGGACCAATCCTGTCCCGGCCTGTTAATAATATAAATTTTAAAATAAATTCAAAATTAGCCGACGGAGTTTAAACTAAAGTTGTAGAGTACGTTCCTGTCTTCGCGTGGATATAAAGAACGTCGAAAACGGAGATCGTACGCAAAAGTTACGATTTTTTAAAGTTAAGTGTGCAACTTGCAAAGCTGATGCATGAAATGATGACGTGACCGAACTCCCAGCCGTCGGATGAACTCACTTCGGATGGTGACACCTGGTGCGAGGGTTACGCCCAATGTAGCGAAGGGATGCCCAGCGTCCGGAGTACGCCCCACATCAGAAAGAAGTACGCCTTGCGTATAGCTGTTCTACTTGGTCCGAGGAGTGAACGCGTAGCACCACCGAGACTGCGACATGTGGAGACCTTATCCGAACTTACGCCCAGCGTAAGGCTTCGGTACGCCCAACGTAAGTCCAAAGCTTGGGCTATAAATAGAAGGCTGAGGCTGCCATTCTTCTTCACTCCAAAACCTCTTCTTTCTCTCACTAATTTCTCTCTCTAAGGCTCCTAAACCCCTCTAAGCCCTAGGAAAAATCCCTAGCACCTAAGGGAAGCCCCGAGGCTCCCGAAGTCTCGAGAAAAAGGGTCTTTCGGTTCGGAAATGCTGCTCCGAGCAAAGCACGGTTTTTTTTAAAATCCACTGTAAGTGAGCTACGCTTGCGCGATTTTTAATATAGCTTTCAAATAATTATAGGAATGTTATTAGGTCCTTAAAATAATTATTTGGGCTATTATTATGAGTTATATTGAGTGTTATTTAATGCTTATATAATAGTAATAATAGTCAGGCTATTAATTTGCCGCAGTTATCATTAGACTAAACCCTAGTGGTATTGATACTAGGTTTTATCGAAGGAAATTGTTTTGAGAGTATCGAAGTGTCGTCCGAGTGCTGAGTCACCACCTTTCAAGTGAGTGCATAGTCCCTTTCATCTTCCACATAGATATGAAGTATTTTAATATAAATTACTTGCTATGTGTGCGTATTGTCTGAATACTTGTTGCCTATGTTGGGTGAAAGATATTTATACATGTTTTAAATGATTTAAACTATATATATGTATTTTATATCTACAAAATGTGTTGGGTAAAACATGGGTATATGAAATAGTTGTTGTGTGATAACACGATGGAAGACATCAAGGTTGACAGTGATCCAGTCATCTAGTGGAGTATAGATGACGACCATGGACGATACAAGACAGTCCAGTGGAACGCTAGCAGGCTCGTAACCTGTAGGTGTTTTTGAACTAGGTGCTGATTAGGTATTTTTGAACTGAGTGTGTTCACTAGGTATCTTTGAACTGAGTGTGTTCACTAGGTATTTTGAACTAAGTGTGTTCACTAGTTACTTTTGAACTAAGTGTTTACCAGATGTTTTGGACTACGTGTTCACCAGATATAATCTATAAGCCTTGGTAACGATGGACTTCATGCCGATTCCTTAGGATGATCCTTAGGAATAAATAAACGAGGAATAGCTGATTCTTAGGGTAGATCCTTAAGACTAAAGAAGATAATGGGGATGGGTAATTGGGTTTATTTTTTGATTGCTTAAACATAATAATTATATTATTGTGGGTTGAAAACCCTATGTACTCACCAGGTTTCCCAACCTGACCCACTCAGTTTATTTATATCACAAGTGTCGATATGAAGTGACATTACACTGAGAGATTAAGGAGATATAGATCACTAGTGTAAATGAATGTAAGTTCTGTTTATGCTTATGTTTCTGTATTGACGATGACATCCCAAACGATTTAAAATGAATAAAATACGTTTCTTCGAAAATGTTTTGATAACGTATTTATCGTGTTTTCTGGGAACAAATTCCGCAACATTTTTATGAAAAGAAGTATTGTGATTTTTAACAAAGCATAAACAAAATCGGTCTTTACTGGCCGTGGAAAAATGGGGATGTCACAAATACCACAACCTGTGTCAAGGACCCAAGACTTAGAATGAGGTGAGTTATTAGAAAATATAGTGTATATATGTGCATGGTTGGGTTTTACTTTCCCATCCTTCAAATCTTGCTGGTACTTTGGGAAGTTTCGCTTCCAGTGCGACTTTCCATGACAATAGAAGCATTCAGCTTCATTAGGGTTAGTAGAAGGAGTGACAAAACCTTTCTTGGTTTTGCTTGAAGAGGAGCCTTCAAGGGTCTTATCCTTGGTACCCTTAGGAGGGTTCTTTCTCTTCTTCCCTTTGCCATGCTCTATTTCCAAGACATTGGCCGCAGTTGGAGTAGGAGTAGGCGTAGTAACAACCGACTTACCCTTTAGACCACTTTCGGCGGCCTTCAAGAGTCCTTGAAGTTTGCTGAGGGTGACTTCTTCCTTGTGTTGGGTTTTGAGCATTCTAACACTCTTAAGTGTACATGCAACCGTAATAAACCTTGGATCTATGTTTTCTCTAAAATACATGCAAATAATAATATCCAAGGTTTACATCCTAATTAGCATGGCATGAAGAACTAGAATCATAAAACACTAGAAGAATGACATACCTTTTAATAGTGATTGATTGCTTGGAGTTTGAGAGCCTAACACCAATAATGTGAATGCCTCAAGTGGAATCAAAAATCACCACAAACTTGGAAAAACCTTGAGAGAATAATATGCTATGTAGAAATCGGCCACCACAAAGTCTCACACAACTAGTTGCCATTTCTTGCAATATGTGCATATTTATATAGTGTGAAGGATTAGGTTAAACCCTAATAACCCATGTCTTTTCCTTTCCAAGGATCCATGGGTTAAAATCTCTATGGATCATCCATGGACCCCCATGCATGCTTAGCCCATTCCTAATGAGTTTAAGCCCACATTATATAAAATGCAATAGCCCATGTTTAATTAGTCTTCCTTTTAATCACTAAATTAATTCATAATTAATTTATGACTAAAACTAATTAAATAACATGACTTCATATTAATATATTATAACTTATAATATATTAATAAATCATAAACATACTACTCTCATAAGATTATCCATATAAATTGTTCGGGTGAAGTGCAACCCTAATGGACCATGCCGGGTCGGGTCAAGTATATACCAAATAAGTTATGGACTTAGACACCTTATCCAAAAGTCTCCCACTTGGATAAGTCTAATAACTGTATTTGCGTATGTTACTTCTGGAACCAACCAACAATCGTAGCTCTCGAAAACTCTATTGAACTATGAAGCACCATTTTAGATAAGTGATCATATAATCCTCTGTTCTCATGATATCAGCCGGACAAATACATGGAACAACCTCATACTTATTGTCCAGCAGTTTGTTTCCTGATTTCCGATTTGTTTGACAAAGAACTTAATTGAACACATCAACTTAGTTTTGACCGGGCCCAATACATAGGTCAAAACATCATCGAGGGGCCCAGATATCGCTTCTATTTCTAGAAGGAATAGATAAACTTCGACTCATATGCTTGTTCTACTACTTGTTGAATTGTACACAAAGGCACGTTTTATAACATCAAGTTACTGATGCGTTTTCGTGCAATCAATGCACAACTAACTCATAGGCAAAAACTCATATCTCTAGGTTTGAAGACTTATATGATATTACCATCTCACGATCACTCGAGATCAATTCCATGAAGTGATACAAGTGTGCGTGGGTTAATCCCAATACTCATAACTTATGTGTAACAGCCCGGAACTCCAGGTATTGTTATATTTATGATTTTGGGTGTTTTAAGAGGGGACTCGGCGAGTTGGAGCTCAGACTCGCCGAGTAGGATCGCGGATCTGGTCGCAGGTTCGCGACTGGACTCGGCGAGTCCGGATATGGACTCGGCGAGTCCGTGCTGTTTAGCGAAACCCTAACTTCCCAGGTTTGGGACATATATAAGGGGCCTTATGGCCGTCATTGTTCACCCTAGTCCTTTGAGTGAAACCCTAATTCGATTGTGAGCATCTGGAGCAAGGTAGAAGACCATTATTGATCTTGGAAGTGTTATTTTGCAAGGAGGAGGAGGCTTGGTTAACGGAACAACAGGAGAAGCCATATTCTGAGGGTTGGGGATGCAGAGCAACGTTATTCAGGTAATATTTTCGAGTTGTTCCCTTCTATGTTGATGTGTATATGGATTTAGGGTTTATTGGACCCTTTTGTGGCTAGATCGAGTGTTTCCTTAGTCCCCCAAACGATTGGAACCCTATATTGGGACCCTTGGAAGTCCAGAGTGTCCCATGCCTGAGTTTTTCGGGAATCAATGGAGGTTTTGGATTGGAATCCTTATGCCTTAGGTCAAAACGTCAATTATGAGTCATGGGGTGTATTATGAGCACCGAAATAAGGACTTTACGTGATGAACCAGTCTAGGAAGGCCAAACCTATGAATTGCCGGAGCAGATCTGACCTTAGAAAGCAGTTTGAGCGGTTGCATGGCATGGACTCGCCGAGTCCGATGAACAGACTCGGCGAGTAGCTTGAAGATTGCCTTAGAATGGTCCTGTCCGGGTTATGGGTTGGATCGGTGAGTCAGGGCGAGTTAGAGAGGGTTAACAGGTGGTCTGAGTCGAACTGGGACTCGCCGAGTTGTTCTTCATACTCGGCGAGTTGAGTCGGGGTGGCCCCGCGATTCTTCCAGGAGGAACTCGTCAAGTCAGGGGGGATACTCGACGTGTAGAAAGGGAATCTTAGAGAATTGGTGAGAACGTTTAGACTCGCCGAGTCGCCCTAGCGCTCGCCGAGTCGCCCTAGCGCTCGCCGAGTCCGGTCAAAGTTGACCGTTGACCGTTGACCGTTGACCAGAGTGGACCTGTGTTGACTTCTTAGGGATAGTCAACATTAGAGATATAAAGTGTTAACTAGGGACATATGATGTTATAGGAGGATTAGAGCTCGGAGAATCGGGCACGAGGGATTCCCAGGGTTGTGAGATATCGAGACACGCGAGGTGAGTCTTCTCACTATACTTTACCTTGAGTAGGTAACTAGAGTTATATGATAGAGTATTTGTATGCTATGTATGTTATGTGTTGCACTGCATTCTTCTATGTGATTTATGCTATGCTTGTTACAGAGTGAGAACCTGAGGGTTCACAGAGTATGGGTGCACGGACCCATAGAGTTATAGCCTCGAGTGGTTAATATGTGTTGTGTGGTATTTTGGGGAACTCACTAAGCTTTATGCTTACAGTGTTGGTGTTATTTGTTTCAGGTACTAGTGAGGATCGCGGGAAGGCGCCGGCCTGATCAGTGCACACACGTGGGATTTTTATATTATGTGATCTTGGGGTTTTTATATGTTATGAAATGAATTACAAACAATGATGTTTTTATGAATATTAAATGAATTTTGCCTTTATAAAATGCGAAAAATTGTTTTTAAATTCTTGGTGTTACAATTTGGTATCAGAGCCTTGGTTTGAGGGATTCGAGTACACCTCCGGGCGTATTTGAACTCAAACTGAGGATTTGAGATGTAATTTTCAAAAGATTAAAAGATTTTTGAAAAGACGCAGAGCAAGAGATGTGTGTACGATCAGCCCGCGCCCGAACGGTGATTTCCCAAAATACCCTTACATTATGTGATGTTAATATTGATATGATGTATCTGCATGCTAGAGTAGGCTAGGCATTGCTATTAGAACTAGATTGGCCTGATTTGTGATGCCTTAGCCTAGGGAGAGGTGAGCTGCTATGAGATGCTTGAGAGTGAGTAGGTAGCAGCGAGGGACTTATGAGAGATCTATTAGAGAGTGGTCTACGCATGATAGAGTACTTGAGACCTGGAATCCGAAGAGGAGGACTTGGAGTGTATTCTGGTGCGGTGCGGACAGTAGTATTGGGCCCGTGCTACTGGAAGCACCGGAGCGGGGTGCAGCCCAAGTAAGAATCTTTGGAATACCAAGAATCAAGGAGGAAAGAGTTGACGAGTGTGAGTGTGTTCGTGGGGATTCTAAATTTATTGTATGTCGTATTTCAGCGGTAGATCATGGTTAGGACACGTTTCACGTCCGAGAGCAGTGGTACCAGTGAGGAGGATATTCGCCGGATCATCCAGGAGGAGGTAGCTGTAGCCATCAGGGCAGAGATTCCGGAGATGTTTGGGTCCATAAAGACCATGCTGATTGAGACGTTCGACGAGCGTTATGCCGCTCTTACTAAGGCTGCTGCTGCAGCGGCTACCACAGGGTGGGGATGCGTTACTATTTCGGGAATTCAGCAACACAAAACCACCAGAGTTCGATGGGACCCAGGATCCGGTGGCAGCGATGAGGTGGATATCTGATATTGAGGGGTGCTTCTTCACTTGCTCGTTTCCTGAGCATTTGAAGGTCCGATTCGCGCTGAACCAGCTTCGCTTGGGAGCGAAGCACTGGTGGAAGTTTGCAACGGCGCATTATACACCTGCTGAGCTTTCTGCGGTGACCTGGGAGAGGTTCACCACCATGTTTCGAGATGAGTACGTTCCCCAGGTGGAGAGGGAGCGTTTAGCACAAGAGTTTCTGACCCTCAAGCAGGGTACTGAGTCTGTTACAGCAATCACGAGGATGTTCCACGAGAGGGCGATGTTCTGCCCTGAGCACGTGCCCACTGAGCAGGCACGTATGAGCCGTTACTTGAGCATCTTGAGGCAGGATATTCGGGAGTTCGCTGCGAACTCCTCGTACTGGACATTTGCCGAGCTTCAGGCAAATGCCCGGAAGAGGGAGATCGAGCTTGAGACTCAGGCCAGGGAGGAGACGGAGTCTCAGGGGAGGGATCGGCGACCGGCATAGTCGCAGCCGGCCGCCAAGCGAGCCAAGCCTGCTGATCCCAGACCAGGGAGCCAGAAGGGCCGCACTTGCGGAAATTGCGGCAAGGGGCATGACGGAGTTTGCCGAGCGGGGTCTTGCTACAAATGTGGCAAGGAGGGGCACATGGCCAAGGACTGCCCCAAGGGGTTTGCAGTGTGCTTTCACTGCAACCAGACTGGACACCGGAAGGCTGAGTGTCCGCAGCTGCGCGGAGCACCTCAGGGATCTGCTCCTGCTGCCATCAGAGCTACAGAGAGTCGGCCTATGAAGACCGAGGCACCGAGAGCTCGAGGGAGAGCCTTCCAGCTGACTGCGGAGGAAGTCCGCGCTGCGCCCGATGTGGTGGCTGGTACGTTTCCTTTCATGTATTTATATTGATGTTGAAATATTATGCTTATATTAGGTTATGCGTAGGTACCTTCCTTGTGAATTTTGTGCCTGCTTTAGTGTTATTTGACTCGGGTGCGAGTCGGTCTTTTGTATCTTTGACCTTTAGTCAGCATATCAGTGTTAGTCATGAGGCATTGAGTCGGCCTCTGAGAGTTTCCATAGCTGATGATAGAGTGATTTGTGCCACGGGGGTCTTCTGGGGATGTGTGTTAGAGATTTTCGGGGTTGAGTTTCCGATTGACCTGATTCCTATCGCGATGGGTGATGTCTGTGTCATTGTGGGCATGGACTGGTTGAGCCGATTCGGCGCAGTCATCGACTGCGAGCGTCAGCTGGTGACTATACGAGACCCTAGTGGGGGAGTTCTTTCGGTGTACGGCGAGGGTACGCGTTCGGGATCAGCCTTTTGTTCGGCCGCTAGAGCGAGGCAGTGTCTACAGCAGAGCTGTAAGGGTTTTGTGGCGTATGTGATGGATACGCGAGCGACTTCCGAGAGACCGAGTTCAGTTGGGGAGGTACCGGTGGTGCGTGAGTTTCCAGATGTCTTTCCCGAGGAGCTGCCGGGAGTACCTCCTGTGAGGCAAGTGGAGTTTGGTATTGATTTGATTCCGGGGGCCGCGCCTATCGCTAAGGTGCCTTATCGTCTTGCACCTCCAGAGATGCAAGAGTTATCCTCGCAGCTTCAGGAGTTGTTGGGGAAGGGATTCATTCGGCCGAGCAGCTCGCCGTGGGGAGCACCTATTCTGTTCGTCAAGAAGAAAGATGGTTCACACCGGATGTGCATTGATTACCGGGGGTTGAACAAGTTGACGGTCCAGAACCGTTACCCATTACCGAGGATTGACGATTTATTTGATCAGTTGCAGGGAGCATCTTGGTTTTCCAAGATCGACTTGAGGTCGGGATATCATCAAGTGAGAGTGCGGGATGAGGACGTACAGAAGACAGCATTCAGGACGCGATATGGGCATTATGAGTTTGTGGTGATGCCTTTTGGGCTTACCAACGCCCCGGCTGTATTCATGGATCTCATGAACAGGGTATGTAGACCGATGTTGGATCGGTCAGTGATTGTATTTATCGATGATATTTTGGTGTATTCGAGATCTAGAGAGCAGCATGAGGAGCATTTGAGGGAGGTCCTTGGGGTTTTGAGATCGGAGAAGCTTTATGAAAAGTTCTCCAAGTGTGACTTCTGGTTGCGGGAGGTCCAATTCCTAGGACATCTTGTTAATCAGGAAGGGATATTGGTCGATCCGGCCAAGGTTGAGGCGGTGATGAGTTGGGCGGTGCCGAAGTCACCCTCTGAGATCAGGAGTTTCCTTGGGTTGGCAGGGTATTATCGGAGATTTATTAAGGACTTCTCCAGAATTGCAGTGCCACTCACTAGATTGACCCGAAAGGGGGTTGCATTCTCATGGGGACCCGAGCAGCAGACCTCTTTTGAGACACTTCGCCAGAGATTGTGCAAAGCCCCGGTGTTAGCTCTCCCGGAAGGGATGGAGGATTTTGTAGATTATTGTGGTGCATCTATTTCAGGATTGGGTGCAGTTCTGATGCAAAGAGGGCATGTAATAGCATATGCATCGAGGCAGTTGAAGTCTCACGAGACGAGATATCCCACGCATGATCTAGAGCTGGGGGCGGTAGTGTTCGCCCTCAAGATTTGGCGTCATTACTTGTATGGGGTTCGTTGCACGATATACGCGGACCATAAGAGTTTGAAGTACTTGATGGACCAGCCCAACCTAAACATGCGTCAGAGGAGGTGGTTGGATGTGGTCAAAGATTATGATTGTGAGATCCTGTACCACCCGGGCAAAGCTAATGTGGTAGCAGATGCGTTGAGCCGTAAGGGGGAGAGCACTCCACTACGAAATGTATGTTTGAGGTTGACCGTGATAGCTCCAGTACTGGATGCCATTCGTGGGGCACAATCGGAGGCTATGCAACCGGAGATGCAGAAGAGAGAACGGGTCGTTGGTTTGGTTTCAGAGTTCGTTACGGATGTTCGAGGGTTGATGACCTTCCAGGGTCGGATTTGGGTACCGTTTGTGGGCGGTACGCGTACTACTTTGATGGAGGAGGCACATCGATCGAAATTCTCGATCCATCCCGGGGCTACAAAGATGTATTTGGATTTGAGGAGAGAATATTGGTGGCCCTGCATGAAGAGGGACGTCGCGTGGTTTGTCGAGAGGTGCTTGACCTGCCGTAGGGTTAAGGTCGAGCACCAGAGACTGCATGGCAAGTTGCAGCCATTGGAGGTTCTCGACTGGAAGTGGGAACAGATCACTATGGATTTCATCACGAAATTGCCAAGGACTGCCAGAGGGGTTGATGCAATTTGGGTGATTGTAGACAGATTGACGAAGAGCGCTCACTTCCTTGCCATTAGTGAGAGTTCTTCAGTAGAGAAATTAGCGGAGGTGTATGTGAGAGAAGTAGTATCTCGGCATGGGGTGCCGATCTCGATTGTTTCAGATCGTGATGTGCGTTTCACTTCCAGATTCTGGAAGAAATTTCATGAGGAGTTGGGTACTAGATTGCATTTTAGTACCGCATATCATCCCCAGACAGACGGTCAGAGTGAGCAGACGATTCAGACGCTCGAAGACATGCTTCGGGCGTGTGTGTTGGATTTTGGGGGTAGCTGGGATGCGTATTTTCCCTTGGCGGAGTTTTCCTACAAGAACAGCCATCATTCGAGCATCGGTATGCCACCCTTTGAGCTGTTGTATGGTAGGAGATGTCGGACCCCCATTTGTTGGGGAGAGGTGGGACAGAGAGTGATGGGCAGTACAGAGATCATGCTTCAGACGACAGAGCAGATTCAGCAGGTTAGGCAGAGGTTATTGACCGCCCAGAGCCGACAGAAAAGTTATGCAGACAGACGCCGGTCCGAGCTTGAGTTTCAGGTCGGCGACTTCGTACTCCTGAAGGTCTCTCCTTGGAAAGGAGTGATTCGATTCAGGAAGAGGGGCAAGTTGGGGCCCCGGTATATTGGGCCTTTTCGTGTGATTGCAAGGGTAGGCCGGGTGGCCTACCGTTTGGAGTTGCCAACGGAATTGAGACAGATCCACGACACTTTTCATGTGTCGCAATTGAGAAAGTGTATAGCCGATGAGTCGGCAGTGGTTCCATTAGAGGACATTCAGGTGGATGCGAGCCTGAATTATGCCGAGAGACCAGTGGCCATCAGAGATCGGAAGATCAAGGTTCTAAGGAATAAGGAGATACCTCTGGTGTTAGTTCAGTGGCAGCACCGGAAGGGATCGGAAATGACCTGGGAGCCGGAGTATGAGATGCGGGAGCAGCATCCGGAGCTATTTTCAGAGTGAGACTTCGAGGGCGAAGTCTAGTCCTAGTGGGGGAGAGTTGTAATAGCCCGGAACTCCAGGTATTGTTATATTTATGATTTTGGGTGTTTTAAGAGGGGACTCGGCGAGTTGGAGCTCAGACTCGCCGAGTAGGATCGCGGATCTGGTCGCAGGTTCGCGACTGGACTCGGCGAGTCCGGATATGGACTCGGCGAGTCCGTGCTGTTTAGCGAAACCCTAACTTCCCAGGTTTGGGACATATATAAGGGGCCTTATGGCCGTCATTGTTCACCCTAGTCCTTTGAGTGAAACCCTAATTCGATTGTGAGCATCTGGAGCAAGGTAGAAGACCATTATTGATCTTGGAAGTGTTATTTTGCAAGGAGGAGGAGGCTTGGTTAAGGGAACAACAGGAGAAGCCATATTCTGAGGGTTGGGGACACAGAGCAACGTTATTCAGGTAATATTTTCGAGTTGTTCCCTTCCATGTTGATGTGTATATGGATTTAGGGTTTATTGGACCCTTTTGTGGCTAGATCGAGTGTTTCCTTAGTCCCCCAAACGATTGGAACCCTATATTGGGACCCTTGGAAGTCCAGAGTGTCCCATGCCTGAGTTTTTCGGGAATCAATGGAGGTTTTGGATTGGAATCCTTATGCCTTAGGTCAAAACGTCAATTATGAGTCATGGGGTGTATTATGAGCACCGAAATAAGGACTTTACGTGATGAACCAGTCTAGGAAGGCCAGACCTATGAATTGCCGGAGCAGATCTGACCTTAGAAAGCAGTTTGAGCGGTTGCATGGCATGGACTCGCCGAGTCCGATGAACAGACTCGGCGAGTAGCTTGAAGATTGCCTTAGAATGGTCCTGTCCGGGTTATGGGTTGGATCGGTGAGTCAGGGCGAGTTAGAGAGGGTTAACAGGTGGTCTGAGTCGAACTGGGACTCGCCGAGTTGTTCTTCAGACTCGACGAGTTGAGTCGGGGTGGCCCCGCGATTCTTCCAGGAGGAACTCGTCGAGTCAGGGGGGATACTCGACGTGTAGAAAGGGAATCTTAGAGAATTGGTGAGAACGTTTAGACTCGCCGAGTCGCCCTAGCGCTCGCCGAGTCCGGTCAAAGTTGACCGTTGACCAGAGTGGACCTGTGTTGACTTCTTAGGGATAGTCAACATTAGAGATATAAAGTGTTAACTAGGGACATATGATGTTATAGGAGGATTAGAGCTCGGAGAATCGGGCACGAGGGATTCCCAGGGTTGTGAGATATCGAGACACGCGAGGTGAGTCTTCTCACTATACTTTACCTTGAGTAGGTAACCAGAGTTATATGATAGAGTATTTGTATGCTATGTATGTTATGTGTTGCACTACATTCTTCTATGTGATTTATGCTATGCTTGTTACAGAGTGAGAACCTGAGGGTTCATATGGGTGCACGGACCCACAGAGTTATAGCCTCGAGTGGCTAATATGTGTTATGTGGTATTTTGGGGAACTCACTAAGCTTTATGCTTACAGTGTTGGTGTTATTTGTTTCAGGTACTAGTGAGGATCGCGGGAAGGCGCCGGCCTGATCAGTGCACACACGCGGGATTTTTATATTATGTGATCTTGGGGTTTTTATATGTTATGAAATGAATTACAAACAATGATGTTTTTATGAATATTAAATGAATTTTGCCTTTATAAAATGCGAAAAATTGTTTTTAAATTCTTGGTGTTACATTATGAGCACTCATGAATGTTGTAGCAATCATTGCTATGTCTAAACACATTTATCCATCTACAACCTCGATTCATGAAAGTTTTAATTCATACCTACTTCCAACATATGAACGATTGTGGAGTGTTTAAATAACTTAGTCATTCGGAAAGAATAACCTAGCTATTCTGGAAGTCAAAACATGCAAAGTGAAACACAATAATAATTGAATCCAATATGGTCTCAGAACCCTTTTGAATATAAATAGAACCACCTTTTATTTATCACCATATTGATTACACATTATTCATTGTATAATGTTTCAAATAATCAACTTAATACTTGAATAAAACAACAGTCGTCCCATGCTCCTAGCATGTACACTTTGTTTTTTTAAACAATAGTTATGCCATACTCCAAGTATGCACACTATGTTTGTCTATGATCTTTACTTTTGTGAAATAGATCAGTCGAACATGATTTCAATGATGCTCATTTCACAATCCCAAATCCTTATTGTAAATGTAAGAATTCCTAATTCCTACCATTTACCAAAAATCTATTAGATTTTAAACTTTTATGCAATGTTCCTCTTGTAATGATTATGCACATAGTCACAAAACTTGTCAAAAATCATTACAGAGTATTCCAAAGAAGATCAAATCTATGGAAACGAAGTCTCATATTCAAAGTACATTGCTTTGAACATCCTTCTTGCATTATGTTTTCTAATCTCACGGAGATTGAACGAATAACTTCCACCTATTGAAACATTTCCATATTCCATTTTGACTATCAATTCTGAACAAGAGTTACCTCTTTTCAGAATATGTCAATATGGTCCTTTCCAACAATTTATATCCTACTTCCAACTGTCCCCGAGCAACCAATCTTTGGCGAACCTCAGATTGTCCTTAACAATTGCTTAATCACTTTAGTCATATCCAATTCTAGACTTTTCCCTTCTCAATGCCCTGAGCACTTAGAAAATTTAGAAAGGATGAATATTATAGCACATGCAATCGATCCTATATCTGAAGCATATGGGACATGATTCATGATGTCTCACATAAGGACTTGATACTAGACCAACCTTTTGCTACAATATTTTTATTTGTCATGTTTTCAAAATTTAACTATCAAGAGGGATGTTGTAGTCATAATTGAATTTTGATAACGCAATATATATAGAATTTCTTTAAGTTGAACCATCCCAACATAAAATACATATATATATATATATATATATATATATATATATATCCTTGACTAAAGATGATTAAAATCTAAATCTAAGCTTTTAGAATTGAATTGAAGTATAATTTCCTCTCCCTTAATTATAACAAAACAAAATTTTCAACCCCTGCAACTTCACGAATTGAAACTTTTGTTTTTCTATAATTATCATTGCTAGCTTGCAATAACAATAATCATAATTATCATGCTCCCACTAACATGATGATTATTAGCATAACACTTATGCTCCCACTAGCTTTGACATGTATTCAGAAATCGGTTGGACTTCTAAAATTTAGATTCATACACCTTTCTGTAGGTAGCTCACATGTGTGTCTAAGCAATTTCAAGAACTATGAAAAGGGATGCCGTAATCATAATCTCAATTGTTTAGACCTTTGCCATTTCTCACAAGTCCATGTTAGTGTGCCGGTTAACCACACACGCTCCACTAACGACTTTTGAAAATGCGAATAACACAATTGCTATCTACTTAAAATCTACTCAGTGAATGCGTTTCCTCACCATCATTCTCATGAATCGGAGAGAAACCTTATGACACTTAGATTTTATGGTGTATGGGTTCCTATCCATGTGAATTTGTCAAAACCATAATCACAAGACAAGGTTAGTGACAAATTCAGCCTTACATGGATTGAACTTGTTAAATCTTAATTTCTTGTCTCCTGGTAGCACAAGGCCCACCAATGCTTCCAAGCTGTTATGCTCACAATTTAGAACTAACAGAACTCATATGCATATTCAACTTAATTGGCACAAGAATTGTGTCAACAGGATAGGTTACAAACCTCAAGTCATGTGCTAGTGATAGAACACAGGTTTTACTCTTGATTAAATCTTGAAATTCTTTCAGGATCTTTAAGGCTCCCACTGTCCTCTTGACATATAAGTTTCCCTAGTCAAGGACCATTCCTTGACAAATCAAATATTCAAGGGATAGTGCGGATTCTTATCAAGATAAACACTTCACCTAATTGGTCTTAGTTGGTCTTTGTCTTATCCAAGACATCACAACTTACCAATTTCAAATGTATAGGAGTAGAAAACATTTTACCCTACATTTGATAAGTGTTTTAATCCTTACCTTATATCACTCAATGTTACAATCCTGGAGTATAAATTGAAGAGTTGTTTTGGAATGAAGTATGATTCATCTTCTTGATTTTAACCATTCCAACAATTCATGACCCCTCTTCTTAGTCATAACAATGCACTAAGATGTGCTTAGAGTATGAATTTGTGATATGGTTTCATAATCATTAATATGATCATAAAACATGATACTAAAGTACTCTCCCATCTTTTTAGATTTGAGAAACTTTTATCTTTCTGCCTAATTTGATTCTTCTCATCCATTCTGCCATACATTGAAACTTTTCCAATGTTACATAATTATACTTAAACTTGCAAGTATAACCATACTTACTAAACTTTAGTAAATCATGACGAATCGATCTTTGTGGTGGACCATGACCAACATACACCCAGTGTACCCGATCACTTTAGTCCTATCCTTATTCACATAAGGAATTTGTCTTGATTTTCCAAAGATGAAAATTCTCATATGTCATACAATACAGCTTGTATGATTCCAAGTTTCGGTCCAATTGAAACTTGGTTGATGAGAACCTTTCCTCATTTGGTAAATTCTGACACTACCACAAACAAAAGAGTCAAATCCACTTTCCACTATTGCTATTACTGGAAACATATAAGCAATAATTTTTCATAAATTCCATTGTAAGGATATTTTAAAATAAATAAGATTAAAACCTTTTTTTTTATTTTAAAAACTTTGCGGAAAAACTTCTCCTTACAGTCCATATGAAAACCTTGTTGTTATCTATTCCTAAGTAAACTATCATAACTCTTAAGCAACAACTCAAAATCTGATCATCGAACCAAGCGATCGAAACCCATCTTCGCAATCAAAATCAACATATACTTCCTTTAAGCTTCCTATCTTTTCTTTGATTCTTAAAAACATCAACATGTGACCCATTCACATTATGTAATAAGAATCTCCAAATAGGAATTTGTGAGTTAGACAGTGGACTTTAACTGAAGTAGAGTCAAACTTCTTGACTTGATCAACCTTATGATCTTTCAGGTAAATACGGCAGCTTCGTAATCAGTGTCCCTCCCTTTAGCAATAAAACATATGGACCCTTTGGTAATGGCACATGAGACTATTTAAGACTTAGCCTTTCCCTTTACCATTTGGTCAACCGAGTTGACTATGACCGATCCCTTTCCATTGGGAAGATAAATCATTTCTAGATATCCAATGCTACCATTATCAATGTCCATTTAAGGTTTGGGAAGTTGATCTTCTAACAAAATTTGCTTTACTAGTGTTCCAAATCATTGTTGATTCTGCAGCACCAAGCAAATAGATAAGATCACTAAGGGTCATGTCATAGTCTGTCTCATAGTAGTTCCAAAGGGACTCACTATGTTACCAAGAAAGGGATTCAACATCCAACTTTCACAAGACTTTGACACCCAACTCTCCCGGCTTGTCAATATGTGACTTTATCTCCAAGATGTGAGCACACATAGATCATGCTTGCCAATAGGGCTTGAGTGACCTTAAACTTGTGGGTTAGGGAGAATAAATAGAGGAGGTGGAGGAAGTGAAGCATGATGTTGAGGGACATCATCTTCAAGAGGAAGGCTTGTTCCAAGAGATTTGGGTAGATCATAGTTGTCTGAACCAGACATCTACAATGGGAGAAAATCAAGTTAGTTGATTCAAGTCCTTAATATAACACCCAATATGAAATATTAAGGCTAAGACCCAACACAATATTTTATAACTTGGAACAGGGATGCCGTAATCCAAGCTATAAAATATTTGAAGGTAAGTGAATGACGATTCACCAATTTCCACCACGAAAACGAAATAATTTTATTAGGTTTTTCCTGGGTTTGAAATTCCTAGATCTTTTGAGATTCATTGAACTTTTCAATGACATGTTTCAATCTCGAGTGTGCCCTTCAAGTTTTGTGACTAGGATGCCGAGGATCACAAAACAAGGTGTGAATAACCATACTAATTCACTTGGTACCCTTAATATTATCACCTAATCAATGTGCCGGTTAACTACACATGCTCCATTGATCTATGACAAACATTAAGTCACCCTTCGTGATCCTTACTAGTCCAAGTTAGTGTGCCAGTTAACCACACACGCTCCACCAACAACTTGGTAAGGTACAAAGTATGAATTCCATAGGCTAGCACCATGTTCAAATTTTTCCTAAAGTAACTAATATTGGGAATTAAAAAAAATATTTAGTTACTTTATAATAATCATTATACTTTTAATGAGAATTTAAAGTCATTGTCCTACCCGTTCGGCTAAGAGATTCTAGAGCCATTAGAGGAGTGACAATTGTGACTCTAGAGCTCCAAGACAACAAGATCAAACAAGAGATTCAAAGGTAAACTTCTAGACCTGATTTTGTATTGTTCTTATACCTAATTAGTCATTAGAAGTCTTGGATTCAAAGCATGTTTAACTAGAAAAGCCTAGATCCAAGCATTAGGGTTTTGCATGCGCACATAGGAAAGTTCTTATGGCAAAAACCCATCAGTGGTATCAGAGCCTAGATTGGTTTCTATTTAATTGTTGCTTGTTTGTTTGAATCTTGCTTGAAAAAATCGATTTTTATGTTTCTGAGTCATGGACTCGGCGAGTCCCTTGGTGCACTTGGCGAGTCCAAGCGTTAGGAAAGGCCAGATTCGGGATTTTTTGATGATTATCTTATGGAAACTTGCCTTTATCATATTAGATCAACATTAATCCGATTTTTTGATATATATGACTATAATCTTGATCTAATTAAAGATATTTATCAACTAATAAGATATTTAATTTCCTTATATGATAATTAATTAATTATTTTGATTAAATTGGTAATTATCTTGCAAGAAATCTTGAATAATTCAAATATGGATAAATATGGAATTAATTGTTAATTAAAAATATTTGTTATTTGATCCTCCATGTTTTAAATGTTTAAAACTTGTCCTCAAGTTTTGAAATTTATGTTTTGTGATTAAAAGTTTTAGTTTAGACAATTTAAATTTGAAACCCTAGATTTTAAAAGTTTAAAATACAACCCTATACTAATATAATATTACAAGACTAATATATATATATATATATATATATATATATATATATATATATATATATATATATATATATATATATATATAACTAAAATTCTAGTCTTACCGTTAGTAGGCCTCATTCACGAAGCCGATCTGTAAGGTGGGTATAAGGTTGCGGCCTATAAAATGGCGCTTAATGGGTGTACACTCACACCCACCGCTTGCTTGATCGGTGGAGGGTCGTTAGCCGAACGGGCAGGATAGGGCAACCTCATCCTCTCATTAAAAGTATAATTTGAAATACAAAGTAACTACATGTTTTTAAAATTTCCCAATCTTAGTTACTTTAGGAAAAGTGAATTGATGCAATCCCATGAAATTACACTTTGCACCCTTGCTAAGAAGTTAGTGGAGCGTGTGTGTTTTACCGGCACACTAATTGGTTCTAAGCAAAGGTGGCAAAGGGTGATTCATTGTTTATCATAGTTCGCTGGAGTTTGTGTGGTTTACCGACACATCAAATAGGTGATCGTTACAATGAAGGAACCATGTGAATTTGCATGGTAATTCACACCCGCTTTGTGATCCTCGGTATCCCAGTCACAAACAAGAGGGGCATATCGAGATTTAAACATGCCATTGAATAGTTTCAATGAATCTCATCCGAACCTAGGAATTCTCAATACATTTAGGACTTAAAGTTATGTTTTTATGGTGGAGAATTAGTGAATCATCATTCACTTACCTTCATATTATTTGCATGTTGGATTACGGCATCCCTTTTCAAATATGTAAATATTGTTGTTGGATCCTAGCCCTAATTTTTCTTATTAGGTGATAATTAAGGATTCATATTCTAATCTATCTTTGTCCTTTCTATTTGTAGATGTCAAACGCAAACAACGCTGCTGCTAGTTCTTTCACATTGATGAGCCTTTGTCAAAAGGTCACTTTCGATGGAACGAACTTTAGCGAATGGATAAGATACATTCGCACCATTGCTCGCTATGAGGATAAGGAGTATGTCCTCGATGAGAAGCTCGAGAAGATTAACCCTGAAATCGGTACTCCGGATGAAATGACCGCTTTTGAAACTCATGAGCGCGATGCAACGAAGGTACATTGCATCATGATAGCCACCATGAACTCCAAATTCCAAAAGTCCTATGAGGACATGTACCCGTACGAGATGCATCAAGACTTATTGGAGAGATACCACCAAAACGCGAGACAAGAGTGTTATGAGATTTTCACAAACATGATTTCCGCCAAGATGGGTCATGGAGAGTCTCTTACCGTGCACCTGCAAAAGATGCAAAGGTATGTCGACCGTCTTCGCAAGTTGAATGTTGACTTTGGGGAAGACTTGGCGATCGACATGGTGCTTCACTCTTTGCCTCCAAGCTACAATCAATTTAGGATGACCTACCACATGAAAAAAGAGGAGGTCACCCTAAGCAAACTCCAAGGTCTCTTGAGGGTCGTTGAGAGCAACTTTAAGGACAAGTCTGCTGCACAAACTCCCAATCCACCCGCTGCTCCTGTCTTGGCTATTGGACAAGGAAAGGGAAAAAAGAGGAAGGCTTTGTCTAAGAACTATCGTAAGGTCAAAGCCCGAGATGGTGCCTCTTCTAGTGGGACCAAAGTTGATCCTTCTAAGCCCTGCCCTAACCCAAAGGAGGCAGAGTGCCACCACTGCCACAAGATAGGACATTGGAAGAGAAGCTGCCCAGAGTACCTGCAAGCCATCAAGGAAGGAAAGATCAAGCCTTCTTTTGCAGGTATATACACAATTAAATCTAACGATTCATCTCATGCTATTTCTTGGGTTCTTGATACCGATTGTGGTTACCACATTTGTTCTAATGTGCAGGGACTAAGAAGAAATAGGGATGTGGAGGCTGGAAGAATAAATCTAATCATGGGGAACAGAAGATCGTCGCCTGTGACCAAGATTGGAGTGTATTCTTTAGTGCTTAGGAATGGTTTAAGTTTAGATTTGAACAATTGTTGCTATTCGCCAGAAATGGCTAGAAACATCATTTCATTTCATGGTTTGTTTAGACAAGGTTTTAGATTTTCTTTTAATAATGAGAATGGTTCTATTTTTTCTTATCTAAATGGTGTCTTTTATTTTGAAGTTATACCATGTAATGGAATTTATGAAACTATTATGATTGTAGATAACTTAGGAAATGATGTTTTGAACATAGATTCTTCCAATCGTATGGATAAAGCATCCTTGTGCCATTGTCGTCTTGGACATGTCAACAAGAAACGCATAACCCAACTCCAAAAGGATGGAGTGTTGGAGTCATTCGACCTAAAGGAAGATGACAGATGCGAGTCTTGTTTGCTTGGAAAGATGACTAAGTCAGCCTTCACTGGTTCATGCGAAAGGGGTGAGGGTCTATTGGACCTAATACATACCAATGTATGTGGACCGTTTAGATCAACCACGAAGGATGGGAACCGCTTCTACGTGACTTTTACCGATGACTATAGTAGATATGGGTATATCTATTTAATCAAGCAAAAGTCAGAAACCTTTGAAAAGTTCAAAGAGTTCAAGAATGAAGTGGAGAATCAATTCGGCAGGAAAATCAAGATGCTTTGATCCGATCGAGGAGGAGAGTACCTAAGTCTTGAATTCCACGATTATCTCAAGGAGTGTGGAATAGTTTCACAATTGACGCCACGCAGGACACCCCAATTGAATGGTGTGGCAGAAAGGCATAATCGAACCTTGTTGGACATGGTTCGCTCTATGATGAGTCGTGCTTCACTACCTATCTCTTTTTGGGGGTATGCCTTAGAGACTGCCGCCCATATCCTTAACCGAGTGCCTACTAAGAAGGTTGCCAAAACACCTCATGATATGTGGACAGGGAAGGCTCCCTCGTTAGCACATATCAAGGTTTGGGGTTGCGAGGCTTTCGTAAGACGAGATACTCATGACAAGCTCGAACCTCGTAGTGAGCGATGTATTTTCATCAGCTACCCGCAGAAATCCTTTGGATATCTCTTTTATAGACCGAAGGACAATGTTGTCTTTGTTGCAAGGAGAGGAGTTTTCCGAGAGCGAGAACTCATAGGCCGAGGAGACAGTGGGAGGAAAATCGAGCTTGAAGAGATTCAAGAATCGATAGATGAAGGAACCTCTATCGCTGGCACTCAACCCGAGGAGGAAACTCCGATTGAACCAATTGACGAATCCTTTCCTCTTAGACGTTCCGAAAGAGTTAGAGTTCAGCCCCAGTTTTATGGTTTTCATATTACTACCGAAGGGGACACGTATATTAGTGATGGTACACTAATAAACCTTGATGAACCTAATAGCTATAAGGAAGCCATGGCAGGCCCGGAGTCTGCGAAATGGAAAGAGGCAATGGATAGCGAGATCCAATCCATGTATGATAACCATGTATGGAATTTGGTTGATAATGTGCTCGGACGTAAGACCATTGGGTGCAAATGGATCTTCAAGAAGAAGACCGACGTGGATGGAAAAGTACACACATATAAAGCGCGATTGGTCGCGAAGGGCTTTACTCAAACTCCTTGAGTTGACTATGATGAGACCTTCTCACCATTTGCAAAGATAAAATCTATTAGAGTGATGCTAGCGATTGCCGCATTTCATGATTATGAGATTTGGAAAATGGATGTCAAGACCGCTTTCCTTAATGGGAAGTTGGCTGAGGATGTTTACATGGCTCAGCCAGAGGGGTTTGTGGATCCGAAGCATACGAATAGAGTGTGTAAGCTTGAGAAGTCCATTTATGGACTTAAGCAAGCATCTTGCAGATGGAATCTTTGCTTCGATGAGAAAGTCAAAGAGTTTGGATTTGTACGAAGCGAATATGAATTGTGTGTATATGTCAAAGCCAGTGGGAGTATAGTAAGCTTCCTCGTTCTATATGTCGATGAGATATTACTCATAGGAAACGACATCCCGACTCTGCAGGAGGTTAAGTCCTGGCTCGGGAAGTGCTTCGCTATGAAGGACCTCGGAGAGGCTTCCTATATTTTGGGAATAAAGATCGTGAGAGAAAGAAGTAAGAGATTAATAGGAGTTAGTCAGAACACTTACTTAGAGAAGGTACTAAAACGTTTTAGTATGGAAAACTCGAAGAAGGGAGAATTACCGATACAAAGCAATGCCAAATTGAGTAAGACTCAAAGTCCGAGTACCGAAGCTGAAATAGCAAAAATCAGCCGAGTACCATACGCTTCCGCAGTTGGCTCAATCATGTACGCTATGACTTGTACTCGCCCTGATGTAGCCTTTGCTTTGAGCATGGTTAGTAGATATCAAGGGAATCCTGGCAGAGCCCATTGGATTGCGGTGAAGAATATCCTTAAGTACTTTCGGAGGACGAAGGAATGGTTTTTAGTCCTCGGAGGGAGTGATGACTTGAAGGTGCGAGGGTATAGTGACGCCAAATTTCAGACCGACAGAGACAACTACCATTCGCATTCGGGCTGGGTCTTTACCTTGAATGGAGGAGCAGTGACTTGGAAAAGTTCCAAGCAGGAAACCGTAGCTGATTCAACGTGTGAATCAGAGTACATTGCAGCGAGCGAAGCGTCGAAGGAGGCAATATGGCTGAAGAACTTCATTGGTGACCTTGGAGTTGTACCTGCCATAAAGGAGCCCATGGAGATTTTCTGTGATAATGAAGGAGCGGTTGCCTTAACCAAGGAACCAAGAGATCATGGTACATCATGACATATCGACAGAAAATATCATTTTATTAGACACCGTGTAGATGAAGGACAACTTATAGTGAATAGGATATCATCAAAAGATAACCCAGTAGATCCGCTTACGAAGGGACTGAGTAGGGTTAAGCACTTGCAGCATGCTAGGATTATTGGGCTTAAGGATGATATTAGTATAGATTAGATAGTATTAGAAACGTGTAATAGATAAATGTAATTAACATTTGATGATTAAATAAAGGAGTCTTATTTATGAGTAATGTTACTGTCTTATGTTAATTGTTTAACTATTGTTTCATTTTTGCATGTTTTGACTTCCAGAATAATTGAGTTCATCAAGAATAATCGAATTATTCAAATTGTCCACAATCGTTCATATGTTGGAAGTAATTATGAATGAAGATTCTCGTGAATTGGTGCGTAGATTGTCTAAATGGTATTAGACATAGCAAAAGATTGTTGCGACGTTCATGAGTGCTTATGAACTGGTTTTGAGCATTGGAACAAACCCGTGCTTGATGGAAACACCTTATGGAATATGATATAAAAGGGTGATCGCAAGACGATAATATCATATAGTCTTAAAACCTAGATATATGGTTTGTTATTTGTTAATTGGTTGTACATTGATAATGCGAAAACGCATCAGTAACTCGGTGTTATAAAATGCATTGTTGTGTATAGTTGGTTAATGAATAAGTAAATACATATAAGTCAAATTTTATCTGTAACTTTTATCCCAAGAGGGTAAAAGCGATATCTTGGCTGCTCGATGATTTGATTTGACTTATGTGTCGGGCCAAGTCAGAACTGAATTGATGTGTTCGATTAAGTTCTATGTCAAATAAATCGGAGATCGAGAAACCTAAATGCTTGACTAATCATTCCATAGAATTGTCAACATGATATCTAACATAGGACTGTACGATCCCTTATCTACAGGACAAGATTGATTGGATCAGAGTTTGACAGCGTCTTTGAGAGCTACGATTGCGAATCAGATTATACTTGTGCATATAGTTACTAGACTTATCCAAGTGGGAGACTGTTGGAATAGTGTCTAAGGCTGCAACTATATTAGGCAAGTATATGACCCGGTTGTGCATGGTCCTTTTGGGTTGCCTTCACCATAGCAACTTGACAGGATGATTTATTATGAGAGAATAAATATTATTAATATATTATGAGAATAATATAAGGAATAATAATATTGTTATTTGATTAATATAAGTCATAAATTAATTAGTATTAATTTGGTGACTTAGAGAGATTAATTAAATAAGAGGGTATAAACTGTCAATTGTTTGAAAGTTACACTTTAGACTATAAATCCTTATTGGATAGAGGATGGACAGATTCTAGGGCTTGGGATAGCCTCAAATCGTCCAAGGCTTATCTATGGTAAGGATATGGATTGCTTTAAGGAAAGATTATCCAACTAGGGTTTAAAGGTGAAACCCTAAGGAGTCTATAAGTATAAATAGACCCCTAGAGCAAGGGGATTCGACATCTCTTCTAAAGAAAAGAAACCCTGGCCGAATCTTCCCTCTCCTCTCTCTCTCTCTCTCAAATCATCCTCCTTGCTAGTTGGTGTTTGTAAGCCATTAGAGGAGTGACAATTGTGACTCTAGAGCTCCAAGACAACAAGATCAAACAAGAGATTCAAAGGTAAACTTCTAGATCTGATTTTGTATTGTTCTTATACCTAATTAGTCATTAGAAGTCTTGGATTCAAAGCATGTTTAATTAGAAAGCCTAGATCGAAGCATTAGGGTTTTGCATGCACAGATACGAAAGTTCTTATGGCAAAAACCCATCACCTCCACCGATCAAGGAAGCGGTGGGTGAGAGTGGACACCCATTAAGCTACCATTTTATAGGCAACAACCTTATACCCCCCTTATAGACCGACTTTGTAAATGAGGCCTACTAACAGTAAAATGACTTAATCTTATACATATATATAAATATTAACCATTAATCTTATAATAGTATAAGGGTTGAATTTTAACTTTTAAAACTTCTAGGGTATGGAATTAAAGTTTGTGTGAGACTTTACAAATTCCAAAACATGAGGGAAAGTTTTGAACAATTCAAAAACTTTTGGATATTCATAACTTATGAGTTTTAATTAAGTGTTAAAAACTTTTAATGAAGAGTCTCTTGGAAATCCATAACTTGAGGACAAGTTATGGAGTCCATAAAAACATTTATTAGAAAAAAACTCTACAAAAATGTAACTTGTGACTTCTTAAAAAAAACATTTAAAAAAAACTTTTGGAATTCCATAACTTGAGGACAATTTATGGAGTTCATTCAATGTCATAAGGATCAAGAATTATTCTATCAAACAATTTGCAAACAATTCCTATGATCTATCAAAACTCATACGTTCATGAACATTCATAATCAACAACTTTCAAGAATCATATAAGCATATATAAACTTGAAACTTTGATTATAACTTTGAAATTGGTCCACCATCATCATTACCACATCAAAAACAAGTTTTATATGTTCAAAACAGTTTAAGGTAATGATTCTAGACCAATTCCAACACCAAAACTCGAAAATCTGCACTCAGGCCTGCCAACTCGTCGAGTGCATGAACTGACTCGGCCGGTTGGTTGAATATACACATGGACTCAACAAGTTCCATGAAGGACTCGGCGAGTCAGCTGTGCAAAATGCAGTTTTTCAACATTTTTCAGCAGTTTGCATCAAGTATTCAAGAAAACAAGCCTAGTCTCTGATACCACTGGTGGGTTTTGAGCATTCTAACACTCCTAAGTGTACATGCAACCCTAATAAACCTTGGATCTATGTTTTCTCTAAAATACATGCAAATAATAATTTCCAAGGTTTACATCCTAACTAGCATGGCATGAAGAACTAGAATCATAAAACACTAGAAGAATGACATACCTTTTGATAGTGATTGATTGCTTGGAGTTTGAGAGCCTAGCATCAATAATGTGAATGCCTCAAGTGGAATCACAAATCACCACAAACTTGGAAAAACCTTGAGAGAATAATATGCTATGTAGAAATCGGCTACCACAAAGTCTCACACAACTAGTTGCCATTTATTGCAATATGTGCATCTTTATATAGTGTGAAGGATTAGGTTAAACCCTAATAACCCATGTCTTTTCCTTTCCAAGGATCCATGGGTTAAAAGCTCCATGGATCATGCATGGATCCCCATGCATGCTTAGCCCATTCCTAATGAGTTTAAGCCCACATTATATAAAATGCAATAGCCCATGTTTAATTAGTCTTCCTTTTAATCACTAGATTAATTCATAATTAATTTAAGACTAAAACTAATTAAATAACATGACTTCATATTAATATATTATAACTTATAATATATTAATAAATCATAAACATACTATTCTTATAAGATTATCCATATAAATTGTTCGGGTGAAGTGCAACCCAAATGGACCATGTCGGGTCGGGTCAAGCATATACCAAATAAGCTATGGACTTAGACACTTTATCCAATACCTTTTTCATGTGATATGTCATGCAGAATTGATCATAACACGATGGTAAGGAGTGCAAAATGATGTCTATTGCTAACTCCTCGGGGAAGTTCACATTCAACTTCAGTAAACGGTCCACATACCTTTGGATTTTCTGCATGTGGCCCGTGATGGGTTCACCATCCTTCATTCGGGTTGTTATCATGGAGGAGATTATTTCATATCGCTCTTGACAAGCACTTTGATGGTAGCGGTCCATCAAGTCCTGGTGCATCTCAAAAGGATAATAGTCCTCATAGGACTTTTGGAGCTCGGCTTTCACGGTGGCCATCATGATGCATGCCACTTTTGTAGCATCTCTTTCATGTATCTCATATTTAGCAATCTCTTCAGGAGTAGCAGTTGGCTCGGGTACCTTTAACTCCTTGTCGAGAACGTATTCTTTATTCTCATATCGAGTGACCATCCTGATGTTTCTCATCCAATCAGTAAAGTTGGATCCATCAAAGATGACTCTCCCACAAAGATTCATGAGAGAGAAGGAGCTAGTAGGGTTAGAGCCAGAAGCATTGTTATTGGAAGACATCTGAAAAGAAGAGGGAATATATTATATTAGATTTAGAGATAGTCCTTAATAAAACACCCAAATGTAGTATTAAGACTAGGACACGCCATAATATTTTATAACTTAGAAGAGGGATGCCGTAATCTAAGCTATAAGATATTTGAAGGTAGGTGAATGACGATTCACCAATTTCCACCATGGAAAACGAAATTTTTAATTAGGTTTTAATTGGTTTAGAAACTCCTAGATTCTTTGAGATTCATTGAACTTTCTTCAATGACATGTTTCAATCTCGAGTGTGCCCTTCAAGTTTTGTGACTGGGATGCCGAGGATCACAAAACAAGATGTGAAGTAACCATGCAAATTACTTGGTACCCTCAATGTATTACCCCTCAATAGATGTGTCAGTTAAGCACACACGCTCCATCGATACTATGATAAGAATTAAGTCACCCTTTACCTACCTTGTTAAGTTCAAGTTAGTGTGTCGGTTAACCACACACACTCCACTAACGACTTAAACAAAGTGTAAAGTGTAATTTCATGGATTAGCACCTTATTCACATTTTCCTAAAATAACTAAGATTGGGAATTCAATAAAGTTTAGTTACTTGAGTATTATCATTATACTTTTAATGAGAATTTATAAGTCCTTGTCCTACCCGTTTGGCTAATGACCCTCCACCGATCAAGGAAGCGGTGGGTGAGAGTGCACACCCATTAAGTTTCCATTTTATAGGCAACAACCTAATATCCCCCTTATAGACCGACTGCGTGAATGAGGCGTACTAGCGGTAAGACGACTTGATCTTATACATACATACATATATATATATATATATATATATATATATATATATATATATATATTATTAACTTATAATATTATAAAGTATAAGGGTTGAATTTTAACTTTTAAAATTCTAAGGGTTGGAACTAAAGTTTTAATCATGACTTTACTTGTTCCAAAACTTGAGGGCAAGTTTTGTAAAATTTCAAAACTTTTCATTTCTTATAACATATGAATTTAATTGAGTATTAAAATGAAGACTTTTCATTTTTTCTAACTCTTGTGTTCTTTTAATGGTTTCAATTCAAGTGTGACTCTTGGTTTTCCATAACTTGAGGACAAGTTGTGGACTCCATTAAAAGACATTATGATCAAGAATTAAACTACCAAGTAGGTTACAAACAATTCCTATGATCATCTAATCTTCATAAATTCTAGAACATGAATATTAACATTTCAAGAATCATGAATTACTCATAAAACTTGTAATTTTTTTATTATAGCCATTGTAAATGGATTAGCATAAACATTACACCATCTAAAACAAGTTTTATAACACCAAAACAGTTTAGGCTAATATTTCTAGTCCATTTCCAGCAGCAAAAGTCGAAAATCAGCATTCTGAGGCTCCTACTCGTTGAGTGCACGAACCTACTCGGCGAGTTAGATGAAGTTATACATGAACTCGGCGAGTCCCCCCATGGACTCGACGAGTTTAGCAGGCAGACAGCAAAAAATCAACTTTTTCCAATATTTTGCATCAAGTATCAAAACAAACAAGCCTATGCTCTGATACCACTGATGGGTTTTGAGCATTCTAACACTCCTATGGTGTACATGCAACCCTAGAAACCTTGGATCTATGTTTGACTAAGATACATGCAAATAATTATTTTTCCAAGGTTCTTATCCTATCTAGCATGGCATGGAGAACTTGAATCAAATAAAGCTAGTAGAATTACTTACCTTGTAGTTGTAGTTGATTGCTTGGAGTTTTAGATCCTAGCACCAATAATGTGGATGCCTCAAATGGAAATCACAAATCACCACAAACTTTGGAACCTTGAGAGAATAGTCACAACTATCTTGAAATCGGCCCTTACTCACCACAACTAGTGTGATTTCAAGAACCAAAGCCTCCTTTATATAATGTGGTGGATTAGGGTTACATCCATGTAAACCCTGATATTGATGTCTCTTCATTTCCATGAGATCCATGGGTTAATGCTCCATGGAGTATGTAGCACCTAGTTCTTGGTACGTATTCTTTTGTTAAATACTTTGCATTTTGGCCTTGGGCTCGGCGAGTTGAAGGTCCAACTCGCCGAGTAGAAGCGAGAAGGGACACAGGACTTAAGCGATAGACTCGGCGAGTTGGGTCCCGGACTCGGCGAGTAGACCTTGTTTGGGCAAAAACCCTAATCCGAGGGTTTGCACCCTATTTAAACACCTTAACTCGGCCTCCTTAGTCCCATTTGCTCCCAGAAGACCCCCATAGAAAACCCTATCTGTTATTGAATCAATGTAAGGCATTTGGAGTGACTTTGGTGCTTTTGTGATCCAAGGAGGGAAGGAAAAGCTTGAAGGATCAAGAGGAGGCTAAAGGGATCCGAGTTTGTGCACCATTTTCAGCAAATTGAAGGTAAAAAGCCTGTACCTTGCTCTTCCATTTGCTAGATCCCATTTTGTGAAGTTTTAGGGCTTTTCTAAGCCATTTTGGTCACCAACCATGATTGAAAGCATGGTTTGGAGTTGATGTTTCGAATCTAGGCCCTTAGAGGGGTTACAAGGCAGAAAGGAGTGGCTCTTACACTCAAAGAAGGCCCCATGCTTTGAGAGGGCTTGTTTAAGGACATTTTAAGCTCAAAGTCCCATGCAAGCATGTAAAGGTTGTAACTTTACGTGCTACATCGATTGTAGAAGCATAGATCCATCTTTTGATCAAAGGTTGTACGTCAGAAATCGAAGATTCAGTGAGTGGTTGTGACCAACTCGACGAGTCCGTTCTTGGACTCGGCGAGTCCAAGGTTCTTTCCCATATCAGTTGAGAGTCATAAGGACCCAGTTGAGTGTGGAAAGGTTTTAAGGGGGTCCCAGGGAGTGACCCAACGTTCTGGACTAAGCCATTGTTCTGGAAATTCATGGGACTCGGCGAGTGCATGAACAGACTCGGCGAGTCCAAGGCAATCTTCTTAAGGATGAAGATAAACTCGACGAGTTGTTCATAAAACTCGACGAGTTAAGGACAGGACCTGTGTATCAGTTGATGATGAACTCGATGAGTTGTTCATACAACTCGGTGAGTTGGATGAGGATTCAGTCGATGTTCATTTAGAAGGAAAACTCATCGAGTCATCGCCTAACTCGACGAGTAGAGACGGGTATGAGGTCTAATGGAAGGACGGGGACTCGGTGAGTTGCGAGCCAACTCGGCGAGTCAGGTCAACCAGAAGTTGACTTTGACTTTGACTTGGTCAGGGGTAAAATGGTCATTTTACCCTAAGAACAGTTAGCAGTGTATGAGTAAGTGTTTTGTGGAAATTTTAGCTGGATGATTTCCGGAGCAGCAGCGGCAGCAGTCAGAGGATTCACGCACAGTTCAGCAGCTACTACGAGGTAAGTTACCTTCCAGTAGCGGTGGGTCTACGGCCACAATGTCGGCCCACCAGTAGGGATCGTATGTTAGATGTTTGTCTTTGTGATATTCATTTTTGTTGCTACTACCTGATATGTTATATGCTAGCGTGATATGATATGTGATAGTGATAGAGTTCGGTTATTAGGACCGAAGGGTAGGTTAGGCACCCCAGATATGCCTAATAGTATGTTATGATATGTTTAGCTGCTAGCATGATATGTTATATGAGATAGAGGTAGTAGGAGAGGAAAAGTCCATGAGATTCGGTTGTTAGGACCGAAGGGTAGGTCGGACACCCCAGATATGTCTGACAATAGATTATGCTATGATATATGTGATAGTAGTAGTAGGGGTGAAATAGTCCCCGAGGTTAGGGTGTTAGGACCGAAGGATAGTCAGCACCCCAGAATGGCTCGACATGGGTAGGTCAGCGCCCCAGAATAGCTTGAAACGGGTAGGACAACACTCCAGAATGCCCGCATGGGTAGGTTGGCACCCCAGAATGGCTGTACGGGTAGGTCGGCACCCCAGAATGGTCGTACCGGGTAGGTCGACACCCCAGAAATACCCGGCAGTATGTATGTGATGTGATTGTATGATATGTGGTACGATGGGGGAACTCACTAAGCTTTGTGCTTACAATTTTCAATTTTGGTTTCAGGTACCTCTTCAGCAAAGGGGAAGGAGCTGGCGCGGTAGCGGCGCATCATACACACGCTCTTTGTTTTCCGCACTATGAGATATTCTGGGATTTGTACTCTGACATTATTATGTTTTGCGATTCAGTTTTCAGATACGAGACATGTTTTTATTAAATGATATGATCGGATGGTATTTTGTTACAAATGTTTTGTAAATCACTTAATCAAAAATAAAATTTTTGGACGTGAAAATTGGGTCATTACAGACTATCCATGGACTTTCCAAGCAAGCCTAGCCCATTCCAAATAAGCATTAGCCCACACTATATAAATATAAGAGCCCATATTTAATTAGTATTACTTTTGATCTCTAAATTAATCCTAGATTAATTATAGATCAATACTAATTAAATAATATGATTTTATATTAATATATTAGAACTTATAATATATTAATAAATCATACCTTATACTATTCTCAAAGGATTATCCATAGATCAATACTAATTAAATAATGGACCATGCCGGGTCGGGTCAAGTACATACCAAATATAGTTATGGACTTAAACACTCTATCCAATACTTTCCAGCATCACGGTTGCATCGTTCGAAGCTCTCTATGGCCAGAAGTATAGATCCCCTCTGTGCTAGGCCGAGGTGGGCGACACGCAACTAGTCAAGAGTCAAGTCCACGATAGTACGCTCACAAGTCTTGAAATCATCCGAAAGGCGACTGAAAAGGGATCGTACGAAAGGGCTACGCAGATAAGAGACAAAAACGCTTGGAATTCCAAGTTGGTGACCCTGTCCTTTTAAAACTCTCACCCTGGAAAGGCCTGATACACCCCAGAAAGCGTAGAAAGCTAAATCTAAGAATACGTTGGACCATTTGAGATCCTTGCTAGGATCGGTCCCATAGCATACAAACTCCAGTTACCTCGAGCGCTTATCAGCATTCATCCCGTCTTCCTCATGTCAGACCAAAGAAGTGTCTGTCCGATGAGACACTTGACGATATCAAGCTAGACAAGAGTCTACGATTCATTGGACACCCGAATTGAGAAGTCAAGCGAGCGAAATAACGTCACACCTTGATAGTAAAGGTCTGCTAGAATGCCAAGCGGGAACCTGAATTCACTTGGGAGCACGAGAATCCAAGGAAACAGAAGTACCCCCATCATTTCCAAGTCCGCGAGCTACATCTTTATTCTTGAATTTCGGGACGAAATTCCCTCTAATGGGGGGATGATGTGACAACCCGAAACCTTTATCTTGTACACTTAGTCAAATGCAATCAATGTAAAAACAATTTTGTTGACATCTTGTGTTGTTTAAGGGTTCATTTAAGTGTTCTAAGCTTGAGTATGACCAAAGTCGAGATTAGGAACGAGTCAGCAAGTCATATAGTGATGAAATCGGGCCATACACCCCTTTTGGAGGAGTGTGCGGCCGTACACATGGGTGTACGGCCGTACACACCCCTGATGACCACACACCCACCCCTATATAAAGGGTAGACCACTTTCCTTTCATTCCTTTAACACCTTGGCAACACACAACACCATTTCTCTCAAGTTTCTTCAACCACGAACCCTCCCAAGGCTTCAAAAACGTGAGTAATCCATCCCTTAGCTGGTTGTGCTGGATCATTGAGTCCAATCATGTTCATCATCTCTTTGAAGGAGTGCGGCCGCACATCCACATAAGGTGGCCTAACACTCCTAAAAGACCCTCCAAAGTGAGAGTGGGACCTCCATATTCGAGTTGGACATGAACCTAGCTGTGCTACACCATAGAATTAGCATTATTGGACATGATCATGTAGGGTGTACGACCGCACACACCTGTGTACGGCTGCACACACCCTTGTGCGGTAGCACACTCCCGTGTGCGACCACACACACACCCTAGGACCACAAACTCATTTGACCCTAAACTTCTACTACAACTTAATAGGGACCTAGAACACTTCATGGATACAAGTATGGAACTTAGAAAACCTCAAAAGCACCTTCCATCATGATTGTATGGCCGCACACCCATAGCCGTACACACCTTTAAGGTGGCCACACACCTCCATCAAATTTAGTAGAGAAATACCTTCATTTGACTCCTTTATGTGTCATTACATGTTAATTAGGATCTAATCGTGTTCAAGGCTTCACTTGAACATCCGGAATTCCGTATCGATTTTCTTTTCAAAACGCCCGAGGTGAGTTCATACCCCTACGCTTTTCTGAGTTTTTCAAGTTTTCAAAAGGGGGGGGGGAATACAAGAAAAAGTACAAGGAAACTTGTGCACAAAGTATACTATTTTGCTTAAGATAATTATATTTTCAGAATGCTTTTAACACGGAAAACAGTTTTACCAAACAATTAACAAATCAACTCGTAGAAACAGTTTTCAAAACTAGAGTAATGATCTTATGAATCCTGTAGTAAAATGTATGGTTTTATAAAGGATTCATGTTAATTACAAAAGTATTTTCTATATTATTACTTGTAAATTTGTTAGTCTAAGTTGGAGACACGTCCTTGGTAACACTCACCACAAGAATCAGTGTGTAGGACTACGACTTATGACCATAATCTCTTGTAGGGAGAGCGTGACTGTTGTGTATAGATCTATACGGGACTGACAACCCCACACCTGGTTGCTAGCTACAGTCGGACCAGCAAGTCTACGGGTGACAAAGTCATAAAGGATACCGGCCGTTGTGGGCCATATGCAGTCAGTTATAGTTATAAAACTCGCAACCTAGATAGCAAAGATTTACTTTTGTAATAATGAATCAAGTCAACAAACCTTATAGTAATAACCAATTTGATTACTGGAGGGTACTAACATTACCTTGAGGATTTAGTTCATCATGTTTTCTTTTATTAGTTTTATTTACATAATAGAGTTAATATACCTCACTGGGAGTAACTAGGGCTTTTAAACGAAAACTACGTTAACGATATAAGTATTGTAGATACTTGTACACCTCAGTTTAGAACGAATAACCAACCATCAACTTTTAGGGAAAATATACGATTTTCTCGCGATAACTCAGCTTTCAAAAACTCTTTTCATAAGAAAATATAGGATTTTCTTGAGTAACACTTTTCAAAAAGATCAAAGAATCATTTTCCCACAAAAACTAAATGCTTATGAACTCACCAGCTTTATGCTGATATTCTTTCAAAACTGCTTGCATTCTCAGGGAATTAGTAGACAAGTACTTCCAGGACTTTTGGAGAAGTCGGCGCGTTAGAGTCACGTCTTTCTATTTTACTTTCGATAAGTACAAAACTTTGTATTAAGACAGTGTAAACCTTTTTCATATATGTATTCAATGTTTGGTTGTGTTTACTATGCTTGCTATGATACAACTATTGTGATACTACGCATGACGTCAACCACCCCCAAATGTTTCCACCATTCCGGTATGGGGGTGTGACAGGTCAATACCTTAGATGCTTAGTGATGAGATATGGTCCATTGGCGTGTCTTAGACTGCTCTAGCGCGCCAGCCTGGCCTGGCGCGCTCCTGCCAGCCTTGCCTGGCGCTCCCTTGCCAGCCTTGCTGGGGACTCCCTTGCTAGCCCTGCTGGGGACTCTCCTTCTGGCTCAGCCAGGCGCTCCCTCACCTGGCACTCCCTTGCCATCCTCTCCTGGTGCGCGCCCGCCAGCCCCGCCCGGCGCCTCCGGGTAGCCTTTCCCAACTCCTTGCTAGTTGGGCTTGAATTGGGCTGGCCCAAGGCCTTACCTAATTGTCCCCTATATAATGAATAGTATCTCCTCCATGGAGGAGGACCCTTCACTAGATGTTCCCCCATGGCTCGGCCGCCACTATACTCCGATCGGGTGGCTCACCCGCCACCCGCCACCGTTAGCCACCATACACCACCACCAACACCAAGATGGTTCTATCCAGCCATGGAGGACCATCTCAGATCTTCTAGCTGATCCAACTTGACCGTCGGAGCCTGCTCCCGGGGCACAGTCCCTGGGGCGGCTCTAACGGGTTTGCACTGTGATGTCCAGATCTCCGCCGCAGCAGAAGATCATTTGGCGCGATCCGTGGGACTCGAACCCATGACCACGTGGTATACATGAAGCTGCAAAAGTTCTAAACGATATACATGAAGGAGACTACTCAATTACACTGGGGGCAAATCCTTATGCTCCAAAGTGTTAACAACAGGATACTACTGGCCAACCATGAAGAAAGATTCCTTCCTATATTCTTAAAAATGTGATGCTTGTCAAAGACATAGCAACATCCTACATCAAACAGCAGAACCTCTACATCCTATAATCTTCCCTTGGCCATTCATGAAGTGGGGGATGGATATAGTAGGCAAATTGCCGGTAGCTCCTGGACGAAAAGTCTTCATGCTAGTGTTGACCGACTACTTCTCAAAGTGGATAGAAGCTGAAGCTTTTTTTAGGTAAGAGACAAAGAGGTAGTCTTATTTATTAAATGCAATATCTTGACCAAGTTCGGGATGCCTGCCGAAATCATATGAGACAAGGGATCCTAATTCATAAGCAAAAGGACATGAGACTTTTGCACGAGTTGGGGATACAAAATGATAATGTCCACTCCTGTTAAACCTCAAGCCAACGGTGAAGCAGAATCTAGCAACAAAATCATAATCAATAACTTGAAGAAAAGTTTAGATAAAAAGAAAGGAAAATGGGCAGAAGAACTTCCTTTCGTCCTATGGGCAGATAGGACCACTTCTAAAGTAACCACTGGCCAAACCCCATATTCCTTGGTGTTCGGAGCAGAAGCAATGATCCCTACTGACATAGTGATCCCGACAACAAGATACCTACTCTAAAGTCAAGAAAAATATGACATGATCCTGGCCCAGGATCCTGATACTATTGATGAACTCAGGGATCTTGCCAAGATCTGCATTAGTGCTCATGAACAGAGAATCACCAAGGCATACAATAAGAATATAAAAATTAGAAGATTCTAGATAGGAGACTTGGTATTAAGGAAAACATTCCAAAACACCAAGGATCCTAGTGCAGGTAAACTGGCACCTAAGTGGGAAGGAACAGATCTCATATATGCTGAAGTAAGAAAGGGGGCATAATGGTTAGCTACTCTCTACGGGAGTATCTTGCCAAGATCCTGGAATGCTATACATCTTAAAGCGTGTCATATGTAAGTAAGATCAGTCACTCTTCAACAAACTCAAAGTGCATACATCTTAAAGCATGTCATATGTAAGTAAGATCAGTCACTCTTTAACAAACTCGAGGTGCATGTATTCTTTACCTTACCAATTATTTTGGTTTACTCTTCTTGAATGCATCACTAACTTAAGCATCGGAGGGGCGTTAGTATACCCCTAGCTAATTTTTGTTGTATGTGAAGATCCTGACACACAAGGATCTTGACACATGAAGATCCAAGGATCCTGACATACAAGGATCTTGACATTTGAGGACCCTGGAAATTAAGAGTCTCGTAGCTAACGATTATAATACGCAAGTATCCTAGTAACTAATAATAGAAATTGATCATCTCTCCTACGAATAAGGGTACTTAATCCCCTCTAAGGTTTAAAGAGTTAATTACCTCTTTCATACGAGTTAATGTTTATATGCATCGCTTGGACGCATGTTATCTAACTATGGGATATGAATAAGGGGATCATTTCACACTGCAGTGACTTGGCAACCCTCTTATTTCTCAACATAACTTAAGATCCTAAAGTTAAAATCTAAGGTTTATAACATTGACATGTTATCTCAAGTTGGGATCTTCCCTAGATGATTCCTAAGGTTTATAACATTGACATATTATCTCAAGCTGGGATCTTCCCCAAATAATACCTAAGGTTTATAACATTAATATGTTATCTCAATTTGGGTTCTTCCCCAGGAAATAACTATGGTTTATAACATCTTCATGTTATCACGCAATTGAGATTTTCCCCAGTAATTTACTAAAGATTATAACACTATCGTGTAATCTCAAATTGGGGTTTTCCCCTGAGATTTTCCAAGGATTATGAAAATAACGTGTTGTTTGAATTTGGGATGTTCCCCAGAAATATACAAGGGTTGTGACATTATCGTATCACCAAAGCAAGATTTTTCTCAGTTGTTTTCCAAGTTGGAATTATTTCTAAGGAATGATCCTCCTCAAAGTTTATCGAGTTGTGGCCAATCGAGGATCCTCACTTAAAACTCCTAGATCAAGGATCCTATAATATGAAAACTTCAAAGACCATACGAAGTTTAAACTTCTCATAAGTCTAAAGGCCACAAATCCTAAGGATAGTCAAGCTCTATGTATCTTTGTATCATTTCTTTATACAAAATTTTAAATTGTTTCTAAGTAAAGTTTGAGGATCCCGAAGTTTTCTAGATCCCAAAAAATGGTCATGTTTCAAAGTTACTAAAGATCCTTAAGGTTTATTGAAACTCTTTTCAACTTATTATTTTCTAAATAGTTTTTATCCTAAGATTATTGGCAGAATTTAACCTTTCAGGATCCTACTACAACCATGCGAGTCAAATCAAAGAAAAAGACATATGAAGAAAAGCACAAGCATAGATAAAAATGGTTGCACACCAACCCCAAAAAACAAAAAGTTAGAAATTGTCTTAAAAACCATTTAACTTTTTTTTTATCTACACAAGGCTAAACCGTGGATTGGTTATCATCATCCGTAAGGTTATCATCACCCGTAACCTTTTCCCCTTTACCTACCTCCTGCTGTTGCCGCATTAGGATCCTGAATTTTATTAATAGGCTCACCAGTTAGTTTGGCTAGAGCTTCACGCCATCCAGCCACATTCCAGGATCATGCGTTGGCCACGTCCTCGGCCAATTTGATCTTGGCCTCCCAAATGGCCACATTAGCACTCCTCTTCACCTTGGCGATCACCTTTTCAATCTATGCAGCATGTTCCACCCTTCTGAGAAGATCCTCATTAGGATCCTGAATTTTATTAATAGGCTCACCAGTTAGTTTGGCTAGACCTTTTCAATCTCCGCCTTCTCCTTGCTAAGAAGCTCCACCCTTCTGAGAAGATCCTCATTGGTTCACTTCTACATCTTTTTCTGCTCCCTGAAGGCTTATTCAACCCTTTTAGCCCAGATCCTTAAGTCTGTGGAAACATGATCAACGACTTGAAATAGAAATGACATCAGAAAAAGTGAAAGGCAAAGCACAAAAAAAAATTACACTAACACTTACGCCTTGAGAAAAAGAGACCAACTTCTGGATTGCTTCCTTGGCGCTGATGTTTTCCAAACTCAAACTCGTAACTTCAGTCGTTTTCCTCTTCTGGGATCCCGTCGTTTTCGTCGTCAGATCAATATGGGCCTACTTTAGGACAAGGGAGGTAGCATCATTTTCTTTCTTCATGAACAGTTGGTCAATTAACATTGTCGTATCAAGGTCAGAAAGGGAGAAATGAGCACTATCACATGTAGCTTTGGACCCTGGAAATAACAAAGAAATATTTAGGATCCTCCAGGATATAAAAAAATAAAAGCAATCAAGGATCCTTACTGGTAGTCATGGGGATAATGTCGTTGAACTCTCTTGGTGGCTAGAATGTTTAAGCTTGAATATCCTATCGACCTCGGGCAGAGTGAAGAAACTCTCAATCATCTCCTCAGAGTCTTCAGCAGGGGGAACTAGCTCGTCAAACTTGAACCTGCAAAAAATCAAACAACATAAGAAATGTGAATGTCGGGATCCTCAATATAAAAATATGATATCCTACCCTTTTTAACCCATGACTAAAGTAAGAGATTTCCATCAGGAATGTAGTCACGATTCAAGAAAAAGTATTTTCCTTTCCAAGCACCATCGGTATGCTTGGATTTCAAAATAAAGGGGGTTCATTAGTTTTGACCTTCAATAAGAAATGAGAGTTGCTAATGGTTGACAGATCATAGACACAAGCTAACCATTCAAACCGATACCAAGATCCATAGAACGATTTAGTTAGTCAATACAATATACGATCCTCCAAACCGCTGACATGGCTTGAATGTACGAAATATAAGTGATTTCAAAGAATTCGGAGACGATGCCGGGAAAAGGATAAGAAAGACCTAAACTGAAAGGATACTTTGGAAAGCAGTTCAAGGAGGAAGAAACAAAGTCCGGATGGATCCTTGGATCGAAAGCTCTAAAAATGGTACTGACAGGGAAATATCCGACTGATTTCAGAGCTTCAATGTCATCATCATCAAAGGTACAAGTATCCTCGTACGATAAGATTTTTTGATCAGTGAAATCTTCATCAGGGATGGCAATGATACTTGCATGAGAGCGAGTTGCTTTTTTTCCCATGATTTAAGATGAAAAAGGACGAGAAAAGAAAAAAGAAACAAGAAGAGTACCTTCGATGATACGTGATGAACGTCGGAAATAAGAGCTAAAAGAGTAAGATAAAACTAAAGAGCTGAACGTCCTATTTATACAAGAATCACAGAGAAGTAAAAGGGTGATTTGACCTATTCTATCGGCTAGAAACCTATCTGTTGAAATTTAAATTACCCTATACGTTAAACTTCCAAATCTTATCTCTTTTTTATTTAGTTTTAAATTATACCTTTAAATATTGGATAACTAACCTCAATATTTCTTAGGAATAATTTAGGGGCATAATCCTTAAATCATATACATGATCCTTAATATTGCTACAGGCTCAGGATCCTTAAACACATCTCAGGATCCTCATTATTATCGTTAATATTTACTAACACTTACAACGGCTATATTCTACTTTTTTTTCTCACATGTGCAAAATTAGTCAACTAAGGACTTATTCTCAATGGAGAATCGTCTCAACCAGGCAACAAACCCGGAATACCACCTCAAACAACGTTCATATGCTGGTTCTCGGAGGATCCTAGAATTATTGGACTTCTTGTTATTAGCATTAGACTATAAATAACATTTGTATTACATACACAAAACACGATTAGCTCATTTATGATACTTGTACTGACATTTACACATTCATCTTCGTAATTAACATTTTACATCAATAAAATCATCAAGACAAATGATCATTATCATCTCCAAATGTTTTGTGTCGGAGATCCTAGCGAGGATCATGGGCTTTCCTTGTAAACCATTGTGCCACCTTGTCTACCATTTCCTATTTGTTTTACCTCGATTATCACAGCCTCTCATACAATTTACTTTATTATTGATTGTTCATTTTTTTTTCGATCAAAACAAGTAGTAAAGGCATTTTCTTGGTTTTGTAGTTAATAGTTTGTAGAAAATTAGTAAAACAATCAATTTTCTAAGCAATGTACTATTTGTTGCTTTTATTTTGAGGCATTGAATTTTATTTTTCCTTAAAATAAATTTATTGTTTTTAACCTTTTTGGTTAACCAAAATTAACCGATAACCACACTTAAATTAACCACTTAACCATTAACCAAAACCGATTTTAACCACCTAGTAATTGTTAACAAAATGCATTCTAGTAATTGTTAACAAAATGCATTAACCAAATAATTTGGTTATGGTTGGGTTTTTGCTATTAACTGCTATAAACCGTCACATTCACACCCTCATGTTATTTCAACTTAGTCAAACTTTCAATAACTAAAAAGATGGAAACTAAAACGAAAGACCCTAATATAACGTTTTTTAGGCAAAATGAAGCAAAAACTCAAAAACAAGAAAAACACTACGCGTGAATGTGTGTGCTGTGTTCATGCGATCAGAAAGAAAAAGATAGGCATGTGGGTTCGTTGTGTAGTGTGGTTAGTGTGATTTATTATTATTTTTAACCTCTTTTAATTCCGTTTTTATGAAGATTTCTTGGGTTATTCATTGCAAAATTGGACATGGCACTCACTAACTAGTAACAAAAACACACCTTTACACATTTGGTTTTTGTGCTTTTTGATCCAATTTTTTTCCAATTTATATTCTTCTTAGTGTCATTGATTCCACAGGGATCCACTACTCTAACTTTGGAGGACAGAAACTTGTAGGTGGCTTAATATAAAAAATGTGACTGGAAAAGGGCAAAAATTAAAATTTGAAAAAAAAAAAAAAAAAAAAAACAAAAACCTTGTTGTTAAGGTGTTTGATGTTATGCGTACTCGATTTTAATTTCTTTTCATTATGTTTTTCATTAGACGTTTTTGCTAGTTGTGTTTTTCATTTTGACGTACTTAAGTTTTAGACGTCACGACTATCATGGTTATGTTTATTTATATTGTAAAGAAAAAACAATATTTATATACCAATGTCATCCCACACTTATCAAAAATTGTAGTATTTGATTATTAACTCCAATTCTCATGATTTTTTTCTCTCTCGGTAAATTAACATTTTGTGAACAAAACAAAACACCTTGGTTGCAACAAGAAAACAAACATAATACCATTTGGTTACATGTCTTAAACACACCAAAACAAACCAAGAATAAAAACTAAAAAATAAATTTAAAAGGATCGTCATTTTAGTCTTCATCTTCATCTCCTCGTTGTCCCCTCCATCGGGCCCCAAAGTTACGTGATGCCCATATCTCTTCCCAAGTTGGAATGTAGGGAGCTTGCAGTGGCATGTTGGGTTGACGCTCAATTTGAAAATGTGAATAATACCATCAATTGCTTGATTTTTGTAATGCATTGCTCCTCGAATATTGTCCAAATAATAACTAACATATCTTTGGAATGGGCCTGTTCGAACTCCTCCTAGGCATGTCCTGATGTTGTGGTTGTCCTCTTTCACTCTGTCCTCTCACATTTCTTCGTCCCCTCTATCTCGGTGGCTCCTCTACAATCTTCTCTCGGTGGCTCCTCTACATTCTTCATTAGTCTCGCCTTATCGTCAACTGATATCCCTTAATATCCTCCCATTCTTACTATCACATTCATTGACTCCAAGTAGGTCAAATCAATATCACTTCCCTGAATGCATGTCAAAGTACGCGCCAACCCCAAAATAAATTGTCACACCCCCAAACCAGACGGCGGAAACGTCCGGGGGTGGAGGACTTCATTTGTAGTATCACAACACATGCATCATAGTAATCAAAGCACAAACAACCATTGTATTTAAAAGTATAATATTTACATGTTTTCAAACATTGTATATTGAAACCAAAATAGTTATACAAAAGAAGAAGATAAGACTCTTAATGGCTCCATCTTCTCAAAAAGCTCGGGGGGTACCTGTTATTATTTCCCTGATAATACAAGTAATTTGAAAAGAGAGTATCAACAATAAGTTGAGTGAGTACATAAGTCTTTATGTTTGAATGGGTGTCTTTGTATTTTAAATATGAAAACTGTTCTAGAAAATCCCATATTTTCTGTGGTATGTGAAAAGTAGTTTTATTCCCATAAAACCGTCCTATTTGTAAACCAATGTATTTGTAAAACTTGTATCTGAAAGTGTACCTGGCTTCACCAGCTGTTATTGAAAACTGTAGTATACCATTGTACTTTGTATTTTGTAAACTGGTACTTTGAAGATGTACTTACGTTTACTTGTTTATACACTAACGTGTTGTTAATATCTTTTTAATGAGTTATTATAACCATACTTAGACATGAACGCCTGAAACAAATGCCTTGTGAGCGCTTAAACTGTTGATAACAATTGTCACTCATTGGCGTGTATGCCTGACTGTAGCTAGCAGCTTGAGTGCAGGGTTGTCAATCCCGATATAGATCTACACACAAATTGTTACGATCCCTGGACTGGAGATTCTGGTTATAATGTCACAACTTTACCTTGGTTGTTTAAAATGAATTAAACAACCTGAATTGAATGTCTCATAAAAAGCATATAAACGTTACATGTATATTAGTTATGAAAACCCAATCATTCTGAAATAAATGATTGACAGTATGTTCTTGAATTAGTATCCCGAACATGTATTTGATAAGTGTAAACCCTTGATTTGTTTTGAATTAAAACCCTTATTTCATGTAAAACAGTGTATTCATGTATAATTAAATCTTGAATTATTGCTCTATGTATCATAAATTATACCTATTATAATTTATACGTACTTTACGAATTGGTAAATAACTATTTTTGCATGTAATCCTTTGCTCAACATGTTACAAAGGGTAATTAAACTGATGAAATAACTTTCATTTTTATATACATATACAATTTTATATCTAAGTAAAATTTAAACGACTTTCAGACAAATAACCGGTACTATAAGTCCACATCCAAACAAGGAAAAGGACCTAGAATGAATTATTAGTCATAAGCCTTTTAAATCTTATATATATATATATATATATATATATATATATATATATATATGTATGTATATTTGGGAAAAATATAAGTTTATAAAAGAGTTCAATATTTGGAGTATTTTGGATGCTTTAAAATCATTTTATCGTGAATTGAAATCATTTATTTATAACACAAAGTTGTTGTGTTATACTTGTATTTCCCCCCTTAAAACAGTATAAATTATGAAAATACGGGGGTATGAACTCACTTGATAGGTGGTAATACGGGTAGCGTTTCGTTTCCCGGAAATTAGTTTGTTTTGCGAAAAACCGGCTTAAATCGAGCAGAGTTTTGACAAGATAGAGGATTAATTCTTGAGAATTTCGGGGCTTCACGGCTTACTTCGGGCTCGAGTCTTGATACCGGGGCTTTAGGGGTTGTATATGAGCTTAAGGGAGTAGAAAATGTGAAAGAGGGTTAAATTTATGGTGAAAAAGTGAAAAATATTCGGAACCCTCGCATGCCTTATATAGGCCGAAGCCTCGGATCCGAGGCTTATGCAAGGCTATGCGAGGCTGACAGTTTGTGAAGGGAAGCAACTTCGGTTCGGAGGTGGTAGGCTCGGATTGGACCAGACCTCGGTCCAATGGGAAGAGGGAACGTGCGAAGGGGGTGTCCGAGGAGCGTGCGAGGGGCGTCACCGGTGTGTCTCATGCGAGGCTGTCCGGTTCTAAGTGGACCTCGGCTGCGGTCCAATCAGAAGGCGACACGCGAGGCATCGGTCCAATCAGCAGCTGACACATGGGGGCCTCGCATGCGAGGGTGACGTGGCGTTACTGTTCATGCGAAAATTCCCGATTTTTGCTATTTTTCATTATTTTTGTGCCAAAACTTGTAAAATTCATAACTTTTGCATACGAACTCCGTTTTTGACGTTCTTTATATGCACGCGTAGGTAAAATTATACTCTACGACTTTTGTTTAGACTTCGTCGACTAATTTTTACTTTATTTTTAATATTATTATTTTAAACAGACCGGGATGGGAATCCATTATAAATTCGTAACTTCTTCATACGACGTCCGTTTTTGTCTGTCTTTTTAAGGTTGTACTGCTAATGACGAGACCTTCAATTCTTGTTTAGGTTGTGTCGGCTAAAAACCACTCGATCTTTATTTCGAGTTTTTAGCTGTACACTGCTATAGGCGTTCTTTTTATGAAAGTTCTCAGTTTAAAATAAACTATAACTTTCATTTAGATTGTTAAGGCTAGAAAGCCTTTTATTAAAAATTCAGTTTTTACCCTGAACAGTGTTTTGCCGGTTTTGTTGTGGATTTTCGATTGGTCATAACTTCTTCGTTATAACTCGGATTTTAGTGTTCTTTATATTATTGGAAACCTTGTTACAATCTCTATCACTTGGTTCAACCCAATTGAGATTATTTAATAATTTATTTTTGAGGGTCAATTATGTAAATATACATAGTATGCCAAACTTTATTTTTATTAATTTAAAACGAAGTACAAATTGACCTACACTATTACATAAGTTTGAAATAACGGTTTGTTACATTATCCCCCCGTTAGAGAGAATTTCGTCCTGAAATTTACTTTACAGATAGACTAGGGAAAAAGATGTGGATATTTTTGTTGCATTTGATCCTCCCGTTCCCAAGTGAATTCAGGTCCCCGCCTTGCATTCCAGCGAACCTTCACTATCGCGATGCGGCTTTGTTTGGTTTTCTTAATTTCCCTGTCTAGTATCTCTACGGGTTCTTCCACAAAATTGAGGCTCTCGTTTAACTCGATTTCCTCGAGTTGTATCGCAAGAGTCTCGCCGGAAAGACACTTTTTCAAGTTCGAAACGTGGAAGGTAGGATGAATGTTACTTAGTTCTTGGGGTAATCGAAGTTTGTAAGCTACAGGGCCTATTCGGGCAAGAATCTCGAATGGTCCTATATACCTTGGGTTCAGTTTGTCACGCTTTCCAAAGCATATCATGCCTTTCCAGGGTGAGACCTTTAGCAAAACTCGGTCGCCAACCCGGAATTCCAAGGGTTTTCTCCTTTTGTCTGCGTGGCTTTTCTGTCTATCTCTGGAAGCTTAAGTCGTTTCCGAATTTGTACGATCTTTTCGGTAGTTTGTCGAATAATTTATGGACCAGTGAGAGCACTGTCAGGAGTTTGACCTTTATCTAGCTGCGTTTCACCCACTTCAACCCAACACAGAGGGGATCTGCACTTGCGGCCATAGAGGGCTTCGAATGGAGCAACTTTTATGTTAGTGTGATAGATGTTGTTATAAGAGAACTCAACAAGGGGTAAATGAATATCCCATGCCTTTCCAAAGTTTATCATGCAAGCTCATAACATATCTTCTAACGTTTGAATCGTCCTCTCACTTTGTCCATCGGTTTGCGGGTGGTAGGCTGTACTCATGTCTGGCCTAGTTCCTAGAGAGTTTTGTAAAGACTGCCAAAACGAGAGGTGAATCTACTATCTCGGTCTGAAATAATAGATATTGGCACACCATGTAGTCTAACAATCTCCTTGAGGTATGTTCTTGTTAGCTTTTCCATCTTGTCCGTCTCCTGGATTGGTAAGAAGTGTACGGATTTGGTTAATCTATCGACGATTACCCAAATAGTATCATAACCACTTGAATTCTTGGGTAACTTGGTTATGAAATCCATTGTAATCCGCTCCCACTTCCATTCAGGGATTTTAGGTTATTGTAATAAGCCTGAAGGTTTCTGGTACTCTACCTTAATTTTGGCGCAAGTGAGGCACTTGCCCACAAAGGTAGCGATTTCGGCCATCATGTTAGGCCACCAATATAACTTCTTAAGGTCTAGATACATCTTGTCTGAACCTGGTGGATGGAGTATCGGGTTTTGTGTGCTTCATTCATAACCACATCTCTATAACCACCGAACATTGGTGTCCAGATCCGGTTCATGAAATAATGGACTCCATCATCCCTGACATCGAAGTTCTTATCCATTCCTCTCAGGGTTTCACCTGCTACATTTTCGGGTTTCAAGGCTTCAAGTTGAGCTTCCTTGATCTGCGTGGACAGATGCGAATGGATTGTCATGGTCAACGACTTTACCCGGCGTCCCGAGTATTCTTTTCTACTAAGTGCGTCAGCTACTACGTTTGCTTTACCAGGGTGATAAATAATTTCACACTCATAATCGTTCAGTAGCTCCACCCATCGTCGTTGTCTCATATTCAGCTCTTTTTGATCGAAGATGTGTTGGAGACTTTTATGGTCCATGAATATTGTGCATTTCGTGCCATATAAGTAATGTCTCCAGATCTTCAGAGCAAACGCCACTGCTCCTAGTTCAAGGTCATGTGTTGTATAATTGACTTCATGTGTCTTTAGTTGTCTTGAAGTATAGGATATAACCTTTCCTCATTGCATAAAACACATCCAAGCCCTTGATTAGAAGCATCACAGTATACTACAAAATCCTCTGTCCCTTCAGGGAGAAACAGGATCGGTGCACTACACAAATCTCGCTTCAGCATTTGAAATGTTGTTTCTTGCTTTTCTCCCCAGCTAAAAGTTACACCCTTTTGGGTCAGAGTAGTAAGAGGCTTAGCTATTCGAGAGAAAAATTGAATGAATCTGCGATAATAGCCAGCAAGACCTAAGAATTGCCGGATTTCTGTTGGTGTTTTGGGTGCCAACAAGTTTTCAATTGCCTTTATTTTGGAAGGGTCGACGTGTATTCTGTAATGCCTGTGTTTCCGGGCTTGCCATATTTAGTAATATAATAGTCTAGGTTAACCTTTGTAACCCGTTTTGAAATAATAAGAATGTATTATTTGAGTATTATGTGTTTTGTGCTTAATTGCTTAATTATGTGGTCTGATTAATTAAGAATAAAAATAAGCGTCAAAATTTAAGTGTAAAATAAACTTAATATCTTTGGTTAATGTTGTAGTAGTCGGAACAAGGTTTCCGAATATATATAGAACGCCCAAATCTGACTTCGTATGAGGAAGTTATGATTTATCGAAGTTCCGGCTTAGCGGTATACAGCCTGAAATACTCGAATTGAGATCGAGCGGTTGTTAGCCGAAGCAATCTAAATGAGAATCGAAGATCTCGTTGTTGGTATCGAAGCGATAAAAAGTTAGGCGAGAACGGACGTCAAACGAAGAAGTTATGAATTTATAACGAAAGTTTTTGTCGCGGCCTATTAAAAATAATTAATAAAAAATAAAGTCAAAATTAGCCGACGGAGTCTAAACGAAAGTCGTAGAGCATGGTCTCACCTTTCCGTGGATATAAAGAACGTCGAAAACGGAGTTCGTATGAAGAAGTTATGAATTTCCGAAGTTTATTAATCATTTTGTATTTAAATTTAAATCAAAATTCGGAAGCATTATCCGAAGGAGTCACCGATCTGATCCGAGGTACGCCCCGCGTACTCGAGTACGCCCCGCGTACTCCGAGGGATGTCGACACTCGCACTCGAGCACTTCGGATACGTAAGAAATGACGTTTTGGGCAGTACGCCCCGCGTAACGCAGTACGCCCCGCGTACTCCGAGGCTCCAGCCTCTATATAAAGGATCCGAAGGCAGCCTCATTTGTTGTTCAATTTCTTCTCTTCTCTCTAGTCTTTTGCATCGTTTTTCGTGCCGAAGCTACCCCGAAGTCCCGGTATCATACTCTAGCCCCGAAGCAAGTCCCGAGATCCCGAAGATCCCGAGAAGCGCGGTTCCCGAGTCGAAGCTCTGCCCGCGAGAAGTTCGATTTTCGAGGAGATCTTCCAGATCTGCTGTGGATTACTACTTCTATAAGCCGTAGTGCTGTCGGATCGTCTTCTGATCAAGTGAGTGTGTAGTTATTTCTTCTAATACAATAATGCGAAGTATTTTATATAAAAATACGTGCTATGTGTATATATTTGGTTGTGTTATGTGTGAATGAGTATTCACTCTCTTCTATCTTACAGATCTGCTTATTTCTTTATGAGATATGTGTTATGTGTGTGTGTGCCTCATCTGTTATGTGATATATGTGTTGATTAAAGCATGCTATACAGGTTTTCTTTAAACTACGTATGAAAATATATATTTTATCTACTAATATGTTGGGTAGAACATGGGTAGATAGTTGGTGTGTAATAAACAGATGAGAGGCCTCGATGTTGTTGTTGTTGTTGATCTAGTTATTCATCGGAGTATGGATAACGACCACGGACTCTTTCTAGACAGTCCAGTGGAACGCTAGCAGGTTCATAACCTGTAGGTGTTGTGAACGATGTGTTCACCGGTGTACTCTATCCCCCTCATGGTTGCCTTTAGGATATCTATTGTTGAGGAAACCCCTTCGCAGTGATGTCCGTCCCGATGAAAATCCTGGATTAGGTCCCTTGAGATAGTTGTTTTAGGGACGTAAAGTGAGGATAACGGGAATGGGTAATCGGGATAGTGTTTGGTTGGTGAAATTAAATATAACTTATTTATTGTGGGTTGAAAACCCTATATGCTCACCAGGCTCCCAAGCCTGACCCACTCAGTTTTATTTGTATTACAGGAAGTGGCACAAGGGCGTAAGATGGATGGATCATCTTGTTGTTTTGTTTACAAGTCTGTATATGTATATATTTGTTGAATGACTTGTAATGTTTATCGTTTATGCTTTATGGTCTGTATCGGAACATGACATCCCGAGTTTTGATTATGTAATGAAATGCATCTCTTGATGAAATGCTTTGATAAATATTATTTTATCATGTTTTGTTTTGGGAACAAATTCCGCAACTCTTTCAAATCAAAAGGATTTACTCTGAAAATATTTAAAAGCATAAATGAAAATCGGTCTTTTCTGGCCGAGATTTTGGGGATGTCACATATTCCTTCGGAACTGACCACGTGACCTAGGAAATCTACCTTCCTGATCCAAAATTCACACTTTGAAAACTTCTCATAGAGCTTCTCCGATCTAAGAGTTTGTAATATTTGGCGAAGATGTTGGCCATGTTCCTCTTTGCTCTTTGAGTAGATAAGGATATCGTCAATGAAGACTATAACAAATTTGTCCAGGAATGGACGAAACACTCTGTTCATTAGGTCCATGAACACTGCAGGTGCATTCGTTAATCCGAATGGCATCACTATAAACTCATAATGACCATAACGAGTACTGAACGTGGTTTTGGGAACATCTTCCTCCAAAATTCGTAACTGGTGATACCTGAATCTTAAGTCTATCTTCGATTAGTAGTTCGCCCCTTGAAGTTGGTCGAACAGATCGTCAATGCGAGGCAGAGGGTATCAATTCTTGATGGTAAGCTTATTCAGCTCGCGATAGTCTATACACATGCGGAATGATCCATCCTTCTTCTTTACGAACAAAACCGGTGCTCCCCAAGGTGAGAAGCTTGGTCTTATGAAACCTTTGCTTAGGAGTTCATTAAGTTGGCTGGATAATTCCTGCATTTCAGAAGGTGCAAGACGATAAAGGGATTTGGCTATGGGGGTAGCTCCAGGGATTAAGTCGATTCGGAATTCGACTTGTCGTTCGGGAGGCACCCCTGGAAGATCATCGGGAAATACATCGGGAAAGTTGCAGACCTCAGGAATGCTTGCGATATCTTTCGCTTCTTGCTTTTTTTCTACCACATGATCTAGGAATGCACAATACTCCTTGCGAAGGTATTTCTATGCCTTGATGCAAGAAATGATCTAAAGGTTCGTTCCGGGTTTGTCGCCATAGATAATAAGAGTTTCGTTAGTTGGCAAGTTTAAACGAATAGCTCTTTCATAGCATAGGATGTCGGCATGGTAGGGGCACAACCAATCCATACCTATTATGATGTCAAAACTTTTGATAGAGACCGGCATAAGGTCTATTGGGAAAGACAAGTCATTTAAGGTAAGGGTACATCCTATGTATATATCATTGGTGGATTTGGATTTCCCGTTAGCCATTTCTACTGTGAAGGTTTCATTTAGTGGTTGGGTGTTTTGATTTAGTAGATGTTTAAAGTTATGGCTCACGAAGCTCCTCTCAGCACCACAATCAAAAAGAATGCATGCATAAGTATTGTTGAGAAGGAACGTACCTGTGACCACTGTAGGGTCTGCCACCGCTTCTTCGTGACCTAGTGTAGAATTCTCCCAACCCCACCGGCATTTCCAGCTTTTGGACAATCTCTCTTGAAATTCCCCACATCACCGCATTGGTAGCATGCTCGACTTACTCCAGCGGCAGGTACTTGGTTAAGGGGGTTGAGGCGGTGTTCTACAGAATCGGGCAGTATGCTCTTTCCTGTTGCAGTTACGGCACTGCATTTCAGGGCAGTTTCCGGTGTGGCGAAAATTGCACTTGTTGCATTTAGGGAGGCTACCAGCATAGGGTTTAGTTGGTGCTGCGTTGTTAGGGGCAACAACAGGCGCAGTAGTAGGTATGGTAGCAGGCACAGTAGTAGCATGGATTGCCACTATTTGTTCACTTCTTTGAAGGTTCCAGAGGAGATTTTCCTTTCCTTTTGTTACAACCCTTCTTCTTGCTGTTGTTATTGTTCTCCCTCGGTTGTTCTGGGGCAGTAACCACAGAGTTTTGACGGTTTTCGTGGTCAATAAGTGACTGTGCCAGTTCCTTGGCACTGTCAAAGGTAATAGGTTTAGATGCAATGACACTTGCTTATATCTGGGGTGACAGTCCCCAAATATACCTTTCAATCTTTTTGCTCTCTGGAGCAACCATCTCCGGACACAGAATTTCCAAGTCACAGAATCGATTTGTGTAAGTCGTTATGTCGGCACCGGCCATAGTAATACCCTATAGTTCTTGTTCCAGTTTCTGAATTTCCCCTCGCGGGCAGTATTCCCTGCATCAACATGGTTTTTAGGTTCTCCCAGCTTATAGTATTAGCCACTATCAAAGTTATTGACTTAACATGGCCATTCCACCATGTTAGGGCCCTATCTAAGAAAGTAAAGGCAGCAAATTTAACTTTGCTACCCTCTGGACAGGAGCAAATTTCAAAGACTGCTTCTATCTTCTCAATCCACTGCCTTAAAACCATCACTCCTCCAGTTCCATTAAAGGTCCTGGGTTTGGCATTTGAGAACTCTTTATAAGTACACTCTATCAAGTGCTGATGACCCTCAGCAAGGTTAGAAGGACGTGGACCAGCTCCCGACCCACTAGCACCAGGAGTATTGATATGAGATAAGGCAGCCGCTACAACTGTTGTGACTGCCGCTTCGAACATGGCAACATCGAATTGAGGGGGTGGTGGTAGAGGTGGCGTCGGTGCTTCCGTTTCATTGTTACGTCGTGGATTCCTACGAGGAGGCATCTTTTTCTATAAAAGTCAATAGATAAAAAGATAGTGAGATATCAAGAATGAATATGAATTTGGTATCTCTGAACTTAAACACTTAATTCACAAGACGCTTGTAAAGAATTGGAAATAGATCTCCACTGTAAGTACAACTGGCAAATAGGATAATATAAAATGGAGTGGTTATTTTTCAAAGAGTATAAAAATACATGTCGATTGTGTTGGTATCTATGTAATCTGTATATTTGACCTTCAAGTAGGTCTATAATATACCACAATATTATGAAAGTATCAACATCAAACCGACCTACCGAAAATAAAAATTTTCGCGGTCGTATCGAAAAGTATGAAAAATAACACTGGAACATATCCATAATCCCAAAACTTTGGAATGGAATGTTTATGAAAATTGTAATAGCTCTTGTTGAAGTAAAGTGCTTATTTTTTTTATTGATACTTGATTTTGTACATATCCTGAAAGTAGTCTATACATTCAGTATATTAAACTAGAAAAGTAGTGTAAACACTACTTGCGACGGTTGCTACGACGGTTACTAGGTTCCGCTTCGTCTTGCGATTTCCAGCGCCTTTCTTGGGCAGCCTGATGCTCCCTCAGTTCTGTGATCTCTGATTCAGCAGCATTAAGTTGCCTTTAAAGGGCTTCAGTATGGTGTTGGGTATCATCTTGCATCTCGTCAAGCCGAAGGATATCGGCGGTGTTAGCCTGCGTAGCCGCATTCACTTCTAGGATGCGATTGATTGACATCCTTGATTGATCGAATTGTCGGGCAATTCGGTTCACTATAACTGGAAGAGCTCTATCGGCTATTCCTCCTTCTGAGATGTTATAGAAACCCCGTGCCATTCCATAGGGAGGGCGTTGGCCGTCTTGTCGACTCCAATGGTTTATGTATTGGCCCCACTCGGGTATGGGTATTGCTTCCTCTTCCCTCGGGGGACATAACCCTAGGTTGCAGACTTGTGGCTCTGTATCTGTACCACTTGATTCACTGTCCTTAAATGGTTCTTCATCTGAGTCTTCTTTTGGATCCTCCTCCGGATCCTCCTCGGGATCCTCCACTATCTCCGAATCCTCCTCCGGATCCTCCACTATCCATCCTTGATTGCCATGATTTGGAAAATAAAGGTCCCCTGGTAGATGCTGTCCTGCCATTGTGTCTGTACGAGAATAAGGTTATGAGAAATGCCTGAAAAGAAACTAACGCATATCGATGTTTATAATATTCTTATAGTATTTTATGTTTTGTTCTTAGAGTTTCTTCTGTAGTTGGTAAGTTTTAAACATCTCACAACACTACTATCACTCCCAAACACATGTTGGTCATGTCTGAAATCAATATAATTGATCAGGCTATATTAATTCTAGATATGATTACATAACTGCCCGGGTTTAACTGTAATGTTCAATGTGACATCCCCTAATTTCTCGGCCAGAAAAGACCGATTTAATTTATGCTTTTTAAAATAAAATCAGAGAAATCTTTTTAAAAGATGTTGCGGAATTGGTCCCCAAATAAAATATGATAAAAGTTTATCAAAATCCTTCATTAAGAAGGTATATGTTTTCCATATATATATCAAAACCTCGGGATGTCATGTTCCGATACAGATCAAAAGCATAAACAAGACATTATAAGCCTTTCAACAGTTATTTACAACTACTGGCCTATAATCCAAAAATCTCTCGTTGTCCTCCGACTATGCTCGGGGTCCACTACCTGTAACATAAAAAGCTGAGTGGGTCAAGCTTGGGAGCCTGGTGAGCATATAGGGTTTTCAACCCACAATAATAATAAACTTACTAAGTTCATCAATCAACAATAACCCTGATTACCCGTTCCCGTTATCCTCACTTTATGTCCCTAAACACTTATCACAAAGGACCTAGCCTAAAGAATATCATCGGGATGGACACTACTGCTAAGGGGTTTCCTCAGCCATACATGTCCTAAAGGCAACCATGAGGGGGATGGAGTACAGCGAATGAACACTCTTAGTTCATTAACACCTACAGGTTGCGGACCTGCTAATGTTTCCCACTGGACTGTCTAGAAAGTCTTTGGTCATCATCCAAACTCTGCTAGATGACTGGATCTCAAAACACATCGAGGCCTCTCATCAATTTTATTTTATCACACATCACAATCTACCCATGTTCTACCCAACATATTTGTAGATAAAAATAGGGATAATGTCACTGTAGCACATGGAACTTTTAACATTTGGCTAATTTGGTCCTTAAAGTTATTTTTTTGGTACATTAGACCATTAAACTCGTAAATGACCTTTTAATTACACCATTTTAGAAGGTTTCCCGGTTATAATGCTTATGTGGCATGCTGATGTGTCCAATAAGCTTACGTGGTCCAGTTGTCGATACAGGCTTATTAATTGAAACCCTCATTCGGACCTCCTTTCAATCTTTACTTACCCTTCTCTGAAAAGTCAAAGACTTCTCCCTCCCTGACTATTTCCATCCTGAAGAAGAATGTCTTCGAGCTCATCGACGTCAAGGAATCAGCTACAAGTCACTCATGTTCAGTCGCAAGAAGGGGTAAAGGTTTGTGATTGTGTCGTTCCAGCTAAAGAACGAACCTGTTGGAAGATAAAAAAAACCCTGGGAAGCGATTCTGGAAATGTCAAAACAGTATGGTAGGTCCCGATTCTCTTGATTTTGATAAGTTAGTATTTTATGGTTTGATGTGTTGTTTCTATCTGTAAAAACGACAATGGTGTATTTGTATTTTGTTTCATCTGTTAAAAACCCTAATTTTATTTCCTTCTTGACGATCACTGTGAATAAAACACATTTCGCTGGTACATTAAAGGTAGTTGATTTGTGATTGTCAGTCAAACCCTAATTTTATTGTCTTTTTATAGACTAGGTTGAGGAAATGTAGCTTCTTTGAATGGAAAGATGAAGAACAGGCAGACGGGTACTACAAAAACCTGCTATATTCTCTGAAGCAGAAACTGGATGCCAAAGATGAAATGTCTGAGATGAACAATTTGAGGAGAAGGATTGCTGAAGTGGAGTTTCTGCTGTCACAGGAGCAGTATAAGGTGGCAAAGAGTGAGAAAGAAGTTCATGATGCAGTGAAGGCTATAGGCAGGTACAGGATGATAGTTGCCCTGTTGGTTGGTTGTTTGGCCCTATGTATTTTGAAGTTAGGGGGTCAATGTAGTTAGTTTGGTTGTTTAGGGTAAGCTTTTGTTTTTTTGGGATCCCTTGTATTTTTTGTAAAGGCATACTAGAAAGTCAGTTCCATAAGGGCATTTTGTATGTATTGAAGCTGGTTTTAGTTATAAGTTGGGGTTATCAACCTTAATGTGTTGATGTTGTAAGGTGGTAAGTCCCTAATGAAAGGGCATATGATAAGTAATGTAAAAAAAATATTCAAAGTCCCAATTGTAGGGCATTTTGTATAATCAGATGATGTTTATCAAACATATGCATGGTCTATATTCCCAACAAATATATTTAATTAGGAAGTGGTCCATGTGGAAGTACACTATGTGTATGGGGACCATTTTAATAATGAAAAAATGGGACCTGTGAAGCCATTAAAAAACCAAATCCGAGGCCATATAAAACATCCCCATGCATGCACATTATTCCAATTTTTTCCATGCATAAATATTCAAAGTCAAATGTTATGATTTTACTTAAAATGGTAACATACTTTCATACTTCATGTCATACATAAATAAATGACCAACATACCCTTTTCTTGCATACATAAATAAATGACCAACATACCCTTTTCTATCATACATAATACCCTTTTTCTTTCATACATACTTAAATGACCAAAATACCCTTTAATGTCACACATACTTAAATATAAATTACCAACATCCTATTACATAAACTTTAAATATAAATTACCATCACCCTATTACATAAACTTAAAATCCAATTTATCATCATCCCATTACATAAACTTTAAACACAAATTACAATAAACACTAATCAATTACAAGAGCTTTTCCCTTCGAATTTCCTGGATCATCAACACCACCAATTGTTTTGCCTACTTTTAGCTTCAGTATTCTCTCTGACTTTCTTCTCCTTATCCTCTTCAAAATATCTGAAATTGGCCTAACACAAACCTGCTGAACTTGGTTAACAGGAGCAACCTCCTGAACATTACCATTATCCACTTGGGCATTAGGATTAACCTCATCAATCTCCTGAACATTTACATTATCAACTTGGATAACAGGATCAACCTCCTCAGCCTCCTCATCTTGAACAACTTGCTCAACCATAACAGCTTCCTCCACCACATCAGCTTCCTCACCCATAACACCCTCATCACCTTCATAACTTCTAGGTGGAGTGAATTGCACATATTGAATAAAATCCACTGCGCTACTAGATTCAACATCAGTAGGAGCAACTTGCATATCATTTTGAGTAGTATCCATCTCAATTGGAGTCATTTCAACCTCTTCATGTTGTTGTGGTTCACTTGTACTACCCTACATGGCATGATATAATTATGTTAGTAACAAATTATATCTAATTAATCTTATATTTTAAATTGTTTTACCTGTCCTGCATTTTGGTTCACACATACTTTTTGTTTCTTTTGTTTCTTCACATTTAACTTTTGGGGCCTTCTCTGTGGACAAGTGGCCTTGTTGTGACCTATCTCCTTGCAAATACTACATCTGATTTTCTTTCCAGCCTTAGAAACCTTGTGTGTTCCTGTATTCTCTGTAGTGGATTTCTTCCTCTTAGTAGTTGGCCTACCAGGCATCCTTCTATTAATAGGAGGCAATGGTGGAGTATAGTTTGTCTCTGGCCACATGTCACTGCTATTCATGGGAGCAATTCTGTAATTGTATGCCTTTCTAAATGTGGTTGTGCTAAACATGTTGTCTACATAGGCTTCTACATCCCTATTAAGAAAGGATATGCTAGCTACAGAATGAGCACATCCATATCCATTCAATTGCCACAACCTACATGAGCATGTTTTTCTTTCTAAGTCGACCTCATATGCATCTATTGCTCCCCTTACCTCAAACTGGTTTAATCCACTTGGTAGTACCTGATAATGCCTTAGAGCTTTTTTAAGCAAATTCACCTTATCCCTTATCTCTGGACAAATATGATTTCCCCATTGTTGTCCCTTTAATTTCATGTTGTAGATTCTGTCCATCATGTATAATCTTATCTCCTCTAACATGGTTATTATGGTCTTCTTCCTAGCATCTACTATTATAGCATTAAAACTTTCTGAGAACCCATTTTCAACTGCATCACAACACCTTCCAGTTTGAAAAAAATCTCTAGACCATGTTTTAGGATCTTTCTCCATGAGATATTGATGGGCTTCTGGGTTCAATGTCTCAATTTCTTTCATCACAACTTTAAAAGCATGCTCAGTTGTGGCTTTAGATGCTCTCCAAAACAAGGTATGATATATGGCACCAGTAAAGCTCTTCTGCAAATTCTGGCAAATATGTCTAGCACACTGCCTGTGCTCTACATATGGCAGCAACTCTTTAACAGCCTCTATCAAACCCTGTATTAGTAAAAAGGTTAAATTCAGATAGTCTAAAATTAAAGTGTAGATCATCAATGAGAAGCTCTAGAAACCACTTCCAATTCTGCTTGTTCTCCACATTAACCACTCCCCAAGCAATAGGATATATCTTGTCATTTGCATCCCTCCCAATAGCACAAAGCAATTCTCCCCTACAAACACCTTTAAGAAAACATCCATCTAGACCAATTACCCTTCTACACCCTTCAATCCAACCTTGTTTAACTCCTTGAAAACAACAATAGAACTTGCTAAAATATTTCTTTCCATCTGGCCCATCCTCCATATGTAGTTTCACAGTTGACCCAGGATTTGTCCTTAAAATTCATGACCATATGACCATAGCTTACCATAATGTTCAACAATGTTTCCTTCAACAAGTTTCAGTGCATACTTCTTTGCTCTTTTACATTGCCCCATACTAACTTGGATACCAAACTTGGCCATTACCTTTAACCTAAGCTTCCTTACACTTATTTTCTGACTTTCTACAATCTCTTTGGTATAGTGACTCCCAATCCATGCATATGTCACCAATGATCCAAACTTGAAGTTCCTAGCACAATTATGATCAGCTTTTAGTGACTTGATTTGGAAACTCTCTTCATCACTCATCCAGGAAGCCCATAATCTAAATGTGCAAGCACCATTGCTACACCTCACCAAAAGTCTTGTCCGATCATTTTTTTTCAAAACACAATTAATATCCATTAGCTACAACATAGTTACACAACATTGATTTTACTTGCCCTGGACCCTTAAATCTCATCCCTAGAATTGGTTTTTGTTTTTTCCAGTGTAATAGCTCATTAAATATGGAATGAGCTTGTATGTTAACTTCAACTTCTCTCCTATTGTCATCATCTACAATGTTGTTTGCATCATCATCATCAACACATAGCTTACTCAAGAAAGGATCATTTGATGTCCTATCCATATGCACTACATCCTCATTAAATTCAAAGGCAACATTTCTAAGTTCATCTATGTTTTCTTCATTTTCACCATCAATACAAGACTCATGTTCATCATCATCATTATCTTCATCATCATGCCACCCATCAACACCAACCCCAATATGATCCACATAAACCGAAATTACACCATCTGTTCCATAAGCATCAAAAATAAAAGCAGAATATTCCACATCATCTGAAATGGGATTAAGCCCTTCCATGAAGGACATGTCTGGTTCACAGTTGTAAAACTTTTTACACTCTTCATGCATGAAACGTTCGCAGAAGGTCACAAACTCAGAATAAGTCATAGAAGAAAAATCAACATCATTGAAGATGGTTTTAACACCACCAGTGTAAGAGAAAGGATTTCGATTAAATACCCCTTGGTAGTTGAGTTCCACCATCGCAAACAGTCCATTAGGTTCCGATTGTGCCATTGCTGCGAGTTCTTTGTTTCTTTCAGCTCGATCACAGGAATGCTTCACAAACCCTAAATCAGTTTCTTTTACAGATCAATAATGAAGAAGAAGACTAGTGAAGTTTGATAGCTGAAGACGAAAGGCTTTAAGCGTCGTATTTCATTAATTGACGTGGCATATCTCACGTGGCAACGGATTAGACAAAAAATATATATTAATTGACAAAATGGCATCGTATAACCGGGAAACCTTCTAAAAGTTGCTAAAATGGTGTAATTAAAAGGTCATTTATGAGTTTAATGGTCTAATGTACCAAAAAAAACGTTAAGGACCAAATTAGCCAAATGTTAAAAGTTCCATGTGCTATAGTGACATTATCCCTTTGGCGATCTAACATCATTTGCATCATTGCTTGTACCCCAGCCATCATCATTGGCTCAGGTGCAGCTCCTACAACAGGTACTTGTTCAACTACTTGAGGTTGAGGCTGTTGATCCCTGTTTCCGTTTGCATTTGCAGCTCCACTACGAGTTATGGCCACTACAATCTATATAAAAAATAAGGCGAATTTAGGTCTTTATCCTTGTTAGACATGTCAATTCCCTTATCACTCCAAAACGTTTACATGTTAGTTCTAATCTCGTAATCATACGCTTAGAATCTTACACACATAAGGTTTCCAGATCCGGTTGGCAACAAACCATAGATCCGAACAAATAATGGCAGTCATGGCAAACACATAGCATTTAGCACATAAGGGCATTTTAGGCATCTTCCCTAAAATAAACTAGTGCTCGTGTCTAAAATATGGTAGACACTCATCTCACAATCATCACTTAGCATTCTAAGTTCAAGTCTAGAAATTCTACAATTTCTTAGTTCGCTTAAACTAATGCTCTGATACCAACTGTGACATCCCCTAATTTCTCGGCCAGAAAAGACCGATTTAATTTATGTTTTTTGAAATAAAATCAGAGAAATCTTTTTAAAAGATGTTGCGGAATTGGTCCCCAAACAAAATATGATAAAAGTTTATCAAAATCCTTCATTAAGAAGGTATATGTTTTCCATATATATATCAAAACCTCGGGATCTCATGTTCCGATACAGATCAAAAGCATAAACAAGACATTATAAGTCTTTCAACAATTATTTACAACTACTAGCCTATAATCCAAAAATCTCTCGTTGTCCTCCGACTATGCTCGGGGTCCACTACCTGTAACATAAAAAGCTGAGTGGGTCAGGCTTGGGAGCCTGGTGAGCATATAGGGTTTTCAACCCACAATAATAATAAACTTACTAAGTTCATCAATCAACAATAACCCTGATTACCCGTTCCCGTTATCCTCACTTTATGTCCCTAAACACTTATCACAAGGGACCTAGCCTAAAGAATATCATCGGGATGGACACTACTGGTAAGGGGTTTCCTCAGCCATACATGTCCTAAAGGTAACCATGAGGGGGATGGAGTACGGCGAATGAACACTCTTAGTTCATTAACACCTACAGGTTGCGGACCTGCTAATGTTTCCCACGGGACTGTCTAGAAAGTCCGTGGTCGTCATCCAAACTCCGCTAGATGACTGGATCTCAAAACACATCGAGGCCTCTCATCAATTTTATTTTATCACACATCACAATTTACCCATGTTCTACCCAACATATTTGTAGATAAAAATACTTATACAGGTTAAAACTTGTATAAAACATCAACACAACAATCACCTCAAATAAATAATTAATATATTTACACATATCACGTATTATAAGGTAAATACTTCATATCTATGTGTAAAATGAAAGTGACTATACACTCACATGATTTGATGATAATCGGGCAGCAATTCGTTTCCTAAAACGATCGTTTCTAATAAAACCGGGTGTTTTATTGAGAAACCGGGCATTGTAAAAGTCGGGCTTTGAAACCGAAAAGATAAATTTTCCAGGCTTCTCGGGCACTTCGTGGTGTATTCCGGGCTTTACAATCGATACCGGGGCTTTGCGGGATGTGAAAATAGCCAAAACAGTGAAAAAGGGGCCAAAATTGCCAATTTCTAAATTCTAGCCGTGAGGGTTCGCACCATTCTATTTATAGAGGGAAGCTTCTGATCGGACGGTCAGGAGTCTTCTGATCCGACGGCTGAGAAGGCTTGCAGAGGGGGAGGCTCGCATGAGGGCTGCGCGTGCGAAGGAGCTGCTGGCGGCCTGTGATTGGACCGAAGTCCGGATCCGATGCGGGAAGCACGTGGCTTCTGCGAGGGCTCGGACACGAGGGAGAAGGCACGCGTCAAATCTTCACTGGACCACTTCGGATAGGGCCATGTGCTCGGATGACTCAGCAGCCTGGTGACTCAGCAGGACACGTGGCGCATGCGAGGCGAGGGTGACGTGGCAAAGTGTGACTATGCGAAATTTCTCGGTTTTCGCGCCAAAACTTCTAAAATCCATAACTTTCGCATACGAGCTCCGTTTTTGACGTTCTTTATATGAACGTGTAGCTAAAATTACGATCTACAACTTCCGTTTAGACTTCGTCGGCTAATTTTGACTTTAAATTTTATATTATTATTTTTAACAGACCGGGATAGGAAATCTGTTAAAAATTCATAACTTCTTCATCCGACGTCCGTTTTCGTCAGACTTTTTACCGTTGTGCTCCTAATGACGAGACCTTCAATTCTCGTTTAGGTTGTGTCGGCTGAAAACCACTCGATCTAAAATCGAGTTTTTAGCTGTCTACTGCTACGCTGAAACTTCGAAAAATCATAACTTCCTCATACGAAGTCAGATTTGGGCGTTATTTTTATCGAACTTCTCAGTTTAACGAATACTACGACTTTCGTTTAGATTACTAAGGCTAAAAAGTAGTTTATCAAAAACTCACTTTTTACGACATTCAACACCGTGCTGGTTTTGTCGCGAAACTTCGACAGGTCATAACTTCTTCGTTATAACTCGGATTTTGGTATTCTTTATATCCCCGAAATCCTTGTTTCAACCACTACAACTTTATGTAAAGATATCGGGCTTATCTCACACTTTAAGTTTGATGCTTATTTTTATTCTTAATTAATAAGCCCTAATAATTAAGCATAAAACACATAATTCACATAATATTCACATAAATCCTTTTCATTTATTCAAAATGAGTTACAAAGGTTAACCTAGACTATTAACTCAATATAAATGCCTAGGCTAGAAACACGAGTGTTACAATTCTCTCCCCCTTAGGATGATTCAGTCCTCGGAATCATATATCACCAAACAAATGCGGGTAGCGACTCATCATGTAACTCTCCGTTTCCCAAGTGAGATTTGGTCCATTCGTATGTTTCCAGCGCACAAGCACTAAATTGACCATCTTGCGTCGTAACTTCATAGCCTTACGGTCAACGATTGCCTCAGGTTCCTCGATCAACCTCTTGTTTTCATCCAACCTTAACTCAGAAATCAGAATTATGTCGGGCACATCTCCTGTGAACTTTCTCAAATAACACACATGAAAGGTGTTATGAATACCCTGTAATTCTTCCGGTAACTCTAGCTTGTAAGCTTGATTCCCGATTCTCTAAAGAAATTTAAATGGTCCAATAAACCTTGGACTCAACTTCCCTCTCTTACCAAATCTTATAAGTCCCTTCCATGTCGAGACTTTAAGTAAAACCGAATCTCCAACATCGAAGGATATCGGTTGTCTTTTCTTGTCAGCATAACTCTTTTGTCGATCTTGAGCAGCTAACATCCTTTCCCTTATCACTTTCAACTTTTCAGCAGTCTCATGGACTATTTCAGGTGCCATGAACTGCTTTTCCCCAGCTTCTAGCCAACATGATGGCGTTCGACACTTTTCCCCATACAAAGCGTGATAAGGTGCCATCTTAATGCTTGAGTGGAAACTATTATTATAGGAGAATTCTACTAAAGGTAAGTGTTCATCCCAGTTACCTTGGAATTCTAGGGTGCATGCTCTCAGCATATCCTCCAATGTTTGAATCGTTCGCTCGCTCTGACCATCAGTTTGTGGATGGTAAGCTGTACTCAAACACAACTTGGTACCCAATTCCTCTTGTAGACTCCTCCAAAATCTCGAGGTAAAAAGGCTATCATGATCGAACACAATCGTTAACGGAAACACCGTGAAGCCTCACAATTTCCTTCACGTAAGAATTCGCAAGTTTATCCATAGACCACTTCTCTTTGGCTGCTATGAAATGCGCATCTTAGTGAAGCGATCAACGACCACCCAAATCATGTCGTGACCGTTCCTTGTTCTGGGTAGTTTAGTTACAAAATCCATGGTGATGTCTTCCCATTTACCCATGGGTACGGGTAAAGGTTCTAAACTCCCATATGGATTCTGATGTTGTGCCTTAACCCTAGCACAAGTTACACACTCGGTCACATACTTAGCAACATCGAGCTTCATCGTCGGCCACCAATAATAGGGTTTTAGATCCCTATACAGTTTTGTACTGCTGGGATGAATCGAGTACATGGTCTTGTGAGCTTCTTCCATCAGAAGATCCCTTATTCCGCCTGTCTTAGGTACCCAAATTCTATCTTGGAATACCTTCAACCCTTATTTGTTTGTACCGAACACAAACGTTTTGCCCAAACGTTCTTCCTTTCGGTCATTTTTCTCTAAACCTTCCTCTTGAGCTTTCTTTATACTTTCCACAATTGTCGAGACAACTTCAATTCTCAATGCTCTTGGCCTTTTCTTTTCAAGTTTTACCTTCCGACTGAGAGCATCGGCAACAACATTTGCTTTACCAGGGTGGTAAAATATCTCACAGTCGTAGTCCTTGAGTAACTCTAGCCAGCGTCGTTGCCTCATGTTTAATTCCTTCTGATTAAAGAGATATTGGAGACTCTTATGATTAGTGAAAAGTTTACACTTTGTACCATAAAGATAATGCCTCCATATCTTTAAGGCAAATACTACCGCTGCCAACTCCAGATCATGAGTGGGGTAGTTCTTTTCATGTTCCTTCAATTGCCTCGATGCATACGCGATCACTTTATCCCTTTGCGTCAGAACACAACCTAACCCAACTCCAGATGCATCGCTATAAACTGCAAAGTCATCAACTCCTCCAGGTAATGAAAGAATCGGTGCTTCACACAATCTCTTCTTCAACTTCTCAAAGGCTTCCTTATGCTACTCATTCCAAGCATAAGTAGCTCCTTTGTGGGTCAAAGCTGTTAATGGAGTAGCAATCAAAGAAAAGCCTTGGATAAACCTTCGGTAATATCCAGCTAATCCTAAAAAGCTTCGAATCTCCGTAGGACTCTTTGGTTGTTCCCACTTCATTACAACTTCAATCTTTGCTGGGTTGACCATTATTCCTTCTTAGTTAACCACATGACCTAAAAATTGGACTTCTTGAATCCAAAATTCAGACTTGGAAAACTTTGCATACAAATTCTCCTTTTTCAGGCCTTCTAGCACTTCACGCAGATGCTTTTCATGCTCCTGCTTGCTTTTCGAATAAATCAAGATATCGTCTATGAATACTATCACGGATTTATCTAAGAATGGTTTACAAACCCTATTCATCAAATCCATGAAAGCTGCTGGGGCATTGGTTAGTCCGAACGACATAACCAAAAATTCATAGTGTCCATATCTCGTTCTAAAAGCAGTCTTTTCGATATCCTGCTCTCTCACCTTTAGTTGATGGTATCCCGACCTAAGATCGATCTTCGAGAAATAGCTCGAACCCTGCAACTGTTCGAACAAGTCATCGATCCTTGGCAACGGGTACTTGTTCTTTATCGTCACTTTGTTCAGCTCTCTGTAATCGATGCACATTCTCATGCTTCCGTCTTTCTTCTTTACAAATAACACAGGGGCTCCCCAGGGTGATGAACTAGGTCGAATGAAACCTTTGTCTAATAACTCCTGAAGTTGTGTCATAAGTTCTTTCATTTCGGTTGGCGCTAATCGATAAGGTGCTTTCGCTATCGGCGTCGTTCCTGGTAACAAGTCGATACGAAATTCTACTTGTCGATCAGGGGCAATCCAGGAAGATATTCGGGAAAGACTTCTGGATAATCACACACCACCGGAATATTCTGCACCTCCTTCTTTTCTATCTTGGCATCGATCACGAACGCTAGATATGACGTACATCCCTTGGACAAACACTTTCTGGCTTTCATTAGGGAAATGATTCCATAGTTTACTCTGCGTTTGTCTCCGTACACCATAAACGACTCTTTCCCTGGCGGGTTTACTTTTACTATCTTCTTTCTACATAGTATTTCTGCATCATTGGCGCTAAGCCAATCCATTCCTAAAACTATGTCGAATCCATTTAACTCGATAGGCAATAATTCCTCTTGGAACTTATTCCCATCCAAGTCAATGAGGATGTTTTTCATACGATGGTTAACAGGTACAAACTTGCCACTAGCAATCTCGACTAATAAGGCATTAACTAGCCTATCTACAGGCAAAGCTAGCTTTCTACCAAATTCATGTGATATAAAGGAGTAATTGGCCCCAGAATCAAACAAAATTTGGGCAGGAAATTCGTTTACGAGAAAGGTACCTGAAGCGACATCGACTTCTTCTTTTGCAGCTTCAAGTGTCATCTGAAAGGCTCTCGCCTTCAGCTTTGGTGGTAGATTGGGCTTTGTGGCATCCTTCCTCTTTGGACAGTCTTTAAGAACATGCCCTACTTCATGGCACTCAAAACATACCCTCTTGTCGGACGGACACACATTGGCATAATGCCCAGTCTTTCCACATTTAAAGCAAGTCACCTCCTCACTACATCTCCCAGAGTGCTTTCTCTTGCACTTCTCACACCATTTCACTTCACCTCCTCCTCCTACAAACTTCTTGGACTTAGAAAATTTGCTTTTCTTGTTGGAACCCGAAGTTCCTTCAAATTTTCTCTTTTCACCAACTTCTGTCCTCTCCAGACCCTTCTCTTTGATCTGAACCTCGACATTCTTAGCAGCCCAGATGGCGGCTTTCAAAGTGGTTGCCTGCTTAACCATCGGACCAAAGTCCGTTGGTAACCCGAGGGCAAACTTGTTGACCTTAGAGAGTTCAGTTGGAACTAGATGAGGAAATAGCTTCATCTTTTCCACAAAACTAGCAGCGTATTTAGTAATGCTCATCTTTCCTTTCTTTAAATTCTGAAACGCATTGTTGATTTCCAGAAGATCCTGCTCAGAGCAGTACTGCAATTTCAGTTGTACCACAAATTCTTAAGACATCTTACTAGCATCACCCTTGGGCATCGAATCAGCTAGTAACTTCCACCAGCTCAACACACCAGACTTTAACAGAGGAATCTCAAGTGAGGTCTTTTGTTTGTTGCTACACCCACAACTTTCAAACATCGTCTCCATTTTGGAGATCCAATTCATGACTTCCACCGGTGTCGGACTTCCAGATAGACACGGCGGTTTAGATGCATTGAAATCTTTGTATTTGCATCCGCGTCCATCAACTCCTCCATCCTGGTTGTTTTGTCTAACTATCGGTGGGTTGGCTTGACTAAGAGTCCCACTATAGTTCCCTCCTACTGATTGCCTTTCATTCAATACGGGCTGTTCAACAGGCATCATAGTCTCTTCCCTATGTTGTTGTAGTAATCGCCTTGTCTCCTCCATTTGGCGATCTAACATCATTTGCATCATTGCTTGTACCCCAGCCATCGTCATTGGCTCAGGTGCAGCTACTACAACAGGTACTTGCTCAACTACTTGAGGTTCAGGCTGTTGATCCCTGTTTCCATTTGCATTTGCAGCTCCACTACGAGTTATGGCCATTACAATCTATATAACGAATAAGTCGAATTTAGGTCTTTATCCTTGTTAAACATGTCAATTCCCTTATCACTCCAAAACGTTTACATGTTAGTTCTAATCTCGTAATCATACGCTTAGAATCCTAAACACATAAGGTTTCCAGATCCGGTTGGCAACAGACCATAGATCCGAACAAATAATGGCAGACATGGCAAACACATAGCATTTAGCACATAAGGGCATTTTAGGCATCTTCCCTAAAATAAACTAGTGCTCATGTCTAAAATATGGTAAACACTCATCTCACAATCATCACTTAGCATTCTAAGTTCAAGTCTAGAAATTCTACAATTTCTTAGTTCGCTTAAACTAATGCTCTGATACCAACTGTGACATCCCCTAATTTCTCGGCCAGAAAAGACCGATTTAATTTATGCTTTTTAAAATAAAATCAGAGAAATCTTTTTAAAAGATGTTGCGGAATTGGTCCCCAAACAAAATATGATAAAAGTTTATCAAAATCCTTCATTAAGAAGGTATATGTTTTCCATATATATATCAAAACCTCGGGATGTCATGTTCCGATACAGATCAAAAACATAAACAAGTCATTATAAGCCTTTCAACAGTTATTTCCAACTACTGGCCTATAATCCAAAAATCTCTCGTTGTCCTCCGACTATGCTCGGGGTCCACTACCTGTAACATAAAAAGCTGAGTGGGTCAGGCTTGGGAGCCTGGTGAGCATATAGGGTTTTCAATCCACAATAATAATAAACTTACTAAGTTCATCAACCAACAATAACCCTGATTACCCGTTCCCGTTATCCTCACTTTATGTCCCTAAACACTTATCACAAGGGACCTAGCCTAAAGAATATCATCGGGATGGACACTACTGCTAAGGGGTTTCCTCAACCATACATGTCCTAAAGGCAACCATGAGGGGGATGGAGTACAGCGAATGAACACTCTTAGTTCATTAACACCTACAGGTTGCGGACCTGCTAATGTTTCCCACTGGACTGTCTAGAAAGTTCGTGGTCGTCATCCAAACTCCGCTAGATGACTGGATCTCAAAAAACATCGAGGCCTCTCATCAATTTTATTTTATCACACATCACAATCTACCTATGTTCTACCCAACATATTTGTAGATAAAAATACTTATACAGTTTAAAACTTGTATAAAACATCAACACAACAATCACCTCAAATAAATAATTAATATATTTACACATAGCACGTATTATAAGGTAAATACTTCATATCTATGTGTAAAATGAAAGTGACTATACACTCACATGATTTGATGATAATCGGGTAGCAATTCGTTTCCTAAAACGATCGTTTCTAATAAAACCGGGAGTTTTATTAAGAAACTGGGCTTTGTAAAAGTCGGGCTTCGAAACCGAAAAGATAAATTTTCTGGGCTTCTCGGGCACTTCGTGGTGTATTCCGGGCTTTACAATCGATACTGGGGCTTTGCGGGATGTGAAAATAGCCAAAATAGTGAAAAAGGGGCCAAAATTGCCAATTTCTAAATTCTAGCCGGGAGGGTTCGCACCCTTCTATTTATAGAGGGAAGCTTCTGATCGGACGGTCAGGAGTCTTCTGATCCGACGGCTGAGAAGGCTCGCAGAGGGGGAGGCTCGCATGAGGGCTGCGTGTGCGAAGGAGCTGTTGGCGGCCTGTGATTGGACCGAAGTCCGGATCCGATGAGGGAAGCACGTGGCTTCTGCGAGGGCTCGGACACGAGGGAGAAGGCACGCGTCGGATCTTCACTGGACACTTTGGATAGGGCCATGTGCTTGGATGACTCAGCAGCTTTGTGACTCAGCAGCCTGGTGACTCAGCAGGACACGTGGCGCATGTGAGGCGAGGGTGACGTGGCAAAGTGTGACTATGCGAAATTTCTCGGTTTTCGCGCCAAAACTTCTAAAATCCATAACTTTCGCATACGAGCTCCGTTTTTGACGTTCTTTATATCCACGCGTAGCTAAAATTACGATCTACAACTTCCGTTTAGACTTCGTCGGCTAATTTTGAATTTAAATTTTATATTATTATTTTTAACACACCGGGATAGGAAATCTGTTAAAAATTCATAACTTCTTCATCCGACGTCCGTTTTCGTCAGACTTTTTACCGTTGTACTCCTAATGACGAGACCTTCAATTCTCGTTTAGTTTGTGTCGGCTAAAAACCGCTCGATCTAAAATTCGAGTTTTTAGCTGTCTACTTCTACGGTGAAACTTCGAAAAATCATAACTTCCTCATACGAAGTCAGATTTGGGCGTTCTTTTTATCGAACTTCTCGGTTTAACGAATACTACGAATTTTGTTTAGATTAATAAGGCTAAAAAGTAGTTTATCAAAAACTCACTTTTTACGACATTCAGCACCGTGCCGGTTTTGTCGCGAAACTTCGACAGGTCATAACTTCTTCGTTATAACTCGGATTTTGGTATTCTTTATATCCCCGAAATCCTTGTTTCGACCACTACAACTTTATGTAAAGATATCGGGCTTATCTCACACTTTAATTTTGACGCTTATTTTTATTCTTAATTAATTAAGCCCTAATAATTAAGCATAAAACACATAATTCACATAATATTCACATAACTCCTTTTCATTTCTTCAAAATGGGTTACAAAGGTTAACCTAGACTATCAACTCAATATAAATTCCTAGGCTTGAAACACGATTGTTACATTCAACATCCAAATACTTTTAAGTTCTTATGACTATATACTTGTAGGTATGAAGGTTAGTATATTTCTTGTAAAAATACTTAGAATTCTTAAAAGTATACTTGTAGTCAGAGCTCTTAGATCCAATATATTTATAGTTTGTATATCTTTTATGGATTGATATACTGAGTTCACTATAAACAATGCTCTAATACCAATCTGTCATACCCCCAAACCAGACGGCGGAAACGTCCGGGGGTGGAGGACTTCATTTGTAGTATCACAATACATGCATCATAGTAATCAAAGCACAAACAACCATTGTATTTAAAAGTATAATATTTACATGTGTTCAAACATTGTATATTGAAACCAAAATAGTTATACAAAAGAAGAAGATAAGACTCTTAATGGCTCCATCTTCTCAAAAAGCTCGGGGAGTATCTGTTATTATTTCCCTGATAATACAAGTAATTTGAAAAGAGAGTATCAATAATAAGTTGAGTGAGTACATAAGTCTTTATGTTAGAATGGGTGTCTTTGTATTTTAAATATGAAAAATGTTCTAGAAAATCTCATATTTTCTGTGGTATGTGAAAAGTAGCTTTATTCCCATAAAACCGCCCTATTTGTAAACCAATGTATTTTTAAAACTTGTATCTAAGAGTGTGCCTGTCTTCACCAACTGTTATTGAAAACTGTAGTATACCATTGTACTTTGTATTTTGTAAACTGGTACTTTGAAGATGTACTTACGTTTACTTGTTTATACACTAACGTGTTGTTACTATCTTTTTAATAAGTTATTATAACCATACTTAGACATGAACGCCTGAAAAAAAATGCCTTGTGAGCGCTTAAACTGTTGATAACAATTGCCACTCATTGGCGTGTATGCCTGACTGTAGCTAGCAGCCTGAGTGCAGGGTTGTCAATCCCGATATAGATCTACACACAAATTGTTACGATCCCTGGACTGGAGATTCTGGTTATAATGTCACAACTTTACCTTGGTTGTTTAAAATGAATTAAACAACCTGAATTGAATGTCTCATAAAAAGCATATAAACGTTACATGTATATTAGTTATGAAAACCCAATCATTCTGAAATAAATGATTGACAGTATGTTCTTGAATTAGTATCCCGATCATGTATTTGATAAGTGTAAACCCTTGATTTGTTTTTAATTAAAACCCTTATTTCATGTAAAACAGTGTATTCATGTATAATTAAATCTTGAATTATTGCTCTATGTATCATAAATTATACCTATTATAATTTATACGTACTTTACGAATTGGTAAATAACTATTTTTGCATGTAATCCTTTGCTCAACATGTTACAAAGGGTAATTAAACTGATGAAATAACTTTTATTTTTATATACATATACAATTTTATATATAAGTAAAATGTAAACGACCTTCAGACAAATAACCGGTACTATAAGTCCACATCCAAACAAGGAAAAGGACCTAGAATGAATTATTAGTCATAAGCCTTTTAAATCTTATATATATATATATATATATATATATATATATATATATATATATATATATATATATATATATATATATATATATATATATGTATATTTGGGAAAAATATAAGTTTATAAAAGAGTTCAATATTTGGAGTATTTTGGATGCTTTAAAATCGTTTTATCGTGAATTGAAATCATTTATTTATAACACAAAGTTGTTGTGTTATACTTGTATTCCCCCCTTAAAACAGTATAAATTATGAAAATACGGGGGTATGAACTCACTTGATAGGTGGTAATACGGGCAGCGTTTCGTTTCCCGGAAATTAGTTTGTTTGGCGAAAAACCGGCTTAAATCGGGCAGAGTTTTGACAGGAGAGAGGATGAATTCTTGAGAATTTTGGGGCTTCACGGCTTACTTCGGGCTCGAGTCTTGATACCGGGGCTTTAGGGGTTGTATATGAGCTTATGGGAGTGGAAAATGTGAAAGAGGGTGAAATTTAGGGTGAAAAGGTGAAAAATATTCGGAACCCTTGCATGCCTTATATAGGCCGAAGCCTCGGATCCGAGGCTTATGCGAGGCTATGCGAGCATGACAGTTTGCGAGATGAAGCAACTTTGGTTCGGAGGTGGTAGGCTCGGATTGGACCAGACCTCGGTCCAATGGGAAGAGGGCACGTGCGAAGGGGGTGTCCAAGGAGCGTGCGAGGGGCGTCTCCGGTGTGTCTCATGCGAGGCTGTCCGGTTCTAAGTGGACCTCGGCTGCGGTCCAATCAGAAGGCGACACGCGAGGCATCGGTCCAATCAGCAGCTGACACGTGGGGGCCTCGCATGCGAGGGTGACGTGGCGTTACTGTTTATGCGAAAATTCCCGATTTTTGCTATTTTTCTTTATTTTTGTGCCAAAACTTGTAAAATTCATAACTTTTGCATACGAACTCCAATTTTGACATTCTTTATATGCACGCGTAGGTAAAATTATAATCTACGACTTTCATTTAGACTTTGTCGGCTAATTTTGACTTTATTTTTAATATTATTATTTTAAACAGACCGGGACGGGAATCCGTTATAAATTCGTAACTTCTTCATACGACGTCCGTTTTTGTCTGTCTTTTTACCGTTGTACTGCTAATGACGAGACCTTCAATTCTTGTTTAGGTTGTGTGGGCTAATAACCACTCGATCTTTATTTCGAGTTTTTAGCTGTACACTGCTATACTGAAACTTAGAAAAATCATAACTTCCTCATACGAAGTCAGATTTTGGCGTTCTTTTTATGAAAGTTCTCGGTTTAACATAAACTATCACTTTCATTCAAATTGTTTAGGCTAGAAAGACTTTTATTAAAAATTCCGTTTTTACCCTGAACAGTGTTTTGCCGGTTTTGTCGTGGATTTTTGATTGGTCATAACTTCTTCGCTATAACTCGGATTTTAGTGTTCTTTATATTTTTGGAAACCTTGTTACAATCTCTATCACTTGGTTCAACCCAATTGAGATTATTTAATAATTTATTTTTGATGGTCAATTATGTAAATATACATAGTATGCCAAAATTTCTCTTTATTAATTTAAAACGAAGTACAAATTGACCTACACTATTAGATAGGTTTGAAATAACGGTTTGTTACATAAATACTCCATAAGATTTTGCCAACCGGGTAACAAAATGTCCACCCACAATTGGACTATCCGCCCTCGAACTAACTACTTTTGCCCCAGATATTAAGCAATGAAATATGGGATGTTGCAGGAAACCCCGGGTGCCATAATACTCAATAGGAAAAATAAATTTAGGGTCATAACCTTGTCTTCATGTTTCTTGTGATTGATTGAAAATATAGCGAGGCGATTGATGAGACGGTGAATAGGAGACTAGATATGACTTTCTTTAGATACTCACGAGTTAAATGCCTAATTTGCTATTGTCATCCAAAACCCATAACCATTAACCCCCACTGAGTAATCTCGTGCAACCGACCACAAAATATGTCAAATAGAGGAGACATGACTTCATGTTCCTCATACAATCTCATCCTACATGCTAACTTGGCTAAACTGCACTCTCAATAATGACTATGAAGTCGGATTACGAGTGCACCCACGAAATGTGGATCCACCATATTTGCTTCGAAAGAAACGGTAGAGAAAAATTCAAGACACCATTCCTTGTAAATGGGTTCCTTAATTGAAAGCAAGTTCTTCCAACCATTGCATGTAAAATAAACACCATTTTTTTCAAACGTCTTTGTAAGGTACATGTTTAGCCTTTCTAAGATTTCAGTCTCGTTCAATTTTGCCATGTCAATAGTTGGTGAGACTACAAATTCTCGATTATGTATCCATCCCAATTTGTTGGTGTAGTTGTTCAAAATTTCACTTGGAAGGTCGTTCGGAAACTCGTAAAATGAGTGAAGGTTGGACACATCACATTGGGACTGTGGAGTTGCCTTTCTAGGACCCATTAAATCTACAATACAATTACCAAAAAAAATACAAAGCAAAAAACTAAAGTAGATTATATCAACATAAAATGATACGGGGCTATTTTCCCGTTCTCACGTCATGAGGCATGACACTCGCGTCATGAGTTCTGTTCGAAACCAAAGATGAAATAGGTCCTTGTTATGTCCAAATCAAGGCAAATACATTCATGGGGTTTACTTTAATAGTTAATCTAAGGCAATTAAGCATACATGCAATACTAATTTCACAGGAAATTGCATCAAATTCGACATATGAAACCTAAATTGATCCCTAGGTTCACCATCTACCAAATCAGAAAAATTAAAAGGAAATAGACATATAAATCATACCTTAATTGAAGATAAAAGACAAAATACATTAATAAATAATGGAAATCGGTTGAAATTTGAAGTGGGTGACTAAAGGAGTAATGTTCTTCTGTTTCACGTCGTAAGTTGTATCTTAGGATATGAAAGTCAAATGCCTTATAAGTGTATAAAAGTACTTGTCCCCTTTGATATTCATTTCATGAGGCAGGAAGGCTCACATCGTGAGCTTTCAAACAAAAGAAATAATGAGGACTTTCTTTGTTCCCACGGTGTGGTAACCTATTCCCATGTTGTGGGCTTTAAATATTTGACAAAAACCATTTTTTTTCTTTTAAAACTTTTACCACTTACAAATTAAATCCCACACTTGATTTTTTTTATAAAATAGAAGATGCAATAATAATTAATTCTAAATGTAAATAAAATAATGGAAATCTATTAAACTAAAAATAAAGGGAAAATAAAATGCAAATCGAGCTCGGGTTGCTTCCCGAGAAGCCGTTCTTTTGATGGAGTTGTGAGTCGGACTCCTTCCCGATCTATGTTCTTGTGGGCGGAAGTGGAATCTCACTCTTTTCCTTCTGCTCCTTCCACCTTCTTTTGTAATACTGAACTCGCCGTAGAAATGCTTTCTTTGAATTTTCTTTCTTCGTTTGGTTGTCGCAAGCATCGAGTTTTCTTTCAATTTTCTTTCTTCGTTTAGTTGTCGCAAGCATCGATTTTTCTTTTGACACCCTGAGAATATTCAGCATTTGTACTCTCCTCTTTATCTTTAGTGGGTTCTTTTTTTGTCGACCTCCATATCATCAAGCTTTGTTTCCTTACTATCTTGATTCTCCTCTTCAAGAGTCATGGGAGTTGATGCTCTTTGCTTGGTAGGCTTGATTGTTTCTCTTAGCTTGGGCTTTTCGCTTATTTGTACTTCTTCTTTCATTAATTTTTCCAACTCTTCTAGCTCATTGTCCTCATCCATAAAGAATACTTCATCTTGTGACGTAGAAGTCTTAAATCTTTCATCAACCCCGAATATAATTTTTTCTTTCCTCACTCGTAAAGTGAGCTTAGACTCTCGAATTATACCTAGGATCTTGCAGTATTTAGTAGTCAGCGTCCAACAATAATGGGTACATCTTCATCCTCTTTTAACAAATAAGTCTTCTACTATGACTCGAGGAATAATGGGCACATCTATAACCATGAAATCAATTGGAAAAACAAATTTTCCAATTTTAATCAATAAGTCTTCTACTATGACTCGAGGATAAGTTACCAAACGATTTGCCATATGGATTTCCATCCTTGTGGTTTTCAACTCTAGAAGGTCAAGCTTTTGATAAAATGAATAAAGTGAATGTATTCGTGGCATTTCCAAATTCGTAGGGAAATGTAAGGCGTCCTCGATCTCTCATCTTTGGTGGAATTCCTTTCTTTATAATCGCTAAACATTGTTCATTAAAAACAACCTTGGATGGATTTTTAGTTGTTGTCTTGTGTCAAGAAGATCTTGAAGGAATTTCACGTATTCAAGCATTTTAGCCATAATTTCAATAAATTGGATATTAATTAGGATATCCTTGACTTGATTGATAAATCTCTTATGTTCTTATTCCAATGAATGTGCCTCTTCTCGAGGAGGATACGAAAACAGAGGCTGGTACGAGTTAACAAAAGAATCATTTTTCTGATTATATTGCACCCATGACCTGAGAGGTATCTACTCACATCGTGATAACTGGACACCAGATTCTTATTTTTCTTCGATCTTCATCTTATTTAGAAGTGAATCGAGCTGCTTCGATGCGTCATTATGGATCATTAGAGGCTCTGAATGAGGGTCTTCTTTAGTGGATATTTCCATGACGTGCGGTTGCGGTTTTAGATCAGGATTTTTTGTGGTAACTGTTGTGATATGTCTTCGAGCTTAACGTCATTTGTGGGTTATGTCTCCTGGTTAAGCCTGAGAATCACAACAAATAAAGAGCCGACATTAGTCGTCGTCCGGGAGGGGGTGCTAGGATTAGATTCCGACGGTCTAATTAGTAAGTGTATGGGAGGATTAGGCTTTTGTATTAGATAGCGAGGGAGCGATCCCTTCTTCTGGAGAAGAAGGTTCCTTTTATACCTACCTCCCGGGGAGCATGTCCCCGACAACACCTTCTGCCTTGTTTGGACTGTTAGGACATGTAGGCCTCCTATTGGTGTGTCATGCACCACTAGTGGTTATCCGCTATTGGTTCCGAATTGCTAAGAAGCAGCACTATAAGTGCTATACTTGTCGTTCTGGGGAACAACTTGGTACTATTTTGGTCTGTTATGGGCTTTGGAATTAGAACGATGAGGCCTAAGTGCTAGGCCGCGAGGGCTAAGGCCCGGGTCTAGCGCTTATGTTGGGCAACGACCGTTAGCTAGATTTTCCTTTAGATAACCACTCTATTACCTTTGACATATTCCTGGAAGGATACGTTAACAAGTCCCATAGGCTAGTAAATGTTGGGTTTTATGTACTACAACATCCCTATGGTCCACATGCAACCCTAATGCTTTGGATATAATTTTTCTCTAGTTATACATGCAATAAAATATCCAAAGTATGAAATCTATAACTAGCATACAACATAGATATTTGAAACATAAAAAACTGGTTAGATAATTACCTCTTGTTGTAGCTTGTAGAATTTGGCCTTTCAAGAACTTAGCACCTCAAGTGTGATGCCTCAAATGGTTCACAAAACACCATGAAAAAAATGGAGGACATTGAGAGAGAGGTTAGGAGCACACAAAACGGCTAGGGTTCTTCTTGGAACTCTTGTGTACCGATTTTGGAGCTAAGGGATTACACTTATAGTGTGTAATTCCTAGAATTTCAACTTATAAACCCTAATCCACTCCATTGGGCCTTTAATCCAATAATCCATATGATAAGCCCTTTGGACTAAATCTTCATGGACTCCACAAACATTTAGTCCACATAATCAACATGGATCATTAGCCCAAACTATAAGTATAACTGATTTACTTAATCGGCTCCCGTTAATTTAATTAGTCTCTTTTAATCACCAAATTAATTCCAAATTAATTCTTGATCAATACTAATTAAATAATAGGATTTCTTAATTAATATATTATACTTAATATATTAATAAATCACAAATAACCTCTTTCTCAAATATCTATCCTATCAAATTGTTCTGGTGAATGGAACCCAAAATGTACCATGCTAATATCGAGTCAAGTACATACTAATTATAGTTATGAGCTTAGACACCTAGTTCAACAGTCTCTCACTTGGATAAGTCTAATAACTATTATTGCAAGTATGGCTCCAAAATCTGATTAGGAATCATAGCTCTCAAAAGCTGCTTGTCAACTCTGACCAATAATGTATCCATTAGATAAGGGATCATATATTCCTCCATTCTAGATATCGTATGGACATGAGACATAGACTATAATCATTCTCTCTGTCCATGTGTTGTTTACCGATTTCCGATTTATGATGACCAACTGACTGAACAAATTAAATCAGTCTAGGCTTGGCCAAGCGCTTAGGGTTATCATCACTAAATCATCGAAGAGCCCACATGTATCGCTTTTATCCCTCTTGGGGTAAAAGGAGTGGATAAACTTCGACTCATATGCTTGCTCTATTTACTCATCAAATCACACACAACAATATGTTTTATAACACTAAGTTATTGGTGCGTTCACATATCATCAATGTGCAACCGACTTGTAAACTGCAACTATATGTCTCCATATCAAGAATATAAGATATTATCGTCTCACAATCACTCGTGATGAAATCCATGAAGTGATTCAGATGAGCGTGGATTTAATCCAATACTCAAATTTTATTACACGAGTACTCATGTACACTGCAGCAAACTTTGTTATGCCTAAACACTTTAGACAATCTACAGACGAATTCATGACATACTTACCTCATTACCTACATCCAAAGTATGATTGATTGTGAATGTTTGAATAATCTTATTATTCGGGAAGTCAAAACAAGCAAAGTGAAACACAAGAATAATTTAATCCAATATGGTTTCAAAACTTTTGAATATAAATAAAACACTTATTATTTAATCTCCATATATTGATTACACATTACTCATCGTATAATGTTTCGATTAATCAACTTAATACTTGAATTAAAACAATAGTTATCCCATGCTCCAAGCATGCACACTATGTTTACCTATGGTCCTTACTTTATGAAATAGATCAGTTGAAAACATTTCAATGATGCTCATTTCACAATTCCAAATCCTTAGTGTAAGAACACCTAATTCTTGCCACTATCATGCAATGATCCTTTTGTAATTTCGACGTACAAAAGTCACAGAGACTTTGCCAACGATATTACAAAGTATTCCTTTGGAGATTGATAACAAAGCAATTCCAAGGAAGCAAAGTCTCAAATTCAAAGTACATTCCTTTGAACATCCTTCTTGCATAAATAGATTCTTAATATCCATCTCCCATTTTAGCAACATTTCCATATATGCCATATGACAACTCATCATAAATAGAATCATGTCTATTCATAATAATGTCAATATGGTCCATCCATTACTATACATCCAACTACAAGCGATCAATCCTTATCGAACCTTAGATCGTCCTTTGACAATAGTTTAATAACTTTAGTCATATCTGGTTCTAGTCATTTTCCCTCTTAATGCCCTAGGCATTTGGAAAATAAGAATGAGTGAATATTATAGCAAATGCAATCGATCCTATATCCAAAGCATATGGGATACGATTCATAATTCTTACTTTAAAGACATTATAGTCGACCATTCTTTTGCTAAAATATTCCCATATATAGAATTTCCTATGTTAAAACATTTTCAATCTGATATTAATATATGCTCATGACTAAGTTTAATTAAAACTTCAATCTAAACATTTAGATTTGAAGTGAAGTATAAGTATCCTCTCCCTTACTATAGCGAAACAAAATTTCAAACTTTGCAACTTTGCAAATTAGAACTTTGTTTCCTATAACCATTATTGCTAACTTGCAACACTTCACATAATAATCATGCTCCCACTATCATGATAATTATATTCTTACGAGCATAACACTTATGCTCCTAATATCTTTGGCATGCACCCAGGAATCAACTGCACTTCTAGAAGTCAATAATTATTGAATTTCTTTCCAAAGTTTAGATTTCTGATATGAGATGCTGCGATTAGCCTTTATCGAAGGTCATACACCTATTATAAGAAAGCTCATATGTGTGTCTAAACTATTTTAGAACTTACAACAATAAGTCCTAAATGTTCAAAATATTTGCTATTTCTCACAATTCGAACTATGAAGAGGGATGTCGTAATCATAATTGAATTTGAGAACGCAATTAACACAACTGCTATCTCCTCAAAATCTTCTTAGTGAATGTGTTCCCTCACCATCATTTTCATGAAGTGGAGAGAAACCTTATGTCACTTAGATTTAATGGTGTATGTGTTCCTATCCATGTGAATTTGTCAATTCCAACCATGATCATAAGATAAGGTTGTTGGATAATGTGTCTAAGTCCATAACTATTTCTGGTATGTACTTGACCCGACCCGGCATGGTCCATTTGGGTTGCATGGCACCATGCAATTGGATAGACTAAATGAGAGAATTAACACATATGGTTTAATAATATATTATAAGATCTAATATATTAATAATAATATTTAATTAGTTTGGTCAAGAATTAATTTTAGAATTAATTAAGTGATCAAAAGATAACTAATTAAATATATGGGTTGATTATGTAAATCATCCATAACTTTTATAGTGGGCTAAGAGGCTCCATGGATAATCAAGTTGGGTTAAACCCATTGGATGCTCCATGGAGGTTCCATGGGAGTTACAAACCCATGGGTCATGGAAATGAAGAGTCATGACACATTAGGGTTTACATGGTGTAACCCTAGATGTGTCAACACTATATAAAGCTCATGTGTTCTCCCAAAATCGGCACTACTAGTGAAACAAGAGGGATTGGCCGATTTTAGTGTGTTATACATTCTCTCCAAGTTTACTCCATATCTTTTGGTGTTGTGTGAAGCATTTGAGGCATCACACTTGGGGTGCTAGGCTCACAAGGTTTCAAGGAACATTTACAACAACAAGGTATGTAATTCTATCTATTATTTATGTTAAAATTGTTCCCCATGTATGCTAGATAGGATCATAGCCTTGGAAATCAACTTTGCATGACAAATAGACAAACATAGATCCAAGGTTATTAGGGTTGCATGTACACTTAAGAAGTGTTAGAATGCTCAAAACCCATCAGTGGTATCAGAGCCTAGGCTTGTTTGTTTGTTATTTGTGTTAAAAAGTTGAAAAAATTCGAAAAACTTGTTGTCTGCCTGATGAACTCGCCGAGTCCATGGGGGGACTCGCCGAGTTCACTTGTATCTTCAACCTACTCGCCGAGTAGGTTCATGCACTCAGCGAGTATGAGCGACAGAGTGCAGATTTTCGACCTTTGCTGCTGGAAATGGACTAGAAACATTACCCTAAACTGTTTTGGTGTTATTAAACTTGTTTTAGATGGTGTAATGTTTGTTCTAATCCATTTACAATGGCATATATCAATTTTTCATAATTATATGTGTTCATATGGTTTTGAAATTTTGATATGGATATTCATGTTCTTGATCTTATGAATTTAGATGATCATAGGAATTACTTGTAACCTACTTGGTAGTTTAATTCTTGATCATAATGTGTTTTAATGGAGTTCATAACTTGTCCTCAAGTTATGGAAATCCAAGAGTCATCCTTGAATTAAAACCATTAAAAGAACACAAGAGTTAGAAAAATGAAGAGTCTTCATTTTTATTACTTTATTTAACTCATAAGTTACAAGAAATGAAAAGTTTTGAAAGTTTCAAAAACTTGCCCTCAAGTTTTGGAACAAGTAAAGTCATATTAAAAACTTTAGTTCCAACCCTTAGATTTTTAAAAAGTTAAAATTCTACCCTTATACTTATATTATTATGATTTAATAATTATATATATATATATATATATATATATATATATATATATATATATATATATATATATATGTATGTATAAGAACAAAGTCGTCTTACCGCTAGTACGCCTCATTCACGAAGCCGGTCTATAAGGTGGGTATAAGGTTGTTGCGTATAAAATGGCAACTTAATGGGTGTCTACTCTCACCCACTACTTGCTTGACTGGTGGAGGGTCGTTAGCCGAACGGGTAAGACAAGGACTTATAAATTCCCATTAAAAGTATAATGATTATAAAGTAACTAAATGTTTTATAAATTCCAAATCTTAGTTACTTTAGGAAAAATGTGAATAAGGTGCTAATCCATGAAATTACACTTTGCACCTTGTTTAAGTCGTTGGTGGAGCGTGTGTGGTTTACCGGCACACTAACTTGGACTTAACAAGGAAGGCAATGGGTGAATTAAGGTTTTTCATGAGGTCGGAAGGAGCGCGTGTGGTTTACCGGCACTACGATTAAGTGAAAAACATTAAGGGTACCAAGTAATTTGCATGGTTACTTCACACCTTGTTTTGTGATCCTCGGTATCCCAGTCACAAAACTTGAAGGGCACACTCGAGATTGAAACATGCCATTGAAAAGTTCAATGAATCTCAAAGAATCTAGGAATTTCTAAAAGCCAAATAAAACCTAATAATTTATATTTCGTTTTCATGGTGGAAATTGGTGAATCGTCATTCACCTACCTTTCAAATATGTTATAACTTGGATTACGACATCCCTCTTCTAGGTTATAATATATTATGATTGGATCCTAGCCTTAATACTACATTTGGGTGTTTTATTAAGGACTATCCCAATATCTAAACTAAAACTTTTCCTTCTTTTCAGATGTCTTCCAACAATGCTACTCCTGGCTCAAACCCTACAGGCTCCTTCTCTCTCATGAACCTTTTTGGGAGAGTCATCTTTAATGGATCCAACTTTACTAAAGTGGCTACCAAAGTGGCATGCATCATGATGGCCACCATGACAGCCAAGCTCCAAATGTCCTATGAGGACTACTATCCTTTTGAAATGCACCAGGATTTGATGGACTGCTACCATCAGAGTGCTCGTCAAGAGCGATATGAAATCATCTCCTCTATGATCACAACCCAAATGAAAGATGGTGAATCCATCACAAGCCACATGCAGAAAATGCAAAGGTATGTGGATCGTTTGATGAAGTTGAATGTGAACTTTTCTGAGGAGTTAGCAGTAGATATTATTTTGCACTCCTTACCTTCGTGTTATGATCAATTTCGCGTGACATACCACATGAATAAGGAGGAAGTTACACTGAGCAAACTTCAGGGACTCCTAAAGACCGCAGAATCAGCTCTTAAAGGCAAGTCGGTTGTGACCACTCCTGCTACTACTCCAAACTCAGCACCTGTCCTGGCAATCGGGAAAGGTAGAGGGAAGAAGATAAAGAAGCCTTCGAAGGGTACCAAAGGTAAGACCCTTGATGGCTCCTCTTCTAGCGGAACCAAGAAAGGTTTCGTTACACCTTCTTCTGATCCCAAAGAGGCTGAATGCTTCTACTGCCATGAAAAGGCGCACTGGAAGCGTAACTGCCTAAAGTACCAGCAAGATTTGAAGGATGGGAAAGTTAAACCCAACCATGCAGGTATTTACACTATCTCATCTATTAATTCACTCTATTCTAACTCTTGGGTCCTTGATACCGGTTGCGGTATTCATATTTGTTCTGAAATGCAGAGACTAAGAAGATGTGAGAATGTGGAGCATGGAAAGATAAGCTTGATGATGGGGAATAGGAAAGTTTCACCTGTCACCAAGATTGGAGTTTATACTTTGTTGCTTAGTAGTGGATTTACTTTAGATTTGAATAAATGTTGTTACTCGCCAGAAATGGCAAGAAATGTTATTTCCCTTCATGCTTTGTATAAACAAGGTTTTACCTTTTCTTTTGATAATGAAACTGGTGGAATAAATGCTTTCTTTAATAATATGTTTTATTTTAAAGCATTACCTTGTGATGGTGTATATGAAGCTGTGTCTGTTGTAGATAACTTAGCAAATAATGTATTGTGTATTGATTCTTCTAATAGTAATAACTTGGATAAAGCATCATTATGGCATTGTCGTCTTGGGCATATAAGCAAGAAACGCATAGGCCAACTCCAAAAGGATCAAGTCTTGGAGTCATTTGACCTAAGGTCAGATGATAGTTGCGAATCATGCTTGCTTGGAAAAATGACAAAGTCACCCTTCACTGGTTCGTGTGAGAGGGGTGAAGGTTTGTTGGATCTTGTACACACGGATGTGTGTGGGCCCTTCAAACATGCCACAAGGGATGCTAATCGTTATTACATGACTTTTACGGATGATTATAGTAGATATGGATATGTATACTTAATCAAGCATAAGTCAGAGACTTTTGAAAGGTTTAAAGAGTTTAAACAGGAAGTCGAGAATCAATTGGGCAGGAACATTAAGATGCTTCGATCCGATCGAGGTGGTGAGTATCTTAGTACTGAGTTCCTCGATTATCTGAGGGGATGTGGGATTGTCACACAATTGACACCTCCCAGGACACCACAGTTGAATGGTGTAGCTGAGAGGCGTAATCGAACCTTGTTGGACATGGTTCGTTCCATGATGAGTCGAACTATGCTACCAATCTCATTTTGGGGGTATGCCTTAGAGACTGCCACCCATATCCTTAATCTGGTCCCTACAAAGAAGGTTGCCAAAACACCTCACGAGATGTGGACTGGAAAAGTTCCTAGTCTAGCCCACATCAAGGTTTGGGATTGCGAGGCTTTCGTGAGATGCGAGACTCATGACAAGCTCGAACCTCGGAGCGAGAAGTGTAATTTCATCGGCTACCCACAAAAATCCTTTGGTTACCTCTTCTATAGACCTAGTGAGAATGTGGTCTTTATAGCAAGGAGGGCTGTCTTTCGAGAGAGAGAGAGAGAGAGTTCATAAGCCAAGCAGACAGTGGGAGGCTAATTGACCTTGAAGAACTTCAAGAGTCAAGTGGTGAAGGAACCTCAAACCCTAGCAGTCAACTTGAGGAGGAACCTCCTGTTGATCCGATTATACCTCCAGTTGTACCTCTGAGGCGTTCCACAAGGGTTAGGAATGTACCTGAGCATTACTATGGCTTTCATATTACTGCGGAAGGTGAGACACTTATTAGTGATGAGACACTAGTAGGTCTAGATGAACCTAACAGCTATGCGGAAGCCATGGCAGGCCCTGAGTCTACTAAATGGAAAGAGGCAATGGATAGCGAGATACAATCCATGTATGACAATCAGGTCTGGAACTTGGTTGAGAATGTACTAGGTCGTAAGACTGTAGGGTGCAAATGGATCTTCAAGAAGAAGACCGACATGGATGGTAATGTACACACTTATAAGGCTCGACTAGTAGCAAAGGGCTTCTCTCAAACTCCTGGAGTGGATTATGATGAGACCTTTTCTCCAATAGCCAAGATTAAGTCTGTTAGGGTATTGCTAGCCATAGCTGCATTTCATGATTATGAAATATGGCAAATGGATGTCAAAACCGCTTTCCTTAATGGAAAGTTGGCTGAGGATGTTTACATGAATCAGCCAGAGGGTTTTGTTAGCACAGAGTTCCCTAATAGAGTGTGTAAGCTTGAGAAATCCATCTATGGATTAAAGCAAGCACCTCGCAGATGGAATCTTTGCTTTGATGAGAAAGTCAAAGAGTTTGGCTTCTCTAGGAGTGAAGATGAATCTTGTGTATATGTCAAGGCTAGTGGGAGTATAGTTAGCTTTTTGGTACTGTATGTGGATGACATACTACTCATAGGAAATGACATCCCAACTCTGCAGGAAGTTAAATCCTGGCTTGGGAAGTGTTTTGCTATGAAGGACCTAGGAGAAGCTACCTATATTCTAGGGATAAGGATCTTAATAAACCAGAGTAAAAGACTAATTGGACTTAGTCAGAGTACATACTTGGATAAGGTACTGAAGAGATTCAGCATGCAAGATTCCAAGAAAGGAGAGTTACCCATCCAGAGTAACACTAGACTGAGTAAGACTCAGAGCCCGAGTATTGAGGATGAGATAGGATAAATGAGTCGGATACCTTATGCTTCGTCAGTAGGCTCGATCATGTATGCTATGACTTGTACTCGTCCTGATGTAGCCTTTGCTTTAAGCATGGTTAGCAGGTATCAGGGGAATCCTGGTAAGGCTCACTGGACAGCGGTAAAGAACATTCTCAAGTACCTGCGGAGGACTAAGGACTGGGTCCTCACCCTCGGTGGGAGTGATGACTTGAGAGTTGTAGGGTATAGTGATGCTAGCTTCGAGACTGATAGGGATAATTTCCGCTCTCAGTCGGGCTGGGTCTTTACCTTAAATGGAGGAGCAATCTCTTGGAAAAGTTCCAAGCAGGAGACAGTGGCTGATTCAACTTGCGAATCAGAGTATATAGCAGCAAGCAAAGCGGCAAAAGAGGCTATGTGGCTAAAGAACATCATTGGAGACCTTGGAGTTGTACCAGCTATATCCGAGCCTATAGAGATTTTCTGTGACAGTGAAAGTGCAGTTGCCTTAGCAAAGGAACCAAGGGATCATGGGAGATCCAGACACGTTCATAGAAAATATCATTTCATCAGACATCGTATTGAAGAAGGACTTCTCATGGCAAAGAGAGTATCATCATATGAGAACCCGACAAATCCCCTCACGAAGGGACTAGGTAGGGTTAAGCATCTCCAGCATGCTAGGAGCATAGGGCTGAAGGATGATATTAGTTTTAGTAGTTAGATAACTTTGAAATTTGTAAAATGTAATTGACATTTGATGATGAATAAAATTTGTGTTTATTTATGAGTAAAGTGTTACTATCTTTTGTCAATCGTGTACTATATTTCTTTTGCATGTTTTGACTTCCAGAATAGTCATGTTGTTCTACATATTATTCAAATTATCCACAGTCAGTCATATGTTGGAAGTAGATATGAAGTAAGAGTGTCATGAGTTGGTTGTAGAGGTCTAAGATGTTGGACATGGCCTCAACACTCATGAGTGCTCATAAGTTCTGAGTATCGGATTCAGCCCACGCTCGCTGGTATCACTTCTTGGAATTTATCTCGAGTGATCGCGAGAGGGTAATATCATATAAGTCTTCAAACCTAGAGATATGACTTGTTAACTATGAGTTAGTTATGCATTGAACGTACGAAACCGCATTGGTAACTTGATGTTATAAAACATGCGTTTCTGTGTAATTTAACAAGTAGTAGAACAAGCATATGAGTCGAAGTTTATCTGTTCCTTCTTGGATTAGAAGCTTATATCTGGGCCCCTCGATGATTTTTTTTTGACCCACATATCGGGCCCGGTCAGAACTAAGTTGATGTGTTCAATTAAGTTCTATGTCAAACAAATCAGAAATCGGGAAACAAACTGTTGGGCAATAAGCAAGACTATGTTCCATGTATTTGTCCGGCTGATATCTAGAACAGAGGATTATATGATCCCTTATCTGAAATGGCGTACCATCATCTTCTCAGTTCCGAGAAACCTTGAAAAGAGCTACGATTGCCGATCGGTTCCTGAAGTCATACTTGCAGTTATAGTTATTATACTTATCCAAGTGGGAGACTATTGGATAAGGTGTCTAAGTCCATAACTATTTCTGGTATGTACTTGACCCGACCCGGCATGGTCCATTTGGGTTGCATGGCACCATGAAATTGGATAGACTAAATGAGAGAATTAACACATATGGTTTATTAATATATTATAAGCTCTAATATATTAATAATAATATTTAATTAGTTTGGTCAAGAATTAATTTTAGAATTAATTAAGTGATCAAAAGATAACTAATTAAATATATGGGTTGATTATGTAAATCATCCATAACTTATATAGTGGGCTAAGAGGCTCCATGGATAATCAAGTTGGGTTAAACTCATTTGATGCACCATGGAGGTTCCATGGGAGTTACAAACCCATGGATCATGGAAATGAAGAGTCATGACACATTAGGGTCTACATGGTGTAACCCTAGATGTGTCAACACTATATAAAGCTCATGTGTTCTCCCAAAATCGGCACTACTAGTGAAACAAGAGGGCTTGGCCGATTTTAGTGTGTTATACATTCTCTCCAAGTTTACTCCATAGCATTTGGTGTTGTGTGAAGCATTTGAGGCATCACACTTGGGGTGCTAGGCTCACAAGGTTTCAAGGAACATTTACAACAACAAGGTATGTAATTCTATCTATTATTTATGTTAAAATTGTTCCCCATGTATGCTAGATAGGATCATAGCCTTGGAAATCAACTTTGCATGATAAATAGACAAACATAGATCCAAGGTTATTAGGGATGCATGTACACTTAGGAAGTGTTAGAATGCTCAAAACCCATCAAAGGTCTACGACAAATTCAAACTCATATGGACTGAACTTGTTCAATCTTCATTTCTTGCCACTTAGTAGCACAAGGGCCTACCATGTCTTCCAAGTTGTTGAGCAGATCACCCTTACTCAATGAACTTTCACTGATCAAGGTGCTTTGCCTTATGCAAACAATTGAGAACTCATAGAACTCACATGCATAGTCAACTTTAACTGGAATGGGCATAGAAACAAGAATATGTCAGCACGATAGGTTACAAACCTCAAGTCTTGTGCTAGTGATAAACGATAGGTTTATTCTTGATTAGTTCTTGAACTCTTCAAGATCTTTTAAGACTCCCATTGACTTCTTGACATATAAGATTCTCTTGTCAATAAACATTCCTTGAAAAAAAAATATTCAAGAGTTAGTGTGGTTTCTTATCAAGATTAACACTTCACTCAATTGGTCTTAGTTGGTCTTTGTCTTATCTAAACATCACAACTACCAATTTCAAATGTGCAAGAGAAAGAAATTTTTTCTACTCCACATTTCATGATGTTTTACAAACTTTCTTAGGATATGTCACTTAAGACACAATCTTGGAGTATAACTCTAAGACGTGACTTTGGAACGAAGTGTGTCTCCCCTTCTTGATTTAACCATTTCAACAATTTCCAATACCTCTTCTTAGTCATGTAAATGCACTAAGGTGTACTTTGAGGATCAATTGTGATATGGTTCCATAATCATTAGGGTGATCATAAAACATGATACTAAAGTACTCTCCTTTCCTTTCAGATTGGAGAAACCTTTATCTTTCTGCCTAATTGATTCTTCTTATTCGTTTTTCTATACATTGAAACTTTTCAATGATTCAGAATTGTACTTAATCTTGTAAGCATAATCATATTCACTAAGCTTTTAGTAAATCATGACGAATAGTCTTATCGTTCTTTGTGGTGGACACAAACAGTGCACAACAATGTGTACTTGAGCCCCTAGTCCTTCACTTGACTCACATCTATATGTGAACAAGGAGTTAGTCTTAATTTACCAAAGACGAAGGTTCTCATTCATCATACAATACAAGTTGCATGATTCCAAGTTTCTGTCCAGTTGAAACATGGGTGATGAGAATCTTTCCTTATTTGGTAAATTTAGACGCTGCCACAAACAAAAGAATCAAATCCATATTGCTAAAAATAGAAACATACAAACATCACTTTTCACAAATGCCATTGCAAGGAAATATAAGATAAAATCAAAAATTTTCTTTATTCATAAAATGCGGAAAACCTTTCCTTACAATGGAAGTATATATGAAAACTATGTTTCTAAATATTCCTAAGCAATCTAGCATAACTCTAAGCAACAGCTCAAAATTCTGATCATCGAATCATGCGATCGAAATCCATATCTTCACGATCAAACTCAACCTGCTCTTTCTTTAAGCTTGATTTCTCTTCTTCGATCCTACACAACACCAAAATTCAATCTTATCACATCATGTATTAAGAATCTAGAAATAGGAACTTAATAGAGTTAGATAGTGTACTTACCTAAACCAGAATCATACACTTTGACTTTACCATGCTTGTGATCCTTCAGGTAGATACGACAGCTTCGCATCCAATGCTCCTTCTCTTGGCAATAGAAGCAAATAGATTCTTTTGTAATGGCAAACGGGACAACCTCAGACTTAGTCTTTTCCTTTCCTTTAGGAAGAGAAGTCTTTTCTGTACTTCCAATGTTTCCATTGTCAATGTCCATGGACGTTTGGGAAACAAATCTTCCAATCAAATTTGCTTTACCAGTGCACCAAATCATTGTTGATTCAACAACAATTAGAAAATATGTAAGATCAATAAGGGTCACGTCATGATATGTCATATAGTAGTCTTTAACAGATTGACCATACGACTCAGGAAAACGACACCCAACATTCCCAGCCTGTCAATATGTAACTTCGTCTCCAAGACATGAGCACATACATACTTTCCATCTTTGTCTTTGCTTGCCAACAGGGTTTGAGTGACCTTGAATTTTTCAAGTCGACGAACATGTGGGTTAAGGAGAATTATTGGAGGAGGGGAGGAAGTGAAGTATGATTTCTTGGAAGATCATCTTCATGAGGAAAGCTTTTTCCAAAAGATTCGGGAAGACCATAGTTGTCCGAACTAGACATCTACAAGGGAGAAATTCAAGTTTAGTTGATTTAAGTCCTTAATATAACACCCAAATGAATTATTAAGGCTAGGACCTGACACAATAATTTACAATTCAGAAGAGGGATATCGTAATCCAATTGTAAACTATTTGTCGGTAAGTAAATGATGATTTACCAATTCCCCCATGAAAACGAAATTTTAAATGAATTAGGTTCTAAATGAATTTACTAGATCTTTTGAGATTCATGGAACTTTTTAATGGCATGTTTAATCTCGATTATGCCCTTCAAGTTTGTGACTGGGATACCAAAGATCACAAACAAGGTGTGAATAACCATGCAAATTAGCTTGGTACTCTCGATGTCATTTATCACCTAATCAATGTGCCGGTTAACCACACACGCTCCATTGATCTATGACAAACTACGAGCTACCTATTGTCATCCTTTATTAGTCCATATTAGTGTGCTCGTTAACCATACGTGCTCCACTAACTGACCAATAAGGTGCAATGTGTAATTTCATGGATTAGCAAAAAATTCACATTTTTCCTAAGTAACTAAGATTATGAATTTATAAAGCATTTAGTTACCTGGTATTTCATTATACTTTTTAATGGAAGTTTGTGTCCTATCATACATGTTCGACTAACGACCCTCCACTGGTCAAGGGTACGATGGGTAAGAGTGGATACCTAATGTCGGTCATTTTACAGTCCGCTTCCTTAAACACCCCTTATAGACCGGCTTCGTGAATAAGACTTACTAACGGTAAGACTGACCTTTTACTTATACATATAATATATTAAACTTTTAATTTAATATAGTATAAGGGTGTACTTTCACATTTAAAATACTAGATGGTTTAAACTATAAATTAGTCTTTTAATTTAATTAAACTTAAACCATATCATTATGGATTTATTAACTCTGTTTTAATTAAACACTATAATTAATTTAACAAAGTCCATAAGGTGTAATTTGAACTATTCAAAAACATCAACCTTCAAAATATAAAAATTCAAAATTAAAAATATTTAATTAATTTTTTAAGTTATGAAACCAAGAATTGCACTTTCTGAAATCTTTTCAAATTACTAGAAGTTTTAGAATTCAATTTTCTTAAAAGAGACTTTTCAAATTCCAAAACTTGAGGGCAAGTTTTGTAACTCTTCAAACCTTTTGAATCCAAAACATGATGGCAAGTTTTGTAACTCCTTTTAAAACACTTTTGAATTCCTAAACTTGAAGATAAGTTATGTAACTCTTCAAAACATTTAGATCAATTTTAAACCAATAAAATAATCATATATATATATATATATATATATATATATATAAAATACAAGTCTTGTAGCAATATAATTTCAAATTAAAAAGTTTACAAAGAATTAGCTTTATCATATAAACTAATAATCATCTTAAAATTTTGACAGTTATCTTTTAATTGGATAAGGTAGTCATTACCATATCAGAAAAAACAGATCTTTTGATAGACAACAGTTTGTGGTAATGATCCTAATCCAATTCTGGACAAAAAAAACCCGAAAATCTACCAACTGATGATCCAACTCGTCGAGTCGGATACTGGACTCGTCCAGTTCATTACCAAATGACCCAACTCGTCGAGTCCACTAATGGGACTCGTCGAGTCCATAGTCCAGACATTAGCTTTTTAGTTTTTTCAACTTTGAGAAATTAACCAAAGCATCAATATAATAGAAAACACCCATGGCTCCGATACCACTGTTGGGTCATATGTATTACAACATCCCTATGGTGCACATGCAACCCTAATGCTTTGGATATATGTTTTCTCTAGTTATACATGCAATAAAATTATCCAAAGCATGAAACCTATAACTAGAATACAACATAGATATTTGAAACATAAAAAACTAGTTAGATAATTACCTCTTGTTGTAGCTTGTAGAATTTGGCCTTTCAAGAACTTAGCACCTCAAGTGTGATGCCTCAAATGGTTTACAAAACACCATGAACAAATGGAGGACTTTTAGAGAGAGGTTAGGAGCACACAAAACGGCTAGGGTTCTTCTTGGAACTCTTGGGTACCGATTTTTGAGCTAAGGGGTTACACTTATAGTGTGGAATTCCTAGAGTTTCAACTTGTAAATCATAATCCACTGCCTTGGGCCTTTAATCCAATAATCCATATGATAAGCCCTTTGGACTAAATCTTCATGGACTCCACAAAGATTTAGTCCACATAATCAACATGGATCATTAGCCCAAACTATAAGTATCACTGATGTACTTAATCAGTCCCCGTTAATTTAATTTGTCTCTTTTGATCACCAAATTAATTCCAAATTAATTCTTGATCAATACTAATTAAATAATAGGATTTCTTAATTAATATATTATACTTATAATATATTAACTAGCCGTTTACCCATGTCAAGCGTCGGGTGCAGATATTTTATTCAAAAATTAAATTGTAGAGACGACTAATTCTTTTGCATAAATAGTTTACTACATACAAACAATTATCAGTATAATTAAAATAATAATATATAAATGTACACTCTTGATTACAAACCCGATTATGTCAAACTATGCAAATGTTAAAATAATAATATATAAATGTACACTCTTGATTACAAACCTAATTAAATATTTGTACTTTCAATATAATTATGATTTATGTTGTTTTTTTGTCACAACAGACAGGTAACAGATAAATCGATACTTAGGTAACAAATAAATCGACACTTAGGTAGCCAATATATAAGTCATAGGAGCTCGATCCACTCCAAATTTCCCATCTTTTTCCACCTTTTCACTTTCTCTCACCTTTGACTTTGACTTTGACTCATTAACAACCCCTAAAATCCCCCTTTGTCTCAAACTCTCCCAAGAAACAACTGCTTTTCGTTTCATCTTATGCCCTCACACAACACTATCCTTATCCCACCTTTTTACCTCATTAAGCAACATACTTTCATTCTCTTTCACATCATCTTTCATTAATGGAACAAAAAATTTCGGTTTTGCCCCTGCTACCGCCATTCTTGGAACACCCAACACGTTCACAAACGAATAAGGAGAATCATGTCTTTTTTTCCCATTTGAAGATGAAAAAGCAGACAAGAAAACATCCTTAACATTTCTCATGTGGGTCCCCGTTTGACTTTGACTTTGACTACTCAAGGTCGTACTACCTTTTGAAAGTCCAACCACTACATGATCTGTTTTAGGCCTTAAAGATTCTACCTTTTTGTCTTCTAACATTCCGGGAATTGAAGAGATTGAAAACAACCTTTGATGGAGATGGAGGGTAGGATATTGGGGGTGGGGTGAAGTTTTTTTTTTGAGGGAGTTGACTTTTTTCGGGCGGTCAACGGCTGCCCCGTCGACCCATCTGACCACTGCGATCTTTGAAGTGCAATTTGGGTCGTATTCGATTCCTTCAACTACACGTACTGATGAAGTGTTGTGTTTTAGGTCAATTGTTCTTTGTGACCGTTTTGCCCCTCCCCCTCTGTGGAAAATTGTGATACGACCCTTTGAATTTCTACCTGCTGACTTGTCTTTTGTAACGAATTGCCTAAGTGGCCTTTCAGAGCTCACATTTTGAGCACCTGTAGGAATATGATAAAGTCAGTAAAACTGTTTTTGTTTGGGTAAATCGTAGATTAATTTCAGATAACAATATAATCAGTAATGTTCAAATCCTAAGCACCACATTCTACAATCAAATTAAGAAAGTTGGAAATGACATCTCTCTAGTACTGATTATCCATGTTGAATTGAAAATATGCAACTTTAAATACCAATTTTTTTTTACTTTATCAGCATATGATTCATTCTTTCAATATATTTGCATTTTTACATGTACAAATAAGTGTTTACTGAAATGTACATGAACAAAATCAACTCTTTTTATTTAAACAAGTATTCCAGGGTCTAGGAATGCCAAAGAAAGTTTCGCTTCTGATGTCAAAAAGGTTGTTTCTTATTGTAAAATTGAAGTTAGGGTTCAACAAGAAGAGCAACAAGCAAACAAATTCAAAAAGTCACCTGTTTCATCAGCAATTCATAAAAGACGTGTTTTCGCCATTACTGTAACAACGTAAACTTCCAAAACAATTTTTCGCATTTTGTAAAACATAATTCATTTAGTATTCATAAAACATCATTGTTTGAAAACTCAATTCATAACATAAATCAATCCCAAGATCTCATAGCATAAAAATCTCGTATGTGTACTGATCAAGTCGACGCCTTTCTGCGATCCTCACTAGTACCTGAAACACATGACACAGAACACTGTAAGCACTAAGCTTAGTGAGTTCCCACAAATACCACATATAACACATATTAGCCACTCGAGGCTATAACTCTATGGGTCCGTGCACGTAAACTCTGTGAACCCTCAGGTTCTAATTCTACAAACATGCACAACATAAATCATATAGAAGAATGCAGTGCAACACATAACACGTATATATCATACAAACACTAAATCGCATAACTCAATTTACCTACTCAAGGTAAAGTATAGTGAGAAGACTCACCTCGGATATCTCAGTAAATCTCTGACTCGGTAACTCTGGTCTAGCCCCTGCCTAATCACATGAAAATACTCTAATTAATACAACCCTCAGGGCTAAGCTAATCTCTTCCTCTCAATACAACCTCTAGGAAGGGTAAAAGACTATCCTACCCTTCCGATGACTCTAAGGTCCAAACATTGACTAATCCCTAAAAGTCAACGAAGTCAACGGTCAGCCTTGACCAAACTCGTCGAGTGCGCAACTGTGACTCGGCGAGTCCACACATGCTCTACACTCTCCTAGTCCTCATTTGACTCACTGAGTCAACCTCAACTCTGCCAATCATCACTGGTCACAATCTGTGAAATGTCTCGACCCAACTCGCCGAGTCCGGCTCCTGACTCGACGAGTACAATCGTGCATTCTATCCTCTAGATTCCCTCTGACTCACCAAGTCGCTTCCCCAACTTAGCGAGTCACCAACTGTGTGATTATCGGGAAAACCCTCTCCCTAATCGTCGAGTCGGCTAAAGGACTCGGCGAGTCCATGCCATGCTTAAGTTGATCTGACCTCTTGAGGTCAGATCCGCTCCTCTAAACCATAGATCCAGCTTCCCAAAGCATTATAGTCACATAAATCTAACATCTTGGTGCACATGCAAAGGCTCAAAGGCCTTATTTGAAGATATGGCCTCTAAAATGACATCCTAAGTTCATAACCTCCATTAGTGCCCATAAAGCTCAAAAGAAAAGGGTCTTTGGACCTCTTTGGGTCCAGATCTACAGCATCAACACGAGAAGGGACCAATTACTCCACATAACCATCCTCTAATGGGGCTAAAAAGCCCTAACTCTATGATTTACACCATAAACTGAAGAAGGAGTTGAATGAATACCCCAAAATGAAGTCTCTAAGCCCTGGAATCACTAGATCAGCACCCTCTTCAGCCTCCTCTTGTCTTTGTCCTCTTCTATTTGCAAAAACACTAACAAAGATCAAGAAATAGCTTCTTTCCTCTCTCAAACGCCCTAGCTCACTTAGGGTTTCTCTCTGGGGTCTGGTAGCCGCAATTGACGGCCATAAGGCCCCTTAAGTAGGCTCCAAACCCAAGGAATTAGGGTTTCATTAAACAGCGTGGACTCATCGAGTCCTTGGGGCGACTCGTCGTGTCCAGCCGTCCACCCGGATAATGATTCGCGTCTCTACTCGGCGAGTCTACGCATCAACTCGCCGAGTTCTTCCACAAAACTAGAAATTAAATCGAATAAATATAATACCTGAAATTCCGGATGTTACAATTACTATTAACAAATTAACACTCTGAGAGAACCAATATCCAAGTGAAGCTGAAACCTCAAAAATAGAACTTTGCCTTGGGTGACTACCGATACCCTTAAGCATTTTGACCTTATATAGACGTGGGTTTTGAGGCTAGAGACACACAGACGACACTCGAACATGTAATAATTTGAAAGAGCTAGGTTTGACATTAAAACTGGAATAAAGAATCTGTATTGCACATTAATTCTGACATCAAATTCAATCTTCATTGAGCCCCTTTTTCAGATTCATTTCTCTTGAACATGACAATTTCAACTTCGAATTTGCATTTAAACAAAAAAAAAAACTTACGGCTGATAGAGTGCCTGGATCTCATCTGAAAGCTACTAATCCTCGAAGTAATCTCAAGCGAGTGGTGCAAGTGTAGTAGGGAGATAGAGAGAGAGCATGGTGGCTTCCTGTCGCCGAAAAAGTGTTGCGAGAGCAAAGAAGATGGCGGCGACGTCGATCAGATTAAGATACAGTGAGTGGTGCGAGGTTGGAGAGTGGGTGGTGATTCACTATCGATGGTGATGATGACGATGAGTTAGGCGGATGAGGTGCGATGTCGGCTTTTCAAAATAGGGTTTTTGCTATTTGTTTGAGGGAAAATGCGAGTGTAGAGGACAGAGGAGAAAAATAGTATATTTACTTTTTTGATTAAATTTATGAAACGTCAATGTTAATGTCATTAATTTGTCAAACGAAAATATGAATATTTAATGCAATTAATTTGTAAAACGGAAATGTAATAGGAGTATTAAAAGGTAGGAATAAATGGATTGTATATTATGTATTAGGTGTAGTACCTCTTAAATTTCAAGAAATGGGTAATATCATTAATAATATAGTAAAGATAAATCACAAATAACCTCTTTCTCAAATATCTATCCTATCAAATTGTTCTAGTGAATGCAACCCAAAATGGACCATGCTACTATCGGGTCGATTACATACCAATTATAGTTATGGGCTTAGACACCTAATCCAACAGTAAATTCCAATGTTAGCCTTGGGTAGCTGAGTTTTTCTAGCTTAGATCAAGACACGTGTATGGTGGGCGAGTCCACTGGTAGCAGTCTGGGGACCATTAAATGACGCACAACTTGGATAGGTCTGTGTTTGTGGGTGATGTTGGGGCCAGAGTGGCCAATTGCGCAAGAGATGTAGTATTGATTTCTTGCGTGGTGGTTTGCCTGATGTGATTGACATTCTTGATGATGACACTTCATGCCAGTCTAAGGGAGTGGACCAAGGAACGACTGCTCCACATCAACGACTAGAAAAGGGAACAAGGGATGGATTCAATTTAGGTGATGGTGGTCTTGGTAAGAAGCCTGAGGATGGTTCTAGAATCAACTCCTATTCCTGTTCGGTTCTGCCTCCCAGCAGTCCCATCTCTGGTGTCGTGTCTACACAAATGGGAGGTGATGGTGTGTATCGCCCGAAGCGGAATCTCACTCACAGTCTCTTCTGATGCAACCTTCTAACGCTCATGAATGGTGTCGTCATACATTTGCTCTAGCCACATTGGAGTCATTGGAGCTTATTTCTCATGCCCATATGGCGAATGATCTCCAATACGTTGCGGCCCAGGTTGCTCCGTATTTTGTGGCGGCATCCGATTGTCTTCGCTATTTGGGTGCTGACCTGGCAGACTTGGTGATGGTCAAGATAGAAAGTAATGATCTTAGAGAGAATATGGGGCTCCTTCAAGATGAGAGATGCAAGTTCGAGGAGTGTTACATGGGGAGGTGGGGAGTTTGTCGCACCAAGTGCGAGATCTGGTGGCAGGGAAGGAAATGCTGAAAACACATATAATACAACAAAGCGAGCAACTGGCGGTTGAGGCCTCGACAAGGAGCGCCTTGGAGGAGGATTTGGCCTTGATCCTTCAAGATGGGGTGGTCCAGGTAGTGTATCGACTCATTGAGAGTGAAGAATATTAATTTGGGGTTCGGCGCCCAATGGTGGCATGTGTGGTCGCCAGTATTGAGACCGTTAAGAAAAGGGTGTGGAAGCAGTTGGCTACTAAAGATTTTGATCCGACGGAGCTGGACACTACGGCGCAGTCGGCCCAGGCAATGCATGCTTCCATAAAGGTATTCTTGGAGACAGATTTCATTTCATACCTCTGCCTTGGTGAGTTAGACTTGCCGGGGATCCGCCAGATCTGTTTGGATTCTCCGGTGGGAGAACGTCCGCCGACAAGCTATCCGGGGGACGTCGGACCTTCTATTAATTCTCCTAGCAGTTGAATCTTCTTTTCCTCGAACTACATCTTCTTTTTTTAGCTTGTGTGCAATTTTCATGCAAGTCCGGGGAATACCTGGTGGATACATATTTATCATTTGTTTTTATGGCATTGCTTTTGTTTAAGAGGTTGGCTTGACTTCGTTTCCGATGGTTTGTCTTGGCCACTAGTGTGTGCTTGCTTCTCTTCTTAATTAAGCAATTCTTTCCCAAGGTTTATGTTAGCCTTGGGGATTCATTGGGCTGATAATTAAGCTATCTGCTCAAACTACGACTTCGGAGCCCTTACTTACCTGAGTCCCCATGAGTCCATTCTCGGTATTCGCACTAGAGACTTGAGACATGGCTTCTTTTCGATTCGTGGGCCTGTAACAAAAGCATTTTAGTTATCTTTTAGCTTTAAGCTTTGGCTAGCTCGTAATGGTTAAAGCTTATTGACTATCCCATGGGGACCTTGCTCTAAGTCCTAGGCCTTGGGGAGTTGCACTATGACCTTAATCATGTAATTTGAGTAGAGATCATCACCTCGAGGTTTTTAGGACTTAGGTATTGTTTGCTTTAAGGGAAAGGTTATGAACCTTTGAAGCATTTATTCTTGCCATGGTCGAGGCTTGTGGCCTTTTGGACCGGACTGACATGTTTAGGGAAAAGGTTATGAACCTTTGACGCATATGGTTGCATTCTCGCAACGGTTTCTCTCAAATGATGTGGATAATCAGTCCTTGTTACCGTTTGGTAAACGTGCACAACCTCTTATGATATCAAGCATGAACTGTGAAAGAACATTCTAATAGTTTTTTTTTATAATAGTCAATCTGCATCACTTTACTGATAATGTGTGTAGAACATTAATATTGTTTGATGAGAATAAAAATTGATTATATTACGATACGAACTAAGGTCTTGTTCTTAGGACAGTTACTGGGCTGTGATCATCCATTTGGACTTCGATCAGGCTACCCTTTCCTCAATTATATCTTATTTGGTTCCTTGCTCTAGGAATAGAAGTGGCGTAGGTTATGCGCGTTCGAGGTGTAGGGATCGGTCTCTCGTCTAGGGCTTCTAGGACGTAGGATCCGTTCTGTTATGCCTCAATAACTTTGTACGGTCCTTCCCAAACAATGCTTAGCTTTCCTTGGGGCTGCGTGCGGCTGGACTCTTTCTTGAGTAATACCTACACTTGCACCTTGAAGTTTTTTACTCGTACATGTCGATTGTAGTAATTTTTCAAGTGGGCCTGGTAAGCCGCTTGGTAGAGTTGGGCAGCTTCGTGTTTTTCATTGAGTACGTCTAGATCCTGACGGAGTTCGACCTCATTGGTGTTGGCATCGAACTCTGTTATTCACAAAAATTGGCTTGTGATTTCGACTGGGAGTACTGCTAATGTGTCATACGTTCAGCTGAAAGGCGTTTCTACGATGCTAGACCTTGAGGTTGTGCGATATGACTAGAGTATTGTTGGAAGATCTTCGACTAAGGCCGCTTTCGATTTTATCAAATGCTTTTTGAGACCATTGACAACGATTTTGTTGACACCTCAATCTGGTCGTTGGACTGGGGATGGGCTACTGAGGTGAACCATCGATGGATTTCCTTCTCCTCAAACCACTCTTTTAAAGGGATGCCCTCGAATTGGGTACCGTTGTCACTAATTAGGACTCTAGGGGTACCAAATCGTGTGAGGATATTCTTCCTCATGAACTTTATCATTTTCTTGAATGTGACCATGACTAATGGTTCAGCTTCAATCCATTTGGTGAAGTAATCAACAACAACTAACGGGAATTTGGATCCCATAGGGGAACTTGGAATGGTCCTACAATATATATGCCCCATTGATGGAAAAGTTAGGGGCTACTGATGCAGGTTAGAGGCATGGCAGGTTGGTTCTGAAAAGGGGAGAATACTTGCCACTTCAGACATTTTTTCGTAAGTTTGGCCACATCGTTGTATATGTTGGGCCAGTATACTACCAGGTGGAGTATTTTTCTCATGAGCGCCCATGCATCTTGGTATGCCCCGACCTCTCCCGAATGACTTTCTTCCATGATCTATTGTCCTTTAGCATGGGCAATGCATCTGAGCCACAGTGCTAGGTACCCTCTTTTGTACAATTGTTTCTCCCTTATGGAAAACTGTGGGGCGTTGATTTTGATTTTCCTTGATATCGCACGATCATCTGGGAGGACGTCGTGTAGGAGGTACTCTAGGTAGGGCTTGGTCCAGTCATGTGGCATTGCAATGGAATCGATTTTTCTATTGTCGATGTTCCTTTCCATGAGAACTTATACCAACACTTTCTTGGTGAAGTGATCAAAAGATGTTGATGCTAATTTGCTGACAGCGTTGGCCCTCTTATTTTTTCCCTGAGAGATATGATTGATCTTGAAGCTTTTAAATGAATGTGTTAGCTTTCGCGTTGTGTCCAAGTACCTCTGCATCCTTTGGTCTTTCGCTTCATAAGTGTCGTTCACTAGGATAGTGATGAGCAGGGAGTCGCTAGAAGCAGAGAGGTCTTTTGCTCCGACCTCTCGCTCTAGGAGAAGGCCTGTGAGAATTGCTTCATATTTAGCCTCATTGTTGGAGACCTGAAAGTCGAATCTTAAAGCATACATGATCTCAGTTCTTGAGGATCAAATATGTGTTGGATCCTTCATTGCTTACAGTGCCATCGGTATGCAAGTCCCATATTTCCTTGTTCGTTTTGGTGTCGCAGTGGTCTATAGATACAGTCTTCGGCATCCCTTTGATCGTATCGGGGATTTCTACCAAGAAGTCTGCTAGAGCTTGAGATTTGATGCCAGATCGAGGTCAATAATCTATGTCATGCTCTACTAGCTCGATCGCCCACTTCGCCAGTCATCCCAACTTTTCTGGTCTTAGGAGAATTTGCTTCACTGGGAAGCTGGTCAGAACCTCAACCTTGTGAGCCTGGAAGTATCGACGGAGGCATCTGGGGGCATAAATTAGTGTGAGGACTAATTTCTCCAGAATTGGGTAATTGTGCTCTTGTCCTTGCAGTGCTCTACTCACGAAGTGTATCGATAGTTGCTTTCGGTCCCTTTCGACTGTTAGTACTAGCGATATGGCCACGAAGGATGCTTACAGGTACATCTGCATGGTTTCTCCTCGTAGGGGGATCGCCATGGTCAGAAGCTGTTGTAGGGATTCCTTCAGACGTTTTAGGGCTCTATTCGCCTCTGCTGTCCATTTGAATTTGTTTTTGTCAACACAACCCTTTAGGGTTTGGAAGAGTGGACGAGCTTTTTCGATTGACTTGGCGATGTACCTACAGAGTGTCGTTAATCTCCCATTAATCTCCTAAATGCCCTTCGAGTTGTGGGGAGCCTTGGAGTCAAGTAATTCCTGAATCTTGGCTTGGTTTGGTGTGATTCCTTTTTTGGTTATCTGGTAGCCTATGAGTTGAACCTCTTCTACTCAAAAGGTACACTTTTCTAAATTGAGTTTGATCTGTGCTTGTGCCAGGGTCCGGAAAGTTTCCTCAATGCCTCTGAGTAATATTCTTCATGACAAATTTTGTTAACCATGCCATCAACGTAAAGCTCCACGTTCCTGCCAATTTGGTCGACAAAGAATTTGCCCATCAGGCGTTGGTATGTTGCCCTAACGTTTTTGAGTCCAAACAACATTTTTTGGTAGCAGAACGTGCCACGATCGGTGTGTAGTGCTATCTTTTCCTCGTCTTCCCTGAACATTTGGACTTGGTGATAACCTTCGTAAGCATCAATAAAACACTTTCTTTACTATCACAGGGTTAGCTATCCATGTGGTAAAAAATGCTTCCTGGAGAATGCCTGAACCTACCAACTTTGTGACTTCCTCATTGATTGCATTGCTCCTGTCGCCCACTTTCCCCTCTTTTTTTGTTTGATTAGGATGCTTCCCGACAAAATGTTTAAGTTATGTTTGATGAACTTACGGTCCACCCCCGTCATGTCTGTGATTTTCTAGGTGAATACATTGTATAATTGTTTTAAGAGTGTGATTAACCGGGTTTTGATTTCTGCCGATAGGTTTGCACCCACTCGTATTGCTTGTTCTGGATGATCCGGGTGAATCATATGACTTTTTGTGCAACAGTCCTCTTCTGATTTTTTTGGGCTTGAATTAGTTCCAAGGCTGCAATAATTTGTTAACAGATATGTGGGTGTGGGGTGCTAGCGACAATTATAGTTGAACCGGTACGTGTGGTGAACTTAACGGTACCGTGGATGGTTAACAGTATGGCCTGCAATTAGAAAAGCACCGGCTTCTTGAGTAATATGTTTTGATCTGCTGGGAAACAAAGTACTGAGAACTCGATCATTTGTGTGATGCTTTCGTTCCCATCATCGCTAACCGGCGTTACTGGGAGGTGTATGGTACCCAATGATCGTAAGTTGTGTCCTGTGAAACCGACCAAAGGACCGCCTATTTGTGATTTCAGGTCTTCCTTCTAGGAACTCGGCAGCTGCCGGAAGCAATGTTTGTAGATGATGTTGGTGCTATTGTCATTATCTATGTAGACGCAGTGAATTTGCTTTTGGCGTATATAGGCAATAATTAGGAGCGGATCATTGGTGCTCCAATCGTGTGGTTTTGGGTCCTCTGATGAAAAGTTGATGTTTAATAGGATTCTAGATAGCACCTCCACATCATTGTTGACCTCACGACGCTCGTACGTCTTGCATGGTGTTTTGATTCTAAGGACCTCATTCTTGGGATCTTGGTGTTGTTTGTGTAGGATTTGAACTCCCATGGCTATTCCACAGAAAGCGTTGTGTTCGACATGGTAACCACTAGAGAGAACTGATGTTTGGACTTTAAGAATTGCACAGAAGTTGGTATGGTCCATGGGAACCAAGTGTTGACCACTTTCTTTTGCGGTAGTGGTTGCGGTTGCAACAGCTGAGTCGCTGTCAACTGGGGTGTTACAGTTATGCTTGCAACCGACCGTTCAGTTCCGACAGGTGGTGGTTGCCATAGTTCGACGATTGTTGTTGTTATTGTGGTTTCCTTTATCTGACCTTGCATCTATGTTGTTGGTGTGTGGGTGAAGGCTTGTCCATCTGAGGTAGATGGAAGTGTGCAATCGAGCGACGACATTAATCTCGTCGAGCCCGTTTCTCCCCTACCGGACGTTGTAGGTGCCTTTCCTTCATTGCTGCTGTCTAGGGTCATTTTAAGGTTATGTAACTATGAGTACACGCCTAGATGGTGCCGAATATTGTGATATGTCTTCGAGCTTAACGATGTTTTTGGGTTTCATCGTCTAGTTAAGCTTGAGAATCACAATAAAGAAAGAGCTGGCGTTAGTCGTCATCCAGGAGGGGGGTCCTTGAATGAGACTTCGATGGTCTAGTAAGTGTATGTGAGGATTAGGGTTTTGTATTATATAGAGAGGGATCGATCGCTTCTTCTGGAGAAGAAGGGTCCTTTTATATCTGTCACCTGGGGAGCATGTCCCCGACAATACCTTCCGTCTTGTTTGGACTGTTAGAACGTGGAGGCTTCATATTGGTGAGTTGTGCGCCATTAGTGGTTATCCGCTATTGGTGCAGAGTTATTGAGAAGCAACACTCTGAGCGCTACACTTATCGTTTTGGGGAACAACTTGGTACTGCTTTGGCCTGTTATGGGTCTTGGTGTTAGGACAATGAGGCCTAAGTTCTAGGTTAAGAGGGCGAGGGCCCGTGCCTAGCACTTAAGTTGGGCAACGACCGTTAGTTAGATCGTCCTTTAGATAACCACTCTATTACCTTTGACGTACTTCTGGAAGGATACGTTAACATTAACCTTTCATTAACGAATTTGGTTAGTTGTCTGAGTTGAGTGTCGATGTTCTTAATGGAAACTTGTTCATTTCTAATCATAACATCTGTAGCGTCATGAATTTTATTAGAAGCTTCCATAAACTTATTGAGCATTGAATCAAAATCTTGTTTCTTCTCCGGTTGTGGTTGTTGTTTTTGGTAGAAGCCTCGTCCAGTTTGCCAATACTTTTCTTCTTTTTTCTTCTTGTATTCTTCATAAAGAAACCATTCTTTTTTGGGCTTTCTCCAATGTGCATCAAACCAATCACCACTAGAGTATCATACTTGCGCTTTTAGATTCCCATTCTCATCTAAATCGCAATCTTTCGTTAAGTGTGGACCATTGTAATTGTCACACCCCACATATATTGCATGAATAGAAGTTGATTTAATAATTATTCAATAAACTCTTATAATTAATTGGTAATTATTTATTTCTTGAAAAGACTAAATTTTATTAGCAAGTAACAAAATATATCATATGTTATGATTTATTAAGTCATGTACATCACTGTGACTAAAAAGACTCTTTTGTCTTTTAGCTAAAAGTTAATGTTTATATATTATAAAGAGTTATAAGAATTTTATAAACTTCTCTTCTCTTTTTTTTATATATAAAAAGGATGACCTAGTTTCCAGGAAGCAAGACATGGTCTTTTGAATGTGATAAGGGAAAGTAAGCATGTCTTAAGTGGGATGTGAGACATGTGAGCTTTAGGGTATGGAGTGCTTAAAGTGTTAAGAACTCTTGGGTAAAGATTTAGCTTTATGAAGGCTTTCATTCAATTATTTTTTACCGACCAAAAAGTTCATTCCCTCAGACTCTCTCATATACTCTTTTGCAAAAAAGTGTTATAAGATTACTCTCTTGCATTTTTCTCTCTTTAATTTATATCTAGATATGGAGTTAAAGCTTAAGAGTTTGGACTAGCATCTAGATCAAGTTGGTTTCATGTTGGTGTCTCAAAGGTTCATACATTCTTCTACAACGTTGAAGCTTCCTTTGAGGATTCAAAGTCTACAAAAGGTTGTCTTTTTCTTCTTTTTCCTCATGGTTGTTTTTTTCTTTTCAAACTTTTCAAGAAGATCCATGGTTGGTTAAAATTGTTTTATGTTATTCAAATCGAAGTCTTCCTTTGCTAAATCTTATGTTTTTTGAAACTAATTTTCGAATAAAAAGCCAACAATTGGTATCAGATCCACCTTGCATGTTAGGTTAGATTTTATGATTTTTGGAAATATTAGTTTTTGGAAAATATGGATAACTTTTTTTCTGTAAGAAAGTGAGTTCATAGATATTTTCGATGACAACATTATAATTGTGATTTTTGTGACAATAGTTTCCATGCATCATTTGCCATTTAAAGTTGTCTTAGAATCACAAAGGTTATTCTATGTGTATGTTGCTATGTATGATGTGCATAAACTTGCCAAGGATCTTTGTGTTGTTGTGTTTGATGCTTTTATTATAAAAATGGTTATAACAATTTATTTATTGATATGGTATGTAGTAAATTATATAGATTAGTTTTCTTGGTTTATTTTTTGTAAGTAATAAATTAGTTTTTAGAAATAATTTATTCGTACAAAAATGTAACAAGAAATGAAGATGGAGCCATTTTTTGAAGACAAAAGGTGATTTTTGCAACTTTGAAGTGTGTAGGGGCAAAGGCAACCTTTCTGCAAACTGTTGTAAAAGGTGTTGTTGTTTGCAACTTCCTTTGGAGCTGTTGGACCTTTTCTGCAGCCTTTTCTGAAAAGTGTTGCGTGTTGCTGAATTATTACCTTTAAGAAGTCTTTTCAATCTTTTGCAATAAATGGGTGTTTTCTTAATTGGGATCTTCTACAACAACATTACAAGAAGATTTTATGGTCCCTTTAAATGTCCCTTTAGGAATGGACTTGACATAATTTGTGTTGGCTCATAAAAATGTCATTAGTTGGTTAAGTTTATGCACATCTATATTTTTGTGCGTGTTTGTGTTATTTATTTTATGCAGTTATTATGTGTGATTGACAAATTAGTTTTTCACATGTAAAAATAATTTTGGACAAAATAAACATCACGTGAAGTGTGATTTTTAAAATTTATAATGTGGACATAAGATGTAACAAGTTATTGTTTTAAAATAAAATCCGGTTTTATAAAAGTGTTAATAATGGAAAATTTTGAAATACTTAATTATTAGTTTTGAAATTGTGACTTGTGTAACTTAAAAAATTCCAAATATGTAAGTAATAAAAGGAAGTTTTATTAAAGATATAAAGGTTTAAATGCACTCAACCTTAATACTGGTTATTAAAATTGAATCGTGTAAAACTATATAAAAACTAGCTTTTATATAGAACTTTTAAAAAGTGATTTTCTTCTGAAAATTGGTACCATGGTTTATTATATACATGTAATAACCATGATATCATATGTTTTTAGAACTAGAATTATAAACCATATAAGAAAACCCCTTACAAACCTCAAATCTATGCAATTCATTTTGAAGAACATTCACACATCTTTTTTATGCACTTGTGGGGATTAAGGATACCTAACCACTTAGTTTTATCTTTTGATGGCATGGGTGTATTCACCATTTCTATAACCAAGTTATAGGCCGATTACACAAGTTTTTCAAATTGGATGATTTATCGGAAATAATTTGTGACAAAGGATACCTAAGCAAGAGAGCTTTGAGGCATATATGAGATCAAACATGTCTAATTAAATTTGTTATTAGCAATCCCATAAATATATGAATTATATAGTAATATATAATTGATAATCAGTATCCACCGAGTTGGATTCAATTGGTGGGATAAAGGATACATAACCATTTATTTGTTTTGCAACTTGGATCCTGGACATTAATAATTAATGTATTTTGAAACTAAAAGGGTATTAATTATTAAAGATTAAATATTTAATATACTAAATGAATTTTGTTAAAATTTTGTAGATATTAATAATCCATTTTCATTACCATGAATTGCCATTTTCTTTAATGACTTAATGAAACAATAACATTCAATGGATACAACTTCAATAAATGGGTTTAGGTCTTAAGAGACGATCTCGTAAGAGATATGAAATTGTATAGACTTAAAGGTCCTAGTCCTAAACAACTTGTTTTCAGCAATAAACCTGAACATGATACCTAGTAAAGGCATCATTGTTATGATAAAGATGTTTCTAACATCAAACTAAGAATAGTTATTCCTGACTTCTAGGAATGATTGGATAATTTAGTGATATATCTGATGATATAACAGATCAAACAATATACCTATAAATATATTGATATTTTGTTTTAAACTAGTTCAAATATTTGGAATAGTGAAAGGCTAAAGGAGTCACCTTATGTGATCTAAGAGACCCATATTTTATGGACCGAACACCTTTAATCTCAAGAAATCAAATAAGTCCCACATATATGGACCTTATATCCTTTGTGGAGAAATTGGAAACTGGTAGAGGAACTGCTCCTCTTATCTGGAAGAGACTAATACTTTAGGTATCTACTAGATAGAACTCTTACTTTTCATATAACACTCAAGTACTTGGTACTTCAATGTTGATCTAATATTTGTAAATGGCTTGTAGATATTTACAGATGGGTAACCAACTGAACACAAGCAAGTTGGAACTACACTCTTGGATTTTAGTTTACTAATTATGTTAAGAACATAATGTACTTGTATTGTGAAAAAATATTTGTTTTGGAACAATGTATATTTTAATTTAGCTTGTCGAAATATATATCTCAGTTAACTTATGAATGATTGATTATTTACTTAAATTGTTTGTCATAACGATTACCTTCATATTTGGAAATGATTAAAACTATTATTATGAGACTAGATCTCTTGTCAAGAATTATAAAGTAAATATCAATGGTTTATAAATAACTAATTCTATATGCAAAGTAATTTTGACTGTTTTAAATCAAACTCATCTTTGACATTGTTATCTTTATTATATAAATGACATTCACATATTTCAAGTTCAAGAAAGGGATCTTTGAAGGTAAATAATGTAGTTTATTTGACATATTTAAATCTTATTTATATATAAAAGATTCTTAATGATATTTTCACTAAGTAGTAAAGAAAATAAATTATTAAGGAACTATACACTATGGTGTATGACTTCCTTTCTAATGAATGTCTAATATTTAGCACAAGAGACCAAATCAACTTTATTAACAACTATAGTAGTCATAATTATATTTTACATGGTAAAGTATAATTGTGAAATCTTGTTTGAAGCTTTCAAATATAAAGTTGAGATACAAACCGGTAAGAACTATCTAAAGCCTTAATTTTAATAAAGGATGAATATAGTTTTACACTATCAATTGTAACTTGAGTAAATACCAACTAATAAGTAAATAAAACATTTTCTTTATAAGATTTTCTTTGGAAAGGCACCATCCCTATCATATTTAAATGATTTATGGATTTGAATCATATGTTGGACCAAAGCTTCTAAACCCAAAATCTAAGAAATACATATTTATATAATACTCTAAATATGGATTAGATTATTATATACAAACCCGCTAAGAATAAGTTCTCTTGTTCCTATGATAGCTAAGTTAGCAGAAAGGAAGATTCTAATGACAAAGCGATTGGGAGGTAAATGGAACTTGAAGCGGCTCAAGAACCATAACCTGGTGTAGTAACGGTTGGACCTGATCCTACATCGACTTGGAAGGAGAACAAAAAATTTCCTTATAAGGGGTGTGGAAGTCAAGAAACTTTATTGGTGGCCAAACATTAAGGCATAAATCGCTACCTATGTGGCCAAGTGCCTGACTTACGCCTAATCCTACATCGGCCTGGTGTAGTAATGATTTCTACCTTTATGTTTGGCCACCATCAGCTAGGTTGCACCAGATCCTACATCAGTTTGGAAGGAGAACGGAACATTTCCTTATAAGGGATGTGGATACCTTCATTGTCACGACGTGTTTTAAAGCGGTGAGGGCAGCAGATCCTATAAGAACTCTGTAGTTAAGCGTGCCGGGGAGAGAGTAATCTAGGGATGGGTGACCCCATAGGAAGTTTTCACGTTGGGAGCCCAAATCGGACAATATTGTGATATGTGCCAAAAGGGGATATTACAAATTGTATCCGAGCTAGGGCACGGTTTGATATTTTCAATGAAGATGTTGAACCCTATAATGGGGGGTGAAGGTGGGTTGCACCTGATCCTACATCATCTTGGAAGGAGAACGAAACATTTCCTTATAAGGGGTGTGGATACCTTCCTTGTCAAAATCCGGTTTAAAGCTGTGAGAGCTGCAGATCCCATAAGAAATCTACAATTATTCGTTCCCAGGCGAGAGCAATCTAGGGATGCGTGACCCCCTTGGATGTTTTCGTGTCGGGAGCCCAAAGCGGACAATATTGTGATACCTTCCAAAAGTGGATGTTACATAACCCATCTAATTGAACATATGAAGCACTTTATCATTTGAGACTTCATAGAAAGGGCTGACATTTGGAAGTTTCAGAATTTGAGCAAATGTCTTCATAGTTAATGTGACCTTCATGTGAACTTCTTCTTAGTAGATAATTGAAAGGTAACCACCTTGATTGTTTTGTTGCACACCGCAGTGGAACCAACAAGAAACAACCATTGAATAGGTACAAAAGAAGAAGCCAACATTGTTTTGGATAAAATAGAGTGGTTCAAAGCAATGATAAACATCTTCAATTCATCAGGATACTGAGTAACATTCGGTTGAACGCGGTACTGAGTACTTTGAATCTTCATTAAATGTTGATAAGTAACACCGTCTGTTGTTAGAGATGGATCAACTTGATCATGAACAACCACCATTGTTAGTGTTTTGAAAGAACTTGAGAGAACAGAACATATTGGGCAAGAAAATATTTGAGAAATTATTGATCAAGTAAAGTTGGAAAGGGGTAACCCAAAACCCTTTTATACGTAAACCCCAATTTGAATTTGAAGATGTTTAAGTGTTAAATAAAATCCACGTGTCACCTAGAAAACTAGACCAGTAGCCATAAAAGTAGCCACGTCTGAAAGGTGATGATCACTTTTTCCTTGAAAACCGCAAGGTAACCAAAACATCACATCAATCAGTCTGTTCGTTTGCCCCAATATGATAGGAACTGTCAGTAACCCATCGGCATGGAGGCAAATCTCTTTCGGTTTTGGCATTAATCAGCCTTAGTTGGTATTAATTAGAACCTCAAGGATTTCAAGAGTGCATATATGTGCCAAAGAATTAAGATAAGAAACTAATAAAAGAAAATGTTGGTTCTGTGATGTCAAATAAAATTCGACATAAAGGCAGAAAGATCTTGGGCAAAGATCACTTCGCACAACATCAAGAGAGATCTTGAACAACTTGTGTTGTTTCCCGTGAATTACATTCGAATACTTATAGAGAAGTATCGAAGGGCTTCTTTTATAAGACATCGCGGGTGAAAAAAAATTCGTTACATATCACAACTCAATATAAGTGTGAGAAATTGCAAACGAAATTACTTGTTTGACCAGTGTAGTCAGTGACTAGTTTGGTTGGAAAAATATTTCAAGTAACGAAGTATCGAACTGATATTCAGACTAAATCATATTCCAAAAAAATAATCATGGATCTTGTTGGGTAAAAATGTCGTGGGTTTCGAACATTTTAGCAAGACCATGCAAAAAGAAAGAATATGATTTTAAATATCGAAATAAGGTACTGAAAAAATGTTTCGTTACATTCTAGAACAGAAGTTCCCCATCAATTCCTTAAACTTCATCATGGTCTCATGAATCCAGATCCTAAAAACAGACTGTTTACATACCTATAACCTGGCTAGTTTGGACCAAAGATGTCTTGGGTATGTGTCTTTGTGTGTGATCATGTAAGAATAGTTGATGAAAAAGATTGGGGAGAGAATCGAAAGTACCTCTGCTATTAGCGAACCAAGCAGGAAACTCTTAACTCATTTGAGAAGAGTAAGGTAGCTCAGGGACTAATGTGAATATAGCCTGACTGGGAAGAAATTCTCGTGATGAGAAATTCATTAAGGCTTCAAAACACATTGAGTCCTGGAGGCTTGGGTTGATATTCTGTAGCATGCTTCTAGGGACACCTAACTAGTGCAAAGTATCAAAATTTTACTTTTCCCTATAGCTACAAAACATGTTCCACTATAGATCTTCGCTAGAAAGCTGTGCAAGCATGTTATCCAAACAAAATACAAAATATTTTTGACTTTTTTTTTGAAAGAAAATTACAAAAATAAGAAAATCTTTTTGTTATTTTTTATTTTTGAATTTAAAGAACAAAAATAAGAAAATATTTTTGTGATTTATGATTTTTGAATGAAAAATAACAAAACTAAGAAAATATTTTTGATATTTTTGATTTTTGAATGAAAATAACAAAAATAAGAAAATCTTTTGGTAAGTTTTAATTTTTGACTGAAAAATAACAAGAAAAGAAAGAAAAATATACCAGACATGTGAAGTGTAAAGTGTCGACATAAGGAATGAAAGTATTGACTTTGCAGTAAGAATAAAGTAGCGAAGCGTATATTGAATCGTTCAGAGAAATGTCGAATGTGAAGCGTGTTGAAGCGTTGACTGTGAACAGTAACCTCTGAATGGATCAGCGAGAGTTCGACATCACTTGACATTATGACAAATTTAAACCAGGAAACGCATTCGCATCTAGCATGTCTAAGCCTGATAAAATCCTTAAAAAAGTTTTCTAATTCAAAGGTTTTGTGAAAATATTAGCAAATTGATTAGTAACCTTTACAAAATGAACTTCAGTGTTGCCATCTTCAACATAAGCTGTGATAAAGTAATAACGAAGTGCGATGTGTTTGGTCTTCGAATGTTGCACATGGTTATGGCAGATGTGAATAGCACTTTGTGAATCACAATACAACGAAATATTCTTCATGTTGATTGCATACTCATGTAATTGAGTTTGAATCCATATGATTTGATATGTGCAAGCTGTAGCAGCAACATAGTCTGCTTCTCCTGTGGAAATGGAAACACAAGTTTGCTTTTTCGATTGCCAACTAACAAGCTTCCCATCCAAAAGTTGACATCCATCACTTGTGCTTTTGAGATCAAGTTGACAACCTCCTAAGTCTGCATCTGAATATACTTGAATGAAAAAACCTGTTTTCGAAGGATACAAAAATTCTAACGAAATTGTGCCCTTAAGATAATAAAAAAATATTCATGTCAACAGTGAGATGAGTTTCCCTGGGATTTGATTGGTACCTAGCTCAATTGCATACAAAAAAAACATAATATCAGGTCGACTAGCCATTAGGTATAGTAACGAACCTATCATGGTTCGGTACAAAGTGGGATCAACTGCTGGTTTGTCTAACGAAGGACCAAGGATTATTCCAACTGCCATCGGTACTATCAACTTTGAATTATTCGTCTTTCCAAACTTTTCAAGCGGGGTTCGAGTGTATTTCTATTGATTAATAAAAATTCCATCTCTGCTTTGACGAATGTTTACCCCCAGAAAATTATTTAGTTTCCCCATCATGCTCATCTCAAACTGACTTTTCATCATGTTCTCAAATTCCTTCGACATATTAGGATCAGTAGATCCAAAATAATATCATCAAAATAAATTTAAACAAGCATGAGATGATGCCCAACTTTCTTTTGAAATAGAGTGGGATCAATTGATCCTTGTTTAAATTTCGATGATTTTAAAAAATTAGTAAGAGTGGCATACTAGGCTCAAGGAGCTTGTTTAAGTCCATAAATAGCCTTAACTAAAACATAACAAGGATCACGATATTGTGAATTGACAAAACCTGGAGGTTGCTTGACATACACCATTTCTTTTAGCACTCCATTAAGAAAGCCACACTTTACATCCATTTGATATACATCGAAATAGTTGTGTGCTGCATAGGCTAAAGGGATTCGAACAACCCTGTGTCATGCGATAGGGGAAAATGTTTCTTCATAATCAATACCTTCTTGTTCTAAATATCCTTTTACTACTAGCCTAGCCTTATTTCGAACAATGTTCCCTTCTTTATCAGTTTTATTTTTGAAAATCCATTTTAAACCTATGAATGATACATGTTGAGGTTTCAGAACAAGTCTCCACACTTATTTCGTTGAAACTCAACCAATTCAGATTGCATGGATACAATCCAATCAGGATCATCCATAGCAATCGTGACTGATTTTGGTTCAATTTTAGAAATAAACACATTGAACATACAAAATTCTTGATTAGCATTTAATACCTCATTCTTCGAGCAGAGCTAGGCTCTCGTCAAAACTCCAGCTTGAGGATCGCCAAGAATTTGTTCGTGTGGATGACTTCGTGTCCATCTATCCATCGGTGGATATGTATGATCAAAATCTAACGGTGCATCTTTGAATTTTTCATCTATTTCAGAGCCATCACCTACAATGGACATATTATCAGGTATGTCATGAAAAACATCAGTATGAATATGCGAAGTATTTGGTAAGAATTCATTTTGCTCCCCCTCAACAATTGGATCAATAATAGGATGCTCCCTCTCAACATTATCATTCATTTGCCTTGCTTCCCTTCGGAATTATGCTCCCCATCAACACTACTAGTTGAACTCAAGTGCTCGCCCTCTACTTGAGCATTGGGTACCATTGGTAAACTTTCGTTGTTCATTAAAGAAGTGGTTGAAGAGTTCATATCAACAACATCCTGTGTGATAGTCGAATCATCAGTGTGCTTGGTAGCTTCAGGCACTTGATTATCATCAGCATGAACTTCTACATTAATACCCATGTCAGGAGCACCAAAAATTAAATCATAATCAAAATCTAAAGAATTAAAACTTTGAGTATCATCATTCGATTCATTAATGATTGGCTTTTGATCAAAGCATTTTTCAACTCTTTTAACATAATAATCATCAAAAGTGAGATTAAAAGTTTCTTCGAATTTATTGGTTCATTTGTTTAACTCCCTATATGCAAAATAATTATGAGAATATCCCACGAATATTCCTTCGTCGGCTTTTGAGTGAAACATCGAAAGGTTAACCTTGAAATTCATAATGAAGCATCTACAACCAAAAACATTGAAAAATTTAACATTTGGTTTCCTGTTGTTTGTGATTTCATAAGGAGTTATATTAAAATGATAATGAACAAAAGATCGATTCTGAGTAAAGCAGGCTGTCGAAATGGCTTCAACCCAAAGATATTGTGGAAGGTTTGCATATGTAAGCATAGTTCTTGCTGCTTCACAAAGAGACCTATTCCTCCTTTTGGCAACACCATTTTGTTGAGGTGTGTAAGGAAAGGAAAAATTATGCGAAATTCCTTTGTCAGTTAAGAACGTATCAAGAACCTTGTTCTTGAACTCTGAGTCATTGTCACTCTTGATCATACAAACCTTTTTCTTTAAACTCACTTCGATGTGTTTGATAAAATCAATCATTGCTTGAGCTTTTTCTGATTTTAATCGAAGAAAATACACCCAAGTGAACCTGGAAAAGTCATCAACAAAAACCAAGATTTACCTCTTCTTGTTGAGAGTTTCAACAGCCGAAGGACCACAAAGGTCAATATGAATAAGTTCCAAAGGTTCAACAATCTTCGAATCAATGACAATCGGATGACCTTGTCTATGTTGCTTCCCTTGTTTTCAAGCTGCATATAAAGTATCATTATCAAATTTTAGTACTGACAAACCACAAACAAGATCATTAATGACCACTTTATTCAAATTCTTGAAATTCAAGTGAGAGAGCCTTTAATGCCATAGCCAGCTGATGTTTGAGGATGCTTTCGAGAGTAAGCAAACTAAGGGAACACCTACAATAGGTTTGATGTCAAGGGTAAACATATCACCTTTTCTCTTAGATTAGAGCAAAATTTCTTTTGTTTCTATGTTCGAAATCACACTTCTTTCTTCATTAAAAACCACCTAGTTACCAGTGCCCACAACAAGTTACGAAACACTTATCAAGCTATGTTGAAGACCTTCGACATATGTTACCCTGTTAACAGTAAACTTGTCATTCGTTACTTTTCCATATCCTTTGACTTTGCATTTGTTATTATTGCCAAACTTCACCACTCCAACATTTTCCAGAATTCGAAGATCTCTAAGATTTTCCTTTTTACCAGTCATGTGACGAGAGCAACCACTATCAATGTACTATTTGTCATCATATTGTTTGTCACATAAAACCTGCAATCAATGAAAGAATTTAGGTCCCCAAGGCTGTTTGGGTCCTTGGTTATTTGAACAAAATGCATGATGAAACAAAGATTCTAAAACCCAATTACAAACATTGGATTTCAAACTATCAATTAAGTCCACTTTTTTAGACGAGGGTATAAAAATGAAATCATTATTTGGTTTAGAATCAACACTAACTTGCCCTTTAACCTTCTAAGATCGTTTCACATCAACGTTCTCTTTTGGAACAACTTTCCACTATCAAACATTTGAATTCAAATCTTTAAATGATGAACTTCCATTAGAAGACTCATTCAAGTAACTTTCATACGCAACCTTGATTTCTTCTTGTGAAAACTTCCAATTTTGATAAACTTTGCCTTTCCTTTCCAACCAGTGATTGATGTTTTTGACATTGGTTGTTCCTTTTGAAAATGAAAAATTATTTGGTTTCTTCGAATATGGATTAGGTAAATGAGGTTCTGTAGGTTTAAACGTCATATTTCTCCTTGCGTTGACATTTACCTTTTGAAAATGTTGTTTTGGAAATTCAGATTTGACTTGTGATTGAAAACGATTTTGATAACCAACATTTGATAGATGAAAAACTTGTCAACCAATCGAAAATCTTCGTTGATTAGAAAATTGAAAAGAATTCCTTTTTCATTTGGTTGAAAACCATTTCTTTGAAAATTATTTTGTGAAAATCTTTTGTTTTGAGAATAATGAACAAAATTGTTGACTGTTGATGTTCTACAATATTCTCTTTGTTTGAGTTTTGAACATTTTGTTTTGAATTGGACATCGAGACTTGTGATTGACTTTTTGACAAATCTTTTTGATTTTGAGCGGGTGTTTTCTTAACAAAAGTCTTGTGATGACAAATTGTTTGAAAAGTTTTAGACTTAATTGTTTCAGATGATTTATTAGAGAAAACACTTGTTTCTTTCGAGACTCAATATTTTTCCAATAAACCTTCTTCCTCTCTTTAGTCATTGAAATTCCTTGTTATTTTGAAGTCGTTTCAATTTGTTCTTTGAGATTTCGAACTTTTTGTTTCAACTTTTGAAAAACTGTTTCTTTTGATTGTTTTTATTCTTTTGGTTTGGCAGTTTTAACAACCCAAATTATTTGAGGCTTTTGTCTTTGAAAAGTGGACGAGTTCTTGCTGATATTATTTTCGACAGTGCTTTGATTTGAGAAAAGCCTACTTTTGAAGCTTCCTTGTAATCATCTTCAACGATTTTGTTAATTTCAGGTTTAACTGTATCACCGTTTCCTGAGGTAACAAACACCTGATTTGGGAAGATAACTTCATATGAGCATTTGAAGTTAGGATACACAACCGTATTTGATTCAAGTTAATGGGGACCCTTTTCTTTCAAGATTTTGTCGACCTTCTTAATTTCCTCATAGACTTAATCAATAACAACTCAGGGAATGGTTGTTTCTTTCTAAGCATCATCATTATCATTGTCACTGTCTGTTTGACTATCTTCGACAGTCACATATTCAGGATCATGAACTTTCAAAGTTGAGGGTTCGTCAGTTCCAACTTTAACTGAAGAATCATTAAATATTTCTTTACCCTTTGCTAGAGAAGTGACATTAATGACAGATAACAGATAAAAGTCAACAACTTGCTCTTCCTTAATTTCACTCATATCATCATAATCATCTTTGATATCAGCAAAATTGTTTTGAGAGTTAGATGTCGAATTCTCAGTTCTTTTCAAAATTTTGATTTGTTTGTTTTTGGTCAAGGTCTCATTTACAATGTCAACAAGATCATTTGAATCTAAACATTCATCAATTTTCACAACACCATATGCATAAGAATCTATTGGGACCTTATCATATTCAGAAATTTTCTTTTCATAGTAATAGGAAGTCGAATCTATTTTCTCCCTTTCGAAAGCTAAAAAGGGAAGAATTTTCCTATGATGTTCTTTGCTAATATCAGATGACTGATGTAAATCAGTTAATTTCGCATACAACCTTTTAGCAGTATTATAATAACTGTTTCGTTGTTTATGCAAATCTTTATTATCAGATCTGAAATTGTCTCGGTCACATATTACATGAGTCAATTGTAAATCTAATTGATCTATCCTAGTTTTCTTGGTCTCCAAAATCCTCTAAGTTTCTAGTTGTTGTGTATTGAATTTTTTTGGCATCACTACTAGCAGAAAATAAGCATATCATTAACGTAAGTAATTGCTTCATCAAACTCAGATAATATCGAATTATATGAACTAGAGGGAATATTAAAAGATTGAAAAAAAGACCGTACCTGCAAAGTCATGGGGGACTTGTAAGTAGATGTTGAAACAAAACACTTCCCAGTGACTTTCTCCTCATCCTCTTGCTCGAAACTTGCAAACATTGCTCTATGAGTAGGATTTCACATCTCCTCGTCATCAGATCCTGATGACCAAATTTGATATGTCCCTTCTTCCTCATTCATTCCTTTTGCAACCAACGACATTCCCTTAGTCTTTGATCTCACTTCCTCAAGCCTCTCCACATAGTAGGATTCGTCCTTGATTCTGCTCTTCTTCTCATCTCTCTTCTTAAGCATACAATCATTTGCCATGTGATTCACTCCATTACAGTAATGACAATCGAATCCTTAGTCACCTTTAAGCTTTTTCTCCATCTTCGCATCTGCAGCCTTGACATCCTTCTTCTCCACTTTCTTTTCCTCACTCACAGTCTTTCTATAGAAATTTGCTTTCACTTCACTTGCTCATGGCTTCGCATTAAAAGGCTTTTTTTTTAAATTTATTCACTCGATTGTTCGAGTAAGAAGCCACTGGTTCGTCATCATAGTTGACGATCAAGCCTTCATCTTCCAAATTCTCCTTCTCAACAATTTCTTTCTCAACCTCTCTTCCAGCAACCTTCAACACAAGAGCAAGAGGACCACCTAGACTGATCCTTGTTTCCTCAACAATCTAATTCACTTCAGATTCATGTGCTTTTAACACATTGTAGAGATCATTCAGTGAAAAATAGTCGAAACTTTGTTGTGTCTTTATCATATGACTAACATTTCGCCCTTCTTTGCGAAGTCCCATGATAAATTTTAGATTGAACTCCATAGTAGACCTTGTAACACCATATCTGTTACATTTGAATATGAGTTCATTCAGACGGTCATAGTAGAGCTCAATGGATTCTCCTTCCTTCTGCTTAAACTCTCCCAACTCTAACATACATTGTTTGACTGAGCTAATCTTCGTTTTCTCACTGCCTTGATACTTCTCCTTCAGTGTATCCCAAATCTCCTTTGAAGTTTTACAACTACACACATAATTGTATACTACTGGACTAAAAGCTCCACGGAGTCATGCATAGATTTCTTTTCATTTTTCTTTAATTTCTTAGCCTATTCTACAACATCTAGATAACTAGTAGTAGTTCCAACACTTTCGTAGGAGGACGAACATCACCAATGATGCATTTCCAGAGATCCTCATCTATTCCATTCAAATATTCTTCCATACGATCAGCCCATTAATCGTAGAACTCAAGAATCAACATAGGAATTTTGGTTGAAGAACCAAGAAGATGAGAGTATGAAGTCATGGTGTTCATGTTAATGTTCGCCATTGTTGTACGACTGAAATTTGAGAAAAGCTTCAGAAATTGAGATTTGATTGACAAAACATCCAGAAAACTGAGACAAAATACTCGATCTAACAAATCGTAAGCAGAATCAAATCAAAACAAATGATTTTAGAATCAAAAGAGCGAAATAATTTGAATCTAGAATGAGACTCAAAACCTTTTGAAAACTTAAGAAAATTAGATCAAAACTGAATGAATCCTGCTCCGATACCAAATGTAGTTACAATTTAATCGAGTATGTAATACAAGATCAGAGTTAAGAAAGAATTAAGAACACAAGATCTAAATATAATCGGGTTGGCAAAATTATGCTTTCTGGAAATACAGAGAAATATCAGAGAGTTCAAGTCGAATGCAAAAGCTACCCTCTAACTCTAGTATTCAACCCATATATATAAGGATAATGAAAGCGTACAAAAAATATAAGGGACTAAGGCTCTTAAGCTTCGATACAAAATGCCCTTATAATAAACAAACATACTTCGACACTAAGAAAGACCTAGATAGACTTCGACACCTCACAACATCTTTCGCCCTCAACGCTTTTGCTCCAAAAGAACCACACTAACTCACAAAATGAGAGGGAATGGTGATTAGGGTTCACTAGGGCCGGTAAAAGGGTTTGGAGGCTGATAAAGGATCAACCCTAGGGACTTAAGGAGATTAAATAGGGTGGAAGACCCTAAAATTTAGGGTTTGATAATTAGCCGCCAACACGTCGAGTTGAGGCTACCAACTCGCCGTGTTGGTCCAAGAAAATACGCGGTTTAAAGTCCTTCAACACATCGAGTTGAGACTACCAACTCACCGAGTGCAAAAGAAAATCACACCAAAGAAGATTATTCTTATACACGAAAGTCGGGATGTTACAATGTCTATCTTAGAGAAGAGAAGGGATGAGTAGAGATAGGTATGTCAAAGACTTTAGAGTCCAGATCAGCAGTGTCCGGGCGTGCAATGACAGAGATTTTGGAGATCGATGGAATACACGCTTGTGAAGATCAATGGTGGAGTGGCGGCGTCCATAGGTTTCCGGCTGCATCCGGTAGTTCCCTAGTTTAGGTTTTCTTCATTTAGTATAAGATAAGAAAAAGTGATATTAGGTTTAACGCGAGCATGTAGGGTGATGTTGAGGGTAAAAATGAATGTGGGTTGGGTTTTATTTTATTTTATTGTTTGAATAAAATATTTTTTTTAATTATTAACTATCAACAAATAGTAAATAAACTATCAAAAAATCAATAAGGGCATTATTATCTTTTCAGATAATACATAGATCAAACGCCAAATAAAAACGAACAGTATGGACCTTTGGTGTTAAAAAATAAGTTAGAGATCAAACACACAAATTGCACCAAACCACAGGGACCATTCTTCTAATTTACTTTATAACTTATTACTAAACAATATTTTTTTATTTGACCATTTATTATCATTGGAATAGATAGGTTTTTTGTTTTTATTTATTTATTTATTTGGAAAACTTAATATATATTCAATATATACTAGATGGTCAATTTACTTTCACAACTTGTACATTTAGCATCTTATATTTTAACCATATCTCAATCTATCTCTTTAATTATAACTTTGTTTTAAATATTTTTTTTATTTCTTTACTAATTAATTATTTCTATTATCTATTTAATAATATCTTATTTATAAATATAACTTTTATGACGATAATATAATATTTTCAATGTTTTGATTTTATTTTTGTAAATACAACATAATAATTTTTCATATATTAGGTAAATAAATAATGAACCGATATATTTGTATTTATATACTCATATTAAAATATTATTTGTGTTTAAAAATAGACTAATTAAAATGAGGAAGTTTTATAAAATTTTTAAAAAGATGATGATAAATTAGTTAAATTTATGAAAAAATATATGAAACATTAAAAAATGATAACGTGTAACTTGATTTAAGGGATAACACATATAACCTTAGAAGAATAAAGACACAACTTATGACTAGAATTTACTTGTAGTTTTATAGTTTTAATGTTTTATATTGTCTTACCACATTAGTTTGCGATACCGCCCCCCCTCCCTATGGTTTTGGTGTGGTACAATCCGCACTGTGGCACTCCAAGGAAGCGTTAATCTCTTCCTATTACCATTCAAATTGATCGTTGAGTGGTCACATTTTCTTAAAAAAAATGTTTTTTTCAAACCTTTTAAATTGAATGTGACATCATTTCCTGTATGTGATATTAAACTATACTTTGCTGACGTGTCATCTATATGATGACAGTGAAAATAATGCAATTTTTATGGCACCATGTCTCCAATCTAATAAACGAATGACATTATTTTTTTCCTTATTTTTTGGTTTTTGAAATAAATAATTTTTGTCGTTAGTAATCGTGTCCTATATGCTAATGCAAATTAGACTTCTGGTCTACTAGAATAGGCTTGGGTCCAAACGATTCCTTGCTAAGATTAAACCGATTTAATATTCCTTGTCAATGGATGCTAGAATCTGACCGTAGCTAACTAGCTACCGGCCTACTAAGTACTACCCTTGTGCCTTTGTGGCCATCAAGCTCACCACAACCATAATATTTTATTTTTCTTTTTGTGATGTTTAGGATTTCTAATTTAATAGGAGTTGATTTTCATCATATTATATTAGCTTTTACTAAATTAAATAATGAATTTTATGTTATTTTTGGTAAACTAATTGAAAGAAAGTTCAATTTTAGTTAACAACACTAATTCACGTTTGATAAATTAGCTGTTACTTTAATTGATAAATTAATTTCTGAACTAATAATATTTGATAAAAATTAGTTTATAATCTAAATTACAATATAAAATGATATAGACAGTTATATATATATATATATATATATATATATATATATATATATATATATATATATATATATATATATATATAAAAGAAAAAAATGGATAGAATAAAATCATATTTGGAATATTTATAAAAAAAGTTCATAAGTTTGCAAAGCTAACTTATAAAGTATTTCATAAGCTGAAAATAAGATAGATTTCTAGTTTATCAAATATCAAATTACATTAACCTAATTTATTTTTACAAAATATCAAATTGCAAGAGAATTTGGACTTTGTGGTTTTACTTTTATTTTTATATTTATTTTTTGAATCTTTAAATCAATATACCTAAACTATTCATAATTCTAGTTATGTCTTACTCATGATTTAAACATTTAAATCTTTCGTATGCTGTTTTCGCTAATCGTTTCGCTCACATAATTCCGACATGAGTAGAAAAGTAAAACAATTCTAGTTTTCAGTTTCCAGCACATATTTCGAGGCAAACCACTATCGTCGATTTTGTTCTTGCAAATATATACCCAAGGTAGGTTTGCTCCCTTTCTTCATGATTTATTTTATATGCTTTAGTTGTTATTATATATAATGAGTGCATTGTATACTTTAAGTGTGGGGTATGAGGACTAGAAAAATGATAACAAGCATGCTATATATATATATATATATATATATATATATATATATATATGTGTGTGTGTGTGTGTGTATGTGTGTGTGTGCGCGCTAAATTGAAAAGGAAAAATTGGAAATATAAAGACTTGAAAAGTGGTCTAAATAAGAAACTCTATTTATGCTTGGAAACTTCACAAAAATACATTGAGGTTAAGAAAATTTTCTAAGGATGTATTCGGAGGGATGCAGAAATGAATGTTCTTCAAAATAAGTGGGGAACATTTATGAGTATTTAGGATTTTGGAAGTAATTAGGCTTGAGACACAAAGATACGTACTGAGGTGACAAATAATTGGTGAATTCAAATTAGGTTATTATGTGATGTTGGTGAAAAAGGTTTTAATACGGTGGTATTAAAATGAAATCATAATGAATCTAGTTTAGCTTGAGGACAAGCAAAAGAATAGTATGGGCCATTTTGATATTGTCACACCCCAAAACCGTAGAACGGCGGAAACGTTCCGGGGTGGAGGACGTCATGTACAGTATCACAACAGTGTAAAGTAGTAAACAAGCAACAACATCATCCATTGCATTAAAAGTAATATTTTAATATATGTGTGTTCTTTCAATGTAATAAGACACCAAAATATACAATCAAAATAAAAGACGAGTGTTGTCTATGCTCCATCTTCTCAAAACCTAGCTATCGTACCTATCTATTGGTGACCTAAGAATACAAGTTATTTTGAAAGCGAGTATCAGCCTAAAGCTGTAAGTGTCATTGTCTTGTTTTGGAAAGCTGTTATGAATGCCATGTAACCTTTAAATGAAACAGTTGATATAAGTATGAAAACCTTAGAAAATCCCTTATTTCCTACTTGTATAAAATGTAGTCTTCCTAGTATGAAATGTAGTCTTCTACCAAGACCTGAATGTTTTGTTATAAAAATGATGGGTTTTCCTTCCTTTTTGACTATTAGTAACAATACTTAGTCTAACTCATCGTTTATGTGAATGTATCACAAAATAAAGTAATAAGAATAATGTAATCATGTAATTGTTATCCTTTTGTTTTAGGATTAACACGACATCGCGATTTGCAAAATGTATAACCTTTGAAGATCCGTAGATTGTTCAATTTTCCTCTTTAGCTACAACAGGTTTAAGGAAGGGTTAGTCCCGTAAAGGCACTCCAAGTATAAGTATTAACCATAGGCATCAGTAGATGTTCATTTACCTCTATAGCGAACAGTAGGCCAAAGGAATGGTTAGTCTCGTAAAGGTACCCCTAATATAAGTAATAACCGTAGGCATCCGTAGATGTTCATCTACCACTGTTGCTAACAGGTGGGTTTCGGAATGGTTAGTCCCGACTAGATATCCCGTTGAACTGGGATAGGCAGGACAATTCACACAGAAGGTACTAATAAATCATCATAGTCAATCGAGGTACAAGTATCCATGTAAGTGTATATAGGTAAATGTATCTACGTAAAGGTACTCATGTAAGGTATTCATTTAAGAGTATTCATGTAAGCGTATTCATGTAACATGTAATGTATAGTATAGACTCATGAATCAACTGACCCTAATGTAATTCCTTGTAATAGGAATAATGTTTTGTATCTTCTAACTATCCCTATAATAGTTAACTGGAAGGTAATTCGTTGTCCAAGCAGGTTTATACACCCTTGCTACACAAGAGTGTGGGAAACTGAATGAAAGATGAAAACTATAACATCAATACATATATAAGAACATAAGTGTATATATATAGTTTTGTTCAAAAAGGTAAAAATGGTTTTATAAGACATATAAGAGTTTTGAACAATAATTAACAATGAATTGATGCCATTTTAATAAACATTTCAAAACTAATACTTTTGTTACCAAGGTATTTTAAGATAGAAAACCATTTCATGCATCACATTTTGAAGTACGTGAAATCTCCTAGATGAAAACACAGTTATAAAATACATATGAGTGATTTAATAACATATTGTTTTCTACCTGTATTCCCCCCCCCCCCATTAAAGCATTTAAAATCATTTAAAACATTAATTAAGTGGTATGAACTCACTTGCAGCGAGTGGGTTGGATTGAAGTGTCGGATACGGTGCTAGGTGACAAATGGGGACTTGTACATGCCCACGAGCCTAGTTATCATATAATGAACATATATATAACTAATTAGCCAATTTATAACTAATAAATTAAGTTGGAACACTCTAGAACATGAAAACACTTTGTTTTAAGTGTTAAAGATCACAAGGGTTGCATCTAAGTGTTTGTAGGGCAAAGCTAGAGTGTTTGGAGTTCAAGGGTAAACTCCTTTGGAGTTTACGGTTTTAATGACCATTACCCAAGGAGTTTATGACAGTAAACTCAAGGGTTTACGGTCGTAAACTCTACACCTTATGACCCTATGTTGTATTGAGGTTTTACAAGTCCTTTAAAGCATTTCTACTTGGTGGTTAGGCCTTAGGAAGGGGCTAGGGCAACAAAACACTCCTTTGAGGAGTTTACGGCCTCATGGTCATTTCCCTTTGGGTTTACTACCATAAACCCATATGGAAAATGGTATTGCTATGTTTTCAAGTCCTTAACTCATCAATGTAATTGTCTAGGTTAGTTTTTAGGCCTAAGGAAGGAATACGACCCAAATAAACAAATTTTAAGGTGTTTACGGTTTTTGGGAGCTCCCCAAACCATAAAAACTTAATAATTTTGGACTTTGGTGTTTTTCAAGACTTAAACACATCAAGGGAAGGTTTAAACATATCAAGGAAGGTTTAGACATATCAAGGAAGGCTTAAACATCAAACTAGGGCTTAGATTAAGGACTTAGGCACCTTTTGGGGTGTTTACGGTTTTGGGAGATCCCCAAACCGTAAACACATGAAAATGTAAGGTTTTGGTGCTTTCTGTGTGACAAACTCATCAAGGATGAATCTAGACAAGTCCCTAAGGCATGGTGAAGCATCTAGGCACCTTAAGGCACCACTTTGCACCATAATTGGTGTTTACGGTTTTGGGAGCCTCCCAAAACCGTGAACACCTTGATCTTGGTGTTCTTGGGACTTTTCTTTGATGTTAACATGTAATAGATGATTATTAAGACTCAAGGATGGAATTACTTACTATAAGGAAGCTTGAAATGAGCTAGAAGTCCAAGAACACTTAGTGTGTGTTCTTGGTGTTCTTGGTGTTTTTGCAAATCTAAACAAAATACAAATATGGATGGATGAAAAGGTGTACAATCACTAGGTTAAGTGTTATACCAACTTGAAATGTTTAGAACACTTACTAGTTTGAAGATCTTGAATAAATTATAGGATGATACTTGAGAGGTTTTTGAGTTTACTCTTTTGGTGTTTAGGGAGTAAACATAAAGTGACTATCTTGGGGAGTAAACTCATGCTTAAGGCATGAGTTTACAGTTTTTGGGTGATTTTTTGACCCAAACATAAAAGTTTGGCCGCGAACTTCTAAGAGACGAGGTGTTTGCCGTTTAGAAATTTCGAGACCCGAGACGGCCCATCCGTTCACCCATTCGTTTAAAGATTAATTATTAAAATAATCAAATGAACTTATTTTTCCCAAAAACAAGTAATAGTGAACTTGACTTATAATATGGAGTGATTGACTTTTAGGGTTTGGCCGAATGAAAATTTCGGGTTGTCACATCATCCCCCCACTAAAGGGAATTTCGTCCCGAAATTAAAGTCTAAACAAATAAAGTAGTTACAAATAACTTAAGAAAAAAGATGAGGATATTTCAGTTTCATTTGATCCTCTCGCTCCCAGGTGAATTCAGGTCCCCGCTTTGCGTTCCAGTGAACCTTCACTATCGGGATACGGCTTTGTTTCGTTTGCTTGACCTCTCGGTCCGTGATCTCTACTGGTTCCTCCACGAAGTATAGGCTCTCGTTGATCTCGATCTCGTCGAGTGGAATAACAAGAGTCTCGTCAAACAGACACTTTTTCAAGTTCGATACGTGGAAGGTAGAATGTACGTTACTGAGTTCACGCGGTAGATTGAGTTTGTAAGCTACGGGGCCGATTCTTGCGAGAATCTCGAAAGGCACAATGTACGTTGGATTTAGCTTTCCACGCAATCTGAAGCGTATCAAGCCATTCCAGGGTGAGACCTTCAGTAGAACACGGTCACCCACCTGGAATTCCAACAGTTTCCTATGCTTGTCAGCGTAGCTTTTCTGTCGGTCTCTAGAGGCTTTAAATCGTTCACGAATTTGAACGATCTTCTCTGTCATTTCCCGAATGATTTTCGGACCCGTGAGAGTGCTTTCGGGAACTCGTCTCTTAGCTAACTGGGTATCACCCACCTCAGCCCAACACAGAGGGGATCTGCACTTTCGGGCATAGAGGGCCTCGAATGGTGCTGCCTTTATGCTCGTGTGATAAATGTTGTTGTAGGAAAATTCGACTAGGGGTAAATGGGTATCCCATGCTTTCCCGAAGTCTATCACACAGGCTCACAACATATCTTCCAAGGTTTGGATAGTTCTCTCACTTTGCCCATCGGTCTGTGGATGGTAGGCTGTACTCATGTCCAGCCTAGTTCCTAGGGATATTTGTAATGACTGCCAGAACCTCGAAGTGAATCTACTATCTCTGTCCGAGATAATAGATAAGGGAACACCGTGCAGTCTTACAATCTCCATAATGTAAGTTCTTGTAAGTTTCTCCATCTTGTTTGTTTCTTTGATTGGCAAGAAGTGTGCAGACTTGGTCAGTCTATCGACGATGACCCAGATGGAATCAAGGCCACCCGTCATCTTGGGCAACTTGGTTATGAAGTCCATAGTGATCCGCTCCCACTTCTGTTCTAGTATCTCCGGTTGCTGTAGAAGACCGGAGGGTTTCTGGTATTCGACCTTGACCTTTGCGCAAGTAAGGCATTTACTCACGAAGGTAGCAATATCTGCTTTCATGTTAGGCCACCAGTATAACTTTTTAAGATCCAGATACATCTTATCTGAACCCGGGTGGACGGAATAATGAGTGTTGTGAGTTTCGGTCATGACTAAGTCTCTGAAGCCACCATGTTTCGGTGTCCAGATCCGATCCATGAGGTATAAGGCTCCGCCACCCTTGACTTCGAAGTTCTTATCCATCCCTCTAAGGGATTCACCTGCCACGTTTTCAGGTTTCAAAGCGTCGAGCTGAGCCTCCTTAATTTGCGTGGACAAGTATGAATGGATAGTTAGAGTCAAAGATTTGACTCTACGACCAACATATTCTTTCCGACTTAAGGCGTCGACTACCACATTGGCTTTACCCAGATGATAACGAATTTCGCACTCGTAATCACTGAGTAGCTCGACCCACCATCGTTGTCTCATGTCGAGCTCTTTCTGGTCGAAAATGTGTTGTAGACTCTTGTGGTCTGTAAAGATCGTGCTTTTTGTACCATACAGTTAGTGTCTCCAGATCTTCAGAGCAAACACAACTGCTCCTAGCTTAAGATCATGGGTGGTGTAGTTAACCTCATGTGTCTTCAACTGTCTCGAGGCATAGGCTATGACTTTACCTCGCTGCATCAGAACACATCCGAGTCCTTGATTTGATGCATCGCAATAGACAACGAAGTCTTCTATCCCTTCGGGGAGGGATAGTATTCGTGTGGTGTACAAGGCTCGTTTGAGCGTTTGGAACGCTCTTTCTTGTTTCTCATCCCAGTCAAAGGCCACGCCTTTCTAGGCCAGGGTTGTAAAAGGTTTCGCTATGCGGGAGAAGTTCTGAATGAACCTGCGATAGTAGCCAGCGAGACATAGAAATTGACGAATTTTTGTAGGTGTCTTCGGTGCTGACCAGTTCTCGATGGCCTTGATTTTGGAAGGGTCCACGTGTATTCCTTCTTCACTAACAACATGGCCCAAGAATTCGACTCGTCGGATCCAAAATTCGCACTTGGAGAACTTCGCATAGAGCTTCTCCGCTCGCAATGTTTCTAAGACTCTACGGAGATGTTGACCATGTTCCTCCTTACTTCGAGAGTAGATAAGTATGTCATCAATGAAAACAATGACGAACTCATCCAAGTAAGGACGACACACCCTATTCATCAGATCCATGAATACTGTGGGCGCGTTAGTTAATCCGAACGGCATCACCACAAACTTGTAGTGTCCATAACAAGTTTGGAAGGATGTCTTGGGGACATCCTCCTCTAGCACTCGTAGTTAGTGATATCCGGATCATAGATCTATCTTCGAGAAGTAGTTGGCTCCTTGAAGTTGATCAAATAAATCGTCAATGCGGGGCAAAGGATAACGATTTTTAATGGTAAGCTTGTTGAGTTCTCTATAGTCGATGCACATACGAAACGATCCATCTTTCTTCATGACGAACAAAACCGGTGCTCCCCATGGTGAGAAGCTTGGCCTAATGAATCCCTTCTTGAGAAGTTCGTTAAGCTGACTGGAAAGTTCCTGCATCTCGGACAGTGCCAGACGATAAGGAGATTTGGCTACGGGAGTAGCTCCTGGCACTAAGTCAATTCTGAACTCGACTTGGCGTTGTGGTGGTAATCCGGGAAATTCTTCTGGGAAGATGTCGGGAAAATCGCTTACTTCTGGGATGTTCTGAATGTCTTCCATTTCTTGACTCGTATCGACGATGTGTGCGAGGAATGCATGATATTCCTTTCGCAAGCACTTCTGGGCTTGAATGCACGAAATGATGCGAAGGCTCATACTAGGTTTGTCACCATAGATTACTAAGGTTTCATTGTTAGGCAGGTTAAGACGAACTGCTTTTTCAAAGGACATGATGTCGGTGCGAAGAAGACTCAACCAATCCATTCCGATGATAACGTCGAAACATTTAATTGGGCCCGACATGAGGTCTATCTTGAAAGTATGGCCATCTAAAGTTAAAGTACAACCTACGTATATGTAGTTAATACTCTCCGTTTTCCCGTTAGCCATTTCTACCGTGAATGAATTATCTAATGCACATGGTTTTTGTTTAAGCATGTGTGCAAATTTATGACTTACGAAACTTTTTCTCTGCTCCACTGTCGAAAAGTATGCAAGAATATGAGTTATCGAGGAGAAACATACCAGTAACTATCGTAGGATCAGCTACCGCTTCCTCGTGGCCTAGGGCCATAACTCTTCCTACTCCTCCAGCCATCCCCGCTTTAGGGCAGTTCCTCTTGTAGTGGCCCACTTCGCCACAACCATAGCAAGTTTGGCCCATACCGGTGTTAGGAACCTGGGTGGCCTGATCTGTTGGAGTCTTGCAGAAACGGGGTGTATGCCCCTTCCTGTTGCAGTTAGAGCACTGCATTTCCCTGCAAGGTCCGTGGTGGTGGAAGCTGCATTTGTTGCACTTCGGGAGAGTTCCAACATAAGTTTTCGCTGGTAAGGGGTTCGTAGGGACAACAAGAGTTACCGTGGGATCATTGATTGCCACAAGTTGTTGTCTCTTGGACGATTCTTGCGCAACCCCTCTTTTCCTCTTGGTCCACCCCTTTTTGTTGTTGTTGACCTTTTGTGGTATGGGTGCAAGGATTTTTGGGTTCTGCGGTTTCCTGTGATTTATGAGAGATTGTGCCAGCTCCTTGGAACTATCAAAGGAGACAGGCTTGGAAGCTAACACACTTGACTGGATCTGGGGCGACAGTCCCCAGATATATCTCTCTATCTTCTTGCTCTCGAGAGCAACCATATCAGGGCATAGGATTGCAAGATCACAGAACCTTTTGTGTAGGTTGATATGTCGGATCCAACCATTTGTAGACCCCATAGTTCCTGCTCGAGTTTCTGTACTTCACCTCGAGGACAGTACTCTCTCATCAGCATGTCCTTCAAGTGTTCCCAGCTGATGGAATATGCCACCACTAGAGTCAGATACTTAACATGGCCGTTCCACCATGTTAGTGCTCTGTCAGAGAAGGTACAAGCTGCAAACTTGACCTTGTTGCCCTCCTGGCAAGCACAGATTTCAAAGACTAATTCCATCTTTTCAATCCATTGCCTTAATACCATAACCCCACCAGTTCCATTGAAGCTGCGGGGTTTGGCGTTCGTGAAGTCCTTGTAGGTGCATTCCCGGGGATGTCCATGGCTTTCGCCATGGTTTGAGGGAGGTGCACCTGTTCCAGATCCACTAAGGACATGAGCGTTGATGGCTGACACAGCAGCTGCTACTGCTGCTGTGAAGGCTGCCTGGAACATAGTGGCATCGAAAGGAAAAGGTGGTTGAGGAGGTTGAGGTGGTGGTGGAGGTGTTTCGTTGTTTGGGTTACGCCTGGGATTCCTGCGTGGCGGCATCTTTAACTATACGTTTAAAAGATGACGACATGGATAAGAATAAATGAATAATGAGTGTGTCTCATGGACTAACTCCCCATAGTCCAACAACATAATGAATAGTATAACTAAATGAAGATGATAACATTTGGATAATAATTTCCATATGATTAGATATCTGTCAATAATACTGGGATTACAGATGTAACAAGTTCGGGAAAAATGGCCTAGAAGTAGGCCTTACATGAACCAAGATAGGAAAATGTCGACAGAACTATGACTAGATCAAGATCTAACAGGTCTAAGATTTACAAAGATAGGAAATCATACCAAAGTTTTTACATAAGCTAGGTTATATCCAAAAGATGAGTCGTCGAGATTCTATCGGCGACGAGAACTGCTAGCATGAGTTCTTGATCCCGACAGTAGACGTTCCATGTCCCTCATACGCCTGTTAGCTCTCACTTGCTGAGCTTAAAGTTCCCTAACTTCAGCTTGAGTTTCAGCAAGTTCCCTCTGCAGAGCTGCATTGCGGACCAGAGTCCTTTCATGAGCAGACTCTAGTTGGCGAATGCGGACGGTGTTAACGCCATAGTTGACGTCAATCTCCAAGACTCGATTGATAGTTGATTGACCCAGTATCGTGTTCCTAGAAATCCTACGAACCATGATGGGTAGGACCCTGTCAGCAGAACCTCCCTCAGTGAGGTTGTAGAAACTTCTGTCTCCGTTGTAGGGAATGGGTTGACCCTGTTCCTGACTCCATCTATTCAAGTTAGTGGCCTACAGAGGTGTGGGTCCTTGAAATGCGGGATGAGGGTTCAGGTTTGGGTCTTGAGCAGCTGGGGGTAGGTTGTTGACTTCAGGCTCCGAGTCAGAACTATCAGAAAAACCCTCAGCATGGTGATCATCCAAAGGGATTGGGTGATCATCTTCTGGTTCTTCCTCTAGCCATCCAGCGTTGCATTGATTTGGGAAGTACGGATCGCCATGGTGAAATCCAGCCATTTAAAATCTACGCAAGAAAAGGGATATAAGAAATAGCTAAATAGACGAACCGACTAAGATAATTACAGTAAGACTAAATACCCGTATGGTATTAATTTATGGTTGTTTTGGTAAGTTTTTAGACTTGTTGCCACATCATAACCATTCTTGGGCATATGCTAATCACTCCTTGGACCAGCATAGTTGATCAGGCAAGGCCATTCCCAAGACTGAACATATATCCCCAGGCTTACTTGTGATATTCAAAATCTTAATACTTTTGTTCTTGTCATTGTGACACTGATTTTAGTATGAATGCTGGTACGTATACTTACTTAAATATTTTATTATTTAAAAGTATAACTCTTAGACAGAATGTTTTAATCCCAATGTTTTTATAGTTAGTATATCTTTTATGGGTTGATATACTATATTCACTATAAACAATGCTCTGATACCAATCTGTCACACCCCAAAACCGTAGAACGGCGGAAACGTTCTGGGGTGGAGGACGTCATGTACAATATCACAACAGTGTAAAGTAGTAAACAAGCAATAACATCATCCATTGCATTAGAAGTAAAGTTTTAATACATGTGTTTTCTTTCAATGTAATAAGACACCAAAATATACAATCAAAATAAAAGACGAGTCTTGTCTGTGCTCCGTCTTCTAAAAACCTGGCCATCGTACATGTCTACCGGTGACCTGAGAATACAAGTTATTTTGAAAGCGAGTATCAGCCTAAAGCTGGTGACTTCATAAGTATTTAAGTGTCATTGTGTTGTTTTGGAAAGCTGTTATGAATGCCATGTAACCTTTAAATGAAACAGTTAATATAAGTTTGAAAACCCTAGAAAACCCCTTATTTCCTACTAGTATGAAATGTAGTCTTCCTAGTATGAAATGTAGTCTTCTACCAAGACCCGAACGTTCTGTTATAAAAATGATGGTTTTTCCTTCCTTTTTGACTATTACTAACAATACTTAGTCTAACTCATCGTTTATGTGAATGTATCACAAAATAAAGTAATAGGAATAATGAAATCATGTAATTGTTATTCTTTTGTATTAGGATTAACGCGACATCGCGATTTGTGAAATGTATAACCTTTGAACATCCGTAGATTGTTCAATTTTCCTCTGTAGCTACATCAGGTTTAAGGAACGGTTAGTCCCATAAAGGTACTCCAAGTATACGTATTAACCGTAGGCATCCGTAGATGTTTATTTACCTCTGTAGCGAATAGTAGGCCAAAGGAATGGTTAGCCCGTAAAGGTACCCCTAATATAAGTAATAACCGTAGGCATCCGTAGATGTTCATCTACCACTGTTGCTAACAGGTGGGTTTCGGAATGGTTAGTCCCATCTAGATATCCCGATGAACTGGGATAGGCAGGACAATTTACACAGAAGGTACTAATAAATCATCCTAGTGAATCGAGGTACAATTATCCATGTAAGTGTATACAGGTAAATGTATGTACGTAAAGGTACTCATGTACGGTATTCATGTAAGCGTATTTATGTAAGCGTATTCATGTAACATGTAATGTATAGTATAGACTCATGAATGAACTGAATCTGATGTAATTCCTTGTAATAGGAATAATGTTTTGTATCTTCTAACTATCCTTATAATAGTTAACTAGAAGGTAATTGGTTGTCTAAGCAGGTTTATACACCCTTGCTACACAAGAGTGTGGGAAACTGAATGAAGGATAAAAACTATAACATCAATACATATATAAGAACATAAGTGTATAGATATAGTTTTGTTCAAGAAGGTAAAAATGGTTTTGTAATACATCTAAGAGTTTTGAACAATAAAATGACTTGATGTCATTTTAATAAACATTTCAAAACTAATACTTTTGTTACCAAGGTATTTTATGATAGATAACCATTTCATGCATCACATTTTGAAGTATGTGAAATCTGCTGGATGAAAACATAGTTCTAAAATACATATGAGTGATTTAATAACATGCTAGTTTCTACTTGTATTCCCCCCATTAAAGCATTTAAAATCATTTAAAACATTGATTAAGGGGTATGAACTCACTTGCAGCGAGTGGGTTGGATTGAAGTGTCGGATATGGTTCTAGGTGACAAACAGGGACTTGTACACGCGCACGAGCCTAGTTATCATATAATGAACATGTATATAACTAATCATCCAATTTATAACTAATAAATTAACTTGGAACACTCTAGAACATGAAAACACTTTGTTTCAAGTGTTAAAGATCACAAGGGTTGCATCCAAGTGTTTGTACGGCAAAGCTAGGGGTTTGGAGTTCAAGGGTAAACTCCTTTGAAGTTTACGGTTTTAATGACCATTACCCAAGTAGTTTATGGAAATAAACTCAAGGGTTTACGGTCGTAAACTCTACACCTTATGACCCTATGTTGTTTTGAGGTTTTACAAGTCCTTTGAAGCATTTCTACTTGGTGGTTAGGCCTTAGGAAAGGGCTAGGGCAACAAAACACTCCTTTGAGGAGTTTACGGCCTCATGGTCATTTCCCTTTGGTTTACTACCATAAACCCATATGGAAATTGGTATTGCTATGTTTTCAAGTCCTTAACTCATCAATGTAATTTTCTAGGTTAGGTTTTAGGCCTAAGGAAGGAATACGGCCCAAATAAACAAACTTTAAGGTGTTTACGGTTTTTGGGAGCTCCCCAAACCGTAAACACTTAATAATGTTGGACTTTGGTGTTTTTCAAGGTTTAGACACATCAAGGGAAGGTTTAAACATATCAAGGAAGGCTTAAACGTCAAACTAGGGCTTAGATTAAGGACTTAGGCACCTTTTGGGGTCTTTACGGTTTTGGGAGATCCCCAAACCATAAACACATGAAAATGTAAGGTTTTGGTGCTTTTTGTGTGATAAACTCATCACGGATGAATCTAGACAAGTCCCTAAGGCATGGTCAAGCATCTAGGCACCTTAAGGCACCACTTTGCACCATAATTGGTGTTTACGGCTTTGGGAGCCTCCCAAAACCGTGAACACCTTGATCTTGGTGTTCTTGGGACTTTTCTTTGATGTTAACATGTAATACAAGCTTATTAAGACTCAAGGATGGAAGTACTTACTATAAGGAAGCTTGAAATGAGCTAAAAGTACTCCAAAAACACTTAGTGTGTGCTCTTGGTGTTTTTGCAAATCTAAACAAAATACAAATATGGATGGATGAAAAGGTGTACAATCACTAGATTAAGTGTTATACCAACTTGAAATGGTTAGAACACTTACTAGTTTGAAGATCTTGAATAAATTCTAGGATGATACTTGAGGGGTTTTTGAGTTTACTCTTTTGGTGTTTAGGGAGTAAACATAAAGTGACTATCTTGGGGAGTAAACTCATGCTTAAGGCATGTGTTTACGGTTTTTGGGTGATTTTTCGACCCAAACATAAAAGTTTGGCCGCGAACTTCTAAGACATGAGGTGTTTGCGGTTTAGAAATTTCGAGACTCGAGACGGCCCATCCGTTCACCCGTTCGTTTAAAGATTAATTATTAAAATAATCAATTGAGCTTATTTTTCCCAAGAAAAAGTAAAAGTGAACTTGACTTATAATATAAAGTGATTGACTTTTAGGGTTTTACCGAATGAAAATTTCGGGTTGTCATAGATATGGCCTTATTGACTATGTATTTTAGACCATTATCCTAATATATTTGAGTAAAAATGTTATATTTTAAGATATAGGATACTTAATATGCTTTTAAATTGTAAGACCTGTTTTCCAGAATAGAACAGTAAAGGACTCAAAGGGATCAAAGGTAAGGTTTTTGGGATAAACCTTGTGCAAAGCTTGCGATGGTCCTCTTGTGGTTTCTAAGCTTCTGGTATTTGAGAAAGGTGTATTGGATGAAGTTACTTTGTGCCCATGTTCAAGATTTGCCCTTATTAAGGAATTATGGGATTTAAAAGTGTAGATCTTGCCTTGTAGTCGAGTCCTAATGAATAAAGTTGGAAACTTTATCCATTAAGTCACTGAAATCGACGAGATTTGAAGTTATGGGTTTAGATATGTAAGGATTAAGCACTCAATGAAGAGTATGACATTCTGACAGATCCACGACATGACAAAATGGATTTCCATGACGTGGCAAGATCTCGTATATCATCTAGTTTGTCCTGACATGCCCATGACATGGCTAAGAGGTCTCTATGTCATGTTGAGCGTTGACCTGGTTTACCGTTGAATTTTTTGACCGTTGACTCTTTCCTAATTTGACTTTGGGTCAAACTTGAAGAACTTGGGTTATTGATTAGGGATCTACTTTTTTTTTGTTGCTAGTCGGTTCATGGGTGCTACGGCGCAGGGAGTGAGGGTGTTGATTTGTTCATTGGGTTTTCGATTCAGGTGAGTTTTTCTCATAGTGTTACCTATATCATATGTTGTAATTGAGCTGTTGATAGCTTGGGGTTGCTGATAACCCAATTGTTGTATGTGAGCTGCTGATAGCTAGGGGTTGTGGATAACTGAATGTGTTGTATGTGAGTTGCTGATAGCTCGAGATGGCTGATAAATCCATATATGTTAGCGTATAGGAGTAGTGTCATGTTGATTAAAGTAACAGGTGGTCAGAGATTGTTTAGTTGAGTGCCTTAAGGGTTGTATGTAGTCATTTAGTATAGTCTAAAAACTCTTGATCCAAGCTTTCTTGCTTATTCTTTGTTTGGTTGTGGATATAGAGTGGGATCACCTGTTTGACTATCTATCTCACCTATAATTGCATATAGTTATGCATTCATTAGTGATTTGTTAGTGGATGCATAAAGTATTGTATGAGGCCTGGTATGCGGTATCGAGTCTTCTCACTATATTACCTATGTCATAATAGGGTTCATGCTAAAATGGATGAGTCATATGTGCTGATTGTTGTTGTTGTGTGTACTTATTGAGTTGCTGATAACTACATGATTGCTGATAGTCCACAAGGTTGCTAACAACCCATAGAGGTTTTGTGAGCCCATAGGAACGATGATAGTCCTCAAGACTATTAATAATCCTAGGGTTGTTGATATGTTTATTATGTTGTGTTGTATGTGATATTTTGGGGGGACTCACTAAGCTTTGGCTTACAACTGTGGGTTAAATGTTTTTTCAGGTACCATTGGTGATCGTGCGAAGGTGAATGTGTGATTGTACACACTTATCAACAATATTGGATATTTCACAGTTATTATATTACTCTGAATTTCAAACAATTATATCAAAGAATAAATGGGTTATCTTAACATGGGTTTTATGGAAATTGAGTTTTAACCTTAATTATAAATGAAAATTTTGTTTGTGAAAATGGGAGGTTACAAGTTGGTATTAGACCCTTGGTTTGAGGGCTTTGGGTGAACACTCGTGTGATTCCTGACTAAAACTAAGGGTCCGAGAATTTTCATAAAAACTTTCGAAAAAGATTAATTCTTAAGGAAGGAAGGGGAAGATGCGATGTGTATAGTCAGCTGGAGCTCAAAAAAAGTGATTTCCCAAAATGTCCACACTTGTTTTATATGTTGTAATTGACTTGTTGTTATATGAAATATTAGAGATGCATGTTAGTTGATAGGCTAAGGATACTTTTAGGAATTATATGATAAAGTTGCATGATTTTTTGATGCCTTATAGCCTAGGGATTTGTTTGATATGAGCTACTTGTATACGGTTGGGATTATATAACCTTAAAATAGTTGACTTAGCCTTATTTCATGTTCCTTGTTTGGTTGTGGGATTAGGGTAGAATCATTTATTTGACAGACTATATGATCATGTATTATGTTCAACTTGCATGCACGAAGCAACCAACGGTGTGATAACATGGTTGAGGAGAATCCTAGTAGGAGTGCGTAGGAAGTTTGTTATGGTTGTTAGGAGCATATGGGTGTGATTACACCTATGAGTGGTCTAGTGTAGTGACTTATGACCTTGAGAGAAATTCTAAGTCAAATACGGATAAGTGCGGAAGGTAGTATGGGCCCGTACTACTGGAAGAACAAGATTCATATAACAATCAGAAAGTGTCTCGAGGCTAGTAGCAAAATAGTAGGTGAAGGAATAGTATGTTTGAGTCCTATGTCTTGATGTTTAACCTTTTTCATTATGAAATTTCAGTATGGTATCTATTAGAAGACCAGGATCAGATGTTTGCTACCCAGAGAGGATGGATCCGAGTGATGAGGAGATCAACGAAATCATTGCGGTTGACGTGGACGTAGAGATCAGAGAGGCAGGAATTTCATGACGTCATGACACCGTTACGTATGCTGATGCTGCCGTTGCATGACTTCAGAGAGGTAGGACGACGCATTACCAAGAGTTCAGTGACACGAAGCCTCCAGAGTTCGGTGGGGATAAGGACTCAATTCTTTATTTAAGGTAGATCTTAGACGTGTAGGGATTTTTCTACACATGTTCATGTCTGGATGACCAGAAGGATTGGTGGAAGTTTGGGAATCAGACCTTACTGCATACACATCAAGCCGTAGTGACATGGGAGCAAGTTTTTGAGATTTTTTAGGCGGAGTATGTCCCACATGTGGAGAGAGAGCAACTAGAACATGAATACATGTTACTCAAGTAGACGACAATGTCAGTGACCAAGATCAATAGGATGTTTCATGATAAGGCCCTATTTTCCTTGAGTATGTACCCATAGAGTAGGTACACATGGCCCATTACTTGAGTATGCTTATCAATGATATTAGTGAGTTCGTGGCTAACACCCAGTACAAGACCTTGGCTGAGTTATAGTTAAATGCCAGGAAGAGAGAGATTGAGATAAATATTCAAAAGGGAGAGGACAGGTCAGTTTCAGAGCGGTTGCACCCAACGGCCAAACGGTTCAAGTCTGTAGAATCGAGATCAAGAGTAGTTAGAGTAGAGGAGTTCTTTGTGTGATAAATGTGGGAAGTTTCATGACAGGAGTTGTTGATATTTTGCATGTCTCAGGTGTCAGAATGACATTTTGGCGGGAATTGCAGACATAGTGTACTGGTTTGTTTTAATTGCAACTAGGAGGGCTACATAATAGCTCATTGTTCCCTTCTCATTTATAATGAGCTGAAGAAACCTACACCTTTAGCATGGTAGATGACATACGGACGGTAGGGGATGGTTGTGATGCCTATGATTGAAAAAAAGGCCACTAGTTTGTTGCATAGGATCCATGTGTGGTGACTATGTTGAATGCGGGTATGTTTCAAATTTATTTATTTTTCATTTTGAATTGGTTTTTTCTTTTGGAAGTTTCCCTATGGATGAGCTTTGTCTTATATATGCATTTGCGTTGGAAGTGTTACGAGGGTCTCGATGGACTGTAGTTCCGAGGTGACATAGACTCAGAACATTCAATTTGATCTCATTACCTCTTATTATTGATGAAGGTTTTTACATTGAGTTGAAATGTTCAAAGAACAATCTTACTCCATTTTGATTTATTCCTTAAGGGAAGGAATAAGTACTGCCTCAGTTAGTTCGAGTTTGAGCTCTATTTATATGTTGACCCCGTGCGGATGATTTGTATATTCCTAGTGAGGGAGAGTGGAGAATTCATAGAAGGAGAATTTTGGACCAGGTTCCAGTCTTCGGCTAGACTTCTGAAGTTAGCGACTTCTGCACGATTGTTTAATCTTCAGAGTTCTGTGGAGAGTTCATTTTCAGTTGGCGAATCTTTTCTGTATGGTCTTAGTTATAGGTTGCATAGGTGGTTCTTTATGATTTTATCATGTTTAGAGTCTGGAAATATCAGGAGGCTCAGGTCAAGGGTTGTGGTGCAGATCTCCTTGTATGTTCTTGTTTGTTTGGGACCTGGAGGTCTAGTCATGACCCAGAGGCCTGATATGGATAGTTAAGTTTACTGGTTTGATGTGCCTATGTGAGACTGATAATAGTTGTTAGTGGTTGGCAGATCGGGAGTAAGCCTGAGAGCTGTTAGTGGTTGGCGGATCGGGGTAAGCCCAAGAGTTGTTGGTGGTTTGTGGATTGGTTGTAAGACTGAGATTTGTTAGTGATCGACGGTAATCCCGAGAGTTTTTAGTGGTTGTCAGATTGGGGGTAAGCCCAAGAGCTATTAGTACTTAGTGGATTAGGGATGGTAGATCCAAGTAGGTATATAAGATAGTTTGGTGTATTTGTGGTTGGGTTCTGTTTAGGATTTCACTAGTGTGTTGTATGCAAGATTAGTGGAAGAATTCGGCTATTGATTCTGTATTTTTTATGATCAGTAGGTTGGCACAAGGATTGGGAGATCTTGTTTAGATCGAATATGTGAACTTTTTCAATGTGGTTGATTATAGGATGAAATTGTTTGCCAGATTGTCGGGAACGACCTTGGAGTCTTTAAGTTATGGTTAGGGAGTTAGTTTCTCATAATGAGGTTAATTTTCATCTCTCCTCGAAGGGGGCATGTTTTCACTATAAGTTTAATCGAAAATAGTTTCAAAAATGGTTGTCTGGTTAGGGCATCAATCCAATGTTATGGTAGTTGAGAGATCAATTGTTAGGCGTCTAGTCAAATAAAAAACTATGCTTTTGTTTAGGAAGGCCTTGAGGTGGGAACTAAAAACCATAGTAAGAGAGTTTTTTGGCTAGTGCAACTGGAGTGGGACCAAAAGAACCTACATGAAGGTCGTGGTGTATATAAGAGGTGATTTGTAAGGACCAACTTCAAGGACAAAATACAATTTAAGTGAGGGAGAATTGTAACACCCATTCTCCAGAATATATTAGTTAAGCAAGCAGAAGGATCAAAGGTAAGGTTTTTGGGAAAAACCTTATGCCACGACGTGGAGAATGGAGTTCCATGAAGTGTCATTCTGATTTCTAAAATGCATTATGGTCGCCACAGTGTAACAAAAAGAAGGTCACGACATGGAAACTGTTGTAGTGAAAGCGTATATCTTTAGGGGTTTCTCCATATTTAAACACCTAATCTCAAGGATTAGTTTATCTTCTTGATTTGGAGCCTATTCTTTGGATTTTGGTGCAGCTTGAGGAAGAAGGAAGTTCACATTGGTGCAAGGTAGCATGGAGGTTGTTTGGATCCTTCACTCTCTTCTAATTTATGAGCTATTTGAGGTACAAAGTTCATATTATGGCATTTCTTATTCTATATTCAAGTTTGAGGTCAATTTGGGTGGTTTTGGTCCCATCCATGGATGTTCTTGAAATTTGTGGAACTACAGAGCTTGTTATGGTCCTCTTGTGGTCTATAAGCTTCTGGTAATTAAGAAAGGGGTCTTGGTTCGAGTTACTTTGCGTCCGTGCTCAATATTTGGCCTCATTAAGGACTTATAGGATTTAAAAGTGTAGATCTTGCTTTCTGGTGGAGTCTTGATGTATAAAGTTAGATACTTTATCCATTAAGTCATTGAATTGACTAGATCTGAAGTTATGGGTTTAAATCTATATGTATTAAGAACTTAATAAAGAGTCTGGCATTCTGCCATGATCCACGACATGGCAAAGGGATTTCCACGACGTGTTGAGGTCAAGCAATTCGACTGTTGTCCTGACATGCCCACGATGTGGCCTAGAGGTTTCCATGTCGTGGTGAGCATTGACCTGGTTAGCCATTGACTTTTATTGATCATTGAATTTTGACTAGTTTGAATTTGAGTCAAACATGAATGACTTGGGTTAATGATTAAGGATCTATCTTTGTTTGGTGCCAGTCGGTTTGTGGGTGAGGTCAGCGCAAGGAGTGAGGTTATTGATATGTTCCTTGGGTCTTCGATTCAAGTGACTTTTGCTTACATGTTACTTATATCGTATCTTGTATATGAGCTACTGATAGCTCAGGTTGCTGATAAACCAATTTGCTATATCTGAGATGTTGATATATCGGGGTTACTAATAACCCAATTTAATGTATGTGAGTTATTGATAGTTTGGGGAGTCTGATAGATCCTCATGTGTTAAGATACAAGAGTAGTGGCATGTTGATTAGTGTAACACTAGGTTGGTGATCCTTTAGTTGAGTGCGCTAGGGGTTGTATGCAGTCGTGTAGGATGGCCTGATAACTCTTGATCTAGGCTTTCTTTCCTGTTGCTTGTTTGGTTGTGGCTCTATAGTGGGATCAAGTGTTCAAATGTTTATCTCACCTCTGTTTACGTATAGCTATGCATTCGTTAGTGATCTGCTAGTAGTGGCGTAGATTATTATATGAGGCTTGGTATGTGGTATTGAGTCTTCTCACTATAATACCTATATCCTAGTAGGGTGCATGCTAGACTGACTGAGTCTTATTTGTAGATTGTTATTGTGTGCGTTGATTGGGTTGCTGATATCTCCATGACTATTGATAGTCTATAGGGTTTCCGATAACCCATAGGGCTATTATGAGCCCATGGGACTGCTTATAGTCCTCAGTATTGCTAATAGTCCCAAGGTTACTGATAACTCATAGTTATTTATTATGTTGTTTCATGTGTGATAACTTTGGGGAAACTCACTAAGGTTGGTCATACGGTTGGGGATTAAATGTTTTTCAGGTACCATTGGTGATTGTGGGAAGGTGAAGGCATGACTGTACACACTCATCAACATCATTGGAGATTCCGTAGTTACTATATTACACTAGCTTTCAAACAATTGTATCATAGAACAAATGGGTTTCCTTAACATGGGTTTTTAGAAAATGGATTTTTTTTACCTTTATTAAAAATGAAATATTTGTTTCTTAAATGGGACGTTACAAAAATTTTCAATTACATTTAAAATCAGAGTTGAGATGCAAAAGGAGGAGAATAGAGCTGAAAAGACCAAAAATGATGTTGTTAGATAGATTGACCTCTCTTCAGTGTTTTTGCCATATCTAATGAATCGTAGCTCCGATTTAGGAGATTCAAGATGTTATGAAAGCTAGACAAAATTTTGGACGACTAACGTGTTGAAGCCAAATTCGGATTACCGGTTCCGACATCATGGCAACGCTGAAACCTATAAGCAGAGCCAAAAATTATCTCTTATGACATATCTTCAAACATAATTCGTTTTCTACAAAAATAAACCCCCCTGCGATTTTGAAAGTCTAGAAGGCGGCCAGAGGGTCGTTAAGCTAGTATGGAGAGAAGATCTGAAGGATTCGAGATTTGATTCCTGACTTGAATCATTCAGTTTACCTTATTAATAAGAGTTAGTATTCCAATTATGGTCATACTAATTTTACTTTCTGAATTTAGGTGTTAAAACCTTTTGCTTTGCGTTTAATATTAGATGAAGCATGAGTGCTTGGATAAATTGCTATTATGATTGTTTATTCTTATTTAATTTATCATGTGAAGTTTGATTGAATATTCACCTGTGTTAAAGATCAATGCTTTATAACCTATTGTTGAGTCTATGTGATTAGAAGAACTATCTTGTTATACATTCTTGAATCATAGTTGTTTTATTACCATAAAATAATTATGACTAATAGTGGATCAAAACCTAGGATTAGGTTAATAAATTTATGATCTTTAATGTGTGTGCATGTTTTAGATGACCAATCTTATCATGATTTAGTTTTAAGAATATTTAGGATTAATAAAAATAGAATCTTGTATGTTATAAACTGAATAATGAAATTAGGGATAATTAATGTCATGACGATGAAATTAAAAGTCCTTAGAGTCATTAATATTCATGTATGGCCCAAATACATGAATCAATTTGTGTATGGACCAAATACATGAATCAATCTAGGAATCGATGAAGAATGAATAAATAATAATTGCACTAAAGTAATTATCAACGACTTTAAGATGTAATACAATTTGAACCAAAGTAGCTGAAGTGATTCGCTTCTAGTCGGTTTATCTAATTAGTTTAGTTATTGATTTTTTTGAGATTTTATAATAAAACCCCTAATTTTTATTGCTTTCTTCTATTAGTATAACTTATAAAGAAGTATTCTAATATTAATTCACTACTTTTCCTCTTGAGTTCGACACCCTTTCTTACCAAAACTATACTATACTAGATCAGATTCACTATCTGTAAGGTGTGGTTTAGATGCACTAGAATATGAATTATAATGAAAAACTAGTGCATTAAAAATACACATTAGAAAATCAATTATATTTTTTAGAATACTCAAGATAAAGTAACTAAAGAAGAAGGTGGCCAATCTTAATGGCTTTCGAAGTACAAAACGAGAATGACAACAAGGTAAAAGTTTGACTGATTATTATATGCATTTTGAATGCTTCATTCAAGCAGATGCTAGTATGTTATCAAGGGATTCCAATACGAAGAAGGTATTAGTCAATTAATTGTAATTATTTTTCCTATTTTCGATTAATATTCTAAATAAATTAACAATTTTTGATGTAACAATGAATAAACGTTCATATTTAATGTGGTTTATATGATGGTTTTTTTAATGTTTAATAGGACAGGAACAAACACATGATTTGAGTAATAATGTGGATTATGACTATTTAAAAGATGTGATGATTAACATTGTTGTTCCTCTCAATGATGATTTTGTGTTTGGTAAGAATAAAGGCAAAAGGATTTACATTAATCATACAAGGAAGAAGAGAATGTGTAAGATTTGTAAAAGTTATGTGGATCATGATTCCAGGAATTGTCCATGTACCATACATTAATAAGTATTGAATTTATGAGTTGAATTATGTTGCACTTTTACGTTAAGTTTCATATGATTAATAAAGTTTGTTTTACGATGATTTTTTTGTATTCATGATTTTGATAATTTCATTATGTTAATGTAGTAAATGAGAATGAATATCATATTTTTTACTCACGATGTTGATTTTTCCATTATGATATTGTAGTAAATAAGAATAAAGATCATATATCAAATGACAAAGAATTTATGATTAATGGAAATCATCGAAACTCAAGTGATTTTGAAGGAGGGGAAGATGATATAATTTGTTTAGAGGATATAAATGTAGAGAATAACACATTTGAGCATGGTGAAAGTAGAAAATGAAATGAAGGTGTTTTCCATATGTAAAGAATTCAATTTTCTATAATCCAAATTGAAAATATTCTACCAAAATAAGAGTAATGTAGAAAAGAGGTATTATAAAACTTTTATCTGATGAAATTAATTAAATTAGTTGATTTTTATTTTTGTAAAGAATTATAGTAAGAATAGAGGAGTATATCACTTTTGATTTTTAATTTTGTCATATGTTTCATTTCATTAAGATGAAATTTGATTTTAGTTTTGAAAATAATATGTTTAATTTAAAGAATATGTTTACTTATGTGTTATTCTTTTTGTATTATAGTTTCCAAATTACACAAAGTTATTTTCTTATGTTTCATTTCATACATAAGAAGGGGATTATCGGTTTACTCCCGAATAACACATACCTGAGGTGCATGATATATTAAGCAAAAAATGGGTGCTAAATTTGAATCCTATTGTAATGTAGTTATAAGGTATAGAAGATATGCATATGAAGGGGGATTTAATGTTAGACAAGTCACAACAAAGATATATTTTATTGTTTTGTTTTACAAGATTACTTTACTTATAATAGACAAGGGTACTTTAACACTTATCAAGTTGATACTTTGGATATATAAAATTAGGGAAAAAAAGAGGCGGTCAGATATACATAGGACTGAATGCAATAATCATAAAAAATGTGTCAAATTTGGTGATAGTTTGTTAAGTAATGAAAAAAAAAGAATAATATACTTGGTTATTGAAACGTTTCTTGAAAATGATTGGCAAAGCACCTGTAAGTGTTCTTTTAGATCAAAATTGTGCAATAAACATTACAGTCAAAGAATTTTCTCTAATGTCAAATCAGAGGTTATACATATGCCCTATAACATCAAATATTCTGAAAAAGGTAATTGTAATTCAGGATTATTTGTTATTATGTTCTTATTTTATTTTTAGAGAGTACATATGTGTAGTTTTTTTACATTTAAAAAAATATCAATTATTATTCTAGACAGAATAGATTTTTACATACTATTTTTTTCCAAAATTGATTTAATAATCTATCACCCAAAATTATGGTAATAATGAAATATATAATAAGATATTAAAATTTGATTTATGTATTATTATATTATTCCTATTTGAATATTTTTATATACAATCCTAATAACTCTTTCCATTTTTGGTATATCTTACATGGGATATTGCAAATAACCTTTCATTAAAGAAACAGTTCAATGGCTTGATATGAAATTCTAAAATTGACGAACAAGATTTTGAAATTAGTTAGGCATCCATATTGAACAAGTTCTCTTGATCTGACAATAAGTGGTTGCGATCCATGCATTCTATACGAAGGTCATGGATATTTACATTCTTTAAGAATGTCCCTATGTCGAGTTTGATGGAAACTACATCTCTACTTAGAATTCAAAATTGGTCTTTTCAGAAACACACTTTAACTGGGTCGACACTCGTAAACTTTCTGATCATATTTGAATCTGTAATGGATTGACAACGTCATGGGCTAACGGTTAATGATTTTAAAATTTCATCAAAGTATCCCAGTATGGTGACATGTCTCCCATATGAAGCACACATTGCAGAAGTATACACACAATATGTATTTTATGAAGTTCAATTAAAAACTGTACAATCTCAAAAATCATGTTTTCAGACGAGTGTTAATTCCAAAAGTGTGGATACGTTCCTTATATTGGAGAAACACAAACCTATTAATACAGTCCAACAGGTGAATCTTGATGAAGGTAATAATGTTGAAGAGTATCATTATGACATGATCTTGAATGATTCAAAGTGTACGGTATTATTCTTCTTTATTAAATTTTATATGTACTTGGTAATATATGAAACATCATCACATAAATTGAAAAAAAATTATTTTGACAACATTTTTATTTATTTTAGGTTACTCGTGAAAGATAAGAAAATTTCTTTTATTGTACTTGTATGAATATCAAGTATGTTGGTATACTTTGTAGACACATATTTTGTGTCTTTCAATTCTTCTCATACAACAAGATACCTGACATATATGTGTGGAAGAATTGGTGTAGAGATGTTATTCATGCAAAACTACTTAGAGGTGTTTAAATGCAGATGTTGATGTCAATGTGGTCAAAACTACAACTTGTATACTCTCAACAGCTGACCAATGAGTTTATTTTTTGTGTCACAAACATGTTAAGCTCGAAGAGTACTTAGCCAAAGCAAAAAAATGAAAAGCCAAGTTTGGTGTTGATTATCCCCTCTACCAATCTGGTAATAGGTCTTCACGATTTGAGCAAACATTAGGTGTAAGAGTTCCTAATGTCAAAAAAATTTAAAATCCAGCAAATACTAAAAATAAAGGGCCTGGAAGTCATGGAAAGGATAACAAGCAAGAGAGAGATATGTTGGTTATTAAGTTGAGAAGGCTAAAAGAAAGTGTGTCATATGCAAGGAGTTAGTTCATCACGATAAAAACACTTATACATTGAGAAAAGAAGACTAGTATGTATTTCTATTTTACAAAAAATTTGGTTTACAATAAACAAGACACATATGTTGGTTATTACTAAATTTACGTTATTCTAAAAACTATATTTTTTTGTTTGTAAGTATGACATATGTTGCTATAAATTTCATTTTAACAATTTTTTATTTTAAGTGGATTTATTAAACATATTCTTTGGTATTTACATTAAACGCATATTCGAAAAAGTCTCAGTATCACGTTTTTTCCTCCCTGTTAGACTCACATCTTACTTACCTTCTCCCTTTCCCATGTAATACTCCATGTATCTCATTAGGTACAAACCGCAATCCGGACCAGATCTTTGAGCACACCAAGGCAACCTCATAACTTGAGGTGATAGCATTTCAATTTTTTTTTCATGTTTGGATACCTTTCTGACCTCAAGTAGAATGAAAAGAACTTATGCTACAACACAATGTGGATTACCGAATACGATATTATAAATTATATAAATTATTAACTAAAGTAAAAAATGACAATTATTCTTACAATCAAATGTAGTATTTGTCCATATTTATTTGTCATGCTTCCAATAAGGTTTATATTTTCTATGATGATGTCATTAGGCACCCTCATGTCCAAACATATAAGATAATACTTAGCTTCTTCAACAAAAGGAAAAATACATGTCCATTCAAGTAAAAAAGCAAATATGTTAATATTTATTGTATTCTTCATGGTATACAATTTTAAGATTTTCAATTTTTTTATTCTAAAACAAATCTTTCATACACAAATCCATAATGCATAATGTATTCTTTAATGAATTATTCAAAACTATTTTTACGTAAGTCCAAATATGAATTTCGGGTGCCATACCAAATCCATGTTTTGTAAATTTGGTTGACAATACCCATTTGCAATCATCATGATTACACAGACTGCAAATTCTTCCATGCGTGTTTTTTTCCAGCCATGCTATATAAAAACATTTTAGTGCTTGGTATGTAATTTTTTAGATATTCGTCAATATTATATTACAAAAAATTATTTAAATGTACTTACCATAACACCCTAGTCAAAGAATAATCTAGGAGGCGATTTGGCTCCCCTTTTGGGACATAAGACTTGATCTTGGGTCTAGGTTGTTCTAAGATTGACTTTCCTTTTTTGAGTAACAACTGCGGCGTTTTTTCTCTGGTCAAACTCTTGCTTTTGAGTTTTGGAGCAGTTCTTTGTCCTTTGAGTATTAGTTATCAAAGGAATAACAACTACGGTGTTGTTATTCTTCATAGATTTGTAACTATGAGCTTTTGAAGGACTAGGAGATTTGTGAGGACTTTTGAGTGTTTGGTCCTTGGTGAATTTTTGCGAAGATATTTTTGAAAAACTTTGTCTGCAATAGAGTTGTTATGAAAGGTTTTCTCTACCGCAGAGTTTGGAAAACTTTTTCCTTTTGAAGATTAGACCTCTCATTTTCTCTTCCTTTAGAAGTTAGGTCAACTTGCTTTTCTCAATACAAGATTGAATTTCAACTTTCAAGTCTTGCTATCCCTCATCCTTTAGTGACAAAAAATTTGATTTGTTCAATTTTGGTCTTTTACCTTAAAGAATATGGACTTTGGGACATGTCTTGGTGATGAGTCATCGAAACTATAACATTCATGACATTGGGAACATTGTCAAAATTCAAACTTGTCCAATCATACTCCTTATAGTAGAGTTTGAATCCTTGAGGTTGTTTTGACAAATATCGTCAATAAGGCTTTTGTCTGAGGTATTGCAGATTTGATAGAGGTCTTCTGTGAGACCTCGATACAAGGAAATATAAAGTGAGTAGTCAACTCTATAAAAAGAAACGCCAGGTCCTTCAAGTATGATCTCTTAATAAACATCTGATTTTTGGGTTACGTCTGGTCCTTCTAAGATAATTTCTTCGTCCATTTCAGATTTAGATTCGGGACATATATTCCCAATAACAGGTATCGAGTGATGATTTTTAGAAGTACCCAAAGTCTCAGGGAGGATCTCTTCTATAACACAATTGTTGCTTAAATCATGCAATTTTTTAAAGTAAAATTGTTTGTCCTCACGGTAAGTCTTTTCTTTAATTACGAAATAAAATGTCTTGTTAGGTGGTACATATGGACGATCGACATCGAATCTCGCTAGAGATTTCTCTCTGGTGAGATAGCCTTTGGACCATCCCTAATTATAGGTGTTGTCAATAGAGCCATTGTTCACAAGATTTTTGATAGCTTCACATTTGTTAAACAGTTTTTCAATTAAAAGATTAATACATACAATTTTTGATCACGCTAAATCCCGTTCATTGAAAGCAATATCCAACTAAGTTTCACTAAGCAACCCAACATCATCTTCTAGTTTTAAATATGCTTCTAACATAGTTACTTTAAGCTTCTTTTCTTCTAGTCTTCCTCTCAAGTGATATAGCTCTTGGGTCGCTACATTTTTCTTATCTAAGGCTTTTTTAAAATCTACACATGTTTCAGTAAGTTTGTCTAGGCAAGGTTCACAGTCATGCATGCTATAATTATTTGACTAAATCATAACTTTTACCTGTTCCACGATGTTGAGTGTTCCTTCCCTAGTCATGTAGCAGTAGTTCTACTTCAGATCAGTTAAGCCATCCTTAGTGTTGTCACCTTTTCTTGCAACCAGACAGATAGCCTTTGGACCATCCCTAATTATAGGTGTTGTCAGTAGAGCCATTGTTCACAAGATTTTTGATAGCTTCACATTTGTTAAACAGTTTTTCAATTAAAAGATTAATACATACAATTTTTGATCACGCTAAATCCCGTTGATTGAAAACAATATCCAACTAAGTTTCACTAAGCAACCCAACATCATCTTCTAGTTTTAAATATGCTTCTAACATAGTTACTTTAAGCTTCTTTTCTTCTAGTCTTCCTCTCAAGTGATATAGCTCTTGGGTCGCTACATTTTTCTTATCTAAGGCTTTTTTAAAATCTATAAAGACGTCAACACATGTTTCAATAAGTTTGTCTAGGCAAGGTTCACAGTCATGCATGCTATAATTATTTGACTAAATCATAACTGTTACCTATTCCACGATGTTGAGTGTTCCTTCCCTGGCCATGTAGCAGTAGTTCTGCTTCAGATCAGTTAAGCCATCCTTAGTGTTGTCGCCTTTTCTTGTAACCCGACAGATCTTTCCTCTTTTCCTCTTGTTGTCATGTTCATCATCTTCATCTCTCGAAGACAATACTTGATGATCTCTTAGCACCTATCCTACGAAGGTTTCCGCAACTTCTTTTTCCCCGTCCTCTATCTCTCGAGCCATTCTCAGATAGAATTACTTATCTTTCACCAGATTCTATTAATAATCTCTTGCAAAATGTTTTTCTTTGAGACATTTGTGATAGATGAGGACTCCATCCTTTTTGTCTTCGGTGTTACTTCTGATGTCAGTTGACTTGTCTTCCTATGATGCTTCAGTAGGATTGGTTATCATCAAAGGTGTATTCCAAGGCTGTGGTTGGTATGATGGGCTCTTAGGAAGTCTTTGAGGTGGATGGTGAGAGGAGTTTTTTTGTGAGTTGTAGTTGCGGGTAAAAGGAGGTTTGGTAAACTATATACTCTTTAGATAGAATGGAGGTGGAAGTCTATTGAATTGTTGACTGACTAGAGACATGACATTTTGAAATGTTTCCTTGTTTCCAATTATGTATCCGCTTCATAAAACAATAGAATACACCTAAGTCAGGCGGCCATGTTTGCCACACCTAGATTGACAAAACTCATCTAACACACAATGTTAGAAAAGGTGAACATCATTTTTCTAACACTTCGGTACACAAAAGACAAAACATACTCTCCTTCGGGTCAACATCCTTCACTCTGGTATTCCAAGTCTTCAGTATCAAACATCACAACTCTTCATAACTAATCAATAACAAGAATACTACCACAACCAACAAACAAGTCTTCGGCCCTTTAATACACCTCATAAATGTCGAGGGTCACTTCCGTGCATCAACAATAAACCTATTCTTTAAGAATACAAAGTTAATACACCATATAAACATTCACTAATAAATGTTATTGCATTGCATTTGTATTTTCTATGATTCGTAAAGAATACCTAATACTTCTACATTATTCACAAAAAACAAAATTAAGGAAATATTCTAATTTGTTCCATAATTCTTATCAAAATAGTGTATGAAGCATTGAAGAATACATATTCATATATTTATCATGCTGTAAAATAAAAAAATTAAACCATATAAAGAAAAACTACTTAAAACTATTGTATTGCTTTAACTTATTGTTACATAAAGAATACAAACAAATGCGTTACATAAACCCTAATCACACAATTGCATAAACCTTAATCACACAATACTTAATATCATAATGTATTACATATCAAAGAATAAATATTCCTAATTTTTAATTTTTTTCAGAATTTCTATCTCACTAACATACAAACAAAAGCAACATGTGTCATTCTTGCAGTATGACCATATTCTTATATAAACAGTAAACACACTATATTTAAATTACTACTACAAAAAGAAAATCTAAGAAATTAATTTTATTTTAATTCTTTATGAAATTCCAAATTTTAAAAAATCTCAAAAAAATCATTATCGCAAATAAAGGAATAACCATCAAATTAAACAAAAGCCTTACCCAATGGAACAAAATAATCATCATCATCTACATACAGAGAAATTCGACTCTACAGGTTTGCAAGAATCGGCTATTTAACAAATGACCTCAAATTTGTTCTCGTTCTCTCCATTCTTTGAAATTCGACTCTACAGGTTTGCAAGAATCGGCTATTTAACAGATGACCTTTGATTGATTGTAATATTCAATTATTTTTGAAGAATCCCTTCCTAAATAAACATGATTTTATTACTCATTTGAACTCATGATAAATGAGAATGTTGAGTGTAAAATGAGACATTTCACATTTGAGAGATGAGAAAATCTATATTGTGCCCTTTTAAGTAATTAAGTTATTAAAAATTCATTTAATTCTTTCTATTTATTTAGCAAAATTCCATTATAATCTTAGCCACTAATTCATTCTATCTAATGGCTCACAAATAGTTACACATTTATATATTATTTGTCAAACTAGATTATAACTCGCGTTAAATGCAGAGAAACGCATAAAAAACATACAAACGTCTTTGGAATTTATTATTTAAATATTCTTTGTTTTTTTTTAGTTTTGAAGTATACTTTGTTATTTTAGGGTTATGAACAAAACCTATATAAGTTCGATTGTTATTTTATGGTTACGTCCCGAAATATATAATTTTATTGATTTCTAAAAACGATAAGAAATTTTTTAACAAAAAGTAGTAACATGAACAATTTCTGTTATTTATTGCAACATACTTTCAAAGTACTTTGTTATTTTTGCTCATTGTATTACATAGATTTTAACCAATAAATGGATCTTAACATTATATTATGTTCTATAGGGCATAAGTATATTAAATGTCCTAACATACATAACATGTATCAAATATTAAAATAAAATTATATATTAATTTAAAATAATTAGTATAATAGCCTAAAAAAACTTATATCTTATTAATATTAATGAACGCATCTGTAATTGTGAGGTTTGTCTAATGTGATATGGTAATAAATGAAAAATATGCAATGTCCATTTGTTGAACATATGGAAATAATAGTTTTGCCAACACCTCTAGCAAATAGAGTTGTTGAAACATCTATAACAGTCCTCGTGATTATACAAAGAATGGAATTAAAGAATATTGGTGAATATAATAATGATTAAAGTTAGTTAACAAATATAAAGATATAAATGGAAACATGTGTCGTGATTTTATATTAAATAAAAGTATATATCAAAAATAGATGAATTAAATCATTTTTAATAAGATTAAATTAAATGATTGTTTCTAAATTGATAAGGGTACATGATTTTAAACGATTTAAAGATAATATTTACGTATTAAACGATTTAATCATAAATGTTTGCATTCTATATATTGAAACATGATAAATATACATATAATTATTTTGGAAAGTGTTTATGATTGACAGTATAATTGGAATGATAATCTGCATAAATAAGAATATAAGATTCATAAAAGAAATTAAAATTTGTAGAGTATGTGCTTGTGTTGACAATTATACCATTGGACATAAGGAAATTGGAACAGCCCGGATTCCCAGGTATTATTTATTCTTATAATTTTGGTGTTTTGTGAGGGGACTCGGCGAGTTGGAGCTCAAACTCGCCGAGTATGATCGCGGTTTGGGCCCGGATTCGCGTCCGGACTCAGCGAGTCCAAAAGGTGGACTCGGCGAGTCCAAAAGGTGGACTCGGCGAGTCCACGCTGTTTAATGAAACCCTAATTTCCAGGGTATGAGACCTATTTAAGGGGGCTTATGGCCGTCATTTGCGGCCACCAACCCCAGAGAGAACCCTAAAGAGTCCTTAAGCGTTTTGTGAGAGAGAAGAGGAAGATCCTTGACTAATTGTGGGTGTTTTTGCACATAGAAGAGGATCAAGGCAAGAGGAGACGAAAGAAGGTGCTAATCTAGTGATTTCTGAACTCAGAGACTTCATTTGAGGTAACCATTCGTTCCTATCTCAGTCCTTGGTGTAAATCTTAGAGTTAGGGTTTCTTTGTGGAAAGATCCATGGAGTAATTGGCCTCTTCTTGTGTTGGTACTTTAGATCTGGACCCAAAGAGGTCCAGAGACCCTTTTCCCTCGAGCTTTATGAGTGTTAATGGAGGCCATGAGCTTAGAATGGCATTCTAGAGACCACATCATCAAATAAGGCCTTTGGACCTTTGCATGAGCAGCAAGATTGTAACTTTACGTGATGTATGTGCTTGGAAGGACTGGATCTATGGGTTATTGGAACAGATCTGACCTCAGGAGTGAGTTTGAGTTCATGCATGGCATAGACTCGCCGAGTCTGAAGAATAGACTCAGCGAGTAGCATGAAGATTGTCCATAACCACTCATCGAGTGGTCTTGCCGAGTTAAGGGTTGACTCAATGAGTCAGGGAGAGTCGGAGAGGGTTGACGAGTGGACTGAGTCAAGCTGGAACTCGCCGAGTTGTTCTTGAGACTCGGCGAGTTGAGTCGTGGTGGCCCCGTGATTCATGCCAGGTGGAACTCGTCGAGTCAGGGAAGTACTCGACGTGTCAAGAGAGGATCCTAGGGAGTCAGTGAGCACGTATAGACTCGCCGAGTCGCTCTAATGCACTCGCCGAGTCCGGTCAAAGTTGACCGTTGACCAGAGTTGGCCAGTGTTGACTTGATAGGGGTAGTCAATATTAGTTGTGAAAGTGTTAATTAGAGATATATTGTGTTATAGGAGTATTATAGCTCGGGGGATCGAGCGCGAGTGATTTCCGGGATTTGCGAGTTAACGAGATAAACGAGGTGAGTCTTCTCACTATACTTTACCTTGAGCAGGTAACCAGAGTTATGTGATAGAGTATTTGTATGCTATGTATGTTATATGTTGTACTGCACTATTTCTATGTGATTTATGCTATGCATGTTTATAGAGTTAGAACCAGAGGGTTCACAGAGTAGGGTCTGCGGACCCACAGAGTTATAGCCTCGAGTGGCTAATATTTGTTATGTGTGGTATTTTGGGGAACTCACTAAGCTTTGTGCTTACAGTGTTGGTGTTATTTGTTTCAGGTACTAGTGATGACCGTGGGAAGGCGCCGGCTTGATCAGTACACACACACGGGATTTTATGTTATCAGATCTTGGGAATTTTATATAGCATGGATTGAGTTTCAAACATTAATGTTTTTATGAATGTTAAATGATTTGTGTTTTTGTAAAATGCGAAAAATTGTTTTGAAATTTACGTTGTTACAAGTTGGTATCAGAGCCTTGGTTTGAGGGATTCGAGTACACCTTCGGGCGTATTTGAACTCAAACTGAGGATTTGAGAGGTATTTTCAAAAAGAGTAAAAGATTTTTGGAAAAACGCAAAGCAGAGTCGTGTGTACGATCGGTCCGCGCCCGAACGATGATTTCCCAAAATACCCTCATGTTATGTGATATTGATATTGATATGATGTATTCTCATGCTAGCGTTGGCTAGGTACTCCTATTAGGACTAGAGTGGCCTGATTTTTGATGCCTTAGCCTAGGAAGAGGTGAGCTGCTATGAGATGCTTGAGAGTGAGTAGGTTGTAGCGAGGGGATTATGAGAGATCTATTAGAGAGTGGATTATGCATGATAGAGTACTTGGAAATTGGAATCCGAAGAGGAGGGCTTGGGGTGTATTCTGACACGGAGCGGACAGTAGTATTGGGCCCGTACTACTGAAAGCACCAGGGCGGAGTACATCCCAAGTACGAACCTTTGGAATACCAAGGATCAAGGAGGAATGAGTTGTCGAGTGTGAGTATGCTCGAATGGATTCTAATTTATCGTATGTTGTATTTCAGAGGTAGATCATGGTGAGGACACGTCTTATGCCTGAGAGCAGTGGGACCAGTGATGAGGAGATCCGCCTGATCATCCATGAGGAGGTGGCTGCGGCCATCAGGGCAGAGATACCAGAGATGTTCGGGTCTATTAAGACCACGTTGATTGAGACCTTCGATGAGCGTTATGCCGCTCTTTTTGAGGCTGCTGTTGCAGCGGCCACCGCAGTTATTGCTGCCGCGAGGCCGCAAGGTGGTGATGCGTTGCTTTTCCGGGAGTTCAGCAACACAAAACCGCCGGAGTTTGATGGGACCCAGGACTCGGTGGAAGCTATGAGATGGATTTCTGATATAGAGGGGTGTTTCTTCACTTTCTCATCTCCTGAGCATTTGAGAGTACGGTTCGCGCTGAACCAGCTTCGCTTGGGAGCGAAGGACTGGTGTAAGTTTGTGACGATACACTTTACCCCTGCTGAGCTTGCGGCGGTGATCTGGGAGAGGTTCACTGCCATGTTCCGAGATGAGTACGTTCCCCAGGTGGAGAGGGAGCGTTTGGCCCAGGAGTTTCTGACCCTCAAGCAAGGTACTGAGTCTGTTACGGTGATTACCAGGATGTTCCATGAGAGGGCGATGTTTTGCCCTGAGCACATGTCTACAGAGCAGGCACGTATGAGCCGATATCTGAGTATCTTGAGGCGAGACATTCGGGAGTTCGCGGCGAACTCCTCGTACCGGACATTTGCCGAGCTTCAGGAAAATGCCCGGAAGAGGGAGATTGAGCTAGAGACTCAGGCCAGGGAGGAGGCGGAGTCTCAGGGGAGGGATCGGCGACCAGCGTAGTTTTAGCCGGTAGCCAAGCGGGCCAAGCCCGCTGATCCCAAATCATGGAGCCAAAAGGGCCACACTTGTGGGAAGTGCGGCAAGGGTCATGAGGGATTCTGTAGAGCGGGATCTTGCTACAAGTGTGGCAAGGGGGACATATGGCCAAGGACTGCCCCAAGGGGTTTGCAGTGTGCTTCCACTACAAGCAGACCGGACACCGGAAGGTAGAGTGTCCGCAATTGCGAGGATCATCTTAGGGAGCACCTCAAGGATCTTCCCCTACCACCATCAGAGCTACCGAGAGTCGGCCAGTGAAGGCCGAGCCGCCGAGGGCACGAGGGAGGGCCTTTCAGTTGACTGCGGAGGAGGTCTGCGCTGCGCCCGATGTCGTGGCTGGTATGTATTCTTTCGTGTATTTATTTTGATGTTGAGATATTATGCTTATATTATGTTATGCGTAGGTACTTTCCTTGTGAATTTTGTACCTGCCTTAGTGTTATTTGACTCGGGTGCGAGTCGGTCTTTTGTGTCTTTGGCCTTTAGTCAGCATATCAGTGTTAGTCGTGAGGCATTGAGTCAGCCTATGAGAGTTTCCATAGCTGACGAGAGGGTGATATATGCCACGGAGGTTCTCCGGGGATGCGTGTTAGAGATTTTCGGTGTTGAGTTCCCGATTGATTTGATTCCTATATCGATGGGTGATGTCTGCGTCATTATGGGCATGGACTGGTTGACCCAATTCGGTGCGGTTATCGACTGCGAGCGACAGCTGGTGACCATACGGGACCCTAGTGGGGGAGTTCTTACGGTGTACGGCGAGGGTACACGTTCTGGATCAGCATTTTGTTCGGCCACTAGGGTGAGGCAGTGTCTACAGCAGGGCTGTAAGGGTTTTGTGGCGTATGTGATGGATACGCGGGTGGATCCCGAGAGGCCGAGGTCAGTTGAGGAGGTTCCGATAGTGCGTGAGTTCCCGGATGTATTTCCAGAGGAGTTGCCGGGTGATGCCTCCTGTGAGGCAAGTGGGGTTCAGTATCGATTTGGTTCCGGGGGCCGCGCCTATCGCTAAGGTGCCTTATCGCCTTGCACCTCCTGAGATGCAAGAGTTATCCTCGCAGCTTCAGGAGCTGCTGGGGATGGGGTTTATTCGGCCGAGCAGCTCGCTGTGGGGAGCGCCTATTATGTTTGTCAAGAAGAAGGATGGTTCACACCGGATGTACATTGATTACCGGGAGTTGAATAAGCTGACGGTCAAGAACCGTTACCCGTTGCTGAGGATCGACGATTTGTTCGATCAGTTACAGGGAGGATCTTGGTTCTCCAATATCGATTTGAGATCTGGATATCATCAGGTGAGGGTGCGAGATGAGGACATCCAGAAGACAGCTTTCAGGACGCGTTATGGGCATTACGAGTTTATGGTGATGCCTTTCGGGCTCACCAATGCCCCGACAGTGTTCATGGATCTCATGAACCGAGTGTGTAGGCCGATGCTGCATCGGTCAGTGATTGTACTCATCGATGACATTTTGGTATATTCGAGATCTAGAGAGTAGCATGAGGAGCATTTGAGGGAGATCCTCGGAGTTCTGAGGTCGGAGAGGCTTTATGCCAAATTCTCCAAGTGTGATTTCTGGTTGCGAGAGGTCCAGTTCCTGGGTCATCTCGTTAACCAGAAAGGGATATTGGTTGACCCGGCCAAAGTTGAGGCGGTGATGAGTTGGGAGGTGCCGAGGTCACCCTCCGAGATCAGGAGCTTCCTAGGGTTGGCGGGTTATTATCGGAGATTTATCAGGGACTTCTCCAAGATCGCGGTGCCGCTCACCAGGTTGACCCGGAAGGGTATCGGTTTTTCATGGGGCCCCAAGCAGCAGGCCTCCTTTGAGACGCTTCGCCAAAGGTTATGCGAAGCCCCGGTGTTAGCCCTCCCGGAAGGGATGGAGGACTTTGTGGTATACTGTGATGCATTGATCCTGGGGTTGGGAGCGGTGCTGATGCAGAGAGGGCATGTGATAGCATATGCATCGAGGCAGCTGAAGCCTCATGAGACGAGATATCCAACCCATGATCTAGATTTGGGGCCAGCGGTGTTCGCCCTCAAGATTTGGCGTCACTACCTGTATGGGGTTCGGTGTACCATATACACGGACCATAAGAGTTTGAAGTATTTGATGGATCAGCCCAACCTAAATATGCGTTAGAGAAGGTGGTTGGATGTGGTCAAGGATTATGATTGTGAGATCCTGTACCACCCAAGCAAGGCTAATGTGGTAGCCGATGCACTGAGCCGCAGGGCAGAGGGCACCCCGCTGCGGGATGTATGTTTGAGATTGACCGTGATAGCTCCAGTGTTGGACGCCATTCGTGGGGTACAGGCCGAGGCTGTGCAACCCAAGATGCAGAAGAAAGAGCGAGTTGTTGGATTAATTTCAGAGTTCGTTACCGATGGTCGGGGGCTTATGACATTCCAGGGGCGTATCTAGGTGCCGTTTGTTGGAGGAATGCGTACCATTTTGATGGAGGAGGCTCATCGGTCGAAATTTTCGATCCATCCGAGGGCCACTAAGATGCATTTGGACCTGAGGAAAGAGTATTGGTGGCCCTGTATGAAGAGGGATGTTGCGTGGTTTGTTGAGAGGTGCTTGACCTGCCGTAAGGTTAAGGCCGAGCACCAGAGACCGCATGATAAGTTGCAGCCGTTGGAGGTTCCCGAATGGAAGTGGGAACAGATCACCATGGATTTTATCACCAAATTGCCAAGGACTGCTAGGGGAGTTGATGCAATTTGGGTGATTATGGACAGGTTGACGAAGAGCGCTCACTTCCTTGCTATCAGCGAGAGTTCTTCCGCAGAGAAGTTAGTAGAGATGTACTTGAGGGAAGTGGTATCTCGGCATGGGGTGCCGATCTCGATTGTCTCAGACCGGGATGTACGTTTCACTTCCAGATTCTGGAAGAAGTTTCATGAGGAGTTGGGTACTAGGCTGCATTTTAGTACCGCATATCACCGCCAGACGGACGGGCAGAGTGAGCGGACGATTCAGACGCTCGAGGACATGCTTCGGGCATGTGTGTTGGATTTCGGGGGAAGTTGGGATACGTACTTGCCCTTAGCAGAGTTTTCCTACAACAACAACCATCATTCGAGCATTGGTATGCCGCCCTTTGAGTTGTTGTATGGGAGGAGGTGCAGGACCCCCATTTGTTAGGGAGAGGTTGGACAGCGCGTGATGGGCAGTACAAAGATCATGCTTCAGACGACAGAGCAGATCTAGCAGGTCAGGAAGAGGTTGTTGACCACTCAGAGTCGTCAAAAGAGTTATGCGGACAGACGCCGGTCCGAGCCTGAGTTCCAGGTCGGCGACTTTGTGCTCCTGAAGGTCTCTCCTTGGAAAGGAGTGATTCGATTCAGGAAGAGGGGCAAGTTGGGGCCCCGATTTATTGGTCCATTCCAAGTGATCGCGAGGGTAGGTCGGGTAGCCTATCGTTTGGAATTGCCAGCAGAGTTGGGGCAGATTCACGACACTTTCCATGTGTCGCAGCTACGGAAGTGTATAGCCGATGAGTCGGCAGTGGTTCCACATGAGGATATTCAGGTGGATGCGAGCCTGAATTATGCTGAGAGACCAGTGGCAATCAGAGATCGGAAAATCAAGGTTCTGAGGAACAAGGAGGTACCCTTGGTTTTGGTTCAGTGGCAGCATCGGAAGGGGTCCGAGATGACCTGGGAGCTGGAGCGTGAGATGCGTGAGCAGCATCCGGAGTTATTTGCAGAGCGAGACTTCGAGGGCGAAGTCTAGTTCTAGTGGGGGAGAATTGTAACAGCCCGGATTCCCAAGTATTATTTATTCTTATAATTTTGGTGTTTTGTGAGGGGACTCGGCGAGTTGGAGCTTAAACTCGCCGAGTATGATTGTGGTTTGGGCCCGGATTCGCGTCCGGACTTAGCGAGTCCAAAAGGTGGACTCGGCGAGTCCACGCTGTTTAATGAAACCCTAATTTCCAGGGTATGAGACCTATTTAAGGGGGCTTATGGCCGTCATTTGCGGCCACCAACCCCAGAGAGAACCCTAAAGAGTCCTTAAGCATTCTGTGAGAGAGAAGAGGAAGATCCTTGACTAATTGTGGGTGTTTTTGCACATAGAAGAGGATCAAGGCAAGAGGAGACGAAAGAAGGTGCTAATCTTGTGATTTCTGAGCTCAGAGACTTCATTTGAGGTAACCATTCGTTCCTATCTCAGTCCTTGGTGTAAATCTTAGAGTTAGGGTTTCTTTGTGGAAAGATCCATGGAGTAATTGGCCTCTTCTTGTGTTGGTACTTTAGATCTGGACCCAAAGAGGTCCAGAGACCCTTTTCCCTCGAGCTTTATGAGTGTTAATGGAGGCCATGAGCTCAGAATGGCATTCTAGAGACCACATCATCAAATAAGGCCTTTGGACCTTTGCATGAGCAGCAAGATTGTAACTTTACGTGATGTATGTGCTTGGAAGGACTGGATCTGTGGGTTATTGGAACAGATCTGACCTCAGGAGTGAGTTTTAGTTCATGCATGGCATAGACTCGCCGAGTCTGAAGAACAGACTCGGCGAGTAGCATGAAGATTGTCCATAACCACTCAGCGAGTGGTCTTGCCGAGTTAAGGGTTGACTCAATGAGTCAGGGAGAGTCGGAGAGGGTTGACGAGTGGACTGAGTCAAGCTGGAACTCGCCGAGTTGTTCTTGAGACTCGGTGAGTTGAGTCGTGGTGGCCCCACGATTCCTACCAGGTGGAACTCGTCGAGTCAGAGAAGTACTCGACGTGTCAAGAGAGGATCCTAGGGAGTCAGTGAGCATGTATAGACTCGCCGAGTCGCTCTAATGCACTCGCCGAGTCCGGTCAAAGTTGACCGTTGACTGTTGACCAGAGTTGGCCAGTGTTGACTTGATAGGGGTAGTCAACCTTAGTTGTGAAAGTGTTAATTAGAGATATATTGTGTTATAGGAGGATTATAGCTCGGGGGATCGAGCGCGAGTGATTTCCGGGATTTGCGAGTTAGCGAGATACACGAGGTGAGTCTTCTCATTATACTTTACCTTGAGCAGGTAACCAGAGTTATGTGACAGAGTATTTGTATGCTATGTATATTATATGTTGTACTGCATTATTTCTATGTGATTTATGCTGTGCATGTTTATAGAATTGGAACCGGAAGGTTCACAGAGTTAGAACCAGAGGGTTCACAAAGTAGGGTCCGTGGACCCACAGAGTTATAGCCTCGAGTGGCTAATATGTGTTATGTGTGGTATTTTGGGGAACTCACTAAACTTTGTGCTTACAATGTTGGTGTTATTTGTTTCAGGTACTAGTGATGACCGTGGGAAGGCGTCGGCTTGATCAGTGCACACACACGGGATTTTATGTTATCAGATCTTGGGAATTTTATATAGCATGGATTGAGTTTCAAACATTATTGTTTTTATGAATGTTAAATGATTTGTGTTTTTATAAAATGCGAAAAATTGTTTTGAAATTTACGTTGTTACAGAAATTATCATTAAACTTAAAAAAAATGGACAATAATAGACTTGGTAAACATAGTTTGTTATTTAAGATTAAAACAAGTTGATAATAATAGACTTGGTCAACATAGTTTTTTAGGAACAATAAAAAAAATTATTGTTATAAAATTTTGTTTGTAGAATTACAAGCACAGTGGCGTTGATGAATTATAAGAAAGTTTGGTAGTAGAAATCAAAATTAGTACCTCCAAATCAGTAAGATTGCAATGATGGATGAATCCAGATGTATAATCATAGTATGTGTAAGTGGTAACAATGCCATCGGCTATGTTCTGACTACTGTTGTCTTCAAATTTGAAGACCACATTAGTGTTTTTTTGACTTAATACATAACATACTTAATTAATTTAGAAAGAATGAGTATTAAATATGCAGCCAACAGACAACACATCAATAGTTGTTGAATAATGAATAGCACCCAAAAGGACTTCTAGAGCTCTATACCAAAGGGTCAATATCTGAAATGATACAAGTTATTTAGTAATCTTCAAATTAACTTTTTTTTTTTAAGCATTTTAAGCATTTTGTCAATCAAAATGATATTTTTTAAAGAACTTTCACCCAAGAGGACTGTCATCCCTTCTTTGTTTACACCTTGCTTCACATCCAACAACCTGTTTGATTTCGTTAATCGTAGTCAAATCTAGAACGAATCAATACCATTTTGATTTGATTACGAAAAAACCATAGATAGAAACATAAATCAAATACGCATAATATAAACCTAAAACCCAAATAAGAGTGATTCAAATCAAAATTCCCGTTAGAATAATCAAAATGGAAAACTAGTTGCAGATTCATAAAAATTCAAATACTGTATGAAGAAGAAAAGTGCATTGGGAATAATCTTTGGTAGCGAATCTCAATTTCAAGTTGTTGGTGACAAACACGATGCAGGATATACATTATGAAGAAGAACATGGATATAAATTGGAGAGATCATTGGCTCTTGATATTATCTTCATCAGAGAGAGAAAGAGGAAGAGAGAAATCCCTATTTTGGAGGAAAAATGGTTATAGACGGTAACAAAGGCCTATTTGTAGCTCCCTTTTGTTACGAGGACATCAGCGAAATTGATCTAGCGGTTTAAAATAATCAATGAAAAACATTGAAGTGACCAGATTGTTTTAGATGATGTAATTAGGTTTCTGCTTTAATATATATAGAGATATATAAGATCCTAACCCATATATATATATATATATATATATATATATATATATATATATATATATATATAGGGTAGTACACAAACCAAATGTTCATCAAACTACGCATGAACCATACGATGAGAAGTTCGTTTATGTTCATTTATTTAATAAATAAATGAAAATGAACACAATTTATCGTTCTTTTAGATAAACGAATGAATATGAACAATAGGCTTGTTCCTTCCGTTATGGCTATCAACATTAGTTTATGTTGCGTGTTTACATTCATTTATGGTCATTCATTTAAGTTCATTTTATGTTCATATATGTTTAATTGTATTTGATTACATTACTATATTATATGCTTATTCACGAACATAAACGAACGAACTTGAACAATGTCATTTGTTAAACGAACGGATATAAACTAGAAAACTCGTTCATTTCTTCTACTATTATTTCTTCTACTAACATAAATGAACAAACATGAATAACCATCTTTCGTGTACATTCCGTTCGTTTATAACCAAGTATATTTATTTTTACAGATAAGAATCAAACGGTTTCTTCTTACAGTGATTTAACGGATTACTAAATCTAAGGATGCATATAAATTATTATTTTACATATTAAAAGCCATTGCAACTTATGAACACATTTTGATCCGGCTCCAATACTAGGTATTTCGCAGCCGAGTGGATTTGAGATCACTGTTGTTATCTTCCAACGCATGTTTTTTACTTACTGTAATATATTTCCTCCACCTGCTCCCCACCGTCTTTTAGCCATAAATTCATTCCATCTAACTCGATTTGTGTTTTTCTTTTTTGGATTCTTGACTTGAATTTCTTGATTTCATGTGTCTGTTCCTTCTCTATTTGATTAGGGATCCTCTGGATTCATTGAAATCATTTCCTTTGAAGAGTGGAGTGAAGTGAGATGCTTGTGCGGGTTCCTACATGTGGGCTTCCTTCTCTATTCAATTTGATTTTGGATTCAGCTTCTACGCTAACACTTCCAAGATTTGGAAACTGGGTGATAGTCTTGTCGAACCTCATATCATTTGTTGTTCTCCAAAGTTTCTAGGTCACAGATTCTCAAAAAATTTGCAAACATGTCTACAAAAATTAAAGGTCAAAGAGAAGGTTTTTACCAGTAGTAGTGATTTCTATCACAATTTATAATTCCTTTTATTCCCCTTTTAAAGATTGAGCAGGAGGTTATTAGTTGAAAGGGTGATCTAATAATTGCTTTAGTTATAATTCCTTTTAATCTAATCCTAAACACCTCCTATGTCTCCTAGTGAGACTTGAACCCATGACCTCTCCTTTAGTAAGTTGAACTTGTAAATTGTAATATGATTGATGTTTTGTGTTGATATGGTTTCCTTTGTGTAAGTTTCCTTTGTGTAACAGTCAGGGTTTCGAAGAGTCTTACATATATGTCATTGCAATGTCTTCAGACCATGAATCATACGATTTTGATGTTGAATTCCTTGAAATCGACCCTCCATTCATTATGGACGGGTTAGCACGTTTCCGGAAAATAATTTTCGTATTGATTGACGTTTAATAGATATATTGGTTGTGTAAATTACAATACAAGCAAGTGTTGGGAAAGGGGGCTTGCAAAAAGGTGTATCCTTCTCACTCATTTTTTCTATCTTCCAAATAAAAGCTACATATAGGCTGCCTATTTGTCACACCCCCAAACCTGAACGGCGGAAACGTTCAGGGGCGGAGGACGTCATGTACAATATCATAACAATTGAATAGTAAAGAAAGTACACACAACCATCATATACATAATTAAAAAGTTTACATGATTGTAGTATTACATGTTTGCAAAAGTCTATTACAATATGATGTCCAAAAGATTAAACTAACGCATGAGCATAAGTCTTCAAAAGCAGTTGCTAACCTAATTTAGCGATTCCCTGAGAGTACAAGTTATTTCAAAGAAAAAGTTTCAACATTTAAGTTGGTGAGTTCATAACCTGTTATTTGTGCAAATGAATGTCATTTGAAAAGTCCACATTAGATTCCATAAAATCCGATATTTTCTTAAGAATGATGTTGTAAAACGTTATTGTACAAAATGAATGTATTTGAACCAGGAAAATCTGATATTTTCCTAAAAGTGAGGTGTAGTCATATATGAACCAAGACTATGAATGAGTTGGGTTTTGAGCATTCTAACACTCCTATGGTGTACATGCAACCCTATAAACCTTGGATCTATGTTTTCTCTAAAATACATGCAAATAAGAATTTCCAAAGTTTACATCCTAACTAGCATGGCATGGGGAACTTGAATCATAAAAGTACTAGTAGAATGACATACCTTTTAGTAGTGGTTGATTCCTTGGAATTTGATTGCCTAGAACCAATAGTGTGGAAGCCTCAAATGGAAATCACAGATCACCACAAACTTTGGAAAACTCTTGAGAGAATAATGTGCACTCTTGAATTTGGCCACCACTCTTGTTCACACACAACTAGTGTCAAATCAAGTGCCAAGGACTCCTTTATATAGTGTGGAGGATTAGGGTTACATCCATGTAAGCCCTAACACCCATGACACTTCCTTTCCAAGGATCCATGGGTTAAAAGCTCCATGGACCATCCATGGACTCCCATGCAAGTCTAGCCCATTCGAAATGAGTATTATCCCACACTATATAAATACAAGAGCCCATATTTAATTAGTCACCTTTTTTTATCACTAAATTAATTCTAAATTAATTTATGATCAATACTAATTAAATAATATGATATCACATTAATATATTATAACTTATAATATATTAACAAATCATAAATATATTATTCTCAAAAGGTTATCCAAATTGTTTAGGTGAAGTGCAACCCAAATGGACCATGTCGGGTCGGGTCAAGTGTGTCTCAAATATTGTTATGTACTTAGACACCTTATCCAACAGTCTCCTACTTGGATAAGTCTAATAACTATATTTGCAGATATGACTTCGGGACCCAATCGAAAATTGTAGCTCTCAAAACTCTGTTGAACTATGAAGCGTCATTTTAGATAAGTGATCATATAATCCTCTGTTCTAGATATCAGTCGAACAAATACATGGAACAATGTCTTACTTATTGTCCAGCAGTTTGTTTCTCGATTTCTAATTTGTTTGACATAGAACTTAAGTGAACAGATCAACTTAGTTCTGAATGGGCCCGGTACATGGGTCAACACAAAATCATCGAGGGGGCTATATATCGCTTCTAATCAAAGAAGGAACAAATAAACTTTGACTCATATGCTTGTTCTACTACTTGTTGAATTATACACAAAGGCACGTTTTATAACATCGTGTTACCAATGCGTTTACGTACAATCAATGTATAATCAACTCATAGGCAACAAGTTATATCTCTAGGTTTGAAGACTTATATGATATTACCGTCTCACGATCACTCGAGATAAATTCCATGAACTGATGCAAGTGAGCGTGGGTTTATTCCAATACTCAAAACTTATGAGCACTCATGAATGTTGTAGCAACCATTGCTAAGGCTAAAAACCTTTAGTCATCTACAATCCCAATTCATGACAGTCTTAATTCATACCTACTTCTGACGTATGACTGACTGTGGGAGTTTGAATAACTTAGTCATTCGGAAGGAATAGCCTAGTTATTATGGAAGTCAAAACATGCAAAGTGAAACACAAGAATAATTGAATCTAATATGGTCTCATCACTTATGAATATAAATAAAACACCTTTTATTCATCACCATATTGATTACACATTATTCTGTTTCGATTTATCAACTTAACACTTGAATTAAAACAATAGTTGTCCCATGCTCCAAGTATGTACACTATGTTTTTCTAAACAACAGTTATGCCATACTCCAAGTATGAAAACTATGTTTTTCTATGATCTTTACTTTGTGAATTAGATCAATTGAACATGATTCCAATGATGTTCATTCATAATCCTAAATCCTTACCGTAAATATAAGAATATCAAATTCTTGTCATTTACGGTATCTGTTAGATTCTAAACTCATATGCATTGTTCCTCTTCCAATGACTACGCACAAAAGTTATAGAGACCTGGAAACAGATATTACAAAGTATTCCAGTGGAGATCAATTCCTTGAAAACGAAGTCTCACATTCAAAGTACATTCCTTTGAATATCCTTCTTGCATAAAAGTTTCTAACTTTCTCATAGATTCTTAAAATCCAACTCCCAATATGGAAAACATTTCCATATTCCCATTTTGACTATCACTTCTGAACATGAGCTACCTCTTTTTAGAATATGTCAATATGGCCCTTTCCAAAATTTAACATTATACTTCCAACAGTCCATGAGAAACCAATCTTAGGTAAACCTCAGTTTGTTCTCGACAATTGTTTAATCCTTTCAGTCATATCCGGTTCTATTCCTTTTTCCTCTTAATGCTCTAAGCATTTTTTGAAAAATTTAAAACGGATAGATATTGTAGCACATGTGATCAATCCTATATCCGAGGTATATGGGACAAGATTCATGATGTCTCACATAAAGACGTGATACTAGATCAGTCTTTTGCTATAATGTTTTATTTGCCATGTTTTCAAAAATCAACAATGAAGAAGGATGTCGTAATCATAATCAAAATTTGAGAACGCAATATCTATAGAGTTCCCTCATGTTGAACCATTCCAACATAAAAATCATATATATATATATATATATATATATATATATATATATATATATATATATATTCTTGACTAAAGATGATTAAAATCTCAAACTAAACTTTTATCATTGAAAGGAAGTATAATCTCCTCTCCTTTAATTATAGCAAAACAACCTTTTTCCAAGCGAAACTTTGTTTTCTATAATTAACAATACTTATCATTATGCTCCCACTAGAATAATAATTATTTAACATAACAATTATGCTTCCACTAGAGTTGACATATACTTAGAAATCGATTTATAGAAATCAAAATTTTATTGACTTTCATCACCAAAGTTCAGACTTCGGATACGAGATGCTTCGACAAAACTTTATCTAAGCTACTCAGACTCATACATCTTTCTTAGATAGCTCACATGTGTGTCTAAACAATTATAAAGAGGGATGCCGTAATCATAATGTTTAGACCTTTTTTGCCATTTATCACAAGTCCATATTAGTATGTCGGTTAACCACACATGCTCCACTAACGACTTTGAGAATGCAAATATCACAATTGCTATCTACTTAGTGAAAGTGTTTCCTCACCATCATTTTCATGAATCAGAAAGAAACCTTATGACACTTAGATTTTATGGTGTATGTGTTCCTATCCATGTGAATTTGTCAAAACCATAGTTACACGACAAGGTCAGTGACAAACTCAAACGCATATGGATTGAACTTGTTCAACCTTGATTTCTTGCCTCTTGGTAGCACAAGGTCCCACCATTGCTTCCAAGTTGTTATGTACACAATTGAGAACTCACAGAACTCACATACATAGTCAACTTTACCAGAATAGGAACATAAACAAGAATAATGTCAACACGATATGTTTCTCTTTGTCCAGAACCATTCCTTAATTAGCTCTTGAAACTTTCAAGACCTTTAAGACTGCCACTATCCTCTAGACATATAAGTTTCTCTTTGTCAAGAACCATTCCTTGACAACCAAACAAATATTCAAGAGTCAGTGCGGATTCTTATCAAGATAAACACTTCACACAGTTGGCCTTAGTTGGTCTTTGTTTTATCCAAAACATCACAACTTACCAATTTCAAATGTACAAGAGTAGAAAACATTTTACTCTTACATTTGACAAGTGTTATAAACCTTCTTTAAGATGTGTCACTCAAGTTACAATCTTGGAGTATGACTCTAAGACTTGTTTTGGAACAAAGTATGACTAATCTTCTCGATTTTAACCACTTCAATAATTCATGACTCCTCTTCTTAGCCATAAGAATGCACTAAGATGTACCTAGAGGATGAATTATGATATGGTCTCAAAATCATTAAGATGATCATAAAACATGATGCTAAAGTACTCTCCCATCTTTTCTGATTTGAGAAACTTTTATCTTTCTGGCAAATTTGATTCTTCCCATTCGTTCTGCCATACATCGAAACTTTTCCAATGTTTCAGAGTTATACTTCAACTATTAAGTATAACCATATTTAATAAACTTTAGTAAACCATGACAAACAGTCATATCGATCTTTTTGTGGTGGTCTTGGCCAGCACACACCCAGTGTGCCCGATCCTTTTAGTCTTTCACCTAACTCACATATACATGTGGTCTGGGAATTAGTCTTAACTTTCCAAAAAAGAAAATTCCCATTTACCATGTGATACAAACTGCATGATTCCAAGTTTCGTCCAATTGAAACTTGGGTGATGAGAATCTTTCCTTATTTGGTAAATTTAGATACTACCACAGATGAAAGAATCAAATTCATTATTGCTAGAAACATACACACATTAACTTTCCATAAATAACATTGCAAGGAGATATAAAATGAAGTAAAACAAAAATTTTATTCATTTATTAAATGAGGAAAAACATTTTCCTTACAATGAAACTTTAAATGGAAACTATGCTATTACATATTTCCTAGCAAACTATCATAACTCCTAAGAAGTAGCTCACGAATCCGATCTTCGAACCATGCGATTGAATCCATTTTCGCGATCAGATTCAACATCCTCTTCTTTTAAGCTTCCTTCCCTTTGCTTGATCCTACATAACATCAAAATGCAACCCAGTCACATCATGTATTAAGAATCAATAATTATGAAGTTAACAGAGTTAGATAATGGACTTACCTGAAGCAGAACCATACATTTTGACTAAAGATCTCAGGTAGTTAGGGCAACTTTGATTCCAATGTCCCTTTCCTTGGCAAGAGAAACACACAGGTTCATCTGAGCCAGCACATAGAGCAGTCTCAGAAATGGCATTTCCCTTATGATCATCACTTTTAACCATGGCCAATTCCTTCCCTTTAGGAGAAGTAATCATTTATGGGATGTCCATATCAACTTGGGAGGCAGACCTTCCAATCAAAGTTTCTCGACCATTGCGCCAAATCATTGTTGATTCAACAACAATCAACAATTAGGTAAGATATGTTAGGGTCATGTCGAGATCTGTCACATAGTAGTCTTTAACAAAATCACTATATGACTCAGGAAGTGATTGAAGAACCCAGTCAATAGCCAACTTCCTTGGGAACCCGACACCTATCATCCTTAGCCTATCAATGTGTTCTTTCATCTTCAAGACATGTGCACACTGTCTTTACATCCTTGTGTTTACTATCCAATAGGACTTAAGTGAGTTCGAACTTTTCAAGTCTTCGAGCTTGTGGGTCGGGGAGAATAATTGGATGAGGTGGAGGAAGTGAAGCATGATGTTTTGGGACATCATCTTCAAGATATTTGGGAAGATCATACTTGTCTGAACTTGACATCTACAATGGGAGAGATTCAAGTCGGTTGATTTAAAAAATCCTTAATATAACACCCAATATGAAATATTAAGGCTAGGACCCAACACAATATTTTATAAGTTGGAAGAGAGATGTCGTAATCCAAGCTAAAGAATATTTGAAGGTAGGTGAATGACGATTCACCAATTTCCACCATGAAAACGAAATAAAATTAGGTTTTAATTGGATTTGAAAACTCCTAGATCTTTTGAGATTCATTGAACTTTTCAATGGCATGTTTCAATCTCGATTGTGCCCTTCAGATTTTGTGACTGGGATGCTGAGGATCACAAAACAAGGTGTGAATAACCATGCAAATTCACTTGGTACCCTTAATATTATCACCTAATCGATGTGCCGGTTAACAACACGCGCTCCACCGATCTATGATAAACATTAAGTCACCCTTTTCCATCCTTACTAGTCCAAGTTAGTGTGCCGGTTAACCACACACGCTCCACCAACGACTTGGTAAGGTGCAAAGTGTAAATTTCATGGGTTAGCACCAAATTCACATTTTCCTAAAGTAACTAAGATTGGGATTTGTAAAAGGTTTAGTTACTTTGTTTCATCATTATACTTTTAATGAGAATTATAGTCCTTGTCCTACCCGTTCTGCTAACAACCCTCCACCAGTCAAGGAAGCGGTGGGTGAGAGTGAACACCCATTAAGTTGTCATTTTATAGGCAACAACCTTATACCCCCTTATAGATCGGCTTCGTGAATGAGGCCTACTAGCAGTAAGACTGACTTGCTCTTATACATATATATATATATATATATATATATATATATATATATATATATATATATATATTATTAACCTATAATACTATAAAGTATAAGGGTTTTTAAAACTATAGGGGTTGGAACTAAAGTGTGTGTGAGACTTTAAAAATTCCAAAACTTGAGGGAAAGTTTTGAAAAATTCAAGAACTTTTGGATTTTCATAACTTACGAGTTTAATGAAGGTTTAAAAAAAACTTTTAATGAAGAGATTCTTGGTCATCCATAACTTGAGGACAAGTTATGGAGTCCACAAAACTATTTATGATGAAAAAGTCTCTTCAACTAATGTAACCTATGGTTTTTAATGGACTTTAAGAGAGAAAATTTTGGTAATCCATAAATTGAGGAAAAATTATGGATTCCATTAAAAGACATCCAGATGAAGAATTAACTAACAAACAATTTGCAAATAATTCCTACGATCTAACAAAACTCATAAGTTCATGAACATCCATATCAACAATTTCAAGAATCATATGAACACATACAAAACTTTAAATTTTGATAATAGCCTTTGAAATTAGATTAGCATAATCATTACAACATCAAAAACAGGTTTTATAAGTCCAAAACAGTTTTGTGTAATGATTCTAGTCCAATTCCAACTTAAAAACTCGAAAAACTGGACTCTGGGCCTCCTACTTGTCGAGTACATGAACCCACTCGATGAGTAGGATGAAGATATGCTTGGACTCGTCGAGTCCCCCCATGGACTCGGCGATTCCACAGTCCAGACATCAAGATTTTTCGATTTTTCAAGTGATTACATCAAGTATTCAAGAAAACAACCCTAGTCTCTGATACCACTATTGGGTTTTGAGCATTCTAACACTCCTATGGTGTACATGCAACCCTATAAACCTTGGATCTATGTTTTCTCTAAAATACATGCAAATAAGAATTTACAAGGTTTACATCCTAACTAGCATGGCATGGGGAACTTGAATCATAAAAGTGCTAGTAGAGTGACATACCTTTTAGTAGTGGTTGATTCCTTGGAGTTTGAGAGCCTAGAACCTATAGTGTGGAAGCCTCAAATGGAAATCACATATCACCACAAACTTTGGAAAACTCTTGAGAGAATATGCACACTCTTGAATTTGACCACCACTCTTGTTCACACACAACTAGTGCCAAATCAAGTGCCAAGGACTCCTTTATATAGTGTGGAGGATTAGGGTTACATCCATGTAAGCCCTAACACCCATGACACTTCCTTTCCAAGGATCCATGGGTTAAAAGCTCCATGAACCATCCATGGACTCCCATTCAAGTCTAGCCCATTCCAAATGAGTATTAGCCCACACTATATAAATACACGAGCCCATATTTAATTACTCACCTTTTTAGCACTAAATTAATTCTAAATTAATTTATGAACAATACTAATTAAATAATATGATTTCATATTAATATATTATAATTTATAATATATTAACAAATCATAAACATATTATTCTCAAAAGGTTATCCAAATTGTTTGGGTGAAGTGCAACCCAAATGGACCATGCCGGGTCGGGTCAAGTGCATCTCAAATATTGTTATGGACTTAGACACATTATCCAATAGAATGTAAGTAAATATGCCAAAGTTATAATGAATGTGTATAGTTTTATCATTTAATAAAACTATAAAAAGGTTGAAATGATATGTAAAAGCAACTGCAATATTACTTTTCCCATAAAGATGAGTTCCATAATACTTGTCTATCCTGTGAGTTTTCAGAACCATACTGAGATAAATTTCCCTGTAACGACGTTCTTCAGGCTTCAGAATGATATGATAATTGTCACCTCTTGGACTGTAGCTAACAATCAAGGTGCAGGATCATCAGTCCCGTATAGATCTATACACACTTATCACGTTCTCCGGGAGGAGATTCTGGTTATAAAAAAGGGCTTGATGTATACCTTGATTGGTACGATGAAGACGAACGACTCACATATTCTCAACTAAGTCACATATTTTGAAATGAATAATGTTATGATGAAACGGTTACCCATGTTTATGATATGTTATATGAACACATAAATGAAACATAGTTTGTTATATATATATATATATATATATATATATATATATATATATAAACATGTTTTATTCCTCAAGGGCAAAATGGTATCGTCAGATGTTTTGCATGCTAATGTTTTCGTATGATAGTTATAAATCACATATGATTGATTATATAATGAAAAGTATAGCAAAAGATTGATGTCTTTCACACAATTTTGACCGTGTGTTTACTTGTATTCCCCCCCCCCCCCACCTAAAAGTATTTAAAAGTAGTTAAAAACGTATTTAAAGTGTGTTTGTAGGGGTATGAACTCACTTGGTAGTAGTGAAGATTCGGTGAAAACGATGCTTTGTTCGGGCAACACTTAGAACAAAAAGAAGTCGGTTTCTCGGAAATCTCAGGGCTTCGAACTTCCAGAAGAGCTTAGTTATGAAACCGGGATGTCGGGATAGTCTCGAGAGGGTAGAAGTATGATATTTGGGAGAGAAAGTTAAGAATTAGCAACCAAAACCCGGAGCCTTCACATCCTTTTTAGCGGGGCGTTCCCTCGTACGCAGCGCGTTCCGGAGCCTAGTCCGTCATTGCTTATGTAACCTCGGATTGGATGGCGATGGGACTCGGTTCTGATCTGCGAACGCGGGGCGTTCCCTTCGGACCAGCCTCGAGGTGTGTGCCCAGTTCTTTAAAATTCCATAACTTTTGCGTACGAGCTCTGTTTTTTATGTTTTTTATATCCACGCGTAGGTGAGATTATGCTCTACAATGTTCGTTTAGAATCCGTCGGCTAATTTTTAATTTATTTTTAATATTATATTTTTAACAGGCCGGGACTAGAAAAGTCCGTTAAAAATCCATAACTTTTTCATCCGATGTCCGTTTTTGTCTGTCTTTTTTACCGTCGTACTACTATTGTCGAGATCTTCGCTTCTTGTTTAGGTTGCGTTGGCTAAAAGTCGCTCGATCTCTATTTCGAGATCTTAGTTGTCTACTCTATATCCGAAACTTAGGAATATCATAACTTCCTCATACGAAGTCAGATTTGAAGGTTATTTTTATGTACGTTTATGGTTTTGGGATATCTACGACTTTCATTTAGATACATATTGTTAAAAAGCATTTTATTGGAATTTCCTGTTTTCTACTTAACAGTGTTTTACCGGTTTTGTTGCGGATCTTCGATTAGTCATAACTTCTTCGTTATAACTCGGATTTAGTGTTCCTTATATTTTTGGAAACCTTGTTACGATATCTACCACTTAGTACATCCCAATTATGGTTATTGAACAAATTTATTTTTGACCTTATTTTTGCTGGTGTTACATTATCCCCCCGTTAGAGAGAATTTTGTCCCAAAATTCACATTTTGACTGGGACTTCAATTTTTGAGGAAAGATGTGTGTGTACTTCCGTTCCATTTGAATTTTCTTGTTCTCTAGTAGGCCTAGATCCTAGCGTGGGTGTTCCTACGGACCTTCATTACTCCGTCTACTGCTTCGACCGGTAGAGGTCGTGTGGATTTGAGTTTGTTTGACTATGTTCATCTAAATGTTAGCATTGTTCACTCATAATGCAGGTCGTTTCGTTTTGAAGTTTATGGTTGAATTATTACCTGGTCCGATTATCACTGCCTTGTGTATACATGTTGCATACACATTTGCAGTGATAGGTTAACCGTAATCATTCCTACCCTCTGTGTTTGAACTTGACTCATCGTACGTGTGCTATTCCTAAATAGTCTGTCGGTAATAATTTGGGAAGGTTGCAAAGGATATAGTACTCCTCACATGAGTGTTATGGGATTTTGAAACTAAAAATGATTTGGTAGTTGTGTCGGGTTTGTCGTTATAAATCAATAGAGTTTCGTTAGCCAACGGTGAAAGTCGTGTACTTCTGGGGTGTGATTTGGTGTTCTTCGTTTTATGTTTAAAAACTATTGGGTAGATTAGAAGGGCATGGTACCTCTCGCATGGGTATTTCGGAAGGGTTTTATCGTGGGATTACGTCTATCTGATTTGCGAGGTAGCATTTTTCAGCTATAGGGTTAAAGAATAAAACGGTGGTAAAACTTCGACAAAGTTTCCAAGTTCAATAACATTGAACTTCCATAGATTAAGTCAACAAGGATAGTGTAGTGAGTCGCTAAAACAGTTTACGACATGAACTGTTTACATAGCCCGAATCATGGATTGATAATGATGATCTTTAAAGGAAACAAGAAGTTTGTCATAATAGTTGGTATAGAGGTTACATAGAATTCGGAAAATTCGACCATGGCTTAGATCTACAACATACCACACAGGGAAAATTTGACAGCATAGAGGTCTAGTGAAATAGAAATTTCTAGATAGGGAGGTTTACATGAAAAGAGTACTACTTGGTGTACGCACAAAGGTTATTCCACAATCCAAAAGAAAGGGCGAGTAGCATTTCTTCTTCTTGTGATGGGAACTGTTCGGATGAGCCTTTAGTTCTGCCAACTGACGCTCCATCCTGCGCATACGATTTTCATACATTGCCTGGTTTCGAATTTTCTGACTGCAGTTTGAGTTGTAGTTAGCTCTCTCTGTATAGCTTCATTGTGATTCATGGTTCTCCTATGAGCTGATTCAAATTGTCGGATGTGAACTGTATTGACTCCTATGTTTGCATCATTCTCTTCCGTTCATTGGATAGTTGCCCTTCCTTGCTCATCATTGCGAGCAATTCAGCGAATCAGTATAGGAAGGACTGTGAAATCCTGATCGAGGATTAGGATTTTGGATCGGAGTTACTGACGGTAAGTTATTGGCTTCGGGGTTGGTGTCGGAGTCTTCTTGTATTTCTCCCTTGAATCCTTCCATAATTTCCTCTGGATCCTCCTCCGGATCATCTACTACCCATCCTCTATTGCCTTGGTTCGGGTAGTAGGGGTCCCCTGGTAGATGGTATCTGACCATTGCGTCTGTGCGAGAATAAGGGTATATAAGAATTGTCTAGAACTAAGGCACATAAGGTTGAACCTCAAAGAAAAACTATTGTGTGCATAAAATACTCGTATAGTATTCTAAATATTATGTTTGATTCTAAGGTTTATAAGTTTGGTAAGTTTTAGACTTGTTGTCCACTGTAGCTATCCCCTGGCATATGTTGGTCGGCTCTCAGACAAATACAGTTAATCAGGCTATATTCATCCCAGTCCCGATTACATATTCCAAGGCATAGCTGGATTGCACAACTCATCTATAATACTTCTATATTGTTGTCATTATGATACTGACCCTGTTATATAATACATGCACGTATACTTTTGTAAAAGATTTATTTTAAAAATTATAACTCTTAGTCAGAGTGTTTTTGCCCAATTGTGTTTATAGTTGTATATAAAAAATGGTTTTGATATATTTAGTTCACTATAAACAATGCTCTGATACCAATCTGTCACACCCCCAAACCTGAACTGCAGAAACGTTCGAGGGCGGAGGACGTCATGTACAATATCATAACAATTGAATGGTAAAGAAAGTACACACAACCATCGTATACACAATTGAAAATTTTACATGATTGTAGTATTACATGTTTGCAAAAGTCAATTACAATATGATGTCCAAAAGATTAAACTAACGCCTAAGCGTAAGTCTTCAAAAGCAGTTGCTAACCTGATTTAGTGATTCCAAGTTATTTCAAAGAAAAAGTGTCAACATTTATGTTGGTGAGTTCATAAGTTGTTATTTGTGCAAAAGAATGTCATTTGAAAAGTCCGCGTTTGTTTCCAGAAAATCCAATATTTTCTTGAGAATGATGTTGTAAAATGTTATTGTACAAAATGAATGTATTTGAACCAGGAAAATCCTGTATTTTCCTAAAGTGAGGTGTAGTCTTTTATGAATCAAGACCATGAATGTAAGTAAATATGTCATACTTATAATGAATGTGTATAGTTTTATCATTTAATAAAACTATAAGAAGCTTGAAATGATACGTAAAAGCAATTGTAATATTACTTTTCCCGTAAAGATGACTACCATAATAGTTGTCTATCCTGTGAGTTTTTATAACCATACTGAGATAAATTTGCCTGTAACGACGTTCTTCAGGCGTCAGAATGATATGATAATTGTCACCTCTTGGACTGTAGCTAACAGTCAAGGTGCGGGATCATCAGTCCCGTATAGATCTATACACACTTATCACGTTTTCCGGGAGGAGATTCTGGTTATAAAATAGGGCTTGATGTATACCTTGATAGGTACGATGAAGACGAACGAGTCACATATTCTCAACTAAGTCACATATTTTGAAATGAACAATGTTATGATGAAATGGTTACCCGTGTTTATGATATGTTATATGAACATATAAATGAAACATACTTTGTTATATATATATATATATATATATATATATATATATATATATATACATTTTTTCTTCCACAAGGGCAACATGGTATGGTGAGATGTTTTGCATGCTAATGTTTTCTTATGATAGTTATAAATCACATATGATTGATTATATAATGAAAAGTATAGAAAAAGATTGATGTTTTTCACACGATATTGATCGTGTGTTTACTTGTATTCCCCCTAAAAGTATTTAAAAGCAGTTAAAAATGTATTTAAAGTATGTTTGTAGGGGTATGAACTCACTTGGTAGAAGTGAAGATTCGGTGAAAACGATGCTTTGTTCGGGCAACACTTTGACCGGAAAGAAGCCGATTTCTCGGAAATCTCGGGACTTCGAACTTCTGTAAGATCTTAGATATGAAACCGGGATGTCAGGATAGTCTCAAGAGGGTAGAAGTGTGAAATTTGGGAGAGAAAGTTGAGAATTAGCAACCAAAACCCGGAGCCTTTGCATCCTTTTTATAGGGCTAGAAGAGGCCTCGAACGCGGGGCGTTCCTGCGAGGTACGCGGGGTGTTCCCTCGTATGCAGCGCGTTCTGGAGCCTAGTGTGTCACTGCTTACGAACCTCGGACTGGATGGCGATGGGACTCGGTTCTGATCTGCGAACACGGGGCGTTCCCTTCGGACCAGCCTCGAGGTGTGTGCCCGGTTCTTTGAAATTTTGTAACTTTTGCGTACGAGCTCCGTTTTTAATGTTTTTTTATATCCACGTGTAGGTGTGATTATGCTCTACAATGTTCGTTTAGACTCCGTCGGCTAATTTTGACTTTATTTTTAATATTATATTTTTAACAAGCCAGGACTAGAAAAGTCCGTTAAAAATCTATAACTTCTTCATCCGATGTCCGTTTTCGTTTGTCTTTTTTACCGTCGTACTACTATTGTCGAGATCTTCGCTTCTCATTTAGGTTGCGTTGGCTAAAAGTCGCTCGATCTCTATTTCGAGTTTTTAGTTGTCTAATGCTATATCCGAAACTTAGGAAAATCATAACTTACTCATACGAAGTCAGATTTGGACGTTAATTTTATGTACGTTTACGGTTTTGGGATATCTACGACTTTCATTTAGATACCTAAGGTTAAAAAGCATTTTATTGGAATTTCGCGTTTTCTACTTAACAATGTTTTACCGGTTTTGTTGCAGATCTTCGATTGGTCATAACTTCTTCGTTATAACTAGAATTTTAGTGTTCTTTATATTTTTTGAAAACTTGTTACGATATCCACCACTTAGTACATATCAATTATGGTTATTTAATAACTTTATTTTCGAACTAATTTTTGCTCGTGTTACACTATTGATATTGGATGTATAACTCAAACTACTTATATGTCAACTCCATAGTTGTTATGAATTTTACATCTAATTACAATAAATATTGCAATTTAGGTTGAACTATGTAAACTAGTGCAAATATAGAAATATCGTTGCAAAATTACTTCCACCAAGAAATTACTAAATTGGTTCATTCTTGCAGATTATAGTGTTACCTTTTTATGTCTACGAGAATTGTGGTTTGTTTGTCACAAATGCCGAATATGATGTTCTTTATTTTTTGAGTTGAATAGTATTTAATGGCAATAAAATAAATTATATGATATATATGATAAAATCCTTGATCATATATGCGATATTTTGATATGGTACATTTGATGAGCCGGAAGGAATCAAAGTAGCTTGGAACCAAATAAAGATTTCTGATTACTAAGAGTCCTACATCTATTTGGTTTTTAAGCAGACTAAAAAACTTTCTATTGAGTTTAATCTTGTAAGATGACCTAAATATTTCTGATTATGGTTTATTAATAATTGATAGTTAATCATATTAAAGTGTAGGAGCTATATATATATATATATATATATATATATATATATATATATATATATATATATATATATATATATATATATATATATATATATATATATATATATAAACAAGATCGGACGAGGACTTTTTTTAAAGTGAGGACTCGTGAGCACACTTTAAAAAAATGAAAAAAATAAAATCTAAATAAATATTAATCATAAAATCGAGCATAGTAACATACGGAGAGAAAAAAAAATTTGGAAGCTTGGAACCAAATAAAGATTTCTGATTACTAAGAGTCCTACATCTATTTGGTTTTTAGGCAGACTAAAAAACTTTCTATTGAGTTTAATCTTGTAAGATGGCCTAAATATTTCTGATTATGGTTTATTAATAATTGATAGTTAATCATATTAAAGTGTAGGATATATATATATATATATATATATATATATATATATATATATATATATATATATATATATATATATAAACAGGATCGGACAAGGACTTTTTTTTAAAGTGAGGACTCGTGAGCACACTTTAAAAAAATGAAAAAAATAAAATCTAAATAAATATTAATCATAAAATCGAGCATAGTAACATACGGAGAGAAAAAAAAAATTTGGAAAATTTTTTTTGGATCATTAAATTTGAAGCATTGATCATTTTTAAAATTGAAGCATGGATTATTTTTATGATCCATGATTCAATTTTCAGGATGCAAAAAAAAAAATTTCAATTTTTTTCTCGAATACAGTACTATGCTCGATTTTATGATTTGTATTTTTTTAGATTTTTTTTCAATTTTTTAAGGTGTCCTCATGAAACCTCACTTTAAAAAGAGTTTTCACTGGAAGCGGACACTATATATATATATATATATATATATATATATATATATATATATATATATATATATATATATATATATATATATATATATATATATATATATATATATAGACACACACATTCACTGACGGTATATTGTGAAAATTTTACATTTTAAAGTTCACTTTAAAATGGTTGTTTTTGTTGATGAAGATGGTAATCTTTTTTGATTTAGAGATGATGAACACATGGCTACTAGTGCCAAAAATGAACCTCATTCCAGTGCTAACAAGTTTAACACTTCAATACATGAGATAAGATAATAGAAACCTTACTGAGTTAAATAAATGCTCCCCTAATCTTGAAGTTTTTAACTTGATAAGTGTAAAAGGACTCAAATTACCAATAATGATCAACCTTATCAACCTTAAAAACATGTCATTGGAGTCTAGAAGAATCACCATCATGTTTATGTCTCTTCACCCCGAACCTCATGTCATTTCGACTATACCGTCTAAGTCCTGTTGCACTCTATTTTCGAACACCTATGTTGTGTGAATTGCATTTTCCTTTTAATAGTATGGTTGCGTTCACAACCACAAAATTTGAGAATTTGAGAACAATAAGGCGCGAGTCCTCATGCATGAACTCCTTACTTACTAAGATTACATTTACACAACATGTCTTTCTAAAGGCCATGGAAGAGACTGGCAAAATTAAGCTTTTTGGTATAAAGCCAACTTTGATTGAAACTACTCTTTGTAGAGATTGGAAGCATTTATATAAAGAAGAAAGGTATAATTCAATTATTCTTCAATCATTATTTTGCCAACATGGAATGTAATCACCCATTGCATTCTAGTACTTTTTCATATATTATTATTCAATTATTGTTTTTCCAACATGGAATGTAATCACCCATTGCATTCTAGTACTTTTTCATTCCATTCCAGTCATCAAAGATGAATGGAATTGGTTTTTTTTATAATGTTTCTATATAGGTTGCAGGCTGAACGTAACAGACTACAAAAGGAAGTTCCGTTATCATATTATTCTTAATGAGTTAAAGCATGCAAAAAAGGACACATCATGTGAAGTTGCTGTGAAATCGATGTTGAATATCACATAATGATGGGTATTGATCATCGTATTGCTAGAGATCTATTATAACTAGTTATAAGGATGCAAGAAGATCAGATTAAGTAAAGTAGTTTTTTTCAATTATAATTTACTTCAAGATGTTATTTCTTTTCGACTTAGTGGAAATAATGAGTTAATTTAATAAGCTACATATAAGTGTTTCTTTATTACTTAATGCATAATTAATGACTTACTTAAAAATTTTACAAATTTTCCCTTGGTTTGTAGCATGGGGTTCAGATTTAGTTCATCAAACAGTGAACTCCATTCAAGATCCATATGAAGTGATTGATTTCAACAGACCAGATTCTCTTGACATACACCCAATGGTTTAGCTTATTTTTAAAAGGTTAGTACATTTTAGAATCTATATATAATTTGTCATTTATTAAGCTAACAGTTAATTTCATAAGTATTTGTTTTTTATTGATTCCCTAATGCATTAAACAGAACAAATATATAACATAAAAGGAGGAAAATGATAAAATATTGGCCTTAGAGAATGGTTGAAAAAGTAAAGGTAATAAGTTAGTTTCTATTATTTATTTTTCTTTTCTTCAGTGCATTACTTTCTAACAGAAAGATGTTTGTTCATCGCTACAAATATATCAATAATTCATTTCATTGTTATTGACTTTTTATAAAAAAGGAAATCCCTGTATGATGAAGTTATGGCTAAAGTTGTTAACATCGGAGAAAAGGAGGCAATTTATTGGTGACTTTTACATTTTTATCTATTTTGGTATCCTTTTAGCGCTAATCACAACAAATACCATTGTTATAGCAATAACATCCTATTTTTTTATACAACAACTAAATATATCAGTATCCTTCCAAATATTTTATTTTTATGGAGGCAACTTCTTTGTGATGAGGATAAGGGCAATTGCGTCATTTTAATATAGAAACTTTTTTAGGAGAAAGTAATATTAAGTTATCATGGGACAAGTACATTGTCCATATTATTAGCAAGACTAAAGTATGTTGCTATTTATGTAATGGTTTTAAAGAAAAATGTGTAACTGTTGTTTTTTTAGGAGGGAGGTTTTCTAGGCCAACCACAACTTGATGTTGCATTTATAGGGATGGTGTAATGTACCAAAAATTATGAGTGAAAAAATTTCTTTTAAATAAATGAAAAAACCATTCATTTAACTTGAAATCCCATCAAAGTATGAAAACATGTCATAGAATCACTCGTGTACAAAACAAATCAAATCATCCAGAACATTAGTGGATGCAGTATAATCACATCGAGCTCTTCCCATTGGAATCGGAAGTATCTAAAACCATAAACATAAAGCCGTAAGCACACAACTTAGGGAGTTTTTTTTTATTAAAATACCCCACACCATACATACATATTAGCTTGAAGTTATACGAGTCTATTTCAACAATGAAGAATCTTATTTCTTTATTTGACACAATGGAGGGCATTGTTGGGTTATTTATTGTGTTGTGTCAAATTTATTATGTGCGTATTTAGTCTTTATTAACGGATTGGGTCTGTCCATCTGTCATTATGATGTTAGGGTTGGACTATTTTTAGTGCAAGCATGTATCCTTCTATGGTTAATCAAAAGTATTGCCCTACATTGCTTCTACAGAAAAGTTCTCACTGGACTCTTCTAAAGCTTTCATTATATTAAGCATTCGAAACATCTTTCATCAATGTTCTTATTGTTTGATTCACTTTACTGTTACTGAATCTATCGATCTTTAAGTTATTGATTCATCCGAGACTTAAGCAAAGCCGCATTCCCATAGTCAAGGTATGATATAACTCTAAGCAAGGACTAGAATACACATGGGAACACGAAGATCGAATGAGGAACAAGTATCCCCATTTATTTGAAAACGCCCCAATTTCATGCTAAATTTCGGAAACAAATTTCTTTTAACGGGGGAGTATGTGACAACCTAGATAATACGTCACCAACCACCGTTAATATTTAATGATAGGACGTAGAAATGTTAAGGACATCCTTGTAATCACACAGTATATTTTAATATATTCAAAAAAATTTTCCCTAATCACGTCAACCGTTAGGCTCAAAAATAAGTGTGCAAAAAGTTGTGTCACTTTGAGAGCAGGTTAACAAATTCATACTCTATATATTACTGCAATTCCAGAAATATTGATTTCGTAATAATCCGACACAGTGTGGGTGAGATATGTCATTAATGGTAAATAAATAGCTACCGTACTTAAAAATTTATAATGACGAAAACTACAAGGATATTGGTTGACTTTTGGAGAAAGTCACCAACTAGACAATTATAGTACTACGTAAAGTAGGAATTATGAGGCAAGGACCGCCTAAAACGAACGTCATATGAGAAAGTTATGATTTTTATAAAATTATAACAGTAACAAAAAACACATCGAAAAAACAAAAGTCAAAACTAGACAAAACGACCAACATGAAAGTTGTAGCAAATGACGAGACCTACACAAATACATAAGGTCTTATGAGAACGGAGGTTGTATGCGAGAGTCATGAAATTTCAATGTTTGATTTTTACCATCGTATGCGCTCGCGCGCAGAACACGAAGCGCATTGACACATGATTACATCGACATACCGGATAACATGACATGCTGAAATCAGGACACATTGCAATAGCGTGCAGTTCACGCATATTTGCGTGGCGCGTGCTACAAAACCTGCTTTAAATAGCATGTTTTGGAAGTTGTTTCTTCACTCCTCTCTTCAATTCTCTCTATATCGTTTCCCATGCCCCCGCCCCGAGCATCTTTTGAAGTTCGAACTTGTGATTTCTACCCTACCGCAACATTATTATAACTCATAGGTGAGTTCATGGCCCCGTTTTCCAAATCTTTTCGTGGGGGTGGGGGATGGGGTGGGGAATACATGTGTAAAATGCAACTTTACATATTTAATACTAATTGTTATAAGATAATTATGCTCATAACAATAGGATGATATTATGCCCGATAGTTAATCTGACCAAACTCTGTAGCAAATATTATGTCTGTTTGTTATGCTAAACCACTATGATACATAACATCATACCTAGTTGTCACGCTAGTTAGTTGCCCGAAACGTTGAAACTCATTATTTTATCCATACTTCGGATAAGCTTAGTACCGAGTGTTACTCAACCCAAATACTCGGCTACGCAAAACATGCTAATTATATATATATATATATATATATATATATATATATATATATATATATATATATATATATATATATATATATACATATCACATAAATAATATCTATAATAAGTAAAATAGTATAAATACAATGTGAATAATAACACGACCGACTAGCAGAGGACCACACTGAATGATTCATTAACACGTTGATAGATTTCCAGCTAGTGGCCGACCTATAATCGTTAATTCTTAAGTGAGCGAGAGAGATATGTATAGGTTTATACATGATTGAAACTCCCACCTGTGGTTGCTAGCTACATCCCGACGACAAGTAGAGACAGGCGTAACTTTCTAAACACAGCAAGGTGCGCTGAAGCATCTTGGATTTTCGGCATCAACAACGATGGCTCGATTATAGGAACTCATCGTAACTTGGTTAAACTAAAACTAGCTATAATAAACTACTACTAGGATCTACCCTAATTAAGTAGTTATAGTACACACAAACTCGAGGAAGCAAGTTTAAGTCAAGCAACATCTAACTATCTTAAACTACCGCTAGAATACAACCTATAGAAGTAGCGATAGTACTCACAAACTCAAGGATGTGAGTTTAGGGTAAAAAAAACTAAAATGCCTACACATGTTTTATAGAAATAAAACATGTGGACTCACAGACATTATTCTGACCTCTCAATCTACATCCATTCTCAGGAGAATGAACCTTTCTGAAGCAAGAGATAACCTCGGCGATGCAGCCCGTAGTCTATGTGCTTTACTTTTGTGCTTTGGTTTCATAATCTACTTTTACCTTGAACAATTATGTACATATTTTATTAAATGAATATATAGCTATGTTGTTTAATACATTATGCGTATTTCTCAATCTATATATTTGGTTTAAAATCCCAACATCCGAACGTCGCACATCCTGGCATTTCCGCTGCCGGCCAGGGGTATGACAATAGCACACTACGCCGCGGTTAACCTCTTACCACGCCATGGTGATGGGGTTCCCAAAGTTCTTTTCATCTTAAGACAGTCATAACTTCTTCGTTTCAACTCCATTTTTAATGATTTATATATGCACACAAAGGTATTGACAAGCCCCACATTTCTATCAAATTACTTGTGACTTAAAACCTAATGTCCTAAAAATAAAATGTAAAATTTCATTTTTAATTCAACCAAATCTTTCATTCTTTACTTCCAAAAGGCAATCAATATCAAAAGTGCTTCAAAATAACATCAGAGTAAAAAAAATAGATGCGATGCATTCATGTTGGGACCTTCCCATTAGAACCAGAAGTACATAAAACATTTAATCATAAAACCGTAAGCACAAAGCCTAGTCAGTTCCCCAAAATAACACGTGTCATAAATATCATTGGGCCCGCCCTAAGGGTATATACTAAACCCATGTGAATCTTATGATCCAACCGTAGCCTTACAATGACTTTCATTGCTACATTCTAGCTGTAGTCTTTCCTTCCGTGATCCTACATGGGGTTTCCTTGATCCCGATATATATATATATATATATATATATATATATATATATATATATATATATATATATGTCTTGAGATACTTGATAGATCAGAGGGACCTAAATATGAGGTAGCCTAATGGTTAAATGTTGGTGAAGGTTAATGACTGTGAGATTTTGTATCATCCTAGGAATGACAACTTAGTGGCCGATGCTTTGAGTCAGAAGGAGATCAGTACTCCTATCATATGACTAAGCTTAAGGATGGTTATCACTTCACTGATTTTGGACTTAATCAAAGAAGCATAGATGTTGGAAAATGAAAAAACAAAGATCGGGGGTTAGATTTATTCCTTTTTTTATGGATAATTGGGGCTTGTGGACCCAGTTTGGCAAAGTGTGGGTTCCCACTTCTAGTGTCATTAGGCAGACATTATTGGAATAAGTGCACAAGTCGAAATTTTCAATCCATCCAGTGGTCACAAAGATGTAAAGAGACCTGAGACTCGACTATTGGTGGCCCTATATGATAAGGGATATAGCTTGGTATGTAAAGCGCTGCTTCACTTGCTGGAAAGTCAAGGCCAAACATCAGACACCCCATTAAAGGATGTGGTCGCTACCCATTCCCATGTGGAAATGGGAGGAAGTCACTATGGATTTCATCACTAAGTTGCCAAGGAAGGCACATAGGGTTGATTATATCTGGGTTATTGTCGATATGCTGACTAAGAGTGTCAACTTCATCCCGATTTAGGAGAGTTCATCCCTTGGGAAGTTAGCCAAGATCTACATCAAGGAGGTGATTTAAATACATGGATTGTTGGTTTCAATTATCAACAATCGAGAAGTTTGTTTATTTTACAAGTTTTGAAGTAAGTTCCACGAAGAGTTCGGTACTTGGTTGCTTTTCAGTACTACATACCACCTGCAGATTGATGGTCATAGCAAGCGGACCATTCATACACTTGACGATATGTTGCATGCATGTGTGTTGGATTTTGGTGGGAAGTGGGATACATATATTCTTTTAGCAGAGTTCACCTACAATAACAGTTACCACATCTTTTGGATCTACCCACCGAGCTAAGCTAGATGCACAAAACATTTCATGTCTCTTAGGTGTAGAAGTGTTTGGTTGATGATTCCAAAGTAGTTTCCTTGGACGACATTCAAGTTGATGAGCACTTAAACTACGTGGAGAGATCAGTTGTTGTTTTAGAAAGGAAGACAAAGACATTGCTCAACAAGTTGGTGGGTTTTCTAAAGGTGCAATGGCAACACCAGAAGGAATTCAAGTGGGCATGAAAACCTGAGGAGGATATGGAGAGAATTACTCCAAGACGTTTTAGCAACAGACTTCGAGGACGAAGTCTGATTCTAGTGGGGGGGCAGTTGTAATGCCAGGTTTTAGGTATGAATTTAACTTGGTAATTTTTGAAGTATTTGATTGGCCACGACGTGGTAAAGGGATCACTACAGCATGACATCTCTGCTTGAAACACGTGTTCCATTTGGGTCACCATGATGTGGGCATGGATTTGCCAAGACATGTTAACAGATGGATAGTAAAACCCTATTTTTTGAGCTTAAGGTCTATTTAAATGAAGCGATGGCTAGGATAAAAGAGTGTTCTTTAGAAAACTCTAGCCTCTTTACAAGCTTTGAGCTCATTTTGGTGTCTTTGGTGCATGTTGAAGGAAGAAGAAGGAAGTTTTTACGCAAGGATCAAGCAAACAACTCATCTCCATGTTTGCAATCAATCTCTGGAACTTTTGTAAGACCTTAAGACTTGATATTTTTTGTTCCTTCATTGTAGATTTAGGTTTCATTTGCATTTTTTGGATCATAGTTGTGATTGAATGGTTCTATGAGATAAAGTTCGCAACTTTATATCTCATATTGGTTCCTTGGTCAGTATATCTTCTAGATCTAGAAGTTAAATGAGTTTTAAGAGCCATGCATGAGATTTAGGCCATTTATCACAATTTTTGACCTAGTTGGGTGAAGGAGGTGCATGAGTCATTCTAACATCCGTCAAATTTAGGTCATCATAAGTCAACATGGGTCAATAAAAGTCAGTTGTGCGTATATTAGGTCAAAAAGGCGACATATGATTTTCGTAACACCCCTACGGGATTATTGAATATTATAATGAGAAGTATGCTATCTGAATCCACTATCAGATAAACGCTTTTATTGCGAACAATAACTACGGTAATGTAGTAATCCAATAAAATACACAAATATTACCGGAAATTAGGTAATGTTCATAAAATGAGGTTTACGTGTTCACAAATCCATAAACACGATTCAAACATCATATGACCAAGTATTTAGTTAATATCCCAGTGGTTTTTCTAGAAAAAGGTCATACATCAAGAAAACAGAAGTTGTCATGTTTTAACATCATATTTTATATAACGAGTTGGGAAAAACAATTAAATCATAAGGTTTTAATATTATTGTTAATAATATTAAATAACAATATTTTTATTAGTTATGAAACCTTACCTATTTCTTTTATTACATTATATAAAAACAATAAGAGACAAAATGTGTCTCCTGTTTCCCCACCATCTCCTAACACCCAACATACTTATGATCCTACTATATTATAAAATTGCTACAAACCATGCCATGAATATAATATCAAAAATCCATACAAAACTCTTATGAACTCACCAACTTAATTGTTGACACTTTTCCAAAGTACTTGTATTCTCAGGAAACCATTAAACAGGTAGTCACAAGGCTTTTGAGGATGGGACGTTACAGCGTCGTACTATTCAATTTTGTCATCATAATGTAATTAGTTTTGAAACATACAAGACTTGGAAAGAATGTAACATTCTAAATTATATTTATGATGGGGCTATTTGTTTCGATCATTATTATACATTATGTTGTGATATTGTTCCTGAAGCCATCCTCCCTCAAACGTTTCCGCCATCCTGGTTTGGGAGTGTGACAGATTGATATCAGAGCATTGTTTATAGTGAACTAAGTATATCATACCATGTAAGATATACAACTATAAATACAATGGGACTAAAACTCTCTGACTACCAGAACAATGTCATAACAAGAACAAGTACAAGTACATACCTACATACCAGAACAATGTCATAACAAGAACAATATAAAAGTAATAAGATAAGTTGAACATTACGAATAGGCCTAGGTAGTTATATAATCAGATCTAGGATAGATAGAGCCTGATCAAATATATTTGTCCGAGATATGACTGGCATGTGCTTGGGAATATTCGTAGTGAACAACAAGTCTAAAACATACCAACACCCCAGAAAAAGAAACTCTAGAACAAAACATAAAGTTTATACGCCTATTATACCTCTATTCTTGCACAGTTGACATGACCAAATTTTACCTACCAAGAGACCCTTACTTTCCTAATAAAGGGAATGGTGGATGGATCGAGGAGGATCCCGAGGAGTAGGTCGAGGCTGATGCATCAGCCGCTAAGGAGGACCCAGAGGAGGGTCAACATGACGATGAGGACATTGACGAGGACCTGATTGAGGAGGATTTCGATGCTGAATCTAAGTTCAACGACCCATGCTTTTTCGTCCGCAACCTGCATGATCTTATACCCGAACTGAGCTTTTAGGTATACCGCCATCGAGGTGATCCATTACGCACTCCTCGTAAGAGGATAACTCCTTTTCGTAGACCCAAAATTTTTCTGACAGGTTTACCACTCCAGGGACCGATACCCCGATGGGCAGAGGACCTTGACATATGGAGCCGCAAGCATGGCCGACAATCCCTGTACGGTACATGCCGATAGTTCTACAACCTCCATAACGGTGGTTCAACCAATAGGGCTCTCCATGTTACGATTCGCTGAATTCCGCGCCTTGATAAGCTTGCTAGGGCGTCTACCAGCCAGATCCTAGATGTTGGTGCCAGTGCTGAGGTTACCGCCGCCCGGTGTCGTTTTCTAGATGAAAACCATGATCAGACACGTAGGAATATCGATTTTCCTCAGGAGGATGTCAAGACTGCCAGAGCCGAGGTTAGGGAGCGCATTGACAGGCATGCTGACATGGAGCAAAGGATGATTGAGGTAGAGCGCCAAGCCGAGGAGGCCAGAGAGGAAGCAAGGGAGATGCGAGCATTTATAACAACACTTTGAGGGCCGAAGGATGTCACTGTCCATGAGTAGTGTTTTTGTTACTTAACTTTTGTTATAGACTAGGTTTTATGAGTAATCGTTGGTTCTACTTCCTCAGGTATGTGGGTCTGACCTTGCGAATACGTGATTACACTCTTCTAGGGGCCGTTATGCTGCCAATTTTATAGTAATTATTTTTTTTATGAAATGAATACAAGTTACAGTAAAGGTAAGTCATAACAAACATATAGTTGAGACGTTATATTTAAATAAATAAAATATCTATAACTCTTATCGAGGACTTACCACCATTCCATCTCTAATCCCAATGGCAGAAGAATGCCACCACGCAGACGTAACCGACGTGCTGACGAAACACCAACAGTTCCACCAACACCAATTCCACAGATAGAACTCGCTATGTTCCAAGCCGGTATGGCAGTTGCGGTGGTAACGGCCATGGCACAAATTAGCGCTAATGGAAAAAAGCATAAATGGAAATGGAAACGGAAATGGAAACATGAACATAAATGAGAAGGATACCAACAGTTCCAATCATGGCGAAAGCCAAGGAAACCAACGAGTATACTCCTACAAGGATTTTATGAACTGCAAGCCCAAGACTTTTCATGGAGACGACAGTGTCATCACCTTAACGAGATGTTTTGATAAAATCGACGGAATGTTTGCATCTACTAACCTAACCAGCTACGATAGTGCCAAACGTTTGGTACAAAGTCTTTTCGAGGACGGAGTCCGCCAAGGCATTACGACACCCACACCTGATCAACCAAAAAGGGGAGATAACAACAGAAAGTTCTGGAACAACAAAAAGTTCCAACCGACTCAAGACCCTGTCAAAAGAAAAAAAATTGTGTCAATCCATGGCACCATTGCCCCCACTGCCCCAACGCCAATTAAACAATATGCTGGGAACCTGCCTAAATACAACAAGTGCAACTTCCATCAGAATGGAGCTTGTCGGGAGATGCACTGCAACAACTGTAACAGGAATGGACATACCACACATTTTTGTAAGGAGCTAGCTCAATATACCAAGCAAGCTACTAATATTGGAGTGAGTCAGGCATGTTACGGATGTGTGGAGATGGGGCATTTCAAAAGGGAGTGCCCAAAGGCAAAGAACAAGAATGTCGGAGACGTGGGAAGGGTCTTGACAATGGGGAATGAGGAAGTGATGAAGGACCCCGCTATGGTTACAAGTACGTTTCTCCTCACTAACTCGTATGCATCCATACTTTTCAATAGTGGTGCAGAGAGAAGTTTTGTGACCCATAAGTTTAAACACATACTCAAACAAAAACCTCAATCACTCAATAAAATATTCACAGTAGAAATCTCTAATGGAAAAACTGAAAGCACCAAAGAAATATACATATGATGCAACCTAAACCTAAACAAGCACTCTTTCCGAATCGACCTAAGGCTTGTTACAATAGGAAGCATTGATGTGATCATTGGCATGGAATTGTTAACCCTCTCCATGTCGATATCATGTGTTACGAAAGGGACATCCGACTTAACTTCTCGAATAGTGAAACCCTTGTCATCTATGGTGAAAAACCTGACACAAACCTATGAATCATCTCTTGCATCAAGGCTCAAAACACATGCGCAAGAAGTACCATGCATTCCTAGCCCACGTTGTCGATGAAAAAAGAGAAGTGAAGGATATCAAGGATATTCTAGAAGTCTGAAATTTTCTAAATGCATTCCCAAAAGTCCTTCTGGGAGTACCACCTGTGCAACAAGTCAAGTGCATAATTGACTTGATTATACGCTAAAGGAGGTACTCAGGCCCCCAAGTAAAATCATTAACAATTACTATCCATTCACATCTGTCCACCCGGATCAAGGAGGCACCTTGAAGCTTTGAAACCTGAGAATGTCGCATGTGAAGCCTTACGAGGAATGGATAAAAACCTTGAGGTCAAGGGTGACAGAGCACGTTATCTCATGAATCGAATCTAGACACCGAGATTTGGATGGTACAGAGACATTATCATGAACAAAGCTCACAATACCAAGAACTGCATTCGTCTTGGGTCACACAAGATGTATGCAGACCTCAAGAAACTATATTGGTGGCCTAAATGACGGCAGAAATCGGTACATATGTGGTCAAGTGTTTGACTTGCGTCAAGGTCAAAGTAGAGTACCAAAAGCGATCGGGTTTGCTACAATAACCGGATATACCCAAGTTGAAGTGGGAGCGAATAATCATGGACTTCATAACTAAATTTCCCAAGACAACTGTTGGGCATGACACCATATGGGTAATTCTCGATAGGTTAACCTAATCCGCGTACCAATAAATTGTAAGGTTTTGAGAACTATAACACTCCTATGGTGTACTTGCAACCCTAGAAACCTTGGATCTATGTTTTTCTATGATACACGCAACTTTGTTTTTCCAAGGTTCATAACCTATCTAGCATACATGGGGAACTTTTAAACATAAAAGTTAGTAAGAAATACATACCTTTAGTTGCTTGGATTCCTTGAGAACCTTGTGATCCTAGCACCTCAAGTGTGATTCCTCAAATGTCTCACACAACACCAAAGCACTTGTAATAAGTTAAAGAGAAATGCAAACACTCTAGAAATCGGATAGCCCTCACTTCTCTTACTTAGTGGCCGATTTTGGTCTACAACATGATGCTTATATAGTGTGTCACAATTAGGGTTACACTATGTAAACCCTAATGGACATGGCTTTTCATTTCTTGGATCCATGGGTTCAAAAACACCATGGAGCCTCCATGGAGCATCTTATGGGTTTTAGCCCAACTTGATAAACCATTGATCATTAGCCCACTATAGAATAATGAATGACTTACACAATCAACCCATATGTTAAATTAGTCTCCTTTTGATCACTTAACTAATTCCAAATTAATTCTTGATCAATACTAATTAAATAATATTATTAATATATTAGAACTTATAATATATTAATAAACCATAAGTGTCCTTTCTCTCATTTAATCTTCCCAAGTGCATGATGCCATGCAACCCAAATGGACCATGCCAAACCGGGTCAAGTACATACCAGAAATAGTTATGGAATTAGACACCTTATCCAACAGTCTCCCATTTGGATAAGTCTAATAACTTTAACTGAGGGTATGACTTCAGGAACCGATCAACAATTGTAGCTCTTTCAAGGTCTCTCGTAACTGAGATGATGATGATACGACATTTAAGATAATTGATCATATAATTTTATGGTCTAGATATCAGCCGGACAAATGCATGGAACAATGTTTTACTTATTGTCCAACAGTTTGTTTCCCAATTTCCGATTTGTTTGACATAGAACTTAATTAAACACATCAACTTAGTTTTGACCGGGCCCGGTACATGGGTCAACACAAAATCATCGAGGGCCCAGATATCGCTTCTAATCCAATAAGGAACAGATAAACTTCAACTTATATGCTTGTTCTACTACTTGTTGAATCATACACAAAGGCACGTTTTATAACATCGAGTTACCAATGCGTTTTCGTACAATCAATGTATAACCAACTCATAGGTTGTTGAGAGAAAAACTTTGAGACACACTTGAACAAATCGTTAGAACAAGTATATAGCGGAATAGTTAATCTCGAAGGATCTGTTAGCTCAACAATAATATTAAGTGTTAGAAGTTAATGAGTTTGATGCGGAAAAGTAAGGAATGTAAATGACAACAATTGTTATATCAAGTATACACAAAAGTAGATTCATAACTGGGAATGCATTCAAACCAAGTTAGTAAATGAGATCTAGCTTAGTGATTAAGTCACAAGTGACTTGATCTACGAAGAGAGAGATGATGAGAGTAAGAAACTTTGATAAGTAAGATAGAATGAGAACTGATGTGTATTAGAATTTGAGGAGAGATTTACACATGTACTAAATACATTGAAAATGATCTCTATTTATAGAGAAGTTTACAACTCTAAGAGTAGCCATGAAAGGCATACTGGATATTAAAGTGTATTACAGAAAAGACAAAATAAACTAAGTAAAGATATAGACAGCGGTGCTGAAAACTTCGGATAACAGTTGATGAAGAGGTTGCTTGACTGTGGTGGCTTGGGCGCTGCGGTAGGAAAAGTTCAAGAAGGTCAATTTTTTGATTCAACAATTTCCCCCTACGTGACCTCTTTAACTTTGATCAGTTATCAATTTTAAGGAACTTGATCAGTATCCACCAAAATTTCCTGACGTTCTCTAACCAGTTGATTCTTGTCAGTATTTCAAACTTGATCTCTGCGGTTGTATGCTTGTATTTCTCAACTGCGTTGCGGTAGATCTCAAGTTGTTTTCTGGTGAGACGATGCATGGCAGTCATGGGAATGAAATATTTGATGTTGTCAGTCTTCCGCTTGAAAATGACTCCCAACTCAGGATAGTTGGTTGCACCTAAGGATCTTTCTTTATAGCCTTGGGTAGGCATGGGTGCGGGGTCAAGTAGTGGCAAGTCAACAATCTTGGAGATGATGGGATGAATGTCTGCATCTATTTTTGCGAAGTCACAGACTGTTTCCTTAAGAAAGGTAATTGCCCTTTCAAGAGCGATCTTCATCTTCAGATGCTTCTCAGACTTGTGCTGAAAGACCTTGGCGATGAAAAACACTTCTTTTGGGTTCATACTTGCAAAATTAGCCTGGGTGAGGATGTAGTCATGCTCCCTTCTAGTCAGGGTGTACTGGATGAACTCAGCCTTCATGAATTTCCTGATCTTGTAATTCTTCACTGCGGATGGTCTATCGTTAGACCATATGTGTTCAACTGGAGAGGCATGCTTATCATAGAATTGGCTAAGTCTCTCGAACTCCATAGGAAGTCTTTTGTCATCCGGAAGGCTACTGTCGAACCGCTCAAATACGGTGAAGTATCTGGCTTTCGGTGAGATTAGGACATCCCAGTATCCGTCTGAGGGGGGTTCCACATATTTAAGATGAGGGAGATAGTCATCATCAAGAAGTCTTCTGTGAGGATTGATCCAAGAATTTATCAAGGATTCATCCATAACTGTATCGAATCCGCAGAGTCTCCATACTTCTTCGGCCAGCTTGGCTGCCTTCCAGTCTCTTTTTCTTTGAGCAGTGGCAAGAGAATCGTTAGAGCTCAGAGACGACATATACTCCTCCGGATTCTTGAAGTGCGGGGGAGTCTCTGGTTTTTCAGGAGTTATGTCAATTTGAGGTGGGGAGTTCTGAGGAGGGGTGTGATGAGATGGTTGCGGTGAAGGTTGCGGAGTGGGAATTTATCCAGTAGAGGTTGGGCGAGTTTGATGGTGTGAGAGGGATTGGTTGGAATGATGGACTTGTTCACTTCCCCCTCTTGAGGAGTTCAGACCCTGTGACAACCCGAAATTTCCGTTTATTTTAACTCCGTAATTAAGCACGTCAAAAATTAGCCAAATTTATCCCAAAATATTTTTGGCCAGATTTAATCCCGTCGGAATATTTTATATAATATTTGTCAAGCGAACCAAAATAAGGAAGTATAAATTTAGAGTTGCCATGTTTAGTGTAAGTCACGGAACTCCAAAATTTTGGAATTTACGAACGAAAACTCAGAGTTTTTGACCACGAACTCCGGGGAGTATAAATATGACACTTAGTCATTTACTCTCATTTTTTAACTTCCAACCTCAAGAACACCCAAGGATTCTCTTAATTATCCTAAATCCATCCCGTCAAATCCGCCAAAAACGATCATCCAAGCTCCTAGAACGTAAGTGCTCTTACCCTAGTTTCTTATGTGCCTAATAGAAACTTGTTTACACTTGAAATCATCCAAGAACACCAAGAACAAGGTGTTTACGGTCCAAGAACATTCTAGGACCGTAAACCCTTAAATGAGTGCCAAAGTGTGCCTTGGTTCATCCTATGCCTTGACAACTAGCATAGATCCCTTCCTAGATGAGTTTAGCACTCGAAAATATCATTTCCCCTTGTCCATATGAGTTTACGGTTTGGGGAGTTCATCCCAAACCGTAAACACCTCCAAAAGGTGTTTAGATGCTCCTAATGCCTTCTAATGTTTGCATAAAGGAGTAGAACCCTACATGCATGAACTAAGAACCCCAAAATCATGAAAGGAAGGGATAAAAATGAGTTTATGGTTTTAGAGCATCTCCCAAAACCGTAAACACCTTTTCAAGGTGTTTAGGTGCCCTTAACACCTTCCTATGCTTGTTTAAGTGTCTAGAAACTTGCATGCATGAGTTAGAACCACCCAAAACACAAAAGAAATGGACAAACATGGGTTTACGGCCGTAAACCCATGTGTTTATGACCGTAAACACCCAAGGGGGTGGTCCAAGGACCGTAAACTCCCTAATTGTGTTCATTTTGAGCCCCAATCACTTCCTTAGCCCTTGATTCGAGTCTAGCATAATTCCTTGAGTGATATAAGACCTTCAAAAACCCAATGGCACCAAAACCATGAGTTTACGGCCGTAAACTCATGGGCAAAGTGTTATTGAAGCCGTAAACACCCCTAGGTACTACCATTTGAGGAGTAGACTCCAAAGTGAGACTATGCTCTCTTTATATGCAACCCTTGGTACTCCTAGCACTTGTAGCAAAGTGTTTCATGCATTAGGGCGTCCTAACTTGCATAATTAACTGTTAAATGACTAATTGGATACTTAAATGTATCATTACATGTTAAATAGGATTCGAGTGTGTGGTCAAGTCCTCACTTGACACTTAGCATCCTATACCGTCCATTCATCTGAATCGCCCACAACAGGTGAGTTCATACCCCTGAATTAACCTTTTAAATGATTTTAAGTGCTTTTATAGGGGGGGGGGGGGGAATACAAGTTGAAATGTACAGTTATTAGATAAATCACATGTGATTAATAACTGTATAGTAAAATAGATTTTGCATGTTAAACTGTTTATCTAGATTAAAGGTTTCCAAATCATGTTTTTGAATCTTGTTAAATTATGAATATCCCTTTTTAGATCATTAAAGGTTATCCAAAGTTTTTCAAAGTTTGCTTACTTAAGATACATCCAGTCGTTATTTCTTATCAAAGGTTTTCTTCACTTAAACCATTTTATACAAATCATTTTTCAAAGTTGTTTATGAAAGGTTTTTCAAAGGATTTCCAAAGGTTTTCAAAGCTTGTTTTACAAAATGACATGAAGTCGTAAATTCTTATTTTTAAAGGTTTTCCAATGGTTTTACCAAAGTTTTCTTCTATGCTTCTATTTCATTAAATGCATGCCTATATTTGTATAGTTATATAAATAATGTTTAAAGGACTTAGGAAGGCTAGTTCTCCCTATTTCCTTTTCCTCGTTGGGATGTGGTCTGGTGGGTAACGGTTATCCGTCCGAAGGTCGTTTAAACATTAATTATATATCATGTATACATGTATGGACATAAAACCTCTCTCTCTCTCTCACAGCCAATTCATCGCCTTGAGTAGTACAAACATCTTTCTATTACTCATGTTTCTGGAACCCTAGTAACTATTATAGGAATAGTTAGGAGACTCTATCTCTATATCTACCTCTATCTCTATCTCTATCTTTATCTCTATCTTTATCTCTATTTCTCTCTATCTCTCTCTGTCTCTCTCTCTCTTTTACTTTAGAATGTGACACACTATTTCCCTCTACGACGCTTCATTGCGCCAATGCCGTGTAACTAGAGTCTCCGAGAAGGAGAGCGAACATCATGTGTATAGATCTATACGGGACTGACACTCCCACACCCAGACTACTAGCTACAGTCCGCGCCGGTAAGGCCCATGGGTGACATTATTCCACTACCTCTACGCGTGACCTGGAGGGTCATCGGATGCTCTATCTTCGATCAGCATGGTTACATACGGGTTCACATTCACCCTTTTTGTTTTAGACTTTGCTAGCTGTATCGTTCACTTGATACTGTCTGGAGTCTGTATTTTCTTGTTTTAGACTTTGCTAGCTGTATCGTTCATTCGATACTGTCTAGAGTCTGTACTTCCTTTTGTTAGACTGAGCTAGGCGTATCATTCATTCGATACTCTCCTGGAGTCTATGTTTTCTTTTGATTTAGCTAGCAGTGTTACTGTTGAGGTATATATATTATTTTCCCCTAGTATTTTCACTTATGATTTTCTGATTACTCTTTTAAAGTCAATTCTGTATTTGGTAATGATAGTAATTTTGGGGAAAACTACTCCTTTAAACGTAAATCGGTCGGGTCTTGGTAGAAGACTGCTTTTATTTAGAAAATATAGGATTTTATGGAAAGGACGCTAATACACCGTAGATTCTAAACTACTATCTTTCATAAAGTTATTTTGAATAAAAATGCATATTTATACTAATGACACTAAATACTTATGGACTCACCAACATTATAAAATGTTGATACTCGCTTTCAAAATAACTTGTATTCTCAGGTCAGCGATAGACAGGTACATCTCGGGTGCTTTGCGAAGTTAGTCTAGAACCGAGCTGCATCTATACTATTCCTTGTATTACTTTGATGTTGCTATGAAATGTAAACTATGTAAAATTATTACTATTAATGCAATGGTTGTTGTACTTTGAGTACTATACTGCATATGTTGTGATACATGACATGACGTCATCCACCCCAGAACGTTTCCGCCGTTCCGGTTTTGGGGTGTAACAGATTGGTATCAGAGCAAATTGAGCTTAGTATATCAATTCATAAAAGATATACAGCCTATAAATACATAGGGATAAAACACTCTGACCAAGAATTATACTTAAAAATATAACCATATTTTACCGAAGTATAAGAACATCCAAAATCTAAACACTCGAACACAAGTATCACAAGAAGAACGAATAAAAGTATTTGGATGTTGACCACTACCGTCAAACTTGAGCAGTTATGTAATCGTAAGCTGAATAAATGTAACCTGATCAACTACATTTATTCGAGACGCGACCAACTTGTGCTTGGGAGTGATGGTGGTGTTGCAACGAATCTGAAACTTACCAACTAGGAATGATATAGCCAAACATAAAGTTTAAAAATACTATGGGAGTATTTTGGAATACTAAAAGAATCGCATTAATCCCATAACCATATTCAGAAGTTAAGAATCAACCAAGAAATTAAAATGCCATAGGGGTATTTTAGGATCCATAGATAACCTTGTGTGAAAAACTAAAAAGATCCTTATTGATATACCTATGATTACAGAGGGTATACTTCCAAGGTTATATATAATAAGGATCCCATAGACTAAGAATGTGTGGTTTCGCTCTACTTCCTTTTCCTCGTTGGGATGTGGATATAGAGTACTATCACATATTCAAAGGCCTATCGGATCAAAGCTATATATAATTTGTGTACCCTATGTAATTGTAGCAGGACTCGATATGGATCACCCAGTGAAATGTTCATAATCTCTTAGGATTCTCTAGACATTTCCATTCTCGCACGAACCCTGCAGAAGACCCTATCCACTTCAGTGTTCGACCGAAGAGTTGATTCAGACCCAGAAAAAGTTCATTGAGAAGATTTCCAGTTCAGAAATAAATGAACCAGGACGAGAATATAGAAACAACCAAGTGCCTATACCTTTTAGGGACACTGGTGGGAAATCCGCCTGAACTTCCGTGATTTCCAGTCATCCATCATGAAGCGATGACACTCAGAGTCAGGATCGGAAGTAAGACGGGGTAGAAATTCAATATGTCTTCACGAGAAAAGAACCCTAGGTAATTACCCAAAGAAAACCAACAACAGTCCCAGTCAAGGATAAGAGGTAGACTGAGGGAGCCAATACATGGAACCCGAGAAGTGTCCTTTCCTCGTATTCGTCGCGCTAATACACCCATAAAATAATACAATTTAGTGAGTTAGTGATTACACTACTCACACTATGTGTTAGGTAGATCGCCTTTCCCGTCGCAAGTAATACAATTAGATCGGGTTTCAAAACCTCGATTGAGAGTGTTTAGCCATAAGTATTCATGAGCCTTTCTCCCCGCAGGCTTCATTCCGAACTATCCTCAGATCTCTCTAGAGTCGGAGAGTGAATCTCTCCAGTATAAAGATAACTTAGTAGGAATGACCCCCATCTTATGGTTTTTCGATACTCATACCCCTACCTTGATACCCGGGCTACATCATAGGGATGTAGCTCAAACCTTCGAGAACATACTCCAATCCCATTGGTGAACGATTGAAATACATCTAGGTCCAAAGAGAACCCTTACTAGGAATTCTAGTTCAGTTATGAAGGGTTATTAAGAAGGTTATTAGTATGATTTCCTCGCTCATACATTTCCAAGTTATATATAACGAAGACCTGGTAGACAGTAAAATGTGAGGTTGCTGACTTACTTTCTTTTCCTCATCGAGATGTGAAACTAAAATAGAATCACACATTTTACTATCCACCCAGTCTTGATTATATCATAACGTGTATAAGCTGAGCTCTCATGTATAATAACTCATCTCTTAGTCAGAATCAAATAATCTAGAGTCAAGCTTGGTCACTCAAGAACCCCTCGTCTTTCGTGTTACATAATCATGTCATCATCCAGAGATAGTCAACCAAACAACGAAGCCCCTATCCTTCATATCGACGCTCCCACTTTCCAAGCCGCGGTAACAGCCGCCGTGACAACTGTCCTTGCAAACGTCGACGCTAGCAATGCAATCACGACTGGGAAAGATTGGAAAATTCTGATCGTTGTACCGATCCAGGAAGCCAACGAATGGCAACTGTCACAGACATGCAAAGTTGTAAAACCAAGAAGAGGAAACGAAATCGCTGAGCTAGAAAGGAGCGCCAACGACTCCAAAGACTTGCCACGCAACAGCAGCAAGCGGCAGCCCCGGCCCCTTCAGCACCGGCACGACCCATTTCATAAGTCCCTGGCATCGGGACCGACCCTACCCGCAAAGGTGGTGATAAAGTCGGGCTCTTTAAAAGGAAATTTTCAAAGTGGAGTAACGAGGAGGGCACCCGTGTCCACGTAACTCTGACTAAGAACCTCACTCCCAACACCAATACTAGTACGAACCAGACATGTTACCAGTGCGGCGAGATGGGACACCTCAAAAAGGACTATCCAATAATAAAGAACTCCGGCGCAGATGGGAAGATACTAAGGATCACTGCTGCAGGAGAAACTACTCCAGACCCTCGTTAAAATATTCTAGGAGTTCGTTGTATCAGACTCGTAAACTATTTAGAACTAGTGCGACCAGAGTCTTATCTTTTCCGAGATCCCGACAGTAAAGGGACCCTCATGCTGCCTATACTTGCTTTTGGAATACACCTAGTTCACAACGTTAATCTTGTAGTAAATCTAATACTGTAACTCTGTTAAAAGTCGCAGCACTGTTGTAAAACTAAAAATTTAATAAGGTAAAGTTATAATTGCTCAGTATATACGTTAAAGCCGTGTATAATTAAGAAGGATAGACCTTGAGTAAGTGATGATGCCTCATTTGCTGTTACTTGTTTCGTTGTGGATTTAGGGCGGAGTCGCTCAGTCAACAGTCCTCCCCACCTTAATTATACATGACTAGTGTATGCTAGGCGATTATAGAAAGGCCTCGTGAGAATCTGTTCATGAAAGGTACACTATTCTGAAACACTCAGGATCCTCTATAGTTCCGTGTCGACTCTATCGGTCCAATTATCCGCGACAGTGATACACAAGACGAAACCCGAGACGCCAAGAACTTGTGTGCCCATTCAGCACATGGCCCTATCGACCCTCATTCTATGTCATGTCGATGTATGCCAACTTCGACGCCTCTATCAATCATGGTTTGACCTAGTGTAACCATGTGTAAATCCCTAGTGCTCTGTAAAAAGAACTTTCACCGTAGCCATTTCAGCAACTAAAAGTTCTTCCTAACCAAATAATAATAAAACCTAATGCGATCCGTCGGTCGTCGCTCTTATCTAAAACTTTCCGAAATACCCCTGAGTAGGGTATCGCGCGTTGTTAACCAACCCTTCTTAGATAGATAGAACCCGAAGCAAAAGACACTGCAGGTATTCCAGAAGACGATAACCACCCGAAACCTACTCCGTAGATCCCTTAGAAATACCCTTCGCACCTCACATTCAGGTTCGTGAATCAAGAGGATAAAACTCATGGGACTGACTACTATAACTAAGTATATGCATAAGGGTGGTATATAATTGAGATCAAAAAGATTTAAGATGTGTGCTTCCTCCCTACTCTCTGTTCCTCGTTGGGTTGTGGGTCTGGGGTGGAGTCGCACAACTGAACATCCTGTCGACCTCAATTATATACGGCTTGCATACACCAAGTATTAGTGATTAAGCCAAGTATGAGCTCTACCACGAACCTCATAGTAAAACCTTTCATCCTATCCCATAGAATAGAAACTAGAGTCAAGAGAACCACTACTGGTTGAGCTACTACAATGACCACAAATCTGAAATTTGTTGTCATCCCGGTTAAGCCAACATAGTAGCTAACACCCTCAGTTGGTATAGAAATCTGAGTCGTAAGAGTCAAGGACATTGACTACGAACCATCCATTCATGCTTGATCCCACGAATTAAGCATCTCAGCAAAGATCCTGAAAACCTGGAAGCTACAATAAGATAAGCTCTGAGAAGAGTGGATGAGGAAATTAGAAGTTCCGAGTAACGGAACCCTATACTTCTAGACATAATCTAAATCATGGAAACTTAGAAACACCGGAAGAGTAGTTGCCAAAGATACTCGCACTACTCAGGCACTTCGTCCATCTCGTTACCGACAAGTAGTGTCAAGGACACACCGCCTCCTCATGTGAGAATAGTCACCGTCGCTCTGTAGACGATAGACTGCATTCTCCGAAGTGAATACTAGAATGCCAAGAACCACATGATAACCCTCGCAACCAAGAAATACTTGAATAAAGTAAAATGGTATGTTGCGTTAAGCCTTATAACCCAGATTCCGAAGAAATTATAGACATGACACCAGTTTAGGTGTTAGTCAATGGGTTATACAAGAGCACGCGCTTTCTACAACTGAAATAAACCGATGCATTAGAGAATAGGGCATGTCTTAGAGATTCATTGGACTACTAGGTGTTCCAAGAATACTATATCACACAGAAATAGTAGAACCACCCCCTCGAGATAGTCCAACACTTCAGAAAATCTCTAAGGACTGAGGTAGCCCTGAGGGGGATTGCTATTCGTGAAGTAGCAAAGAAAGTAAGAGCACGATTCTTTCCTATGAGAAATCATATCGTGAAAGCGTCAACTAGGAGATGATGAAAAGTTTAAAAATTTTCTAAACGATCATCTGGTAAAACCCCATCTCACCAACTCTGAGAGTTTCCATTAGGGACGCCTCAAGAGTCAGAAGTGCAAGTCCATCTTGCACTAGGTCGAGATGGACGCCTCGTAACCAATAGATATCGGTAGTAACCATTACATCCGAGGATCTAGAAAATCTCCGAATGCTAATAAGTAGGATGTACGAATATGAAGTTAACAGGAGCCTTTTAAGAACCAACCCGGGAACTACACCCTCAGTAAGAGAGAACTTTTGGAACTTTAAAATGGCGATCACGCTGGTGATGATCTCACCATAGAAGTACTTTATGTTCTAAGTACTGAAAAAGCTCTACCTTTTCGAGAGCTTAGAACCATCCGAAATTCTTTATAAGAATAGGTACAACCCTCGTCAGACCTCGGCTACTTTAGAAATTCCATAAATTTCGTTGTAGTCGATTCGCGTCTCCAGCATGGACAAGGTGTTTGCCTGATGTGACTCTCGAAATCCCACTCGTCGAGATAAGATTCTTTGAGAACCCCGACTTTCTAAAGGAACCTGTAGGAATTATGAGCTGAGAGGTCAAACGAACGAACCGAATCCGCATCCCGTTAGTGAAGGTTCGCTGGAACGAGCGAAGGTCAGAGATCACTTGGGAGCACAAGGGAAAATCGATTAAGAAGTACCCTCATCTCGTTACTCAATCGTTCACGCCTAATTATTTGCCTAAACTCTAATTTCGGGACGAAATTCCCTCTAACGGGGGGATGATGTGACAACCCAAAATTTCCATTTGTTTTAACTCCGTAATTAAGCACGTCAAAAATTAGCCAAATTTATCCAAAAATACTTTTGGCCAGATTTAATCCCGTTGGAATATTTTATATAATATTCGTCAAGAGAACCAAAAATAAGGAAGTACAAATTTAGAGTTGTCGTGTTTAGCGTAAGTCGCGGAACTCCAAAATTTTGGAATTTACGGACGAAAACTCGGAGTTTTTGACCGCGAACTCCTGGGAGTATAAATATGACACTTAGTCATTTTCTCTCATTTTCCAACTTCCAACCTCAAGACCACCCAAGGATTCTCTCAACTATCCTAAATCAATCCCGTAAAATCCGCCAAAAATGATCATCCAAGCTCCTAGAACGTAAGTGCTCTTACCCTAGCTTCTTATGTGCTTAATAGAAACTTGTTTACACTAGAAATCATCCAAGAACACCAAGAACAAGGTGTTTACGGTCCAAGAACATTCTTGGACCGTAAACCCTTAAATGAGTGCCAAAGTGTGCGTTGGTTCATCCTAAGCCTTGACAACTAGCATAGATCCCTTCCTAGATGAGTTTAGCACTCGAAAATCATCATTTCCCCTTGTCCATATGAGTTTACGGTTTGGGGAGTTCATCCCAAAACCGTAAACACCTCCAAAACGTGTTTAGATGCTCCTAATGCCTTCTAATGTTTGTATAAAAGAGTAGAACCCTACATGCATGAACTAAGAACCCCAAAATCATGAAAGGAAGGGATAAAGATGATTTTACTATTCTAGAGCATCTCCTAAAACTATAAACACCTTTTCAAGGTGTTTAAGTGCCCTTAACACCTTCCTATGCTTGTTTAAGTGTCTAGAAACTTGCATGCATGAGTTAGAACCACCCAAAACACAAAATAAATGGACAAACATGGGTTTACGGACGTAAACCCATGTGTTTACGACCGTAAACACCCAAGGGGGTGGTCCAAGGACCGTAAACTCCATAATTGTGTTCATTTTGAGCCCCAATCACTTCCTTAGCACTTGATTCGAGTCTAGCATAATTCCTTGAGTGATATAAGACCTTCAAAAACCCAATGGCACCACAACCATGAGTTTGCAGCCGTAAACTCATGGTAAAAGTGGTATTGAAGCCGTAAACACCCCTAGACACTACCATTTGAGGAGTAAACTCCAAAGTGAGACTATGCTCTCTTTATATGCAGCCCTTGGTACTCCTAGCACTTGTAGCAAAGTGTTTCATGCATTAGGGCGTCCTAACTTGCATAATTAACTGTTAAATGACTAATTGGATACTTAAATGTATCATTACATGTTAAATAGGATTCGCGTGTGTGGTCAAGTCCTCACTTGACACTTAGCATCCTATACCGTCCATTCATCTGAATCGCCCACAACAGGTGAGTTCATACCCCTGAATTAACCTTTTAAATGATTTTAACTGCTTTTATAGGGGGAATACAAGTTGAACTGTACAGTTATTAGATAAATCACATGTGATTAATAATTGTATAGTAAAATAGATTTTGCATGTGAAACCGTTTATCTAGATTAAAGGTTTCCAAATCATGTTTTCGAATCTTGTTAACGTATGAATATCCCTTTTTAGATCATTAAAGGTTATCCAAACTTTTTCAAAGTATGTTTACTTAAGAGACATTCAGTCGTTATTTCTTATCAAAGGTTTTCTTCACTTAAACCATTTTATACAAATCATTTTTCAAAGTTGTTTATGAAAGTTTTTTCAAAGGATTTCCAAAGGTTTTCAAAGCTTGTTTTACAAAATGACATCAAGTCGTAAACTCTTATTTTTAATGGTTTTCCAAAGGTTTTACCAAAGTTTTCTTCTATGCTTCTATTTCATTAAATGCATGCCTATATTTGTATAGTTATATAAATAATGTTTAAAGGACTTAGGAAGGCTACTTCTCCCTATTTCCTTTTCCTCGTTGGGATGTGGTCTGGTGGGTATCGGTTATCCACCCGAAGGTCGTTTAAACATTGATTATACATCATGTATACATGTATGGACATAAAACCTCTCTCTCTCTCACAGCCAATTCATCGCCTTGAGTAGTTGGTGGTTGTCGAGGTCAACAGAAATAATAAACCCAAATATTACACACTAAAATAGTGTATAGTGGTAAAGGGATCGAATCCATGGAGATTGGTTCAATTTTTAACTCTATGAAAAATCTCTTTGTAAAAATACTTGTAAAATGACAATACAATTAAAATGGGGGGGGGGGGGGGTTGGTGTTTTGAAATACTTGGAACAAACTAGAATTAACTATGATTTAAGTAGACAAATGCAACAAAAATAAGAGTTTGATGTAAAATCAATAAGAGAGAGATGGTTGACTTAAAGTTTCCTCACTTTGACTTTTGATGAACATATCATTAGAATCTAATGGTGCAATACTTTGATTTAAATCCTTAATTTGGCTATAGTAATCCAAGGAGCTTGAGATTACCTAGACTTTCTTAATTGTTGAAATGGCTAGAGAAGCTCATAACAATTTCCTTAGTCAAAGTCACTAATTCCAAATAGCATGTAATTAGTCAAAGTCAACTAGTATTAAGAACCAAAAAGTCACCAAATCCAAAACGAGTCAAATGTTTTCACCACCATGTTGGAGGAAATGTTTTTTATGATTGCGTGAAGCAAAAACAACACAAAAATCATTTGTTGCTTGCTAATTTGAGGATCATTTACTTAATCAAGAAATTAGCCAACTAATCACCACAAACACATTTAAACTCATGAATAAACACATACTAGTAGTGATAATATGATAAAACACAAAACATTTCCATAAAGATTTAAGAACAAGTTCATGGATTCTTTAACATTCAACAAAAGTTCAAAGGATTCAACAAAAAGTCAACCAAGATTAGTTTAGCCAAGCATGACTAAACTCAAAGAAACAAAGTTAGAGGAAATTGTACCAAACATTTTACAATAATCAAGAGGTGAAATCAAGATGTTCTTGAGGCGTTCTTGGCCTTCAAAAGCACTCCAAACTCCAGAGAGAACAAGTCAAACTCGGACCTTCAAGATAAGGCTTAAGAGGCACACCAACCTTCCCAATATAGAGCTCTAGATAAAATCCAGAAATTGCCCTTGTCAAGAATCCACGCGGGCCGCGGGCTTCGACGACATTTTTGGGCTTCTTCATGTTTTGGGCCCCCACAGCTAATCCATTGGCCCAGTTTGAATCCAATCAGCTCCTAGCCCATTTTTCTTCAATATTTCTTCAATTAAAGCCCAATTTTTCTTTCCACATCACTCAAAACTTCGGCAAACTCCCAAATATTGATCTTGCACACTCAAGAATTCTCCCGCGTCTTTCAAATTTAAAGTTCAATTCTTCCAAGCCTTCAAGCAGTTGACAAGTCCACTCCATGAATCACCTCCATAGCCATCAAGCACGAAATCCCCATTTCCTTTCAAGCCCAATCGCCTCCCAAGAGTGCCGCTCCGCTAGTTTCCAAGAAAATCTGCAATAATGCTCAAAAAACTAGAAAGCACCTGAAATGGTCATAAAAATAACAAAAGGGAAAATATGCATGGAAATTAACTAAAATGCGAATGGAATGTACTAAAATAAACTATAAAAAGAAGTAAATAGAACAAACTATCAGTAGTACAGGCATCCTTCTATTATTCATGTTTCTGGAACCCTAGTAACTATTATAGGAATAGTTAGGAGACTCTATCTCTATCTCTACCTCTATCTCTAACTCTATATCTATCTCTATCTCTATCTCTATTTCTCTCTCTCTCTATCTATCTCTCTCTCTCTCTCTCTCTCTCTCTCTCTCTCTCTTTCTCTCTCTCTCTCTCTCTCTCTTTAATTTAGAATGTGACACACTATTTCCCTCTACGACGCTTCATTGCGCCAACGCCGTGTAGCCAGAGTCTCCGGGAAGGAGAGCGAACATCATGTGTATAGATCTATACGGGACTGACACTCCCACACCCAGACTACTAGCTACAGTCCACGCCGGTAAGGCGCATGGGTGACATAATGCCACTACCACTAATGCTACTACCTCTACGCTTGACCTGGAGGGTCATCTTTGTGGAGAAGAAAGGGGTTTTATAGTGGTTTATTGGAGCGTGAAACGTTTATGTTTTTGACCTAGATGAAATTTGAGTAAAAACGTTTGGGTTTAACTTAGGATAAGCATCTTTTAATCTTGACCACAAATTGACAAAAAGGGATAAAGATGGAAATTGGGATTAACCAAAAAAAGAACTCTGCACTTAATGAAATGTCAGACGTAAAATCACGTCTTGAGAACGTGTGGAAGGGGGTTGAGAAAAACCCGTTGGATAAAGCAGAAGTTGTGACGGATCGGATGGTTTGGGGTAATAGGAAAAGACATAATAGAGGATTTGATTTGGAAAATCTTTTATTTTGTCATCATACCTAAAATAGGTCTGACACGAGGTTTTGGAAGAAAAGAATGTGACAGTTTCTCAAAGGAATATTTTTATTTAATATTTTATTTAATGAAGAATCATTAAATAGCACACTATTTTTGTTTTTCAAAAATAAAATGAACCGTCTGTAAAACAATTAATGTGACTACGTACAAACACATCATTGCGGATGGTTTCCTTGTCATTGCAGATGACTGCAGTGCGAGAAACTGAGAAGAGAACTTGTACAAAAGTTAGTAACAACAAACAAGAAAGACCCATGAAAGATAGATATAATATATGGTTGCGGTACATTGACTGCGGTACATAGAATTTAACCAAAACCATCTGTTATAAGTGTCTTTCATCTAGAACCGCAATGAAGACCAAGAAGGTCTATGGTACCTATTAATTCAAGAAGAATCGAGGGTCCGGATTCATCATCCCTAGCATTTGTAAGAAGGCATTGAGTTTGGTAGAGTCAAGTGCTTTTGTAAAGACATCAACAATCTCTTCATGAGTAGGGACAAAGATGAGTTCAATGTTACCTTTCAGAATGTGGTCTTTGATGAAATGATACCGTAGTTCAATATGTTTACTTTTGGAGTCCTGAATAGGATTAAGAGAAATCGCTATGGCACTTTCAGAATCACAGTAGATTGGTATCCACAACATTCTGTAACCGTAGTCTAATAGTTGAGTCTTCATCCATAGAACTTGAGAACAACAACTGGCCGCGGCCACATATTCTGCATCTGCGGTAGACAAAGAAACAAAACTTTGTTTTCTTGAGGACCAGCTAACAAGTCTACCTCCCAAAAATTGACATCCACCAGATGTACTTTTTCGATCAAGTTTGCATCTAGCATGATCTGCATCAGTAAACGCTTGAAGACTGAAGTCATTGTCTGCGGGGTACCAAAGACCAAGAGATTTGCTTCATTTTAGGTACCGGAGAATTTGTTTGGCTGCAGTCATGTGTGACACTTTGGGTCAGCCTAATACCTTGCACATACACCAATTGCAAAGACAATGTCTGGTCGGCTTGCGGTAAGATACATTAAAGAGCCAATGATACCTCTATAAGTCTAGTGATCCACATATTCGCCAGAAGGATCATTAGAGATCTGATATCCGAAGGCCATAGGAACCTTAGCCGAGGAACAGTTGTCCATAGAGTATTTCTTCAGAAGTTCAGTGGTGTATTTCTCTTGATGAATGAGTATCCCTTCCTGAATTTGTTTGACTTGAAGACCTAGAAAGAAGTTAATCTCTCTATTCATGCTCATTTGAAATTTGTTTGTCATGAGATTAGCAAATTCATTCACCATTACTTGATCCGACGATCCGAAGATGATATCATGCAAATATATTTGTACAAGAATACGGTGAGAACCATTTGCTTTTCTAAATAGCGTGGGATCAATCACTCCCCTTTTGTAGCCTGAAGAGACTAAGAATTCAGAAAGAGTCTCATACAAGCTCTTGGAGCTTGCTTCAGACCGTAGACTGCCTTTTGAAGCTTGTAGTAGTGGTTAGTGAATTCAATATTTTCAAAGCCGGGAGGTTGTTGCAAATAAACCTCTTCTTTCAATTCCCCATTGAGAAAGACACTTTTGACATCCAATTGGTGTACCTTGATGTTTTTGTGGGCAGCATATGCTAAAAAGATTCGAATTGCCTCCATTATTGCCACCGAAGCATATGTTTCATCGTAGTCAACACCTTCCAGTTGACTATACCCTTTTGCAACTAGTCGTGCTTTATTTCGAATAACAGCACTAGATTCATCTAACTTGTTTTTGAACATCCATCTTGTACCAACAATAGTATGGCCTTGTGTAATGGGAACAAGTTGCCATACTTTGTGTCTTTCAAATTCTTCCAGTTCTTCTTGCATTGCAGAAATCCAATCTGGTTCCAAAAATGCTTCATTGATAGATCAAGGCTCGACTGTAGACATAAATGCTGCATAGTGACAATGATCAGATAAATCTTTGGCAGATCAAGTTTGGATACCTGCGGATGGGTTGCCGATTATTTGACCTGGTGGGTGATCCTTCCTCCATACGTGTAGACGAGGCATTAGATGGTCAGCAGCTGCGGTAGAAGGAATGTTTTCAATATCAGAGGTTGCTTCGGATGGGGAAGGAAGTTCCCCCTGGATTTGTGAACAGCCTACAAAATCATCTTGACTTGTTGGAGCGAGAATGACATTTTCTTGAGTAGTTTGGAGAGGTTCCCCTGGATTGCTGATGGGAGTTTCTCTGGAACCTGAGAAGGTTCCCCCTGGATTGCTGAGTTGGTTTGAGTGTCAATGGTCTCTATGATTTCATCATCCGAATCCGAAGATACGTTTGTTGGTAGTGATCTTTTAGGAAGAGGAGCTTGAGCATCATCAAATACTGGAACCTCGATGGTTGTAGCTTGATCCGGAGTAGAGCTTTCCCCCTCAACCCGAGAGGTGAAAGTATTGAGAGATCCTACTTCGGATAGAGATGGACCAGAAACATCAGCGTGTTGTTGTTGAGTAGTTGGTGACACAAGAACTTCGGATAGTATTGCAGTTTCAACAGGGTCGAAAAGATCATCATAATTGACTTCAACTAGGTTTAGAGGACCTGAAGAAGCAGGAATGTCACTTTCCATAATGGTAGTGGTTTCAATAGATGGAGGGGTGTTGCGGATGTAAGTGTCATCGAACTTCACATCGAAGCTTTCAATGATAAGCCTCGTTCGTCTGATAAGAACCCGATAAGCAACCTTGTTTGTAGAGCAGCCAAGAAATATGCCTTCATCGGACTTCGGTGCAAATTTGTTAATCTGATCTCTGTTATTGATCACAAAACATCTACACCCAAAGATGTGAAAGAAACGAACATTTGGTTTCTGGTTGTTGAGACCCTCATATGGTGTTTTATTGAGGCGTTTGCATACGATGCTTCGATTTTGAACAAAGCATGCAGTTGCTACGGCTTCAACTCAGAAGTAAAGAGGAAGATGTGCGAAGTTGAGCATGGATCTGGCTGCTTCCACTAGAGTACGGTTCCTCCTTTCTACTACACCATTTTGTTGAGGTGTATACGGAGCTGAAAAATTATGAGAGATAACTTTTGACACCAAGAAGTTGTTGACAGGATGATTAGTGAATTCAGTGCCATTGTCACTGCGGATGCGTCTTACAGGCAGCTTGATCTGAAGTTCTATCTCGTTGATGAAGTTGATGAGAATTTGTGGTGTTTCAGATTTAAGTTTGAGGAAGAATACCCATGTAAAGCGAGTGAAGTCATAAACTATAACCAGTATGTACTTTTTGTGATGAATACTGGCTACGGTTGGTGGACCACAGAGATCAATGTGTAGAAGTTCAAGTGGTTCAGATATTGAAGAATCAATCACCATGGGGTGACTTGCTTTGGACTGCTTACCACATTCACAAGCAGGACATAGAGTGTCATTCTAAACTTGAGAATGGGTAATCCTCTGACCAGCTCTCCAGTAACCAAGGTGTTGATATACTTGAAGTTGAGATGAGCGAGCTTGCGGTGCCATAACCAGCTAACTTCGGATATAGCTTTGGAGAGAAAAGACAGTTGCGGTTTTCCAACGATGAAGGAGACATCCAAGGGATACATGGTACCTTCAGATCGTGACTTTATCAAGCAGGTACTTCTGTTACTCTTCATAATGTAACATAATTGATCATCAAACTCAACTCGATGGCCTACCTTACACAGTTGGCCAACACTGAAAAGATTGTGTTTAAGGCTTTCTACATAAGCAACCTTCTGTATTGAAAAGTTCGTCGTAGTGAGTACACTGTAACCTCGGATGATCCAATTCGCATTGTTTCCGAATGTAACATTTCCACCATTGCATATAGGCCTGAAATCCCAAAGATATTCTAACCTTCCGGTCATGTGCAAGGAGCAGGCACCGTGGATCAACTATTCTTCGTCTTGTTCCTCCTTGCACAATGCCTACAAAAATTAAGTGGTTAGTTTGGGCACCCAAGCGAGTTTGGAGCCCGGAGTCACATACGAGGTATTAATCGATGCATGATGTGAGGTGACAGGGACAGGTTTTAAGTCAACTTTCAAGCCTAGTCCTGGGTGTTTGAAATTCTTTGGAGTTTTGTGAGATTGTGGATAGTTACGAGTCTTTTGAGAACGATGAGATTTTTCATGAGAGAAGATCTTTTGACATTGACATTGACACATGAACTTTTTGTCATTTCCCCTGACATTTGACTTAGTCTGAGGTTTTGAAGAGAAAGTATGCTTTTGTCCAGTCCGAGGATCGTGAGATTTGACCTTTTTGTTTGTGTGTTTTGAAAAGGTGTTTTGTGCAGGTCTTGCAGGTGTGTAGACACATGCAGACCTTTTGTGATGTGATTTCTTAAACTCTTGAGATGACCTTTTGAGTGTCGTAGTTGGCAAAATTCCTTTCCATTTTTGAGTTTTTGAAAGTGACTTTGGAAGAATTGGAGTAGGTAGAATACCTTTCCATTTCGGATTGTCTAATGAATAGACTTGAAAACCATTTGATCGAAAAGACTTATCCTTAGATTCAGCTGTTTTTTGAGCAATGTTAGAAAAAGTAAGCTCCTTCCTTTTTGTTTTCTTGGAAACAATTGATTTGAAATGATAATTTGAGAAAACCAGTTTTTCTAGACTCTTTAACTTACGATATTTCACATATTTCTTTTGTTTTGAATGAATCTCCCGTTGCTTCCCACAGGAACGAAATTCTTCTTTAAAGGCTCTTTTTGCTTTAGGAGAACCGCAGGCAGTGACATTGAATTGCGGTTTCCTTAAATCTTTTGAAGATTTTGAAAAACAGGGACTTAATTCATCCGAACTAGAGAAGTCAGGATTTTGAGAACATTGACCAAATTCAAAATTTTCGATTGGTAATTCATGATTAATTGGTTCAATAGTCACAAAACTTTTAACTAATGTATACAGTGTAGTGCTTTGAACAACCACAGAGTAAGTCTTGGAGGACACTTTAGTGGGACAATTGTTATTGGGTAATGGGACGGTTTGCAGTTCATGACTGCGGTTAGAAACACTGCGGTCAGACTGTAGAGATGGGAAGTCTAATCTGACTTCTTGACATCCTACAACAATTTCCTCATCGACTACGGATGATGTCTGAGAATCAGAGTGATTTGTGTTATGAACGTGATTAGAAAATTCAGGGAGAATTTCTTCGATAACACAATTATTACTCAGATCATGAAGTTTACCAAAATGAGCTTGGATATCCTCAGGAAATGTTTTGTCATTGACTGAAAATAAGAAGTTGTGGTCTGGAGGGACATAGGGACGTTCTGGTGTGAACTAAGGTGAGGAGTCTGTTGCAGTTGGATACCCATTGGACCAACCCCAATTAAAAGTGTTATCAACATTCCTATTATTAACAAGATTCTCAATGACCTCAGTTTCATTAAAAAGATTTTCAATTAAAATATTTAAGCGTACAATTTCATTATGTGCTATATCTCTCTAATTTATGGCTATTTCTAATTGTGTTTCGCTTAACATCCTAGCATCCTTTTCTAGCCTCAAGTCCTTCTCTAACATTTCCATTTTGAGTCTCTTATTGTCCAAACATCCTCTAACATGGAACATCTCCTGTGAAGCGATGTTCTTCTCATCTAAGGCTTTATTGTAGTCTGTAAGGACGGCAGTACATGTGTCATTAAGTGTGTCCAAGTAAGGTTGACAGTCATGCATGCTGTAATTTAAAGTTCGAATCATAATTTTTACCTATTACACAATGCTGTGAGTTCCATCTTTCGCCATATAGCAATGGTTCTTCTTTAGTTTGGTTAAGTCGTCTTCATCAGCAGTTACCATCATACAGATCTTGCCTTCTCCTTTACTGCGATTGTCTTCATCTTTGTCTCTGGATGGCCACACTTGATGGTTCCTTTTCACTTGAGCAACGTAGGCTTTTCCCTTTTCTTTGTCCTCCAGTTCTTGAGCCATTCTAAGATAGAAGGCTTTATCTTTCACTACATTTTCCTTGCAATCCTTGGCAAAATGGTATTCCTTGTTGCACTTGTGACAAATAACAATGTCACTTTTGTCTTCTAAAGAGGTATCGGAGTCAGTGGATTGAGGTTGCGGTGGTACGTCTTTAGATTGTGTTTGTCGAGGCTGCGGTGGAGGGAGAGGACTCTTGGTGGAACGAAAGTGATTATTTTGAAAGTTGCGGTTGAAAGGTGGTCGGTTGTACTATTGATTTTTATGAAATGAAGGTGGTAAGCGATTGAATTTTTGACTGAGAAGGGCAATGACATTTTGAAACTCTTCTTCATCGTCATATTCTGAGTATGCTTCATATGACTGCGGTGATGAGTCATACGAAGTGGGATAAGTTTGAGTGTGGGGTGATTGTGCTAAAAGAGCAAGTGGACCTCTGAAGTCTGAGCAGTCCTTGAGTACAGTGGACTCTTGAGCTTGCAACTCACCATAGAGCTTATAGAGGGAGAACGAGTGAATCTTCCTATCTCCTTGAACAATCATTTTGGTTGTTGTCCAATGTCTTCCCAAGCCATTAAGGAACTGTGGATTTGTTTCATGATTGATGCGGACGGTGCCCGCATTGGACAGTTTTGTGACAATCAAGTTGAATCTCTTAAAAGAGTCTTCCGAACTTTCACAGGATTGAGCTTTGAAGTTGTTGAATTCGTTGAGGGTCGTAGTGAGCTTCTTGTCTTGAGCCTGCTCTGAACCTTCGTACAAGTTTTTGAGAACATCCCAAATCTCCTTTACTGATTTGCAGTTTATGATGATGTCGAAGTTGTCAGAAGCAACTGCACAAGAGATTTCATAAAAGGCAATAACATCATTTTCCATCTTGTCGAGATTATCTTTGGTGGGACGGTTCAAAGCTGGTTGACCTCCTCTTAGTCTTGCAGTGGCTCCATCAGTTTGGATTGGTGTGAGGACTGGAACATGTGGTCCTTCCTCTATAGGTCGCCAAACATCTCTACCAAGTCGTCTGGGAAATATTTCCATCCTTTGAGACCAGTGATGGTACTCATTTGTAACCATTATTGGGGATCCATTAGAACCACCAACACTGTTGGAGACATTTAGTGATAACATTTGTGCCATTTGAAGAAATTTGTGTTTAAGAAATGAGCTTCAGTGGTATAGAAAGCTCTTCGAAAAATCAGAGTTCCGATTTTCAAAAAGCAACAACTATGGCTCTGATACCAATTGTTGAGAGAAAACCTTTGAGACACACTTGAACAAATCGTTAGAACAAGTATATATCGGAATAGTTAATCTCGAAGGATCTGTTAGCTCAACAATAATATTAAGTGTTAGAAGTTAGTGAGTTAGATGCGGAAAAGTAAAGAATGTAAATGACAACAATTGTTATATCAAGTATACACAAAAGCAGATTCATAACAAGGAATGCATTCAAACCAAGTTAGTAAATGAGATCTAGCTTAGTGATTAAGTCACAAGTGACTTGCTCTACGAAGAGAGAGATGATGAGAGTAAGAAACTTTGATAAGTAAGATAGAATGAGAACTGATGTGTATTAGAATTTGAGGAGAGATTTACACACGTACTGAATACATTGAAAATGATCTCTATTTATAGAAAAGTTTACAACTCTAAGACTAGCAATGCAAGGCATACTGGATATTAGAGTGTATTACAAAAAAGACAAAATAAACTAAGTAAAGATATAGATTGCGGTGCTCAAAACTTCAAAATAACAGTTGATGAAGAGGTTGCTTGACTGTGGTGGCTTGGGCGTTGCGGTAGCAAAAGTTCAAGAGGGTCACTTTTGTTATTCAACCTAGGCAACAAGTCATATCTCTAGGTTTGATGACTTATATGATATTACATCTTATGATCACTCGAGATAAATTCCTTGAAGAGATACCAGTGAGCGTGGGTTGAATCCAATATTCAGAACTTATGAGCACTCATGAGTGTTGTAGCACCACATTGCTATGTCCAACATTTTAGACCTCTACAAGCCAACCCATGACAGTCTTAATTCATATCTACTTCCAACATATGACCGACTGTGGAGAATTTGAATAATATGAAATAACATAACATAATTATTCTGGAAGTCTGAACATGCAAAATGAAATGATAGTAAACGATGGACCAAGGATAGCAACCCTTTAATCATAAATAAATAAATAAAACTTTTATTCATCATCTTTCAGCCCTATGCGCCTTGCATGCTGGCGACGCTTAACCCTGCCCAGTCCCTTCGTGAGGGGATCTGTCGGGTTCTCATCTGATGATATCCTCTTTGCCACGAGGAGTCCTTCTGCTATTCGATGTCTGATGAAATGGTATTTTCTGTTGATGTGTCTGGATCTCCCGTGATCCCTTGGTTCCTTAGCTAAGTGTAACATCCAAAAGAATTTATGCCAAATTTAAACATTTAATATCAACAAAAGAAAACAACTAGTAATCGTTTACAAAACATTTCCAAATTTAAACATTTAAAATCACAAGGATGAGGAGCGGTACGGTCGCCCCTTCGCCTTCCCACGGTCTCCTGAAGTACCTAAAACAATAACTGAAAACTGTAAGCCTAAGGGCTTAGTGAGCTACCCCCAAAATACCAATACCATACTGACAAAAACCATATCAATAACAATCAATCAGTCAAGATGCATACTGGTCCATCGGCCTGACTAGTCTGCCCTACTGGGCCTATAGTCTATCTAGATCTATTCCGAGCCTTCGGCATGACTAGTCCACCATGTGGGCCTACAGTCTCCCCGGACCGCTCATAGGGTATGTTGGCCTTCAGCACGAAGCAGGACCGCCTCAAGCCAACCAACAAGAAGATAACCTTGTGCGCATAACTATAATTTATGACATATACAAACATCAAGCATATCTATCTTACTGATCATCAATCATGAAGTTCTCTAGAACACTGACCTAGCAGGTCACTAACATACCAATCCCTACGGATCATAAAACATAACAAACTGTCTACCCTGATTCCAATCAAGCAGATCGTAATCACATGTAGCATACCATAACTATAATAACTAAAGGGTCGGCCTTGGTGCCGCAGACCCTATCGATATAGTGAGGATAACTCACCTCGCAGATATCGACTCGGAAGGTAACCTCCAACTCTCGGATCACTCAACACAGGCTCCACCATCTATAATCATAGTTCAACATACTCATAAGTCCTTAACCTTATAAGGTACTCCATAACCCAATAGTCAACTCCTGATCAAGGTCAAAGTTCTCAATCAACGTCAACAGTCCATGTTGACCTCAACTCGTCGAGTACACCCAGCTACTTACCGAGTCCCTTGAAGTACAATCAAACTCGCCGAGTCATCGACGTGACTCGTCGAGTTCCTTTGAATCCCGATCAGACCTTAAGGCCACCCGTTGAGTTCCCTCCTTGCAATGTTCTTGGTTAAAACTCATCCGACTCGCCGAGTTGTTCTTCAACTCGTCGAGTTTATGGTAATCTCCATCGGACTCGCCGAGTTGTTCATCCAACTCGTCGAGTTCATGGACATCTTCATGCGACTTGCCGAGTTGCTCATCCAACTCGTCGAGTTCATCTAGTCCTTTTTTCATACAGGCCTATTTTAAGCCGTGCAGCGGCTCAAATTCACAGATCCAGGTTCCTAGAGCATACTTATCACGTAAAGTTGCAAACTTTACATACATGCATTACTTTAAAAGCTCTTAATGCCAAAACCAAGCTCTTAATGGGTCTTCATGGACCAAGGGAACCTCAAGCCCATAGCTTGTCATACCAACTTGATATCCTTATAAAAACCCTAAAGCTCACTCAAAAAGGGAGGTCTAGACCGAAATAAACGAGGGTAATAGCTTAATACCTTCCCAAGAAATGTCGACAGAAGTAGATTCTGATTTCCTTCCAGCTTCTTGCCTCAATCACTTGCTTTCCCGAAGCTCCCACACCAAAATCTTCTCTCAAAGATTCAACACATAATGGACACACACATATACGAGTTAGAGATGCAAAGGAGGCTGCAAAGGGACTGAAAGAGGATTGAGCTTCTTTAAATAGGGGTGCAAACCCCGAAAATTAGGGTTTCACCTTCCAGCTCCTACTCGTCGAGTCCCACAAAGGACTCGCCGTGTAGCTCACTTAATTCGCGATCCCACCTGCTGCTACTCGACGAGTGGGCCTACCAACTCGTCGAGTAGGGCCAAAAAGAAGAAATTTTTATTTAAAATAGTACCTGAGAATCGGGGCGTTACACTAAGGCAACTGCACTTTCACTATCATAGACAATCTATATAGGCTCCTTTATAGCTGGTACGACTCCAAGGTCTCCAATGAAGTTCTTTAGCCATATAGCCTCCTTTTCTGCCTTGCTTGCCGCTATATACTCTGATTCACAAGTTGAATCAGCCACCATCTCCTGCTTGGTACTTTTCCAAGAAATTGCTCCTCCGTTTAAGGTAAAGACCCAGCCTGAATGAGAGTGGAAATTATCCCTATCAGTCTGAAAGCTAGCATCACTATACCCCAATACTCTCAAGTCATCACTCCCACTGAGGGTAAGGACCCAGTCCTTAGTCCTCCGTAGGTACTTGAGAATTTTCTTTACCGCAGCCTAGTGAGCATTGTCAGGGTTCCCCTGATATCTGCTGACCATGCTCAATGCAAAGCCCACATCAGGACGAGTACAAGTCATAGAATACATCTTTGAGCCTAAAGCGGAACCATACAATACTCGACTCATTTCTTCTATCTCAGCCTCTGTACTCGGACTTTGAGTCTTACTCAGTCTAGCGTTACTCTGGATCGGTAACTCTCCTTTCATGGAATTTTGCATGTTGAATCTATTCAGCACCTTCTCCAAGGAGGCACTCTGACTAAGTCCAATTAGTCTTTTACTCCTATCTCTCAAAATCCTTATCCCTAGGATATAGGTAGCTTCTCCAAGGTTCTTCATACCAACACACTTCCCAAGCCAAGACTTAGCTTCCTGCAGAGTTGGGATGTCATTTCCTATGAGTAGTATGTCATCCACATACAATACCAAAAAGCTAAATATACTCCCACTAGCCTTGACATATACACAAGATTCATCATCACTCCTTGAAAAACCAAACTCTTTCACCTTCTCATCGAAGCAAAGATTCCATTTGCGAGGTGCTTGCTTTAATCCATAGATGGATTTCTCAAGCTTACACACTCTATTAGGGTACTCGGTACTGGCAAAACCCTCTCGCTGACTCATGTAAACATCCTCAGCCAACTTTCCATCAAGAAAAGCGGTTTTGACATCCATTTGTCATATTTCATAATCATGAAATGCAGCAATGGCTAACATAACCCTACTAGACTTAATCTTCACTACTGGTGAAAAGGTCTCATCATAATCAACTCCCGGAGTTTGAGAAAAGCCCTTTGCAACAAGTTGCGCCTTATAAGTGTATACATTACCATCTATGTAGGTCCTCTTCTTGAAGATCCATTTGCACCCGACTATCTTGCGACCTGGTACATTGTCAACCAAGTTCCAAACTTGATTGTCATACATAGATTGTATCTCGCTATCAATAGCCTCTTTCGATTTAGCAGCCTCACAGCCTGCCATGGCTTCCGTGTACCTGTTAGGTTCATCCAAACTCACCAGTGTGCTATCACTGAAAAGTGTATCACCTTCCGCAGTAATATGGAAACCGTAGTAATGCTCAAGTGCATTGCTAACTCTCGTGGAACGCCTCAGAGGTACAGACTCTTCTGTCGGATCAACATGAGTTTCCTCCTCAGGTTGATTGCTAGGGTTTGAGGTTCCTTCACCACTTGACTCTTGAATTTCTTCAGGTCAATTTGCCTCCCACTGTTTCCCTGGCTCATGAATTCTCTCTTGCGAAAGACTCCTCTCCATGCTACAAAGACCAGATTATCACTAGGTCTGTAAAAGAAGTAACCAAAGGATCTTTGTTGGTAGCCGATGAAAATACACCTGTTACATTGAGGTTCAAGCTTATCGTGAGACTCGCGCCTCATAAACGGCTCGTAACCCCAAATGTTGATGTGGTCTAGATTAAGAACTTTTCCGGTCCATATCTCATGAGGTGTTTTGGCAACCTTCTTTGTAGGGACTAGATTAAGAATATGGGCGGGAGTCTCTAAGGCATACTCCCAAAATGAGAGTGGTAGCAAAGCTCGACTCATCATGGAACGAACCATATCTAACAAGGTTCGATTGTGCCTTTCAGCCACACCATTTAGTTGTGGTGTCCTGGGAGGTGTCAATTGCGAGATAATCCCACACTCCTTAAGATATTCAAGGAACTTTGTACTAAGATACTCACCACCTCGATCGGATCATAGCATCTTAATGTTCTTGCCCAACTGATTCTCCACTTCCTTCTTGAACTCTTCGAATCTTTCAAAGGTCTCTGACTTACGCTTGATTAAGTAGACATATCCATATCTACTAAAATTAATTGTAAAAGTCACATAAAAGCAATTAGCATATCTTGTGGCAGTTCTGAAGGGTCCACACACATGAGTGTGTATGAGGTCCAACAAACCCTCACCGCTATCACAAGTACCAGTGAAGGGTGACTTTGTCATTTTCCCAAGCAAACAAGATTCACAACTATCATCTGACTTTAGGTCAAACGACTCCAAGACTCCATCCTTTTGGAGTTGGCCTATGTGTTTCTTGCTTACATGTCCAAGACGACAATGCCATAAAGATGCTTTAGCCAAGATAGCGGAAGAATCGATACACAATACATTATTTCCTAGGTTATAAACAACCAACACAGTTTCATATACACCATCACAAGGTAATGCTTTAAAATAAAAAAATATTATTAAAGAAAGCATTAATACCAGCACTATCATTATAAAATCAAAAGGTAAGACCTTGTTTGTACAAACAATGAAAGGAAATAATATTTCTCGCCATTTCAGATGAGTACAAACACTTATTCAAATCTAATACTAATCCACTACTTAGAAACAAATAATAAACTCCAATCTTGGTGACAGGTGAAGCATTCCTATTCCCTATGATCAAGTTTATCTTCCCATGCTCCACATTCTCACTTCTTCTTAGTCCCTGCAAATCAAAAAAGATTCCATCTGCGAGACGATTCCATCTGCAGTTGCACGCTTTATTAGGATTCTTCGGATCGACAAAACCCTCTGGCTGAGCCATGTAAACATCCTCAACCAACTTCCCATTAAGGAAAGCGGTCTTGACATCCATATGCCATATCTCATAATCATCAAATGCAGCAATGGCTAGCATCACTCTAATAGATTTTATCTTAGCAACCGGTGAGAAGGTCTCATCATAGTCAACTCCAGGAGTTTGAGTAAAGCCCTTCGCCACCAAACGTGCCTTATACGTGTGCACATTCCCATCCATGTCAGTCTTTTTCTTGAAGATCCATTTGCACCCAACCGTCTTACGTCCGGGCACATTTTCATCATACATGGACTGAATCTCGTTGTCCATCGCCTCTTTCCATTTTACAGACTCTGGGCCTGCCATGGCTTCCTAATAGCTATTACGCTCATCTAGATTTATTAGTGTACCATCACTAATATACGTTTCCCCTTCGGTAGTAATATGAAAACCATAAAACTAGGGTTGAACTCTAACTCTTTCGGAACGTCTAAGAGGTAACGATTCGTCAATCGGTTCAACTGGAGTTTCCTCCTCGAGTTGAGCGCCAGCGTTAGAGGTTCCTTCATCGCACGACTCTAAAATATCATCAATATCAATTTGCCTCCCACTGTCCCCTTGGCTTATGAGTTCTCGCTCTTGGAAAACCCCTCTCCTCGCAACGAAGACAACATTGTCACTCGGTCTATAGAAGATATATCTAAAGGATTTCTGCGGGTAGCCGATGAAAATACATCGCTCACTACGAAGTCCGAGCTTGTCGTGAGTCTCTCGTCTTATGAAACCTCACAACCCCAAACCTTGATATGTGCCAAGGAGGGAGATTTCCCTATCCACATCTCGTGAGGTGTTTTGGCAACCTTCTCTGTAGGGACTCGATTAAGGATATGGGCGACAGTCTCTAGGGCATACCCCCAGAATGAAATAGGTAGTGAAGCACGACTCATCATAGAACGAACCATGTCTAACAAGGTTCGATTACGCCTTTCTGTCACACCATTCAACTGCGGTGTCCTGGGTGGCGTCAATTGCAAAAATATTTCGCATTCCTTGAGATAGTTGTGGAATTCAAGACTTAGGTACTCTCCACCTCGATCGGATCGAAGCATATTGATTTTCCTGCCCAATTGATTCTCCACTTCATGTTTGAACTCTTTGAACTTTTCAAACATTTCTGACTTGTGCTTGATTAAGTAAATATACCCATATCTACTATAATCGTAGGTTAAAGTCACATAGAAGCGATTCCCATCCTTTATGGTGGATCTAAAGGGCCCACACATGTCGGTGTGTATGAGATCCAATAAAACCTCACCCCTCTCACAAGTGCCAGTGAAGGGTGACTTGGTCATCTTTCCAAGTAGAAAAGATTCGCATGTGTCATCTTCCCTAAGGTCGAATCACTTCAACACTCCATCCTTTTGGAGTTGGGCTATGCGCTTCTTGTTGACATGTCCAAGACGACAATGCCAAAAAGATGCTCTATCCATACTATTGGAAGAATCTATACACAACACATCATTTCCTAGGTTATCTACAACCCTAACAGTTTCATAAATTTCATTACAAGGCATTGCTTCAAAATATAAAACACCATTTAGATAAGCATAAATCGAACCATTCTCATTATTAAACGAATATCTAAATCCTTGTCTAAACAAACCATGAAAAGAAATGATGTTTATTTCCATATCTGGCAAGTAGGAACAATTATTTAAATCTAAATTCAATCCATTACTAAGTACTAAAGAATACACTCCAATCTTGGTAATAGGCGACGATCTTCTGTTCCTCATGATTAGATTTATTCTTCCAAGCTCCACATCCCTATTTCTTCTTAGTCCCTGCAAATCAGAACAAATGTGGTAACCACACCCTGTGTCAAGAACCCAAGAAATAGCATGAGATGAGTCATTAGATTTAATTGTGTATAAACCTACAAAAGATGGCTTGATCTTTCCATCCTTGGTGGCTTGTAGATATTCCGAGCAGCTTCTCTTCCAATGCCCTATTTTGTGGCAATGATGGCACTCTGCCTCCTTTGGGTTAAGGTTGGGCTTAGCAGGATCAACCTTGGTCCCACTAGAAGAGGAACCATCTTGGGACTTTCCCTTGCGGTGGTTCTTCGAAGAAGCCTTCCTCTTCTTGCCCCTTCCCTGCCCAATAGCCTAAACAGGAGCAGCTGATGGATTAGGAGTTGGTGCAACAGACTTGTCCTTTAGGTTGCTCTCAGCAGTGCTTAGGAGCCCTTGGAGTTTGCTTAGGGTGACCTCTTCCTTGTTCATGTGGTAGGTCATCCTAAATTGATTGTAGCATGAGGGCAAGGAGTGAAGAACAATGTCGATAGCCAAATCTTCCCCAAAGTTGACATTCAACTTGCGAAGATGATCAACATACCTTTGCATCTTTTGCAAGTGCACGGTTAGACACTCTTCACTTCCCATTTTAGTAGTGATCATATTCGTTATGATCTCATAGCGCTCTTGCCTCGCGCTTTGGTGATATATCTCCATCAAGTCTAGATGCATCTCATAAGGATACATGTCCTCATAGGACTTTTGGAATTCAGAGTTCATTGTGGCTATCATGATGCAATGGACTTTCGTTGCATCACGCTCATGTGTCTCAAACACAGCCATTTCTTTGGGAGTAGCAGTTTCTGGATTGATCTTATCGAGCTTCTCATCGAGAACATACTCCTTGTCCTCGTAACGCACAATCGTTCGAATGTATCTTATCCATTCGCTAAAGTTCGATCCATCGAAAGTCACGTTTTGACAAAGGCTCATTAGCGTGAATGAGCTAGCAGCAGTGTTGTTTGTGTTAGACATCTACAAATAGAAAGGAACAAAGTTGATTAGAATTAAGTCCCTAATTAACACACAAACTGAAAATTTAGGGCTAGGACCCAAAAACATTATTTACACATTAGAAAAGGGATACCGTGACCCAACATGCAAATAATTTGGAGGTAAGTGAATGACGATTCACTAATTCTTCACCATGAAAAACATAAGCTTTAAGTTTTAAATGCATTGAGAATTCCTAGATTCTTTGAGATTCATTGAACTTTTCAATGTCATGTTTAAATCTTGATATGCCCCTCTAGTTTGTGACTGGGATACCGAGGATCACAAAGCGGGTGTGAATAACCATGCAAATCTACATGGTGCCTTCATTGCTACAATCACCTATTCGATGCGCCGGTAAACCACACACGCTCCACTGAACTATGACAAACAATGAATCACCCTTTGCCACCTTTGCTTAGAACCAATTAGTGTGCCGGTTAACCACACACGCTCCACTAACATCTAAACAAGGGTGCAAAGTGTAATTTCATGGGATTGCATCAATTCACTTTTCCTAAAGTAACTAAGGGTGAGAATTTTATAAAACGGTTTAGTTACTGTAAATAGATTCATTATACTTATTAATGAGAAGAGGTTTGCCCTATCCTACCCATTCGGCTAACGACCCTCCACCAGTCTAGCAAGCGGTGGGTGTGAGTGTACACCCATTAAGCGCCATTTTATGCGCAACAACCTTATACCCACCTTATAGACAGGCTTTGTGAATGAGGCCTACTAATGGTAAGACTAGCATCTTTAATCATACATATATATATATATATATATATATATATATATATATATATATATATATTAAGCTTGTAATAATATATTAGTATAGTGTTGAATTTTAAACTTGTAAAATTCTAGGGTTTGAAATTTAAATTATTTAAATTAAAATTTTAATCACAAAACTTAAATTTCAAAACTTGAGGACAAGTTTTAAACTTTTTAAAACATAAGGATCAAATAGCAAATAATATAAATCAACTAATAAGATTATTTCAATTTGATCTTATTCAACATTACTTGCAAGACAATTTACCAATTCAATTCAAATAATCAATTATTATCATATAAGGAAATTATTATTCAACTAATTGGTAATTATCTTTTGTTTGGTCAAGAATATACTCATATATATGTTTAAATCGGATTTTAATGAGCCAAAACAGTTAAGGCAAGTTTCCTCAAGTAAAACAGCAAGAAATCCCGAAACTACCTCTTACTGACGCTCAAACTCGCCGAGTTCCCACTATGGACTCGCCGAGTTGGAGCTACTCGCCGAGTCCACAGTGGAACTCACCAAGTTCATCAGGCAGAATCACAAAAATCGAATTTTTTAAGCAACAAGCAATCAACCAGTGCATCAATTCAATAGAAATCAATCAAAGCTCTGATACCACTGATGGGTTTGAGCCATAAGAACTTTCCTATGTGCACATGCAAACCCTAATTGCTTGGATCTAGGTTTCTCTAATTGAACATGCATTGTATCCAAAATTTCAATACTAGATCTAATGTAAACAATTGATTCTAATCATATGAATTAGGATCTAGAACAATACCTTGGATTACTTGCTTGATACTTCTTATTCTTGGAGCTTAGAGTCACAATTGTCACTCCTCTAATGGCTTACAAACACCAACTAGCAAAAAGATGATTTTGAGAGAGAGAGAGAGAGAGAGAGAGAGAGAGGTGAGAAATCGGCTCAAGGGTTTCCTCAAAGATAGATTGGACGATTTCTCCAACCCTAAGGGTCTATTTATACTATGAGCTCCTAGGGTTTCACCTTAAACCCTAATTGGATAAGTTAGCCTCAAAGCAACCCACAGATCCTTCTAGATAAGGCGTTGGACGATTTTTAAGATATCCATATCCTTAAAATCGTCCCTTCCCATATCCATAAGGATTCATAGCCCTAAACACAACTATCACACATTTGACAGTTTATGCCCCTTTATTCAATTAATCTCCTTAAGTCACCAAATTAATTCCTAATTAATTTATAACTTATATCAATCAAATAATATTATTATTCCTTTAACATATTATTCTGATAATACATTAATAATAATATCTCTTCTCTCTATATAAATTGTAACGCTCTAAAAATTCCAACAATTTAAACTTTTCAAAAACAACCCATTTCATTAAGTTATTACAAAAAGGTTTTCAATACAATTCTCATCAGAGTCTTCCCAGAACCACATCATAAAACATAATCATGAGGAACAGCACGATCACGCCTTTGCCTTGCCACGGTCTCCGGAAGAACCTGAAAAACATTAAACCACAACTGTAAGCCCGAAAGCTTAGTGATATACCCCCAAAATACCAACCACATATACCATACACACACAACATGCCATATCATAACAGAACACAGAACAACCATGCACTTTGGGTCTACTGTGTGACTGGTCCGCCGCACCGGCCTTCAGTCAACCTGGTCCACCCTCCGAGTCTAGCCATATACATCGACTCTACAGTGTGATTGGTCCGCCCGCACCGGGCCTTCAATCCACCTGGTCCACTCTCTGAGTCTACAGTATGACTGGTCCGCCCGTATTGGGCCTTCAGTCGGCCTGGTCCACTCATCGAGCCTTGGCACGTCTGGTCCGCCCTCTTGGGGCCTACAGCCTATCCGGACCGCTCGCTGGGCCTTCGGGACAACCGGTCCGCCCTGGGTATGTTGGCCTACAGCATAAAGTAGGACCCGCCTCAACCCAACCCAGTCCAACAACCATGTTCACATAAACAATCAATCATATAACAATTCACATTCAATCAAGCCGATCTAGCAGATCACATAACATAACATCATCCTAACCAGGATACCGACCTAACCGGTCACTAGCATAGCATCATCCCATATACAAGAATAACGACCTTAACTAGGTCTCTAACATAATACCATCCTAACTACCAGGATGCAAACATAGCAAGAACAATAACATAACACCGATACCCGGATCACAATCCGATAAAGGGTCGGCCTTGGTGCCTTAGACCCTGTTGATATAGTGAGGATAACCCACCTCGCAACTGCCGACTGAACAGATAAAACCAAGCTGCTCCGACCACTGATGCGATCTCCACCACTGGTCAACATCAAAACACTGAACTCAAAACAAAAAGCCAACAATTACCAAAATGCCCCTGGAAATCAACTGGTCAACCCTTGGTCAAAGTCAAGGTCAAAGTCAACCCCTGACTGACTCTACTTGCCGACTCAACCCGATGACTCGCCGAGTCCCTATGCACAGAACTTCCCCAATCCGCGACTCAACTCGCCAAGTCACCCCGAGACTCGCCGAGTTCCACAACCTTGAGTCCTTTCACACTCGACTCACCGACTCATCCCTTGACTCACCGATTCACAACTCAACCAGAAGAAAGGTTAGGGCCTCACGACTAGACTCGTCGAGTCCAAGAGGAGACTCGCCGAGTCCAAGGCTATCTTCAACAGGCTCGCCGAGTTGTTCTTCCAACTCGTCGAGTCCCTGCTTATCTTCATCCAACTCGCCGAGTTGTTCTTCCAACTCGTCGAGTTCCAGCCTATCTTCAAGCAACTCGCCGAGTACACCCTTGTGACTCGCCGAGTACCCTTAGATCTGAAACCATACAGAGGCTTTCCAAGCCATGCAGAATCTCTAAACCAAAGATCTACCCTTCTACAAGCCATCCATCACGTAAAGTGGCAAACTTTACGTGAATCCAAGTAGATCTAAGCATGTTACACTCTAGGGTTTGGGTTTGGGACAAAAGAACTTCACCAACAACTCTTGAGCAAAGACTTTATGGCTTTCTGGATCATTAGCATCCTAGATCTGAGGTAGCAACCTCATATCTTACACCAAACTTGAGAAGGACCTCATTTATGCCCCAAAACCCCCCCACAAATGATAGATCTAGATGCACAAAAGCTCAGACAGAGGATTATTACCTCAAATGAAGGCTCCCACTGATGAATGAACCAATTCTCTGCAAAGCCCCTTGCTCCAATCTTCTTGCTCTTCAATTTCCTTCCAAGGTTACCTCCTCCAAGGCTCTAATCTCTCACCAAAGAAAGCTCGCACAAATTTAGCATTTCTGGAACTCAATGGAAAGGTAAAGGGGTTGGGGAAGAAGTGTTATGTTCTTTATATAGGGCTCAACCCCCGGAATTAGGGTTTTCTCCACTCAGCACCAACTCGCCGAGTCCACCCATGCTACTCGCCGAGTTGGTCACTTAACACGCGACCAGAGTCGCGACCCTACTCGCCGAGACCACTCGTGGACTCGCCGAGTTGCCCTTCAAAACTACTTCTGATACTCTGGGATGTTACAATTCTCCCCCACTTAAATTAGGCTTCGTCCTTGACGCTTGCGGCAACACAACTCTAGAACTACTCTCGCAATGCACCACCTGGCATTAACCAGTCCAGGTTCCTCAACGCACAACCACCAAAACCCAAAACCCGATTTTTCTCCCCGCGGTGTTCTGACCACCGCTTCAAGCTGGCCACCGACCCCATCCTCTGATAACAACACTTATCAACTGAGTACCACTCCATGATACTTCACTCACTCCAAAACACTACAATCACCCGACTCATACGAGCTAGAAATAAACATGAACCACCGGAATTTTCGGTCTGAGCCCAACTTTATCCACTCCATGCTGACAGGATGACACATCCTTCAGCCTCAGAGCAACTCCCATGAGTTCTCCACCACAATCTCATACCCATGCTGAACTGGCTCTAGCATCTTCGGGTTGGGAAAACCCGATACACTGAGGACACCTCCAAACATCCCCCAGGATGAATTTCCACCACATAATTCAAAATCAAACTGGAAATCCAAGATTCCATCCCTGCATTCCTTCCGAGCCTCAGCAAACATCCAATTCGTATGTGATTGCATACCACAGCCGCAGACACACTGCTCATCAATAATGATTGGAACACCCCAATCATAATTATGCACTATTGCTTTCACATCCGTGAACTTACACTCCCTCTTGGAGCTACATTCCCTTCCTTTCCCTTACCAAGGAAATCCACTTGGCAGCCTTGACACTACCACAAGTGCCACGATGCTCACCTAATACTACACCATTCTCTTATAGCATAACCGCTATCCTGTGCACCATACATGCTCTGGATCTGCTCGCAAAGACTCTCAAGTCCATGCTCTACCTTCCACCCACCACGATTAGTACCCTGGGCCAGACCTTCTGACGCTAACACATCGCGACATACTCAATCCATTTCCTCATACCGATCTATCAACACATGCGGAGTCTTCATCATGACTGGACCGCCTTACCAGGCCTTCAGCCAATATTGACCACTCTCGGAACCTTCAGCAGATCTGGACCGCCCTCTAGGGCCTTCAGCCTGGCTGGACCATTCTCCGAGCCTTCGTCCTGACTGGTACGCCTACCGGCCTTCAGTCTATCCGGACCGCTCATCTAGCATTCATCATTCCGAGTCATTCCTCCGGGAAACTCTCCCATGCTTACTGTTCTAGCGCTCTAGGGGTTCCGAACTCTATCTCCATCCTACATACTCAAAACCGGCCCGATCTCAGGCCTTCCACAATCAATCACCCTTGGTCTATATCCTGACCTGCATGCCTGCCACTTCCTCATACCAGCCTACGCTCTTGGCTGACAGAAACACTGCTGAATCCCAAGCAGCTAAACAACCTCTCATGCTCATCGATCTTCCGGAGAATTTTCCAATTCTCCCCCACTTAGAGCACTGACTATCAACCACTGAATCACCGACCTCCCTTATCAACCTTACACAACACAATCCCTTGCATGCAAACTGGTTCCCACTAGAACGAGCAACCTTCACAAAATCACATATCAACACTAATCATCTCGGCTTGAAAGAAACCCGACCTTCAGCTAACCATTCCTCAAATTGTAGATGTTGCCCGACATTCAGACCAAACGCCAGATTCCCACTAATAACCCTCGTGAATGATAACCAACGAAATTCCCAACACTAAACCCATAATCATACCATAACCCTCCAAGAACAACGAATACAATACCGAAAACCACACAAAGAGACTAGCAGATAAACAATACTCCACAATAATCACAAGATAACAAGACATCAAGAAAGAAACATACCCGCAGCTGCATCTGGCACCGCCCTGACCTCCTCTGTTGTAAGCTGAAAAGCACGACCCTGAGCCCTTGGGGGCTCCGCTCCACCCTGACCTCCACCCGTGATCCTCAATGTGGCCGGTGCTGGAGCCTTCACCAGACCTGCAGCAAGCTGTGGACAGTTGACCCTCAAGAGTCCAACCTGATGACAATGATAACAAATCCTCAAATCCCAACCCGGGGCTGCTTGCCGACAATCCATTGCATAGTGCCCCTCCTTTCCGCACTTGCGACATGCACCACCGGACCTACAAACTCCGGTGTGACCCTTCCCACAAGTGTGGCTGCTCTGATCTACCAATCTAGAATCAACGGTCTTGGACCGTTTCGGCGCCGGCTGCGACTGCACCAGAGCCTGCCTCTGCTCTCACAACTGCAAGTCAATCTCCAACTCACACCGCCTGGCGGCCTCTTGCAATTCTAACAAGGTCTCGCACCTCTGCGTAGACACAAACTGCCTGATATCCCTCTTGAGCATACTCATATATCGGGACATCTGAGCCTGCTCCGAAGCGAACTCAAGGCAAAACATCGCCCTCTCAGTGAACATCTTGGTGATCTGCGTCACCGACTCCGAATCCTGCTTCAGCTCAAGGAACTCCTGAACCAATCTCTCCCTCTCAACCCGCGGAACATAACGAGTGTTGAACATCTCCCGGAACTGATCCCATGAAACCGCAGCTCTCTACGCATCCGAAAATGACCCCGTGGTCAATCTCCACCAATCCTTCGCCCCGAGCCTCAACAGGTTCAAAGCACACCTCACCCTCTAATCAGTAGGGCATGAACACATGAAGAAACACCCCTCCACGTCCGACAACCATTTCATATCAACAATCAGGTCCTGGACCCCATCGAAGGTAGGAGGCTTCGTATTATCGAAGTCCCGATACTGAAACCTCGACCGACTCCTCCCCCTGCCGTTGCTATAGCCGTTGTAGCTGCCGCGGCAGCCGTCTCTGTGAGAGCCGCATAGCGCTCATCAAAATACTCAATCATGGTGGTCTTGGTTGACCCGAATAGTTCCAGCAACTCGGCCCGGAACAACGCAGCAACCTCATCATGCAGGATCTCACAAATCCTAGCGTCCAACTCGCCTGTGCTCATCTGACCAATAACCTCCGGCGGTACTGACCCGCCCTGACCTCCCTCTCCTGCTCCCGATCCAGACCTGGATCCGCTCCCAGCATGCCTTGTAACCACCATACTGAAAAACACCACAAGATCTCAGATACTTCCCACAAACCCGGGGACCAACTCCCACCCAACCCTAGAGGCCATGGTTTCTTTGATACGCGTATGGGTCCTGTGCTTTCAGTAGTACGGGCCCATACTACCTTCCACACCTACCCACATTTGTATCAAGTATACCATAATACCCTAGTGAAAAACATACATAACAAGCGCTCAACCCTCACTCCTAGAGGAACACCAGAAATCTCCCACAGAGGAACCCTAGGCTAGCAAGCATCATAAATCAGGCAACATTATCATGAAATCCTGAAGATCCCTAGCCTAGTACTAGCATGTTGTTCTATCAAAGCTCAAAAACAAATAACATGTATGGTATTTTGGGGTTACATACTGGCTCCGGCTGATCGTACCTCCGCATCCTCCTTTACTCATTTTGAAAACCATTTTAAATTCTCTTTAAAAAAAAAACTCTCCCTGATTTGAGACTGGATTCACACGAATGTTCCTCCAATTCACTCAAACCAAGGCTCTAATACCAACTTGTAACGCTCTAAAAATTCCAACAATTTAAACTTTTCAAAAACAACCCCATTTCATTAAGTTATTACAAAAAGCTTTTCAGTACAATTATCATCAGAGTCTTCCCAGAACCACATCATAAAACGTAATCATGAGGAGCGGTAGGATCACGCCTTTGCCTTGCCACGTTCTCCTAAAGAACATGAAAAACATTAAACCATAATTGTAAGCCCGAAAGCTTAGTGATATACCCCCCAAAATACCAACCACATATACCATACACACACAACATGCCATATCATAACAGAACACAAAACAACCATGCACTTCAGGTCTACTGTGTGACTGGTCCGCTGCACCGGCCTTCAGTCCACCTGGTCCAACCTCCGAGTCTAGCCATATACATCGAGTCTATAGTGTGATTGGTCCACCCACACCGGGCCTTCAATCCACCTGGTCCACTCTCTAAGTCTATAGTATGACTGGTCCGCCCGCATGGGCCTTCAGTCGGCCTGGTCCACTCACCGATCCTCGGCACGCCTTGTCCGCCCTCTTGCGGCCTACAGCCTATCCGGACCGCTCGTCGGGCCTTCGGGATAACTGGTCCTCCCTAGGTATGTTGGCCTACAACACAAAGCAGGACCCGCCTCAACCCAACCCCAATCCAATAACAATGTGCACATAAACATTCAATCATATAACAATTCACATTCAATCAAGCCGATCTAGTAGATCACATAACATAACATCATCCTAACCAGGATACCGACCTAACCGGTCACTAGCATAGCATCATCCTATGTACCAGGATACCGACCTTAACCAGGTCTCCAACATAGTACCATCCTAACTACCAGGATGCAAACATAGCAAGAACAATAACATAAAAACGATACCTAGATCACAATCCGATAAAGGGTCGGCCTTGGTGCCTTTGACCCTATTGATATAGTGAGGATAACTCACCTCGCAACTGCTGACTGAACAGATAAAACCAAGCTGCTCCGACCACTCATGCAATCTCCACCACTGGTCAACTCCAGAACACTGAACTCAAAACAAAAAGCCAACAATTACCAAAATGGCCCTGGAAATCAACTGGTCAACCCTTCGTCAAAGTCAAAGTCAAAGTCAACCCCTAACTGACTCTACTCGCCGAGTCAACCCGATAACTAGCCGAGTCCCTATGCACAGAACTTCCCCAATCCGCGACTCAACTCGCCGAGTTCCACAACCCTGAGTCCTTTCACACTCGACTGACCGACTAATCCCTTGACTCACCGATTCATAGCTCAACCAGAAGAAAGGTTAGGGCCTCACGACCAGACTCGCAGAGTCCAAGAACAGACTCACCGAGTCCAAGGCTATCTTCAACAGGCTCGCCGAGTTTTTCTTCCAACTCGTCGAGTCCCTGCTTATCTTCATCCAACTCGCCGATTTGTTCTTCCAACTCGTCGAGTTCCAGCCTATCTTCAAGCAACTCGCCGAGTACACCCTTGTGACTCGTCGAGTACCCTTAGATCTGAAACCATACAGAGGCTTTCCAAGCCATGCAGAAGCTCTAAACCATAGATCTACCCTTCTACAAGCCATCCATCACGTAAAGTGGCAAACTTTACGTGAATCCAAGTAGATCTAAGCATGTTACACTCTAGGGTTTGGGTTTGGGACAAAAGAACTTCACCAACAACTCTTGAGCATAGACTTTATGGCTTTCTGGATCATTAGCATCCTAGATCTGAGGTAGCAACCTCGGATCTTACACCAAACTTGAGAAGGACCTCATTTATGCCCCCAAAACCCCCCACAAATGATAGATCTAGATGCACAAAAGCTCAGACAGAGGATTATTACCTCAAATGAAGGCTCCCACTAATGAATAAACCAATTCTTTGCAAATCCCCTTGCTCCAATCTTCTTGCTTTTCAATTTCCTTCCAAGGTTACCTCCTCCAAGGCTCTAATCTCTCACCAAGGAAAGCTCACACAAATTTAGGGTTTCTGGAACTCAAAGGAAAGGTAAATAGGCCGGGGAGGAAGTGTTATGTTCTTTATATAGGGCTCAACCCCTGGAATTAGGGTTTTCTCCACTCAGCACCAACTCGCCGAGTCCACCCATGCTACTCGCCGAGTTGGTCACTTAACATGCGACCAGAGTCGCGACCCTACTCGCCGAGTCCACTCGTGGACTCGCTGAGTTGCCCTTCAACTCTACTTTTGATACTTCAGGATGTTACATAAATCACCTTGTCAAGTTGCTATGGTGAAGGCAACCCAAAAGCACCATGCACAACCGGGTCAAGTACTTACAAAATATAATTACAGCCATAGACACTAATCCAACAGTCTCCCACTTGGATAAGTCTAGTAACTATATATGCAAACACAATCCGATTAGCAATTGTAGCTCTCAAAGACACTGTCAAACTCTGATCTTATTAGTATCTTGTCCTTTAGATAAGGGATCGCACAGTCCTCTGTTTAGACATTATGCGGACAATCTTATGGAACTTATTGTCCAGCAATTGGTTTCTCGATCTCAAATTCATTTGACATACAACTTAATTGAACACATCAATTCAGTCCAGACTGGGCCCGACACATAAGTAAAATCAAATCATCGAGGGGCCCTGATATCGCTTTTACCCTCTTAGGATAAAAGTAACAGATAAACTTCGACTTATATGCATTTACTATTTACTAATCAACTATACACAACAATGCGTTTTATATCATCAATTTACTGATGTGGTTTCTTGTAACAGCTCAAATTTTCAAATAAACTTTTCATTTAAAACAAACATCATTATTCGACAAAAGAGTTTATTCCAAGTTTATTGCAAAAGTATAAATAATAAATCTCCAAGATCTTCAACAATGGCAGTGTGTACGTGTCACGCCGGCGCCTTTCCACGGTCATCACTAGTACCTGAAAAACATAAACACAACTAGTAAGCATAAATGCTTAGTGAGTTCCCCAGTATACGACTTACCCACATACACCTTCCGGCCCGGACCTTTCGGTCCACATAACATTGCCTTCCGGCCCGTAACATAATCGCCTTCCGGCCCATCACATATCGCCTTCCGGCCCGTTTTAAATTGCCTTCCGGCCCATAGTATTTTGCCTTCCGGCCCATAATAGTATAAAACATAACACATGTAACATAACGCACATAACACATAAGTCACACATCATACCGTTCTTTCTATCACATAAAGCCTCGCCTTCCGGCCCGTATAAGCATACATCACATATAAGCATACATCACATATAAAGCATCTACCTCTCTAGACATAGCATAAATATAACACATACGACCTTCCGGTCTCACAGTCAAACCCTTCCGGGTGAAGTATAGTGAGAAGACTCACCTCGTAGTATGCAAGCTATAAACCCTTTGAGCTACTCGCACTCGATCCGCTAATCCGCAGGTTCCCTATAATACCACATACCTTTATTAATGATCTTATCAAACAAGACAATTGACCCTACTAAGTTACATACAGGTCAACGGTCAATCTTGACCGGACTCGTCGAGTGAAAAGGGTAACTCGGCGAGTATAGACACCCCGACTCCACTCGCCGAGTCTAAAGGACGACTCGACGAGTTCTAGTAGATCTTCAAGCTACTCGCCGAGTCTGAAGAACAACCCGGCGAGTCCTCGCCATGCAGTCAATCCGCTGCCTCCTGTATTTCGCATGATCTCGAAGTATATAGATATGGGGCTTCCTGGACTTTCACATATACTATTACAGGGGCTTTTTAAACACTTGTAACAACACTATAATCTAACAATTCTTTAACTGGGTTTCCTAAACCCTAAATTCGCATACAACGTAAAAGCTACAGATTATGATCCGAAGATTACCTGGAAACGTGTTCCCTGTGTCCCCAACCTCCAGTACTCGACTCCTTGGACTTCCTTTGATCACCACCTTGCCTCTCCTTGTCTAACAATCTCTTCAACCTTCCTCTAGCCCTCACTCTTGCTCCAGATGCCCACAAACTCCCAAGGTATCTTCAATCGGCCAAAAGACGCGACATGACGGCCATAAGATCATTATATACGATTCAGGATCGAAACGGCTAGGGTTCAGCTGAACAGCGTCGACTCGCCGAGTCCCTTATTGGACTCGTCGAGTCCAGTCGCGTATCTGCGACCAAGACCTTGGCCCTACTCGGCGAGTCGTGCACCAACTCGCCGAGTCCCCTCCTAAATGTGCCCCAAAAATAATTTAAAGAAATACCTGAAATTCCGGGCTGTTACAACTCTCCCCCACTAGAACTAGACTTCGCCCTCGAAGTCTCATTCTGCGAATAACTCCGGATGTTGCTCCCGCATTTCTCTTTCCGGCTCCCACGTCATCTCCGATCCCTTCCGATGTTGCCACTGAACCAACACCAGACGTATCTCCTTGTTCCGTAGAACCTTGATCTTCCGATCCCTGATAGCTACTGGTCTCTCGGCGTAATTCAGACTCGCATCCACCTGAATATCTTCTAACGGAACCACTGCTGCCTCATCGGCTATACACTTCCTCAGCTGTGATACGTGGAAGGTATTGTGAATCTGACTCAGCTCCGCTGGCAACTCCAACCGATAAGCTACCCGACCTACCCTTGCAATTACCCGAAATGGACCTATGAACCGAGGCCCCAATTTGCCCCTCTTCCTGAACCGGATCACCCCTTTCCAAGGAGAAACCTTTAGGAGAACGAAGTCGCCGACCTGGAATTCGAGCTCGGACCGGCGTCTGTCCGCATAACTCTTCTGTCGGCTCTGGGCGGTCAATAACCTCTGCCTCACTCGTTGAATCTGTTCGGTCGTTTGAAGTACGATCTCTGTACTGCCCATCACTCTCTGTCCCACTTCTCCCCAGCAAATGGGAGTCCGACACCTCCTACCATACAACAACTCAAAAGGTGGCATACCAATGCTCGAATGATGGCTGTTGTTGTAGGAAAACTCAGCCAGCGGCAGATGCGCATCCCAGCTACCCCCGAAGTCTAACACACACGCTCTAAGCATATCTTCCAATGTCTGGATCGTCCGCTCGCTCTGACCGTCGGTCTGGGGATGGTATGCGGTACTAAAATGCAGTTTAGTACCCAACTCCTCATGGAATTTCTTCCAGAACCTGGAAGTGAAACGTACATCGCGGTCCGAAACAATCGAGGTCGGCACTCCATGCCGAGATACTATCTCTCTCACGTATAACTCTGCCAACTTCTCTGCTGATGAACTTTCGCTAATGGCAAGGAAGTGTGCACTCTTTGTTAGCCTATCCACAATCACCCAAATTGCATCGACTCCCCTGGCAGTTTTCGGCAATTTGGTGATGAAATCCATCGTGATCTGATCCCACTTCCACTCAGGAATCTCCAAGGGTTGCAACTTACCGTGCGGTCTCTGGTGCTCGGCCTTAACCCTACGGCAGGTCAAACACCTCTCAACGAACCAGGCAACGTCTCTCTTCATGCAAGGCCACCAGTACTCCTTTTTCAAATCCAAATACATTTTCGTAGCACCGGGATGGATCGAGAATTTCGATCTGTGTGCCTCCTCCATCAAAGTAACACGCGTACCGCCCACGAATGGTACCCAGATCCGACCCCGAAATGTCAGAAGTCCCCGCCCATCCGCAACGAACTCTGAAATCAACCCGACGACCCGCTCCTGTTTCTGCATCCCAGACTTCACGACCTCGGCCTGTGCCCCACGAATAGCATCTAATACCGGAGTCATCACCGTCAATCTCAAGCACACGTCCCGCAATGGAGTACTCTCCGCCCTACGACTCAATGCATCAGCTACCACATTAGCCTTGCCTGGGTGGTATAGGATCTCACAGTCATAATCCTTAACCACGTCTAACCATCTCCTCTGACGCATGTTTAGGTTGGGTTGATCCATCAAATACTTCAAACTCTTATGGTCCGTGTATATGGTACAACGAACCCCGTACAGGTAGTGACGCCAAATTTTGAGGGCGAACACTACTGCCCCCAACTCTAAGTCATGCGTGGGATATCTCGCTTCGTGAGGCTTCAACTGCCTCGATGCATAGGCTATCACATGGCCCCTCTGCATCAACACTGCACCCAGTCCTGAAATCGATGCGTCGCAATATACGACAAAGTCCTTCATCCCCTCCGGGAGAGCTAATACTGGTGCTTCGCACAGTCTCTGACGAAGTGTCTCGAAGGAAATCTGCTACTCGGGTCCCCATGAGAATGTAACACCCTTTCGGGTCAATTTGGTAAGTGGCACCGCGATCTTGGAGAAGTCCCTAATGAACCTTCGATAGTACCCCGCCAACCCAAGGAAACTCCTGATCTCCGAAGGTGACTTCGGTGCCTCCCAACTCATCACCGCTTCCACCTTGGCCGGATCGACCAATATCCCTGCCTGATTTACAACGTGCCCCAGAAATTGAACTTCCCGCAACCAGAAGTCACATTTGGAGAATTTTGCATATAGCTTCTCCGACCTCAGTACCTCAAGGACCTCCCTCAAATGTCCCTCATGCTGCTCCCTAGACCGCGAATACACCAGAATGTCGTCGATGAATACAATCACAGACCGATCCAGCATCGGCCTGCATACCCTGTTCATGAGATCCATAAACACTGCTGGGGCATTGGTGAGCCCAAAAGGCATCACCACGAACTCGTAATGCCCATACCGCGTCCTAAAGGCTGTCTTCTGGACGTCCTCATCCCGCACTCTTACCTGATGGTACCCTGATCTCAAATCAATCTTGGAAAACCAAGATGCCCCTTGCAACTGATCGAATAGATCATCGATCCTCGGTAACGGATAGCGGTTCTTGACTGTCACCTTGTTCAGCTCCCGGTAATCGATACACATCCGGTGTGAACCATCCTTCTTCTTGACGAACAGAATCGGTGCTCCCCACGGCGAGCTACTCGGCCGAATAAATCCCTTCCCCAACAACTCTTGAAGTTGCGAGGACAATTCTTGCATCTCTGGAGGTGCAAGACGATAAGGCACCTTCGCAATAGGCGCAGTCCCTGGAACTAGATCGATACCAAACTCCACTTGCCTCGCAGGAGGTATTCCTGGCAAATCCTCGGGAAAAACATCTGGGAACTCGCGCACCACTGGAACCTCCTTCAATGTCTTCGGTCTCTCGGAACTCTCCCGCGTATCCATCACATATGCCACAAAACCGTTACATCCCCGCTGTAGGCATTGCCTCGCCCTAGCGGCCGAACAAAAAGCTGATCCCGAACGGGTACCCTCGCCGTATACCGTAAGAACTCCCCCACTAGGGTCTCGTATAGTCACCAGCTGACGCTCGCAGTCGATAACAGCGCTGAATCGGCTCAACCAGTCCATGCCTACAATGACACAGACATCCCCCATCGCAATAGGAATGAGGTCAATCGGAAACGCGACCCCGAAGATCTCTAGCACACATCCCCGAAGAACCTCCGTAGCACAAATCACCCTCTCAGCCGCAATAGAAACGCTCAAAGGTCGACTTAACGGCTCACGACTAATGCCGATGTGCTGACTAAAAGCTAACGATACAAACGATCTACTCGCACCCGAATCAAATAACACTAGAGCAGGCATAGAGTTCACAAGGAAAGTACCTACACATACATTAACATAAGCATAACATTTCGACCTTTAATTAAATACGCGAATGATAACATACCTGCCACAACATCGGGCGCAGCGCGGACCTCCTCCGCAGTCAGCTGAAAGGCTCTACCGCGAGCCCTCGGGGCCTCGACCTTCGCCGGTCGGGTCTCAGTAGTCCGGGTAGTAGGTGTAGCTCTCTGACGAAGTTGCGGACACTCGGCCTTCCGATGGCCTGTCTGGTTGCAGTGAAAGCAAACCATAAACCCCTTAGGGCAATCCCTGGCAATATGTCCCTCCTTGCCACACTTGTAGCAACCACCAGCTCGACACGCCCCCTCGTGACTCTTGCCGCACTTCGCGCAAGTGCGACCCTTCGAACCTCCCATCCTCGAATCAGCGAACTTAGTCCGCTTGGCTGCCGGCTGAGACTGGGCCGGCCGTCGATCCACCTGCCGAGACTCAGCCTCCTCCCTCGCTTGAGTCTCCAACTCGATCTCGCGCTTCCTGGCGTTCGCCTGAAGCTCAGTGAAAGTACGATAGGTGGAGTTTGACACAAACTCCTGGATCTCCCTCTTCAAAACACCCAAATAGCGGCTCATCCGCGACTGCTCCGTAGATACCAGCTCGGGGCAGAACATTGCCCTCTCATGAAACTTCCGTGTGATCACCGCCACGGAATCAATACCCTGCTTAAGGGTCAAGAACTCCTGAATCAATCGCTCCCTCTCTACCGGGGGAACGTACTCGTCCCTGAACATCTCCGTAAACCTCTCCCATGTCACCGCCGAAATCTCTGCCTGAGCGAAGTTCGCCGTCACGAACTTCCACCAATCCTTCGCTCCCAGACGGAGCTGGTTCAAGGCGAACCGTACCCTCAAGTGCTCCGGGCATGAGCAAGTATAGAAGCACCCCTCGATGTCGGCGATCCACCTCATAGCTGCAATCGGATCCTGCGTCCCATCAAATTCAGGGGGTTTCGTGTTGCTGAATTCCCTGAATATTAATGAATCACCCCCTTGCGGCCTGGCAGCAGCCACAGCTGCGGTAGCGGCAGCAACTGCAGCTTCAGTAAGTGCGGCGTACCGCTCCTCAAACTCCTCCATCAGCGTGGTCTTAATAGACCCAAACATCTCCGGGATCTCAGCCCGGACCGCCGCAGCTACCTCTTCCTGAATAATCTGACGAATCTCCTCGTCACTCGCACCGCTCGAACTCGCTCCATTGCGTGTGATAACCATGATGTCTCTGAAATACAACATAAAATCATCAGAGACTCCACCAAGTACAATTGTACTCGATACGCGCCCTACCCAGTCTCCGATTTCCAGGGATTCTTACTTGAGTCTTCCACTGATCCGGTGCCTTCGGTAGTACGGGCCCAATACTACCGACCACACCGTATCAGTATTCGTCCCAAATCTTCCTCCCCAAATCCCGAATAATGAGTACTCTACCTCTAGTATGCACTATCTACTTGCACGCTACAAAATATCTCATATAAGCAATCTCCCTAGACTAAGGCATCACAAAACAGGCAATTCTAGTCCTATCATGTATACCTAGTCTTCTAGCATGCATAACAATTCATAATTCAGTGCATAACATAACATCGTAAGGTATTCTGGGGATCTTTACCGTTCGGACGTTGGCTGCTCGTACACACTGTTCCATCCTTGTTTTACCGCCTTACCATTTATAAAATGTTGTGTCCTTATTATTTAAAAAAGGTTTTTCCTCAAATCCCCGGTTTGAGTTCAGTTGCACCCAAAGGTACACCCGAATCCCTCAAACCAAGGCTCTGATACCAATTGTAACAGCTCAAATTTTCAAATAAACTTTTCATTTAAAACAAACATCATTATTCGACAAAAGAGTTTATTCCAAGTTTATTGCAAAAGTATAAATAATAAATCTCCAAGATCTTCAACAATGGCAGTGTGTACGTGTCACGCCGGCGCCTTTCCACGGTCATCACTAGTACCTGAAAAACATAAACACAACTAGTAAGCATAAATGCTTAGTGAGTTCCCCAGTATACGACTTACCCACATACACCTTCCGGCCCGGACCTTTCGGTCCACATAACATTGCCTTCCGGCCCGTAACATAATCTCCTTCCGGCCCATCACATATCGCCTTCCGGCCCGTTTTAAATTGCCTTCCGGCCCATAGTATTTTGCCTTCCGGCCCATAATAGTATAAAACATAACACATGTAACATAACGCACATAACACATAAGTCACACATCATACCGTTCTTTCTATCACATAAAGCCTCGCCTTCTGACCCGTATAAGCATACATCACATATAAGCATACATCACATATAAAGCATCTACCTCTCTAGACATAGCATAAATATAACACATACGACCTTCCGGTCTCACAGTCAAACCCTTCCGGGTGAAGTATAGTGAGAAGACTCACCTCGTAGTATGCAAGCTATAAACCCTTTGAGCTACTCGCACTCGATCCGCTAATCCGCAGGTTCCCTATAATACCACATACCTTTATTAATGATCTTATCAAACAAGACAATTGACCCTACTAAGTTACATACAGGTCAACGGTCAATCTTGACCGGACTCGTCGAGTGAAAAGGGTAACTCGGCGAGTATAGACACCCCGACTCCACTCGCCGAGTCTAAAGGACGACTCGACGAGTTCTAGTAGATCTTCAAGCTACTCGCCGAGTCTGAAGAACAACTCGGCGAGTCCTAGTGAATCTTCAAGCTACTCGCCGAGTCTGAAGAACAACCCGGCGAGTCCTCGCCATGCAGTCAATCCGCTGCCTCCTGTATTTCGCATGATCTCGAAGTATATAGATATGGGGCTTCCTGGACTTTCACATATACTATTACAGGGGCTTTTTAAACACTTGTAACAACACTATAATCTAACAATTCTTTAACTGGGTTTCCTAAACCCTAAATTCGCATACAACGTAAAAGCTACAGATTATGATCCGAAGATTACCTGGAAACGTGTTCCCTGTGTCCCCAACCTCCAGTACTCGACTCCTTGGACTTCCTTTGATCACCACCTTGCCTCTCCTTGTCTAACAATCTCTTCAACCTTCCTCTAGCCCTCACTCTTGCTCCAGATGCCCACAAACTCCCAAGGTATCTTCAATCGGCCAAAAGACGCGACATGACGGCCATAAGATCATTATATACGATTCAGGATCGAAACGGCTAGGGTTCAGCTGAACAGCGTCGACTCGCCGAGTCCCTTATTGGACTCGTCGAGTCCAGTCGCGTATCTGCGACCAAGACCTTGGCCCTACTCGGCGAGTCGTGCACCAACTCGCCGAGTCCCCTCCTAAATGTGCCCCAAAAATAATTTAAAGAAATACCTGAAATTCCGGGCTGTTACATTTCTCATTATCAATGCACAACCAATTAATAAACAATAAACCATATATCTTGGTTTTAAGACCATATGATATTATCGTCTTGCGATCACTTGTGTCTCATTCCAAAAAGGGATTCCAGCAAGCACGGGTTTATTCCAATGCTCAAAACTTATTCATAAGCACTCATGAACGTTGCAACAAACCTTTGCTATGTGTAATACCTTTTAGACAATGTACATACCAATCCATGACAATCTTCATTCATACCTACTTCCAACATATGAACGATTGTGGACCATACGAATAATTCGATTATTCTTAATAACTCATTTATTCAGGAAGTCAAAACATGCAAAATGAAACAATAGTTAAACAATTAACATAAGACAGTAGCTTTACTTATAAATAATACTCCTTTATTTAATCATCAAATGTCAATTACATTTATCTATTACATGTTTCCAAAACTATCTAATCTAAATTAATATCGTCTTTCAGCATAATGCTCCTATCGTGCTGCAAATGCTTAACCCTGCTCAGTCCCTTCGTAAGCGGATCTGCTGGGTTATCCTCTGACGATACCCTCTTTACTACGAGGTGTCCTTCTTCTACTTGAAGTCTAATAAAGTGATATTTTCTGTCGATATGCCGAGATCTACCATGATCCCTCGGTTCATTGGTTAAGGCAACCACTCCCTCATTATCACATAAAATTTCCATAGGCTCCTTTATGGTAGGCACAACTCCAAGATCAACAATGAAGTTCTTCAACCACATCGCCTCCTTTGACGCTTCGCTCACCGCAATGTACTCTGATTCGCACGTTGAATCAGCTACGGTTTCTTGTTTGGAACATTTCCAGGTCACTGCTCCTCCATTAAGGGTAAAGACCCAACCCGACTGCAAACGGTAGTTGTCCCTATCGGTCTGGAAGCTGGCGTCACTATACCCTCGCACCTTTAAGTCATCACTCCCTCCGAGGACTACTAAACATTCCTTGGTCCTCCGAAGTTACTTAAGTGTATTCTTAACCGCAATCCAATGAGCCCTGCTAGGGTTCCCTTGATATCTACTGACTATGCTCAAAGCAAAGGCCACATCAGGGTGAGTACAAGTCATAGCGTACATGAGTGAGCCAACTCCGGAACTATCTCGGCTTTTGTACTCGGACTTTGAGTCTTACTCAGTTTGGGATTACTCTGTATCGGTAGTTCTCCCTTCTTCGAGTTTTGCATACAAAAATGTTTTAGTACTTTATCCAAGTAAGTATTCTGACTAAGTCCTGTTAGTCTCTTACTTCGTTCTCTCACTATCCTTATTCCCAAAATATAGGAAGCCTCTCCGAGGTCCTTCATAGCGAAGCACTTCCCGAGCCAGGACTTAACCTCCTGCAAAGTTAAGACGTCGTTTCCTATGAGCAGTATGTCATCGACATACAAAACGAGGATGCTAACTATAATCCCATTGGCCTTGACATATACACATGATTCATCTTCACTTCATACAAATCCAAACTCTTTGACTTTCTCATCGAAGCAAAGATTCCATCTGCGAGACGATTCCATCTGCAGTGCACACTCTATTAGGATGCTTCGGATCAACGAAACCCTCTCGCTGAGCCATGTAAACATCCTCAACCAACTTCCCATTAAGGAAAGCAGTCTTGACATCCATATGCCATATCTCATAATCATCAAATGCAGCAATGGCTAGCATCACCCTAATAGATTTTATCTTAGCAACCGGTGAGAAGGTCTCATTATAGTCAACTCCGGGAGTTTGAGTAAAGCCCTTCACCACCAATCGTTCCTTTATACGTGTGCACATTCCCATCCATGTCGGTCTTCTTCTTGAAGATCCATTTGCACCCAACCGTCTTACGTCCGGGCACATTTTCAACCAAATTCCAAACTTGGTTGTCATACATGGACTGAATCTCGTTGTCCATCGCCTCTTTCCATTTTACAAACTCTGGGCCTGCGATGGATTCCTTATAGCTATTAGGTTCATCTAGATTTATTAGTGTACCATCACTAATATACGTGTCCCCTTCTGTAGTAATATGAAAACCATAAAACTGGGGTTGAAGTCTAACTCTTTCGGAATGTCTAAGAGGTAAGGATTCGTCAATCGGTTCAATCGGAGTTTCCTCCTCGGGTTGAGCACCAGCGTTAGAGGATCCTTCATCGCACGACTCTTGAATCTCATCAAGATCGATTTGCCTCCCACTGTCCCCTTGGCTTATGAGTTCTTGCTCTTGGAAAACCCCTCTCCTCGCAATGAAGACAACATTGTCACTCGGTCTATAGAAGAGATATCCAACGGATTTCTGCGGGTAGCTGATGAAAATGCATGGCTCACTACGAGGTTCGAGCTTGTCGTGAGTTTCTCGTCTTACAAAAATCTCACAACCCCAAACCTTGATATGTTTCAATGAGGGAGATTAAGTCCATGTTAGTGTCCCGGTTAACCACACACGCTCCACTAACGACTTAATAAAAGTGCAAAGTGTAATTTCATGGGTTAGCACTTTATTCACATTTTCCTAAAGTAACTAAGATTGAGAATTTATAAAACATTTCGTTAATTTATATTCATCATACTTTTAATGAAGATTTAAAGTCCTTGTCTTACCCGTTCGGCTAACGATCCTCCACCGATCAAGGAAGCGGTGGGTGATAGTAGACACCCATTAAGCTGTCATTTTATAGGAAGCAACCTTATACCCCGCCCCCCTTGTAGACCGGCTTTGTGAATGAGACCTACTAACGGTAAAATGACTTTTTCTTATACATATATAATTATTATTAAACTTCTAATATTATAGAGTATAAGAGTTGAATTTTAACTTTTAAAATTCTAGGGGTTGGAACTAATGTTTTTCAGGTGACTTTACATGTTCTAAAACTTGACCGCAAGTTTTGTAACTTTCAAAACTTTTCATCTTTCATAACTTATGAGTTAATGGTTTATTAAAATGAGAGACTTTTCATTTTATGTAACTTATGTGTTTATTAATGGACTTTAAAAGGGTGACTTTTGGTAATCCATAACTTGACGACAAATTATGTATTCCATTAAAACACATCAAGATCAAGAATTAAACTAACAAACTATTTGCAAATACTTCCTAAGATCTTCTAAACTCATAAGTTTATGAACTTTCATATAAACAATTTCAAGAATCATAAATAAACCATACAAAGCTTGAAATTTTGATAATAACCTTTGAAATTGGATTAGCATAATCATTACCACATCAAAAACAGGTTTTAAGGTTCAAAAAGTAGTTTAGGGTAATGATCCTCATCCAATACCAAGGAAAACCACAAAATTATGCATACAAGGGCATCAGCGCGTCGTGGTAAATACTGTCACGTCGTGGTGAGCAGCCAAATGAAAAAAAAGCAGAATTTCAACTTTTGAAAAAACATATAGCATCAAGTATCAATAAAACAAACCTAGGCTTTGATACAACTGTAAGGTTTTGAGCATTCTAACACTCCTATGATGTACATGCAACCATAGAAACCTTGGATTTATGTTTTTCTATGATACATGCAAAGTTGTTTTTCCAAGGTTCATAACCTATCTAGCATACATGGGGAACTTTTAAACATAAAAGTCAGAGAAATACATACCTTTAGTTGCTTGGCTTCCTTGAGAACATTATGAGCCTAGCACCTCAAGTGTGATGCCTCAAATGTCTCACACAACACCAAAGCACTTGGAATAAGATAGAGAGAATTGCAAAAACTCTAGAAATTGGCTATCCCTCACTTTTCTTACTTAGTGGCCGATTTTGGTCTACAACATGATGCTTATATAGTGTGTCACAATTAGGGTTACACCATGAAAATCCTAATGGACATGTCTTTTCATTTCTTGGATCCATGGGTTCAAAAACACCATGGAGCATCTTATGGGTTTTAGCCCAACTTGATAAACCATGGATCATTAGCCCACTATACAAGAATGGATTATTTACACCATCAACCCATATATTTAATTAGTCTCCTTTTGATCACTTAATTAATTCCAAATTAATTCTTGATCCGTATTAATTAAATAATATTATTAATATATTAGAACTTATAATATATTAATAAAACATAAGTGTCGTTTCTCTCATTTTAGTCGACCCAAGTGCATGATGCCATGCAACCCAAATGGACCATGCCAAACCGTGTCAAGTACATACCAGAAATAGTTATGGACTTGGACACCTTATCCAACATAAATGACACAGACAAAATGGATAAACTAACAAGGATGTACATAAAAGAGATTATATGATTACATGGTGTTCCAATATCCATTATCTGTGACACAAATAGCATGTTCACTAACAGTTTTGGCAATCACTAAAAAAGTCCTTCAGAACCAGACTCGACTTGAGTAGAGGCTATCACCCAGAAACCAACGGTAAAATCGAGAGAACTATTCAAACACAGGAAGACATATTGAGAACTTATGTGATAGGCTTCGATAAAGCTTGAGATACCCACTTACCACTCATCGAGTGCTCATACTACAACAATTACCACTGTAGCATTAAAGTTCTTCCATTTGAATCCCTCTATGTGCGCAAGTGTAGATCACCTCTGTGATGTGCTGAGGTGGGTGACACTCAGCGAGCTACTGGAAAAGTGCCTAACAACACTCTTACCATCTTGAGATCATACAAGAAACATCAGAGAAGATTGTTCAGATCCATGAACAACTAAAGGCATCTCAGGACCAACAAAAGAGGTATGTGGATAAACGACGAAAATCCTTGGAGTTCTAGGTTAGTGACCGTGTATTGTTGAAGGTCTCACCGTGGAAAGGAATGAGACATTTTGGAAAACTTAGTAAAATAAATCAAAGGTATATAGGTACATTCTATATCCTTGTCCGGATTGGCCTGGTAGCTTACAGACTTCGGCTACCGCAAGAACTCATCAACGTGCACCCCAATTTTCATATGTCCAACTTGCAGAAGTGCCTATCGAATAAGACTCTCATCATTCCACTTGACGAAATTGACGTAACTAGAGCCTCCACTACGTCGAGGAACATGTGGATATCATGGACAAGGATAAACACAGTCGCATACCAATAGTAAAGGTCCGTTGGAACGCCAAGCGAGGACCTAAATTTACCTAGGAATGTGAGGACCAAATGAAACAGAAATACCCACATCTTTTCCCTAGCACTTGTGAACCCACTCGGAGTGCTAAATTCCGGACAAAACTCCTTCTCATAGGGGATGATGTGACATCCATTAAATTTTGGTCAACAGAAGTCAAAAAGGGTTAACAAAAGTCAATTGTGCGTATATTAGGTCAAAAAAGTGAAATGTGATTTTCGTAACACCCCTAAGGTATTATTAAATATTATAATGCTTCGTATGTTATTTTAAACCATTATCAAATAAACGCTTTTATTTCGAACAATGAACTACGGTAATGTAGTAATTCGATAAAATACACAAATATTACCGATAATTAGGTAATGTTCATAACACAAGGTTTACATGTTCACAAATCCATAAACACGATTCAAACATCATATGATGTAGTATTTAGTTAATATCCCGGTGGTTTTTCTGGAAAAAGGTCATACGTCAAGAAAACGGAAGTTGTCACCTTTAAACACTCGTATTTTATATAATGAGTTGGGGAAAACAATTAAATCATAAGGTTTTAATATTATTGCTAATAATATAAAATAACAATATTTTTATTAGTTATGAAACCTTACCTATTTCTTTTATTACATTATACCTTTATAAAAATACTAAGCTTTTATAAAAATGGCTAGTTTATTTAAAAACTATAAGACACAAAATGTGTCTCCTCTTTCCCCACCATCTTCTGATACCCAACATACTTATGATCCTACTATATTATAAAATTGCTAGAAACCATGCCATGAATATAATATTCCAAACTTCATGCTTGACTAAAATAATCAAAGGATCTTACTTTGATTAAAATAAGGGAGAGAGGTTACCGCCTCCATTCCACATGAACACCACCACCTCCCTCCTCTCCCTCTATATATAACATGGCCGAGAATGGCCTTCTCCCACCCTCTCTCCCTCATCAGACTCTCACACACTCTCTAGTTATTCCAAGAACATCCAAGTTGAATTCTATGCTTTTTGCAAGTCTTTTGGTGAGTCTTTCTTCCTAATTTTCGAGATTTCCACCATACATCATCATCTTTTGGTTATTTTTACTCATGATCTTGAATCAAAAAGTCTAGGCAAGACTTGGAAGTTCAAGAAGGCGTTGTCTTCCCAAAGCTTGATTCTTACCTCATCTTTCTCACCATTTCCTGCCATCTACAATGGAAACACAAAAGGTGAGTTCATACCCCTTATTTTCATCTTTATCGATGTTTTAGGTGGGGAGATACAAGTTAACTTGTATAATCGTACAAGTTGTTATACATGCTTTATTTTCATGTTGTGTAAAAATGTTATCTACATGAAATAATGTTATTACCTAGTATTATGGACATTTATGTGTGATATGTTGCTTAAAATACAAATTTATGAAGAATAAGTATAAACATGCTATATATTCTTAAGAAAAAGTCATATTAAAAAGAACAAAACTATAAAAACTGTGATTTTTATGAATATAATGACTTTTCTAGAAAAAATGATTATAACTAAGTTACTACACCATTTTTGTGGGATATAAATCAAAATATGTTATTTTTGACATATGTTATGAAACTAGTTATATATACCAAGGATTTGGTTTTACAAAAAGAAAACCTAAAAATTTATCATGTTATGTAAAAAATTGGGTTTTCTAACAAAAATTGACATAATCAGGTTATGGTACCATTTTTGTGAGATTTGATCTAAATTATGGTGTTTTACACACATAAGGTTAACTTGACTTCAATGTCACAACAAGGTAAAAACAAATTTTACAAAGTTTATAGTTCAATATTTACTGTTTGTTGACGTAAAAAAAAATAAAAATAATAAACTGAGTTTATCATATTAAAAGTTCATATACTTGTGTTAGATGTATACTATATGTTATTTGTAAACATCTAAACATGTTAAACCATATATATGTGTATATATCGGTACAACGAAAATTTATAACAAACTATAATAGGTATGGTTTATGGGTCATTCATACTATTATAACATTTTAGAACAAGACGAATAATTGTATAAAAGTAACGAATAATTGTATAAAAGTATATAATTATTATACAATATATTGATATTATGGAAAAGTGATATTTACACATACAAGCTTTTTTATTACACAAAACGTAAACTTGTTGAAATAAATATGTGAGACAATGTCTTCACTGTACCTACCAGAGTACACACTAAAGTCCTGACTTATAACCAGAATCTCAACAAGAGAGCATGATAACTGTGTATAGATCTATGCAGGAGAGACAATCTTGCACCTAAGCTGCTAGCTACAGCTAGACGGGCAAGTTTGGGGTGACAAATCTCTAACATTTCGACCGTTGAAGAGCATCACGACATGCCAACTTCGGTTTTTACCATTGTTGTAATAACTCACATGGAAAATCAACGATACATTTAGTTTATGGGGTAACAAGAGTTCAAATGGTTTTATATAAGAATAAAACTATGTAATACTATTTTATGTATTGAAATACTTACACATTTTTTGGTCTTAGGGTTTTAAGGGTGCAACTCATTTTCGAAAATATTGGATTTTCTGGGAACAAATACTCTCATTCTTTTACATGGAAAGAATTACAAATTTTTATCCATAAAAAACTCTTATGAACTCACCAACTTAATTGTTGACACTTTTCAAAAGTACTTGTATTCTCAGGAAACTGTTAAATAGGTAGTCACATGGATTTTGAGGATGGGACGTTACGGCGTCGTACTATTCATTTTTGTCATCATAATGTAATTGGTTTTGAAACATAAAATACTTAGAGACAATGTAACACTCTAAATTATATTTATGATGGTTGTGTTTGCTTTGATCGATATTGTACATTATGTTGTGATACTTTTAATGAAGTCATCCACCCCCAGATGTTTCCGCCATCCTGGTTTGGGGGTGTGACAGTCATGCATGTCTATAAAGATTGGATTTTTATAGACCATTAGGATCCTAAGAATCTTACTAGAAATTATGATGAAGGGTCTTAACCGACTAAGGACTAAATCCATTAAACTATCCAAGTGTAGTAGCTATGATTTGCCAAGATGGGTATCTGTTGGGTACAAAGTTATCAATGTATGACTTTGTAAATGGTTTGCTTTTTGTAGACCCACTTGCATGTGGTAAAGTGCCTTGTGACATAAGATATATATATATATATATATATATATATATATATATATAGAGAGAGAGAGAGAGAGATGTAAACACCTCTACATAAGGTGGGTTCATACCACTTGGAGAGGTGTGCTTGAGAGATATAACATTGAGAGTGTTAGAGTGTGTTAATTATGTATATTTAAATCTAGATCCTTTTTTGTAAACTCCTTTCATAATCGAATGCATCTCTTAAAAACCCAAATCACCATGTTCTTTGTGTGTTCTTTAATTTCGCATGCCAAATCAATGCTCATAATTAACATCAATTGGTATCAAAACAAGTCTTCAAAGATCAACATGATTTTTTGAAGAAACGAATATGATGTGTTTAAAATTAAAAGTAAAAACAACGGATATTTAGATATAAAAATAATGAATCTGATGTGTGATAGGAACAGTTTAAGCACAGATGTTAAACTATTGTTAAAAGAAAGAAATATATATTGTAACTCTGCCAAAGATTATATGGTAAATTGACAGCTTTGCATCATTCTTCGGATATTAGCAAAGAACAACGTAGAAAACTTATGCCCTTTTTAGCATTTGAAAAGGAGAAAATTGATTATATTTCCGATGATTGTGAACAAACAATTGTTGAATTTGATAGGGTTCCATATAATAGATATGCATATGGAATAGTGAAAATTGATGAATATCTAGATGCTAATGAATTAGTTGATATTGTAAATGAGACCTTGACCCAAAATGAACAAATTAAGATTTTGAAAAGAACTAATAATTCAAATTTTGTTGATATCAAAGATGATTCTGATGATAATTGAAGAGGAGGAAGTTATTGATTGTTCTCAATTGTCTATCATTAATTTCACTTCAATCAATTTGACACTACTCTACCCTCAACTTCAAAAGTTCATGATCTTGACCATGTGACTGTCAAAGATTGTAAAACAGACAGTGATGATGACGATGATAATGTTCCTAAAGAAAAAACAATACTAAGGGTTGTAGTTGATCGGGCTTTTGACAAAACTGAGAATTTCAACACAATTATGACGGAAAAAGGTTCTCATTACCTTGAGAAAAATACAATTGTGTATTCGAATTTCCAATGCACATATTAGGTTATTTTTACAAATCAGGTTTTTGTCACAACAGGGAATTATGATAAAATTAAACCTGAGTTTAATAAAATGATTGAAGAGGATAACAAGAAGTCATCAAAAGAAGGATTTTTCTCTAACCAAAGTACCGTCGAAAACAATCTCACACTGAAATGATATATTTTTTAAAGACAAAAACCAAAACGAGTTTGGATTGAAAAATCAGAAAAATCAAAAGATGTTTCAAAACAAGATGATAATGTTTCACAATATATCAAAATTAATTCTCAAGAGTTTAAGGAACAAAGTGATAAAATTTCTAAAGAAATTGGAGTTTCAAAGAGACAAGCAAGAAAGAAAGTTTTTTTGCAAACAATAGAGTCTCGTAAGAAATCGAATGTTTTGCTAAATAAAACATCTAAACCGGAAAAGTCTAAATCAGTTTAGACTTCTTTTCAAAAGAATGGTGACATTAAGAAAAATCCCGCTTTAACTCAAAAATATTTTTATCCAAATAAATCACAAAATGATTTTTCAAAGTTTAAAAATCAAGAGTCCAAATTAGATTTCCAAACAAAAGGTCAAACATTAAATGCAAAGAGGTTCACAAATTATCATTCAACAATGAATGTCAATTCAAATCAACAACCAAGATTTTCAAAAAAATCATTTTTCAAGACAAAATCAATTTTCGAATAAACCAAGTAATGTTCAAAAAAAAATTTCTTCTCAAACTAAACCGGTGTTTTCCAATCAAAAATTTGATTCTTTTAATTCTAAAAGCAATGTGACTTTCACACCACATCAACTAAATTTTACCAATCCTACTACGAAACAAGTTTCCAAAGTTTCGTATGTCAAGGCAAGACAAATGTGAAGAACATTAACCATTGGCTTGAAGGAAAAAGGAAATCATTTCAGTCAGGAAAGTTTTCTCAACAACAAATCAAGGATGCGTATGAACAATATTTGAATGAATCTTCAAATGGAAGTTCTTCTTCCAAGGAATCGAATCCTTCTTTTAAACAATGGAGAGCCATTCTGAAAGAAAAAAGGTTACTGAGAAACGAATTGAGAAGAAAAAGGCGACAGTTAGTGAAAATTCTAAACCTGAGAATACTTACTTTTTTGTGCCTTTAACTAACGAAGTTGACGTAATTAATAGTCTCAAATCTAAAGTTTGTAATTGGAATTTAGGATCTTCTTTTCACAATGTTTTTCAATATAAAAACCAATGACCCAAACAACCTTGGGGACCTAAATTCTTTCACCAATTGCAGGTTTTGTGTGACAAGCAATATGATAAAAATGGTATATTGATAGTGGTTGCTCTCATCACATGACTGGGAAGAAGGAAAACTTGCATGATTATCAAAGTCTAGATAATGTTGTCGTGGTGAACTTTGGTAATAATAAAAAAATGTCAAGTTAAAGGATATGGAAAAGTTACAAATGGGAAATTCACAGTGAACAGGGTTACTTGTGTCGAAGGTCTTCAACATAACTTGATCAGTGTTTCGCAACTTGTTGTGGGAACTGGAAAGCAAGTGGTGTTTAATGAAGAAGGAAGTACGATTTCGAACATAAACACAAAGTAAGTATTGATCAAATCAAAACTAAAAGGCAATATGTTTACTCTCGACATCAAACCAATTGTGGGATTCCCTCAATGTGTTTACATTCGAAAGCTTCATCTGATGTTAGCTGACTCTAGCATTAACGACTTTCTCATTTGAATTTTCGAAATTTGAATAATTTAGTGGTAAATGATCTTGTAAGAGGCTTACCTGTATTAAAATTTGATAATGATACTTTGTGTGCAACTTGCAAACAAGGAAAGCAGCACAAACAAGGTCATCCGATCATTATTGATTCAAAGATCATTGAACCTCTAGAACTTCTTCATATTGATCTATGTGGACCCTCGACTATTGAGACTCGCATTAAGAAGAGATACATATTGGTCATTATGGATGACTTTTCAAGGTTTACTTGGGTATATTATCTTAGACAGAAATCCAAAATTTCTAAAGCAATAATCAACTCCATCAAGCAAATTGAACTAAGTTTGAAGAAAAAGGTTCGAAAGATCAAGAGTGACAACGGCTCTAAATTTAAGAACAATGTTGTTGATACATTTTTAACCGACAAAGGAATTTCACATAATTTCTCTTCACCTTACACTCCTCAAAAAAATGGTGTGGTTGAATGGAGAAATCATTCACTTTGTGAATCTGCAAGAACAATGCTCACATATGCGAATCTTCCTTAATATTTATGGGTCGAAGCAGTTTCTATTGTGTGTTTTACTCAAAATCGTTCTTTTATTCATCATCGTTTTAACATCACTCCTTACGAAATAATAAATAATCGAAAACCAAATGTTAAATTTTTCCATGTTTTTGGTTGCAGATGCTTTATTATGAATTTCAAGGATAATCTTTCAAAATTCAAGTCAAAAGTTGATGAAGGGATATTCTTGGGATATTCACAAAATTCAGTTGCTTACGGGGTGTTAAACAAATGAACGAGAAATATTAAAGAAACTTTTAATCTCACTTTTGATGATTATTATGTTAAACAAGTTGAAAAGACCTTTGAGCAACACCTAATAATGAATGAATCAAATAATGAATCTCAAACTATGAATTCGTTAGATTTTGATTATGATTTGATTTTTGGTGATCCAGATCGTGCTATTGATGCAGAAGTAAATGTTGATGACAATAGAGTGTCTAAAGCATCAAAACATTCTGATGATTCCACGCTCATATAGGATAACAATGATTTGCTTTCATCAACAAATTCCTCCACAGATAACGAAAGTTTGCCAGTTGAATCGAATAATCAAGTTGAGGGGGAGTACTGAATTCGTCTACTCAAGTTGAAGGGGAGCATACTTTCGAGGGGGAGAGAGAAATAACGAATGTTGATGCCGAGGGGGAGCCTCCTGATAGAAATACAATTGTTGATGGGGGAGCAAGTTGGAAATAATACTGATGTTTCAAATGATCAAAATGAAGAATGAAACGCCCATGTTTCTGGGCTTGCCATTTTTAGCAATGTAATAGTGTAGGTTAACCTTTCTATCCTATTATGTGTTATTTGTAGCCCAGCGTAATCCCAGACCCAGCAGCCTATAAATAGAAACCGAGATCATCCATTTTCATTGCAATTTTTCTTCCTTTCTCTCTAGTTTTTGCTTTGGTTTGCATGCCAATTATATCCCGAAGCCCCGGTATCATTCCCGAGTCCTGAAGCAAGTTCTGAAGTCCCAAAGATCCCGAGAAGTGAGATTCCCGAGCCAAAGCTCTTCCCGCAAGGAGCTCGGTTTTTGTGAAGATCTTCCATATCTACCGAAGAATACTACTTCTACAAGTTGTAGTGCTGTCCGATCATCTTCTGATCAAGTGAGTGTATAGTCCCTTTCAAATACACGATTTTATACAAGTAATCGTTGTATGTATTTAAGAATACGAGTTGTGTGAAGGTATTATTATTACCTTCTAACGCATAGACTTATATGACTCTCCTTGAAATTTCTTGTTATGTGTTTACGTATTACTTGCTATTTGGATGGAGTATTGAAAGAGCATGTTATATAGTTTTTCTTCAAATTATGTATAAAACATGTATATTTTTATCTACTAATATGTTGGATGGAACATGGGTAGACAGTTGGTGTGCAATGAAATAAATTGATGGAACGCTAGCAGGCTCATAACTTGTAGGTGTTGTGAACGATGTGTTCACTGGTGTACTCTATCCCCCACATGGTTGCCTTTAGGGCACTTATTGTTGAGGAAGCCCCTCTGCAATAATGTTCGTCCCAATGAAAATCCTAGATTAGGTCCCTTGAGATAGATGTTGTTTTAGGGACGTAAAGTGAGGATAACGGGAATGGGTAATCGGGTTATTGTTGATTGTTGAAGTAAATATAATTATTTATTGTGGGTTCAAAACCCTATATGTTCACCAGGCCCCCAAGCCTGACCCACTTAGTTTATTTGTATTACAGGAAGTGGCGTAAGGGCATAAGATGGATGAATAATCAAGTTGTTTTGTTTTCAACTCTTTATATGTATATATTTGTTGAATGACTTGTAATGTTATCGTTTATGCTTTATGATATGTATCGGAACATGACATCCCGAATTTTGATTATGAAATGAAATTATATTTCTTTATGAAATATTTTTATAAAAATCTATTTTATCATGTTTTCTTTTTGGGAAAAAATTCCGCAACTATTTTAAATCAAAAGAGTTTACTCTGAAAATGTTTAAAAAGCATAAATAAAATTGGCCGAGATTTTGGGGATGTCACAGTTGGTATCAGAGCATTAGTTTAAGCGAACTAGGAATTTATAGGATTTTCTAGACTTAAACTTAGAAAGCTAAGTGGAGATTGTGAGATGTGTGTCTGTGGTATTTTAGACACGAGCAGTAGTTTATTTTAGGAAGTTGCCTAAAATGCTTTTATGTGCTAAATGTAATATGTTGTCATATATGATATTATTTGTTCGAATCTATGGTCTATTGTCGACCGGATCTGGAAACCTTATGTGTGAAGGGTTCTAAGTGTATGGTTACGATATTAGAACTAACATGTAAAAGTTTCGGAGTGATAAGGATGATTTGAATATCTATCGTGAATAAGGATCTAATTTCACCTTATTCGGTGTATAGATCAGAAATGGTGTGAACGAGAAGTGGAGTTGGAAATGCTAATGAAAATAGGAATCAAGCACCAGTGATTGAGCAAATACCTGTTGTAGCTGCTGCACCTGAGCCGATAACAATGGTTGGTGTACAATTGATGATTTAGACGATGTTGGATCGTCAGATGGAAGAAACAAGATGTCTGCTCAGGCAGAATCGTGAAGAACCGTCAATTCAAGTGGAAGAGCCCGAGGAGAATGGAGGGCAGTCTAAAGGAGGAAACTTTAGTGGGATCATTGGTCAAGACGACCCACCGATGGTTAGACGCAATAACCAGCATGGAGGAAATGATGGGCGTGGGTGTAATTACAAGGATTTCATGGCATCCAAACCACCATGTCTATCCGGAAGCCCGACGCCGGTGCAAGTTATGGACTGGATCTCCGAAATTGAGACAATGTTTGAAAGTTGTGAATGCAGCAACAGGCAGAAGACCACTCTTTCGATCCCTCTGCTAAAATATGGCGTGTTGAGTTAATGGAAGCTATTACCTAACTCTATGCCCAAGGGAGAAGTGAGCAAAATGTCTTGGGAAGACTTTGTGGAACAACTGAAACTACAATATTGCTCTAAGCAGGACCTTGTGGAAATCAATAAAGAGTTTCAGAATTTGAAGAAGGGGAAATTGAGCATTACTGAATACGCTGCTAGTTTCATAGAAAATATGAAGCTTATCCCATATTTAGTACCAATAGAACTCTCTAAGGTCAACAAGTTTGCCCTCGGACTACCAGCGGACTATGGTCCAATGGTTAAGCAAGCAACCACATTGAAAGCCGCCATCTAGGCTACTAGAAATGTTGAGACCCAGATCAGGGAGAAAGGTATGGAAAGGTCAGAGGTTGGTGAAAAGAGGAAAATCGATGGACCCTCGGGGTCCAGCAAAAAGGGTAAATTCTTGAAATATGGTTCGAGAGGAAGTGGACGAAAGGTATAGGCGAAATGATGTCACAAGTGTAAGAAGATGCATCATGGGAAATGTGACGGGGAAGTGGTCACATGCTTTAAATGTGGAAAGCCAAGGCATTATGCCAACGAATGCACCCTCAGCAAGAAAGTTTGCTATGGTTGCGGTGAGGAAGGGCACATCTCAAGAGATTGTCCAAAGAAGAAGGAGGCAACAAAACCCAACGTTCCGCCAAAGCCAAAGGCGTGAGAATTCCAGATGACACTAGAAGCTGCTAAAGATGAAGCTAATGTCGCTTCAGGTACCTTTCTCATAAACAAACTGTCTGCCAAAATTTATTTGATTATGGAGCCAACTACTCCTTTATATCGCATGAACTTGGTAAAAAACTAGCTTTTCCTGTTGCTAGACTAGATGATGCTTTGTTAGTCGAAGTTCCTAGTGGCAAGTTTATACCAGTTAGCCATCGTATGAAAAACATCTTAATTGACTTAAATGTGAATAAGTTCCACGAGGAATTATTGCCTATAGATCTAAACGGTTTGGACATCGTTTTGGGAATGGATTGGCTTAGCGCCAATGACGCCGAAATATTGTGCAGAAAGAAGATAGTCAAAGTAAACCCGCCAGGGAAAGAGTCATTTATGTTGTATGGGAACAAACACAGAGTAAGTTCTGGGATCATTTCTCTAATGAAAGCCAAAAAGTGTTTGGCCAAAGGATGTACATCGTATCTAGCATTTGTGATAGATGCTAAGAAGGAGAAAAAGGTGATGCAGAGCATTCCTGTCGTGTGTGATTATCCGGAAGTATTTCCCGAAGATCTTCCCGGATTACCACCTGATAGACAAGTGGAGTTTAGAATAGACTTGTTACCAGGGACGACGCCTATAGCAAAATCACCTTATCAATTAGCACCGGCAAAGATGAAAGAGCTGATGATGCAACTTCAGAAGTTATTGGACAAAGGTTTCATTAGACCTAGTTCATCACCCTGGGGAGCCCTGGTGTTATTCATGAAGAAGAAAGATGGAAGTATGAGAATGTGCATCGATTACAGAGAGCTGAACAAGGCAACAATAAAGAATAGATATCCGTTGCCGAGGATTGATGACTTATTCGATCAACTACAAGGTTCAAGTAATTTCTCAAAGATCGACCTAAGGTTAGGATATCATCAGATGAAAGTAAGAGAGCGGGATATAGAGAAGACTGCATTCAGAACATAATATGGACACTACGAGTTTTTGGTTATGTCGTTTGGACTAACCAATGCTCCAGCAGCACTCATGGATTTAATGAACAGGGTTTGTAATCCGTTCCTGGATAAATCTGTGATAGTGTTCATAGATGACATTCTGATTTACTCGAAAAGACAAGAGGAGCATGGAAGAAACTTGCGAGAAGTGTTAGAAGTCTTCAAGAAGGAGAAGCTATATGCAAAGTTCTCCAAATGTGATTCTTGGATTCGAGAAGTCCAATTCTTGGATCACGTGTTCAACCAAGAAGGTATAATGGTTGATTTAGCAACGATTGAAGCTGTGACAAAGTGGGAGCAACCGAAAAGTCCCACGGAGATCCGAAGCTTTTTGGGATTAGCCGGATATTACCAAAGGTTTATCCAGGGCTTTTCTTCGATCGCTAGTCCATTAACAGCTTTGACCCACAAAAGAGGTGTTTATGCTTGGAATGATAAGCACAGAGAAGCTTTCGAGTTTCTAAAGAAGAAGTTATGTGAGGCACCGATTTTATCTCTACCCGATGGAGTTGAAGACTTCGTAGTTTATAGCAATGTGTCTGGGGTTGGATTGGGTTGTGTTTTGACTCAAAGAGATAAGGTGATGGTGTATGCATCTCGACAGATGAAAGAGCATGAAAAGAACTACTAGACTCATGATTTGGAGTTGGCAGCGTTGGTTTTCGATCTAAAAATATGGAGGCATTACCTCTATGGCACGAAGTGCAATCTTTTCACTGATCATAAGAGTCTCCAATATCTCTTTGGTCAGAAGGAGTTAAATATGAGGCAACGACACTGGCTTGAATTACTTAAGGACTATGACTGCAAGATACTTTACCACCCTGGTAAAGCAAATGTTGTTGCTGATGCTCTCAGACGGAAAGTCAATCTTGAAAGAAAATGCCCAAGGGCGTTGAAAATAGAAGTTGTGTCGTCAATTGTGGAGAGTATAAAGAAAGCTCAAAGCGAAGCTTCTGAGAAGAATGACCGAAATGAGGAACATTTGGGCAAGACGTTGGTGTTCGGTATAAACAGTCATGGACTAAAGGTGTTCTAAGATCGGATTTGGATACCTAAGATAGGAGGAGTCAGAGATCTTATAATGGAAGAAGCTCATAAGACCATGTACCCGATTCATCCCGGTAGCACTAAAATGTATAGGGACCTGAAACCCTACTACTTGTGGCCGACGATGAAGCTTGATATTGCAAAGTATGTGTTCGAGTGTGTGACTTGTGCGAGAGTCAAGGCACAACATCAGAAACCATACAGGATTTTAGAACCTTTGCATGTGCCTATGGGAAATTGTTCTGGACATCACGATGGATTTTGTCACTAAACTGCCCAGGACAAAGAATGGTCACGACATGATTTGGGTGGTCGTTGATCGATTCACTAAGACTGCGCATTTCATAGCAGCCAAGGAGAAATGATCTACGGAAAAGCTTGTGAATTCTTACATGAAGGAAATTGTGAGGATTCACGGTGTTCCGTTAATGATTGTGTCAGATCGTGACAACCGTTTCACCTTGCGATTTTGGAAAAGTCTACAAGAGGAATTGGGTACCAAGTTGTGTTTAAGTACAGCTTACCATCCACAGACTGATGGTCAGAGCGAACAAACAATACAAACACGTGAAGATATGCTAAGAGCATGTACCCCGTAATTCTAAGGTAATTAGGATGAACATTTACCTTTGGTAGAATTTTCCTACAATAATAGTTTCCACTCGAGAATCAAGATGGCACCTTATCAAGCTTTGTACAGGCAGAAGTGTCGTATGCCGTCTTGTTGGCATGAGGCTGGGGAAAAGCAGTTTATGGGACCAGAGATAGTCCATCAAACTGCTGAAAAGTTGAAGATAATTAGGGAAAGAATGTTAACCGCTCAGGATCGTCAAAAGAGCTATGTTGACAACAAGCGAAGACCAATGACTTTTGAAGTTGGAGATTCGGTTTTGCTTAAAGTCTCGCCGTGGAAGGGACTTATAAGATTTGGTAAAAGGGGAAAATTAAGTCCAAGGTTTATTGGACCGTTTAAAGTTCTTCAGAGGATTGGGAACCAAGATTACAAGCTCGAACTACAAGAAGAACAGAATGGAATTAACAACACATTTCACGTATTTTGTTTAAAGAAGTTCATGGGAGAAGTTCCCGATATGATTCCACTTTCGGAGTTAAGAATTGATGAAAACAAGAGATTGATTGAGGAACCATAAGCAATCGTTGACCGAAAGACTAAGAAGTTGCGACGCAAAATGGTCGAGTTAGCACTTGTCCGATGGAAACACACGAATGGGCCAAATCTCAGCTGGGAGACAGAGAGTGACATGATGAGTTGCTACCCGCATTTGTTTGTTGATGTGTGATTCTGTGGACGGAATCATCCTAAGGTAGGGAGAATTGTAACGCCCGTGTTTCTGGGCTTGCCATTTTTAGTAATGTAATAGTCTAGGTTAACCTTTGTAACCCATTTGAAATAATAAGAATGTATTATTTGCGAATTATGTGTTTTATACTTATCTGCTTAATTATGTGATTTGATGTAATCAAGAATAAAAATAATCATAAAAATGAAATGTTATATAAACCCGATATCGATGCACAAAGATGCAGTGGTTGAGACGAGGTTTCCGAAAATATAAAGAATGCTGAAATCCGAGTTATAACGAAGAAGTTATGACCTGTCGAAGTTTAGCGACAAAACCGGTGTGGCACAGCATGACGTAAATAGTGAATTTACGAAGGAGTGATATTTAGCCTTAGTGATCAACACGAAAGACGTAGATAATGTTGAACCGAGAGCATGCATAAAAAGAACGCCTAAATCTGACTTCGTATGAGGAAGTTATGTTTTTTCAAACTTTCAGCTTAGCAGTAGACAATCCAAAAGTTCGAATTGAGATCGAGCGAGTTTTAGCCGAAACTATCTAAACGAGAATCGAAGATCTCGTTGATAGTAGTGCATTGGTGAAAAGACAGATGAAAACGGACGTCATACGAAGAAGTTATGAATTTCTAACAAAGTTTTTCTGTCCCGGCCTACTAAAAATAAATAATAAAAAATAAATTCAAAATTAGCCGACAGAGTCTAAATGGAAGTTGTAGAGTATGGCCTGACCTACGCATGGATAAAAAGAACATCAAAAACGGAGCTCGTATGCAAAAGTTATGCAATTTAGAAGTTTGACGAGTCAAATTACGCCGAGCGTAATTTGAGTATGCCCAGCGTACTCAGATTAGTGCAAGTTGCCTAACCAATATTCGAGTTCCACTAAGTGACGCATGCAGTGACGTCAAAGTACGACCAGCGTAATCAAGATTATGCCCAGCATACTTTAGAGTTACGCCCAGCGTAATCCCAGACCCAACAGCCTATAAATAGAAACCAAGATCAGCCATTTTCCTTGCCATTGTTCTTCCTTTCTCTCTAGTTTTTTCCTTGGTTTGTGTGCCAATTATATCCCAAAGCCCCGGTATCATTCCCGAGTCCTGAAGCAAATTCTGATGTCCCGAAGATCCTGAGAAGTGAGATTCCCGAGCCGAAGCTCTGCCCGCGAGGAGCCCAGTTTTTGTGAAGATCTTCCAGATCTATAGAAGAATACTACTTCTACAAGTTGTAGTATTGTATGATCGTCTTCTGATCAAGTGAGTGTATAGTCCCTTTCAAATACACGATTTTATACAAGTAATCGTTGAATGTATTTAAGAATACAGGTTGTGTGAGGGTATTATTATTACCTTCTAACTCATAGACTTATATGACTCTCCTTGAAATTTCTTGTTACGTGTTTACGTATTACTTGCTATTTGGATGGAGTATTAAAAGAGCATGCTATATAGTTTTTCTTCAAATTATGTATAAAACATGTAAATTTTTATCTACTAATATGTTGGGTGAAACATGGGTAGATAGTTGGTGTGCAATGAAATAAATTAATGAGAGGCCTCATTGTTGGTGTTATTCTAGTCGTTCAGCAGAGTATGGATGACGACCACGGACTATTCTTGACAGTCATGTGGAACGCTAGCAGGCTCATAACATGCAGGTGTTGTGAACGATGTGTTCATCGGTGTACTCTATCCCCCACATGGTTTCCTTTAGGGCACTTATTTTTGAAGAAGCCCCTCTACAGTAATGTACGTCCCGATGAAAATCCTAGATTAGGTCCCTTGAGATAGATGTTGTTTTAGGGACGTAAAGTGAGGATGACGGGAATGGCTAATCGCGTTATTGTTGATTGTTGAAGTAAATATAATTATTTATTGTGGGTTCAAAACCCTATATGCTCACCAGGCCCCCAAGCCTGACCCACTCAATTTATTTGTATTACAGGAAGTGGCGCAAGGGCATAAGATGGTTGAATCATCAAGTTGTTTTGTTTTCAAGTCTGTATATGTATATATTTTTTGAATGACTTGTAATGTTATCGTTTATGCTTTTTGGTATGTATCGGAACATGACATCCCGATTTTTTATTATGAAATGAAATTATATTTCTTTATGAAATGTTTTGATAAAAATCTATTTTATCATGTTTTGTTTTTGGGAACAAATTCCACAACTCTTTTAAATCAAAAGAATTTACTCTGACAATGTTTAAAAAACATAAATGAAACCTGTCTTTTATGGCCGAGAGTTTGGGGATGCCACAATGAATTTCATGATATTAATGATAATTTGTCTAATGCATGTTAAGGATTTGAAACTGAAGAAATGTTCGAAGATGCACCTTTGGACATCGATCATCCATATCCTTCGATGGATCGATGGACTCGAAGTCATCCAAAGGAACAAGTTCTTGGTGATCCTCATGATGGAGTGTTTCCACGGGCTCAACTTCGCGCAAAGAATGAGGTACTTAATATACAATAGGAATTTTGCATATTCAATGTTTTTATTTCGAAAATTAAACCTAAATCATTCAAGGCTGCTATGGAACATCCTGATCGGGTTATTTCTATGAAATCCGAGCTTACTGAATTCGAAAGAAACAAATTTTGGAGATTAATTCCCACACCAAATGATGTTTCAATTGTGGGCTTAAAATGGATCTTTAAAAATAAAACTGATACAGATGGTAATGTTGTTCGAAACAAAGCTAGGCTTGTAGTAAAAGGTTATTCACAACAAGAAGGTATAGACTATGAGGAAATCTTCGCCCATATCACAAGACTCGAGGCAGTTCGAATATTTTCAGCCTATGCAGCACACAAGGATTATGATGTCTACCAGATGGATGTCAAATGTGTGTTTCTCAATGGTGAACTCGAACAAATGGTGTACGTTGAACAACCCCCAGGTTTTATTGACGAACAATTCTCTGATCATTGCTATATTTTAGATAAAGTTGTTTATGGTTTAAAACAAGCACCAACATCTTGGTATGCAACTCTTACCAATTTCTTAAAGCAATCGAAATTTAAACAAGGACTAGTTGATCCCACTCTCTTTCAAAAGAAAGTTGAGATTCATCTCATGTTTGTTCAAATTTATGTCGATGATATTATGTTTTGCTCTACTAACCCTGCTTTCTCAAGAGAATTTAAAATTTTAATGAAAACCAAATTTGAGATGAGCATGATGGGAAAGATAAACAATTTTCTAGAATTAAACATTTTTCAGAGCAGAGAAAGAATATTTATTAACCAAGAGAAGTATACAATAAATTTGCTTGAAATGTTTGGAATGACGAATAGTACAAAGCTAAGAGTACCAATGGCTATTCGAACAAGGCTTAGGGGCTGTTTGGTAGGATCTGAATTTTTAAGCTCTGAATTTTTAAGAGATCTGAATTTCTAAGAGGGTCTGAAATTTTAAGAGCTGAATGTTTAACATGCTGTTTGGTTGGAACCTCTGAATTGTTGTGCTGAATTATTAAAATGACCATTTTACCCTTCTGTTTTATTTTTTATTGAATTCAACTGTTTGTTTAGAAAATAACCTAATAAATTTCTTAAATATGTATTAAAAAAATATAAACTCTTATAAAATCCAAATTTAGGATAAATCAAAACTACCATAATTATACATCCTTTGGTGTCATTTATTAATAATAAACCACACAAAAAGTAGCATAAATTTCCCAGAATTGTGCAACAAACCAAACAAAAAACATCTAAAGACATTTCACAATAGAAGTTGATACATGAATACATCCTTTCAAAACTCAACTTTCATTCAACAAATATAATGAATCTATATAAATCATCTACCTACAATTACATAATATCCCCCATAATCAACAAAAGTTGATACATGAATACATACTTTCAAAACTTCAACTGCTTTTATAATCAATTCATTGATTAATCTTGCTTCTTTGTTTACTCCATTGTTTCTGGTATCAAACCACAAGTCAACCTGTATGCAAATATTATATACAACCCACAATAAACCACTATCCAGCCACCATAACCAACACAACCACCATAGTATAATAACAAGAACATATATGAGTTCACTATAACATCAAACGCAAATATGATTTCAGCAACAACATTTCAACATAATAATCGAATATAAAAACATTGAACATAAAAAATTGAGTATAAAAATCAAATATAATATCAAAACCATCAAACATTGAACAAATAACATCAAAATTGAGCAAATCAAGAACAAATAACATCAAGATGAGCATATAACATCAAGATTGAACAAATAACATCAACATTGAACAAATCAGGAACTCATGCCAGGGAAATCGATTTTTGATTTCGAATTTTGAACAAATCAAGAACAAATAACATCAAGATGATTTCGAATTTTTATTTTCAGGTTTGGGAGCAGCAAGGAAATCGATTTTTAGAATAAGGAAGAAATAGAAGAACAACAAAGAAATCCAGTTTCAGAAGAAGAAAAACTTACCTGATTGGCAGATTCTGAAAACACGTTGGAGCCGTGAGGACGTGCGGCGGCAGCGGCGGCGTTGCAGGGTGCAGCGTCATCGACGGTGAAGGTTTGAGGCCTCGTTGTCGGATCCTTGTTGGTGAAGAGAACCAGGCGCGATTGGGAGAAGATACGATTGGGAGCAGATGCGAAGGGAAGAAAACTAGTCGATCGTTTATTAGGGCAAAATAGGTACGCGTGTTTTTTTTTAATCTTTCAGACCTTGTTCAATATCTGAAAAAATAAGAGGCAATTATAATTTTAAGTGGTAAAAAATAAGATGCAAACAAACGGTCTGAATCTGAATTTTTAAGAGTTTGCCTCTTAATTTTGCAATTAAGAGGTAAACAAACGGGCCCTTAGTCCTTCATTGGATAAACCAGCTATTGATCTCACATTGTATCGAAGCATGATAGGTTTGTTTATTTACATCACGGAAAGTCGACCTAATATTATGTTTTCTGTGTGCAATTATGCAAGGTACCAATCGAATCCACGGGAACCTCATCTAACTGCAGTCAAGAATATATTTAGATATCTTAAAGGAACAACATCGTTAGGATTGTCGTATCCTTCGAACACATGTTTTTTCATTCAAGCATTTTCAGATGGTGATTTGGGTGGTTGTAATCTTCATCGCAAAAGCACAAGTGGCAGATGCCAACTGTTGGATAGGAAGCTAGTAAGTTCGCAATCGAAAAAGCAACATGTGTTTCTATTTGAACAGCAGAACTGAATATGTTGCTACTATTGCTTGCACTTCTCAAATCATATGGATACAAAGTCAATTGCGTGATTATGCAATCAACATGAAGAAATTTTCGTTGTATTGTGATTCATAACGTACCATACGCATTTGTCACAATCCTATGCAACATTCGAAAACAAAGCACATATCTCTTCGTTATCATTTTATTAAGGATCACGTGGAAGAAGGCAACAATGAAGTTCATTTTGTAAAAACAACTAATCAGCTTGCTGATATCTTTAAAAAACCATTACATGAAAAATCTTTCGTAAGAATTCTAAATGGCTTAGGAATGATAGATGTGAATTCAGTTCCAGGACTGATTTCGTTAGATTGATAAGCCAAGGTGGTGGAAAGATGTCGATTCAGCGGTTATTGTACATTATTCAGCGGTTGCTATACATTATTTAGTGGTTACTGTTCAAAGTCAACGCTTCGACATGCTTCTCTTTCGATATTATGCACAATGGTTTGACAAAATCTTCTTTACTTATGTACATATCTATTTTCGTTAAAAAGGTACATTTATTTTAAATGTTTACTATCTTCTCTACAAAAATCAAAAACAACAAAAAGATTTAAAGTTTTTTTTGTTTTCCTTTTTCAAAATTCAAAAATCCAAAAATATTTTTTTGTTGTTTTGCTAATCTTTTCTTGTGTAGCTTTTAGCAACGATTTTTTGTTGGTTCATGCTTGCTGCTTGTGGGAAAGGCATATCTTTGAAACTATGTATTAGTTAAGATGTCTCTAGAAGCATGTTGTCACATGTGACCCAAGCCTCCATGACTCGATGTGTTTTCAAAAGCCTTAATGGACTTTTCATCATGAAAAATCCTTCCCGATTAGGTTGTATTCACATTAGTCTCTGAGCTACCTTACTCTTCTCATATGACTTAAGAGTTAAATGTTTGGTCTAATCATATCAGAAGTACTTTCGATATTTGAACTAATCTTTTTCATCCTAAAATTCTTTCACGATCACACACAAAGACACATACCCAAGATATCTCTAGTAAAAACCAATCAGGTTATATGTATGTAAACAACCTGTGTTTATAATATGGATTAATGAGACCGTGATGAAAGTGAAATTCAAAAGCTTCGAAACTTTAAAGGAATTGAAGGGTAACTTTGTTCCAGATTTCAACGAAAATTTTGTTTCAGTACCATTTTTCGATACTTCAAATCATATTCTTTCGTTTTATGTGGTCTTAATAAAATGTTCGACACTCACAACATTTTTAACACATCAAGATCCAAGAATCATTTCGTTTAATGGAGTATGATTTCAGTGTGAGTATCAATCTGATTCTTCGTTACTTGCTAAATTTTTCCAAACCATACTTGTCCCTGACTAAATTGGTTAAAAATATAATTTTGGTTACAATTTTCACACTTATGTTTAGTTGTGATATGTAACAAAATTTAAAGCTACCCATGAATCCTTATAAAAAGATTCCCTCTGATACTTCTCAATAAGTATTCGATTGCAATTCACGGGAAACCACATAAGTTGTTAGTTATCTCTCTTGATGAATAACGAAGTGATCTTTGCATACGATCTAACTGCTTTTGCGTCGAAATATTTTTGACATCACATAACCAACATTTTCTTATTTTGCTTCTTATCTTATTCTTTGGAACACATTGCACTCATGAAATCCTTGAGGTTCAGAGTAATACCAACTCAGGCTGATGATTTCGAAAGTATGGCACATGATTTTGCTTTTCAACCCAAAAGTGAAAGAGCCAGACCTCCATACGGAAGTTTTCTGATGGCTCTTATCCACTTGGTACTATCGAACAGACTAATGGATGTGACTATCTGGTTACTACACAGTTTTCAAGGACAATGTGATCATCACTTTTTCATACGTGGCTATCTTTACGAATTTAGCTCTGCTTTTCTAGGTAACACGTTGCTTATCATTTAATGCGCAAACCATTTGGAATTCAAAAATGGTGTAAGTATAAAAAGGGGTCTGGGGATTCTATTCCAACTTTACGCAAACCTAATCTTCTCAAACGATTTTTGTTTTTACTCTCTACAAATCTTCAAGTTCTTCAAAACCCTAACAATGGTGGCCAAGCAATCACAAACCACAGAAGATGTTTCATCCCAAACCATCATGACGATCCAAAGCACTAACTATCAAGTTCTTGGACATGTCGATGCTTATCCAGAAGGTTTATAGATGCTTATCGTTGCCCTTCAGAATTTAGTGTTGTCAACTGCAATGTTAAATTCCTTCTCAGTACCACTTTCATGGCTGTCACTTGCTAGTTCCACGACTATTTATAGCAAGACGATGAAGATCATGACTTTTCAATTAGTGAATGACAAGAAATTCAGGTTATCCAAGAAACTATTTCCTCAAATTTTGAACATCAAATGATGAACCTTTCTACAAGGTCACGAATGAGCAAGTCATTTATATGTTTAATGAGGTGGGTTATCAACCTATTCTTACCAAAGTCAGTGATTTTAAGAAATTTGGATTGCCCTGTATTTGGAACTTCTTGTTTGAAATATACCTTCGTTGTCTGACTGGTTGATGTGTGCGGTTGGATAAAGCTCGTTTAGAAGTGTATGCAATGGTAGCAAGGATCTACTATGATTTACAGGTGGATCATGCCACTCAAATCTAGAATGAGTTTGTCAAGAGTATTGGAAATACAAAGGCTGTAGATGGGATTTCTTGTGCTGGATACTAGAGTCTGATTTTACAATTTGTTTATGTGAAGGAAGGGATTATGTTTCCTGAAGGCGAACAAACTACATAATCCTCAACCTATCATTATCCCAAAACTGTCGAAGACAGTCCAGATGTGTTTCCTTCCATTACTTGTATCCCAAATGCAATGCTTAGTAAAGTTGATCCAGCAAATCCGATTTTGGTAGCCCATTTGTAGACTATCAATCCATCCATTTAGACTAGAGTGTTGTTGAAAAAGTCTGAAGAAGCTCCTTCAAAGAAACGCAGAGGATCGTAAAAGGATGATCAACCTAGTCCTATGAAACAAAGTCCTTCGAAAGCAAGTCTAGTACGATTTGAAAAATTAGTGAAGTCTCCAAAGAAAGTTGTTAAAGGAGAAAAACTTTCGAAGAAAAATCCCAAGCCTAATGTTGAAGAAATTGCCATTCCTTCGAAGGAGGTGGTTCCTACGAAGTCAGGTGTCTTAAAATGATAGATGAAAACGGCTCATAAACCACATCATTCACCGGAAAAATCATCAATCTTTTCTCCATCTTACATTCGCAAGCCTCAACTTAACAGTAAAGGGGTTGTGATTAGAGAAATACCCACAGCAGTATCTCCAGCTTTGAAGAAAAGGCATGCTGAAGATATGACCAAACATATTTTGAAGAAACAAAAGAAGCAGAGGAAGTTGATTCTCAATGAAGACTTTATGAAAGATGAGGTAGTTCCTAAGTCTCCACTTGGACGTGAAGAAATGGGAAAATCTTCACATGTGAGGGGTTCTCTAGTCAAGTCGAATCTTGAGGCGACTGGTAATCCTCATGGCAATGTGAATGCTTCTACAGTTGACACAACCATCAATCACAGTGAACAACCAAAAACTTCTACTCCTGAGCAGAATATCGTCAAACCACTCCGAGTGTCGACAACCAAATCCATTATTGAAGAAGTTCGCACTTCAGGCATCACTATTGTCACACCCCCAAACCAGAATGGCGGAAACGTTCGGGGGCGGTGGATGTCATATTCAGTATCATAATAGTTCATATTAAGGAAAGCACAAACTGATGGGTTTTGAGCATTCTAACACTTCCTAAGTGTACATGCAACCCTAATAACCTTGGATCTATATTTGTCTAATTATCATGAAAAGTTGAATTCCAAGGTTATATTCCTATCTAGCATACATGGGGAACAATTTTTAACTTGAATGAAAGATAGAATAACTTACCTTGTTGTTGCTTATGTTCCTTGAAACCTTGTGAGCCTAGCACCCCAAGTGTGATGCCTCAAATGCTTCACACAACACCAAATGCTCTTGGAAGGACTTTTGAGAGAATACACACTTCTTGAAATCGGCCTAGCCCTCTTGTTTCATATGTGTAGCCGATTTTGGTGGAGAATGGGACTCTTATATAGTGTTGACACATCTAGGGTTACACCATGTAAACCCTAATGTGTCATGACTCTTCATTTCCATGACCCATGGGTTTGTAACTCCCATGGAGCATCCTATGGGTGAAACCCAACTTGATAATCCATGGAGCCTCTTAGCCCACTATATAAGATATGAATGACTTACATAATCAACCCATATATTTAATTAGTTATCTTTTCATCACTTAATTAATTCTAAATTAATTCTTGATCAAACTAATCAAATAATATTATTAATATATTAGAACTTATAATATATTAATAATCTCCGAGTGTTATTTCTCTCATTTAGTCTATCCAATTTCATGGTGCCATGCAACCCAAATGGACCATTTCGGGTCGGGTCAAGTACTGACCCGAAATAGTTATGGACTTAGACACCTTATCCAACAGTCTCCCACTTGGATAAGTCTAATAACTATAACTCCAGTACTTCAGGAACCGACCGTCAATCGTAGCTCTTTCAAGGTCTCTCGTAACTGAGAAGATGTTGATACGTCATTTAAGATAAGTGATCATATAATCCTCTGTTCTAGATATCTGCCGGACAAATACATGGAACAATGTCTTACTTATTGTCCAGCAGTTTGTTTCCCGATTTCCGATTTGTTTGACAAAGAACTTAATCGAACACATCAACTTAGTTCTGACCAGGCCCGGTACATAGGTCAAAACAAAATCATCGAGGGGCCCAGATATCAGCTTCTAATCCAAGAAGGAACAGATAAACTTCGACTCATATGTTTGTTCTACCACTCATTGAATTATACACAAAAGCATGTTTTATAACATCGAGTTACCAATGCGTTTTCGTATAATCAATGCATAACCAACTTGTAAGTAACAAATCATATCTCTAGGTTTGAAGACTTATATGATATTACCGTCTCACGATCACTCGAGGTAGAATTCCATGAAGTGATTCCAGTGAGCGTGGGTTGAGTCCAATGCTCAGAACTTATGAGCACTCATGATTGTTCTAGCCTTGTCCAACACCTTAGACCTCTGCAACCAATCATGACAGTCTTGATTCATACCTACTTCCGACATATGACCGAATGTGGAGGTTTGAATAATATGTTATACCAAACAAAATTATTTTGGAAGTCAAAACATGCAAAAGAAATATAGTAAATGATCAACAAGAGATAGCAACACTTTACTCATAAATAAAACACCTTTTATTCATCATCTAATGTCAATTACACTTTACAAATTTTGAGGTTATCTAACTACTAAATCTAATATCATCCTTCAGCCCTATGCTCCGAGCATGCTGGAGATGCTTAACCCGAGTCAGTCCCTTCGTGAGGGGATTTGCTGGGTTCTCATCCGATGATACCCTCTTTGCCACGAGGAGTCCTTCTTCTATTCGATGTCTGATAAAATGGAATTTTATGTTGATGTGTCTAGATCTCCCGTGATCCCTTGATTCCTTGGCTAAGGCAATAGCACTTTCACTATCACAGAAAATTTCCATTGGCTCTTTAATAGCTGGTACAACTCCAAGGTCTCCAATGAAGTTCTTCAGCCATATCGCCTCCTTTGCCGCCTCGCTAGCTGCAATATACTCTGATTCACAAGTTGAATCAGCCACTGTCTCTTGCTTGGAACTCTTCCAAGAAATTGCTCCTCCGTTTAGGGTAAAGACCCAGCCCGACTGAGAGCGGAAATTATCACTATCAGTCTGGAAGCTAGTATCACTATACCGTACAACTCTCAAGTCATCACTCCCACCGAGGGTAAGGACCCAGTCCTTAGTCCTCCATAGGTACTTGAGGATATTCTTTACCGCGGTCCAGTGTGCCTTGCCAGGGTTCCCCTGATACCTGCTAACCATGCTCAGGGCAAAGGCTACATCAGGTCGAGTACACGTCATAGCATACATGATCGATCCTACAGCCGAAGCATAAGGTATTCGACTCATTTCTGCTATCTCAGCCTCAGTACTAGGGCTTTGTGTCTTACTCAATCTGGCGTTACTCTGGATGGGTAACTCTCTTTTCTTGGAGTCCTGCATGCTGAATCCCTTCAGCACCTTATCCAAGTAGGTACTCTGACTAAGTCCAATTAGTCTTTTACTCCGATCTCTCAAGATCCTTATCCCTAGAATATAGGCAGCTTCTCCTAGGTCCTTCATAGAGAAACACTTCCCAAGCCAGGACTTAACTTCTTGCAAAGTTGGGATGTCATTTCCTATGAGTAGTATGTCATCCACATACAATACCAAAAAGCTAACTATACTCCCACTAGCCTTGATATACACGCAAGACTCATCTTCACTCCTAGAAAAGCCAAATTCCTTGACCTTTTCATCAAAGCAAAGATTCCATCTGCGAGGTGCTTGCTTCAATCCATAAATGGATTTCTCAAGCTTACACACTCTATTAGGGTACTCGTTGCTGACAAAACCCTCTGGCTGACTCATGTAAACATCTTCAGCCAACTTTCCATTAAGGAAAGCGGTTTTGACATCCATTTGCCATATTTCATAGTCATGAAATGCAGCTATGGCTAACAGAACCCGAATAGACTTAATCTTGGCTACTGGAGAAAAGGTCTCATCGTAGTCCACTCCAGGAATTTGAGAGAAGCCCTTTGAAACCAGACTAGCCTTATAAGTGTGTACTTTATCATCCATGTCGGTCTTCTTCTTGAAGACCCATTTGCACCCAACTGTCTTACGACCTGGTACATTCTCAACCAAGTTCCAAACTTGACTGTCATACATGGACTGTATTTCGCTATCCATTGCCTCTTTCCACTTGGCTGACTTAGGGCCTGCCATGGCTTCCACGTAACTGTTAGGTTCATCCAGACCTATCAGTCTCTCATCACTGATAAGTGTATCTCCTTCTGCAGTAATATGGAATCCATAGTAATGCTCAGGAGCATTCCTAACCCTTGTGGAACGCCTCAGAGGTACAGACTTGTCAATTGGCTCAACAAGAGTTTCCTCCTCAAGTTGAGTGCTAGGGTTTGAAGTTCCTTCACCGATTGACTCTTGAATTTCTTCAAGATCAACTTGCCTCCCACTGTTTCCTTGGCTTATGAACTCTCTCTCTCTAAAGAAAGCCCTCCTAGCTACAAAGACCACATTTTCACTAGGTCTGTAGAAGAGGTAACCAAAGGATTGTTGTGGGTAGCCGATGAAAATACACCTCTCGCTTTGGGGTTCGAGCTTGTCATGAGTCTCGCGTCTCACGAAAGCCTCGCAACCCCAAATCTTGATGTGGTCTAGTTTGGGTACTTTACCAGTCCACATCTCATGAGGAGTTTTGGCAACTTTCTTTGTAGGGACTAGATTAAGGATATGGGCGGCAGTCTCTAAGGCATACCCCCAGAATGAGATTGGTAGCGAAGCTCGACTCATCATGGAACGAACCATATCCAACAAGGTTCGATTACGCCTCTCAGCCACACCATTCAACTGTGGTGTCCTGGTAGGTGTCAATTGTGAGACTATCCCACATTCCCTTAGATAGTCAAGGAACTCTAAACTAAGATACTCACCACCATGATCGGATCGAAGCATCTTAATGTTCCTGCCCAATTGATTCTCGACTTCCTGTTTAAATTCCTTAAACCTTTCGAAAGTCTCTGACTTATGCTTGATTAAGTAGACATATCCATATCTACTATAATCATCGGTAAAAGTCAAATAATAACGATTAGCATACCTTGTGGCATGTTTGAATGGTCCACACACATCCGTGTGTAAAAGGTCCAACAAACCTTCACCCCTCTCACAAGAACCTGTGAAGGGTGACTTTGTCATTTTTCCAAGTAAGCATGATTCGCAACTATCATCTGACTTTAGGTCAAATGACTCCAAGACTCCATCCTTTTGGAGTTGGCCTATGCGTTTCTTGCTTATATGTCCAAGACGACAATGCCATAATGATGCTTTATCCAAGTTATTATTAACAGAATCAATACACAATACATTATTTCCTAAGTTATCAACCACAGATACTGTTTCATACACGCCATCACAAGGTAATGCTTTAAAATAAAGAACATTATTAAAGAAAACATTAATCGAACCAACTTCATTATCAAATGAAAAGGTGAAACCTTGTTTATACAATGCATGAAAGGAAATAATATTTCTTGCCATTTCTGGCGAATAACAACACTTATTCAAATCTAAGCTAAACCCACTACTTAGCGATAAATTATAAACTCCAATCTTGGTGACAGGTAAAGCTTTCCTATTCCCCATGATTAAGTTTATTCTTCCTTGCTCCACATTCTCACTTCTTCTTAGTCCCTGCAAGTCACAACAAATATGAATACCACAACCGGTATCAAGGACCCAAGATTTAGAATGGGGTGAGTTATTAGAAATGATAGTGTAAATACCTGCATGGTTGGGTTTAACTTTCTCATCCTTCACATCTTGCTGGTATTTTGGGCAGTTCTGTTTCCAATGTGATTTTTCATGGCAATAGAAGCATTCAACCTCTTTTGGGTCAGAAGAAGGAGTGACAAAACCTTTCTTGGTTCCACTTGAAGAAGAGCCATCAAAGGTCCGAGCCTTGGTACCCTTCGAAGAGCTTTTTCTCTTCTTCCCTCGACTTTTCCTGATTGCCAAAACCGGAGTGGAGTTTGGAGTAGGAGTGTTAACAACCGACTTCCCCTTAAGACCTGATTTTGCGGTCTTGAGAAGTCCCTGAAGTTTGCTGAGTGTGACCTCTTCCTTATTCATGTGATATGTCATGCGGAATTGATCATAGCACGATGGTAAGGAGTGCAAAATGATATCTATTGCAAGCTCCTCAGAGAAGTTCACATTAAGCATCAGCAATCGATCCACATACCTTTGCATTTTCTGCATGTGGCTCGTGACGGATTCCCTGTCCTTCATCATGGTTGTTATCATGGAGCAGATGATTTCATACCTCTCTTGTCGTGCACTTTGATGGTATCTTTCCATCAGATCTTGGTGCATTTCATAAGGGTAAAAATCCTCATAAGACTTTTGGAGTTCCGCTGTCATCGTGGCCATCATGATGCATGCCACTTTCGTAGCATCCCTTTCATGTGACTGAAAGTCAGCGATCTCCTAGGGAGTTGCAGTGGTCTCATCAATCTCCTTAAGCTCCTTGTCAAGGAAATATTCTTTGACCTCGTAGCGGGTAATCATCCTGATGTTTCTGATCCACTCATTGAAGTTGGATCCATCAAAAGTGACTTTCCCACACAAGTTCATAAGGGTAAAGGAGCCATTAGGATCGGAACCAGAAGCAGCATTGTTTGAAGACATCTGAAAGAAAAGGACAAGACTAGTTTAGATATTAAGAGAGTCCTTAATAAAACACCCAAATGTAATATTAAGGCTAGGATCCAATCACAATATATTATAACTTAGAAGAGGTATGCCGTAATCCAAGCTATAATATATTTGAAAGGTAGGTGAATGACAATTCACCAATTTCCTCCACGAAAACCGAAATATTAAATATTAGGTTTTTGATTGGTTCTTAGAAATTCCTAGATTCTTTGAGATTCAATGAACTTTTCAAAGGCATGTTTCAATCTCGAGTGTGCCCTCCAAGTTTTGTGACTGGGATACCGAGGATCACAAAACGAGGTGTGAAGTAACCATGCAAATCACTTGGTTCCCTTAAAGTTTATCACTCAATCGATGTGCCGGTAAACCACACACGCTCCACCGATACTATAATAAACCTTAAGTCACCCTTTACCTAACTTGTTAAGTCCAAGTTAGTGTGCCGGTTAACCACACATGCTCCACCAACGACATAAACAAAGTGTAAAGTGTAATTTCATGGATTAGCACCTTATTCACATTTTTTCTAAAGTAACTAAGATTGGGAATTTAATAAAACATTTAGTTACTTTATAATATTCATCATACTTATAATGAGAATTTATAAGTCCTTGTCTTACTCGTTCGGCTAACGACCCTCCACCGGTCAAGCAAGTGGTGGGTGAGAGTGGACACCCATTAAGTTGCCATTTTATAGGCAACAACCTTATACCCACCTTATAGACCGGCTTCGTGAATGAGGCGTACTAGCGGTAAGACGACTTTGTTCTTATACACACACACACACACACACACACACACACACACACACATATATATATATATATATATATATATATATATATATATATATAGTTATTAAATCATCATAATATAACTATAAGGGTTGAATTTTAACTTTTAAAATTCTATGGGTTGGAACTAAAGTTTTTAACATGACTTTACTTGTTCCAAAACTTGAGGGCAAGTTTTGTAAACTTTCAAAACTTTTCATTTCTTGTAACTTATGAGTTTAATAGAGTAATAAAATGAAGACTCTTCATTTTTCTAACTCTTGTGTTCTTTTAATGGTCTTAACTCAAGTGACTTTTTGGTTTTCCATAACTTGAGGACAAGTTATGGACTCTATTAAAACACATTATGATCAAGAATTAAACTACCACATAGGTTACAAATAATTCCTATGAACATCTAAACATCATAAGATCAAGAACATGAATATGAACACTTTCATAAATCAAAATTACACTTAAAACTTTGTAATTAATTTTGATAACTAGTTGTTGTAAATGGATTAGCAAAGACATTACACCATCTAAAACAAGTTTTCAAGTACCGAAACAGTTTAGGGTAATGTTTCTAGTCCATTTCCAGCAACTAAAGTCGAAAATCTGCACTCTGTGGCTCCTACTCGCCGAGTGCATGAACCTACTCGGCGAGTAGGTTAAAAATACAAGTGAACTCGGCGACTCTCCCCATGGACTCAGCGAGTTCATCAGGTAGACAGCAAGCTTTTCGACTTTTTTCAACTTTTAAGCACAAATAACAAACAAACAAGCCTAGGCTCTGATACCACTGATGGGTTTTGAGCATTCTAACACTTCCTAAGTGTACATGCAACCCTAATAACCTTGGATCTATGTTTGTCTAATTATCATGCAAAGTTGGATTCCAAGGTTATATTCCTATCTAGCATACATGGGGAACAATTTTTAACTTGAATGAAAGATAGAATAACTTACCTTGTTGTTGCTTATGTTCCTTGAAACCTTTTGAGCCTAGCACCCCAAGTGTGATGCCTCAAATGCTTCACACAACACCAAATGCTCTTGGAAGGACTTTTGAGAGAATACACACTTCTTGAAATCGGCCTAGTCCTCTTGTTTCATATGTGTAGCCGATTTTGGTGGAGAATGGGACTCTTATATAGTGTTGACACATCTAGGGTTACACCATGTAAACCCTAATGTGTCATGACTCTTCATTTCCATGACCCATGGGTTTGTAACTCCCATGGAGCATCCTATGGGTGAAACCCAACTTGATAATCCATGGAGCCTCTTAGCCCACTATACAAGATATGAATGACTTACATAATCAACCCATATATTTAATTAGTTATCTTTTGATCACTTAATTAATTCTAAATTAATTCTTGATCAAACTAATCAAATAATATTATTAATATATTAGAACTTATAATATATTAATAATCTCCAAGTGTTATTTCTCTCATTTAGTCTATCCAACTGCATGGTGCCATGCAACCCAAATGGACCATGCCGGGTCGGGTCAAGTACTGACCCGAAATAGTTATGGACTTAGACACCTTATCCAACACAAACCACCATACATATAAAGGTTTCAAAATGTTTACATAATTGTATTTGTTACATGTTCAAAAGATAAATACATAAACATCTTTCAAAAGAAGTAATTAACATCAGAGCTTTAATCCCCAAAAGTTGGTTTCCAAACCTGCTTAGCGGTTCCCTGAGAATACAAGTTATTTCAAAGAAAAAGTGTCAACAATTAACTTGGTGGGTTCATAAGCAGTTTTGAGGAAAATGTAAGCCATTCCAAAGTTCGTACGTTTTCCAAGAAAATCCCTTATTTTCTTATAAAAGTATGAAATGCATATGGATGTTCGTTTTGTGAATTGTAAATAGTTGCACCAGGAAAATCCCTTATTTTCCTATTAGTTGATTGTTTTAGATACAGGAAAATCCCTTATTTTCCTAAAGTAACAGGTCGTCTCTAATGTCCAAGACTGAAAATCGCAAGTAACTGACATACTTAAAAGGTTGAGGCATATGAGAATGCAAATATCACAACCGCTATCTGCTTAAAATCTTCTTAGTGGAAGCGTTTCCTCACCATCATTTTCATGAATCAGAGAGAAACCTTATGACACTTAGATCTTATGGTGTAAGTGTTACTATCCATGTGCATTTGTCAAAACCATAATCATAAGACAAGGTTAGTGGCAAATCCAAACACATATGAACTGAACTTGTTCAATCTTAATTTCTTGCCACTTGGTTGCACAAGGGCCTACCATTGCTTCCAGGTTGTTATGCAAACAATTGAGAACTCATAGAACTCACAAGCACAATCCACTTTTACTGGAATAGACATAGAAATAAGAATATGTCAGCATGATAGGTTACAGACCTCAAGTCGTGGGCTAGTGATTAACAAAACTCTTGATTAGTTCTTGAAACTATCTCAAGACTCCCACTGTCCTCTTGACATATAAGATTCTCTTTTGTCAAGAACCATTCCTTGACAAAACAAATATTCAAGAGTTAGTGCGGATTCTTATCAAGTTAAACACTTCTCACAATTGGTCTTAGTTGGTCTTTGTTTTATCCAAAACATCACAACTTACCAATCTCAAATGTACAAGAAGAGGAAACATCTTACTCTACATTTGACAAGTGTTAAAAACTTTTTAAAGATTAAGTCACTCAAGTTACAATCTTGGAGTATAACTCTAGGATTTGTTTTTGGAACGAATTATGACTTATCTTTTGATTTAACCATTTCAACAATTCACAATTCCTCTCCTTAAGCAAACAAATGCACTAAGGTGTCCTTAGAGGATCAATTGTGACATAGTTACATAATCACTAAGATAATCATAAAACAAGATACACAAGTACTCTCCCATCTCTTCATATTGGAGAAACTTTTATCTTACTGCCTTATTTGATTCTTCTTATTCATTTGCCATATATTGAAACTTTTCCAATGTTTCAGAATCACACTTAAACTTGTAAGAATAACCATATTTACTAAACTTTAGTAAATCACGATGAATAGTCTTATTGATCCTTTGTAGTGGACTCTGACTAGTGCACAAGAATGTGTACTTGATCTCTTAGTCCTTCACTTGAGTCACATATACATGTGAACAAGGACTTAGTCTTAATTTCCCAAAGATGGAAAAATTCTCATTCATCACACAATACAACTTGCATAATTCCATGTTTCTATCCAACTGAAACTTGGGTGATGAGAATCTTTCCTTATTTGGTAAATTATGACACTACCACAAATGAAGAATCAAATCCATTTCCTAATATTGCTTATCAATGGAAATATATACACAACAATTTTTTCACAAATGCCATTGTAAGGATACTTAAAATAAATAAACAATTTTTTTTCTTTTATTTTAAAACTTGCGGAAAAAACTTATCCTTACAATCAATATGGAAAACTTGTTGTTACCTATTCCTAACCAATATTTCATAACTCTTTTACAGCGGCTCAAAATTCCGGTCATCGAACCATGCGATCAGCACACCATTTCTTTAAGCTTCCTTTGATTCTTCAAAAACATCAAAATGTAATTACATTACATCATGTATTAAGAATCTCCAAAAGAGACTTAATAGAGTTAAATAATGGACTTTACCTGAAGTAGAGTCAAACTTTTGACTTTACCATCCTTATGAGGTTTTAGGTAAATTCGGCAGCTTCGCAACCAATGCCCCTTCTTTTGGCAAAAGAAACATATGGACTCTTTGGAAATGGTACATGAGACTATTTCAGAATTAGCCTTTCTCTTTACCATTAGGTCAAATGACTTGACCATGGTTGATCCCTTTCCATTGGGAAGAGAAAGCTTCTTTTGAACTTCTAATGTTACCATTGTCAATGTCCATGGAAGTTTCGGAAGTAGATCTTCCAATCTAATTTGCTTTACCAATGCTCCAAATCATTGTTGATTCAGCATCATCAAGCAAATAGGTAAGATCATTAAGGGTCATGTCGTGATCTGTCATCTGTGAGTGACTGAAGAACCAAGTCAACAGCCAGCTACCTCGAGACTTCGACACCCGACTCTCCCGGCTTGTCAATATGTGATTTAATCTCCAAGACCTAAGCACATATAGACTTTGTTTGCCAACAGGGATTGAGTGACTTAGAACTTATCAAGTCTTAAAACTTGTGGGATAGGGAGAATTATTGGAGGAGGTAGAGGAAGTGAAGTATGATTTCTAGTCCCACTAATGCACAACAAAGGGATTGATCTTTCACCTTGATTGTCATTTGGGATCTCATCTTCATTAGGATAGCTTGTCCCTAAAGATTTGGGAAGACCATAGTTGTTTGAAGGAGACATCCATAAGGGAGAAATTCAAGTTAGTTGATTTAAAGTCCTTAATGTAACACCCAATATGAAATATTAAGGCTAGGACCCAATAACCTATTTATAACTGGAAGAGGGATGTCGTAATCCAAATTATAAAATAGTTATAGGTAGGTAAATGACGATTTACCAATTTCCAGCATGAAAAACGAAATATAATTAAATTTTAATTGGATTCGAAACTCCTAGATCTTTTGAGATACATTGAACTTTCAATGGCATGTTTGAATCTCGATTGTGCCCTCTCAAGTTTGTGATTGGGATGCCGAGGATCACAAACAAAGTGTGAATAACCATGCAAACTGACTTGGTACCCTTAACTTTATCACCTAATAGATGTGCCGGTTACACACGCTCCACCGATCTATAATAAAGCCAAGTTACCCTTTGCCACTCTTACTAGTCCTTATTAGTGTGTCGGTTAACCACACATGCTCCACTAACGACTTGGTAAGGTACAAAGTGTAATTTCATGGGTTAACACCTATTTCACATTTTCCTAAATAACTAAGATTGGGAATTAACAATTGTTTAGTAACTTAGTATTTATCATTATACTTTTAATGTAGGGAGAATTATAGTCATTTCCTACCCGTTCGACTAACGACCCTCCACCAGTGAAGGAAGCGGTGGGTGAGAGTGGGCACCTATTAAACTGCCATTTTATAGGCAATAACCTTATACCCCCCCTCCCTTATAGACCAGCTTCGTGAATGAGGCCTACTAGTGGTAATGTTGACTTTATCTTATACATATCTATATAATTAAAATTATAATAATAGTATAAGGGTGTATTTTAAACACTTAAAATACTTGGTGGTTTAATCTATTAATTAAACTATACTATTAATTTAATTAAACTTAAACCATGTCATTATGGAATTATTAACTCTTTTCATTAAACATTTTAATTAATTTAATGAAGTCCATAAAGTTTGAATTTTAACTATTAAAATTGTAGAGTTTGGAATTAAAGCATTAATGTGTGTGAGACTTTACAAATTCCAAAACTTGAGGGCAAGTTTCGAAACTATTCAAAACATTTCATTTCATAACTTATGAGTTTAATGGTTCATTAAAATGAAGCCTCTTCATTTTTATGTAACTTCTTATTCTTAAATAACATTTTAATAAAGTGACTTTTCAACATCCATAACTTGAAGACAAGTTATGGAGTCATTAAGCAATTTAATGGAAAAACTCTTCATTTTTATGTAACCTACAACACTTTTATGAGTTTTAAGATTCATCAATATGACTTTTCACATAACTTGAAGAAGAGTTACAAAAAACATATTTTATGAACTTCTTCTAGATTAATATGGATTGAAATCAACAAAAACACAACTTTTTTTAATCAATCTAAACTAAATCATAAATCAAGGAAACATAAAACACTTGGAAATTCGTCACTTGAGGACAAGTTATGAACTCCTTACAATTTTCATCAAGACCATGAATTATACTAACAATCAATTTGCACATAATTCTTATGATCTAATAAAACTCATAAGCATGAACATTCATAATCAACAATTTTCAAGAATATCATAAACACATATAAACTTGAAACCTTGATTATAGCAGTGAAATTGGTTTAGCATAATCATTACCACATTGAAAATAGGTTTTATAAGTCCAAAACAGTTAAAGGTAATGATTCTAGAACAATTACAACACCAAAACTCGGAAATCTGCACTCTGGGCTGCCAACTCGTTGAGTGCATGAACTGACTCAACGAGTTGGTTGAAGAAAGGCATGGACTCATCGAATTCCATGATGGACCCAGCGAGTCAACTGGGTGTGAGCAAAAAATCGACTTTTTTTCAGCAATTTGCATCAAGTATAAGTGAAAACAAGCCTAGGCACTGATACTACTGTTGGGTTTTGAGCATTCTAACACTCCTAAGTGTACATGCAACCCTAAATACCTTGGATCTATGTTTTCTCTATTATACATGCAAATATGAATTTCCAAGGTATTGTTCTAACTAGCATAATATAAAGTACAAATAATATAAAATCTAGTAGAATTACATACCTCTTTGTTGGTGCTTGATTCCATGTAGCTTGAGAGCCTGGTGCCCCAATTGTGACACCTCAAATGGTTCACACAACACCCTAAGCACTTGGAATAACTTAGAAAGAAATTAGTACACTCCTAAAATCGGCTTGCCCTCCATGTAATACACTAGTGCTGATTTTCCCAAGAAAGATATCATTATATAGTGTGTTACAATTAGGGTAAACCCTAATTGTCATGCCTTTCCATTTCCTTGGATCCATGGGTTCAAATACACCATGGAACATCCATGGAGCATCTTATGGGTTTTAGCCCAACTTGACAATCCATGGAGAATTAGCCCACTATATAAGTATGGATGATTTACACAATCAGCCCATATATTTAATTAGTCTTCTTTTGATCACTTAATTAATTCTAAATTAATTCTTGATCAATACTAATTAAATAATCTTATTAGTATATTAGAACTTATAATATGTTAATAAACCTTAAGTGTTATTTCTCTCATTTTAGTCTATCCAAGTGCATGATGCCATGCAACCCAAATGGACCATGCCGGGTCGGGTCAAGTCTTAACAATTATAGTTATGGACTTAGACATTAATCCAAGAACACTCGGTCAACTCGTTGATTAATATGTATAATATACTTCATGATTTATTATTTAACATACACACATGTGATTATTACCACATATATATCTTAAATTTTCAGTAATTATTCACGAAGTGAAACCATTATTTTGTTTTTTCGTTTTTTTGTATTCACATGTATCTAATTTTGTAATATATTTCAATCAACTTATGATTTTAACTTATGATTTTGACATATATAATTTCCCTAAAAATATTACTACATGAATTAACAAATCCGAGTACTCCTGAGTACTTCTAAGTACTCGCTACTCGGTAGTTGGCCAAGCAGGTACCGAGTAACGAGTTCTACAGCCTTGACCCTAACCCCCCTAAAGCCTAGGTGAACCCCTTAGCACCTGAAGGAAGCCCCGAGGCTCCCGGAGTCCCGAGAAAAAGGGTCTTTCGGTTTAGAAACGCTGCTCCAAACGAATCCCGGTTTTCTTTAAAACCCATTGTAAGTGAGCTACGCCTTTGAAAATTTTAGTATAGCTTTTAAATAATTATAGTAATGTTATTATGTCCTTAGAATATTTAATTAGGCTATTATTACGGGTTATATAATGTCGTTATAATATCTTTTTAACCACTCGCGGTACGGAGGATTCAGTACGGAGGGCCGCTTGGGTTGCTGGATTCAGAAGTGCTTATATGTCAAAATGATCATGCCCTCTGGTGTACCATGTCTGGCCTCATCTGTATATAGTGGGTGAAAAGTATTATGATGCGCTTATATAATAGTTATAATAGTTAGACTATTAATTAGTCGCGGTTAACGTTAGACTAAACCCTAGTGGTATTGATACTAGGTTTTGTCGAGGGAAAAATTGTTTTGAGATAACGAAGCGCTGTTCGAGTGCAGAGTCACCACCTTTCAAGTGAGTGCATAGTCTATTTCATCTTACACATAGATATGAAGTATTTATTATATAATTTATGTGTTGTGTGTGCATATTGCTTGAATACTTGCTGTCTATGTTTGATGAAAGAGTTTTATACATGTTTTAAATGTTCTAAACTGTATACGTATGTTATATCTACAAAATGTGTTGGGTAAAACATGGGTAGATGTAATAGTTGTTGTGTGACCAAATAAAACAATGAGAGGCCTCGTTATAGATGTTATTAATGATCCAGTCATCTAGCGGAGTATAGATGACGACCATGGACTATTCTAGACAGTCTAGTGGAACACTAGCAGGCTCGCAACCTGTAGGTCTTTATTTGAACTGTGCGTTTACCAGACGTACTCCATCCCCCACATGTTTGCCTTTTTGACATGTATTGGTGAGGAACCCCTAAAGCATGTATTGTCAACCCGATGAAAGTCCTTAGACTAGGTCCCTTGTGTTAGATATTTTAGGGACGTAAAGTGAGGATAACGGGCACGGGTAATCGGGTATGTTTGGTTTGATAAAGTTTATAAACTTATTTATTGTGGGTTGAAAACCCTATGTGCTCACCAGGCCCCAAAGCCAGACCCACTCAGTTTCTTGTATTACAAGAAGTGGCGCATGAGCATAGATGTTTGGATGAGAGATAAGGGATTATAGGCATGTAAATACAAAATAATGTAGTAAGGCTTATGTTTTACTGTTTATGCTTTTGATCTATATCGAACATGACATCCCGAGTCTTTTAACAAAATACACTTCTACAGAAATGCTTTGATAAATCTTTATCATATTTTGTTTTAGGAACAAATTCCGCAACTCTTTTATTTAAAATGTTACTCTGATTTTCAAACAAAACATAAACAAATTGGTCTTTTCTAGCCGTGAAAATAGGGATGTCACAAATAACTGTTCCTCAATCCATATTTAAGAGTAAGGCTAGTTTGAAAGATTACAAAGATGGAAAGATTTGGTTGAAACCACTTGGATTTGTGTTTGTTGGCAAAAACAAGAAGGGTAACAACACAATATTCATGTTCAAGTATGCGATGTTGAGAGGTACTCTACTTTTCATTATACAAATCTCATGATTCGCATAAAACAGTTGTTCCAAGAACCATGAAAAGGATAAATGTGAAATTTGGAAGGTTATCAACTGGTATGCTAAAGTTCGAAGAATTATACACCAATTTACTACTCTGCTGTCATCTTAGATTCGACACTTCTCACAAAGGAGGAGAATGTAAATGTCGAATTCTACTGTGAGGTGTCGAATGTTTTGAATAGTTTCAAATGTTTGTAATATTATTATAAGGGTGTTTTTAGTTTCAAAACTTTCATGTAATTTCCCTTATATTTTGTGTGCTCTCATGTTTCCTATAAAAAAGGAGGTGGACTAGAGATAAATAAGAACCTTACGTGTAATACGACATGGCGATGATGGACGTCGTGATTTTTCTACCTGAACGTTCCCACAATGTGGTGTCATGCCTGCCACGATGTGGTAGCGGATTTTAAATTGCGATCGGGTTGAATGGCCACGATGTGGCAATGGGTTAGCTATGATGTGGAGCCCAGCTAAAGTTGACTTTGACCGCCAACTTTTGACCTAATTTGACCTTAAGTGAAATTGCTAGTTGTAAAATGTAGACTAAAGGTTTACCTTGTATGTTTCAGTAAGAGGTGTGTAGCACCCGCTTTTCGACTGTATGAGCTTGTTAGTTGTCGACTGCGTTGTGAGGTGAGTTTTCTCACAATACTCTGTATGATGATAGACTGTCTTTGTGACTCTTGCATGAAATACTATGGTTGGATCATAACACTTGTACTAAAGACTGTGGTTGGATCATAACACTTGTATAGAAGACGATGGTTGGATCATGGCATGAAAGACTGTAGCTGGGATATGGAAACAAAGGTTATTGTAAGACTATGGTTGAGTCATAATGTCACACCCCGAAACCGATGGCAGAAACGTTCCGGGGCGGAGGACGTCCTGTAAAGTATCACAACCAATGTACATAGTAAGCATAGTAAACACAACCATTACATTACATAGGAATATTTACATTTGTTTGAAAGCAAAGTAATACATGTTTTATATATACATCAGTATATCAAAAGTAAAGACGAGACTTCTATATACTCCATCTTCTCCAAAAGAAAGAGGGTTACCTGTCTAACGTGAACTTGAGAATACAAGCAGTTTTAGAAATATCAGCATAAAGCTACTGAGTTCATAAGCAGTTTATTTCTGTGAAAGAAAATGTTCCTTTAAACTTGCAAAAAGTTGTTTCCCAAGAAAATCCCATATTTTCTTATAAAAGAAGTGTGGTTATCCATTTGTTAAACAGCCTGTTTATGACAAGTCAAGTTAAGTTATCCCAGGAAAAACCCTTATTTTCCTTAAAAGTATGTGATTAGTTATTGGTCCGGAATGAAAAGTACAAGTATCTACCATACTTGCAATGTTAAGTAAAGTTTCCCTGAAAGTTTAGTTATCCTCGAAAAGTACATTAGTTTTAACACGTATATAAAACTAATAAGAAGGTTGTGAACTAATACCTAAGGGTATTATTGATACCCTCTAGCAATCAAGACAGTTATTACTTTGAGGTTAGTTTACTAGGTTCATTATTACTTAAGAGTAAATCTCCATTATCTAAGTTGCGAGTTCCATAACCATACAATAAACTAGATATGGCGCATAACGGGGCCAGTATCAGTTATGACTTTTGTCACCCGTAGACCTGTCGGTCCCACTGTAGCTAGCAGCAAGGTGCGGGGTAGTCAGCCCCGTATAGATCTATACACTCAAGTCACGCTCTCCTTTTAAGAGATTCTGGTTACAGGGGCGGTCCTCCACTCGTGTATCTCTGTGGAGTGTTTCAGAGGACGTGTCTCCAATCTTAAGAATAACGAATTTACAAGTAATAATTTAGAAAAATCTAGTTTTATGAATGGCATGAAATCCTTCGTGAAATATAAAATATAACATTTTATAATAAGTTTCACAATTAGTTTGAAAACTAGCTCTACAAAGTTAAACGGTTGGTTAATACGAATTTCAGTGTAAAAAGCATACTGAAAATGTAACATTTTATACGAAATAATAAGTTTTGAGTACAAGATTCCTTGTACTTTTGCTTGTATTCTCCCCCTGAAAACATGAAAAACACGGAAAATGGTGTAGGGGTATGAACTCACCAGACGAGAAATGTGATGGGTAGGATGTTAAGTATCAGTTTAAGGCTTAAACACGAGCGAGGTTCCTATGTAACATAAGGAGATATATAATTGTATCTAATTAGACTTTGAACTACTAATTAAGTAAGAAAATACACTTTGAGGCGCGATAACACTTTATCTCAAGTGTTAGGAATGATCCGAGTTGCATCTAAGGGTGTGTAGGGCCTAGATAAGGAGTTTACTCTTCAAGAGTAGACCCTTAGGGTGTTTACGGTCCAAAGACCATATCCCCATGAGTTTACGGCCGTAAACTCATGAGTGGTGTGCTCTTGGATGATTAAAGGTCTTACAATGCACAAGGGAAGGTTCTAAGGTTGAATCAAAGGCTTAGGAAGTGATCGGGACTTGAATTGACCTTGGAAAAGGAGTTTACTGTTCTTGAAGGACCCTTGGTGAGTTTACTACCGTAAACACATGAGTTTATGGTCGTAAACTCATGCTTGGTTCATTCTTCACGCGTTTTGGTGGTTGTAGGTTAAGCATACAAAGTCCTAGACCTAAATATAATCCATTCAAGGTGTTAAGGGCACTTAAACACCCTTTGGAGGTGTTTACGGTTTTGGGACACCTTCCCAAACCGTAAACTCAAGTGTGACTCATCTTTACATGATTTGGTGCACCACATGAAGGAATACAAGGTTCTAGGCACTCATGGAAGCTTTTGGAGGTGTTTAAGGGGCAATTTAACACCTTAAAAGGTGTTTACGGTCCATGAAGGTATGTTTACGGTCCAAGAATGTTCTTGGACCATAAACTCATGTTTGATACTCAAATGACATGATTTTGGTGTTCTAAGATCGTACATGCAAGTCCTTAAGTCTTTGCTAAACACTAGAAAGGATTTGGAAGGGTTTTGGGGCTTCAAACCCCTCTTATAGGAGTTTATGGTTTTGGGAGGTGTTCCCAAACCGTAAACACAAGTTTTTGAGAGTTTTGGATGATTTAAACATAGATTTGCATGCTTAACAAGTTAAACAACAAGCTAGGATAGATTACTTACGGTTTTTGAGCTTGAAGAGGTGTTTTTGGATCAAAACTCGAGTTTTAGAGAGAGAGTAGAGAGAGAAAATTATGAGGAGGTGGGAAAAAGTTCAAATGAAGTCACTCATCCTTTATATAAGGCTTGAGTTTGTGGCCAAGTGGGAATCCACCCAATACCGATGTTAAACGGGGGTTTACAATTTTACCCGATTAAATTGTCATAACCTGACTTAGTTGTAACTAAAACTTTTCCAAATGTATATCGAGGGTGTTTTAACGTGCTTCTAATGTGTCCCGACACTTATGAAATCAAAAATATAAGTCCCAATTTAATTAACTTAATCCAAAAGTTAACGGAAAATTTTTAATAAAATAAATTTTATTAACGGAAATGGGATACAGTGACGGAATAAATTTAGAGTTGTCACACATAGCATTCACATGGGTTGAATATATACACCAAGGGTTGGGCCTACTGATATGTATGGTATGTGGTATTTTGGGGAACTCACTAAGATTCGTGCTTACGGTTCTAAGTTTAAATGTTTCAGGTACATCTGGATCCAAATGGAAGGGTTTGACATGATTGCATCTCATCCACTGGAGTTTCCGTACTTTTGATTTTGTTACTACTCTAATGTTACTTTGAAACACTATTGATACTCTGATTGTCTTTATGAAGTAAAGAATGAATGTTTTGGTTGAATTAAAAATGAAATTTTTACCAGTTATTTTTGGGACATTACAAGTTGGTATTAGAGCCTTGGTTTGAGGGTTTCGAGCACACTTTCGGGTGTGTATGAATTTAACTGAGGAATTAATAAACTCTTTTAAAAAGGAAACAATTTTATAAAAATGTTTTTACAAAAAAAGGGGTGTGATCAGGGCCGTTACAAGACAATTTCAAGTCCGATGTAAAATAAAAGATGGGTCCTTTTTTGTAGGTCGGTGTAATGATATTTAGGGATCGGGGAAAAAGCGAAATTGATGCACTTTTCGGATTACAAAATTAGGGATGTTTTGTTTGGATGCATCGAGTTAATTTGAACCCATTAAATAAATTCAAATTTAACTTCAGTTTTCAAAACATGGATTTGAATGGTTCAAATTAAATTCAAATTTGATATGAACCAACCAAATTACAAACTGGTTGGATCGGTTTCAGAACCTATTTTTGAAGACCCGGATCAATTTAATATGTCCATTTAATTCGATTTGTATCTAAATACTAAAAATTTCTTAAAAATCCATATAACAACTAATTATTAAGTTAAATTTAATATAAAAAACACTATTTTAAATATAGGAACATATACCTACTTTATTAAGCTATAGATTAAAAAAAAATATTGTTGTATTACGTTAGTCTTTTTATCTATTAGAAATTAATTGTCATCGTATAATGAGTGAGATGGCAAACGGGCAACAAGCTGTGCCGCTAAGCCTTTTTGAATGGTAAAGCTAATTATTTTAAAGACTACATCTGAAGATCTAGGGGATATAACATAACTATGCATGATTCGTTGTACTCTTTTAAGAAGCTCTACCGCATCCGGTGCGAGGAAACCAAACGTATCAAATGCAAATGGTATGAACACATGTTGATTTTCCAGGCACGACATCTCATGTTTGGTGACTTTGCATGTGGCTGCTTTTAAAGCAGCATGTCCTGCTGTGAAACCCCCAGCCCTCAGGCCCACGAAAGGGGATACCCCTGTAAGATCCACACATGCGTGTTTCCCTCCGACCCATCCAAAAATCAAAATGTCAGCCGGTCTGAGGGCTGACCTTCCTTCTGTCGGGTCAGTCAAGAAATTAACAGGTGCCCCTTTCTTAGCGGAAACCCCGACATGCTTAAATATGTCAAACAAAACATCCCTAACCATATCGTGCCTGTATTTGAACCCCGGAAGTTCTTTACGATGAATTGCATGCTCTCCAAAAGAGTCCAAACATGCCTTGCGACACACAGGACATATCTTGTCAGCTGGGAAAATGGGAATCATAAGTCAATATTTGAGAATAGTACGATACTCCACGGGAGACATGTGTTGGCCAAGCCCATCTATAGGGATAGCCAGAAGAAAATCTTGAGCATGTGGTGCACGTAAGCACTGAAAAACTGCTTTCTGTCGAGCCGTCATGTCGAAATGCACTTCCATATCATGGACATTTTTACGAAAAAAGGCACTCGCAAGTGTATTCTGGGATTTAGGGGGGGCGGTGTCTTTAGTAGTAAACTTGTTAAGGTCAAAATCTGGAAGCTTATTGCGAAGGGATGCCAAGGAACAATCATAATCAGAATCCATACCATGTATACCGCTATCCCATAAGATGTGGTCTTGTAATACACAAGATTGGACCCTTAAGGCAACAAAAGCATAGGATGTAGCCTCTACTACCGAGTATAAACCCAAACCCCCAAACCTAATGGGTAAGGAAGCAATTCGCCATTGTATGTCACCAAAGAAAGGGCCCCCACATACCACAATGTCCTTAATCGCCCTGCGCAATCCATTGTCAAAGAATATTGCCGCCTCCTCCATGTGAACGGGTTGGCACATCCTCAACCCAAAGGAAAGCTTAGCAATACCCATACAAGACCGAAGAAGAAGGAGCTCACTCTGGGGGTCGGGTAATTATGGAAGAAGGCGCATCAAATTCATAGCGTTTGCGGCTCTCTTTATGGCTAGGTTGCAAATGAAACTAGCATCTCTACTAACAGCTCCCCCAAGAAGTTTCACCCCCAAAGGCAGCCTCCCGATGTCCGCCGGAAATAGCCCCTTCTGTAAATTCCTACCATCACACGAGGGCCAAAAGAGCTTGGTTTTCTTGATATTCAACTAAAGGCCCAATTTTGGGTCAGTCACCGTAATGATGTCCAATGCTTTGGCCACCTCCTCCGAATCTCCGATAAGTGTGCCATCATCCAAGTACCATGCATGGAGAAGAAGCTTACAATTGTCTCTAATCTTATGCAAGAGCGGGTGCAACACAATGACAAAGAGAAGTGGTCCCAAGGGATCTCCTTGTTGAACCCCAGTAGAAGACCTGATATGTGTGTTGCCTAGATACAACCTTGCTGCTTGACCATATAGGAATTCTACCCACAAGGAAATAGAGGGACACCTCAATCTGACCTCATGAAGTAATGTGGATCTGTCAACAAGGTTAAGGGCATTAGAGAAGTCCACGATAAGCATGGAGAGAGATTTGTCATCGTGGCGCTCACTCAACAACCTATTAGCGCTATATAAAATGGCATTAGCGCCACCCGACACCCCGACTCTGAACTGAAAATCATTGAGATATTTGGCCATTTCTTTACCAACCCCTTTCATGGCCAACTTGGAAACCAAACGTCTCCATATAGTACCTACTGCAATAGGTCGTATTCCCTTGTCAGGTTTTAAGAGCAGTGTCAGAGGAGGAGAAGCAACAAATTTCGTCAAGCTCGCAGGGCATCTTCCCCCTAGCCATAGATTAACCACAGAAGTAATAGCATGCAGGAGCTCTTTGGCTATAGCCGAACCTTCTCCACAAAGGGCATCTAAAATGTGTTGAGCTCTCAATCCATCCCTCCCACACGAGGTACCTTTAGGGAATGATTTAATTCCCCCAAGGACATTGTCAACATCCACTACTAGGGGAGGTTCTGAAAACATGGTGCTGGGGATGGAAGGCGGTGGCTTGTATGGATGATTATCCTCCAATGCCTTCGTGGTATCACCCCCAAATGGAGCAACCCCGAAGAACATAAAACTTTCACTGCTACTGTAAAATGTTCATCGGCAACCTTACGAAGACATTGTCTGACATTGGTGCTGCCCGGTGTTCTTTTCTCCGGAATGTACACTTCTTTTTTATCTTGTTGCTCCAGTCTTACATTTTCAACTAAGTTTTTAACTAGCTTGGCGATACCGTCTTCAATCCCCCAAGTAAATTTAGGGGTGATACCACCGAACGTATTATGAAAAATAAATTTAGACATACACCGAATTCCAATTAAATTATAATTTTGAAAAGTATATATATATATATATATATATATATATATTAACATAAACTTGGATCAGTTTTAGAAGAAAAAAAAGCTCCTAGTGGTAAACTTTATAACCTTTGTGTTCAATATAAATAAAATAAAATAAAGGAAAGTTAAATTTAAAAAATAATTCATTTTTACTAAAAATGAAACATATAGGTTAAGGGTGTGGTGCATTCTTTTACTAATGATAAAAATGTGTCACGTATGTGCCACGCCAAGTTTTTCAATTTTTACATACGGACTAGGGTGTGGTAAATGGTATACATATCAGTTTTTTTTTTCTTTTTTTTTAATTATGTTCAAAAAAAATAAGAACTTTATTAAAAACTATACGAAATAAAAAATAACATAAAATTAAAAATTAAATTTTTGAAATCCTAAAAATAAAAAATTACATCAAATTAAAAATTACATTAAAAACCTAAAAAAACATGAAGTGAAAAATTATATAAAAAAAAACATAATATCGAAATTTCATTTACGATTTTGCTTATATTTTTCACGAATCAACTGCTTCACCATTTTAGCCGCCTCTTTGATCTTCGGGGTCGAGGTGTTTCACATCTTACATTAACAATGAATATCCAGTGAGTCGGACGGTTTCAGTCATATGTTTCTCCAAAGTTGAATTCAGTTGTGCTATTTGTGTCATAATTTCTTCCGATCTAGCTGAGCGCTCGATTTTGACCGAAGAATTTGAAGATGTCACTTTCCCTTTTCCTTTTTTGAGCTTTTGTTTTGTTCCTTCCCATTGGAGGAGGAGGCGGGCGTATTTCTTCGGTGTTATCGTTATCACCATTAAGATTAACGCCTATGTGACCATCCGGTCTGTCACACCCCGGCCGTCAGCAGAAACACCGGGCGGTGTAACGTCATTTCTCGTATCATAGTTATCAACTTCCTGAAAACACATGCATTTTAAAATACGTCAACATAAAGTTGGTGAGTTCACAGGTTTTGACTCCATATAAAAATAATACATTTTCCAAGTTCAACAATTATAGTTTTGAAAGTATCATTTTGACTCTCCAACGTTTAGCATATATATCCTAGGTATAAAAGTTTACTTACCAAATAAGTATATACCTATAAGTCTCATATATTATAAATATAAATGTTTGTAATTCCATACAATCTAAGTTGCTACGTATAAATCTTATTTCAATTCTATACGAGTAAAACCGCTACGTATAAATCTATTTCAATTCTATACGAGTAAATAGTATAGATATAGTGGTCTACTTAATATATATATATATATATATATATATATATATATATAAGTAATATACCTACTAGATTCTTATACTTAGAGTATAAGTCTTTGGGAAACTTATACTTAACATTCATACTTATATATCGACAAAGTATAATGCTTCTAAAGTTGTTCTACCATGAGTCTATAGCTGCGACTGTATGACTTAGTTTTATACCTCTTATTATTAGTACAAGGATTACACCTTGAGGTAGTATAAGGTTACACCTTGCGGTAGTACAAGGATTACACCTTGAGGTAGTACAAGGATTACACCTTGAAGTAGTACAAGGATTACACCTTGCAGTAGTACAACAGCTATAATTAGAACTAATACCAGGTTTTATCTTCACATAAAACCTATCACAAGAAAATATAACATACCTAGTTTTATCTTGACATAAAACCAATAATAACAACATACTTATCAATTAACATATAGAACTTCCGAGTATAACTCTGGAACTATATCGCACACAACATATATATGTATATATATATATATATATATATATATATATATATATATATAATCCTAAGTATAACTCAAGATCTACATTAGTATACTACTATAACAATAACATGCTAAGAAGTTGATAATAGTTGTATATATTCAAATACGAAATAACTATATGCCGGTTATTATAACTATCTACGTTGATACTGATATACTATCATATAGACATAATAATAACGTATATATAATATTTAGCATGCGTTTTCCCCCGAAATATTAGAAAGTGGAGCCGTGAAACTCACCTTAGTAATGTGATTTTATGTAATCTAAGCAGAAACGGTCAGCGTACGAGGTCGTCGGGGCTCAGCATGCAAGAGATCTTCAACAAAGGAGGGAGGAGAAAGAAGTTCGGGTGTAAGAATGGTTGGGGTCGATCTTGCTCTATATAGTAAAATTTTTGTCCGTCACGACGTGAGAATCTCATTATTCACGTCGTGAGTTTCGAGCTTATCTCTTCGTACACTTGTCATCCATCTTTTAGCTTCCGAAGGTGGCAAAATGAGCCCTCACGACGTGAAAAATGCCTTGTTCACGTTATGAGTTTAGATCTTATCCCCTCGCAGCCTCGTCACACCTTCTATATCTGAAATATGGCGGTTTGACTCCTCACGTCGTGAGTTTTTATACTCACATCGTGAGTTCAGTCAAACTAGGGTTTCTGACAGCGACATCTTCGGAAGGCCATAACTTTTGCATACGAAATCCGTTTTTGACGTTCTTTATATCCACGCGTAGGTATTTACAAGTACTACAACTCTCTTTTAGACTCCAATAGCTAATTCTAATCCTATTTTAAATTCCTTATGTAATAGAGATTTTATAGTGTTCGGTTTATCATAACATCTTCATGCAAAGTCAGATTTAGATGTTCTCTATATTTTTGGAATCGTATAGACGTATACATTGATTTATACCATAAAGTATGTATGAAAGTTCATATTTATATTTGAATTATCATGAAATACATAGTGCGTTTACTACATTACTAGTTTAACAAAATCACGTAACATGATTGGTATAATCACATGTGATTGTTATTGACCTATTTTGACTAGTGTTACACGATGAGACTTGTTGTGAGCTCGAATATGAAGATGTTCAGCTTCTTTTTGGTGGATTAGCAATTTCTTCATGTTTTGCCAGTTCCCTCCACCTTAATGATTCTTTTGATAACTTCTCACACTTGAATAAACTTAAAAGGTTTTAGCATATAATCTTGGAATGCAGAGTGTGTTATTTTCACGTCGATCTTGCTATTTATAGTAAGATTTTTGGCCCTCACGACATGAGAATCTCATTATTCACGTCGTAGACTTGCCATCCGTCTTTTAGCTTCCGAAGGTGGCAAAATGAGCCCTCACGACGTGAAAAATGCCTTGTTCATGTTGTGAGTTTAGATCTTATCCCCTCGCAGCCTCGTCACACCTTCTATATCTGAAATATGGCGGTTTGACTCCTCACGTCGTGAGTTTTTATGCTCACGTCGTGAGTTCAGTCAAATTAGGGTTTCTGACAGCGACATCTTCGGAAGGCCATAACTTTTGCATACAAACTCCGTTTTTGATGTTCTTTATATCCACGCGTAGGTATTTACGAGCACTACAGCTCTCTTTTAGACTCCAATAGCTTATTCTAAGCCTATTTTAAATTTCTTATGTTACAGAGATTTTATAGTGTTCGGTTTATCATAACATCTTCATGCAAAGTCAGATTTAGATGTTCTCTATATTTTTGGAATCGTATGGACGTATACTTTGATTTATACCATAAAGTATTAATGAAAGCTCATATTTATATTAGAATTATCATGAAATACATAGTGAGTTTACTACATTACTAGTTTAACAAAATCACATTACATGATTGGTATAATCATATGTGATTGTTATTGACGTATTTTGACTAGTGTTACATTCTCCCCCCGTTGATAAAAATTTCCTCCTGAAATTTATTTTTAACTAGATACCACCGAAGGGTACTAGATAGCTTCCCTGCTTCCTATTACAATTCACCTACCACGACCTAACTTCTTTGACTCCTTAACTTTGGACATTCCTTCTTGATATGTCCAATTTCACCACACTTAAAACATGCTCTTCCTCCATCATAGCCGGTTCCAATGTTTGTTCCTTGATTTCCTATTGTAGTTGTTGTGCTCCTGCAGTAATTGGCAGTGTGTCCCTTCTTTTTGCACTTCATGCAAATATAACAGTCACCTACATGCTGATGGTTACATTGACTGCACCATGAACAGTTACCTAGGTGATGACAATTACATTGAGTGCACAATGGGAGTTTTCCAGCATACATCCTTAGTTGGATGGGTATTGTTGTTCTGTCTGCATAATTAGATGCCACGTCTTGTCTTTCCTCAGATGATTGTATGCGATTCTTCCTATTAAATTTGCGCTTGTTTGTTCCAGATTCGGGAGACTCAGCTATAAATCCCACTTGGATTTCTGTGCTGGTTAGCTGATGAGCTATACGCTTTGCACTGTCATATGTTGTAGGCTTCGATGCGATCACCATTCCTTTGATTTGCGATGCTAGACCCCATATATATCGCTCAATCTTCTTATATTCTGGGGTTAGAAGTGTCAGACACATCACCGCAAGATCATTGAATCTAGAGGTATAAGCATTTATCTCTGAACCCTTCATGGTTAGGGTCCACAATTCTTGTTCCAGCTTATGTATTTCCTCCCTGGGACAATACTCCTCTACTAGCATCCTCTTCAGCTCTTCCCATTGCATGGAATTGGCGGCATCAATACCCATTGTATTCACATGGCTGTTCCACCATGTAAGTGCTGCATCAGCAAAAGTACACGCAGCAAATCGTACCTTACATTCATCATGACAGAAGCTTATTTGAAATATTGATTCTGTCTTTTCAATCCATCGGGTCAAGCTAACAACCCCTTCCATTCCATGGAAGCTCTTAGTTTTTCAATTCATAAAATCCTTGTAGGTACACATTCTGGCGGTCCCTACATTACCTTCATTTCTAACTCTTCCTCTTGTAACATTAACAAGAGCTACAGCGATTCTCTGATCTATAATTTCTTCAAGTTCTACTGAACTTATTGGAGGGTTTGTTTCTGGTGGTGGTGGTTGCGGTTGTTGTTGTTCTGGCTCTGGTCGTTGGTTCAGGTTTAGACGAGCGCTACTTCTTCTAGGCATTTTGTTTAGTTCCTATACATTTTAGATCACCAAGTGTTTAGTCTATCAAATATTACTCCCAATTTAGATAGTTCATATGATTTGATCATAATAAAATATAGTGTTACACCTACACCTAGTTGTGATAAGATCTATGCACATATAAACTTTAGTTGGAATATCTAATCTAAATCCTTGAGATCAAAAACATTCCGGGTATTTAGGTGTATTCTCATCGCTGGTCTTAGTCTTCATATATGACTCTATATTTATTATTTGTTGTATTCATGCTCTATTAATTATTGTTTGTTACTTCATGTCTAGCTGATAAGGCATCGGCCAGTCAGGACAGTTGGTGGGCAGGATCATTTTAGCATAAAGTTGTTCTGAAATCCAGCAACCCAAATCGACATGTCTATCCTTGTCACCGCTCCCGTAAGTAGTCCTTCAGTATTATAATTAATAATACTTTATATTGTGGGCTACGGGATATACCTAAACCTAACAGAGTAAGCTCTGTTACCAATTTGTCACACCCCGACCGTCGACGGAAACACCGAGCGGTGTAATGTCATTTCTCGTATCATAGTTACCAACTTCCTGAAAGCACATGCATTTTAAAATACGTCAACATAAAGTTGGTGAGTTCACAAGTTTTGACTCCATATAAAAATAATACATTTTCCAAGTTCAAAAATTATAGTTTTGAAAGTATCATTTTGACTCTCCAACGTTTTTCATATATATCCTAGGTATAAAAGTTTACTTACCAAATAAGTATATACCTATAAGTATCTATACGAGTAAAACCGCTACATATAAATCTATTTCAATTCTATACAAGTAAATAGTATAGATATAGTGGTCTACTTAATATATAAGTAATATACCTACTAGATTCTTATACTTAGAGTATAAGTCTTTAAGAAACTTATACTTAACATTCATACTTATATATCGACAAAGTATAATGCTTCAACAGTTGTTCTACCATGAGTCTGTAGCTGCAACTGTCTGACTTAGTTTTATACCTCTTATTATTATTACAAGGATCACACATTGCGGTAGTACAAGGATTACACCTTGAGGTAGTACAAGGATTACACCTTGCGGTAGTACAAGGATTACACCTTGAAGTAGTACAAGGATTACACCTTGCAGTACTACAACAACTATAATTAGAATTAATACTAGGTTTTATCTTGACATAAAACCAATAACAATAACATATAACATACCTGGTTTTATCTTGACATAAAACCAATAATAACAACATACTTATCAATTAACACATAGAACTTCCGAGTATAACTCTGGAACTATATCGCACACAGCATGTATATAGAATCCTAAGTATAACTCAAGATCTACATTAGTATACTACTATAACAATAACATGCTAAGAAGTTGATAATAGTTGTATATACTCAAATACGAAATAACTATATGCCGGTTATTATAACTATCTACATTGATACTGATATACTATCATATAGACATAATAATAACGTATATATAATATTTAGCATGTGTTTTCCCCCAAAATATTAAAAAGTGGGGCCATGAAACTCACCTTAGTAATGTGATTTTATGTAATCTAAGCAGAAACGGTCAGTGTACGAGGTCGTCGGGGCTCGGAATGCAAGAGAGCTTCAACAAAGGAGGGAGGAGAAAGAAGTTCAGGTGTAAGAATGGTTGGGGTCGATCTTGCTCTATATAGTAAGATTTTTGTCCGTCACGACGTGAGAATCTCATTATTCACGTCGTGAGTTTCGAGCTTATCTCTTCGTACACTTGTCATCCATCTTTTAGCTTCCGAAGGTGGCAAAATGAGCCCTCACGACGTGAAAAATGTCTTGTTCATGTTGTGAGTTTAGATCTTATCCCCTCGCAGCCTCGTCACACCTTCTATATCTGAAATATGGCGGTTTGACTCCTCACGTCGTGAGTTTTTATACTCACATCGTGAGTTCAGTCAAACTAGGGTTTCTGACAGCGACATCTTCGGAAGGCCATAACTTTTGCATACGAAATCCGTTTTTGACGTTCTTTATATCCACGCGTAGGTATTTACAAGCACTACAACTCTCTTTTAGACTCCAATAGCTAATTCTAAGCCTATTTTAAATTCCTTATGTAATAGAGATTTTATAGTGTTCGGTTTATCATAACATCTTCATGCAAAGTCAGATTTAGATGTTCTCTATATTTTTGGAATCGTATGGACGTATACATTGATTTATACCATAAAGTATGTATGAAAGTTCATATTTATATTTGAATTATCATGAAATACATAGTGCGTTTACTACATTACTAGTTTAACAAAATCACGTAACATGATTGGTATAATCACATGTGATTGTTATTGACCTATTTTGACTAGTGTTACACGATGAGACTTGTTGTGAGCTCGAATATGAAGATGTTTGGCTTCTTTTTGGTGGATTAGCAATTTCTTCATGTTTTGCCAGTTCCCTCCACCTGAATGATTCTTTTGAAAACTTCTCACACTTGAATAAACTTAAAAGGTTTTAGCATATAATCTTGGAATGCAGAGTGTGTTATTTTCAACAAACTCGCTTCACTTTCTCCGCTAGCTCATTGCTTTTCAAAGTTTGTGTAAATTCCATTCCAATGTGTGACGACTTTGTTCATAAGATTTCATTTGGAGTTACATTGGTCGGAGGTCTGATAATCTGGATTTCAACCCATTCCTTTACAAAATTAATCGGTGATATGTAACCAAAACTGATCATGATTTTGACGATTTCCCGTGCCACCGTCTTCAGATATGTCGACCCATGCCTTTGCTAACTCAACTTCTTCTTTTTGTGTCCATCTTCTTGAATCAGCCTTCCCTTTCTTTTGTTGTTGAGGTTGTTGTTGTCATTCTTCATGTCGAAATCAGAAAACAATTTGGTTGAAGGTGTGAATGGCGATTGAGATGGAAATTGGGTTTGATATGGTTGGGTTTGAGGCTGAGATTGGAAATGGAATTGTTGGGGCATTTGGAATTGTGAATAATAGCTAGGAACACCGTCCATTTGTGGTCGGTAAGGTCATGGTGATGACGAATCGTAGCCTAAAAGTACGAAAGGGTTGTTAACATTTTGGTTTGGAGCATTTTGTTTGGACGAGTTTGGATTGTTGGAAGTCATTTTCAATGAAAAAACTTTGTTGAGAGTATACAGTAGGGTTAAATTTTAGAAATTTGATTTGTATATATAGTAGATTAAAAAAATAAAAAAAGGAAAAAAAGGAAAAATGCCAAAATATGCTTTGCCGACCGTTTGACAATGTTCCCTTCCCCAAAATTCCTCAATAGGTCACACATTCAAAAGTTCACCAATGGTAGAAGGCCATCGGCGGTAAAACTACCACCACGGTGTGGTGTTTACCGACGGTATACGTGTGACACGTCGGATACTGTAGGTGACACCTTCACCATATCGTGTAGGCTTATACGACTATATGTCTCCAGTCTACTAAGGCAAGCAGGGTTTTACTTTTTAATGTCTTTATATAAACAATAGGATAGAGTTTAAATTTATGAAAAGGAAGTGCTCCCTCTGGATCAAACCTGGGGAATTAATTTAAACGCAAGCAACATCCCAAATCAATAGGAACCGATTTTGAAAATAAACTTCAATGATATACTATACATAGATTATATATATATATATATATATATATATATATATATATATATATATATATATATAATAAACATACTTAACTTGGGGCCCCAACAATATACTATACATAGATGATATGTGCATATTTAGCTATATATTTCGTATAGAGTTTTAATACTTTTTGGCTAATTTATTGCGATTTATGGAAAAAAGGTACTTAATTATGTTTAAATTGTATTTTCAGCCTGAAAGATGTGTCCGAAAGCAAAAGGAAGCGGATTTAGCAATTGGAGCCTTGGATTTTGGATTTTGAAGAAAGAATGATGTTGATGGACAGCTTAACCCTCGTCATTGTTTTGGCCATATCTCATGAACCGTAACTCCGATTGACGAGATTCAAAATGTTCTGAAAACTAGACACAATTTCGGATGACTTTCGTGTTTTGAGAAAATGTTCATTCCAAATGGACTCGACGGGTTGGTCAGAGGTTTCACGATTATTTGCGTTGGCTTGCCGTCCATGGATTTTAAGTGATGGACTCGTCGAGTCACCTCTTTTTCAGAATATATATATATATATATATATATATATATATATATATATATATATATATATATATATATATATATATATATATATATAGAAACGCTTCTCATTCGAACCCTAACTAATGGTGGAAGCCTTGGATGATTTTTGGAGGCCAGAAGGGTTCTTGGAGCTCTAGTTTTCGAGAATTCAACCTAAGAAGCATTTTAAAAGAGATCAAAGGAAAATAATTATTCTTCTTTTCTTAATCTTTGTTTTGAACCATGTTTGAATTATTAGAATTTGAATTTATGTTGTTATTTGTTGTAGATATGAGCTAAAACTCGTATCTTCTATTTAAGGTAGATGAATTTATGACTATGGTTTCATTTTGTGGTTTAATTAGTTTAATCTGGTGAATTTTGTTTTGTTAAGCTTGTTAAAAATCCTTATGTGTTAATAACAGCTATTTTCTGTTAATTACAAGTATATTAAGCTGCATGAACATCTCTTAATTGCTTATCTCATATGATTTATGTGAAAACATTGTTATATGCCTAGGAATAGCGAACGTGAAACTAGGGTTAACTAGAAAATAGGTAAGTTAATGTGTGAGCTTGTGTGACAAACCATCAACAAGAGGAAATTAATAATTTGATTAGCTAACTACAAGTCTTACTTAACCCGAATCAATAAAGTAGGAAATTTATTAGTTTAATCACTTGATCACTGCTTGAATTGATTTGTTTCCTAAGGATTAGTAATAGTGAACCTGAACCTAATCACACCAATCGGTAGCCAATGCCAATTAATCCATTTCACTTGTCATACAATCAACCATATGAATAAATGATTCAAACCTAAACAGAAGTCTCCTTTATTATGTTTCGAAGCATGGGGTGACGACTCCAATTTTGAAGAAAGTTATGAAGTGCGATCCATTTTATTAGTATCCAACCAGTCCCAACCCTTATCGAGATTCTTGGGTTTTATAAATTCAAGCTCGCCTGGCCAATTTTAGAAACGAAGAGCCAAATTTTACAAATTGGTCCAAAGAAAATATTCAATGCAACAGATGGATTGACATTGAGTTTATTGGAAGTTTATTAAGTTGGGAGTCCAGCTCAAGACTCGCACAAAAAGAAGCGCTTGTGGGAAGCAACCCGTCATTAGAGTTTGCTTTTCTTTTTGTTTTGTGTTTAGTTTGGTTTGTTTCTAAACTTCTAGTTTATTAGAGTAATATAGGAATGCTAATTTGATGTTTGTTTTCCTATTATTATGTAGTTTTTTTTGTCTTTGATCTTTGCAGAAGTTAGGGTGAGATTAGAGTGATTTCTTAAAGCGTGAGGGAAATAAAGTGAGGGGTCGAGTCGTTTATGAGAAGATTAGAAGGTTTGAGTGATTTGTTGAGTCCAGTGTTTATAATGGTTAAAAAGGAGTCTCGTCACTGAAGAGTATAAGGAGGTGTATTAACATAATACCCTCTTTGACCACAAAATCAGAACTAAAGCAGTAAGAAGAAAATCATGTTCAGCACCTTAAACTCGCCGAGTGCATAACACCAACTCGACAAGTTCAAGAAAATTTCGCGACTTCTGCCCATATTATTTTCCAATACGACGAGTTTTTTACCACTAACTCGATAAGTTGCTCAGTCATATTTTCTTTCAAGTTTTCGATTTGATTCCATTTAAGGCGAGCATTGGCTATATTTTTTAAGTTTTCCAAGAAGCTTTTTCCAGTATATTTAGAGTTGTCAACCACACGAGACGTTTGACACCCAAGGAATGGATGAGCTATTCCTAAGCCAAAGTCAGCTGAAATAGGAGCTTTAAAAGAAGAATATCAACCTCGCAACTACTATCCCAAGGGAGTTTGTTCCAATTCTCTCTTTACTTTTATGTTTTTAATCATGCATAACATGCAATGGGGACATTGCATGGATTAAGTGTGGGGTAGGAGGTTGGTTACATTAGTTACATTAGAATCCTAGGTTTAATTTTAAAAATTTTGCATAAAAATTGCTAGGATTAATTCTAGAAATTTATGGTAAAATCAATTAGGATTTCAAGCTAGTATTGTATTTGATGATTCCTTGAGAACCGGAATGTTTAGTTGAGCCTATATACGTTATAGTGCATTTGTGGCCCCCTTTTGTGACATCCCCATTTTCACGGCCAGAAAAGACCGATTTTGTTTATGCTTTATAGAAATCAGAGTACTTCTTTTAATAAAAATGTTGCGGAATTTGTTCCCAGAAAAACACGATAAATACGTTTTTAAAACATTTTCGAAGAAACGTATTTTGTTCATTTTAAAACATTTGGGATGTCATCGTTAATACAGAAACACAAGCATAAACAGAAGTTACATTTATTTACACTAGTGATCTACATCTCTTTAAATCTCTCAGTGTAATGTCACTTCATATCGTCACCTGATATAAATAAACTGAGTGGGTCAAGTTGGGAAACCTGGTGAGTACATAGGGTTTTCAACCCACAATAATCTAATTATTATGTTCAAACAATCAAACAATCAACCCAATTACCCATCCCCATTATCTTCTTTATTCTTAAGGATCTACCCTAAGAATCAACCATTCCTCGTTCATACATTCCTAAGGATCATCCTAAGGAATCGGCACGAAGTCCATCGTCACCGGGGTTTAGGCACCAAGTCTGCATAGTCGCCAGAATTTATACAATAGAAACTAAGTCTGCATAGTCGCCAGGGTTTTGGCATCAAGTCTACATGATCACCAAGGTTTAGAGTACACCGAGTGAACACATCGTTCACAACACCTACAGGTTGCGAGCCTGCTAGTGTTCCACTGGACTGTCTAGAATAGTCCGTGGTTGTCATCCATACTCTGCTGAATGACGGGGACATCGTTTGGGAAAAAGGCTTCTCACATCGTACACCTCTCACCCATACCTCATAGTCTATATCACCTCTCAACTCATCATCCAACTCATATTTCATCTATTATATCTACCCATGTTTTACCCCAACATTTTCGTAGATATAAAATACATATATAGTTTAAATCATTTAAAACATGTGTAAAATCTTTCACCGAGCATAGACAGCAAGTAAACAGACAATATGCACACATAGCATGTAGTAAATACTTCATATCTATGTGTAAGTTGAAGGGGACCATGCACTCACTTGAAAGGTGGTGACTTAGTACTCGAACAGCGCTTCGATACTCTCAAAACAATTTCCTTCGATAAAACCTAGTATCAATACCACTAGGGTTTAGTCTAACGATAACCGCGACAAATTAATTAGTTTGACTATTATTATTATTATATAAGCGTTAATAACACTCAATATAACTCATAATAATAGCTCAAATAATTATTTTAAGGACCTAATAACATTCCTATAATTATTTGAAAGCTATATTAAAAATTGCGTAAGCGTAGCACACTTACAGCGAATTTTATTGAAAACCGGAATTTAATTGGAGCAGCGTTTCGAAACCGAAAGACTCCTTTTTCTCAGGACTCCGGGAGCCTCGGGGCTTCCTTAGGGTGCTAGGTATTTTTCCTAGGGCTTAGGGGTGGTTTGGGAAGCTAGAGAGAGAAAGAAATTAGAGAGAGAAAGGATTTTGGTGTGAAAAACTCGGAAACCTTCGCATGCTATTTATAGCCCCAGCAGCCTCGGACTACGTTGCGCGTCCAGCAGCTACGCTGGGTGTAGTCTCGGATAGGGTCGCCAGCTCGCACCAGCTGGCTCGCACTTCGGAAGAGGATAAGGACCGAGGGTACGTTGGGCGTACTGAACTCCGACGCGGGGTGTAAGGCGAAGCGAGGCGACGTGGCGTGATCCGAAGGGTGCTCTGTTGATCGACGATGGACGGCTGCGATGAGGCCACGTCATCTATCTCGCATCAGATTTCGCAATTTGCATGCTCAACTTTAAAAATTCGTAACTTTCGCGTACGACCCCCGTTTTCGACGTTCTTTATATCCACGCGAAGGTGGGAACGTACTCTACAACTTTCGATTAGACTTCGTCGGCTAATTTTGACTCAATTTTAAATTTTATATTATTAACGGGCCGGGACAGGATTGGTCCGTCAAATCCTCATAACTTCTTCATTCGACGTCCGTTTTCACCCATCTTTTTCTCGTTACGCTACTTTTAACGAGATCTTCGATTCTCATTTAGTTCGTGTCGGCTAAAAACCGCTCAATCTAATATTCGAATTTTGGGTTGTACACTACTAGTCCGAAACTTCGAAAAATCATAACTTCTTCATACGAAGTCAGATTTGGGCGTTCTTTTTATCGATGTTCTTATTTTAACATATTCTATGACTTTTGTTTAGATCGCTAAGGCTAAATCTCGCTCTATCGTAAATTCACTATTTACGCTTCCCGGTATCATGCCGGTTTCGTCGCGAAATTTCAACGGGTCATAACTTCTTCGTTGTAACTCGGATTTCGGCGGTCTTTATATGTACGAAAACCTTGTGACATATTCTAAAACTTGTTTAAGATTATTTGTTCTAAATAATCTTTTGTCGAAAAGTCGTTTTCGACCCCTATTGCCTCTAATTGACAAGCCCGGATTTGCAGGCATTACAATTATCTCCCCCTTAGGATGATTACGTCCCGGAATCATCAACGAAACAGGGCTCACATGATGACTCCATACGTTATCTCTGCATCCTACTTAACTTCGATGTTTCTTCGAATGAGTATCTAACTCTTGGACTACTTGACTACAGGCGGTGCTCGATCCTACATCCGCTCTCTATCTCACATTAGACTCTAAATTATGACCTTCAAGCCACAATGTCAATCCTCAGTTGATACGAACTTGAGATAAGTTCTTTTATTACTTCAATGGACTAATGTGTCAATTCTAATGACCTCTCATCATATGTTGCAAAGCTTAGACTCAAGTCTCTTAGAGTCAAATTCCATAACAGACTATACCTTCCTTCATGTTCTAGATCACATCTTAAAAAGGTAGCATTTCTAACAACCGTCGTGATACCTCTATTGATTGCTTTGATTAATTCTTCTGGCTTAAGTCAGATGCTACATCAAACTTGGTTTTCTAAACCATGTAACATACTTATCGTAGTCGGACTCAATTCGATATGACCACTTGGGTCGGAATATCAAAAATACTTTTAGTCATTACCGAAACGATGGTAGCGACATACTTGAATAAAACGAAATCATTTACTAGCTTCTTGGTAACCTTGTGACTTTCCCTGATCCAAGCGTGAGTCCTGTGCTTCCGGTAGTATATGCATCTACTACCTTTCACACCTACTCATACTCGTCCCAAGTATTGTCTCGCAGTCCCTAAGTCACCATACAAGAAAATCACATAAAAGTTTAACACATCAGATAACAAAACGAAGGTTTTATTATTTCTTGAAACTATTACATAGGTGTTCAAGTTCACCCTAGACTATGCCTCTAATAGGCTACATCATACAATACTATGGCTACTGCATAACTTGATCTTCGGATATGAAGTCCTCATCCTTGATTCCTCGTATGGTTTTCTGCTTCGTCGAGGATCATGTGGAATGCTCTTGGCCTTGGTGGCGTGTTTGGCCTTGTTGCCTCGTTTTTCTTTGGGCAGTCCCTAGAGATATGCCCTTCTTTGTTACATCCATAGCACACCTTCTTGTTGGAAGTACACTTGCTGGCGTAATGCCATGTCTTTCCACATTTGTAGCAAGTCACATCCTCGCCACATTTCCCGAAGTGCTTCTTTTTACACTTCTCGCACCACTTGGATTCACCTCTTCCTCCTTCTTCCGTTTTTGAGAATTTCCTTTCTTTGTTGGGTTTTGAAGATCCTTCATGCTTCCTTTTTTCTCCTGCCTTGTCTTTTTCTAGACCCCTTTCTCTTATCTGGGTCTCTACATTCTTAGTTGCTCTAACAGCTGTTTTCAAGGTAGTTGCCATTTTGACCATTGGGCCGAAGTCTATGGGCAGTCCGTTAGCAAACCTATTGATCTTTGAGAGTTCAGTAGGAACCAAGTAGGGGAATAGCTTCATCCTCTCGGTGAATGCGGTGGCATACTCATCAACACTCATCATCCCTTTCTTCAGGTTTTGAAACTCGTTGTTTAGGTCTATCAGATCTATCTCTAAGCTGTACTGCATTTTCAACTGTTCCAAGAACTCTTCCCATGACATCCTTAGGGCTTCTCCTCGTGGCATCGTATTTGCCAATAGCTTCCACCAGCTCAAGACTCCAGTTTTCAGTTGTCTTACTGCGAAGACAGTCTTCTGTTTCTCGCTACAGCTGCAGCTCTCAAACACCATCTCCATCTCAGAGATCCAATCCATAATCTCAACCGGCTTCGGGCTTCCTGAGAGACTCGGTGGTTTCGCACCCAAGAAATTCTTGTACATTCTCCCATCCTTTTCGTTTCTCCTCTTCGGACCTTTCCTTCGTTCGCCTTGAGTCCCCACTTGACTCGCTTGGCGGCTGTAGTTTCCTTCCTCAGATTGTTCGAGAATTGGCTCGGTTGGCTCAACATGTATGGTAGGTTCGTCCCTATTTTCGTGGAACATCTGTCTCATTTCTGCCCTTTGTTCAGCTAGCATAGCCCGAATCATGGCTTGAACTCCAGCCATGGTGACTGGCTCAGGTGCAACTTCTTCTACAACAGGTATTTGCTGAACCACTGGGGGTTGAGGGGGTTGGTTCCTATTTCCATTTGCGTTTACGTTTCCGCTACGGGTCCTTGCCATCTTGATCTATACACCGAATAAGGCGAATCTAGATCTTTATTTAGGATTGAAGTTTAAATCATCCTTATCCCTCCGAAACGTTTATATGCTAGTTCTAATATCGTATTCGTACGTTTAGAATCCTAAACACATAAGGTTTCCAGATCCGGTCGGCAACAGACCATAGATCCGATCAAACTATAGCATAACAAATCGTTTAGCACATAAAAGCAATTTAGGCATCATTCCTAAAATAAGCTAGTGCTCACACCTCACAATCATCGCTTAGCATTCTAAGTTTAAATCTAGAAATAAATCCATATTCTTAGTTCGCTTAAACTAATGCTCTGATACCAACTGTGACATCCCCATTTTCACGGCCAGAAAAGACCGATTTTGTTTATGCTTTATAGAAATCAGAGTACTTCTTTTAATAAAAATGTTGCGGAATTTGTTCCAAGAAAAACACGATAAATACGTTTTTAAAACATTTTCGAAGAAACGTATTTTGTTCATTTTAAAACATTTGGGGTGTTATCGTTAATACAGAAACATAAGCATAAATAGAACTTACATTTATTTACACTAGTGATCTACATCTCTTTAGATCTCTCAGTGTAATGTCACTTCATATCGTCACCTGATATAAATAAACTGAGTGGGTCAAGTTGGGAAACCTGGTGAGTACATAGGGTTTTCAACCCACAATAATCTAATTATTATGTTCAAACAATCAAACAATCAACCCAATTACCCATCCCCATTATCTTCTTTATTCTTAAGGATCTACCCTAAGAATCAACCATTCCTCGTTCATACATTCCTAAGGATCATCCTAAGGAATCGGCACGAAGTCCATCGTCACCGGGGTTTAGGCACTAAGTCTGCATAGTCGCCAGAATTTATACAATAGGCACTAAGTCTGCATAGTCACTAGGGTTTTGGCATCAAGTCTGCATGATCACCAAGGTTTAGAGTACACCGAGTGAACACATCGTTCACAACACCTACAGGTTGCGAGCCTGCAAGTGTTCGACTGGACTATCTAGAATAGTCCGTGGTTGTCATCGACGGGGACATCGTTTGGGAAAAAGGCTTATCACATCGTACACCTCTCACCCATACCTCATAGTCTATATCACCTCTCAACTCATCATTCAACTCATATTTCATCTATTATATCTACCCATGTTTTACCCCAACATTTTCATAGATATAAAATACATCTATAGTTTAAACCATTTAAACCGAGCATAGACAGCAAGTAAACACACAATATGCACACATAGCGTGTAGTAAATACTTCATATCTATGTGTAAGTTGAAGGGGACCATGCACTCACTTGAAAGGTGGTGACTTACTACTCGAACAGCACTTCGATACTCTCAAAACAATTTCCTTCGATAAAACCTAGTATCAATACCACTAGGGTTTAGTCTAACGATAACCGCGACAAATTAATTAGTCTGACTATTATTATTATTATATAAGCGTTAATAACACTCAATATAACTCATAATAATAGCCCAAATAATTATTTTAAGGACCTAATAACATTCCTATAATTATTTGAAAGCTATATTAAAAATTGCATAAGCGTAGCACACTTATAGTGAATTTTATCGAAAACCGGAATTTAATTGGAGCAGCGTTTCGAAACCGAAAGACTCCTTTTTCTCGGGACTCTGGGAGCCTCGGGGCTTCCTTAGGGTGCTAGGTATTTTTCCTAGGGCTTAGGGGTGGTTTGGGAAGCTAGAGAGAGAAAGAAATTAAAGAGAGAAAGGATTTTGGTGTGAAAAACTCGAAAACCTTCGCATGTTATTTATAGCCCCAGCAGCCTCGGACTACGCTGCGCGTCCAGCAGCTACGCTGGGTGTAGTCTCGGATAGGGTCGCCAGCTCGCACCAGCTGGCTCGCACTTCGGAAGAGGATAAGGACCGAGGGTACGCTGGGCATACCGAACGCCGACGCGGGGCGTAAGGCGAAGCGAGGCGACGTGGCGTGATCTGAAGGGTGCTCTGTTGATCGACGATGGACGGCTGCGATGAGGCCACGTCATCTATCTCGCATCAGATTTCGCAATTTGCATGCTCAACTGTAAAAATTCGTAACTTTCGCGTACGACCCCTGTTTTCGACGTTCTTTATATCCACGCGAAGGTGGGAACGTACTCTACAACTTTCGTTTTTCGTCGGCTAATTTTGACTCGATTTTCAATTTTATATTATTAACGGGCAGGGACAGGATTGGTCCGTCACATCCTCATAACTTCTTCATTCGACGTCCATTTTCACCCATCTTTTTCTCGTTACGCTACTTTTAACGAGATCTTCGATTCTCGTTTAGGTCGTGTTGGCTAAAAACCGCTCAATCTAATATTCGAATTTCGGGTTGTACACTACTAGTCCGAAACTTCGAAAAATCATAACTTCTTCATACGAAGTCATATTTGGGCGTTCTTTTTATCGATGTTCTTAGTTTAACATATTCTACGACTTTCATTTAGATCGCTAAGGCTAAATCTCGCTCTATCGTAAATTCACTATTTACGCTTCCCGGTATCGTGTCGGTTCCGTCGCGAAACTTCAACGGGTCATAACTTCTTCGTGGTAACTCGGATTTCGACGTTCTTTATATGTACGGAAACCTTGTGACATATTCTACAACTTTTTTAAGATTATTTGTTCTAAATAATCTTTTGTCGAAAAGTCATTTTCGACCCCTATTGCCTCTAATTGACTAGCCCGGATTTGCGGGCGTGACACCTTTATTCTAGTGAAATCATGGGACAAAAACACAACCTCGCTTAGTTTGAGGGACGCAATATGTTTAGAATTGTGTACTTCAAATGTATACAGGAAAACTAATATCTTTAACCAATAAAGGTTGAAGTTGAGTGCCCCTGCTTAAGCATGTAGGTATTGAGTGAAAAAAAAAAGTGAGACACATGTAAAAAAAAAGAAAGAGAATTACAAGAAAAGTTGTAAGAATTTTGGAGTAGTCAAAGTATGAAGATCAAAAGATCAAAATTCTAAAGAAGTTCAAAAGTTGAAGATACCAAAAATCAAAAAGGTGGTGAATTCAAAGAAGTAAAGATAAAATTATCAACGAAGTGAAGAATTCGGAAGAGCTCTATAGTGGTATCGAAAAAAAATTTAATTTTCTACATTATGTATGCTTGCGTTGCTGGACCAAAAACACCTTGATGTTAGGAAGTTTTCTGGGTATGGATTCGGAGAGATGCATAAAATGAGCATTGTTCAAAATAAGTAGGTGAGTGTTTATGAGGATTGTTAGTATTTAGAATTGAGGGGGTTCCTTAGGAAAAATTTTAGACACAAATGCATGCGTTGCGGTCTTAGCATAATGGTTGGGTTTGATTGGGATTGTTTTATTTGATGCTAGTATGTTTAAAATTTAGTTTTGCTTGGGGGCAAGCAAAAGTCAAGTGTGAGGTATTTTGATATGTGCATATTTAGCTATATATTTCGTATAGAATCTTAATACATTTTGGCTAATTTATTGCAATTTATGGAAAAAAAAAGGTACTTAATTATGTTTAAATTGTATTTTCAGCCTAAAAGATATGCTCGGAAGCAAAAGGAAGCAGATTTAGCAATTGGAAGCTCGAATCTTGGATTTTGAAGAAAGAAGGATGTTGTTGGACAGCTTGACCCTCGTCAGTGTTTTAGCCATACCTCATCAACCGTAACTCCGATTGACGAGATCCAAATGTTCTGAAAACTAGACACAATTTCGGACGACTTTTGTGTTTTGAGAAAATGTTGATTCCAAATGGACTCGACGAGTTGGCCATCAACTCAACGGGTTGTTCAGAAGTTTCGCGATTCTTTACGCTCACTTGCCTTCCACGGATTTTAAGTGATAGACTCGTCCAATCGGTCACTGGACTCGTCAAGTCGCCCCTTTTTCAGAATATATATATATATATATATATATATATATATATATATATATATATATATATATATGTATATATATATATATGTATATATATATATATATATATATATATATATATAAACGCTTCTCATTCGAACCCTAACTAATAGGGGAATCCTTGGATGATTTTTGGAGGCCAGAAGGGTTCTTGGAGCTCTAGTTTTTGAGAATTCAACCTAAGAAGCAATTTAGAAGAGATCAAAGGCAAATAATTATTCTTCTTTTCTTAATCTTTGTTTTGAACCATGTTTGAATGATTAGAATTTGAATTTATGTTGTTATTTGTTGTAGATATGAGCTAAAAACCTGTATCTTCTGTTTAAGGTAGATGAATTTATGACTATGGTTTGAGTTTGTGGTTGGATTAATTTAATCTGGTGAATTTTGTTTTATTAATCTTGTTAAAGATCCTTACGTGTTAACAACAACTATTTTCTGTTAATTACAAGTATATTAAGCTGCATGAACATCTCTTAATTGCTTATCTCATATGATTTATTTGAAAACATTGTTATATGCCTAGGAATAGCGAACGTGAAACTAGGGTTAACTAGAAAATAGGTAAGTTAATGTGTGAGCTTGTGTGACAAACCATCAACAAGAGGTTAATTACATTAATAATTTGATTAGCTAACTACAAGTCTTACTTAACCCGAATCAATAAAGTAGGAAATTTATTAGTTTAATCACTTGATCACTGCTTGAATTGATTTGTTTCCTAAGGATTAGTAATAGCGAACGTGAACCTAATCACACTAATCGGTAGCCAATGCCAATTAATCCATTGCACTTGTCATACAATCAACCATATGAATAAATGATTCAAACCTAAACAGAAGTCTCCTTTATTATTGAATTTAGTTGATTTTGTTTGCTTTAGCTATTAGTTGTTTAGTTTGAGTGTGAGTTAAGTATTTAAGTTTCTAGTCTTGCAAAACTAGAGAAAACCTTTCTTTTACTTAGTCTGGATGGTGAGGGTTATAAACCCTAATTTATAGGAGATACCACTTAGCAGTTAAGTGAGATTTAGCTAATGGCTTACAAGTTTAAGTCATTTAGAAGTTGTACTAGGAAGTTCAATTAGTCTAGTGACAGTTGGTCATGAATTTTACCTAATAGTGAGTTGTAACTAATAGGTTCTGAAGAACTTGTTAATTGTTGAATTGGTGTTGGTATGTGGCAAGTTGAGAGGTAGTGCAAGCCAGAGACTAAAGTTGGAGTTAGTCTACTAACTAGCCATATGAGTAACTCGACTCTAGCACTTACAGTTGTTGTTGATGTATGGTGTGCACAATATATGGCTTAGATATATTGTGATATCAACATACGTATGTTTAAGGATGATATGTTGTAGTCTGGTGAAATAAGTAACAGGTGATAAATGGTGTATTTACTTTGGATGGAGTATATCCAAAGGGATGTCTGATGGTAAACAATAATTAGTTAGTGTGATTTAATTAGTATAATTTTTGTGTTGTCTGTTTTTGTTGACAAGTTGCTTTATATATGATGATATATGTTGTTGTGTTATTGTAGTTGTTATTTGCTAAGCCTTCTGGCTTTTACTTTTTCTTTGTGGATGTGTTGCATGTTAGATTGTTGTAGCGTCTAGCTCGGATCTTGTACTTGATGCCAATACGATTCCAGGTGATAACTTCTTGTATTCCAGTATGCTAGTGTACTAATAAATAAATTTAGGGGTATACTTAGTATGAAAAATATAGGCATTAAATTTATAAAGATATTAATCCCCATACCATCTTATGAACAATAATTGTTCTAAGCTGGCTATGGGTGGAGCTATCAACTTCCCTTTCAAGTTGTGTAAGTTTAGTCCTTTTGGTTTTTCCATTCATTGGTCGTCTTCACCACTTGTCTATTCCAATCATATTCTTACAACTTCTTCTAAAATCATGTTGATTTATCATGTTGGGATTTATTAGCATCAATACACATCAATAAGGTACCAGAATGAGCAGGTAGTGTTTAACACATGTCAGTCTATTTATAGGCAACTGAGGAAACCCTAAAGGATACAAACTCTTAGGGTTTCTTCTTATCTTATCTGAAAGTTTCTTTATCCCTATCAAGGATACAATCAAAACCATTCCCCCTTAGATCTCTAATAGCTTCTAGAATATTCCAATTAATATCTTAGATTAATTAATACTCAAGCCCATTAATTTTTATTTTTATTTTTAGTTGTGGGGTTAGCGGTTAGCAGTTAGTATCATGAAACCGTCAACGTCTGGAATAGAACTTGAGACCTCCAATCTAAGAGGCAAAGCCTCTATCACGTGGGCTAGTCCCACATTGGATCAAGTCCATTAATTGATTAAAACAATTTAATTAATTTCCAAAATAATTTCTAATTAATTCGTTAATTCCTTAATAAATTAACATCTTATTTTCTCCATTTCCTTAATGCTATTTGTGTAATGAGGCTAACCTAAAAGGACTATGTTAATATTAGAAATATTAAAAAACAGGGCCGGTCCTATGGATTTGTTGGGTCAAAAATATGGTTTATACTTTACTTTTCTAGGCAATTATATTTTTCAGTCATGTAATAGGTGTCTGTGGTTGTGTTTATGGTCGTGAACCCATTCACGGCCCATGTGTGATATATATAGATGTATGGCTAGAAAAGTACGGTCTAGAGGAGCTTAAGTGTGTGTATTCTAAGGTGTTCTAGAGAGAAAAAACAGAGAGAAGAACTAGTGTGTGTGTACTATGTGTATGGAGCATCATTCTATTCACTGAATACATCATAGATTCATATTATTCTTCTTCTCCTTCTCTTCTATTTTGATCTGGCATCATCCGTTTGATTGTGATTCCGCACCATCAAACAGATCTGATTGATACTCAAGCGGAATTGGGACTAACAAGTGGTATCAGATCCTGGATTGTATCAATCAATTTTTGCAGATCTGGAGCATATTTGATCTTATTTTTAAAGGATTCTTGCATTTTTGGATAGATCTTGGCAAAATAAGCGGGTTTGTTCTTTGCGCTTTTCATAAAAACAAGTTTTTGATCGAGTTTTGGAGCAAAAAAGGTGAAAACATCATTCTTTTTGGGATCTGAAGCAGGGTTCACAGCCATTGAAGGCTTTACGGCCGAAGGAGGGTTCTCGGCGGTAATCAGTTTGTGGCTAGGGTTTCTCGGACATTTACGGCTCTACGGTCTTCGGACTTCACGGTCCTCGAGTTCACGTTCGGTGGTTTGCAGTCAGAGGTTCACGGCTAGTCCTCGCATTCACGGTCTCGCACGTTCCCGATCAGCCTCGCGTTCTCGGCCAACATCCTCGCACGCACTCGTCGTCCTCACAAGCAGCAACTTCTTATAAAAAAATTGGGTGGAGGAGGATCGAACCTGGGTCCCTTGTGTCATCAACCAACGCCTCTTCCACTTGATCTAGCAAGGAACTCGTTAATCAGCTTCCGTTTTTAAATCTTAAGGCTTCACTGCTTCTTCTAAATTTCGCATTTTTAACATATTTTGCCCAAAATTAAAATTTTCAAATTTTCAAACCATTTTTAACAAAAAATTTTAGTTTTTAATTTTTTGACTTTCTAAATTGTCTTTTGACCTCATATTTTGACTTTGACTTTTCAAGTTTGACCTTTGACTTTAAACTTTGACTTTCTCGTTTAACTTTCAAATTTTCAAATTTAGTTTTTCGGTTTGACTTTTTCAAGTTTGATTTTCTAAATTTGACTTTTAAGGTTGACTTTTGAGTTTTTAGTCACAGGGCATTTTTGATAAAAATGAGTTCCCTATCCCTCCCGGTCAATGACGTTTCATGTACTCCATCTTGTGAAACTACTATTAAGTTTCTTCGTGAACAAATCGATTTATTAAAAAGAGAAAATGAGGAACTAAAATATGAGGGGTATCAACTTAGGAAAGGCCTAAAACCATTAAAAGAACAACTAGAGGCCAAGACTAAGGACTTTGGGAAATTACAGGCAGAGTACAGTGACAAGTGTGTCCATTATAGATATCTTAAGAAAGATTTTGATGCTGTGACTGCCGAGCTTGACACATTGAAAAACAAATTTGAAAATGCAGATTTTAATTTCAGAAAATATGATGTGTCAAGTGAGGTAGTTGCATCCATCATTGAAAAACAATTAAAACTTAAAGATAATCAAAATGAGGGTCTAGGTACCACAGTGTTCCACCTCCCTTTAATGACAACTATAACCCACCCCTTGAGACCAATGAGGAAGAAATTCCTGCTCAGTTTGTCCCACTCCCTGAACCAGCTTCAGTTAAGTGAACAATCTGGGCCAACTAAAAATGTTGAGGTGAACGTTTGTGATGCTTCTACTTCATGTGCAGGTAAAGTAGTAAAGGATGAGGACAAGGAGAACATAATTAATTCTAGTTCTGCGAATTCTGTTGACTGTCAAACCAATGACTCCTTGAACTCTGAATATGTTGCTTCTAACTCAGTTGCTACTAATAAACCTGCTGTTGAGAAATACATGCCACCAAAACAAGCGAAACTGACGGCTTGTTGTATGTGTGCATATGCGAACAACCAGAAGCAAGGAAAGGGCATGCCACCAGAGGCAAGAAGAAATGGCTTCCCATTGAAGAAAAAGACATGTTTTATTTGGAACACTTGGACACATTGCTCGAAACTGTCCAAATCGCGCATACGTTCCCTACTATGCACAAGGGTGGTAGAACGCGCCAAGAGGGAGATTTTCCAAAAGAAACCCCTCAAGGTCACGTTGACACAATGGCGACTGGAATGTCACGAAGGGCAAGAGTTCAACTCCCAAGCCCAAGAAATCAACTTCCAACAACAAGAAGGGAATGCCAACCAAGAAGCCAAATTCCTGAGATGCTCCAACGAAACCAAGACCGGCTAGGTCAAAGTCATCTCAACGATCGACATCAAGCTCAAAAGCAAGTACTGAGGCACCCATCGGATCGAACAAGAAATGGGTTAAACCCGAATACAGATGGGTACCAAAGGTTAAATATCCCAAATCATCTAATGTGTCCAATCTATCTCCATCTTCTGTTTGTGATAAAGAGGACATGTCATGGGAGAGAGTACCTTGCAAAGATGACAAAGGTCAACCCAGTTTCAAAGTGGATTGGGTTCCAAAGACCAACTGATCCCGCTGTGTGTCAGAGCAGCTATGGAGGCATATCATCAGACTTCGGTTTGTTGATAGTGGTTGTTCCAGGCACATGATAGAGGACATCTCTCAACTAGGGGTGTTCACGGTCCGATTTTTTCGGTTTTAGGTGCAACTGAAACCAAACTGTTAGTAACGGTTTTTGTCAATCGAAAACCAAAGTCGAACCGTTGAAAATTTAAATTTTAACCAAGTTGAACCGTTACTAACGGTTCGGCTTCGGTTTGGTTTCACGATTTGAGCATTTTAGGCTCATTTGAGTTGAGCCAATAAAACTAATTTTTTCAACAAAAACTATCAAAAAATCTGTTAAAAAAATAATAAAATCTTCTAAAAAAATGAAAAATATCAAATATCAAATATTTGTAATACAAACATACATGAACCGATTAAACTGCGATGCTTCCCTATATTTTGCGATGAGAAATTGGAATGAAAGTTTTTTCTCCGATTGAAAAGTGATAACTGATATGAAAAGTATAGACGTTGAATTGTGATTTAGGACCGTGTTGATCTAAAAGTTAATTTAGGGTTTTAAATTAATATAATTCATATATAAATATTAATATATAATAAAACAATACTATATATATATATATATATATATATATATATATATATATATCCTACGGACCGATTCGGTCCGGTTTTATACAGTTTGAAAATTTTGAAACTGCAAGCCAAATCGTTCATTAGGGTTTCAAAAGTTTGAAGTAGCAAGTCAAACCATTCAGAAAAATACAAACCACGAAACCAAATCAATGACCGGTTTGGCCGGTTTCACGGTTTCAAACCGAACCATGAACACCCCTACTCTCAACTGTGCAAAACTCAGAACTTTAAGTGAGAGTACGTGTCCTTTGCGGGAAAGGAAGAAAGAAGAGGATCACACATAGGATTTGTGCTTAACGATGTGAAGAATTTTTGAATCTGTTCTGAGATTATGTGTTGTTCTCAGACCTTCTGGATGCAAATTCAATTGATGATTTATGGTTTGAGTTTTCTTCTCGATATTCCTGAATTTTATCTTAAACTGATTCATTCTGAAGAAAATCTTTTATTTTCTTATTGTAACATCTGGATTTCCAGGTATTACATTTGATTATTTATTTTGAGTAAAAGAGAGGGACTCGACGAGTTGAGGCGTAGACTTGTCGAGTAGGATCACGTGTGCTGACTGGATTAATGAACGGATTCGACGAGTCGGAAAAGGTGGACTCGATGAGTCCGTGTTGTGGATTGAAACCCTAATTCTCGGGGTTTGTGCCCTATTTAAAGGCCTTTATGGCCTCCATTTGCAGCCATTACACCCCTGATAAACCCTAGAGAGCAGAGAGATCGTTTGTGGTGCAAGAGGAAGGCTAATTCACCATTTCTTGTGTGTTTTAGCAAGAAGGAAGGAGGTATAACAAGCTAAGCAGGTTGAGGAGCTTGGATCCACTTCTATTTGATCAGAGGAAGCTGTTTGAGGTAACAATATGTGTTATCCTCGTGTTTATAATGATTCTAGTGGAATCTAGGGTTTTCTGTATGCCTCTTTTAGTTGAATCTGGAGTATATGAGGTCCCAAGGCGAAATGGTTCATAGATCTGGACCTTAAGAGGTCTAGAGAGTCCTTACCACTATGCTTTATGCCATACCTTTTGAGTTATGAGCCTAAGAGGCCATTTTAGAGGTTATTTCACCAAAAGAAGCTTTGGGTGTGTTGCATGTGTACCAAGATTCGACCTTTACGTCATTATCATGCTTGGGAAGGTCAGATCTATAGATTAAAGAAGCAGATCTGACCTTAGAAGGTCATTTGAGTATGGACATGGAAGCAACTCGCCGAGTTCATAAGTGGACTCGACGAGTCGAGTCCAGGTTGCCCCGCGATTCATGACAGGAGGAACCCGTCGAGTGGAAGGATGACTCAACGTGCCATGAGAGGCTAGAAGGATTCAGAGGACCCGCATGGAATAAAATAGATCCTAATTCTCCAGACTATGAACAGAAAATAGAAAAATTAGAAAAAATAACTCACCGAGTCGCCCATGTGCACTCGACGAGTTGGGTCAAAGTTTGACCGTTGACTTTCGTTGACCTTAGGGTTCTGGTCAAGACTGATTCAAGAGAGTTCAGGAAGGGGTAGAATGGCCTTCTACCCAATCTTTAGACATGAGACTATGAGAGAATATTGACTGGGAATGTTATTTGAATGATAGGAGGAGGCTAGGTCGGGACGTTGAGCACGAGAGTTTATCCGACTTCATTGAGGTGAGTCTTCTCACTATACCGTACTTGGAAGGGTACCTATGTGTGACCGGAAGATGTTGTATGCTATGAGATGTATGTGCTATATGTTGTTATTGTTGGATATACTATCTAAGTCCATAACTATATTTGGTATGTACTTGACCTGACCCGGCATGGTCCATTTGGGTTGCACGGCATCATGCACTTGGATAGACTAAATGAGAGAAATAAGAAACTTATGGTTTATTAATATATTATAAGTTCTAATATATTAATAATAAGAATAATAATATTTAGTTAGTATTGATCAATAATTAATTTAGGTTTCTTTCAGTATCACGGTACGGCACCGGCTTGATTGTACACACCAGAGCAAGAGTCATATTTTGGAGGATCCTGGTTTTCTATGCAAGTGAAAATGGAGCTATGTTTTGTAATTTGATTATGAATGAGATTTTTAACAAGTGTTCTAAGAATAAAATGATTATTTAAAATGAAAATTTTGTCTTGAAATTTACGGTGTTACAAGTTGGTATCAGAGCCTTGGTTTGAGGGATTCGGATGCGCCTTCGGGTAATTCTGGACTCAAACTGAGGAAGTAAGAAAAGTTTTCAAAGAAATAATTTTCTAAAGCGAATAAGTGTTCAAAGAGAAAATGAGAAAGAGCAGTGTGTACAATCAGCCAGACCCCGAACGGTGATTTCCCAAAATACCCTTACTTTTGTGTTATGAGATATTTATGATGCACTTTATGAGATATTATTGCATGCTAGAGACAGGCTAGGTATTCCATATATTAGGACTAGAGTGGCCTGATTTGTGATGCCTTAGCCTAGGAATTGCTGTGATATGCGTCGTGCTTTTGAGTATGTGATGAGTGAGAATATTTGATTGGAATCCTTTAGGGGATTTGAGTAGAGGAGTAATCTAGGGAAGATACCTAGATGAGTACTGTAGTACTTGGAGAAAGAATAGTTAGAGCCCGCGAGGGGAAGAGTTGCAAAGTTCGGTGGTACTTCCGAGGATGAGCAGAGCAAGCGGAGTTATCACCCAGAGTGAGTCATATATATTCTTCGATGCTCGAATGCTGCTTGCTTCGTGCTTTGTGGAACTCTCGATGATGGGAGTCAGCTACCAAGCGAATATGACGATATTCAGGAGGTAGATGGCTGGAATCATTAGGAGCTCTTCAGCAGCTGATGGCAGAGAAGTGTGGGAATCTGAGAAGAGCCTAGGGAGTAACCTTAGCCAGATGAGTGCACTGGTAGGGTAGAGAATTTCGCTGGGGAGCGAGCGCGCGATGGAATTGGTGAACGAGAAGGTCGAGCAGCTACTTAGGAGCCCCGGGATAGTCCGTGTGGAAAGTATGGGTAGATGTGGCAGGTAGTATGGGCCCGTACTACTGAAAGCAGAGGACCCATACTTGATACAGGGAGTATTCTGAAGATTCTAATGAGCGTATTAAGGAGTGATGTATGGTTCGAGTACCATACATCAGAGCAGATTGAGGAGTGATGTTATGGTTCGAGTACCATACATTGGAGCGGATTGAAGAGTGATGTTATGGTTGAGTACCATACATCGGAGCAGATTGAGGAGTGATGATATGGTTGAGTACCATACATCGGAGCAGATTAAGGAGTGATGTTATGGTTCGAGTATCATATATCGGAGCAGATGGAGGAGTGATGATATGGTTCGGGTACCATACACCGGAGCATATTGAGAAGAGATGTCATGGGATGAGTACCATGGTTCGTAGTGAATGATGCTTGTGATTCTCTGGTTATCCGGTCACGATTGATGAGGTAGAGATTGGACGCTATGGGTTTTAGGCCTGTAGGCCATGATTGAATTTGGAGAGGCGTCCCTCGAGAGGGAAGTCGAGAGCCTATCAGAGTATTTTGGTAAGGAGTTAGAGGGAGAGGAGAATTTTGGTCTGAGTTGAGCAATCAGTCGATAGAGGAGAGGTCACCTTCTATGTGAGTGGTGCTATTTATGTTCGTGTGCGGAACATGAAAGGCCTGATGTTTTAGTTTTGGGTTTGGGGGTAAACCCTGCAGGTCGTTATTGATGATGATTTCTTCCAGAGTATCAGGTAGCATGTGTGCCGCGAGGCAGTGATTTGTCATGAGCAGATAGTCAGTTGGGACTGAGATAGTCGAGGACCACACTACACCTATTTGAGTATAGTAGGATGTATTATAGTGGTATCAGTGGGGAGTTCAGTCGAGTTTAGCAGTGTAGAGAGTTTTCTATCTATGTTGGGTGTTGAAAATGGGAGTGGGTCCCTGTTCTTGGGATGATCCCGTTGTTGGAGCGACGTTTGATGAGTTGAGGTGAGGGGTACGATGATTTTGTGGTTCGGTCTATGAGCCAGGGATGTTATTGAGCAGTTGAATTGTTTGGTACGAGATTTGGAACGACTAGAGGCAGTCGTGGCGAAAAGTTCTTGAGGAGTTCATCTGAGGATCAGAGTTATGAGATCGATTAATTTCCTTAAAGGGGATTATCGGGTGTTGCGTAGCACTTTCCAGGGGCAGGTGTGTTATTGCTGGTGGAAATAGTTCGTGAGGTTGTTGATGTGTCAGATAGTGATGGCTCGAACCCTAAGTGGGGGAGAACTGGGTGGTTTATTGAGAGAACCAAAGATTGGTGCAAGAGCGGTTAGGGGTTGGATGCAGAACCTGCGGCTTGAATTCATGAGATCAGGGTCATGGGTGATTAAGGAAGGTGCAGGGCGAGATAATGCATGTGATATATGTCTAAGAGAAGGATGGGTGTCTCCACGGCGGGTGGTCAATGATCAGGAATCTGATGGTGGTCAGAGTCGTCTCGATTGGAAGGCTCGTAATGATGGTATGGGCAGTTGAGAACTTCTGGGTTGAGATATGGGTAGCCGATTATCGAGTAGCCAATTCCTGGGCTAGGATGTGTATTCTTGCTTGAATTTTGAGTGGTAGTGGAAAGGGTTTCGGAGGATCATCAGTGTGTTCTGAAGGGTTAGCGCCTTCCTTGTATTCCAATTGAGTGTTTGGATGCACTGAAGTTGCGCATCGTGTGATATCAGAAATTATTATGGGATTCAAAGGAAATGTATTGTCGTGAGTGTATGGTATTGGGAGTAAGGGACTCAGTGGTTGTGGCAGGATCTTATGATGTTCTGTTGGGATATTCTAAGGTATCCGGGTATGATACCTTTATTTCGGAGTTACTCGTAAATCTTGAGTTGAAACGATTTGTGGTGTATCAGGTATCTACGGATCTAGTGGGAGCCCTTCGAGTATGGGCATCCAAGGAGATTATTAAGAGAATGGAACTTCGCAAGGGTGGGCATTTTGATATGTCGATTGCTTCCAGAGTCTGGAATGTGTATTCGAGCCGAGTATGGGTAGCTGCCTGTGATAGTCTGTGGAGCATGAGCTAGTGGAGTCAGAGGGTGTTGTGATACTGCGGGGAGCCATAGTACTCACTAGTCAGAGAGTGTTGTGATACTGCGGGGAGCCGTAGTACTCACTAGTCAGAGAGTGTTGTGATACTGCGGGGAGCCGTAGTACTCACTAGTCAGAGAGTGTTGTGATACTGCGGGGAGCCGTAGTACTCACTAGTCAGAGGGTGTTGTGATACTGCGGGGAGCCGTAGTACTCACTAGTTAGAGGGTGTTGTGATACTGCGGGGAGCCGTAGTACTCACTAGTTAGAGGGTGTTGTGATACTGCGGGGAGCCGTAGTACTCACTAGATGGCAAGAGAATGTGATGATGGAATGATCTCCGATCAGTGTATGATGTGGAAGAGTTTTGGGCTTGAGTATCCCTAGTATTGAGTTCTGGAGCCTGGGTGTTGAGCCGGGGGCGAGACTGGGGTCACCGTCTCTGTCGGGAGATGCGGCGAGATGCGCAAGGGATATGCGCAGCAGAAACCAGAGATCAGAGTTTAGGCGATCCTCGGTTGGATTGTATTTTCTTGCATGAGGAAAAGAGAATTTTGTGACTTGCACGTCCCTGGGCCGGGATAGTGGTCACGGGGAGGAAGTTAGTGGGTTATTTGGATCATGATGATGTCTGAGGACACTTCAGAGCGAACGAGTGATTCAGACGCTCGAAGACATGCTTCGGGCATGTGTATTAGATCTCGGAGGGAGTTGCGGCACGTATTTATCTTTGGTTGAGTTATCCTATATCAACAGCCATCATTAGTGCATTTGTATGCCACCCTTTGAGCTGTTGTATGGGAGGAGGTGTCGGACCCTCATTTGCTGGGGAGAGGTAGCGCAGGGACCCGAGGGCCCTTGCGAGCAGATCCAGAGCATGTGTGATACATGGAGTAGTGGCAAGGTTGGCTAGTGGTTTCCCTGGGTAAGGGAAGAGAAAGGTATGTAACCCCCCGGGGGGGAGTGTTGGTTCACGGAAGTGAAAGTAGTAGTGAGAGTGGATGATTTGGAGTATGGTGGTTGAACATTGTGTCTGTGACAGTGGTATGGAATGACATCATGTTGGGATGTCTGCTGAGGACGCGGAAGGGGTTTCGCGAGAGTAGGGCCAAGAGTCTCAGGATGAATGCAGGGAGGGAGTCGGGGACTCCCAGCTTGATTCTGATCAGGGTATTGGATATGTACTAGTGGTTCATCCTGGGGGGATGTTGGAGGATATCATCAGTGTATCGGGTTTTTCCCAACCCGAGGGTACTGGGCAAGTTCAGCATGCATATGTGATTGCAAGAGGAGAACTCGTGGGAGTTGCTCTGAGATTGAAGAGTGGGTCTTTCTGTCAGCACGGAATGGATAAAGTGGGATTAGGATCGGGGATCCGATGGTTCATGGCTTTCTAGCCCTTATGGGTCGAGCGGTTGTTGAGATTTGGATCAGTGATACATCTCGGGTAATTCTCGATTGTTGAGTGTGATTATCGGAGGGTACAGCCGGTGCCCGGTTTGAGACGGTGGTCAGGACACCGCAAGGAAAGAGGAAGTGAGTTCGAGTTTGATGGTTATGCTTTGAGGAACCTGGTCCAGTTAGGGCCAGGTGGCGCGTCGTGAGAGTATTTTGGAGTTGAGTTGCCATAGGCTTCGAGGACGAAGCCTAATTTAAGTGGGGGAGAATTGTAACATCCCGAAATATCAAGAGTAGAGTTGAAGGGCTAAAAGAGTAAGTTGTGAAAGAGTGACTCGGCGAGTCCATGGATGGACTCGGCGAGTAGAGTCGCGACTGGGTCGCGTGCTAAGTAGCCGACTCGGCGAGTCAGTGAGGAGGACTCGGCGAGTAGGCGTTGATTGGAGAAAACCCTAATTCTCGGGGTTGAGCCCTATATAAAGAACATTATGTTTTCCTCCCAGCCTCCTTATCACCCCTTGAGCCCCAGAAAACCCTAAATCGCGGAGAAGCACCATTGTTGAGTGGATTGGAGCTTGGAGAAGTAATTGTTGAAGGAATTTTGGGAGATTGAAGGCTTGGAGCAAGGGGCTTTGCTTGGATTCGAATTACATTGCAGTTGGGGCATCTCTTGGAGGTAATATCTCGTTCTTGGGCTGTTATTATGTGTTTCTTCATTTTGGGGTTTGTGGGAACTTGTCTATGGATGTAATGGGAAGTCTAGAGGTTAGATCTGAGGTTGCTACCTCAGATCTGGAAGGGAGAAGAATCAGAGAGCATGAAAGTCCCTGTGTTGGAGTGTTTAGTGAAGCTTTCATGTCCCAAACCCTAGCCCAATGTGCAAATGGCCTAGATCTCTTTGGATTCACGTAAAGTTTGCCACTTTACGTGATGGATGAGTGGTAGGAGGCTAGATCTATGTTTTGGAGCAATTGCATGGCCTGGAATGCTTCTAAATGGATTCAGACCGGTGGTACTCGGCGAGTCACATGGGTGTACTCGACGAGTTGGATGAAGATGGCCTGGAACTCGGCGAGTTGTATGAACAACTCGGCGAGTAGGTTGATGATAGTCTTGGACTCGGCGAGTCTGTTCTTGGACTCGGCGAGTCTTGTCGAAGAGTCTCGATATTCCCTAGTGGAGTCGAGAATCGGTGAGTCAAGGGATGACTCGGTGAGTTGTGTGCGAGTGGACTCAGAGTTGTTGGACTCGGCGAGTCTCGGAGTGACTCGGCGAGTTAGGTCGCGGATTGAGTGAAGTTCTGATTATAGAAACTCGGCGAGTCATAGAGTTGACTCGGCGAGTAGGGTCAGTCAGGGGTTGACTTTGACTGAGGACTTTGATTTTGACCAAGGGTTGACCGTTGACTTTTAGGGTTTGGTCAGCGATGTGGCCTTTGGGCCAAGAGAGGGGTAAAATAGTCTTTTACCCTTAAGAGGGTGCATTGAGAGGATTGATTCTAGTCTCGAGAGTTATAGTCATGAGAGTTTTGCCTTACGTGTTAGGCGGTGGCGAGTTCGAGATCCGAGTATGGAGATATTTGCTTTTTGCTTGCCAGGTGAGTCTTCTCACTATACTTTACCTTGAGTAGGTAACCAGAGTTATGTGACAGAGTATTTGTATGCTATGTATGTTATGTGTTGTACTGCATTATTTCTATGTGATTTATGCTGTGCATGTTTGTAGAGTTGGAACCGAAGGGTTCCTAGAGTTAGAACCGGAAGGTTCACAGAGTTAGAACCTGAGGGTTCACAGAGTTTGGGTGCACGGACCCATAGAGTTATAGCCTCGAGTGGCTTATATGTGTTATGTGTGTGGTATTTTGGGGAACTCACTAAGCTTCGTGCTTACAGTGTTTTGTGTTATGTTGTTTTCAGGTTTCTTTCAGTATCACAGTACGGCACCGGCTTGATTGTACACACCATAGCAAGAGTCATATTTTGGAGGATCCTGGTTTTCTATGCAAGTGAAAATGGAGCTATGTTTTGTAATTTGATTATGAATGAGATTTTTAACAAGTGTTCTAAGAATAAAATGATTATTTAAAATGAAAATTTTGACTTGAAATTTACGGTGTTACAATGACAATTAGGGTTTACATGGTGTAACCCTAATTGTAACATACTATATAAAGAAGCTATTATTCACCATTTTCGGCCACTAGAGTGAATTAAAGAGGGGTAGCCAAAATCTAAGTGTTCTTATTCTCTTAGAGTTTATTCCAAGTGTACTTGGTGTTGTGTGAAGCATTTGAGGCATCACACTTGAGGTGCTAGGATCATAAGGTTTCAAAGGAATCCAAGCTACAAAGAGGTATGTAATTCTTACTAACTATTAGAATAAAAGATCCCCATCTATGCTAGATAGGATTACGAACCTTGGAAAATCATTTTGCATGTATCTTAGTCAAACACAGATCCAAGGTTTCTAGGGTTGCATGTATATCATAGGAGTGTTAGAATGCTTAAAACCCAACAGTGGTATCAGAGCCTAGGCTTGTTTGTTTGATACTTGATGCAAAATAGCTTAAAAACGAAATTTTTTTGTTCACTGCACATATGAACTCACCGATTCCATGGCAGGACTCGACGAGTCCATGAAGAAATGCATGTTATTCGTCAAGTTTGTTCTTGCACTCGACAAGTAGAGGCTGCAGTGTCCAGATTTTCGAGTTATGCTGCTGGAAATGGACTAGAAACATTACCCTAAAGTTTTAAAACGTATTTTAGTTGGTGTAATGTTTATGCTAATCCATTTTCAATGGCTATTATAAAAAAATTACAAGGTTTATATAAGTTTGTTATGATTCTTGAAATTCTTGATAATCATGTTCTTGAAATTATGAATTTAGATGATCATAGTAATTATTTGTAACCTCCATGTTAGTTAATTCTTGATCATTATGTGTTATAATGGCGTCCATAACTTGTCCTCAAGTTATGGAAAACAGAGAGTCACACTTGAATTAAAACCATTAAAAGAACACAAGAGTTACGAAAATGAAGAGTCTTCATTTTAATACTCTAATAAAATCATAAGTTTTGAGAAATGAAAAGTTTTGAAAGTTTACAAAACTTGCCCTCAAGTTTTGGAACAAGTAAAGTCATAATTAAAACTTTAGTTCCAACCCTTGGAATTTTAAATATTAAAATTCAATCCTTGTACTTTATAATATTATAAGTGAATAATAATTATATATGTATAAGATCAAGTCGTCTTACCGCTAGTACGACTCATTCACGAAGCCGGTCTATAAAGGGGGTATAAGGTCGTTGCCTATAAAATGGCAACTTAATGGGTGTCCACTTTCACCCACCGCTTCCTTGATCAGTAGAGGGTCGTTAGCCGAACGGATAGGACAACGACTTATAAATTCTCATAATAAGTATTATGAATATACTAAAGTAACTAAACATTTATTAATTCCCAATCTTAGTTACTTTAGGAAAATGTGAATAAGGTGCTAATCCATGAAATTACACTTTTCACTTTGATTAAGTCGTTAGTGGAGCGTGTGTGGTTAACCGGCACACTAACTTGGACTTATCAAGGTAGGCAAAGGGTGACTTAATGTTTATCATAGTATTGTTGGAGCGTGGTGGTTAACCGGCACTTCGATTGAGGGGTAATACATTAAGTGTACCAAGTAATTTGCATGGTTACTTCACACCTTGTTTTGTGATCCTCGGCATCCCAGTCACAAAACTTGAAGGGCACACTCGAGATTGAAACATGCCATTGAAAAGTTCAGTGAATCTCAAAGAACCTAGGAATTTCTAAACCAATTAAAACCTAATAAGATTTATTCTGTTTTATGGTGGAAATTGGTGAATCATCATTCACCTACCTTCAAATATTTTATAGCTTGGATTACGGCATCCCTCTTCTAAGTTATAAAATATTGTGTTAGGTCTTAGACTTACTATAGCATTTGGGTGCTTTATTAAGGACTATCCTAAAATCTAATCTAAACTTATTCTTGCATTTCCGATGTCTTCCAAAACCAATGCTTCTCGCTCGAACCCTACTGGCTCCTTCTCTCTCATGAACCTTTGTGGGAGAGTCATCTTTGATGGATCCAATTTTATGGATTGGGTCAGAAACATCAGGATGGTCACTCGCTATGAGGACAAAGAATATGTCCTTGATAGGGAGCTGAAGGAGATTGATGAGTCAACTGCTACCCCAGAGGAGATTGCTGCATTTCAGTCACATGAAAGGATGCTACCAAAGTAGCATGTATCATGACTGCCACAATGATAGCTGACCTCCAAAAGTCCTATGAGGACTATTTCCCTTTTGAGATGCACATGGACTTGATGGAGCGATACCATCAAAGTGCTCGTCAAGAGAGGTATTAAATAATCTCCTCCATGATAACCACCCAAATAAAGGACAATGAGTCCCTCATGACCCACATGCAGAAAATGCAAAGACTTGTGGATCGCTTGAAGAAACTGAATGTTGACTTTCCTGAGGAGTTAGTAATAGATATCATTTTGCACTCCTTACCTTCATGTTATGATCAATTTAGAATGACATACCACATGAATAAGGAAGAAGTTACACTTAGTAAACTTCAAGGACTCTTAAAGACTGCAGAAATTAGTCTTAAGGGTAAGTCGGGTGTTACTACTCCTCCTACTCCTACTCCTACTGTGGCTAATGTCTTGGCAATCGGGCATGGAAAAGGTAAGAAGAGAAAGAACCCTTCCAAGGGTACCAAAGGGTAAGACCCTTGAGGGCTCCTCTTCAAGCAAAACCAAGAAAGGTTTTGTCACTCCTTCTGCTAACCCTAATGAGGCTGAATACTTCTATTGCCATGAAAAGTCACACTGGAAGCGAAACTGTCCTAAATACCATCAAGATCTTAAGGATGGGAAAGTAAAACCCAACCATGCAGGCATATACACTATATTGTCAAATAACTCACCTCATTCTAGGTCTTGGGTCCTTGATACAGATTGTGGAATTCACATATGTTCTGATCTACAGGGACTAAGAAAAAGTGAGGATTTGGAGCATGGAAAGATAAACTTAATCATGGCGAATAGGAAAGTTTCACCTGTCACCAAGATTGGAGTTTATTCCTTGTTACTAGAAAGTGGGTTTACATTACACTTAAATAAATGTTGTTATTTGCCAGAAATGGCAAGAAATGTTATTTCCTTTCATGCATTGTATAAACAAGGTTTCACCTTTTATTTTGATAATAAAAGTGGTGGTATTGATGCTTTCTATAATAGTGTTCTTTATTTTAAAGCATTACCTTGTGATGGTGTGTATGAAATTGTATATGTCGTAGATAACTTAGGAAATAATGTATTGTGTATCGATTCTTCCACTAGCTTAGATAAAGCATCTTTATGGCATTGTCATCTTGGACATGTAAGCAAGAAACGCATAGGACAACTCCAAAAGGATGGAATCTTGGAATCATTTGACCTAAAGTCGGATGATAGTTGTGAATCTTGTCTACATGGAAAAATGACAAGGTCACCTTTTACTGGCACTTGTGCTAGAAGTGAAGGTTTGTTGGATCTCATACACACAGATATGTGTGGACCCTTCAGAAACGCCACTAGAGATGCTAATCGCTATTATGTGACTTTTATTGATGATTTTAGTAGATGTGGATATGTCTACTTAATCAAACATAAGTCGGAAACCTTTGATAAATTCAAAGAGTTTAAGCAAGAAGTGGAAAATCAGTTGGGCAGGAACATTAAGATGCTTCGATCCGATCGAGGTGGTGAGTATCTTAGTACCGAGTTCCATGACTATCTTAAGGAATGTGGGATAGTCTCACAATTGACACCTCTTAGAACACCACAGTTGAATGGTGTAGCTGAGAGGCGCAATCGAACCTTGTTGGACATGGTTCGTTCCATGATGAGTTGAGTTTTGCTACCAATCTCATTTTAGGGGTATGCCTTAGAGACTGTCACCCATATCCTTAATCTAGTCCCTATAAAGAAGGTTGCCAAAACACCTCACGAGATATGGACTGGAAAAGTTCCAAATCTAGACCACATCAAGGTTTGGGGTTGTGAGGCTTTCGTGAGACGCGAGACTCGCGACAAGCTCGAACCTCAAAGTGAGAGGTGTATTTTCATCGGCTACCCACATAAATATTTTGGTTATATCTTCTATAGACCCAGTAACAATGTGGTCTTTGTAGCAAGAATAGGAGTCTTTCGAGAGAGAGAGAGAGAGAGAGAGAGAGAGAGAGAGAGAACTCATAAGCCAAGGAGACAGTGGGAGGCAAGTTGACCTTGAAGAAATTCAAGAGTCAAGCGGTGAAGGAACCTCAAACCCTAGCCCTCAACCTGAGGAGGAAACTCCTGTTGAGCTGACTGAAGAGTCCATACCTATGAGGCGTTCCACCAGAGTTAGGAATGCACCTGAGCATTATTATGGTTTCCATATTATTGCAGAAGGTGATACCCTTATCAGTGATAATACACTAATAAATCTGGAAGAGCCTAACAGCTACACGGAAGCCATGGTAGGCCCTGAGTCAGCTAAATGGAAAGAGGCTATGGATAGCGAGATATAATCCATGTATGAAAATCAAGTTTCGAACTTGGTTAACAATGTACCAGGTCGTAAAACAGTAGGGTGCAAATGGATCTTCAAGAAGAAGACCGACATGGATGGTAATGTACACACTTATAAGGCACGACTGGTTGCAAAGGGTTATTCTCAAACTCCGGGAGTTTATTATGATGAGACCTTTACACCAATGGCCAAGATTAAGTCTATTAGGGTTTTGTTAGCCATTGTTGCATTTCATGATTATGAAATACGGCAAATCGATGTCAAAACCGCTTTCCTTAATGGAAAGTTGGCTGTGGATGTTTACATGGTTCAACCAGAGGGTTTTGTAAGTACAGACTACCCTAATCGGGTGTGTAAGCTTGAAAAATCCATATATGGATTGAAACAAGCACCTCGCAGATGGAATCTTTGCTTCAATGAGAAATTCAAAGAGTTTGGCTTTTCGAGATGTGAAGATGAATCTTGTATATATGTCAAGGCTAGTGGCAGTATAGTTAGCTTTTTGGTACTGTATGTGGATGACATATTGCTCATAGGAAATGACATCGCAACCTTGCATGAAGTGAAATCCTGGCTTGGGAAGTGTTTCTCTATGAAAGACCTAGGAGAAGCTGTCTATATCCTCGGGATAAAGATTTTAAGAAACAGGAGTAAAATACTAATTGGACTTAGTCAGAGTACCTACTTGGAAAAAGTGCTGAAGAGGTTCAGTATGGAAAATTCCAAGAAAGGAGATTTACCTATTCAGTGTAATGCCAGACTGAGTAAAAATCAGAGCCCGAGTATAGATGAAGAGATAGTTGAGATGAGTCGAGTCCTATATTCTTCCATTGTAGGCTCGATCATGTATGCTATGACTTGTACTCGTCCTGATGTTGCTTTTGCTTTAAGCATGGCTAGAAAATATCAGAGTAATCCTGGCAAGGCTCACTGGACTGCAGTAAAGAATATTTTGAAGTACCTGCGAAAGACTAAGGACTGGGTCCTTACCCTTGGTGGGAGTGATGACTTGAAAGTAGCAGGGTATAGTGATACTAGATTTCAGACTGATAAGGATAATTTCCGCTCTCAGTCGGGCTGGGTCTTTACCCTAAATGGAGGGGCAATTACTTGGAAAAGTTCCAAGCAAGATACAGTGGTTGATTCCACTTATGAATCAGAATATATAGCAACAAGTGAAGCAGCAAAGGAGGCTATATGGCTAAGGAACTTCATCAGAGACCTTGGAGTTGTACCAGCTATTAAGGAGCCCATGGAAATTTTCTGTGATAGTGAAAGTGCAGTTTCCTTAGCAAAGGAACCAAGGGATCACGGGAGATCTAGGCACATCGACAGAAAATATCATTTCATCAGACATGGAATAGAAGAAGGAATCCTCGTGGCAAAGAGGGTATCATCAGATGAGAACCCGGCAGATCCCCTCACGAAGGGACTGAGTAGGGTTAAGCATCTTCAGCATGCTAGGTGCATAGGGCTAAGAGATGATATTAGTTTTTAGAAGTTAGATAATTTTGAAATATGTAAAATGTAATTGACATTTGATGATAAATAAAAGTTGTTATTTATGAGTAAAGTGTTGATATATCTTGTCAATCATTTACTAGTATTTCTTTTTGCATGTTTTGACTTCCAGAATAATTATGTTATGGTATATATCATATTATTCAAATTCTCCACAGTTAATCATATGTTAGAAGTACATATGAATCAAGACTGTCATGGGTTGGTTTGTAGAGGTCCAAGATGTTGGATAAAGGGGGCTACAACACTCATGAGTACTCATAAGTTCTGAGTATTGGATTCAACCCACGCTCACTGGTATCACTTCATGGAATTTATCTCGAGTGATCGTGAGATGGTAATATCATATAAGTCTTCAAACCTAGACATGTGATTTGCTACCTATGAGTTGGTTATGCATTGATTGTACGAAAACGCATTGGTAACTCGATGTTATAAAACATACCTTTGTGTGTAATTCAACAAGTAGTAGAGCAAACATATAAGTTGAAGTTTATCTGTTCCTTCTTGGATTAGAAGCGATATTTGGGCCCCTCGATGATTTTGTGTTAACCCATGTACCGGGCCCGGTCAGAACTAAATTGATGTGTTCAATTAAGTTCTATGTCAAACAAATCGGAAATCGGGAAACATCTAATAGACAATAGAAAGACACGGATCCATGTGTTTGTCTGGCTGATATCTAGAATAGAGGATTATATGATCACTTATCTAAAATGGCACACCATCATCTTCTCAGTTCCGAGAGACCTTGAAAGAGCTACGATTGCTGATCGGTTTCTGAAGTCATACTTGCAATTATAGTTATTAGACTTATCCAAGTGGGAGACTGTTGGATATAGTGTCTAAGTCCATAACTATATTTGGTATGTACTTGACTTGACCCGGCATGGTCCATTTGGGTTGCATGGCATCATGCACTTGGATAGAATAAATGAGAGAAATAAGACACTTTTGGTTTATTAATATATTATAAGTTCTAATATATTAGTAATAAGAATAATAATATTTAGTTAGTACTGATCAATAATTAATTTAAAATTAATTATGTGATCAAAAGAAGACTAATTAAATATATGGGTTGATTCTATCAATCATCCATAACTTATATAGTGGGCCAAGGCTCCATGGATTATCAAGTTGGGTTAAACCCATAAGATGCTCCATGGATGATCCATGGGGGTTACATAACCCATGGGTCATGGAAATGAAAGGTCATGACAATTAGGGTTTACATGGTGTAACCCTAATTGTAACATACTATATAAAGAAGCTATTATTCACCATTTTCGGCCACTAGAGTGAATTAAAAAGGGGTAGCCGAAAATCTAAGTGTTCTTATTCTCTTAGAGTTTATTCCAAGTGTACTTGGTGTTGTGTGAAGCATTTGAGGCATCACACTTGAGGTGCTAGGATCACAAGGTTTCAAATGAATCCAAGCTACAAAGAGGTGTGTAATTCTTACTAACTATTAGAATAAAAGATCCCCATGTATGCTAGATAGGATTATGAACCTTGGGAAATCATTTTGCATGTATCTTAGTCAAACATAGATCCAAGGTTTCTAGGGTTGCATGTACACCATAGGAGTGTGAGAATGCTCAAAACCCAACAGTTATGTGATATGTGTGTTATGTATGTTATGTATGATAAGGACCGGAAGGTCAAGATGGTATGGACCGGAAGGTCAAGATGGTATGGACCGGAAGGTCAAGATGGTATGGACCGGAAGGTCAAGATGACATGGACCAGAAGGTCAGGAGGTTACGGACTGGAAGGTCGATATGGGTAGGACCAGAAGGTCTATCGGGATTCGGGACGGAAGTCCCTTGAGACACTTGGATCGGAAGATCCTACAGAGTTATGGCCTGGAAAGGTATATGTGTTATATGTGGTGTTTTAGGGAACTCACTAAGCATTTATGCTTGCAGTTGTTGTGTTATGTGTTTCAGGTACTAGCGAGGATCGCGGGAAGGCGCCGACATGATCCGTACACACTCATAGAGATTATGTTTTGAGATTCTTGGATTTGTTTGTTACGATGACATTGGATACAGTTTGTTTGATATTGTTTTTGATGATTTAAAATATGATTTAAAAATGAAAAATTGTTTTGAAAATTTACGTCGTTACAAGTTGGTATCAGAGCCTTGGTTTGAGGGATTTGGATGCATCTTCGGGTGTATCTAAACTCAAACTGGGGATTTGGGAAAGTTTTTCATAAAATAAACAATTTTTCTAAGAGAGTAAAAGATTTTAAGAAAGGCAGAACAGAGCAGTGTGTACGATCAGCCAGCGCCCAAACGGTGATTTCCCAAAATACCCTTACATTATGTGTTATGAGATATTATGTGATATGCTATGAATGCTAGAGTAGGCTAGGTACTCATATTAGGACTAGAGTGGCCTGATTTGTGATGCCTTAGCCTAGGAAGATTTCTACTGCTATGAGATGCTTGAGAGCGAGTAGGTAGCAGTGAGGAGCTGTGAGAGGTTTACCGAGGGGTAGCCTATGCTAGAGAGATGTAGAACACTTGCAATCTGGGATCCAAGGAGGAGGACTTAGGGTGAATACTGATGCGGTGTGTACGGTAGTATAGGGCCCGTACTACTGAAGGCACCGGAGCAGTGCATTCTCTAAGTAGGAATCCTTAGGGTACTATGGAACAAGCAGGGTTGAGTTATCGAGTGCGAGTATGCTCAAGCGAGTCTCTAATATTATTATGATGTATTTCAGAAACATCATGGTTGGGACAAGCCACAGACCTGAGACGAGCGGCGTGAGTGACGAGGAGCTTCGTCAGATGATCCACAATGAGGTGGCAGCGGCGATTCGAGCCGAGATTCCGGAGATTTTTGGGTCTATCAAGACCACATTGATTGAGACTTTTGATGAGCGGTATGCAGCGGTAACTGAGGTTGCGGTTGCTGCAGCTACTGCAGCTGTGGCTGCTACCAGGCCTCAGGGAGGTGACTCGTTATTGTTTCGAGAGTTCAGCAACACGAAGCCACCAGAGTTTGACGGGACGCAGGATCCGACCATTGCGATGAGATGGATTTCTGATGTTGAGGGATGCTTCTACACGTGTTCATGTCTGGAGCATCTGAGGGTACGGTTCGCACTGAACCAGCTTCGCTTGGGAGCGAAGGACTGGTGGAAGTTCGTGACGGTGAGCTTCATTCTTGTAGAGATTTCAGAGGTGACCTGGGAGAGTTTCGCCACCATGTTCAGAGACGAGTATGTTCCCCCGGTGGAGTGGGAACGGTTGGCTCAGGAGTTCTTGTCCCTCAAGCAGGGAACTGATTCTGTTACTGTGGTTACCAGGAAGTTTCATGAGAGGGTGATGTTCTGCTCTGAACAGGTGTCTACCAAGCAAGCACACATGAGCCGGTATTTGGGCATTTTGAGGAGGGATATTCAGGAGTTCGTGTCAAACTTGACTTACCGGACATTTGCTGAGCTCCAGTAAAATGCCCGGAAGAGGGAGATTGAGTTGGAGACTCAGACCACGAAGGAGGCCGAGTCTCAGGGGATGGATCGGCGGCCGGCACAGTCTCAGCCGGCAGCCAAGCGGGCAAAGCCCGCCGATTCGAGATCCGGAAGCCAGAAGGGCTGCACTTGCGGGAAGTGCAGCAAGGAACATGACGGGGCTTGTCGATCGGGTGCTTGCTACAAATGTGGCAAGGAGGCACATATAGCCAAGGATTGCCCCAAGGGGTTCATGGGTTTCTTTCATTGCAACCAGACGGGTCATCGGAAGGCCGAGTGTTCGCAGCTATGGGGGACAACAAAGGGATTGCCGCAGGGATCTGCCCCTGCCGCCCTGCGAGCTACTGAGGTTCGTCCGGTGAAGGCCGAGGCACCAAAGGCTCGCGGGAGAGCCTTCCAGTTGACAGCGGAGGAGGTCCGTGCAGCGCCCGATGTTGTGGCTGGTATGTATTCTTTCACTTATTTATGCTGAGTTTGAGGTTTTGTGCTTATATTATGATATGCGTAGGTACTTTTCTTGTGAATTTTGTACCTGCTTTGGTGTTATTTGACTCAGGTGTGATTCGGTCATTTGTTTCCTTAGCGTTTAGTCAGCACATCAGTATCCGACGAGAGGCGTTGAGTCAACCTCTGCGAGTTTCTATAGCTGACGAGCAAGCGGTGTATGCTACGGATGTGATTTGAGGATGTGTACTCAAGATCTTCGGTGTTGAGTTCCCGATAGATCTAGTCTCAATTGCATTGGGGGACGTGTGTGTAATAGTGGGCATGGATTGGTTGAGCCGATTTGGGGCTGTTATAGACTGTGAGCGACAGTTGGTGATGATACGAGACCCCAGTGGGGGAGTACTTACGGTGTATAGCGAGGGTACCCGATGTGGGTCAGCGTTTTGTTCGGCTGCCAGAGCAAGACAGAGTTTACAGCAGGGCTGCAGCGTGTTTGTAGCCTATGTGATGGAAACACGAGTGGCCGTTGGGAGGCCAAGTTCGATTGATGATGCTTCGATAGTGCGCGAGTTCCCAGATGTTTTTCCCAAGGAGTTGTCGGTTGTGCCTCCCGAGAGGCAGGTAGAGTTCCGCATCGATTTGGTTCCGGGGGCAGCGCCTATCGCCAAGGCGCCTTATCGCCTTGCGCCGCCAGAGATGCAGGAGTTATCCTCGCAGCTTCAGGAGCTGCTGGGGAAGGGGTTTATTAGACCGAGTAGTTCCCCTTGGGGAGCGCCGATCTTTTTTGTCAAGAAAAAGGATGGTTCACACCAGATGTGCATTGTTTACCGGGAGTTGAACAAGTTGACGGTCAAGAACCGTTACCCATTACCGAGGATTAACGATTTGTTCGATCAGTTGCAGGGAGAGTCTTGGTTCTCCAAGATAGACTTGAGGTCTGGGTATCATCAGATGAGAGTGCAGGATGAAGATATCCAGAAGAAGGCGTTCAGAACTCGTTGTGGGCATTACGAGTTCATGGTGATGCCTTTCGGGCTCACCAATGCACCGGCGACGTTCATGGATCTCATGAACAGGGTGTGCAGGCCGATGTTGGATCGTTCGGTGATCGTGTTCATTGATGATATTTTGGTGTATTCGAGATCTAGATAGCAGCATGAGGAGTATCTAAGAGAGATTCTCAGGGTATTGAGGTCGGAGAGGCTTTATGCCAAATTCTCCAAGTGCGAGTTCTGGTTATATGAGGTCCAGTTCTTGGGGCATCTCGTCAACCAGAATGAGATTTTGGTCGATCCGGCCAAGATTCAGGCGGTTATGAGGTGGGAGGTGCCGAGATCACCCACCGAGATCAGGAGTTTTCTAGGATTGGCCGACAACTATCGGAGATTTATCAAGGATTTCTCCAAGATCATTGTGCCACTCACCAGGTTTACCCGAAAGGGTGTTGCTTTTTCGTGGGGTCCAGAGCAGCAGTCCTCATTTGAGACACTTCGCTAGAGACTACGCGAGGCTCCGGTGTTAGCCCTCCCGGAAGTGATGGAGGATTTTGTGGTGTATTGTAACGCATCGATATCAGGGTTGGGTGCAATACTTATGCAGAGGTGGCATGTGATAGCGTATGCATTTAAGCAGCTAAAGCCTCATGAGACGAGGTATCCCACCCATGATCTGGAGTTGGGGGCAGTAGTGTTCGCCCTCAAGATCTGGCATCACTATTTGTATGGGGTTCGGTGTACCATATACACGGACCACAAGAGCTTGAAGTATTTGATGGATCAGTCCAACCTGAATGTGCACCAAAGGAGATGGTTGGACGTGGTAAAGCATTACGATTGTGAGATCTTGTACCACCCGGGCAAAGCTAATGTTGTAGCTGATGCCATGAGTCGTAGGGCGGAGAGTGCCCCGATTCGAGACATTTGTATGCGGTTGACAGTGATGACTCCGGTGTTGGACACCATTCGGGAGGCCCAGGCAGAGGCTGTGAGACCAGAGAACCGCAAGAGAGATCGGGTGATTGGACAGGTACCTGAGTTCGTTACCGATACCTGCGGGCTTATGAACTTCCGGGGTCGGATTTGGGTGTCGTATGCAGGCGGGGCACGTACCACTTTGATGGAGGAGGCGCACCGATTGAGGTTCTCGATCCATCCAGGGGCCACTAAGATGTATTTGGATCTAAAGAAAGATTATCGGTGGCCCTGTATAAAGAGGGATGTTGCATGGTTGGTTGAGAGGTACTTGACCTGTCGCAGGGTTAAGGCTAAGCACCAGCGTCCGCACGGAAAGTTGAATCCACTTGAGGTTCCCTAGTGGAAGTGGGAACAAATTTCCATGGATTTTATCACCAAATTGCCAAGGACCACGAGAGGTGTCGATGCAAATTGGGTGATAGTTGACTGGCTGACGAAGAGCGCTCATTTCCTTGCTATCAGTGAGAGTTCTTCTGCTGAGAGGTTGGCAGAGTTGTATGTGAGAGAGGTGGTATCGTGGCATGGAGTACCGATCTCGATCGTATCGGATCGAGATGTGTGTTTCACTTCTAGGTTCTAGAAGAAATTCCATGAGGATTCGGGAACGAGGCTGCATTTCAGTACCGCATACCACCCACAGACGGACGGCCAGAGCGAACGGACGATTCAGACGCTCGAGGACATGTTTAGGGCATGTGTGTTGGACTTCGGAGGAAGTTGGGACACGTATCTGCCGTTGGCTGAGTTTTCTTATAACAACAGTCACCATTCGAGTATCGGTATGCCCCCCTTTGAGTTGTTGTATAGGAGGAGGTGTCGGACTCCCATCTGCTGGGGAGAAGTCGGGCAACGAGTGTTGGGTAGCACAGAGGTAGTGCTTCAGACAACAGAGCAGATACAGCAGGTCAGGCAGAGGTTGTTGACAGCTCAGAGTTGCCAGAAGAGTTATGCAGATAACTGACGATCCGATCTTGAGTTCTGGGTGGGAGACTTCGTACTCCTGAAGGTATCTCCTTGGAAGGGAGTGATCCGATTCAGTAAGAGGGGCAAGCTGGGGCCCTGGTACATTGGGTCGTTCAGAGTGATCGCGAGGGTGGGCAGGTAGCATATCGGTTGGAGCTACCTGCGGAGTTGAGCCAGATTCATGATACCTTCCACATGTCTCAGTTGAGGAAGTGTATAGCCGACGAGGTGGCAGTGATGCCGTTGGAGGATATTCAGGTGGATGCGAGCCTGAATTATGCTGAGAGACTAATCGCAATCCGGGATCGGAAGATCAAGGTTCTGAGGAACAAGGAGGTGTCCCTGGTTCAGGTCTAGTGGCAACATCGGAGAGGGTCCGAGTTGACTTGGGAGCCGGAGTTGGAGATGCGGGAACAGCATCTAGAGTTGTTTGTGGAGCAAGACTTCGAGGGCGAAGTCTGATTCTAGTGGGGGAGAATTGTAACATCCGGATTTCCAGGTATTATGTTTGATTATTTATTTTGAGTAAAAGAGAGGGACTCGACGAGTTGAGGCGTAGACTCGTCGAGTAGGATCGCGTGTGCTAACTGGATTAGTGAACGGACTCGACGAGTCGGAAAGGGTGGACTCGACGAGTCTGCGCTGTGGATTGAAACCCTAATTCTCGGGGTATGTGCCCTATTTAAAGGCCTTTATGGCCTCCATTTGCAGCCATTACACCCCTGATAAACCCTAGAGAGCAGAGAGATCGTTTGTGGTGCAAGAGGAAGGCTAATTCACCATTTCTTGTGTGTTTTAGCAAGAAGGAAGGAGGTATAACAAGCTAAGCAGGTTGAGGAGCTTGGATCCACTTCTATTTGATCAGAGGAAGCTGTTTGAGGTAACAATCTGTGTTATCCTCGTGTTTATAATGATTCTAGTGGAATCTAGGGTTTTCTGTATGCCTCTTTTAGTTGAATCTGGAGTATATGAGGTCCCAAGGCGAAATGGTTCATAGATCTGGACCTTAAGAGGTCTAGAGAGTCCTTACCACTATGCTTTATGCCATACCTTTTGAGTTATGAGCCTAAGAGGCCATTTTAGAGGTTATTTCACCAAAAGAAGCTTTGGGTGTGTTGCATGTGTACCAAGATTCGACCTTTACGTCATTATCATGCTTGGGAAGGTCAGATCTATAGATTAAAGAAGCAGATCTGACCTTAGAAGGTCATTTGAGTATGGACATGGAAGCAACTCGCCGAGTTCATAAGTGGACTCGACGAGTCGAGTCCAGGTTGCCCCGCGATTCATGACAGGAGGAACCCGTCGAGTGGAGGGATGACTCAACGTGCCATGAGAGGCTAGAAGGATTCAGAGGACCCGCATGGACTCGCCGAGTCTCCCATGTGCACTCGACGAGTCTGGCCAAAGTTTGACCGTTGACTTTCGTTGACCTTAGGGTTCTGGTCAAGACTGATTCAAGAGAGTTCAGGAAGGGGTAAAATGGCCTTCTACCCAATCTTTAGAGATGAGACTATGAGAGAGTATTGACCGGGAATGTTATTTGAATGATAGGAGGAGGCGAGGTCGGGACATTGAGCACGAGAGTTTATTCGACTTCATTGAGATGAGTCTTGTCACTATACTGTACCTGGAAGGGTACCTATGTGTGACCGAAAGGGCTTGTATGTTATGAGATGTATGTGCTATATGTTGTTATGTCATATGTATGTGTTATGTATGTTATGTATGATAAGGACCGGAAGGTCAAGATGGTATGGACCGAAAGGTCAGGAGGTTACGGACCAAAAGGTCGATACGGGTAGGACCGGAAGGTCTACCGGGATTCGGGACGGAAGTCCCCTGAGATACTTGGGTCAGAAAATCCTATAGAGTTATGGCCTGGAAAGGCGTATGTGTTGTATGTGGTATTTTGGGGAACTCACTAAGCATTTATGCTTACAGTTGTTGTGTTATGTGTTTCAGGTACTAGAGAGGATCACGGGAAGGCGTCAGCATGATCCGTACACACTCATAGAGATTATGTTTTGAGATTCTGGGATTTGTTTGTTACGATGACATTGGATATAGTTTGTTTGATATCGTTTTTGATGATTAAAAATATGATTTAAAAATGAAAAATTCTTTTGAAAATTTACGACGTTACACTTATAGTCTTTCGTTAGTAGGTATTATTGGAAAGTGATATCAAGAGAGTGATAACGGGCAGTTTAAACATATGTAAGGGACTGAATCTGAATTGTCTAGACTCTGTGTTCAGTGTGCTGGTAGGCACGAAGGATTTGACAATGTGGATTTAGATAGGATTGTTTCGACTGACCATACAACGCTCAGGTAGATTGAATAGTGAGATAAACATGGGAACCCAATGGATACACTAAATTAATAAGCAACTAGAACTATGGCTTAACTTTTCCTTGATATACGGACTTATGTCCTTAATTCTGGTTCTGATAGGGCGACTGGGGGTTCTGATAAAGTAGGTCTATAGGAAATTATTTTTTTGCTTTCTATCTATCAATCATATGTTGCCTCCTCTGCGTGATTGGATGAGATCCAACCTAGAATGCAACATATGCAACTCTATTTCTACGCACCTCCTTATCTATGAAATTATTTCTATCTGTTAGTCATATGTTGTCCCCTCTGCGTGATCGGAAGATCCGACCTGGGACACAGCATATGCAACATTCTACCTCTCAATCCCTCTATCTTTTTTAGTCATATGTTATCCCCTCTGCGTGATTGAAATAGATCCGACCTGAGATACAACATATGCATCTATCTCTAAATTTGTCTTCCTCCTTAATAATTGTTTACTCACCTAAAGTAAGGTGTCCTTAGGAAGTTCTCGATAACCAGGGTATATCGGGAAGTGGGGAACACGTTCTAGTGCAACTAAAAATGAACCATTTAAGAGATTGTCTGCAGATCTCGCTGCTTAATTTAAGTGGACAATAATACATGTGGTCGTCGTCAGCTAAATGGAATATTTAGAAAATTTTGTCAATATCCTTCGTGTTTAAGTGGACCACAATACCGACAATTGACTAGAAATATTCATTAAGGTGAAGGTACTGATAAACAAAATTAAAACTGTCTTACAACTTTGATCTCAAATATTTTTGGTTTTTTTTTTTTTGTTAAATTTGTTCATAGTTTTCCTCTATGCACAAATTAAGGGGGGGATTAAAAAAAATTAAATAAATTTAAAAAAATTAAATAAATAAATAAAAATTAAAAAATCAAACAAAAATCAGAAAATTTAAAAATTAAACAAAAATCAGAAAATTAAAAATCCAAAAATAGTGTTATTTCTTTTTTATTTCTTGTTCAGAAAATATGAAAAATCCAAAAAAAAATTGTTTTAAGTTTTCTTTTAGTTTTGTTTTGTCTTGAAAAGTGAATTCAGATGTAGATGAGACTCATGGAGACTGTATCAAGATTTTCTGAGCCAAGGCTTCATTCGTGATCATCAAAGAATTTTCATTTGAAGGAGCAAGAAATGAAGATTATTCTTTCAACATTCAATTTTTCAACCACCCCAGAAGCAAGGTGAAGCTGCACTTGAAGATTATGTAACAGATTGCATTGAAGTCTCCTCAATCAATTTGCTGCTATCTTTTACCTGCTGAAGGGATCCAGAAGATTCATTCTGTCTGATATTCACTCTGAAGATTTTCAAGCTGAATGCACTATCTTTTAAGAATCAGTACAAGAAGCCTCCTCACTCAATGTGCGTTCAATGTCAAATTCTGAAGAAAAGCCCAACTGCTCGAGATGAAGTCATTTATTGAAGATTCATCAAGTTCATCTTGAAGCTGTGAAGAAATCGAAGATAAACGCTGAAGCCAAGCTCCCAATGAAGATTGACAAGAAAAGCTAGCTACAATTTAGGTGGGAGTTTTTTGGATCAATTAGAAAAGAAAGATATAAACCAAGGGGGAGATTGTTGGGTCAAAAATATGGTTTATACTTTACTTTTCTAAGCAATTATATTTTTCAGTCATGTAATAGGTGTTTGCGGTTGTGTTTACAGCCATGAACGGGTTCACGGTCGTGAACCCATTCACAGCCCATGTGTGATATATATAGATGTACGACTAGAAAAGTACGGTCTGGAGGAGCTTAAGTGTATGTATTCTAAGGTGTTCTAGAGAGAGAAGAACTAGTGTGTGTACTATGTGTATGGAGCATCATTCTATTCATTGAATACATCATAGATTCATATTATTCTTCTTCTCCTCCTTCTCTTCTATTTTGATCTTGCATCATACGTTTGATTGGGATTCCGCACCATCAAACGGATCTGATTGATACTCAAGCAGATTTGGGACGAACAGGATTTTCATGCCCGAGGCAAAAAAAAAATGTAATGATGCCCTATGTTTGTTTCTTTTGAACACAGCAAACCTATTTTTATTTCATACAATTGCTACAAAACAATGTAAAACATATTTTTTTACAAATTCAATGTTACAGAACATGTTTACTTAAGAACAGAAAAATTTACTGAAATTAGATATACTAAAACAACACTATAAAAATGTTGTAACTCCATAAGCAAGGCAACAACATAGTGGGGTATATATATTTTACGCTCATGTTCTTTAAAACTGATGATTTATGTCAATAATGTAACAATGTTAGTATACTTTGAAGTTAACTCTTGGTATAAACTTTTAACTTTATATATAGTAATTAGTAATACAACAAATATAGAACTTCAATAGCATATTTATTTTTATATAAGCTAATTAAGTCGTTGTTGAACCATATATTAGTTGGATAATACAATATGTAAATTTTGTACATGAGCAACACAAGCAAGAAATAAGTTGTTTGATAAGGAGCATTAGTTGATGTTCTAAAGATATAGATATGGTGTTAATGAAGTTCCTATGTATTCGGCTAGAAATTTTAGCGTATTTGTTGTTTTTTCTGATAATCTAATTCCTTTCAACATTCATAAAACTAGAAAACTATAATCTGATGCAACAAATCAACATTCTGATTTCTGATAAATTGATAATCTATAATCTAATTCAACATTCGGAATTTCTGAGATATGATTCAATCATAACTATAACATAACACAATCTGATAAAAGGAACAATTGAACACAAAGAAACTAGAAAAACCTGACCTTGACCAAGAGACTAGTTGTGTAAGTGTGTAACACCGCTATCTTGTTGACGCGTTGCCTTCCTCGACTGAAATTCAATGATTATCGATTAATTGACCGTCGTGCGCTTATTCCGCGTTCTGTGTGTGTGTGTGTAAAATCATGATCTCATGATTGATCAATTAGCATTTGGATTGATTCAATTTTGTGAATAATGAATACAATATAAAAATGGGCCCCTAAAAGAATTGGGCCCTGTTCCCATGCCCCCTTTGCCCAACCCATAACCGGGCATGTTACCAAAACAGTTAATGACCTTGGACATCATTTCCAACAGTATCTAACTTGTATAAGTCATTAACTTCACATGATCTTAATATTTCACTAACAATCAACAGAGAGTATTCATCCAATGCAACTGCTAATCTATGATCGTAATCAAAATCTAGTCCTTAAACAAGTGACCAATTATTCCTTTGTTCTAGATATCTCCATGAACATGAGAAATGGATAAGTTCAATCTTAGTATTCAATATTTTGTTTTCTGATTAATGATTTCTAACAACATACTACATGACTTCTAAATCAAACACATCAATTTAGTTCGGGCTCGGCCAAGCTCTTTAAATGTCAACACCAAATCATCAAGGAGCCCATAGATATTTCTTCTCAATTACAAGAAGGAACAAATGAACTTTAACTACATAGTTTTTTCCTACTCGTATAATCACACATGAACATGCTCTTTATTACTATCAATTACGGATATTGTTAGAGCACACCAATACGAAAGAGATTTCACTAACAAAACCCATATGTTTCTAGGATTGAAGAATAAAAGATATTGTCATCTTAAAACTACCTGTGACTAGATCAATGAAATAATCTCTAAGTGCGGGTTGTTCCAATACTTAAAATCTATATTTTCAAGTACTCATGAGTCTCAACGCAATCTCTATAGCAATGTCCAAAATAACTTGGTCAATCAACCAAAACTCATGACAGTCTTAAATCACTCACTCACTTCCTAGAGTGTGATTGACTATGGATATTTGAATATAATTAAACATTTTGGAAGTAGGTTCAAAACATTAAAAAGTGAAAACACAGTATTTGAATTAACACAATTTGGTAGCACTGAAAAAACTCTTTATTAAGTCACTAAAAAATAAATATCAAAAGGTTAAAATTCATATTGTAAAAATGTTTATAAATTAATTAAAACTAAACAACTGAACTATTACATCAAATTACCATATGGTTTCATGCCAATGGTCCTTACATCATCATCATGTTTCTCTCTTGATAATGGCTTTGTGAAAGGATTAGCAGGATTCTCATCATATGATACTCTACTCACGATGATATCCCCGTTTTCCACCTTTTGTCAAACGTAATGGTATTTCCTGAGTATGTGTCTTGAATTACCATGGTATTTGGGTTCTTTAGTCAAGGCGGTTGCAGCCTTGTTATCACAAAAGATATTCATAGGCTCATTGATGCTTGGTACAACTCTAAGATCACCAATAAAGTTCTTTAACCATGTAGCTTCCTTTTTTGCTTCATTAGTTGCAATATACTCTGACTCACACGTTGAGTCTGCCACCGTCTTTTGCTTGGAACTTTTCCACGTAACCGCTCCTCCATTTATCAGGAATACCCAACCTGACTGCAAACATGAGTTGTCCCTGTCAGTCTAGAAACTCGCATTTGTATAACCTATAACTCGCAGTTCTTCTCTACCACCATATGCTAAGAACATATCCTTAGTTCTCTTCAGATATTTGAGGATATTCTTCAATGTTGTCCAATGACTACCGCCATGATTCTCTTGATATCGACTCAATGTCGCAGTTCTTCTCTACCACCATATGCTAAGAACAACAACAACAACAACAACAACAACAACAAATAATCAAATCAATAAGATACAAGAAGTAATAAAATATGTACAATAAGTAAAATAAAATTTGATTTGATGGAACCTAATTAATTTGACTTAGTGTTAAAATGTACAACTGATAAATAGCAACCAGTTCGAACCCCGTTTGGAACAAGAACCACTTTAAACCAATAATGAGAAATTGAGAACTAATGACTGGACCGACCGGATAGACTACACTTGTGTCGGTGTCAATCCTTATTTCCGATCAAATACCTGGTTGGAATTGGTAGATGTTGGTACAAAATGAAGTACAAATACTAAACTCAATGTTGAAACAACATAAATTCAACTTTAATATCATATGTCACAGGACCTGTAACTCAATCAATATGTAACCAAATAAGATGTTTATATAGTATAAAATGAAGTACACACAGTTAACTAGTGTTGGAAAAAAAATATGGCATTCCAACTTCGAACAAAGGAGTTATGACTGTTTCAAGAAGATGAAAGATTCAGTAGGACCGAGCTCAAACTGAAACACCTCTTTCACGGGCCGGTAGAAATACGGTTCAATGGTCACATAGAAGAAGACCGGAATGTTAGGTCATAGGGATGTAATGTAATAGTCCAAACAAATTCATAAAGATGTAATATGAACAATCCAAAACTATATTACCTATATATAGACAAAAAAAATTAATAGACTAAATGTGAACAAAACTTAAACTATATTACCTAGATCAACATATTATAAAAATGTAATATAAAAAGTTCAAACAATTTTAATAATAATATATGAAAAAAAAAAACTAAATATAAACAAAACCTAAATTATATTACCCTTGTAAAATTAAATACCGGTCGTATAGTAGGAAAAATAAAAAAGTAGAACCCACGAAAAAAACGGGCATGTAAAAACCAGAAAATGGTGATGTATAATATAATGATATTGATATGATATCCCATGAATGACTAACCTAGTACAACTTGCTTAACACCCCCACAATATTACACTGCCGACGATTGTCAAAAGTCCTTTTTCCTTTTATTTAAATTTTTTGTAATTAATATTGGTTGGTTGGCTGGCTAGCTCCCAATTAAATCCTTAAATTTTAGAGTAAATTATACATGATTATATGTGGTTATTTGATTTTTTTAAGCCTACATTTTTAAAAGAATTGTACGAAGGATCGTTTCTATGATTTTACTTTATTTTATTTTGATTTCGACACATCTCATTAGTCTCTTCCGCCTATCTCACCCTATCCATCTTTCGTATTAAAAGAGTGTGGATTGGAGACAGTAGAAAAATTAGTATCGTTGGCAGTGTCATTATATTATATGTAGTTATCTAATATCGGACATTAGAAAACATGTTATAATCTTTTTAGTTAGGGGTATAATAACATGGAATATGTTTACAAATAATATTATATATATATATATATATATATATATATATATATATATATAATAATTTTTTGGGGTACTATAATACCCTAACGTCCCAACTAACTCCGCCACTGATCGTTGGAATTGATGCTTTTTCTAGATGAAAAAGAATATGGATTAGGCAGCAAGGTCAATAAAAAGTTAGAAGCAGGACAAAAAAATTGTATTTTCCAATTGCTATGATACATTGGAGCCCTATCTTGCAAGGTTATTATTATGATATGTTGCATGTGGATTGGATTTGTTGCTTTGATCCCTGATGCTCTCTTATAGATATATGTTTGTTGATTTTCTTCTGTGTTTACTGAAAATATAGTGATGGTTGGTACATCCATATTATAAAACTTTAAATAGTAATTTAAATAGAAAAAATAAAAATAAAAGTTAAAGCAAATAGTCATTTTATATCGGGACCAATATTAATTCAAAATACTATGGACCATTTCCATAGTTTACTCTAAATTCTACTTTTACTAACGTTTTTCCGTGGGCCCTAATGTTTTCTTTTTGAGGTCCACAGTCTTGTTTTATTATAGGTATATTGTCATAAGATAAATCATATCACCAATTAAGAATTACAGAAATCAGGATGATCAACTGGTTTTCAATGAAAGAAAATAAAATCATATCCCTATATTTTATACAATACAATAAACCAAATACATATAAAAGAACTATAAACAAAAGTGAATAAATATTATAATTAAACAAAATTCATATTAGTACAAAAGACATAAAAATAACCCAAAATGATGTTTTGGTGCATTTTTATTTTTTAAAAAGACATCTATTATTTTATGAGTTAAACTCAATAAAATTGATTTTCGATACTTAAAATTATGACCCTTACCCTTCTACTTCTTTGGGTGAAGTGGCAACCACTACTGCGTTAAACAATCAAAACCCAACCGTCGTCTCTAATTTTCAAAACTAACTATTTGAATCAAGAGCTTGAGTTGAGTTGAATGGTAAGACTACATAAATGAAATATAATAAGTAAAAAACAAATAACGAGAAATTAATATATATATATATATATATATATATATATATATATATATATATATATATATATATATATATATATAGGGGAGGGTTAATGCGAAAATGCAAATAATTTACGAAAACGTGAAAACAAGAAAAACCTATGATATTATGTCACCTCAACATTATATTTTGGAAAATAATTCATCCAAACTTTGAAATACATTATGATAATCGATGATAGATAAGAAATTGTTTCATATTAGCAAAATATGATTTTTAACATTTTTATTATGAAAACATGAATTTAAAAATGATTAAGGACGTGAAAAAAATAATTATTAAAACTATCCTTAAATCTATATTGTCATAACACCATCCAATGTAAATTTGCTATCTTTAATTTATTGCTAATAAATTTATTTTTTTTATAGTACATGTGTTTGATTTTCATAAGATAAAATTTGTTTTCGCGTTTTCACAAGATATTTATATTTTCGCATGAACCTACTTCTCTCTCTCTCTCTCTCTCTCTCTCTCTCTATATATATATATATATATATATATATATATATATATATATATATATATATATATATGTTCAAACGAGAACAATTCTTATTTTGAGAACAATTCTCAGCCACTATAAATAAATAAATAAAATCCTATCCCACCTACACCCACCTTCGGCCACTCTACCAATATACAAACTAGTGACTTTCTTCATTTTGGACCACCATGGAAACCAATGAACCATCACCGGAACCGCCAATCGTCATCGAATCGCCGCCTAAAATCAGGAAATGTCGTAACCACCAGACAATCTCCTTTTCATTCCAGATCTTATACCTCCGCCAATACTCCTCCGATCGTTGAAAAATCCCTCCGACTCTCTTTCCAACCAAAAACCTTTCTCGATGTCATTTCACTAACTATTACCAAATTTGAAGCAGGAGCCACAAAATATACAATGAATGTTGATCTTAAGCAAAATACTATCTTTTCCTAATCTCGTTTCACTGAATCTGAAGAAGGCCACAAGATCTGGTTTGCCATCCATCATGGCCACCTCAATCAAGTCGGCCGACGAGTCTATTAAGTTTAAACTCTTACATGAAATCATCGTTTCACCAGCCACTAGATTTAGTTTCATCGGGCACTTCTAACCATGAGGACTGAAACATGAATGTAGCAAATAGAACAAAACCGACGTGAATCGGAGTTCGGCTCGTCTCTATCATCGAAGGAAATGATAGTGAGCGGGATTCAAGGCTGAGGTATGATGCCACCACTTTGGGGTGAAATTAAGGATATGTAAATGAAAAACAATGGAATTTAGAAAATCAAAAGTGAAGTATAATAGATATCGTCGGAGACATCATCAGAGACAGAGGCGTCGTGGATGGATCTTCACTTGAAAAGAAAAGAAGTCGTAAATCTAGAAAATATGAGGTACCTTTTTCACTTTTTAAAATTAGGTTATATGTGCAATAGAATAAAATGGATCAATATACTTAAAACGGATCATAGGCTTTTGTGGTCTAGTTGGTCTTAGTTCTCATATTACTTTTTTGTGTGTGTGTGTGTTTTTTTTTAATTTCAATTCATGGGTCATAGTCTTCTGAGCTCATAGATCAAACTTTTAAATACATATTTTCTTAATTAGATATAATATGATTCTATTAATAAATATAACATGGTATCATAATATATGTTAGTCATAAAAAATTGATCAATGGAAAGAATTTTTAACTAAAACTTTTATTTATAAAAGTGATGATATTTAAACAAAAGAAAATTGACTAACTAAATACTATAACTTATATACCATACTATTACATTTGATCCTAGTATGTTGTTTATTTAACCACATGTGATTATGCGGACAAGATTCATTTTTGTGTTCTAGATTCAATAACTGTTCTTTCGTATATTTAATCACATTTAATTATATGTATCTAATCAAATATATTTATATGAACGAAATTCGTTTTCGATTCAATAAATTTTCTTATGTATTCAATCATATATGATTAATATGGACGAAGAACAACTATTAAATCGAGAATGCGAAAATGAATCTTGTCCTCGTTAATAATATGTGATTGAGTACATATAATCGCATATGACTAAATACATGAGAAAAATTATTGAATCGAGAACGCAAAAACGAATCTTGGCCATATAAAGCATATGTGATTCGATACAAATAATCACATTTGATTAAATACACGAGAACAACTATTGAATCAAGAATGCAAAACCGAATTTTCCATGTAAATTATACGTGATTGAATACACATAATCACATGAAATTTAATCACATAAGACTTATGTGCGCAAGATTCATTTTTGCGTTCTCGATTCAATAGTGGTTCTTTGTCCACATTAATCATATGTTATAAAATATATATAATCACATGTGATTAAATAATGAGAATAGTTATTGAACTGAAACGTGAAAAAATTATGTTCATATAAATCATATATGATTATATATATATATATATATATATATATATATATATAATCACATGTGATTAAACACATATAATAAGAAAAATTATTAAAAAATAAAAGCATTTGTTATGTGTATATTTACATGTGGATAAAAAATTGTAATCACATATGATAAATTTAGCCATATGTGAATAACATGGTTTAATCATATATGATTAAATATATATAATCACGTGTGATTAAATACATGAGACCAATTATTGAATAAAAAACGTGTAAATAAATATTGTCCATATAAATCATATGTGATTAAATAAATATAATCACATGTGATTATATGTATCCAATTACATATGATTTATGTGGGCAATATTCATTTTCAGGTTCTCGATCCAATAATTGTTATTTGTCCACTTTAATCATATGTGATTAAATACATATAATCACATGTGATTAAATATATTAGAACAATTATTGAATCAACATAAAAATAAATATTTTCCATGTGAATCGTATGTGATTAAATACATATAATCACATGTGATTAAATACACGAGAACAACTATTGAATCAACACATGAAAACAAATATTGTCCATGTAAATCATATGTGATTAAATACATATAATCACATTAAATACATACATGTGATTAAATGTATTTAATCAAATATTATTTATGTGGAGCATATTCATTTTCACATTTTCGATTTAATAATTGGTATCGAATGTTGTCTATGTAAAACATATGTAATTAGATAAATATAATATTATGTGATTATATATATATATATATATATATATATATATATATATATTTGATCAAATGTAATTTATGTGACTAGATACATATAATCACATATGATTTATATGATTATATTAATTTAATCATATATGGTGGTGGTGGTTGTAGTAGTGGGTGGTGGTGGCGGCGGAGATGAGGATGTGTAGTGGTGGTGGTGGTGGTGGTGGAGGTTGGTGGGTAGTGGTGGGTGGTGGGTGATTGGGGTGGTTGGTGATAAGTTGTTATATGGTGGTGGTTAGTGAATGATGGTGGTTGGTAGTGGCGGTGGTTGGTGGGTGGTAGGTTGTGGTGTTATTGATGGGTGGGTGATGGGTAGTGCAACGTGTAGTGTTGTTTGGTGGTGGCGGGTTGTGGTTGGTGGTGATGGGTTGTGTTTTGTGTAGGTGGTGGTGATGGGTGGTGGAGGCGAGGTAATGGTGATAGGTGGTGGTGGTGGTGTTTAGTGATGGGTGGTAGTGGTGACGAGTGGTAGGTGGTAGTTTTGATAGGCGATGGGTAGGGGTAGTGGTGGCGGGTGGTAGTGATGGGTGGTGGAGGTTGATGGCGGTAATGGGTAGTGGTGGTGGTGGTTGGTAGTGGTGGTAAGTAGTGATGGGTGGCGGTGGTTCATGGTGGCGGGTGGTACTGATGGTGATGGGTAGTGGTTTTGGTGGATGGTATGTGCGGGTGGTGGTGGTGGTGGTGGATAGTAGGATGTGGTGGTAAGTGGTGGTTATTGGTGATGGCGGGTGGTGGGTGTAGGTGGTGGTGATGGGGTGATGGAGGTGGGTGGTAGTGGTTGGGTGGTAGTAGGTGGTGGGTGGTGATGGTGGTGACGAATGGTGGTTTTAATGGATGGTGGGTGGAGGTGGTGGTGGTGGGTGCTGGTGAATGGTGGTTGCTGGCAATGGCGGGCAATAATGATGGGTGATAGAGGTGGGTGGAGGTGGTGGTGGTGGTGGGTGGTGATGGGTGGTGGTTGGTGATGAGTGATAGAGGTGGGTGGGGTTGTGGTTTTGGTGGTGGTAAGTGGAGGTAGAGGTGGTTATGGTGATGCATGGTGATGGTGACGAATGGTGGTGATAGGTGATAAAGGTGGGTGGGGGTGGTGGTGGTGGCGGCGGGTGGTGGAGGTGGGTGGTGGTGTTGGTTGGGTGGTGCTATAAAAGCTAATGTATTTAATTCACAAATGAATCATGCATTTTTTTTAGTGTTCTTGCATTTATCATATATTTTTTTTTTAATTTTCTTGTACATTTGGAAGAATTTGTGCAAAATATTAAAGAGGTTAAGAGTGATAAACTAAAGAAAAATATGGAAATCTTGACACGAATACATAAAAACGATATGAAAATTTATAGCATTTTTTGTTCTTTTATATTTTATTTTGTATCAAATAAAATATTTGTACTTTGTCTTAATACATGTGATTTACATGTATATCCATGTAAATCACATGTAATTCACATATTAATCATATTTGATTCACATGTAAATCATATATAATTCACATGTGAATCACATATGATTCAAATATTATTCATATTTGAATCACATGTAAATCACATATGATTCATATATGAATCACATGTGATTCATATATGAATCACATGTGATTCATATAAAAATTAAATGTAATTCGCATATGATGTCATATGTAAATGTGATTCATATTTGACTCATATGCGATTCATATGTGAATCGCATGTGATTTATACGTGAATCGTCTGTGATTCATAAGTTAATCGCATTTAAATCACATATGTATTTTTGTGAGTGTTTTCGCATCAATTATTTTTTTTTAATTTTCTTGTATAAGAAATATACATATATGCATTTGAAAAATATGCATATATGCACCTAAAATTTTACTTTTTTAAAAAAATGTAGTTTTTTTTTTTTTTTTTTTTGAAAAAATTGCAGTTTTTTTTTTGAAAAAAATGTAACTTTCTTTAAAAAAATTGCAGCTTTTTTTTGAAAAAATTGCAATTTTTTGAAATAATTGCAGTTTCTTTTTTAAAAAAAAATCAGTTTTCTTTAAAAAAATTGCATTTTTTTTTTAAAAAAACATAATTTTTTTTTCAATTTTTTTTTCAAAAAATCATATTTTCTATTAAAAAAAAATCTGCATTTAAAAAAAAACAAAAAATACTATTTTTTTAAAAAATTGTAAATTTGATTTATTATGTAAATTTTTAGACATTTATATTAATATATTAAATAACACAAAAAAAAAAATTAAACATTAAATGAGATTGGTAAGATGACAATCATGTCCTTAATGAATTACTTTTGATCAAACGGTCTACTTTTAGTTCTCGGGTTCTCGAAAAACTATGAGTTCTCAACCGATCTCACCCCTATATATATATATATATATATATATATATATATATATATATATATATATATCATGTTACCTTTAATTTTTTTTTATTTTATAATGATAACCCCTATTGGTTCTTTCCTTTTTTTAGTCCCTAACCTAAATATAAAAAAAATATTGAGAATTAGCTAATAATAATAATAATAATAATAATAAACAAAGATAGTTTTATTTTCAGATATATTTTCATAAGTAAAATCTTTTTTCCAATGATTACACGAAAACGGGACGCTACAACACTCCCTCATTATAATTTTGTACCTGAAACTCAATACTTGAATTATCGTGATTAACTCCTACGTACTCCAAAACTCGTCATCTGTCATGTCGCAACACTCGTGAAACTGAATACAATTCATCATCTTGTTTAACTTTTGCTTTTGTGGGCATTGGAAAAATAATTTAAATCAAGTCTTCAAACCTTATTTCAAATCCTTAAACAACAATCAAATAAGAACATGCAAAGAAATCTTTTTCACAATCATCAACCCAATTACAAAACCTCTTGTTGCCAAGAAATTATTTCCTAAAATATTTCTTAAAACAATAAATATTTCTTAGAAAAATGGTCAAGGAAAAATCCTAAGTTACGCAATGTCCTAATCATAATAAGGTATTTACTGAAAACTCTACACACTTAGAATTGATATATTATTAAAACTATTGTAGGTACCGAATTAGCAACAAAAAAAAATATACATGTGATATCTAGCGATGCCTCAATGTCCTTATTAATGAGTTAAAAAGCTCTGCCCAAAGCCTCTGAGGCCTACTAGTCTAATTGGGGCATTCAGATTTGATGTGCCCGAACTTGTTACAACCAAAACACAATTTTGTCGGCTACTTACAATCATTGTTTATGTGATCCAACTCCTACACTTATAACATACTCCCGAATTTGCCTAACACTCTCCTAAGTGACTCTTCCCTCACTTACAACAAGGTGGGACTCTGTTTTTGGCCCTCGTTTGGTCCCAAAATGGCTTGAACTTCTTAATAGGCTGGTTTGATGTCTTTGTCTGATTTTGCTTCTTTTTTATTTTGCACATGAATCTATAGCTGCGACTCCCGAAGGCCAACTACCTCCACCATCTTATTGAGAGTTATGCACCTGTCAATGACAACAAACTCTCAGATATCATTCCTAAGCAAGTTCACATATTATGACATCTTCATGCCCTCAATAGCCACGTACTCTGGGCAAAAAAGTGACTTCCTAAGGAATTTGTCGATGATTTGATTAACTTACCCATTCATCTGCTCCATATAGGGGTGGCAATTGATGACACGACACGACAAAAATACACGAAATGAAACGAAATTGAGACGAAACTGAAATTCGAATTTGTGTTCGTGTATTGTTCGTGTCAAGTGTAAAAAATAGGGGTGGGAATTATTGGTCCGGAACCAAAAAACCCTAAAACCAAATCGAACCGAAATCGATTTCAGACCGAACCATATTCAAATTCGGTTTTTGGTTTGGTTTGAGACCAAACCGAATTGTAAAAAATCGCGAGATCATGTCGTGTCGTGTTCGTGTTACATAAAACATTGTCGTGTTGTGTCATGTCAGATAAAAACACGACACAATGGCCCGGTTTGCCACCCCTGGCTCCATAAACAAGAACTCCTTTGTGACTCTATGACAACAAGCGAATGAGTCCAGCCCATTACCTTCTATTTAGTATAGGCTTCGATCTGAATTTTATAGTTTAACCCTCAAATTTGCCATAATTATTAAACATTGGGTAGTGAAAAACTTAATATTTACGTTTCAAAACTTACCCCTTTTAGTCTTTAATATAAACTAGTAAAGAACCCGCGGCTATGCCGCTTTTGGGGTAATATGGAAAAAATCGGCAAACAGTAAAAGATATGTGCTGAAATTGTAAATCACCATAAATAGGGAAGAAAGTCGACAACTCCTAAAATTAGATGTCAAAAGTGTACAACGAAAAAAAGGGACATTGGTGGAGAAAATCCAAAATGTTGTGGCAACAATATTAAAGTTGTTTACGTTGGGAAAATATGTTGACAAAATTTTAAAGGAGGTTTTTTGTGTTTTTTATGTCAAAATGTAAAACTTTTGACTACAAGGACAAAAAGTGTCAAATTCATTAAAGAATTGTGGAAAAAACACCAAAATGTAATACCTTTGAATATAAGGACTAAAAGTGTCAAAGTCATTAAAGATTTGTGGCAAAAACCTTAAGGCACAAAAACTTAATCAAAAGGCAAAAATGTAAAATTTTTGACTTTAGAGACTAAAAATGTCAAGTTTAGCATATATATATATATATATATATATATATATATATATATATATATATATATATATATATATATATATATATATATATATTGAACCCTCGACCTCAAAAAGAGAAGACACCACCTGCAGAGCCGGCCCAAGGGATGTTCAGATAGTGCATGTGAACAGGGCCTACCGAAATTTAGGGCCCAAATTTTTGTATATTTTGTACTATCCTGTGTTCATATTTTGGCTCAATCATATTAGGTTAAGCCGTTAAGGAATGTATGATCAAGATGTACCAGGCGAGAGTAAAAAACGGAAGCGGGAAAAATTTCGGGAAAAGCAAACGATGCTTTGGTTCCTTCATTCTCACTGATAGTGATTATGATATTTCCATCTAGATTCTCATAAATTCTTACGATACTCTATCATAACGTAACGGAGGAAAGTTGCCAAAAAGAATGATGACAACCGAATCGATTTGAATCCTTCGCAGCAATCTAAAATATTCTTTCTCTAAGTCTACCATATTACCATCCCGATTCTCGGTGACTCCATCATTATTGGTTCATGTCTTGTGGTTCCTTACCCCTCAAACTAGTTCTTCAATCTTTCTTTGTAATTTATATTTGCTGCAGTGTTGCTTCAATTTTAGTCGACTATTTCGGTCCTATTTTCTCATCGGTAAACACCAAATACAATTTTTTTTTGTGTTTTAGTCTTTTACATCCACAATGTTATTGAAACAATATCTCTTGTCTGCACACTCTTTCCCTCATTGGTTTTGCAAATTGCTTCTTTGTTATATGTTCTTTTAATTGCAATCTAATTTTAACTTGATGCATACTGATTTTTCTTGCTAATCATATTAACTGATGATGTCTAGTTAAAAAGAAATTTAATTCTTTAATGAATGGATCATCTGTGCTAATTGCTATGTTTTGAATTTATTTTGATAATATATCAACATATCTGTCTAGATTTTACTTGCGAGCTGTTGATTTCTAAGAGAAATTTGCTTCAAGCGTTTTTGCTTTTCTTTTTATGTTCTAACCATATAAGTTCATTTTGTTGGCTGTCTGCTGTTGTATCTTGGTTATTTAGCCTTTGGGCTAAGGGGGAATGGTAACATTTAAACATGACTTTTAAAATCAAAAGAACTTTTCCAATATTATTTTGGTAATTTAGCTTTTAGGCTAAGGGGAATGATAACATTTAAACATGATTTTTAAAATTAAAAGAACTTTTTTCAATATTCTTCAAGCATAACCGATGAAACTGTCATTTATGGATATAATAACAATACTTTTAGGGCCTAAATTTGATGAGTCGCACAGGGCCCTTAAAATGTTAGGGCCGGCCCTGACCACCTGATACTGCTGGGCTAAAAGCTTTTTGGTGAACATTCATTAGTGATTTCATTTTATCATATATTCATATCCATCATATCATAATCTACACTACCTTCGGATAAAGGTATACAAATCAGATTTTTTTTCCTTTTCCTGGATCGAGATCTTTCAAAATTAGATTAACATTAGTCAAAAAAGTCAAAATCGAATTGAATTCAACCGTGTTTTCAAGCAAAAAATCAAAGCATATAGGAATTAGTTAAGATCGGCTCAAACACGGTTTGAAAAACCAATGTTTTTGCCACTTTCCTATATTTTGCCGAACTTGATTTTGGTATAAAGGTTGAATGAATTTTTCACTATTAATCAAAACATGTCAACAACCAAACAACCTAACTTTGCCATATGGTGTAATGTGTTTTTAAGATATTTTGAACTTTAAAATTTTCAAAATAGATATTTCTTCAACATCCATGCTAGAACAAAGGGTAAAAACTGTTTTTGAAAAACCTGCAAAGTTTTATAATTTGTATCATCAACAAATTATAGATATAATGACTTCAAATTAAAAAAAAAAATTGCTATATGAAAATCATAAATAATCTTTTATAGGTTTAGGAACTAATTCCTGTCAAATCGATTACAACCGTAAAATCCTCAAATCGATATAAACCGTCGATTTGAACTTCAAACCCAACATGTTTCTAATCGATCGGAATATAGACCCATTTTTATGCTACTCTATTATTCTATCTTTCGAATAAAAAGTTAGGCTAATAGGTGTGGACAACATTTTATTATATATTATTACACCCAAAATATGATACATCATCATCCTACTCATACATTGGTGTTATAACACCAAATGTGAAAATACGTAATACCAAATAGCATGTGATAACACCCTATATTTTCTATTTCTTTTTTAGTTTTTTGAGTTTTTAGATTTTTATTTTTCCAATTTGTTATTTTTTTTGTTTTTTTTATTTATGTCATAATAATTATAAAAAACATATAAATTAATAACACATAATTTAATTAAATCCTAAATTAAAAATAACATTTAAAAACCAAAATTGACATTACAAAGAAAAAAACATTGAACAAAAACATACTATATTCCTAAATTAAAAAAAAAAAAACAAACAAACAAACCCTGATACACTATTCATCGCCCAACTATCTCTGCTCGATCTTTGCTTTCATTTTTCGGAGCACTTGCACTTGTCTCGGTGGCATATTATCCTCGTTAACGCGAAGAATTGTCAAATCATTCATTATGTGATCTTCATCGGCTTGTTGATGTAGGAACTCCAAATGCTCACGTTGCAAGTCATATATTTTAATTGTGATGTCGTTGTGAACGTCAAATTTCTGTTACAGTTTCGCATGCTCTCGAAGTCTACTTTCGCTTTCCTTTGCATGTCGTTGAGCCCGCTTCACCTTGTCGCACCCTATAGGTTATCAAGGCGGGGAGATATCTTCGATGTCTTTGAGGTCGTCCGATAGCTCATTGGTGTTGGCATTGAGGTTGATGTGTGTGCATGTTTTGGAAATGACGACCGAACCCGAGCCGCAAGACCTCTTTGATTGTTGTTCTGATGATGTTGGTGTTTTAAACCATTTTAGGTCTTCCTTAACAATCTCCCAAATTTTTTCGTGCTCGAAAAATGTGACTCGTCTCGACATGATATTGCTCCTTTGCCGCTTTAGAAACATCGAAATCGGCAGCACCAATTTGCTTGTGTGTAACACTCCAAAAATCATAAAAAAATTTAAATTTTAAAAGCAACCCATTATCCATAATTGTTTATAAGAAAATTCATTGTTTCAAAAGTAAATTCATATCAGAGTGTCCTAAAATCCAATGTTATGAAAATAGGAAGATGTGCACGATCAATCCTTTGCTTTCCCACGATCCTCTAAAGTACCTGAAACTATAAGCCAAAGCTTAGTGAGTTCCTCCAAGTACCAACACACAACATAACAAACAATAACACGAAAATATGAGCCTTCAGCCTGACTATACCGTCTCGCAGGGCTTACAATCTATCTGGACCTCTCTACGGGCCTTCGACATGACTGGACCGCCTCGTAGGGCCTATAGCCTATCCGGACCGCCCCGGGTATCTTGGCATTCAGCACAAAGCAGGACTGCCTCTACCCAATCACAATATGTCGACATATGTAACAGATAAACATAAACACAGAACCAGCAAATACAGGTAATCATATAGATCTACTAATCAATCATATACTAGCATTACACCATCCTATTACCAGGATATGTATTCTAGTGAGTCGACATTGGTGCCTTCGACCCACGAGTATAGTGAGGAAAACTCATCTCTCAGCCTGAAGAAATAGCTACACAAATCACTGCTCCAAATGTTGACTTTACCAGCCACCTATATAAATACAATCACTTAAGCTCAACTACTAATCAAAATACCCAAAACGCCCCTAAGTCAAACTTGGGTTAAAGTCAACCTACAACCGAACGCCACGTCGTGATCATCCTGTCATATTGTGGTCGCAATACGACAAAACAGGCATGCTCAGCCCAACCACCATGTCGTGGTGAGGCTCTACCACGCCGTGAGGATCTGTTAGCAAGACTTAATTCCTTAAGCTAATTTTCCAGCCCATTCCAGGAGTTCCCAAGCACCAAATAGGTCCAAACCATAACCTAGATGGATAAATTTTCCAACTTTATTCTTTAAACCTAGCCAATAAGTCTAGATCCAATGTCCTAAGTTCTTAATGAAAGCATAAAGCACATTCCACTCATTAAGCATTTAATCCTTAGAGTAACTTCTCCAAAGTTTCCAGAAGGGTTTCCAAAACCTTATGGACCATATATGCATGTCCAATGTATGTTCTTTCTATTTTTAGGGCAAAACAAGGGCAAAAAGGTCCAAGATTCCATGCATGGCCTCAAAACTCAAGTCTACTTCAGATCCAAAGAGTTAAATGCTCCAAATAGTCTGAAGATTCATAAAGTTGCAAGATTTATGAGATATCATCTTCCAAAACCCACCAAACGTGAAGAAAAGGTGCCAAATCCAAGATCTAACAAACTAGCAAAGAAAATATTGAGTCTTGAACACTCACCCAAGTCCATAAGAGAAGTTAGAAGATGAATTTGCAACTTGCAAGATGATAATCCTCACCAAGGACTTCCTTCACCTTCAAAGATTCTAATAAAGTATGAAGAATGAACTTTCAAGAGTGATGGAGGCTAGGGTTAGGGTTTTAGTGCTTGAGAGGGGTGATGGAGGCTGAATAATCTCGAAACCCTAGCCACAATGTCCTTTAAATAGGGCTCAAAGCCCAAAGGATTAAGGTTTCACCAAAACTGACTGCCACATTGTGGCACTTCATGACCACGTCGTGGTGGTCCATGAAAACCTGCAACCCAAAAGATAATGCCACGCCGTGGTGAGGCTCCACCACGTCATGGCCACCCAAAATCTAATGCACATGTTTATGGGCTAAGCATTAGTATAGTGATGTAATAGTCAGGTCCACCACTGTAACCTATTTTGAAGTAATAAAGATGAATTATTTGAGTAATACGCGAATTATGTGAATTTATGTGCTTATTACTTGTTTATAATGATATAATAAATAAAGGATAAAAATAAGCATCAAAAATAAAGTATTAGATAAACCCGATATCGATGAAGAAATTTGTATTGGTCGTGACAAGGATTTCGGACATATAAAGAACGCTGAAATCCAAGTTATAACGAAGAAGTTATGACTTGTCGAAGTTTCACGACAAAACCGGCACGACGTTGTGTGACATAACTAGTGAATTTACGATAGAGGACTTTATGGACTTAGTAATCTAAACCAAAGTTGTAGTATACGTTAATCCGAGAGCGTGCATAAAAAGAACGCCCAAATCTGACTTCTTATGAGGAAGATATGAATTTTCTAAGATTTGGTTTAGCAGTGCATAGCCCAAAACTCGAATTTTAGATCGAGCAGTTTTTGGCCTATGCGACCTAAATGAGAATTGAAGATCTCATTAATAGAAACTCAACGGTAAAAAGACAGACGAAAACGGAGTCCGTATGTAGAAGTTATGAATTTTACACGAACATTTAACAGTATAATCTCCTCGTACTGTTAAATTTAAGATCAGTCAAGAATTAGCCGACGGAGTCAAAATGAAAGTTGTAGATCTTATTTTTACCTACGCGTGGATATAAAGAACGTCAAAAATGGAGCTCGTATATGAGAGTTACGGATTTTAAAAGTTGGAAGTGTGTTGTGCGAAAATGGGTGACGTGGCACAATCTTGGCCATTGCTTTCTCGTCAAGTCTTGCCACCAGATGATGGTATGTGGCACCAAGTTCAGCCATATTTCAACCTATAAATAGAACCTCTGTCATCCTCATTTTCTTCACACCTTTCCCATTCTTTCTTCTCTCTACTCTCTTTCAAAACTTCCCAAACACCCCCCCCCCTAAGCCCTAGGGAACTCCCCTAGCGCTAGAAGAAAGCCTCAGAGTGCTCGACGACTCCGAGAAGAAGAGCTTTTCAACTCGGTAACGCTGCTCCAAGCGAAGCCCGGTTTTCGAGAAAGCCGTTGTAAGTAAGCTACACCTACACTATTTTTAATATAGCTTTTAATTAATTATAGTAACGTTATTAGGACCTTATAATAATTATTTGGGCTATTATTATGAGTTATATAAGTGTCGTTATAATATGTTTTTAGCTACCGGTGGTACGGGGAATCTGGTTTTTAAGGGCCGCATAAGGTTGTTGGATTTCAGAAGTGCTATATGCCAAAATGGTCCTGCCCTCCGGTGTTTTATGTCTGGCCCCTGTCTGTACATGGTGGTTGGAAAATATTGTTTAAACGCTTTTATAATAAAAATAATAATAATAATAATAATAATAATAATAATAATAATAATAATAATGATAATAATAATAATAATAATAATAGTAATAATAATAATAATAATAATAATAATAATAGTAATAATAACAATAATAATAATAATAATAATAATAATAATAACAACAACAACAACAACAATAATAATAATAATAATAATAATAATAACAACAACAACAACAACAACAACAACAATAAGACTAATAAGTAGCCACGGTTAATATTACACTAAAATCTAGTGGTAATAATACTAGGTTTCGTCGAAGGAAATTATTTTTAAGAAGCAAAACGCCGTCTGAGTTCGGAATCACCACCTTTTCAGATGAGTGCATAGTCACTTTCATCTTACATACAGATATGAAGTATTTTATATAAATTACGTGTTATGTGTGCATATTATATTTATACTCGCTATCTATGTTGGATGAACGATTTTTATACATGTTTTAAATGATTTAAAATGTATATGTATTTTATATCTACAAAAATGTTGGGGTAAAACATGGATAGATGTAATAGACGATGTGTGATAAAATGATGAGAGGCCTCGATGTTGTTGTTGTTGATTCTATCATCTAGCGGAGTATGGATGACGACCACAGACTCTTCTAGACATTCTAGTGAAATACTACCAGGCTCGCAACCTGTAGGTGTTTGTGAACGATGTGTTCACCGGTGTACTCCATTCCCCTCATGGTTGCCTTAAGGACATTTATTGCTGAGGAATCCCCTTAGCAGCAGTGTACATCCCGATGATGATCCTTAGGCTAGGTCCCTTATGATAGGTGTTTAGGGACGTAAAGTGAGGATAACAGGAACGGATAATCGGGTTATTGTTGGTTGATGAAATTAAATAACTTATTTATTGTGGGTTGAAAACCCTAGGTGCTCACCAGGCTCCCAAGCCTGACCCACTCAGTTTCATGTATTACAGGTAGTGGCGTTCGAGTATAGATGTGATGTTTTGGATGAGGGATTACGGATATAGGCCTGTAGATATGAATAAATGTAGTAAGGCTTATATTGTACTGTTTATGCTTTTGATCTGTATCGAACATGACATCCCGAGGTTTTAATATAGTAAAGCTTATATTGTACTGTTTATGCTTTTGATCTGTATGGAACATGACATCCCAAGGTTTTTAATGAAATACATTTCTACGAAAATGCTTTGATAAATCTTTATCATATTTTATTTTGGGAACAAATTCCGCAACAGTTTTATTTAAAATGTTACTCTTGTTTTTAAACAAAGCATAAACAAAAATCGGCCTTTTATGGCCTTGGAAATGGGGATGTCACAGTTGGTATCAGAGCATTAGTTTAAGCGAACTAGGAATTTGTAGGATTTCTAGACTTAAACTTAGAATGCTAAGCGATGATTGTGAGATGTGAGCACTAGCTTATTTAGGAAGGTATGCCTAATATGCTTTATGTGCTAAATGATTTATGCCTTATATGCTGTTATTTGTTCAGATCTATGGTCTGTTGCCGACCGGATCTAGAAACCTTATGTGTTTAGGATTCTAAACGTACGACTACGATATTAGAACTAGCATGTAAACGTTTCGGAGCGATAAGTACGATTTAAATGTCCATCCTAAATAAAGATCTAAATTCACATTATTCGGTGTATAGATCAAAATGGAAAGAACCCGCAGTGGAGCTGGGAATGCAAATGTGAATAGGAATTAACCGCCAGTGATTTAGCAAATACCTATTGTAGCAGATGCTCCTGAGCCAATCACGATGGCCGGAGTACAAGCGATGGTCCAAATGATGTTGGATAATAAAATGAGGATACCAGACGTTTGCTTCAACGGAATCGAGAAGATGCTACAATACTGGTCGAACAGCCCGAGTTGAATGATGGGCAGTCAGAAGGAGGGAACTACAGTGGGACTGTTGGTCAAGCCAACCCATCGGGAGTTAGATGAAACAACCAGGATGGAGGAAATGACGGACGTGGATGTAAGTACAAGGATTTCATGGCATCCAAACCACCGTGTCTATTTGGAAACCCGACACCGGTGGAAGTCATGAACTGGATCTCCGAGCTGGAGGCAATGTTTGAGAGTTGCGAGTGTAGCAATGGACAGAAGACCGCTCTCGCGGTTCCTCTATTAAAATCTGGAGTAATAAGATGGTGGAAGCTACTAGTTGATTCAATGCACAAGGATGAAGCAAGCAAGATGTCTTGGGAGGATTTTCTGGTGCAACTGAAGATGCAATACTGCTCGGAGCAGGATCTTTTGGAAATCAACAATGAGTTCTAGAATCTGAAGAAGGGAAGAATGAGCGTCGCTGAATATGCTGCAAGTTTTACAGAGAAAATGAAGCTTGTTCCGTACCTAGTTCCAACCGAACTCTCCAAGGTTAGAAAGTTTGCCTACGGATTACCAGCGGACTTTCGTCAGATGGTCAAGCAAGCAACCACTCTGAAAGCCGTCATCTAGGCTGCTAAGAATGTGGAGACCCAAATTCGAGATAAGGGTTTGGAGAGAGTGGAGGTTGGTGAGAAAAGGAAATTTGATGGATCCTCGAGGTCCAGCAAGAAGAGTAAATTCTCGAAGTCTGGTTCGAGAGGAGGAGGAACCGAAGCAAAATGGTGCGACAAATGCAAGAAGAAGCACCAAGGAAAATGTGACGAAGGGGTCACTTGCTCAAGTATGGAAAGCTCGGGCGCTATGCCAACGAGTGCACACTCACTAAGAAGGTTTGTTATGAGTGCAACGAGGAAGGGCACATTTCGAGGGACTGCTCGAAGAAGAAGGAGGTAGGAAGACCCAACATTCCACCAAAGTCGAAGGCAAGAGCCTTCCAGGTGACGCTCGAGGCTGCAAAGGAGGCAGCAGATGTCGCTTCTTGTAAATGGTTTGCCTGCCAATATATTGTTTGATTCCAGAGCAAACTACTCCTTTGTGTCACATAACTTTGGTGGGAAACTAGCATTGCCTGTAGAAAGACTTGATAATGCCCTAATTGTGGAAGTTGCCAGTGGCAAATTCGTACCTGTTAGTGATTGTATTAGGAACATCGTCATCGACCTAAACGGAAACGAATTCCACGAAGAGATGTTGCCCATAGAGTTGAACTGTTTCGACGTTGTTCTGGGAATGGATTGGTTTAGCGCCAACAATGTTGAGATTCTTTGCAGGAAAAAGATGGTAAGGGTGAACCCACTCGGTAAAGAGTCATTTATGGTGTACGGGGACAAACACAGAGTGAATTCTGGAATCATCTCCCTGATGAAAGCCAGGAAATCTTTGTCCAAGGGATACACAACGTATTTGGCACTTGTCATTGATGCTAAGAAGGAAAAGAAGGAGGTGCAGAATATACCAGTGGTGTGTGATTATCCGGAAGTCTTTCCCGAAGATCTTTGTAACATCCCAAAAATCATGACCAAAATTTTTGTTTTTTAATTTAATAAACAAACCACAAGTGTCAACCATTCATAAAAAACATATCACATCAGAGTATCATGTCCAAAACATTATTTTATTTTATCAGAGTAAAACATCCCAGGCTGAATAAACAATGGTGTGTGCCATGCGATCACCCCGAGCTCTTCCCTCCGCTACCGGAAGTACCTAAAACCAAAACTGAAAACCTTAAGCATGAAGCTTAATGAGTTCCCCAACCTACCACATACCATGCATAATCACATACTGCAAGCACTGGGCCACGCCCACTACATCGGGCCCCGCCTGGCTTCGAGCCCCGCTTGGTATATAGATCTGTTTTTCTTAGGCCTCACCTGTCTCTGGGCCTAGCCCGCTAAACACATACGAACATATAACCCAAGTACATAACACATAGACCGAACATACCTTACTGTATTCTTGTCCTAACGCCTCGCCTGTCTTGGGCCTCAACCCTGTCCTGCTACTGGTGAGTCATGGAACCCCGTCCAAGCTCCTACTGATAGTGAGATACGGGCCCCCGCCGACACTCACCTTCTTCCTAACTCGGGCCTCGCCCCTACTCTGCTACTATTGAGATACGAGACCTCGCCCACACTCACTCCCCCTACCAGGCACATACAAGTATCACACAGAAAGCAAGTATAGTCTAACATGCAAGCATTCCTTGGGCACCCCCCCCCCCCCCCCGACATCGTACCTTGATCCAGAATCACATACTAGCATACAGTGCCTAGGGCTAACCCCCAGGTCTTCCTACTCATAAACTACATGGGCTAGCATTGTGGCCTTAAACCCATTCACACAATGAGGAGACTTACCTTGCACTGCGGAACCCTTGCTGATATCCCTGCGGCTGCTATGAGACAATTCCCGAACTGCTGCACCTTCAGCTCCCCGAGCTAACAACACCAAATACTACTTAGTCCAATACATTAATCCATCTTAGGGTAAAATGACCATTCTACCCCTAGTCCAACTTGGTTCTTATCTAATGCCCAAAACCAAGGCCTAATACTAAGTAAGCTTCCTAAGCCCACTAGTAGCCCACTAATGGCCCAATTTGCCAAACTGGGCCCATTCCATTTAATGGGCCTTACCCTAAGCCCAATTATATTCCTTGGCCCAAATTATCTGATTTCTGATGGCCCGCTAAGGCCCAAATACTGAAACATGCCCCAATCCGCAACCCAATAATTCATGACCCAAACAGACAAAGTATGCAGGGCATACATCTACGTACGCTAAGCGTACAGGCAAGATGGTGCGTACGTTGGGCGTACCTGCACGTACGCTTAGCGTAATACCTCTGTTAAGACCTTTTCCCAATAAGTGCTTAATACACCGTTCCAGAGGCTACAAACTCATATCCAGGTCCTCTTCCATGTCTTAATTTGTAAAGTTGCTTACTTGATGGCTTGCAACCCATCAAATAAGCCCAAACTCAAAATGTGACAACCTACTTCCATGACAATGGTCCTATCTCTTGCATGGCTCCAAAAATACCATCAAGGTATCAACTTTCTGCTCTAGGGAGTCATTTAGCACCAAGGGTGGCAACCCCTGGCCTGGAAATCGGATTTAAGCAATAAAGCTTCCACCTTTGGACCAAAAACTACTCCATAACTAAACCAAAGTAGATCTAAGAACCCTTAAGTAAAGTTGTGAACTTTATACCTCTAAAGAGTTCCAAAAGATGATGTTATCTTAGATCTACGAGCTCCAGCTTCCAAGGTTCCTCCTTATCAATCTTCTTCCTTTCCTCTTCCAAGCTTACACCACCAAAATGAGCTTCTTGAAGTCAAAATCACTCAAGGATGAAGAAATGAGGCGTTCTAAGGCTTCTCTGGGGTTGAGGGACAGATAAGGAGGCTAGGGTTTGGGCCATTATGTTCCTTATATATTGGCATGCCCTAAAACTAGGGTTTTTGGACACTGAGCGTACATTGGGCGTACGCAAAAAAGCTCCTGCGTCTACCTCCTTTCATACGTTGGGTGTAACCGAGCTTACATTGGGCGTACCCACGCGCCTCCTACTTTCCATGCATGACCCTTTTTTGCTAACTTTTCCATTGAGGGACCATAATTGTTAACAACTTCAAAACACTATAACTTCTTCTTCCTAAGTCCGTTTCCGACGAACTTTATATCCACTAAAAGGTGGCGAGAAGCCCTACACTTCTAGTGACACACCCCGGCCCAAAAATTCTTGAATAAAACTCCGAACCCTTGAAAGACCAAAACGCCCCTAGCCTTGGCCTCCGAAATCCATAAATGAATACTTTTAGAACAGCGTGTTACAACTCTCCCCCACTTAAACTAGACTTCGTCCTCGAAGTCTTTCTTTAATAACACCCATCACCCGACCATCTGATCTGCAGAACACAACCGATGATTCTACACGCGAAACAACATCCCTAAATTACTGAAAGCCGACTCGGTCTTCCATTCTGAAGAAGGCGAACTTCAAACTGTCGCAAACCCCCAAGCTACTTCGCACATAGAAACCATCACGATAGACACTTCTGCCCGAACACCATGCTGCCTTTTGTCGTCCTTCCGAAAGAACGGGGACCTCCCAGGTCCGAACTTTTCTATCCACATCCCAAAATATCGGATTCCCTCTGGTTATTGTTCCCAAGCTCAAACTCCCAGTCGCTCCCAGCGACCGTCAAAGAAACTTCGGCTAACTAAAACTGCTCTCTATAGACCTCACCACTCATAAGTCCTGGGATCCCTGATCCCTTATCTTGCCTATAAGGTCTCTACCAGGTCCCACCTGCGCGGTTAAAATCTCACGGGCCTCGCCCACGGATCTCACCCAACTATATCTTAGAGAGGTCCCTCCATCAAGTCTCACTTGTCTTGCTACTATCGCGAGGGCCTCGCCAGGGTCCCACCCAAACCATACTACGGAGTGACCCTACCCCAATCTCATTTATCTGGGGCTACGCGGGTCCTAACCCATCCTGAATCCTCAACAACTATCCTTTCTCGATCTCTATCCGACTAAATAGGAGATACGGGCGTCACACTCCACTAACTAAGAGATTTGAGCCCTCTCCCACACTCCTATGACTTAGGAGATATAGGCCTTCGCCCATACTCCTCTAACTAGATACTAATGAATGTTGCGGCTATCCCGCAGTCTTACCACACTCTTCATACTGACTATACCACTGACTACTAATCCGAAAGCATCTCAAATTTCACTTAATCCCGCTCCCGACCTCTAGAATAGTTATCCCCCATTTCGATTCAACTAGACCCCTACATTCCCAAACTTAAGAAGGATTCCCAAACCTTTTCTCTATCAAAAGAGGTCAGTCTGCTGACATCCAACACTTACCACTGCTAGCAACAACCAACACCAATACTGAACCACTCTTGAAAACTAATAAGGCACTTCCCGAACCCCAATCATACCTGCTACTGTGACTGCATCTTAAGAACCGGCTAGAAAAGAGGGTACTACTATGAACTACCAACCGAAACCCATGGTATGCAGATGGCATATAATCCGAACATAACAGGAAAATCATCACATACATTCACTTAGCATAATTGCAGTACTATAACAATATAATCAAGAATAAAACTGACATGAAATGAAAAGATACTCACCTGCAATGCCCGGTGCTGCTCGCGCCTCCACTGTAGACAACTGGAAAACCCTGCTCCCCACCGCAGGCACCTCTGCTCGGCCTTGACGGTCGTCCGTGATCCTCAAGGTTGTAGGGGCAGGTGCCTTCATCTGTCTTGCTGAAAGCAAACCCGGGCATTGGGCCTTCTTGTGGCCCCTCTGAATGCAATGAAAACATATCAAGTCTAAACCCTGAGTGGTGGTAGCAGTACAATCCCTGCTGAAATGACCAGTCCGGCCGCACTTGAAGCAGCCAGAATCACCCCCACTACCACTCATGCACGCACCCTCGTGCTTCCTGCCACACTTTCCACAATGATTGTGGCCCTGATAATCCCTCGATCTCACATCCGACCCCTTGGTTCTCTTGCCTGTACCTACGGCTACTTGCACCTCCCCCGGCTTCCTCTTTCTGATATGCTCCAGATCGATCTCCCTTTCCCTAGCCCGAGCAATCATATCCTCCAGCATCTTGTAGTTGGACCTGCTCACAAGCTCCTTGATGTCACTCCTCAGCATCTCGTGATATCGGGCCTTTTTCATTTCCTCGTCTGCGACATACTGCGGAACGAGAAGAGCCCTTTCCCTGAACTTGGCGGTGACTTCCGCCACTGTCTCTGTAGTCTGCTGCAAATCCTGAAACTCCCGTGCTAACTGCTGCACCTCAATAACTGGTGTAAACTCGGCCCTGAACCTAGCCGAGAAATTAGCCCATGTCATCGCGTCCAACGCGGCATCATCTCCAATAGTATGTCCAACCTCCTCACACTAGTCCCGTGCTTGGTCCTACAGAAGACAGGAGGCCAGTTGGACCTTGTCTCCCTCGGGACACCGGATCGTACGGAAAGCGTTGGCAACATTGGCCAACCACCTGCTGCTAGAAATGGGGTCCCTGGCCCCGTGGTAATCTGGAGCTCCACAAGCCCGGAATTCTCTAAATGTCAGTGTACGCGCCCCCACCTAAGCCATCATCTTAGTGTGGAAAGCCCCCAACTTCTCATCCAGAAGCTCTAAAATACCCTCCTTGACCGAACCAAAGATCACATGAGTATGGTTTAGAATACTGCGCGTAACCTCAGCTGATATCAACTCCCTCATCCGCTCCTCGAGCTGCTCGGCTCCTGATCCTGAGCCTGATCCCTCCCCGACACCTGATCCGCCCACTGGTCTCTCGCACAACGTCACCATGTTGAAAACATAACATAACAATCATCAGAATACACATCACTACCGAGGGATCACACACGCTACAAGTTCCCTGGTTTTCTCTCAGCCCTTCTTGAATCGAGTATAGATCCTCTGCTTTCAGTAGTATGGGCCCCTACTACCTTCTACCTCTATCCGTACTTTCCTCAAGGATGGCTTCGACTCCACCAAGTCCCTTTCTACTACTACTGCTCCCAGCACTACTCTCATCCTCGGCTCGCCCTAGGGTAACCTCCAACCCGAACCTAGTCCTCAGCTACTGAAGGCATCTTCATAATGCCAATTAGCCACTACCTAAATACCATCACATGTGACGAGGCTCAGATAATCCTTCGAGTAAAGGACTCTTCCCTACAATGGTTGGACTCAGACAAGAGTTGCACAATAGGGCCAAATCCAGCACTATGAGATTATTCAACCCTGGTCACATGTAACTTGAGGCATTCACCTAATGGCTAACTCCCATCACTCAGAATCCCCACAAAGCACAAAGCAAGTAGCATTCAGACAAAGGAAAATCTAACCACACATACATCCCGCAAGCAGGTAACACCTATCGCTAACCTCATCCTAGGCTTACCCTAGGGAAATCTCCGACCCACAAACTATCATAGAACATTTGGCCCATATACCACAACCCATGTTGTCCACATCCACCCTCGCTGTCGGCTGCCTTATGCATGCAAATTATACACAGAACATGATCTAATAGACTGTCGAATAATAGACTCTACCCTAAGTCCACAAAAAATAAGGTCAAATCAGCTATTCTAAGGCTATAATATCCTAACCGTATATATTTTTTGAAGCATACACATTGCAGTTACTAATAACAATTATCATTCTCATTCCAGCATGACATCCAATATCCTCATGGCTACACGTACCACACATCAGGCCAACCTATCGCTGACTACTCAGAACTATCATGCAAGTCTACCAGCTCATACAACATATAAAGGCATCCCCCCAGCCCTAACTAGCATGTGGTTCTCATAAGCATATCATATCTAAACAAACATATATGGGTAATTTGGGAGAGCTTACTTGAGCTTTGCTGATTGCATGCACCACACCCTTTTCTTCTTTTCCCAAAATTCTTATCTTTTTCTCAAAGTTCCTTTTTATAAAAATGATTTTCTTTGAAAATTTTCATACTAAGTCCTCAGTTTGAGTTCAGACACACCTAAGAGTGTATCTGAATCCCTCAAACCAAGGCTCTGGTACCAACTTGTAACATCCCAAAAATCATGACCAAAAATTTCGTTTTTAATTTAATAAACAAACCACAAGTGTCAACCATTCATACAAAACATATCACATCAGAGTATCATGTCCAAAACATTATTTTATTTTATCAGAGTAAAACATCCCAGGCTGAATAAACAATGGTGTGTGCCATGCAATCAGCTCGAGCTCTTCCCTCCGCTACCGGAAGTACCTGAAACCAAAACTGAAAACTGCAAGCACGAAGCTTAGTGAGTTCCCCAACATATCACATACCATGCATAATCTCATACTGCAAGCACTGGGCCACGCCCGCTACTTCGGCCCTCGCCCGCTACATCAGGCCCCGCCTGGCTTCGAGCCTCGCTCGGTCTATATATTTGTTTTTCTTAGGCCTCGCCTGTCTCTGGGCTCCGCCCGCTAAACACATACGAACATATAACCATAGCACATAACACATAGACTGAACATACCCGACTGTATTCTTGTCCTAAGGCCTTGCTTGTCTTGGGCCTCGCCCCTGTCCTGCTACTGGTGATCCTTGGAACCCCGTCCATGCTCCTGCTGATAGTGAGATACGGGCCCCCTCCCACACTCACCTTCCTCCTATCTCGGGCCTCGCCCCTACTCTGCTACTATTGAGATATAGAACCCCGTCCATACTCTGCTAGTGATGAGATACAGGACCTCGCCCACACTTGCCCCCTACCAGGCACATACAAGTATCACAAAGACAACAAGTATAGTCTAACTTGCAAGCATTCGTTGGGCACCCGCCCGACATCGGACCTTGATCCGGAATCACATACTAGCATACAGTACCTAGGGCTAACCCCCGGGGTCTTCCTACTTATAAACTACATGGGCCGACATTGTGTCCTTAGACCCATTCACACAGTGAGGAGACCCACCTTGCACTGCTGAACCCTTGCTGATATCCCTCTAGCTGCTATGAGACAATTCCCGAACTGTTGCTCCTTCGGCTCCCCGAGCTAACAACACCAAATATCACTTAGTCCAATATATTAATCCATCTTAGGGTAAAATGACCATTCTACCCCTAGTCCAACTTGGTCCATATCTAATGCCCAAAACCAAGGCCCAATACTAAGTAAGCTTCCCAAGCCCACTAGTAGCCCACTAATGGCCCAATTTGCCAAACTCGGCCCAATCCGTTTAATGGGCCTTACCCTAAGCCCAATTATATTCCTTGGCCCAAAATATCTGATTTATGATGGCTCGCTAAGGCCCAAATACTCAAACATGCCCCAATCTGCAACCCAATAATTCATGACCCAAACAGACAAAGTACGTGGGGCGTACATCTACGTACGCTAAGCATACATGCAAGATGGTGTGTACGCTTAGCGTAATACCTCTGTTAAGACCTTTTCCCAATAAGTGCTTAATACACCGTTCCAGAGGCTACAAACTCAGATCCAAGTCCTCTTCCACGTCTTAATCTGTAAAGTTGCTTACTTGATGGCTTGAAACCCATTAAATAAGCCCAAACTCAAAATGTGACAACCTACTTCCATGACAATGGTCCTATCTCTTGCATGGCTCCAAAAATACCATCAAGGTATCAACTTTCTGCTCTAGGGAGTCATTTAGCACCAAGGGTGGCAACCCCTGGCCTGGAAATCAGATTTAAGCTATAAAGCTTCCACCTTTGGACCAAAAACTACTCCATAACTAAACCACACTAGATCTAATCACCCTTAATTAAAGTTGTGAACTTTAAACCTCCAAAGAGTTCCAAAAGATGATGCTATCTCAGATCTACGAGCTCCAGCTTCCAAGGTTCCTCCTTACCAATCTTCTTCCTTACCTCTTCCAAGCTTACACCACCAAAATGAGCTTCTTGAAGTCAAAATCACTCAAGGATGAAGAGATGAGGAATTCTAAGGCTTCTCTAGGGTTGAGGGACAGATAAGGAGGCTAGGTTTTGGGCCATTGTGTTTGTTATATAGTGACATGCCCTAAAACTAGGGTTTTTGGACACTAAGCGTACGCTGGGTGTACCTCATGTACGTTTGGCGTACGCCAAAAAGCTACCGCGTCCACCTCCTTTCATACGATGGGCGTAACCCAGCTTACGTTGGGCATACCCACGCGCCTCCTACTTTCCATGCATGGCACTTCTTTGCTAACTTTTCCATTGAGGGACCATAATTGTTAACAACTTCAAAATGCTATAACTTCTTCTTCCTAAGTGATATGTTTCCGAAGAACTTTATATCCACGAAAAGGTGGCGAGAAGCCCTACGCTTCTAGCGACACACCCTGGCCCAAAACTTCTCGAATAAAACTCCGAACCCTTGAAAGGCCAAAACGCCCCTAGCCTTCGCCTCCGTAATCCATAAATGAATACTTTCAGAATAGGGTGTTACAATCTTCCCGGATTACCACCTGATAGACAAGTAGAGTTCCGAATAGACTTGTTACCAGGGACGACACCAATAGCAAAAGCATCCTACCGATTAGCATCGACGGAGATGAAGGAGCTTATGACGCAACTTTAGGAGTTGTTGGAAAACAGATTTATTCGACCTAGTTCATCACCCTGGGAGTTCAGGTGCTATTCGTGAAGAAGAAAAATGGAAGCATGCGAATGTGCATAGCTTATAGAGAACCGAACAAGGCAACAGTGAAGAAAAAGTACCCATTGCCAAGAATTGATGGCCTATTTGATCAGCTGCAAGGTTCGAGCTATTTCTCAAAGATCGATCTTAGGTTAGGATATCATCAACTGAAGATGAGAGAGTAGGATCTTGAGAAAACTTCATTCAGGTCAAGATATGGACACTACGAGTTCTTGGTTATGTCGTTTGGACTAACCAATGCTCCAACAACATTCATGGATTTGATAAATAGGGTTTGTAAACGATTCCTCGATAAATCCGTGATAGTGTTCATAGATGACATTCAGATTTACTCGAAAAGTCAAGAGGAGCATGGCAGACATTTGCGGGAAGTGTTAGAAGTATTGAAGAAGAAGAATTTGTATGCAAATTTCTCCAAATGTAATTTTTGGATCCGAGAAGACCAATTCTTGGGTCATGTGGTTAACCAAGAAGGGATAATGGTTGACCCAACAAAGATCAAAGTTCTGATGAACTGGGAACGACCGAAAAGTCCCAAGGAGATTCGAAGCTTTTTGGGATTAGTTGGATACTACCGAAGGTTTATCCAAGGATTTTCTTCAATAGCTGCTCCATTGACAACTTTGACCTACAAAGGAGCTACTTATACATGGAGTGAGAAGTACGAAGAAGCATTCGAGAAGCTAAAGAAGAAATTATGTGAAGCACCGATTCTTTCTCTACCTGATGGAGTTGAAGACTTCGCGGTCTATAGTGACGCATCTGGAGTCGGGTTGGGTTGTGTCCTGACCTAAAGAGAGAAGGTGATAGCATATGCATCTCGACAATCGAAGGAGCATGAAAAGAACTACCCCACTCATGATCTGGAGTTAGCAGCGGTAGTTTTTGCCTTGAAGATATGGAGGCATTACCTCTATGGCATGAAGTGTAAGCTTTTCACTGATCATAAGAGTCTCTAGTATCTCTTTAATCAGAAGGAATTGAACATGAGACAACTTCGCTGTCTAGAGTTACTCAAGGATTACGACTGTGAGATACTTTACCACCCTGGTAAAGAAAATGTTGTTGCTGATGCTCTCAGTCGGAAAGTCAAAATTGAAAGGAAAAGGCCAAGAGCGTTGAGAATAGAAGTTGTCTCGACGATTGTGGAAAGTATCAGGAAAGCTCAAGAAGAAGCTTCAGGAAAGGATGACCGAAAGGAAGAACATTTGGGCAAAACGTTAGTGTTCGGTACAAACAGTCAATGACTGAAGATATTCCAAGATCGGATTTGGGTACCTAAGATGGGAGGAATAAGAGATCTTTTTATGGAAGAAGCGCACAAGACCATGTACTTAATTCATCCCGGCAGCACAAAAATGTGTGGGGACCTAAAACCCTACTACTGGTGGCCGACGATGAAGCTCGATGTTTCAAAGTATGTGGTCGAGTGTGTAACCTGTGCAAGAGTTAAGGCACAACATCAAAAACCGTATGGGAGTTTAGAACCTTTACCTGTACCCATGGGTAGATGGGGAGACATCACCATGGATTTTGTGACTAAACTGCCCAGGACGAAGAACGGTCACGACGTGATTTGGGTAGTCGTAGATCGTTTCACCAAAAGTGCACACTTCATAGCAGCCATCGAAAGGTGGTCTATGGATAAGCTTGCAAATGCTTACGTGAAGGAAGTGGTAAGACTTCACGGCGTTCCTCTATCGATTGTATCGGATCGTGATAGTCGTTTCACGTCACGGTTTTGGAGAAGTCTACAAGAAGAATTGGGTACGAAGTTGTGTTTTGAGTACAACTTACCATCTGCAGACTGATGGTCAGAGCGAAAGAACGATGCAAACACTGGAAGATATGCTGAGAGCATGTACCCTAGAGTTCCAAGGTAACAGGGATGAGCACTTACCTTTGGTAGAATTTTCCTACAACAATAGTTTCCACTCGAGCATCAAGATGGTACCTTATCAAGCTTTGTACGGACAAAAGTGTCGTACGCCGTCTTGTTGGCTTGAGGCTGGGGAAAAGCAGTTAATGCGCCCCGAGATAGTTAATGAGACTGCTGAAAAGTTGAAAGTAATCAGGGAGAGGATGTTAGCAGCTCAGGATCGTCAGAAGAGTTATGCTGATAAGAAGAGACGACCGATGACATTCGAAGTTGGGGATTCAGTTTGGCTTAAAGTCTCAACGTGGAAGGGACTTATAAGATTTAGGAAACAAGGAAAGTTGAGTCCAAGGTTTATTGGACCGTTCAAAGTTCTTCAGAGAATTGGGAACCAAGCTTACAAGCTCGAATTACCCGAAGAACTAGATGGTATTCATAATACCTTCCATGTGTTTTATATGAGAAAGTTCATGGGAGAAGTTCCCAACATAATTCCAATCTCAGAGTTAAGGATGGATGAGAATAAGAGGCTAATCGAAGAGCCCGAGATAATTGTTGACCGTAAGACTAAGAAGTTACGACGCAAGATGGTCGATTTAGTGCTAGTCCGTTAAACATTCGAATGGGCCGAATCTCACCTGGGAAACAGAGAGTGACATGATGAGTCGCTATCCGCATCTGTTTGCTGATACATGATCCCAGGACGAAATCATCCTAAAGTTGAGAGAATTTTAATGCCCATGTTTCTGGGCTAAGCATTAGTATAGTGATGTAATAGTCAGGTCAACCATTGTAACCTATTTTGAAGTAATAAAGATGAATTATTTGAGTAATACATAAATTATGTGAATTTATGTGCTTATTACTTGTTTATAATGATATAAAAATAAAGGATAAAAATGCGCGTAAAAAATAAAGTGTTAGATAAACCCAATATCTATGAAGAAAGTTGTATTGGTCGTGACAAGGATTCCGGACGTATAAAGAACGCTGAAATCCGAGTTATAACGAAGAAGTTATGACTTGTCGAAGTTTCACGACAAAACCGGCACGACGTTGTGTGACGTAAATAGTGAATTTACGATAGAGGACTTTTGGCATTAGTAATCTATACCAAAGTTGTAGTATACATTAAACCGAGAGTGTGCATAAAAAGAACGCTCAAATTTGACTTCGTATGAGGAAGTTATGAATTTTCTAAGATTTGGCTTAGCAGTACACAACCCGAAACTCGAATTTTAGATCGAACGGTTTTTGGCCTACGTGACCTAAATGAGAATTGAAGATCTTATTAATAGGAACTCAACGGTAAAAAACAGATGAAAACGGAGTCCGTATGTAGAAGTTATGAATTTTACACGGACATTTAACAATATAATCTCCCCGTGCTGTTAAATTTAAGATTAGTCGAGAACTAGCCGACGAAATAATAATGAAAGTTGTAGATCTTATTTTTACCTATGTGTGGATTTAAAGAACGTCAAAAATGGAGCTCATATGTGAAAGTTACGGATTTTAAAAGTCAGAAGTGTGTTGTACGAAAATGGGTGACGTGACACAATATTGGCCATTGCTTTCTCCCCAAGTCTTGCCACCAGGTGGTGACATTTGGCACCAAGGTCAGCCATATTTCACCTTATAAATAGAACCTCTCTCACCCTCTTTTTCTTCACACCTTTCCCATTCTTTCTTCTTTCTACTCTCTCTCTAAACCTCCCAACCCCCCCCCCCCCCCCCTTGTCTGTACATATTAGTTGGAAAATATTGTTTAAACGTTTATATAATAATAATAATAATAATAATAATAATAATAATAATAATAATAATAAGACTAATAAATAGTCACGGTAAATATTACACTAAAATCTAGTGGTAATAATACTAGGTTTCGTCGAAGGAAATTATTTTTAAGAAGCGAAACGCCGTCTGAGTTCGGAATCACCACCTTTTCAGATGAGTGCATAGTCACTTTCATCTTACATACAGATATGAAGTATTTTATATAAATTACGTGTTATGTGTGCATATTATATTTATACTCGCTATCTATGTTGGATGAACGATTTTTATACATGTTTTAAATGATTTAAAATGTATATGTATTTTATATCTACAAAAATGTTGGGGTAAAACATGGATAGATGTAATAGACGATGTGTGATAAAATGATGAGAGGCCTCGATGTTGTTGTTGTTGATTCTATCATCTAGCGGAGTATGGATGACGACCACAGACTCTTCTAGACATTCTAGTGAAATACTACCAGGCTCGCAACCTGTAGGTGTTTGTGAACGATGTGTTCACCGGTGTACTCCATCCCCCTCATGGTTGCCTTAAGGACATTTATTGTTGAGGAATCCCCTTAGCAGTAGTGTCCATCTCGATGATGATCCTTAGGCTAGGTCTCTTATGATAGGTGTTTAGGGATGTAAAGTGAGGATAACGGGAACGGGTAATCGGGTTATTGTTGGTTGATGAAATTAAATAACTTATTTATTGTGGGTTGAAAACCCTATGTGCTCACCAGGCTTCCAAGTCTGACCCACTCAGTTTCATGTATTACAAGTAGTGGCGTTCGAGCATAGATGTGATGTTTTGAATGAGGGATTACGGATATAGGCCCGTAGATATAAATAAATGTAGTAAGGCTTATATTGTATTGTTTATGCTTTTGATCTGTATCGAACATGACATACCAAGGTTTTTAATGAAATACATTTCTACGAAAATGCTTTGATAAATCTTTATCATATTTTATTTTGGGAACAAATTCCACAACACTTTTATTTAAAATGTTACTCTGATTTTTAAACAAAGCATAAACAAAAATCGGTCTTTTCTGGCCGTGGAAATGGGGATGTCACACAAAACAATAATGCAAATAATTATTTAAAGGTATAATTATTTTACACTATGTATGTACTATGGAAAGACAATATTTCCACTTACAAACGGGTTTTCATTACACTATACGTAAACCTGTTGATACAATTTTGTGAGACATAGTGTAGAGACCCATTTTTCTAACGAACGATGAATGCGGAAGAAAGATATCTCTAGATTAGTCGTGTTTTTGGAAGTATGAACACGAAGAACATAATATGAGTTCATAAAAATAAACTAAGAACAAGAGAGAATAATCATAATATTGCATGAAGAACATGATGGGAGAGAAACTCTCCCTAGGTGGGGAGAACCCACCACTTTTTCTCTCTAGAATTACATTGTGAGAAAAGTAACTCTAACTAAGAAAAGTAAGAATGGCTAGCTTACTAAGGAAATAAATGACCAACTCTCCCTTTATATAGGAGGGAGAGTATTTACACCACAAAATACAATAAAGGGAAAATATAACCTAACTATCACTCATTATTTGTGGAGCATTTACATGCCCCAACATGCTCTCCCTAAATTCTTACAAATGATGAGAGATACAATAAGTGATACAAGGCTATACTATAGTAATCCAACTAGCAAGTGTGGTAATAAAATGAAATCAAGTGCTGAAATATATCTGAAACTCTGAAGTGTCTGTGAAGTCTGAAACTGGCCATGAATATCTGAAATGAAGGTCTTCGGCTTCAAAGCACAACCAATGAAGCAGAAAAAATAAGATCCAAATCTTCAAGCCAGTCATAATCACCCGAAGAAGGAGGTCACTATGAGCAAGTAGAAGATCCAATAAAAGAAACACTTCATCTTCAAAAGTTGTAAAAACATCTCGAGTTCTCGAATCATAATACACCAAATATTCTTCAAAGAATAACCTTCTAAAAATGTGAAGCATCCATAAAATGTAGTCCGGATAAAAATAATGTGAGTCCAAAAACATGGTCCAGCGATGCCAAAAATTTGATCCAAGGATCAAAAATAAGTGCCACGTCACATCGGCAAATAATCTTCGTCTTCAACATATCACAAATCTAAACTCGTGAAACCATAAGATCTGAACTAGATGCGAACACAAAATCATCCTGTGGTAGAGTCCGAATAATAAATAATCTGAATCGGAAAACATCGAGTAATGCCAAAATTTTGATTCGTGAAGACCAAAAATAAGTGCCACATCGCATCACTAAATAAATAATCGTCTTCAAAAGTCTTCAAGAATCCAAACTCAAACAATAATAACCAAATCCGGATGATATTCTCTCCATATTTTTGATAACCAATGACCGGATATCAAAAATCAACAAATCATCGAATGGAGAGTGTCGGATACCAAGAGCTAAGAGAATCTCTCCCTAGATGTATGAAGGGTCTCGATAAGAAACGAGAAAGAGTAAAATAAATACTTTTGAGGTCATGAGAAAGCGGGTGACATAGATGCTGAAATTGTGCTGAGAAATCTGTTGTGCCAAAAATATATCCAAATATCCAAACTGCGGTGCCGGGACACTTGAAGTAGTCTTCAATAGAGAATAAAGTCCACATGCTCAAGATACATGATTCGTCAACCAAACATCAAGAGCGCCAAGTCATAATATCCCATAAAGTGAAGAATGTGAAACAACTTTGTTGATCAATTGCCGTTGCGGTGCAAGCATCACAAAAAGATAATATGAAGTCTGACTGCGGTAGGAAAATTCTTCCAATAATAATAACCGGCATGAAGTAACCAATGTGACAATCCATGGGTAGGTTGTGGCAAAATTGGTGTTAAAAAAATTGGCTAAATAAAAAAAATTGGCTGAAAAAAAAATAATTGGCTAAAAAAAAAATGGCTGAAAAAAAATAATGTAGAATAAAATAATGTAGAAAAAAATATGAATTAAAAAAAAGTCTAGAAAAAAAGGGTTTAAAAAAAGGAAGGGGAGGAGGAAGAAGAAAGAAGGAAGAAGGAGGGGGGAGGAGGAGGAAGAAGGAAGAAAATAGGGGAGGAGGGAAGGGGGGCGAAGTCTGGAGGAGGGAGGAGATGCGAAGTCAGAAGGTTGGTTGCGGGTCTGATTGCGGATTAGAGGTATTGGCGGAGGTGTGGTTGCGGATGGTGGGTGCGGTGGAAGGGGATTTTTGGGTGCGGACGGGCTAGGGTGGCTGCGGTGCGAGGGAGCTGAAGCGGCTGTGGATGCGAGACTCGCTGGCGCGTTGCGGATTGAGTTAAGTTGCACATGCGAGCTGCGGTAGGGCGAGACAGCAGTCCAAGACCGCGATCAGGGAAGGAAAGGCTGCGGTTTTTGGCTGCTGACCTCGACTGCGGATAGAAGCTGAGAGGACCTCGGATCAAGGCTAAGAAGGGGTTGCGGGGAGGCTTCTAAGGTGACTCCGGTAGGCAGTTTTTGGCTGCGGTTCGGGGGTCCGAAAGGGGCTGAATAGGTGACAAAAAATGCTTTTTTTTTTCAAGAAAAATGGTACCGCAAAGGCCATTTATTCATATTTTAATAAATGAATCTTTTTATAAAGCATTTAAGTCAACAAGTGGGTCTTGTAAAGGCAAAAGGAGGAGTGTACAGGGGGTTTTTAGGGGACAAAAGGTGATGGGATTGGACTATGTCACATGGTTTTTGTCTTTTGAGGGAGTAAATAGTGGAGTACTCTTTACCCAAAAGAGTAACAAGGACAATATGTTTTATGTAAACAATACATTACGTCCAAACAATTCAAATTGAAGATCTACAACAACTAAAAATATGAGAATCAAGAGTTTCATACCTCACAATGATAAAGTTGCTGGAAGATAAAATCTCCAAAAAAAAAATGCTTTTCTCCACTTTCTTCAAGAATAATAAGCCCATAATTTTTGTGTCTTTTCATCCAGGAAAAAAAAACTTCCTGGAACAATATCTTCAACAATATGGAGACCGCAAAAATAATTTCTTCTCCCATTTTTTGTACACTTCTTCAACAGAAAAGTAATAAGAACATGAAGAACATCAATTTTTACAGCAATAATAGAACGATCAGCAACAACAACTTTTATTTTTGCTAAGATAGAATCACCCAAAAGATAGAAATAAAAAAGAACATCATAAAAAAAATTCCGGTTTGCAACCCGAATTTTTTTCTTGCAGAAACACGGAAAAATCACAAGATAATCACCGAACGGGAGTCGTTCCCTTGAACTAATCGTGAGATCTTCAAGGTACGGCTCTGATACCAATTGTAGAGACCCATTTTTCTAACGAACGGTGAATGCGGAAGAAAGATATCTCGAGATTAGTCGTGTTTTTGGAAGTATGAACATGAAGAACATAATATGAGCTCATAAAAAAGAAGTAAGAACAAGAGAGAATAATCATAATATTGCATGAAGAACATGGTGGGAGAGAAACTCTCCCTAGGTGGGGAGAACCCACCACTTTCTCTCTCTAGAATTACATTGTGAGAAAAGTTACTCTAACTAACAAAAATGAAAATGAGCTAGCTTACTAAGGAAATAAGTGACCAACTCTCCCTTTATATAGGAGGGAGAGTATTTACACCACAAAATACAATAAAGGGAAAATATAACCTAACTATCACTCATTATTTGTGGAGCATTTACATGCCCCAACACATAGTCTTCACCATACCTACCAGAATACACACTAAAGTTCTGAATTACAACCAGAATCTCGGTAAGAAAGCGTGACACTTGTGTATAAATCTATACGGGACTGACAATCCCGCACCTAAGCCGTTAGCTACAGCTAGACTGACAGGTCTGGGGGTGACAATTGTCTAACATTACGACGTCTGAAGAACGTCGCAGCAGGCTAACTACAGGTTTATCATGGTTGTAATAATTCACATGGGGTATTAACAATACATTTGGTTTAAAGGGCTAACATACGTTCAAATGGTTTTATACAAGAATAAAACTACATAACATTATTTTCAAGTACAAGAATACTTATATATTTTTGGTCTTAGGGTTTTTAAGACCACAACTCATTTTCAGAAAATATTGGATTTTCTAGAACCATACATTATCATTTTACAAGGAAAAGTTACAAAATTTTCACATACAAAACTCTTATGAACTCACCAACTTAATTGTTAACACTTTTTAAAACTACTTGTATTCTCAGGAAATCGTTAAGCAGGTAATCACAAGATTTTGAGAATGGGACGCTACGACGTCAAACTATTTACTTTTGCCATAATGTAATTGGTATTGAAATAAACATTATTTGGATACAATGTAATTTTCCCCAATTATAATTATGATGATTGTGTTGCTTTGATCACTATTATTCAATTTGTTGTGATATTGTTCATGAAAGTCATCCACCCCCGAGACGTTACCGCCATCTTGGTTTGGGGGTGTGACACACAGCAACAAAAATACTTTAATTTATCTTCTCCAACCACAATCCAAGAACAGAAACATGAGGGAAATAAGCAAGTGACTAACTTACATGGCAAAGATAGGTTGTAGGACAAAAAAACCTCAGACCATTTACCTTCGTTCATCGCCATAAGTTCCCTCACAAAAGTCATTATCATCAACTACCAATAAAAAACTCTGTAGTTTGCCTACCTGCTATCGCATCAACCAACCAAAAGCTCACAAAACTTGGTCAAAAAATAAGAAACAATGAGACTAGTCCTTTTTTATTTTTACTTTTTTTCTCCTTTGCTTTTTCTCATTGATTAACTAACACATACACCAAAGTATAAGAAATAATTTCATACTTGAATCAACTCCTTCTCATTAGTTTTCTATTCTGCCACTCACAACCCATTATTATAATTTAATACTCTATCAAACTTTATCAAGAAATATCAAAACATGTCACAATAAATTCACATATTTTATAGATGTTTGGAAACTTGATATTGAAAACGAAACATAAGATGGTCATCCCAAACAATCAAAAAGAAAAATGAGAGAAGACATCAAATAAGTCATGATAACAGTTGTTTATTGTTTCAATGGACAATATTTCAGTATTGATAAAAACATTAAGTGGCTTCAAAGGTTCAAAATGGAGTCGGTTTTTTTAAGGCATTCCATCGAACACTTTCTATGCATCTTTAAAAAGAGTGCTAATAAAACAGTTAAACTCGGTCTTTAAACCAAAACCAAAGCATCAAGATTAAAAAAAAAAAATCATGAAAGGATTTGTTCAAGGTAAAGTTATATACATTCAAACATATTTTTTCTTATATTCATATAGATAGAAGGTAAAATAAACCGAATAAATAGAAAGGTAAAAAAATCAAACCTTTTTAATTTGATTAGCAAAGAAATGACCTGCAATCAGTAGGAAGAAGAAGACATCTCAAGCAATATAGAAAATCGAAACATATAAGAACCCAAAATCGAAACGGAACTTAAAAATATATCAACATAGGGATAGAAAACGTAAGTCACTTTAGGGACCTTACCTGGTACTATCGAGTGATGTTGGTGCATGATGTGATGATTTTGGATGTGGGTATCAGTAGCAAAATTAGAAGAAAAATGGTAAAAAATAGGGGTTTATATTAAGATAGAGATGGAGATAGATGGTGAGCGGTGTAACGTTTTCCAGCAACAGATATAAACAAATATAGACAAAGAAGAGAGACCATAAGAGTTCAATAAAAACTTACTCTGGGTATTTCAGAATGAAGAATTAAACCACGAAAATTACTCTAGATTGTGTATAAAGCATCGACAATATGATGGAAGATATAGGTAAAGGTAGCCGATATACGTTCCTCAAACTTGGGATTTCAAATTTGAACTTCACTGACCGATTCAGTTGGCAGAAAGTGAGCAATACAGTTTCAAATTATCTATTAATAATCTTATCTTTTCCTCTTTGATAGCTAAGAATGTTTTCGTTCACATACATAGTACCACCTTCAAGAACGAATAAAAGAATAGATTAGTAGACATACTCCTAAAGCAATCGTAATTATTTATGTACAAAAACAGATTATGAGAAAAAAATCCAAATTCATGTTAGGAATATTGAAGAGAAAGAAAGTTTTAGTGAGAAATTTAGATTTTCAGCCATGGATTTTCATCTAGCTTTATCTTTCAGGTCTCATATTTCAATGTCTCCCATTTCAGAACCTGTAAACACACTGTTAGGATTTTCTTAGAATATATATATATATATATATATATATATATATATATATATATATATATATATATATATATATATATATAGAGAGAGAGAGAGACATGGACCGATCTTATATAGGGCTAGGGGGTTGTGGCCCCCCTGGTTTTTTTGGCAGAAATAGTCCCTATCTTTAATTTTATACATATTAGGCCCAAAAATCTAAAATTTTGACTATGAACCCCCCTGTTCACCAATTTTTATACCCCCCCTAAAGCAAAGATTGAAGCTCCGCTTATGGAGAAAGAGAGAGAGAGAGAGAGAGAGAGAGAGAGAGAGAGAGGAAGAGGAAAAAACAGGGTGGTGGTGATTCTTCACAGATCCAGATCTAAATCTACTATAATTATATATAACGTTTGTGTGCGTGTATAGCGGAGCAGTAACGAATGTTGGGGTGAAGAAGAGTAACGGCGATGACAGTGGAAGGTGCAACGACGACGATGAAGACTGCAACAGGAGAATTGTCGGCTTCTATTGTAACAACGTAAAATTTTCAATTTAATTTTTCATTTTTAAACCACAAAATGTATATCATATCAAAATCTCAAAATCATAACAACAGTGTTTTCAAACAAATCCCAAGATCTCTCTAACATAACTCCATCGGTGTGGGTGTGTACAAGTCAAGCCGTCGCCTTCCCACGGTCCTCGCTGGTACCTGAGACATCAAACATAACAACTGTAAGCATAATGCTTAGTGAGTTCCCCAAAATACCACATATCACAAGTACGCCACTCAAGGCTAAACCCGACCCTCCGGTCAAGATGTCTCAGCGGGACCCTCCAGTCCCGCAGCTCATCGGACCCTCCGGTCCAGTCATAGCTCATTGGGCCCACTGGCCCGGTCTGAATCGTTAGGCCCTCCGGCCCGGTCTACATAATCATACAACATACAAATAACACATAGCACGAAATCTCTAAGATAACACTTAATCTCATACATAGCACATAAGACCCTCTGGTCAACTCGAAATACCACTCAAGGTAATGTATAGTGAGAAGACTCACCTCGCGTATCTCGGTAACTCGTAAATCTCGTAACTACTAGTGCTCGATCTCCCGAGCTATCGTCCTCCTACAACACAAGCATAACTCTACTTAATACCACCTCGACTCTGACTGACTAACACTATAAAATCAAACTAGTCAACCCTGGTCAACGGTCAACGGTCAACGGTTGACCCGACTCGCCGAGTCTGGCGTGGGCTCGCCGAGTCCCTACAGGAACCCGATTCTCTCTGAATCTCTTCCAACTCACCGAGTCACTCACCCGACTCGGTTACTCAGTCCCTGGTCCGAAGTCTCTGAACAACCCGTACCAACTCGCCGAGTCTGGGATAGGACTCGACGAGTGCATTCCATGCACAACCTCAAACGACCTTCTAAGGTCAGATCCACTCTAGTAACTCATAGATCCAGTCCCCTTAAGCTTATTGACCACGTAAAGTCCGAGTCTTGGTGCTCATTAAGCATCAAATAGCTCATTAATGGAGGTTTAGCCTCGAATACATAGATCCCAATCTAAAACCTCCATGGATGCACATAAAGCTTGGGCAAGGAGGTGCTCTGGACCTCTATGGGTCTAGATTCAGAGCCATAACTCGCCAAGGGACCATGAGGATGCTAGATCTAGCCACAAATGGGTTCAAAAACCCTAAATCTATATGAACATCACAATAACAAAGAAGGATTCGAATGGTACCTCAGATGTGATGTCCTGGACCTTAGTTCTTCAAGAATCCACCCCTCTCTTGCTTCCTCTTGGCTAGATCTTCTCTTCCCTTGCTAGTCAACAACTCCAAGAATCAACAATGGCTCCTTCCCTCACTTGAATCACTCAAATGCTCTAGGGTTTCACTCTGGGGACTAATGAGCGCAAATGACGGCCATAAGGCCCTTTAAATAGGCCTCAAACCCGAGAAATTAGGGTTTCATTAAACAACGCAGACTCACCGAGTCCGGACATCAATCCGGGTGAAAACCCGCGTCTCAACTCGGCGAGTCTACGCACCAACTCGCCGAGTCCCTTCACAAAACTCAAAATAAGAACATTAATTAATATACCTGAAATCCCGGATGTTACATCTATGGTGGTCCCTGATCGTGCGATTCTCTGTCCACTGTCCCAAACTCATATATGATATTCAAAACTCAAAAAGAAGTACAAAATGAAACCCAAAATCACTAAATATTAAAGGAAACATACCTGTCTTAAATGGATTTGCCCTTAAAATCTTCGAGAAGGCAACATCGGCTGTAAGGGAGAAACAAAAAACTAAGTTGGCTGTGATGGATCGTTAGATCCAGGTTTTGCGGAGAAGACTGAGATGATATATAACGTGATCTAACCAATTCAATTGGTTTTGACCAATTCAATACGCAGAATTAGAGGGAATGATGGTTTAACTTGGACATGAATTTGTGACTGATCGATGGTGATGGCTGCGGTGGTGAGTGGTGTTGATGGTGGTGACTTGAAGGAGGGATGCTAAGGTTTTCTGAATCCTACCACAGGAAGATGGGAGATATAGGCGACGGGGAGCCGATGAATGGGCTTGGGGATTTGAATGAGTCTTCATGACCAAACTTTCCATATGTTACGCAAAAAATTATGGGGATGACTATTTGAATTAGTCTTCGTGACCAGTTCTTATCATTGACTTATATTTTGTTGACCAAATAAAATTCAATGCATAAAATTATTGTAAACAGTGCAATAAGGCTTGTACGACTTAAAATTCAACATTTGACTAAAAATGCTTTATAATATATATATATATATATATATATATATATATATATATATATATATATATATATATATATATATATATATATATATGCGCGCGCATGCGCACGTGTATTTATAATATAGTTAAAATGTAATTTTTTTTTTTTTTTTTTTGTTGTGACCGTTTCTCCCAAAATTCAAGCAAAAAAAAACAACTTTACCTCCAGTTGCCACGATAACGGAAAATACCTTACAGCCGTTATGGCGGTGTTTTTTGGGTATCAGATCACAATAACACGTGGACATTGCCCATACCAACCAAACAGTTTTAAAAACCATTCCAAAATCTTACGGCCCAAGTTCATTGCCAAAAAGGGCCATATGCTCTAACATAACCCAAACAAAGAAACCCACTTCAATATCTTTCAAAAAAATCTAAATGTATCTTTCCTTCACCGCCTTCATTGGCTCTGTAACTGTGACCACTATTGTTGAACTTTTAAACCCTTTCTTCTTCATCTCTAAAACCCTACTACCAGTTTCTAAATATGACTGGTTAATAACTTATTATTCTCCTTATACCATATCCAAATGGCAATTAGTCTAGCTTTCGGAACTTCGTGTCATCCCCATTTTCGCCTCAATTCATCTCTCCTTCGTCGCGTTTCCACTGTAATTTCCATATCTCCATTTACTCTGTTTTTTTTTCATTCCTTTTATTGAGTTTTGTATAAACATTACGTTTGTATGTGAAGGTTCGACTGAGTTCTATTGCAGCCATCAAAACAATTGACGAGCCAGATGGTTTCTCCACCGATTCCGTTAAAAAAGGCATGTCCAATTCTCGTCTGATATTAATCGATACGATCCTACTCTGATTCTGTGATTCATATATTTTCGAATTGAAGGTAGAAAAATGGCATCGGAGTGGAAAAGGTTGAGCTCGAAGGAACTTGGAATATCAGATTCGATGATTTCAAAGCCTACAAGGATAGTCCTAAATGGTCTCAAAAGAAAAGGTAAATCATTTCACAACTTGGAACAAATAAAAAAAATCAGTTTTGAGAATCAAAATGATTTGTTTTTGTGTAGGATTTGATGTTTACCTCGTTGGTGGTTGCGTACGCGATCTAATACTAAACCGCACACCAAAAGACTTTGATGTATTAACTACAGCAGAATTAAAAGAGGTGATGAAAACTTTTTCTAGGTGTGAGATTGTTGGGAGACGATTTCCTATTTGCCATGTGCATGTTGGTGATGATATTGTAGAGGTTTGTAGCTTTCTATTATTCATCGGATGCTCAATTTTCAAAAACATATGATAAGTAATACTATTTTGAATTTTGACTTATGTTTTATAGGTTTCTAGTTTTAGCACTTCAGCAAGAAATAGAAATCAGTCAATGGAATCTGATATAGCTTTTGAACGACATGAAGGATTTGAGGAGAAAGATTATACTCGTTGGAGGAATTGTATGCAACGGGATTTAACAATAAACGGGTTTCTTCTTTGGTTTCCATTGGTTCACTTCCATGAATCTTTTTGTTCTTTCCTTTTTTTTCAAAACTATTTTTTTTTTAAAATCCCGATAATGATATTTCTTTTTCTTGTTCCCATTTTTCAGATTGATGTTTGATCCATATGTGAATACAATTTATGACTATGTTGGAGGAATTGATGATATTAGAAAAGCTAAAGTATACTTTCTGTAAACTGTAAAGTCTCTTTAGGCTTTTTTTTTATGGTATTAATGTAATTTTGGTTTTAGGTGCGGACTATTCATCCTGCCAGCTTCTCATTGGTGGAAGATTGTGGTTAGTTTTTGAATTTTATTTTATTTTAATTCAAGCAATAAGCTTTATTAAATCTAAATCTTAAATAATAAGTATTCCCCTTTGTTGAAGCTCGTATACTACGTGCCATTAGAATCGCTGCTCGTTTAGGGTTTGGTTTTTCTAGAGATACCGCGCGTGCAATAAAACACCTTGCACCCTCTGTTCTTCCACTCGATAAGGTACAAAAATGAGAAGGGCATTTACGTCTTTTGTCCTACTTTTTCTGTGTAGGACAAAAAACTGCCTGTCTCAGTCCCAGGTCAAACATAGTACAAGACTTTCATGTTCCGACACTCTGGTCTTTTCTGTTCTGTCCTGTTTTGTTCTATGTGATATGGATATTAATTAATTAAAAAATTATGATATGGTTGGTTTATTTGTTAAAGGGGAGGCATCTTATGGAAGTGAATTACATGTTAGCATATGGTTCTGCAGAACCTTCATTAAGGTTATTATGGAGATTTGGTCTTTTAGAATTGCTCTTACCAATTCAGGTAACATTTTTGTCACTAATTTTTAATTAATTTATATGTATTTTGACACGCTCTTGTATTTTCAGGCTGCATATTTTGTTCGTGATGGTTTTAGGAGACGTGACAAGAAGACTAACATGCTCTTGGTATTTATTTATCAAGCTTTATAAAACCTATTCATAATATAAAAATTTTAATCTTTATATTTATTTAACTACTATTATTTAAACTGTAGTCATTGTTTTCAAACATGGATAAGCTCCTTGCACCGGATCGGCCATGTCATAGTAGTTTATGGTACGATGGAATGGAATGGAATCACAATGGGAATGGAATGACCGAATGAGCATATTCCATTCCGGTGTTTCCCTTTTTTTTCAATTACTGGATGCAAATACCAAACACTACCTAATCCATATGTTTACAGGGTGGCAATCTTGGCGTTCCACATGGCGTTATTAGATAAACCAAGGGACCCTTTGGTTGTTGCTGTATTTAGTCTTGCTGTACACAATGGAGGAGATATGAACGAAGCTGTTAGCATGGCTAAAAGGATTTCCAAACCACATGCTAAAGGAATCTACCATGAATTATCAGAGCCTCAAGATCTTGACCTAAAGACACTAAAAAAACAGGTTTTGGATCTTGGGGTGTTTGTTAGTAGAGCATTGTCTAACATGACTGATTCGTATTATGTCTCACAAGCAATGAGTGGCTACCCTAAAGCACCTTATTCTGATTTGGTAAGTGGTTGATTAGCTCTTTTTTAAAAAAGAAAATATATATTGAAAGTTGGTTTGATATTTATTTTATTACTTGTGCAGGTGTTTGTGTCTTTGCATTTGTATTTAAAGGGAGTGAAGATATTTGAGTGTGTTAATAAAGGTAAGGAGGTGGGGTTTGTGGGGAAGCAAGGTGGGAAGATTGATTATGAGTTGTTAGGTATGGGGAGTTTACAGGAAGTGAGGCATGTGTTTGCTAGGGTTGTGTTTGATACTGTATACCCATTAGACATTGGTTGTGGTTAAGGTCATAGGTGTAGTGTGTGATATTATATATCAATTCATGAAATTAAAGAATCTGTGGATTACAAGAAAATAGTTTTTAGAAAAAGTTGATTTGTTATATTATGTTTATTTATTTTTTAAGAAAACCCGGCCAAGGGAGTCTGTAACATTTGGTTGAATAACCGCGAATTTGGGTTTTTTTATGGGGATTGGTTCATTGTATTTTCATGTATTATAGTTGTTTTTAGGGTAATGACTAATGAGATTCTTAGAAATACTAATTTGACCAAGGTTGATATGAGTTGTATTTTTTGTGTTTTCGGATGAAAGGAAGAAAAGAGAAATTTACATTCCAGGCTTATATTCAAGATCCAATTTGTTCCATTAAAAAAAAACTTTGGAACATTTTTTTTTTTCCTTTCATCTTGGTACCATCCATTTTCTTCACTTCTCTGGTTAAGTGGGACTCTGAGAACTAAGCATACCAGTTAGCCGTATTAAGAATACTAGACGGGAAGATTTAAAAGGTTGACCTTTGAAAAAAATTTGGATGCTGTTAGTGAGTTTAGACACACATGGACGTCTGGGTCAAAGTCAATTTGTATGATTCTAAGGAAATGAAAATCAAAATTAGATTTTTTTTTTTTTTTTTTTTTGAAAAGGTGAGATTATGTTTATGGTAAAATGGTTTGGCAATTTGCATTTAGTTAGAAGGGGGTTAGGGATTTGAGAATAATTAATTGCAATTTGCAAATCTCGTTGTATACCCAAAACACCTTGGAAACACAAGCAAGATTGAAAAGAAAGCAAAACTGGAGAGGTTCTTTATGAGAATCAATCAATAATGATGAGGAGAACAATATTCTAAGACCAATAACGATGAGGAGAACAATATACTAAGACCAATGGATGTATTCACCATATTTTTCTTCTATCAACTCAGTCGTCGCATTATTTCCCCATTCTCTCCGCACTTAAAACCAAGGTTGTAAAACTCGCTATTCAGTACCTGCTCAACCGACTGGGGAGTAGCGAGTACTCTGGGAGTACTCGGATTCGGTAATTCATGTAGAAATAATTTAAGGAAAATTATATATGTCAAAATCATAAGTTAAAATCATAATTTGATTGAAATATATAACCAAAATTAGATATATGTGAATACATAAAAACTGAAATACACATAATTGTCTCACTACGTGGATAATTAATAAAAATTTAAGATATATATATATATATATATATATATATATATATATATATATATATATATATATATATATATATATATATATAGTAATAATCATATGTTTGTGTTAAATAATAAATCATTAAGTGCATTATACATATTAATCTTGAAATTCTTGATTTTTTTCTCCTTTTATGACAATTTTGACCATTTGACCGAGTTTGACCGAGTAGGCCCGAGTTGGACCGAGTTTGTCCGATTTTTGACAGAGTTTGACCGATTTTTGGTCGATTTTGACTAAATCCGAGTTTTTTGATCGAGTTGACATACTCGCCTCGGTGGAGGGCCGTTTCCGAGTACTCGGCCGAATAGGCCGAGTTTTGCAACACTGCTTAAAACTGTGTACCCGAGTCTTTTTTACGAAGAAAAGTGAAAGGAAGTGGAAATACATGAGAAAAAGTGTTTCCCAATTTTTTAATGGAACGGAGTTGAGAGAAGGGAAAATAAGATTATTGATCATTTTTCATCTTTATTTTTCTTTAAGATTAATGAACTATTACTCTTTCAAAATAATAATAATAATAATAATAATAATAATAATAATAATAATAATGAATTGTCACGTTCGTTTTATTTTTCATACATTTCATGTAACATTTATAGTCCATTGAACTCTAAATAGCTTTGTGGACTACCATTTATATAAAATAATTCAGAATGTGGCATTTTCTTTTCCCATTCAATAGTTCAATGCACATTCATTGAATGCCAACTTGACATTCCATCTCATTCAACTTAAAAGTTGTCTAAGAAGTGGTGCAAATATGATCGACGGTTAGGGATAATTCGAGGTAATTGTTAGTTTTCATGTTATTGGTTGGTATTTGAGAAACGCTACAATTTATGTTGAATCGGAGGATCATTGTTGCAAATCATATAATAAAGTTCAAGTACTTGTTGTAGATGTTTAGTTTTGTGATTTATGGATTTATATCTTGAAAATCAGAACAATAATCATGAAAACCGAGTTCAACGACAATTATTGAGTGAGATTAACTTGAATCTAGGATTTGCTTATGTATAGAATAGGTTAGAAACATGTTATCATATGATGTTAGTATATTTGATTCTATATCGAATTCATTCATTGTGTCAAGAAGAAAACCATATAGCTTTGACAAATCAGGAAACCAGAACACCTCAGAAAAATTTGTTTACCCGATTAGTTGGACACCTCATTAGATGATGGCCAAGATGAAGGGAGGATCAGAATACACCCTGTACAAAAAGGTTTGACCAAAAACCTTGAATAGGAAAGAAAAAAAAATCCCTAAATGACTACTAATGCTATATATCCATCAAAATTCGTTGAAAATATAGAATCACTCAATTTTGTCAGTTTGTCTGGTGGTTTTCTTTCGTATAGGAGGAGCACCACCTGTAGTAGGCCTACAAAGAAAAAAAAATTCTTTTTAAATACAATGTATATTGTATATTCTAATATTCCTATTGGAAATAAAGAAGAAAATTTTACTAATATAGTCTAAGGTTAGAAGAAATTTACAGGCCAACAAGAACTTTGAAAGCATCATAGATGCCCCATTGTGCTCCAGTAAGAGTTCCAATCATTAGAATACGAAGAGGAAGACCACGTGTGAAAAGACCAAACAACCCTATCTCCTTTACAGCCTGCACCAAAGTTTTAATAAATCATGCGTCTAAAAATAAATGTTTTTTTTTTTTAAATATTGTACAAGGATATATAAATGATGACTCACATTGCCAACAGTAGCTCCTTGTGAGTTATTAAGGAAAGAAACCAAATTATCAGCAGGGTGAGAAATAATAGCACAGAATACACCAGCAACATAACCACCAACAAAGCTTACTCCAAGCTGCAAGCTTTTGCTACATTGATCTTTGGGTATGGGAATTGCATGCTTGTATATCATCTCTACAATTGTCTCAAATGATGCAAACTTCATCATTGTATCTGAACATATTTACATTTTTGCCACTGTCAATTGTCAGTCAATTCTCCTTGGATCATGAATTCTATAATATTTTATCAACTTACATGGAATTTGTCGCCCCCAAAGAGGTACCAACCCCTTGTACAACCTGTTGAAGAATTTGCAGAAAATAAAATAAAAAAGGTTAAATAGAGAGAGTTAATTGGTCTAAAATTGGTTACAGTTTATGTTTATGATATGCTCCTACCCTGCAGTGCCTTCAGCATTGATGAACTTTGGGAAGCCATCTGAGAAACCCTTGGCAAATCCTGGATTTGTTTGGACACGAACCTTAACTGCTTCAAAAGGGCAAAGGGCAATATCGGCAATAAGTTCTGCAGAAGCAGAACCAGCGAGGTAGATCAAAGTTTTATACTTGGCTGCATTTTCTGGACCAGAAATGTCTGAGTAGGCTTTCTTGAAGAACTCATAAAACCCAAATTTGCAAGCACCTTGTACACTGTAACCTAGCAATGTTGGCACCCAGCCTGTAAAAAACCCTTTGATTCCTTGCTCCTTCAGTAATGTTCCAAAACCAGAAGATATGCTCTTGAATTTTGCAGGGTTAATCTGAACATTTGGATATATGTTATATGTATGCAATTTCAGGATACAAAACTGAATTGATAACGACCTAAGTGAGATTCTGATGTCCTGTTACTATTTCATCTTCTTGTTTTAGTATCCTGTAAGTGCCTGTAGCTTTCTGATCTTGCCATTAAAGAATGGCTTATCGAGGTTATCAAGAGCTATATTTAAATACTCTAAAACTTTGTTTATAATATTTGCTGTAATGCGCCTATCAAACTCAATATATAAAGCTGGAATGTGTTAATTATTAAATATACATTCCACTAGCAGATCAGAATTTCGTATAAGGCATGGCGAAATGAAAAACAAAACCTAATAACAAATCATAAACCTCACAAGTGATTAGCTAAATTGATGCGTATCGACGACGCATATACGTGTCTACTATTCTAAATCAGATTATGATCGTATTGAGCAATGTAAAAGGCACCTTCGAATAAGATTTTTGAAATCATCACATTCATAGATTCAACTAATAGTTTCTACTCATACACTAAACATTCATATGGACAAGAGATTGAGATAGAAACCGACCTGCATATTGCATTTGATAAGATCGAGCGGAGTGACCGCCATGTGAGTAAGTCCACAGCTAAAAATGCCGCCTATGCTACACGCTGCGTAATAAGCAGGCGAAAACATCTCCATACCTAACTCACTCGGAGGCGACAAAGACGAAGACGAATTCCGTCGTTTGGCAATCAAATGCTCAAATTCGATGAGATTCTTCGAAGATGACGAAGACGAGTAGAGGAACATCGGGATCACAGATTGCAGCGAATCATCCATTAGCACAATCGCGATTGTGCGTAGTGTTGCTCCTTGCAGATAGCTATGCTACACCTCTGTGAATGAAACTGGAAGCCTGAGAATGTTAGTGCGCATTCCAAGGGTTTTTCACGGTTTGTTGGTTTCTTGCCAGGGTTTATACTTTTGGGCTGTCACATTTCGAATTCGAATCAACGTTGATTCTTGCTATGAGCCTACAAGGTTACAACAATAAATCCATATAAATAAATTAATTGATTTATAAATTGTATTTTGTTTTTGTTTTTTTATGCTAAAACAGCTAAATGGATAATGTAATGGTCAGAGACTCGGAGGAGCCAAAGGTCAGTCATATATGTATTTAAGTAAAGCCTTATTATATTTCGAACTTTTTTTTTATTATTAATCAAATCATATTTAATTACTCAATCATATTCTACTCGTTATTTTAGTTTTTTGTTTTCATTTCATTTTGTAACTTTAGAAGTTTTTTTTTCCTTTTTCATATTTCTTTTATTTAAAACTCTTTTTCGCCTTTTCTTACTTTTCGAAATTATTATTCATCGTGATATTATCATGTATCTTAATAAAAATAGATTTATAATTTAGCAATGTCATTTATTATAATTTATTTTATTAATATTTTTGAAAAATAATAAAAACTAAAAATTATCCATTCCCCACTCCGCAGGAGACGCATACAAGGTATTGTTTAAAATGTTGATCCAAATTAAAAGATTTTATGTTATGGTGCGCTTGTTATCTAATGGTATTATGTAAATTTTGTTACATGTTATTTATTTATCTGTAGGGAGAGCAAACTTGCCGCAAACGAAAGTCTATGGACAAAACCTTCAAACATGGAAATATATGAAAGTTTACGGAGTTAAAAATGTCAATGTTCAAATTTGAGGGGATAAAAGTAGACATGAAAAAACCTGACATGACATGACATGAACTTGATATGAAATTAGCGGGATTGGGTAAGAGATTTAGACACATTTATGTAAACGGGTTGACACGACACAACATGATAATCAAACAACTAGGGTTATGGTCAAAACTTTCAACTCGAACATGACCCGTTTAATTATATATAATTTGTTATAAATTTCATATTTTTATAAATATTTTAAATATTATAGACTTGTAGTGATACAAACTCAATAATTAAAAGTAAAATTCAAACTTTCAAAGTGACTTAATTTTACTCCTCCTCACTGTCTATTTTATTTGCTCCCTAAATCTAATTCGTTCATTTTGTTTTCTAAACTTACTCTGATTTTTTTTCATTCCACCTCCCAACTTTAGCATTTCACTTTTTCATTTTTCCTCCCTGTTTCTTACTTTTCAACATTTAAAACGTTTCAACCTAACATCACACAACATATTTATAAGGTTTAAACCTTAACCTGAAACTCGACATAGAATCGACACGAAAATAAACATGTTGACATAACAAGACACAATAATTAAACGGGGTTAGGTTAGGGTCAAACCCTCTCAACCCGTTTAATATCTTGACACGACACGTTACGAACCCGAGACGACACGACACGACACGTTTGCCAGATCTAGATAAAAGTGATATTTTACAAAATAAATGTGTCGAAAGTGACATTCTACAAAGTATGGGTGGAAAGTGCCAACATACGAAAGTGTAAGAGTCAGTTTTATCAACAAAAGAAACTTTTGTGGCCAAAGTGTGAAACCACAAAACTATAGTCTAGGGACTAAATATGTCAAAAAATGAATTTTTGTGGCTAAATTATGAACTAGAAAATATACGTGGCCAAAATATGAAAACGTGAAATTACACTTTTGTTTTAATATATAGTATAATATAATGATTAATATTTTAATTCAATAAAATTGTATTTGTATTTTGTATATTTATAAGGACTTTTGTTTTAATATATAGTATAATATAATGGTTGATATTTTTAATATATAGTATAATATAATGGTTGATATTTTTAATTCAATAAAATTGTATTTGTATTTTATAACTAAATGCTCTAGTTCTCATCTTTGGAAAGCAATAGTAGTTGTGGATAATATGATCGACATACAAAAATACAAGAACCAACGAATATGCTGTAATCATCGACATACAAAAATACAAGACAAGTCCAAATTTTGGATAAAAAAATTAATGTTTATCATTAATATTTAAGACTTCATGTTAGAAATTTATAATTTTTTTTTGGAACCAACAAATATATTAATAAACCCCCGCCACCGACCGCCTAGCAAGTCACTAGACGGTAGAGGAAGAAACAGGACTGTAAGTACAAAATGCTTACATACATAATAAAGGAGAAATTGACCAATCAATCTATTTATAACAACATTTCAGACGTCTATGTTTGATCCAAACAAACACCTGAGACTTAATAGTATTAGCCACTTTGTTGGAGAAGCTCGTATATTTTTGAGAACTCTGTCGCACCTTGTCTTTCAATCCACCATAACGCCCCATAACAAATAGTAATTAAGTTGTTTTTTCGATCCTTATCCTTCCCAAGTGCAACCACTTAAGGATCCATGTCCAGACTGTTTTAGTTAACGGGCATGAAAGCAAAATATGGTCTGAATCCCCCTCATCTATTAGACAATAACTGCACAACACCGAGTCCATGTACATGCCTCTAATCTTAAGGGCACATAGCGATGGGATACACATCTGCATTGCTCTCCAAATAAAGCCTATAACTTTGATAGGAACCTCACAGATCCATTCCACCCGATCCACTATTATCTGGTTTGTAGGTTTATCAATTTCTCTCCCGAGGCCAGCTACCTGAAATTCACCATCATCTGTGATACCACATTTCCATCCGTCATTTAAGGTTCGTGGTTGAAAGGACTCAAGCAATGCCAAAGTATTGTGTAATTCTTCAAAGTTGATTTCAGAGGATGGTCGCGAGATCCAATCCCACGAGGGACCACCAAACTGAATTCTATCTTCAATCAGGCATCTCCTTTTCTTTTCTAGTTGATACAACCTTGGAAATGCATATTTTAGAGGTTCATCGCCCATCCAGTGGTCCACCCAGAATATAGTGTCGTCTCCTCTCCCAACATGCTTCGTAATCACACACTCCATACTAATTCTCCCATATTAGTCAAGTCATGTTGAATACTTGCAATCTTGTTCCATACACCAGAAATAGATTTGTTAGATATAATATTAGAGGGCCTAATACAAAGGTTATGGATTCCTTTAATAACACATACCCAATTTGCTGTCGGATTTGTTCTCAAACGCCGCCACCACTTGGTTAATAGGGAAATATTAAGAGCCCTAATCAATCCCACACCCAAACCTCCCATATTCTTTGGAGCAATAATTTTGTCCCACGAAACCTAATGTATTTTTTTTCCGTCCCCAGCCCCTTCCCATATGAATTTTCTCTTGATGCCTTGCAAAGTATTTAACACCCCGATAGGTGTAGCAAACAGCAACATGAAGAATGTTGGGAGATTTCCCTGCTTTAACTCTTGATCATTTATGTTGAATATACAATATTTCTAATGAAGATTGTCTCAAAATACATTGCTTCTAGCCTTCTACACACAATTATGTCTTCCTAAACTATTGTTATGGAAAGAGTTAAAGCAACTCATCATTTGTTTAACTAATACATTTTTGTTTCTGTTTTATGTTTATCCCTATACTAAAATAATCAAAATTTGGTTGTATGTTATTTTTATATTTGTCTATTTTTGTTTCTTGTGATTCTTAATCGTTATTGGATTGTAACATTTTGTAGTTTACTAGTTGTAAGTTGTTAATATATATAAAAAGACTTTTTTACTATTAATTCACACACTCCTAAATCTATTTTTCAATCTACACGTATGTTCCACTTTAAGTCCGAAACTCTACACAATATATAAACATTATCTGTAAGAGACGAGGTCATTAATGTATTTTCTCCTTTTTTGCTAAGGTTTTATAAACTTTTGTATGACAAATTGTATGAAAATTACCACAGTTTCTTGATTTTTCAGTATAATCCTTCATGGACTTTTATATAATTCAACCCAAAATTTTTCTATTAAAACCAACCCTACGGGTGATAGAAAGTTTAACATGTAAACTTATTCAATAAAACAATAAAATGTTATATAATTTAAACTCTGTATATTATTCTTTTATAATTTAATAAATAATAAAAAAATAAAAACTTTTCATTTTGATTACAATGTATTTAAAATAAAAATAAAGATTATGATAAAAATGGTTTCGTGGTGTAGTTGGTTATCACGTCAGTCTAACACACTGAAGGTCTCCGGTTCGAACCCGGGTGAAGCCACATATTTTATTTTCAAATATTTTTTGTTTTCAAAACGAGCACGTGACTCGTGAGTCATCATCCATGACTCACCAAAGTGATCCGCCACGTCAGCCAGCTGGTAAAGTAGATTCTGTATCTGGATTGGATAGGGTGCACCCCGTGTGGGTTAATTCACGCCACTCGTACCTCAAAACGATATCCATTAACTCACTTGACTGTCCATTACGACGTCGTAAAGTCGACCAGTCCTTTCTAACGCACACCCTAATCTCATAATCTCATAATCCCCACACAAAAAAACCAACGAAAACTCCCATTCACCTCGCAATGGCTGCTGTTCCGATCACTTGTGTTAAGTTCACGACTTCTTCCATGCACACCAATCAGGTCAACTCTTTGACTTCTTCTTCCCATTTCTACTTTCTAAAATACCAAAGTTCCATGTTTTAGTTTATTCACCATTATGGTATTGATGTAGGTGATTCAATATTCCGAAAGCCTGTAAAAAGTAGTACATTAATGTGTAATATCATCAATTCAATTTATAATATGGTTAGAGGTTATTGTGCTAATTATATATGCTTACTTAATTTTGGCTTGAAGCATTACAAAATGGTAATTAGATTGGTAGGTTCTTGAGGAATAAAGATATTGGGCTACACAATATTGGCTAAAAATGTCAAGGTGTGTGCTAAATTGATTTAAAAAGAATTATTTGAACACGTATATAATAGAACTCAATAAAAGAAACGATTATATATAACCCTTTATTATTCACTACTAATGTTTATTTAGCCGCCTATATATAAATCCTAATCTTAATTCTGAGTTGCGCCTTCTATTAATGTTCTCAAGTTTATTATGTAAATAAGATAAGATGTATATGTCTGTAGTCATATGTATTTATGCCTGTATGTAAAATTGTAAATAGAGAATGTAAAATTGGTGATTTCAGCAATGGATGCAAAGATTTAAAATTTAAGACGCATGCATTGCATTGGATTGAGTCATTGAGTTGATTTTTTGTCATCATATATAACTATTTTGTTAAATATGATTATAAAACTATATTAGTGCAATAATATATATTTTAATTTAGTGATTAAGGATGTACTTCAATAACTTTTTTATCAACATGGTACATTTTGACCATTTTTAATAATATTACCAACGACCCATATTAAGTAAATATGGCTGATCAAATCGCTCATTTATTATAGATACATAAATAAGCTGAAATGAACACTTAATTGTAACCTACTCACATTAATTTAATTTGTTGCTTCTCATAGATAATAGCCAAACCTTCGATACACAAGTTAGTCTCATTGGGTCGGGTCACAAGTGGTGTCCCTTGCTTGAGACTGAGAGCATCCCGTTTTCAAATCTCTTGTGCAGTAAGTAATTCTCTTTCCTATTTTGTTTATCAAAAATCAAATATATATGCAGGTGATTATGTTTATATCGGACTATTAAATAATTAATATTGATATTGGTAAATCATACAATTTGATAATATATAGGCAAAGCCAGAGACAGTGACCAAAGTTTGTGAAATTGTTAAGACGCAATTGGCTTTGTCAGCAGACTCTGTGGTTGAACCCGACTCTAAATTCTCAGCCCTTGGTGCCGATTCCCTTGATACGGTATATTTTCGTCATTGCTTAAATTTATTATTTCTACTAACCAACTTTATGACCAAACTCTTCAAAACAACGTGTTATTGTTCCGATTATTATTAGATACGGTTTGGTGAAAGTTGGATTTTGTCCAAGTTTTGATTTCCAGGACAATCTTTGTGGTTTTATTTTCTTGCAATTATCATTTCTTGGTCATTAAATCTGACCTCAGCTATTAGGTTTATTTATTTATTTATTTATTTATTATATATAAATATGATCAATTTGGCTGCTAGTTTCTTAATTTGCAAGAAAATAAAACAATAAGAACAATCCTTGCAAGAAAATCAATTTTTACATTGGACTGAAAAGCAAATTTCTCAAACCACAAGGACCATTTTCATAACTTACGCCTACTGTTATAGCTAATGGCTATAATGTTAATGCTTTGTAATAACTAATAAGACAATATAATACGCTTAGATAAAATTTTATATATTTGTTCTTGATTTGTGTTTTGCATGAACAAGATGCACAAAAATTATGACTAGATTACAAAATATATAATCGGATTGCAATCCAAGACTATGTATATAAGTTTATGTTTTTATTACTAGGTTACCTATTATAAGAACGTGATCTAAATGGGACCATGAATATTTGGATAAATGTAGGTTGAAATAGTGATGACATTAGAAGAAGAATTTGGCATCAGTGTTGAAGAGGAGAATTCCCAAAACATAACTACGGTTCAGGAAGCTGCTGACCTTATTGAGAAACTTGTTGAGAAGAAAAACGCAACGGCTTGAATGTTATCATCATTATAATTATGATTTCTTAGGTCACCCGATATATTAAACAATTCATTCATTTCAAGATTTTGTTTGGAATCGAGAAAAAAATCATAAGTATGATCAATTATTCGCTAGATTTTTGGATTTAATGAGACGTGTTTTTGGATCTATGGGAATGTTATGTTTTATGTATATGTGTTTTTGGATCGATGGAAATGTTATATTTTATGTATATTCTTGATAACCCTTTAATGGTCCATTTTCCTAGATTGTTCACGTTAGAAACTGATATAGATTGCTTAATTAATCAGAGATAGAATGATACTTAGGGTTTGATAGTTGTTGACTGGGTTAGAAGCCGACTGAGTTAGAAGTTCTGACTGGGTTAGCTTCTGACTGAAACTTGTTGTTTGATATTGCTTCTGACTGATCGTGCAAAATGACTATATTACCCTCATACAACATTTTTTTATAATAATTCCTTTATGATTTACCATTTAATTTATAACATTTTTTTTATAAATACTACATTTAGGATATTTTTTTTATAATAAGCAAAACATTGTCATCTCTTAGTCCTAATTTGAATAGAATATTCCAAAATAGAACAAATACATTCATAAGAGCAAACACCTTCCAAGTTCCAAGTTCCATGAATCAAAAATAAAACAGAATGCAATCTCATAACAAACAAAAAATTAAATTACATACCTGAGTTCTTGCATCTTCACGTTTAACTTGACAAATTATAGATATAGTTTTATTACTTGCACATTGTAGAGTTCTATCCTTACAACAAGATCAAACACTATTATCAAAATCATGTGAAGCTCTAGCATACAAACATGAAACTGTTGTAGATGCTGCATCTTTCAAATCATTTGGATTCATGTGAAGATCCTTTAAATTGGTTGTAGGAGCTCCCATGGAAGAATAATTTTTGTCCCTCTAGGAATTGAGAAATACAAATACCATTTAGGATCATAATCAAGCTGTTCATTAGAACTCACAAGACTATATTGTCTTATAAGATCATAATCAGTTTCTCCACATTACTAGTTAGATCCCCTTAAATCCAACTCATAAGAAATCAATGATTTGTGTTCTTGTAGCTGATTCAACATTAGAACATTAATTAATAAGCAACAACCGTAAAAAATAATAATCATAATTGAAATATTAAGCAACTTGAAGCAGGAAAACGATCCAGAACACTGAAAACATATATCAAAAACCTAAGAACCGATGACAGTGATCACTGATTGGGAATTCAAATGGAAAAGTTTCTTACCTTATGCAACAACTAGGGCTTTAGTGAGAGGAACAATACTAATCAACAATTAGGTCTTTGAACAATCGATATGGAAATCGTTTTGCAAAGATAAAGTGGAGACGAGAGACGAAACTAACAATGAAGGGGAGAGACGCCGGAGGATGAGGTTGACGACATCGATTACGATGGAGGATGAGGCCGACAGTTGAGGAGGAAGCAATGAAGCTTAAGAATTTCATTCGTTCATGACATTAGCGATGAAATAGAAGATGTGTTAAAGAGCACGCATGATTTGGGATAAGGGCAAACAAGAGATTTTTCTCAGTCAGCTGTATTTTTTGGTGGACCGAATCAACCATTATTTATGGACCGAGTTAGAAATATGGATCGGTTCAGATACAAATCAAACAGTCTGGATTGTATTTGATCAGACCGAGTCAGACAAAAACGTCTGACCGGACCAGGTAAGCATCAAATCAAACAGGCTCTTAGTGGAATTGGTATTGGAATTGGTCTACTGTCTCGGTAACGATATTTGAACTTTTGCAACAATTTCTTGACTTTCTACATGACTTCCATTCTTCGAATTATGTTAATAGATGGAGTGAAACTTAGATGCTCTAGACTCTTTTTCAATAGCGGAAGTTAGAAGATGTATGGATGAAGTCACTCTTCATGAGGGTAATATATTCAATATAAGGATTAATGTGGTGTGTGGTTATCCCATTCCGATCGGTCTTATGGAAGCTATGCTACTAAGCTTTAAGTTTAGAATATGTTAACACAATTAACCAAAATAACTCTTTGATTATTATGAGAAAATCACTCAAAACTCACAATGTTTACATTGTCTCTCAATGATCATAACTCGATCTAAAAACAATGTATATATAGACCTACATTCTACCAACTTGTAGAACAAGATTAGGACTCTAAAACCGACTTGCTTAAAATCCCATTCTTACTTGGTCTCCAAGTCCTACTTGACTTAGGATTCCAACAATCACTCCTGAATCTCTAAGTCCTTCTAGAGACATCTTCGATTCTGATCAAGCTCCACATTTCCTTGAACTTGGTTCGAGCTAGTGGTTTAGTAAGAATGTCTACCTTTTTTTATTCACCGGGAATGTACTCCACCTCTACTTGTTCGTTTTCAACACAATTACGAATGAAGTGAAACCTCATGTGAATGTGTTTACTCCTTCCATGAAAAACGAGATTCTTTGTTAGTTTGATAGCCGACTTGTTATCAACTCTTAAAACCACTTTCTCTTACACTTTGTTCATGATTTCTCCGAGCAAATCTTGAAGCCATATTGCTTGACATGCGGTCGCTGTGGCCGCCATGAACTCTGCCTCGCAAGATGATAAAGTAATGGTATCTTGGTTTGCGAACATCATGTTATCGGAGATGACCCGTAGTAGAAAATGTGACCGGTTGTGCTTTTTCCGTCATCCAGGTCAACATTGTGACTACTATCATTATAACCAATGAGTCGGTTTTGTCTAATTCTCTCGTACTTGATTCCGTATCCCGTTGTTCCTCGTAAGTACCTTAGAATATGTTTGATTGCACCGCCATGTGATTCTCTTGGACTTTGCATGTATCGGCTAACGACTCCAACCACGTATGTCATATCGGGTCTTGTTTGCAAGAGATATCTAAGGCATCCTACCGCCTTTCGATACTGTGTTGGGTCGATTTTGGGTTCATCTTTGGCCTTCCACAATTTATTTAGGGTCCATGGGAATGTGGGTCAGATTGTCATGTAAACCGGCTTCTTTTAGAATGCGTTGAGCATATGCTTCTTGGTTTATAGTGATCCCCGATTCTTCATGTTTAACTTCAATGCTAAGGTAGTAAGTTAATCTTCCAAGATCCGACATCTCAAAGTTCTTTGACATTTCCATCTTGAATCTTTTAATCAAGCTCAAACTTGTACCTTTGACAAATAAATTGTGAAATTCGAGTGATGTGAATTCTCCACCTCGATCTCTTCTAAAAATTTTCAAAGTCTTTCCCATTTCATTCTCCGCCAAAGCTTTGAATTTCTTGAAGTATGAAAACGCTTCACTCTTTTCTTTCATTAGATAATTCCACATGTATCGTGAGAAGTCATCAGTTAATGTGAAAATGTACTTGTTTCCTCCTATGGTAGTTGGAGTAATTGGTCCACATAAATCACCATGTACTGGATCTAATGGATGATTTGCTTTGTATGTCGTCATAGTCAGGAATGACTTTCTTATTTGCTTTCCCACCAAGCAAGATTCACATAATTGATTCTCATGATTAAAGCGTGATAACCCTTTGACTAGACCTTTCTTTGACATCAATTTCATTGACTCGAAATTAATGTGTCCAAGTCTTGCATGCCATCTCCACGTATTCTCACTTAGCTTTGAGTGAAGGCAATAGGGATTCCAATTGTTAATTTTATCTTATAGAGACGATTTGGACTTCTTTTAACCTTCATAAGAAAACAATTGTTTTCATCATGCATCGTTAGATAATTATCTTTCATCCGAATTTTGCATCCGACTTTTGTTGCTTGTCCAAGGTTAATGATGTTAGTCTTGAGAAACGGTATGTAATAGATCTCCGTCATCAATCGTTGTTATCCTTTCTTTCCTTGAAAGAGAATTGCACATTTTCCTTTAACCTTCACACAAGAGTTGTCTCCAAATTTTACCCGCCCAATTATTCCTTCATCGAGCTCGGAAAAGAACGAACAATTTCTCGTCATATGCTTACTTGCCCCGTTGTCAAGGTACCACACATCGTTTTCTTGTGATTTGTATCACGACAATACTACTTTTTCTTCATTTAAGAACACAGTTTCATGAAGAAATATTTTTTCATCATTATCTTCGTTATCAGTGAAATTTGCCTCTTGTAATTTTTGGATTCATTCGGGACATTGAGATGAAAAATGTCCTGGTTTGTCACATCTATAACAAATGATTTTGGAACGATCTTTCTTTTGTTTATCTTTTCCCGTCGTATCATTAGAAGAACGAGAATCATTGACACTAGAAGACCTTCCGTTTTGATATTCCTTTCCTTCGCCATTTGTTCCTTTCCATCGTCCCTTATTGTTATCTTGATTTTTCCGATTTTGTTGGTCCCTTTTAATGAACAACAATTCTGATTGCTTTCTATCTCTAGAATCATCATCATTCACTCATTCTTCATAGGCTTCAGTCTTCTAACCACATCTTCAAATCCCATGGCATTGAGATCTAATACTTGTTCAAGTGATGCAACAATATGTATGAAATTGGATCGAGGTAAGGTTTGAAGGAGTTTCTTTACAATCTTGGATTCTTCAATCGTTTCTCCTAGTGTTGCTGCTTTTGATGCTATTCCGGATAACTTTCCAATATAATCATCTATCGATTCGATGTCCAACATATTGAGCCTATCGTAATTTGACACGAGAGTTTGCAAACGGCTTCTTGAACACATGATGCTCCAACGTGCCTTGCCTTGATTGCATCCCAAAGCTTCTTGGTTGTATCTTGATCACCTATTTGAATGATCAAGCTCTCCGGAATTGATTAGTATAGCAAACCCATGGCCAAGTTTTTATCCTCAACATTTGTGGTGGTTCCCAGGTCAATTACTTCCCAAGCTTTGTGAATCCTTAGCACTACCTTCATCCTTATAGCCCAAACTGTGTAATTTGTAGCTATCAACATCGGGCAGTGAACGAAGGTTGCTCTAGTTAGTCAATATATTATTAGCCCGCTTGTTTATGGGCCCTTTTGTCTTTAGCCCAATAGGGTTTCTGTCTAGCTAGTATTTATATCTGCTTTGCTTTTTGTAGTCTTTATGCTTTTCTTCGAGAACCCTTGTAATTCCTCTTTATCATAATCATATGACAACATTATCATGGTATTAGAGCGGAGGTTCGATACGTTGTTAGAAGTCTCTATAGCAGTCATCGGTGGTGCGGATTCGTTATTGCTGTTGATTCGTTTTTTTTGATGTGTTGATTCGTTGCTGCTATTGATTCGTTACTGCTGTTGGTTCGTTGCTGCTGTTGATTTGTTATTACTATTGATTCATTGTTGCTGTTGGTTTGTAATTACTGTTGCTTCGTTATTCAATTGATTGCTTCCGCTGGTTTGTTACTCCTTTCATTCTCAGATTGTTATATTGTCATTGTGGTTATTTATTCACTATCAACATGACTGGAAAGGATGATTCCCTTCAGTCAATCAATACTCGTTTGGATGGAAAGAATTATACGTATTGGAGTTACGTTATGAAGAACTTCCTCCGTGGGAAGAATATGTGGGGCTATGTTACTGGGACTAAAGCTAAACCCTCAGTGCCTCAAACTGAGAATTTTGATCTGTTGCTTGATGCTTGGGAGACTGATAATTCCAAGGTCATTACTTGGATTAATAACTCTGTTACTCAGTCTATTGGTATGAAGTTGGCTAAATATGACACAAAAAAAGAAGTTTGGAATCACTTGGAGAGACTGTATACTCAGTCCAATTTTGCTAAGTAATATCAGTTAGAATATGATATTCGTGCCCTTCAACAGAATGACCAGGGTATTCTAGATTTCTATGCTGCTATGTCTGATTTGTGGGATCAATTGGCTCTTACTGAATCTAAGGAATTAAAAGATTTTGAGCCTTATCTTGCTAGGTGGGAAGAACAACGCTTGGTCCAGTTCTTGATGGCCCTGCGTTCTGATTTTGAAGGCCTACGTGGAACCATTCTTCATCGCTCTCCCCTTCCCTTAGTGGATTATGTTGTCCATGAGTTAATTGCAGAAGAGACTCGTACCAAGTCTCATGTGGATAAAGGATTTAAAGCAACCTCCACTCCTACTCCCGCTCCTGCTGTGCTTGCTGTTTCCTCTAACCAATCTCGACAACCGTCAAGGGTTGCTTATGATGAGTGTGCATTTTGCAAATAGAAAAATCATTGGAAAGCTCAGTGTCCATTGTTAGTCAACAAGGGTAAATCTGGTCAATCTCAGTCGGGGCAACAAAATAGGTTTGGTCAACAGAAGTTTCAGCCACGTTCCTCTGGTACTCCTCCATGGACCCTTCTCCCTCCACAGTTTGCTGCTGCTGTTCCACCAGTTGACACAGAATCTGTTGGACACATGCCACCATCTGCATTGGATCCCAAGGTGTTTAAGAGCTTCAGACAATATTTGGCTTCTAATCCCACTGCCATGTCAGCATCTATGTCTCATTCTGTTCCTTCCTCATCTGGTACTTCAGGTATTCCCTCATCTTTGTGGATTTTAGATTCTGGTGCAACTCATCATATGACTCCTCATTTTTCATCATTGACTTCTTTGTCGCAAGTGTTATCTATTTCTGTTAAGTCTGCTAGTGATACATCTATGCTAGTTGAGGGTGTTGGGTCTGTCTCTGTTTCTCATATCACTCTTCCTGATGTTTATTACATTCCCAAACTTACTTTGAACCTTGCCTCAGTAAGTAAATTATGTAAGTCTGGTAATTGGGTGTTCTTTTCTGATTCCGTCTGTGTTATACAGGATCCACACACCCATAAGGTGATTGGGATTGGCCGTAGGGTGAGGGAACTATATGTCTTGGAGGTCCTCAAAGTATCTGATGTTGTTGCTTCCAGCATTGATTTATCTTCTTTTCGTTTGAGTCCTTTGTCGTCTGAGTTTTATCTTTGGCATTCTCGTTTGGGACATGTGTATGTATCACATTTGAATTTTTTAGCATCTAGTTGTGTTTTGGGTCATTTAAACTCTTGTGATATTTCTGATTGTAGTGGTTACAAACTAGCAAAATTCTTTGCTTTACCCTTCAATAAAAGTATGTCTTGTTCTACTGCTCCTTTTGACATTATTCATTCTGATGTGTGGGGTCCTGCACCAGTATCCACAAAGGGTGGGTCAACCTATTATGTATCTTTTATAGATGATTATACTCGATATACATGGGTTTATCTTATGAAACGCAGATCTGATTTCTTTGATATTTACAACAATTTTAGAGTTCTTGTTAAAACTCAATATTCGGCTGTGATTAAGTGCTTCAGGTGTGACTTAGGGAGTGAATATAGCTCTAATGATTTCAGTCAGTTACTTGCTTCAAATGGTACCATACACCAGTCTTCGTGTACAGACACACCTCAGCAAAACAGTGTGGCAGAACGAAAACATCATCATATTATTGAGACTGCCCGCTCATTGCTTCTGTCTGTGCAGGTCCCTAGTGCCTTTTGGGGAGAAGCAGTCCTAACCGCTGTGTATGTGATTAATCATATCCCTACTTCAATGAATTCAAGAATATCTCCTTTTGAGAAGTTATATGGTCATCTACCAGACTACTCTTCCTTACGAGTTTTTGGATGTACTTGTTTTGTTCTTTGTCCTCATGTTGAAAGGAACAAGATGGGACCGAAATATGCTATTTGTGTATTTTTGGGGTATGGTATTGGTCAGAAAGGATATCGTTGCTATGATCCTGTGATTCAAAAGTTATATGTTTCCCGACACGTTACTTTTTTGGAACATATTCCTTTTTACTCGATTCCTACTACAACCCACAATGTAACGAAGTCCAATCTTCTGCGTATTGATCCTTTTAATGAATATATAGAGGCTCGAGATTCATCTATACCACATGATCCCTCAACTCATGACACACCCACTTCTTTAGAGGGTGCCTCGACTCCACCTGTTCCTGAGCCTGATCCTTCGATTATTGAAGTTGAGGATCCACCTCCACCACCACCCCTCAGGAGATCCTCTTGTCTTGTCGAGTCCACCAAGCTACCAGATTTTACTTACTCTACATATTCAGGACCATTTACTTAATTTATAGCAAGTGATGTGCACAAAAAGTACTCACTAATTTTAATATTTATAACCTAACAAACTTAACTAACTATGCACTTATAGACAGTGTACCTAGTCAGATTACAATATAGCTTGGGTAAGTCGGGTGTCGATCATAGGGAATGGTGTTCTAATTAATTTACTCACTATTAAATTAACCTAATTATTAACAAGTTTAAAGGGGTTTTATCTGATTTTGCAAGATCAGATGAACTTAAATTCAAATTCAATAATTAAAAACACACTCTTGTTTAGTTTGAATCCGCTTCTTCCTTATGGCTAACTAATGATTACGGATTATTAAGTTGGTTTTTAGTTGTATTAGTAATTTAGTTCTAACTTTACCAATAATTAACTAATTCATGTCAAACCATGTCTGTTCACACATAATTAAACACAGAACTAATTATGAATGTAAATATGCTATGTAATATTTGTAATATAAACGCAATTATGATCACAATACACGTTCTCTAGCACATCTAAGCTTTATTTATTCTAATTACTAACTAAGATTGGTCAATCCTAGCTCTAACAATTCAATGTTCACTAAATCATTAGGTAAACAAGTTCATGCAGTTTAATGGTCACTAAGCTACACAGAACATGCAATCAAGCAATTAGAAAAGCAAACAATAGCATGCTAGGTTATACAAATCAAACACAAGCAATTTTTACCAACTAAACTTAATCCATAAACATTGAACTATTCATAAGTTTGAAGCTTCATCTAGCTACACAAGAGTAGCTAGATTCAGCTGCTCATCATAGCAACTAAACCAACACAGCTAAAAGTAATAAAAGACATGTTCTTATTTAACTAAAATATAAACCTCTATTCTTTTTGGTGTTGAAAACCTTCTTCCAGAACCCTTCTTTCACTCTGAATCGTCTCCTGGAATTCTTTCCTTCAGCCAAAAGCTTCTTTCTTTCGTAATAATCAGAAGAACTTAAATAATCTCCAAAAACCCGCGCCACGTCGTGGCCAGCTTTGCCACGTCGTGGGCTTCAAGTAATCCGTATCCTCCAAGGAATCCTCCGCATCGCGATGTCTATCTTCTGGAAACCTCTTGCCACGTCGTGAATTCAGTATTTATCGTGGATTTATTCTTTTCTTGTCTTTCAAGCCTCCCATGTTCCACATATTGTCACTTTTGGTCCCTCCCTCCGAAAATCCTTTTAATTGACTGAAAATAACAATTTAAAGTCATAAGTACCATTATTCTAAACATATTATCAATTTATTAATAAAAATGTACTTAAATATTGCCTAAAAATAAGTATAAATATGGCAATATCAAAATACCCCACACTTAGGCTTTGCTTGCCCTAAAGCAAATTTAAACTTAACTTCTAATTACCAATACCACATAGAACAGTCCGACTCTAGCTCAGCCATTATGCCAAGACCTCAACGCATGCATTTGTGTCTAAAATTTTCCTAAAGTACCCCATACTTTAAATACTCACAATCTTCATAAACACTCGCCCACTTTTTCCGAACAATGCTCATTTTATGCAACCTTCCGAATCCATCCGCAGAAAACCTCCTTATCCTCAAGGTATTTTTAGTTGAGCAACCTAAGCATACATAATCTAAAATTATAATCATTGATACCACTATGGAGCTCTTTTGGAATTCTTCATTTCTTTGACATTTGATCTTTGATTTCTTTGAATTCACCACCTTATTTGATTTGATTTCTGGTATCTTCAACTTTTTGCATTTCTTGGAATTTTGATCTTTTGATCTTCACTTTAATTGCTCCAAAATTCTTCAAAATTTACTCGTAATTCTCTCTCTCTCTCTCTCTCTCTCTCTCTCTCTTTTTTTTTTTTTTTATATTACATGTACCTCACTTTTTTCACTCAAAACCTACATGCTTAAGCAGAGGCGCTCAACCTCAACCTTTATCGGTTAATGATAATAATTTTCCTGGATACATTTCAGGTTTAGGCTGCTAAACATATTGCATCCCTCAAACCAAGCGGGGTTATGTTTTTGTTCCATGATTTCACTAAAATAAGGGAGGCCACAAATGCACTATAACGTGTATTGGCTCAACTAAACATTTGAACTTTCATCGGATCATCCCACATAACACTAGCAATTATAATTCAAATTATTATTACTAGATTCAATTATTAAAAATTTCAATTTCCAAATTTTCAATTTTTACTATCAAATTCTATGACTATCTAGCAATTTACTTTTTCTACCCCTACCCCACACTTATTTCATACAATGCCCTCATTGTATACATAAAAATAAATCAAAATTAAAGAAAAGGGAGAAAAAGGAACGGACTCCCCTGGGATAGTGGCGTGAGCATCTCCAAAATTGTGGAAAACGTGCATCCAAAATATGGACCTCCAAAAATAGAAAGTCGGTGTAGAACTGGGTGAATATGTAAATAAACCACGAACATGACTCGAAACTTCAATTCTTCAAAGTGGGTGTTAGTAAGTAGAAATGTGGGCAATGATAAACTGGGACACGTCGTGGCAGGTAGTTGGCCACGTCGTGATATGAGATGAAAGCGCGAACACCAAGCTGCTTTATTTCTTCAAATTTCATGAGCGCCACGACATGATATGAGGAGTCCACGTCATGGAAACTGGACATCAACAGAAAATGCCTTATTTCTTTTATGCACCCTAGCAACTTGACCAATGGCTAAATGGTTTAAGACGCTTCTTCGTAAATATACTTCCCAACTGTAACCTCTCTCCTACTAACGTACCCCACACTTATCTTGAATTGTGGGTTCCAACTCACGACTCTAAGCTTCCTTGACTCGACTAGACACGACTCTAGAGTTAACCTTATATGCTCCTTAGAATTCCAGTGCTAATATGAAAAATGGAACAACCCAAAAGAAATAAAAGAGTAACATCATAGATCAAGAATGTTTTACATTACACACCAAATTCAAAAAAAAAACTAAAAACCACTAAAAAACAAAACAAACTAAAAAGAAAAGGAAATAAAATCAATCATCATCTTGGTCTTGCGCTCCACTTGGCCCTGCCCCATCATTTTGCGGACGCCATAGCTCCTCCCATGTAGGAAAATAAGGATACTGTGGTGGCATAGAAGGTGGTCGGGTCACACCCAAATGCGAATAAATACCCTCAGTAAGCTGGGTATGGTAAATGGCATGCCCCTGGAGATTATCCAAATAAGTTCCCACCCGACTCTGAAAAGGGTTGGTGGGAACTCCCTGCACATACTGTGAAGTAGCACGATCTCTTTCGACTTCACCTCTAGCTCGCACATTCCGACGTCGCGGTCTGGCTGATGGTTGCTGCCTTGGCTGCACCTCCTCTTGCTCGTCATCTCTCGGCGGTATAACAAAACGATCCCCGATATTCACCACCGCTCGCATAACTCTCAAGACTTGAATGGTCAACTCTGTGTCTGGGAATCGAGTAAGATTCCTCACAAAGTCATGGGTCAAAATATGATATGACCTAGCAAGGCGAGCAACCAAATGCCCCCCTATAATCGGGCTCCCGGGCCTAGAATTGGCCGTTTTCTTCCCGATGAACCTCACCAACATATAAGGTAAATCACAGCAAACTCCCGGGGTAATAAGAGTCCATAAATAAAACAAATTCTGAATGGGGACTTTATCACCATGATGCTTTTGATTTATTGAAAAAGTGATCAGGCGATGTAAAAATCGGAAAACAGGATTCCGAATTTGTGACTCACTAGAGTCACGAGTATTGTATTCATGGCTAGAAATGCCCCGCCAGAACTGAACATCCATAATACCGGGATTAAAATCCCGAACGCATCCAAGCAAGAACAGTATGAAAATCGGAGATTGAGTCTCCACTTCGGTATAAAGCCCCATACGCCAAGTGAATTCCCGAAGACTACACTCTCTATAAACACCACCCAAACGAAACACAAGTGCCCGCGTGTAGGTAAAATCAATAGTGCGTTCCTCGAAGCATACGGTAGAGAAAAACTCCACCGATAATTCCCGGTATACGGGTTCTTGAATGGCAAACAAATTCCTCCACCCGTGACAAGTGAAAGAAAATTGGTCCCCTTCGTATGTTTTCGACCAATAGCGTGCCAACTCAGCAACCATTCCCACTCCACCGAGCCATCCCCAATCGATAATTGGGGATATCACAAACTCCCTATTGTACAGCCATCCCAGCCGATTCTCGTAAGTAGTTAACAATGGTCGGGGAATATTTTGAGGAAACTGATATAAGGGATGTATACTTGCTACATCAATCGGGTTTTCCTCCTGTGGAATAGCTCGTCGTGGTCCCATTTCTGCATACAAAAGCAAACCAAAGCAGCAAACATCCAAAACATTAAAACAGATTAAACGTGTCTGCCAGAAGTCACGACGTGACCAGGCTACGCCACGTCGTGGGCCGCAGTCGCAAACAGCTTTTGGACCGGTCATTTTATATGCGATTTCTACCAAAATTAGTGCTTGGGGTTTGTTCCTATGGACATTTAAGGGACATGCAACCTAGAATCAACAACTAGTTTCAACCAATTTCGTGAATCACATAAACCCTAGCCATGAAAATTTAAAATTGGAAGAACTAACTACAAATAATGAGTAGAACACATACCAAGTAGATTAATTGGCAAGAACTTGCAAGGAAATTGGAAGTAGATTAAGAAATTGGCTGTGGGGTTTTGTTGTTCCCGTTCGTGCGGCAGTATCAAATGGAGAATGAGGATGTTGGTCAAAAGGTTTTAAGGAAATGGTCCTCCCTGAATTTTTAAAGGCCACGTTGTGGCTGGCTATGCCCACGTCGTGGACTTTAAATCTGTTTTCTAGTCCCGTGTTTTCATTTTTACCCACGACATGGCTGGTTATGCCCACGTCGTGGAAACTGCCTGATTGCAAAATTTTAATAAAATCTCACATTTTAACTAAATACTATGCATCTCATTCATTAATTAAAGTTCCCCACAACTAATTCTTTACTAATTATCAGTTATTGGATGATGAGTTGATATCTTTCCTAATTAAAAGCTAAAAAAATTTTAAAAAGAAAAGAAAATGCAAACCAAGCTCGGGTTGCCTCCCGAGAAGCGCTTCTTTTTCTTGGAGTCTTGAGCTGGACTCCGTGCCTTTTACGTTGAATCTTCTGAAGAGTCCACCATTAAGATCTTTTGTTCCTTGAGTCGCCTCTTGTAAGCTTGAACTCGCCTTTTATATGCCTTCTTTGAATTCTCCTTTTTAGCTTTTCCCTCTTCTTCAAGCTTGCGTTTTGTGCCCTTGGTTTGTTCCTTGCACTCTATAGCATCCTCCCCCTCTTTCACCACCGGCTTTGTCACTCTTGAAGTGACCTCCTCTTCATCACTTGTCATTTCTCATCCTCTTTGCTCACCCAAGAAGGCGGACTCTTGTAAGCTATGACTTCAATCAAATATGGAACAGATGCCCTCGGTTTTGATCTTTTGACTTGATGAACTACCTTGATCTCTTCTTCCATAAGCTTTTCCAGTTCTTCTAGTTCATTCTCTTCATTAATTGTGAACACCTCTTCTTTATCATCTTGAAAGTCATCTTGTATTCCAAAGACTTCTTGTTCATCTCCAACCCTCAAAGTGAGCTTAGACTCACGGATGTCAACAAGAGCTCCAGCAGTGTTAAGCAATGGACGACCAAGGATTATTGGAACATCGAGATCTTCCTTCATATCCAAAACTACAAAGTCTATTGGAAAAACAAAATTTCCAATTTTCACCAAAATATTCTCCACGATGCCCCGGGGTTGTGTCACCGAACGATTTGCCATGCGAATCTTCATTTTTGTAGCCTTCATCTTCTGAATCTCCAATTTTTGATAAAATAAGAAAGGCATCAAATTAATGCTAGCCCCAGAATCGGCTAAAGCATTAACCTTCATTTTATTTCTAAACTCACACGGAAGAGTGAGGCGTCCAGGATCCCCCATCTTTTCTTGTGTCTCTCCCAACACAACTTTTGAAGTTTGTTCACTTAGAATCACTTTAGACTGCTTCTTTAATTGCCTTCGAGTGTCTATCAAATCTTGCCGTAATTTCTGATTCTCGGGAGTTTCGGATAAGGACTCGACAAAGGGAGTATTAATTGGGATCCCCTTCACATGCTTTACAAACTCTAAATGCTCCTTCTCCGGTAGACTAAGTGCAACTCGGGTGGGAAATGGCAAAGGTGGCTGATAAGCTTGAACGGGCTCAAAGGATTTTTGATCAGACATGCGCCACGTCGTGGCCTGAGGAGTGCCACGTCGTGGCGAAGCTGGTTCAACAATTTTTCCACTTTCGAACTTTGACTTCTTGGGTTTTGGATCGGGCTGCTGTGGTTCTTCTTCCAATGCCTCCAGGAACTCAGAGATTGCATCTTCTTCAGTATCGATGGCCATTACGTTAGATTGGGTCTTTACTTCGGGATTCTTCGGGGACAATTTTTCATGAACTAGAGTGGCTAGTTGACCAAATTATACTTCAAGATTATGGATGGAGGCTTGCTGATTCTTTATCAAAGTTTGTTGTTCCATAATAGCAGAATCAGTGGCATCGTGTCTCTTTTCCGAAGCTTCCATAAACTTCAACAAAATGGTCTCTAGGTCGGGTTTCTTCTCGGCTGGCGGCTGCTCCTTCTGATAAAAGCCTCGACCTGTCTGCCTATACTTCTCTTCTTTTTGCTTCTTATACACTTCATATGGCAGCCACTCCTTCTTTGGTTTCCTCCAGTCCTCATCAAATTTATCCCCACTAGAGTAGCACACTTGAGCTTTTCTGTTCCCAAACTCATCTACATTGTAATCATTGGTCAAGTGTGGACCACTGCATCTCTCGCAACCCACTCTTATGGCATGTATTGACTGGTCCATTTGTGTTATCCTTCGATCTATATTATTCAGCATGGCCATTACAGCTGCTATTTCTTCAGTTTGGGCCCCTCCTCCGCCTTTGATTCCATCTTGCCTGGGGTTGTGGTATTCGCGAGAGTGATTCACGAATTCTTTAATTAGCTCCTTGACCTCCCTTGGATTTTTCTTTGTCAAAGGTCCTTGAGAATCAAGGAGTTGTCTTGTCATAACGTTGACCCCATCATAAAAGATTGACATCTCTTGCTACACATTCAGATCATGCTGAGGGCAATTTCTGAGCAAGCCCTTGTACCGCTCCCATGCTTCGTATAATGACTCCCCCGGCTGTTGCTCAAAGTTGGCTATTGCCTTCTTGAGTTTGGCTATCTTGGATGGCGGGCAAAACTGGTCCAGGAATTGCTCACGCATTTGTCTTGTCATAACTGTCCACGTCGTGGACTCTGTGGCTGACAGAAAAAAATTTTATTTTGCTGAAAAATTAACTTTTTGTGGTTTTTACGCCACAAGAAGGATCGAATAATTTAATGCAAATAAATAAGCTAAAAACTAAGCCGTTCCCCGGCAACAGCGCCAAAAACTTGGTGTGCACAAAAAGTACTCACTAATTTTAATATTTATAACCTAACAAACTTAACTAACTATGCACTTATAGGCAGTGTACCTAGTCAGATTACAGTATAGCTTGGGTAAGTCGGGTGTCGATCACAGGGAACGGTGTTCTAATTAATTTACTCATTATTAAATTAACCTAATTATTAACAAGTTTAAAGGGGTTTTATCTGATTTTGCAAGATCAGATGAACTTAAATTCAAATTCAATAATTAAAAACACACTCTTGTTTAGTTTGAATCCGCTTCTTCCTTATGGCTAACTAATGATTACGGATTATTAAGTTGGTTTTTAGTTGTATTAGTAATTTAGTTCTAACTTTACCAATAATTAACTAATTCATGTCAAACCATGTCTGTTCACACATAATTAAACACAGAACTAATTATGAATGTAAATATGCTATGTAATATTTGTAATATAAACGCAATTATGATCACAATACACGTTCTCTAGCACATCTAAGCTTTATTTATTCTAATTACTAACTAAGATTGGTCAATCCTAGCTCTAACAATTCAATGTTCACTAAATCATTAGGTAAACAAGTTCATGCAGTTTAATGGTCACTAAGCTACACAGAACATGCAATCAAGCAATTAGAAAAGCAAACAATAGCATGCTAGGTTATACAAATCAAACACAAGCAATTTTTACCAACTAAACTTAATCCATAAACATTGAACTATTCATAAGTTTGAAGCTTCATCTAGCTACACAAGAGTAGCTAGATTCAGCTGCTCATCATAGCAACTAAACCAACACAGCTAAAAGTAATAAAAGACATGTTCTTATTTAACTAAAATATAAACCTCTATTCTTTTTGGTGTTGAAAACCTTCTTCCAGAACCCTTCTTTCACTCTGAATCGTCTCCTGGAATTCTTTCCTTCAGCCAAAAGCTTCTTTCTTTCGTAATAATCAGAAGAACTTAAATAATCTCCAAAAACCCGCGCCACGTCGTGGCCAGCTTTGCCACGTCGTGGGCTTCAAGTAATCCGTATCCTCCAAGGAATCCTCCGCATCGCGATGTCTATCTTCTGGAAACCTCTTGCCACGTCGTGAATTCAGTATTTATCGTGGATTTATTCTTTTCTTGTCTTTCAAGCCTCCCATGTTCCACATATTGTCACTTTTGGTCCCTCCCTCCGAAAATCCTTTTAATTGACTGAAAATAACAATTTAAAGTCATAAGTACCATTATTTATTAATAAAAATGTACTTAAATATTGCCTAAAAATAAGTATAAATATGGCAGTATCAGCAAGCATCCATCACATGTCTGAACCTGAATCATATAGAGAAGCTGTTTCAGATCCTCTTTGGCAGAATGCTATGGCTGAAGAACTCACTGCTCTTCATCAGACTCATACATGGGATTTGGTTTCTCTTCCTCCTGGGAAACATACGATAGGTTGTCGTTGGGTGTACAAGATAAAAACAAGAGCTGATGGTTCTGTTGAACGATACAAGGCTAGACTTGTAGCAAAAGGGTATTCCCAATAGTATGGTTTTGACTACAAGGATACATTTGCCCCAGTTGCAAACATGACGACAGTTGATACTATGATTGTAGTTGCATTCGTCCGACAGTGGAAGATCTTTCAGATGGATGTCAAGAATGCTTTTTTGAATGGTGACCTTCATGAAGAGGTTTATATGACCCCTCCTCCAGGAATTCAGCATCGACCGAGTGAGGTTTGTCGGCTTCGCAAAGCTTTGTATGGGCTCAAGCGATCCCCTCGTGCTTGGTTTGAGAAATTCTCCACAGTGATTACCTCTCTTGGATTTGTCCAGAGTAATCACGATTTTGCTCTTTTTGTTAGATGCTCGAGTGCAGGACGGATTCTTTTGTCCTTATATGTGGATGACATGATTATTACAGGTAATGGCCATGGTGGCATTGAGTCTTTGAAGGTTGACCTACTCGTCGATTTGCTATGAAGGATTTGGGCTTGTTGCGTTATTTCTTGGGTATTGAGGTTGCTCAGTCTAAGAAAGGGTACCTTCTTTCCCAAACTATATATATATATATATATATATATATATATATATATATATATATATATATATATATATGTCAGACTTGTTTACACGGGCGGGACTTTCTGACAATCAGACTGTTGATACTCCTCTTGAAACCAATGCATGATATTCTCCTACTGATGTTGTTCCTTTGTCGGATCCGAATCTTTATCGCATTGTGGTGGGAAGTTTGGTTTATCTCACAGTTACGCGTCCAGATATTGCTCATGCTATTCATGTTGTCAGTCAGTTTGTTATTGCTCCTACCTCTGTTCATTGGGGAGCTGTTCTTCGTATCCTGAGATATCTTCGTGGCACTCAGTTTCAGACTCTCTTGTTTCCCTCGGCGTCTTCTCTTGAGTTACGTGCCTATAGTGATGCTGATTGGGATGGTGATCGTCATGATCGTAAGTCCACCACTGGATTTTGTGTATTTCTTGGAGAGTCTCTTATTTCATGGAAGAGCAAGAAACATGATGTTATCTCTAGATCTTCCACAGAGGCTGAATATCGTGCTATGGCTGTAACTACATGTGAGATTATTTGGTTATGGTGGCTGCTTACGGATATGGGAGTTTACATTTCTTCATTTACTCCCTTGCATTGTGATAATAAAAGTGCGATACAAATTGCGAAGAATTCTGTCTTTCATGAGCGGACGAAGCACATTGAGATTGATTGTCATTTTACCCATCATCACCTGCAGCTTGGGACCATTTCGCTTCCATTTGTTTCATCAACCTTGTAGCTTGCAAATATTTTTATGAAGGCTTTATCGGCTTCTCAGTTTCGATTCTTATGTGACAAACTCTCAATGCTAATTGTTGCGGCATTGTGAGTTTGAGGGGGGATGTTAGTGTATATATTATTAGCCCGCTTGTTTATGGGCCATTTTGTCTTTAGCTAATTAGGGTTTCTGTCTAGCTAGTATTTATATCTGCTTTGCTTTTTGTAGTCTTTATGCTTTTCTTCGAGAATCCATGTAATTCCTCTTTATCATAATCATATGACAACGTTATCAGCTCCGATTTCCTTTGATGGTGCCGAGTTTGAGGACTCACCCGACATGGTGATTGCTCAAATCAAAAGAAAAACTCGAAATCAGAGAAGGTTGATAAACTAGGAAGTTACTATTCGCGATTTTACTATTCACAGTGTGAACATTGTTCTCGTCTTGAACACAAACAAACAAACGATTAAGTATAAAGACGATTAAGAATCAATTGCAAATCAATCATGAATTGATTGTGAACTTGATGAACAAAAGCGTAGATGACTGACCCTTATCAGTCGATGATGTCGTGATCCTTATCTGTCAATGATTTTGTGATCTTTATTAGTCGATGATATCGTGATTTAATCAAGGCGAGAAGGTATTCATACCTATTTGTTGACAACAACCTTTTGACCGCTTGTTCTATCGCTTGATCTCTTTGTTTATACGTTAAAAAAACAAGCAATGATCAAAGAATAATTGTTTGATCGGCAATCTCAAATCGATTCCAACTAAAAAACCTTGATCATATATTGTTTGACCAAAATCTGATGACTGGATTCAGGTGTATCGATCTTACACCTTTTGTCGATTAAAATCAAGTGGCTGTCGACAAAAACCTTATGACTCCTTGTTGCAGTCAAATGAAGAGTTCAGTGGCGGAGCCAGGGTCAACGTTAAGGGGTATCCTGAACCAATGGGTTCGGTTTCTCGGTTTTTTAGTTTTCCAAACTCAGTTTCGGGTTTAAACCCAAACCCATTTAAATGTTTAACTTGTTGAGAATTGAGAATCTCGTGTTGCTTATATAACAAATGTATAGGGGCTATGTTTCATTTTATGGCCGATGTGAGACAATTTTAGAATTATAAGAAATAAGAAAGAAGTTGAAGGGATATATGATAGAAACTGATAAACAAAAAAATTTAACATATGTGAAGCCCAAGATTCGAACTTCCAACCTCCAGAAAAACACCAATGCTGTCATAACCAACTGAACCAACTAGAGCTTTTGTTATTTTTTCGCAAAATACATTTATATTAAGGAACGCAAAATAAACAAATTTTATCAGAAAAATTTATACTATTAATTTTTTTTTGAGGGGCATCCCGGGATACCCCGGGATCCAATGTAGATCCGCCAGTGGAAGAGTTTCACCTGATGATACATACGCTTTGATACCAATTCAAGTTCAGAATATGTAAACACAATTAACCAAAATAACTCTTTGATTATTATGAGAAAATCACTCAAAACTCACAATATTTACAACGTCTCTCAATGATCATAACTCGATCTAAAAACAATATATATATAGATCTACATTCTACCGACTTGTAGAACAAGATTATGAATCTAAAACCGACTTGCTTAAAATCCCATTCTTTCTTGGTCTTCAAGTCCTACTTGACTTAGGATTCTAACAAAGCTTCATTGTGATATGATAAATTTGATACCGTATGATATCGTTTTGTTCTACCACATCAACCAGGGTTTTTAGTAGTTTTGGTTCACTGGTTCAGTCAGTTTTTTGAAAAACCCCACCGGTTCATTCTGAATGAAAAAATAGACAAGAAACCGGTCATATTTGACCCACTCTTTTCATTGGTTCACGCTTTCACGGTCAAACCGGTTTGACTGACTGAGTTTTAAAATATTGGAGAAGAGAAAGAGATATCAAGGGGAGGGTGGAGCCCAATTATATAATTATATAGTATGTACCTTATAAATTTATAATGACAATTAAATAATAAAAATGAAATTGATAAGGGTAAAAGAGTATTTTTCAGATTAGCAATGCGCACCAAATAAAATTTTAGGGACCAACCAAAAGGAAAAAAGAGATATGGATACCAAGACCACAAGGACCATTAATGAAGCAAAGGAAAAAAAGAGTTATGGATACGAAAACTAACCAAAACCACAAGGACCATTAATGTAATTTAACATCAGTCGACATGATTCAAATGAGTCATTGATCGACAACATGCTTTCACCAATGTACACCACTCATCCATGCAATCGACATGCATTAACCCATAGGACCATTACGACATCGTAAAGTGAATCCTTTGTAAAAGCCACCCTATTTATTAATCTCATGATTCCCCCATAAAACAACCATCGAAACTTCTCCTCCTTCAATCTTCACCCACACATACAGACACACTCCTGCTAGCTGTCCTTCACCTCTTAAATCTCAATGGCTGCTCTTCCAATGACTTGTGTTAGATTGACGACTTCCATAAACACCAATCAGGTCAGGCCTTTAACTTCTTTTTTATTATGACATTCCAGAATTATAATTTACATCTTGTTTTTATTTACCATTATTTGCATTAATAATGTACGTTTCTTATTCATATTCCAAAAAAATGTAGTAGTAAACAGATTAAATGTGACATTTTATCCAAAATACCAGTGTAGCTTAATAGTAATTCTTAAATCAACTTAAAATCATGCTTGTATAACACTAAGAATTCAATATTCTAGTTTAAAAATACAACTTGTCACAGAATTTGAGTGTTATACAACACGGTATAGATGTTGCTATTTTAGGGGCCAAATATCTAATCCTTGAGGTTGTAAGGATTTTTTTGCCATGATTTTAAACTGATTTACAGGTTATTATATATGTTAATTGATATATTACGTTGGGCTCAAGATATTACAAATAGTAATTAACCAGATAGATCGTACTTCTTTTAGATGTACTTTCTGATTACGTTTTAATAGAATTACTTGAAGACCTATACAAATTTCCATGAAAGACCACTTATACCCCATTTATGCACCACTAATGTCGTTGATTTAACATATTAAATATAAGTACCAAAACTATATTTTTGAAATAGCATTATTTTTAATACAACGATTTAAGATATATTTATTAATTTTTTTTGCGATATATATATATATATATATATATATATATATATCATTTCAATCAAAAGTAGAATAATTAGAAATTGGCACCTCTAACTTACTCATATTTTTTTTTCTTTACAGATGGCAGGGAAAGTCTCGACACCGAAGTTGGTCCATGTGGGACGGGCCACAACCGATTTCCCTTGCCTCAGAACATCCCGCTTTCAGACCTCTTGCTTAGTAAATTCCTTTTCTATTTTATTTTTTTAAATCTTCACCTATTCATATTTGTGTTTATTTATGTTTGACTAAGTAATATTTGTACATCATATAATTGGGTAGCTAGGCAAAGCCAAATACTGTGCATAAAGTTCACGAAATTGTTGAGACTCAATTGGGATATGTGTATTTTGTCATGTTTGGTTATATTTTTGAATAATAAAGGAAGCAATTAAGGTTATTAAGAAACTCAAGTTAAATAATAAACAAGTGTAAAAAAATTAGAAACTTTGTTATAAAATAAAGTTTATAAACATTATATTGGTACAATGGTACATCATATTTAATGTCAGTTGCACAAAGCATTACAAACTAACGTAATATTGATACATCATATATTTGTTTTCTAATTGGTTTACATATTTTTATTATTTAGAAAGACACGTCGATAAGTGACGCAAGTGACGCTATTGAGAAACGTGCTGAAGAGATAGGCGCAAACACAACTGATGTTATTGAGAAACTTGATGAGAAGAAAGATACTATGACATCTACAGCAAATGAAGATATTAAGAAAGTTGTTGAGAGTACAAATACAAACGCAAAAGACCTTGCTGAGAAACTTATTGAGAAGAAAGAAGAAGTAGAAGCTAATACAAGTGACGCAATTAAAGGGTTTGTTGAGAAGGCAAGCAAAGCAGCGACCGACTTTACTGAAGAAAAGTGAATCATATAGTGATTACACAATTTTTTTTTAAAAATGCTTATATAAATGTTGTTATCTTGCGAATTATATGAAGATATATTTTCATAAAGTTATGAGTTCTAACCCTTCCAACTACAGTAAACATATTTTAAAATTGTTGTTATCTTGCAAAATTACAATTAATTACTAAGAGCAATAAAAGATATATTCTCAGGTCTCTAACGATTAATTAAGTAAATAACATATATTACAAATAAATATTTGTCAAGTATTTAAGTATTTAAACAGGATTGTTGGGACATTTTGGTAAGGAGCATAACGTTTTATTTATTTATGCATAGATCGGAGGGTTTAGATTTATGTTTGTGTTGCTGGTTAGCCAATGGTCTCAAATGGATTACAATCTACTATAATAGAAAAGATGTAACTACACTCCACTACACAAGCAATAAATACAACTTTATAAATAAAATAAAAAAATAAACATAAATGCCTCTCAGCTATGACCGAAGTAAATCAATTTTTATTTCCTGTTTTAACCCTTCTTTTATAGGAGATTTGACGGGCGGATTAGCATCTTACTTGGAGTTCCTTAAACTTTCATCTTTAGTATCTACATAAAAGCTTCTTTCCAAACTCCACCTTTCAAGTCAAATTGAATTTCTGAAGCCTAAGAAATATAAAAAAAACTGATATACATTGCAAATTTATTGAAAAAAACATAGTCAAAATTAGTATTTTTATATTACACGAAGCACAAAAGATCAAGTAAAAATTTAGTAATGTTAGAGAGAAGCAATGATAAATCTTATTCTTTTTCCTGATTTTAAAGTTTATACACACAAAATTCAACATCAAGGTTCCAATTTTGATGATTAAGTTCCAAAATTGCAACCTAATTTAATTAATTTGTTTATTATAGCATTTACCTTTGATTTTTCTGTTTACAACATTGTATTCTAAAAAAATCTATGAAATTGTAGCAATGTATGTGTAAAGACTATATATTAATAGACTTTTCAAAATATAACGTACAATGAAGAAAAAATTGATAAATATGGTTATATTTATAGAAGTACAATGTCTTGATAGCTTTCTTCCCCAATCATATTTGCCTAGAGAGACCAATCATTTTTGCTTCGGTAACTAACAAAGCATCTCACATAAAAAGGGTTTCTTAACCTTGACAACTTTAAAAACAATATCATAGATGAAGCTAGGACACAAGATAAAATGACCAATCTTGAAATGAAGGAGGTGAAAAAAATCTAATCACAAACCCATCAACATCATGAAATAGATCACCACACCTCTTATCTAAAACACGGTAGAAACGTCCAGGAAACACTGCCAAAATCCGTGAAAATATTTCAAAGATCATTTGGACACGATTATTAATTGAAATAAAACATATTGATTTGAGTAAATCACACTAGGACCTGTCTTTTCCTTGAACAACCGTTGATATTTATGATGTTAATCGCCCTAGGACCTGTACTGTATGGATTAGATATTTTTAGCTACTATTATTTCCCATAATTTCTTAATGAGATCGTAAAATCAACATACTCGAAAGACAAACCTGGCCTTTAGGATCAAAGACTCTCCATCTCAATCCTTCCAAATTGATGTGTCTTATACAAACAACGGCTTTCTACAAAAATGGACAATTTTTGAGTTGATAAACTTACTAAAAAATTTCAGGGGATCAAACTCCCAATTTAACCAAAAAACAAACTGTTTAAAAACCCTAGGTAACTAATATTATTCCCTTTCCTTTCGAATAGCTTATCTGAATCAAGTTGTGTTATGTTTCCCAATTCGCAGAATCGGCTCAGAATTGCATGTTTGAACACATTTTAGAAACAAAGAAAAGCTTAAGAATTGAGACTCTCGATAATCGCTTAAAAGACATTTGTCATACATTGGCAAAGAAGATTTTTGAACTTTTCAAAAAATATTCAGCTATAAGATGACTAAGGTCTGATTATTTCTTGTATGGTCAGAGAGGGTTTCCAAAGTTTCTATTTACTAAAAATTTTTGTAAATGATTACGTAGACATGCCGAATGCACATAATGGGAGTATAGGACTTAATACAGCCACTATAATGCATGTTAGAGACAGCGAAAAACTACAAAAAATACTTTTACTTTCATATGGATTCGGCCACTTAACTATTTTCTATAGTAATTATCTCATTATACTTTTTTTGAATTATTTCAAGAAACATCTATTGAAATTAATCTTTTGTATTTCCAAATTCAAGATTGTATAAGACTATTCTCTTCATATCAAAGTGATGATAGAATAAACGGAAGAGATGTGGAACTTATTTAACAGATCCCAAAAGATGCTTGTGACTTCATTTGGGAGGTTAAGAATTTAGTCTGGAATGTTGTTTCGTACTAAAAATTATGTTATTTCACTACTGAAGTTAATACAATTATATGCCATTAGATTGTAACTTTCTTATGTGTATTGTGGGGCAGTCTCCTGTAAATACATCTCAAACACATCTTTTGGGATCTGTTAAGCTGAACAATGGACAATTGTAGAAGAAAAAACAGGCAATTAGCAAAGATAAGACTGAGGTGGTTCTGTAGACTTCCAAGATGATTTAGCAGATCAGGCAGCGGTTGTAGACAGCTCAAAGTCAGCAGAAGAGTTATGCCGACCGGCGCTAATCTAAGTTGGAGTTTCAGGTCGATGACATGGTGTTACTGAAGGTCTCATCCTGGAAGGGTGTGATCCACTTCAGGAAGAGGGGAAAGTTGGGTTATTGGACCATTCTAGGTTATTGCCAGGGTTGGCAAGGCTGCTTAAAGATTGGATCTTCCGGAGGAGCTCAGTCAGATTCATAGCACTTTTCATGTTTCACAGTTGCGGAAGTGTGTGCTGGATGAGGATGCAGTGGTTTCATTGGATGAAATTCAAGTTGATGAGCATCTGAATTATGTTGAGAGGCATGTGGCGGTTCTGGAAAGGAAGGTAAAGAATCTACGGAACAAGGAGATACCTTTGGTAAAGGTACAATGACAGCATCAGAAGGGATCTGAGTGGACCTGGGAGTCGGAGGCTGAGATGTGGGAGCACTATCCAAATTTTTTCACCGCAACAGGCTTCGAGGACTTAGCCTAGTTCAAGTGGGGGAGATTTGTAACATCCCAACTCTCAGGTATGAGATTTATGGCATAAAAGACAAATTCTCCTTTGGAAATCGTCGAGTTGATGGCCTCAGACTCGACGTGTTGGAAGCTCTCAACTCGACGAGTTGACGGCTGCTTATGAAACCCTAATTTTTACGGTTTTTCACCCTATTTAAAGAACTTATGACTCATTGTTGGCTTCCCTTATCGTCCCCTCAGTCTAGAGAAACCCTAATTTGCGCCTCATCTCTCTTTTTGAGTGTGTGTGAGATAGGAGTGTGATGTTTGGTGCTCTTTTGGAAGGAACTTGAAGCTTGAAGTGGATTGATTTATAAGAAGGCTTTAGATATGGGATTTTTATTATTGTTGCAGTCATTCTGAGGTATAAAGTTGATACCTTGACCATCCCTTTGCTAGATCTCTTCATTTGAAAGTTTCTGGCCATTATTAACCCATTTTGGGACCATTCTGGGATTTGAGCATGTTATGAAGCTATGACTTCAGATCTAGGCATCTCATGGCCTCCATGGACTTAAAGTCGCCACCTGTATCAAGCCTTGGCCCTCCTTCATTCTGTAAGTCCCTTAATAAGCTTGATTTTAGTGTTTTAGCCTCTTGATGCCATGCATGGACGTAAAGTTAGCAACTTTACGTGGTTTTTCAGTTCTAAGGGACTAGATCTATGGTTTGTGGCACTAGATCCGCTTGGGAATTGGCTGAATGCTTTAAGACTAGGAGAAACTCGACGAGTTGCCTAGTCAACTCGTCGAGTTGAATCAGGACTTCCCGTTTTCTGGATACTGTAGAAACTCGACGAGTTGTTCTAACAACTCGACGAGTTGGTTCGGGTTTTTCTCATTTTCTAAAGTACTGAAGGAACTCGACGAGTCGATAGATACACTCGACGAGTTGGGTCAACATGGACTGTTGACCTTGGCTATTGACCTTGAATGTTGACTTTGACTTCGACCATTGTTGACCAAGTTTGACTTTGAGGGCATTTTGGATATTCAAAGGCTTTGATAGAATGGTTATATGGTGGTTGTAGGCTGTTGAGTCCACAGATGAGTCTTGGAGTTGGATTTTACCGGCTCAACACTACTTCAGATGTGAGTTTTCCTCACTATACTTGCGGGTCGAAGGCACCCATGCCGTCCCAACAGATTGATATTATGTTATGCGTGTTAATATGCTGTTATGATCTGTTAGATCGGTATTCTGGTAGATAGGATGATGCTATGTTGAGTGGCCTGTTAGATCTGTCTGATTGTCTGTAGACTGTTATATGATTATCTGTTATATGTGCACATATTTGAGTGGTGGCTGAGGCTTCTCTGCTTTTTGTGTGAGCCTAAGGGGCATTCCAACCCGATGGTTGTGGGCTGAGGGTATTCCATCTCGAGGATGATTGGACCCATTGTATGTTGGCATTCTAACTCGATGGTTGAGGGCCGGGGGTATTCCAACCCGAATGTTAACTGGACCCATAACATGTTGGCATCCCAACCTAATGGTTGATTGGACCATAGTATGCTGTTATTATATGCGTGTTGTTATTGTATTGGTATTCTGGGGGAACTCACTAAGCTTTGGGCTTACAGTTGTGGATTTTGTTTTAGGTACTTCGGATGATCGCTGGAAGGTGAAGGCTTGATCGTGCACCTCCTCGTATTTTATGTTATGATTTCTGGGATTACTCTGTTGACAAACTATTTTGAAAATAGTTTATAATGAATGGTGGTTTTTGGATGTTTGAAAAAGTTTAAATTTTTTATAAATTTTATGGATGTTACACATTTTCTCAATACCAATGTACAACAGACTTGTAAATTACAACTTATATATATATATATATATATATATATATATATATATATATATATATATATATATATCCATTTTAAGAATATAAGATATTATCGTCTCAAAATTACTCGTGACATAATCCATGAAGTAATTCTCTGAGTGCGAGTTTATCCAATACTCAAATCTCCATTTTCTAAGTACTCATGAATGTTGTAGCAACATAATTGGTATGTCTAAACTCCTTAGACAATCTACAATCCAATTCATGACAGTCTTCATTCATTACTTACTTCCTAAAGTATGAAAAACTGTAGAATTTCGAATAATCAAATTATTTTGGAAGTAAAACATGCAAAACGAAACATAAGAATGAATAAATGACAAAGGCAGTAAAACTGACTCATAAATAATCTATATTATTCAATCATCAAAACCAATTACATTTATTTTGTAACAAGTTTCAAACTAATCATCTAACTACTAAAACTAATTTCATCTCTCAAACCAATGCTCCTAGCATGTTGACCAATGCTCCTAGCATGTTGACTATGTTTGACCCTACTCAAAACCTTTGTGAGAGGATCTGCATAATTGTCTTCTGATGAAACTCTCTTCACTATGAGATGACCTTTTTCAACTCTATGTCTGATATAATGGAACTTTCTGTCGATATGTCTTGATTTACCATGATCTCTCAGTTCTTTGGTCAAAGAAACTACTCCTTCATTATCACATAAAAATTCCATTGGCTCATGAATGGTCGGAACTACTCCAATATCACCGATGAAATTCTTCAGCCAGGCCACTTACTTTGATGCTTCACTCGCTGCTATGTACTCTAATTTAAAAGTAGAATCAGCCACTGTGTCCTTCCTGGAACTTTTCCAAGTGACTGCTCCTCCAATTAACAGAAACACCCAGCCAAATTTATAAGAAGATTATCTCTATATGTTTGAAAGCTGGCATCACTATACCCATTAAACATTGTACCACCCACTATGTGTGACGTACAACTCATTCTTCGTGTTTTTCAATGATCCAAGAACATCTTCATACTAGCAACACTTTTGGGTTTTAACTTCAAATTCAATGCAACCTTTGGAGATTGTTGCTTTGGAACCCAAATTTGCTTCACGGATTTCGAATTCACAACATTTGACGATTTTTGTGAATAAAGCCGCTTGTTCTTTTGTTTAATCTTCTTCTTTTTTTCTTTCTCATCTTTTTGCATCTTGAAGATTTGATTTCAAGAACACCTTCATTCTTGACAACTTAAACTTGAAAAGTTAGAATCAAATCTTTTGGAGTTTGATACTTGTGAATTTCTTGGATTACCGGATTTTGATAATGAATCATTCCTTCAAACAAATCACAAGAACAAAAATATCATTGGTTTGAACTCCAATCGAGCAAAATTTTTTTCATCTTCATGATAATCCACTTGAATCTTCTTATCATGAACTTCAAGAACTTGAAGAACATCACATTGAACTCCATTGTCTTGAACTTCAACAAACTTAAGAGCACGAAGATCATTTGGGTTTTCAATTAGAGAAATGTATTTCTTATTAAACAAATCTCTTTCTTTTCTTTCTTTTTGATCTCTACTACAGACTAATATGGACAAAGCAATTTTATTCAACCATTCAATCTTACAAAGTGGTTGAAATACCAAGCTTCCATGATCATCCTTCAAACCTCCATAAGAAACCTTATTACTCCATGAAATCAACGCGCTTAACAATAATCCATAGAATTGGTGTTCATTGACTTTGTTTTTCACATCTTCAATAATCACAACCCGAGAATCATACTCCAAGAACACCATCTTTGATCAATCAACAAGATCTTGAATTTTTGTAGAGAGAGAAAGTGATTTGAAATGGGTTTTCTTGAGAGAGAAAGTAAAAATCACTTGAATTCTAGTGAATAAAATCGAATTATGAGTAGAATCGATGATGAATTTGATTTCTAGAATCCAAACTCTCTATAACACGAAGATCAAAGATCAAAATGAAGAATCACCAAATCTAGAATGCCACCATGGATCAATTCTTGATCAAATCAAGAACACCCACTCTGATACCAATTGTAGTGGTGTTGATTATGATGGCATGTGCGGAATAAGAAAGATCTAGTGAATCATCATACAATTCATGAACACATGGAGTAAATAAATCTTTTAATCTCTCATTAGTATGAATTAGAAAGAGTACAAAATGGATTTGCTAGTTTCTCTCTCTAAAACTAATGCTCTCCAAATGGTTCATTACATAATGGGAGTCACTCACTTCCTATTTATGTGAAAGACTCAACCCATTTACACATACATGAGGGTAAGCCTGGCACTCCATACCCAAGCATGACTTTGCACCCTAACAATCACCCACAACATTTTGGAGTATACTGCTGTGATCTTTGGTTCGGTCAAGAAAGGGATTATAGAGATTTTGGATGAATGCCTGGGCACGTTACGCATGGAGGTTTTGGCTATTGTGGAGATTTGCACTCTTTCCTTACGCACGTTTCGTGCTTGTAGAGCTCTTAAGTTCTTTGGGGAGAAGGATCCTATTGCTAGTAGGAGGTGGTTAGTAAACATGGTAAACTCTTTTCAGCCGAGCTTCTACACCAATGAGTCGAAGGTCAGATTGCTTCTTGTCTTCTGAAAGACAGAGCCCGAGCTTGGTAGGAGGGGGTAGACTTTATTTTAGGAGGCGATCCCATTAAGACGATGAATTAGGAGTTTTTGACCCGGTTTAGGGCAGAGTTTACACTAGCTATTGAGGTACAACAGTTGGAGAGGGAGTTTTAGGACCTTCTCCAGACGATTGAGACTGTCGCAGAGATCACTACCTAGTTTAGGGAGAGGGCTCTTTTGGTTTCACAATATGCCACATACGAGGAGATGAAGAAGACAAGGTATCATGATATGTTGCGAAATGGTATAAAGGAGTTTGTCAGCTTTTTAGCTTGTCGGCTTTGGAGGACATGATAGTAGGTGCAAAGAGTTGGGGGGTACTATGAAGAGACCAAGATTTTTGATCAGTGAGTGAGAAGCCAGCAGGGCTGAGGTCAGTACAACACGTGCATGAATCAACACGATGGATTTTTTCGGTTTAGGGGTTCAGGTTGCTATAAGTGTGGTAGGCGTGGTCAGATTAGCAGAGATTGTCCCCAGGGGACGAGTCTGTTATGTTTCTACTACAACCAAGTGGGCCACAAGAAGGATGAATGTCTGATGTTTTGGGGGTGGAGCAGTGTGTGTACCTGCTCCAGTTACTTTGAGGTTCACTAATAGTCACGTGGGCAGAATGGTTGTTCCCATGGTGAAGAGCCAAGCATTGCAGTCACGAGCTGAGGAGATTTGAGTTCCACCAGTTGACGTTGCATATATTTTATTTTGAGAATCTTCATATGCCATTTTGCATACCGAGAGCCGTGCTTAGAAGATATTCGGGGGAGCCGATTTCGGATGTTGATGTGGGAGGCATTAAACATAGTCAGAGCAAGCTTTAAGTGAGAGAAGACCAACAATTGATTCGATCATTGGTGGTATCAGCAAGGAACTCAAGTAATCTTCAAGGTGGGCATGTAGGGTTTAAATTCAGGAATTGTAAGGGCATTCAGAAATACGAGGCAATGAGGAATTGGTTTGATCATGGGTGTAAGATCGATAATTGTCAAGGTCATACCTTTGAAGTGTGGTCGGTTGCAGGTTCACATGGGAATTACTCTAGTGAAAGTATGTCATTGAATTGGTTGGGTACTTGTTTCGATAGTTAAGATTTTGTTCTTCGTCATCCGATAAAGTCGCTGAGGACTTATAGTGGATTTAGTGGAAAGTGCTCGGGAATATTGAGCTCATTGAGATTTCAATGAGCCATTCAATTTTGGCAGGTGTTTGTTTGCTAGGATTGGATAGTAATGGAATTCTAGTACTTGTGGGCTCAGGTTCTCGGCAGCTTCGAGTAGTTAGGTTGCAAGATAGACTGGCAATCTATCAATTTTGTGGTTGGAAAAGCGTAGTTGAATCCAAGTGGGGGAGATCCGCTTGGACTATGGGATTGCACAAGGAATGATATTTTCAGGTTACCTTGCGTATTAGTGGTGGCGTATGGAGGGTATGTAATTAGTTTTAGGTGAAGGGATTATGTTAGAGCCTCTTTATATGTTCTTTTCAAATGAAGGCTTTGGGATTCGAAGCATAACCCAAACACCTTATTAGGGTATGGCCGGATGAGGTTTCTACTCATGATGATTATGGTTCGTATGGTAGATGCACGGTAAGACCATGGGTTGGGTCCATGGTAGTGTGGAAGTGTTGTAAGACTACAGGGTGGCCGTAGCATTCACTAGGTTAGCAGGTAGTGATAGAAGTGTTGTATGACTGCAGGGTGGCCGTAGCATTCACTAGGTTGGTAGGTACTAATAGAAGTGTTGTAAGATTGCGGGGTGGCCACAGTATTTACTGGGTTGGCAGGTAGTAATAGAGGTGTTGTGAGACTGTAGGAAGGCCACAATATTTATGGGATCAAGGAAGGATGTGGGCCGTATGGGGTCGGTCATGATGTAAGACTATAGTTGGACGTGTAGGATTCATTTAAAGCAAAGTAAGTTACATTGAATCAGTGTGATGGTTGGTTATGATATCCTTGATTGGAACAAGAGGGCTGTTGAAGCCTTATATACAAGTAGGTTAGGGTAGCTTGGCCAGACAGACTCTTGGATAGAGTCTCGTGGTACAGTCGTTTGAAAGGATGTCTGTTTCAGCGACCGGTCGGGAATCCGACGGTCTAGATAATTGGTAGATCAGCTCGGAGATCAAAAGATCTTGGATAGATCGAAAATGCAAATGTTGGTCACCAGTATAATTTAGGGCTGTAAGGATTTTGTTCATAATAGATTTTGAAGTGGAGCCATATTGGTTGTGATTTAGAATGGTTATGTATGTCAGGAAGTCAGATAAGGTATTGGATTCATGGTTTTGAGCTAAGTAGTGATGGTTATCCTTTATCGGTTAAAATTAGTGGGAGCAAGGATTCATCCATCATCAGTATGTGAGTTCTGTTCAGGATGGGTTCGGTAATTGGAAGGCCATCATATGTTAGGGTCGACTTTTATTAGGGAATTGGTAGGTGGTCGGGGTGTAGATGTGATGAGTTGAAAAACTCTTTGATTGTTTAGATCTCACACAGGTTAATTAGAATAATACAAACATAATAACAAACAAGAGAATGAATCAATAATGAGCTGAATGATTCAATAGATTCAAGCCTCAACAGAGCTCGATGAAGAACTTCCACTGTAGAGGCTTTTTAGGGTTACAATCGATAAAACTATAATCGCTACGAATAATCGACTGAAACAGCTACGTACAAAGATGCATGCAAGCATCTATAAATACAAAACCCTAATAATTAAATCACGGATGGACAGGCCCAATCTGGATACAAAATTGGACTAAAGACCGAGCCCAAGACGCAACACCGAATGGACCCTACAAGATGTTTTCGGGTATCTGTAAATTTGTTCAGGTTGGATAGGTTTATTCGGTTCGAGTTGTGAAGTTGAGTCTTTGTGGGAAAATTTTTGATTGGTTTTGTCTTTCCGAGAGTCCGACATTGTTCAGGGTTTTCAATTTCAAGTATAACGGTTTGATACTCGTTGGCTTAGGGGAAAAAGTTGGGGTTCATTCTTCGTTAGGGCTTGTGATATCTGCTATTTTGGGTTCGACAACAGTAAGGGTAGGCGGTCATCAGAGCGAGGTAACTTCCCCAATTACTTTTAGGATTCAGGGAGTTCATTCGGGATCGTTTAGTTCGGTAAAGGACATAATATGGAATGATTTCGAGGATGAAATCCAATTTAAGTGGGAGAGAGTTGTAACACCCTGTTCAAGATCATTCTGTAATTCATGGCCATGGTCCAGAAGTTGATTATGTAAAGGATTTTTTCCTTAAGGAGGTGATGTTTAGACCTTTTAGAAGGAGGTAGTGATGGTTATGAGATCTAAACCTTTGAATTGTGTTTTGGAGTCAAAGGTTTAAACGGGAAAAGTCATAGGCCATTTTCTTGCATGAAATATGGATTTTTTGAGAAGTTTTTATTCCAAGATATTTAGATAATACCGTACAACTCTTCAATACCTTTCTGTGGATAAAAAGATCATCGAAAACAGAGTTGGAACGAAGAAGTTATGAACGTTTGAAGTTAGGGCGGTTTTAAGGTTGAGCCGCGTACGCTGGGCGTACTCAACGTGTACGATGGGTGTACTAGGGCATCACTAGTACGTTGGGCGTAATTTGAGTACATTGTCCATATGTGATCAGTACCCAAACCATATTTTCGTGGTTTGAGCCCTATTTAAGCTCCTTAACTCCCCCAAACCCATTCCATTCTCAGCCTCTACATCTCCAACAACATCTCTTGTAACCCTAAACTTACATTGAGCCTTATGAGCAAAAGAAGGTGTTTTTAAGTGCTTTGGAGTGTTATTGGTGCACCTTGGAGAAGAAGGAACTCATTGAAGAAGTGTTGGTTTCCTTGGAGCTTGTAGATCCAGACTTTTTTCACATTGATCTTTCTTCTAGAGGTATAAAGTTTAAATCTTGATGGTGAAATTGTTAGATCTAGCTAGTTTTGGGTGTTATGAGCTTTTGGTCACTTTAAGTGCATAAAGTTTATATCTTTAAAGTATGTGGACTTGTTATGGATAAAGTTGGAAACTTTATTCATCTAAACATCATTTTGATTCAGACCTGAAGGTTGGAGACTTGTACTTAATGGATTAAGTTGAAAAAAGATGCAATTTTGGGTCCCTTTGAGACTTAAAGACTAGATCTTGTTTGTTGGGGCATTCTAATGGATAAAGTTGGAAACTTTATCCATTATGGAGCTATTATGAACCAAAAAGATGTGATCTTGATGCTTCTACCCCTTCCATACAAGAGTTGTGGTATCTTATTGGGTTAAGAACTTAAGGTTTTGGACATTAAGCACTTTATAGACATGCAAAGTCATAAATTTGGAAACTTTATGACTTAGGACATCATTTTGGGCTTGGATCTGAGTTTTGAATGTAAGGGATTAATAGAATAAGCTCTTAATGGAGTTTTAGGAGTGGGCTGCGTAGGCTGGGCGTACCTGGTGGTACGCTGCGCATATGCGGTCAACACCCTGATTTTGGTCAACATCAGAATACGCTGGTTGTATTCTCTTAGTATGGAAGACGTACTATGCTGGGAAGAAATATTGACTTTATGACCTTGACTGTTGGCTTTGACTTTGACCAGGGTTGACCAAGTTTGACCTAAGGGCATTTAGGGTAATCTGATTTATAGTTTTAGATTTGGGTTCCTGTTAATTCTATAGGTGATCGGTAGAGATAGCTTTTAGAGCTGTGATCGGTGAAATTATTCTTTCAGACTATGAGGTGAGTTTTCTCACTATATGCATGGGTCGAAGGCACCAATGCCGACCTATTACTTGTTATGTGGAATGCTAGTTGTCTCTGTGATGCTTGCATGAAAGACCAGGATATGGCCCCTGGCAATCACACGAAAGACAAGGATTTGGCCCCTGGCAATTGTATTAAAGACCAGGATCTGGCCCCTGGCAGTTGTATAAAAAACTAGGATCTAGTCCCTGACACTTTTATGTGAGACCGGGATTTGGCCCTCGACATTGCAAGGAAAGACCACGGGGGTAGCCCATGACACTTGTATGTTTTGGAATGTGGTATTTTGGGGAAATCACTAAGCTTTGTGCTTACGGTTTAATATTTATGGTTTCATGTACTTTCGGTTTGAAAGGGAAGGGCTCGACATGACTGCACATCGTCCCCCAAAGTTTTCCGCATTGACAATGTAACACTTGAATATAGTAAGTTTCATATTTAATCTCTATTCTAAAAAGTTTGCAAAATTGGTCCTCAAGCTAGTACGCGTGGCGTACTAGGTGGTACGTTTGTCGTACTAGCTTGATTATGACCGTGAAGCTCATCCACGTAGGTTGGGCGTACGTGAGCAATTATGAAACCCTAATTTTTAGGGTTTGCACCCTATATAAACCTTATGATAGCCTCATTTGGTCAGGTTTAGACAGGCTCCACCCTCCCTTGTCAAGAAATTGAAACCCTAGTGAGTTCTTGATAGTTTTGAGCCATAAAGTGTGTTTGTTGGTGCTTTGTGAAGAGAAGAAGAAGTGGACCATTTGGAGCTGTGCTTGGAGCTTGAGGATCCGAGATTCGTTCATCATTTTCTATCCTTTTGATGTAAAAAGCTCCGATCTTGCTAATCTATGATGTTAGATCTAGTTATGTGCTATTTTGTGCTTTTTGAGTCCTTGGAGTGATTATTGAGACACTTGATTCACTCCAGAAGTGATTAATGGTAGATCTATGGTTCTTTTGGTCCCTTTATCCATAAAATGCAAGATTTGAGGTGCTTATGGACTCATGCACGTATTAAGACCCTTTGTTAAGTTCTTTTGAGCTACAGAACCCCATTAAGCCATGCATGCACGTAAAGTAGCCAATTTTACGTCATAAGCCACCTTAAGGAAGCCAGATCTGAGAGTTGGGTTAAAGTCTTAACTGAATAAGAGATTAATGATGAAAGTTGGCCAACTGGGGAGTACACTGGGCGTACAAGCTGGTACACTTCGCGTACAAGCCCCAGAGCATGTATGCTAAGTGGACGAGCGGAGTACACCCCACATACCCAACAATGGGCTTTGAAGTTTTGGGCTTTTTGGTATTGGGCCCATGTTTTACCTTAGGAGTCTAGGCCTTTATTGGCCATCAAAATTATATTATTGGGTTGACGCTGTTTTATTGGACTCTTTTGGTTGAAGGCTCATGAAGGGATTTGGGCCCAATTTGGAAAATTGGGTCATATTTGGGCCTTGGGTGATCATTTTGGAATTTGTGCCTTTTAGATAGTTGGCTTGGGCCTTGTCCTTGGGCCAAGTTAGGTAAAGGGTAAAAAGGTCTTTACCCTAGTTTGGACTTTAAGTATGGGTCGGGATCCAATTATTAATTGGATGATATTTTATGTTGATAGCGTGGGGATTTTAGTAGACCAACAACCAATGGATTATCTGTGAGATTCATCGGTTTGAGGTGAGTTTCCTCACTGGGTTTAGTGGGTCGAAGGCACCCAAATGGACCATGCCAACCGATTCAAGTATATCCCAAAAATAGTTATGAACTTAGACACCTAATCCAACAATCTCCCACGTGGATAAGTCTAATAACTATATCTGCAAGAATAACTTCAGGAACCGATCAACAATCGTAGCTCTTTCAAGGTCTCATAGAACTTAGATGATGATGATACGCCATTTAAGATAAGTGATCATATAATCCTCTGTTATAGATATCAGCCGGACAAATACATTGAACAATGTCTTACTTATTGTACAATAGTTTGTTTCCCGATTTCCGATTTGTTTGACATAGAACTTAATTGAGCACATCAACTTAGTTCTGACCGGGCCCGATACATGGGTCAACATAAAATCATCGAGGCACCCATATATCGCTGCTAATCCAAGAAGGAACATATAAACTTCGAATCATATGGTTGTTCTACTAGTTGTTGAATCATACATAAAGGCAAATTTTATAACATCGAGTTACCAATGCGTTTTCGTACAATCAATGTATAACCAACTCATACGCAACAAGTCATATCTCTAGGTTTGAAGACTTATATGATATTGCTGTCTCACGATCACTCGAGATAAATTCGATGAAGTGATACCAGTGAGCGTGGGTTGAATCCAATACTTAGAACTTATGAGCACTCATGAATCTTGCAACAACTCGTGCTATGTCCCATACCTTCGACATCTACAATCCAACTTCATGACAATCTTGATTCATATCTACTTCCAACATATGACCGAATATGGATGGTTTGAATAACTTAGTCATTCGGGAGGAATGACCTAGTTATTCTGGAAGTCAAAACATGCAAAGTGAAACACAAGAGTAATCGAATCAAATATGGTCTCAGAACTTGTGAATATAAATAGAACATCTATTATTTATCACAATATTGATTACACATTTTTCATTGCATACTGTTTCAAACTATGAACTTTATACTTGAATTAAAACAATAGTTGCCCCATGCTCCAAGCATGTACACTATGGTTTTTTTCTAAACACTAGTCATGCCATACACCAAGTATGCACACTATGTTTTTCCAAACATTAGTTATGCCATACACCAAGTTTGCACAATAAGTTTTTCTATGATCTTTACTCTGTGAAATAGATCGATTGAACATAATTCCAATGATACTCATTTCACAATCCCAAATCCTTACCGCAAATGCAAGAATTCTAAATTCCTACCATTTACCTAAATCTGTTAGATTCTAAACTTATATGCAATGGTCCTCTTGTAATGATTATGCACAAAGTCACAAAGACTTGTCAACAGACATTACAGAGTATTCCAATGGAGATCAACTCCATGGAAACGAACATTCTTCTTACATTAAGTTTCCTAATCTTACACAAATTTAATGAATAACTTCCACCTATGGGAACATTTCTATATTCCCCTTTTGACTATTACTCCTGAACAAGATTTGATTCTTTTTAGAATATGTCAATATGGCCCTTCCAAAATTAACATTATACTTTCAACTGCCCCTGAGCAACTAATCTTTGGTAAACCTTAGATTGTCCTCGACAATTGCTTAATCAAATTAGTCATATCTAGTTCTAGTACTTTTTCCCTCTTAATGCTCTGGGCATTCAAAAAAATTTAGAACAGATGAATATTATAGCACATGCTATCGATCCTATATCCGAAGCATATGGGACACAATTCATAAAGACATGATACTAGACCAGTCTTTTGCTATAATATTGCTATTTCTATTTGCCAAGTTCTCATAATTCAGAATATGTAAGGGATTCTATAATCATAATCAAATTTTAGAACGCAAATAATGGACCCATATATAGAATTTCCTTATGTTGAGCCATTCCAACATAAAATTCACACACACACACACACACACACACATATATATATATATATATATATATATATATATATATATATATACTTGACTAAAGATGATTAAAACCTCAATCTAAGCCTTTAGAATTGAAATGAAGTATAATTTCCTCTCCCTTAATTATAGCAAAACAACTTTTTCCCAATTGAAACCTTTTGTTTTCTATAATTAACATTGCTAACTTGCAACAGTTATTATAATTACCATGCTCCCACTTGCACGATGATTATTAGCATAACACTTATGCTCCCACTAGCTTTGACATTAACTTAGAAATCAGCTGGACTTCTAGAAATCAATACTTTATTGACCTTCTTACCAAAGTTCATATTTCTGATATGAGATGATTTGATAAAATGTTATCAAAATCATACACCTTTCCTCAGATAGCACACATGTGTGTCTAAACAATCTCAGAGCTATGAAAAGGGATGCCGTAATCATAGTCCCAATTGTTTAGACCTTTGCCATTTCTCACAAGTCCATGTTAGTGTGCCGGTTAACCACACACGCTCTACTAACGACTTTGAGAATGCAAATATCACAATTGCTATCTACTTAAAATCTACTTAGTGAAAGCGTTTCCTCACCATCATTTTCATGAATCAGAGAGAAACCTTATGACACTTAGATTTTTATGGTGTATTTGTTCCTATCCATGTGAATTTGTCAAAACCATAATCACAAGATAAGGTTAGTGACAAATCCAAACTCTTATGGATTGAACTTGTGCAGTCTTAACTTCTTGCCACATGGAAGCACAAGGGTCTGCCATTGCTTCTAAGTTGTTATGAAACTAATTGAGAACTCTCAGAACTCATATGCAAAGCCAACTTTAACTAGAATGGGCACAAAAATAGGAATATGTCTAGACGATATGTAATAAACCTCAAGTCGTGTGCTAGTGATAAACTATAGGTTTTTCTTCTTGATTAGATCTAGAAGTTTTTTCAAGATCTTTAAGACTCCCACTGTCCTCTTAACATATAAGACTCAATTTCCAAATATTCTAGAGATAGTGCAAATTCTTTATCAAGACAGACACTTCACACAATTGGCCTTAGTTGGTCTTTGTTTTATCCAAAATATCGCAACCTACCAATTTCAAATGTACAAGAGTAGGACACATTTTACTCTTACATTTGACAAGTGTTATAAACCTTTCTTTAAGATATGTCACTCAAGTTACAATCTTGGAGTATGACTCTAAGATTTGTTTTTTTTTTGGAACGAAGCATGACTCATCTTCTTGATTTAACCACTTCAACAATTCACGATTCCTCTTCTTAGTCATAAGAATGCACTAAGATGTCCTTAGAGGACCAATTGTGAGATGGTTTCTTAATCATTAAGATGATCACATAACATTATACTAAAGTACTCTCCCATCTTTGTAGCACCTGGTTCCTGGTATGTATGATTTATCTGAGTATTTTACATTTTTAGCCTTGGACTCGGCGAGTCGTAGGCTAGACTTGCCGAGTAGGGATAGGATTTTGAGCACGTTTAAGTTGGCGACTCGGCGAGTCCACCAGTCTGGAAGAAACCCTAATTTCAGGGGTTTGCACCCTATTTAAACCCCCTTATGCGCCCCAAGTTAGCCTCCTTCACCCTCAGAGCATCATATACCGAACCCTAACCCTCTCCTTGTGATTTGAAGTGTTATTGTGCTTGTTCCTTGAAGATTGAAGAAGAGAAGGAAGGAAAGACAAAAAGAGAAGGTGAAGAGCAAGGATCTAGGACTTAATCTAGAGTTCATTGTGGTACAATTCGGATCTATTATGTTTCTATGCTGAAATCCACATTAGAACACCATAAAAGTTATCTTTGAACCATTTCCAAGCTTGTTAGTAGTATAGGGATCATAATGGGTTGAATAGCTGCTAGATCTGGCTATGTTCGAGTTCCAGAAGCATGCATCTAATACCTTTATGGGGCCATATTGCATGAAAGCCCTAGATATACCCCTTTTAGTGTGTTTTGAGCCTTAAAATCCCCATTGATGATTATATACACGTAAAGTTGGAAACTTTACGTGTTAAAATAGGAAGATTTGATGATTCAACAGATGACTTATCATTATTCGTGATAACTATAACTAATATACTCTAACAACCAATATACTATAAGTCATTAGACGATAATATTATACAGTTGGTTACTTTTTTATTACTATTTTTTTATTACTATTAATAATATCACTATTCTTCTTTAAAATATGAATACTATGACTGAAAAAAATACAAAGCCCCTGACCGGATTTGAACCGAGGGCTTACGCCTTACCATGTCATTACTCTACCACTGAGTTAAAAGAAAAGGGCTTGGTTCATGGAATTCCTAAATGGGTCATTTTACTATCTAGGTAAAATATATCTATATAACAAGATATATACCTACTTCTTATATAAGTATAAGAAGTCCATCTACACATAGACAGAAGCGCCTCGACAAAAGGTCCATTTATATATAATAATTTGCACTGTAGCGGGTATAGTTTAGTGGTAAAAGTGTGATTCGTTCTATTAACCCCCTTAATAGTTAAAGGGTCTTTCGGTTTGATTCATATTCCGATCAAAAACTTTATTTCATTAAAAGGATTCAATCCTTTACCTTTCAATGACACATTTAGAGCCCTAGGAACCCAGATCTATGAATGGAATGCACTAGATTCAAGCAGACTCGAGTGTATAGAGATTGCATGTATGCGACTCGGCGAGTCTAGTCGCGAGTCCCTGATTTTCCCCTTTTCGAGTATGTGAGTTGAACAGTGAGCCATAGGTGGACTCAGTGAGTCGGAAGCCAGACTCAACAATGGAGGGACTCGGTGAGTCAATGCCCCGACTCGGCAAGTCCAAGGCAATCTTCTTGCCTCAAGAACAGACTCGACGAGTTGTTCATACAACTCGGCAAGTCACAACCTATAGTGTTCATCGGATGAAGATCAACTCGACGAGTTGTTCATACAACTTGGCGAGTCGGATGAAGGACCATTGAGTATCAGTTAGGAAGTGAACTCGACGAGTCAATGCCTAACTCGATGAGTAGAGACGGGAGTAGGGACAATCGACTGGATATGGACTCGATGAGTTGGCAAGCCAACTCGGCGAGCCGGGTCAACTGGAAGTTGACTTTGACTTTGACGTGATTTTGGTTTGGAATCGGTCAGGGGTAAAATAGTCATTTTACCCTGGGAATAGTATCAATGTCTGATTAAGTGCTTTATGGAAATATAGCTGGAGAATCACCGGAGCAGCAGTCGGACATTTGCGGATCAGCTTTTCGGCAGCCAGCCTTTCGAGGTGAGTTACTTTCCAGTAGGGGTGGGTCTAAGGCCACAATGCCGGCCCACCAAGTAGGATTATTTTAGAATATGATTGTCTTTGTGATAATTATCTTGGTATGGATACGTGTTTGGTTATGAGATATATATGTATGATATGTTACGTGTATGATAGGGATAGTTTTCCCCTGGTAGTGGTCCTTAGGACTGAAGGGTAGGTCAGTACTCGGATATGCCTGATTGTATGCTTATACCTTGTTGTTGTATGCTAGTAGTAGGGGGTGGAATAGACCCCAGTTACCGGTTGAAAGATACCGATGATGATTACCGGTTGAAAGATACCGATGATGATTACCGGTTGTAAGATACCGATGATGATTACCGGTTGAAAGATACCGATAATGAGTACCGGTTGAAAGATACCGATGGTATTGTATGGTATGTGGTATGATGGGGGAACTCACTAAGCTTCGTGCTTACAGTTTTAGTTGTGGTTTCAGGTACCTCTTCGTCAAAGGGGAAAGAGCCGGCAGCGTAGTGGCGCATCACACACATGGTTTCCGCACTGGATTTTGCTGGGACCGTACTCTGATTTTCTTGTTTCCGATGATATTGTTTTGAGACATAACCTTATGTTTTATAATTAATGTAACTTTGACAATGTTTTAGTAACACGCTTTATTACATGTTAACTTCAAAAATGAAATTTTTGGCCTCGAAGTTTGGGATGTTACAATCTTTTCAGATTTGAGAAACTTTTATCTTTCTGCCTAATTTGATTCTTCTCATTCGTTCTGTCATACATCGAAACTTTTCCAATGTTTCAGAATTATACTTAAACTTATAAGTATAACCATATTTACTAAACTTTACTAAATCATGACGAATAGTCTTATATATATTTTGTGGTGGACTTGACCAGTACACAAGAATGTATACTCGATCCCTTAGTCCTTCACTCGACTCACATATACATGTGAACAAGGTATTAGTCTTAATTTTCCAAAGAAGAAAAATTATCATTCATCATACTATACATCTTGCATGATTCCAAGTTTCCATCCACCTGAAAACTTGGGTGATGAGAATCTTTCCTTATTTGGTAAATTTAGACACTACCACAAACGAAAGAATCAAAATCATATTTCCATTATTGCTAGAAATATAAAACTTCAATTTTCCATAAGTGCCATTGCAAGGACATATAAAATAAAATGAAATTTTATTTATTTATCAAATGCAGAAAAACTTTCCTTACAATGCAACTTTAAATGGAAACTATGCTATTACATATTTCCTAGCAATCTATCATAACTCTCTAAGTAGTAGCTCAAGAATCCGATCTTTGAACCATGCGATTGAAATTCATCTCTTCAATCAGATTCACCATACTCTTTCTTTAAGTTCCCTTCCCTTTGCTTGATCCTGCCATACATCAAAATGTATATAAAGAATCTTCAAATAGGAACTTAAGAGAGTTAGATAATGGACTTACCTAAAGCAGAGTCAAACTTTTGATTCGACCTTCTCTAAGATCTTTCAGGTAGTTAGGGCAGCTTTGCAACCAATTCCCCTTCCTTTGGCAATAGACACATACATACCCTTTGGGAATGGTACATGGGACTATCTCAGACTTAGCCATTCTCTTTACTATTTGGTCAACTGATTTGACTATGCCAATCCCTTTCCATTGGGAAGAGAAAGCTTTTCTGGATATTTAATGTTTCCATTGTCAATGTCCATGGAAGTCTGGGAAGTTGGTCTTCTTAATCAAATTTGCTCTACCAGTGCTCCAAATCATTTCTGATTCAGCAGCACCAAGCAAATAGAAAATATCATTAAGGTTCATATCATTGTCTTTTACATATTAGTCCCAAAGGACACTCACTATGAGACTTAGAAGGTGATTGGACAACCTACTTTCTCAAGACTTTGACACCCAACTCTCTCGGCTTGTCAATATGTGACTTCATCTCCAAGATGTGAGTGCACATAGACCATGCTTGCCAATAGGGCTTGAGTGACCTTGAACTTGTGGGTTATTGAGAATAATTGGAGGAGGTGGAGGAAGTGAAGAATGATTTCCATGATCCAACCACAAGACATCATTTTCATTAGGAAATCTTGTTCCAAGATATTTGGGAAGATCATAGATGTCTAAACCAGACATCTAATGGGAGATATTCAAGATAGTTGATTTAAAGTCCTTAATATAACACCTAGTATGAAATATTAAGGCTAGGACCCAACATAATATTTTATAACTTGGAAGAGGGATGCCGTAATCCAAGCTATAGAATATTTAAAGGTAGGTGAATGACGATTCACCAATTTCCACCATGAAAAACGAAATAATTTATTAGGTTTTAATTGGATTTGAAACTCCTAGATCTTTTGAGATTCATTGAACTTTTCAATGGCATGTTTCAATATCAAGTGTGCCCTTCAGGTTTTGTGACTGGGATGCCGAGGATCACAAAACAAGGTGTGAAGTAACCATGCAAATTACTTGGTACCCTTAATGTTTACCCCTCAATCGATGTGCCGGTTAACCACACACGCTGCATCGATACTATGAAAAACATTAAGTTACCCTTTGCCTACCTTGTTAAGTCCAACCAATGTGCTGGTTAAGCACACGCACTCCACTAACCGACTTAAGCAAAGTGTAAAGTGTAATTTCATGGGTTAGCACCTTATTCACATTTTTCCTAAAGTAACTAAGATTGGGAATTTATAAAAGTATTTGGTTACTTTATATTCATCATACTGGTAATGAAGATTTAAAGTCCTTGTCTTACCCGGTCGACTAACGACCCTCCACCGATCAAGGAAGCGGTGGGTGAGAGTGGACACCCATTAAGATTCCATTTGATAGGCAACAACCTTATACCCCCTTATAGACCAGCTTCGTGAATGAGGCCTACTAACGGTAAAATGACTTGTTCTTATACATATATAATTATTATTAAACTTATAATATTATAAAGTCTAAGGGTTGAATTTTAACTTTTAAAATTCTAGGGGTTGGAACTAAAGTTTTTAAAGTGACTTTACATGTTCCAAAACTTGAGGGCAAGTTTTGTAACTTTCAAAACTTTTCGTCTTTCATAACTTATGAGTTAAATGGTTTATTAAAATGAGAGACTTTTCATTTTATGTAACCTATGTGATTCATAATGGACTTTAAAAGAGTGACTTTTGGTAATCCATCACTTGAGGACAAATTATGGATTCCATTAAAACACATAATGATCAAGAATTAAACTAACAAGCAAGTTAACAAGCAAGTTACAAATAATTCCTATGATCTTCTAAACTCATAAGTTCATGAACTTGTATATCAACAATTTTCAAGAATCATCATAAACCATATAAAACTTGAAATTTTGATAATAACCTTTGAAATTGGATTAACATAATCATTACCACATCAAAACCATGTTTTAAGGTTCAAAAAACAATTTAGGGTAATGATCCTCATCCAGTACCAAGGAAAAACTCGAAATTCTGCATACAGGGGCACCACCATGTCGTGGTGAGCAGTCAGATGCAAAAAATGCAGAATTTCAACTTTTGAAAAAACATGTAGCATAAGGTATCAAGAAAACCAACCTAGGCTCTGATACCACTGAAGGGTTTTGAGCATTCTAACACTCCTAAGGTGTACATGCAACCCTAGAAACCTTGGATCTATGTTTTACTATGATACATGCAAAATTTATTTTCCAAGGTTCTTAACCTATCTAGCATACCTAGGGAAAATTTTAAACATAAATGCTAGAAGAAGAACATACCTTTTTGTAGTTTGGATTCCTTAAGAACCTTGTGAGCCTAGCACCTCAAGTGTGATACCTCAAATGTCTCACACAACACTACAACTCTTGGAATAGACTTGAGAGAAGTTCACTTACACCTCAAAATCGGCTAGCCCTCTATCTTGTACAAGTAGTCCAATTTTGCAAGACTAGGGGTCTTTATATAGTTGTGGCATAAGTAGGGTTACACCATGTAAACCCTAATTGTCATGGCTTTTCATATTCCATGATCCATGGGTTTGTAACCTCCATGGATTATCCATGGAGCACCTTATGGGTTTTAGCCCAGTACATACAAACCATGGATCATTAACCCACTATTTAAGAATAGATTATTGACACAATCAACCCCATATATTTAATTAGTCTCTTTTTGATCACTTAATTAAATACAAATTAATTCTTTGATCAATACTAATTAAATAATATTATTAATATATTAGAACTTATAATATATTGATAATCCTTAAGTGTCCTTTCTCTCATTTAGTCTATCATAAGGTGTACATGCAATGCCATGCAACCCAAATGGACCATGCTGGGCCCGAGGCTGCGTGGGACTTGATATCGGGCGAGGCCCGATGTGGACAGGGGCCTAGTATGTGATTATTATGTATGGTATGTGGTAATTTGGGGAGCTCACTAAGCTCAGAGCTTACAGTTTTTAGTTTATGTTTTAGGTACTTCGGGATCGAAAGGGAAGAGCTTAGGATGATTGCAGAGAACACACCACTTTATTATGTATTTTGATATTTACTCTAATATTTGTGATGTAGTAATACACTTTGGTCTTTCTTGGTTGTATGACAATGTTTGGATTACTGTTTTATAAAATTGTAAAATGAAATTTTTGGATCATTATTTGGGACGTTACAAGTTGGTATCAGAGCCTTGGTTTTAGGGATTCAGATATACTCTCGTGTGTGTGTCTGAACTCAAACCGAGGATTTGGTAAAAAAGTTCAAAATGAAATGTCTTTAAAGAAAAGGGTTTTCTAATATGAGAAAGGGTGTGGTGCATGCAATCGATTGAACTCAAGTAAGTTTTCCAAAAATACCCATAAATTTTATCTGATATGATTTGATTTTAGAATCTGTGAATCGCATGCTAGCTAGGGATAAGGATATGCTAAGTATTTACATGATAGAATGCTAGGAGATATGCCTTTTTATGCCTATTGTATGAGCTTATAGATTTTCATGATAGTACTAATTAGTCAATGATAGGATGGCCTGATTAGGCTGTGCTTGGTTTTGATTACTTGATGCTCGAATGTTGCTTGATTTGTGCTTTTAGGAGTTCTCACAAGTTTTAGCTAACTAGTAAGTGAATATGTTAAGTTACATATTACTGAGACTAGATAATTTTAGAAGGTAAGGTTTTAACTTTATTGCTCAGCTCTTGCTTGAGTCCAACCGTTGTAGTGTGAGACCTCTCATTCGAAGAATTATATGGTTTTGGTGATATGTAATTGTATTCGTCAGCTAGTTAGAGGAAATTAGCGGGAGTTCCTTCTGCAACTGATGGAAGAGAGTGGTGTGGAGTTTGCCCTAGGAAAACCTAGGAAGAGATTTAGTGCTGGGAGTCTTATCTTGATGAGGGATAACTGTATGGATATAAAGTGACCTTGCGGATTCAAGGCAATGCTTGAGGAAAGTACAGATAGATGTGGAAGGTAGTATGGACCCATACTACTGGAAGCAGAAGATCCATACTCGATTTAAGGAGAGCTGCAATGAAACCAGGAAGTTTGTAGAGTTTGTGATTCCTTGATATATTTTGATGCATATTCTGATGGTTTATATGGTCTACTTTCAATATGGCGACTCTTCGAGGCAGACCGGTTGGTAGTTCTGGTGTTGGTGAGGGCTCGGGCTCAGGTTCTGGAGCCAGAAAGTTGGATGATCAGACACGGGTGTTCATTTCATCTGAGATTGCCCGCAATATTCTTGAGCAGACTCCTATGATTTTTGGTATGGTCAAGGAGGGCATTATGGAGATTTTGGATGAGTGTTTGAGCTACTTTCAGGGAGTTTCGCGCATATGGGGCTCCAGACTACTATGGGGAGAAGGACCCATAGCAAGCAGGCGGTGGTTAGCGGATGTTACTAACGCTTTCCGGACCAGCAGTTTCCCTGAGGGTGGGGGTGGGGGGGTGGGAAAGGTTAGACTTGCTTCCTGTCTTCTGAAGGACATGGCATGAGACAGGTGGGAGGAGGTTGGGCGTTTTGTTGGTGATGAGACTGTTGATTCGATGTCATGGGATGATTTGACGACAAGATTCATGGCTGAGTTTGCATTGGTGATTTAGGTGCAACAGTTGGCACAAGAGTTTCACGATCTTCGCCAGACTACTGAGATGGTGGCCGAGATCACTACGATGTTTCGAGAGAGGGCGCTTTTAGTTCCGGAGTATGTGGCGGACGAGGAGATAAAGAAGACGAGGTATCACGAAATATTGAGGAGCGATATTCAACAGTTTGTGAGCCGATGCAGTTACAAGAAACTGGAGGATATGATAACGAGAGATAGATAGATAGATAGATAAATAGTGAGAGAGAGATGGAGACAGAGAGATAGATAGATATATATAGAGAGAGAGGGGGAGAGATAGAGAGATAGAGATATTGATATCGAGATGGAGAGGAAGAGGAAGCCGAATCAGGCTCAGGTTTCAGGGGGATCGGGCAAGAGGCCTAAGGCTCATGTTTCAACTGGAGCCACTGTGGGAAGTGCGGCAAGATGCATGAGGGACCGTGTAGGGTGGGTTGTTCGGGCTGCTTCAAGTGCGGTCGGATGGGTCATTTTAGCAGGGATTGTACTGCCACCACCACCACCACCCCAGGATCTGATCTGATTTGCTTTCATTGCAATCAGAGGGGACACAAGAAGGCCCAATGTTCGAGTTTGGCTGCAGCAAGGCCGGTGTCAGCACCCGCTCCTGTGACTCTTCAGATCATTGACGGCCGCCTGGGTAAGGCGGATGCACCTGTGGTAAAGAGGAGGGCTTTCCATATGATGGACGAGGAGGCTCGTGCGTCACTTGATGTGGTGATAGGTATGTATCTTCTCTTTATATCCTTATTTATGTTGAATGGGTTGCTTATGTTCATATGTTTTATTTTAGGATCGTTCCTCATGAACGATATTTCTGCTTTGGTATTGTTTGATTCGTGGGCTACCCGATCCTTTGTATCGCTTGCACTTAACGAGAGGTTTGTCGGAGCTCCGGTGGAGCTGGATTTTCCTTTAGATGTCGATATTACAAATGATCTATCTGTCCGGGTAGTGAGGGTTCATCGGGGATGTACGCTTCAGATGTTCAGCGAGCAGTATCCAATTGATTTGGTTCCCATTCCTTTGTGTGGGAACAATGTTATTGTGGGTATGGATTGGCTGAGCCCTAATGGGGGCGGTGATCAATTGTGAGCAACAGTTAGTTCAGATTCAAACCCCAAATAGGGGAGAGTTAGTGGTTCAGGGAGAGAGAGCTAAGTGTGGGCCGATATTATTTTCAACAACGAGGTCCAGGCGTTATATTCAACAAGGTTGTTCCTGTTTTATCACCTATGTTTTGGATACCCAAGATAAGGGTAAGGCGACCATGGATGATGTACCAATTATGCGAGAGTATCCGGATGTGTTTCCAGAGAATTTTCTTGGGGTGCCTCTGGAGAGGCAGGTTGAGTTCAGGATTGATCTGGTTACAGGTGCGGCTCTGGTAGCCAAAGCACCGTATCAGTTGGCTCTTCCTGAGATGCAGGAGTTTTCTACATAATTGCAGGAGCTGTTATATAAGGGATTAATTCCACCGATCATTTTGCCAAGGGGAGCTTCGATCTTGTTTGTAAAGAAGAAGGATGGGTCTCATCGTATGTACATTGACTACGGAGAGCTGAATAAGGTAAATGTGAAGAACCGTTATCTACTCCCGAGGTTTGATGATCTTTTTTGACCAACTTCAGGGTGCATCTTGGTTCTCCAAGATTGATTTGCATTCGAACTATCATCGGATGAGGGTTAGGGATGAGGATGTGCAGAAGACTACTTTCCAGACTTATTATGGTCATTACGAGTTGGTGTTGATGCCTTTTGGGCTCACGAATTCCCTAACAATGTTCATGGATCTCATGAACCGTGTATGCAGGTTGATGCTAGATCAGTATGTGATTGTATTTATTGATGATATCTTGGTATATTCTAAGACCCTGGAATAGCACGAGGAGCACATGAGGGAGGTGTTGGAGACTTTGAGGAGGGAGAGAATTTTCGCAAAGTTGTCCAAGTGTTAGTTTTGGTTGCGTAAGGTGCAGTTTCGAGGCTGCGATTCGGTGGGAGGTTCTGAGGTCTCCATCTGAGATTCAGAGTTGCCTTGGTCTAGTAGGTTATTATCGGATGTTATCTAGGATTTCTCCAAGATAGTTGTTTCTTTGACTCAGTTGACAAAGAAGACAGTTACATTTCGCTGGGGGCCTGAGCAGCAGGCAACTTTTGAGACCCTGAGAAATCGTTTGTAGGAGGCACCAATTTTGACCCTGCCGGAGGGTGTTGAGGATTTTGTGGTTTATTATGATGCATCGATCACGGGTTTGGGGGCAATGTTGATGCAGAGGGGTCGCGTGATCGCTTACGCTTCTAGGCAGCTGAACCCTCATGAGGCGAATTATCCGACACATGATTTGGACTGGGGGCCATGGTTTTCTCCCTCAGTATTTGGCGAATTACCTCTATGGGGTTCGCTGTACCATTTACACAGATCACAAGAGCCTGAGGTACTTGATGGATCAGCCAAATCTGAATATGAGGCAGCGTTGATGGTTGGATGTGGTGAACGATTATGATTGTGAGATTTTTTTATCAATTGGGGAAGGACAATGTGGTAGCCGATGCTCTCAGCCGCAAGGCGGTTGCGGCTCCAATCAGGGATATATGTTCGAGGATGACCGTGATTACTTCGCTATTGGAGTGGATTCAGGAGGATCAGATCGAGGCTATGAAGGAAGAACACCGAAAGAATGAGCGTATTGTGGGTCAGGTGGCTTCCTTCGATTATGATATCCACTGGTTGTTGACTCTTCATCGGCAGGTTTGGGTTTTGTATTGGGGCGGTGTGTGTTAGGTTTTGATGGTGGATGCGTACAAGTTTAGGTTCTCCATTCATCCCGGGGTGACGAAGATGTATAGAGATCTTCGTCCTGTTTATTGGTGGCCCTGTTTGAAGCGAGATGGACCACACCTTATGATGAAACGGGAACCAACATGGCGTAAAGTGTAGATTGGGTGGAGTAGATAAAAATTCCCTTTTTGGAGTATTCCGAAGGAGTGAATTAGGAAACAAAAAAGGGCCCGATACTTCAACTAGAGGAGCGACTTGTTGGTTCACCAAACCCCGACTCAGTGTCACACGTTCTCTAAGTCCGAAGGGATCCAACGCCCAACTACAGACTCCTCCCATAATTGTGTTATCAGAGTGATCCAGGAATTACCGTTAGTGGACACCCAACTTCACTTGTTAGAGTGGCTTGGTATGTGGAGTGGTGCTTGACTTGCAGGAAAGTCAAGGCCGAGCATCAGTGACCTCACGATAAGATGCAACCGTTGGAGATTCTGGTATGGAAATGGGAGGATATTACCATGGATTTCATCATGAAGTTTCCTTGGACTGCGCGAGGGATGGATTCGACTTGGGTCATTGTGGATCGGTTGACCAAGAGCGCGCATTTCATCCCGATTCAAGAGAGTATTTCTACATAAAAATTAGTTGAGGTATATATCATGGAGGTTGTGGCACCACATGGGGTGCTGATTTTGGTGGTTTCAGACAGAGATGTCTGGTTTACTTACAGGTTTTGGAAGAGGTTTCATGACGAGTTAGGTACTCGTCTCTATTTCAGGACATCGTTCCCTCCGCAGATCGATGGTCAGAGCGAGCAGACTATTAAGACCCTAAAGGATATGGTTCAGGCGTGTGTTTTTTGACTTTGATGGGAGTTAGGATACGCATTTTCCGTTAGCGAAATTGTCATATAACAACAACTATTACGCCAACGTCGATCAACCTCCTTTTGAGATGCTATACTGGAGGAAATGCAGGACCTTGATTTGTTGGGGTGAGGTCGGTCAACGGGTTGTGAGGAGTACCGAGGTGGTACTCAAGACTACTGAGTTGATTCAGCAGCTTCAAAGTAGGCTCTAGATAGGTCAGAGTCGGCAGACAAGTTATGTTGACAGACGCCGATCAGATCTAGAGTTCCAGGTGGGGGATATGTTTCTCCTGAATGTGTCACCTTGGAAAGGTGTCATCCGATTCAGGAAGAGGGGCAAGCTAGGCCCCAGGTATATTGGTCCTTTCAGGGGTTTAGCCTGGGTGGGGCTGGTTTCATATCGCCTGGATCTTCTAGATAAGCTCAGTTAGATTCATAGAATGTTCCATGTCTTTCAGATGCGGAAGTATTTAGCAAATGATTCCACCATGGTTTTATTGGAGGATATTCACGTGGATGACCACCTGAATTATATTGAGAGATCGGTGGCGATTCTTGTCGGAAAACGAAAACCTTGAGGAACAAGGTTGTTAAGTGGGTGAAAGTCTAGTGGCAGCATCACAAGGGTTCAGAATGGATGTGGGAGCAGGAAGATGAGACGAGGGAGCACTATCCGGAGTTATTTGTGTTGGATTAGGTATCTTAGCCCATAACCATAATTGGTATGTACTTGACCCGCGAGTAGCATGGTCCATTTGGGTTGCCTTCACTAGAACAATCTGACAAGATGGATATTTGAGAAAGATACTATTTATGATTTACTAATAAATTGTATATCACACCCCCAAACCGGAACGGAGGAAATGTTCGGGGGTGAAGGACGTCATGCGTAGTATCACAACAATTGTATCATAGCAAGCATAGTAAACACAACTAGACATTGAATACATATGTGAAAAGGTTTACATTGTTTAATACATAGTTGTTATTCCGAGTAAAAGTAAATAGACAAACGCGACTCTAACTCTTTGTCTTCTCCGAACTCCTGGAAGTACCTGTCTACTAATTCCCTGAGAATAGAAGCAGTTTTGAAAATATATCAGCATAAAGCTGGTGAGTTCATAAGTAGTATTTTGTAATGAAAACTTGTTGATGAGCTAGCAGAAATGTTTGTATTGTTTTAAGAAAATCCGATATTTTCTTTAGTGAAAATGTAGTGTTATCAGTTTTGTAGTAAACCATGAATATCTGTATGTTTCCAAGAAAATCTGATATTTTCTTTAGTGAAAATGTAGTGTTATCAGTTCTGTAGTAAACCATGAATATCTGTATGTTTCCAAGAAAATCCGATATTTTCTTTAGTGAAAATCAAGCGTTATCGATTCCGTATAAAACCATGAATGTTTGTTGCTGAAAACTGTAGTGATATGCGAAAATACTACCTCATGTCACTAGCTAAAGATAATCATGAAGTATAAGTATTTTGTATGTGAAGCCATTGCATAATTGGTTCTGTTTGAAAACCCTGGGTTTGGCCAGTATACGTAGTGTGTTTTAGTTCTATTTAGTATAAATAAAACTGTTGAAGAGTGTCAGATTGTAAACTAAAGGTGATTTATACATAATGTGAGTCTTATAACGATACTTGATATGACTAGAGACCTTTCCAACATTCTTCAGGCATCGAGTTAAATGACATTTGTCACCCTGGGCATGCCTGCCCAACTGTAGCTAGCAGTTCGGGTTTGGGATTGTCAGTCTTGAATAGATCTATTCACAAATCTCATGCTCTCCCTCCAGCAGACTCTGGTTATACTATGATAGGATTTATCCCTCTACACCTATGGGTACAGTAGTGAAGTAGCGCCCCACAATATCGTACAATCTAGTTTACATGTAGTGTAGTAGCGTTCTACCGTAGTGAAAATCCGAATGTATACCGTTCGTAGTGATAATTACAGTTATGAAAGCGTGATAAAGTAGTGAAAACTATTTCTGTCTTAGTGCGTACGTTTAGTAGTGAAAGTTTCTATACTTGTTATGTTTAGAAAATCCCAAACTATACCGATTATAGTTTGCATGTATAACGTAGTGAATAGCGAATCCGGAAAAACTATGCAATTTTAGTGAAAAAAGACCCTTATGGTCAACACAGTACAAAAGGGTCAAAGTATGAGAATTTGCATGAGTTTTGAAAATATTTATGTTTAGCTTGTATTCCCCCCCCTGAAAACATTAAAAAACGGAAAATGTAGGGGTATGAACTCACCTCGGGTGATTTGAATGAAGGATCGATACGGAATGCGGGATGTTCAAGTGAAGTCTTGAACACGATTTGATCCTAATCAACAAGTAATGACACATAAAGGAGTCAAATGATGATATTTCACCACTAGATGTGACGAAGAACCATTCTAAGAGCTTGGGACTACTTGCACTAAGTGTTAGGACCTCAAAGGATTGCATGAGTGAGGTGTATGGCCACTTTAAAGGTGTTTTCAAGGTCCATAATTGCATCCATGAAGTGTCCTAGGACCATATTTGGTTTTAGTACAAGTTTAGGGTCTTAAAAATGGGTTTGTAGTCCTATGGTGTGTGTGTATGGTCGCACAAATGAGTGTGCTGCCGCACACATGAGTGTGTGGTCGCACTCCTTCAACGAGATGAAGAGCATGAATGGACTTTCATGATTCAAGGCCTAGATCAAGAGGTTCTTCAAGTAAAACAAGCTATGGGATGGATTACTCACATTTTTGAAGCTTTGGAAGGTTCAAAGTTGGAGAAACTTGAGAGGAAATGATGTTGTGTGCTGCCAAGGTGTTAAAGGAATGAAAGGAAGGGGGCTACCCTTTATATAGGGGTAAAGGTGCTGCCCAAAAGTGAGTATGCTGCCAAGGGAGTGGGTGTGCGGCCGCAAACCCGTGTGTACGGCTGTACACTCCCCCAAGAGGTGTGTATGGCCCAATTTTTCACTATTCAACACTTCGAGTCATTCCTAAACTCAACCTTGGTTATATATACAAGGTTAGAAGACTTAGATGACCCCTTGAATATCATTAGAAATCAACGAAACATGTTGAATATTGATTGAATTGATTAATTGTACAAGATTGAAATTCCGGGTTGTCACATCATCCCCTCGTTAAAGGGAATTTCGTCCCGAAATTCAAGGATAAAGTACAATCATGAACTTGGAAAGAGATGGGGGGTACTTCTGCTTCATTGAATCCTCACGCTCCCAAGGGAATTCAGGACCCCACTTGGCATTCCAGCGGACCTTCACTATCGGGATGCGACTCTGTTTTGTACGCTTGACTTCCCGATCCATGATTTCGACAGGTTCTTCCACGAAGTGTAGACCCTCATCTAATTCGATCTCGTTGAGAGGAATCACAAGTGTCTCATCAGACAAACACTTCTTTAGGTTTAACACGTGGAAGATAGGATGGATGTTGTTGCTCTCGAGGTAACTGGAGTTTGTATGCTATGGGACCGATCCTAGCAAGGATCTCGAATGGTCCAACGTATCTTGGATTTAGTTTTCTACGCCTTCCGAAGCGTATCAGGATTTTCTAGGGTGAAACCTATAAGAAAGATACGTTCACCAATCTGGGACTCCAATGGTTTTTGTCCATTATCGACGTAGCCCCTTTTGTACGATATTTTCTGCCGTCCCTCGGGTGAGTTCAGGACTTACGAGAGTGCTGTCGGGGACTTGACTCTTGTCTGTTTGTGTGTTGCCCGCCTTGGCCCAACACATATGGGGTCTGTACTTATGGCTGCAGAGGGCTTCGAACGGCGCAGCCTTGCTACTGGAAAGGTCGCCGTTGTTGCAAGAAGGTTCAATTAAGGATAGATGTGGCTCCCATGACACATCTTCAATTGTCCGGATGGTTCTCTTACTTTGTCCTTCTCTTTGCGGATGATACATCTTCGTATGAATACCTTTGGATTTCGAAGAGAGATGAATTCTTTGAAGTTCGCATCTTGTTGTCATCACGAGTAACGGGAGTTTCGTGATTGAACGATTTAAGTCAAAAGGGTTTGGTATAACATAGACTCAATCGAGCTAGATAGGATGGTGTCGTAGAATCGTGCGCCAGGTTAGTCTGGGAGGATCGTTTTGCTAGCATATTCGTATCCCTAAATGAGCGTCTCTGGTATTTTCTGCGTTTGATTTGCACTTTGTGGGTACTACTAATGCGAGGGTCCAGATGTTTTGAAACTATGGGCTCTCGATGGGATGGTTCTTACAAGATTTTCCTATGATTGCTCGGCGTATTCGATTCATGTATAACTACCACTGACCCTAGCGCATTCATTTAAGCTATCATGATTTGCTTATTAGGGCTTTAAACCTTATAAGGATTACGTGATTCAATCCGGACGGGAATGTAATCACAATTATGAAAAATTATTGGGGTTTTCAAAAACATACCAAAACAAGGCAGGGTCCTTCGATGCTTCCTTCTTCACTAAGGTCAGACTCCTTCGGTTTACTCATTGTTCTTTTCTGTCGGGCAGCTTATTATGAAGTGTCCAATTTCGCCACATGTACCGCAGACTTGAACTATGCTAGCTTCGGTAGTGGAAGTGATATGTTGAGTCGGGGTTTTCGTGAAGTGAGCCTTCTGACCATCCTTAGCCCTTGGACAATTTCTTTTGAAATGTCCGGGTTCGCCACAATTGTAGCAAACCTGACCCACCTTTTCCCCAGAAATCAAAGCGTTTGACGGTGCTAGTACTCTACAGTAACGAGCGGTGTGTCCTTGCCTATTGAATTTTGATTCAAAAAATTTTCCTACGTGGTGGAAGTTGCATTCCTCACAATTTGGAAGTTTTTCAGCATATCGTTGCACTGATGTTGGCACCGGTCTGGCGGATGTTGTGGTTGTAGGAGTTATCACGGGTTGTTGTCTCTTGGCAAGTTTCTGAGACAACTTGTGCTCCTTCTTGTTCCAAAATTTTCGTTTGGTGCTCTTAGGTTTGGGAGTTGGAGTGTCCTCCTAGATAAGCCCTTGTTGGTTTCCTGATGTGTTGCTATAGTTCAAGATGTGGAAACTGTTCCCATTCCCACTTGGGTTGTTAGCGTTAAGAACATCTAGGGCGGATGCTACGGCTACTGTGATAGTAGCTTGGAACGTAGATGAGTCCATTTGAAGGACTGGTGTCTTATTGGGGGGTTGGGTACGTTCCTTCGGAGGCATGATTATGCTACATGGCAAGAAAAGAAGCTTGTGAGCAACAATGGTTGTCTCTGGTTGTATCCTAGATGTTTATCTATGCTTTGATATCTTCGGTTTTGCTATCTGACTCTCAGTGATTCGACCCACATCCCCATGATGTGGCCTTAGCTATGATATAAAAGAGTTGAGCACACAAAGTTTACATACAATAAGTTTACGAACTCCTGGTTACTTAGCTCGTCGGGCGGGCTGAGTAACTCTCACATCTCTGTCGGCTCTAAACGGTATGGAGATTTGGCTATAAGAGTAGTTCCGAGGATCAAGTCAATACGGGGTTCAACTTGGCACTCAGAAGAAATCCCTGGAATGTCTTTGGGGAAGACTTCGGGAAAGTTGTAGACTTTGGAGGCGCTCTCAAGGTCCCTAACTTCTTGCGCAGGAAATGATACGAAGGTTCAAAAAATCTAGTCACTGAGATCAGTGAGGATTTCGTCGAAGGGAAGATTGAGATAAATCGATTTCTCTAAGCAAGGATATCAACACAATTTGAGGCTTAACCATTCCGTGCCGATTAGGATATCGAAGCTGATACGAAAATGATGGGGATAAGGAATAATCATCTGAATATATCTTATGATTCATGTTTTGAGGACAAAATAGTTATGAGACCTTGATAAAGTTGCTTACTCTTTATGCCATCGATCTAAGATATACTTTTGACAATGAAAATCTTCAACTGACATATGATAGTTGCCACCATTGTCGATATCAAGATTACACAGAGTTTGGAAAAATTTGACCTAGGAGTAGGTCTACCACATACTAACAGAGGAACAATTTGACAACATAAAGAACTAGTGACTCGATACTTGCAAGACAAGAATGTCTACAGAGAAAAGAGCTACTTAGAACATAAATATGAAAGCTATCTTCCAAACCAAAAGGAAGGACAAGCAGAATATTTCCTACTGGCGATGGGCACTTCTCGGGTGGAACCTTAGGTTAGTCAACTGGCGCTCCATTTCAAGAAGGCGAATCTCGTATACTGATTGGCGTGCTTGGAGCTCTACGACCTCAGCTCAAGTTGCAACTAACTCTCGCTGTTGGGCTTCATGGTCTCTCAAAATCCTCCCATGAGCAACCTCGAGGCTGTGAATACGGTTTGTGTTGGCATCCAATTCTACCTCGAGTTCCACAGTTCGGTAAATGGCCGCCATGTTCATTTCGACATTGCGGGCCAGTCGGCGGACTATGATTGGAAGGACTCTATCTGTGGAGCCTCCTCTGTCCACATTGTAGAAGCGGCGATCCCCATTTTACGGGCGGGGTTGACCTTGTGCGTGACTACACCTATCCAGGCTTCTGACCCACATAGGCGTTGGGCCTTCGAGTAAAAGCTGAGGGTTGGGATTTGGTATTGGGGCCACTGGGGGTAAGTTCTCGACTTCTGGTTTCGAGTTAGTCTCTCCCGGAAACGGTTCGGCCATGCCATCGTCAAAAGGGATTTCATGGTTTCCTTCTGGTTCTGGTTCGATCCATCCATCATCCCCTTGGTTAGGAAAGTACGGGTCGCTAGGAAGATGGAATCCAGCCATGCTATCTATGCGAGGCGAGGGTAAAGGAATAGTTAATAAGCATCGAATCTATAATACTTCTAATGTATTATAGTTACATGATTGATTCTCCTGAGTAAAACTACGGTTCGGTTGTTGTAGCGTCCTAAAATACTACTATAGTATTTTAATCCTTATGTTTGGTTCTAGAACTCTTCTAGTATCTAGGTAAGTTTTAGGCTTGCTGCAACACCTCAGTCACTCCCAAGCACATGTTGGTCATGTCTCGAAAGAATATAGTTGATCAGGCTATATTGACCCTAGACATGATTACATAACTGCCTAGGTTTAACCGCGATGTCCAACGTCCAAATACTTTTGTTTTGTTCTACTTACGACACGTATTCTGATACTCGGGTATGCTTATATACTTTTATAAAAATACTTGTATTTTTGAAAGCATACTTTTAGTTTAGAGCACTTAGGCCCCTTAGTATTTATAGTTGTATACCATGTAAGGTTTGGTATAATTAGTTCACTAGAAACAAGGGCACTGATACCAATCTGTCACACCCCCAAACCGGAACGGCGAAAATGTTCGGGGGTGGAGGACGTCATGCGTAGTATCACAACAATTGTATCATAGCAAGAATAATAAACACAACCAGACATTGAATAAATATGTGAAAAGGTTTACATTGTTTAATACATAGTTATTCCTAGTAAAAGTAAATAGGCAGGCGCGACTCTAACTCCTCGTCTTCTCCGAACTCCTGGAAGTACCTGTCTAATAATTCCCTGAGAATACAAGCAGTTTTGAAAATATATCAGCATAAAGCTGGTGAGTTCATAAGTGGTAGTTTGTAATGAAAACTTGTTGATGAGCTAGCAGAAATGTTTGTATTGTTTTAAGAAAATCTGATATTTTCTTTAGTGAAAATGCGATTGATGTGTGTGAAACCAACTAGTTTTAATCCTACTAACTTAGACACAAAATAAACACACGAAAGGCAGTGTACCTCTCAATTAGTAATATAGTTCAAGCAAGTAGGGTATCGAACACAGGGAACGGTAAACAATTAAAATAAATGCTAGTATTATCTAAATAAAACACGTAATAGAAAATGGGTTTTCTCTAGTTTTGCAAGACTAGAAACTTAAACAATTAACTAAAATTTAAACTAAGAAACTAAGAACTAGATAAACAAAGATTCAACTAAATTCAGTAACGAAGGGAACTTCTGTTTAGTTCAACTCAATTGATCCTATGGTTGATATTATGGTAATAGTGCAATGGATTAATTCTTTTATTGGCTACCGACTCAAGTGATTAGATTCGCGTTCGCTGCACTAATCCTTAGAGAACAAACTAACTCAAACAGTGGCCAGCTGTCTAATTTAATTCAATTCACTAGGTTATTTATTCGGGTTAATTTAGACTTGTAATGGTTAACTAATTTGGTCCTTTAGTTAACCTCTTGTTGATGGTCATCACACAAGCTCACACATGAATTTACCTATTTTTCTTATTAATTCTAGTTTTATGTTCATTAATCCTAGACATATGATAAAGTGGTCACATAAACATATGAGGTTAACAACTAAGAGATGTTCATTCAGCTCAATTATCTTCCTATTAACAGAAAAATAGTTATCATTCACACATAAGGTTCTTTAACAAGCTAGAATCAACAAAATCACCAATATTAAATCAATCCTACCATAAAATCAAACCATAATCACAAATTCATCTTTCCTAAACAGAAGTTATGAGTTTTTAGCTCATATCTACAGCAAATAACAAACTAAAAACATAATCTAATGATTGAAAAATGGTTTATGCAAAAGATTAAGATAAAAGTAGTGTGTTATTGCCTTTGATCTTCTTCCAAGTTGATATCTAAGTTGAAATCTCGAAAACCACAGCTTCTAAGAACCCTTCTGGCCTCCAAAAATCGTCCTAAACTTCCCCTATTCGTTAGGGTTCGAATGAGAAGCGTTTATATATATATATATATATATATATATATATATATATATATATATATAACCCTTCTGGCCTCCAAAAATCGTCCTAAACTTCCCCCATTCGTTAGGGTTCGAATGAGAAGCATTTCTATATATATATATATATATATATATATATATATATATATATATATATATATATATATATATAATTAAACCAGGGGCTACTCGGCGAGTCCAGTGACCTCCTTGCCGAGTACATCACTTAAAATCCCGTGTATGGCAAGGCAAAGTCAAGAATCGCGAAACTTCTGACCAACTCGCCGTGTTGATGGCCTACTCGCCGATTCCATTTGGAATCAACATTATCTCAAAACACGAAAGTCGTCCGAAATTGTGTCTAGTTTTCAGAACATTTTAAATCTCGTCAATCGGAGTTACGGTTCATGAAATATGGCCAAAATGCTGACAAGGGGTCAAGCTGTCCAACAACATCCTTCTTTCTTCAAAATCCAAGATCCAAGCTTCCAATCGCTAGTTCCGCTTCCTTTTCCATCCGAGCATGTAATTGTTGCTAAAAAAATGAAATTATACAATAATTAAGCACCTTTTGCTCATTAAATGAGATAAAATCAACATAAAGTATTAAGATAATGCATGAGTTTTATAACTAAATATGCCCATATCAAAATACCCCACACTTGACTTTTGCTTGCCCCCAAGCAAAACTGAATTTTAACACATTAGAATCACATAAGACAACTCCAATCGAACCCAGCCATTATGCCAAGACCGCAACGCATGCATTTGTGTCTAAAATTTTCCTAATAACCCCCATACTCTAAATACTCACAATCCTCATACACATTCGCCCACTTTTTCCGAACAATGCTCATTTTATGCATCCCTGCGAATCCATCCTCAGAAAACCTCTTAACCTCAAGGTATTTTTGGTTGAGCAACCCAAGCATACATAATCTAGAAAATTACAACTTTTCGATACCACTATGGAGCTTTTTGGAATTCTTCACTTCTTTGACATTTGATCTTTAATTTTCGGGTATCTTCAACTTTTGAATTTCTTCAGAATTTTTGATCTTTGAACTTCATACTTTAACTTTGATGCTCCAAAAATTCTTCAAACTTTTTCTTGTAATTCTCTTTTTCTTAATTTATTAATTTTTTATTTTACATATAACACACTTTTTCCACTCAAAACCCTACATGCTTAAGCAGGGGCGCTCAACTTCAACCTTTATTGGTTAACGATAATAATTTTCCTGGATACATTTCTGGTACACGATGCTAAACATATTGCATCCCTCGGGTTGACCGGGGTCGTGTTTTTGTCCCATAATTTCACTGGAATAAGGAAGCCACAAATGCACTAGAACGTATATAGGCTCAACTAGACATTTGGTTTTCATGCAATCATCAACACAATTCTAACATGGAATCCTAATTTGCTTTTACCAAAATTTTCTAATTTAGCCCTACAATTTTAATGCAAAAATTTCAAAATTTAACTAAAATTTTAACTAATTTAACCAACCCCCTACCCCACACTTAATTTATGCAATGTCCTCATTGCATATTATGCATGATAAAGAACAATGAAATAAAGAGGGAATTGGAACAAACTCCCCTAGGATAGTAGTTGCGAGGTTGATCTTCTTTATTTAAAGCTCCATCTTCAGCTGACTTTAGACATGGGAACAGCTCATCCATGTCTTGGGTGTCAAAATCTCGTGTAGTACAGTCTTTATAAAAGCTCCAAATATAAGAGAAAAACTCTTGGAAATGCTCGGAAAATGATCTCCAAAGAATAGAACCAATGCCCATATAATATGTCATCAAATCTTCAGCTCAAAAGTAAGAAGAATGAGCGACTCGTCGAGTAAGTATGTAGACTCGCCGAGTTGAAGTGTAAATGGCAGAAGAATCATGAATTTTCACATGGACTCGGCGAGTCCATAAGATGCACTCGGCGAGTAGACCGCTGTGACACAAAACTTTTATTCTGCCAAAGTCCGTTTCTGATGTATGGGGGTATATAAACTAATAATTTCCCTTATTTTTCTTTAGGTAATAAACACTCTATAACCCTTCTATCAATTAGACTCATAGCTTGACTCAAAACTTCGTTTCCTCTCTTGCCTAGACTCGATTTCTCGCTTCGTCAGCCTTGACTCTAGACCCTCACATGTAATCTTAAGCTTCAAACTGAAAAGATCAAAACAACACACAAGTAATAGAAAAAGGAAAACAAACATCAAAATTAAATTCCTAAATTACCCTGATAAACTAGAAGTTTAAAAAGAAAAAGAAAAGCAAACTCTAATGACGGGTTGCCTCCCGCAAGCGCTTCTTTTTGTGCGAGTCTTGAGCGGACTCCCAACTTAATAAACGTCCAATAAACTCAATGCCAATCCATCCGTTGCATTGAATATTTTCTTTGGACCAATTTGTAAAATTCGACTCTTTTCTTCTAAAATTGGCCAAACGAGCTTGTATTCATAAAACCCAAGAATCTTGACAAGGGTTGGAACCGGTTGGATACTAATCAAAAATGGATCGTGCCTCAGAACTTTCTCCAAATTTGGAGTCGTCACCCCACGCTTTGAAACACAAACTGGAAGACCACGGGGCCACGTCGTGGTAATGGTCAAACCACAACTTTGTTCCTGCAATTCAGGTTGTACTTGTTCTTCATCTGACCCTTCTGCTAGCAACCTTTCCAGCTCATCCAAATCTCTTTCTGGATTAAATTCTTCATCTTGTAGCTTTAGCTCTTGTGCCTCAAATTGTTCTTGATCGTTAGACAAGATGTTATCTAACCATCTATCAAATTTCGTCAAATCTTCATCCGATCCACACTCCTCATCTTCTTGCTCAATTTCATGTAATGCTTCCTCAAGAAAAGCATCAAAAGCATCGAGATTTGGAAAATACATAATAAATAAAAATTAAACTATATAAAAAAATAAAAATATATGATAACAATTAGCAAATAAAATTAACAATTTAGAACTGTTCCCCGGCAACGGCGCCAAAAACTTGATGTGTGTGAAACCAACTAGTTTTAATCCTACTAACTTAGACACAAAATAAACACACGAAAGGCAGTGTACCTATCGATTAGTAATATAGTTCAAGCAAGTAGGGTATCGAACACAGGGAACGGTAAACAATTAAAATAAATGCTAACATTATCTAAATAAAACAAGTAATAGAAAATGGGTTTTCTCTAGTTTTGCAAGACTAGAAACTTAAACAATTAACTAAAATTTAAACTAAGAAACTAAGAACTAGATAAACAAAGATTCAACTAAATTCAATAACGAAGGGAACTTCTGTTTAGTTCAACTCAATTGATCCTATGGTTGATATTAGGGTAATAGTGCAATGGATTAATTCTTTTATTGGCTACCGATTCAAGTGATTAGATTCGCGTTCGCTGCACTAATCCTTAGAGAACAAACTAACTCAAACAGTGGCCAGTTGTCTAATTTAATTCAATTCACTAGGTTATTTATTCGGGTTAATTTAGACTTGTAATGGTTAACTAATTTGGTCCTTTAGTTAACCTCTTGTTGATGGTCATCACACAAGCTCACACATGAATTTACCTATTTTTCTTATTAATTCTAGTTTCATGTTCATTAATCCTAGAGATATGATAAAGTGGTCACATAAACATATGAGGTTAACAACTAAGAGATGTTCATGCAGCTCAATTATCTTCCTATTAATAGAAAAATGGTTATCATTCACACATAAGGTTCTTTAACAAGCTAGAATCAACAAAATCACCAATATTAAATCAATCCTACCATAAAATCAAACCATAATCACAAATTCATCTTTCCTAAACAGAAGTTATGAGTTTTTAGCTCATATCTACAGCAAATAACAAACTAAAAACATAATCTAATGATTGAAAAATGGTTTATGCAAAAGATTAAGATAAAAGTAGTGTGTTATTGCCTTTGATCTTCTTCCAAGTTGATATCTAAGTTGAAATCTCGAAAACCATAGCTTCTAAGAACCCTTCTGGACTCCAAAAATCGTCCTAAACTTCCCCCATTCGTTAGGGTTCGAATGAGAAGCATTTCTCTCTCTCTCTCTCTCTCTCTCTCTATATATATATATATATATATATATATATATATATATATATATATATATATATAATGAAAACATGGGCTACTCGGCGAGTCCAGTGACCTACTCGCCGAGTACATCACTTAAAGTCCCGTGTACAGCAAGGCAAAGTCAAGTATTGCGAAACTTCTGACCAACTCGCCGAGTTGATGGCCTACTCGTCGAGTCCATTTGGAATCAGCATTTTCTCAAAACACGAAATTGTTGCTAAAAAAGGAAATTATAAACTAATTAAGCACCTTTTGCTCATTAAATGAGATAAAATCAACTTAAAGTATTAAGATAATGCATGAATTTTATAACTAAATATGCCCATATCAGTGATGTTATTAGTTCTGTAGTAAACCATGAATATCTGTATGTTTCCAAGACAATCCAATATTTTCTTTAGTGAAAATTTAGTGTTATCAGTTCTGTAGTAAACCATGAATATCTGTATGTTTCCAAGAAAATCCGATATTTTCTTTAGTGAAAATCTAGCGTTATCGATTCCGTATAAAACCATGAATGTTCGTTACTGAAAACTGTAGTGATATGCGGAAATACTACCTCATGTGACTAGCTAAAGCTAATCATGAAGTATAAGTATTTTGTATGTGAAGCCATTGCATAATTGGTTTTGTTTGAAAACCCTGGCTTTGGACAGTATACGTAGTGTGTTTTAGTTCTATTTAGTATGAATAAAACCGTTGAAGAGTGTCAGATTGTAAACTAAAGGTGATTTATACATAATGTGAGTCGTATAACCATACTTGATATAACTAGAGACCTTTCCAACATTCTTCAGGCGTCGAGTTAAATGACATTTGTCACCCTGGGCATGCCTGCCCAACTGTAGCTAGCAGTTCGGGTGTGGGATTGTCAGTCCCGAATAGATCTATTCACAAATCTCACGCTCTCCCTCCAGGAGACTCTGGTTATACTATGATAGGATTTATCCCTGTACACCTAAGGGTATAGTAGTGAAATAGCGCCTCACAGTATCGTACAATCTAGTTTACATGTAGTGTAGTAGCGTTCTATCGTAGTGAAAATCCGAATGTATACCGTTCGTAGTGATAATTACAGTTATGAAAGCGTGATAAAGTAGTGAAAACTATTTCTGTCTTAGTGCGTACGTTTAGTAGTGAAAGTTTCTATACTTGTTATGTTTAGAAAATCCCAAACTATACCGATTATAGTTTGCATGTATAACGTAGTGAATAGCGAATCCGAAAAAACTATGCAATTTTAGTGAAAAAAGAACCTTATGCTCAACACAGTACAAAAGGGTCAAAGTATGAGAATTTGCATGAGTTTTGAAAACATTTATGTTTAGCTTGTATTCCCCCTGAAAACATTAAAAAAATGGAAATGTAGGGGTATGAACTCACCTCGGGTGATTTGAATGAATGATCGATACGGAATGCGGGATGTTCAAGTGAAGCCTTGAACATGATTTGATCCTAATCAACAAGTAATGACGCATAAAGGAGTCAAATGATGATATTTCACCACTAGATGTGATGAAGAACCATTCTAAGAACTTGGGACTACTTGCACTAAGTGTTAGGACCTCAAAGGATTGCATGAGTGAGGTGTATGGCCACTTTAAAGGTGTTTTCAAGGTCCATACTTGCATCCATGAAGTGTCCTAGGCCCATAATTGGTTGTAGTACAAGTTTAGGGTCTTAGAAATGGGGTTGTGGTCCTATGGTGTGTGTGTATGGTCGCACAAATGAGTGTGCTGCCTAACACATGAGTGTGCTGCCGCACACATGAGTGTGTGGCCGCACACAGGAGTGTGCTGCCACACACACGGGTGTGCTGCCGCACACACGAGTGTGTGGTCGCACTCCTTCAACGAGATGAAGAACATGATGGGACTTTCATGATTCAAGGCCTTGATCAAGAGGTTATTCAAGTATAACAAGCTAAGGGATGGATTACTCATGTTTTTGAAGCTTTAGAAGGTTCAAAGTTGGAGAAACTTGAGAGGAAATGATGTTGGTGCTGCCAAGGTGTTAAAGGAATGAAAGGAAGGGGGCTACCCTTTATATAGGGGTAAAGGTGCTGCCCAAAAGTGAGTGTGCTGCCAAGGGAGTGGGTGTGCGGACGCACACCCGTGTGTACGGCCGCACGCCCGTGTGTATAGCCGTACACTCCTCCAAGAGGTGTGTATGGCCCAATTTTTCACTATTCAACACTCCGACTCATTCCTAAACTCAAACTTGGTTATATATACAAGGTTAGAACACTTAAATGACCCCTTGAATAGCACTAGAAATCGACGAAACAAGTTGAATATTGATTAAATTGATTAATTGTACAAGATTGAAATTCCGGGTTGTCACATTACAAGTATAATATATTAACTGAGAAATCATAATATTTAATTAGTATTGATCATGAATTAATTTGGAATTAATTTAGTGATCAAAAGAGACTAATTAAATTAACGGGGACTGATTATGTAAATCAATGATATATATTGTTTGGGCTATTGATCCATGATGGGTTAAGTTTATGTAAATATCCATGAAGGTTAGATCATATGAGATATGGATCATAACCAAGTGTATGGATTAGGGTTTACCCATGACTCTTCGAATCCTACGATATGTATATATATATATATATATATATATATATATATATATATATATGTTATCCCTTAGCTAAAATCGGCCTAAGAGAGTTCTACGAAGAGAGATAGTCGATTTTGGATTGTCTAGCCTCTCTCTCAAAGTCCTCCTTTGTTCATGGTGTTTGTGAACCATTTGAGGCATCACACTTGAGGTGCTAAGCTCTTGAAAGGCCAAAAAACTACAAGCTACAATAAAGAGGTATTATCCTAACTAGTTTTATGATTCATGTACCAAAATTGTATGCTAGTTGTAGGCTTCATGCTTTGGAAATTTTATTGCATGTATGACTAGAGAAAACTTAGATCCAAAGCTATTAGGGTTGTGTGTGCACCATAGGAGTGTTATAGTACACAAAACCCAACAATGGTATCAGAGCCACGAGTAGTTTTCTGTTATATAGTTGCATTTGGAAATTGTTCAAAGTTGAAAAAATGATAAATAGTTTTCTGCCAGGCTGAACTCGTCGAGTCCATAGATGAAATCGATGAGTTCATGATGAACTCGACGAGTCCAAAGCCTGGCTCGACAAGTTGTACAGGCAGATGGCATATTTTCGAGTTTTTTTTGGCTTGTATTGGATTAGGATCACTACCACAAACTGTTTTGTATCAAAAAATCTATTTTTTTCTGATATGGTAGTGATTATACTCATCCAATGAAAAGATAATTGTCAAAGTTTTAAGATAATTGTTGGTTACATGATAAGCAAGGTTACTTGTAAATTTTTGATATGAATTATATTGCCTTATGAGTTAAATTAGATTAATCCTAGATTATATGACCATTTTATTTGTTAAAATTGATCTAAATGTTTTTTAATGACTTCCATAACTTTTCCTCAAGTTATGGAACATGAAAAGTCTCTGTTGAATTATGAAAATGACCCTCTTGAACCTTAGTCCGAAGTTCTATTCACTACCGCAATACTGCTTCTGCTACCGCAACGAGAAGTGATCCACAACTACCTTGTCTGGAACAAAGACATAGTTTCTTTTTGCTTTTGATTTTACAATGTATTGTCCAGTGTTCCTTGCATGGACACTTCCTTTGAATTATAATCTTTGTTTAGTCTCTTGTAATATTCTCAGAACTCTATAAATAGACTGTTCCATCTCTAATGAAAATACATCTCTTATCACATACATCTCTCATCTCTTACATCTCATCTTGCTTCTCTCATTACTCTGTTATTCTCAAAGATCTTACAAAACTTAAATTCTTACCTTAAGATCTTAATGTTTCCTTCGGAGCAAGTCATTCTTGACTTAATTACTTTAAGCTGATCACACTTACTAACTAGGTTTGAATGCAATCCTTGTTAAGAATCAGCTGAGTATTTACTTGATATAATACTTGTTGTCATTTATATTTCCTTACATTTGATGGGTTTTGAGCATTCTAACACTCCTATGGTGTACATGTAACCCTAGAAACCGTGGATCTATGTTTTCTCTAATATTCATGCAAATAAGAATTTTCCAAGTTTTACATCCTAACTAGCATGGCATGGGGTACATGTAATATAAAACTACTAGAATGACATACCTTTGTAGTTTCATGGATTCCTTAAGACTTTGTGAGCCTAGCACCTCAAGTGTGATGCCTGAAATGTTTTACACAACACCACAACTCTTGGAATAACTTGAGAGAAGAACACTTTGATCAAAAAATCGGTTATCCCTCCTTGTCTTGCATTAGTGGCCGATTATGCTAGCTATGGAGCTCTTTATATAGTGTGCCATATGTAGGGTTACACCATGTAAACGCTAATGTGCATTGCTTTTCGTTTCCCCTATGATTCATGGGTTATAACCTCCACGAGGCATCCATGGAGCACCCAATGGGTCCAAGCCCAATCTAGTGAATCATGAACCATAAGGCCACTATATAAGAATGAATGATTTACATATCAATCCCCATATATTTAGTTAGTGTCTTTTTGATCACAAAATTAATTCTAAATTAATTCTTGATCAAGGCTAATTAAATAATATGATTTCATATTAATATATTAGAACTTATAATATATTAACAAATCATAAGTGTCATTTATCTCATTTTGTCTATCCAACAGTTGAGATGTTGATGCAACCCAAATGGACCATGCCAAGTTGGGTCAAGTACATACTAAATATAGTTATGGACTTAGACACCTTATCCAACAGTCTCCCACTTGAATAAGTCTAATAACTATAGTTACAGGTATGACTTCAGGAACTGAACAAAAATCATAGCTCTTTCAAGGTCTCGTGGAACTAAGATGATGATGTGCCATTTAAGATAAGTGATCATATAATCCTCTGTTCTAGATATCATCCGGACAAATACATGAAACAATGTCGTACTCATTGTCTAGCAGTTTATTTCCCGAATTCCGATTTGTTTGACATAGAACTAAACTGAACACATCAATTTGGTTCTGACCGGGCCTGATACATAGGTCAAAACAAAATCATCGAGGGGCCCAGATATCGCTTCTAATCCTCCAAGGACTAGAAGGAACGTATAAACTTCGACTCATATGCTTGTTTTACTACTTATTGAATTATACACAAAGGCATGTTTTATAACATTGAGTTGCCAATGCGTTTTAGTATAATCAATGTATAACCAACTAATATTCAACAAGTCATATCTCTCGGTTTGAAGACTTATATGATGTTACCGTGTCACGATCACTCGAGATAAATTCCATGAAGTGATACAAGTGAGCGTGGGTTGAATCCAATACTCAGAACTTATGAGCACTCATGAATGTTGTAGCAACCATTTGCTATGTCTAGCATCTTAGACATCTACAAACCCAATTCATGACAATCTTGGTTCATATATACTTCCAACATATGACTGAATGTGGAGAGTTTGAATAAAGAAATTATTCTAGAAGTCACAACATGCAAAATTGAAACAATAGTAAATAATTGACACAAGATAGCAACACCTTACTTAGAAATAAACAACAACTTTTACTCAATCATCAAATGTCAATTTACATTTTACAAGTTTTAGAAATAGCTATCTAATCTGTAAAACTAATATCATCCTTTTGCCCGATGCGCCTCGCATGCTGCAAATGCTTAACCCTACACAATCCCTTCGTGAGGGGATCTGTTGGGTTCTCATCTGATGATACCCTCTTCACCACGAGGATTCCTTCTTCTATCCGATGTCTAATGAAATGATATTTTCTATCGATGTGCCTGGATCTCCCATGATCCCTTGGTTCCTTCGCTAAGGCAAAAGCACCCTCGTTGTCACAAAAAATCTCCATAGGCACCTTAATAGCCGGTACAACTCCAATGTCTCCAATGAAGTTCTTTATCCATATAGCCTCCTTTTCCGCCTCACTTGCTGCTATATACTTTGATTCGCAAGTTGAATCAGCCACTGTTTCCTGTTTGGAACTTTTCCAAGTAATCGCTCCTCCATTTAGGGTAAAGACCCAACTCGACTGAGAGAGAAAATTATCCGTAACAGTCTGGAAGCCAACATCACTATACCCCACTACTCTCAAGTCATCACTCCCAAAAAGGGTAAGGACCCAGTCCCTAGTCCTTCGTAGGTACTTGAGAATATTCTTCACCGTAGTCCAGTGAGGCTTGCTCGGATTCCCTTGATATTTGCTGACCATGCTCAAAGCAAAGGCCATATCAGGGCGAGTACAAGTTATAGCATACATAATTTAGCCTACAACGGAAGCATACGGGATTTGACTCATCTGAGTTATCTAAACCTCTATACTCGGGCTCTGAGTCTTAATCAGTTTGGCGTTAGTCTGGATCGGTAATTCACCTTTCTTGGAATTCTGCATGCTGAACCTTTTCAACACCTTATCGAAGTAGGTACTTTGACTAAGTCCAATTAGTCTTTTACCCCTTTCTCTCAATATCCTTATCCCTAGGATATAGGCAGGTTCTCCAAGGTCCTTCATAGCAAAACACTTCCCAAGCTAGGATTTAACTTCTTGCAAGATTGGGATGTCATTTCCTATAAGCAGTATTTCATCCACATACAGTCCCAAAAAGGTAACTATACTCCCACTAGCCTTAACATATACACATGACACATCTTCGCTCCTCAAAAAACCAAACTCTTTGACTTTCTCATCGAAACAAAGATTCCATTTGCGTGATGCTTGTTTCAATCCATAGATGGATTTCTCAAGCTTACACACTCTATTAGGGTGCTTTGCAATGACAAAACCCTCTGGCTGACTCATGTAAACATCCTCAGCCAACTTTCCATTAAAGAAAGCGGTTTTGACATCCATTTGCCATATTTCATAATCATGAAATGCAACTATGGCTAGAAAAACCCTAATAGACTTAATCTTTGCTACTGGTGAGAAGGTCTCATCATAGTCAACTCCTAGAGTTTGAGTAAAGCCCTTCGCAACCAGTCGTGCTTTATAAGTGTGTACATTTCCATCCTTGTCGGTCTTCTTCTTGAAGATCAATTAGCACCCGACCGTCTTACAACCCGGTACATTGTCAACCAAGTTCCAAACTTGATTGTCATACATGGACTGAATCTCGCTGTCCATGGCCTCTTTCTGTTTGGCGGACTTAGGGCCTGCCATGGCTTCCTTTAATTTGTTAGGTTTATCCAGATTTACCAGTGTCCTATCACTGATAAATTCATCACCTTCCACAGTAATATGAAAACCATAGTAATGCTCAGGTGGATTCCTAAGTCTTGTGGAACGCCTCAGAGGTACAGACTCATCAACAAGAGTTTCCTCCTCAGGTTGATTGCTAGGGTTCGAGGTTCCTTCATCGCTTGACTCTTGAATTTCTTCAAGATCAATTTGCCACCCCCTGTTTCCTTGGCTTATGAATTCTCTCTCACGAAAGACCCCTCTTCTTGCCACAAAGACCACATTCTCACTGGGTCTGTAGAAGATGTAACCAAAAGAATTTTGTGGGTAACAGATGAAAATACACCGCTCACTTCGAGGTTTGAGCTTGTCCTTAGTCTCACGTCTCACGAAAGCTTCGAAACTCCAAATTTAGATGTGGTCTAAATTGGGAACTTTCCCAGTCCACATCTCGTGAGGTGTTTTGGCAACCTTCTTGGTAGGGGCTAGATTTAGGATATGGGCGACTGTCTCTAAGGCATACCCTCAGAATGAGATTGGTCATGAAGCTTGACTCATCATGGAATGAACCATGTCCAAAAAAGTCCGATTACGCCTCTCAACCACACCATTTAGTTGTAGTGTTCTGGGAGGTGTCAATTGTGAAACAATTCCACATTCCCTAAGATAGTCAAGGAACTCTGTACTAAGATACTCTCATCCTCGATTGGATCAGAGCATCTTAATGTTCCTGCCCATTTGATTCTCCGCTTCCTGTTTAAACTCTTTGAACTTTTCAAAGGTTTCTGACTTATGATTGATTAAGTAGACATAACCTTATCTATTGTAATCATCAGTAAAAGTCACATAGAAGCGGTTAGCATCCCTAGTGGCGGTTTTGAAGGGTCCACACACATCTGTGTGTAGAAAGTCCAACAAACCTTCAACCCTAGCACAAGTACTAGTGAAGGGTGACTTTGTCATTTTTCCAAGTAAACAAGACTCACAACTATCATCTGACTTTAAGTCAAACGACTCCAAAACTCCAGCCTTCTGGAGTTGGCCTATGCGCTTCTTGTTGACATGTCCAAGACAACAATGCCACAAGGATGCTTTATCCAAACTAGTGGAAGAATCAACATGTAATACATTATTTCCTAAGTTTTCTACAACCGACACAGTTTCATATACACCATTACAAGGTAATGGTTTAAAATAAAGAACATTATTATAAGAAGCATTAATACCACCAGCTTCATTATCAAATGAAAAAGTAAATCCTTGTTTGTACAAACCATGAAAGGAAATAATATTTCTCGCCATTTTAGATGAGTAACAACACTTATTCAAATCTAAAACTAACCCACTATATAGCAACAAAGAATAAACTCTGATCTTGGTAACATGTGAAGCTTTCCTATTCCCCATGATCAAGTTTATCTTTCCATGCTCCACATCCTCACTTCTTCTTAGGCCCTGCAAATCAGAACATATATGAATACCACAACGTGTATCAATAACCCAAGAAGTAGAATGTGATGAGTTATTAGACAATATAGCATAAATACCTGCATGGGAGGTTTGACCTTCCCATCTTTAACATCTTGCAGGTACTTGGGGCAATTTCGTTTCCAATGCCCTTTTTCCTGACAATAGAAGCATTGAGCTTCCTTAGGGTTGGAAGAAGGAGTGATGGAACCACCTTTGGTTCCACTTGAAGAGGAGCCATCAAGAGACTTTCCCTTGGTACCCTTTGAAGGGGTCTTCCTCTTCTTCCCTCTACTTTTCCCGATTGCCAGAATAGGGGCGGCGGTAGGAGTAAGAGTAGTAACAACTGATTTTCCCTTAAGACCAGTTTCAGCGGTCTTCAAAAGTCCTTGAAGTTTGCAGAGTGTGACCTCTTCCTTGTTTATGTGATATATCATTCGGAACTGATCATAACAAGCAGGTAAGGAGTGTAGTATGATATTAATAGCCAACTCCTCAGGGAAGTTCACATTCAGCTTGAGTAAACAGTCCACATACCTTTGCATTTTCTACACGTGGCCCGTGATGGGTTCACTATCCTTTATTCAGGTTGTTCTCATGGAAGAGATGATTTCATACATCTCTTGACGAGCACACTGATGGTAGTGGTCCATCAGATCCATGTGCATCTCAAAAGGGTAAAAGTCCTCATAGGACTTCTGGAGTCCAACTTTCATTATGGCCAACATGATACATGCCACCTCGGTAGCATCACTCTCATGTGTCCTAAAGTCAGTGATTTCCTGTGGAGTTGCAGTAAACTAATCAATTTCCTTCAGATACTTGTCTAGGACATATTCCTTGTCCTCGTAACGTGTGACCATCCTGATGTTCCTGATCCAATCATTAAAGTTTGAACCATCAAAGATGACTCTCCCACAAAGGTTCATGAGAGAGAAGGAGCCGATAGGGTTTGAGCCAGAAGCAGCATTGTTGGAAGACATCTAAAAAGAAGAAAGACAAGTTTAGATTAGATATAAAACCCTTAATAAGACACCCAAATGTAATATTAAGGCTAGGACCCAACACAATACTTTATAGCTTAGAAGAGGGATGTCGTAATCCAAGCTATAAAATATTTGAAGGTAGGTGAATGTTGATTCGGCAATTTCCACTATGAAAAATGAAATGAATTATTAGGTTTTAATTGGATTAAAACTCCTAGATTCTTTTGAGATTCATTGAAATTTTCAATGGCATGTTTAAATCTCGATTGTGCCCTCTCAAGTTTGTGACTGGGATGCCGAGGATCACAAACAAGGTGTGAATAGCCATGCACATTTACTTGGTACCCTTAATGTTTATCACCTAATCAATGTGTCGGTTACCCACACGCGCTCCACCGATCTATGATAAATATTAAGTCACCCTTTGCCATACACGCTCCACCAACGACTTGGTAAGGTATAAAGTGTAATTTCATGGGTTAGCACCAATTTCACATTTTCCTAAAGTAACTAAGATTGGGAATTTATAAAAGTTTTAGTTACTTTATGTTTTTCATTATACTTTTAATGAGGATTATAGTCCTTGTCCTACCCGTTCGGCTAACGACCCTCCACCAGTCAAGGAAGCGATGGGTGAGAGTGGACACCCATTAAGCTGCCATTTTATAGGCAACAACCTTATACCCCCTTATAGACCAGCTTCGTGAATGAGGCCTACTAACGGTAAGACTGACTTGCTCTTATATATATATATATATATATATATATATATATATATATATATATATATATATATATATATATATTATTAACTTATAATACTATAAAGTATAAGGGATGGATTTAAATTTTAAAACTCTAGGGTATGGAATTAAAGTTTTCTAAAGTGACTTTACAAATTCCAAAACTTGAGGGCAAGTTTTGAAACTATTCAAAACCTTTCATATTCATAACTTTTGAGTTTGACGGTTTACTAAAATGAAGACTCTTCATTTTATGTAACCTATGGTTCTCTAATGACTTTTAAAGAAGTGACTTTTGGTAATCCATAACTTGAGGACAAATTATGGACTCCATCAGTGACATTTAGATTAAGAATTCCACTAACAAACAATTTGCAAATAATTCCTATGATCTTCTAAAACTAATAAGTATGAACATTCATATCAACAATTTAAAGAATCATATAAACACATATAAAACCTTGAAATTTTGATAATAACCATTGAAAATGGATTAGCATAGTCATTACACCATCAAAAACAAGTTTTATAAGACCAAAACAGTTTAGGGTAATGTTTCTAGTCCATTTCAGTAGCAAAACTTGAAATTCTGCACCATGGACTCATCGAGTCTCCCCATGAAGTCGGCGAGTTCTCTGTCTTGATTGCAGAATTCTCGACTTTTTCAAGCAGTTTGCATCAAATACAAAGAAAACAAGCCTAGGCTCTGATACCACTGATGGGTTTTGAGCATTCTAACACTCCTATGGTGTACATACAACCCTAGAAACCTTGAATCTATGTTTTCTCTAGTATTCATGCAAATAAGAATTTTCCAAGGTTTACATCCTAATTAGCATGGCATGGGGTACATGTAATATAAAACTAGTAGAATGACATACCTTTGTAGTTGCTTGGATTCCTTAAGACTTTGTGAGCCTAGCACCTTAAGTGTGATGTGTAACGCCCGGGTTTCAGGGCTAAACATTTTTGTCAATGTAATAGTCTAGGTCAACTCTTGTAACTCTTTTTGAAATAATAAAGATGAAATGTTTGAGTATTATGTGAATTATATGTGTTTATTATTTAATTATAAATGTATAATTAATAAAGAATAAAAATGAGCGTCAAAATTAAAGTGTGAGATAATCCCGATATCTCTACATAAAGTTGTAGAATATGTCTCAAGGTTTCCGTGCATATAAGGAACGCCGAAATCCGAGTTATAACGAAGAAGTTATGACCCATCGAAGTTTCACGACAGAACCGGCACGATACCGGGAAGCGTGAATAGTGAATTTATGATAGAGCGAGATTTAGCCTTAGTGATCTAAACGAAAGTCGTAGAATATGTTAAACTAAGAACATCGATAAAAAGAACGCCCAAATCTGACTTCGTATGAGGAAGTTATGATTTTTCTAAGATTTAGCATAGCAGTGCACAGCCCGAAATCTGAATTTTAGATCGGTCGATTTTTAGCCGACGGGATCTAAATGAAAGTTGTAGTACTCGTAAATACCAACGCGTGGATATAAAGAACGTTGATAATAGAGCTCGTATGCGAAAGATATGGACGAAGCTTAGTCCCTACTTTTCGAGCGCGGCGAATTCGATACAGTTTTGTAAATCCGAGATAGAATGAGAATTAGCTAACGAGGTCTAAATGAAAGATGAAGATCTCATTAATAGGAACTCAACGGTAAAAAGACAGACAAAAACGGAGCTCGTATGCGAAAGTTATGGACGAAGCTTAGTCTCTACTTTTCGAGCGCGGCGAATTCGATACAGTTTTGTAAATCCGAGATAGAATGAGAATTAGCCAACGAGGTCTAAATGAAAGTTGAAGATCTCATTAATAGGAACTCAACGGTAAAAAGACAGACAAAAACGGAGCTCGTATGCAAAAGTTACGGACGAAGCTTAGAGACTACTTTACTATAAAACTCCTATAAATACAAGGGTGAACTCCTCATATTTTCTTCACACCATAAGCCTCTCTTTCTCTCTCTAACTTCTCTCTAGCCTCCCTAAGCCCCTCCCAAGTCTAGGGAACCTCCCTATCACGAGAAGAAAGCCCCGGAGCGCCCGACGGCTCCGAGAAGAAAAGCTTTCGGCTCGGAAACGCTGCTCCAGCGAAGCCCGATTTTTAATAAAAACCCATTGTAAGTGAGTTACGCCTATACTATATTTAATATAGCTCTTATTTAATTATAGTAACATTATTAGGACCTTAAAATAATTATTTGGGCTATTATTATGAGTTATATTGAGTGTTATTTAACGCCTATATAATAGTAATAATAGCTAGACTATTAATTAGTCGCGATTAACGTTAAAACTAAACTCTAGTGGTATTAATACAAGGTTTTGGTCAAGGAAAAATTGTTTTAAGAAGTAACGAAGAGCTGTCCGAGTGCCGAGTCACCACCTTACCAGGTGAGTGCATAGTTACTTTCAACTTACACATAGATATGAAGTATTTTATATAAATTACGTGCTATGTGTGCATATTATCTGAATACTTGCTATCTATGCTAGATGAACGTTGTTATACATGTTTTCAATGATTTAAACTATATATGTATTTTATATCTACGAAAATGTTGGGGTAAAACATGGGTAGATGCAATAGGTGATGTGTGATAAAATGATGAGAGGCCTCGATGTTGATGTTGTTGATTCTGTCATCTAGCGAAGTATGGATGACGACCACGGACTCTTCTAGACAGTCCAGTGGAACACTAGCAGGCTCGCAACCTGTAGGTGTTTGTGAACGATATGTTCACCGGTGTACTCCATCCCCCACATGGTTGCCTTTAGGACATTTATTGCTGAGGAATCCCCTTAGCAGTAGTGTCCGTCCCGATGATGATCCTTAGGCTAGGTCCCTTATGATAGGTGTTTAGGGACGTAAAGTGAGGATAACGGGAACGGGTAATCGGGTTATTGTTGATCGATGAAATTAATAAACTTATTTATTGTGGGTTGAAAACCCTATGTGCTCACCAGGCTCCCAAGCCTGACCCACTCAGTTTTATGTATTACAGGTAGTGGCGCATGAGCATAGGTGTGATGTTTTGGACGAGGGATTACGGATATAGGCTTGTAGATATGAAATAATGTAGTAAGGCTTATATTGTATTGTTTATGCTTTTGATCTGTACGAACATGACATCCCGAGTCTTTTAATGAAATACATTTCTATGGAAATGCTTTTGATAAATCTTTATCATATTTTTGTTTTGGGACAAATTCCGCAACACTTTCATTTAAAATGTAACTCTGATTTTTAAACAAAGCATAAACAAACCGGTCTTTTCTGGCCGTGATTTTGGGGATGTCTCATGATGCCTCAAATGTTTCACATAACACCACAACTTTTGGAATAACTGGAGAGAAGAACACTTTGATCATAAAATGGGCTAGCCCTCCTTGTCTTGCATTAGTGGCCGATTTTGCAAGCTATGCAGCTCTTTATATAGTGTGCCAAATGTAGGGTTACACCATGTATCCTTTGGATGTCTCGTTGATCATTGGGAAACCCAGTTATGATTTTTGTCCAAAGCCGTATCTGAAGTTAGCTAGTTTGTGCATCTCAAGCTAGCTCATCTAAACTTTCGGTACATCAACAATCTTGTCACGGAAGAAATCGTCCGAGGCCTCCCAATTCTGAAGTACAGCAAAGAACCACTCTGCCCTGCTTGTGACACTACTAGAAAACAGCCCTTTAATGACACGCAAACAATTACACGCACTGATAGAGGATGTGCATTCATGCGTGCCCTAAAAAATAATGTCAGATTTACAAAATTTGAAGGATAGAGGGCACGCATTTGTGCGTGCCCTAAAATTAATGTCCAACAAAAAAAATTACAAACACGGAGGGCGCTTATGTTAAATCTGTGTCATCTAGAAATGTCTCTTTATAATTTTTTAATTAGACGCACGTTTTTAAGGGGGGAAAATGAAAAATCTATAAAATTCTAAAAATTTTAAGTGCCCACTTCTCCACTCTATCCTCTTGATCTCCTTCCATTCTCTACCCCTATTCTCTATGCAAACCATAAGCCATCGCCATCTTCCTTCTATCTAGGACATGCTAGGGTTTTATTTTATTTAACGCTTAACTTCTCCTGATTTACTCTCTCTCTACCCCTTACTGCTCGACAACTAGCCACCACCCTTCGTCTTCTCTCTAGTTCACCACCGTCTCCAATAAATCCCCAATATACCACCGACACAACATACCGTAAGATCACCACCCCTCTTTCGCACCAACATCGTTGGTTAATAACACCACCATTTGTATAAAAACCCTAGAACCATCAAAAATCGAAGGTTGCAAGTCAGATTTGGGATCGAATGTCAGAGGTTCAAGGTACGATCGGAAGCATCAGAATGCGGAAAACAAAAACGGAGGAGGCATCAGGTTCGAAGGTTGTTATCTACTTCTTCATGTATGTGCCCTAGATTTCTTTCTCTTACATTCAATTTTTAAAGACTCTTTTATTTTCTAAATCAGGTACGAAGTCTGTTCTCTTCTTCTCCATCTGTTTTTGTTTTTATTTCCTAAATCAGCTGAAAGTTATGTGGAAATTGGTGGAGAAACTGATGATTCCTAAGAAATCAAAAGCTCCTGTACTAGAGAAAAAACCGACTGAAGGAGTAAAATGGTCCTTTGCTGATGGGACAAACTTATTACCAAATTTTGGTGCAAAGATCGAAAGGGAATCCAAACTTCGACTCAATGATTTCTCCAAAGAACTTAGGTCATTCAGCGTTGTTGACATGTCAGTTACTAACAAAATAACACAGTATAAGATGCAATGAATGAAGCTATTTTCCATACATTTCTTATACAATACTTGTAAAGCACCACTATTCAAATCATGTATCTTTTGCAGGTCGCAACTTTGGAGATGAAGGACTATTCTTCCTTGCAGAGAGCTTAGTTTATAACCAGGTTTGACTATTTCAATGATTATGTTTACTTTTATCCTGCATAATTCATCTCATAGCTTCTTATAGAAAGGTCTTTTATTAAGAGTGGAATTCATTAGCACATGTGTAGCTTGTGAAAGTGTTGTGACTTGTGAGTTGTAATTAAGATTTATATGATCTTTGGGTAAACTATGGAAGTAAATCATCATCCAACACCTGTCATATTGAATCAAAATATATGTATGGCTGTTTGTAGGGACTTATGTTTTGACAACTAGCTGCATATGAATTGTAGACTGTAGAGACATGTAAGCCCCATATTAGTTGTAGTATTTGGTTTTATAGGCAAATTTCGAAGTTAAATTTACATATGTGCCCTCTATAATATTATTGTCATTGACATTTGGCATTTGACTAGGTGATGTACCTTTTCACTCAATGTACTAAGGGGACAAGACTTAGTTAGATAGGCTATATATGGTTGTTTCTTTTTGACTTAATCCAGATTAAATTACCTGAATAGACAATCAAGTAAATGAGGCTTTCCCGATTAACTCATGACTTTTTATCGATCTGGCTTTGTATTCTTAATGTACCATTGCTTTTTCCTTTTCCAGGTTGCTGAAGAAGTAAATTTTGTTTCTAATGGAATAACTACTGAAGGAATTAAAGCTTTTGATGGTATTTTACAATCAAACATTTCTTTAAAGGTTCTTAACTTATCAGGAAACAATATTGGGGATGAAGGAGCTAAGGTGAACCAATTCTAGGATTTTAATTTGTACCATTAATTGTTTAATATTTCAGGTTTTGGATGTTTATAATTACCGAATAATATATATGTAGGTTTTTTGTGATATACTGGTGGATAATAGTGGTATTCAGAAGCTCTAGCTAAATAGTACTAATATAGGTGATGAGGTTAGCTTTTTATTTATTTATTGTTATTATTTTTTTTAAAAAAAATTCAACATGTTAATTTTATTGTGAAAGACTGATGTATTTCCATGTTGCTGGGAGCAAAGGCCATTGCTGAGTTGCTAAAGAAGAACTCAACCTTGAGGACAATTGAACTCAACAACAATTTGATTGATTGTTCTGTAATTTTTTTCTTTTTCATCTTATTTTATAAAAAAAACTAATAACATATTTCTTACTTTTTTATTGGCATTGTTTGCAGGGATTCTCAGGTCTTGCTGAAGCACTTCTTGAAAATAAATCGTTGAATAGTTTATATCTAAAGTGAGTCATCTTACAAATACATTGCTAATATTGGTACTTGGTAGTGAGAATAAAGTAAGTTGCTTGCTGTTCCCTGCAGTTAATACTATTTACTTTTATTTTTATAATTACAGAGGACCCCAACCGGATGAAGCAACCTCAGGGCCCTTTTGTCCACCTGACTAATCATTTTTAGACACTCCTCCTGTATCGACACTAGGCCATGAAAGCTGCATAAAAAAGGTCACGTGTCATTTCTTATCATCTGTATGAAAAGGGTTAGGCTTAAATTGTAAATATGTTTCTTAGTAGGCAGGAAAAAAGATTACCATTTTGCCCTTGCAAGTTTCAAACTAACTGGCATCGAGAGTTTTGTTTTTTACAATCACTTTTAATTGGGGTAGAAAATTACCATTATGCCCTTGCAAGTTTTAGCTGCCAAGAAAACTAACTGCCACTGAGTTTTTTTCTTCAATATTTAGCTTGCAATTAATTTTTTTAATATAGTTTTAATTTTTTGTTGCAGTAGCACTGTACAAACGTGGAAGAAGAAGAAGGAGGGGAGGTCCAAGGTTGGATTCAAATGAAAATTTGTGTTTTTTATGCAGTAAGTATGGTTATGATTTCTTCAGTTGATTATTCCTTGAGTTTTATTGTCATGTTAAAGTATGGATTTGAATTATGAAAAGTTGTGCATGAGAAAGCAAAAATGCAAGTAATAATGTACTTTATTTAATTAATGTCCTCTTGCTTATTATTTGTCTCTTTTAAATTCTTCTGTCGGTTGGTTATTCCTAGCAGCTGGGTATGTTTAATAATCTTTAAAATTTTAATCCGACTAAGAAACATTTGATTTGATTTGATTGTTTCAAGACATACATAGAGTTATCGAAGAAGATAAATGAATGAATCTTTCAAGAAAGTATCTCAGGTTCCATCTTTTTCTACATATCACCCAATATTTCTTCCTCATTCTCAAGGAATTGGGCCCACACAAGGTTGGAGCACTTATATAGTAAGGTTAATTGATGTAAATTTTAAGTTTTTGTTTTATGATTTTCAAGGTTCTATTCGTTACATTTTTATTTTTGATTTAAATATTGTGTCTGATATGGTGTTCGTTTGGTTTTGGGTTTTGGTCAGGGAAGTTTGAGCTCGGTAAGTTCGGGCTGCATCTATGGTGGCCCGGGCAACATCTATTTCAATATTGAGTGTGTGAAAGTCATCTACTAAAGCAAGGTTGGTGTAAGAGTTGATGATGAGAACATTGTTCCAAGAGCTTCAGCGAGTTATGATGATGTCCCTTAATAGCAATGTAGTATTAGGTTATATAGTTAGCGATGATTAGTTGTATTTGAAATTTTAGTGCAATGAATTATCTTTCTTATTTATTGTATTTTATTTTGTATTTTGTATGACAATAACTTTTGTGCAATGGATTGTATTTTTTGTATATGGTATTTTATTTTCTATTATGAGACATGAAATGCAAATTTAATTTGAAAATTAGTAAATCTATAAATAATTTAAAAAAAATTACAATACGCAAAAATGTGTGTCATCTTCATTTATGACATGGCCTTTCTTGACAGCGGCTTTAATGATACGCATTGCGTGTCATAAATGCGCATCGTCTATAGGTGACGTGCAAAAGCACGTCATCTCTCGTTATGATAGGGCCTTCCTTGACGCGCATTTGCGCGTCGTCTGAGCGTTTTACGATGCGCAATGAGCATTGTAAAAGGCCTTTTTTCTAGTAGTGTGAGTGTGGAAAAGAATCAAAGGGAAGTCACCCACTGGTCATTGATTCATCAATTTTTGAACCTCTAGAGTTGTTGCATATTGATCTCTGCGGTCCATCTACCATAACCAGTCTCCATTACAGGAAGTACATATTGGTTATAGTTGATGACTTTACTCTTTTCACATGGGTCTTCTTCTTGAGACTCAAATCAGAAAATCCGCAGGTCCTGATAAACTTCATCAATGAAATTGAACTCCAAATCAAGGTACCAGTTCGTAGAATCTGAAGTGACAATGGAACTGAGTTCACTAATCATCTCCTGGATAGTTTCTTGGTTTCGAAAGGCATCAGTCACAACTTCTCTTGTCCTTACACACCGCAAAAAAATGGAGTAGTAGAGTGAAGGAATTGTACTCTGGTAGAAGCAGCCAGATCCATGCTCAACTTTGCAAACCTTCCTCTATAATTCTGGGCCGAAGCAGTGGCAACGACATGCTTTGTTTAAAATTGAAGCATTATCTGCAAGCGTCTCAACAGAAAAACCTTATGAGGGCCTCAACAATCGAAAACCAAATGTACGATTCTTTCACATATTCGGGTGTAGATGTTTTGTGATCAACAATAAGGATCACCTTAACAAATTTTCACCGAAGTCAGATGAAGGCATATTTCTGGGCTACTTAAAAAATAGGGTGGCATACAGAGTTCTTATCAGATGTACGCGACTAATAGTTGAAAGTTTCAATGTCAAATTCGATGACTATTATGTCTGCAACACTGCTCCTTCAAGTGAAACGAAAGCAATCCTGGAAAGTGATATCCCAGCCTCTTCGGGTCCTCTTAACATAGTTGAAGTTAATTATGATGACCTTTTCTACCCCATAGAGACTTCTTAACTGTCCAAAATTCTTGTGTCACCACAAGCTCAACAACAACACACAAAAGTTTCTAGACCCTCCATATCTGATGACTTGTCTCACGGAACTTCTACCTCGCCGGTTGAGGGGGAAAGCACTACTCCGGTTCTAACAACAACCATTGAGGTTCCAGTTATCGAAGATATAGCTCCCGTTTCTATCCGCAGAGTCTCTAGTCCATCAAATGCTTCCTCATACTCTGATAAAGAAGAGAATATCAACACAAGAAATGATCCAAGGGTTATCACGCATTCTTTATTCCAAGGGGAATCATCTTCAGTTCAAGAAGGACTCCCATCCGCAATCTAGGGGGAGCCTCTTTATGATCCAAATCTTACAGTCCAAGTCCAAGAAACTTCTGCAGGCTGCTCACAAGTTGAGGGGAACTGCCTTCTCTCACCGCGTAATCCTCTAATGTTGTTGACATTCCTTCCACCACAGCTACTGATCATCAATTACCTCATTTACATGTCTGGACAAAAGAACACCCTCCAGCTCAAATCATTTGAAACCCATCCGCAGGCGTACATACTCGATCTTCGCATGATCTTACGGACCACTGCCACTATGAAACCTTTATGTCCGCAGTCGAGCCCCTATCCATCAAGGAAGCCCTTCTGGAGCCTGAATGGATCCCTGCCATGCAAGAAGTGTTAGCAGAATTTGAAAGAAACAAAGTGTGGAAACTTGTTCCGAAGCCAAAAGGTCAAAATATAGTTAGAACAAGATGGGTGTACAAAAACAAACTCGATGAATCTATTGAGTCCAAGAGATTGCGTCATTGGGCTTAGTGTTCGGTCCATTTATGTTCTTGGTCTGGGTTTGTTCAGACGTGTTTTGTTTTAGGGTTTAGCATACGTATATATAGTGCATGCATGCATTATATTAAACACGCTTCATATTTATTATTTTATAGATCTTGTATTGTAACCCTAGCCTACCTTTATAGTAGCAATTCACATTGAATTCTTCCGAGGTGGAGCATATTAATCATTAGACACACATTTGATTCATCTTTGTGTTTATCGTTTTATGTTCTTGTCATTATCCTTTTAATATCTGTTTGAATCTATCGATCTAAGAGAACATTATTCTCATCAATTGGTATCACAGTAGGAGACTATGTAATATATACACATCTCTTTTGTAGGAAGACCAATTCTTAGGGTTTCCACTTTTGTCGAATCTGTAAGAGCCGTCATCTCTTCATTGACGTTGTTTCTTGCTTTTGATAAAACCCTAATTCAATCTTTACAAGTAAGATTCTTAGCAGATATCTAAAAAGATCATCATGTCTCTCGACGATTCACAAACCAATCCGATCAATATCTCCAACATCATTGGATCCACAACTAGAATCCCAATTCTTTACACTCAAGATTATGAAGTTTGGATGCATCACTTTGACGACTATGTCGTTGGTTCTGAAGAAAACGGTTATCTTATTTGGGAAGCAATAACATTGGGTCCTTTTGTTCATTGTAGAACGAAAAAAACTATTAAGACACAAAAGGAGTACAACAAACTCTTAACTGACGTGGAGAAGATTCCTCAAGACGAGAAAGAAAAGCTTTTGTGTAACATTAAAGCCATGAGAATGAAAAGATTCGCGTTGCATTCCGATACCTTTCATCTGGTAAGCCCATGCACCACAGCAAAAGAGATCTCGGATAGACACAGAGAGTTGTATTCAACTGATGAGGACCTGGAACATTCCATACAAACTCTATTGCTCTCTGAGTTCGATTCTTTCCAACAAAAGCTAGATGAAAAACTTATTCAGGCATTCAATCGTCTCAACCATCTTCTGAGCAAGATGATCAAGCACGACATTGGAAGAGAAGTGATCGAACATAAGGTCACATTTTTGAATGGTTTGAGACCCGAATAGATGGCTGTGGCATCAACTGTGAAGGCTCACAAGCAGTTTAAGACTTATTCATTGGCGAAGATGGTGAGAATTCTAGAGTCTCATGAATGTGTAGTGACAAAGGAAGCGAAAGTGGTGTCTGGTATGGGATCCTTGGCCCTTCTCTCTAAAGTGAAGAATGTGGCAGAAGATGAAGAAGAGTCTGAAATGTCAGAATGTGATCTGACAAGCGAAGAGTATGCAATGATGGTTTCTAACACGAAGCGGTTTGCTCGCAAAAAAGTTCCCCGTTGCCAAGAACCGAAACTGGAAGGGAAGCTACAACACAGAAAAGGCGAAAGAGGATAACAAATGCAACCCTCCGAAAGAAGAAGAGAAGAAGGAGAGCAAACTGGTGGGAGACTCCGGGTACGATTGCAACTTCTACCATGGCAAAAACCACTTTGCCAAAGATTGCATGTTAATAAAGCTATCAGAGAAGAAGGAGGGTGAAGATGATGAAACAGATCATATGTGCAAGCTGAAGGAGATAAAGTAGAAGAAAGCTATTAACAATTCTATGAATTATTTGATTGTGCATGAGAATGTCGTGGATGATGAGTTCGGTGGCGTGGAGGTTTAGTCTACAGACTCTGAAGATGAAGAGGTACGTAAACCCACGCATGGCAGGGGTTATGCGGCAAAAGAAGGTAGTACTGAGTTTGCTAGGAGATGCTTGATGGTGGAAGCTGGAGTGTCACAGATGAGGGGCTACATAACCGAAGGTGAGCTTGATAAGGCGAATCAGAATGAAGAGAAATGTTTTGCAGCCAAACCTGTGAGTGAAAGGATCAACGACTGTGATCAGTTGATCAAAAAGGTACAATCCATTCTCGAATCACTTAAATACCTGTAACAAACTATGAAAAGGAATTAAACAAATTCAAATTCAAATTCTCTAGTTTAAGTGGAAGTCTAATGCAAACACGCGTCACAAATGCTAACTTAACTGATCAACTTAGCAGGGTGACATCCAAGAGTGAGGAGCGAAGGATGTGGATCGTGAAGACGGAGTTAGATTTAGTTAGAACGAGAGATGAGTTGATTTATTTACAACGTGAAAATTTGAAGTTTTTAAAACAAAGGTATATTTTTTGTTTAATAGCGAAATGAATTTACTCTAATATTACTCAGTTGCATTTTAATTGTGATATTGGCAAAAAGGTTCAAAAAATGATTTTTCCGTTTCTTGAATTTAAGAAGGATGAAGTTGATGCAGATTGCTACAATTGTGAATCTATTGTATCATCAGATGAGGTTTCAGATGCTTACAAGATTGGTCTGGACAAAATTGAGTCCTTTATAAAGTCCAAAGACCATAAGGACATACTTAGGAATCTATTGGACGAAAATGACACATTGAAAATAATGACCGAAACCATGCAAAAAATTGACTCATTGAGTACCAAATTAAGTTCAGAAAATAAGATGAATGTGGAAAATACTTCTGAATTTGATGAGGTCAGTGAAATGAGTGAAATTTCTGAATGTGATGAGGTTGACTGATCTGAATTTCTCAAAAGCGAACACGAACTAGCAAAACCTCTCATATCTGAATATTTAATTGCTTTCGCTTGTATGTCCAAGGACAAGTCCAAAGTCCTTAAAGAAAAGGCAGTGGTATACAAAAAGGTGCAAACTGTACCGAATCAGGTCTATGCCACCACTGGAGTTACAAAGAAGCAAACAATTGAGCTAACTTCTTTGTTAGATGAAGACAATGCTGATGGGTGTGATAACTTTTTCTGGTCAGCTCCCATTGACAATGCAGACGAAATAGTAGGTCTGTTAGAGCAAACCTCATGGAGAGTCAGGGGTAGATATGTGGCTGAACCTCTCAACAAGCCTTCAAGCTTTGATAAGCCAAGTACAAGCGGTACTAAATAAATTCAAGGCGAAACGGAAAAGGCATATGGAGAATCATCTCTAGGCGAAGCTTGTGAAGATGAACCAAACCAAAGGAAAAAATTCACAGATCTCAAAAACAACTTGCTGAGCAAACACTTCAAAGGAAGAGAAGGTGCCAAAAGAATCTCAAAGAAAGAAAGCAGTTTTGGAATTCTCAAAATGCTAATCACATTCACAAGGTATCGAATCGACAGAAGAAAGTATGCCCTCAGACAAACAAAGGTTCATGTACTCACTGTCAGTCTTGCAACCAAACAAACCGAAGAAACAGTTTCGGTGCTGAATCAAGCACTAATAAGAACCGAAAGAACAACTTCGGTCCTAAAGTCAATCAACAACCGAAGCCGAACCAAGTCAGGGATATCAAAGGAAAGGGAAAGCTAGTCTCGCACCCTGAAGGTCATACCAAGAAGACGTTAGCTAACGATAGGAATCAAAAGAAAAGTTTAAATGAAAATCAAAGCAAAAATAAAAAGTCAGCTTCAAATAAACCGAAACAAGAAAACAACAAAATCAAAGTTTTTACCATCAAAAGAAAAGATGAAACCACGTTAATAAAAAGAACATATTTGGTTGATCTTTCTGTTACAATTCCTTGTCCTGTAAAAGGCTCACGTGGAACCAAGAAACTTTGGGTTCCTAAATCTGCTTAATTTTTACAGGTTATTAGTGACGAGTATTTCGACGACGAATAGTACATTGAAAGTGGCTGCTCATGTCACATGACAGTAAGGAGGGAAGAGCTAAGGGAGTTTCGGTCCTTTAATGAAGGTGGATGTGTCAAATACGGGAATAATTGATATGGCAATATCAAAGGCTACAAAATGATCACAAACGGAGAATTCTCATTCCGGAAGGTAGCATATGTAGAGGGGTTACAACACAATCTCATCAGCGTTTCACAACTGGTCGTAGGAACTGGCTTGAAAGTATCATTCGATGATGAAGGATATGAGATTGTCGAAAAGAAAACGAAGACTGTCCTGTTAAAATCCAAGCAAAAAGGAGAGATTTATCCTCTAAATCTTAACCCAATTCGAGGAAAGTCAGCTGTATGCCTTTTGGCAAAAGCACACTCTGACAAAAGTTAGCTCTGGCACCGAAGGCTCTCACATCTCAACTTTAAGGATATGAATAAGTTGGTTATCGGTGATCATGTACGAGGACTTCCCCTTCTCAAATTTGATAAGGAACACTTGTGCACTGCATGCAAAATGGGAAAGAAAAGCCAAAAGAGTCACCCCACACGTGTTAACAAAAATATCATTGAACCACTTGAACTTCTACACATCGACTTGTGCGGTCCTTCAACAATTGAAAGCATCGGTGGTAGTAAGTACATCTTGGTAATTGTTGATGACTTTTCACGTTTCACTTGGGTTTTCTTTCTTAAACAGAAATCAGAGGCAAATCCAAAGCTCAAAGCATTTATAAAGCAAGTGAAACTTCAACTGCGAAAGGTGGTTAGAAACATCCAAAGTGACAACGGGCTGGAATTTAAAAATCAAGAGTTCGAAGAATTTCTTTTTGATAAGGGAGTATCTCACAATTTCTCTGCTCCCTACACTCCACAACAGAACGACATAGTTGAAAGGCGAAACTGCTCTTTGTGTGAAGCAGCCTGAACCATGCTTAACTTCGCTTCCTTACCTTTGTACTTCTGGGCTGATGCGATAGCTGCTGCTTGCTATACACAAAATCGATCCTTCCTCAATAAGCGCTTTTCCGTCACTCCATACGAAATCTTGAATAATCGCAATCCAAATGTCAAGTTCTTCCATGTGTTCGGTTCAAGGTGCTTTATTTTCAACTCTAAAGAGAACCAAAACAAGTTCGATGTTAAGGCAGATGAAGGGATTTTTCTTGGTTATTTGCTTTCTTCAAAGGCATATAGGGTTCTGAATAAGCGTTCAAAGAAAATTAAAGAAACCTATTATGTCACCTTTGATGATGATTAGGTGAAGAAACTTCAATCAAGTAAAGGTCCAATAGAGGAAATCTTTCCAGCGTCAGGTCAAGTCTCGGTCCCAATTTCCAATATATTTGAAGAATTCATGTTGCTCTTTGATGAACCAGAGAGAGAGAGAGAGAGCAATAAATTCTGAGACAAAGGCAGTTGACAACAAGAGTGACCACTTGAAGAAAGTTATAGATGAAGCAACAAAAGAAATGGAAATCGAACATCAAGAACCAACCGAACAGCCAGGTCCAAGCGAACCTCTAAAAGAAAGCTCTATATTCCAGGGGGAGGGTTCATGCACATTAGATAACCCTGATTTATCTTTCCAGGGAGAAAATCCTTCACCATCAAAGACCCTCGACGTCCCATTCGAAGGGAACATTCTGATCCTGATGTCGAAATCGTCTCATCATTCGAGGGGGAGAATCATAATACGAATGATGATTCGGATTTTCAATCAGAATTGGAAGAGGAAATCAATGCCAAATTGGTTCCCGCATATGATCCAAACTACTCTCCTCTCACAAAATGGACTAGAGATCATCCAAAAACTCAAGTAATTGGTGAATCATCCGAGGGAGTCCTTACGCGGACTCAAATAAAAGCGATGCAAACTGCTTAATTCTCTCAAGTAGAATTTTGCATGTTTAATTCATTTGTCTAAAAAATAGAACCGAAAACGGTTAATATTGCACTCGATCACTCAGATTGGGTACATGCAATGCAAAATGAACTCCATGAGTTTGAGCGAAATCGAGTTTGGAGATTAATTCCCACCCCAAAGGATGCATCTGTAGTTGGCCTAAAATGAGTTTTCAGAAACAAAATGGACAAAGAAGGAAATGTGATTCATAATAAAGAGAGGTTGGTTGTAAAGGGATATTGTTAGGAAGAAGGAATTGACTATGAAGAAACCTGCGCCCCTGTAGCAAAGTTAGAATTAGTGCGAATCTTGCTGGCATATGCTACACATAAAAACTTTGAAGTATTTCAAATGGAAGTCAAATGTGCTTTGCTGAATGGAGAACTAGAGGAGACTGTATATGTTGAGCAACCACCAAGTTTCGTGAACGAAAAGTATCCTGATCACTGCTATATTCTAGATAAAGCCGTCTATGGGTTGAAGCAAGCTCCTAGAGCCTGGTATGAAACCCTTACTCGATTCTAAAAATGTCCATGTTTAAACAAGGTTCGGTTGACCCAACCTTCTTTCGCAAGAAAGAGGGTGACCACTTAATGATCGTCTAAATTTACGCCGATGACATCATCTTCGGTTCCAAGAATCCTAGTCTACCAGCTGAATTCAGGAAGTTGATGGAGACTAAGTTTGAGATGAGTTCAGTGGGTCCAATTAACTTTTTCCTTGGCTTGAATATTAGACAGGGACCCGGAGACATATTTATCAACCAGGAGGCTTACACGAAGAATTTACTAGCTATATTTGGCATGATGGGTGATTTCAATGTAAAAGTTCCCATGGCATTTGGAACGAAGTTAACACCATCTTTGGAGAAACCGGCTGTTGATATGGCTCTCTATCGGCAGATGATAGGGTCTCTAATGTATCTAACCACTAGTCAACCAGACATAATTTTTTCTATTTGTTACTGTGCTAGGTTCCAAGATAATCCAAAAAAACCTCATATGGTGGCTGTTAAGAACATCTTCAGATATTTCAGATGAACATCTTCTCTCGGTCAGTGGTATCCTGCTAAATCAGGATTTTTTGTACAAGCATTCTCTAATGCTGATCTTGGAGTATGCGGCTTGGATCGAAAAAGCACTACAGGAGGATGCCAATTCCTAGATGGTAAACTTGTCAGCTGGCAGTCCAAGAAACAAACATGCCTTTCGCTCTCTACAGCCGAAGCTAAGTATATTGCTGCAACATCTTGCACTTCCCAGGTCATTTATATCCAAAGCCAATTAAGAGATTATGGCCTGAATATGAAGAAGATTCCTCTTTATTGCGACTTTGAAAGCGCCATCAGAATTTGTCATAATCCAGTGCAACATTCCAAGACGAAACACATAGCACTGAGATATCACTTCATCAAGGATCACGTAGAAGATGGGAATGTTGAAATTCACGTCGTTCGGTCCTCTGATCAATTGGCTGACATATTCACTAAGGCCTTACCTGAAGCATCATTTAATAAAATACTACAAGGCTTAGGAATGATGAAAGCTGAATTAGTTCCAAAACCACACTCATTTCATTAAGTATAACTTTCGCTTTCGCTTTCTTAAAACTTTCTAACAACCGATATGAGCCGAACGCTTGGTCTATTTCGACTCCTAATTTTTCAGGAACCGAAATGAACTGAAGGCTCGGTCTATTTCGCCTCTTATAATTTTTCAAAGTGAACAATTGTTTCATCTTATGGTTTGGAACTTACATATCCTTTGTATACTATGTATATCTTTTGTTTTATGTCTTTAATTCATTACCAAAATTCAAAAATATTTACTTTTATGTTTTTATTTCTTTTTCAAAAAATGCATAAAATTCAAAAATATTTTCTTTTCTATTTTTATCTCTTTTTTGGAAAAATTTCATCAAATCCAAAAAGTATTTTATTTGTATAATTTAGTATCAGATATGCATTTATGTGATGGAGCGGGGGTAGGTATAAAATTCTTTATCTATGTACTAGCTAAGTGTCCATAGAAGCATGTTGTTGCATGTTGACCGAAGCCTCCAAGACTTTGAGTGAAGCCTTACTGATTCGATATATACCAATTGTTTCTTCCCAATTAGAATGATAAAGTCACTCTAGTCATGATTTACCTTACTCTTCTCACATTGAGTTAAGAGTTATCTGCTTGGTCTATTTTAATAGCAGATGTACTTTCGCTTCTTTAACCACCTATTATTATTTCTCCATCTCATTTCAGTTCATAATCGTAACCCTTGAGACTCTAATCTTTTACCATTGAGGTTTATGGTTACACAACATCTGTGTTGATGATCTTAGTTTCGTTTCACCATGTGCTAAGTGAGACCCAAAAACCAATACCTTAAATGAATTGACGGTCTATACTTTGAAATCTTTTTATTTTTGAGAGATGTTTATGAATTGTCTAACACCAATATTTTTCTTCCCAAAAGATCATGTTTTTCTTTTTTTTAAGATTTCAACATCTTTCTCACCCAGTCACTGAATATATTATCTCACCTACTTGTTCAATAGGCCACTTTGGTCTCACAAGTACTTCATCCAACTTTCGGTCTTATGTCAAGTAATAAAGTTCGGTTGAAGCGAAGTCACCCATTATAGCTTAAATTTGAAAAGATGCCTTTCAATGTTTCTTAATAAACATTTGATCGTATTTCAATGGGAAACCACACAGACACTTCTAAGTCTCTCTTGAATTTGAGGGAAGCGATTCGTGCCTGGGATCCATAGTTTCGTGTCTATATAGACATCACTTAAATCCCACAAATAATTTGCTTTATATCTTTTCTATTGGCACACTCTTGCACAAAAATCTTTAAAATTTTTCACAAGTCTTGATCGTGGTACAAACTGGTATTTCTCAAATACAGCGCTCGGTTCAATTTGCTGTGGTGGTACACTATATTGGGAGCGAAGGGTAAATCCATATGAAGTGAAAGGATGACTCGACATTTCATAGGGAATTTGGATTGATTCAAAATTTAAAGAGAAGAAGAAAGGAAAAGTTTTTAAAGGCGCATGAATTTGAATCGTTTCCATTCTCACGCTGCCTAACACACTATTCAGGGTAACAATTGTCAAATCGTGTTTTTTCAGGCGATACATCAGCGGATTGTGCACTCATCACTCTAGATTTTTCTCTCACATTGTAATGGTATAAAGCGATTTGTCAACTTCTGTTTATACTCTTATCACTTCCAAATCCTCTCAAGAGCTATACGACGTATTTTCTCTTTACTATTCATCTTCTTCTTCAAGATCATCAATAGCGGATTCCTCTTCTGTTCATGAAAAGAGTGCCCAGTCATCTCTTCTCACAATCAAACCAAATCAGAACCTCATCATTGATCTATCACCATTCTAGTATGATCCATATATGCTGCAAGTGGTTGAATGCCTCAAATATTCACCACTTCTTGTTGCACTAACCAATGTGGAGTACGTTCCAATGTCGTTGCTTTCTCAAGTCTACTCAATTGCTGTCTACTGGAAGGTCAAGGAGAGGATCTTCTTTGAGATCTTCAATCACAAAGTGTCAATTTCCAAAACTCGATTATGCTTGTTGCTAAGGATGACTATCGATGACTCCATGATCAACCCTGATACTGTTTCGACTTCTCAACTCCTCACAATGTTCTATGATATGGGGTATACTGAGGTTCTTACTACTGTTACAAAGTTTAAGAAGTCGTGCCTTCCTCCTCAATGGAATGGACTTTTTACCCTCCTCTTCAAAGGCTTAACGAAGAGGGTTGCTGGTTCCGATGGGGCGAGCAAGGCGTTTATGACCCTTCTTTATGGTTTATACCATGGGGTTAACATGGACTTTGGATCCATCTTATGGTCACAACTATTTCAAAGTCTCAATTCTGCTTCTCTCTACTATGAAATTTCCTGTGCTAGGTTTTGGACCCTAGTTACTCACTGGGCAATAGAGAAATTTCAAGTTCCAACAATGGCTGACTTTTTAATGTCATCAATTGCTACTTTTCACACAATGAAGATCATCGTTTCTGATCCATCGAAGTTCATCTTTATTGGTTCGGTTCCGAAATAAAAGTACTGATGTGTCTCCACTAAAAGCAAATTGATGAATGAGTACAAGAAACTCCCTCCTTCAGGACCAAGGCAACTTACTCCTGAAATGCAAAGTTCGCTGGACGAAGCAGACAAACCAGCGAAACGAGGGAAGAAGCATGAAAAGAAAGTGGAAAAGGAAGGTCAATCCTCTAAAGTTTCTACTCCCAAGAAGCGAAAGCCTGAGCAAGCTGCTCCTTTGACTCCTAAGAAATGAAAGATTAAGAAGAAGGCACACAAACCAAAGGCTCCTTCATCAAGTGACTCAGACTACGTTCCTTTTGATCCACAGCCCGAACCTGAATCTGGTGATGATGATGTCTCTCAACATGAAAGCTCATTTAGAGGTAATTCACCACCTCCCTCACCAAATCATGAAGGTTACCGAAACTCACTTCCTCCTTCTCCTTCCCACTCAGTTCCAATTACCATTGCTTCTTGTCCTCCTCCCATCTCTTCTTCCACTACAAACTCAATTCCCATTCCAATTCCTTTATTCACTGAGGTTACCACAACCAGAACTACAAACACTACCGCTACCACTTAACCTCAAGTTCGTGTCAACGTAGCTGATACGAGGGCACCTACTTCAGAATCTGGACCACCAATTACTTCAAAACCTTTATCCCCACCTCCCTCACATGAATCTGACAGTGTTCTTGGCGGAGCAGAAATAGAGTTTGATTCGGTTTATTTTAGCCGATATCGTGTTCAAAGCGATGATGATGATGATGCTCCGATCATGAAGAAGCATCTAAAGAATCTGAATGACAATCTTGATCAGATGCTCTCTTCTTTCTCCTCTCCTCCAACTCAGGTGTATTCTGAAGCTGCAATCAAGGCTCTATTGGCTACCTTTGTCAAAGAGCATGACACTACCATTTCTAATGCTATTAAAGCTATGGATGCTTCTACTTCTTCTTTCCAGAAAGCTTCTATGGCAAGTGATGAATCCACAAAAGATTGCAAGCAGGCGACCACAAACGTCGAAAAACTAATTTATGATACTCATGTTTTCCTTGATTCTCTTCAGGTTGCAGCTCATAAGAATGCTCATATGGTGAATGCTTTGGTTGATACTCTTACCCATTTGCTTCTAGCTGAAAAGAAGCATTTTGAGGAAGCACGTCACCCCATCAAATCAGACTACACTGAGCTTCAATCTTCCATCAATCAGCGTCTTGATAAACTTCAAGCTGATCTAGCCATGGAGAACAAACTCCTGGATGAACTAGCTCTCAAGACCACCAAAGTCAAAAATCAAGCTCTGAAGCTCCACCAGGCTCTAAAAGAGAATTTAAGTCAGATTGAGCAGTCATCAAGAGCAGCGTTGGTGATGTGCATTCCATTCTTCTGCATCTTCTGGAAGCGCATGACTCAGTTCTCACTATCTCGGTTCGACGCCACTTGGCTGAGAAGTTGAGACATGCTCTAGACATTCTAACCAGGATTGAAGGTGTTTCGGAGTCTATTGTCCCTCTGAAACAAGGAAGAGAAGATGTTAGCCATGGCCAATCACAACAACCTCCAACAAGCAAACCCATCCCACAACCAAAAGTTACTACTGAACCAAAGGGTAATGAAGCTTCGGGCAGTATGAAGGAAAAATGAAAGAAACAAATTGGTGATGATGATGAGGATAAAGTCGAAGATGTGATCGAAATCGAAGGAAAAGCCTCCAAAACTAAAAATCTTAAAGTCAAACAAAATGAACAAGAGATTGGGGAAAAGCTTCGTAAGGCAAATGAAGAAATTGAAAGAGAAAAGAAGAAAAAAGAAGCGAACGATGCTATTGAACGAAGGAAATCCATGTTCCCTCTATGAACGATGGAAAAAATTCTGAAGGAAGTGATTGAATCGCCAAGCACACATTGGCTCGAACCTGTCCTTTCGTTCAATCTTGAAAATTCCAAGGATTCTCAGTTTGACATGCCAATCACCCAAAAGGCATTTGTCTTTCATTGTTTTGAATCAACTATTGCCATCCTTCTTCTGACCTGAAGGTTGATCGAGTATTATCTTACATTCTCTCAACCACAATACCTAACTTGGAGTAATCAGAAGATCACAACAGTCAAGTTGTTGAAACCCACTTCGACATGGAAGTTCATCAACATCAAATTCAGAGTGACTCGAGGATCAGACAGTTTGGTCCAGATGATCTCATTTGCTGATATGCCGAATATGAATCCTCATGACTGGATTCTTTTGAACAACATATTACTGACCAATCAACAAGAATATGAGCCAATCATTGATCATATCAAGCGAATGATGGTGTGCTATATTCTTGAAGTCGCGAAGATGGATTAGGAGATCACCTCTGTCCTAAGAAAGAATCCCATTATCAAACCAATTAAGAAGGAAAGCGACATAAATGTGATGATGAAGGGAAAGATCGACCCACAGTTCCACATAGTCATGTTCACCAGGGACGAAGGTTAAAAATGCCTGTTCGCTCTTGCTGACAAACACTTGTTCTCCACCTCATGCTTAGAGCATATTCTTGAGATCATATACAGGTGCGATCAGAATAGTGATGCAGATAGGAAGCTATTTTTGGATATGCTTCAGTGGTATATCAACTTCCATCAAACTCTACTTGCCCTTATACCTAAGCTATTTAAGACCGTGAAGAAAACTACCATTACTCAACCGAAGTGATCTCTCGCCCTAATTGACGCAAAGGGGGAGATTGTTGAGTCTAAAATATTGCATCATTGGGCTTAGTGTTTGGTCCATATATGTTCTTGGTTTGGGCCTGTCCAACCGTGTTTTGTTTTAGAGTTTAACATACATATATATAGTGCATGCATGCATTATATTAAGCACGCTTCATATTTATTATTTTATAGATTTTTTATTGTAACCCTAGCACACCTCTACAGTAGCAATTCACATTGAATTCTTCTGATGTGGAGCATATTAATCATTAGACACACGTTTTGATTCATCTTTGTGTTTATCGTTTTATGTTCTTGTCATTATCCTTTTAATATCTGTTTGAATCTATTGATCTAAGAGAACATTATTTTCATCAGAATCCAGTGCGGTTGTTCGAAAAAAGGCAAGATTAGTTGTCAAGTGTTATAGTCAACTAGAAGGTGTTGATTATGATGAAACATATGCCCCTGTAGCCAGTATGGAAGCAATACACATTTTCTTAGCGTATGCGGCACACAAAAATATCAAAGTACATCATATGGATGTAAAAAATGCCTTCCTGAATGGTGAATTGAAAGAAGAGGTTTACTTACAACAATCTCCAGGCTTTGAAAGTCTAGAGTTCCCAAATTACTATTTCAAGCTTGAGAAAGTAGTCTATGGTCTTAAGCTAGCAGTGAGGGCATGGTATGAGACTCTCTCTGAGTTTCTTATCATGTCAGGATACAAAAGAGGTGTGATTGATCCCACATTTTTTCGAAAGGAAAATGGAAATCACCTTATTCTTGTTCAAATTTATGTGGATGATATCATATTTGGGTCAACAGATCAAGGTATGGTGGATGAATTTGCAATGCTCGTGACCAACAAGTTCCAAATGAGCATGAATAGAGAGGTTAACTTGTTTATAGGACTCCAATTGAAACAATTCCCTCAAGGGATTTTTATTCATTACGAAAAATATACATCTGAACTGCTGAATAAATATGCAATGGATAATTGTTCCTTAGCCAAGGTTCCTATGGCCTTCAGATATAAGATTTCTGATGATCCTTCCGGAGAATCAGTAGATCACAAAACTTATAGAGGAATGATTGGTTCCTTGATGTACCTCACTGCAAGCAGACCATATATTGTCTTCACAGCAGGGTTATGTGCCTCAAGTCAACCCCAAAGTATCACAGTTAACCGCAGTTAAAAAAAATCTTTAGATACTTGAAAGGAAGCAAAGCTCTCGATCTATGGTATCCTGCAGGGAACAACTTCAGTCTTCAAGCCTTTAGAAATGCAGATCATGCTGGATGCAAATTAGATAGGAAAAGCACTTCAGGTGGTTGTGAATTTCTTGGAGGAAGACTGGTTAGCTCGTCTTCACGGAAACAAAATTGTGTTTCTTTGTCTACCGCAGAAGCCGAGTACGTGGCCGCAGCTAGCTGCTGTTCTCAACTCCTATGGATGAAAACCCAACTGATGGACTACGGATACAGAATGTTGCAGATACCGATTTATTTTGATTCAGAGAGTGCTACAGCGATTTCTCACAATCGTATTCACCATTCGAAGATGAAACACATTGAACTTCGGTACCATTTCATCAAGGACCGCATACTCAAAGGTAACATTGATATGATTTTTCTCCCATCTCACGAAGAGATTGTGGATGTGTTTATAGAAGCACCTGATGTTACAAAACTCAACAGTTTTCTACAAATGTTAGGAATGATGAATTCGGATCCATAATTATTTTTAAAATAATAGGTACCGCAGACTACATTTAGTCTTCGTTGCGCGCCTAGTTAAATATATCTATCATACATGGTCTCAGTATACCTCGTATACCGCAACCATATATCGTACTTATATTTTTTGGGTCCTTATTGTTTGTTATTTCTGACTCTTTTTTCAAGTGTTTCAGTTCCTTTTACTGCAGTCATGTTACCTTTCACCATAATGAAGACTTAATTCGCATTGAACAACCAATCCACAGTTACATTGAATGATTTCTCAACAAATTTCATAAATTCTAGGACATTGTGTGCTATTTAATGATCTTCATTAAATAAAAAAAACATTCTCAAAAAATTCTTTTTGTAGCATACGACGTTTCCTTCTCTTCAATAATCAGCTTTTCGTAGCATACAACATTTGCTTCTCTTCAATAATCACCAATCCGCAGTTACATTGAATGATTTCTCAACAAACTTCATAAATTACAAGACATTGTGTGCTATTTTATGATCTTCATTAAATAAGGAAAAAATTCTCAAAAAATTCTTTTTGTAGCATACAATGTTTCCTTCTCTTCAATAATCACCTTTTTCATGCCAAACCTATTTTAGGTTAAAAGACAATTAATTTGCTTTACCTATAAAAGAAAATTTTTAAGAAATATTTTACCTTTTCTTTATCACATCACCTTCCCAAAACTGTCTAATCCGTTTCCACTTCTCCATTACCCAACGGTTTTTCAGCCTTCCCCCTCCACATGATCTTCAACGTGAGCTGACATTTCATTAAATGCCCCCATTTTAAAAAAAATCAATTTCTTTTAATTTATTTTATTTGTGGATGATAATGGTTAAAACCCAAGGGTTTTTACCATTAACAATTGAAGATAGTGTAAATTCAATAATCTTTTGAGATCCGGAACAATATAAACACTTTTTCCCTCCAAAGAAAGTTTTACGCTTTCTAAACCCTTAGACGATCTTCATTTTATTCATCTTCTTGCACTCAAAATTTCTCCTCCAAGTTTTTCAAATATTTTCAAAATGGTGAAGTCTGGTGTATCAAAGAAGCAATCCAAGGCGTCAGGATCAGTGCAACCCATTGGTTCTGAATCCACCACAAGAAATCAATCGTAGTCAATTGCCTCAAGCAACTTTAGGGAAATATTTGAAGATCATCCATCCTACAACGATTCCATTTGCCTGATGATCAAGTTCATATCTTCTCACCCCCTGTTTGGCGCTTTTGATTCATTCACTGATGTTGTTCCACTTTCACCCCTTTTCAAATATGCATTCTCTGCGTTTCGCCCAATCAACAACTTGCAAGAAGTTCATCTGAATTTAATTGATGATTTTTTGGTCATTTTGACTAAAGAAAAGTTACTAAATGCAATTCATCTTCGTGTTCTTCCTTCCACATGCTGTTACTCTCCAAGCACGAGTGACATCATCTCTACTCTCTACCAGATGGGCTATTAGAAGAAACTGAAAGGCATTGGTGAATTCAAGAAAAACTAATTGTCTCCGGTCTGGTAATATATATGTCACTTCATCATCCGAAGTCTCTCTGGGAGAACCGGAGGCACAGTCAACATGGGTCTTAAGCTACTTGACCTGGTGTGGAGCATCTTTACTGGGAATGATGTTAACTATGGGCAAATCTTATGGGATGACTTTATTCAATACATTCCAAAGGAGAATCCAAGGACAGCCCCAACCGAGCTCACCTTCACACGTTTCTGGTCTTTGTGCATATTAGACCTCCACCAGGATGCAAGACTCATCATAAGAAATGACATCAATCTTTTCATCACCCGCGATCTTAAAGAGTACACACCCTCGAGAGATCATTCAATTTTTGGACCATTGAGACATTTACATGTACATGTCTTGATATCTGTTGGACTTGAAACCAAAGAAGTCACAGATCACATAGAGGCTACGGAAGCTATTGACCCATATCTTCTTACCCTGCCTCTACCCAGTTAGTCCATCTGAGCCGCTACAGAACCCTATGGTCTAGTGAGTACCACGGACCCTACTACTACTACACAGTCAAGTCAGTCACTTGCCCGGAGGGTAAAACTACTGGTGTCATCAAAGAAAGCCTCCTAGAGCAAATACAAGAAAGGTGAAACCTCCAAGAACGCAAAAATGTTGTGTCCTTGGATGAAGCCTGTGGCATCCCCTAATTTCTCGGCCAGAAAAGACCGATTTAATTTATGCTTTTTAAAATCAAATCAGAGAAATCTTTATAAAAGATGTTGCGGAATTGGTCCCAAAACAAATTATGATAAAAGTTTGTCAAAACCTTTCTTTAAGAAATATATCATTTCCTTTTATATCAAAACCTCGGGATGTCATGTTCCGATACAAATCAAAAGCATAAACAAGACATTATAAGCCTTACGACAGTTATTTGTAACTACTGGCCTATAATCCAAAATTCACTCATCATCATCATCCGACTATGCTCGGGATCCTCTACCTGTAATATAAACAGCTGAGTGGGTCAGGCTTGGAAGCCTGGTGAGCATATAGGGTTTTCAACCCACAATACATAAATTTATTATGTTTAAACATCAATCAATCAACCGAATTACCCCAAACCCCATTATTTTATTTATTTCTTAAGGGTTTACCCTAAGAATCAACTATCCCTCCTTCCTAAGGATTCATCCTAAGGAATAGACACAAAGTCACCTTGTGACCGGGGTTTATACAACGGGCACTAATTCCATAGCTGCCAAAGTTTATTCAACATGTGCTAAGTCCATAGCTCTCATTTATCGACAATATTATTTACAGGTATTCTCTCCTGCAATACATGTCAATGGGTTTTAGAGTACATCAAATGAACATATAGTTCATTACACCTACAGGTTGCGGGCCTGCTAGTGTTCCATAGACTGTCTAGAATAGTCCATGGTTGTCATCCATACTCTGCTGAATGACGGGGGCCAACATTTTGGGTAGGTGATTCTCTGAAATTTCACCACTCACCCTCAACTCATGATCAATATTATTGATCATCTCCTTTATCCAACTCATCTTTCATCATACCCACTATTTCATCTACCCATGTTTTACCCAACATTTTTCGTAGATAAAAATACATATATAGTTTAAATTATTTAAAAACATGTATAAATCATTCCTTCAGCACCCATCTCAAATAAAAAAACAATATATATTCACACTCACTTGATTTAATGAAAACCGGGTAGCAATTCGTTTCCTAAAACGATCGTTTCTAATAAAACCAAGAGTTTTATTGAGAAACCGGGCTCTACGAGGGTCGGGCTTCGAAACCGAAAAGATAAATTTTCCGGGCTTCTCGGGCACTTCGTGGAGTATTCCGGGCTTTACAATCGATACCGGGGCTTTGGGGGATTCAAAGATGAAGAAAATATGAAAAGAGGGGTTAAATATGGCAAAACTCCAAAAGTAACCGAGAGCCTTCGCAGGTACCCTTCTATTTATAGGGTCCGAAGTCCTGATCCAACGGCTGAGAAGCTTCTGATCCGACGGCTGAGAGGCTTCGCAGGGGGTGGCTCGCACGAGGGTAGCATGTGCGAAGGGTTGCTGGCTTCTTGTGATTGGTCCGAAGTGTGTGTCTGATGCGCAGGTGGTCAGCATGTGCGAAGGTCTCGGTCGTTGATTGGACTGCGGAGTCGTATCACACATGCGAGGCTCGGAGCTAGGTGCGAGGTTCGGTCCATATGCGAGCCTCGGATTGGACCTCCCTTCGGTCAAATCAGAATCCGACACGTGGCTTCGCATGACTCAGCAGCTTCGGTGACTCAGCAGCTTGGTGACTCAGCAGGACACGTGGCACTTTTTCAGCGAGGGTGACGTGGTGTCACACCCCAAAACCAAGAACGGCGGAAACGTTCTGGGGCGGAGGACGTCATGTACAGTATCACAACACAGTAAATGTAAATAAGCAAACAACATCATCCATTGCATTAAATATATAATTTTAATACAAGCGTGTTCTGTACAGTTTTAGACACGAAAAATATAATGTAAATCAAAATAATATGATGAGTCTTGAATGCGCTCCATCTTCTCAAAAGCTGGCATTGGTACCTGTCTACTGATGACCTGAGAATACAAGTTATTTTGAAAGAGTTTATCAGCATTAAGCTGGTGAGTTCATAAGTATTTTAGTGTCGATGTTTGTTATCAAAACGTTTGAACGTGTCTCAAGCATAAGTTTGTAAAATGTATGTAAGTGTTTGTAAAAGTTTGAATCTCTCAGAAAAACCTATATTTTCTATTAAAGTAGCCTTCTACCAAGGCTTAACTGTTTTTTATGCTCGTTTGTTGTAAAAGTGTGTGATTTCCCAAGTGTAACTATCATTTAACAAATATAGTTTGTACATTAATGTTTAAGTGAGGTTACACTAAAAATATGTAATGGGCAAATCATTGTAGTACTGTAGTTTTGTATTATAGGAACTACTGCTGTACTAACTACCTTAAACCGGATTTATATTAAGGTATAATGTGATAATTGCACCATACTATCGACTGGTAACAACGACATACGGATGGTCGTAATAACGAAATGACGTTTGGCACCCGCAGACCTGTAGATCCGGCTGTAGCTAGCAGCAAGGTGTAGGATAGTCTATCCAGTATAGATCTATACGCAAACTCACGCTCTCCCTCCAAGAGAATTCTGGCTACAACTCGGGCCATGACATTTAAGGCATGCTCCAATCCAGTGGATCACAATTGTTAACGTGTTCTTGTATATGTAATGTTTCTCGTTCTAGTATAGTTGTATATGTTCTCCTCCTAGTATAGTTGTATATCTTCTCTTTCTAGTATAGTTATATACGTTCTCCTTCTAGTATAGTTGTATATGTTCTCATCCTAGCATAGTTGTATATGTTCTCTTTCTAGTATAGTTGTATATGTTCTCATAGTAATGTAATGTATAGACTCATGAATGAACTAACTCGTTGATCTAGAAGTTGTAGTAGTGTGATCCTGTGTTACCCCGATGGTAACTTACTAATGATGTGTATATTACGCATGAATATGGAAGTACCTTTATGTCTATATATGTATACTTGATATATAACTAATATTGAAACGACCTTCGGATGGTCACCCGAAATCCCACCAGACCACATCTAAATCGAGAAAAAGGAAATAGGGCGGATGGCCTTCCTAAGCCCTTTAAACATTGCTTATATATCTATACATATATGGGCATGCAATTTATAAGAAGTATAACAAAGTTTAAATAAAAGTATTTGATAAGTAAAAGAGTTTGTAAAACATTTTGAAGTAAAGCAGTTTGATAAACAGTTTGAACAGTGATAAAATCATTGGTTTTCTAGTTATTAATCACATGTGATTAATGCAATCACATGTGATTAATGCAATCACATGTGATTAATGCAATCACATGTGATTAATGCAATCACATGTGATTGATTTCAATAACTATATGCATTGAACTTGTATTCCCCCCCATAGAGTATTTAAAACATTTAAAGTATTTCAAAGGTTAATTAAAGGGGTATGAACTCACTTGTGGTGATTGGATTGGATTGTAGTGTCGGATACCGTGCTAGGTGGCAAATGGAGACTTGTTCACACGCACGAGCCTAGTTATCATATAATAAGCATATATATAACTAATTAGCCAAATAATAACTTAATGAAATAAGTTGGGACACTTAGGAACATGTAAACACTTTGTATAAGTCTTATAGGTCCTAATGGTTGCATCTAAGTTGCTACGACACAAGGCTAAAGGGGTTTAATGCCCCAAATGACCTTGTATATGAGTTTACCAGCCAACAAACCCCACCTTTGGAGTTTACGGTCGTAAACCCTTGAGTTTACGGCGGTGAACTCTTGACTTGGTGGTTTTGGGTGTTTTAAAGTGTTAATTGAATTCTAGAGTAAGCCTAGCATTGGTGGTTTAATCCTTTAGGTAGTTTAGGGCCTTAGAATGCTCCTTTGAGGAGTTTACAGCCTAAAGACCACATCCCCTAGAGTTTACGGCCGTAAACTCCTATGGGGTGGGTGTTTTAATTCAATTAAGCCTCTTGCACACAAAGGATAAATTCTAGACTTTTGTTTAAGGCTAAAGGGGACTTTAGGCACACTTTGGTGCCTTTACTTGGAGTTTACGGCCCAAGAGTATTTCTTGGCCGTAAACTCCCCTTTAGGGATGATTTTTGATGTGATTTACTCCCCATTCAAGCTACAAGTAATAGAGGGTTATTGTCTTAAAGTCTTAGGAGTGTTTAGGGCACTTTAAGCCCTTGAAATTTGGTGTTTACGGCCCAAGAAACTCTTGGGCCGTAAACTCCAAAAGCTAAGTGTTCTTGATTGTGTTCTAGCCTTAAAAGATCATACATAATGTCCTTAACTAGTTACCTAACAAGGAAATGGGACTAGGTAGCTCTTAGGCTTCGTTTTGGAGTTTACTCTCCAAGAACGTTCTTGGGCGGTAAACTCCCGGATCTTACATATTTAACATGCAAACAATGTTATTAAGCATATAAAAAGCATTAAAACACAACTAGGAAAGTAGACTCACGATTTGGGATGAAAACCCGAAGATCCGTGAGAGAGAATATGGCTTTTCTCTAGTTGGAAATGTGAATAATGAATAATTTAGTTCAGAATTCTATTTATAGTCCTGAATTATTTTGGCAGAAAATATTTTATTTTGGAATTGGACTTTAACATGATGAAGTGTTGAAATGCTCAAGTTTCACAACCTCATGAGCATCCACTCTCCTGATATCTCCTTAAATGTAAACCCTAGTGTATATAAACTTATTCAGAACAGTCTGAAGTTCATTGAAAACTGGACTAGCTTCTATTCAATAGTTAATGTTCGTACAGAATGGAAATTTCGGGTTTTGTCACATCATCCCCCCGTTAGAAGGAATTTCGTCCCGAAATTAGAATTTAAGCAAACAAGAAGTTACAAACAATTAAGCGAAAAGATGAGGGTATTTCAGTTTCATCTAATCCTCGCGTTCCCAAGTGAATTCCGGTCCTCGCTTGGCGTTCCAGCGAACCTTCACGATAGGGATACGGCTTTGCTTTGTCTGCTTGACCTCACGGTCCATGATCTCTACAGGTTCTTCCACGAAGTTGAGGCTCTCGTTGATCTCGATCTCGTCGAGTGGGATTACAAGAGTCTCGTCGGATAGACACTTTTCAAGTTAGATACGTGGAATGTAGAATGTATGTTACGAAGCGCGTCGGGAAGGTCGAGTTTGTAAGCTACGATGCCGACTCTTGCAAGAATCTCGAAAGGCCCTATGTACCTCGGATTAAGCTTCCCACGCTTTCCGAAGCATATCAAGCCTTTCCAGGGTGAGACTTTGAGAAGGACTCTATCTTCCACCTGAAATTCCAAAGGTTTTCTTCGTTTATCAGCGTAGCTGTTCTGTCGGTATCTAGAGGTTTTTAATCGTTCACGGATCTGAATGATTTTCTCTGTCGTTTCCCGGATGATCTCCGGACCGGTGAGAGTACTGTCGGAAGCTTTCCCCCTGGCTAATTGGTATCACCCACCTCAGCCCAGCACAGAGGAGATCTGCACTTTCGGCTGTAGAGAGCTTCAAATGGAGCAGCCTTGATGCTCATGTGATAACTGTTATTATAGGAAAACACGACAAGGGGTAAATGAGTATCCCATGCCTTCCCAAAGTCAATCACGCAGGCTCGCAACATATCTTCCAGTGTTTGGATGGTCCTCTCACTCTGTCCGTCGGTCTGTGGATGGTAGGCTGTGCTCATGTCCAACCTTGTTCCTAAAGAATGTTGTAGTGATTGTCAGAATCTTGAGGTGAACCTACTATCTCTATCAGAGATAATGGACAGAGGTACACCATGTAGCCGTACGATTTCCCTAATGTATGTTCTCATAAGTTTCTCCATCTTGTCAGTTTCTTTGATAGGCAGGAAGTGTGCAGACTTGGTCAATCTATCGACGATGACCCATATGGTATCAAGTCCACCCGTTGTCTTGGGCAACTTGGTTATCAAATCCATAGTGATCCGCTCCCACTTCCATTCTGGAATCTCTGGTTGTTGCAATAAACCAGAGGGCTTCTGGTACTAGACCTTAACCTTTGCGCAAGTAAGGCATTTACTTACGAAGGTAGCAATCTCTGCTTTCATATTAGGCCACGAGTATAGCTTTTTAAGATCCAGATACATCTTATCTGAACCTGGGTGGACGGAATACCAAGTGTTGTGCGCCTCGGTCATGACCAAGTCTCGGAAACCACCGTGTTTCGATGTCCAAATCCGGTTCATGAAATATAAGGCTCCGTCACCATTGGCTTCTAAATTTTTGTCCATTCCTCTAAGGGATTCACCCGTCACATTTTCAGGTTTCATGGCTTCAAGTTGGGCCGCCTGAATTTGCTTAGACAAGTGTGAATGGATGGTTATTGACAATGACTTGACTTTGCGACCAGAATATTCCTTCCGACTTAGGGTGTCTGCTACTACGTTGGCTTTACCCGGATGATAACGAATATCGCATTCGTAGTCACTGAGTAGCTCGACCCACCGTCGTTGTCTCATGTTGAGCTCCTTCTGATCGAAAATGTGTTGTAAACTCTTGTGGTCGGTAAAAATAGTGCTTTTCATTCCGTACAAGTAATGTCTCCAGATCTTCAGAGCAAACACTACTGCTCCTAGTTCAAGATCGTGGGTCGTGTAGTTAACTTCGTGTGTCTTCAACTGTCTTGAGGCGTAGGCGATGACCTTACCTCGCTGCATCAGAACACACCCGAGCCCTTGATTCGATGCATTGCAATAGACTACGAAGTCTTCTATCCCTTCGGGGAGGGATAGTATTGGTGCGGTGCACAAGGCTCGTTTAAGCGTTTGAAACGCTCTCTCTTGTTTCTCTTCCCAGTCAAAGGCCACGCCTTTCTGGGTCAAGGTTGTAAGGGGTTTCGCTATTCGGGAGAAGTTCTGAATGAATCTGCGGTAGTAGCCAGTGAGGCCTAGAAATTGACGAATTTTAGTAGGCGTCTTGGGTGCTGACCAGTTCTCAATGGCTTTAATTTTGGATGGGTCCACGTGGATTCCCTCTTCGCTTACCACGTGTCCTAAGAATTCGACTCTTCGGATCCAAAATTCACATTTCGAGAACTTCGCATAAAGTTTCTCCTTTCATAATGTCCCTAGAACTTGTCGCAGGTGATCGCCATGCTCTTCCTTACTTCGGGAGTAGACCAGGATGTCGTCAATGAAAACGATGACGAACTGATCCAAGTAAGGTCGGCATACTCTATTCATCAGATCCATGAAGACTGCAGGCGCATTGGTCAATCCGAATGGCATCACCACGAACTCGTAATGTCCGTAACGAGTTCGGAAGGCTGTCTTCGGTACATCCTCCTCTAGTACTCGTAACTGGTGATATCCGGATCTTAGATCAATTTTGGAAAAATAGTTCGCCCCTTGCAGTTGGTCAAATAGATTGTCTATGCGAGGCAGAGGGTAACGATTCTTGACCGTCAGTTCGTTGAGTTCTCTATAGTCAATACATATACGGAATGATCCGTCTTTCTTCTTAACGAACAAGACCGGTGCTCCCCAAGGTGAGAAACTTGGTCTTATAAAGCCCTTGCTGAGCAGTTCGTTGAGTTGACCAGAGAGTTCCTGCATCTCTGCTGGTGCTAAGCGGTAGGGCGACTTGGCTACTGGGGTAGCTCCTGGGACTAAGTCGATTCTGAACTCGACCTGTCGTTGCGGAGGTAATCCAGGTAGTTCTTCTGGGAAAATGTCGGGGAAGTCGCTCACTACTGGGATGTTCTTTAGTTCTTTCGTTTCGAGGCTCGTGTCGACAACATGAGCAAGGAATGCATGGTATTCTTTACGTAGATACTTCTGTGCTTGAATACTTGATATAATACGAAGACTTGCAGCAGGATTGTCGCCGTAGACTATAAGAGTTTCGCTAGACGGAAGGTTTAGACGGACTGCTTTCTTGTAGCACATGATGTCGGCGCGATGAAGACTTAACCAATCCATGCCGATGATAACGTCGAAACTTTTTATTGAGACCGGCATGAGGTCGATTGGGAATGAATGGTTATCTAGAGTTAGGGTACAACCTAAGTATATGCTATTCGTACTTTCAGTTTTTCCATTAGCCATTTCTACTGTGAATTGTTCTTTGAGTGCGTGTGGTGGTTGTTTAAGCATGCGAGCAAATTTATGGTTTATGAAGCTTCGCTCCACTCCACTATCGAACAGAATGCATGCATAGGAGTTATCGAGGAGGAACGTACCAGTCACCACTGTCGGGTCAAGAACTGCTTCCCCTTGGCCTATAGCTAGTACCCTCCCTGCTCCACCAACATTCTTTGCTTTGGGGCAGTCCCTCTTATAGTGGCCTGCTTCGCCACATCCATAGCAGGTCGGGCTCGCGCAAGAGCCAGGGACCTGGGTGATCGGTTGTGCCGGGAACTTACAGAAACGTATGGTGTGTCCTTTTCTATTGCAGTTAGAGCACTGCATTTCACGGCATGGGCCGTTAAGTAGGTTGTTGCATTTGTTGCACTTGGGCAAACTTCCAGCATACTGACCCATCGGAGCAGTAGTAGCAGCAACAGCAGGGGTTATTGCGGCATGCATTGCCACAATTTGCTACTTTTTGGCAGCCCGTTGCTTCTTCTTTTCATCCCAGAATTTCCGCTTAGGTTTAGCGGGTTTGGAGGGTTCCGGGATGGCTAGGGTGGTTGTGGTTGCAGGGGTTTTGACTCCATGGTCAATGAGTCGTTGTGCCAATCGCTTGGCACTGTCGAAGGTAACGGGGTTTGATGCTAGGACATTCCCCTGATACGGAGGCACTAGCCCCCATATGTACCTATCGATCTTTTTTCCCCTCAGTGGGAACCATATTGGGGCAGAGGGCCACCAACTCGCTGAATCGGGCAGTATAAGCGATTACGTTGGTGCCCTTCATAGTCAGGTTCCAAAGTTCCTGTTCCAGTTTCTGGACTTCGCCTCTCGGGCAGTATTCCTCAACCATGAGGTCTTTCATTGTTTCCCAGCCCATGTCGTTGGCTACGACTAGGGTTAGAGCTTTAACGTGGCCGTTCCACCACGTTAGGGCTTTTCCCTCAAAGGTGCATGCGGCATATTTGACTTTGCTCGCAGCAGGGCATGAACAGATTTCGAAGACTGATTTAGTCTTCTCGAACCATTGCGAGAGGGCAATGACTCCACCGGTGCCATAGAAAGGCTTCGGTTTGCAATTCGTGAAATCCTTGTCGGAGCACTCTCTCGAGCACACAGGGGTTTCAACCGGGGTTGATTCCACAGGGGTTCTACCTCTGCTGGCATCAGTTGAGTGATACTGAGCCATGGCAGTTGCCACTGCTGCAGCTACGGCAGCATTCGGGGCTGCAGTATCGTTGACCGGAGGCGGAGGAGGTGGTGGAGGTGCAAGGTTATTCCTGGGAGATTTGCGAGGAGGCATCTTTCAGCTATAAGTTTATAAAGATAAGAAAGATGGTAAGAATCAATTTGTAAGCAACGTGAGAGTGACACATGGACCAATTAACCATAGCCCAACAGTTGAATGAGTGTTTGAGATCACAACAAAGAATATTAGTAGGAAACACAAATGTACAGATTTTACCCACAGATTCGATAGATGTTGATGAGATTAAAACTTAATCTTGAAGATCGATTAGATCTCAAACAGGTAAAATAAAGATTAAACAGCAAGAACACGAAAACGATAAACAACTCAAGAATGAATCAAACGTGTCGAATGATTATAAAACAACCCTCAGAAGAGCTCGATCAAGAACATCAACTGTAGAGGGTTAAAAGGTTTACAGGAACGATGAAGAAAATCAAAGCTATCGTAATTCTCTATCTTGTATTCTAGATCGTTAACCTAATATGCATGCAAGCATATTGTTATATAGTAAACCTAACAGGCTCACGGTTGGACAGGCCCAAACCGGAGTACAAAATAATTGAACAATTAACCGAGCCCAATGATGCAATATTAAACAAATCTGCAACCCAACAATCTCCCCCTTTGCGTCAATTGGAGCGAGATCTTCACTTCTTACTTCGGCCAGCAGCAGCAGCCGGTACCTTCTTCTTTACAGACTGAAACAGACGAGAGATAAGAGCAAGTATCGTTTGTCTGAATCTGATGTACCATTGAATCATATCGTTGAAGTATTTGATATCATCCGCTGCATTCTCTTTACACCGATGGATGATCTCCAGCACATGCTCTAGACAAGCAGTGGTATAAAGATGTTTATCCGCTAAGGCAAAGAGACATTTCTGTCCTTCTGCTCTAGTGAACATGACCAAATTACGCCTCGGGTCAATCTTGCCCATCTTCATCTGGTTCAGATCACTGGCTGAGCCAACAGGAGATATCTTCGGTTTCTTCTTGAAGACAGTGGCTACCTCCTGATCCATCAAGGCGACCTCCATGATATAGCATACTAACATCCTTTTGAGATGGTCTATAATCGGACCATATTCAGCTTCATTCGTCAAGAGGATGTTATGCAGAACAATCCAGTCATGGGGGTTGAGGTTCGGTAGATCTGCTAAGGATATAAGATGTTCGGTTCTTGCAGACCCTCGAATCACTCTGAACCGAACGTTGATGAATCTCCCCTCAGAATAAGGCTTCAAAACCCGAACGTTAACGATCTTCTGAGCGCTCCATGTTTGGTACTGTGGTTGAGCAGCCTTTAGATAGAAATCGATTAACTCCCGATCAACCTCAGGATTAGGATGAGGGACTTCAAAAATGTTGGAGAAGGCGTGGAAGATAAACGCCTTTCGGGTTAAGGGCATGTCGAACTGCGAGTCGACAGAGTTGTAGCAGTCGAAGGAGATCACCGGTTCGAGCCATAGGATGCTCGGAGTATCGATAGACTCCTTAATCATTCTCTCTCGAGTCCAAGCAGGGAAAAGAGTCTTCCTGCTCTCAAGGAGATCGTGGGCTTCTTTCTTCTTGCGTTCGGCTTCTTCAGCTTCTCGCGCCACACGAATGTTGTCATTATCAACATTGCGACTATTTTTGCGTTTCAGCAAGTCAGCAATGGTTTCTTTATCATCTTCATCTTCTTCCTCAGCTATCTTCTTTCCTTTATCCTTCACACCCGAACCCGAAGTTTGACCAGTAGGAGGAGGTTCGGTTGTGTGAGCAGCTTTTGAGGAAGGAGGTGGTTTCGATCCGGACTTCACTTCTCCCCCTTGTTTCGGAGTGGACACGAAACTAGGTAGCCCTTCTATTTTGCTGAGCAGGTCCAGGGCAGGAGCAAGTTTTTCTGCAAGGGTTCGCCTCACAGAGTGGTTGAGAATCAGATCGTGTGCTTCCAGGATGTTGGATATGGCAGAGTGTACATCCGAAACACATGTCTTGATGACCTCCCGTTCGGATCGAAGAGCGTCAAGTTGTTGCTGAGAGTTGGAAAGCTGAGCGCTCTTGACCTTGAGGGCGGTGGTGTTGCTTGCAAGGGCGTCCATCAACGAGTTTTCTGCAGCGAGATCCTCTTGGAGTTTAGAGAGGCGCTCGTCAATGGAGGCACGAAGGGCCGAGTTGTCGTCACTAATTGATTGGCGAAGGGTAGCGAACGACTTCAACTCCGTGGAGACGAACGTGGCCAATTGTTGAACAATCGGTTCCAGCGTTGTCTTGGTTGCAATAGCACTCTCCTGTAGAGATTGTAATAAGGCAGAGGCGTCGGAGAATAGTTTATCGACTTTTTCGGTCGCCGCCTCACAAGCTTTTGTCGAAGCGTCAATTGCTGCAGTGGCAGAAGCAACAGAATCATGTTGAGCCCTGGAAAAGGCATCAACGATTTTCTGAAGAGCGGCTTCAGAGAGAGAGGATTGTGAGTTAGAGGATGAAGCAATAAGCAGATCAACCTTCTAATGCAACTCCTTAAGATGTTTCTTTGTTAATGGAGCTTCCTCATCGTCGTCGCTTTGGACCTGAAACGGACTGTAGTAGACCGAATCGAAGGTCATATTTTCCCCTCCAAGGAAAGGGTTATCTCCGTCAGAGGCATGACCAGGAGATGGGGGTAATGGTGAAGTTGGAGGTGTAGTGGTGTGAGTAGGTTCAGGTTGAGTGTGAGTTGGGGTAGGTTCGGGTGGTTGTTGAGTATGGGTAGTTTCGGTTACTGGTGGTGGTTCGGTTGCATCGGTATGAACCCCCGTATCAGATACGTTGGTTGTAACCTTTGCAGTGGTTGTTGTAGTTGTATCAGTGAAAATGGGTGGTGGTATAGGGAAAGAGGTTTTAGGAATGGTGTTAGAGGGGTTTATGGTGGGAATGGAAGTAGGGATTGTTTGAGTGGGTGAAGGAATGGGTGAGATATGGATTTCCATGTTTGGGGTAGGTGATCGGGGTGGGGTGTTGCCTCTTGGAGGGGTTTCGCCTCGTTGAGAGCCGTCCGAATCCGAACTCTCGCCTTCTGAGTCACTCGAAGAAGAAGCGATTATGAGTTTGCGCTTCGGTTGAGTCTTTCGCCTCTTCGGCTGCGGGGATTGTGCAGTTGTGGTTGGTTTCCGCTTCCTGGGAGAAGGACCTTTAGCCCCTTTGGTCACTCGCTTCCCTTTATCTGCCTTTTTGCCTCTATGAACAGGCTTGTCTGCATCATGGATGGAATTGAGCATTTCCTGTGTGAGTTCCCTTGGTCCTGACTGTTTGAACTCCTTAATAGTCCGGATGATCCGACTGTCAGATGGAACATCGCCGTACATGGTCTCCGGAATAGAGCCAATGAATGAGAACTTTGATGCATCTGAGACGATAATCTTCGTGGTATGAAAAGTACCGATCGAAGACATCGATGCACCGGCAGCAGTGGGGACATCAAATTTATCCATCGCCCATTTTGTGATGAGAGCCCAAAACCTTGCATACGACACCTCAGAATGTCGTGAAGAAGAAGAGAGGCTTTGGATGAGTTGTTGCCAGAGAACCAACCCATAATTGACGTTGATCCCGTTGTAGACACCGTACATGATCGACAGGAAGAGTCGACTAGAGCCATCGGATCCTGAGCTCCGTTCAGATAAACCTTTAAAAAGAACAGTGAACATACCGTTCCACTATGGCGGCAAGCAAGACTTTTTAAATTTCGCGACGGAGGTGAGCACCTCCGTGTACCCCATGTTGTAAAACATACTGTAGATATGGCCAATCGGAATCGTCTCCGGATTAACCCTGGAAGGGTCAGCAGCAAACCCTAGCAATGCGCCAAATCGTTGCTTTGAAATCGAGGTCTTGTGATCAGAAACCTCGAAGAAAACCCTATCGACTGCTTTATCGTAATGTGCAGTCGCATACACCTACGAGAGGAGCTCCATAGGCACAGATTCAACCTTCGAAAGTGCAGGAGCGATCGGCGAGTACTTCAGGCACTCAATAATCGGGAACATGTAGGAATCGTACGCCTGAGGGGTTAAATCGATCACCAAACACTGTTGAGGGCGAATGGGAAGGATGTGGGAAGTAGCGTGAACTGATGATGATTCTGCCATTGTTGAAGTTGGAAAGAAGAAGATGAGCAGTAAGGGTTTAAGGGAATTTTTGCTCTCTTGGGAATTCGGATGCAGTAAAGAGGTAAATGGGAGAGGAGACTGCCTTTTATAGTGGGTGTAAGGAGAGAGAAAAATTCGTTCAAATCTTCTATCGAAATACGAAAGGTTTTTCCAGAATGACAGATGCGTGACAGTTAAGGTATGCGATGATCACGCATGAAAGAGAGTGTCAGATTCCTTGTAACACGCCGCCCAACAAGCGCCATTGCAGAAGAAACCGTTTCAAATTCACACGCGCCTGTTTGTGCCAGAGAGGAACCGCTTCATCTTCGCACACGCGTCCATAACGTCAATTAAAGAATGGGCGTTTCAAATTTGCATGCGTCCCTTTTTTACCGCCGTTTGAAATTCAATCCGTTTATCTCCCGCCTGAGTCAGCAACCCTTCATCTTATCTTTTGAATGGCATCTTTTGAATAAATCTCCCACGTGGATTATTTTTGACCACAACTTGTAAATAACCTCCAATTCAGTAAAACAGCCTGTAATTATTAGCACCAGAATTTTGGAAAATCAAAGATTTTCGTGCTAAGAGTGTAAAAAGAAAAGAAATAAAGCAACTCTTTTTAGGAATAAATGTGATGTCAATAATGACACGAAACAAATGATCCCGAGCACGAATCTCTTCCTTCAAGGTCAAGAGAGACCTTAAAGTGTTGATATGGTTTCCCGTTGAATGACGATCAAACACTTATTAAGAAATGTTGAAAGGCTTATTTTAATTAAGCTACTTAAGGGTGGCTTTCGCTTTGATGCAACAATTCTAATCTTGAAATAAGAAAGAAAGTGAACAAAGTACTTGTGAGACCGGTATAGTCTGTTGAACAAGTAGGTAGGAATTAATTTTAAAGTGGCTTGGAAAATATGAAATCTCAACACAAAAAAAATAAAACTAGATTCCAAGGGAAGAAATGTTATGGGGTTTAACAATTTCATAGGAATCACACAAAATAAATTTTGAGATTTCATCAAGGTACATCCGTCAATTCTTTGGTGAAAACTTGAGCAAATTAATTGTTCACCGTCAATTCAGATTTGGTGTTGAATTTTGGGTTTCACTCAGCTCGTAGTGGCACGAACCTAAGATCATAAACACAGTTGTTGTGTAACCATAAACCTCAGTGGTAATTTCTGAGAGTCTCAAGAATTACGTTGATGAAACGAATGTAATGGAGAAATGTAATGGAGATGGTGTAAGAAATTAAAGTACCTCAGCTGCAAAAAAATAAGGACCAAGCAGAAAACTCTTATCTCATATGAGAAGAGAGTGAGGTAGCTCACGATTAGAATAAATGTGGTAGCCTAATTGGGAAGACAAGGTTTGTTTATACCAGGTCATTAAGGCTATTATTCAAAATCTTATGAGGCTTGGGACACATACAGCAGCATGCTTCTTGGGACACTTAACTAATCCAACAATTTTTATCCCCATAGACGAACGAACACACAAATAAAATAAAAAATATTTTTGGAGTTTTTGATATATATAAAAAAAAATAAATAAATAAATTAAATTAAAATAAAAAACAAGCAAGAAGAAAAAAATAAGATTTAGAAAGATTAAAAAAAACTTTGGAAAATTTGGTAACTGAACCCGAACGTTCGGTTGGTTTCGGTTGAGAAAAATTTTGAAAAAAAGAAAACCGAACCCGAGCGTTCGGTTGGTTTCGGTTTTGAAAAATTTTGAAAAACCGAACCTGAGCGTTCGGATGGTTTCGGTTTTGAAAAATTTTGGAAAATCGAACCCGAACCTTCGGTTGGTTTCGGTTTTGAAAAATTTTTAGAAACCAAGGAATTTTGACATTCAAGTAGGTAATACTTTAGACGAATAGATAAAAAACTATGTACAAGAAATTTACAACCCAGAAAACTATCTTTGAAATGATGAGCGAGTGCAGATGATGCAACTGAACCTGAACGTTCGGTCAATTTCGCTTCTTACGATTAAGGTTGAGAGGTAGTTTGGGGTACTGACTCTGATTCCATCATACCTAGCCCTTGTAATATTCTGTTGAATGATGCTTCAGGAAGAGCTTTGGTAAAGACATCAGCCAGTTGATCAGTGGTTCTAACAAAGTGTACTTCGTCGTTTCCATCTTCCACATGATCTTTTGTTGAAGTGATACCTCAGTGCTATGTGTTTGGTTTTGGAGTGTTGCACTGGATTATGACAGATCCTAATTGTGCTTTCAGAGTCACAATATAGTGGGATCTTCTTCATATTGAGTCCATAGTCTCGAAGTTGACTCTGGATCCAAATTACTTGAAAGGTGCAGGATGCAGCTGCTATGTATTCAGCTTCGGCAGTAGACAAAGACACGCACGTTTGTTTCTTTGATTGCCAGCTAACCAACTTCCCGTCAAGGAATTGGCAGCCACCAGTGGTGCTTTTCCTGTCAACTCCACAACCTCCAAGGTCTGCATCTGAGTAGGCTTGAACGAAGAAGCCTGAGTTGGAAGAATACCATAGACCTAGAGAGGTGGTTCGCTTGAGATAGTGTAGAATGTTCTTCACTGCAAGCATGTGAGGTTCGCGTGGGTTTGCCTGAAATCGAGCACAGTAACATACAGAAAACATAATGTCAGGCTTGCTAGCAGTGAGATACATCAGTGAGCCTATCATTTGTCGATAGAGCGTGATATCAACAGTCGGTTTGTCCAGGGATGGGGTGAGCTTGGTGCCGAATGCCATTGGGACTTTGACTTTGGAGTCTCCCATCATACCAAACTTTGCTAGGAGAGTCTTTGTGTAAGCTTCCTGATTGATAAAGATGCCTTCGGGTCCCTGTCTAACATTTAAGCCAAGGAAAAAGTTAATAGGACCCATTGAGCTCATTTCAAATTTAGTCTCCATCAGCTTTCTGAATTCAGCTGTTAGGCTGGGATTCGTTGAGCCAAAAATGATATCATCGACATAAATTTGAACGATCATAAGGTGGTTGCCTTCCTTTTTGCGAAAGAAGGTTGGGTCAACCGAACCTTGTTTGAATTTAGACATCTTTAAGAATTTAGTTAGCGTTTCATACCAGGCTCTCGGAGCATGTTTCAATCCGTATACAGCTTTATCCAGAATGTAGCAATGATTTGGATATTTTTCGTTCACGAACCCAGGAGGTTGCTCCACATACACTGTTTCTTCGAGTTCTCCATTAAGAAATGCACACTTTACGTCTATTTGGAAAACTTCAAAGTTTTTGTGGGAAGCATAGGCAAGGAATATTCTGACGGATTCAAGCCTAGCTACAGGAGCGAAAGTCTCTTCATAATCAATCCCTTCCTCTTGACAATATCCTTTGACTACTAGACGAGCTTTGTTCCTTATGACGTTTCCTTCCTTGTCCATTTTGTTCCTAAAGACCCATTTGAGACCAAGAACCGAGGCTCCTGGAGGAGTTGGAATGAGGCGCCAGACTTTGTTCCTTTCAAATTCGTTCAGTTCGTCTTGCATTGCTTGAACCCAATCGGAGTGATCAAGAGCAGTGTTAACTGTCTTCGGTTCAACTTTTGATACGAATGAGTTAAACATGCAAAATTCAACTTTGGAAAATAAGGATGTTTGTTTTGCCTTGAGTTGTGATCAGGTTAGAACCTTTTCAGAAACATCACCAACAACTTGAGAGATAGGATGATCTCTGGTCCATTTGGTGAGAGGAGGGTAGTTTGGATCAAAGGTTGGATCCAGTTCAGCATTGATCATTTCTTCTGGCTCGGATTGGCTTTCGTAGTCGAATGACATATCAGCTTGCTCCCCCTCGATAGATGAGCTTTCATGAATACTTTGAAAATATTGAGCTTCAGAGGTTTCTTGTGGTGCTGGTCTTTCAGGCGTTGATGCACCTTCGGATGGTGAAGCACTCTCGGTTAGCAAAGGGCTTGGCTCCCCCTCAACTTGTGAGCTTGGCAGGGATGATGATGGTGGATTCTCTCCCTCGACAGAAGCATTGGGTGATGGAGGTTCGTCAGAGATTGATCCTCCTTCATTTATTCTCCTTGCAGCTTCTTCGACAATTTGCCTCATGTGATCTACTTTATTATCTGCTGTGCCTGCTTCTGAGAGAGTGGCTTTCTCTGGTTCGTCGAATAGCTCCAGAAACTTCTCGTATAGATTAGCGATCGAGACCGTAACCTGGCCAGTTAGAGGAAAGATTTCCCCTGCAGTGTTTTCACTGGCCTTTAGCTTTTTGACATAGCTATCATCGAAGGTTACGTAGTAAGTCTCTTCAATTTTCTTTGAACGCTTGTTTAAAACCCTGTACGCTTTAGAAGTGAGAGAATAGCCCAGAAAGATTCCCTCGTCGGCTTTGACATGGAACTTGTAGCGGTGTTCCTTGGAGTTAAAAATGAAACACCGTGAACCGAACACATGGAAAAATTTCACATTGGGCTTCCTGTTGTTGAGAATCTCATAAGGTGTGAGCATGAATCATTTGTTGAGATATGACCTGTTCTGTGTAAAACAAGCAGCAGAAATAGCATCAGCCCAAAAATAAAGAGGTAAGGAAGCGAAACTTATCATGGTTCGTGCAGCTTCACACAAAGATCGGTTTCGTCTTTCAACAATTCCGTTCTGTTGAGGTGTGTAGGGAGCTGAGAAGTTATGACTTATTCCCTTTTCTGTCAGGAATTCTTCAAATTCTCTATTTTTGAATTCCAGACCATTGTCGCTCCTGATGTTGCGAACAACCTTCTTCAGCTGCACTTCAATCTGCTTGATAAACACCTTTAGCTTGTGAGTCGCTTCAGATTTAAGCTTTAGAAAGAACACCCATGTAAAACGCGAAAAGTCATCAACAATAACAAGTATATACTTGCTACCACCAATGCTTTCGATAGATGATGGACCACACAAATCAACATGAAGTAATTCAAGTGGTTCAACAACTTTAGTGTTTATTATAGATGGATGACTTTGACGACTCTGCTTCCCCATTTCGCATGCAACACACAAATGATCTCTGTCATACTTGAGCAGTGGAAGACCTCGAACATGACCTCCAGTGACAAGTTTGTTGATGTCTTTAAAGTTAAGATGAGAGAGCCTTCGGTGCCACAGCCAGCTTTCGTCAGATTGCGCTTTTGATAACAAGCAGATAGCTGGGTTTCCTTTGATGGGTTTGATGTTTAGAGGAACCATTTCACCTTTGCATTCAGATTTGAGAATGACTCTTTTCGTCTTCTTCTCAATTATTTCAGAACCCTCATCATCGAACGAGACTTTGAGACCGGTACCTCCAACAAGCTGAGATACACTGATGAGGTTGTGTTGTAGCCCTTCCACGTATGCAACCTTCCTTATCGTGAAATCACAGTTAGTAATCATTCCATATCCTTTTATGGTGCCGAAGGAGTTGTTCCCGAACTTGACGTTTCCACCATTTGAAAGAGACCTGTATTCCCTTAGTTCTTCTTTCCTCCCTGTCATGTGATGCGAGCAGCCACTATCAATGTACCATTCTTCGTCAAACTGCTTGTCACTAATAACCTGCAAAATTAAGCAGATTTAGGAACCCAAAGTTTCTTGGGTCCTCGTGAGCTTTTCACAGGAACAGGAATAATAAGAGAGATGTCAACAAAATATGTTCATTTAATTAGAGTTGTTTCATCTTTCTTTTTGATGGTAAAAACTTTAATTTTATTAGGATTTGGTTCTTTTGGTTTTGACTCTGGTTCAGACGCTGAAACCTTCTGTTTTCCCTTTTGTTCTGCTGATGATTGAGATTTTTGAGAAAGAGCAGAATGGGATTTAGAATGAGGTGAAGAAGAGTTGGAAGAATTAGCAGAATTAGATGAGATAGAATGAGAGAGCTTAGATTGAGATGACTTCTTGGCTGGAGACTCTAGGTGACCTTTTTGCTTTTGATCATTGGTGGGACTTACCTTAGAGCTTTGATCTCTTTTGATTTATGAACCGAACCTTTGCTTTCGGTTGGTGTAGTTCTCTGAACCGAACTTCTGCTTTCGGTTGAAATCATTTTCTGAACCGAACCTCTGCTTTCGGTTGATGTTTGTCTCCGAACCGAACCTCTGCTTTCGGTTGTTGTGTCTCTCTTGCGATTCGATAGGATTTTTCTCAGACTTTAGGTTCTTGTCTTGATGAGAGAAATAAGCATTCTAGGATTGCCAGAACTGTTTTCTTTCAGAGAGATTCTTCCTGTATCTCTGATTCCTTTGACGTTTCTGATTTCTCATCTGCTTCGGTTGATGATGGATATTAGCTTTCGGTTTTGGTTTTTCTATGTCTGGTTCACTCTGAACTGAGGAAGTTTCACTTGAAGTTGTGACTTCTTTTGCTGGAATTCCTTTTTCTTGAGGAATGTCTTTCGTACCGCTTGTGCTTGGCACATCGAAGTTATCAGGTTTATTCAAGGGTTCTGGTACGTATCTCCCTTTTCTTTTCCATGAGGTCCTTTCAGACAAACCTACTGTTTCATCAGCATTATCGATTGGAGCTGACCAGAAGAACTCATCGCAGCCATCAGCATTGTCTTCGTTTACAATAGCTGTGAGTTCAGCAGTCTCATGTTCGGTTACGCCTGTGACCTTGTATACCTGATTTGGAGTGGTTCTAACCTTTTGATATACTACGGCCTTCTCTGCAAGAATCGGGGACTTTTGTTGGGACAAACGAGTGAACTCTACTTAATTTTCTGAAATTAGATTCTTGTGGTTTTCGGGTTCGTTTTTTACAAATTCTGAGCAGTCAACCGTGTCCTCTACAGAAATTTCACTCATATTATCGTCCTCATTAAGCTCAGATGCATTTTCAACATCAATTTTATTTTCTGAGCTCAAGTTGGCGTTTAAAGAATCAAATTTTTGTATGGTTTCGGTTCTCAGTTTCAGTTTATCATTTTCATCCAAAAGGTTTTTAAGCATGTCCTTATGGTCCTTGGATTTAATAAAAGATTCTATTTTGTCCAGTCCATACATGTACGTCGGATTAACATCCTCAGATGAAATAACACTCTCACAATTATACGCTTTAGCATCAATTTCATCCTCCTTAAATTCAAGGAAGGGTAAAATCATGCGATGAATCTTTTGTCCTATTTCACAATCCAAATGAAGCTGAGTAATATTAGTGTAAAGACGTTTGGCAATGAAACAAAAAACATTTCGCTGTTTCAACAACTTTAAATTGTCTCTCTGTAAATAAATGTTTTCATCTTTTGTTTTGATTAATTCCGACTTCTTTAGTTCGATCCACATGCGCCGTTCCTCACTCTTCGAAGACACCCTGCTTAATTGGTCAGTTAGGTTAGAATTGGTGACTCGAGTTTGAGTTAAACTACTATCTAGATAAGAGATTCTTGAATTAACACTTTTTAGTTCTTTTTCATATGAGCTTTGTGGGACTTTAAATGAGACAAAGATGGATTGTACCTTCTTGATCAGTTCATCGAGCTCGTTGAACTGCAAACTGAGCGGCTATGCTGTAAAGCGCATATCCTGTTGCTCCTTCGGTTCATTACTCCCACCATCAGTGTTGTATCCCCTCATCTGAGATACGTCAGACACCATCAAACACCTTCCTCCACTGCTTTCTTCTTTAGCCACACAGGCCTTTCCATGAGAAGGCTTCCTCACTTCATCGTCTTCAGAGTCGGTTGACCAAACTTCCACGCTACCGAACTCGTCATCAGCAACTGAACCCTGCACAATTAGAGCGTTCATATAAGGGTTAGCGGTAGATTTCTTCTTCCTTATCTCATCAAGCTTTTTCTGCAACAAAGCTTCCTCATCCTTTTCCTCATCCTTTTCAGCCATCTTTTTAAGGACACAATCCTTTACATAGTGGTTCTTTCCACCACAATAGTAACAGCTTACTCCAGAATCACCTTTTGCCTTCGGTTCCTTCTTAGACTCTTCAACCTTCGGTTCATCTTTAACCTTTTCAGAACTATAACTCCCCTGCCAGTTTCGGTTTTTGTTGGAGGGAAATCTCTTCTTGATGAACCTCTTGGGGTTAGATACCATCATAGCATAATCTTCAGACGTGAGATCATAATCCTCCAAGTTGAGGTCTTCGTCCTCCATTACAGCTTTACTTTTGGACAAGAGGGCTAACGAACCTAGGCTTGAAACCACATTCTTTTCCTGCAACACAATCTTCTCCTGAGATTTGAGAATACCCACCAGTTTCGCCAAGGAATATGATTTAAATTGCTCATGGGCTTTAACTGTAGACACCACTACTCTCCACTCTGATCTTAGACCATTTAAAAACGTAACCTTCGGCTCAATAAGTTTCCTTTCGATGTCATGTTTGATCATCTTGCTGAGAAGATGATTGAAACAATCGAACGTTTGGGTCACAGTTTCTTCGGCTCCTTGCCTGAATTCTCCAAACTCAGACAAGAGTAAGGTTTGGATAGAGTGTTCAAGATCCTTGTCTGTAGAGTACAATTCACGTAACCTGTCCCAAATCTCCTTTGCCGTCGCGCATGAACTCACCAGTCTAAAAGTGTCGGACTGAAGTGCGAATGTGATCAATCTTAACGCCTTGATATTGCACTGAAATTTATCTTTTTCATCTTGTGCAATATCTTTAACATCTTTCAGAAGATCATTATACTCTTTTTGAGTTTTAAGAATCCTTGAAGTTGCAGAATGAGAAAACGGTCCAGAAATAATTGCTTCCCAGATGAGGTATCCATTATCCTCAGATCCTATAACGTAATCTTCAAAGTGATGCGCCCAGACTTCATAATCATGGGTGTACAGGATGAGAATTTTCGTGGTAGATCCAATGCTGCTCGAAATATTGATGGGATTCGATTTCGACTCGTCCATAATGATCGAATAACCTGTTTAAAGATCAGACTTGTAATAAATCAGATTAGGGAAAAACAATAAATATCAAGATACGTCAATAATGAGATGACGGCTCAATAAATATCAGTAATTGCGGAAAACCCTAATTGAAACTTTTTTCACAGAAAAGAAGTGTATCGATTACACAGCCTCCTGCTCTGATACCAATTGATGAGATTAAAACTTAATCTTGAAGATCGATTAGATCTCAAACAGGTAAAATAAAGATTAAACAGCAAGAACACGAAAACAATAAACAACTCAAGAATGAATCAAACGTGTCGAATGATTATAAAACAACCCTCAGAAGAGCTCGATCAAGAACATCAACTGTAGAGGGTTAAAAGGTTTACAGGAACGATGAAGAAAATCAAAGCTATCGTAATTCTCTATCTTGTATTCTAGATCGTTAACCTAATATGCATGCAAGCATATTGTTATATAGTAAACCTAACAGGCTCACGGTTGGACAGGCCCAAACCGGAGTACAAAATAATTGAACAATTAACCGAGCCCAATGACGCAATATTAAACAAATCTGCAACCCAACAGATGTCAATAATACTGGTATTACTGATGTAATAAGTTCACGGAAAATCGACCTATCAGTAGGTCTTACATCATACCATACAGAAAAGTTTGACGGTTCTTAGATTCCTAATTAGAGCACTGAAAGTTAGGAATATTTTACAGGTAAGTGCTACATAGAGCACAGATGTTAAAGGCTATTCCTTAACCAAAAGACAAAGATGTACTAGACATCATCTAAAGGCGATGGGAATTTCTCGGGCGAGCCCTGAGGTCGGACACTTGACGAAACACCTCTTGAAGGTGTCGCTCCGGAGCCCTCTGACGGGCTCGAAGTTCCAAGACTTCAGCTCGTGAGGCAGCCAGCTGTTGCTGCAGGGTTTCATTGGTTCTCCGGGTCCGTTCCATGTCTTCTTCAAGACGGCGGATGCGGACTGTGTTGACACCTGATTTGGCATCAATCTCCATGACCCGGTCGATGGCTGCTCGACCTTGCTCAGCATTACGAGCTATCCTACGGATAATGACGGGCAGAGCTCAGTCAGCAGAGCCACCTTCACTGACGTTGTAAAAGCTTCGGTCCCCAAAGTATGGTAAGGGTTGACCATGTTCATCACTCCAGCGATTCAAGTTGGTTGCCGACATAGGAGTAGGACCTGGAAAAGTTAGTCGGGGGTTGTTGTTCGGAGCTTGACCTACTAGCGGTAGGTTGTTGACTTCAGGCTCGGAGTCGGATCCATCAGAAAAGCCTTCTGCGAGGTGATCATCCAAAGGGATTGGATGCTCATCTTTGATCCACCCGACATTGCCTTTATTTGGAAAGTACGGGTCGCCGTGATGGAATCCAGCCATTTAAATCTATGCGAGAAGAGAGGTATAAGAATATAGTATACATGTAACTAGTAGTACAAAATACACCTATAGTATTTTAATTTTAGGTTCTATTGATCTTCTTGTGGTATTGTTGGTAAGTTTTTAGACTAGTTAACACATCACAACTATTCTACGGCATATGCTAATCACTCCTAGGACCAACATAGTTGATCAGGCTATACCATTCCCAGGACTGACCATACATCCCCGAGCTCACTCGTGATATTTAACAATCGTAATACTTTTGTTCTTGTCATTGTGACACTGATTTTAGTATGAATGCAGACTAGTATACTTAATTAAATATTTAAATATTTAAAGTATAGACTCTGGGTCAGAGTGCTTTAATCCCTAATGGGTTTATAGTTTAGTATATCTTTTATGGGTTGATATACTTGATTCACTATAAACAATGCTCTGATAACAATCTGTCACACCCCAAAACCAAGAACGGCGGAAACGTTCTGGGGCGGAGGACGTCATGTACAGTATCACAACACAGTAAATGTAAATAAGCAAACAACATCATCCATTGCATTAAATATATAATTTTAATACAAGCGTGTTCTGTACAGTTTTAGACACCAAAAATACAATGTAAATCAAAATAATATGATGAGTCTTGAATGCGCTCCATCTTCTCAAAAGCTGCATCGGTACCTGTCTACTGATGACCTGAGAATACAAGTTATTTTGAAAGTGTTTATCAGCATTAAGCTGGTGAGTTCATAAGTATTTTAGTGTCAATGTTTGTTATCAAAATGTTTGAACGTGTCTCAAGTATAAGTTTGTAAAATGTATGTAAGTGTTTGTAAAAGTTTGAATATCTCGGAAAAACCTATATTTTCTATTAAAGTAGCCTTCTACCAAGGCTTAACTGTTTTGTATGCTCGTTTGTTGTAAAAGTGTGTAATTTCCCAAGTGTAACTATCATTTAACAAATATAGTTTGTACATTAATGTTTAAGTGAGGTTATCACTAAAAATATGTAATGGGCAAATGATTGTAGTACTGTAGTTTTGTATTATAGGAACTACTGCTGTACTAACTACCTTAAACCGGATTTATATTAAGGTATAATGTGATAATTGCACCATACTATCGACTGGTAACAACGACATACGAATGGTCGTAATAATGAAATGACGTTTGGCACCCGCTGACCTGCAGATTCGGCTGTAGCTAGCAGCAAGGTGGAGGATAGTCAATCCAGTATAGATCTATACGCAAACTCACACTCTCCCTCCAAGAGAATTCTGGCTACAACTCGGGCCATGACATTTAAGGCATGCTCCGATCCAGTGGATCACAATTGTTAACGTGTTCTTGTATATGTAATGTTTCTCGTTTTAGTATAGTTGTATATGTTCTCCTCCTAGTATAGTTGTATATGTTCTCTTTCTAGTATAGTTGTATACGTTCTCCTTCTAGTATAGTTGTATATGTTCTCATCCTAGTATAGTTGTATATGTTCTCTTTCTAGTATAGTTGTATATGTTCTCATAGTAATGTAATGTATAGACTTATGAATGAACTGACTCATTGATCTAGAAGTTGTAGTAGTATGATCTTGTGTTACCCCGATGGTAACTTACTAATGATGTGTATAGTACGCATGAATATGGAAGTCCCTTTATGTCTATATATGTATAATTGATATATAACTAATATTGAAACGACCTTCGGATGGTCACCCGAAATCCCACCAGACCACATCCAAATCGAGAAAAAGGAAATAGGGCGGATGGCCTTCCTAAGCCCTTTAAACATTGCTTATATATCTATACATATATGGGCATGCAATTTATAAGAAGTATAACAAAGTTTAAATAAAAGTATTTGATAAGTAAAAGATTTTGTAAAACATTTTGAAGTAAAGCAGTTTGATAAACAATTTGAACAGTGATAAAATCATTGGTTTTCTAGTTATTAATCACATGTGATTAATGCAATCACATGTGATTGATTTCAATAACTATAAGCATTGAACTTGTATTCCCCCCCATAAAGTATTTAAAACATTTAAAGTATTTCAAAGGTTAATTAAAGGGGTATGAACTCACTTGTGGTGAGTGGATTGGATTGTAGTGTCGAATACCGTGCTAGGTGGCAAACGGATACTTGTTCACACGCACGAGCCTAGTTATCATATAATAAGCATATATATAACTAATTAGCCAAATAATAACTTAATGAAATAAGTTGGGACACTTAGGAACATGTAAACACTTTGTATAAGTGTTATAGGTCCTAATGGTTGCATCTAAGTTGCTACGGGACAAGGCTAAAGGGGTTTAATGCCCCAAATGACCTTGTATATGAGTTTACCACCCAACAAACCCCACCTTTGGAGTTTACGGTCGTAAAACCTTGAGTTTACGGCTGTGAACTCTTGACTTGGTGGTTTTGGGTGTTTTAAAGTGTTAATTGAATTCTAGAGTACGCCTAGCATTGGTGGTTTAATCTTTTAGGTAGTTTAGGGCCTTAGAATGCTCCTTTGAGGAGTTTACAGCCTAAAGACCATATCCCCTAGAGTTTACGGCCGTAAACTCCTATGGGGTGGGTATTTTAATTCATTTAATCCTCTTGCACACAAAGGATAAATTCTAGACTTTTTTTTAAGGCTAAAGGGGACTTTAGGCACACTTTGGTGCCTTTACTTGGAGTTTACGGCCCAAGAGTATTTCTTGGCCGTAAACTCCCCTTTAGGGATGGTTTTTGATGTGATTTACTCCCCATTCAAGATACAAGTAATAGAGGGTTATTGTCTTAAAGTCTTAGGAGTGTTTAGGGCACTTTAAGCCCTTGAAATTTGGTGTTTACGGTCCAAGAAACTCTTGGGCTGTAAACTCCTAAAGCTAAGTGTTCTTGATTGTGTTCTAGCCTTAAAAGATCATACATAATGTCCTTAACTAGTTACCTAACAAGGAAATGGGACTAGGTAGCTCTTAGGCTTCGTTTTGGAGTTTACTCCCCAAGAACGTTCTTGGGCGGTAAACTCCCGGATCTTACATATTTAACACGCAAACAATGTTATTAAGCATATAACAAGCATTAAAACACAACTAGGAAAGTAGACTCACGATTTGGGATGAAAACCCGAAGATCCGTGAGAGAGAATATGGCTTTTCTCTAGTTGGAAATGTGAATAATGAATAATTTAGTCCATAATTCTATTTATAGTCCTGAATTATTTTGGCACAAAATATTATATTCTGGAATTGGACTTTAACATGATGAAGTGTTGAAATGCTCAAGTTTCACAACCCCATGAGCATCCACTCTCCTGATATCTCCTTAAATGTAAACCCTAGTGTATACAAACTTATTCGGAACAGTCTGAAGTTCATTGAAAACTGGACTAGCTTCTATTGAATAGTTAATGTTCGTACATAATGGAAATTTCGGGTTGTCACACGTGGCAACTCGTGACTATGCGAATTTTCTCGATTTTCGTGGGAAAACTTCTAAAATCCATAACTTTCACATACGAGCTCCGTTTTTGACGTTCTTTATATGCACGCGTAGCTAAAATTACGCTCTACAATTTCCGTTTAGACTTCGATGGCTAATTTTGACTTTAAATTTTATATTATTATTTTTAACAGACCGGGACAGGAAATCCGTTAAAAATTCATAACTTCTTCATCTGACGTCCGTTTTCGTCAGACTTTTTACCGTTGTGCTCCTAATGATGAGACCTTCAATTCTTGTTTAGGTTGTGTCGGCTAAAAATCGCTCGATCTAAAATTCGAGTTTTTAGCTGTCTACTGCTAAGCTGAAACTTCAAAAAATCATAACTTCCTCATACGAAGTCAGATTTGGGCGTTCTTTTTATCGAACTTCTCGGTTTAACGAATACTACGACTTTCGTTTAGATTACTAAGGCTAAAAAGTAGTTTATCAAAAACTCACTTTTTACGACATTCGGCACCGTGTCGGTTTTGTCGCGAAACTTCGACATGTCATAACTTCTTCGTTATAACTCAGATTTCGGCATTATTTATCTCCCCGAAATCCTTGTTTCGACCACTACAAATTCATGTAAAGATATCGGGCTTATCTCACACTTTAATTTTGATGCTTATTTTTATTCTTAATTAATTAAGCCTTAATAATTAAGCATAAAACACATAATTCACATAATATTCACATAATTCCTTTTCATTTCTTCAAAATGAGTTACAAAGGTTAACCTAGGCTATCAACACAATATAAATGCCCAGGCTAGAAACACGAGTATTACAATTCTCTCCCCCTTAGGATGATTCCGTCCCCGGAATCACATATCACCAAACAACTGCGGGTAGCGACTCATCATGTCACTCTCCGTTTCCCAATTGAGATTTGGTCCATTCGTATGTTTCCAACGCACAAGCACTAAATTGATTATCTTACGTTACACCTTCTTAGTCTTAAGGTTAACGATTGCCTCAGGTTCTCCAATTAACCTCTTGTTCTCGTCCAACCTTAATTCAGAAATAGGAATTATGTCAGGCACACCTCTCGTGAACTTTCTCAAATAACACACATGAAAGGTGTTATGAATACTCTCTAGTTCTTCCGGTAATTCTATCTTGTAAGCTTGATTCCGGATTCTCTGAAGAACTTTAAATGGTCCAATAAACTTTGGACTCAACTTTCCCCTTCTACCAAATCTTATAAGTCCCTTCCACGACGAGACTTTAAGTGAAACCGAATCTCCAACTTCGAATGATATCGGTTGTCTTTTCTTGTCAGCATAGCTCTTTTGAGAAGCTAACATCTTTTTCCCTAATCACTTACAACTTTTCAGCAATCTAATGGAGTATTTCAAGTCCCATAAACTACTTTTCCTTAGCTTCCAGCCAACATGATGGCATTCGACACTTTTTCCCATGCAAAGCATGATAAGGTACCATCTTGACACTTGAGTGGAAACTATTATTATAGGTGAATTTTACTAAAGGTAAGTGTTCATCTCAGTTACCTTGAAATTCTAGGGTACATGCTCTCAGCATATCCTTCAACGTTTGAATCGTCCATTCGCTCTGACCATCAGTTTGCAGATGGTAAGCTGTATTCAAACACAACTTGGTACCTAATTCCTCTTATAGACTCCTCCAAAACCTTGAGGTAAAACGGCTGTCACGATTGGACACAATTGTTAACGAAACACCGTGAAGCCTCACACTTTCCTTCACATAAGAATTCGCAAGTTTATCCATAGACCATTTCTCATTGGCTGCTATGAAATGCGCACTCTTAGTGAAGCGATCAACGATCACCCAAATCATGTCGTGACCATTCCTTATTCTGGGCAGTTTATGTCACACTCCAAAACCAAGAACGGAGGAAACGTTTCGGGGTGGATGACGTCATGTATAGTATCACAACAGTGTAAAGTAGTAAATAAGCAACAACATCATCCATTGCATTATAAGTAAAATTTTAATACATGTGTGTTCTTTCATTGTAATAAGACACCAAAAATAATAATCAAAATAAAAGAAGAGACTTGTCTGTGCTCCGTCTTCTCAAAACCTGGCCATCGTACCTGTCTACTGGTGACCTGAGAATACAAGTTATATTGAAAGCGAGTATCAGCTTAAATCTGGTGAATTCATAAGTATTTAAGTGTCCTTGTCTTGTTTTGAAAAACTGTTATGAATGTCATGTAAACCTTTAAGTAAGACAATTGATATAAGTATGAAAAACCCTATGAAATCCCTTATTTCCTACCAGTATGAAATGTAGTCTTCTACCAAGACCCAGATGTTTTGTAAGTAAAATGATAGTTTTTTTTCCTTTTGATTTGACTAGTACTAAAAGTACTTATTCTAACTCCTCGTTTATGTGAATGTATCACAAAATAAAGTAAATAGGAAAATGTACTAATGTAAGTGTTATCACTAGGTACTAGGATTAACATATCACTGCTCTCAGCATATCAAAGGCCATGCCTTTCTTGGTCAGGGTTGTAAGAGGTTTCGCTATGCTGGAGAAGTTCTGAATGAACCTGCGATAGTAGCCAGCGAGATCTAGAAATTGATGAATTTTTGTAGGTGTCTTCGGTGCTGACCAGTTCTCAATGGCCTTGATTTTGGAAGGGTCCACGTGTATTCCCTCTTTGCTAACAACATGGCCCAAAAATTCGACTTGTCGAATCCAAAATTTGCACTTGGAGAACTTCGCATAGAGCTTCTCCGCTTGCAATGTTTCTAAGACTCTATGTAGATGAGTATGCCATCGATGAAGACGATGATGAACTGATCCAAGTAAGGACGACACACCCTATTCATCAGATCCATGAATACTGCGGGCGCGTTTGTTAATCCGAATGGCATCACCACAAACTCGTAGTGTCCATAACGAGTTCGGAAGGCTGTCTTAGGAACATCCTCCTCTAATACTCGTAGTTGGTGATATCCGGATCGTAGATCTATCTTCCAGAAGTAGTTGGCTCCTTGAAGTTGATCAAACAAATCGTCAATGCGGGGCAAAGGATAACGATTTTTGATGGTAAGTTTGTTGAGTTCTCTATAGTCGATGCACATGCAGAACAATCTATCTTTCTTCTTCACGAACAAGACCGGTGCTCCCCATGGTGAGAAGCTTGGCCTAATGAATCCCTTCTTGAGAAGTTCGTTAAGTTGACTGGAAAGTTCTTGCATCTCGGCCAGTGCCAGACGATATAGAGATTTGGCTATGGGGGTAGCTCCTGGCACTAAGTTGATTTTGAACTCGACTTGGTGTCACACCCCAAAACCAAGAACGGCGGAAACGTTCTGGGGCGGAGGACGTCATGTAAAGTATCACAACACAGTAAATGTAAATAAGCAAACAACATCATCCATTGCATTAAATATATATAATTTTAATACAAGCCTGTTCTGTATAACACCAAAAATATAAGGTAAATCAAAATAATAACATGATGAGTCTTGAATGTGCTCCATCTTCTCAAAATATGGCATCGGTACCTGTCTACTGATGACCTGAGAATACAAGTTATTTTGAAAGAGTTTATCAGCATTAAGCTGGTGAGTTCATAAGTAAAAAACGTTTGAACGTGTCTCAAGTATAAGTTTGTAAAATGTATGTAAGTGTTTGTAAAAGTTTGAATCTCTCAGAAAAACCTATATTTTCTATTAAAGTAGCCTTCTACCAAGGATTAACTATTTTGTATGTTCGTTTGTTGTAAAAGTGTGTAATTTCCCAAGTGCAACTATGTTCTAACAAAATATAGTTTGTACATTACAGTTCAAGTGAGGTTATCACTAAAAATATGTAATGGGTAAATCATTGTAGTACTGTAGCTTAGTTTTATAGTAACTACTGCTGTACTAACTACCTTAAAACGGATTTATATTAAGGTAAAATGTGATAATTGCACCATGCTATCGACTGGTAACGACATACGAATGGTCGTAATAATGGAATGACGTTTGGCACCCGCAGACCTGCAGGTCCGGCTGTAGCTAGCAACAAGGTGTAGGATAGTCAATCCAGTATAGATCTATACGCAAAATCACGCTCTCCCTCCAAGAGAATTCTGGCTATAACTCGGGCCATGACATTTAAGGCATGCTCCGATACAGTGGATCACAATTGTTAACGTATTAATGTAAGGGTAATGTTTCTCGTTCTAGTATAGTTGTATATGTTCTCATAGTATAGTTGTATATGTTCTCTTCCTAGTATAGTTGTATATGTTCTCTTCCTAGTATAGTTGTATATGTTCTCTTCCTAGTATAGTTGTATATGGACTCATGAATGAACTGACTCATTGATCTAGCAGTTGTAATAGTATGATCCTGTGTTACCCCGATGGTAACTTACTAATGGTGTGTCTAGTACGTATGAATATGGAAGTATTTTTATGTCTATATATGTATATTTGATATATAATTAATATTGAAACGACCTTCAGATGGTCACCCAAAATCCCACCAGACCACATCCAAATCGAGAAAAAGGAAATAGGGTGGATGGCCTTCCTAAGCCCTTTAAACATTTTTTATACATCTATACATATATGGGCATGCAATTTATAATATAAAAGCATAAATAAGTTTTTATAAGACATTTGAAACATAAATATTAATTCAAGAAAAGATCGACTTGTTGTCAATCTATAAAACAATTTGAAGGCATAAGTTTGATGAAGCAGTTCAAGTATAAGGAACATTTGTTTGAATCACAGTTGTAAATAAGTTTGAAAAGTAAAAGGGTTTGTAAAACATTTTGAAGTAAAACAGTTTGATAGACAGTTTGAACCGTGATAAAATCACTGGTTTCCCTAGTTATTAATCACATGTGATTAATGCAATCACATGTGATTGAAGCTATAACTATAAGTATTTAACTTGTATCCCCCCCATAAGTATTTAAAACTTTTAAAATCATTTCAACGGTTGATTAAAGGGGGTATGAACTCACTTGAAAGTTTGAAGATAGCAAGATGGAAAACCGGGCAGAGTTTCGTCTTGGGAAACGGATATTTCTCGGGATTCTCGGGAATCTCGGGAGTAAAATCGACCTTCGGGACATAAGCAAAAAGACCAGAGCTTCGGGTTTGAACGGGCACGGAAATCGAGGCAAGATCGGGAGAGAAAGGAGAGAAATGAGCAATTTTTCCGGAAACCCTCGCATTCTATTTATAGGGGGGTCTGAGAAGCCTCGTACGCGGGGCGTACGCTCGTACGCAGTGCGTACGCGTAGGTCATGCATGAGCGAGTCCTCGACTGCCTCGGCTTCGGATGGGACGGGTCGGATGGGGCGGGTCGGACGGGGCGGGTCGGTAGATTCGCATAGGGGCGATGTGGACGGACCGAGACCAAGGCCTTCGGGTACGCGGGGCGTACGGGGTTACGCAGCGCGTAACTCGGATGAGTATGCTGACTCCTTCTTCGGATATTACCGGATTTTTGATTTAAATATATATAAATTATTTAATAAACTTCAAAAAATCATATCGCCTTCATACGAACTCCGTTTTCGATGGTCTTTATATCCACGCGAAGGTGAGACTACGCTCTACAACTTTCGTTTAGATTCCATTGGCAAATTCCGAAATTATTTTTATTATTTAATTATAAAATGACGTGATTAAGGAATTTTCTTTAAAAATTCATAACTTCTTTATCTAACGTCAGTTTTTGTCAGACTTTTCACCGCTGAAATACCATTGTCGAGACCTTCGATTCTCGTTTAGGTCATTCCGGCCAAAAGTTGCTCGATCTCTGATTCGAGTTTTTAGCTGTCTGTTGCTAAGCCGAACTTGGAAAAATCTTAACTTCAATAGACGAAGTCGGATTTGGGCGTTCTTTTTACGTACGATCATGGTTTAATGACATTTAAACATAGAAGGAATTTAAATAGAACTTTTTGGACATTTCATTATCAAAGTTAATTTTATTAACTCAAAAGTGGTTACAATACTTGACTTTTTAGGTCATTACAAAGAGTTGAAATATCGGGTTGTCACATCATCCCCCGTTAGAGGGAATCTCGTCCCGAAATTTAAAGTAGTAAGAATACTAGTGAACATGAAAGAGATGAGGGTACTTTTGTTTCATCTGATCTTCGCGTTCCTATGTGAATTCAGGTCCCCGCTTGGCGTTCCAGCGAACCTTCACGATAGGGATACGACTTTGCTTTATCTGCTTGACCTCACGGTCCATGATCTCTACAGGTTCTTCCACGAAGTTGAGGCTCTCGTTGATCTCGATCTCGTCGAGTGGGATTACAAGAGTCTCGTCGGATAGACACTTTTTCAAGTTAGATACGTGGAATGTAGAATGTACGTTACGAAGTGCGCCTGGTAGGTCGAGTTTGTAAGCTACGGGGCCGACTCTTGCAAGAATCTCGAAAGGCCCTATGTACCTCGGATTAAGCTTCCCACGCTTGCCAAAGCGTATCAAGCCCTTCCAGGGTGAGACTTTGAGAAGGACTCGGTCTCCCACCTGAAATTTCAAAGGTTTCCTTCGTTTATCAGCGTAGCTCTTCTGTCGGTCTCTAGAGGCTTTCAATCGTTCACGGATCTGAACGATTTTCTCTGTCGTTTCCCGAATGATCTCCGGACCAGTGAGAGTACTGTCAGAAGCTTGCCCACTGGCTAATTGGGTATCACCCATCTCAGCCCAGCACAGAGGGGATCTGCACTTTCGGCCGTAGAGAGCTTCAAATGGAGCAGCCTTGATGCTCGTGTGATAACTGTTATTATAGGACAACTCGACAAGGGGTAAATGAGTATCCCATGCCTTCCCAAAGTCAATCACGCAAGCTCTCAACATATCTTCCAGTGTTTGGATGGTCCTCTCACTCTGTCCGTCGGTCTGAGGATGGTAGGTTGTGCTCATGTCCAGCCTTGTTCCTAGGGAATGTTGTAGTGATTGCCAAAATCTTGAGGTGAACCTACTATCTCTATCGGAGATAATGGACATAGGTACACCATGTAGCCGTATGATTTCCCTAATGTATGTTCTCATAAGTTTCTCCATCTTGTCGGTTTCTTTGATAGGCAGGAAGTGTGCAGACTTGGTCAATCTATCAACGATGACCCGTATGGTGTCAAGTCCACCCGTTGTCTTGGGCAACTTGGTTATGAAATCCATAGTGATCCGCTCCCACTTCCATTCTGGGATCTCTGGTTGTTGCAATAAACCAAAGGGCTTCTGGTACTCGACCTTAACCTTTGCGCAAGTAAGGCATTTACTTACAAAGGTAGCAATCTCTGCTTTCATGTTAGGCCACCAGTATAGCTTTTTAAGATCCAGATACATCTTATCTGAACCTGGGTGGATGGAATACCGAGTGTTGTGCGCCTCGGTCATGACCAAGTCTCAGAAACCACCATGTTTCGGTGTCCAGATCCGGTTCATGAAATATAAGGCTCCGTCACCCTTGGCTTCTAAATTCTTGTCCATTCCTCTAAGGGATTCATTCGTCACATTTTCAGGTTTCATGGCTTCAAGTTGAGCCTCCTGAATTTGCTTACACAAGTGTGAATGGATGGTTATTGACAATGACTTGACTTTGCGACCCGAATATTCCTTCCGACTTAGGGCGTCTGCTACTACGTTGGCTTTACCCGGATGATAACGAATATCGCATTCGTAATCACTGAGTAGCTCGACCCACCGTTGTTGTCTCATATTGAGCTCCTTTTGATCGAAAATGTGTTGTAAACTCTGGTGGTCGGTAAAGATAGTGCTCTTCGTTCCATACAAGTAATGTCTCCAGATCTTCAGAGCAAACACCACTGCTCCTAGTTCAAGATCGTGGGTCGTGTAGTTAACCTCGTGTGTCTTCAACTATCTCGAGGCGTAGGCAATGACCTTACCTCGCTGCATCAGGACACATCCGAGCCCTTGATTCGATGCATCGCAATAAACTACAAAGTCTTCTATTCCTTCGGGAAGGGATAGTATTGGTGCGGTGCACAAGGCTCGTTTGAGCGTTTGGAACGCTCTTTCTTGTTTCTCTTCCCAGTCAAAGGCCATGCCTTTCTGGGTTAGGGTTGTAAGAGGTTTCGCTATTCGAGAGAAGTTCTGAATGAATCTGCGGTAGTAGCCAGCGAGACCTAGAAATTGACGAATTTATGTAGGCGTCTTAGGTGCTGACCAGTTCTCAATGGCTTTAATTTTGGATGGGTCCACATGGATTCCCTCTTCGCTTACCACGTGTCCTAAGAATTCGACTCTCCGGATCCAAAATTCACATTTCGAGAACTTCGCATAAAGCTTCTCTTTTCGTAATGTCTCTAGAATTTGTCGCAGGTGATCGCCATGCTCTTTCTTACTTCAGGAGTAGATCAGGATGTCGTCAATGAAAACGATGACGAACTGATCCAAGTAAGGTCGGCATACTCTATTCATCAGATCCATGACTGCGGGCGCATTGGTCAATCCGAATGGCATCACCACGAACTCGTAATGTCCGTAACGAGTTCGGAAGGCTGTCTTCGGCACATCCTCCTCTAGCACTCGTAACTGGTGATATCCGGATCTCAGATCAATCTTAGAAAAATAGTTCGCCCCTTGCAGTTGGTCGAATAGATCATCTATGCGAGGCAGAGGGTAACGATTCTTGACCGTCAGTTTGTTGAGTTCTCTGTAGTCAATACACATACGGAAAGATCCGTCTTTCTTCTTAACGAACAAGACCGGTGCTCCCCAAGATGAGAAACTCGGTCTTATAAAGCCCTTGCTGAGCAGTTCGTTAAGTTGACCAGAGAGTTCCTGCATCTCAGCTGGAGCTAAGCGGTAGGGCGACTTGGCTACTGGGGTAGCTCCTGGGACTAAGTCGATTCTGAACTCGACTTGTCGTTGCGGAGGTAACCCGGGTAGTTCTTCTGGGAAAATGTCGGGGAAGTCGCTCACTATAGGGATGTTCTTTAGTTCTTTCGTTTCGAGGCTCGTGTCGAAGACGTGAGCAAGGAATGCATGGTATTCCTGACGCAGATACTTCTGTGCTTGAATACTTGATATGATGCGAAGACTTGCACCGGGTTTGTCGCCGTAGACTATAAGAGTTTCGTTAGACGGAAGGTTTAGACGGACTGCTTTCTCGTAGCACATGATGTCGGCGCGATGAAGGCTTAACCAATCCATTCCAATGATAAGGTCGAAACTTTTTATTGAGACTGGCATGAGGTCGATTGGGAATGAATGGTTATCTAGAGTTAGGCTACAACCTAAGTATATGCTACTCGTACTTTCAGTCTTTCCATTAGCCATTTCTACTGTGAATAGTTCTTTGAGTGCGTGCGGTGGTTGATTAAGCATGCAAGCAAATTTATGGTTTACGAAGCTTCGCTCCGCTCCACTATCGAACAGAATGCATGCATAGGAGTTATCGAGGAGGAACGTACCAGTCACCACTGTCGGGTCAGCAACTGCTTCCCCATGGCCTATAGCTAGTACCCTTCCTGCTCCACCAGCATTCTTTGCTTTGGGGCAGTCCCTCTTATAGTGGCCTGCTTCGCCACATCCATAGCAGGTCAGGCTCGCGCCAGAGCCAGGGACTTGGTTGATAGGTTGTGCCAGGAACTTACAGAAATGGACGGTGTGTCCTTTCCTGTTGCAGTTAGAGCACTGCATTTCACGGCAGGGGCCGTTGTGGTGGTAGTTGCATTTGTTGCACTTGGGCGAACTTCCAGCATACCGACCCACCGGAGTAATAGAAGCAGCAGCAGGGGTTATTGCGGCATATATTGCCACAATTTGCTGCTTTTTGGCAGCATGTTGCTTCTTCTTTTCATCCCAAAATTTCCGCTTAGTATCAGCGGGTTTGGAGGGTTCCGGGATGGCTAGGGTGGTTGTGGTTGCAGGGGTTTTGACTCCATGGTCAATGAGTCGTTGTGCCAATCGTTTGGCACTGTCGAAGGTAGCGGGGTTTGATGCTAGAACATTCCCCTGATACGGAGGCACTAGCCCCCATATGTACCTCTCGATCTTCTTCCCCTCGGTGGGAACCATATTGGGGCAGAGGGCCACCAGCTCGCTGAATCGGGCAGTATAAGCGACCACGTTGGTGCCCTTCATCGTCAGGTTCCAAAGTTCCTGCTCCAGTTTCTGGATCTCGCCCCTCGGGCAGTATTCCTCAGTCATGAGGTCTTTCATTGTTTCCCAGCCAATGTCGTTGGCTACGACGAGAGTTAGTGCCTTAACATGGCCGTTCCACCATGTCAGGGCCTTTCCTTCAAAGGTGCATGCGGCGTACTTGACTTTGCTCGCCGCAGGGCATGAACAAATTTCGAAGACCGATTCAGTCTTCTCGATCCATTGCGAGAGGGCAATGACTCCGTCGGTACCGTAAAAGGCTTCGGCTTGCAATTGGTGAAATCCTTATAGGAGCACTCTCTCGAGCGCACAGGGGTTTCAACTGGGGTTGATTCCACAGGGGTTCCACCTCTGCTGGCATCAGAAGAGTGATACTGAGCCATGGCAGTTGCCACTGCTGCAGCTACGACAATATTCAGGGCTACAGTATCGATGACCGGAGGCGGAGGAGGTGGTGGTGCAGGATTATTCCTGGGAGATTTGCGAGGAGGCATCTTTTAGCTATAAGTTTATAAAGATAAGAAAAATGGTAAGAATCAATTTGTAAGAAACGTGAGAGTGACACATGGAATAACTACCCATAGCCCAACAGTTGAATGAGTGTTTGAAATCACAATAAGAAATATTAGTAGGAAAGCACAAGTGTATAGATTTTTCCCACAGATTAGATAGATTTCAATAATACTGGTATTACTGATGTAATAATTTCAGGGAAAATCGACCTAACAGTAGGTCTTACATCATACCATATAGAAAAGTTTGACAGTTCTTAGATTCCTAATTAGAGTACTGAAAGTTAGGAATATTTTACAGACAAGTGCTACTTAGAGCACAGATGTTAAAGGCTATTCTTTAATCAAAAGACAAAGATGTACTAGACATCATCTAACGGCGATGGGAATTCCCCGGGCGAGCCCTGAGGTCGGACACTTGACGAAGCACCTCTTAAAGGTGTCGATCCTGAGCCCTCTGACGAGCTTGAAGTTCCAAGATTTCAGTCCGTGAGGCAGCCAACTGCTACTGCAGGGTTTCATTGGTTCTCCGGGTCCGTTCCATGTCTTCTTCAAGACGACAGATGCGGACTGTGTTGACACCTGAGTTGGCATCAATCTCCATGACCCGGTCGATGGCTGCTCGACCTTGCTCGACATTACGAGCTATTCTGCGGATAATGACAGGCAGAGCTCGGTCAGCAGAGCCACCATCGCTGACGTTGTAAAAGCTTCGGTCCCCAAAGTATGGTAAGGGTTGACCCTGTTCATCACTCCAGCGATTCAAGTTGTTTGCCCACAAGGGAGTAGGACCTGGAAAAGCTGGTCGAGGGTTGTTGTTCGGGGCTTGACCTACGAGCGGTAGGTTGTTGACTTCAGGCTCGGAGTCGGATCCATCAGAAAAGCCTTCTGCGAGGTGATCATCCAAAGGGATTGGATGCTCATTTTCGGGCTCTTCATCGATCCACCCGGCATTGCCTTCATTTGGAAAGTACGGGTCGCCGTGATGGAATCCAGCCATTTAGATCTACGTGAGAAGAGAGGTATAAGAATATAGTATACGTGTAACTAGTAGTACAAAATACACCTATAGTATTTTAAGTTTAAGTTCTACTGATCTTCTTGTGGTATTGTTGGTAAGTTTTTAGACTTGTTAACCTATCACAACCATTCTAGGGCATATGCTAATCACTCCTAGGACCAGCATAGTTGATCAGGCTATGCCATTCCCAGGACTGACCATACATCCCCGACCTCACTTGTGATATTTAACAATCGTAATACTTTTGTTCTTGTCATTGTGACACTGATTTTAGTATGAATGCAGACTAGTATACTTAATTAAATATTTTAATATTTAAAGTATAGACTCTGGGTCAGAGTGCTTTAATCCCTAATGGGTTTATAGTTTAGTATATCTTTTATGGGTTGATATACTTGATTCACTATAAACAATGCTCCGATACCAATCTGTCACACCCCAAAACCAAGAACGGCGGAAACGTTCTGGGGCGGAGGACGTCATGTAAAGTATCACAACACAGTCAATGTAAATAAGCAAACAACATCATCCATTTCATTAAATATATATAATTTTAATACAAGCGTGTTTTGTACAGTTTTAGACACCAAAAATATAAGGTAAATCAAAATAATAACATGATGAGTCTTGAATGCGCTCCATCTTCTCAAAAGCTGGCATCGGTACCTGTCTACTGATGACCTGAGAATACAAGTTATTTTGAAAGAGTTTATCAGCATTAATCTAGTGAGTTCATAAGTAAAAAACGTTTGAACGTGTCTCAGGTATAAGTTTGTAAAATGTATGTAAGTGTTTGTAAAAGTTTGAATCTCTCAGAAAAAACCTATATTTTCTATTAAAGTAGCCTTCTACCAAGGCTTAACTATTTTGTATGTTCGTTTGTTGTAAAAGTGTGTAATTTCCCAAGTGCAACTATGTTCTAACAAAATATAGTTTGTACATTAAAGTTCAAGTGAGGTTATCAATAAAAATATGTAATGGGTAAATCATTGTAGTACTGTAGCATAGTTTTATAGTAACTACTGCTGTACTAACTACCTTAATCCGGATTTATATTAAGGTAAAATGTGATAATTGAACCATGCTATCGACTGGTAACAACGACATACGAATGGTCGTAATAATAGAATGACGTTTGGTACCCGCAGACTTGCAGGTCCGGCTGTAGCTAGCAGCAAGGTGTAGGATAGTCAATCCAGTATAGATCTATATGTAAACTCACGCTCTCCCTCCAAGAGAATTTTGGCTACATCTCGGGCCATGACATTTAAGGCGTGCTCCGATACAGTGGATCATAATTGTTAACATATTAATGTAAGGGTAATGTTTCTCGTTCTAGTATAGTTGTATATGTTCTCATAGTATAGTTGTATATGTTCTCTTCCTAGTATAGTTGTATATGTTCTCTTCCTAGTATAGTTGTATATGTTCTCTTCCTAGTATAGTTGTATATGGACTCATGAATGAACTGACTCATTGATCTAGCAGTTGTAATAGTATGATCCTGTGTTACCCCGATGGTAACTTACTAATGGTGTATCTAGTACATATAAATATGGAAGTACTTTTATGTCTATATATGTATATTTGATATATAATTAATATTGAAACGACCTTCGGATGGTCACCCGAAATCCCACCAGACAACATCCAAATCGAGAAAAAGGAAATAGGGCGGATGGCCTTCCTAAGCCCTTTAAACATTATTTATACATCTATACATATATGGGCATGAAATTTATAATATAAAAGCATAAATAAGTTTTTATAAGACATTTGAAACATAAATATTAATTCAAGAAAAGATCGACTTGTTGTCAATCTATAAAACAATTTGAAGGCATAAGTTTGATGAAGTAGTTCAAGTATAAGGAACATTTGTTTGAATCACAGTTGTAAATAAGTTTGAAAAGTAAATGGGTTTGTAAAACATTTTGAAGTAAAACAGTTTGATAGACAGTTTGAACCGTGATAAAATCACTGGTTTCCCTAGTTATTAATCACATGTGATTAATGCAACCACATGTGATTGAAGCTATAACTATAAGTATTTAACTTGTATCCCCCCATACGTATTTAAAACATTTAAAATCATTTCAAAGGTTGATTAAAGGGGGTATGAACTCACTTGAAAGTTTGAAGATAGCGAGATGGAAAACCGGGCAGAGTTTCGTCTTGGGAAACGGATTTTTCTCGGGATTCTCGGGAATCTCGGGAGTAAAATCGACCCTCGGGACTTGAGCAAAAAGACCAGAGCTTCGGGTTTGAACGAGCATGGAAATCGAGGCAAGATCGGGAGAGAAAGGAGAGAAATGAGAAATTTTTCCGAAAACCCTTGCATTCTATTTATAGGGGGGTCTGAGAAGCCTCGTACGCAGGGCGTACGCTCGTATGCAGCACGTACGCGTACGTCATGCATGAGCGAGTCCTCGACTGCCTCGGCTTTGGATGGGACGGATCGGATGGGACGGGTCGGATGGAGCGGGTCGGACGGGGCGGGTCGGTAGCTTCGCATAGGGGCGACGTGGACGGACCGAGACCAAGGCCTTCGGGTACGCGGGGCGTACGGGGTTACGCAACGCGTAACTCGGATGAGGATGCTGACTCCTTCTTCGAATATTACCGGATTTTTGATTTAAATATATATAAATTATTTAATAAAGTTCAAAAAATCATCTCCTTCATACGAACTCCGTTTTCGATGGTCTTTATATCCACGCGAAGGTGAGACTACGCTCTACAACTTTCGTTTAGATTCCGTTGGCAAATTCCGAAATTATTTTTATTATTTAATTATAAAATGACGTGATTAAGGAATTTTCTTTAAAAATTCATAACTTCTTTATCTGACGTCGGTTTTTGTCAGACTTTTCACCACTGAAATACCATTGTCGAGACCTTCGATTCTCGTTTAGGTCATTCCGGCCAAAAGTCGCTCGATCTCCGATTCGAGTTTTTAGCTGTCTGTTGCTAAGTCGAACTTGGAAAAATCTTAACTTCAATATACGAAGTCGGATTTGGGCGTTCTTTTTACGTACGATCATGGTTTAGTGACATTTAAACATAGAAGGAATTTAAATAGAACTTTTTGGACATTTTATTATCAAAGTTAATTTTATTAACTCAAAAGTGGTTATAATACTTGACTTTTTAGGTCATTACAAAGAGTTGAAATATCGGGTTGTCACACTTGGCGTTGTGGTGGTAAACCGGGAAGTTCTTCTGGGAAGATGTCGGGAAAGTCGCGTACTTCTGGGATGTTCTGGATGTCTTTCATTTCTTGACTTGTATCGACGACGTGTGCGAGGAATGCATGATATTCCTTTCGCAAGCACTTGTGGGCTTGAATGCACGAAATGATGCGAAGGCTCGTACTAGGTTTGTCGCCATAGATAAATAAGGTTTCGTTGTTAGGAAGGTTAAGACGAACTGCTTTTTCAAAGCACATGATGTCGGCGCGAAGAAGACTCAACCAATCCATGCCGATGATAATGTCGAAACATTTAATTGGGACTGGCATGAGATCTATCTTGAAAGTATGGCCATCTAAAGTTAATGTACAACCTATGAATATGCAGTTAGTACTCTCCGTTTTCCCGTTAGCCATGTCTACCGTGAATGAATTATCTAATGCAGAGGGTTTTTGTTTAAGCAGGTGTGCAAATTTGTGACTAACGAAACTTTTCTCTGCTCCACTGTCGAAAAGTATGCAAGCATATGAGTTATCATGGAGAAACGTACCAGTAACTATCGTAGGGTCAGTTACCGCTTCCTCGTGGCCTAGGGCCATAACTCTTCCTACTCCTCCATCCATCTCTGCTTTACGGCGGATCCTCTTGTAATGGCCCACTTCGCCACAACCGTAGCAAGTTTGGCCCATACCGGCGTTAGGAACCTGGGCGGCCTGAGCTGTTGGAGTATGACAGAAACGGGTTGTGTGCCCCTTCCTGTTGCAGTTAGTGCACTGCATCTCCCTGCATGGTCTGCGGTGGTGGAAGCTGCATTAGTTGCACTTCGGGAGAGATCTAGCATAAGTTTTTGCTGGTAAGGGGTTCGTAGGTACAACGGGAGTTACCGTGGCGGCATTGATTGCCACAAGTTGTTGTCTTTTGGAGGATTCTTGCGAAGCCCCTCTTTTCCTCTTGTTCCACCCCTTCCTATTGTTGTCGGGGTTGTACTTTTGTGGTACAGGTGTAGGGATGGTTGGGTTCTGAGGTTTCTTGTGATCTATGAGAGATTGTGCCAGTTCCTTGGCACTATCAAAAGTGATAGACCTGGAGGCTAACACACTTGACTGGATATGGGGCGACAGTCCCCAGATATATCTCTATATCTACTTGCTCTCGAGAGCAACCATATTAGGGCATAGGTTTGCCAGATCACAGAATCTATTTGCGTAGGTTGTGATGTCGGATCCAACCATTTGTAGACCCCAGAATTCCTGCTCGAGTTTTTGCACTTCGCCTCGAGGACAGTACTCTTTCATCAGCATGTCCTTCAACTTTTCCCAGCAGATGGAATACACCACCACCAAAGTCAGATACTTAACATGGCCATTCCACCATGTTAGTGCTCTGTCAGAGAAGGGACGACCTGCAAACTTGACCTTGTTGCCCTCCTGGCAAGCATAGATTTCAAAGACAGATTCCATCTTTTCAGTCCATTGCCTCAACACCATAACACCCCCAGTTCCATTAAAGTTGCGGGGTTTGGCGTTCATGAAGTCCTTGTAGGAGCATTCCCGAGGGTGTCCATGGCTTTTGCCGTGGTTCGAGGGAGGTGCACCTGTTCCCGATCCACTAGGGACAGGAGCGTTGATTGCTAACACAGCAGCTACAACTGTTGTTGTGAAAGCTGACTGGAACATATTGGCATCCAAGGGGGTAGGTGGTTGAAGAGGTTGAGGTGGTAGTGGAGGTGGTTGTATCGGTGCTTCGTTGTTTGGGTTACGCCTGGGATTTCTGCGAGGCGGCATCTTTAACTATACGTTTAAAAGATGACGACATGGATAAGAATAAATGAATGATGAATGTGCCTCATGGACTAACTCCCCATAGCCCAACAACAAAATGAATAGAATGACTCAATGAAGATGACATCATTTGGATAATAATTTCCATATGATTAGATATCTGTTAATAATACTGGAATTACAGATGTAACAAGTTCGAGAAAACTGGCCTAGAAGTAGGCCTTACATCGACCAAGATAGGAAAAATTTGACTGAACTATGACTAGATCAAGACCTAACAGGTCTAAGATTTATAAGGATAGGAAATTAGACCAAAGTTTTTACATAAACTAGGTTATATCCAAAAGATGAGTCGTCGAGATTCTATCGGCGATGAGAACTGCTAGCATGAGTTCTTGATCCCGACAGAAGACGTTATATGTCCCTTATACGCATGTCAGCTCTCACTTGTTGAGCTCGAAGTTCTCCAACTTCAGCTTGAGTTTCAGCAAGTTCCCTCTGCAGATTTGCATTGCGGACCAGAGTCCTTTCATGAGCAGACTCTAGTTGGCGAATGTGGACAGTGTTAACGCCATAGTTGGCTTCAATCTCCACGACCCGGTCAATAGTTGCTTGACCCATTATCATGTTTCTGTAAATTCTACGAACCATGATGGGTAGGACCCTGTCAGCAGAACCTCCTTCAGTGAGGTTGTAGAAACTTCGGTCTCCATTGTAGGGAATGGGCTGACCTTGTTCCTGGCTCCATCTAGTCAAGTTAGTGGCCCACAGAGGTGTGGGTCCTTGATATGCGGGACGGGGGTTTAGGTTTGGGGCTTGAGCAGCTGGGGGTAGGTTTTTGACTTCAGGCTCCGAGTCAGAACCATCGGAAAAACCCTCAGCATGGTGATCATCCAAAGGGATTGGGTGATCATCTTCTGGTTCTTCCTCTAGCCATCCAGCGTTGCCTTGGTTCGGGAAGTATGGATTGTCGTGGTGAAATCCAGCCATTAAAATCTACGCGAGAAAAGGGATATAAGAAATAGCTAAATAGACGAACTGACTAAGATAATTACAGTAAGACCAAATACCCCTATGGTATTTCTTTAGGGTTGTGCTGGTAAGTTTTTAGACTTGTTGCCATATCACAACCATTCTTGGGCATATGCCAATCACTCCTTGGCCCAGCATAGTTGATCAGGCTATGCCATTCCCAAGACTGACCATATATCCCCAGGCTTACTTGTGATATTCAACAATCGTAATACTTTTGTTCTTGTCATTGTGACACTGATTTTAGTATGAATGCAGGCACGTATACTTACTTAAATATTTTATTATTTAAAAGTATAACTCTTAGACAAATTTTTTAAACCCTTTGTATTTATAGTTAGTATATCTTTTATGGGTTGATATACAATATTCACTATAAACAAAGCTCTGATACCAATCTGTCACACCCCAAAACCAAGAACGGCGGAAATGTTCTGGGGTGGATGACGTCATGTACAGTATCACAACAGTGTAAAGTAGTAAATAAGCAACAACATCATCCATTGCATTATAAGTAAAATTTTAATACATGTGTGTTCTTTCATTGTAATAAGACACCAAAAATAATAATAAAAATAAAAGAAGAGACTTGTCTGTGCTCCGTCTTCTCAAAACCTGGCCATCGTACCTGTCTACTGGTGACCTGAGAATACAAGTTATATTGAAAGCGAGTATCATCTTAAAGCTGGTGAATTCATAAGTATTTAAGTGTCCTTGTCTTGTTTTGAAAAATTGTTATGATTGTCATGTAAACCTTTAAGTAACACAGTTGATATAAGTATGAAAAACCCTAAGAAATCCCTTATTTCCTACTAGTATGAAATGTAGTCTTCTACCAAGACCCAAATGTTTTGTAAGTAAAATGATAGTTTTTTCCTTTTGATTTGACTAGTACTAAAAGTACTTAGTCTAACTCCTCGTTTATGTGAATGTATCACAAAATAAAGTAAATAGGAAAATGTACTAATGTAAGTGTTATCACTGGGTACTAGGATTAACACAACATCACAATAAGCGAAAAGTATAACCTAATGAACATCCGAAGATTGTCCAGAAAAAGAACTAATGTAAGTGTTATCACTGGGTACTAGGATTAACACAACATCGCAATAAGCGAAAGGTATAACCTAATGAACATCCGAAGATTGTCCACTCATCCTCTGTAGCGGCAGCAGGGTGGAAGGAGGGTTAGTCCCGAAATTGATCTACCTAGTATAAGTATTAACCTTAGACCTCCGTAGATAGTCATCAACCACTGGTGCTAATCAGTTGGGATTCAGAATGGGTAGTCCCGCCTAGATATCCCGTTGAACTGGGATAGGAAAGATAATTTACACAGAGAGTACTAATAAATCATCCTCGCAAGCCGAGATACAAGTATTCATGTAAGCGTGTTCATGCATCATGTAAGCATATGTAAACGTACTCATGTATCAGGTAACTATATGTATATGTACTCATGTATCAGGTAATGTACTGGTATAGACTCATGAATGAACTGACTCTTGTGTTATTCCTTGTAATAGGAATAATGTTTTGTTTCTTCTAACTATCCCTATGATAATTAACTGGAAAGTAAGTGGTTGTTTCAAGTAGATTTATACACCCTCTTACACCAGGGTGTGGGAAACTGAACGAATGATGAAAACTATAACATCAATACATATATAAGAACATATGCGTATAAGTGTAGTTTTTCTCAAGAAGGTAAAAATAATGTTTTTTCAAGATATCTAAGAGTTTTGAACAATAATTAAGAGTGACTTGATGTCATTTTAATAAACATGTCAAAACTAATACTTTTGTTATCAAGGTATTTTAAGATAGAAAACCATTTCATGCATCACATTTTGTAGTATGTGAAATCTGCTGGATGAAAACACAGTTATAAAATACATATGAGTGATTTAATAACATGTTGTTTTCTATTTGTATCCCCCCCCATCAAAGCATTTAAAAACTTTTAAAATATTCATTTAGGGGTATGAACTCACCTGTAGATGGTGGTTTGGATGAACTGAACGGTGTAGGATTGTTAGGTGTCAAGTGAGGACTTGTACACACACTACGATCCTAATGAACATATAATCACACATATATGTACTCAATTAGTCTTAAATTACTAATTGATAAAGTTAAGACATCCTAGAACATAATAAACACTTTATATACGTGTTATAAGCCCTAAGGATTGCATCTAAGTTGTTTTGGGACAAGGCTAGTGAGTTTAGGGTTCCAAAGGACCCCATACATGAGTTTACTCTCCATATAACCCCACACAAGGAGTTTACGGTCGTAAACCCTTGTGTTTATGGTCGTGAACTCCTAAGCTTGGTGCCATTTTGTGTTTTGAAGTTCTAAATCATTTTGTGTTTTGAAGTTCTAAATCATTCGATACACATTCTCATGCTCCCATCTTTCTTCTTTACAAATAACATAGGGGCTCCCCAGGGCGATGAACTAGGTCGAATGAAACCTTTGTCCAATAAGTCCTGAAGTTGTGTCATAAGTTCTTTCATTTCGGTTGGCGCTAATCGATAAGGTGCTTTTGCTATCGGCATCGTTCCTGGTAACAAGTCGATACGAAATTCTACTTGTCGATCAGGGGGCAATCCGGGAAGATCTTCAGGAAAGACTTCCAGATAATCACACACCACCAGAATATTCTGCACCTCCTTCTTTTCCATCATAACATCGATCACGAACGCTAGATATGATGTACATCCCTTGGCCAAACACTTTCTGGCTTTCATTAGGGAAATGATTCCAGAATTTACTCTGCGTTTGTCTCCATACACCATAAACGACTCTTTCCCTGGCGGGTTTACTTTTACTATCTTCTTTCTACATAGTATTTCTGCATCGTTGGCGCTAATCCAATCCATTCCTAAAACTATGTCGATTTAACTCGATAGGCAATAATTCCTCTTGGAACTTATTCCCATCCAAGTCAATGAGGATGTTTTTCATACGATGGCTAACAGGTACAAACTTGCCACTAGCAATCTCGACTATTATAGCATTAACTAGCATATTTACAGGCAAAGCTAGCTTTCTACCAAATTCATGCGATATAAAGGAGTAATTGGCTCCAGAATCAAACAAAATTTGGGCAGGCAATTCGTTTACGAGAAAGGTACCTGAAGCAACATAGGCTTCTTCTTTCGCAACTTCGAGTGTCATCTGAAAGGCTCTCGCCTTCGGCTTTGGTGGTAGATTGGGTTTTGCTGTGTCCTTCTTCTTCGGGCAATCCCTCAAAATATGCCCTTCTTCATTGCACCGAAAACATACGTTCTTATTGAAGGTGCATTCATTGGCATAATGCCCTGGCTTTCCACATTTGTAACAAGTGACTTCCACGCTGCACTTCCCAGCATGTTTCTTCTTACACTTGTCACACCACTTGGCTTCGCTTCCTCCTCCAAACTTTCTCGAACCAGTCTTCGAGAATTTGGTCTTTTTATTGGAACCTGAAGTTCGTTCAAACTTTCTCTTTTCGCCAACTTCAACCTTGCTGTCGGCTCTCCCTTTTATCATATCTTCAACAGACTTGGCAGCCCAGATAGCTGCCTCCAAAGTAAGCGCCTGATGTACTGGCACCGCGTACTCCCATGGAAGTCCCTTTGCGTACCTATCAATTTTTGCCAACTCATCTGGGACAATACGCAAAGCAAACTCCATTTTGTCTGTGAAGTTATTCGTATATTCGTCAACGGTCATACTCCCCTTCTGCAACGTTAGAAATTTGTTTTCTAACTCTAGTACCTTTTGGGCCGAGTAGTACTTGCGCTTGAAGTGCACCAAAAACTTTGCCCAAGTTAGTTGCAGTGGCTCATTAGGGCTTAGGGTTTTCCCCAAAGTGCTCCACCAACGAGCAGCACTACCCCTGAACAGACGTACTGCAAAGGTAGTTTGTAACTTGCCTTGGCAATCACAAGTCATGAAAGCCAACTCCATTTCCGAGATCCAATCCATTACTCTGATGGGATCTTCTTTTCCATTGAAGGTCGATGGCTTGCAAGTCATAAAGTCCTTATACTTGCACTCATCTCACAATCATCACTTAGCATTCTAAGTTCAAGTCTAGAAATTCTATAATTTCTTAGTTCACTTAAACTAATGCTCTGATACCAACTGTGACATCCCCTAATTTCTCGGCCAGAAAAGACTGATTTAATTTATGCTTTTTAAAATCAAATCAGAGAAATCTTTATAAAAGATGTTGCGGAATTGGTCCCCAAAACAAAATATGATAAAAGTTTTTCAAAACCTTTCTTTAAGAAATATATCATTTCCTTTTATATCAAAACCTCGGGATGTCATGTTCCGATACAGATCAAAAGCATAAACAAGACATTATAAGCCTTACGACAGTTATTTGTAACTACTGGCCTATAATTCAAAATTAACTCATCATCATCATCCGAATATGCTCGGGGTCCTCTACCTGTAATATAAACAGTTGAGTGGGTCAGGCTTGGAAGCCTGGTCAGCATATAGGGTTTTCAACCCACAATACATAAATTTATTATGTTTAAACATCAATCAATCATCCGAATTACCCCAAACCCCATTATTTTATTTATTTCTTAAGGGTTTACCCTAAGAATCAACTATCCCTCCTTCCTAAGGATTCATCCTAAGGAATAGACACAAAGTCACCTCGTGACTGGGGTTTATACAACGGGCACTAATTCCATAGCTGCCAAAGTTTATTCAACATGTGCTAAGTCCATAGCTCTCATTTATCGACAATATTATTTACAGGTATTCTCACCTGCAATACATGTCAATGGGTTTTAGAGTACAACAAATGAACATATAGTTCATTACACCTACAGGTTGCGGGCCTGCTAGTGTTCCATAGACTGTCTAGAATAGTCCATGGTTGTCATCCATACTCTGCTGAATGACGGGGGGCAACATTTTGGGTAAGTGATTCTCTCAAATTAATTTCACCACTCACCCTCAACTCATGATCAATATTATTGATCATCTCCTTTATCCAACTCATCTTTCATCATACCCACTATTTCATCTACCAATGTTTTACCCAATATTTTTCGTAGATAAAAATACATATATAGTTTAAATTATTTAAAAACATGTATAAATCATTCCTTCAGCACCCATCTCAAATAAACAAACAATATACATTCACACAACACGTATTTTATGTAAAATACTTCATATCTATGTGTAAGGTGAAAGTAACTACACACTCACCTAATTTAATGAAAACCGTGCAGCAATTCGTTTCCTAAAACGATCGTTTCTAATAAAACCGAGAGTTTTATTGAGAAACCGGGCTCTACGAGGGTCGGGCTTCGAAACCAAAAAGATAAATTTTTCGGGCTTCTCGGGCACTTAGTGGAGTATTCCGGGCTTTACAATCGATACCGGGGCTTTGGAGGGTTCTAAGATGAAGAAAACATGAAGAGAGGGGCTAAATATGGAAAAACTCCAAAAGTAACCGAGAGCCTTCGCAGGTACCCTACTATTTATAGGGACCGAAGTCCTGATCTAACAACTGAGAAGCTTCTGATCCGATGGCTTAGAGGCTTCGCAGGGGGTGGCTCGCACGAGGGTAGAATGTGCGAAGGGCTGCTGGCTTCTTGTGATTGGTCCGAAGCGTGTGTCCGATGCACAGGTGGTCAGCATGTGCGTGGGTCTCGGTGGCACTCGCTGATTGGACCGCGGAGTCGTATCACACATGCGAGGCTCGGAGCTAGGTGCGAGGTTCGGTCCATATGCGAGCCTTAGATTGGACCTCCCTACGGTCAAACCAGAATCCGACACGTGGCTTCGCATGTCTCAGCAGCTTTGGTGACTCAGCAGCTTGGTGACTCAGCAGGACACGTGGCACTTTTTCAGCGAGAGTGACATGCCAACTCGTGACTATGCGAATTTTCTTGATTTTCGTGCCAAAACTTCTAAAATCCATAACTTTCGCATACGAGGTCCGTTTTGACGTTCTTTATATGCACGCGTAGCTAAAATTACGCTCTACAACTTTCGTTTAGACTTCGTCGGCTAATTTTGACTTTAAATTTTATATTATTATTTTTAACAGACCGGGACAGGAAATCTGTTAAAAATTCATAACTTCTTCATCCGACGTCCGTTTTCGTCAGAATTTTTACCGTTGTGCTCCTAATGACGAGACCTTCAATTCTCGTTTAGGTTGTGTCGGCTAAAATCGATCGATCTAAAATTCGAGTTTTTAGCTGTCTACTACTAAGCTGAAACTTCGAAAAATCATAACTTCCTTACACGAACTCAGATTTGGGCATTCTTTTTATCGAACTTTTCGGTTTAACGAATACTACGACTTTCGTTTAGATTACTAATCCTAAAAAGTAGTTTATCAAAAACTCACTTTTTACAACATTCGGCACCGTGCCGGTTTTGTCGCGAAACTTCGACATGTCATAACTTCTTCCTTATAACTCGGATTTCAGCATTCTTTATCTCCCCGAAATCCTTGTTTCGACCACTACAACTTTATGTAAAGATATCGGGCTTATCTCACACTTTAATTTAGACGCTTATTTTTATTCTTAATTAATTAAGCCCTAATAATTAAGCATAAAACACATAATTCACATAATATTCACATAATTCCTTTTTATTTCTTCAAAATGAGTTACAAAGGTTAACCTAGACTATCAACTCAATATAAATGCCTAGGCTAGAAACACGAGTGTTACAAAGCCCCTGCTCATCCTCAAATCCCACCAGTCAACACTGAAGAAGAAGAGTATGATACTGACTCCAATCCACATCTTGTACACAAACACTGAAAGAGCAACCCAAGTCCTAACTATATGCATGATCAAACTAATACTGCAGTCTCGGTAGTCATTGGGGTCCTCGCAGACCTATTCGCTACAACCCTCTCTAGCTTCTCAGACACAAGAAGTGTGCCTGTTTCATTTGTTAAAGGAGACTCGACCCCAGTTGAATCCCAAGAGGATTTAATTGGTTCTACATGCCCTAAGGTCTCTAGGGCTTCCTATCTTCATTTCTTTGAAACACAGAAGTTGCACTCCATACTTCTTGTTGTCATCCAAACACTGCATACACCTTCCCAATCACAAGGCATCTCCTCAGCGCTTGCCAGACCTGAGCCGAGGCCACACTTGACTACGATTCAAGGAGACCAAGGAAGCTTAGGAAATCCTAATTTGCTTACATCACAATCAGGTGGTTTAGGCAAGGTGAACACAAATGTGCAAGGATCCATGATCCCGGGGGACACCCCAGTGCGACTTCAAGGATTTGACGGATATAACTTAGATGACTCTTGGGTTCAGTATCAACCTAATACTGAATCCGAAGTCAAAACGTATGAAGCTTTACGCAGGACATTCAAAGCCCACAAGGATCAAGAAATCAAACAACAACAGCAAAAGGAGCTGGAAATCCAAACTGATGTAAAGTATTGGGTCGACGCAATCAACAACGCCCACACTGTTGCCACCATACTCAAAGTTCAAGACTGGATGACCTCTATGGCAGAAACAATTTAGAAAGCTCAGAATCTTCAAGATGGTGCATGACCTTCGAAGCCCCCTCCAACTGCCGAAATCCACGAATACAATGAGGACGGTACAACAATTGAAGTTAGCTCCGGACCAACCTTTGGTCTGGATGATCTGGATGTGCCTGAAGTAAATCAACCAACTCAATCAGATGATTTATGATGATATTTGATGAAGAAGACTCCAGTAGTTCTCAGCACTTCACTTCCAAGCCAAATCAGAAGAAGAAAAAGAAGAAGTTGGCTGTTACTCGCAAAGAATTCTTAAGTCTTTAGGAGAAAGTTGACAAGATCTTAACCGCAGTCACAACCTCGCAACAAACGGAAGTTGCTGATCCGCAGTCCATTGCTGAGCGCCTTGAACGATTAGAGACAAGGGAACGATTAGCTGCTGAAATGATATCGCTCAAAATTGAAATGGGTATTCGAGCCCTAGATAACAATAGAACCGCAGACCACAAAGAGTTCCTTGCAACTTCTGAACGTCTTATTCAGGAAGTCACCGCAATCAAAACTGAACTTCATTCATCCATTGCTGATCAAGCTGTTAAATCTAAGAAGCTTGTTGAGGAAACTAACAATGCTTACGAATCAACAATTGTAATGCTTCAATCCACGATCAATAACCTTCGATGCTCCCTGACCGCAAGCTTTCATTGTCAAGAACTTCTGAAGCTCACTAAAGACATCCATCAACTGTTGTTCAACAAAAAGATCCCCGCCAATCAGCAACTATCTGACCTTCTCAAGTCTTAATTCAACAATGTCTTTACTAAGATTGATGGTCTCCGTCAATGGTTTCAGGAGCAACAAGTTACTTCCTCAAAAGGGGGAAGTGAATGATCAGAACCACAGCTCCAACAACTTCATACATCAATCCCCATATCAAACTACAGTCCATCTCACCTTGCACCTGATTAGTCAAGGATTGAAGTTCATCAATCCTCCCCTATTTTAACTCCAGAACAAATAAAAGTTACCACTACGGTGCCATCTCACCAGTCTCCTCTGCAACATCCTCTTTCTTCGCAACAATCTCCACCTCGTCAAGAAACCCCTCCTCACTTAAAGAATCTAGAGCCAGTTATGTCATCCGAATACTCCAATGACTCTCCCGCAACCATTCAAAGGAAAAAGGACCAGCGAGCTACGAAGTTCGCCAAACAAATTTGGAGAGACCATGGATGAATCCCTGATTAACTCCTGGGTTAATCCTACAAGAAGGTTACTCGATGAAGACTACAGGTTAGTCTTGACATATGCCGAACCTCCTTCTGATGGTTACTGGGGCATTCCCATCTCTCCAAATTCTAAATTTTTCATGGTCTTTGAACCCTTTGACCGCAGTCTCCCAAATGACAAGAGGCTTCCACTTGTGTTTGAAAGGTTAAGCAAGTTTCATGTCAAGCACGGGTCAGTTTTTGAAAACATATGGTCCAACGACAGACCTTCCAGAGTCAAGAACTACAAAATCAGGAAATTCATGAAGTAAGAGTTCATCCAGTATACTCTAACACGAAGTAGCAGTGATTGTATCATAACTCAAGCTGATTTTTCCTGTATGAATCCGGAAGAGGTATTCTTAATTGCTAGGGTGTTTTAGCTCAAGTCGGAGAAACATCCCAAAATGAAGATTGCGTTTGAAAAATCTTGTGAGTACCTGATATCCGCAGTATGTGATTTTTCCAGGATAGATGTTGATATTCATCCAACCCTTTTTCAAAAATTCAACCTTCCTCCACTTGATCCCGCACCTACTTATACTAAAGGATATCAAAAGCGATCCTTGGGTGTAACCAACTTTCTAGAATTGGGGGTTGTGTTCAAAAGAGATAATAGGGATGTGAAGTACTTCGTCCCCATCACAGCTATGCACCGCTTTACCCGCAAACAACTAGAAGTCACCCTGACTTTGGTACAGAGGTCGAAGCACACTACAGATGAAGTAAAATTCAAGACCACAAGAAGGATCACCTGGTTGGGTGAAGTGAGAAAATTTTGGTGGATGCTGATCAAATTTATGAAGCTCAACAACTAAGAAGGTTAAAGAGGTCACTTAGGGGGAAATTGTTGAATGAAGAAAGTGACCCTCTTGAACCTTAGTCTGAAGTCCTCCTCACTACCGCAATGCTGCTTCTGCTACCGCAACGAGAAGTCATCCGCGACTACCTTGTCTGGAATAAAGACTTCGATTCTTTTAACTTTTGCTTTTACAATGTATTGTCCAGTGTTACTTGCATGGACACTTCTTTCAAATTATAATCTTTGTTTATGCTCTTGTAATGTTCTCGAAACTCTATAAATAGAGTGTTCCACCTCTAATGAAAATACATCTCTTATCACATACATCTCTCATCTCTTACATCTCATCTTACTTCTCTCATTACTCTCTTATTCTCAAAGATCTTATAGAACTTAAATTCTTACCTTAAGATCTTAATGTCTCCTATGGAGCAAGTTATTCTTGACTTAATCACTTTAAGCTGATCACACTTACTAACTAGGTTTGAATGCAATCATTGTTAAGAACTAGCTTAGTGTTTGCTCGATATAATACTTGTTGTCATTTATATTTCCTTACATTTTCGTCATTATATTTACGCATCTAATTATCTAACTTTCTAACACTAACTCCTGATTATTGTTGAGCTTTATGATCCTTTGAGTTAACTTATTCTGCATTATAAATTGTTCTAACTTTTGTTCAAGTGTGTTTCTCAAAAGTTTTTCTCTCAATAGTCTCATCCATTAAAATAACATTAAACTCAAAAGTTATGGAATTCAAGAGTCTTGGATGGTTACAAAACCTGTAATCAAGTTGGAATCCAAAAGATTTTGAAGAGTTTTAAAACTTGCTCTCAAGTTTTGGAATTTGAAAAGTTTAATTAAAAGGTTTTAATTTGTAATATTGAATTCTAGAAAATCTAGTAATTGAAAGGTTTCAAAAGATGCATCTGTTGGGTTCATTACTTAAAGAGTAATTAAATAGTTTTAATTTTGAATTTCTAATAACCTAGATGCCTTTAATAGTTCAATTACACCTTACGGACTTTATTAAATTAATTAAAGTGTTTAATTAAAAGAGAAGTTTAATAAATCCATAATAAAGTGGTTTAAGATTAATTAGATGAAGAGTATAATTTATTAATAGACTAAACCATCTACTATTTTAAAAGTTTAAAATACACCCTTATACTATATAAAATTAAAAGTCTAATATATTATATGTATAAGTAAAAATTCAATCTTACCGTTAGTAGGCCTTATTCATGAAGTCGGTCTATAGGGGGGGGGGTAATAAGGTTACTACTTATAAAATGGTGGTTTAATGGGTGTCCACTCTCACCCACCGCTTCCTTGACTGGTGGAGGGTCGTTAGCCGAATGGGTAGGATAGGACATTAATTCTCATTAAAAGTATAATGAAAATACCAAGTAACTAAACACTTATAAATTCCCAATCTTAGTTAGTTAAGAAAAATGTGAATTTGGTGCTAACCCATGAAATTTCACTTTGCACCTTGTTAAGTCGTTAGTGGAGCATGTGTGGTTAATCGACACACTAATCTAGGATTGACAATGTGTGACAAATGATAGCTTGATGTTAATCATTGATCAATGGAGCATGTGTGGTTAACCAAAACATTCATTAGATGATTTGTAACATTAAGTGTACCAATCTAATTTGCATGGTTATTCACACCTTGTTTGTGATCCTCGGCATCCCAGTCACAAACTTGAAGGCCATAATCGAGATTAAACATGCCATTGAAAAGTTCAATGAATCTCAAAAAAATCTAGTAATTTCAATTCATTTAAAACTTAATAATCAATTTTGTTTTTAATGGTGGAAATTGGTAAATCGTCATTTACCTACCTTCAAATATTTTATAATTGGATTACGGCATCCCTCTTCCGAATTGTAGAATATTGTGTTGGGTCCTAGCCTTAATATTTCTTGTTGGGTGTTATATTAAGGACTTAAATCAACTAACTTGAATTTCTCCCATTATAGATGTCTAGGTCAGACAACTATGGTCTTCTCGAATCTTATGGAAAAAGCTTTCCTTATGAAGATGATATTCCATAAGACAATGAAGGTGAAAGATTAATCCCTTCTTCGTGCTATAGTGGAACTTCACTTCCTCCACCTCCTCCAATAGTTCTCCCTGACCCACAAGTTCAAAGACTTGAAAAGTTCAAGGTCAATCAAGCCCTATTGGCAAGCCAACACCAAGATGGAAGGTCTATGTATGCACATGTCTAGGAGATGAAGTCACACATTGACAGGTTGGGAATGTTAGGAGTCGTTGTGTCAAGGAAGTTAGCTGTTGACTTGGTTCTTTAGTCACTTCCTGAGTCGTACAGTCAGTTTGTTAACGACTACTATATGAAAAACCACGACGTTTCCCTTATCGATCTTACCTATTTTCTAATTGTTGTCGAATCAGCAATGATTTGGCACACTGGTAAAGCAAATTTGATTGGAAGATCTACTTCCCAAACTTCCATGGAGAATGACAATAGAAACGTTGGAAGTCTAGAAAAGATTTCTCTTACCAAGGGAAAGGGAAAGTCTAAGTCTGAGATTGTCCCATGTACCATTCCGAAAGAGTCTGTATGTTTCTATTGCCAAGAGAAGGGGCATTGGTTACGAAGCTACCGTATCTACCTGAAGGATCATAAGGATGATAAAGTCAAAAGGTTTGGCTCTGCTTCAGGTAAGTCAACTATCTAACTCTATTAAGTTCCTATTGGTAGCTTCTTATTACATGATGTGATAAGATTACATTTTGATGGATCAAAGGAAGCTTAAAGGAGAAGCATGTTGAGCCTGATCGCAAAGAGATGGATTTCGATCGTATGGTTCGATGATTGGATTTTTGAGATGATGCTAGGAGTTATGATAGATTGGTTAGCAATATTTAGAAACATAGTTTTCATATGTACTTGCATTGTAAGGAAAGGCTTTCCGCATTTCATAAATAAAGAGAAATTTTGATTTTATCTTATTTATATTTCCTTGCAATGGCATTTGTGAAAATTGATGTTTTTATGTTTCTATTTTTAGCAATATGGATTTGATTCTTTCGTTTGTGGTAGTGTCATAATTTACCAAATAAGGAAAGATTCTCATCACCCAAGTTTCAATTGTCCAGAAACATAGTTGTGCACTGGTTAGGTCCACCACAAAGTGAAGGACTATGGGATCGGGTACACTTGGTTGTGCACTGGTCAGGTTCACCACAAAGAACGATAAGACTATACGTCATGATTTACTAAAGTTTAGTAAATATGGTACTACTTACAAGATTAAGTGTAATTTTGAACCATTGGAAAATTTTCAATGTATAGCAGAACGAATAAGAAGAATCAATTAGGCAGAAAGATAAAAGTTTCTCCAATCTAAAAGGAAAGGAGAAGTACTTTAGTATCGTGCTTTATGATCATCTTAATGATTATAAAAACCATATCACAATTGATCCTCTAAGGACACCTTAGTGCACTTGTATGGATAAGAAGAGGAATCATGAATTGTTGAAATGGTTAAATCAATTAAGGTGAATCATACTTCGTTCCGAAAATCAAGTCTTAGAGTCATACTCTAAGATTGTGTCTTGAGCGACATGTCCTAAGTTGGTTTATAACACATCATAAAATGTGGAGTAGACAAGTTTTCTTGCTCTTGCGCACATTTGAGATTGGTAGTTGTGATGTCTTGGATAGGACAAAGACCAACTAAGACCAATTGTGTGAAGTGTTTTGTCTTGATAAGAAACCGCACTAACTCTTGAATATTTGTTTGTCAAGTAATTCTTCTTGATAAAGAAAGTCTTATCTGTCAAGAGGTCAGCGAGAGTATTAAAGATCTTGGAAAGCGTCAAGAACTTATCAACAATAAACCTATTGTTAATCATTAGCACACGACTTGAGGTTTGTAACCTATCGTGTTAACATATTCTTGTTTCTGTGCCCATTCCAGTTAAAGTTGACAATGCATGTGAGTTCTATGAGTGCTCAATTGTTTGCATAACAAACTGGAAGCAATGGTAGGCCCTTGAGCTGCCAGGTGGCAAGAAATTAAGATTGAACAATCAGTCCATATGATTTTGGGATTTGTCACTAACCCCGTCTTGTGATTATGGTTATGAAAAGGTCACATGGATAGAAACACATACACCATAAAATCTAAGTGTCATAAGGTTTCTCTCCAATTCATGAAAATGATTGTGAGGAAAATGTTTCACTAAGTAGATTTTAAGGAGTTAGCAATTGTGATATTTGCATTCTCAAATTCAATTATGACCAGGGCATCCCTCTTCATAGTTCGAATTGTGAGAAATGGAAAATAGTTTGAACATTCAGAATTTATTGTTGTAAGTTCTGAATAATTTAGCCACACATATGAGCTTTCTAATAAAGGGTGTATGAGCTTACATAAAGGCTTATCGAAGCATCGCGTATCAGAAATCCGAACTTTGGTAAGAAAGTCAATAAAGTAATAATTTCTTGAAATCCAGCTAATTTCTGAGTATATGTCAAAGCTAATGGGAGCATAAGTGTTATACCGGTAAAAATATAATTATCATGATAGTGGGAGCATGATTATTATGTGAAGTTTTGCAAGTTAGCAATGTTTATTATAGAAAACAAAGGTGTCAATTCGTAAAGTTGTAGGGTTTGAAAAGTTGTTTTGCTATAATTAAGGAGAGGAACTTATATTTCATTTCAATTCTAAAAGTTTAGATTGAGATTTTAATCAAATTTAGTCAAGGACATATATGATTGTTAAGTTGAAAAGATTCTCCATAAGAAATTCTATATATGGAAATGTTATAGCAACAGACTGGTAAAGTATCAGGTCTTTATGTAAGACATTATGAATCGTGTCCCATATGCTTCAGATATAGGATCGATTGCATGTGCTATAATATTCTCCTGTTCTAATTTCCCAAATGCCTAAGGCATTAAGAGGGAAAATGGACTAGAACTGTATATGACTAAAGTTGTTAAACAATTGCTAAGGACAATCCAAGGTTCACTAAAGATTGGTCACTTATGGGCAATTGGAAGTATAATAATGAATGGACCATATTGATATAATTCTGAATAGATAGGATTCTATTAAGAATGGATAGTCATATGGAAATTATGGAAAAGATTCCATAATGGGAGTTGGATATCAAGAATTATGAGTAAGTTAGAAACTTTTATGCAAGAAGGATGTTCAAAGGAATGAGCTTTGAATATGAGACTTCATATCTATGGAATTGTCTTGTAACAATCTCCAATGGAAAGCTTTGTAATTGGCAAAGTCACTGTGACTTGTGTGGATAGTCATTACAAAAGGATCACTATATATAAGCTTATAATCTAACGGATTACAGTAAGTGGCAAGGACTTTGTATTTTTACACTTACGATAAGGATTGAGAATTGTGAAATGAGTATCATTGGAAATGTTTACAACTGATCTATTTCACATAGTAAGGACCATAGATAAACATAGTGTGCATGCTTGGAGCATGGGATAACTATTGTTTTAATTCAAGTATTTAGTTGATAAATCAAAATATTATACAATGAATAATGTTTAGTCAATACGGTGATTAAATAAAAGGTGTTTTATTTATATTTAAAAGTTTTGAGACCATATTGGATTTGATTATTCTTGTATTTCACTTTTCATGTTTTGACTTCCCGAGTAACTAGGTTATTCAAACTATCCACAGTCGATCATACTTTGGAGGTAGGTATTGAGGCAAGACTGTCATGAATCCTTCTGTAGACTGTCTAAAGTGTTTTAGACATAGCACAAGTTTGTTGTAGTGTTCATGAGTACTTCTGGAATACGATTTGAGTATTGGATTAAACCCACACTCATCTGAATCACTTCATGGATTTTATCACGAGTGTTTGTGAGACAATAATATCTTATATTTTTGAAACCAAGACATGTGAGTTGTAGTTTACAAGTCGGTTGCCCATTGACATATGTAAATGCACCAGTAACTTGGTGTTATAAGACATATTGATGTGTGTGATTTGATGAGTAAGTACAAGCAAGAATTTGAGTCGAAGTTTATCCATTCCTTTTACCCAATGTGGGATAAAAAGCAATTTTGTGGGCCCTCGATGATTTAGTGATGACAACCCTAAGCGTGTGGCGAAGCCTGGACTGATTTGATTTGATCAAATAGTCGGTCATAATAAATTGAAAATCTGGAAACAACACATGAACAGAGAGAATGATTATTATCCATGTCTCAGTTCATACAATATCTAGAATGGAGGAATATATGATCCCTTATCTAATGGACGCGTCATTTGACCAGGTCAGAGTTCGATAATGGCTTTTGAGAGCTACAATTGCTAGTTGGTATTTTGGAGTCGTACTTGCAATAATAGTTATTAGACTTATCCAAGTGAGAGATTGTTGGATTAGGTGGCTAAGCCCATAACTATAATTGGTATGTACTTGACCTGAGATTAGCATGGTCCATTTGGGTTGCCTTCACCAGAGCAATCTGACAGGATGGATATTTGAGAAAAAGGCTATTTATGATTTACTAATATATTATAAGTATAATATATGAATTGAGAAATCATAATATTTAATTATTATTGATCAAGATTTAATTTGGAATTAATTTAGTGATCAAAAGAGACTAATTAAATTAACGGGGACTGATTATGTAAATCAACGATATATATATATATATATATATATATATATATATATATATATATATATATATATATATATATATATATATATATAGTTTGGGCTATTGATCCATGATGGGCTAAGTTTATGTAAATATCCATGAAGAGTTAGCCCATATGAGATATGGGTCATAACCCCAAGTGTATGGATTAGGGTTTACCTATGACTCTTGGAATCCTACGATATATATATATATATATATATATATATATATATATATATATATATATATATATTTGTTATCCCTTAGCTAAAATCGACCCTAAGAGAGTTCTAGGAAGAGAGATAGCCGATTTTGGAGTGTCTAGCCTCTCTCTCAAAGTACTCCTTTGCTCATGGTGTTTGTGAACCATTTGAGGCATCACAGTTAAGGTGCTAAGCTCTTGAAAGGCCAAAAAACTACAAGCTATAACAAAGAGGTATTATTCTAACTAGTTTTATGATTCATGTACCAAAATTGTATGCTAGTTTTAGGCTTTATGATTTGGAAATTTTATTGCATGTATAACTAGAGAAAACTTAGATCCAAAGCTATTAGGGTTGTATGTGTACCATAGGATTGTTATAGTACACAAAACCCAATAATTTGTAGCAACGGACTTCGAGGACGAAGTCTAATTCTAGTGGGGGAGAACTGTAACACTTGAATTTAGTAGGTTTCAAATTTAATCTCTATTCTAAAAAAAATTAATTGGTCCTTAAGCTAGTATGTGGGGCATACTAGGTGGTATGCGTAGCGTACTAGCCTGATTATGATCGCGGAGCTCATCAACATATGTTGGGTGTCCGTGGAGTACACATGGTGTATGTAAGCAATTATGAAACCCTAATTTTTAGTGCTTTCACTCTATATAAATCTTATGATCGCATCATTTGGTCATGTTTAGACAACCTCCAACCTCCCTTGTTCTAAAATTGAGACCCTAATGAGTTCTTCAGAGTTTTAAGCCATAAAGTATGTTTGTTGGTGCTTTGTGAAGGAGAAGAAGAAGTGAACCATTTAGAGTGTTTCTTGGAGCTTGAGTATTCGGGATTAGTTTATCATTTGCTAACCTTTTAATGTAAAAAGCTCCCATGTTGATAATCTATGACGCTAGATCTAGTTATCTGCTATTTTGTGCTTTTTGATTCCTTGGAGTGATTGTTGAGCCTTTTGATTCACTACAGAAGTGATTGATGGTAGATCAAGGGTTCTTGTGGTCCCTTTGTGCATAAAAATGTGATCTTTGAGGTGTTTATGAATTGATGCATGTGTTAAGACCCTTTGTTAAGTTCTTTTGAGCTATAGAAAAGCCATGCATGCACGTAGAGTTGTCAACTTTACGTGATAAGCCACCTTAAGGAAGTCAGATCTGAGAGTTGGGATGAAGTCATAACCAAATAAGAGCTTAATGACTAAAGTTGGCCAAATGGGTACGTTGGGCATACAAGCTACTACACCACACATACAAGCCCCAGAGCGTGTACGCTAAGTCTTAGTGGCGTTCGAAGTTTTAGGTGTTTTGGTATTGGGCCCATATTGGACCTTAGGAATTTGTTGGGCCATCATAATTCTATTTTTGGACTGATGCTATTTTATTGAACTCTTTTGGTTGAAGGCCCGTCAAAAGGCTTTGGGCCCAATTTGGAAAATCGAACCATATTTGGGCCTTGGGTGATCATTTTGGAATTTGGTCCTTTTGGATAGTTGCTTTGGGCCTTGGCCTTGGGTCAAGTTATGTAAAGGGTAAAAGGTCTTTTAGTCTAGTTTGGACTCTGAGTGTGATTCGGGATCCAATTATTATTTGGATGATATTTTATGTTGATAGCGCGGGGATTTTAGTCGGCCAAAGCCAAAGGATTGTATGTAAGATTCAACAGTCTGAGGTGAGTTTCCTCACTGGGTTTAGCGGGTCCAAGGCACCAATGTTGGCGCATGATTATTATGTTAAAATGGTAGATGTCTGCATGACTCTTGCATGTGTTATGTGTTGATATGTATACCGAGCGAGGCTAGATGTCGGGCGAGGGCCGATGACTAAATTGTAGGGCATTGACTTTGTGATTATCATACGTGTTAGCATGATTATATTTTTATATGTTTATATGTGTACCATACGGAGCCCGATGTCAGGCGGGGCCTAATGGATGACAGATCTATAACCCCAATGGGGCCCAAGGCCGAGTGGGACTCGATGTCGGGAGAGGCCCGATGCGGGGCAGCGGACCAGTATGTGATTATTATGTATGGTATGTGGTGATTTGGGGTAATAATTAAGCTATGATCTTACGTTTTTCAGTTTATGTTTTTGTTAATTCAAGATCGAAAGGGAAGAGTCTGGGGTTATTGCAGAGCACACATCACTTTATTCTGCATTTTGAGATTTACTCTGATATTTGTGATGTAGTAATACACTTTGGTCTTTCTTGATTGTATGGCAATTTTTGGATTACTGTTTTATAAATTTTAAAATGAAATTTTTGGGTCATATTTTTGGAATGTTACAAACAATTAATGATATAACTCTGATGTTAAAATGATATATTCACTTTGATCGGTTTTGAAACAACTCGTTTGTTTGGTTTATTGTTTTAAAAATGAAAAAAAATTACCTTGGATATTTGGGATGTTACAAAGCACTTGGTGGATTCATCATTGTACCAGGCTCTTAATCTTCTTAATAGGCGCAACTATTTCAAAATGTTCATATCCAATTTCTTACCAAGTCATCTTATAATTATTTCTCTATATAGCACTTCTTTAGTGTTCAAGAGGTTTTTCCATGCTACTGATACAAACAAGATGTCATGATTTTCAGATATTAGGGAATTTGTTAGTTCTTATGAAATTTCGTGATCAATCCTTTGCGAAGCTAGTTTCCCTAAATCTAAGGCTCAAGGAACTAAAATCTCTATTTTTGCAACATTAGCCAATTTGGATTTGTAGAGATTTTTTTTATTCCATGGAATGTCATTCAGGAACATCATGAACTTATGATCAATCATTTGTTAATTATTTAACTAGTTAATGTCATAAAAATAATACTTCTTGTTTTCTGATATATTGAAGAATCATGATGCGATTTAAGTATATCGCAACGTGATTTGCAACTAAAACGTTTTCTTTTTCCAAATTTCAGATTTAAATAGTTATGCTTTCATCTAGGATCATTTTTATTAAAAAGTTCAGTTTTCTACCTTAGTAAAGAAAATTTAAATCAAAGAGCTTTTTTTTTGCCTTAAAGGAAAAAAATAGTTTTTCAAGAGAAGTAGGATTATATCATTCGATACTTCATAAAGATAATGTGTAATAATCAATATTAATAAAGTGATGTAGATTTTCATACTTTGGATTAGGAGAAATAGAAAATTTTTGATTTTTTTGCTAGAATAATTTAGAGGATGGAGAAATCTAAACAATGGAAATCAGAATTTATAAATTCTTCTCGTTTCAAATCATGGCGCGACCGGCCATCATCGTTGCATGAATATCAACTAAATTAGGGTTTAATTTTGGTTTAGGAGTTCACTCTGCAAATTGTATATATCTCGATGTGTGTGTGTGTGTGTATATATATATATATATATATATATATATATATATATATATATATATATATATATATATATTAAATGATAGAATTTTGCATGAAAACTAGTTAAAATTGTTAGAACAAAGTTCTATCAGGATCGATTGATTCTAAGTGCACAAACAAGAAAGAGCTCGATTAAGAACTTCGACTGTAGAGGTGTTTAGGGTTACAAAACTCAATCGTAATTAATAAGACATGTTAACCATAATGCATACATGCATGCATATATATAGTCTAACCCTAAGAGATAATCACGGATGGACAGGCCCAATCCGGATATATACAAAAAGCCCTAAGACGCAACACAATAAGCCCCAACAATCTCCCCCTTTGCGTCTTTGGGACCGAGACTTCAACTTTGTTTAGGAACTGAGGGCTTCTTCACCGTCTCTAACACTCTTGGTATGATAGCTAACAGATGGTACCGAAAGGTGATATACCACCAAAGCATATCAGTAAAAATTTTCTTATCAGCATCCGAATTCTGCTTGCACCGATGTATCATATTGATGATGTGCTCCAAGCAGTCAGTAGAAAACAAATGTTTATCTACCAAAGCGAACAAGAACTTATGAGCATCATCCTTCGTAAACATCACAGTTAAATGAGTTCAGTCAATTTTCCCAATCTTCATCTTGTTCACATCACCGGGCTTTTGAGTAGGCTTAAACATCGGCTTCTTATTCATTACTCTTGCTATCTCCTGATCCATTGTTGCAACTTCATGAATATAGGATCCCAACATTCTTTTTAAATGTTCTATAATCGGTTCATACTCCTTGGAATTATTGAGCAGAATGTTGACTAGCAAAATCGAATCGTGTGGATTGAGATTGGGAAGGTTAGCCAGTGATATCAGCAAAACAGCGTTTGCAGTCCCTCGTGTAACCTTGAAATGGACGTTCACAAACTTGCCAGCTGGAGTCGGCTTCAATACCTTGACAGTTACAATCTTTTGTGCACTCCATGTCAGATATTGAGGTTGACCATATTTTAAGTACCATTCGATAAGCTCTCGGTCAACCTTTGGACTTGGAAAGGGAACCTTAACAGTTGAGTCAAAAAAGTTAAAAGTAAATGCCTTCCTTGTAATCGGCATATCAAATTGTGATTCCTTGGAATTGTCACAGTCAAACGAAGCAATCGGTTCTAACCAGTAAATACTCGGTGATTCAATTGCTTGACTGATCAACACATCCTGAGTCCATTCAGGAAATAGAGCCTTCTTACATTGTAAGATATCTTCGGTTTCTTTATTTTGTAGCTCTGTTTCCTCAGCCTCCTTTGTGATCTTCAAATTTTCATCTAACTCTTTATCCCTTTTCTTTCTTTTCAGGGCATCGACAATAGTCTCATCTGTGTCATCACTATCGCTGTCATGTACAATCTGTTTCAGCTTTTCTGTTAGGCCAGAACATGAAGCTACATTATCCTTCAGTTCTTTTGTGATAACTTCTTTCTGAGATCCCTCTCCCCTTGTTTTGGAGTAATAAAAGGCTCCGAAACACCTTTCATTTCATGAAGAATAGCAAGGGCGGGAAGCAGTTTGCTTGTGGGATGATTGCGGATGGTGAGAGTTAGAATCCGATCATGAGCACCAAGTATATTGGTCAACATGTCCTTAACATCATTGACACAACTATGAAAGACAAATCTTTCGGTCTTCAACAACGAAATTTCCTTCTCTGCCTGAGCAAGTTGGACTTGCTGAACTGCAATCGTAGAGGCTTGTCGTGCAATTTCTTCTTTTAGAGCACCCCCTTTGGCAACGTCTACATGCAGGGAATCCAGTTTGGAGGAAACCAAACTAATGAGAGAGGCATTATCAGCTTTCATTGAGGAAGGAACGTCTTCAAACTTCGTTTGTTCTTCCTTTAAGGATTGGGAAAGAGAGTCAACCGATTCACGAATTGTAGCAACATTCATATCCGCATGCCTTTTCAAAGAATCTAAAAAGGTGTGTGTGGTGCGAATAACTTCAGTAACATCAGCAGAAGCTTTCTTGCAAACTAAAGTCGATTCTTTGACAGCATCGGTTGATTTATCCATAGCTTTTGTATATTGCTCTATAGCTGTCTCCATAAAGGCTTTAAGAACAACCCCTCCATAGGCTTTAGTATCAGCAAGCAATGTATCCAAGTTTTCATAAATACTATCTAAGTGTTGGCGGTGAATATGAGCTTCAGTATCTTCATTAGATTGTAACTGATAGGGACTAAAGTATGTGGAGTCATACTCATCATTGTCGCCTCCTAGAGTAGCACATGAATCAGTTGATTGGGTTGGCGTGAGAGGTATAGTGATGACAGGTTTTTCGGATACAGTAGGTGCCCCCGCATGAGATACGTTGACCGTTGTTGTTTGTTCAGGGATTGTAGTGGTTGTGACTGGGGTAATGATGGGAGTAGAGAAAGGTGTTGTGGAAATAGAAACAAAAGAAACTGGCGGAGGTGGTAGAGAAGTTTCTGTTATAGAAGTGGGAACAACCGAAACTGGAACTTTTGGTGTCGGTGTTGGAGGTGGGTGTTTCGGAATTGTTTGTTTTGGGGTTGTTTGTTTTGGGGAAGGGTTTGGAGTAGGAATTTCAACATCTTATGGTTTAGGAGGTGATTGTTTTGGCGATGGAGGTGGAGTTGGAATCTTGACTTCTTGAGTTGGGGTAGGAGATCGAGGTGGAGTATTACCTCTTGGAGACATATGTGGAGATTCGGCTTCATCATCATCTTCATTGTCAGAATGTGGAGGAGTTGGACCCTTAGGTTTTCGTGCCATTCGTTTAATCTTCTTTGGCTTAGAAGAACTCTCTTTCTCTGAATTTCGCTTCCTGCTTTTGGAAGACTTAGAAGTTTTATGCTCGGTTATCTCCTTCTTTGTAATCACCCGTTTGCCGCAGTTACTCGGCTTGTCAAGAGCTTCTAAAGCAGCTTGTTGTTCGGTAGTGAGAACTCTCTGCTTTGTGGGATGAAGCTTGTTGTAGTCGGCCATCACCTTACGGTGCGGTGTAACACTGCGGTACATGGTCTCCGAAATGGAACCATAGTGATGAAACTTGGTTGGGTCGGAGATGATGATCTTCTTCGTATGGAAGGTTGCAATTGACGCAGTTAGAGTATCCTTCATCACAGGAACTTCCAGAGTATCAATGGCCCGTCAAGTAATAATGGTCCAAAACCTTCCACAGGAGATTTCAGATTGACGAGTGGAAGTGTTCAGGCTCTGTACAACCTGAGACCATATGATTGACCCATAGTCCAGGTTTATACCAGTATACAGACCATAGAGAATAGTCAGGAACCCCATGCTAGTGCCATCTGATCCAACACTACATTCTGCCAAGCCTTTGATCAGTAAAGTGAGAAGACCATTCCACTGAGATGGTAGACAAGACTTCTTGACTTTGGCAATGGTTGTCAAGACATCAGTATAACCCATTTCATACATCATGGAGAAGATTTGTGCTGTGGTGATAAATTCAGGAGAAACCACCGAAGAATCGACTGCGAGATGAAGTAAAGAACAAAACCTCCCTTTGGAAATTGAGGCCTTCTTGTTGTGAATTTGGAAATATATTCGTTCCTTGTTCTTGTTATATGATGCAGATGAGTAAACTTGAGATTACAATGACATCAGAACCGCCTCGATGTACCATCGGAACATGAATTGCCCTTGATTCACTAGATGACAAAGATACTCAAACATATCATCAATAGAATGAGGAAAATTAAAAAAAATCGTGCATTAGAGTGACAAAAGATAAAGTAATAAAGAAAATGTGTATGGGTTGTGAGTGATGTCTGACAATTAGACAAAAAAAACAGAGGATTTCGGGCAAGAATCACTTCCTTCGAAGTCAAGAGAGACTCAAAGTGCTTGTGTGGATTCCCGAGAATACGATCAAGTGTTTGTTAATAAATATTGAAAGGCTTCTTTTCATGACATAGGGTTATGGTGGCTTATCTTCAACCGAACATCAATACTTAAAATAAGACCGAGTGTCGGAGGAAGTACTTGTGAGACCGATGTGGTCTGTTGAACAAGTAGGCAGGTGTTAGTTTGTGATGACAAAAGAGTGTATAGAAATCCCAGAAAAAGAAATTGGATCTTTATCGGAAGAATAGTCTTAGCAATAGACAAATTTATAAAAGACCTCGCAAATAAAAGAGATTTCATTTGGTACCAAGTAAGTTCTTGAATATAGAAATTCACCGTTAATTCATTATGGGTGTTGAATTTTGGGTTTCACTCAGCACGTGGTATACATATCTAAGATCATAAACACAGATGTTGTGCAACCATAAACCTCAATAGTAAGAACCGAGAGTCTCAAGGGTTACAATTGTGAACCGATAGTAGATAGAGAATGGTTTGAGGATGGTGAAAGAAATGAAGGTACCTTCTGCTATATAGGAGGACAAAGCAGTGGAACTCTTAACTCATATGAGAAGAGTAAGGTAGCTCTAGACCGAGTAAATAAGAATTGCCTGTTTGGGAAGAAACAATAGGATTCGATCGAACCATTAAGGCCTTGCTCTAGGTCGTAGAGGCTTGAGTCAACATGCAGCAGCATGCTTCTAGGGACCCTTAACTAGTTCATAAAGTACACATTATACCTGTACCAGCTCCATTTTCTGTTCTACGTGTATCCTTGGGATTGAAATGAGGCAAGAACAAACAAATATACCACACACAAAAAAAATAAAAACAGAAAAAGAAAATATTTTTGAATTTTTCAAGTTTTCTGAAAAAGAATAAAAACAGAAAAAAAAATATTTTTGAATTTTTGAAGTTTTCTGAAAAATAATAAAAACAGAAAAAAAAATTGAATTTTTGAAGTTTTCTGAAGAAGAATAAAAATAGAAAAAGAAAAAGGTTTAAATAAGCATTAAACAATTTAAAGACAAGAAAAGAAACAGAAACAAAATACAACTGAAACCTTATCTTAGTGGAATGAAGCGAAATAGACCGAGCGATCGGTGCATTTCGGTTCCCAAAAAAAATTTGAGGAGCCGAAATAGACCGAGCGATTGGTGCATTTCGGTTCCAAAAATTTTTTGAGGAGCCCAAATAGACCGAGCGGTCACTCCATTTCGCTTGTCTAAGTTTTAGTGATAAGATTGAGGATTCGGTACCGAGTCTGCTTCCATCATACCCAAGCCTTGTAAGATTATGTTAAAGAGTGCTTCAGTTAATGCCTTAGTGAATATATCGGCCAATTGATCAGTAGATCGGACAAAGTGTACTTCTATGTTCCCATCTTCAACATGATCTTTAATGAAGTGGTATCTAACTGCAATATGCTTAGTCTTTGAATGTTGCACCGGATTGTGACAAATCCTTATCGCACTTTCTGAGTCACAATAAAGAGGTATCTTCTTCATGCTTAGCCCATAGTCTCTCAGTTGACTTTGAATCCAGATTACTTGAGAAGTGCAATAGGTTGCAACAATATACTCAGCTTCGGCTGTGGATAATGACACGCAAGTTTGCTTCTTGGACTGCCAGCTAACAAGTTTTCCATCAAGAAATTGGCATCCACCTGTGGTGCTCTTTCTGTCCAGTCCACATCCTCCTAGATCAGCATCAGAATAAGATTGACTGAAGAATCCAGATCTTGTAGGGTACCAGAGACCGAGTGAAGGGGTTCGCTTTAGGTAACGGAATATGTTCTTCACGGCAACCATGTGATGTTCTCTTGGATTAGCTTGAAACCTGGCACAATAACACAGAAAACATAATGTCTGGTCTACTAGCCGTTAAATACATAAGTGAACCTATCATTTAACGATATTTTGTTATGTCAATAGCAGGTTTTTCCAGAGATGGTGTTAGTTTAGTTCCAAATGCCATTGGAACCTTTACTTTTGAGTCGCCCGTCATTCCGAATTTTGTCAGCAAGGTCTTAGTATAAGCCTCCTGGTTGATGAATATATGTTCTGTTCCCTGTCTAATGTTTAAACCAAGAAAGAAATTAATTGGACCCATTGCGCTCAATTCAAATTTAGTCTCCATCAACTTTCTGAATTCAGCTGTTAAGCTAGGATTCGTAGAGCCGAAGATGATATCATCAACATAAATTTGAACAATCATTAGATGTTCGCCTTCTTTCTTTCGAAAGAAGGTAGAGTCAACCGAACCTTGCTTAAATTTTGACATTTTTAGAAAACGAGTTAAGGTTTCATACCAGGCTCTTAGTGTTTGCTTTAATCCATACACTGCTTTATCTAGCACATAGCAATGATCGAGAATTCCTCGTTTACAAACCCAGGTGGTTGTTCAACATAGACTGTTTCTTCTAATTCTCCATTCAAGAAGGCACATTTGACATCCATTTGGAAAACATCGAAGATTTTATGAGTTGCATATGCCAAGAAGATCCTTACTGATTCCAACCTAGGTACCGGAGCGAAGGTTTCTTCATAATCTATCCCTTCTTCTTGACAATATCCTTTTACCATCAACTGAGCCTTGTTGCGAATGACATTTCCTTCTTTATCTAACTTATTTCTGAAAACCCACTTCAATCCAACAACAGACGCATCCTTTGGTGTAGGAATCAACCTCCAAACTCGGTTTTGTTCAAATTCATGAAGCTCGTCTTGCATTGCCTGGACCCAATCTGAATGATCAAGTGCGGCAGTTACAATTTTTGGTTTGATCTTTGAAACAAATGAATTAAACATACATAATTCAACTTTAAAGAATAACGCAGTTTGTTTCGCCTTTATTTGAGACCGTGTGAGAACATTTTCAGATGTTTCACAAATTATTTGTTCATTGGGATGGTCTCTGGTCCATGTCACTAATGGAGGATAATTCGGGTCATATACTGGATCCAATTCAGCATTCACTTCTACTTCAACTTCAGATATGTCACCTTCGCCTTCATCAGTTGTTCTGTCGGCCTCTTTCTCCCCCTCGACTGATGAAGTATAACCTATGTCCTCACTTAAGGTTGCAATCCCTGTGGGAGTAGAGTTCTCCCCCTCGTTTGTACTACCAATAGGTGAATTTTGAGCCGAACTTTCCTTTTTTTCCGAGCCTTTATGAGATGGAGACGAAACTGAATCCTCCCCCTCGAAAGATGCTTTGTTTGTTTCTATGGTTGTTGAACTTTCCCCGTGTAATGGTGGATTGCTCTTAGCAGTTGGAGGTTCATTTTCCATCTCTTTAGCAGCTTCATCTATGATTTTCTAAAGATTTTCAACTTTGTTATCTGTGGCTTTCGCTTATGAGGTTGCTACCTTTTGTGGTTCATCAAACAGGCGCATGTATTCTTCAAACAAGTTGGCTATAGGAACCGAGACTTGTCCTGATTTTGGAAAAATGACTCCCAAATCACTTTCTTTTCTTTGGAATTTCTTCATATAGCTGTCGTCGAAGGTGACATAATAAGTTTCTTCAATTCATTTTGAGCGTTTATTCATTACTCTGTACGATTTCGACGTTAGTGAGTAACCCAGAAAGATTCCTTCATCGACTTTGACATCAAACTTATTTCGGTTCTCTTTCGAGTTGAAAATGAAACACCTTGAACCGAAAATGTGGAAGAACTTGGCATTCGGCTTTCTGTTGTTCAGAATCTCATATGAAGTAATTGAGAATCTCTTGTTCAATAGGGACCGATTTTGAGTATAGCACGCAATTGCAACAAGATCATCCCAGAAGTATAATGGAAGTGAAGCAAAACTTAGCATGGTTCTGGCTGCTTCAGACAAAGAACGGTTCCGTCTTTCAACAATACCATTCTGTTGTGGTGTATAAGGTGCTGAAAAGTTATGAGTTATTCCCTTATCAGCCAGAAAACTGTCAAAATCATTATTCTTGAATTCCAGACCATTGTCGCTTCTGATATTCCTTACTGTTTTCCTCAGTTGTACTTCTATTTGCTTAATCAATGTTTTCAGCTTGGGAGTTACATCGGATTTCTGTTTAAGAAAGAAAACCCAGGTGAAGCGCGAAAAGTCATCTACAATTACAAGAATATACTTACTTCCACCAAAGCTTTCAATAGCCGAAGGTCCATATAAGTCGATGTGCAAGAGTTCAAGAGCTTCAGCTATCTTTGTGTTGATTCGTGTAGGGTGGCTCTTTCTGCTTTGTTTTCCCATTTCACATGTTGCACACAGATGGTCCTTGTCAAATTTGAGAAGAGGAAGTCCACGAACATGATCACCAAGCACCAACTTACTAATGTCTTTAAAGTTCAGGTGCGATAGTCGTCTATGCCACAACCAGCTATCATTTGTATTTGCCTTTGTTAGCAAGCATATTGTCGGTTTTCCTCGTATGGGATTGAGATTTAATGGATACATCTCTCCCTTACGTTCAGATTTCAACATAACCTTCTTGGTTTGTTTCTCGATTATCTCTGAGCCCTCATCATCGAATGATCCTTTTAAACCTGAGCCCACAACTAATTGTGACACACTAATGAGGTTGTGTTGCAAACCTTCTACGTAAGCCACTTTTCGAATCGTGTAGTCACCATATGTTATCATGCCATATCCCTTGATTGTTCCAAAAGAGTTATTCCCATATTTCACACAGCCACCGTTTTTCAGCGCACGGAATTCTCTTAGTTCTTCCTTCCTTCCTGTGATGTGACGTGAGCAGCCACTGTCTATGTACCATTCTTTGTCGAACTGCTCGTCACTCATTACCTGTAAATTTAAACAGATTTAGGAACCCAAAGTTGCTTGGGTCCTTGTGAGTTTTTCACATAAAAAGGAATTGCAGTAGAAATATCAACCAAGTATGTTCTTTTTATTAATGTGGTTTGATCTTTTCTTTTAATTGTATATACCTTAATTTTTGTTTTATCTTGTTTAAATTTGAATTCGTTGGTTAGTTTTTTTGATGGCCTTTGACTCCTAGGACTAGTTGATGATTGCTTATTATTGTTCCTGGTATCAGCAATTAGCTTTACGTTTCCTTTGAAAGTTGCTTTGCTTTGAGGTTTGTTGTAGCCGAAACTAGATTGAGGACCGAAACTGGGTTTAAAACTGTTAGGGGGACCAAAACTCGACTTAGGACTGAAACTAGATTGAGGACCAAAAGTGGATTTTCGGTTCTTAGACTTGGAATAGTAAGAACTTGGGCTGAATTCGTCTTTTACTTTTTCTTTTCCTTTGTCCTCTGAGATCTTCTTTAGAGGAACATAGTTGGAATTTTCTGAATTCCAGTAACTCTTTCGCTCATTCAAGTTCTTAGCATATCTTTGATTTCTTAAGCGTTTTTGCTCAGCCAGTTCCTTCTGTGATTTTTGCATATTGAAGCTTGCCTTTTGCTTCTCTCTTTGGGTTTCGGTTGTTTTGACTGGAGCTTTCGGTTCTTCTCTCTTTTCTATAGGAATGTCCTTGGTTCCACTCATGCTTGGTTTGTCAGAGCCCGAGGGTTTATTTAAGGGTTCAGCTACGTATCTTCCTTTAACTCTCCAGGAGGTTTGCTCAGATAAGCCTACAGTTTCGTCTGCATTATCTATGGGAGCAGACTAGAAGAAATCTACGCATCCTTCTGCATTATCTTTTTCTACCAAGACTCTTAGTTCTGCGGTTTGTCTAGGAGTAACTCCTTCAGTTGCATATACTTGATATGGCACGGTTTGAACCTTTTGATAAACCACAACTTTTTCTTTGAGCTTCTTTTCCTTATCCTTTGCTAGACGAGCAAATTCAACCGAATCTTCTGAGATTAATGGTTTCTCATTCTCAGTTTCGCTCTTCGTAAACTTAGAGCAATCAAATACGTATTCTACAGATATCTCACTCATCTCATCAATTTCAGATCCGTTATCTAAGTCTATTTTACTTTTAGAAGTTAGTTTGGCATTGGATTGATCAAATGAGTGAATAGTATCCGATTTGATTTTCAATTTATCATTTTCATCTAAATTTTTTTTTAACATGCATTTGTGTTCTTTTGAATCTATGAAGGTTTCTATTTTGTCCAGACCAATTTTGTATGACATGGACGTCTCTTCTGATGATACTATTGATTCGCATTCTACTATTACTTCATCTTCCTTGAATTCAAGAAATGGCAAGATCATCTTATGAATTTTCTTTCCTATCTCACAGCTTAAATGCAATTGAGCTATATTAGTGTATAAACGCTTAGCAATTAAACAAAAAACATTTCTCTGTTTCAAAATTTTCAAATTGTATTTTTGTAAATAAAAACTTTCGTCCCTAGCTTTAACTAATTCCGCCTCCTTCAACTCGATCCACATCCTTGTCTCCTCACTCTTTGAAGACACCCTGCTGAGTTGGTGAGTTAGATTAGAATTCGCTAAGCGAGTATGCATGAGACTACCACTTAAGTTAGAGAATTTAAATTTTAATTCATTTAATTCTTCTTCATAATTAGTTAATGGAATTTTAAGTGAATCGAGGATGGATTGTACCTTTTTGATCAACCGATCGCAGTCGTTGATCTGCTCACTGACGGGCTTTGCCACGAAGCATTTGTCTTCATTCAGGTTCGGTTCTTCATCTGCACGTTCGGTTGATGATCCAGTGGTGACCATTAAGCACTTCCCGGCTGAACTTTCTTCCTTTGCTACATAAGCCCTTCCATGAGTGGGCTTTCTTACTTCCTCATCCTCAGAGTCGGTTGACCATACTTCCACGCCACCGAATTCATCTTCATCAGCTTTTTCCTGCACAATTAAAGCATTCATCGTACCTTTTGCACCGTTAGTTGTCTTCTTGTTCTTGATCTCTTCCAGCTTGCGCATGTAATATGCCTCATCATCTTCCCTGTCTCTCTTCTCAGCCAATTTTCTTAACATACAATCCTTGGCAAAGTGGTTCTTGCCATGGCAGTAGTGATGGGTTTTGGTCCTAAGAACATCCTATGTTCTCATACAAACCCTAATGCTTGGATCTAGGTTTCTCTATTGTACATGCTTTGAATCCAAGACTATAAACCCTAATTCTAGCATATGGAAATCAATATTAACATATAATTAGGTTTATGATATTACCTTGATTGTTATGTAGCAATAACAATCCCAAATCTCCTTGAATTGACTTTGGAAGGCTTAGAGTCACAAGTGTCACTCCTCTAATGGCTTACAAACACCATAAGCAAGAGGATGAAGAGGAGAGAGGTTAGAGGCTGCCAAAACTCGTGTGAAACCCTAGCAAGAAGCTTAGCCACGTTTTTGAGCCTTAAGGGTTCTATATATGGTGAGGCTATTAGGGTTATCTAACAAGGAAACCCTAATTTGGTTGCTTAAGCCCTAAGCAACCCATAGACTCCTTTAATCAAGCCCTTGGACAATTTCCTTATGGGCTTCCCATAAGAATTGCAATTATCTTATAATTACAATTCATGGCAATCCATGGCCCAAATTGCAATTATCTTATAATTACAATTCCAGTCTCTTAAGTTTAATTAATCTCTTTTAGCCACAAAACTAATTACTAATTAATTCTTGACTAATATTAATTAAACAATATGATTTCTCCTTTAATATATTATTCCCATAATATATTAATAAATCATATTTAATCCTTTCTCTCCATAATTCATCCTATCAAGTTGCTTTGGTGAAGGCAACCCAAAAGGACCATGCACCATCGGGTCAAGTACATACCAAAATAGTTATGGACTTAGACACTAATCCAAAAGTCTCCCACTTGGATAAGTCTAACAACTATTCTGCATACGACTTCAGATCCTGATCTGCAATCGTAGCTTTCCAAAGCCGCTGTTAACTCTGATCATATCAGATACGTGTGTCCTTAGATAAGGGATCATATATTCCTCCATTCTAGATATCATATGAGACATGATTTCAAATCATTCTCTTTGTACTATATCTCGATTCCCGATTTATGACGACTGACTAATTGAACAAATCAAATTAGCCCTAGCCCGGCCGAGCATTTATGTTTGTCATCACTAAATCATCGAGGGGCCCAAAGATATCGCTTTTATCCTACCTTAGATAAAAGGAATGGATAAACTTTGATACAATGCTTGCTTGCACTCACTCACCGAATTACACACAACAATATGTTTTATAACACCAAGTTACTAGTGCATTTACATATTATCAATGTGCAACCGATTTGTAAGATACAACTCACACATCTCAGTTTTAAGAATATAAGATGTTATCATCTCACCAATCACTCGTGACACAATCCATGGAGTGATCCAAGTGAGTGTGGGTTTAATCCAATGCTCAAATCATATTCATAAGCACTCATGAATGTTGCAGCAAACATTTGCTTATGTCTAATACCTTATAGACAATCCACACACAAATTCACGATAGTCTTCATTCATATCTACTTCTAACATATGAATGACTATGGCCCGTTCGAATAATTCGATTATTCTTAATAAATTCAATTATTCTGGAAGTCAAAACATGCAAATGTGAAACACAAGAATAATACTAATCCCATATGGCCTCAAACCTTTGAGTATAAATAAAACTCCTTTTATTTATCACCATATCGATTACTCATTATTTTTCGTTTCGGGTAATCAACTTCTTACTTGAATTATTACACTTGTCCCATGCTCTTAGCATGCACACAATGTTTACCTATGGTTCTTACTTTGTGAAATAGACCAAATTGAGCACATTTCCAATCATTCTCATTTCACAATTCCAAATCCTTTTCCATAAGTGAAAGAATATCAAATTCTCGCTACTTATAGAACATGCTAGATTCTAACATTTTATGCAATTGTCCTTTCGTAATGTCACTGCACTAAAGTCACAAAGACTATTGCCAATGATATTACAAAGTCCTCTATCAGAGATTGTTACAAGACAATTGCATAGATGTGATGTCTCTCACTCAAAGTACTATCTTTGAACATCCTTTTGCATAGAAGTTTCTAATCTAGTCATAGATTTCTCAATATTCAATTCCCAATATGGACACACTTCCATATATTCCATATGACAACTCATTCTTAATAGAATCTTTTCTATTCATGATGAAGTTGTATGGGACACGACGCACAATGTTTTATTTGCTATGTTCTCAAAATTCGAATTGTGAAGAGGAATGCCGTAATCATAATTGAAATTTTAAGAACACACTAAGTACCATTGACTAAATTTAATAACATTTCTCAACCTAATCCTTTAGAATTGAAATGAAGCATAATATTCTCTCCCTTAATTATAGCAAAACAACTTTACAACCCTTACGACTTTGCAAGGTATAACTCTTGTTTTCTATAATTAATATTGCCAACTTGCAATACGTGCCTTAATAATCATACAATCATAACATTTATGCTCCCACTATCATGATGATTATTATGAACATAACACTTATGCTCCCACTAGCTTCGACAAGTATTCATAAACATCTTAACTTTCAGAAAAACAATACCTATTGAATTTCTTAAGTCCATGTTTCTAATACTTAATGCTTTAATAACCTTTTATCAAGGCTTTTTGAACTTATACACCTTTGCCTTAGATAGTTTATATGTGTGTGTAAACAATTGCCAAACCTCACAATTCAAATCATGGAAAGGGATACCGTAACCATAATTGAATTCAAGAATGCAATTTTACAATCACTATCTTCCTAAAATCTTTCTTAGTGAAAGCATTTCCTCACAATCATTTTCATGAAGGAGGAAATCTTATGACACTTAGATTTAAACGGTGTATTTGTTCCTATCCATGTGAATTTGTCAAAACCAAAGTTTACGACAAATTCAAACTCATATGGATCAAACTTTCTTAATCTCGATTTCTTGCCTTATGGTAGCACAGCTGCCCACCATGTCTTCCAAGTAGTTAAGCAGCTCACCTTTTCTTATCAATGTACTTTTCATTGATCAAGGTCTTTGCCTTTTATGCATTCAAATGAGAACTCGTAGGACTCACATGCATAATTAACTCGACTGGATTGGCACAGAAACAAAATAATGTCAGCACGATAGATTGTAAACCTCAACTCGTGTGCTAGTGATGATCGATAAGGTTTATTTGATTTTTTCTTGAAACCTTTCAAGACCATTAAGACTCCCACTGACTCCTTGACATATAAGATTCTCTTGTCAATAACCATTTCTTGACAAACAAATATTCAAGAGTTAGTGTAGCTTTTATCAAAACTCTTCATAAATTGGTCCTAGTTGGTCTTTGTCTTATCCAAGACATCCCAACTTTCCACATTTGATGAATGTTATAAACCTTCTTAATACTTTTCACTCATTGTCACAATCTTAACTTTAAGACTTGTTTTCGGAACGAAGTATGATTGACTTCTTGATTTAACCATTTCTTGAATTCCTGATTCCTCTTCTTAGACATACAATTGTACTAAGACTCACTTAGAGGATCAATTGAGATATGGTTCTTAATCATTAATACCTATCATAAAGCATAAAAGGTACTCTCCCATCTTCTTAGAATGGAGAAACTTTTATCTTTCTGCCTACTTGATTCTTCTTATTCGTTCTGCTATTGATCTAAACCCTTTAATCAATTCAGAATTACACTTAATCTTGTAAGTATAATCATATTTACTAAACCTCTAGTAAATCATGACAAATAACATTGTTACTCTTATGGTGGACTTGATCAACACGCAACATTGTGTGCTCGATCTCTTAGCCCTTCACTTGACACTTTGTCAATGAATTTGTCTAATTTCCAAATATGAAATTTCTCATTCATCGTGCAACCAAGTTGCGTGATTCCAAATTTTTGTCCAATTGAAACTTTGGGCAATGAGAAACTCTCCTTATTTGGTAAATTCTCAACTTTCCATAAATAACATAATAAGAACCAAATCCATTATTGTTAATAATAGAAACATTTTAACATCAATTTTTCATACACGCCATTGAAAGGATAAATAAATAAAATTTAAAAATCAAAATTTATTTTATTGCGGAAAAATTTGTCCTTACAACGCAATTCATTGAAAAACTTATGCTAATACATCTTTCTTAGCAATCTAACTCTAACTCTAGGTAGTAGCTTAAGAATCGAATTTTCGAGAAATACGATCGAAATCCATTCCTTCATGGTTAGATTCTGCTCACTTCTTCCTTTAAGCTCCCTTTCTTTTCTTCGATCCTACAAAACATCAATTGTAATCTTATCACATTAATTATGTATTAAGAATCTAGAATAGAAGCTTAAAAGAGTTAGTCAATGGATTTTACCTAAGGCAAAGCCATACGTTTTGACTCTCCCATCTCTTAGATCTCTTAGTTAAATAGGGCAGCTTCGTCTCCAATGCCCTTTCTCTTGGAAATAAAAGCAAATTGACTCTTTTGGAACATGACATGGAACTACTTCAGACATTGCCTTTCTCTTGTGATCAAACTTTTCGATCATAGCACATCTTTCGTTGCCATTGTCTATATCCATAGGGGTCTCGAAGGTAGATTCACCAATCAACTTTGCTTTTCTATTGCGCCAAATCATTGCTGATTCAGCAGCAATAAGCATATAGGTGAGATCTATAAGGCTCACGTCGCGGTTCATCATATAGTACTCTCTTACGAACTCACTATATGAGTTCGGAAGTGACTGAAGAACCCAATCAACAGCCATCTCCTCACAGACAACGGATCCCAACATTCTTAACCTATCAATGTGTGACTTCATCCCTAGTACGTGTGCACACACCGGCTTTCCTTCTTTATGTTTACTTGCCATGATCTTGAACTTTTCAAGCCTTTGAACTTGTGGGTTAGGGAGAATAATTTGAGGAGGAGGAGGAAGTGAAGTATGATCTCTTGTTCCTCGATCGAATCGTGGAATATCATCTTCATGTGGAATGCTTGTTCCACGGGATTTGGGAAAACCATAGTTGTCGAACTTTGACATCTACAATACGGGAGAAAACGAATTCAAGTTAGTTGATTGATTGAGTCCTTACTAAATCACCCAAATGAGATACTAAGGCTAGGACCCAACACAATATTCTACAACTCGTGAGAGGGATGCTGTAACCCTAATTGCAGAATATTTGAAGGTAAGTGAATGATGATTCACTAATTTCCACCACGAAAAACGAAAAAGAATTTAAGTTTTAAATCTATGAAAACTCCTAGATCCTTTGAGATTCATTGAACTTTCAATGGCATGTTTAAATCTCGATATGCCCCTCTTGTTTGTGACTGGGATGCTGAGGATCACAAAGCGGGTGTGAATAACCATGCAAACTTACATGGTGCCCTCACATGTTACAGTCACCTATTCAATGTGTCGGTAAACCACACACGCTCCACCGAACTATGACAAACTTTGAGTCACCCTTTGCGGTGGGTAAGAGTGGATACCCATTCAATCGCCATTTTAGAGGCAATTTCCTTAAACACCCCTCATAGACCAGCTTCTTGAATGAGGCCTACTAACGGTAAGACTGACTTTTACTCATACATATATATAATGTTAGACTTTTAATGTTATATATAGTATAGGGTGTATTTTATACTTTTAAAATATTAGGTGGTCAAATTTAACAATTATACCTTTAATTCAATTAAATTGTAAACCAAAACTTTTATGGATTTATTAAACCTCTTTTAATTATACACCTTAATTAATTAATAAAACCATAACGGTGTGATTTGAACTTTTTCAAAACAATACTAGGGTTTTAGAATTTAACATTCCTAATTAAACTTTTAATCAACTTTTAAATTCCAAAACTTGAGGGAAAGTTTTGAAACATTTCAAACATTAGAGTTTAGAATTTAAATACACATCAAAATTAAACTATTAATCAAAATTTTAAATTCCAAAACTTGAGGGCAAGTTTTGAAACCTTTTTCAAAACATAAGGGTTTCAACTATTTAAATTTCAAAACTTTTGGGTTCAAATTTAAACTATAAAACCTAAAGGGAAAAATATGAAACTTTTCATAACACCAAGGATCAAATAAAAAAAATTTTAAATTAACATTTAATCACATAATTATCCATATTTGATTTGTTTAATGATTTCTTGCAAAACAATTTATCAATTTAGTCAAAATAATTAATCAATTATCTTATAAGGAATCAATTATCTTATTAATTGATAAATATCTTCAATTAGATCAAAATTATAGTCAAATATATCATATAATCGGATTAATATTGATCTAACATGATAAGGTAACTATCCCAATGCAAAAACAACAAGAAATCCCGAGATAACCTCCATCTGACGAGTTGACCCGTCGAGTCAAGCCTGGACTCGGCGAGTTCAGCTATGGACTCGGCGAGTCCAGCCTCCAGAAACCCACAAAACGAATTTTTTGAACATGTAATGCATCAATACAATTGAAACCAGTCTAGGCTCTGATACCACTGATGGGTTTTGGTCCTAAGAACATCCAATGTGCTCATACAAACCCTAATGCTTGGATCTAGGTTTCTCTATTGTACATGCTTTGAATCCAAGACTATAAACCCTAATTCTAGCATATGGAAATCAATATTAACATATAATTAGGTTTATGATATTACCTTGATTGTTATGTAGCAATAACAATCCCAAATCTCCTTAAATTGACTTTGGAAGGCTTAGAGTCACAAGTATCACTCCTCCAATGGCTTACAAACACCATAAGCAAGAGGTTGAAGAGGAGAGAGGTTAGAGGCTGCCAAAACTCGTGTGAAACCCTAGAAAGAAGCTTAGCCACGTTTTTGAGCCTTAAGGGTTCTATATATAGTGAGGCTATTAGGGTTATCTAACAAGGAAACCCTAATTTGGTTGCTTAAGCCCTAAGCAACCCATAGACTCCTTTAATCAAGCCCTTGGACGATTTCCTTATGGGCTTCCCATAAGAATTCGTCCACCTCTTGATTTAAGACAATCCATGGCCCAAATTGCAATTATCTTATAATTACAATTCCAGTCCCTTAAGTTTAATTAATCTCTTTTAGCCACAAAACTAATTACTAATTAATTCTTGACTAATATTAATTAAACAATATGATTTCTCCTTTAATATATTATTCCCATAATATATTAATAAATCATATTTAATCCTTTCTCTCCATAATTCATCCTATCAAGTTGCTTTGGTGAAGGCAACCCAAAAGGACCATGCACCATCGAGTCGGTTGACCATACTTCCACGCCACCGAATTCATCTTCATTAGCTTTTTCCTGCACAATTAAAGCATTCGTCGCACCATTTGCATCGTTAGTTGTCTTCTTGTTCTTGATCTCTTCCAGCTTGCGCATGTAATATGCCTCATCATCTTCCCTGTCTCTCTTCTCAGCCAATTTCTTAACATACAATCCTTGGCAAAGTGGTTCTTGCCATGGCAGTAGTTACAGTCGTATCCCGAGTCTCTTGCAAGTTTGCTCTTACTCTTGTCTTCAGTCTTTTGAGTGGGGATCTTCGCTTCATCCTTCTCCTTCTCAGAACTATAACTTCCTTGCCAGTTTCGGTTCTTATTGACAGGAAATTTTCTTCTAGCAAACTTCTTTGGATTGGTGACCATCATAGCATATTCTTCGCTTGTAAGGTCATATTCAGACATATCTGACTCTTCTTCTTCTTCTGCAACACCCTTTCCTTTTGATATAAGACCCAGTGATCCCATACCAGAGACCACTTTCGCTTCTTTGGTTACTTCACTTTCATGGGACTTAAGGATTCCTACAAGTTTTCCAAGCGAGTAAGATTTGAACTGCTCATGCGCTTTTACGGTAGAGACCACAGCCATCCATTCGGTTCTTAGTTCGTTCATGAAAGTCACCTTTTTCTCAATTAACTTTCTTTCTATTCCATGCTTGACCATTCTGCTAAGGAGATGATTGAACCGATCGAACGTCTGTACGAGTTTCTCCTCTGGTTTCTGTATGGAAATGCCAAATTCTGACAATAACAAGGTTTGAGTTGAGTGTTCCAGATCTTCATCAGTTGAATAGAGTTCTTTCAACCTGTCCCAGGTTTGTTTAGCAGTCGTGCATGAACCAACTAACCGAAAGGTGTCAGATTGCAAGGCGAATCTTATCATTCGCATGGCTTTCACATTACATAGCAACTTGTCTTTCTCATCCTGTGGCATCTTCTGTTCATCTGCTACCAGCTTGTTGTACTCCTATTGAGTCTTGACAGTAGTGTTCGTTCCCGAATGAACAAATGGTCCAAGGGTGATGGCTTCCCAGATGAGATAGCCATGATCTTCAGAACCGATCACATAATCTTCAAAGTGAAGCGCCAATACTTCATAGTCTTGAGTATAGAGTATGGGTATCCTAGTTGTAGATCCGATGTTGTTTGAGATGTTGATGGGATTTGTTTGCGAATCATCGTGAGACATGTTGAGTTTTTAGAATCAGACTGTTAAACTCGAGATTAGGGTTTTATCTAAAACAAAGTTTCCTTCGAAACAAAGAAGACGAGTTGTTATTTATACGATAAAAGCGGAAACCCTAAGGAATTCTGGATACAGAAGGAATGTTTATTGATCACACAAACTCCTGCTCTGATACCAATTGCTAGAACAAAGTTCTATCAGGATCGATTGATTCTAAGTGCGCAAACAAGAAAGTACGTAAAGTGAACAAGAATATGGCTTGAAGACATTGAATGATTAATGCTTCAACACCTCAGAAGAGCTCGATTAAGAACTTCGACTGTAGAGGTGTTTAGGGTTACAAAACTCAATCGTAATTAATAAGACGTGTTAACCATAATGCATACATGCATGCATATATATAGTCTAACCCTAAGAGATAATCACGGATGGACAGGCCCAATCCGGATATATACAAAAAGCCCTAAGACGCAACATAATAAGCCCCAACAAAAATAAAATGAACCTAACACAAAATTAAGGAAATGAACGAAAAACACAACTCGAAAGTCGGGTTGCCTCCCGCTAGCGATACTTTATGGAATCTTTATATGGACTCCTTTATTCTATGTTTTCTTGGGGTTTTCCTTAGTGTAGCTCGACATGGTTCCTGGAAATTGAGCTTGCAACACCTTTGATATTTGACTAGGTTGATTTTCAATGTTAAGAGTCGATGCTTGTTGGTTTCTGAATGCGGTTTTCATGCTAGCACTTATTCTTTCCACTACTTCTTTGAGCTCATTATGTCTCCTCTCTAACGTTGTTGCAAATTTTCCTACGTACTTTCTAGAACTACTTTATTTGTTGGTTGGGGTACGCTTTCTTCAAACAACTCCCTTTTGTAAAATCCACTTCTATCTTGCTTGTGCCTTATTTATTTATCTTTACTTTATTCCTCATGTGGTGTGACATCCCCAATTTCACGGCCAGAAAAGACCAATTTTGTTTATGCTTTGTTTTATAAAATCAGAGTAATCATTTAAAGAAAACGGTTGCGGAATTTGTTCCCAAAACAAGATATGATAATAAGTTATCAACACATTTCTCAAAGAGAATGTATTTTCATTTAATAATAAAACCTCGGGATGTCATGTTCCGATACAGACCAAAAGCATAAACAGTATAAAATAGATCTTACAACATTTATTTATAACTACTGATCTATATTCCAAAATCTCTCGTCAAGTCCACCAACTGATACTCTTGTGTCATTACCTGTAATGCAAAGAAAACTGAGTGGGTCAGGCTTGGATGCCTGGTGACCATATAGGGTTTTCAACCCACAATATTATATCATATATATATATATATATATATATATATATATATATATATATATATATATATTCAATCATCAAACAATCAACCCAATTACCCATCCCCATTACCTCCATTTATCTTAAGGATCTACCCTAAGAATAATCTATCCTTTATTTCTAAGGATTGACCTAAGGTATAGGCACGAAGTCACATCGTTGCCAGGGTTTACTCAATAGGCGCTAACTCCAAAGTCACCAAGGTTTATACAATAGGCGCTAACTCCATAGTCACCAATATTTATACAATAGGCTCTAACTCCATAGTCACCAAGATTCATATGATAGATGCTAACTCCATAGTCACCAAGATTATACGATGGGCGCTAACTCCATAGTCACAAGGATTTATACGATAGGCGATAACTCCATAGTCACCAAGGTTTATACAATAGGCGCTAGCTCCATAGTCACCAAGGTTTCTACAATAGGCGCTAACTCCATAGTCACCAATGTTTACTTAACACTAGGCGCTAACTCCATAGTCACCAAGGTTTATACAATAGGCGCTAACTCCATAGTCACCAACTATCCCATCTACCCATATTCTACCCAACATTTTCGTAGATATAAATATACACTTTTATACATAGTTTAAGGCCTGTATAGCATGTTCATCCAATACACATTCCAAATAATAGATGAGACATATACACATAACACGTATCTCATAGAGAATAACTCCTATCTATGAGTTAGAAGAAAGTAACTACACACTCACACAAAAAAAATATACTTAATACATTCAAACAATACTTGTATTAAAATTGTGTTTGTGAAAGGGACTATACACTCACTTGATCAGAAGATGATCAGACAGCACTACGACTTGCAGAAGTAGTATTCTTCGGTAGATCTGGAAGATCTTCACAAAAACCGGGCTCCTCGCGGGCAGAGCTTCGGCTCAGGAATTGCACTTCTCGGGATCTTCAGGCTTCCGGACTCGCTTCGGGTCTTGAGGTTGATATCGGGGCTTCGGGGTACTTCTTTGCACGTAAATCGATGCAATACAGGTGAGAGATGAGAGAATGAGAAACCAAACTCGGCTGGCCCTTCAAATCTATTTATAGGGCAAAACTGGCCCTTGCCACGTCGTGGCACCTTTTTCCACGTCGTGGGCTTGGTCGTCACTGCATGCGTCATCGCAAGTTGCATATGGGGGACTCCCGGAGGTGTCAGAAGACTGGCCACATCGTGGCACTGCTTGACACGTCGTGGTATCTGAAAGTTTTGGGGTTTCGCGCCCCGAACTTTAGAAATTCATAATTTTCGTATACGAACTCCGTTTTCGACGTTCTTTATATCGACGCGAAGGCGAGATTATGCTCTACAACTCTCGTTTAGACTCCATTGGCTAATTTTGACTTTATTTTTAATATATTATAATTATATTACTTGTATCTTATTTTTAGTAGGTCGGGAAAGGAAAACTTCGTTATAAACTCATAACTCCTTCGTATGACGTCCGTTTTCGTCCGTCTTTCCGTCGTTGCACTACTATCGATGAGATATTCAATTCTCATTTAGATGGTTTTGGATAAATATCGCTCTAACGTAAATTCACTATTTACGTCGCGTTGTGTCGTGCTTGTTGTGTCGCAAAACTTCAACATGTCATAACTTCTTCGTTATAACTCGGATTTCGACGTTCTATATATATTCGGAAACCCCATAACATAAACTACATCTTAGTTAAGAATAATGCTTCTTAATAATTTTTCCTAAAAAAGTCATTTTTGACGCTTATCGTCTGTAAATTGACTAGCCCTGGTCTACGGGCGTTACAATTATCTCCCCCTTAGGATGATTACGTCCCGGAATCATCAACGAAATAGGATTCGTATACTGACTCCATAAGTTATCTCTCCATCCTAAGTAATAACCTTGATGCTCAATCCTGCATCTGCTCTTCGTACTATGTTGGACTTACAATCATAATCGTCGAGTTACAAAATAAATCCTTTTTGAGGATTCCTTCTTCTTCTTAGGATAAGTACATTCCCTTATCTATTGTAACAGACCGATGGGTCGAGTCTCGATGACCTCTCATCGTAGTTGGACTCAATTTGATATGACCATTAGGGTCGGAATAACCATCCTCCTACTAGCCACTACCGAAACAAGGGTAATGACATACATCAATAAAACAGAGTCAATTACTAGTTTCTTGGTAACCTTGAGACTTCCCATGATCCAAGCGTGAGTCCTATGCTTCTAGTAGTATAGATCTCTACTACTATTCACACCTACTCATACTCATCCCAAGTATTGTCTCGCAGTCCCCAAGTCCTAAAATCACCAAACAATTTAACACATATGAATGTGTCCAATTATTCATAAAAAATTTCCTAGACTCTAGTAGGACTTCTTCCATGCGTATCTTCAATCATCAATTCTACTTCAAGTCGGTTGGTGATGGAAATTCCAGACGATGGGCAACTTCAAGAATTACACCAATCGTTCCACCATCCTGCCAATTGAAGGTGTACCTTAGACATACCGTACTCCTCTAAACGTTCCGTTTATTTTACTAGACATATTCTAAAGGCAAGATATCACTCGTATGATATCTTCCGATAGGTATCATTCACTATCATAAGCCTCTCAATTCCTCCATATACTCAATTCTCTACGATTCTTCACCATAACGCTTTGTACATCCAAGAAGACATTCGGTGCACAGGGCGAGAATTTAAGATAAGAAAGCTTTATTTACGATAGATGTAAAAATCTCCTTATCACTCCGAAACGTTTACATGCTAGTTCTAATATCGTATCAAACGCTTAGAATCCTAAACACATAAGGTCTCCAAATCCGGTCGGCAACAGACCATAGATCCGAACAAATAATAGCATATATGGAAAACATATAACATTTAGCACATAAAAGCATTTTAGGCATCATTCCTAAAATATACTAGTGCCCGTGTCTTAAAATATGGTAGACACTCATCTCACAATCACCACTTAGCATTCTAAGTTTAAGTCGAGAAATTCTACAAATTCCTAGTTCGCTTAAACTAATGCTCTGATACCAACCAACTGTGACATCCCCAATTTCACGGCCAGAAAAGACCGATTTGTTTATGCTTTGTTTGATAAAATCAGAGTAATCGTTTAAAGAAAACGGTTGCGGAATTTGTTCCCAAAACAAGATATGACAATAACTTATCAAAACATTTCTCAAAGAGAATGTATTTTCATTTAATAATAAAACCTCGGGATGTCATGTTTCGATACAGAACAAAAGCATAAACAGTATAAAATAGACCTTACATCAATTATTTATAACTATTGATCTCTATTCCAAAATCTGTCGTCAAGTCCACCAACTTATACTCTTGTGTCATTACCTGTAATGCAAAGAAAACTGAGTGGGTCAGGCTTGGGAGCCTGGTGATCATATAGGGTTTTCAACCCACAATATTATATCATATATATATATATATATATATATATATATATATATATATATATATATATTCAATCATCAAACAATCAACCCAATTACCCATCCCCATTACCTCCATTTATCCTAAGGATCTTCCCTAAGAATCATCTATCCTTTATTCCTAAGGATTGACCTAAGAGATAGGCACGAAGTCACATCGTTGCCAGGGTTTACTCAGTAGGCGCTAACTCCATAGTCACCAAGGTTTATACAATAGGCGCTAACTCCATAGTCACCAATATTTATACAATAGGCTCTAACTCCATAGTCAGCAATATTTATACAATAGGCTCTAACTCCATAGTCACCAGGATCCATACGATAGATGCTAACTCCATAGTCACCAAGATTATACGATAGGCGCTAACTCCATTGTCACCAAGATTTATACGATAGGCGCTAACTCCATAGTCACCAAGGTTTATACAATAGGCGCTAACTCTATAGTCAGCAAGGTTTATACAATAGGCGCTAACTCCATAGTCACCAAGGTTTATACAATAGGCGCTAACTCCATAGTCAGCAAGGTTTATACAATAGGCGCTAACTCCATAGTCACCAAGGTTTACTTAACAATATGCGCTAACTCCATAGTCACCAAGGTTTATACAATAGGCGCTAACTCCATAGTCACCAACTATCCCATCTACCCATATTCCACCCAACATTTTCGTAGATATAAATATACACTTTTATACATAGTTTAAAACCTTTATAGTATGTTCATCCAATACACATTCCAAATAATAGATGAGACACATACACATTACACGTATCTCATAGAAAATAACTCCTATCTATGAGTTAGAAGAAAGTAACTACATAGTCACACAAAACATATACTTAATACATTCAAACAATACTTGTATTAAAATAGTGTTTGAGAAAGGGACTATACACTCACTTAATCAGATGATGATCAGACAGCACTACGACTTGCAGAAGTAGTATTCTTCGGTAGATCTTGATGATCTTCACAAAAACCGGGCTCCTCACGGGCAGCGCTTCGGCTCGGGAATTGCACCTCTCGGGATCTTCGGGCTTCGGGACTCGCTTCGGGTCTCGGGGTTGATATCGGGGCTTCGGGGGTACTTCTTTTCACGTAAATCGATGCAATACACGAGAGATGAGAGAATGAGAAACCAAACACGGCTGGCCCTTCAAATCTATTTATAGGGCAAAACTGGCCCTTGCCACGTCGTGGCACCTTTTTCCACGTCGTGGGCTTGGTCGTCACTGCATGCGTCATCGCAAGTTGCATATGGGGGACTCCCAGAGGTGTCAGAAGACTGGCCACATCGTGGCACTGCTTGACACGTCGTGGTATCTGACAGTTTTGGGGTTTCGCGCCCCGAACTTCAGAAATTCATAACTTTCGCATACGAACTCCATTTTCAACGTTCTTTATATCGGCGCGAAGGTGAGATTATGCTCTACAACTCTAGTTTAGACTGCATTGGCTAATTATGAATTTATTTTTAATATAATATAATTATATTACTTATATATTATTTTTAGTAAGCCGGGAAATGAAAACTCCGTTATAAACTCGTAACTCCTTCGTCTGACGTCCGTTTTCGTCCGTCTTTCTGTCGTTGCACTTCTATTGATGAGATCTTCAATTCTCATTTAGATGGTTTTGGATAAATATCTCTCTAACGTAAATTCACTATTTACGTCGCGCTGTGTCGTGTCGGTTCTGTTGCGAAACTTCGACAGGTCATAACTTCTTCGTTATAACTCGGATTTCGACGTGCTATATATATTCGGAAACCTCGTAACATAAACTACATCTTAGTTAAGACTAATCCTTCTAAATAATTTTTTCTAAAAAAGTCATTTTTGATGCTTATCGTCTCTAAATTGACTAGCCCTGATCTACGAGCGTTACATGTGGAATCCATCCTTTTCTTACTCGACATTCATATTTGTCTCCGGCATAACACACTTCTGTTTGTTGAACACTTTTGTACCTTGTAGACAATCTTTCGTTAGGTAGGGTCCATTGTAGTTATCATATCTGATTTGAATTGCATGCATGGATTGTGGAATTTTCTTCATTAGTCTTCTCGTCTACTCTACTTTTGACTTTAGTGCCTTCATTACTTTAGAATTACCAACTATGCTCTTTTTCCTAACCAACTAATCTCTAACTGACAAGCACTGATAGGATTTCTGATTCAACTCTTCTATAACTTCCTTTCCATCTATTGACAGTTTCTTTGGAATCAACCCTCTTATATCTGTAAATTGCATAGTTACAATATTTAGCAAATTATAAAATATTTGCACCTCCTAGTAGTACTTGCCTCTATACTTCTGCGTTTTTATGTTACTTTTATTTATCTTCTCTTTTTATCTTGGACAAAATTAGGGCTTTATTTATTCACATTTTAACCAGTTTATTTGGTGGCTTGATGAGTAAATCGTTGTTGAACTTCGTCAATTTCGTATTTATCTTTAAAATCTTTTAAATCTTCAGAATATTCTCCATGAAAATGTCCAGTTATTTTCCTTACTCATTAATCCAATTATCTTTTAAATCTTTAAAATGGAAACTTGAAATGTGAACAATAGGAGTTACACGTGAGGTTATGGAATGATGAATTCCATAAAGTTATGAAAAAAGTAGAATAGTCTGGAAAGAATGATATATGATTACGTAGTACCAACCTCTATTGTTAGTACTAATGAGGACTTGGGTATGTAGCAAGGGCATAAGATGAGAAATAGAGTAAAGAATCAAGACAAAATTTTTTATTTAGAAAAAGGAAATGGAAAGTGTGTCATGTTATGAGATGATAGGATTGAAGAGAAGGCTTTGGATGAAAAAGACAACAAGCGTTTGATTGAGTATGTCCATGAGGATATTATGGATTGCTAGAATTATGATTGTAATTGTATTGGATAATTCTCGTAAGGAGGATATAGGTGCATCATTTAAGAAATAATTTTAGTCCTATTTTGTTGGATACAACCCCATGTGCATACCAATTGTACATTGCTCATATTTGTATTGATCTAATTATTCCATAATCGTAGCCACCTTCGAGATTCTTCCTTGAATCTCAGTAATTATGTTAACAATATAAAATGTTCTTCATCTATAGAATGGTCTTTAATGACTAGGGATTGAATGTTGATGAATATGTTCGAAAGATATATGAGAAACGTTCATTTAAAAAAGTATGAAGGTGAATTATGGTACTAATGGAAAGATATGAAAATGAGAGCGAAATTTTGGTTTTGATAAGAGCCAAAGTTTAGTATTAATGGTCTTAAAACAAGGCATCATATGATGAAATGTGATAGAATATGTATCAAAAGTGAAACGGTGAAAAGAGATTAGCATTTGAATATGATAACACGAGATGAATAAAGAATAATGTTACAAGAATGAAAACAGTATATAATTGAGATAAATATGCATAATAAAAGGTGAGAAGGTGATTTTGTAATTATGACGATATTTCGAGGACATAATCCTCTTTAGGGGGAGTGATTATAATGAACCTAAAAATATCATGATATGTATTATAAGATATATTTTGTCTAAATACATGTAAGATGAACCCAAGTTGGGAAATGGTAGCGTTTTTGGTATTGTGATATGCATATCCATGTACATATTGCATTATAACATACAATTTATAAGTTTTTAGAAAACAAATAGTAAAAGAAAGATATAGTTCACTATTAGGTAATCTCATGGATATAAAGTTTGCAAGAGTCCGAGTTTGTATAAGGAAGTTATCTGTCGTAGAAATTCAGGGTGAAAGTATGACGTTGTTTAAGTAAACTTGTAAGTTACACGATCGTGTTTTTCATTAACATGACCATTTATGATCGTGTTATGGATTCGAGCTGCATAAAACATGGCATAAATATAACCAAATGAACCCTTTTCTCTAGAACTTGTTTGCACATCATTTGGACAGGTTCTTAGGCTATTTTGAAGGGTTTTCTTGGTGAACTGAAGCTTGAACAAGACTCTAACAGTGTATACAAGAATTAAGTTCCTAATACTCAATAATAAGGTTAGTTTCTTGTACTTAATACTCTTGATGAAAGTTAAGATTTCATAAGCTCATGTGTTTATATGTCTAAATTAGAAAGTGAAATTGATAATAATGTTGTATTGGTGCATGGTGAACATAATTACATGGTTTGCAAGTTGATATTATAGGTTTGTGTGTAATTGATAGTGAATTCTATGAACCCTAGAATTGGTAAATCTTGAGCTATGTGAAATTAAATATATAGCTTGATGAATTGAAACTTATAAATAGCTTGTATGTGAAGATGTATTTTGGAAAAGGGTAATGAACTAATTATGCTTAAATTGGTGTTTTAGTGAATTAATACATAAGAAGAAGTTAGTTAACATTGTTACATGTATGGTATGAAGATGTATATGGATATGAAATATATTGTGAAGTTGGGCTTATAAATTTGTGTAAATGAAGTTGTATGAGATAAAAATTGGGTCTTATTGAGTTAATAAATATCACAAAATTTTCAAAGAGCTTTATTATGTAAGCTATAAATGGGAATGAAAAGCTTATAGGATCATGTAAATGATTAAGTAGATTTTGAATTAGATATTAAGCTCTTAAAGAAATAAGTTGAGATAAAGTAGATTAATTTTGTTGTTTGAATAGGCTTTGGAAAATAGGATTGTCAAGTGCATCAATTAGATATTTGAAGTCAAAATGTAGCTAGTTGTCACTAACTAACAAAGTGAGTTCTACGGAACCTTTATGTAATAAATGCACGGCTTAATATGTTAAGAATCATGCTTTGAACATACTCATTACAACATTTGGAATTGTTTTTGTTTATATGATTGTTTGATTGAGAAAACTATGAGGACATATATTATTCTTTGATGTGTTATTCGATGAGTATGAAATTGTATGGTATGGCATGTATGTGGTTTTGTAAGAAGGGTTGCTTCTTACAAGGAACCTAATTATGGAGGGGTAATTTCTAATAAAGGGGTTGAAAATAAGGGTTACTTCTTGTAAATTGATGAAAGCATACTTTATGGTGCTTGATAGAGAGTGTTATGTTTTAGAAAAATGATGTGTCGTAAAGGGGTGCTTTATGACAGATTATTGCATTAGGAAGGATTACTTTCTGATGAATGGAAATGTGTAGAATATGTGTGTTTTAAGGGACTTGTTAGAGAGGGTTATTTCTAACAAGGTAATAGATCAGAAAGAGATACTTTATGACAAAGTGGTTGACAAGAAGAGTTACTTCTTCTAAATTGATAATTGTATGTTTATGATGATTTTTAGAAAGGGTTACTTTCTAACAAGGTGATGCGTCAGAAATGGGTAGTTTATGATAAATTGTTTTATTGTGAAGGGTCACTTCTTGATGAATAGATATGAGTTTTATTTGATTGCCTTGTGATAGGTTACAACCACAAGTCTATAATGGAACTCGGTTTACAGATCCTTGTAATGGAACGATGGAGGCACCACTAGGATGGTATTTCCATTGGAAAGTAGTGTCAAGGTTCTGAATTTTCCTCTGATGGCTATATTAGAATTAGCTACCCTGTGGTACGTATGTACTCGTAGTAAACCAACTTGCTTAAGGGTCCACAAGGAGATCATTGAGACTCTACTAAGAGGGTACCCCCATCATGAAATAGGAGCTTCTTGTTTTGAGACCTTGTTTGGATGTTATGTTTTCTAATAGAAGTTAGTATTCTGGATTATGGAATATGACTATGTCCATATAGGACAAGATAAGGAATCGCGATATCCAAAGAAGAGATAAGGGAATAAGATTATTTTCAGAAGGGGTAAGAGACGAATATATCTAGGACTTTACATCCCTTTTAAGGTAGAAGTCTATAGGAACCTTACTAAGTGGATTGATTCTTCTCACCAGTAAGGCTTGATATGGTAATAGTTTTGTAAGTAATCCTAAGAATTGATTGGTATGTAACAAAATGATTTAATATAGATTTCTTTTTCATACATGATAAGAGAAGACCTATAATAGGTTATTAGATTATGGTCATTGTTGTTGTAACGCCCCGTTCTTGAAATATCTATTTATAGGTTGCCGAGATCAAGAGTAAGGGTGTTTCGGTCCTTAATGTGGATATAGAGTTTGACGGGAATGGACTTATGATGGAGGGGATGTTGTAAATTAAAGATATTGGCAACAATGGTCCCTATGGGCGAAGTTTAGCAAAGGGGTCCCATACATGCCAAGCATGCATGCATGTGTTTGGCTGGGTACGCCCAGCGTCAGCTGGATGTACGCCCAGCGTAATGGAGGAAACGAACGCGGAGGTCTCTTGACGTACACCCAGCGTACTGGATGTATGCCCAGCGTACGTCTATCATCCAGAAACCCTAAATTTAGGGCCAACCACTATATAAGGAACATAATGGTTCTCACTCTAGCCTCCAAAAACACTCTCTTGTCCTCAGAAACCCTAGATAGCCGTCCCACCTCCATTTTTTGGTGTGTTTGACCTTGGAAAGCTTGTTTTGGCAAAGGAGAGTGTAGAAGGAGAAATAAGGACTTGTCAAAGAAGGAGTTTAGTGGCTGGAGCTTGTGGATCTGGAAAGACGTCATCTTCTGAGGCCCTTTTGAGGTAAAAAGTTTCTGGCTTGGCAATCATTTTGTGTAGATCTATGTGTTGTGAAGTTTTGACATCATTCTTGTCCCAAAAACCGCATCTCGATGCATGATTCGAGTTGGTTGAGATTAGTTGTCCTTTTAGACCTTAGGAGAGGTCTTGAATAAGAACAATGAGGTACCAAGGGCTTTGGTTGTCTCATATGTGATATAGATAGGTCTTAATGATTAAGACATTGGATTAAGAGCTTTATGGACATCCCAAGTAATAAAGTTTGAGACTTTATGAATCCTAGGCATATTTGGTCTATAGATCTGAAGTTTGGGCTTAAGAGCTTAAGCCATTAAGATCTTATGAGAAGTTGTAGTTCAACAAAGTTACACCATACGTAAATGGGAGTACGCCCAGCGTAGTGGGTCTGTGTCCCAATTCCAATCTGCAAGCATCGTTGTACGCCCAACGTACCAAGGAGGGTACCCCCAGCGTACTCCTTCTGATGGGTTTTCATTTTGGGCCTTAAGAGATTGGACTGTTATTGGGCTATTATAGCTTGGGTCGTGACTGGACATTATGGATGGAGTATTTTGGACTCACTAATTATTATTGACCTTGGATCTAGGCCCATTTGGTGAGTTGGGCCCAATTTAGTAAATTGGGCCAATATTGGGTTTCGCTTCGGACTTTTGGTCCTTGGGCCACTAGTGGGCTTGAGAGCTTACCTAGTGTTGAGCCTTTCATATTTTGATTATGGGCCTTAGTCATGGACCAGATTGAGTTAAGGGTAAATTGGTCAATTTACCCTTGGAAGGATATTGTGCTTGGACTAATGATTGTTTTGCTGTTTCGGATAGTTCGGGATTTTCGGTGAGGCGGTGTTTCGGGAATCTCCTTCTTCAGTTCAGAGTTTTGGCAGTTACGAGGTGAGTTATCCTCACTATATCGACAGGGTCTACGGCACCAAGGCCGGCCCTTTATCGGATGGAAATCCAGGTAGTTGTTTGTTATGTTATTTCTTTGTTATGTTTGCATCCTGGTAGTTAGGATGGTATATGTTAGAGGCCTGGTTAGGGTCGGTATTCTGGTTATAGGATGATGCTATGCTAGTGACCGGTTAGGTCGGAATCCTGGTAGGGATGTGCTACGTATGTGATCTTCTAGATTGGTTGATTTGTTGTGAATTGTTATATGATCATATGTTTATTTGCACATGGTTGTTTGATTGGGGTTGGGTTGAGGCGGGTCCTGCTTTTTGCTGTAGGCCAACATACCCAGGGCGGATCGGTTATCCCGAAGGCCCAGAGAGCGGTCCGGATAGGCTGTAGGCCCCAAGAGGTCGGACCAGACGTGCCAAGGCTCGGAGAGTGGACCAGGCCGACTGAAGGCTCGGTGCGGGTGGACCAGTCATACTGTAGATTCAGAGAGTGGACCAGGTGGATTGAAGGCCCGGTGCGGGCGGACCAATCACACTGTAGACTCAAGGTATATGGTTAGACTCGGAGGGTGGACCAGGTGGACTGTAGGCCCAGTGCGGCAGACCAGTCACACAGTAGACCCGAAGTGCATGGTTGTTCTGCGTTCTGTTCTGTGTTATGATATGTTATGAATTGTGTATGGTATTTTGGTTGGTATTTTGGGGGTATCTCACTAAGCTTTCGGGCTTACAGTTGTGGTTTAAATGTTTCAGGTACTCAGGAGACCGTGGCAAGGCAAAGGCATGATCGTACTGCTCCTCATGTTTTATGTGTTTATGATGTCGTTATGGGAAATACTCTGATAATAAATGTGTTGAAAACATTTTTGTAATAATTTCATGAAATTGGGTTGTTTTTGAAAAGTTTAAATTGGTTGGAATTTTTAGAGCGTTACAAGTTGGTATCAAAGCCTTGGTTTGAGTGAATTGGAGGAACATTTGTGTGAGCCTAGTTTCAAACCAAGGAGAGTTTTCAAAAGAGATTTTAAAATGGTTTTCAAAATTGATTAAAGGAGGACGCAGAGGTACGATCAGTCGGAGCCAGTAAGTAATCCCAAAATACAATACAAGTTATTTGTTTATGAGATATGATAGAACAACATGCTAGTACTAGGCTAGGGATCTTCAGGAATTGCATGATAGAGTTGCCTGATTTATGATGCTTGCTAGCCTAGGGTATGAGATTCCCAGTGTTCCTCTATGAGTGAGTGTTGAGTGCTTGTTTTGCATGTTCTTCACTAGGGTGTTGTGGTGATACTTGATATAAATATGTGTAGGTGTGGAAGGTAGTATGGGCCCGTACTACTGAAAGCACAGGACCCATACGCGTATCAAGGAAGTCACAATCCCTAGCGTTGGGTTGAGAGTTGGTTCTCGGGTTAGTGAGAAGCATATGATGTTTTGCGGTAATTTCAGTATGGTGTTTACGAGGCATGTTGGGAGCAGATCCGGGTCGGGATCGGGAGCAGGAGGGGGCGGTCAGGGTGGGTCAGCACCACCTGAGGTTATCGTCAGATGAGAATAGACGAGTTGGATGCTAGGATTCGTGAGATCCTGCAAGATGAGGTTGCTGCTATGTTCTGGGCCGAGTTGCTGGAACTGTTTGGGTCGATCAAAACCGCCATCGTCGAGTATTTTGATGAACGCTATGCAGCTCTTACACAGACGGCTGCCGCGGTGGCTACAGCGGCTGTAGCAGCGGCAGGGGGAGGAGCCGGTAGAGGTTTTCAGTATCGGGACTTCGCTAATACGAAGCCCCCTACTTTCGATGGGGTTCAGGATCCGATTGTTGCTAAGCGATGGTTGTCAGATGTGGAGGGATGTTTCTTCACATGTTCATGCCCTGCTAATCAGAGGGTGAGATGTGCTCTAAACCAATCGAGGCTCGGGGCGAAGGATTGGTGGAGGTTGACTACGGGGTCATATTCGGATGCGCAGATGGTTGCGGTTTCGTGGGATCAGTTCCGGGAGATGTTCAGTACTCGTTATGTTCCACAGGTTGAGAGGGAGAGATTGGCTCAGGAGTTCTTGGAACTGAAGCAGGATTCGGAGTCGGTATCGGAGATCACCAGGATGTTCACTGAGAGGGCGATGTTTTTCCTGGAGTTTGCTTCGGAGCAGGCTCAGATGTCCCGATATCTGAGTATACTCAAGAGGGATATCAGGCAGTTTGTGCCTACGAAGAGGTGCGAGACCTTGTTGGAGTTGCAGGAGGCCGCCCGGCGGCGTGAGTTGGTGATTGAGTTGCAGTTGAGAGAGGGATATCAGGAAGTTTGTGCCTACGAAGAGGTGCGAGACCTTGTTGGAGTTGCAGGAGGCCGCCGAGCGGCGTGAGTTAGTGATTGAGTTGCAGTTGAAAGAGCAGAGACAGGCCCCGGTACAGTCGCAGCCAGCGCCGAAACGGTCAAAGACCGTTGATTCTAGTTTGGGAGATCAGGGCAGCCGCACTTGTGGGAAGTGCGAGAAGGGTCACACCGGAATTTGTAGGTCCGGTGGTGCGTGCCGCAACTGCGGGAGAGAGGGGCATTATGGGAGGGATTGTCGTCAGTCAGCCCCAGTTCAGGATATGAGGATATGGTATCATTGCCATCAGGTTGGTCACATGAGGGCCAACTGTCCGCAGCTTATTGCAGGACCGGTGCAAGTTCCAGCACCGGCCACTTTGAGGATTGCGGGTGGAGGTAAGGGTGGAGCAGAGCCCCCGAGGGCTGAGTGTCGTGCTTTTCAGATTATAGCAAAGAAGGTCAGGGCAGAGCTGGATTCAGCTGCGAGTATGTTTCCTGCTTGATATCTTGTTATCTTATGGTTGTTATGAAGTTTTATATTTGCTAGTCTTGTTCGCATAATTCATGGTATTGCATTCACTCGATTTTTTGGGTTTATTGTATTATTGAGGAATCGGTACTTAGGGGTTGAATTCGGTTAGTAACCAAGGGATTGATGGTCAGAATTTGGTTGTATGGTCTTATTTTCGGGTATAGCAATTGCGATTTGAGAAGTGTTCAGCGAAGAGTTGAACTCCTTTAGAGTTCGAGATGTGTGATGTCGGAAAACAGATTTTGTGGAGGTTGCTCGTTGTGATTCAGTTCAAGAAAAACAGAATTTGTTGAGTAAGAACGTTTTAAGTGATGTCGGTCGGGTCACCAGTGGTTGTTAGCCAGTGCTCTAAGTGGGGATAATTGGAAAATTCTCAGGAGGATCAGCAAGTATTAAGGTTTATTAGCCGTTGAGATTCGATAGTGTCTTAGTCATCCAAGAGTGTGGGCTGGTGTGAGTAAGTGACATACTAATGGGGGCAGGGAGCAGACCATGGGTTCAGGAAAGATAGTGGTTGATGTGAGGTTTGGGTTTAGTCCATGGAAAGGATTCCGGGATCAGAACGAGACTTCGGAACCCCTAGGGGGCTAGAACAGTATGTATGGGAAAGATTCCCCGGAAGGATAGTTGGAGTGATGTATGATAGTTTGAGCAGTCCGAGAAGACTGAAGGCCGGAAGGCGTACCAGTCAGGCCGAAGGCTCGGGGAACGGTCCAGACAAGCTGAAGGCCCGGAGAGCGGTCCAGACATGCTAAAGGTTCTGAGAGTGGTCCAGATAGGCTGAAGGCCTGGTAAGGTGGTCCAGTCATGTTGAAGACTCTGTATGTGTTAGTGGATCAATATAAGGAGAATGAGAGAATATGTCGCCAGGATATGGTAATTGATATGGTCCGACCCCAAGTATTGATCATGTTAGTGGAAGGCAGTGCATTGACCTGAGAGTCCTTGCGGGCTGAATCAGAATAGGTGAAGTTCGAGAATAGCAGTTGCTCTACATGGATAGCGTAGAGTGGAGTTTAGCTCAGTGGCACGCATAGGCGCGTAAGAGTTGTTGAGTGGACTTCCTGGAAAGGAAAAGGTATGTAGCTCCGGAAGGAGCGTGGGTTCCCCGTTAGGGGAGAAAGTGGAGTAAATAGATAACTGACGTGTCTCAGTCATTAGTAGGAGGTACTGGATTGTACCAGAGATACGGAAGCATCGTCGGGTTGGCGGTTCGATGAGGTAGTGGCAATACTGAGTGATGCTCAGGCACACTTTCAGTCTCCTTGTAAAAGGAGGCGGTTAGTGGCTCCAGATTGGAGGGTTGGATCAGAGGAAGACGTGACAGCAGATTATCAAACTCGGGAGTAGTTTGGACCGGTGCTGAGGATGGTATAAAAGATTTCGGTCGAAGGCCATGGACCTAGAGACCATGATAGAGAAGATGCAGTGGTAAGGTTGCAAGAACCTGAGTTGATTGAGTAATTGGAGTCTGCAGTGCAAGGGTTATTCTGAAGTGTATGTTGCAGTAGGCTTCGAGGACGAAGCCTAATTTAAGCGGGGGAGAATTGTAACGCCCCTTTCTTGAAATATCTATTTATGGGTTCCCAAGATCAAGAGTAAGGGCGTTTCGGTCCTTAATGTGGATATAGAGTTTGACGGGAACAGACATATGATGGAGGGGATGTTGTAAATTAAAGATATTGGCAACAATGGTCCCTAAAGGGGAAGTTTAGCAAAGGGGTCCCCATGCATGCCAAGCACGCATGCACGTGTTTCGCCCAGCATAAGTTGGATGTACGCCCAGCATAATGGAGGAAAGGAACGCGGAGGTCTCTCGATGTACGCCCAACATACGTATATCATCCAGAAACCCTAAATTTAGGGTCATCCACTATATAAGGAACATAATGGTTCTCACTCTATCCTCCATAAACACTCTCTTGTCCTCAGAAACCCTAGATAGCCGTCCCACCTCAATTGTTGGGTGTGTTTGACCTTGGAAAGCTTGTTTTGGCAAAGGAAAGTATAGAAGGAGAAAGAGGAAGTTGTCAAAGAAGGGGTTGAGTGGTTGGAGCTTGTGGATCTGGAAAGACATGATCTTCTGAGGCCCTTTTGAGGTAAAAAGTCTCTGGCTTGGCAATCATTTTGTGTAGATCTATGAGTTGTGAAGTTTTGACATCATTCTTGTCCCAAAAACCTCATCTTGATGCATGATTCGAGTTGGTTGAGATTAGTTGTCCTTTTAGACCTTAGGAGAGGTCTTGAGTAAGAAAATTGAAGTCCCAAGGGCTTTGGTTGTCTCATATGTGATATAGATTGGTCTTAATGGATTAAGAAATTGGATTAAGAGCTTTATGGATGTCCCAAGTAATAAAGTTTGAGACTTTATGAATCCTAGGAATATTTGGTCTATGTATCTGAAGTTTGGGCTTAAGAGCTTAAGCCATTAAGATCTTATGAGAAGTTGTAGTTCAGCGGAGTTATGCCCCGCGTAAATGGGAGTATGCCCAGCATAGTGGGTCTGTGTCCCGATTCCAATCCGCGAGCATCGTTGTACGCCCACGTACCAAGGAGGGTACGCCCTGCGTACTCCCTCTGTTGGGTTTTCATTTTGGGCCTTAAGAGATTGGGCTGATATTGGGCTATTAGAGCTTGGGCCGTGACTGGACATTATGGATGGAGTATTTTGGACTCACTAATTATTATGGACCTTGGATCTAGGCCCATTTGGTGAGTTTGGCCCAATTTAGTAAATTGGGCCAATATTGGGTTTCGCTTCGGACTTTTGGTCCTTCGGCCACTAGTGGGATTGAGAGCTTACCTAGTGTTGAGCCTTTCATATTGTGATTATGGGCCTTAGTTGTGGACCAGATTGTGTTAAGGGTAAATTGGTCAATTTACCCTTGGAAAGATATTGTGCTTGGACTAATGATTGTTTTGCTGTTTCGGATAGTTCGGGATTTTCGGTGAGGCGGTGATTCGGGAATCTGCTTCTTCAGTTCAGAGTTTCGGCAGTTGCGAGGTGAGTTATCCTCACTATATCGACAGGGTCTACGGCACCAAGGCCGGTCCTTTATCGGATGGAAATCCGGGTAGTTTTTTGTTATGTTATTGCTTTGTTATGTTTGCATCCTGGTAGTTAGGATGATATATGTTAAGGGCCTGGTTAGGGTCTGTATCCTGGTTATAGGATGATGTTATGCTAGTGACCGGTTAGGTCGGAATCCTGGTAAGGATGTGCTACGTATGTGATCTTCTAGATTGGTTGATTTGTTGTGAATTGTTATATGATCATATGTTTATGTGCACATGGTTGTTTGACTGGGGTTGGGTTGAGGCGGGTCCTGCTTTGTGCTGTAGGCCAACATACCCAGGGCGGACCGGTTATCCCAAAGGCCCAGCGAGCGATCCGGATAGGCTGTAGGCCCCAAGAGGGCGGACCAGACGTGCCGAGGCTCGGAGAGTGGACCAGGCCGACTGAAGGCTCGGTGCGGGCGGACCAGTCATACTGTAGACTCAGAGAGTGGACCAGGTGGATTGAAGGCTCGGTGCGGGCGAACCAATCACACTGTAGACTCGAGGTATATGGTTAGACTCGGAGGGTGGACCGGGTGGACTGTAGTCCCGGTGCGGCGGACCAGTCACACAGTAGACCCGAAGTGCATGGTTGTTCTGCGTTCTGTTCTGTGTTATGATATGTTATGAATTGTGTATGGTATTGTGGTTGGTATTTTGGGGGTATCTCACTAAGCTTTCGGGCTTACAGTTGTGGTTTAAATGTTTAAGGTACTCAAGAGACCGTGGCAAGGCAAATGCATCATCGTACCGCTCCTCATGTTTTATGTGTTTATGATGTGGTTCTGAGAAATACTGTGATAATAAATATATTGAAAACCTTTTTGTAATAACTTTATGAAATTTGGTTGTTTTTGAAAAGTTTAAATTGGTTGGAATTTTTAGAGCATTACAGTTATATATATATATATATATATATATATATATATATATATATATATATATATATATATGAACAAATATATAGAATTTATAAACATTATATTGAATGTTTAAATGTGAAAATGATTGACTCATAACCGAAGGAGTTTATGTGTAACATATGTATTTATGATTATTTGAATTGTGTATATGTATGATTCATATAACTCACCAAAAAAACCAAAAAAAAAAAAAAAAAAAAAAAAAAAAAGTCGTATGGTAGTTTTTGTTAAACATTATGTATTTTAGATTTGGGCATGATGCTTAAGTAGATTGTAGCCTTATTGAAAGCAGTGAACTTTGAAGGATAAAAGTAGGTCATAGTCTTTATGATAATGATTTATATCTTTTTACTATAGTTTTGTCTTTATCGATTATAACATAGTGTACGTATTTTAAAATGATTTTATAATGAGGAAAAAGTTAGGAGTAGTTTTTAGAAAATACGACTAAAATGTTGGAAAATGTTTTAAATCCATAATAATTTTTTTTTTTAAAAGATGGGTGTTACATTTTCTTCGACCGTATTTTTGAGTGGGGTTCTTGGGATTCATTTTTGTTGTTAAATGAATGAAATATAGAGGAAAAGAGAAAAAATGGTGTGAGTTTGGTAGTAAAAATAGATGTAACATCCCAAAAATACCGAGTAAAATTTTCATTTTAAATAAGTCAAAACCATTCATACGTTATCCCAAATGAATATCAGAGTAAAAGCATTCTCAAAATATCAGATAAAATCATAAACAATTGTTGTGGAATAAATCTTCAGGGGATGCAGTGTGATCAAGTCAGGCTCTTTTAGAAAAAAAAATGGAAGTACCTGAAAATATTTAAACCACAAAAACATAAGCACAAAGCTTAGTGAGTTATCCCCAAAATACCACATACAAAATATATATAACAACATGTAGCTGTGTCGAGTCCGTAACAACCCTCGAGTCCAGATCAACCCCGAGGGCATAATGACTCTATATAACAACATGTACTTGTATCGGGTCCATAACAACCCCAGGTCCAAATCAACCCCGAGTCCATTATGACTCCATTTAACAGCATGTAGCTGTGTCGAGTCTGTAACAACACGCGAATCTATTTCAACCCACATACATAAGCATACACGCATATCAGCAAGAGCCATAAAGATAACAAGCACATATAGGCATATCAGCAAGTGTCACAAAGACAACTATAATCGTACAAACATAATCCATTGGGCCGAAATTAGTGCACAACTATAATCGTACAAACATAATCCATTGGGCCGAAATTAGTGCCTTCGACTTACGAGTACAGTGAAAAGGCTCACCTGAACTACTCAACGGAAGCCCAACAACTATCTTAACATCAACTTAGTCAAATACTCAATTCTACCCAAGTTTAACCAAATGTCAAACTGATCAAAATGTCAGTGTTCAGCTTAGTCAAAGTCAACGTCAAGTTGTGACCATTCCTTGGTCACGTCATAAGAATGCAACGACAATGTATTCGCAATTATGGACATTGTCATGTCGTGACACATCCCATGTCATGTTGTCACTTCTGGTCAGAAGGCCAAAATCTTCATTAAGTGTTTAATCTCTACAAAATAAGACCTATAACCTCAGATCTATATCTTAATTAGATTCATAATGGATAAAGCTTCCAACTTTATCCATTAAGATGGTCCAAATAACCATGATCTAGTCTTTAAGCCTCAAAGGGACCAATAATGCATCTTTCTCAGTTAAATCCATTAATTCCAAGACTCCAACCTTCAGATCTGAATCAACATGATGTTTAGGTGGATAAAGTTTCCAACTTTATTCCAAAATAATGTCTCAAACTTTCAAGATCTAAACTTTAATACACCAAAATGGCCTAAATAACCAAAATAACTTGCATGGCTGAAAGGGAAGGCAAAATATCAAAACTTTCTTAGTCTATGAGGTCCATGAAAACATTTTAAACTGATCAAAAGGTGTTGGAGTCCAGATCAGAAACATACAATGTTCTTGGGACCTTGGAGAATAATAAAGTTGCAAACTTTATTCCCAACTCTCACTGAAAACTTTTTAAAATGGACCAAAAACCTAAATACACTTAGATGCAAAGATGAAATGCAATAAAGCTTGGAACTTTATAACTTACAAAGGTCTAGAGCGTAGATGAAAGTTGAGATCTTCAATTGACAAGCTTCAACGATCAATCTTGCAAGAAAACATTGCTCCAAAACAACCAAAAAGTTCAAAAATGGATGAGAGATGAGAGGGGAGGCTCAAATCTTGAAAATGGTGGCTAGGGTTTCTCCTAAGAGGTTCTAGATATGGTGGAGGCTAAGAAAACACGATAAAGCATGAATCCCAACCTTTAAATACCTTGAAAACCCTAAAACTTTTGTAGGCTTTAGGTTGCATAGTTCTTATGTCGCGAGAATATATTCTCACCTCATGAGGACTATCACGTCGTGATAGTTACTTATCACCCGGTGAGAATGATTTTTCACCCAATTTCTCTCCAACTTCAAAAAATCATAACTTGTTCGTTTCAACTCTGTTTTAGGCGTTCTTTATATGCACAAAAAGGTATTAACGAGCCCCATAACCCAATCTAATTATGTTTAACTTAACCAAGACTGAACTAAAATCCTTAATTCATGAAAGAAGTCTAAAACATCACTTTTCTCGTTTTACCCTTTGACTCAAAAGACACACACCAAGGCTTTAATCACTTGTTCAACATTATCACCACCAATAAGGTGTAAACCCCATTCCCTTGAAGACCAAGGAATTTACTGGATAAATTTATTGTCCACAATCCCGAAGTAAGAAACTTATCTAAGTTGGATGTTATAATAGATGTGTATTAAAGTCACAAAATCAATGAAGGATATAATCTTGTGAAAAACAATTAGCTTTAAGTTCTAAGAGTTACCAAGTCCAAAAGATAATCAAATTCTTACATTACCATTATGGAGGAAACATTTACATGGTTTGAATGAAATGAAAACAAATATATAAACCATTTGTTGCTTACTAATTTGAGGGTCCATTACTTAACCAAGAAATTAGTCAACAAAAATAATCATTCATTCATCAAAGCTCATGATCAAAGATAAATAAACACAAGAAGATATTTCAATAGAAAACATTTCCATAAATTACATAAGATAATATGAAGTCTTCAAAACAACTAATCATCCACGGGTTAGAAACTAATCAACCAATTGTGAGTCTAGCCAAGCATGGCCAAAATAATAGAAATACAATATAGTTTAGAGGTACCAAACATTGTTCTAGTTGAAAGATAAAAAGAAATTACACCAATCTTCTAAATCTTCAAATTCTTCCAAAGCCTTCTTGAGAGCAAAATGAGTGGTTCTTCAAAGTGTTAATGATGAACTCCATTCAAAATATTTAGTAAAAAGGAACTCATTTCTGGATCTAAAAGTTGGCCAAAAGCAATCCACCAACCTTCCCAAAGTAGAGACAAAAGCCAAAAATCTGGATTCTTCACAACACGATCCATGCCGACTGTGTGGATCTCGTTGATTGTGTGTCTTGGTTCGTTTAATTTAAAAACCAGCACAATCTTTCCATTAACTTCCCAGCCCATATGCATCAATTCTTAGGAGCCCAATTATGTTTTTCTAAAGCCTTCAATGATGATCCAATGCTCCTTTAGTCATCCTTAGTTCGAGTCCTCGTCGTATCGTCCAAAAATTAAGTCTAACGCACTTCTTGCTTATATAGACACCAAGCCCAATTTCACCACTTCAAGTCCATGAACAAATTGCAAGCCTCCAATAGTCCCATACTCCTTCCATACCTCTAATAACAAATAGTCTTCGATAAATCCTGCAAATAAGCTCAAAAGACTGGAAAGCACCCGGTAAAGGAGCAAAATAAAAACAAGAGAAAATATGCATGAAGATTAACTAAAATGAGATGGTTTTAACTAAAAATAAACTATGAAAAGAAGTAATAAAATGAAACTATCAAATCACCCCAAGCTTAAACCTTACTTGTCCTCAAGTAAGACAAGACTAAAATGAACATGGGATGAACAATCCTAAAAAAAAAAGAATGAACATCTTAGGCAGAAATTCACGACACACCCTCAAAATAAAAACATATAATCCACTTTAGAGATAAGAATCACTTTAAGGGATGAGCCTTTGTTACCTTCTAGCAAGGTATACATGTTGATCAAGATGCAAGATGAGCATGCATACTTCATTATTATGGTTTATGTGACATTGTTTCGTGGTCCAATCTAGCCCACAATCCATAAGAAAACATCCCTTGGTTAGAATGTTCTTCACTCCTCACAACTTCAACCCCACGCCAAGAAATAAAACCTAGAAGAAAATAACTTGGGCTAAAAATGGCAAGGAATGAGCTATATACAAAGGTTGGCAAACTACAATCATCTAGAAGAATAAGTTCTTCCACCAAAATAGGATCCATGTAGGGCGAAAAATCGAGCACACGATGAGTAAAGGGTGCCATTGTATTTGCCAACAAAAGACGAAATCTAACTAGAAAAACATCAAACTAGAAACAAATTACATGAACTAAAACACAAAAGGGATAAACATCTACAAAAGAAAACAAATGGATGTAACTCTGTGGCCCGACCTTTTTTTTAATTTTTTTTAGTTTTCGAAAATTAGTGAAAAATTTTTCGAACGGCATTTTAAAACAACTTGGTTTTGATTAACGAAACACATACAAAAAACTAGAGAAAAGGGGTAGTTGTCGCTCTCTCTCTCTCTCTCTCTCCCTCCCTCCCTCTCTCTTTCTCTTTCTCTCTCTCTCTCTCTCTCTCTCTCTCTCTCTCTCTCTCTCTCTCTCTTTTCGACTCACATTTTTGGTTTACCATAGGAGCTTTACAAATATAGTCTGAAAATAAAAATGCAAAACATAAATATATACAACTATAAGTGGAATCTAAATCTAACCCAAACAAGAGGTCAAACGAGCACAACTACACAAAGGCTAATTCGAGATCAAGTGTAAAAAATGTGTCTAAATCATAAAGTGATGATATATGATGTGAATTGTAGCAGTTAGACACTAAAGATCTCAAAATAGCAAAATCTAGTTTTTATTCCTTTCTTTGGGGTTTGATTGTGGCTTGTGAGGAAAATGCAAGTGAGGGAATAGTCGGCACGATGTTAAGTTGTCTTCATACTTATGCCACACTTGTAATGAGTCAGCTCATATGCATAACTACTTGCACTCTCTCCACATGTATATATAAGAGAAGATGCAACAACTAAAGGTCCCTAAGAGCGATTCTTATTTGTTATGTGAGTTTCCAAAAGAATTGTATTTAAGGTGTATCGAGTCTTTCAAGTAAAGATGTTCGGAGATGAGAATAAAGAGATAATAAAAATGCATGAATGCTAATGCCCTAAGCTAAATGTCATGCAAAAAATAAAAAGTGAAAAAGAAGAAATTAAAATATTTTTGGAGTTTTATAAAAATTAAAAAAAATGAATGCAAATTAAGGCTAAAATGTTATGCAACCTAAGCTAAAATGCATGAGAAATCAAAAAGAAAAGGAAATACCCCGCCCCCAAGCTTAGAAATAAGCAATGTCCTCAATGCTTGGGGCGAGGCGAAATTACCCAGACTGGGGGATCAGGAGGAGCATATGGGTATTCGGGGTAAGGGTAAGGGTAAGGTAGATGTGGATAAGGGCGAGTGGGTCAAGGGTCTAACCAATGCATTTTGAGTTAATGGTCTTCAGTTGTAGCTCATATTGGGATTTGGCTTCCAACTTGAATTTTATGCATTTTGGTAACCGGTTGGTTTATTGTGGTAATTTTCGAATTCTCTTGTGGCATTCACGGGTTCCGCTCTTCTTGGAGAATGGGACACATATCCATAGGATGTCCCATTGTTGGACATATCCCACAAACCATCACTTGTGGAGTTTGTCCCGTGGCTAACGTTTGAACAACATAAGTTAAATCTTTAAGTTGAGACTCTAGATTCGATGTGCCCACTTCATTGACTTTTTGTTGAGTTTCTCTATTCATATCTTGGCACGGGCCAAAATGTTGTGAATTTGCAGCTATGGTGTTGAAGAGTTGTCTTGTTTGTTGTGGAGTTTTGCTAAAGACGTCTCCTCTACTTAAGGCATTAACTAGTCTTCTCTTCATTGGCAATAATCCCTCATAGAAGTGTTGAATGTGGAGTTGTTCTGGAAGTTAATGTTGTGGACAACTATAGCACAAGTTGTTGAACCTCTCCTAATAATCATGGAAAGTCTCATTTTGACCTTGGCGGATTCCACAAATCTGATTTCTAAGACTTGAGACTCTTGAAGCAGGATAGAGCTTGTCAAGAAGATCTCTTGCCATGTCGGTCCATGAGTTAATTGACCCTGGGGGAAGATAGAATAACCAATCCTTTGCTCTAGCAGCCAATGAAAATAGGAATGCCCTTATTTTGATTTGATCATCGGTTGACCCTTGTGGTTTTATACTAGTGCAAATAATGTGGAACATCTTCAAGTGCTTATAAGGGTCTTCATTCTCTAATCCATGAAAAGTTGGAAGGTGATGAACTAAGATTGACTTCAATTCTAAAACTCCTTCCAAAACGGGGTAATTGATATCGGTTGGAGTTTGTGTAACACCGGTTTCCATCATTTTCCTCAGGGTTCTTGCGGGAGCTTGTCCTCCTTCCCCTATTCCAATTGGGTTTATGATGGGTGGATTTTGTTGCAAGGGTAGTGTTTCAGGAATTTCTTGGCGAGGTTTGAGGCTAGAATCAAGTTCCGTTTCACTTGAAGCGATTTCAACCTCCAGATCCCCATGAGGATTTGAAGTTTGACCACCTTCTATTCTTTCTTCCTTCCTTCGCCAGACACCTTGCTTCTTTTTTAATTTCCGGGTTATAAATCAACTCACTTGTACGTTAAGATCTGGGCATATAGAAACAAATTGATTAAAAATAAACTAATCCTCAGAAACAGTGCCAAAATTTGGTAGTTGTTGAGGCCAAAAAAATAAATACCCTAAATATTACACACTAAAATAGTGTATAGCGGTAAAGGGATCATATCCATGGAGATTCGCTCAATTTAATTCTCTATGTAAATCACTTGTTCAAGTACTTATAAAACAAGAGTAAAAGTAGGGGGGTTAAATCTTTTCGATTTCTTGAGAAAATTAGAACTAAGCTAGAATGTATATATGATAAGTAAACAAGTAAATGATTTGATTAAATTCAATGAAGTGAAGTTGGTTGATTTTGGGATACACCACATGGATGACATAATTGACTTATCATTAGACTAAATGGAACAACACTTGTGAATTAGTTTAATGATAAGTCAACTATGCCATCCATGTGGTTTATCACAGAATCAACCAACTTTACTTTATTAAATTTAATCAAGTCATTTACTTGTTTACTTGTCATATTTCCATTATAGCTTAGTTCTAATTTTCTCAAGCAATCAAAAAGATTTAAACCCCCTCCTTTTACTTTTACTCTCGTTTTATAAGTACTTGAACAAGTGATTTACATAAAGATTTAAATTGATCCAATCTTCGTGGATAGGGTCTCTTTACCGCTGTACACTATTTTAATGTGTAATATTTAGGGTATTTCTTTTGTTGGCCTCGACAACCACCAATATTCATGAGGAAGCTAGTTTACATTGGTGGGAGTCCTTCAACAGTTGAGGACTGGGTTAGGTCGAGAACCTAGGAGAGCCTACGATATGCTTTAGTGGGTTAGTAGTGCGGTTTAGTGAGTTTTGGTGCATTGTTTTGAGGAAGTGACTTAGAGGATTCAGGAGGATTTCTGAGGAAAGTACAATAGGTGTGGAAGGTAGTATTAGGCTCGTACTACTAAAAGCACAGGGTTCATAATTGAATCGATGAGACTCTTGGAGCATCTAAGAAGCTTATGTGAGGAGGATTCTTGGGCATGTTTTGATTGTTCGCATGTTTTATTTCAGTTTGGAGACGAGCACTCAGGGAGGTGATTCAGGTTCTGGTTCTGGTTCAGGTTCCGGATCAGGTGTAGGTACTGAGCCGATTAGCGAGCAGTTGTGAGAGTTCATCCTATCATAGATTTCTCACAGTATTTCGAAGATCTTGGATGAGCACTTGAGCACGTTTCGTGCAAAGATTATGGCTATTGTTGGAGCTCACACTGTTTCTTTCCCGGAGTTTTGTGCTTGTGGAACTCCTACGTTCCATGGGGAGAGGGACCCCATTATCAATGGGAGGTAGTTAGCAGATATGGTTAACGTGTTCAAGATGAGTTTCTGCCCTAAGGAGGCGAAGGACATATATGCTTCCTTCCTTTTGAAGGACAGGGCACGAGATTGGTAGGAAGAGCTTGGTAGTGAGTTGGGCGATGATGATGTCAATTCTATGTCACGGGATGACTTCTCGACCAGGTTCCGATCTGAGTTTGCACCTGCGATAGAGGTGCACCAGTTGGCACGAGAGTTTCTGGATCTCTGCCAGACAACTAAGACTGTGGCAGAGATCACTGCTATGTTCCGGGAGAGGGATTTATTGGTACCGCAATATGCAACAGATGAGGAAATAAAGAAGGTGAGGTATCTTGATATGCTGCGGGATGACATCAAGGAGTTTTTAAGTATTTCAGGGTGTGAGACCCTGAATGATATGGTTTCTAAATCCCGAGAGCGGGAGATTGATTTGGAGCACCTCGAGAAGAGGGGATCATATCAGGTTCATGTAGTGTAGGGTCCCAGGAAGAGACCCAAGACTTCTGATCAGCGTTTGAGAGGCCAGCAGGGTCAGGGTTAGTGCAGCACGTGCAGGAAATTACATGATGGATTTTGTCATTCCAGGTTTTTGGGTTGCTACAAGTGTGGCAGGGTTGGTCACGTTAGCAAGGATTATCCTCAGGGGGCAAGCTCGTTATGTTTTCACTACGATCAGGTGGGCCACATGAAGGTTGCATGTCCGATGTTAAGGGGAGGAGTAGTGAGTGCGCCTGCTCTAGCTACTTTGAGGATTACCGATGGACGAGAGGGTAGGGTAGGAGCCCCATCAGAGAGGAGTCGGGCTTTGCAGTGTCAGATAGGGGAGGTCAGGACTCCAACAGGTGATCTTGCGAGTATGTATCTTTTGCTTTCTTTCCAGCTTTATCTAAATTTTGTTGTTTGGAATCTTGCATCGGTTTGAGTGAGTGTATATTTCGTTTATCTCTACGCTTATGTTTGGGTTATATCTTCAAGAAATTTTATATGCTATTTTCATGCTTTAGTGAAGGGTTGTTTCTCTTATAGCGGGTTTGGAGTGTTTAGTGTTATCTTGTTTTGTAGTCAAGATCGGTTCGTGGGCATTAAGGTTTATGGTCAGGATTCAGCGGGTTAGTTATCCAGTATCACCAGGATTCAGTGGTTTTAGCATTTGTGTGCAGATTGGCTTTTGGGTGTATTGAGGGAAGTGGTCTGTTGTTGAGGTTTGGGTAGGAGCATTTGTCCTTGGGACTTCAAGATTTGAGTGTGATATCATTTTAAGCATCTGAGGTTATTAGAGTTGTTGGGATTCGGGTAGTGTTCAGCTAGTCTTCAGGGGTTGTATGGCCTTCGGGATGGATAGTGATGGAACATTATCATTGGTAACCGCCAGGTGTCAATAGATCGATCATTGGAGGGTAAGAAAGATTAGGAATCCTTCAGTTTCCGTGTGCTGTGAGGATTTGTCGAATCAAAGTGGGGGAGAATCATTCAGGTATTCATGACTAAAGCAGGTGTGAAGCTAGGATGAGTTTTGCATCCCCATCAGAGAGGAAGGCCGCCCAAGTGGCTGTCTGGATTAAGGATTGTGTGAGTTGGGAGTTATGGAAACTTACCAACATTGGGTTCGCATCTTCTTGGTGTTTGATAGCAGGCGTTGGGGACCCAGGTTGGGGTTCCACTCATGACTTGAGTTCAACTCGGGTGTTGGGTCAATTGCGTGCTCGACTCTGGATGCATTCTAATTAATAGATTAGCGGTAAGGCTTTGGGTGGCAGTTGTGCCAAGGTGGCAGTGATGTAAGAATGCGGGTGGCCCATAGAATTCAGTAGTTATCAGTTAGTATAGAAGTGTTGTAAGACTGTGGGGTGGCCCGTAGCATTCACTAGCGGTCAATTAGTGTGGGAAGTGTTGTAGGACTGTAGGGTGGCCCATAGCATTCATCGGTTCCTATGCAGTGGTAAGATTGTGGCAAATATTTGATTTTATCACGAATTTATTCAAATGGTTTAGGCTAAGGTGGGTCTGTTCGCAAGGTTGTAGGAGGACCACAACATGTTTAGAAACAGGAATTGGTAGGTCGTAGGAGACCGGGTATGAGATAAAACTACAGTTGGTCTTATAACATCGGGTTAGTGTCGTGATGGTTATGGTAATTATTTTCAGCTGAGGTTTTCTTTCGGAAGTCACGTGGGGAGACTGTGTGAGTCTCTTTTGGCTCAGCAACCGGGCGGGAAACTGGTATTTTAGATAGTTGGCAGACATGTTGGGACAAGGGAGGTGTCTCGGCTGCTTTGGAAAGCAGCTAGCAGGCGGTGTGATGTTTCGAGTAGTAGTAGTGATTTAGGATTCTTTTGTGTGGGTAGCTTGTTGATCGGGAGATTCTAAGCCTCTTGCAGTGGAACTAAATAATCTTTGAGTAATTTTATTTGATCCCGTTGCGCAGATCTCGTTTGAGTCTAACCATTGCAGGGATGGATCTTCTACTCGAAGGATTATCTGAGCCATCCGTTAAGTATAAGTGTTCTGCATCTGGTTATGGTCAGTGAATTTGTTATGTTGGTAGCATCGAGATGATCAGAGTTGGAAGTGTTATGTTTGGTCTATTATTTATTGAGAATTTGGCATGGAGTGGTTTTAGCGTGGGCGGTCTATCGGGGAGTCGTACCAATGTAGATTCTGAGTATCGAAAAGGGTAGAAGTGGTTTCCTTCGAGGGCTCTTAGTTTGTTTTTGTTCGGGATGGAAGTTTTGGTTTGGGTTCGGTTGTCTTGGGAAGGTCGTTTTATGCACAGAATTTTCGGTTGCATTCCTTAAGTTGTTCCTTTTGATACGAGTGTTAGTAAAGAGCGATTTCGAGGAAGAAATCTAATTTATGTGGGGGAGAGTTGTAAAACTCAGTTTCGGATTAGCTTCTTTATTCTGGGCTACAACCCAATCTTTAATGGTCATGAGGCTTAGGGCCTTGGGAAAGGAAGAATTTGGCCTTTCTCGGGTGTGGGTGTTATGGTTTAAGTGATTCAAGTGTTTTGGAGGTCAAGGGTATAGTTTTAATTTGATAATTCGGTCTTTTATGGATTTTGGTTTCTGTTCGGGAGGTTTTAAGGTGAAGGTGAGTTGTTAGAAGTGTATGTCTTCTCGCCACCTTTCTGTGGATATAAAGAACGTCAAAATCGGAGTTATAACGAGGAATTATGACCATATGAAGTTATAAGGGTTTAGGTCGAACCAGGTACGCATGGTGTATAAGATATGTACGAATGGCGTACATAGGAAATGCGAATGCGAGAGGACTAGGAAAAGCAGGGAGTTCCCCAGAGGAATGCATGACGCTCGTATGATCAAATGGAAACCCTAATTTAGGGTCTTGGACCCTATTTAAACACCTTAACTCACCTCCAACCCTCATTTTCTTCAGCCACCATTCTCTATAACCTTCAGAACGAAACCCTATCCTCCGTTTAAGTGATTCTTCAGCTTCATAGTGGTTTAAGTGTGTTTTAGTGTTTAAGGAGGAAGAAGGAGCTTCTTGAAGAGTCATTGGTTAGCTTGGAGCTTTTGGATCCAAGCTTCATTCAGATAGATCTAGCATCTAAAGGTATAAAGTTCTGTTCTTGATGCTTCTACATCATAAGATCTAAGTTAGGGCTTGAAGTATGTATGTTATGGTCCTTTGAGAGCTCTTTGTGCGTTTGAGTCACTCCAAGAGCCTAGTATTTGTAGATCTTGCCTTTTTCTGAGTTGGTTTTGATATAAAGTTGCAGTCTTAATGCATTAAGTTCCTCCATGTTTGAGTTATTGGTCATTTTGTGATGTTTGAGTGCTTGAAATCAAGATTGGACCTTTTTGAGCCATGCAAAGGCTTAAAGCCTTCGACTGTATGGGTTAAGTCAATGTTATGGGACTATTATAGGGTTCTAGACGTTAGAATTAATGTATTAAGTCCTTAGAATGAGAATTTGGAAATTAGCCGTGAACGTCGCGCATAGCCCCTGGGAACGCAACGCCTTCCGTCTTGAGTCCCCATTAATTTGTCCGATGGCGAACGTCGTGCATTCTTCAGATCAGTGGATTTTTTGGTTGTTGGGCTTGGACTTGACTTTGGATGTGGTTCTTCCTGATTTGGTCCTTTTTAGGCCTTCTGGTGTCATTTCGGTTTTGGGCTTTGTTGCTTTGGGCCTTTTGGGCCATCTGAGATCAACTGTTAGACTAAGGGAATTTTTGGGCTTTAGAATATGACCCATATGGGTTGGGCCCAATTTGAAAAATTGGTCCATTAGTGGGCCTTTGTGGAACTTTTGGTTTTGGGCCTTCATGGTTTTTAGACTTGGGCCTCAGTTTTGGTTCAAGTTGGGTTAAGGGTAAAATGGTCATTTTACCCTAAGTATGGATTATGGATCATAGTTTGGAACCCAATTGCTAATTGTGTTTTATCTTGGTATTGATAGCCCAAAGGAATCATCAGGTCAGCAGCTAAGGATTTCTTTCAGTGAACTTCAACATTCGAGATGAGTCTCTTCACTGTTCTATGGGTCGAAGGCACCAATTCCAACCCATTTGGTTTATGTATTGTAGGAAGACCCGAGGGTAACCCTTGTTAGTTTGTATGAAAGATTAGGAAGCAGCTCCTGGAAAACTGTATGCAAGACTAGAGTCTGAACTCTGGCTGTAATTAGTTAAGTAGTGTTGATTGTATGCTAGTTTTCTTTGTGTTGCTTGCATGGAAGACCCGGAGGTGGCTCCTGGAACTTGTCTATAAGACTCAGGGTTGTGCCCCCCGACCTAGCAAGGAAGACCACGAGGCGGCTCGTAACATAATGACAAGACTATGGTTGGCACATAACACTTTTATTGATTGATTGGATATGTATGATATATTTGGCTCTTGCAAATGTATGGTATGTGGTATTTTGGGGACCTCACCAATATTCCTGCTTACATTTTGCGGTTTATGGTTTCAGGTACTTTCGGTTCGAAAGGGAAGGACCGGCTTCATCGCAGTGCACACACCTATGTTTTTCCGCAACTTATGATTTTGGGAATTACATTGATAATTGTTTTAGTTTGGAATACCTTAATGTTTTCATAAATGCAAATGGATGTTTAAATCTACATATTAAAAAAATGAAATTTCTACCCTCGGTTTTTGGGATCTTACACTAATGTAACTACCGATTCTTGGTATGTCTTTAATTCAAGAATTTTATGTATTTTTTTCTCTGGGACTCGACGAGTTGGTCGCCCAACTCATCGATTAGAGACGGGTCCTGCGGGAAGTCTAAGTGGCCTACTCAACGAGTCGAGGGCTGACTCGGCGAGTAGGTGCTGTTTGAGTGAAACCCTAAATTTGAGGGTTTGCACCCTATTTAAACGCCTTATTGCAGCCTCCATTGTCCCTTATGCTCCCAGAACACCTCTTATCGAAACCCTAGCCGCTTTGACTGATCTAAGGCCATTTTTGGTGCTTTTGGGTGGTTGTGAAGCTTGAAAGGAAGGGAGTAGCTTAGAAATTCGAGTTAGGGCTTGTAGATCCAGAGATCTTATTCCATCTTTAGCTCAAATAAGGTAAATGCCCCCTGTTTTGGTCTTCCATTTGGTTGTTCATCTTTAGGGATTAGATTTTGGGTGCATTTAGGGCTTTCTAAGCCATTTTCGGATTTGTGAAGTGATTCATGGGGTTCTACTTTGAGATCTGAGTCATTGGAGGGGTCTCATGGCATAAAGGTGCCAACTCTATGGCCGTGAGAACCCCATGCACATTGTAGAGCACCTTTTATGGATTTTTGAGCCAAAAACCCCATACATGTGCACCAATTTTGGAACTTTACGTATAAAATGGACATTAGGAGGCCAGATCTATGATTTTGACATGTTAAGACCCTTTTAAATCGACTGTATAGTAAGGGTCAAGAAGGGACTCGACGAGTTGTTCTTGAAACTCGGCGAGTTGGGGTGTAATGACCACTAAATCCTTTATGTGGTTGGACCAGTGGTTCGAGAAGGAAGTCTCGTAAATGTTTAGACTCTTAAAGGGATTTGGGAATCATGGGACTCGACGAGTGTATGAACAGACTCGGCGAGTCCAAGGCAATCGCCCAACCTTTGAAGATGGACTCGACGAATTGTTCTACAAGTCGACAAGTCATAGACTGAACACGTTATAGAGGGAGATGAACTCGCCGAATTGAAAGAAGAACTCGGCGAGTCAGATGGAGATGGTCCCGATGGTTTGAATGAAGGAAAACTCGACGAGTTCTTGCTAGACTCGACGAGTGGTGACGAGGTTGTATCAGATTAGTGGAGTATGGACTCGGCGAGTTGGCAGGCCAACTCGGCGAGTCAGGTCAACTGGATATTGACTTTGACTGGTTATTGTATTGACCCTAGTTAGGGTTGCATGTTTTTTTTGAATACTTGAGGATTGTCGTGTAGGGATTGAGGAGTTGAGGAGAGTCAATCTTCGCGCAGAGGACGGTTTAGAAACTACATGACATCGAGGTGAGTTACCTGCCAATAAGGGTGGGTCTAAGGCCATAATGCCGGCGCACGATCAGGGGTATTTGGTGGATAATAATCTCTGTGATAATTATCTTGGCGTGCTTATGTGATGTGGTCAGGAGATATGCTTGCAATGTGTATGTTAGTGGTAGTAGTAGGGAATAGATTTTCTTTGACATTGGTTGTTAGGATCGAAGGGTAGGTCACTACCCATATATGCCTGACTGTATGATTATATATGATATTGTATGATAGCAGTAGGGTTTGAAATAGTCCCCAGTTACCGATTGAAAGATAACGATGATAGATACTGGTTGAAAGATATTGATGGCGATTACCGATTGAAAGATACCGATGGCAAATACCGGTTGAAAGATATCGATGACAGTTACCGGTTGAAAGAAACCGATGATATGATATTGTATGTGGTATGATGGGGGAACTCACTAAGCTTTGTGCTTACACTTTTGGTTTTGGTTTCAGATACCTCTTCGTCGAAGAGGAAGGAGCCGGCGGTATAGCAGCGCGTCACACACACACATGGTTTCCGTATTGGGTTTATGGGATTGCACTCCGATTTTCATTACTTTTGATGTCATGGGTTGAGACCCAACATTATGATTTTGTAATGTGTAGTTTTATTGACAATGTTTTGGTAAAATGTTTTATAATATATTAATTCAAAAATGAAATATTTGGTCTCGAAATTTGGGATGTTACAAGTTGGTATTACAAGTTGGTCTCGAAATTTGGACACACCCTCGGGGGTGTCTGGACTCAAACCGAGGGACTAAGAGATTTTTTTTTCAAGGAAAACAGTTTCTTAAATTTAGAGTTAAGGAGTTTTAAGAAAAGACAAGGTGTGTGATGCACGCGACCGGCCGAGATCAAGTAAGTATTCCCCAAGATACCCATACTTGTTATGTTATGTGTATGATTCATGATTATGAGAACTGCATGCTAGATTAGGGCTAGGGATCTAGAAGGCTTCCTTGAATGCCTGATATATGATTATGAGAACTATATGCTAGAGTAGGGCTAAGGATCTAGAGGATGCCTTGAATGCCTTTTGTATGAGTTGTATGCTAGGACTGTTTAGACAGCGGTAGGATAGCTGATTAGGTTATGCCTTATGCGGTTAATCGATGCACGAATACTGCTTGCTTTGTGCTTAAGGGGTCCTGGCTAACTTTAGCTAACTAGTGAACGGATATGTAACAGTATTCACAAGCTAGTTAGGGAAGGGAAGCAGGGACTCCTAGTGCAGCTGATGGCGGAGAGTGACCTAGGAAGGCCTAGGACGAGATTAGTAGGAAAGGGTATTGGTACAGGGACTTGGTGAAGTCGAGGCAACCCTTGAGGAAAGTACGGATAGATGTGGAAGGTAGTATGGGCCTGTACTACTGGAAGCAGAGGATCCGTACTCGAGTCAAGGAGGGTCGAGATGGAACCAGGAAACCGGGAGAGTGTGTGAGAGCTATCAGGGGTATGCATGATCCTGATGTTTACGTGTTTATTTTCAGTATGGTGGTCACGCGACATGGAACAGGAGGATCAGGTTCAGGGTCAGGATCAGGATCAGGCTCGGGTGCAGGATCCGGTCAAGTTGATGATGGGCTATGCAAGTTCATCTCATTTGATATCACGAGAGGTATCCTTGATGCGACACCGGTCATTTTTGGGTCCATCAAGGAGGGGATTGTTGAGCTGATGGAGGATCGCCTCCAGGCATTTAGGAGTGATCTGGCATTTAGCCAGATGGGTACACACACTGTCCTTCAAGGACTTCCGAGGGAGTGGTGCGCCGGTCATCCATGGGGTGAAGGACCCCATCGCTGCTAGGATATGGATCGGAGACATCGAGTCTATGTAGTTGACGAGCTTCTGCCCGGAAGAGTTGAAGGTCCATTTTGATGTAGGTTGTTTGAGGGATTGAGCCAGAGATTGGTGGGAGTTAGTTGGTGATTCGTTGGGAGCCCCAACCATTGAGGCTATGACTTGGTCAGATTTTGTGACCCGATTCAGGGTTGAGTTTGTGCCAGCTGTGGAGCTTCAGCAGCTGGACAGAGAGTTTTTGGATATGAGACAGACTACAGAGACTGTGGCGGAGATCACCGCCAAGTTCCGGGAGAGGGCGTTGTTGGTACCCTAGTATGCGGGGGATGAGGAGATGCGGAAGACCCGCTATCATGATATGTTGAGAGCCGACATTCGGGAGCATGTTAGCTATTCGGCTTGCCCGACCCTGGAGTCCATGATTTCCAGGGCGCAGGAGAGGAAGATTGATTTGGAGCACCTCGGGAAGAGGAAGTTAGAGACTGTGCAGGTTGCAGGGGATTTAGGGAAGAAACCCAAGGGATTTGACGCGACGTCGAAGGGCCAGCAGGGGCGGGACCGCTATGGGAAATGCGGTCGGTCACATGAGGGAGTTTGCTGCACTGGGTCGGGTTCCAGCTGCTATAAGTGCGGCTAGATTGAACATTTTGGCAGGGATTGTATTGCCCCTGCTCCCAAGGTTTAGAGGTTCAGATCTCACACCTGATTTGCTTTCATTGCAATCAGAGGGGCCATAAAAAGGCTAACTGCCCTAGATTGACGGTAGCGACTACAACAGCGCCAGCGACGGCGCCGAACCCAGCGACATCACGGGTGACGGATGGCCGGAAGGCCAAGGTAGAGGCTCCAGTGGTTCGAAGCCGAGCATTTTAGTTGACAGCCGAGGAGGCACGCACTGCACCCGATGTGGTGACGGGTATGATTTCTTATCTTTACTCTATATGTTATAACGTTGTGATTTTGATATATGTATGCTCAGTGTAGGGTCGTTCCATATGAATGGTATCCCAGTTCAGGTATTGTTGGATTCGGGTGCTACTTGATCATTTGTCTCTCTTGCGTTTAGCAAGAAGTTTCATGAGTCTCCGGGCATGCTGGATTGCCCTTTGGAGGTCGAGATTGCGGACGACCGGTCAGTACGAGCATCAGAGGTCTACCGAGATTGTGTTTTGAGGCTATTCGAGGAGCGTTACCTGGTGGACCTGGTTCCCGTACCGTTGTGGGGGAACAAGGTTATTATTGGTATGGATTGGATAAGCCCCAACGGGGCAGTGATTGACTGGGCGCAGCAGTTGGAGCGGATCAGGACCCCGAGTAGGGGAGAGCTGGTGGTTCAGGGCGAGAGGCCACAGCGAGGACCGGCTCTATATTCAGCAGCGAGAGTCAGGCGCTACCTTCAGCAGGGTTGCGCGGGATTTTTCACCTATGATATGGATACCCGGGAAGCGGGTAAGGCGATAGTGGGCGATGTGCCCGTGGTACGAGAGTATGCAGATGTATTCCCTGAGGAGTTGCCTGGGATACCTTCGGAGAGGCAGGTAGAGTTCAGGATCGACCTAGTCCCCGATGCGGCTCCAATAGCCAAGGCACCGTATCGGTTGGCTCCTCCTGAGATGTAGGAGTTGTCTATGCAGTTGCAGGAGCTGTTAGACAAGGGATTCATTAGACTGAGTAGTTCACCCTAGGGAGCCCCGATTATGTTTGTGAAGACGAAGGAGGGGTCGCATCAGATGTGTATAGACTATAGGGAGTTGAAGAAGGTAATGGTGAAGAACCATTACCTACTCCCGAGGATTGATGACCTCTTTGACCAGCTACAGGGAGCATCTTGGTGCTCCAAGATTGATCTGCGTTCAGGATATCATCAGATGAGGTTCAGAGAGGAGGATGTGTAGAAGACTGCGTTCCGGATGTGCTACGGCCACTATGAGTTCGTGGTGATGCCTTTTGGGCTCACCAATTCTCCTACCGCGTTCATGGATCTCATGAACCACATGTGCAGACCGATGTTGGATCGGTCTGTGATAGTTTTCATCAATGACATCTTGGTTTATTCCAAGACGCGAGAGCAGCATGAGGAGCATTTGCGGGTGGTTCTGGGTACATTGAGGAGGGTGAAATTATATGCTAAGTTCTCTAAGTGTGAGTTCTGGTTGCACGAGGTGCAGTTTCTTGGGCACCTTGTCAACCAGAACGGGATTTTGGTTGACCCGACCAAGGTGGAGGCCTTGATGAGGTGTGAGGTTCCGAGGTCTCAATCTGAGATTCAGAGCTTTCTGGGATTGGCAGGCTACTATTGGAGATTCATTCAGGACTTCTCCAAGATAGTCGTGCCCCTGACCCGGCTGACGAGGAAGGTCATGGTCTTTCGTTGGGGGGCCGAGCAATAGGCTGCGTTTGAGACCTTGAGATAGAGATTGTGTGAGGCGCCAATCTTAGCCCCGCCGGAGGGCATGGAGGATTTTTTTGTGTATTGTGATGCATCCATATCAGGTTTGGGTATGGTATTGATACAGAGAGGGCATGTTATAGCTTACGCTTCGAGGCAGCTGAAGCCTCACGAGGCGAATTACCCGACGCATGATCTGGAGCTGGGGGCTGTTGTTTTCGCCCTCAAGATTTGGCGCCATTACCTCTATGAGGTTCGTTATACCATTTACACGGACCTCAAGAGCTTGAGGTATCTCCTGGACCACCCAAATCTGAACATGAGGCAGCGTCGGTGGCTTGATGTGGTAAAGGATTATGATTGCGAGATCCTCTACCACCCAGTGAAGGCCAATGTCGTGGCTGATGCGCTTAGCCACAAGGCAGCGCCGATCAGGGACATTTGTCTGAGGATGACATTGTGATTCTGCTGTTGGAGCAGATTCGGGAGGCCCAGAAGGAGGCCATAAAAGAGGAACATCGGAGAGCGAGCGAATTGTGGCCTAGGTTTCCTCCTTCGACTATGATAGTCGGGGATTGTTGACTTTTCACCGTAGGGTGTGGGTGCCTTATCATGGGGGTGTGCACCAGGTATTAATGGTAGAGGCGCACAAATTCAAGTTCTCTATCCATTCAGGGGTGACGAAGATGTATATGGATCTTCGTCTCGATTATTGGTGGCCCTGTATGAAGAGGGACATAGCTTGGGTTGTGGAAAGGTGCCTGACGTGTAGGAAGGTCAAGGCGGAGCACCAGAGATCTCACGGAAAGGTCCAGCTGTTGGATATCCTGCTGTGGAAGTGGGAGGATATTACTTTGGACTTCATTACGAAGCTTCCCAGGACCACGCGAGGAGTAGATTCGATTTGGGTCATCGTTGATCGATTGACCAAGAACGCCCATTTTATTCCGATTCAGGAGAGTATTTCGGCCGAAAGGTTGACCGGCATCTATATTAGGGAGGTGGTGGCGCGGCACGGGGTGCCAGTTTTAGTGATCTCAGATAGGGATGTGCGGTTCACTTCTAGGTTTTGGAAGAAGTTTCACGATGAGCTGGGTACTCGTATGCATTTTAGTACCGCCTTTCACCCGCAGACGGATGGTCAGAACGAGCGGACCATCCAGACTCTGGAGGATATGTTGCGGGCGTGTGTTTTGGACTTCGGAGGTAGTTAGGATACTTACCTTCCTTTGGCGGAGCTCTCTTATAACAACAGTTATCATGCAAGCATCGACTGTCCTCCTTTCAAAATCTTGTATGGGAGGAAGTGCAAGACCCTGATATGTTGGGGAGAGGTTGGACAGAGAGTCATGTGGAGTACCGAAGTAGTAGTCAAAACTACGGAGAGGATCCAACAGGTTCGGAGCAGGCTTCAGACCGCACAAAGTCGGTAGAAAAGTTATGCCGACAAGCGTCGATCGGACCTGGAGTTCCAGGTTGGGGATATGGTGCTCCTGAAGGTGTTGCCTTGGAAGGGCGTCCTTCGATTCAGGAAGCGGGGCAAGCTGGGCCCTAGGTAGATTGGACCCTTCAAGGTTGTAGCCCGGGAGGACAGGTGGCATATAGGCTGGATCTTCCAGCCGAACTCAATTAGATTCATAGCACATTTCATCTCTCCTAGTTGTGGAAATGCTTGGTAGACGACTCGACGGTGGTGCCTTTGGAGGATATTCAGGTTGATGACAGCCTAAACTACATTGAGCAACCAGTGGCAATCCTTGACAGGAAGTCAAGGGATCTGAGGAACAAGAGAGTGGAGCTGGTAAAGGTGCAGTGGCAGCACCGAAAGGGGTTGGAATGGACCTGGGGGCTGGAGGACGAGATAAGGGAACATTACCCTGAGCTCTTTCAGGATCGTGCAGCAGACTTCGAGGACAAAGTCTAAGATAAGTGGGGGAGATTTGTAACACCCGATTCCTAGTATGTCTTTAATTCAAGAATTTTATGTATTTTTTTCTCTGGGACTCGACGACTTGGTGGCCCAACTCGTCGAGTAGAGACGGGTCCCGCGGGAAGTTTAAGTCGCCTACTCGACGAGTCGGAGGCTGACTCGACGAGTAGGTGCTATTCGAGTGAAACCCTAAATTTGAGGGTTTGCACCTTATTTAAACACCTTATTGAAGCCTCCATTGTTCCTTATGCTCCCAGAACACCTCTTATCGAAACCCTAGCCGCTTTGAGTGATCTAAGGCCATTTTTGCTGCTTTTGGGTGGTTGTGAAGCTTGAAAGGAAGGGAGAAGCTTGGAAATTCGAGTTGGGGCTTGTAGATCCAGAGATCTTATTCCATCTTCAGGTCAACCAAGGTAAATGCCCCCTATTTTGGTCTTCCATTTGGTTGTTTATCTTTAGGGCTTAGATTTTAGGTGCATTTAGGGCTTTCTAAGCCATTTTCAGATTTGTGAAGTGATTCACGGGGGTCTACTTCATATCTGAGTCATTGGAGGGGTCTCATGGCATAAATGTGCCAACTCTATGCCCATGAGAGCCCATGCACATTGTAGAGCACCTTTTATGGATTTTTTAGCCAAAAACCCCATGCATGTGCACCAAGTTTGGAACTTTACGTATAAAATGGATATTAGGAGGCCAGATGTATGATTTTGATGTGTTAAGACCCTTTTAAATCGACTGTATAGTAAGGGTCAAGAAGGGACTCGACGAGTTGTTCTTGGAACTTAGCGAGTCGGGGTGTAATGACCACTAAATCCTTTCTGTGGTTGGACTAGTGGTTCGGGAAGGAAGTCCCGTAAATGTTTAGACTCGTAAAGGGACCTGGGAATCATGGGACTCGACGAGTGTATGAACAGACTCGGCGAGTCCAAGGTATTCTCCCAACTTTTGAAGATGGACTCGACAAGTTGTTCTACAACTCGGCGAGTCATAGACTGGACACATTCTTGAGGGATATGAACTCGCTGAGTTGAAGGAAGAACTCGACGAGTCGGATGGAGATGGTCCCGATGGTTTGAATGAAGAAAAACTCGACGAGTTCTTGCTAGACTCGACGAGTGGTGTCGAGGTTGTATTGGATTAGTGGAGTATGGACTCGGCGAGTTGGCGAGCCAACTCGGCAAGTCAGGTCAACTGGAAGTTGACTTTGACTGGTATGGTATTGACCCTGGTTAGGGTTGCATGTTATGTTTGATGACTTGAGGATTTTTATGTAGGGCTTGAGGAGTCGAGGATAGTCGATCTTTGCGCAGAGGACGGTTTAGACACTACACGACATCGAGGTTAGTTACCTTCCAGTAGGGGTGGGTCTAAGGCCACAATGCCGGCCCACCATCAGGGGCATTTGGTGGATAATTGTCTCTGTGATAATTTTCTTAGCGTGCTTATGTGATGTGGTCAGGAGATATGTCTGCAATGTGTATGTTAGTGGTAGTAGTAGGGAATAGTTTTTCCTTAACATTGGTTGTTAGGATCGAAGGGTAGATCAGTACCCAGATATGCCTGACTGTATGATTATATATGATATTGTATGATAGCAGTAGGGGGTGAAATAGTCCCCGGTTACAGGTTGAAAGATACCGATGACAGATACCAGTTGAAGATACCGATGGCGATTACCGGTTGAAAGATACCGATGGCAAATATCGGTTGAAAGATACCGATGGCAGTTACCGGTTGAACGACACCGATGATATGATATTGTATGTAGTATGATGGGGGAACTCACTAAGCTTTGTGCTTACACTTTTGGTTTTGGTTTCAGGTACGTCTTTGTCGAAGGGGAAGGAGCCGACGGTATTGCAGCGCATCACACGCACACATGGTTTCCACATTGGATTTCTAGGATTGCATTCTGATTTTCATTACTTTTGATGTCATGGGTTGAGACACAACATTATGATTTTGTAATGTGTTGTTTTATTGACAGTGTTTTGGTAAAATGTTTTATAATATATTAATTCAAAAATAAAATTTTTGGTCTCGAAATTTGGAATGTTACACTAACATAATGCATGAAGTGATCGAAAAGTTAAAGAAATAGGAAGAGTTGAAGAAATATGTTTTGATGTATAAAAAAGTGAGAATTTTATTATGGCGTTTATTGTATCAAATATATTAAGCGTATTTTAAGTTCTATGTATTCTTTTTATATGATTATGAGTGTTTAATATGTTTATGAAATACAAACTTTAAAATATATGTTTTAGCGTTTTGATGTTTCTTAAAATTATAGTATTTTTATACTATTTGTTATTATTATTATTATTATTATTATTATTATTATTATTATTATTATATATATATATATATATATATATATATATATATATATATATATATATATATATATATAAAATTGAATCATTTTCACTGTCAATATATATTGATTTGAAATTCAAGAATTTTAAATTTTCAACTTGTGTAACTTATTAAATATATCATTAATATATAATATATCATTAATATATTAATGGTAGATTATTTGAATTATTAATATAGTAATATTTCTTTTTCAAATTTGAATATGATGTTAAATACAATGTCTATATTAAACTTTAAATTATCAAAATTGTATGTGTAATTTGTTATCGTAAATATGGTATTTGATTTAAAACATAAATCAAAATCTCAAATAAACTTAAAAATGATTAAAGTTTATTTTTTTGAATAGTTAAAATGTTTAAACGTGTTAAATATCAACCTTGAAATTAATTAAAATAATATCTTAAAACTATTTTTATAGTTACATAATATTTTTCAAAGTGATTTTGTAAATTAGTTAACAATAATATTAAAAAAGTAATATAAAATTTTTATATCTATATTTATCGTTGAACTTAAAAGATAACCAAACAAGTAAAAATTTAAATTATTCGATCATAATAATTATTAAAAAAGAACACTAAATCAAGAATAATATTCAGTTTTATTTATTTATAAGCAACGGTTAGAAGTCAATGAGTAATATTGTTCAAAATAGTTGAAATTATATATAAAAACTTAGTGTGAAGTTATTATGTAAATGTTAATGTCAATAACATGATCATTTTAAACTACATATATTTTTTTTAATATTTTAATAATATTATTTTAAAACGCGCAATGCATGGACCTTCACCTAGGGATGGACATAGAATTTCAGATTAGGTGTGACTCGGGAAAAAAATAATAGTGGTATAATAGTAGAAAAAAATCAAAATTTTTTGTACTGCGTACGCGGAAGTCTGATGTAGTCGGTGCCACTGTGTGACATGGAAGACCCGCCCTTACTCAACTCGCCACCTGTTTCATCTATGTTGTTTCTACAAAGACATCGATTCGTTACTTGCTCTGGTTCTAGTATTTCTCCAACTACCATGCCAATTATTTATTCATCTACGATGGTTTGATCTCCAACAACTTTGACTTTTAGTCATCGATAATGGAATCAAAGTCTCTAACAATGGTTTGGTCGGATCTCCAACATTATGGTCTTTTTCCATTCACATATATACAAAAGAAGAGAGTTCAAAGTGTCCGATGGTAGTTGGAATATTCATCGTTAGAAAAAAAAAACAAAAGACGAAGGGACTAACAAAGGGTTTTACTTTTATATATGGAGACTCCCTTCTATAAAAGCTTTGAAGCTTTTTTGCAGTCGTTTACAAACAGCAGAAAGCGAAAGAGATGAGAGAATTAGTGTTTTATTTGATTTGTTGATAATGAAGAAAGTTTAAGAAGAGTCAACAATCAACATGCATAGGGACGGAAAACATAGATAGCATGTCAGACAATTCAACAATCACCATTCTAATTAATCTGCATCCGAATAATGTACATTTGAGTATTAAGGAGAATTCTGATAATAAATGCAATTTGTGGAATATAATTAATGGCATTTGTGTATCTTGGATATAATAAAATGTTGCATAAAATAATTAGAACATAGACACCGATCATATACCACCTTCACTGTAAGACAACGTCATTGGCCCACCATTATGGACAAAACATCTTATTTGTCAACCTATAGCTTGTTGACTTGGTTTTAAAATCGCATACAATGGCTAGGGACCGTACGAGTTAAAAAAAGATTTCAGGGATCAAGTGCGTAGCTTACCCCAAAATATTGGGACCATTCTTGTAATTTACCCAAGAGAAAAAGAGTTAAGGACCAAATATGCAAACCAACAAAAACCACAAGGATCATTTATGTAGTTTAACATCCGTCGACATGATTTAAATGAGTCTCTATTGTCCACATGCTATCACCAATGTACACCACTCATCCCTCCAATCGACGTGCATTAACCCATTGGCCAAAGTGAACCCCCTGCAACAGCCACCCTATTAAATAATCTCATAATTCCCCCATAAAACAACCATCGAAACTTCTCCTTCTTCAGTATTCACCCAGACACACATACACATTCCTTAACCTCTCAAATCTAAATGGCTGCTGTTCCAGTGACTTGTGTTAGATTGACGACTTTCATGAACACCAATCAGGTCAGGCCTTTGACTTTCTTTTGAATTTGACATTCGAAAATTGTAATTTACGTCTTGTTTTATTAACCATTATTATTTGCATTAATGATGTATGTCTCTTAATAATATTCCAAAAAAAACCGTAATAAAGAGTTCTTAATCTGCTCAACATTTTTTGAAACCAAGTCTACCATAAGTCTTCAAATGTCACGTTTAGTCCATAACTAGGCTAAACAAAAAAAATAATGATTTTCTTTAAAGTATATATGAATACATGAACATTTCATATTTTCTAGTTTTTTCAAAAAATTTCAAAAATATCACAAACATGAGATATTAAGAGCAGCGCTTAAAAAAGTGCACTTTAAAAAAAACACAAATAAATGTACATGTTCAGATCTGTATACATGCACATTGATATATGCATACATATATATTTCAACAAAAAGAAAAGTTTGTCAATTTTTTTTAGCCTAGATATATTTTAAACACACAATTTCCACTGAAATAGTGGTGTTGGTTTCGAAAAAATATTAACTCGATTAAAAGTTTGAGGTTCTCACATGAATATTGGTTCTCTTTTTCTCTCTCTCTATATATATATATATATATATATATATATATATATATATATATATATATATATATATATATATATATATATATATATACACGGTAGTTTTATCAAAATTTTTCAAAAACAACACAACTAAAGAATATAATGTCAACCTTTAAAAGAATAACAACTTAAAAACGTCAAAAAAACATAAAAAGAATGAAAACTATAAATGTGTCACGATAAGCACATTTAATTTGATTAAATGTGTATTGCATCTTTCAAAAAGAAAAAGTTTGTTTAATCTTTTTTAGCATGGAAATAACTTAGATGCAACAATAACTTAGACGCAACATATTTAGAATAATGGTTTGATAAGGGCTTAATTACATTTTTTTGGTTCAAATATGCATATCTTTATACCCACTTGTCGAGGTAGTTTTTTGTTTCGAAAAATGTTATCCGGAAAAAAAAATTCTCGAGTTTAGTATATGTATGAGTTCACAAAAAAACTTTCATATATATATATATATATATATATATATATATATATATATATATATATATATATATATATATATATATATATATATATATAATTTGACTAAATCAACTCATTTGAATATAACTCAAATAATTTAATCATCAAAACTAATTAGAAATTGGAACCTCTAACTTACTCATTTTTTTTCTTTACAGATGGTAGGGAAATTCTCGACACCGAAGTTAGTCCATGTGGGTCAGGCAACAACCGATTTCCCTTGCCTCAGAACATCCCGCTTTCAGACCTCTTGCTTAGTAAGACTCGAATTAGAAACTTTATGAAATAAAGTTAGTAAACATATATTAGTACAACTGTATCTAACGTTAGTTTATAATGTTTCACAGTCGAGTCTTACATCATATCTAATGTTAGTTTATAATGTTTCACTGCCGAGTCTTACAAACTGACATAATATTGGTACATCATAGATTCGTTTTCTAATTTGTTTACACTTTTTTATTATTTAGAAAGACACATCAATAAACGATGCAACAGACGCTATTGGGAAACGTGCTGAAGAGATAGGTGCAAACACAAGTGACGTTATTGAGAAACTTGTTGAGAAGAAAGATACTTTGACAGCTACAGCAAATGATGATATTAAGAAAATTGTTGAGAATACAAATACAACCGCAAGTGATCTTGTTGAGAAACTTGTTGAGAAGAAAGAAGAAGTAGAAACTGCAACAAATGATGCAATTAAGAATCTTGTTGAGAAGGCAAATAAGGTGGCAACTGACCTTACTGAATAGTGAATCATGTACCGATTAAACAAATTTTAGAAAATGTTGTTATTTTGGGAATTATATGAGGATTTCAACTCTCAGAGATTTAATATATATATATATATATATATATATATATATATATATATATATATATATATATATATAGAGGTTATTGTGTTTTTACTAAGTATTGTGTGCTTTAAAATTGATTCTGAACCAATCATTTAGGATGATTTAAGTAAGGGTTTTATATTTATTAACAAATTAAAAATAATCGATTTAATCACACAAATTTCAGCATAAAGGTATTTTGAACAATTAACTATATTTTAACAAAGGAAATTTTTGGAAATTTAGAGATAATTAATTTCCTACTTTTAAAAATCTGATTTTTTTAAAGTAATTCAATATTAATTCTAACGTATTTTTATAATAACCGAATTTATTCTGTGAGCATGATATTTTTGTAGAATGCTATATTCTATGAGAATATCAGATCATATCATTCTTCAAACGAAATAACAATATTTTTTGATTGAATGAACTTTCTAAGATTAACAAATTTTTTGATGCAAGTTCAATTTTTGTCATCACATTCTTAAAAAATAAAAATCTTAATATACTATTCTATCAATAATGAAACACTCTTTAATAACAAAACAAACACAATTTGTAGATTATTCTAACTAAATATTCTACCAGAATATACTTTAACGTATAGTCTTATCATTATATTGTAAATTATTCTGTCAGTGCTTCTTTTGTGAATATCATTGACCATTGTTCATCTTCATCCCACATGTCGTCATCAAACCTTTAAGCACTTGATCATCATGTTCCTTTCACACATTCTTTGAGAATAACTTCCTTAAAATTGAGCATTCCATGAGAACAACTGCCATGAAATCATTATCATCATTTCATTTATACTTATAAAGCTTGCATTTTTTCTTGAACCACATTCATTTGAAACTTCCATGACTTTTCAATTTCTTTCTAATAATTATTATAAGTTGGTTAATAAGGTTAAATAAATATCAAATCTAAAGTGTAATCATCTATAAACTAAATTTCAATATTAAAAAAAATATATTCTTCTACTTATAAAGTTTGTTTTTAACTTTTAACATATTATACTTAATTTATTAGGCCTAACATGTTGTAGGTAAACCATTATCATTTTAAAGCTACAACTTTTGATCAATTTGTATAAAATACGTAAATTGTTAATTTAAATATAACCTTACAAGATCAACTTAAATATAAAATTTAGTTCAACTTAAACAACTCAAAAAATATTTTGTAAATAGTTAAAAGTGATAAATTGTAGTGTCTTTCTAATAATGATTATAAATTAGTTAATAAGGTTAAATAAGTATCAAACCTAAAGTGTAATAAAAAATAAACTAAATTTCAATATTAAATAATATTTTTACTTCTACTTATAAAGTTATGTCTTTAACTTTTAACATATTATACTTAATTTATTAGATTTAATATGTTGTTGTATGTAAACCATTATCAGTTTAAAGCTACAGCTTTTGAATAGTATGGACAAAATACTTAAATTGTTAATTTAAATATAACATTACAGGATCAACTTCAATATAAATTTCAGTTCCACTTAAAAACACCCAAAGAATATTTTGTGAATAGTGAAATGTGATAAATTGTAGTGTTAAATACAAAAACTAAAATGTAATATTAATTCACTAAAATATCTCCTAAAGATATTTTTGTAATCGTTAAAAGTTTTGAAATAAGTAGATTAAATAACTTACAATAACAATAGTTAAAAATAACTTTTTATAAATGATTATATTGTTACCTTTAAAATAAAAAAAAATTGTTTGATGTTTTAAATAATTACACTGATAGAAATTAAAATGTTAAACAAATAAATTTTAAAAATGAATTAACAATAACAACATCTATAAATAATATTAAACCATATATTATATTTAATTTTATTCATGACTAACACGCAGGTAGATGTCATTCAAAAGGTTGAGTTTATGCAGTTTTAATAGATGTATATGTTATCATATAATTCAAAATAATCGATATACTATATCAATTTAGTATACAAATTATTATATCAAATTTAACAATGACATTATTGTTATATTTAAAAAAACATATATTTGTAAAGACTTCAACTATATAGATGCTTCTGCGCAACGCGCGGACATTCGCCTAGTTGAATATGTAAGACTAACATTCTATACATTCACCATGAGCATTCTAAATTATATGCATTATAAAAGAATAAAACTATAAATTCTGATAGAATATGTTAGACAATAAAGAAGTGTAGTTTATTCTTAAGTACAGAATACAACCATTCTGATAGAATGTGATAGATACTGAACCTTTGTATGTAAATTTGATCAGAATAAAACTATACACTTAGATGCAATTACTCAATTTACTTTTTAATGTCAAATAATCAACTATTTTATGTACACACTCAAACATTCATCCATTCGATTTCCTAAACAACTCTGGAACGAAAACAATTGAGTAGGAAGAGTCAATTTTAATGATTTATCACACATGTTATTCTATACTGAGTTTCTTATATGAAAGCTAAGGACTCTTCATTATGAGAATAAATATTACGTAAAATATATGTTACTAGTAATTCTGATAGATACATGTTATATGACAAAATACATTCTCATAAAATATGGCATAATACATAGAATATAACAGAATACATAGAATATATTTTATAATACATAGAATACACAGAATACATAGAATATGACAGAATACATAGAATATGACAGAATCTATGTCTAAGATTACTAGAAACATTATTTTAAATATGGAATTAGTTAATTACCGAGAATTTGGCTTGAAACATCTCTTACACATTCTATCAAACATGTTCTATATATTATCCATTCGTCCTAGCTTTACCTGGAAATATATTGTCAAACACCTTCAACAAGTTTTATTAAACACCAAACACCTTCACAACACCAAAAATTACACCGGAAGCAGGAGAAAGATTCATGAAATCATGGGAAATCGATAGAAATCAATTACATATGTTGAGATAATCAGAAATCAAATGCAACTATACCGAACTTGAATTAAGAAAATGCATATCCGATTCCACTAGTGATTTTTCAGAACTGGGAGATCTAAATCTAAAAGAATTTACCAGCTTGGTTCAAATAAAATGCAAAGAAATACATCCAAACAGATTGGAGAAGAAATGACATTCACAAAATCATTTATCCAAAACCAAATACATAAAATCGATTAAATAAAAAAACAAGTACATTAAAAGAAAAAGAAACTTACAGGCTGATTGGAGAAGAAATTTATCCGTGGTCATGGGTCTGGAAACTTGATGATTGATAGTGGAGAGTTTATGGCTCAAACCGTAGAGAGTTTAGGGCTCAATGTGAATTGGAATTCGGCACCATTAAGGTTCATGTTTGTATTTTGCATCACATTGATGATGGTCGACATGCTGAGTTTCTTCTCCTTGGTATCATGAAGGAGTCGATGGTGAAGATTGAAGAAGCAGTTTAAGGATGAATGGTGAGAGTTTTTTTAGGGTTAACAAACTAATTCCCCTAATTTAAAGGACATTAAATGTTTTAAATATTTACCAAAATTAAATGTAGCCAAGATTACAATTATACCCTTTTCTGATTTATTATTGAATTTATTTTTGTTTAATTGTGATTGGTTGTTAGAGGCATACAATATTTGTTGAAACATTTGAACCTATATATATATATATATATATATATATATATATATATATATATATATACACACATACATACTTGCTCGTTGCATGAGACTAGTATAACATGATCAGATAGACAATTTGCATTTTAAGAGAAACTTACAGAAAAAATATAACACATCCATGACTTTAAATTAACTACACAAAATAAACAATAATATATAACATAATTAATTAAATATTATCCGCATCACAATATATAAAATGTAATCGATAACATATATTTCATATGATCTAATACATGTTATCGATTATATTTTATACATAGTAGTGGACAATATTTAATGAAATATGTTATATAAGATTGTTTGTTTTGTGTTGCTTCAAGGAACTAGTTAATTAAAAGTGATGAATATGTCCTACGGGATAATTTCATCTATATCCTTATAAATTTTCATAATCATGTTTACATTCCTGTAAAACTTCGAATTACATGTATATCTTTCTATATATATATATATATATATATATATATATATATATATATATATATATATATATATATATATATATATATATATATCAAAATACTTAATTGAATGATACTTAATATATTCAAAAGTTAAAAATATTATCATTAAACTAGATTATAACTAAATTACTAAAATACATATTTTCAATAATTCTTGTAATCAATCTTCTTGTTCATGATATAGTTATTTACGATCTTATTATTTGCCACATCATATTTTTCATTATCAATTAGCAAAACCCAATGATTGCATATTCCTAATCGATTGTTAAATAATATATTTCATCTCCTACAATCGATTCAGGAGACATGTGTATATTCTCTTCTAAACAATTTTGTTCTTCATCTAGTTCTTCAATTACTGGTAAAATCACAGAAAAACAAATTTCAATATGACTGTTGATATTTTGTAAGGATTCATGAAGTAAATAGGTCCAAAATAGCAAATGTGGCTAATGAGGTATGTCACCATTGCAATGATGGACTCGGAAAAGCCGAGGCCCAGGCCCGAATGAAAGGACGATGCACTCAAGCTGGTGTGTCATGTAACCATATCGACCGAATTTGTGTGCTTTTGACAGAACCACTCAAGTGATAAAATACATCATGAACAAGTATCCAAAGGTTTCAGATCAGAGAACCATGAGAAATTACATACAGTAGTCTGAAATGGACCAACGTTTTGTGACAGCTCATGCACGTAGAGTGACAAGACTCTAGACACATCCCAAGTACCGCTTTTATACCTTGGGCCTTAGGCGCATTAATTACGATGAGACAGGAACCTGCTCGACCTCCCTCTATCGCCATTACCCCATGCAAACAAGGTATAAACGTAGATCAAATCAACCACAAAAGTGTATGATTCTCTCACCCTTTTCACACAATTCGCTCCAAAATCTCCACAATTTGGTTTTGACTTTGGCATCAAAGCGTTCTCTCGGGTCATCTACCTTGTGAACGCCTTCCGTTTTGTTTTGTTTCTTAGGTACAAATTGATTTGAGATGTGACCAACCGAGAAGCTATCCTACTCTCGATACATTAGAAATCTGATATTCAACAAGTGGTTCCATCCGTTGGACACCGAAACAAATGGTTACCACTGACAACACTACCCATAACCCAACTGTCGAAGCAAGCCCAATACCAAGATTCCAAGATTTGGAAGCGCAAGTAGAGACACCCCAGATGACTACTATTGTTAAAAAATGCAACACATTAGGTAATTCGAGGGATCATGAAGATGAAAACGAGGAGATGGAGGAGTTTGAGGCCTTTAAAAGGTACAAAGAAATGAAGAAACAATGTGAAGTGAAGGAAAACCAGAAGAGTAAAAGAAGTGAGAAGGATTGGGATCACATATATGCTTACTCGGATCAATCCAGTGGTTCTAGCGGTAGATACAATAAGGGAAAAGATGAAGATAAAAGAGCGGGTGATGAGCGAGGGAAGAAAGTCTTGTAGAGGGCAGAAAATGCAAAGGAATACCATAAAGCGTTCGGATGACTGAACATTCGGTCCTTGTTTACTGATGAAATAAACAATACCTCAATTCTGTTTGGCTTAAAGGGAAATTGGGTGATGCCTCACGATGGCTCTGGAGACCCGGACGACCACGTATCACATTTTTGTTGAGTTTTTGAGATATTGAAATTGATTTGGCATGTTTGGTTATTTAGGGAAGCTTTTTTAGGGTTAATCATTTTATGATTCCCTACGGTGCCTTTATAGTAGAAGTCTTCATCGAGCTCTTCAAAGGCATTAGTTTTATATTTTAGTTAAATATTTTATGTTCCCTATAAATAATCAATAGGTTAGCTTTTTCAGGTAAGCTTTTTCTTGATTAGGGTTTCCTTTTATTAAGAACTTCATAAGGGGTGATGGAAAATCTTTTGTTTAGGAGAGATCGATTTTGTGTATAGCTGGTTGTGCTGATAGATTCTGCCCAGTAATAAAGTGGCAAATTCGCAAACGATAGCATGGTTCTCGCAGCTTCGTACAGAGACCGATTTCACCTTTCAACGACCCTGTTTTGTTGAGGAGTGTAAGGAACTGAGAGGTTGTGAGCTACTCCTTTTTCAGTTAGAAATTCTTCAAACTCTTTATTTTTTTAGCTCCAAACCATTGTCACTTCGAATGTTACGAACCAACTTTCGTAGTTGAAGCTCGATCCACTTTATAAAGTCCTTGAGCTTAGGAGTGGCTTCTAAAATCTGTTTAAGAAAATACATACAGGTAAATCTAGAAAAATCATCATCAATAACTAAAATAAATTTGTAACAACTAATGCTCTCGATGGCAGATGGACCACAAAGATCTATATGTAAAAGCTCAAGTGGCTCGATCACTTTGGTGTTTATAATTGTTGAATGACTCTTCCTGTTCTACTTTCCAACTTCGCAGGCAGCACAAAGATGTCCTTCTCAAACTTCAGTAGTGGAAGTCCTCTCACATGATCATCAAGTACAAGTTTTTTTTATGTCTTTGAAGTTGAGATGCGAGAGCCTTCGATGCCAAAGCCAATTATCATCCGAAGGTGCTTTCGTAAGAAGGTATATGTCCGACTTTCCTTTGATAGGATTTAGATTTAATGCATACATCTTGCTTTTTCGCTTGGAATTCAGAAGCACTATTTTGGTCTCCTTTTCGATAATTTTCAATCCCTCATCATCAAACGATACTTTTATCCCGGTACCTACAACCAATTGAGAAACACTAATCAGGTTGTGTTGTGGGCCTTCCACGTAAGCTCCTTTTCGAATGGAAAATTCCCCATTTGTGATCATTCTGTGACAACCCGAAAAACTTCTCGCATGCACTCTTCAATTCTTTCCAATATTAGACTTATTTTACTATATAGTAGTACCCTTTAGAGTCTAATGAAGCGTTTTAAATGTGATCTAATCAAGGTAGGCGTGTTAAAAAGGGTTAACTCGAAGTGTAGGAATCAAAACCGGGCCAAACATTCCAACACATGGAGTGTGCGGCCATACACTTGAGTGTGCGGCCACACACTCTTGTTTGCAGCCTCACACCTTCCCAACCGCACACCCTACCTATATATGCCACCCTTAGATCATTCTTGAACACTTCCTTCACTTCTTCAAGCATAGAACACGAAAATCCTCTCAAGTATCATCCATTCTCCTTGAAGATCTTCATAAAAGGTACCAAGAACACCAAGAACACCAAGATCTTCATCTGGCCGCACACATGGCAGCACACACCACCTGGCAGCACACATGGCCGCACACAGGGCCGCACACATGTGCTGGCAGCACACTAGGCCGCACACCAGGCCGCACACACACATGTAGTGTGTATTTTGGCCATACACCCTCTTGTATAGCCTTATAAACCCTCATACAATCATATATGATTATAACACTTCATAATAAGTGTTTACTAGTCCCTAAGGTGGTCCCAAAATCATCAATTAGTTGTTCATAACACTAACTAAATCCATATATGTGCCAATATATGCTAAATAGGATTCGCGCGTGTACTCAAGTCACCACTTGACACCTAGCAACTAATCCAACATTGTCATCAGAACCACTCAGTACAGGTGAGTTCATACCCCTTTAATTAACCTTTGAAATACTTTTAAATGTTTTAAATGCTTTTATGGGGGGGGGGGGGAATACAAGTTGAATACTTATAGTTATTACATCAATCACATGTGATTAATAACTAGAAAACCAATGATTTCATCACTGTTTCAAAATGTTTATCAATCTGTTTTACTTCAAAATGTTTTACAAACTCTTTTACTTATCAAATACTTTTATTTAAACTTTATTATACTTCTTATAAATTGCGTGTCCATATATGCATAGATATATAAGAAATGTTTAAAAGGCTTAGGAAGGCCATCCGCCCTATTTCCTTTTCCTCGATTTGGATGTGGTCTGGTGGGATGTCGGGTAGCCGTCCGAGGGTCGTTTCAATATTAATTATATATCATATGTGCATATATAGACATAAAAGTACTTTCATTATTCATGCGTTTCAGTTACATCATTAGTAAGTTACCATCGGGGTAACATAGGATTTCATTTATACTATTACTAGATCAATGAGTCAGTTCATTCATGAGTCATATACATTACATTACTATGAGAACATATACATTACATTACTATGAGAACATATACAACTATACTAGAGAAGAACATATACAACTATACTAAGAAGAGAACATATACAACGATACCAGAACAAGTAACATTACCTTACATATACATGAATACGTTTACAATTGTGAATCACTGTATCGGAGCATGCCTTAAATGTCATGGCCCGAGTTGTTACCATAATTCTCTTGGAGGGAGAGCGTGATTTTGCGTATAGATCTATACTGGATTGACTATCCTACACCTTGCTGCTAGCTACAGCCGGACCTGCAGGTCTGCGGGTGCCAAACATCATTCCGTGTTACGACCATTCATTATGTTGTTGTTACCAGTCGATAGTATGGTGCAATTAAATCACATAATACCTTAATATAAACCCGGTTTAAGGTAGTTAGTACAGCAGTAGTTCCTATAATACAACGCTACAGTACTACATTAATTTACCCATTACATACATTTAGTGATTATTTCACTTAAACATTAATGTACAAGCTATATTTTGTTAATGATAGTTACACTTGGGAAATTACACACTTTTACAACAAACGAACATACAAAACAGTTAAGCCTTGGTAGACGGCTACTTTAAAAGAAATTATAGGTTTTTCTAAGAGATTCAAACTTTTACAAACACTTACAAACATTTACATACATTTTACAAACTTACACTTGAGACATGTTCAAACGTTTTGATAACAAACACTGACACTAAAATACTTATGAACTCACCAGCTTAATGCTGATACTCGCTTTCAAAATAACTTGTATTCTCAGGTCATCAGTAGACAGGTACCGAGACCAGCTTTTGAGAAGATGGAGCGCATCCAAGACTCATCTTATTATTTTGATTTACATTATATTTTTGGTGTCTAAAACTGTACAGAACACGCTTGTATTAAAATTATATATTTAATGCAATGGATGATGTTGTTTGCTTGTTTACTACTACCGTGTTGTGATACATTACATGACGTCCTCCGCCCCAGAACGTTTCCGCCGTTCTCGGTTTTGGGGTGCGACAGATTGGTATCAGAGCATTGTTTATAGTGAATTAAGTATATCAACCCATAAAAGATATACTAAACTATAAACCCATTAGGGATTAAAGCACTCTGACCAGGAGTCTATACATTAAATATTAAAATATTTAATTAAGTATACTAGGCTGCATTCATACTAAAATCAGTGTCACAACGACAAGAACAAAAGTATTACGATTGTTAAATATCACAGGTAAGCTCGGGGATGTATGGTCAGTCTTGGGAATGGCATAGCCTGATCAACTATGCTGGTCCGAGGAGTGATTAGCATATGCCCTAGAATGGTTGTGATGTGTTAACAAGTCTAAAAACTTACCAACAATACCACAAGAAGATCAGTAGAACTTAAACTTAAAATACTATAGGTGTATTTTGTACTACTAGCTACATGTATACTATATTCTTATACCTCTCTTCTCGCGTAGATTTAAATGGTTGGATTCCATCACGGCGACCCGTACTTTCCAAATGAAGGCAATGTCGGGTGGATCGAAGAAGAGCCCGAAGATGAGCATCCAATCCCTTTGGATGATCACCTCGCAGAAGGCTTTTCTGATGGATCCGACTCCGAGCCTGAAGTCAACAACCTACCGCTAGTAGGTCAAGCCCCGAACAACGATCCCCGACCAGCATTTCCAGGTCCCACTCCTTTGTGGGTAAACAACTTGAATCGCTGGAGCGAAGAACAGGGTCAACCCTTACCTTACTTTGGGGACCGAAGCTTTTACAACGTTAGCGAAGGTGGTTCTGCGGATAGAGCTCTGCCCGTCATGGTCCGTGGAATTGCTCGAAACGTTGAACAAGGTTGAGCAGCCATCGACCGAGTCACGGAAATTGATGCCAACTCAGGCGTTAATACCATCCGCATTTGGCATCTGGAAGAAGCACTCGAAAGGACGAGGATATCCAATGACGCACTGCGACATCAATTGACCACCGAAATCGCAGAACTTCGAGTTCGCCAAAGAGCTCACGAACGACACCTCCGAGAAGTGGTTCACCAACTGGCAGATATGAGGATTCGCCCTAGGAGTTCCCATCGTCGTTAGAAGATGTCTAGTACATCTTTGTCTTTTGATTAAGGAATAGCCTTTAGTATCCGGGCTTTTGGTAACGTTTGTCTGTAAAATATTCCTAACTCTCAGTACGCTAACTAGGAATCTACTAACTGTCAAACTTTTCCGTATGGTATGATGTAAGACCTACTGTTAGGTCGATTTTTCCCCTGAACACATTACATCAATAATACCAGTAATATTGACAGCTAGCTAATCTGTGAGAAAATCGTTATACTTACATTTTCCTACTATTCTTCCCTATTATGACTTCAATTCGTACACTCATTCAACTGTTGGACTATGGCTACTTAGTCCATGTGCCACTCTCAACTTGCTTACAATTGATTCTTACCATTGTATCTGTCTTTATAAACTTATAGCTGAAAGATGCCTCCTCGCAAATCTCCCCGGAATAACCCTACACCTCCTCCTCCTCCGGTCATCGATACCGCTGCTCTAAATGCTGCAGTAGCTGCGGCAGTGGCAACTGCCATGGCCCAATACCACTCAACTAACAATAGCCAAGGTGGAACCCTTGTTGAATCCACTCATGCTGAGATCCATGTGCGTACGAAAGAATGCTCCTACAAGGATTTCACCAACTATAAGCCGAAGTCCTTTTATGGAACCGGTGGAGTCATTGCCCTCTCGCAATGGTTCGAGAAGACGGAATCAGTCTTCGAAATTTGTTCATACCCTGCTGCGTGCAAAGTCAAATATGCCGCGTGCACCTTTGAAGGAAAAGCCCTAACGTGTGGAACGGCCACGTTAAAGCTCTAACTCTCGTTGTAGCCAACTACATGGGCTGGGAAACAATGAAAGACCTCATGATTGAGGAGTATTTCCCGAGAGGCGAAATCCAGAAATTGGAGCAAGAACTGTGGGGCCTAATCATGAAGGGCTCCAACATAGTCGCTTATACTGCCAGGTTCAGTGAACTGGTGGCTCTCTGCCCCAATATGGTTCCCACTGAAGGGAAAAAGATCGAAAGGTACATATGGGGGCTGGTGCCTCCGTACCAAGGAAATGTTCTATCATCAAACCCTACTACTTTCGACAGTGCCAAGCGGCTAGCACAGCGACTCATCGACCATGGAATCCAATCCCCAACAGCAACAACAACTCAAACCGTCTCAGAACCCTCCAAACCCGCTGACTCCAAGCGGAAGTTCTGGGATGACAAGAAGAAGCAGCGAGCTGCCAAAAAGCAGCAAATTGTGGCTGTACATGCTGCAATAACCCCTACTGCTACTACTTCGGTGAAGCAGTATGCTGGAAGTTTGCCTAAGTGCAACAAATGCAACTTCCACCCCAACGGCCCCTGCCGTGAAATGCAGTGTTCTAACTGCGACAAGAAAGGACACACTGTCCATTTTTGTAGGTCTCCGGCAAGACCGATCACTCAAGTCCCTGGCTCAGGCGCGAGCCCAACCTGCTATGAATGTGGTGAAGCAGGCCACTACAAGAGGGACTGCCCCAAAGCAAAGAATGCAGGTGGATCGGGGAGAGTACTGGTAATAAGCCATGGGGAAGCAGTTGCTGACCCGACGGTGGTGACTAGTACGTTCCTTCTCGATAACTCCTATGCATGCATTCTGTTCGATAGTGGAGCGGGGCGAAGCTTCGTGAACCATAAATTTGCTCACATACTTAAACATCAACCACACGCACTTAAAGAACAATTCACGGTAGAAATGGCAAATGGGAAAACTGAAAGCACCAAGAGCATATACTTAGGTTGTACCTTAACTCTAGATAACCATTCATTTCCAATCGACCTCATGCCGGTCTCCATTAAAAGTTTCGACGTTATCATCAGCATGGATTGGTTGAGCCTTCATCGTGCCGACATCATGTGCTTCGAGAAAGCAATCCGTCTAAACCTCCCGTCTAACGAAACTCTTATAGTCTACGACGACAAACCCAGTACAAGTCTTCGTATTATTTCAAGTATCCAAGCACAGAAATACCTACGTAAGGAATATCGCGCATTCCTTGCTCACGTCGTCGATACGAGCCTCGAAACAAAAGAACTAAAGAACATTCCAGTAGTGAGCGACTTCCCCGACATTTTCCCAGAAGAACTACCAGGTTTACCTCCGCAAAGACAGGTCGAGTTCAGAATCGACTTAATTCCAGGAGCTACCCCTGTAGCTAAGTCGCCATACTGATTAGCACCAACTGAGATGCAGGAACTATCTGGTCAACTTAACGAACTGCTCAGCAAGGGCTTCATAAGACCAAGCTTCTCGCCTTGGGGAGCACCAGTCTTGTTTGTTAAGAAGAAAGACGGATCATTCCGTATGTGTATCGACTACAGGGAACTCAACAAACTGACGGTCAAAAATCGTTACCCTCTGCCTCGCATAGAGGATCTATTTGACCAACTGCAAGGGGCGAGCTATTTCTCCAAAATTGATCTGAGATCCGGATATCACCAGTTACGAGTACTAGAGGAAAATGTTCCGAAGACAACCTTCCAGACTCGTTATGGACACTACGAGTTCGTGGTGATGCCATTCGGACTGACCAATGCACCCGCAGTTTTCATGGATCTGATGAATCGAGTATGTCGACCTTACTTGGATCAGTTCATCATCGTTTTCATTGACGATATCCTGATCTACTCCCGAAGTAAGGAAGAGCATGGTGATCACCTACGACAAGTTTTAAGAACGTTACGAACCGAGAAGCTCTATGCGAAGTTCTCGAAATGCGAATTTTGGATCCGAAGAGTCGAATTCTTAGGACATGTGGTAAGCGAAGAGGGAATCCACGTGGACCCATCCAAAATTAAAGCCATTAAGAACTGGTCAGCACCGAAGACGCCTACAGAAATTCGTCAATTTCTAGGTCTCGTTGGCTACTACCGCAGGTTCATACAAAACTTCTTTAGTATTGCGAAACCTCTTACAACACTGACCCAGAAGGGCGTGGCCTTTGACTGGGAAGAGAAACAGGAGAGAGCATTTCAAACGCTCAAACGAGCCTTGTTCACCGCACCAATACTATCCCTACCCGAAGGGATAGAAGACTTTGTGGTCTATTGCGATGCGTCAAACCAAGGGCTCGGCTGTGTCCTAATGCAACGGGGTAAGGTCATCGCCTACGCCTCGAGATAGCTGAAGACACACAAAGTCAACTACACCACTCATGATCTTGAGTTGGGGGCAGTTGTGTTTGCCCTGAAGATCTGGAGACATTACTTGTATGGCACTAAAAGCACTATTTTTACCGACCACAAGAGTTTACAACACATATTCAATCAGACGGAGCTCAACATGAGACAACGACGGTGGGTCGAGCTACTCAATGACTACGAATGCGACATTCGTTATCATCCGGGTAAAGCCAACGTAGTAGCAGACGCCCTAAGTCGGAAGGAATATTCTGGTCGAAGAGTTAAGTCGTTGACAATGACTAACCATTCGCACTTGTCTAAACAAATTCAGGCGGCTCAACTTGAAGCTATGAAACCTGAACATGTGGCGAGTGAATCCCTCAGAGGAATGGATAAGAACTTAGAAGCCAAGGGTGGCGGAGCCCTATATTTCATGAACCGGATCTGGACCCCGAAGCGCGGTGGTTTTCGAGACTTGGTCATGACCGAGGCGCACAACACTCGGTATTCCATCCACCCAGGTTCAGATAAGATGTATCTGGATCTTAAAAAGCTATACTGGTGGCCTAATATGAAAGCAGAGATTGCTACCTTCGTAAGTAAATGCCTTACTTGCGCAAAGGTCAAGGTCGAGTACCAGAAAACCTCTGGTTTACTGCAACAACCAGAGATCCCAGAATGGAAGTGGGAGCGGATCACTATGGATTTCATAACCAAGTTGCCTAAGACAACGGGTGGACTTGATACCATATGGGTCATCGTCGATAGATTGACCAAGTCTGCACACTTCCTACCTATCAAGGAAACCGATAAAATGGAGAAACTTACGAGAACATACATTAGGGAAATCGTGCGACTACATGGTGTTGCTATATCCATTATCTCCGATAGAGATAGTAGGTTCACCTCAAGATTCTGGCAATTGTTGCAACATTCCCTAGGAACAAGACTAGACATGAGCACAGCCTACCATCCTCAGACCGACGGACAAAGTGAGAGGACCATCCAAACACTGGAAGATATGTTGAGAGCCTGTGTGACTGACTTCGAAAAGGCATGGGATACTCATTTACCCCTTGTCGAGTTTTCCTATAATAATAGTTATCACACGAGCATCAAGGCTGCTCCATTTGAAGCCCTCTACGGCCGAAAGTGTAGATCCCCTCTGTGCTGGGCTGAGGTGGGTGATACCCAATTAGCTAAGGGTCAAGCTTCTGACAGTACTCTCACCGGCCCAGAAATCATTCGGGAAACGACGGAGAAGATCAGTCAGATCCGCGAACGATTGAAAGCCTCTAGAGACCGACAAAAAAGCTACGCCGATAAACGTAGAAAACCGTTGGAATTCCAGGTGGGCGACCACGTTTTATTGAAGGTATCACCCTGGAAGGGCCTTATACGCTTCGGAAAGCGTGGAAATCTAAATCCAAGGTACATTGGGCCTTTCGAGATTCTCGCAAGAATCGGCCCAGTGGCTTACAAACTCAATCTACCGAACGAACTTCGTAACGTACATTCTACATTCCACGTTTCCAATTTGAAAAAGTGTCTATCCGACAAGACACTTGTAATCCCACTCGACGAGATCGAGATCAATGAGAGCCTCAAATTCGTGGAAGAACCCGTAGAAGTCATGGACCGTGAGGTCAAGCAGACGAAGCAAAGCCGTATCCTGATTGTGAAGGTTCGCTGGAACGCCAAGCGCGGGCCGGAATTCACTTAGGAACGCGAGGATCAGATGAAACTGAAATATCCTCATCTTTTTACTTAGTTATTTGTAATAATCTAGTAACTTAAAACTCAAATTTCGGGACGAAATTCCCTTAACAGGGGGATGATGTGACAACCCGAAAAACTTCTCGCATGCACTCTTCAATTCTTTTCAATATTAGACTTATTTTACTATATAGTAGTACCCTTTAGAGTCTAATGAAGCGTTTTAAATGTGATATAATCAAGGTAGGTGTGTTTAAAAGGGTGAACTCAAAGTGTAGGAATCAAAACTGGGCCAAACATTCCAACACATGGAGTGTGCGGCCACACACTCTTGTTTGCGGCCTCACACCTTCCCAACCGCACACCCTACCTATATATGCCACCCTTAGATCATTCTTGAACACTTACTTCACTTCTTCAACCATAGAACACGAAAATCCTCTCAAGTATCATCCATTCTCCTTGAAGATCTTCATAAAAGGTACCAAGAACACCAAAAACACCAAGATCTTCATCTGGCCGCACACATGGCAGCACACACCACCTGGCAGCACACATGGCCGCACACAGGGCTGTACACATGTGCTGGCAGCACACTAGGCCGCACACCAGGCCGCACACACATGTAGTGTGTATTTTGGCCATACACCCTCTTGTATAGCCTTATAAACCCTCATACAATCATATATGATTATAACACTTCATAATAAGTGTTTACTAGTCCCTACGGTGGTTCCAAGATCATCAATTAGTTGTTCATAACACAAATTAAATCCATATATGTGCCAATATATGCTAAATAGGATTCGCGCGTGTACTCAAGTTACCACTTGACACCTAACAACTAATCAAACATTGTCATCAGAACCACTCACTACAGGTGAGTTCATACCCCTTTAATTAACCTTTGAAATACTTTTAAATGTTTTAAATGCTTTTATGGGGGGGGGGGGGAATACAAGTTGAATACTTATAGTTATTACATCAATCACATGTGATTAATAACTAGAAAACCAATGATTTCATCACTGTTTCAAAATTTTTATCAATCTGTTTTACTTCAAAATGTTTTACAAACTCTTTTAATTATCAAATACTTTTATTTAAACTTTATTATACTTCTTATAAATTGCGTGTCCATATATGCATAGATATATAAGAAATGTTTAAAAGGCTTAGGAAGGCCATCCGCCTTATTTCCTTTTCCTCGATTTGGATGTGGTCTGGTGGGATGTCGGGTAGCCGTCCGAGGGTCGTTTCAATATTAATTATATATCATATGTGCATATATAGACATAAAAGTACTTTCATTATTCATGCGTTTCAGTTACATCATTAGTAAGTTACCATCGGGGTAACATAGGATTTCATTTATACTATTACTAGATCAATGAGTCAATTCATTCATGAGTCATATACATTACATTACTATGAGAACATATACATTACATTACTATGAGAACATATAAAAACTATACTAGAGAAGAACATATACAACTATACTAAGAAGAGAACATATAAAACGATACCAGAACAAGTAACATTACATTACATATACATGAATACGTTTACAATTGTGAATCACTGTATCGGAGCATGCCTTAAATGTCATGGCCCGAGTTGTTACCAGAATTCTCTTGGAGGGAGAGCGTGAGTTTGCGTATAGATCTATACTGGATTGACTATCCTACACCTTGCTGCTAGCTACAGCCGGACCTGCAGGTCTGCGGGTGCCAAACATCATTCCGTGTTACGACCATTCATTATGTCGTTGTTACCAGTCGATAGTATGGTGCAATTAAATCACATAATACCTTAATATAAACCCGGTTTAAGGTAGTTAGTACAGCAGTAGTTCCTATAATACAACGCTACAGTACTACATTAATTTACCCATTATATACATTTAGTGATTATTTCACTTAAACATTAATGTACAAGCTTTATTTTGTTAATGATAGTTACACTTGGGAAATTACACACTTTTACAAGAAACGAACATACAAAACAGTTAAGCCTTGGTAGACGGCTACTTTAAAAGAAATTATAGGTTTTTCTAAGAGATTCAAACTTTTACAAACACTTACAAACATTTACATACATTTTACAAACTTACACTTGAGACATGTTCAAACGTTTTGATAACAAACACTGACACTAAAATACTTATGAACTCACCAGCTTAATGCTGATACTCGCTTTCAAAATAACTTGTATTCTCAGGTCATCAGTAGACAGGTACCGAGACCAGCTTTTGAGAAGATGGAGCGCATCCAAGACTCATCTTATTATTTTGATTTACATTATATTTTTCGTGTCTAAAACTATACAGAACACGCTTGTATTAAAATTATATATTTAATGCAATGGATGATGTTGTTTGCTTGTTTACTACTACCGTGTTGTGATACATTACATGACGTCCTCCGCCCTAGAACGTTTCCGCCGTTCTCGGTTTTGGGGTGCGACACATTCCATATCCCTTGATTTCTCCGAGTAAGTTGTTTCCATATTTAACTCTCCCTCCATCCTCAATGATCTATATTCCTTCAATTCTTCCTTCCTTCCCCTCATGTGACGCGAGTAGCCACTATCAATGTACCATTCAGAGTTAAACTACCAATCATGAATCACCTACAAAAATTAAAGAGATTTAGGAACCCAAAGTTGTTTGGGTCCACGTGTGGCTTTCACAAAAACAGGAAATGTTAATGCTTCATCAACCACGTAAGATCGTTTAATCAAAGTGGAATTGTCTCTCTTAGTGATTTTAAAAACAACGATCCTGTCATCTTTAGGATTCCTTTGAAAAGAAGTTTTTCTATGCTTATCTTTGATTTATTGCTTGACAATCTTTTTCTCAACCTTCTTTTCTTATTTTTTTCAAGTTTGATTCGTAGTTCTTGAAAGGAACTTTTGACTCCAAAACAACCTTTCCTTTGCCCTTTATATCTTTCGATATTTTGGCAGATTGGGAAACATTAGATTTTTTAGAGTAATTAGGCTTTGTTTGCTCAAAAGATTTTGCTTGTTTTGAAAATAGGGGTTTTTGAGAAACTTTTGTTTTTGAAATCGGTGAGGAAGTTGACTAGGATTTTGAAAAACTTTTAGGATTCGGATTTGAAGAGACTTTCGCACTCAAATTTGTTGATCTTTCTTGATGAACAAAGTTAGGATTTCTAGATCTCCAAAAATGCTTTCTTTCTTTTAGATTTTTATTGTTTCTAGCATTTCTTTTACATTTCTGTGATGCAAATTGTTCAACAGACTTATGATAACTAGCCCTAGGTTTCGACTTTCTAATGGGGATTTAGCCTGTGTGGTGTCCCGTTGAATTACGATCATCTTTTTGTTGAGAAACAGTAAAATGCGTCTTTTTAATAAGGAGAAAGGGTGGCTTCATCTTCAACTAAATTCTGAAACTCAATTTAAGTTTGAACGTTCGTATGAAGCACTTTTCTGACCAGTGTAGCCATAAGAACAAGTATGCTTTGGAAAAATTTTGAGTGGCTGGATAATTGATAAATCTCAAGAAAAAAGCTGGATCTTACGGTAAGAAATTTCTTAGGTCTAGAACATTTCATTAAGATCTCGAAAAAATAAAATAATGAGATTTTAAGGTATGAACCATAAATATGGGTTCACATCAATTCCTTAGTGAAAAACTAGAACGTTTCAATTGTTCACCGTGAATTCTAATATATGTGTTGGATTGTGGGTTTCACTCAATTCGTAGTGATAACAAATTTAAGATAAAAAACACATAAGTTGTGTAACCATAAACCTCAGTGGTATTATCTGAGAGTCTCAAGGGTTACGAATGTGAAAACGAATGTGATGGAGAAGTAGTGGAGATGGTTCTGAAGAGAAATGTACCTCTGCTATACGAAGGTGACCAAGTAGTCAACTCTTAACTCAATATGAGAAGAGTAAGGTAGCTCAATGACTTATGTGAACGTTAGCCTGAGTGGGAAGAAACGATTGGTACTATCGATTCATTAAGGCTCCGAACATAGAGTCTCAGAGTCTTCGGACTACATGCAACAACATGCTTCCAGGGACACTTAACTAGTGTAATGATTAGAAATTCAATATCTGCCCTATCATTCGTAATTGAGAGTATCATGATATGTTTTGTCAATCCTTCTCAATTATCTATTATTTTGATGTTATAATAGAATGTTTTTGGAATTTTGATTTTTGTGAAAAAGAAATAAAAACAGAAAAAAATTAAATATTTTTGGATTTTTGAATTTTCTGAAAAAGAAATAAAAACAGAAAAGTTAAATAAGTAGTAACAAAAAAAATATACAAAAGCATATAGGAAACTACGAACCTACGAATGAATAGTAGAATGTGAGTCACTTTGAGAGTTTGGACCAATTTGCAGTTGAACAGTAGGTTGCGAACCACTACTAGCGTTCGCACCCATTCGCAATTGAACAGTTGACTGCGAATCATCACGAGCGTTTGCCCCCATTCGCAGTTCAATCAATACTTTCCTGGTGCAAAGGTGGTTTCGGAACTGATTCAGCTTCAATCATTCCTAAGCCTTGAAGAATGCAATTAAATGTTTGTTCTGGTAAGGCTTTTATAAAGATGTCGGCTAGCTGATCAGCGGATCTAAAAAAGTGGATTTCGACATTTCCATCTTCCACATGATCTTTATTGAAGTGATACCTCAGTGCGATGTGTTTCGGTTTAGAATGCTACATTGGGTTGTGACAGATGCGAATGACACTTTTGGAATCATAGTATAAGGGGATTCGCTTCATATTAATCCCATAGTCACGAAGCTAAATTTGTATCCAAATTACTTGTGAGGTACAAGAGGCTGTTGCAATGTACTCAGCCTCAGCAGTAGAAATGGAGACACAAGTTTGCTTTTTTGATTGGGAACATACAAATTTGCCATCAAGAAATTGACATCCTCCCATTGTATGTTTTCGATCTAGATCGCAACCTCCGAGATCAGCGTCAGAGAATGCTTGCACAAAGAACTCTAAGCTTGAAGGTTACCAAATTCTGCGCGAGGTTGTTTGTTTAAGATATCTAAAGATGTTCTTAACAACAATCATGTGAGGTTCGCGAGGATTTTCTTGAAACCTAGCACAATAGCAAACAGAATACATAATGTATGGACGACTATCAGTTAAATACATCAATGAACCTATCATTTGGCGATAGAGTGTCATATCCGCAGCTGGTTTGTCCAAAGACGGTGTTAGCTTTATTCCGAGTGTCATTGGAACCTTCACCTTCGAGTCTCCCACCATTCCAAACTTCGCAAGTAAGGTCTTCGTATAAGCCTCATGGTTGATAAAGATTCCCTCCTAACTCTGTCTTATATTCAAAGCAAGGAAAAGGTTAATAGGACCCATTAAGCTCATCTCAAACTTAGTTTCAATCAACTTTCGGAACTGACCAGTTAATTTAGGATTAATAGATCCGAAAATGATGTCATCAACGTAGATTTGGACGATCATCAAATGGTCACAATCTTTCTTACGAAAGAAGGTTGGGTCGAGAGAGCCTTGTTTAAACTTAGATTGTTTTAAGAATCTAGTAAGAGTTTCATACCATGCTCGTGGAGCTTGCTTCAGACCATAGACTGCTTTATCCATAATGTAACAGTGGTTGGGATACTTTTCGTTTACGAACCCTAGTGGTTGTTCCACCTACGCTGTCTCTGCTAGTTCCCCGTTTAGAAAGGCACATTTGACATCCATTAGGTATACTTCAAAGTTCTTGTGAGTAGCATATGCCAGGAAGATGCGAACAAACTCTAGTCTCGCAACTGGTGCAAAAATTTCCTCTTAGTCTATGACTTCCTCTTGGTTGTACCCTTTAACGACTAATCGAGCCTTGTTTCATATCACATTGCCTAATTTGTAAAGTTTATTACTGAACGCCCATTTGAGACCAACAATAGAAGCATCCTTCGGAGTTGGAATTAGCCTCCAAACCTTGTTACGTTCAAACTCAATGAGCTCCTCCTGCTTTTCTTGCACCCAATCAGAATGATTAAGAGCAATCTTAATGTTTTTGGGCTCAATTTTGGAGATGAACGAATTGAATATGCAAAATTCCATTTTGGAAAATAATACACTGCGATTCGCCTTTTGTTGTGCTCTCGTAAGAACTTCTGCAGAGGCTTCTCTGATTACATGTATTTTGGGATAATCTTTGGTCCATTTTGTTAGAGGAGGGTGAAGGGTTTTGAGCATTCTAATACTCCTAAGGTGTACATGCAACCCTAGAAACCTTGGATCTATGTTTTATTAAGATACATGCAAATTTGATTTTCCAAGGTTCTTCAACTATCTAGCATAACATGGGTACTTGAATCATAAAGCTAGTACGAAAAACATACCTTTCTTGTTGCTTGGATTCCTAGAGAACCTTGTGAGCCTAGCACCTCAAGTGTGATGCCTCAAATGTCTCACACAACACCACGACACTTGGAATAACCTTGAGAGAAATTTACTTATCACTCAAATCGGCTAGCCCTCTAATTCTCTTCTAAGTGTGCCGATTTTGTTAGTTATGGGGTTCTTATATAGTTGTGTCACAAGTAGGGTTAATCCATGTAAACCCTAATGTGCACGGCTTTCCATATTCCATGATCCTTGGGTTTGTAACCTCCATAGACTATCCATCGAGCACCTTATGGGTTTAACCCAATTCATATAAACCATGGACCATTAGCCCACGATAAAAGTATAGAATATTTACACAATCAACCCCATATATTTAATTAGTCTCTTTTTGATCACTAAAATAATTCCAAATTAATTCTTTGATCAATACTAATTAAATAATATTATTAATATATTAGAACTTATAATGTATTAATAAACCTTAAGTGTCATTTCTCCCATTTAGTCTATCCAAGTGTTGCAATGCCATGCAACCCAAATGGACCATGCCAACCGGGTCAAAGTACATTCCAGGAATAGTTATGAACTTAGACACCTAATCCAACAGAGGGTAGTTTAGATCATAAGATGGATCCAGTTCAACATTTACTTCTTCAAATTCAGATTAGGCATTTGAATCATCATGTGTATTCACATTCTCCCCCTCAAAGCCAACAATTTTACCCAAGGAAGCTCCAGAAGATTTTGACAAGATGAAGCTGGGTAGAATATGAAAGGATGATTGGTGTATGGCATTCCAGATTTATGAAAGGTGTGATGCTGAATTTTATAGAGTTTGCTTTTCTTTGGCTGATAAGCAGCTCTACCCCACATCTTGCCTACAATACATTTGGGTGTTAATGAATCAATGCAAATTGAATTGTGTAGGGGATAAGAAATATTTCTCAGATATGATTAACTGGTATATCCAGGTTCGCAAGACCTTGTTGGGTACAATACTGAAACTTATTGCAGTTCAGAAGTGCCAACAACAATGAAGATCTACCTTCCTTATTGACACAAAGGGGAGGTTGTTGGGTTATTTAGTGTTGTGTCAATAATTGTATTGTATTATTTTAATTGATCTTTTGTAACGGGCTAGGTCTGTCCACCCGATAGTAAGGTGCTAGGGTTAGACTATTTATAGTGAATGCATGCACCGTGATTAATATCGATTGTACTAAACCCTAAACTGGCTTTGCAATAGAAGTTCTTCGTCGAGCTCTTATAAGGCAATGACTTTATCATTCAACACATATTCGATCATTGTGTTCCTGTCTTGATTCATATACCTGTGTAGATTCTATTGATCTACTCATTATTATTCTAACAATTTTCACTGGTCTATCAAGATGATCCCTATGGACCATAAGTTATGGATTAACATGGTATAGGTTGGCTAGTCTTCCTTCAAGAAGCATCAATAGTTCTGAAGAGCTTTACACGAAGCTCTGTAATAGCTTTACCGAACAAAAAAGGTTCCAACAACAAGCTCATGCTATATTTTCTTGCAGACATAGAGAGGGCGAATCAAACGAAGACTATTTTAGGAAGTTCAATGAAATAATCCGTAAAATGCCAACTAGAGATGACCCTATGATCATCGGGGCATTTACGTATACACTACTAAAAGGAGAGCTACTTAGGAAGTTAGTGGGAAGAGAATGGTTTAACGCTGAGGAACTTATGAGAAAGATTAATAGGTTCTTCAGGCAGGAGGACGAGAGTGCTTAAAAACTATGTATAGAGAAAGGCGACTCAGTTGCAACCGAACGAAAAGTTAGGTACGTCCCAACCCAAATAAGCCACGTTTAAAGACAATGAAATAACAATCGAAGTGACTGAGGAAGATATAACAAATTCACATCACATAGGAAAGAGGCGTATGATGTGCAACCCCTTCAAGAACAACAAGGGAAGCAACAAGAATAGGTCGTAAAAGATACCCTTGAGACCCAAACAAATATTGTGAATTTCACAAGAAAATGGGTCATGCCACCGTGGATTGTGAAAGCTAAAAAAAGAGAAGGAGAAGGGGAAAATTGTTCGGCTGAAAGAAACACAAGGTGGAAAAAAGGAAAATGTGGTATACGACGCTGAAGCACTTATGTTACGATCGAATGACAAGATGATGCCCGTGAGAAAAGAGAAGGTGGATGAATTTGGAGTTTTCGTATAAGAATTAAGTTCCCCCCAATCACAAAGGAACAAAGCCACTTATAATCAAGGTGTCGGTGGGAAAATCATTAATCCATAGCGTGTATGTTAACAATGGGAGCTCAATGAACATATTGTACACACATTTCTTGGAAATACTGCTCGAGGAAGTAAAATGCTTTATACAACCGATCACCTCATCGATGGTAGGATTCGCGGGTCAGGAGGTATGGCCAGTAGGGCTGATATTTATCCCTTTCATGTTGGAAAATTATGAAAATAGCCTAAACAAAACCATCCTGGCAGATTTTATCATTATAAAAGCCCCTTACCCCTACAATATGCTCCATGGAAAAACAATGTTGGGGAAAATGCAAGCGTTACCCACTATTGTTCACGACCTGCTCAAGTTCCCATCGGATCCTGACATAATTACCATAAGAAGCATACCCATACGGCCTTTCGACCAAATTCGTACAACGAAACAAGATCGGAGCATGGTAAATCCTATTATGGAGGGAACCGCATCGATCGAAGAAAAGATGTTGGTAATCAATTTAGAACATAAGGACCAGATGGTAAGGATAGGCTCAAATCTAGCAAGAGACCTAAAAGAAGGGGTGGGAAGACTTATACAAACATATGTTAATGTATTTTTCTAGAACCTGAAAGACATGGCAGGCATCCTGGGGACGATTATAGAGCATAGGCTAAACATTAAACCTGAATTTTCTCCCGCTAAACAGAAGAAGCGGTTAATGGCGAAAGAGAAAAATAAGATAATAAATAAGAAAGTGGAAGATTTAGTACAAGCCGGAGTGGTACGAGAAACAAAATTTCCGAAATGGATAGACAACCCGGTACTGGTGAGGAAGGGGGAATGAACCATGAGGATGTGTAAGGATTTCATCAACTTAAACAAGGATTTCCCAAAAGATAGATACTCCCACATGAAATAGAATAGAAGGTGGAATCACTTGGAGGATATTAGTGGAAGTCTTTCTTGGACGCCTACAAAGTGCTGAAACATCAAAGTGACCCTCTTAAACTTAAAAGAGATCTGAAGCAGCTTTCAGCAAACGCAGCCAATCTCTACACCGCAATCAAAGATCAGCAACCACAGTCAGCTACTCTTAGTTTAGTATTTTATCTGTTTTTGTATGAGTACTCTTCTTTATCCATTGTGCCCTACGTGGCAACTCTTTAACAGATTAGACTATTTGTAATCCTTGAGACTCTATAAATAGAGCTCTCACTTTTCTATGAAATAACTTCTCTTACGCATCTTGAATACTTTTACTCATCTTACTCACTTCTCACTTATCACTTAAATTGAATAGTAACTGGTTGAAATCTCTCTTCGAAGCAAGTCTATCTAGACTTAATCACTATGTTTGATCTCACTTACTAACTTGGTCTAACTTGGTCTAAATGCATTCCTTTTTATGAATAACTTTAGTGTATACTTGATATAATACTTGTTGTCTTTTTATTTCCTTACATTTCCACATCTAACTATCTAACCATCTAACTCTAACTTATTATTATTGTTGAGCTTTAATGATCCTTTAAGTTAAACTTTATTCCGTATTATCACTTGTTCTAATGTTTGTTCAAGTGTGACTCAAGTTTTTCTCTCAACAATTGGTATCAGAGCCAAAGTGGTTGCTTTTTGAAGCAAAACTCTGATTTTCAAAAGGCCTTCTATACCACTAAAGCTCATTTCTTAAAATTAAAAAAATTTCAAAACAAGGAAATATGGCACAAACATTATCTCTCAATGTGTCCAACAGTGTTGGTGGTTCTAATAGAGTCCTAATACTAGTGGGAAACGAATGTCATCACTGGTCTCAGAGGATGGAAAGATACTTAAGGAGACTTGGAAGAGATGTATGGAGATCTATAGAAGAAGGGCCACATGTCCCTATTCTTACACCTGTTCAAACCGACGGTGCCACTGCCAGACTCGGAAGAGGTCAACCAGTCATGAATCATCCCATAAAATACAATCTCGATAAAATGAAAAATGATGTTGTTGCTTTTTATGAAATCTCTTGTGGAGTTGCTCCTGACAACTTCAACATTATCATAAACTACAAATCAGAAAAAGATATCTGGGATGTCCTCAAAAACTTATATGAGGGAACTGAACAAGCTCAAGATAAGAATCTCACAACCACACTCAACGAGTTTAACAATTTCAAAGCTCATACTAGTGAAAGCTTGGAAGACTCCTTCAAAAGGTTCAACCCGATTGTTACTAAGTTATCTAATGCTGGCACGGTCCGAAGCAACCATGAGACAAATCTCTAGTTTCTCAATGGTTTGGGAAGACACTGGACGATTGCAAAGATGATAGTCCAAGGAGATAGAAAGATCCACTCGTGATCTCTCTACGAGCTCAAGAATCCATTGTAATAAAAGAATGTGTTGACTTTGGAGGACCACTAGCCCTTATAACACAAGCTCCACATACTCAATCTTACTCTCCCTCATATGACAACCCTCTGAAATCATACGAAGCTGACTCAGAGTAAGATGACAAAGAAGAATTTCAGAATGCTATAGCTCTTGTTAGCCAATAGTTCAACCGGCTACCACCACCCACTTTTCGTAAGAATCAGCAGTTCAGCGAACCTCCATTCAACCGCAACTTCAATAATCACTCTCAATATCCCAAAAATCCTCACCCTCCACCGCAACCTCAGACCACTCAACCCAAAGAGGCACCGAAGCCTATCTATCCAACAGACTTCGGTAACTTATCAGAGGTTGAAAATGATGTTATAATCTGTCACAAGTGCAACAAGGAGAATCACTTCACAAAAGACTGCAAAGCCAATGTAGTGAAAGATAGAGCATTCTACCTTAGAATGGCTCAAGAATTGGAAGAAAAGGAAAAAATCAAGGGAATATGTAGCCCATGTAAAGAGGGGCCATCAAGTTTTGTCATCCGGAGATGAAGATGAAATCGTCAGCAACGTCAAGGGTAAAGGCACGATTTGCATGCTGGCAATTGCGGATGATGATGGGTCTAAAAAGATAGAAAATATTTATTGCTACATGGCAAAGGATGGGATTGTAAGCATTGTAGAACAGGTAAAAATCATGATCCAAACTCTAAATTATAGCATGCATGACTGTCAACTATTCATAGACAATCTTAATGACACATGTGTTGTCGTCCTTACAGACTATAACAAAGCTCTAGATGAGAAGAACATAGCATCCCAAGAGATGTTTCAAGTTAGAGGACGACTGGATAGCAAAGGACTCAAAGTAGCTATGTTAGAAAAGTAATTAGAGTTAGAGAAAGATGCAAGAATGTTAAGTGAAACACAATTAGAAATAGATTTGAACCAAAGAGATCTAGCTCAGAATGAAATTGTACATTTAAATCTTTTAATAGAAAAACTGTTCAATTAAAGTGAAACTATTGAAAATCTTGTGAACAATGGAACAATAGTATAACACCTATAATTGGGGTTGGTCCAATGGGTACAATACCGCAAGGGACGCATCGCCTCGGTTTAACAAGGATCGTCCCTATGTCCCTCCAGACTGAGAGTTCCATTATCCTGTCAATAATAAAACCTTCCCTGAGGACATCAAAGTGCACTTCGATAGCCTTCATGACCTCAGCAATAATTGTGTCATAGGGGAAATTCTTCTAGAATCCTCATATCACACTTGTGATAAAAAAACCTATCATTGACACAACTCATAATGACTCTCAAGTGTCATCTGTTTGTGATGAAGAAATTCTTATAAGAGACTCAATAGATTTCACAAACTTTCCTTCACTGACTTCAGATCATAGTATTGCCAACTGCAGTCCTACACCACAGTTTGAACAACCCTCCATCATAAAGTGTCCCACAACTAAGTCTTACTCTGTGGTAGTCCAATCATCTTTACTGCAATCCCCAATCAAAAGTTTCGTCACTCTTCAGCCAGTTCATCACAAAATGCTCATAGAAAATTTCGAATATGGTCAATGTTCTTAGAATCCTAAACCATCCAACTTAGATGAGTCAAGTCCTCATTTTCAAAATAATCTAAGGATTCAAAGAACCCTTAGTTAAATCTAACTAATTGTGGTACACCAATAACTTTAGCAAAAATGGCTTTCAAAAAGGAACTCTAGTTTTGTAACAAAAGGAAGAATAACTTTTTGAAAACACAAGTCAAATTTTCACATTCCATGAGTCCAGAAAAACCAGTGTTTTTTTAAACTATCTCTCAAAAATCTCGACTGTCAGAAAATCAAGCAAAAAGGAATTAACAGTTCCTCAAACCTTTTCAAAGAAATCTGACTCAAGCCAAAAGCAATCCAAGTCATTTCGAAGGAATGGTTTTATAATCTACTCCTTAGACAGGTCAAAATGGAAAGGAATCTTGCCTACACCAACCCATCTCAAATCACTTCAGTCTCGTGTAATGACACATCCTAGGAAACAGTCTCGGACACACACTATATCTTGGCATTCTGCCTCACAAAGAAAAGATAAAAATGTCATATCTCATCCTTAGACCGGTCCCAAACATAATCCCACTTCCTTTGGACCGTTGACTAAAACCAATGTCATGACTAGTGCTGAAAAATGTTCATCTGTTTTTCATCAAAAGGGGTTTCCTCGAGCCCAACCTCATATTTTTCAAAAGACCTTCAGTGTCCAAAGAACCTGTAATTGTCAAAACTCACACACTTTTCAGAAACCTCGTACCCATCTTAGATCTCATAACTTTTCAAGATCACACATGACCCCAAAAACTCACAAGTACCCAGGTCTAGGACTCAAAGTTGACACCAAACCTGTGCCTGCAACCTCGGCTCATGCATTCATAAAAAATTCATTTGTAGCCCCGGGCTCCAAACTTGTTTGGATGCCCAAACTAACTGTGTAATTTTCAGGCTTTGTGCAAGGAGGAACAAGAAGAGGAATGGTTAATTGATAGTGCCTGCTCCTTGCACATGACCAGAAGGATAGAATACCTTCGGGACTTCAGGCCAATCAGCAATGGTGGAAATGTCACCTTCGGTAACAACGCAAGTGGAATAATCCGAGGTTATGGTGTTCTTACTACGGGAAACTTCTCTATCCAAAAGGTCGCTTATGTAGAAAGCCTTAAACACAATCTCATCAGTGTAGGCCAACTATGTAAAGCAGGCCACATAGTTGAATATGACAATGAGTACTACTACATAATGACAAGTGATAAAAGCACATGTTTAATCAAATCCAAGTCAAAAGGAACTATGTATTCTATGGACGTGTCTCTGATCATTGGCAAACCGCAGCTATGTTTTCTATCCAAAGCAGTATCTGAAGTTAGCTGGCTATGGCACTGCAAGCTAGCTCATCTTAATTTCAAATATATCAACAATCTGGTCACCGGAGAAATCGTCCGAGGTCTCCCAATTCTCAAATTCAGCAATGATACACTCTGTCCTGCATGTGAATGTGGCAAACAATCCAAAGCAAGTCACCTAATGGTGATTGATTCTTCAATTTCTGAACCACTGGAGCTCCTGCACATTGATCTCTGCGGTCCAACTACCATAGCCAGTCTTCATCACAAAAGATACATGATTGTTATAGTTGATGACTTCACTCGTTTCACTTGGGTCTTCTTCTTGAGACTCAAATATGAAACTCCCCAGATATTGATCAATTTTATCAAAGAAATTAAACTTCAGATCAAATTGCCAGTACGCCGCATCCGAAGTGATAATGGAACTGAATTTACCAATCACATGTTAAATAGTTGCTTAGTTTCAAAGGGTATCAGTCACAACTTCTCAGCTCCCTACACACCGCAGCAGAATGGAGTAGTAGAGCGAAGGAATCGAACTCTAGTAGAAGGAGCCAGATCTATGCTTAACTTCACACTCTTTCCTCTCTACTTCTAGGCCGAAGTAGTGGCCACAACATGCTTTGTTCAAAATCGAAGAATTGTTTGCATGCGTCTTAGTAAAAATACTTATGAGGGCCTTAACAACCGCAAACCAAATGTCTGTTTCTTCCACATATTTGGGTGTAGATGTTTTGTGATCAACAACAGAGATCATCTTAACAAATTCACACCGAAGTCTGATGAAGGCATTTTCCTTGGCTACTCAACAAAAAAAGTGGCTTATAGGGTTCTCATCAAACGCACAAGACTAATAATCGAAAGCGTCGACGTCAAATTCGATGATTATTACGTCCGTAACATCACTCCATCAACTGAAACCAAAGCAATTTTGGAAAGTGATATTCCTGCATCCCGAGGTCCATTAAACATAGTTGAAGTAATCTATGATGATCTCTTTGACCCTGTAGAGACCGCTCAACTATTCGAAGTTCTTATGTCCCCGGAAGCTCAACAACAGCATGCCGATGTATCTGGTCCGTCTCTATCCGATGAAGTATCACTCAATACTTCCACCTCGCCGGTTGAGGGGGAAAACTCCACTTCGGATCAAGAAACAACAATCGAGGTTCTAGCACTTGATGATGTAGCTCCAGTTTCTATCCGTAGAGGATCTCTACCATCAGATGTTTCTTCTGACTCAGATGCTGAGAATATAGAAAACATTGATACAAGAACTGACCCAAGGGTTATTATACTTCCAACAATCCAGGGGGAACCTTCTCAGGTTCAAGAGGAAATTCCGTCCGCAATCCAGGGGGGACTTCAATCAAAAGAAAACTCTAATCCCACATTCCTTAATCAAGACAATTCAACCGGCTGTTCAAAAGTCCAGGGGGAACTACCATCCCTAACTGCAGAATCTTTAGATATTGAAGACATCCCATCCACCGCAGCCGCTGATCACCTTCAACCTCGTCTACACGTATAGACGAAGGATCACCCACCATGACAAATCATTGGAAACCCATCAACAGGCGTCCAACCTCTCACAAGACTTATCTAATCTGTGACAACCCGAAATTTATTCCGTCATTTTTAACCCCTCCTTCCGTTAATAAGTCTCGCTTTATTAAACTGTCCATTAACCTTTTGGATTGCTTAATTAATTTGGGACTTTTATAATGACTTAGTAAGGGTTGAAACAAATTAGAAATACCCTCATTAATCCCTTGAAAAGTTTTAGTTTCAACCAAGTCAAAATACGACCATTTAATCGTGTGCGACCAAAATCCCCGTTTAACGTTAGTATCGGGTAGATTTCCACTGAGCCCCAACTCAAACCCCTATATAAGGATGAGTGGAGTCCATTTGAGACTTTCCACTCTCTCTCTACACTCTCTCTCTACAACTTGTTTTCGATCCAAAAACGCCCATTCCGAGCCCCAAACTAGTAAGTAATCTATCCTAACTTGTTGTGTAGCTTAGTTAACATGCAAATTCGTGTTTAAGACATCAAATAGGGGCCAAATTATGTGTTTACGGCCCAAGAACACTCTTGGACCGTGAACACCCTAAAGTGGGGTTTTGAAGCCCCAAAACCCTTCCAAATCACTTCTAGGGCTTAGATATGACTTATGGACTTACACCTTCGAGCTTAGAAGATCGAAACCTTGCATTTTGGAGAGTAAACATGATTTTATGGCCCAAGAACAGTCTTGGACTGTAAACCCCTCTTCAAGGGCCGTGAACACCTATAAAGGTGTTAGAATTGCCCTCAAACACCCCCTATGGCCTGGAAAAATGTCTAGAATCAACCACAAGTGAAGTAGGGGCTTTAAACATTAAAGAAACTCTGGAAATAGGAGTTTACGGCCGTAAACCCCCCAAGAATTGGTCCATGGGCCGTAAACTCCCCTAAAGAGGCCAAATGATGCCCTAACTTCCCCATTTGGCTTGGAAAAATGCATACAACATTATTTTCTACCATTTAAGACCTTAATACACCAAAGGAATGAACATATAAGAGCTTACGGCAGTAAAATCCTTGTTTAGGGTTGTAAACTCCCTAAAATGGTACATTTGAGGCCTTAAACCCCTCATAAGCCCTAGATTTGAGCCTAGCATAATTTCACAAGTGATATAAGACCTTTTAGCATCCAAGAGCACACCACCCATGAGTTTACGGCAGTAAACTCATGGGGATATGGTCTTAGGGCCATAAAATCTATAAAGAGTTTACTCTTGAAGAGTAAAATCCCTATCTAGGCGATACACTCCCTTATTTGCAACCCAAAAGCCTCCTAGCACTTGACCAAAGTGTTTTCGGCACCTTAGGAGGCGTTTACGTGTTTAAAGTAGTATTATAATTTCTAATTGTATGTAAACATATGTCATCATATGTTATTAGGTCACTAAGTGTGTTCAAGTCTTCACTTGACACCGAGCACCCAACCGGCACCTCCGCCCGATCCACTTACAACAGGTGAGTTCATACCCCTACATTAACCTTTTAAATGTTTTTAGATGGTTTTATGGGGGGGGGGGGGGGGAATACAAGTTAAAACATGCCAGTTATCATATCAATCATATGTGATTAATAACCCGCATGCATAAGGATTTATCACAATTTTAGTTGTTTTCCAAGTATAATACCATAGATGGTTTTCCAAAACGTTTTTACTTGTTTAAATCTTTTCTCAAATTATCTCTCGTGTTGTATGTTTTACTTCTAAACCAGTTACAATAGTGTTTTAAACAAAGGTTTTCTTTACTTATATTGTGTTATCAAATTCTATTCAAAACGGGTTTATGAATGGTTTTTCAAAGCTTGTTTTACATAACTATATCAAGTCGTAAATTCTTATTTTTAAAGGTTTTCCAAAAGGTTTTACGAAAGTTTTCTTCTATACTTGTATACTTCTGTTTCGTTAAATGCATGCCTGTACTTGTATAGTTATATAAATAATGTTTAAAAGACTTAGGAAGGCTAGTTCGCCTTATTTCCTTTTCCTCGTTGGGATGTGGTCTGGTGGGTATCGGATATCCGTTCGAAGGTCGTTTAAACATTAATTATATATCATGTATACACGTATAGACATAAAGGTTTACATCATCCAGTTCATTTCCCTTGGGTAGCAAGGGCGTCCTTCCATTCATCATTCATAGATCAGAGACACTAGTAATTATTATCGGAATACTTAGGAGGTTCTATTCACTCTTTCTAGTACGATAATTCCACAGTAGTCAGTTCATACGCGAGTCTCTATATCATTTCTCCAGCGCCTCTAATATAATTCAGATTACGAGATGCATCTTCAAGACACGGATCTCCCCGTCGTCGAGTTGGTAACCAGAGTCTCCTGTAGGGAGAGCGGGCATTGTGTGTATAGATCTATATGGGACTGACACTCCCGCACCTTGACTGCTATCTACAGTCCATGGCCTACCAAGCCAAGGGGTGACAAATGTCTTATTCATTCCGACGCTTGCAGGGCGTCAAGCACTCTAGTGTCAATCAGTATGGTTACGAGTATCTCCATGTTTACCTTATAATTCATGGCCTTAAGGTAACGAGAATCTAACATTGTATTCTTGAAACAACCCACTTAGGATTTTCTATTGGTTTTAGACCTTGCTAGCTGTATCTTTTAATTGATACTGTCTGGGGTCTGTGTTTCTTTGTTTTAGACCTTCCTAGCTGTATCTTTCTTTTGATACTGTCTGGGGTCTGTGTTTCTTTGTTTTAGACCTTGCTAGCCGTATCGTACATTGGATACCGTCTGGGGTCTGTGTTTCTTTTTGTTAGACTAAGCCAGGCATATCATTCTTTCGATACTCTCCCGAGGTCTATGATTTCTTTTGCCTTAGTCAGTAGTATTTTCTGCTGAGGCATATGTTATTTTCCCTAATGTTTTTACTAGTGATATTCTTCTACTTTCTTTAAAGTCAAATACCGTATTTTGGTACTGATAGTATTTCAGGGAAAGCTTCTCTTTAAAACATAACACTGTCAAGTCTTGGTAGAAGACTACTTTTAATTAGAAAATATAGGATTTTCTGAAAAAGGCACTAATACACCATAGATTCTAAACTACTACTTTTCATAAAGTTATTTTGAATAAAATAATTACTTACACAAATGACACTAAATTACTTATGAACTCACTAGCATTTATAAAAATGTTGATACTCGCTTTCAAAATAACTTGTATTCTCAGGTCAGCAATAGACAGGTACATCCAAGAGCTTTTGGTGAAGACAGTTTAGTACCGAGCTGCAACTATATTAATTTCTGTATTACTTTGATGTCTCTTCTAAATGTAACTTATGTAAAACTATTACTATTAATGCAATGGTTGTTGTACTTTGATTATTATACTGCATATGTTGTGATACATGACATGATGTCATCCACCCCAAAACGTTTCTGCCGTTGCGGTTTTGGGGTGTGACAGATTGGTATCAGAGTATTGTTTATAGTGAGCTAAGTATATCAAATAATAAAAGATATACAGCCTATAAATACATAGGGATAAAACACTCTGACCAAGAATTATACTTTAAAATATAATCATATTTTACCAAAGTATAAGAACATCCAGAATCTAAACACTCGAACAAAGTATCACAAGAAGAACAAGAATAAAAGTCTTCGGATGTTGAGCATTACTGTCAAAACTGGGCAGTTATGTAATCATAAGCTGGAATAATTGTAACCTAATCAACTACATTTATTCGAGATGCGATGAACGTGTGCTTGGGAGTGATGGTGTTGTTGTGACAGGTGTGAAACTTACCAACTAGGAATGCTAGAGCCAAACATAAAGTTTAAAATACTATGGGAGTATTTTGGAATACTAAAAGAGTCACATTAATCCCAGAATAATATTCAGAAGATAAGAAACAAACAAGAAATTAAAATACCATAGGGGTATTTTAGGATCCATTGATAACCTTGTGTGAAGAACTAAAAAGATCCTTATTGATATACCTACATTTACAGAGGGTATACTCCCAAGGTCATATATAATAAGGATCCCATAGACTAAGAATGGGTGGTTTCGCTCTACTTCCTTTTCCTTGTTGGGATGTGGATATAGAGTAGTATCACATATTCGAAGGCCTATCGGATCTAAGCTATATATGATTTCTGTACCCTATGTAATTGTAGCAGGACTCGATATGGATCACCCAGTGAAATGTTAATAATCTCTTAGGATTCTTTAGACATTTCCATTCTCGCACGAACCCTGTAGAAAACCCTATCCACTTCAATACTCGGCAGAAGAATTGCTTCAGATCCAGAAGAGGTTCATTGAGAAGATTTCCAGTTTGGAAATAAATGAACCAAGACGAGACTATTGAAACCACCGAGTGCCTATACCTTTTTAGGGACATGGTGGGAAATTCGCCTAAACTTCCGAGATTTCTAGTCATCCATCATGAAGTGATGACACCCAGAGTCGGAATCGGAAGTAAGACGGAGTAAAAATTCAATATGTCTATAGGAGAAGAGAACCCTAGGTAACTACCCGTAGGAAACCAACGCCAGTCCCAGTCAAAGATACGAGGTAGACAGAGGGAGCCAGTATATGGAACCCGAGAAGTGTCTTTTCCTCGTGTTCATCACGCTAATACATCTATAAAATAATACAATTTAGTGAGTTAGTGATCACACTACTCACGCTATGTGTTAGGTAAATCTCCTTTTCCCGTTGCAAGTAATACGATTGGAGCGGATCCTCACACCTATAATGAGAGTGTTTAGCCATAAGTCTTCATGAGACTTTCTTCCCGCGGTCTTCATTCCGAACTATTCTCAGATCTTTCCATGCCGGAGAGTGAACCTTTCCCAGTATAAAGGTAACTTAGTAGGAACGACTCCTATCTTATGGATTTTCCGATACTCATACTCCTACCTTGAATACCCGGACTACATCATAGGGATGTAGGTCGACACTCAGACAACCAATATCCGAGGCACGGGAAAAATTTATGCCTAATGTAGTAAGGGTTGATACGTCTAAGGGTTAACCATCGTCTCTCATAGAAAAACCATGCCTCCAAAGAAGTGTAACCCAATCCACTAGCAAGAAACCTACTCTCCTATTCGATAAAGCTACGTTCCAAGCTGCAGTCTCGGCAGCTGTAGCAGCTGTCATGGCTCATCTGAATGCTAACAATGCCAATGTTAGCAAGAGCCCTATCGGAATTTCCGATCCTAGCAATGGACAGCAGCAACCAACACCTGCATACCCAACCACCCAAGAACCTCAGCCAACTCCACTAAAGAGAAAGCTCAAGAACGAGGGAGGAAGTACCTCGGCTCAAGGACCTTTCGAAGGCCAACGAGCTGAGACAGTCAATACCCCTGCCAACCCTTCCATCCCTACACCTAGGAGACCATACCGAGGAAACCTCCCCCGTTGCAGAAAACGCAGCTACCATCATCATGGTATATACCGGGAACTCTGTTGTACTAGGTGCAACATGAAAGGGCATACTGCTCGCGTCTGTAGAAACCCCGGTTGAGTTTATTACATCAATCACCAATGTGACGATCAATCCAGTATCCCACCTATGTGGTGAGATTGGGCACCTAAAGCGAGATTGCCCAACGGAAAGAAAAGACAAGGACACAGGAGGAGTCTGACTCTAATGCTTAGGGAGAAGCATCAAGGAACCCGGTAGATTTTTGGTACGTCTCTCGATCCTAGATAACTAACCAAAAACATTAAAAGGCTAACTCTAAATGTGATTACTTCCCCGTTAAGGCGAAAGTCGCAGCACGGTTATAAAATTTAAAATTTCATCAGGTAAAACTATAATGGCTAGATATATACGTTACAACCATGTATAATTGAGATGGATAGACCTAGAGTGAGTGATGCCGCCTCATTTCCTGTTCCTTGTTTGGTTGTGGATTTAAGGCGGGGTCGCTCAGTCAACAGTCCTTCCTACCTTAATTCTACATGACTAGTATATGTTAGGTGATTATAGAAAGGCCTCGTGAGAATCCATACATGAAAGGTACCCTACTCAGAAACACTCAGGACCCTCTATAGTTTTGCGTCGACTCTATCAGTCCATCTATCCACGATAGTGATACACGGGACAAAACCCGAGACACCTAGGACTTGTGTGCCCATTCCACACACGGCTCTATAAACCCTCATTCTATATCATGTCGATGTATGCCAACTTCGACGCCTCTATCAATCATGGTTTGACTTAGTGCAACCGTGTGTAACTCCCTAGTGCTGTGTAAAAAGAACATTCACCGTAGCCATCTCGGCAAATAAAGGTTCTTCCGAACCTAAACATAATAAAAATAATAAAGACTAATGCGATCCGTCATTCGTCACTCTTATTTACAACCTTCCGAAGTACCCAGGAGAAAGGTACCGCGCCCTATTAACCGACCCTTCTTAGAGAGATAGAAACCGAAGCGAAAGACACTGCAGGTATTCCAAAAGACGATAACCACCTGAAGCAGACCCCATAGGAACCCAGAAAGACCCTTCGCACATCACAGTCGGGTTCGTGAATGAAGAGAATAGAATTCATGGGACTGACTACTATAACTGAGTATATGCATAAGGGTGGTATATAATTGAGATAAAAAAGATTTAAGATGTGTGCTTCCTCCCTACTCCCTGTTCCTCGTTGGCTTGTGGGTATGGGGTGGAGTCGCACAACTGAACATCCTGCCGACCTTAATTATATATGGCTTGCATACATAAAGTATTAGTGGTTAAGCCAAGTATGAGCTCTACCATGAACCTCATAGTAAAACCCTCCATCCTATTCCATAGAATATGAGCTAGAGTCAAGAGAACCACGGCAGGTTGAGCTACTATAATGACCATAAATCCGAAATTTGTTGTCGTCCTGGTTAAGCCAACATAGTAGCTAACACCCTCAGTTGGTAAGGAAATCTGAGTCGTAAGATGTCAAGTACATTGACTACGACCATCCACTCACGCTTAATCCCCCAAATTAAGCATCTCAGTGTATATCCCGGAAATCCAAAAGTTGCGATACGTTAACTCTTGAGAAGAGTGGATGAAGAGATTAAAAGTTCCGAGAGACGGAACCCTATACTCACTAGATTTGACCTAGATCGAGAAAACTCAGAACCACCGGAAGAGTAGTTGCAGAAGATGTTCTCACTACTCAGGCACTTCGTCCACCCCATTACCGACGAGTAGTGCCTAGGACACTCCGCCCCCTCACGTGGAAGAAGTCACCGTCGCCCTGTAGATGATAGACTGCATTCTCCGAAGTGAACACTAGAATGCCAAGAACCATAGGATAACCTCCGCAGCCAAGAATACTTGATTTAAGTGCGAAAGTAGGTTGCGTTAAGCCTTATAACCCAGATCCCGAAGAGATTATAGACTTAACACCAGTCTAGGTGTTAGTCGATGGGTTATACAAGAGCACGCGCTTTTTGCAACTGGAATAAACCGTCGCCTTAGAGAATAGGGCATGTCTTAGAGATTCAATGGACTAATAGGTGTTCCAAGAATACTATCTCACACAGAAATAGTAGAACCACCTCCCGAGATAGTCCAACACTTCAGAAAATCTCTAAGGATTGAGTTAGCCCTGAGCAGAGCCTACTGTTCATGAAACAACAAGGCAAGTAAGAGCATGATCCTTTACCGGTAAGGATCATATTGTAAAAGCGCTAACTATACGATAATGTAAAGTTTAAAAACTTTCTAAGCAATCGTCTGGTTGAAACCCTATCTCACCAACCCTGAGAGTTTCCGTTAGAGACATCTCAAGGACCAGGAGTGCAAGTTCATTTCGCACTAGGTTGAGATAGACCCCTGCAGCAAACTGATACCCGTAGGCATCCAATTCATCTGACAGCCCAGAAAACCTCTAAAAGCCAATCAACAGGGAACACAAATCCAAGGACAACCCGAGCTTTCTAAGAACCAACCTGAAGGGACTACACTCCCAGTATGAGAGAACGTTTGAAACTTCCAAATGGCGATCACGCCAGTGATGATCTCGCCATAGAAGTACACTATGTTCTAAGTACTAAAAAGCTCTACCCTTCCGAGAGCTTAGGACCATCCGAGATTCTTTACAAGAATTGGTCCAACCCTCATCAGACCACTACTACTTTCGGATATTCCACAAGTTTCACACCAAATCAATCCATTTCTTAGACCTGATAAGTGGTTGCCCGACGTCACTCTTTGTATCCCACTCATCTTGGTAGAAACCATTGGGAACCCTAACTTCGTAGACGAACCTGTAGGAAGCGCTAACTGCACTAGACGGAAACCGCATCCCGTAAGTGAAGGTTTGTTAGAATGACAAGCAAAGGCCAGAGTTCACTTGGGAGTGCGAGGACCAACCGAATAGGAAGTGCCCTCATACCTCTACCCGATTGTTCATGATTATGTCCTTTCCTAAACCAGAATTTCGGGATGAAATTCCCTCTAACGGGCGGATGATGTGACAACCCGAAATTTATTCCGTCATTTTTAACCCCTCCTTCCGTTAATAAGCCTCGCTTTATTAAACTATCCGTTAACCTTTTGGATTGGTTAATTAATTTGGGACTTTTATAATGATTTAGTAAGGTTTGAAACAAATTAGAAACACCCTCATTAATCCCTTGAAAAATTTTAGTTTCAACCAAGTCAAAATACGACCATTTAATCGGGTGTGACCAAAATCCCCGTGTAACGTCAGTATCGGGTAGATTTCCACTGAGCCCCAACTCAAACCCCTATATAAGGGTGAGTGGAGTCCATCTGATACTTTCCACTCTATCTCTACACTCTCTCTCTACAACTTGTTTTCGATCCAAAAACACCCATTCCGAGCCCCAAACTAGTAAGTAATCTATCCTAACTTGTTGTGTATCTTAGTTAACATGCAAATTTGTGTTTAAGACATCAAATAGGGGTCAAATTATGTGTTTACGGCCCAAGAACACTCTTGGACCGTGAACACCCTTAAGTGGGGTTTTGAAGCCCCAAAACCCTTCCAAATCACTCATAGGGCTTAGATATGGCTCGTGGACTTACACCTTCGAGCTTAGAACACCAAAAACTTTCATTTTGGAGAGTAAACATGAGTTCACGGCCTAAGAACACTCTTGGACCGTAAACCCCTCTTCAAGGGCCGTGAACACTTATAAAGGTGTTAGAATTGCCCTCAAACACCCCCTATGGCCTGGAAAAATGTCTAGAATCAACCACAAGTGAAGTAGGGGCTTTCAACATTAAAGAAACTATGGAAATAGGAGTTTACGGCCATAAACCCCACAAGAATTGGTCCATGGGTCGTAAACTCCCCTAAAGAGGCCAAATGATGCCCTAACTACCCCATTTGGCTTGGAAAAATGCATAGAACATTATTCTCTACCATTTAAGACCTTAATACACCAAAGGAATGAACATATAAGAGATTACGACCGTAAATCCCTTTTTAGGGCCGTAAACTCCCTAAAATCGTACATTTAAGGCCTTAAACCCTTCATAAGCTCTAGATTTGAGCCTAGCATAATTCCACAAGTGATATAAGACCTTTTAGCATCCAAGAGCACACCACCCATGAGTTTACGGCCGTAAACTCATGTGGATATGGTCTTAGGGCCGTAAACTCTATAAAGAGTTTACTCTTGAAGAGTAAAATCCCTATCTAGGCCATACACTCCCTTATTTGCAACCCAAAAGCCTCCTAGCACTTGACCAAAGTGTTTTCCGCACATTAGGAGGCGTTTACGTGTTTAAATTAGTATTATAATTTCTAATTGTATGTAAACATATGTCATCATATGTTATTAGGTCACTAAGTGTGTTCAAGTCTTCACTTGACACCGAGCACCCAACCGGCACCTCCGCACGATCCACTTACAACAGGTGAGTTCATACCCCTGAATTAACCTTTTAAATGTTTTTACATGGTTTTATGGGGGGGATACAAGTTAAAACATGCCAGTTATCATATCAATCATATGTGATTAATAACCCGCATGCATAAGGATTTATCACATTTTCAGTTGTTTTCCAAGTATAATACCACAGATGGTTTTCCAAAACGTTTTTACTTGTTTAAATATTTTTCTCAAATTATCTCTCGTTCTGTATGTTTTACTTCTAAACCAGTTACAACAGTGTTTTAAACAAAGGTTTTCTTTACTTATATTGTGTTATCAAATTATATTCAAAACGGGTTTATGAACGGTTTTTCAAAGCTTGTTTTACATAACTATATCAAGTCGTAAATTCTTATTTTTAAAGGTTTTCCAAAAGGTTTTACCAAAGTTTTTTTCTATACTTCTATACTTCTATTTTGTTAAATGCATGCCTGTACTTGTATAGTTATATAAATAATGTTTAAAAGACTTAGGAAGGCTAGTTCGCCCTATTTCCATTTCCTCGATGGGATATGGTCTGGTGGGTATCGGATATCCGTCCGAAGGTAGTTTAAACATTAATTATGTATCATGTATACACCTATAGACATAAAGGTTTACATCGGCCAGTTCATTTCCCTTGGGTAGCAAGGGCATCCTTCCATTCATCATTCATAGATCAGGGACACTAGTAACTATTATATGAATAGTTAGGAGGTTCTATTCATTCTATCTAGTACGAGAATTCCACAGTAGTCAGTTCATACGCGAGTTTGTATATCATTTCTCCAGCGCCTCTAATAGAATTCAGATTACGAGATGCATCTTCAAGACACGGATCTCCCCGTCGTCGAGTTGGTAACCAGAGTCTTCTGTAGGGAGAGCGGGCATTGTGTGTATAGATCTATACGAGACTGACACTTCTGTACCGTGACTGCTAGCTACAGTCCACGGCCTACCAAGCCAAGGGGTGACAAATGTCATATTTATTCCGACGCTTGCAGGGCGTCAAGCACTCTAGTGTCAATCAGTATGGTTACGAGTATCTCCATGTTTACCTTATAATTCATGGCCTTAAGGTAACGAGAATCTAACATTGTATTCTTGAAACAACCCACTTAGGATTTTCTATTGGTTTTAGACCTTGCTAGCTGTATCTTTTAATTGATACTGTCTGGGGTCTGTGTTTCTTTGTTTTAGACCTTGTTAGTTGTATCTTTCATTTGATACTGTCTGGGGTCTATGTTTCTTTGTTTTAGACCTTGCTAGCTGTATCTTTCATTTGATACTGTCTAGGGTCTGTGTTTCTTTGTTTTAAACCTTGCTAGCCGTGTCGTACATTGGATACCGTCTGGGGTCTGTGTTTCTTTTTGTTAGCAATAGACAGGTACATCCCAGGAGCTTTTGGTGAAGACAGTTTAGTACCGAGCTGCAACTATATTAGTTATTGTATTGCTTTGATGTCTTTATTAAATGTAACTTATGTAAAACTATTACTATTAATGCAATGGTTGTTGTACTTTGATTACTATACTCCATATGTTGTGATACTTGACATGACGTCATCCACCCCAGAATGTTTCCTCCGTTCCGGTTTTGGGGTGTGACATAATCACTGTCACTTTGTTGCATTTATGTCTTCATTCGAGCCTCGAACCATCATAGAAGCATTAATGGAGCCCGATTGGATTATAGCAATGCAAGAAGAACTAGAAGAGTTTAAAAGAAACAAAGTGTGGCAACTCGTTCCGAAGCCAAAAGGTCACACTATTGTTGGTACCAAATGGGTGCATAAGAACAAATTGGATGAATCCGGTACGGTAGTAAGAAACAAAGCAAGACTAGTCGCCAAGGGGTATAGTCAACTTTAAGGTATTGACTATGATGAAACATATGCCCCTGTAGCACGAATGGAAGCCATCCGCATCTTCTTAGAATAGGCAGCTCACAAGAACATTAAAGTACATCAAATGGATGTGAGGAGTGCTTTTCTCAACGATGAATTGAAAGAGGAGGTCTATCTTCAGCAACCTCCTGGCTTTGAAAACATTGAATTTCCAGACTAATGTTATAAGCTTGAGAAAGCGGTTTATGGTCTAAAGCAAGCTCCAAGAGCATGGTACGAGACTCTCTCTGAATTTCTTGTTTCGTTCGGATACAAAAGAGGAGTGATTGATCCCACTTTATTTAAAAAGGCAAATGGTAATCACCTTAAGCTTGTACAAATATATGTGGATGATATCATCTTCGGATCAACGGATCAGGGGATGGTGGATGAATTTGCAAAGCTCATGACCAACAAATTCCAAATGAGCATGAATAGAGAGATTAATTTCTTTCTAGGACTTCAAGTGAAACAAGTCCCTCAAGGGATATTCATCCATCAGGAGATATGCACCACTGAACTACTGAAGAAATACACAATGGACAATTGTTCCTATGCCAAAGTCCCAATGGCCTTCAGATTCAAGATTTCTGCTAATCCTTCCAGAGAATCAGTGGATCACAAAACATATAGAGGAATAATTGGCTCACTGATGTACCTCATCGCAAGCCGACTAGACATTGTCTTTGCAACAGGAGTATGTGCGAGATACCAAGCCGATCCAAAAGTGTCTCATATGACCGCAGCCAAGCAGATTCTCATATACTTAAAAGGCAGCAAGTCTCTAGGTCTCTGGTATCCCGCAGAAAATGACTTCAACTTACAAGCATTCAATGATGTGGATCATGTTGAATGTAGATTAGACAGAAAAAGCACTTCTGGTGGATGTCAATTTCTCAGTGGAAGACTCGTCAGCTGGTCATCAAGGAAACAAAGCTATGTCTCATTGTCTACCGCATAAGCTGAATATGCGGCAGCAGGTAGCTGTTGCTCACAAGTCTTATGGATGAAAATGCAACTTTTGGACTACGAATATAGGATGCTGCGGATACCAATTTATTGTGATTCTGAGAGTGCCATAGCAATTTCTCATAAACCTATTCACCACTCTAAGACGAAGCATATTGAACTATGGTACCCCTTCATTAAAGATCACGTTCTGAAAGCTAACATTGAACTAATTTTTTTTCATACTCATGAAGAGATTGTTGATGTGTTCACAAAGGCACTTGACTCTACAAAACTCAGCAGTTTCTTACAAATGTTAGGAATGATGAATCCAGACCCGCAATTCTTCTTGAATTGATAGTTTCCTTAACCGCAGTCATCTAATCTGTCATCCACAATGAAGTATCAATCCACAATGAAGTCTCAATCCGCAATGAAGTCTCAATTTTCAATGAAGTCTCAATCAGCAATAAAGTCTTAATCTGCAATAAAGAATCAAACCGTAATCTCGATTATGGAACTCTCATCTACTTCATAAATTCTTGAAACATCGTGTGATATTTAATGAGTCTTCATTAAATAAGAAAAACATTCACAAAATATTCGTTTTGTAGCATATGATCATTTCAGTTCTGCTTTTCAAATAAACCTTTTGTCAGACCTATTTTAGGTGTGATGCCAAAATAAAACAGTTTCCAATAATAGAAATCTTTTTAGAAAATCTTTTCCTTAAACTATCTTTTCCTCTTACCCCCAAAATGTCAAATTCGTTACAAATTCCACCTTTATACAACGGATTATCGCCCCTCACCACACGTTCTTCATACATGGGGTATTGGGCCTGACATTTCATTAAATACCTTTTTTGAAAAATAACAAAAAAAACTTTTCGTTAAATGTTTTTCTTTTTTGTGGCTGATAATAATTTCCTCAAAGAAAAAAAATCAAAGGTTTTTTTATCCTTAACAACATTTTCTTAAGGGTAAAAACAATAACTATTTGAAATCCGGCACTATAAAAACCCTCTTTTTCTCTCCAAGAAAGCTTTATGCTTTTTGATCTATCAAAGACTTCAAGTTTTCTTGCAAGTTCACTTCAATCATTTCAAAATGGTGAAATCAGGAATCTCAAAGAAACCATCCAAAGCATCTGCCTCTACCCATCCAACTTGTTCCGATTCAACTACACGGAACCAATCGCCTTCGATTGCATCTAGCAATTTTAGGGCAATTTTCGATGATCATCCAACTTACAATGACTCGATTCGCCTCATGATCAAGTTCATCTCCAATCACCCTCTCTTTGGAACGTTCGACACATTCACTAATGTGGTTCCCATCTCCACATTGTTCAAATGTGCCTTTTCTACACATCTTCCCCTCGACAATCTCCAAGAAGTTCATCTGAACTTAGTGGACGACTCCTTGGTCATCTTGACCAAAGACAAGTTTCTTGCTGTAATCAACTTACTCGTGCACCCCTCAACAAAGTTCTTCTCACCTAGTGTTATAGACATCACCTCTACCTGTATCAAATGGGATATCAGAAGCAGATCAAAGGAATAGGAGAGTTCAAGAAGTACCAACTGCCTGCGGTATGGCAATTTGTATGCCATTTCGTGATCCGTAGTTTATCTGGTAGAACCGGAGGCACATACAACATGGGCCTCAAACTACTTGAACTCGTATGGAGCATCTTCACAGGCCATGATGTTAACTACGGTCAGATTATTTGGGATGACTTTCTCTAGTACATCCTATGGAGAATCCAAAGGAAAATCAGACCAAGCTTACCTTTGCAAGGTTTTGGGCGCTCTGCATTTCAGATCTTCATTTAGATGCCAAGATCAGTATGGGCAATGACATCAACTTCTTTTTCACTCGTGATCTCAAAAGGTACACTCCTTCTAAAGATCAATCTATCTTTGGACCAATCAGACGTCTACCCATTCACATCTTGAGTACGGTTGGACTTGAGACCCAATTAGTCACAGACCATATTGTGGCTATGGAAGGTATTGACCCATACATTTCTACCCCGCCTCTCCCCAACCAAAACATTTTAACCTCTACCACACCCACTCAACCAGAGCAATACGCAATTCCTTCCTCTACTACCTTATCTCATATTCCCTTAGCTCAAAGGAAAAAGAAGCTAGCCTCAGCCAAGCAAGGCCCCCGCAACAAGGGAAGAACTCAGGCCACAGGTGAAACACCCAATAAATGTAAAGCACCCAAGAAAATCAAACCTTCCAATGAAGCAGAACCCTCTAAGAAACGTAAAGTGCAACAGATTGTTTCATCAGATTATGACTCAGATCAATCTTCTGATGATTCTGATCTAGACTTTGCTCCAATCGCTATTCTCAAGAAAAAGAAAACCAAATCCACTGGCCATATGTGTGACTGGACTCATACCCTAGCCTCTCAAAAGGCTCCGGTAGTCCTTGGGGTACCCGCAAACCCATTCGCTACTACCCTATCCAGCTACTCGAGCACAACAAGTGTGCACGATTCATCTTAATGTGGAAACTCACCCCTAACTAGATCCCAAGAGGATCTAATTGGTTCTTCTCTCCCTAAGGACTCCAGGGCTTCCAGACTTCACTTCTTTCAAGAACCGGAGTTGCGCTCCATTCTAGACTCTGTAATCCAAACAATCAATACACCTACCCAACCGCAGGGCGATTCTTCAGCCCATGCCAGAACGGAGCCGAGGCCAAACTTGACCACGGGTCAAGGAGACCAAGGACGATTTGGAAATCCTACTCTGCTTTCATCTTTTTCAGGTGGTTTAGGCACATCAAGCACAAATGTGCAAGGATCTGTGAACCCACCAAGCCCACACAACTTGCATAATTAAACATTTTGATAAATGATGAAATAGTTAAATAATACATTGGAACCATCGGGCGTTACACAACAGAAGGCTTAAAATTTCAAACACGATAACATTTTACAACCCACCAAGGATCTGTTGGATTAGTGTCTAAGTCCATAATTATTTTGGTATGTACTTGACCCGATGGTGCATGGTCCTTTTGGGTTGCTTTCACTAAAGCAACTTGATAGGATGAATTATGGAGAGAAAGGATTAAATATGATTTATTAATATATTATGAGAATAATATATTAAAGGCGAAATCATATTGTTTAATTAATATTAGTCAATAATTAATTGGTAATTAGTTTTGTGACTAAAAGAGATTAATTAAACTTAAGGGACTGGAATTGTAATTATAAGATAATTGAAATTTGGGCTATGGATTGTCTTAAATTAAGGAGTGGAAGAATTCTATGGGGAAACCCATAAGGAAATCGTCCAAGGCCTTAATTAAAGGAGTCCATGGGTTGCTTAGGGCTTAAGCATCCAAATTAGGGTTTCCTTGTTAGAAACCCTAATAGCCTCCTATATATAGATCCCTTAAGGACCAAAAACGTGGCTAAGACTTGTTCTAGGGTTTCACACATTTTTTGGGCAGCCTCCATCCTCTCTCCTCTTCATCCTCTTGCTTATGGTGTTTGTGAACCATTAGAGGAGTGACATTTGTGACTCTAAGCTTTCTGAAGTCATTACAAGGAGATTTGGGATTGTTATTGCTACATAACAATCAAGGTAATATCTTAAACCCATTCTTATGTTAATATGATTAATTTTATGATAGAATTAGGGTTTATAGTCTTGGATAACTTGCATGTACAATAGAGAAACCTAGATCCAAGCATTAGGGTTTGTATGAACACATAGGATGTTCTTATGACCAAAACCCATCAGTGGTATCAGAGCCTTGATTGGTTTCTATTCTATTGATGCCTTGTGTGTTTATTCAAGTTGCAAAATCGATTTTTGGGCTCCCTGGCTGATGAAATCGGCGAGTACCACAGTGTACTCGGCGAGTAGGCCTCAACTCGGCGAGTACAGTGTGGTACTCGGCGAGTTCGAGCGTCAGATGGAGCTATTTTCGGGATTTCTTGCTGTTTATCTTTGAAATACTTGCCTTTATCGTATTAGATCAATATAAATCCGATTTTATGATATATATATATATATATATGACTATATTCTTGATCTAATTGAAGATATTTATCAATTAATAAAATATTTGTTTCCTTATGTGATAATTGACTAAGTATTTTGATTAAATTGGTAAATTGTTTTGCAAGAAATCATTAAATAAATCAAATATGGATAATTATGTGATTAAATGTTAATTTAGGTTATTTGTTATTTGAACCTTGTGTTATGAAATGTTTCATATTTTCACCCCTTAGGTTTTATAGTTTAAATTTGAACCCAAAAGTTTTGTTGTTTTGAAATTTAAATAGTTGAAACCCTAATGTTTTGAAAAGGTTTCAAAACTTGCCCTCAAGTTTTGGAATTTAAATTTTGATTAATAGTTTAATTTTGATGTATATTTAAATTCTAAACCCTAATGTTTTGAAATGTTTCAAAACTTGCCCTCAAGTTTTGGAATTTAAAAGTTGATTAAAAGTTTAATTAGGAATGTTAAATTCTAAAACCCTAGTATTGTTTTGAAAAAGTTCAAATCACACCCTTATGGTTTTATTAATTAATTAAGGTGTATAATTAAAATAGGTTTAATAAATCCATAAAAGTTTTGGTTTACAATTTAATTGAATTAAAGGTATAATTATTAAATTTGACCACCTAGTATTTTAAAAGTGTAAAATATACCCTATACTATATATAACATTAAAAGTCTAACATTATATATATGTATGAGTAAAAGTCAGTCTTACCGTTAGTAGGCCTCATTCACGAAGCTAGTCTATAAGGGGTGTTTAAGGAAATTGCCTATAAAATGGCGATTGAATGGGTATCCACTCTTACCCACCGCACTCTTGACTAGTGGAGGGTCGTTAGCCGAACGGGTAGGATAGGATGAAACCTTCCATTATAAGTATAATGAAGTACAAAAGTAACTAAATGTTTTTCAAATTCCCAATCTTAGTTACTTAGGCAAAAGTGAATTGATGCAATTCCATGAAATTACACTTTCTGCCCTTGCGAAGAAGTTAGTGGAGCGTGTGTGGTTTACCGGCACACTAAATGGTTCTAAGCAAAGGTAGCAAAGGGTGACTCAATGTTTGTCATAGTTCGGTGGAGCGTGTGTGGTTTACCGGCACATCGAATAGGTGACTGTAACATGTGAGGGCACCGTGTAAGTTTGCATGGTTATTCACACCCGCTTTGTGATCCTCGGCATCTCAGTCATAAACAAGAGGGGCATATCGAGATTTAAACATGCCATTGACATGATTCAATGAATCTCATAGGATCTAGGAGTTTTCATAGATTTAAAACTTAATTTTCTTTTTCGTTTTTCATGGTGGAAATTAGTGAATCGTCATTCACTTACCTTCAAATGTTCTGCAATTTGGGTTACGACATCCCTCTCCCGAGTTCTAGAATATTGTGTTGGGTCTTAGCCTTAGTATCTCATTTGGGTGATTTACTAAGGACTCAATCAATCAACTAACTTGAATTCATTTTCTCCCATTTTGTAGATGTCAAAGTTTGACAACTATGGTCTTCCCAAATCCCGTGGAACAAGCTTTCCACATGAAGATGATATTCCACGATTCGATCGACGAACAAGAAATCATGCTTCACTTCCTCCACCTCCTCCAATTATTCTCCCTAACCCACAAGTTCAAAGGCTTGAAAAGTTCAAGATCACTCAAGCCCTATTGGCAAGTAAACAAAAGAAGGAAAGTCGGTGTGTGCACACGTCCTAGGGATGAAGTCACACATCGATAGGTTAAGAATGTTGGGATCCGTTGTCTGTAAGGAAATGGCTGTTGATTGGGTTCTGCAGTCACTTCCTAACTCATATAGTGAGTTCGTAAGAGAGTAATATATAATGAACCGCGACGTGACCCTTATAGATCTCACCTATATGCTTATTGCTGCTGAATCAGCAATGGTTTGGCGCAATAGAAAAGCAAAGTTGATTGGTGAATCTGCCTTCAAGACCTCTATGACAATGGCAACGAAAGACATGCTATGATCAAAAGGTTTGATCATAAGAGAAAGGTAATGTCTAAAGTAGTTGCATGTCATGTTCCAAAAGAGTCTATTTGTCTTTATTGCCAAGAGAAGGGGCATTGGAGACGAAGTTGCCCCATTTACCTAAGAGATCTAAGAGATGGGAGAGTCGAAACGTATGGCTCTAATATAGGTAAAATCCATTAAATAACTCTTTTAAGCTTCTATTCTAGATTCTTAATACATAATGTGATAAGATTACAATTGATGTTTTGAAGAATCGAAGAAAAGAAAGGAAGCTTAAGGGAAGAAGTGAGCAGAATCTAACCGTGAAGGAATGGATTTCGATCGCATTTCTCGAAGATTATATTCTTGAGCTACTACTTAGAGTTAGAATTAGATTGCTAAGAAAGACGTATTAGCATAGTTTTTCAATGAATTGCATTGTAAGGACAAATTTTTTCCGCAATAAAATAAATTTTGATTTTATATTATTTATCCTTGCAATGGCATATATGAAAAATTGATGTTTGAATGTTTCTCTTATTAACAATAATGGATTTGGTTCTTATTATGTTATTTGAGGAAATGTCGAAGAATTTACTGAATAAGGAAAGTTTCTCATCACCCAAGTTTCAATTGGACAAAAACTTGGAATCATGCAACTTGGTTGCACGATGAATGAGAAATTTCATATTTGGAAATTAGACTAATTCATTGACAAAGTATCAAGTGAAGGACTAGGAGATCGAGCACACAAAGTTGCGTGTTGATCAAGTCCACCATAAGAGTAACAATGATATTCGTCATGATTTACTAAAGGTTTAGTAAATATGATTATACTTACAAGATTAAGTGTAATTATGAATTGATTGAAAAAGTTTAAATCAATAGCAGAATGAATAAGAAGAATCAAGTAGGCAGAAAGATAAAAGTTTCTCCATTCTAAGAAGAAGGGAGAGTACCTTTTATGCTTTATGATAGGTCTTAATGATTAAGAACCATATCTCAATTGATCCTCTAAGTGAGTCTTGGTACAAGTGTATGTTTAAGAAGAGGAATCAAGGATTGGAGAAATGGTTAAATCAAGAGGTCAATCATACTTCGTTCCAGTATAAGTCTTAGAGTTAAGATTGCGACATTGAGTGAAAAGTATTAAGAAGGTTTATAGCATTCATCAAATATGGAAAAGTTGTGATGTCTTGGATAAGACAAAGACCAACTAGGACCAATTTATGAAGTGTTTTGATAAAAGCTACACTAACTCTTGAATATTTGTTTGTCAAGAAATGGTTATTGACAAGAGAATCTTATATGTCAAGGAGTCAGTGGGAGTCTTAATGGTCTTGAAAGGTTTCAAGAACAAATCAAAATAGACCTTATCGATCATCACTAGCACACGAGTTGAGGTTTACAACCTATAGTGTTGACATTATTTTGTTTCTGTGCCAATCCAATCGAGTTAATTATGCATGTGAGTCCTATGAGTTCTCATTTGAATGCATAAAAGGCAAGGACCTTGATCAATGGAAAGTACATTGATAAGAAAAGGTGAGCTGCTTAACTACTTGGAAGACATGGTGGGCAACTGTGCTACCATAAGGCAAGAAATCGAGATTAAGAAAGTTCGATCCATATGAGTTTGAATTTGTCGTAAACTTTGGTTTTGATAAATTCACATGGATAGGAACAAGTACATCGTTTAAATCTAAGTGTCATAAGATTTCCTCCTTCATGAAAATGATTGTGAGGAAATACTTTCACTAAGAAAGATTTTAAGAAGATACTGATTGTAAAATTGCATTCTCGAATTCAATTATGGTTACGGTATCCCTTTCCATAATTTGAATTGTGAGGTTTGGCAATTGTTTAGACACACATATGAACTATCTAAGGAAAAGGGGTATAAGTTCAAGAAGCCTTGATAAAAGATTATCAAAGCATTAAGTATTAGAAACATGAACTAAAGAAGTTCAATAAGTATTGTTTGTCTGAAAGTTAAGATGTTTCTATAGACATGTCAAAGCTAGTGGGAGCATAAGTGTTATGTTTATAATAATCATCATGATAGTGGGAACATAAATGTTATGATTGTATGATTATTAAGGAAAGTATTGCAAGTTGGCAATATTAATTATAGAAAAACAATAGTTATACCTTGCAAAGTCGTAAGTGTTGTAAAGTTGTTTTGCTATAATTAAGGGAGAGAATATTATGCTTCATTTCAAATCTAAAGGCTTAGCTTGTGGAATGTTAATAAATTTAGTCAAAGGTATATAGTGTGTTCTTAAAATTTCGATTATGATTACGACATTCCTCTTCACAATTCGAATTTTGAGAACATAGAAAATGAAATATTATGGCGGAAGATTGATGAAGTATCAAATCTTTATGTAAGACATTGTGCATTGTGTCCCATACGCTTCAGCTATAGGATCAATTGCAAATGCTATAATATTTGACCATTCTAAAATTTTCCAAATGTCTAGCGCATTTAGAGGGAAAAAGGACAAGAATCGGTTTTGACTAAGATAATTAAACAACTATCAAAGGAGAATCCAAAGTTTGCCGAGGATTGGTTGCTTGTGAGTAGTTAGAAGTATAGTATTGAAAGATATGGAAATGTTTCCATATTGGATGGACCATATCAACATTATTATGAATAGATAAGATTCTATTAAGAATGAGTTGTCATATGGAAAATATGGAAACGTGTCCATATTGGGAATTGAATATTGAAAATCTATGACTAGATTAGAAACTTTTATGCAATAGGATGTTCAAAGGAATGTACTTTGAGTGAGAGACATCATATCTAAGGAATAGTATTGTAACAATCTCCGATAGAGGTTTTTGTAATATCATTGGCAATAGTCTTTGTGACTTTGGTGCAGTGACATTACGGAAGGATCATTGCATAAAATGTTAGAATCTAATATATTCTATAAGTGGCAAGAATTTGATATTATTTTATTTATGGAAAGGAATTAGGAGTTGTGAAATGAGTATGATTGGAAATGTGTTCAATGTGATCTATTTCACAAAGTAAGAACCATAGGTAAACATTGTGTGCATGCTAGGAGCATGGGATAAGTGTTGTAATTCGAGTAAGAAGTTGATTAACCGAAACGACAAATAATGAGTAATCGATATGGTGATAAATAAAAGGTGTTTTATTTATGCTCAAAGGGTTGAGGCCATATGGGATTAGTATTATTCTTGTGTTTCACTTTGCATGTTTTGACTTCCTGAATAATTTAATTGGTTAAGAACAGTCAAATTATTCGAGCGGGCCACAGTCGTTCATACGTTGGAAGTAGGTATGAATAAAGATTGTCGTGAATTGGTGTGTGGATTGTCTAAAAGAGTATTAAACATAAGCAAATGTTTGCTGCAACGTTCATGAGTGCTTATGAATATGATTTGAGCATTGGATTAAACCCACGTTCACTTGGATCACTCCATGGATTGTATCACGAGTGATTGGTGAGACGATAACATCTTATATTCTTGAAACCGAGATGTGTGAGTTGTATCTTGCGAATCGGTTGCACATTGATAATATGTAAACGCACTAGTAACTTGGTGTTATAAAACATATTGTTGTGTGTGATTCGGTGCGTGAGTGCAAGCGAGCATTGAATCAAAGTTTATCCGTTCCTTTTATCCAAAGTAGGATAAAAGCGATATCTTTGGGCCCCTCGATGATTTAGTGATGACAAACGTAAATGCTCGGCCGGGCTAGGGCTAATTTGATTTGTTCAATTAGTCAGTCGTCATAAATCGGGAATCGAGAAATAGTACAAAGAAAATGATTGGAAATCGTGTCTCATACGATATCTAGAATGGAGGAATATATGATCCCTTATCTAAGGACACGCGTATCTGATAAGATCAGAGTTGACAGCGGCTTTGGAAAGCTACGATTGCAGATCAGGATCTGAAGTCATACGCATAATAGTCATTTGACTTATCCAAGTGGGAGACTGTTGGATTAGTGTCTAAGTCCATAACTATTTTGGTATGTACTTGACTCGATGGTGCATGGTCCTTTTGGGTTGCCTTCACCAAAGCAACTTGATAGGATGAATTATGGAGAGAAAGGATTAAATATGATTTATTAATATATTATGAGAATAATATATTAAAGGCGAAATCATATTGTTTAACTAATATTAGTCAATAATTAATTGGTGATTAGTTTTGTGACTAAAAGAGATTAATTAAAATTAAGGGACTGGAATTGTAATTATAAGATAATTGAAATTTGGGCTATGGATTGTCTTAAATTAAGGAGTGGAAGAATTCTATGGGGAAACCCATAAGGAAATCGTCCAAGGCCTTAATTAAAGGAGTCCATGGGTTGCTTAGGGCTTAAGCATCCAAATTAGGGTTTCCTTGTTAGATAACCCTAATAGCCTCCTATATATAGATCCCTTAAGGACCAAAAACGTGGCTAAGACTTGTTCTAGGGTTTCACACGTTTTTTGGGCAGCCTCCATCCTCTCTCCTCTTCATCCTCTTGCTTATGGTGTTTGTGAACCATTAGAGGAGTGACATTTGTGACTCTAAGCTTTCTAAAGTCATTACAAGGAGATTTGGGATTGTTATTGCTACATAACAATCAAGGTAATATCTTAAACCCATTCTTATGTTAATATGATTAATTGTATGATAGAATTAGGGTTTATAGTCTTGGATAACTTGCATGTACAATAGAGAAACCTAGATCCAAGCATTAGGGTTTGTATGAGCACATAGGATGTTCTTATGACCAAAACCCATCAGGATCTTCTTGCAAGAAATGGAAAGATAAAAACACAACCATAGAAGGAAGAACTAACAACAACCTTTGATGAACCTTAGGTCCTCTCACTACTAGAAAAACAGCATTTTACGACGCGCAATGCATGTCATAAAACGCTCAGACGACGCGCAAATGCGTGTCAAGGAAGGCCCTGTCATAACAAGAAACGACACGCTTTTGCGCGTCGTCTGTTTACGACGCGCATTTACGACGCGCGTTTATGACACGCATTTACAACGTGTAACTATGACACGCAATGCGTATCAAGGAAGGCCCTGTCATAAAGGAAGACACCACGCATTTGCGTGTCGTAACCTTACGAAGCGCACGTTTATGACACGCAATGCGTATAAAGGAAGCCCCTGTCATAAAGGAAGACGACACGCATTTTTGTGTGTCATAGTTTTAAATGTTTTTAAATTTATATATTTTTGATAGATTTACTAATTTTCAAATTAAATAACACACGTTAAAAGTCTCATAATACAAAATAAAATACCATAAACAATAAAGATAATTCATTGCATTAATATGTCAAATACAAATAATCATTCCAATAGTAAGTAAATGTTGGATAACATCAAGTGAGCAAAAGTAATTACATTGACTGACTATGCAGTAAAAAAATATGTATTGCTTAAATTATGTTATACTAAATCAATATGAACCTTTTGCTGATGAGAATGCTTTTGGCAAAAAGACTTCAGTCTTGGAGGTCTTGCTTTTCCTTTCTTAACAGATAACACCTTCATCTCAGCTTCAAAGCTATCGATTTGAGATTCCAGCTCAGACACCTAACCAATAATAAGCATTTTCATATATGATGTCTAAATGAGGATCCACATATGTAAATAATAAAACAAAGGGAGGCCTTTAAAGTACTAGTATAATGCTATAAAGGCAGTAGCATAGTGTATTGTTTAACCAATCTCTAGTCTCTGATTTGGCTTTCTCCTTTGGATCCTACAAAATATCATCAACAAAGAAACTTCACTATATAATGACTGAAGGTTATTTCCATGTATCATACGCAAAAAAAAAAAAGAAACTCAATAGATACCGTTTTAGGCTGTTGTCCTAGGCCTTCTTTAGAGAAAGCTTTTTTCTTTTTCTCCTTTTCACAAATCTTAAAACGTTCCATTTCTCGCTCAATAAGCTTGCGAGCATCCATCAGAGCCTGCTCATAAGAGGCACTAACCTACGTCAACATGTATCAGAAAGAATAACCAGATGTCAATAAGGCAGTAAATGAAACAAGATATAGGAATCTAATTCTTAGCATAGAAGCTAAAACTAGATTAAATTTGAGATAGTGTGGCAGCAATAACAGAAATTGTAAGTGCCAACAAATAATGACCAATGGAAGATAGCATATGTATGTGAACCAGAGAACACAACAAGCAAGTAAGCAAATTGTTTTTCTTCAGACCATGCTCTTAGTGAGAAACACTATGTCAACTCCTCATGGCCTTTTTGTTTAAGCAGAGCATAGAACTAGTCACCAGACAAAACTAGATGGTATGTGATGCTAATCAAATGCATACGTATATGTACTTCAAATTATCATTTGTCAAACAAAATCTTGTTTTGAATAGTGCAAAGTAGGCATTAAGCAACTTTAGATGATTCTTCATTGTTGGTTAGCAGAATTTGTTTCATAAGGCAACTAGACTGGGTAACCAGCAACTGAGACATGCTTTCAAGGGAAGAGTGAGAAGAATGGAATACAAATGGAAACATAAATGACCTTCTTATCCTTGATCTTGATGGACTGTATCCATGTCTTAATCTGGTCTCTGTACCTCTGAAGTTTCTTAATCTCCTTTAAGTCGGCCTTAAACTACTAACCTCAAGTATAATAATCTTCTTCCCTGTGTAGCATATAACATAAACGTAATAAAAATAAATAAACAGAACACAATACATTGAAAATTAAAAACAACAAATTGTTTATAACTTACCTATTTTGTAACTGTTTACCGTATACACCATGCTCTTCACCAGTCAAGGGCTCTGGTTCACATGTTTCAAGAAGCTTTACTATGAAATTTTTAAGATATGTCATATCCACTCCTTCCCTCTTTTGTGATCTTTCCATGTTTTGCAGCTCTTCCTTTAACATAGCTTCCTGTGGGTTAAGTTGTTAATTTTTATTATAATAAAAATAAATAAAAACTCAAATTTAAAATACTTGTTGGCTGTGAAGACGATATTCGCATTCAATCTCTTCAAGTTCCTCTTGGAAGATCAAGAAAGTGCATAACATAACAAACATAAATAAGTTTCTTAAATCATATAAAAATATATTTTACATGAATTTTAAAGAATAATTTACTAACCCAAAAAAAATGATCTTTGCATTATTTCTACGAGTAGTACAGTACAACACAGCAAAGTATACAAAGTTTTTTTTTTACTATTTTGCCCTTGAGGCCTTGACAGTTCAATGTTGTTGTCGTGTTCATCGTTTATGATTGGTGAATGTTGATGTACCTGGTCTTAACGACTTATTGGACAATTTGTTTTACCAAATTTCCCCTTGTTACATATTGCTATTAATATTGTCGGTAATGAAATTTTTTTTGACCAAATTGCCCCTTGTTCATATGCATGCCAAGGTGGAAGCATGCTTAAAAATCTATCCCCGGGCCCCGCAGGGACAATGTCCCACAAATTATTAACCTAAGAAAGCATAAAAACATAATAATATCTTAAAAAACATGAAAATCTGATCAACTGAAAGGGGAAAAAGAGACATTTGTAGTACCTGATGCAAAAGATTACTATGTGTAAGCATTACTCCTTTTGGATTCCCAGTGTATATAAGAGCATCCACATCATCAGACTTGATGGGTTCATAAACATACTTTTCACCTAAAGATTCATATAGTCAGTCTAGATATATGCACCAAAACATGCTATGTAGTATGGAATTGAATCTCGGATTCCAATTCCACTGGAACTAGTAACACCCTAAAACATTACATTCTATCTAACAGATGCCTTTGAATTAAATCCCGTTGCAATCTGGTGATATAATTCAGGATTATCCACAACAAGTGCAACACTGTTATCCAAAGAATGCAAATTGTTGACATGAGGAGATTTGAGTCTATTTATAATTTTATAAGCTTTCTTTCAGCTTTGATATTGAAAGTAATGTAACTTTTATGCTAACATTTTAGAATGAGTGTAGATGTGTAAGAGCTCTTCTACAGATGATTTGGATCCTCTCACAATGTTTATTGCTCCTGTAGCCATAATATCTACACCTAAACTTGTTACCTTTACTATATAATTTTAAATTAGAATTAAACATAATCATATGTATCGTTTGTAGTCTCATGAATTCAATGTATTGAACTACATTTCATTTCCTGATTAGAGTTTTTATTATTGAATTACATTTCATTTCCTGCCAGTTAAATGTGTGAAATTTTTTAATTTTTAAAGATTAAAAGCGAAGACCTGGTTGTATGTCATATTTGTAGGTGGGTCATGATGTGGACCCACCAATGCAACCCGATCACCAAATCTTTCTACTGAAGATCTCCAAATATCAGGAATTGCCTTCAATTCTGCAGTTGATACATTCTTCTTAGATAGCAACTTAGCAACTGACTGTCAAGGATAACATACCGGAATCAGATGTGGAAAGAATGCTCTTAATTTCTCATATGTCAATGAAGCTTCACAATATGCACACGTGCCAATTTAAGATTTTAGAAGGGTACTAGAGAAAAGATAAGATGTAAAATAGAAAATACTTCCTTATCTAAGATACGATCAAAATCTTGTGAAATTAACTTAAGTAATCTAAATCGTCGGCTCTAGAGCAGGAAGTAAGTTTTTATTTATTTTGTTTTTTAAAAAACAAAAGCCTGATAATGTTTTTCAAGTTAAATTAAATACTGTAGTCCAGACAACAACTTTAGAGGCAATCAAATTTGTGGGAGGTTTAGGGTATATTGTGATTCTGTTGATTCACCAAACATCGTGTCTCCCATTATAGCCACTGCAGCATAAAGAACAGCACAACTCCTAAAGCTGCCTATAAAAATTTAATAAACTTGTGTTTTAGCATGTAAAAGAAAAAGTAGCTAAGAGTGATAAAATTAGCATACCTTGCTAAGAGTACCATAGGAAATTGACTTCTTTTTTCCATTGATGTATATATATTTGGAAACACTGCATGTCCTAAATAACAGTACCCATAAAGGCCTATGGCAACAAGGAATATTCGACTCCTGAAGAATATTCAACTCCTTAAGATCAAGAAACGTGTTGTGAACCTGAATAATTTTGGTTTAGTTCATTTAATGTTACTTTTAGAAAGACTTTATAAAAAATAACAAGAGTTAACAAAAGAAAATCTACCTTGGATTCATATGCAGATAAGGTATTTTGTATCATTCCTCAGTTTTATTGACTTTGGAAGACTGTAAAAGAGAAAAATAGGGAAGTTGAAAAAGAAAGCAATCATGATTAAAATATACAGCAAAATAACAAACCTTCAAAAAAATTTGAACAACTTCACGTAATTCCTCTGTGGATACTGGTATAGGCTGGAAAATTTTGTTTATTACTGCTGGAAGCCTCAGCTTTGTTTCAACCTGTGTAACATAAAAAAAAAAGTCAAACATTAACTAATTTGATATGTTGCAGATTGAATAAGGATATTAAGAACATACTAAGTTGGTGCCAAACTTGTATGAGAGGTTAAGAACTACAACATCCCTACTTGGACCAAGATTTACCACTTCAACTGGGCATTGAACCTAAATCATTAAAAACCAATTTTTTAAATATTTATTTTTTTAAATAAAAAATAAAAAAACATACGAGTCAATACCTGTGCTCATGGAGGTATAACTTCAGGTACTGATGAGACTTCCAATTTTAGATGAGATGGAAGCAGAACCACTGCTTGAACTGAAGTAAGCGAAGAAGTTGTTTTGTTCCCTAAAAAGATGACTAGGAGACCTTGATGACCTCGATACCAATCTGGAATAATAATAATTAATCATAAAAAAATTAATGTAATATATTGATATATGATAGATATATAAAACTTGACTTTTTAGTACCTGAACATAAGGATCTTCATATAGAACTCCACTATCTTTAAGACACAAGGAGTGAAATCTTTCTGCAATTCTCCTATTGGCTGTGTGAGGTTGTCATTTGTCAACAAACAGTTAAATTAATATAAATAAATGATATTTATAGCCAATGAGAATAGGACATGTGGCAGGTAGTAGTACCTTTACAAGATTATCTTGCTCTTCAACAGGTGCAAGAGCTAATGCATCATCTTCACTTACAGCAGGAGGTGCTTCAATAGCCAGTGGGCTTAAAAGATCTCCAAGAATATCAGGTTGAGGGTGGTCAACTTCATGTGAAATTCCATTAGCTTGAGTCAACTCTTGGTCAACACTCACAGAGTTATGGTCAACGGTGGGGATTGTGACCATACCAAGCTGTGGAGTATCAATGAGGACTTAGCTCTGTAGTATCAGCTTAGCTCTGCAGTATCAACTTCAGTGTCTTCTGCTTTCTTAATCAACAAGGACTTCAAATAGATAATCAAAGTCAACATCGATTATCTAAGATGTGGTCAACTATTAAACCAATAGATCAATTAAAACCCTAAACTAAATATACCTCACGTTCAGGGAACTTTGGCATTTCTACTAATATATCAATCAGGGCTGCACCTTTCCTACTCAATGCAAAATACTCCACAGCCATTCTCATTTTTCTGTAGCATTAATCACTATTTGGTATTAAAATTCTGGGGATTTGATCATGATCAGAAAAGTCGATCTTGTTAAGCCTAACACAACATAAAACTTGCTCGGGTAGTTCTTCAGGATGTTGTGCCTAAAAATTGAGAATCCAATCAAATACATATATTCAGTTTATGAATCACAACACAAAATCCAATTCCATATTCAAAAACCAGAAACCCAATTTACCTGAATCGTTAAACTAATATCAAGAATCCTATATTTCAATCGTCCTTGGAATGCATCAAGTGCTTTCCATGAAATGTAGCTGAATCGATGTATATCTAGGTCAATTTTGAAGTAGTTATGTCCATGCATAAAAAGAATATGCACAATTTCAATTTCGTAACTCCGAATTGAAGATTGAGATTTAAAGATTAAAACCCAAGATTTGGAAAGGAATTACGAACCCGATAGAATGTTTGTTGAAGGCATGAAAAAATCGGTTTTTATCGTTTATCCACATTTTGAGTGTCCGAAATATCACCGAACCCACCGTATTTAAAGATCTTAGAAGCTTCAACATGTTCGTCTTTTAATCCGCTCAGGAATCGCGAATCTAGAGACACCGCGATTGTGGGGGCAGAAGTTGATAGATCCGCTGCTTGTTAGACGGTCCATTTTCCGGTCTCTTTCATGCCTGTTTTATCCAACACTTTGTCGACTAGATATCTGTCTCTCTTGTCGTCCTTGATTCCGAAGATGTCTGTGGTGATTTCAATCAAGAGGATTTGAAGCTCCCCTTGATTCCATTCCGAGAACACTTTGTGTAGTTCCTCGTTCGAGAGTTTCCCAACGAATTTCAACACGTCGTATGCTTCAGAAATCAACTACATGTCGCCATACTAGATTTTGTTATGGACCATTTTGACGAAATTGCCGGAACCGCCTTCGCCGATGTATATGACACATGGATCACTATCGGGTACTTGAGCGACTACTTTGAGCACGATGTGGAGAAGTGAAGCGGTGGATGTTTGAGAATCGAGAGGGAAGAAAGAAAGAAAGAAAGCGGGTTTTTGATAGGGACGAGCTAGGGTTTTCAGCCGGTGGAAACAAAGCAGGGTTTTTAATTTTTTTGCATTTTATTTGCCTCCTTGAGATGCAACGCGCGTTTCATTAAAATTTATAAAACGACATGGTTAGACGACGCACATTTTATTTAAGGTGCCCTCCATGTTTTTTGTTTTTTTATAATTAGACACTAATTTAAGGGAACTCAAAAATATGTGTCCTCTATGCTTCATATTTTGGAAAATTGACATCAATCTTTAGGGCACGTACAAATGCGTGTCCTCTATCAGCGCGTGTCATTGATTGCGTGTCGTAAAAGGCTGTTTTTCTAGTAGTGTCTAGGGGAGGCTAGAAAGTTGAAGAAGATGGATGAACTTTGAGACACCAACAATTGATTAAGTTGATGTAATGCTAGTTACAAATCTTAAGCTTTAAGTCCAAATAGAAGTATAACTTAAAGAGAGAATGCAAACAACTTCTAACTCTTCAATACTTTGCAAGAAGGTAAGAGAATGAGAGAGAGAGAGAGAGAGAGAGGAAGGTGATTTTAGGCAATTACAAGAGTATATATTCATACATAATGAAAGCCTCATCTCTTGTAGTAAAGTAGAACCACTACCTTAAGGTCTTTAGCCATTTAGCTCTTTAGAAAAGCATGCCCCCCATGCATGCACCATACCCATTTATTTTGATTAAAAAAATCAAAAGCCCTCACCCCTTATCCTCTTAGGCACTCTTGGCCTAAGGAAGAAAAAAGAAAGAGGATAGTTTAAATTTTATTAACTCCTATTTTATAAAATATAAACTTTGTTTTTAGGTAATAGACAAAAAGGATTCAACTAGTCCAAAAGGTTGTGCATGTCTTATTAATTAATACCATATGAAATAATGTGTTACTTGTAATTGTAAAATAAATATTTCATGAAATAAATATTTTCCTAATTTATTTAAGAGTTTATGAATATTTATTAAAATCAATATATAATAAATAATCAATTGTATCAAGTTGTTGTTACTGTGACACTTAGTATCATATAATTAGCAATATCATTCTAATATGATTCTTGAGCATATTAGATCTTTCATGATCCTCACTTACTAACCATATGCAGTGACCCCATAAGATTTATCAAAAAGGATTATTGTGAACAACAAGTTGCTTTGGGGATTCCTTGGCAGTAGACAAGGATCAAAAGACAATAAATGAGAAAAATGGGAATACGCGAATGAACATATGATCAAGTGTCCCCAGATCAGTATAATTCATTAACACCACAAGACAGTAAAATTAGGGGTGACCGTCAATATTCTACTAGATGAATTAGACATGCCTAGCAGTGGTCCTCTCACACACCATATCCAGTAATCAAAAAGTTAACTCAAACATATGTAGTAGTGGCTTGAATCACGAAGCTCATTTGATCATCACGAAAACACTAACATACAAAGCTTATCAAAAGAAGAGGAGGGGAATACTAATATAGCACTCATGTATACTCATATACCCCACCAATCATCAATATCCTAGAACATAGTTCTAATCTCCATTCCCATCTCTCACATACCTATAATATGATGTTACCCAATATTCAAACTTAATTAAACTAAACATCCTCATTTCGGTCTTAGGGTATAACTAAACAAGATTACAATATATGTAATCAATACAAATCTCCAGCCTATATAATATCTTTACAATATAGGTTATAATTAATACTTTTCCCACTTAACTCGAACTAAAAATTATTTATAGGTCTTATTTCATCACTAGACAAGACTATAATGCTTATAATCAACTTTCAAAATCTGTTTTCCTATTTTCTACATTACTATCACAATACAGTATGGGACTACACGTTTATCCAACTTAACATGATTTAAAATCATTTATATGTCTTATTTTAAAACTAGACGAGACTATAATCCCTGAAATCAAATTCTGATATTAATCATATTCAAATAACACTGTTATAATTTAGTGTATATATCTTAACATAAATCATCAGGTATTTAATACACATTAGTCTTTTTAAGTAATAACACTTTTCTTAAGATTATCATGTAAAAATACCATATATTCACTTAACATGTAATTAACTATATCAAGTTCACACAATATATGTTATCAAATATACATTAAACAAATATTCCATAAAATATGCAATTAGTTCAACAATAAACTTTCAACAGGTAATTAATACTTCTGAATAAATACTTTGTATTAAAATCATGTTCTTTAAAGTAACTATGCACTCATCTGATATAGGTTGAAAACTCGCAGGAAAGTCGGCTCTTTGGCTGATACTTCATATTTCCATTTAAAACGACCTAAATACGATTATTACTATGCCTTAGTATTTCATTCTTATTTATAAGTTAAATCGTTAGAATGTTTTATCAAATTTATCAATAATCCCAAAAGAAATACGGACGTATAGCTGATAAGAAACAACTAGGTAAGATTGTATCGGAGGTAGTATCCGTTTGGTATATAAAGATATATTGTTTTGAAAATCCACTTGAAACACCTCACTGATCTAGCCTTGTCATCATTCCTGTAAGTAGATCGGTCAGTATAGCGACTAGTATTATTGATAGATCTTATTTATAAGTTCATAATAAAGATTATAAACATAAATATAAGTTATACTTAAATCACGGTAAGCATAACTCAACTTACAGGTTGTTTGACGAAAAATCGAACATTACACTGACAGAACTTCATAACTGAAAGCTCTATTTCTTAGAGCTATTCGGCGCTCCAGAGCTTCACTACTAGCACCTAAGAACTACTATAATTGGTACTCATAGTCTTGTGAATGTTTGAGAGAGATTTGAAGAGTTTTGAGCAACAAATAATCAAGAAAACTGAAGTATTTATAGCCAATCAGGAGGGACGCACCATGCTTGGTGATGTAGCAGCCTCTCCTTAGGCCATGTGGCATTCATCTAGTGGAAGGCATGGGGATAAGGGTTCAACTATATCGTGTCACGTGTCACTCATCTGTGGTGCTACATGTCGTGATGTCTTCGGTTCGAATTTATTATTTTCGAAAATTCATAACCTTCGCATACGATCTCCGTTTTCGATGGACTTTATATCCATATGTAGCTATCAAAGTATAACTTTCATTTAGACTACATTGGCTAATTCCCATTTTATTTTTCGTGTTTCAGTTCAAGGAGGCTTATACCATAAATAACGCTACGAAATTCATATCTTCTTCATATGAACTCCATTTTTGAAGTTCTTTATATCCTTGATTTTTATCGACTATTACTACAACGTTACTTTAGACTCCATCGGCTAAATCTCATAATGTTCCAATTTTACAAATCCAAATAGTTTCGCTTGCGTTTCGAAACATGAGGACCCAGTTTGGCTTATATCCTTCATAAACGAGCTTCGTTCTCGACTGTATTTATATCAACAAATTTGTATTTATGAGATCTTCAACTCTCGTTTACATTGTTTTCGCTAACAATCAACTGATTTTAATTTCGATTTCTGCGTCTCTCTCAAAATTTTGATAAATCATAACTTCCTAATACGAAGTCAGATTTTGGCGTTTATTATATCGACGCGTTCCTATGGATGAGCACTTCGACTTTCATTACATCACTTTTGCTAAAAATCAACCAATCTCGGGTTCACTTTTTATGACGCACCTTGTTGTATCAGTTTGAATGTGAAACTTAGATAAATCATAACTTATTCATACAAAGTCATATTTAGGCGTTTTTTTATATCCACGAGATCATCATCACGACTACTACAACTTTCATTAAGACTATTTATCCTAAATAAATTTTTATTCTTGAACGTTATTTTATCACAATTTCGTAAATTTTATAATAATATTTTATACAAATAATATAAGCCCATAATATTTACCTATAAAACATGTACGTAATATATAAATATCATTTATATAATTCGCATTGTGTACGAATGTTTCTTATATATGTATGATTATCCTATTCGATAAGCTGAATATTGATAATCTATAATCCTTAAAATGTATAACCCGAATTCGCGGATGCTTACACATGATTAGGGCAAAAAATATTGGAACCACTGGAAACGTGAAAAAAAGCATCACAGACACACAAATGGTCCCAATAGTTTTAGATAATTTGCATTTTGGTCCCTAATTTCTTTTTTTACTTGGACACTCCTTTAGAAAGATTTTTGTTGAGTTTTTAGTCCCCATCAGATACAAAAATACTATTATACCCTTATTTATTTTTTTAAACTTTTTTTTGTCATTAAATTTTATTTTTTTATATCGAACCTTCTTTGACACACACCACCATCTATAGCATATTTTATGCTTAGTGAATATTGAATGTAACATATATAACACCCGTGAATTCAGGCTAGACATTTTAAGTGATTTTAGCTATAATTATTCAATTAATTGAATAACTCAAAATCCTCAAATAAGATAATTATTTGTTATTCATGTTATGGGTTATATAAATATCCATTTAATCTATGCATATTATGTAGAAAATATTATTATAAACTTTATCGTTGAAGAGATAAAACAAACTGTAAAAATAAAATATTATTTAGGACAATTAATCATAATGAAAGTTGTAGTAGTCGTGATGACGATTCTGTGAGTATAAAGAACACTCAAAACTGACTTCGTATGAGGAAGTTATGATTTTTTGAAGTTTCACGTTCAACCCTACACATTAATGTGTGTCATAAAAAGTAAAATGGAGAATGATTGCTTTTTAGCGAAAGAGATGTAAAGAAGAATCAAAGTCTCGTAAATACGAATCCATTGATATATAGAACGTCAAAAACGGAGTTCATATGAAAAAGTTATGAATTTTCGCAAGTGTTTTAACAGTGTAAGCATTTATAAAATAAAAAGTAAAAATAAAATAAGAATTAGCTGTTGAGACCTAAATGAATGTTGTAGTACTCGTCAAGACGAATCCGCGGATATAAAGAACATCAAAAAACAGAGCTTGTATGCGAGAGATATGATTTTTTTAGGATTCAAAGATTTACCTATGCACGGTGCCACATGTCAATACCAGAGTTGTTGCTTGTTGCCTACGAAAGACCACGACGTGGCATGCTATAAGCCATGATTTGGCGCGATCCTAGACAACCTATAAATAGCAACCGAACTTTGCTCATTCCTCACAACAATCTACTTCAATACTCTCCCTTCCTTCTAGGATAAACTCTCCTTTTCTAAGCCTAATCTTCCAATGATTTCGACTACTTTAGCAATGCTCTAAAGCATCAGAGAACACGATGAAAATAAGTTTTTAGAGTCGAAGTTCTGCCTAGAAACTTCCCGAACTTTTATCAAAAAACTCTATAAATTAAGTTGCACTTACTACGCTTTACGTGTAACTTATATTTATATTCATAATCATTATTATGAATTTATAAATAAGATTTATCAGTGATTTCAAGTCAAAATACTATTTGATCTACTTACGGAAGTGATGTCTAGGCTAGATCTAGTGATGCGTTTAAAGTGGATTTTCCAAATAGTATATTATGTATACCAAACGGATCCTACCTACCTCTGACATGATCTTACCTAGTTATTCCTTATCAGCTAGTACTTGAAGTATTCATTGGGATTATTGAGAAATCTAGAAATAGTTAATATAACCTTATACGAACGAATACAGATACATAGTTATATTTGTATTTAGGTTGTTTAAAAGGGAAAACTAAAGTATTATCCGTAGAGCTAGCTTTCCCATGGATCCTCAACCTCAATCAAGTAAGTGCATAGTTACTTTCATGAACATGATTTTAATACAAGTATTTATTGAAACTATTAACTACATGTTAAACGTATATTTGATAACATACAATGTGCGAACCAGATATGGTTATATATGTGTTAAGTGTATATATGGTATATTACATTACAATCTTAACAGAACTATTATTACTTAAAAGATTAGTATATACTTGATACTTTATGTTAAATATATACATTAAATTATGATAGTGTTACATAAATAGGGATTGGTATATAAATTTGATTACAATGATTATAGTCTCGTTTAGTTTGAACTAAGACATACGAAGGATGATTAGCTCCAATTAAGTTGGATAAAGGTGTAGTCATATATCGTATTGCAATAGTATGGTATAAATAGGAAAATGGTTTTGGAAGTTGGTTACAATCATTATAGTCTTTCCTAGTGATGAAATGAGACTTATAAAGGATGATTAGTTCGAATTAAGTAGAAAGAGTGTTTAGTCATATCATGTAATGTAAAGACATTACATAGGCAAGAAATTTGTGTTGATTATTGATAGAACATGAAAAGTAATCCTTGTGCAATCTGAAGTGGAGAAGAGTCTGAGATGATGAGTTCTAAAGTACAAACTATTCTGATGAAGAAGATCATTTCGTGATGCATCCATGTGATAGAATGTTTCTAAGTCTGTAATGGGCATTTATTTTTTCAAGTACTATTTTGTTTTGTTCTTATTGTTTGATAGTATAGTACATGAGATAGGATCAACATAAGCGGTTGTGGCAATCTGTTGATCTTCAGATGTTTGTTAGTCCATTCTTACCTAGTTCAGTTTGTCTTTCAGTTACTCCTTGGCTATTTAAGGAGTAGTTACCTTTGTATTATAGTGTGGAACATACACCTTTCTCACATCGATCAAGAATTATCCAGTTAATCATTATCTCTTACATTCTTATTCTCCTTGTATTGCTTTACATTGTTATACTTAATCTTTTATACTTTTGAGCACTTTGTTGAATCATGTAATTCCAAGACAAAACTGGTTTACCAGATTTGACTAGATCCTTATTATTAGCAGACATTGATCTTAATTTAATTCATGGTTTGAGTTTTCAAACCTTTTCCGTGCACTCAATTTTGCATTCACAATTGGTATGTAACATCCATAAATTTTACGCAAAATTTAAACTTTTTCAATCATAAATGAAAATCAATAGCATTGTTTACAAAAATGTTTTCAAATCATTATCCATCAGATTGTCCCAAAATCATAACATAAGGATGAGGAGCGGTACGGTCACGCCTTCGCCTTGCCATAATCTCCTGAAGTACCTGAAACAATAAGCTGGAAATTGTAAGCCCGAGGGATTAGTGAGCTACCCCCAAAATACCAATACCACATTGACAATACCATATCAGTAACAATATATCAATCAATCAAGATACATACTGGCCATCGGCCTGACTGGACAGCCCTACTGGGCCTACAGTCTATCTAAATCTATCCCGAGCCTTCGGCATGACTGGTCCGCCTCGTAGGCCTGCAGTCTCCCCGGATCGCTCATAGGGTATGTTGGCCTTCAGCACAAAGCAGGACCGCCTCAACCCAACCAACAAGCAAATAACCATGTGCGCATAACTAACATATACTGGCATATACAAACATCAAACATATCTATCACGCTGATCATCAATAATAGAATTCTCTCATAACTAGAGTACCGACCTCGCAGATCACTAACATACCAATCCTTACGGATCATAAGAGCATAACATACTGTCTACCCTGATTCCGATCGAACAGATCATAACCACATGTAGCATACCATATCATTAACAACTAAAGGGCAGACCTTGGTGCCGTAGACCCTATCGATAAAGTGAGGATAACTCACCTTGCAAATGTCGACTCGGAAGATACACTCCAACTATTGGATCATCCGACACCGGCTCCACCACCTATGATCATAGTACAATATACTTATAAGTCCTTAACCTTATAAGGTACCCCATAACCCACTAGTCAACCCCTGATCAAGGTCAAAGTCCTTAGTCAAGGTCAACTATCCATGTTGACCTCGACTCGCCAAGTACCCTCGTCTACTCGTCGAGTTCCCTAAAGTACATTCCAACTCGCCGAGTCATCAGAGTGACTCGTCGAGTTCCTTTGATTCTCGATCAAACTTTAAGGCCACCCGTCGAGTTCCCTCCTTGCAACTCGACGGATACACACTCATACATGTCCAAGAGAAAACTCATCCGACTCGCCGAGTTGTTCTTCAACTCGTCGAGTGTTATGACGATCTTCATCGGACTCGCCGAGTTGTTCATCCAACTTGTCGAGTTCATGGCCATCTTCATGTGACTCGCCGAGTCAACTTTGCGACTCACCGAGTCCATTCAGTCCTCTTTCCATACAGACTTGTTTTGAGCCATGCAGCGGCTCCAAATCACAGATCCTAGCTTCCAGGGCATGCTTATCACGTAAAGTTGCAAACTTTACGTGCATGCATGGCCTTAAAGGCTCTAAATGCCAAATCTAAGTTCTTAATGGGGCTTCATGCCCAAGAGGGACCTCAATCACAACCAAAACTGTGACTTTATGCTTCTAGAATCCAAAGAGGGTCCAGATTTGAAGTTACAACTTTAGATCTATCCCATAGCTCATCATACCAACTTGAAAATCCATAAAAGCCCTAGAAACTCAACAAAAGGGAGAAAGGGAAGTAAGGATGCACTTTGATACCTCCAAAGGATGCTAACTGAGGTTAATCCTGCTTCCCACGCCTTCCTTGCTTCAATTCCTTTGCACTCTTAGCTTTCTTCCTCTAAGATTCTCTTTCCAAGCTTCAAACACCACACCAAGGCACCCACACACGAAAAAGGACTCTCTAGAACTGTAAAGAGACCCAAGGGAGGCTAAGGTCCCTTTAAATAGGGGTGCAAACCCCGGGATTTAGGGTTTCATCTGCCAGCTCCTACTCGTCGAGTCCCAATATGGACCCGTTCAGTAGCTCACTTAACACGCGATCCCACCCCGCTGCTACTCGACGAGTAGGTCAACCAACTCGTCGAGTAGAGCTTAACCCAAGAAATCTTATTTAAGCAATACCTGAGAATTAGGGCATTACATGGTATCAGAGCTTAAGTGGTTATCCTTTGAATTCATAAGAACTGATTATGGTTGGTTGAAGATTACCTTCGTATCTCAATCATTTTTCTGTCCAAGATCAAATTTCTTCTGTATACCACTTCAGCTCTAATATCTTAACTTCAATGGCTGCTCAATCTTAACAAATGTACTCAATGCAAATAGCAAATCACGTGGGTTGCTCAACGCGTGACCCATTGCTAGTTGTTGAAGAGTATGATCACTGGAAAGTTAGAATGTATATATTTTCCTTGGTAAAGAAAAAGGGGAAGAAATATGGAGATCGGTGAAAGAAGGTTATCATGTTACAGTAAGACAAGTTGTTAGAGATTATGTTTTGACTCTAGGCCAAGAGGAGACTCAACAAGCACCACTAACTACAACAGACATCGAGAAGCTTTCTGCAGATCAAATCACCTTCTTTGAAATGGATTTTGGTGTACCCCCATCTCTCTTTGAGCACATTAAGTTGTGCAGATCTACTAAATAAATTTGGGATACAGTACAAGATTTGTTTGAAGTTTTAGAGAAAATAAAGAATAAGCATTTAACATCTGTTGTAAACGGCTTACACACCTTCACTACAACTCCTGGTGAATCTGTAGCCTCTGTATGCAATTGGTATAGGATCGTGGTGAACAACATGACGGCGCATGGAGTATTCTGAACTCCACTCGAGTACAACCCCATGTTCATCACCAACCTAATAAAAGAATGGGGAAATGTCAAGTCATGTCTTCAGAGTAATGGATCTCTGAATAAACTGAAGCTTTATCAATTTTGTGACGAACTACAAGGTCATGAATCAAACATTGCTCAAACATATATAGAACTTTCAGGAGGTCCTCTCACTTTAGTCAGTTCAGTCAATCCACTGATTCTAAACCCATCTGTTTTGGATCCTTTTGGAGTCATCCTACCTATTCAACCTACACCACCTGTTGCACCAACCTCTCCGGTTTTGAACTATTCATTCGAAGAAAACCTTAATCTAGATTCTACTGATTTCGAACTTCATTTCCAACATGAATATTGCACTTCTATCTATGAAGTACAGACACCCATGGAATCCCAGTCAAAAACCTCCTCAAAACCGTTTTCAAGCTCCTTGTCAGAGCAATCCTCAACGCTACCCTAAACCCACAGAAAATCCACCTGCATACCGACCCAACATTCTTAATCGCTCTTTGGAATCTCAGGAAGCTCCAAACTCAGTCAAACCTAAGGTTGTGTGTCAAAAATGTGGTCTCGGAAACTAATATGCTAATGACTGTTTGGCTGAAATTCCTCAAAAACCAAAAGCGAAAGATTCTGCCTATTATGGTCGTTGAGCACACGAACATACAAAAAGTGAAAAGGCATTTGTCACTACGGTTTCAAAAATGTTGATGTAACAATTGGTAAAAAAAATGGTGAGAGTTCGTGTAACAACGGAAATTTTTAAACAATTTTTTTTTTATTTCAAAAGAAAGTATTTTCATCCAAAACAAGGCATAAACATTCAACGTGTCATATCATAATACAAATCATATGAATCCCAAGATCATAAATCATCTATCAGTGTGTACAGATCACGCCGGCGCCTTCCCACGGTCCTCGCTAGTACCTGAAACACATACACAACAACTGTAAGCATAATCGCTTAGTGAGTTCCCCAAAATACAACTTACGCAAATACGCCTTTCCAGGCCCTGACCTTCCGGTCCATGTGTCTCAGGGGACTCCCGTCCCTGCTGGGTAAACCTTCCGGTCCTACCCACGCCAACCCTTCGGTCCACACTACAATGCCTTCCGGCCCATAACATAATGCCTTCCGGCCCGCATTAAACATATCATACATAGCACATATAACAATTAACTTATCACATATAACACATATGTCTCATATCATATCCGACCTTCCGGTCACACAATCAAACCCTTCCGGGTACAGTATAGTGAGAAGATTCACCTCGTGAATATCGATAGCTAGCAAATCCCAAAATCACTCGTGCTCGATCCTCCGAGCTACAATCTCCCTATAACATCATACATCTCTTATTAACACTTTTTATCTCTAAGGTTGACTATCCCTAAGAAGTCAACACAGGTCAACTCTGGTCAACAGTCAACGGTCAGCTTTGACCGGACTCGGCGAGTGCACAAGGGCAACTCGGCGAGTCTAGACGTTTTCACCAACTCTCTAGGATTCCCTTCTTACACGTCGAGTACTCCCCCTGACTCGACGAGTTCCACCTGGAAGAATCGCGGGGCCACCCCGACTCAACTCGCCGAGTCTCAAGAACAACTCGGCGAGTCCCAGCTCGACTCAGTCCACCTGTCAACCCTCTCTAACTCACCCTGACTCACTGAGTCAACCTATGACTCGACTGAACCACTCACTGAGCGAACTCAAGGCAATCTTCAAGCTACTCGCCGAGTCTGCTCATCGGACTCGGCGAGTCCATACCATGCAATCACTCAAACTCACTTCTAAGGTCAGATCTGCTCCAACAATTCATAGATCTGGCCTTCCTAGACTGATTCATCACGTAAAGCCCCTAACTTGGTGTCCATAACACACCCCATGGCTCATAAGTAGCATTTTGACCTAAGGCATAAGGATTCCAATCCAAAACCTCCATTGATTCCCAAAAAGCTTGGGCAAAGGGACACTCTGGACCTCCAAGGGTCCAGATCTATGGTCTAAATCGCTTAAGGGACCAAAGGAGCACAAGATCTAGCCACAAAAGGGTTCAATAAACCCTAAATCAATGTAAACATCAACATAGAAGAGGATAGCTCGAAGGTATTACCACAATAGTGATGCTCTGGACTCCAAACCCTCAGAAGATGGCTCCTCTTGCTTTCCCCTTAGCTGATTTTCCCTTTCCTTGTAAGATGACACCTCCAAGATCAATAATGGCCTCCTACTTTGCTCCAAACGCTCACACTCGATTAGGGTTTCACTCAAGGGACTGGTGAGCACAAATGACGGCCATAAGGCCCTTTAAATAGGTCCCAAACCCGAGAAATTAGGGTTTCATTAAACAGCGCGGACTCGCCGAGTCTATATCCTGGACTCGCCGAGTCCAGGCGAATCCCGCGTCTAGAATCGCGACCCTACTCGGCGAGTCTGAGCTCCAACTCGCCGAGTCCCCTCACAAAACACCAAAATCATAAACAATAAAGATACCTGGAAATCGGGCTATTACAATTCTCCCCCACTAGAACTAGACTTCGCCCTCGAAGTCTCGCTCTGAAAATAGCTCCGGATGCTGCTCCCGCATCTCGCGCTCCGGCTCCCAGGTCATCTCCGATCCCTTCCGGTGTTGCCACTGAACCAACACCAGAGGTACCTCCTTGTTCCTCAAAACCTTGATCTTCTGATCTCTGATGGCCACTGGTCTCTCGGCATAATTCAGGCTCGCATCCACCTGAATATCCTCTAATGGAACCACTGCCGACTCATCGGCTATACACTTCCTCAATTGTGACACATGAAAAGTGTCGTGGATTTGCCCCAACTCTGCTGGCAACTCCAAACGATAGGCTACCCGGCCTACCCTCGCAATCACACGAAATGGCCCAATATACCGGGGCCCCAACTTGCCCCTCTTCCTGAATCGAATCACTCCTTTCCAAGGAGAGACCTTCAGGAGAACGAAGTCGCCGACTTGAAACTCAAGCTCGGACCGGCGTCTGTCTGCATAACTCTTCTGTCGGCTCTGGGCGGTCAATAACCTCTGTCTGACCTGCTGAATCTGCTCTGTCGTCTGAAGCACGATCTCTGTACTTCCCATCACTCTCTACCCAACCTCTCCCCAACAAATGGGGGTCCGACACCTCCTACCATACAACAGCTCAAAGGGGTGGCATACCAATGCTCGAATGATGGCTGTTGTTGTAGGAAAACTCTGCCAAGGGTAAATACGCATCCCAGCTACCCCCGAAATCTAATACACACGCTCGAAGCATGTCCTCAAGCGTCTGAATCGTCCGCTCGCTATGGCCGTCTGTCTGGGGATGATACGCGGTACTAAAATGCAATCTAGTACCCAACTCCTCATGAAATTTCTTCCAGAATTTGGAAATGAAACGCACATCACGGTCCGAAACAATCGAGACCGGCACCCCATGTCGAGATACCACTTCCCTCACATATATCTCCGCCAACTTCTCCGCTGAAGAACTCTCACTGATGGCAAGGAAGTGAGCGCTCTTCGTCAACCTATCCACAATCACCCAAATTGCATCAACTCCTCTGGCAGTCCTCGGCAATTTGGTGATGAAATCCATGGTGATCTGTTCCCACTTCCACTCGGGAACCTCCAATGGCTGCAACTTGCCATGCGGTCTCTGGTGCTCGGCCTTGACCCTACGGCAGGTCAAGCACCTCTCAACAAACCAGGCGACGTCCCTCTTCATACAGGGCCACCAATACTCTTTCCTCAAATCCAAATACATCTTCGTGGCCCCCGGATGGATCGAAAATTTCGACCGATGAGCCTCTTCCATCAAAGTAGTACGCGTACCGCTCACAAACGGTACCCAAATCCGACCCTGAAAAGTCATAATCCCTCGACCATCCGTAATGAACTCTGAAACCAAACCAACGACCCGTTCCCTCTTCTACATCTCCGGTTGCACAGCCTCGCCCTGTGCCCCACGAATGGCATCGAGTACCGGTGCTATCACGGTCGATCTCAAACATACATCTCGCAGTGGAGTGCTCTCCGCCCTGCGACTCAACGCATCGGCTACCACATTAGCCTTGCTTGGGTGGTACAGGATCTCACAATCATAATCCTTGACCACATCCAACCACCTCCTCTGACGCATATTTAGGTTGGGCTGATCCATCAAGTACTTCAAACTCTTATGGTCCGTGTATATCGTACACCAAACCCCGTACAAGTAGTGACGCTAAATCTTGAGGGTGAACACTACTGCCCCCAACTCTAGATCATGCGTGGGATATCTCATCTCATGAGGCTTCAGCTGCCTCGATGCATATGCTATCACATGTCCCCTCTGCATCAACACCGCACCCAGCCCCAAAATCGATGCCTCACAATATACTACAAAATCATCCATCCCTTCCGGGAGAGCTAATACCGGGGCTTCGCACAACCTTTGGCGAAGTGTCTCAAAGGAGGTCTGCTGCTCGGGACCCCATGAGAAGGCAACACCCTTCCGGGTCAATCTGGTGAGCGGCACTGCGATCTTGGAGAAATCCTTGATAAATCTCCAATAATACCCTGCCAACCCAAGGAAGCTCCTGATCTCAGATGGTGACTTCGGCACCTCCCAATTCATCACTGCCTCAACCTTGGCCGGATCGACCAGAATCCCTTCCTGGTTAACGAGATGTCCTAGGAACTGAACCTCCCGCAACCAGAAATCACACTTGGAGAACTTTGCATAAAGCTTCTCCGATCTCAAAACCCCAAGGACCTCCCTCAAATGCTCCTCATGCTGCTCTCTAGATCTCGAATACACCAGAATATCATCGATAAATACAATCACCGACCGATCCAACATTGGCCTGCATACCCTGTTCATGAGGTCCATGAACACAGCCGGGGCATTGGTGAGCCCAAAAGGCATCACCACAAACTCATAATGCCCATATCGCGTCCTGAACGCTATCTTTTGGACGTCCTCATCTCGCACTCTCACCTGATGATATCCCGACCTCAAATCGATCTTGGAAAACCAAGATGCTCCCTGCAACTGATCGAATAAATCGTCGATCCTCGGTAACGGGTAACGGTTCTTGACCGTCAGCTTGTTCAACTCCCGGTAATCAATGCACATCCGGTGTGAACCATCCTTCTTTTTGACGAACAGAATAGGTGCTCCCCACGGCGAGCTGCTCGGCCGAATGAATCCCTTCCCCAGCAACTCCTGAAGCTGCGAGGATAACTCTTGCATCTCTGGAGGTGCAAGACGATAAGGCACCTTAGCGATAGGCGTGGCCCCCGGAACCAAATCAATACCAAACTCCACTTGCCTCACAGGAGGTACACCCGGCAACTCCTCGGGAAAAACATCTGGAAATTCACGCACCACCGGAACCTCCTCAACTGAACTCGGTCTCTCGGAAGCCACCCGCGTATCCATCACATACACCACAAAACCCTTACAGCCCTGTTGTAGACACTGCCTCGCCCTAGCGGCCGAACAAAAAGCTGATCCAGAACGTGTACCCTCGCCGTACACTGAAAGAACTCCCCCACTAGGGTCTCGTATGGTCACCAGCTGACGCTCACAGTCGATGACTGCACCAAATCGGCTCAACCAGTCCATGCCCACAATGACACAGACATCACCCATCGCAATAGGAATCAGGTCAATCGGAAACTCAACCCCGAAAATCTCTAACACACATCTCTGGAGAACCTCCGTGGCACAAATCACTCTCTCATCTGCTATAGAAACTCTCAGAGGCCGACTCAACGGCTCACGACTAACACCGATCTGCTGACTAAAGGCCAAAGATACGAAAGACCGACTCGCACCCGAGTCAAATAACACTAAAGCAGGTACAGAGTTCACAAGGAAAGTACCTACGCATATCATAACATAAGCATAATATCTCAACATCAAAATAAATAAATGAAATAAAGCATACCTGCCACAACATCGGGCGCAGCGCGGACCTCCTCCGCAGTCAGCTGAAAGGCTCTCCCACGAGCCCTCGGGGCCTCGGCCTTCACTGGTCGAGTCTCAGTAGCCCTGGCAGCAGGTGCAGATCCCTGAAGAAGCTGAGGGCACTCGACCTTCCGATGGCCGGTCTGGTTGCAATGAAAGCAAACCATAAACCCCTTGGGGCAATCCCTAGCGATGTGCCCCTCCTTGCCACACTTGTAGCAAGCACCAGACCGAGATGTCCCCTCGTGACCCTTGCCGCACTTTCCGCAAGTGCGGCCCTTCGGACCTCTCGTCCTCGAATCGGCGGACTTAGTCCGCTTGGCTGTCGGCTGAGACTGAGCCGACCGCCGATCCACCCGTTGAGACTCGGCCTCCTCCCTAGCCTGGGTCTCCAACTCGATCTCGCGCTTCCTGGCATTCGCCTGAAGCTCAGCAAAGGTATGATATGTGGAGTTCGACACGAACTCCCGGATATCCCTCCTCAACACACCCAAATACCGGCTCATCCGAGCCTGCTCTGTGGACACCTGCTCGGGGCAGAACATCGCCCTCTCATGAAACTTCCGCGTGATCACCGTAACCGAATCAGTACCCTGCTTGAGGGTCAAGAACTCCTGAACCAACCGTTCCCTCTCCACCGGCGGAACGTACTCGTCTCTGAACATAGAGGTAAACCTCTCCCACGTCACAGCTGAAATCTCTGCCAAAGTAAAGTTCGCCGTCACGAACTTCCACCAATCCTTCTCTCCCAGACGGAGCTGGTTCAAGGCGAACCGTACCCTCAGATGCTCCGGACATGAACAAGTGTAGAAGCATCCCTCGATATCAGCAATCCACCTCATCGCAGTGATCGGATCCTGCGTCCCGTCAAACTTAGGTGGCTTCGTGTTGCTGAACTCCCGAAACAGCAACGAGTCACCTCCCTGTGGCCTGGCAGCGGCCACATCTGCGGTAGCTGCAGCAGCTGCAGCCTCAGTCAACGCGGCGTACCGCTCATCAAAGGTCGCCATCAAAGTGGTCTTAATAGACCCAAACATCTCCGAAATCTCGGCCCGGATCGCCGCAGCCACCTCCTCATGAATCATCTGACGAATCTCCTCGTCACTCACACTGCTCGTACTCGGTCTGTGGCGTGGTCCAACCATGATGCCTCTGAAATACAACATAGAACTTATCAGAGACTCTATTGAGCATAATCGTACTCGATAACGCAACCCTACTCAGTCTCCGATACCTAGGGATTCCTACTTGGGTTGCCCACTGACCTGGTGTCTTCGGTAGTACGGGCCCAATACTACCGACCACACCGCATCAGCATTCATCCCAAGTTCTCCTCCCCAAACCCCGGATCGTGAGTACTCTACTCTTGTTATGCACTAACTACCCACTCGCTATCACAGCATCTCATAGCAACAGACTTCCCTAGACTAAGGCATCACAAATTAGGCCACTCTAGTCCTATCATGAATACCTAGTCTTCTAGCATGCATAACAATTCATATCATATCATATCTCTTAACACAACATTGTAAGGGTATTTTGGGGATCTTTACCGTTCGGGCGCTGGCTGATCGTACACACTGCTTCATTCTTGTTTACCACAAATACTTTATAAAGATTTTATGCTTTTATTTTAAAAGTTTTCCTCAAGTCCTCGGTTTGAGTTCAGTTACGCCCGTAGGTGTACCCGAATCCCTCAAACCAAGGCTCTGATACCAATTTGTAACAACGGAAATTTTTAAACATTTTTTTTTATTTCAAAAGAAAGTATTTTCATCCAAAACAAGGCATAAACATTCAACGTGTCATATCATAATACAAATCATATGAATCCCAAGATCATAAATCATCTATCAGTGTGTACAGATCACACCGGCGCCTTCCCACGGTCCTCGCTAGTACCTGAAACACATACACAACAACTGTAAGCATAATCGCTTAGTGAGTTCCCCAAAATACAACTTACGCACATACGCCTTTCCAGGCCCTGACCTTCCGGTCCATGTGTCTCAGGGGACTTCCGTCCCTGCTGGGTAAACCTTCCGGTCCTACCCACGCCAACCCTTCGGTCCACACTACAATGCCTTTCGGCCCATAACATAATGCCTTCCGGCCCGCATTAAACATATCATACATAGCACATATAACAATTAACTTATCACATATAACACATATGTCTCATATCATATCCGACCTTCCGGTCACACAATCAAACCCTTCCGGGTACAGTATAGTGAGAAGATTCACCTCGTGAATATCGATAGCTAGCAAATCCCGAAATCACTCGTGCTTGATCCTCCGAGCTACAATCTCCCTATAACATCATACATCTCTTATTAACACTTTTTATCTCTAAGGTTGACTATCCCTAAGAAGTCAACACAGGTCAACTCTGGTCAACAGTCAACGGTCAACTTTGACCGGACTCGGCGAGTGCACAAGGGCAACTCGGCGAGTCTAGACGTTTTCACCAACTCTCTAGGATTCCCTTCTTACACGTCGAGTACTCCCCCTGACTCGACGAGTTCCACCTGGAAGAATCACGGGGCCACCCCGACTCAACTCGTCGAGTCTCAAGAACAACTCGGCGAGTCCCAGCTCGACTCAGTCCACCTGTCAACCCTCTCTAACTCACCCTGACTCACTGAGTCAACCTATGACTCGACTGGACCACTCACTGAGCGAACTCAAGGCAATCTTCAAGCTACTCGCCGAGTCTGCTCATCGGACTCGGCGAGTCCATACCATGCAATCACTCAAACTCGCTTCTAAGGTCAGATCTGCTCCAACAATTCATAGATCTGGCCTTCCTAGACTGATTCATCACGTAAAGCCCCTAACTTGGTGTCCATAACACACCCCATGGCTCATAAGTAGCATTTTGACCTAAGGCATAAGGATTCCAATCCAAAACCTCCATTGATTCCCAAAAAGCTTGGGCAAAGGGACACTCTGGACCTCCAAGGGTCCAGATCTATGGTCTAAATCGCTTAAGGGACCAAAGGAGCACAAGATCTAGCCACAAAAGGGTTCAATAAACCCTAAATCAATGTAAACATCAACATAGAAGAGGATAGCTCGAAGGTATTACCACAATAGTGATGCTCTGGACTCCAAACCCTCAGAAGATGGCTCCTCTTGCTTTCCCCTTAGCCGATTTTCCATTTCCTTGCAAGATGACACCTCCAAGATCAATAATGGCCTCCTACTTTGCTCCAAACGCTCACACTCGATTAGGGTTTCACTCAAGGGACTGGTGAGCACAAATGACGGCCATAAGGCCCTTTAAATAGGTCCCAAACCCGAGAAATTAGGGTTTCATTAAACAGCGCGGACTCGCCGAGTCCATATCCTAGACTCGCCGAGTCCAGGCGAATCCCGCGTCCAGAATCGCGACCCTACTCGGCGAGTCTGAGCTCCAACTCGCCGAGTCCCCTCTCAAAACACCAAATCATAAACAATAAAGATACCTGGAAATCCGGGCTGTTACAGTTCGGAGGTCAAACCACCGCAAACCGCTATGTGTTATGAACAATTATGTGTAATTTTATATTTATAATGTATATTAAATATATTATATTTATAATTTCTTTATAACATCTCAAAGCATCTATTGTTGAATATCGAATCGAAAACCGCCAAAAATTAAACTTATTTGTGGCGTTAAAAATAATTTTTTTCAGGGATATATTTGAAAGTTACGGATAAGAAATTTACATAGATTACGTTATTCTAATCTTCGTGGATATAAAGAACATCCAAAACAGAGGCCGTATGAGAAAGTTACGACTCTTTAAATTTACAAAAATCAGTATTTATCTGATTTTTCGTTAAACAAACCGTGTATTGCTTCGTTTGGAATAGCTACGAACCTCGAAAATCATTTTTGAGCACGTTTTCGAATTCAGACTACGGTCTATTATTTTATTATATTTTTATAATATTTTTAACCTCGACTAAAATCAAATTAATAAAATCGGTCGAATCTGATCCTATTAATCGCAAAACTTTAAACGTTAATTGACGGAGTTTGGCATATCAGAATTGAATTTCGTCTGCATTTTTTGAATCATCACGACCAAAACAATAAACAGACAATTTCAGAAAATTTTGACAAGACGAAATGATGGCACGGAAATCCAGAAATGAAGTAACATCATATAAAAAAAAATTTTACCCATGATATATTGTCAAAATATCTCTCATGTCTTAATTCAAAATCTGTGCTACATGAAAATCACATTTGTACAAACCAATCAAATCGAGAAATGAAGTAATATCATATAAAAAAAAAATTACACATGATATATTGTCAAAATATCTCTCATATCTGAATTCAAAATCTGCTGCATGAAAATCACATTTGTACAAACCAATTAAATGAAGATCAGTCAATATCTCTACCCCTCACTCACTATCTTCCTCACCCTCTCAAAACCTCCCGCTCTCTCGTCTCTTGTTCACCGGAAAGGACAAGAAAGAAAGTAAGGGTTGCTTCCCTTCGGTTTGTAGCCACCATGGCAGCCCCCTTCCCCCGTGAACTCAAGCAATCACCAAATACCACTCCACCATTGCTGCTCGGATTTCCTTCCCAAATTCCTGCTACCGACGACAAGAAAGGAGCCATGAGGGCTCGCCGGAGATCTGTTTCAGTCCCACCCTCCACCTTGTGAGTCGAATACAAAGCCAAACACCCCTACTAGCTGCTGATCTGCCCTGTTTCTCCGATCATCCCCCTCTTCTTTGTGTTTTCTGCCTGATGGGAGAACGACGACTGAGAGCCGTCGGAGAATCCCCTCGCCACCACTGCAATCGATAACAGCCAACACCGGCTGCCTTCACCTCCTCCTACCCCCAAATGTCGACTGATGTTGTTTCGTTCCTTCCTTCCGATTTACTTCCGTTGGTGACGAAGATTAGACCCACAAAGGGGTTGCCGATGACCGAGTTTCCCCATTCCTTTTGAAATTTCTCAGCCACCATCGATCCAACCTGCCACTACCTTCAATCGACCTCCTTCCTCAACTGCCGATCGCCTCATCGCTGCCCCACCGAGACCGCAGCAGCTTGGCTGCTTCTCCGTCTCTTCGGCCTTGTCAAACCCACAAAACAATCGCCCACGTCGCAGACCGATTCGTCTCCTTCGCACCTAGCAGTCGACCGAGAAGAACGCATCCATTGCTTCTCCCTTCGTTCTTCGGTCTAGTCGAACCCCGGAGATGAACCTTCTCGCGGTCGATCGACGAAGTCGTGCCTGCGAGCCTTCGGGGTGTTTGGCTTAGCTTTTCAAACCAAAAGTCCTTTTCTAAAAAGGACTTTTCGTTCTTCGTCTCCTTCGCACCTAGCAGTCGACGCCTCTTTTTGTAGTTGGAGCCTTTTGATCGACTGGAAGGAACTTCAACCTAAATCGTGTTCCTGATTTTGATCAAGTCAAAGGTCAATGCATAAATCAAATTTTCATTTAAATTAAACAAAACTAACCCTCACGTGACACAACTTTATCAAATCAGTCCCAACCCATAAATAATGATTCAATTTATCCACAAACAGCCCCTCATTTGGTTATTTTTAACAAAATAAATACCAATCTTCAAACTTTGAATAAAAATAACCACTTTAGCCCCTCCTTTGAAACTATTTTTACCAAATCAGTCCCACTTCGGTTAATAAAATTACCCCATAGCCTCCAATAGTTTGATTCATTACAAAACAGTCCCGAGAGTACTTCAAAGTTCAAGAATGGTGGATTTGCGATTCATACAACAAGTTCTCAAAAGAAAACGAATTCGAACAAATGGAACTCACGCTTCAAGGGTGAGTTTCTACGATCCTTCTTTACTGTTTTAATATTTGGGGGAGAATACATGCGTGTCTAATTAAGTTTTGATGATTTGCAGATATTTATACGTTAAAATAGCATCGTACTTTATATTTGGTCGAAAGCTTATGAATTAGTAATCTATATTATATAAATCATATAATTTAAAGTAGAATGTTATAAATGATGTAAATACACCTTGATGTGATATATTAATTAATATTAATAAAAATCACAATAATATATGTAGATTGCTATAATAACACGGGTTGGTATTGTAAATCACAAAAATGACGATTTTATATGTATAAGTTAAAGTATTGACTGGAAATATTAAAAGCTATACAAATTACCAAATATATTATTCGAGTATAATACGAAAGTACATTTTCATATTTGCTGAAAGACCCAAGATTTATGATATATAATTAATAGTTAAAATTATTGAAAACTAACTTTTAATATATATAAGTTGTGTAGAAATGATTGTAAAAAAATTTATTAATATATTTTTATATTAAATATAAAAATATAACTCATTCTACTAAGTTATGAATTTCATTGCAATAAATAATATAATCGACTTCAGAACCTAAGAGTCGTTATTTGCGACATATTTACATTGGATTAATCACGTGAATTATAAATATTATGGAATTGTTGGTTTCACATTGGTTGAAACCTGAAAAATATTATATAAGCAGTCGTTATGCTACTCAAATTTCGTCACGAAAAATAATAAAAGTTTGGAAATGTGTTAAGTCTTACGAATCTCAAATACCATAAGACTTCAATCAATAATTTATCATAAACATCAAAGAATTATTGGTGTCCAATATACTTATATTGGAAAGTTTAGGATTATGATGTCTAGACTCATTGTTAGGATCCATCACACCCACGGGACGTTCTGTATGAACTACGTTTATTCTAAAAGCTTTATGAGTCAATTATTTCCTAAGTTGCATGGGCTATGTTTGTCACAATTCTAAGACCATACATCTTAGTGGAAATTCCTCTGTGTCATAACCGTTAATTCGTATGGAACGAGAAACCTCGAGTATAAGTTCAGGATCACATACTTACATGGGTTGATATCCTGCCACCGATTGCTAACTACAACCATTGGCTGACGAGTCGAGTTTGGGCGTTGGCGTTTCCTTCATTAATTTTTTATCACGTTATTAAATACGTGGTATGGGCTTTCAACGCAGTCTTCCAGTGTTGGTGCAGAGGCGTTCATCCCAGTTCGGTTAGACCCCGAAAGTACTGCTATTACTGTATAGGATTGAAATAGGATATATACAGAGATTTTTTTGTTCACTTATACTAGTTGAAAGAGTCTATATGAAATGGGATAACTTGTGAATCATAATGATAACTGTCAATATCCAAAATTAAGTCATATAATACTTAATTAATATCATGACACGACTGAACAAGGTTTATTAACTTCCAATTAATAAGTTATTTATATAAACCCTTTGTTTTTACACGAAAACACAATATGTATGTGGGAAGAGTTTGTCTCACTGGTTAAGTGTCGATTGCCAAATTAAGTAAGATAATACTTAATTAATACCACGACACAAATTTACTAAGGTGTTGTTTGTTTTTTCAAAGAGAAAATGTGTGAAGTCTGCATACCACCTCTGCAATCCTCTATAGTAGAAGAGGTCGAACAAACGGCTGCAGCATGTAATAAAAAGTATGTTTGTTTTTAACGTCTCCAGACTGCTGCAGTAAGTTAAAATAAGGCGTGAAGAGGTTTGAAGCAGTTAGTTTAGTGTTGCGCCATGCAGCACACGCACATCAGTTTTTAAGTCAGGATTCTTCTGAAAAACAAACTGTTGCGAAGGGCCAAGTGATGCGCGTGTGCTGCGATGCGCAACAAAGTAGTGGTCTAAATTGGTTTTTTTTAAAAAAACAAACACCTAAGTTTTTAAATTCAAAACTTATGAGTTTTACATATAAACTATATGAATGCTTGTACAAGGTTTCAAGGGTAAATTTAGCTATTTTATGTTTTCACAAAGAGTGATATGACTTTATTTTATATAAATTGGTATTCAAAATCCGTATATAAAAAGCATTTTGGTCATGAGAACCGTAAAAATTTGTTATAAGTTTGATTTACTTATATATTCAACAGTGGCGTATTTTTAGATTTGAGCAAAAGATATTTTTAAATGAGTACAAATACACTTTTAAAACTCATTTATTTTTATACTTTTGATCGACAGATACATATTTATAAAAGCTAGTTAAGCAGAGAATTGTTACAAAAACACTTTATAAATCTGACATTTATTTCACTAAGAGTAATGTCACATTTGTCATTAAAAATGATACAACCATCCTTAGCCATTACAAGTTCTCTCTCTAATGATTCAATCTTAAGCTCGCGGTCTTCAAAACGTAGTCCAAGTCTAGTGAATTCACTATCCAACTTCTTATTAACTTCTATGGTAGATTCATAAGATTTAAATATAACTGTCATATTTGATTGAATTTGAGATAGATAAGGTTCACAAACAGATAAATCCAAATTATTATATGTAATAATAGATTTTACTTGATGAATGATGCTACGGCCAGATGGATCATTTATAGCCATGTAGCAATAGTTTGGCTCAACATCGTCATCATCAACTTCCAAACCAGAAGACCAGTAACCCTCTTCACACTCAATTGATTGTCTAGCTATAACACACAAGTTCCCTATAGAATTATCATTACCTTCATCGCAAGATGACCAATACCCATCAACTGTCACACCCCCAGCCGCCGGCAGAAACGTCGGGGTGCGCGACGTAAATCAGTAATCACAGTTATTGAACATACATTGAACAATACCAATATAATCTCCTATTATTACCAAAATAGAAATTACATTGAAAATAACTATCGGTAAGTCGTGACACACGCCTAAAAATCTGACGTTTACAAAGGTATAATAAAATAACAAAGAGCCTTCTAAACGAGCACTTCTGACCTGCTAAATAACCTAAAAATATATGCATTATACCTTTGTAAACGTCAGATTTTTAGGCGTGTGTCACGACTTACCGATAGTTATTTTCAGTGTAATTTCTATTTCGGTAATAATAGGAGATTATATTGGTATTGTTCAATGTATGTTCAATAACTGTGATTACTGATTTACGTCGCACACCCCGACGTTTCTGCCGGCGGCTGGGGGTGTGACAGTTGATGGGTATTGGTCATCTTGCGATGAAGGTAATGATAATTCTATAGGGAACTTGTGTGTTATAGCTAGACAATCAATTGAGTGTGAAGAGGGTTACTGGTCTTCTGGTTTGGAAGTTGATGATGATGATGTTGAGCCAAACTATTGCTACATGGCTATAAATGATCCATCTGGCCGTAGCATCATTCAGCAAGTAAAATCTATTATTACATATAATAATTTGGATTTATCTGTTTGTGAACCTTATCTAACTCAAATTCAATCAAATATGACAGTTATATTTAAATCTTATGAATCTACCATAGAAGTTAATAAGAAGTTGGATAGTGAATTCACTAGACTTGGACTACGTTTTGAAGACCACGAGCTTAAGATTGAATCATTAGAGAGAGAACTTGTAATGGCTAAGGATGGTTGTATCATTTTCAATGACAAATGTGACATTACTCTTAGTGAAAGAAACATATTGGTTACTATTAATAAACATCTTCATGCTAAAATTGATGCTTTGCATAATTCGATTCATGTTCTTCAAGCTAATGAAAGAAGGACTCACAACTTTTTTCATCCCTGGTCCAAAACACATGGTCTCGGAAGCGAGTTTTCGAAGCCATTTGCTCGTCCCCTGAAGGAACTTCAAAACCTAATATTCATGGGAGATATTCTGAAACACACTTATTCAGATACCCCTGTCTCACCATTGTTGTCCCTTCATGAGACCTCTGGAAAATATCAATATTTGAATCCAAAGTTCAAACCAATCACTATTAAATGTCCTTTTTCCACACAACTTCTGCCTCTGATATTCGAGGACCTTAATCAATCTTCAAAATCCTTACGTAACATAGGCAATACTAGTACTCGAGTTTGTGCTCTGAACTCTGGTCCTCTGAACAATTCTGTTATCGAGGAAATCATTCATGAGACAAATGGAAATGAATCAGACCCATTCAACTCTTTTTGGGCTTCCTTTGATAGTGATGTAAGACTTAAGACTAATAACGACGCTTCGTCCGACTCCAGTGTCTCCAACTCTAATATGGTCTCAAAATTGACTCTAGTTCTAGTTAAGCCTCATTTCAATGATCCATCAGTTGGACAAACTTCCAGGTTATCATATGACTCTCGAAATAAATCTTAGTTGAACAAGAAGGATATTGTTCATCCAAAAACCAAAGCTAGGAAAGCTCTTGAAAAAGAAACCATGTCTAGGAAATGCTCTAGGTTCCTTGAAAAATCTGAAAAAGAAAATGTCTCAACCAATTAGTCCAGCTACTAGGAATCACAACACCTTCATGCATTTTAAGATTCTTAAAAGTGTTAGGGTGCAAAGTCACTCTTGGATGTAATGTTTTAGGCTTACCTTCTTGTATGTGTAAATGGGTTGAGTCTTTCCTATGAATAGGAAGTGAGTGACTCCCATTATGTAAGGAACGATTTGGAGTGTTAGTCTAGAGAGAGAATGTGTACAAGAACCATTTGTATACTCTTTCAAGATATAATATGAGCTTACACAGATTTATTTACTCCTTGTGTTTTTGAGTTTACATGATGATTCACTAGATCTTTTCTAATTCCGAACACACCATCATAATCAACACCACTACAATTGGTATCAGAGCGGGTGTTCTTGATTTAATCAAGAATTGATCCATGGTGGCAATCTTGATTTGATGATTCTTCATTGTGTTTTGATATTCGTGATTTAGAGAGTTTTTCGATTCTAGAAATCGAATTAATCATTGGTTCTATTCATAATTTGATTTTCTTCACTAGAATTCAAGTGATTTTTACTTTCTCTTTCTAGAATACCCATTCAAAATCACATTCTCTCTCTAGAAATATTCAAGTTTTTGTGATCATGGTGCGTTTGGAGTATGATTCTTGGGTTGTGATTGTTAAAGATTTGAAATACAAAGTCAACAAATATCAATTTTATGGATTAGTGTTAAGTGGGTTGATTTTGCAAGAAACTTCAATTTCTTACGGAGGTTTGAAGGATGATCACGGAAGATTGATATTTCAACCACTTTTGAAGATTGAATGTTTGTATGATCTTTTCATTATGAAGTTAGTTGCAAGAGATAACCGAAAAGAAGGAGAAGAAATAGATTTGTATAACAAAAGATACATTTCTCTTGTTGAAAACCCAAGTGATCTTCAAGCTCTTATGTTTGTTGAAGATGTTCTTGATGATCATCATGTTCTTGATGTTCTTGATGTTCAAGAAAAAGGAGTTCAAGTTGATTCTCATGATGAAAAAGTTTTTGCTCAATTGGAGTTCAAACCGATGATATTTTGTGTTCTTTGTGATTTGTTTGAAGGAATGATTCCTTATCGGAAGCCGGTGATCCAAGAAAATCACAAGTATCAAACTCCAAAAGATTTGATTCAAACTCACAAAGTTGAAGTTGTGGAAAGTGGGTTTGTTCATGGAGTCAAGTCTTTAAGATGCAAAAAGATGAGAAAGAAAAAGAAGAAGATCAATCGCAAAAACAAGCGGGTTTACTCACAAAAATCTTCAAATGTTGTGAAGCCGAAATCCGTGAAACAAATTTGGGTTCCAAAGCAACAATCTCCAAAGGTTGCATTGAATTTGAAGTCAAAACCCAAAAGTGTTGGTGGTTCTTTTGAAGATGCTCTTAGATCGTTGAAGAACACGAAGAACGAGTTGTACATCTCGCATAATGGGTGGTACAATGTTCAAATTGGAGATTTTCTCGTTCCAACAAAAGTTTCAAGATCTTCTAAATTTTATTTGTTCGTTGAAAATGTAAATCGATTCGTCAAAAAGGTATCTCAAATTCTCAAATAGATTCCAAAACGTCCATGATTTCGATTCGTATTTTTCGTTTTTCATTTTTGATCGATTTGCCTCATTGGATCTAATTTGTTTCAACCTTATTGTTGATCCAGTTATTATTTATTAGATCAAGCCCAATATAAACATGATTTTTGTTTTGATTAAATCGTGAGCCCAAAATCCAACTTGTTACTGTTCATCTGATCTATTTTTTTTCAATCGATATAGATCTCGTTACTGTTCATTGGATTCAATTTGAGTCCAATGTTATTATTCACTATTCATTTTTTGTATCACTTAGCCCAAGTAACTATCGTTGAATATTCCAATTCATGATTTTTGATTTCACCATCTCAATTTTCTTTCATTGATTCCAATTGTTGATTTCCACTATCAATATCATTATAATCGATTGATATTTGGATAAAATGAACATCGAAGTGGATACTGAATTGAAGGTTCTACATTGAGATGCGAGCTGGAATTGAAATTGATTTGAAAATTGCTTTGTTCAGTTACTGGATACTGAATTGAGATCGAATGGTGGATTTCGGTGTGTTGGTCAATGCCAATGTTGATTTTAATCGATGTGTGACAACCCGAAATTTTCATTTGTATAATTTTCCACATTCAAACACTTCAATTAATAGTCAAAAACATTTCAGTACATTTTTGGCCGGATTTAAGTCCATTTGGGTGTTTTATTTTATTTTCGTCAAAACAATTTAATAAAAGGAAGTGTCGTTATGAGTGAGGTGTAACAAAAAAAACAAGCAACACCTTAGCAAGGTGTTTACGGTCAAACAAGTGTTGTTTGGGCCGTAAACACCATTTTCCCAAGACTCATGCTTATAGCATGAGTCTACACACCCTTTTCCTCATTTTCCACTTCCCACCTCAAGAACACAGAACTTTTCTCTCAAGTATCATAGATTCATCTCTCCAAATGCGCCAAAATGTAAGTATTTCCTCCCTAGATTCTTTCATACAACACTTAATCTAGTGTTTATACATCATTTCATCCATGGATTCTTGGTTTTTACATAGATCTTCAAGTGTTCTTCAAAACACCAAGAACACACACTAGTGTTCTTGGGTCCTAAACACTCTTACAAGCTTCATATAAGTAAGTATACTCCTCCCTAGCTAGTTATTTGCTTAGTATACTTGCAAAACCATGAAATGAACACCAAAAATCCCCAAGAACATGTGTTTATGGTTTGGGGATCTCCCAAAACCGTAAACACCCCAAAGGGTGTTTTGATGCCCCTAACACCTTCTAATGCTTAGACAAGAGGGTAGAACCTTGCATGCATGAACTAGAAACACCAAAACACGAAATAGTTGGAGTAACCCTGATTTTACGGCCGTAAACTCATGGGTTTACGACAATAAACTCTCAAGGGTGGTCCAAGGACCATAAACTCCAAAAAGTGTGCCATTTCGAGCCCTAACCACTTCCTAAGCCTTTGATTCAACTCTAGGACACTTCTTTGTGAAGTATAAGACCTTAAAACACACAAATGCACCATTACCATGAGTTTAAGGTCGTAAACTCATGGGGGAAATGGTCCATCAACCATATACACACATGGGGGCTACCATTTGAGGTGTAAACTCCATAGTGAGGCCATACTCTCCTTAGGTGCAACCCTTAGTACTCCTAGCACTTGAAGTAAAGTGTTTTCATGCATTAGAATGTCTTTAATTACTTACTTAGTGATTTAATAACTAATTGTATACATTTATGTATCACTGCATGTTACATAGGATCAGTGTGTGTGTTCAAGTCCTCACTTGACGCCTAGCATCCTACCCGACACTTCCATCCACTTCACTCACTGCAGGTGAGTTCATACCCCTTAATCAACCTTTTAAATGTTTTTAAATGCTTTTATGGAGGGAAATGAAAGTCGAATCAAACAAGTTGTAGTATCAATCACATGTGATTTATAACTTGCAACCAAAAGGATTTTCTATATTTTTTAACCGCTTTGCCTACAACACTGCTTTAAATGTTTATCAAACTCATTTTCATGTTAAATTATATTAAAATTATTTCCAAACTCTTTTAAACTTCCCGTGTTCCTAAACCATATCTACACCAATATATTTATATAAGTAAGACTTGAAGGACCTAGGACTGATAGCTCACCTTATTTCTTGTTCCTCGTTTGGTTGTGGACTTAGGGTATTCTATTATTTGTCCGACTGTCGTTGAATTCTTAGTTATATATCATATATATTTGTGAGGGATATAAAAGTCTTCACTTCAGTTCAGTACCTTTGTGTAACAAAGGCATGCGACCAACATTACTATTTAACTATAATAGGTATAGTTAAGGATTACTGCTCATTACTACTATAACAATGACACCTACGAGAGTCAGTACAGTTATGAGTCAATACATGTTAAACACTATACAAAGAGAACACTAAATAAGAGAACACGATGTATATTATACCAGAAGATACATTATACAATATACAAGAGATTATACTATAATTAGAATGTGACATACTACTTCTCGATACAACACTTCATTGTGCTATCACAGTGTAACTAGAATCTCCTGGAGAGAGAGCGGGCATTATTGTATAGATCTATACAAGACAGACACTCCCAGATCCCGACTGCTAGCTACAGTCCGAGCCGACTAGGCCTAGGGGTGACAAAATGTCACCATTCCACATATGACTCAGAGGGTCATTAGTTATTCGATCGTCAATCAGTATGGTCACATACGAGTTCACATTCAGACCTTTAATTAATACATTACGAATTAAAGGCAAAACAGGTTTCCCCGAGGTGTATTGTACATTTAATACCACATGGAGTCTGCATTTTATTACACTTAGTCGGCAGTGGCACTGCTGGGGTAAAACACTAATTTCCCATTACTTTACATAAATGAAGTCTAAAACTATATTTTCATACTGATAGTTTCACTGGGGGAAACTTTTACATATCAAAGGAACAAATATACAAACAAACAGGTCTTTGTAGAAGACTGTTTTCTACTGGAAAATATAGGATTTCCTAGGGAGTATACTATTTCAAACATTGAAACCAGTTACCACACTACCTTGTTGTAAACATTTTTACACAAGCAATGACACGAAATACTTATGAACTCACCAGCTTTATGCTGATAAAATCTTTCAAAATAACTTGTATTCTCAGGTCAGCAGTAGACAGGTACAGATGCAACTTTTGAGAAGATGGAGCATATACAAGACTCCTATTTATTTTGATTATACTTTTGGTGCCTAAGAAACTGTACAAAACACGCTTGTATTACAATTATTATATTAATGCAATGGATGTTGTTGTTTGTCTTTACTATTATGCATTGTTATGATATTGTACATGACGTCCTCCACCCCAGAATGTATTCCACCGTTCTCGGTTTTGGGGTGTGATAGATTGGTATCAGAGCACTATTTATAGTGAATCAAGTATACCAACCCATAAAAGATATACGAACTATAAACACACCGGGATTAAAACACTCTAACCGAGAATATATACTTTTAAATAATAAAATATTTAACTAAGTATATATATATATATATATATATATATATATATATATATCCATACCAGTCTCAGTATCATACTAGAACAGAACAAAAGTATTACGATTGTTGAACAACACAATTAGTCTTAGAGACATATGGTCAAACCTAAGGGGATATAGCCTGATCAACTATATTTTCTGAGGAGTGACTAGCATGTGCCTAACAATGATTGTGGTGTTGCAACAAGTCTAAAAACTTACCAACACTACCACAAGAACATTAGAACAAGAATACTATATGAGTATTCTGCATTTCTATAATTTATATATGTGAGAACTAAAAAAAAGGTCTTTACTAGTAGAGCGATAGTTGCTAAGTGGATACGCTAAGGTTACATGCAACTAAGGCGCTATAGACTCAGAATCCGTGACCTTTGCTTTAATTCCTGTTCCTTGTTTTGTTGTGGATATAGAGTTAGGGTCACTTATTCGAAGGTCTATCTTGTCTTGGTTACATGTAATTAGTTTGCACTATGCAAGTATCGAAGTAACTGGTAAATATCATCTTATAAGTATCTTAGGTTGGAACGTCTATTAACTATTCTTTCCCCATTCTCGTGTAGATAGCATGGATGGCTTCCACCTTCCTAGCGATCTATACTATCCGAACCAAGGCATTGGAGGATGGATCGATGAGGAGCCAGAAGATGATCACCCGATCCCTTTGGATGATCACCATGCAGAAGGCTTTTCGGATAGCTCTGACTCCGAAACAGAAGTCAACAACCTACCCCCAGTAGCTCCAAACCCCAACCCCCATCCAACATTTCACGGTCCCACTCCCATGTGGGCAACAACCTTCAATCGATGGAGTGATGAACAAGGTCAGCCTTTACCTTTCTACGAAGACCGAAGCTTTTACAACATAAGCGAGGGAGGTTCAGCTGACCGAGTCTTGCCCATCATGGTCCATAGGATTGCTAGGAACGTCGAACAAAGTCATGCAGCCATCGATAGAGTTGTGGAAATTGACGCCAACTCTAACCTTAACACTGTCCGTATCCACCAACTTGAAGAGGTTATGGATAGGACTTGGAGGACCAATGAGGCTCTGCAGCAACAGCTAGCTGCATCTCGAGCCGAAGTCATGGAACTTTGAGTGCGTCATAGGGCTCATGAATGACATCTTCAGGAAGTTGTACACCAAATGGCTGACCTTAGGGTTCGCCCAAAGGATACTCGTTGCCAGTAGAAGATGTCAACTCGTCTTTCTCTTTTGTTTAAGGAATAGCCTTTTCATTTCTATGCTCGGTAGAGCACTTTTCTGTAAACATTCCTAACCTTGAAAGTACTCTATCTAGACTTCTAAGTTGTCCACATTTTCCTGATGGTTTGATGTAAGACCTACTGTTAGGTCAACTTTTCTGAACTCATTTTACATCAGTAATACCATTAATATTGGCAGCTATCTAATCTATGGGAAAGTTTTACTCTTGTGTTTCACGAATCTATTAGTATATTTCTAACTAATGGTTGGACTATGTCAATTTAGTCCATGAAACGCCCCATCATGCTTACAATTGTTTCTCACTATTGTCATCATCTTTATAATTTTTCAGTAAAAGATGCCTCCTCGCGAGCATCCAACCAGAAACCCGCCTGTGAATCAAACTCCACCCCCACCACCTCCTCCTCCTCCGCAGTTCGATGTAGTGATGTTCCAGGCAGCTGTAACCGCAGCTGTGACCGTAGCTATGGCCCAAATAAATTCCGTTGATGCAAGTGGAGCTGGAATGGGCACCAACTCTAGACATGGTGAAATCCACCCACGCACACAGGGGTGTACCTATAAGGATTTCATGAACTGCAAACCAACATTCTTCAATGGGACCGGAGGGATCATTGCACCGTCCCAATGGATCGAAAGAACTGAAGCCATCTTTGAGATGTGCTCATGCCGCAAGGAAAGCAAGATTAAGTTCGCTGCTTGCACCTTCACTGAAAGGGCTCTGACATGGTGGAGTGGCCATGTCAAATCACTCTCTTTAGTAACAGCCAATGCCATGGCTGGGACACACAGAAGGACCTTCTGACAAGGGAGTATTGCCCTAGGGGTGAAATACAGAAACTCGAGGAGGAACTCTGGAACCTCAAAATGAAGGGGACCGACATAATGGCTTATACAGCCAGGTTCTGCGACATGGTAACTCTATGTCCTAACATGGTCCTTACCGAGGGCAAGAAAATTGAACGATTCATCTGGGGTTTAGTGCCCCCGTATCGAGGGAACATTCTAGCATCACACCCTACGACCTTTGACAGTGCCAAGGAATTGACCCAAAGGTTGATTGATCATAAAGTTCCTTCCACTCCATCAACGACAACAAAGGTTGCCACTGCACCAATCAAGACATCCGATAACAAAAGGAAACGGTGGGACCGAAAGAAGGGAAAATCAACCCAATCCTCTTCGAAGAACCAACAAACGGTGGCTGTCCGTGCTGCCACTACTCCTGATGCCCCTGTACCAGCCAAAACATAGGCTGGAAACCTACCCAAGTGCACCAAGTGCTCCTTCCATCATAACGGCCCCTGCCGTGAAATGCACTGCACTAACTGCGACCGGAAGGGCCATACCGCCCGGTTTTGCAGATCTCAACCCAAGCCCATCACTCAGGTTCTCAATACCGGAGTGAGTCAAGCCTGCTACGGGTGTGTCGAGACAGGGCACTTCAAAAGAAACTATCCGAAAGCTGGGAATACGGGAGGAATAGGAAGACTACTTGCTATTGGCCACAATGAAGCAGTAGCAGACCCCACGGTAGTCACGGGTACGTTCCTTCTTGATAACTCTTATGCTTGTATCCAATTCGATAGTGGGGAAAAAAGAAGCTTCGTAAAACAAAACTTTAAACACTTACTTAAACAATCACCGCAACCATTAAAAGAAATCTTCGTCGTAGAAATGGCTAACGTAAAGACAGAGAGTTCTAACAAGATCTACATAGGTTGTACCCTCACGCTAGATAATCATTCGGTCCCAATCGACCTCATACCAGTATCGATCAAGAGTTTCGATGTCATCATGGGCATGGACTGGTTGAGTCTCCATCGTACTGATATCCTGTGTTTCGACAAAGCAATCCGTCTAAATCTACCGAATAACGAAACCTTGTTAATCTACGGAGACAAACCCAGTACGAGTCTTCGTATCATCTCAAGTATTCAAGCCCAGAAGTACTTGCGTAAGGAATATCATGCATTCCTTGCACACGTCATCGATACAAGCCAGGAAACAAAAGACCTAAAAGACTTCCCCATAGTACGCGACTTCCCTAACGTCTTTCCGGAAGAGCTACCAGGTTTACCTCCCCAACCTCAGGTCGAGTTCAGGATCGACTTAATTCTAGGAGCTACCCCCGTAGCCAAATTGCCCTATCGTCTAGTGCCTGCTGAGATGCAAGAACTGTCTGGTCAATTTAACGAGCTGCTCAGCAAGGGATTTATAAGACCAAGCTTCTCACCCTGGGGAGCACCAGTCTTGTTCGTAAAGAAGAAAGACGGATCGTTCCGTATGTGCATCGATTACAGAGAACTCAACAAACTGACGGTCAAAAATCGCTGCCCTCTTCCTCGTATAGACGATTTATTCAACCAACTGCAAGGGGCGAGTTACTTTTCCAAGATTGATATGAGGTCCGAGTATCACCAGTTACGAGTGCTTGAGGAGGATGTCCTGAAAACAGCCTTCCGAACTCGTTACGGACACTACGAGTTCGTAGTGATGCCGTTCGGACTGACCAACGCGCCCACAGTATTCATGGACTTAATGAATAAGGTGTGTCGTCCTTACTTGGATCGGTTCGTCATTGTCTTCATTGATGAAATACTTATCTACTCTTAAAGTGTGAAACCCTACGATCGGAGAAGCTATATGCGAAGTTCTTAAAGTGCGAATTTTAGATCCGAAGAGTTGAATTTTTAGGACACGTGGTTAGCGAAGAAGGAATCCACATGGACACATCCAAGATTAAAGCTATTGAGAACTGGTCAGCACCGAAGACGCCTACAGAAATTCGCCAATTTCTAGGCCTCGCTGGCTACTACCGCAGGTTCATACAGAATTTCTCTCGAATCGCGAAACCCCTGACTGCATTGACCCAGAAAGGCGTGGCCTTTGACTGGGAAGAGAGGCAAGAGAAGGCATTCCAAACCCTGAAGCGAGCCTTATGCACCACACCGATACCGTCCCTCCCCGAAGGAACAGAAGACTTCGTGGTCTATTGCGATGCATCAAATCAAGGGCTCGGTTGTGTTCTGATGCAATGGGCTAAAGTCATCGCCTGTGCCTCAAGACAGCTGAAGACACACGAGGTCAACTACACCACGTACGACCTCAAACTAGGAGTGGTTGTGTTCGCCCTGAAGATCTGTAGACACTACCTGTATGGTACGAAGAGCACTATCTTCACAGACCATAAAAGCCTACAACACATATTCAACCAGACGGAGCTTAGTATGAGACAATGACGGTGGGTCGAGCTACTCAATGACTACGAATGCGAAATTCGTTATCGTCCAGGTAAAGCCAATGTACTAGCAGACGCCCTAGGTCGGAAATAATATTTTGGTCGAAGGGTCAAGTCATTAACAATGACTATCCATTCACATCTATCCGCACAGATTAAGGAGGCTCAGCTCGAAGCCTTGAAACCTGAAAACTTGACGGGAGAATCCCTGTGAGGAATGGATAAGAATTTGGAAGTCAAGGGTGATGGAGCCTTATATCTCGTGGACCGAATCTAGACACCGCGACACGGTGGCTTCAAAGAATTGGTCATGAAGGAAGCCCACAACACTCGATATTCCGTTCACCCAGGTTCAGATAAGATGTATCTGGATCTTAAAAAGTCATACTGGTGGCCTAACATGAAAGCAGAGATTGCTACCTTCGTGAGTAAATGCCTTACTTGTGCAAAGGTTAAGGTCGAATACCAGAAACCGTCAGGTCTACTCCAGCAACCGGAGATAACTGAATGGAAGTGGGAGCGGATCACTATGGATTTCATAACCAAGCGACCCAAGACAACGGGTGGACTTGATACCATATGGGTCATCGTCGACAGATTGACCAAGTCCGCACACTTCCTGCCCATCAAAGAAACAGACAAGATGGAGAAACTAACAAGAACATACATAAGGGAAATCGTACGACTGCATGGTGTTGCTATATCTATTATCTCCGATAGAGATAGTAGGTTGACTTCGAGGTTCTGGCAGTCATTACAAAGCTCCTTAGGAACGAGGCTGGACATGAGTATAGCCTACCATCCGCAGACCGACGGACAAAGTGAGAGAACTATCCAAACCTTAGAAGATATGTTGCGAGCCTCTGTGATTGAATTTTAGAAGGTGTGGGATACTCACTTACCCCTCGTCGAATTCTCTTACAACAACAGTTATCACACGAGCATCAAGGCTGCTCCCTTTGAAGTCCTCTACGGCCGGAAGTGCAGATCCCCTCTGTGCTAGGATGAAGTGGGTGACACTCAGTTAGCTAAAGGACGAGTTCCTGATAGCACTCTCACGGGTCCGGAGATCATTCGAGAAACGACAGAGAAGATCGTTCACATTCGTGAACGATTGAAAGCCTCTAGAGACCGACAGAAAAGCTACGCAGACAAACGAAGAAAACCAATGGAGTTCCAGGTGGGAGATCGAGTCCTTTTGAAAGTCTCACCTTGGAAAGGCTTGATACGCTACGGGAAGCGTGGAAAGCTGAATCCAAGACACATAGGGCCTTTCGAGATTATCACTAGAATCGGCCCTGTTGCTTAGAAACTCAATCTACCCTGCGAGCTAAGTAACATACATCCTACCTTCCACGTCTTGAACTTGAAAAAGTGCCTATCCGACGAGACTCTTGTAATCCCACTCGACAAGATCGAGATCAACGAGAGTCTCAACTTCTTGGAAGAACCTGTGGAGATTATGAACCGAGAGGGCAAAAAACGAAACAAAGCCGCATCCCAATTGTGAAGGTTCGCTGGAATGCCAAGCGAGGACCGGAGTTCACTTGGGAGCACGAGGATCAGATGAAACTTAAATATCCTCATCTATTTACCTAGGGGTGACAAAATGTCACCATTCCACATATGACTCGGAGGGTCATCAATTATTCGATCGTCAATCAGTATGGTTACATACGAGTTCACATTCACAACTTTAATTAATACATTAAGAATTAAAGGCAAAACATGTTTCCCCGAGGTGTATTGTACATTTAATACCACCTGGAGTCTGCATTTTATTACACTTAGCCGATAGTGGCACTGCTAGGGTAAAACACTAATTCCCCATTACTTTACATAAATGAAGTCTAAAACTATATTTTCATACTGATAGTTTCACTGGGGAAAACTTTTACATATCAAAGGAACAAATATACAAACAAACAGGTCTTTGTAGAAGACTATTTTCTACTGGAAAATATAGGATTTCCTAGGGAGTATACTATTTCAAACATTGAAACCAGTTACCACACTACCTTGTTGTAAACATTTTTATACAAGCAATGACACGAAATACTTATGAACTCACCAGCTTTATGCTGATAAACTCTTTCAAAATAACTTTTATTCTCAGGTCAGCAGTAGACAGGTATGGATGCAACTTTTGAGAAGATGGAGCATATACAAGACTCCTATTTATTTTGATTATACTTTTGGTGCCTAACAAACTGTACAGAACATGCTTGTATTACGATTATTATATTAATGCAATGGATGTTGTTGCTTGTCTTTACTATTATGCATTGTTATGATACTGTAGATGACGTCCTCCACCCCAGAACGTATTCCGCCGTTGTCGGTTTTGGGGTGTGACATGATGGTACTCCGATCGATAGCAAAATCTTGTTGTGTGATGTTCTAAGGATATTCGATTTTGGGTCGACTGTAATTCTTTTGATTGCGTTTGGTTTAATAGTCGAATCTGTTTTGGATTGATGATGTGGTATTGAGAGTCGATGATTATTGTAAGATCGTTCCTGAACATCGAAGCCTAGGAGTCAAAATCGTGTTCCAATTGTCAATGGCTTGTTTGATTTGGAATTAAGGAGTCGGTTTGTACGTTGATTGTATTTGGAATCGATGGCTGAAAATGAAATGTGGAATCAGTCGATGTTCGCTATCATGATTTCGAAGGCTTGGTGTTATCAGTGTGACAAATTGTTGGGTTAATTTGATTTGGAATCGATAGTATAATGTCGATGGGTCTAAGTTGATAACAAGAATGGACGATAGATGAAGGGTGAGTCTTGGAGGTTAATTGACAACGAAAGGGACGATGGTAGCAGTTGAATTTCGAAGAATATCTTATTGATTTGGGATTCGATGTTGGAGTTAATAATTGTGATGGTGTTGTTATTTTGGGGTTCCTATTGCTTAAAAGCGAAGCCTCGCTTTTGGCATCAGATTTTTCGACTTGGGAATGGTTGATTGGTCAAATGGGTTTGCCTCAATTTTGATTTTGGTTGAGTGACTGAATTCGATTTTGGTGAATGAAAAGAGAAGGACGAATTCGTGTAATCAATTAACGAAGGGTGTGGATTCACGAAGGGTGTGGATTAACGAAGGGTATGCTTGTTATCTTACTAAAAAGCGAAGAGTGAGACGATATCTCTAGTTAACGAAGTGAAGAAGAAGGATAACTACATGTTTCAAATTTTATCCCTCAACATTTAACGAAGTGGCAAAATTAGCCTAGTTTTGAAAGTTTGAAGAAAGTACAGAATTTTCGAAATGAGTCTATGCAGTTTCGAAATGTTGGCAACAAATTCCCAACTTCGAAATTGGACCTACCTTTCTGAGAAATTGAAGAATGTTCATTTCTGGTCCCTGCAGTTTGTACAAATTTACACATTCTACCCAATTTTGCAAACGGGGGTGTGTGTTGCATATTTGGCAGTTTTTGGCGCAACGGGTCCCTGCAGAATTCAGAAAGTGACACTTTTTACTTGGATTTTGGAAAATGTTGCAACTTTCATCCAAAAAGTAAAAAAAATCACAAATTGGAAACTTTTTGAGGTTATTTTGTGTTTGTTTTTCTATGCAAGATTTTTGGTGATTCATTTTTGGTACACATCAAGGGGGAGTATTGTGAAGTTTATTCCTTAGGCACTTCTCACCCTTAATGGGTTTTATAATCATTTTTTGATTATAAAAGGGGGAGAATGATGGGTATTCGAAGCTTCTCAGGTTTGTCGGATATTCATTAGTGGATTTGAAGACCGGTGTTACTTCGAGGGGGAGTTTGGTCTTGATCGCGCGAGCTCGTTGGATATTGAAGTCGGGACATCCAATCCTAACTTTGAGGAGGAGAATGTTCGGGTGCAAAGTCACTCTTGGATGTAATGTTTTAGGCTTACCTTCTTGTATGTGTAAATGGGTTGAGTCTTTCCTATGAATAGGACGTGCGTGACTCCCATTATGTAAGGAACGATTTGGAGTGTTAGTCTAGAGAGAGAATTTGTACAAAACCCATTTGTATACTCTTTCAAGCTCTAATATTAGCTTACACAGATTTATTTACTCCTTGTGTTTTTGAGTTTACATGATGATTCACTATATCTTTTCTAATTCCGCACACGCCATCATAATCAACACCACTACAAAAAGACCATCTATCCATGTTAGCTTGAACATTCGCAATACATCTATCAAAAATGTGAAAAACATTATTGTTGAGACCTTATCCAAGAAAACTGAATCTCCTCGGAAAACATCCTCTTTTGTTTTTTATTTTTACCTTGGATGGAAATTTTTTAAGTAACAAAAATTTCTAAATTTAAATGTGCCTACGAATGTAATGAACAAAGAAAAAGATGTTCGGAACACTGGTGTTCAAAAACCTTCTAAGGGTTCAAAACAAAAGTTTGAATGGAAAGTGAAAAAGTATGAAAACTCAAGTGAAACACCTTTTAACATAGTTCTTCTAGCAACATCTCAGACAAATGTTCTTCTAAAGAAAGTTGTGCCCAAACAACTAATGGTTGAATGACTTTTGGATAAACGAAAGGACTTTGACATTTTGCATCTTTCTAGCAGAATCTCAGAAAAAGCATTCTGAGATACCTGTTGAGAGAAAAACTTGGAGACACACTTGAACAAACGTTAGTACAAGTATATTTCAGAATAGAGTTAATCTCAAAGGATTAAAAGCTCAATAATAATATAGTTAGATAGTTAGATAGTTAGTTGCGGAAAGTAAAGAAATGTAAATGACAACAGTTGTTATATCAAGAATACACTTAAACTGATTCATAACAAGGAATGCATTCACTCCAAGTTAGTAAGTGAGATCAAGTTTAGTGATTAAGTCTAGAAGACTTGCTCCGAAGAGAGGTTATGTTCCAGTAGCAGTTTCAGTGTGAAGAGTAATAAGATAGAGAAATGAAGAAGATAACTTAGAGAAATATATTCAGAGTAAGTTCATAAGTTAACAGTAAGGAGTAAGAAGTGAGAGGTAAGGAGTTGTAGTAAGAAGTATTTGATACAAGAGAATGAGTCTCTATTTATAGAGATTTAGAAATAAAATACTCTATAAGTAGCCATGCAAGGCATGCTGGACAATAGAGTACATTACATAAGATAAGTAAAAGGAATAACTAAGACTGTGGATGCTGAAGACTTGATGACTCCTGATGCTGAGATGATTGCTGAAGGAGAAAGATTGTGGTTTGTAGAAATGACTTCGGATGCTGGATTGGTTGTGGGAGCTGAACCGTTGCGGTAGTAAAGAGATGGTTGTGGTAGTTGAGTTCAAGAGGGTCACTTTTATGATTCAACAATTTCCCCCTAAGTGACCTCTTTAACTCCGGTTTAGTTATCAAGTTTGAGGAACTTAATCAAAAGCCACCAAAATTTTCTAACATTTTCCAGCCAATTGATTCTTCTTGTGATCTCAAACTTGACTTCAGCAGTAGTGTGCTTTGATCTTTCTATTGCGGTCTTGCAGATGTCAAGTTGCTTCTTGGGCAGGCGGTGCATGGCATACATCGGAATGAAGTATTTGACATTGTCTGTCTTCCGTTTGAATATGATGCCAAGTTCTAGGAAGTTGGTTGCGCCTAGAGATCTCTCTTCATAGCCTTCGCTAAGCATTGTCACTGGTTCAAGTGGTGGAAGGTCAAATTTCTTGATGATGGTAGGATGGATGTCCGCATCTATTTTGGCAAAGTCACAAACAATGTCCTTAAGAAAGGATTTGGCTTTGTCAAGAGCAATCTACATCTTAGGATGCTTCTCTGTCTTGTTCTGAAAGACTCTGGCAATGAGAAATATTTCTTCAGGGTTCATGCAGGGGAAGTCCGCCTGGGTGCGTATGTAGTCATGCTCTCTTCTGGTAAGAGGGAATTGAGCAAAGTCTGCTTTCATGAACTTCCGCATCTTGTAGTTTTTCACTGCGGATTGTCTATCGTTAGACCATATATTATCCACTGAAGAGCCATGCTTCGCATAGAAGCGAGTGAGTCTTTCAAATTCCATCGGTAGTCGCTTGTGATCAGGGAGACTGCGGTCGAAGGATTCAAAAATAGCAAAATACTTGGCACTAGGAGAAATTGGAATATCCCAATAACCATCGGATGGTGGTTCAACATAAGTGAGATGGGGGGGTGTAGTCTTCATCTAGCAGCTTGCGGTGTGGATTGACCCATGAGTTGATCAACGACTAATCGATCATAGTATCGAATCCCCACTCTCTCCAGATGAGTTCAGCTAACTTGGCTGCTTTCCAGTCTTGTTTTCTTTGAGCTGTAGCAGGGGAGTCTGTGGAGCTTTCTGAAGACATATGTTCCTCAAGGTTTTTGAAATGAGGAGGAGTCTCAGGTCTGTTGAGGTTATTTTTGGGTGATGAATGGGGAGATGGAATATTTTGAGATGGTGGAGGTGAAGGCTGCGGGGTGGGAATTTTTGTTGTGGTGATTGGAGGTCTCTGAAGGATGGTTGTATTTGAGCGATGGCCTTCTTCATCACTTCCACCTCTCGAGGAACGCAACCCCGGTGCTTCCTCAAGCCATTTTTTGAGGCCATCCACTTTGGCATAGACTTCTGCAAAGTGGGTTTTCATAGTTTCAGCTAGTCGGGAGTTGTCTGGAATGGCAGAGTTGAAGAGCAGCTTGTGTATGTCTTTGGTGAGCTGAAGTATCTCAGGGCTATGGAAATTGGAGGTAATGGATTTCTGCATCCGGTTGATTGTCACATGAAGAACGGAGATGGTGGACTCATAGGCAATGTGAGTCTCATCTATCACCCTTTGAGATAAAGCAGCTTGGTCCGCAATGGCTGTTTATAAGCCTTGTTTGATTGCGGTCACCTCAGCAATGAGGCGTTCCGCTGCGGCCATAAAATCTTGATGATCTGCCCTGCAGGTGGTGTCAAGCGATCGAATCCCCATTTCGACCTTGAGAGAGATGCGCTCAGCAGCCATACGCTCTCTTGTCTCATGTCGTTCAATGCATTCAATGAGGGACTGCGGTCCTGGAATATCTTCAGGTGGAGGTTGAGTAGGCTTGACCGCAACTAAAATCTGATCGACTTTAGCTTGGAGATTGAGGAACTCTTTTCTTGTGACAGCAGCTTTCTTCTTTTTCTTTTTCTTCTCCTTGGGCTTGGAAGTTGAGTGCTGTGAACCGCTGGACTCTTCTTCTTCTTCGAACATCATTAGGTCATCATCAGAAGTATTTGGTTTGTTGACCTCTTGGATGTCTTCATCATCAAAACCAAAGGTGGGGGTTGAGCTGAGTTCAATAGCTGGCCCATCGTCTTGAGATGGATTGACTGCGGTAGGTGGAACAGGAGTTGAAGTAGGAGGAACATGAGACGTACCTGCGGCTGCGGTTGAGTTTTGAGCTTTCAGTACAGTTTTGGCCATTTGATCCATCCAAGTTTGAACCTTTTGTATTGTGTCAGCAGTATGGGCATTGCTGATGGCATTTGCCTAGTACTTGGCCACAAACAGGATTTCTAGTTCCTTCTGTTGTTGTTGTTGTTTGACCTGTTGCTCCTTGCAGGCTTGGAATGCTCTTTTGAAAGCAGCATATTTCTTGATTTCAGCATCAGTAGTCGGCTGATACCAACTCCAAGAATCACTAGAATCTTCGCCGTCAATTCCTTGTGTTCGCACCAAGGTGTCCCTTGGGTTCACGGATCCTTGCACATTAGTGCTCACCATGCCTAAACCACTTGATAAAGATGTAAGCAGAGTAGGATTTCCTGGGCTTCCTCGGTCTCCTTGACCCGTGGTCAAGTCTGGCCTCGGCCCAGTTCTGGCATGGGCGAAAGAGATGCCCTGCGGATGGAGTGGTGTTTGAAGTGTTTGGAATACTCGCAAGAGGATGGAGTGTAACTCCTCAGAAGAAAAAATATGCAGTCTTGAAGCCCTGGAGACCTTAGGGCGATTTCCAGATTTATCTACTTGAGATAAAACTGGGGGGCTGTCTCCACGTTCGGATGAGGATGAGGATGAAACAATCTCACATGATGAGGTTGAGTGTTATTCGAGTGTGGTATTGAATGGATGTGCGGCCATCCCAAGCACTACCAGAGCCTATTAAGAGGCTTCAGTATCAGTCCGGTCACGCATTTGGCCAGTGGTTGTGGTTGTCTTTCTTTTCTTGAGGATAACAATGGGTTGTCTATCTTCCTTAGAATCACTGCTCGATACAGTGGTGGTTTTGGTTTTTCGTTTCTTAGAAGGTGCAGTTGGTTTGGGGCTTTCTTCTTGGGTGTGGTAGCTTTCTTTTTAGAATCCACAGATTTTCTCCGTTGAGCAATGTTAGAAAGTGTAGTAGCAAAGGGGGCTACGGTAGCCTCAGGAAGAATGGTAGTAGAAGGAAGAGGTGGGGTAGAAGGGTATGGGGTAATACCCTTCGTAGCCTCTATGTGATCTGAGACATCAGCAGTCTCGAGACCAAGCAAGGTAAGGATGTGAATGGGGAGCCTGCGGATAGGTCCAAAAAGAGTTTGATCAAAAGAGGGATTGTACCTTTTGAGATCCTTGGTGACAAAAAAGTTGATGTCACTGCCCATGTCGAGACCAGCATCCGCATGTAGATCAGAAATGCATAGAGACCAGAATCGAGCAAAGGTGAGCTCGGTTGGGTTCTCTCTGGGGTGCTCTTTGGGAATGTACTGTAGGAAATCATCCCAAAGAATTTGGTTGTAGTTGACATCGTGGCCTGTGAAGATGCTCCATACCAATTCTAACAGTTTTAAGCCCATGTTGTCGATGCCTCCGGTCCTGCCAGACAAACAGTGGATGACAAAGTGGCATACGAACTGCCAAACCACAGGCAGTTGGTTCTTCTTGAATTCACCAATTCCTCGGATCGGTTTCTGGTAACCCATTTGGTAGAGTACGGTGGTGATTTCAGATAATGCTGGTGTGAAGAACTTGATGGAGGGATGAATAAGAAGGTTTATGGCATCAAGAACTTCTCTTTGGTCAAGATGACCAAGGAATCATTGATGAGGTTGAGATGCACTTCTTGAGGGTTTTTTCCAGTGGTCTGTATGCAGAAAGAGCACACTTGAATAGTGTAGAAACGGGAACAACATCAGTGAATGCATCGAATGGGCCAAATAAGATGTGGTTCTTGAGATGCTTGATCATCAGTTTTGTTGGAGCATTATATGATTGATGATCTTCAAACACTGCATAGAAGTTGCCTGAAGCGATTGATGGTGTTGTGGAACCAGTCTGAGTCATGGAACCTGAAGCCTTGGATTGCTTCTTGGATGCACCAGATTTCGCCATTGATAGAAGTGAGATTGGAGTTCTTGAGAGCTTTTGGGAGTTTTGAGAAAATAATCGATTAACAGAGAGCGTAAACGATTTTAGTGAAGAAGATGGGTTTATAAAGGGGGTAAAAGGATTTTAACCCTGGGTAAAAATAGAAGAAGGTAAGAAGTTGAATAGGGTTTTTGGGGGGAATCAATGATTCTGGGATTGAATCTCAGCCACACGAATATGAAACGGTTTTTGGAGAGATTTTGAGAAATCATAAAAGGGGGTTTGCATTTAATGGCGAATTAGACGCATGGTAATACGTCAGGTAAACGTGGGGTGAGGAGAGAGAAAGTTGTAGTTGATGGGACGTGTTTGGGAGAGGAAAGGACAAGTTGAGAATGGATTGATTTGGGAATCGTTCTTTTTGTCATCATCCCTAAAATAGGTCTGATCCTGAAGTTTCTAAAGGGAATGTTTGTATTTTATTTAATAAAGGATCATTAAATAGCACACAAGGATTCGAGAGTTAATGAACTGTTGGAATTTATCTTAGATGATGAAAACATCATTGCGGTTGAGAAACTTCATTGCGGATGAGCAAAAGAAAGATTTCAGAGAGATTCTGTGAGAAAACACGTGTACAAAGAGTTAGAAATGAAAGAACATTAAAACCCATGAGAGATAAGTATGATATATGGTTGTGGTACCTAGATTGCGGTATCAAAACCATCTATCATATGTAATTCTCAATTAGAACCGCAATGGAGACCAATGATGGTCTGCGGTAGCTAACACTTCATAACGAATTGTGGGTCTAGATTCATCATTCCCAACATTTGTAAGAATGCATTGAGTTTTGTAGAGTCAAGAGCTTTTGTGAAAACATCCGCAATCTCTTCGTAAGTAGGAACAAAGATGAGTTCAATATTACCTTTTAGAATATGATCTTTGATGAAATGATACCGTAACTCAATATGTTTTGTCTTGGAGTGCTGAATAGGATTATGTGAGATTGCAATAGCACTTTCATAGTCACAGTAAATTGGTATCCGCAGCATTCTGTACCCATAGTCTAGCAATTGTGTCTTCATCCAAAGAACTTGGGAACAGCAGCTGGCCGCGGCCACATATTCTGCTTCTGCAGTAGATAGAGAAACACACGTTTGTTTTCTTGAGGACCAGCTTACAAGTCTTCCGCCTACGAATTGACATCCACCTGACGTACTTTTTCTATCGAGCTTACAACCTGCATGATCCGCATCGGCAAAGGCTTGAAGACTGAAGTCGTTGCCTGCGGGATACCATAAGCCCATCGATTTGCTTCCCTTAAGATACCGATGAATTTGTTTGGCTGCGGTCATGTGAGACACTTTTGGATCAGCCTGGTATCTTGCACATACACCAGTTGCAAAGACAATGTCAAGTCTGCTTGGGGTGAGGTACATCAGTGAACCAATGATACCTCTATAAGTCTTGCGATCCATAGATTCACCCGAGGGATCAGCAGAGATCTTATAACCGAAGGCCATAGGGACCTTAGAAGAAGAGCAGTTGTCCATTGAATATTTCTTCAGAAGTTTGGCGGTGTATTTCTCTTGGTGAATGAAAATTCCTTGCTGAATTTGTTTGACTTGAAGACCTAGAAAGAAATTAATCTCTCTATTCATACTCATTTTTGAATTTGTTGGTCATGAGCTTTTTAAATTCATCTACCATGCCTTGATCAGTCGATCTGAAGATGATATCATCCACATAAATTTGTACCAACATAAGATGGTCACCATTTGCTTTTCTGAATAATGTTGGATCAATCACTCCTCTTTTGTACCCGGATGAGACAAGAAATTCAGAGAGGGTCTCATACCAAGCTCTTGGGGCTTGTTTCAGACCGTAGAATGCTTTTTCAAGCTTATAGCAGTGGTTAGGGAATTCAACATTTTCAAAGCCTGGAGGTTGCTGAAGATAAACCTCTTCTTTTAGTTCACCATTGAGGAAGGCACTCTTAACGTCCATTTGTTGTACCTTGACATTTTTGTGTGTTGCGTACGCTAGAAAGATCTGGATGGCTTCCATGCATGCTACCAGAGCATACGTTTCATCATAGTTAATGCCTTCTAGTTGATTGTAGCCATTGGCAACAAGTCTTGCCTTCTTTCGGATGACTGAGCCTGATTCATCTAACTTGTTATTGCAAACCCATCTTATACCAACAATAGTATGACCTTGTGGAAGAGGAACAAGTTGCCATACTTTGTTTCTTTCAAATTCTTCAAATTCTTCTTGCATTTCATCTATCCAGTCTGGTTCAAGTAAGGCCTCTTTGATCGTTCAAGGTTCAATCAAAGACATAAATGCTGCATAATGGCAGTGGTCAAATAAATCTTTGGAAGATCGAGTCTGGATAACTGCGGATGGGTTGCCGATAATTTGACCTGGTGGGTGGTCTCTTGTCCATACATGAAGACGTGGCATCAGATGATCAACAGTTGCAGTAGAAGGAATATCTTGGATGTCAGAAGAATCTGCGGTTGGGGAAGGCAGTTCCCCCTGGACTTGAGAACATCCTGTTGAATCATCTTGATCTATTGAAGCAGAATTTACTTGAGGAGTTGGCAGAGATTGAGGTTCCCCCTGAACCGCGGATGGGAGTTCCTCTGGAACCTGAGAAGGTTCCCCTTGGAATACGGATGGGAGAGTGTCAATTCTAGGATCGGATCTAGTGTCAATATTCTCTATGAGTTCGTCATCTGAGTCCTCCGAAGGTTTGTTTGATAGAGAAGCTTGACTTCGGGCAGGAATGTAAGCAGCATCAGGTACTGAAACCTCAACGGTTGCAAAATGATCCAGAGTAGAGCTTTTCCCCTCAACCGGAGAGGTGGAAGTATTGAGCGATACTATTTCAGATAGAGATGGTCCAGATACGTCAGCATGTTATTGTTGAGCTGTGGGTGACACTAGGACTTCGGATAGTTTCACCGTTTCTATGGGATCAAACAAATCATCATAATTGATTTCAACTAGATTCAGAGGACTAGAAGTGGCTGGAATGTCACTTTCCATGATTGCAGTTGTTTCGGTGGATGGAGGTGCACTGCGGATGTGAGAGTCATCAAATTTCACATCGAAGGTTTCGATGATAAACCTTGTTCTTCTGATGAGCACTCGATATGCAACCTTGTTAGTAGAATAACCAAGGAAGATACCTTCGTCTGACTTTGGTGCAAACTTGTTGAGTTGGTCTCTGTTGTTGATCATGAAGCATCTACATCCAAAGATATGAAAGAAGCGAACATTGGGTTTGCGATTATTGAGACCTTCATATAGTGTTTTATTGAGACGCTTGCAAATAATACTTCGGTTTTGGACAAAACATGCTATTGCTGCGGCTTCGGCCCAGAAGTAGAGAGGAAGTTGGGCGAAGTTAAGCATGGATCTGGCTACTTCAACGAGAGTGCGGTTCCTTCTTTCTACTACACCATTTTGTTGCGGTGTATAGGGTGCTGAGAAGTTGTGAGAGATGTCTTTGGAAACTAGGAAACTGTTCAGAAGATGATTAGTGAAATCAGTTCCATTGTCACTGCGGATGCGTCTGACTCGAAGCTTGATTTGAAGTTCGATTTCTTTGATGAAGTTAATGAAGATCTGCGGTGTCTCTGATTTGAGTCTGAGAAAGAAGACCCAAGTGAAGCGTGTGTATTCATCTACAATAACCAGTATATATTTTTATGGTGAAGACTGGCTACGGTTGACGGACCGCAGAGATCAATGTGTAACAGCTCCAGTGGTTCAGAGATAGAAGAATCTATTATCAGAGGATGACTTGCTTTTGCTTGTTTGCCGCATTCACACGCTAGACAAAGAGTATCATTGCTGAATTTGAGAATGGGAAGACCACGGACTAGTTCTCCTGTGACGAGATTGTTGATGTAGCGAAAGTTAAGATGAGCTAGCTTGCGGTGCCATAGCCAGCAGACTTCGGATACATCTTTGGACAGAAAACACAGCTGCGGTTTGCCAATGATGAGAGAAACATCAAGAGGGTACATCGTGCCCTCGCAGCGTGATTTGATTAAGCAAGTGTTGCGGTCACTCGTCATTATGTAACATAATTGATTGTCAAATTCAACACGATGTCCTGCTTTACATAGTTGGCCAACACTGATGAGATTGTGTTTAAGACCTTCTACATAAGCAACCTTCTGAATGGAAAAGTTCCCCGTAGTGAGAACACCGTAACCTTGGATGACACCGTTTGCATTGTTGCCAAACGTGACATTTCCACCATTGCATATAGGCCTGAAATCCCGAAGGTACTCTAACCTCCCGGTCATGTGCAAGGAGCAGGCACTGTCAATTAACCATTCTTCTTCTTGTTCCTCCTTGCACAAAGCCTGAGAATTATATGGTTAGTTTAGGCATCCAAAAAAGTTTGGAGCCAGGGACGATTGATGCATTCTTAAATGATGCATGGTCCGAGGTTGCATGGACAGGTCTTTTGTCAACTTTTAGACCTAATCCTGGGTGTTTGTTCAGTTTTGGATTATCACGAGGTTTCTGAAAAGTACGAGATTTCTGATTTTTATTTGACTTTTCATGAGATAAAAACTTCTGACAGCTGCACTGACATTTACAATAAAAGGTTTTTTCACTGAATCTGACATTGTGCTTGGTCAGCGGTTTATGGAGTGAATTGGACTTGAAATTGGTCCGAGGTGGGTAACTTTTGAAAGATTTGACATTTGATTTCTGAAAAGTTTGTTTTGAACGAGGTTTCGCACGTGGAAATCTTTGAGTTCCTCTAGATGGATTTGGTAGAATCCCTTTCCACTTGTTTTGATGTGATTTTAACAGTGTTGGAGTGGGTAAAATTCCTTGCCACTTTGGGTCATTTTGGGAATAGACCTGAAAAACATAGTTCCTTACAAGTTTAACACCTTTTTGGGTTGTGTCAGAAGTAGCATGAGTGGCTTTTGAAACTGAACTTTCCTTTTTGTTTGTTTTCATGAAAGAAGAATTTTTTTAAATGTAATTTGTGAAAACAAATTTTTCTAGACTCCTGGATTTAGGAATTCTCACATGTTTCTCTTTTTTTGAAAAACATTGTCTGCTTTTGTTTTGAGATCTAATTTCTTCTTTGAAAGCTCTTTTTGCCAAAAATTTTGGTGAATCGCAGTCATTGTTATTCAACTGCGGTTTTCTGAGATTTTTTGAACAATTTTGAAAACGCGGACTAGAATCATCAGAACTTGAGGACTCTGGAATTTGAGAGCATTGACCTACTTCAAAATTTTCTATAGGTAATTCGTGAAAAATCGGTTGAAGAGTTGTAGTTCCTTGAACTAAAGAGTTGCATTCATTGTTGTTCAACTGCGGTGAAGATGATTTGACTACCGTAAAGTAAGTTCTTGACGAGATTGCAGTGGGACATTTCTGGGACAATTGACTATAGTGTGGAATACTATGGTCTAAGGACAAAGATGGAAAGTCTTTTGAGACTTCGAGGTTTTCAACAACAATTTCTTCATCAACTTCGGATGAAGTTTGAGAATTTAAATGAGTGGTGCCACCGATGGGAGTTTGATCACATGTGTGACTAGAATCCTCGGGCACAATTTCTTCAATGACACAATTATTGCTCAAATTGTGCAATCTACCGAAGTGAGTTTTGATATCTTCGGGAAATGTCTTGTCATTGACAGGGAAATGAAATTCTCTATCAGGAGGGACATACACTCTGTCTTTGTTGAACCGGGGTGAGGAATCCATTGCGGTAGGATATCCATTTGACCAATCCCAATTAAATGTATTGTCCATGGTTCCATTATTTACCAAATTTTTAATAGCCCCACTTTGATTAAACAATTTTTCAATTAAGAGATTCAATCGTACAATTTCTCTCTGAGCTAAATCTCTTTGATTCAAGGCTATCTCTAACTGGATTTCACTTAACATTCTAGCATCTTTCTCTAACTCTAGATCCTTCTCTAACATTGCCATCTTAAGTCTCTTGTTATCTAGTCTTCCTCTCACATGGAACATCTCTTGGGACGCAATATTCTTCTCATCTAGGGCTTTGTTATAGTCTGTAAGGACGGCAACACAAGTGTCATTAAGATCATCTATGTAGGGTTGACAGTCATGCATGTTATAATTTAAAGTTTGGATCATGAGTTTTACCTGTTCAACAATGATTAGAGTCCCATCTTTTGCCATGTAGCAGTAGTTATTGTTCAACATTGCTGACCCATCATCATCCGTAGTGGCCAGCATGCAAATTTTCCCTTTTTCCTTAACACTGCTGATGGTCTCTTCTTCATCCTCTGTTGACCAAACTTGATGATCTCTTTTTAACTTGAGCCACATATTCCCTTGCCTTTTCTTTTTCTTCTAATTCTTGAGCCATTCTAAGATAGAATGCTCTGTCCTTGACTATGTTGGCTTTACAATCTTTTGCGAAGTGATTTTCTTTGTTGCATTTGTGACAAATCACAACATCAGTCTTGTCTTCTGATTAAGTACCGGAGTCATTGTTCTGAGGAGACTACGGTATCTCCTTGGGTTGATTGTTTTGAGAGGCTTTAGGATACCGAGAGTGGTTGTTCTGAGAACCGAAGTTACGGTTGAATGGAGGTTTGTTGAATTGTTGATTCTTGTAAAAAGAAGAAGGTGGTATGCGGTTGAACTGTTGGCTAACTAAAGCAATAGCCTTCTGAAATTCTTCTTCATCATCATACTCAAAATCTGCTTCGTATGACTGTGGTGTGGTGTCATACGATGAAGAGTAAGGTGAATGCGGTGGAGCTTGTGCTATGAGGTCAAGTGGTCCTTCGAATTCAGCACAGTCTTTGAGCACAGTGGATTCTTGTGCTTGAAGTTCACCATAGAGTTTGTAGAGTGATAAAGAGTGAATCTTCCTATCACCTTGGACTATCATTTTGGTCGTAGTCCAATGCCGTCCTAAGCCATTAAGGAACTGGAGATTGGTTTCATGGTTGCTGCGGATGGTACCAGCATTTGATAACTTTGTCACTATCAGGTTGAATCTCTTGAAGGAGTCTTCCAAACTTTCACCAGCATGAGCTTTGAAGTTGTTGAAGTCGTTGAGTGCGGTAGTGAGCTTCTTACCTTGTGCTTGTTCTGAGCCTTCATACTGGTTTTTGAGTACATCCCAGATCTCTTTTGCTGACTTGCAGTTTATGATAATATCAAAGTTTTCAGGAGCGACACCACAAGAAATTTCATAAAAAGCAATAGCATCATTTTCCATTTTATTGAGATCATCCTTGGTAGGACGGCTCATGGTTGGTTGACCTCCACCTAGCCTGGTTGTTGCGCCGTCAGTTTGAACTGGTGTAAGGACTGGAACATGTGGTCCTTCTTCCATGGATCGCCATACATCTCTACCCAGTCTTCTTAAGTACCTCTCCATTCTTTGTGACCAATGATGATATTCATTTGCTACCAATATTGGAGCTCGGTTGGAACCACCAACACTATTGGAGACGATCAAGGATAACGATTGTGCCATTTTGTTTTTTTGTTTTTTTTGTTTATTTTTTTTGAGGAATGAGCTTTAGTGGTATAGAGGGCTTAATGAGAAAATCAGAGTTCCGATATCCAAAAATCAACCACTTTGGCTCTGATACCAATTGTTGAAAGAAAAACTTGGAGACACACTTGAACACATGTTAGTACAAGTATATTGTGGAATAGAGTTAATCTCAAAGGATCAAAAGCTCAACAATAATATAGTTAGATAGTTAGATAGTTAGTTGCGGAAAGTAAAGAAATGTAAATGACAATAGTTGTTATATCAAGAATACACTTAAACTGATTCATAACAAGGAATGCATTCACTCCAAGTTAGTAAGTGAGATCAAGTTTAGTGATTAAGTCTAGAAGACTTGCTCCGAAGAGAGGTTATGTTCCAGTAGTAGTTTGAGTGTGAAGAGTAATAAGATAGAGAAATGAAGAAGATAACTTAGAGAAATATATTTAGAGTAAGTTCATAAGTTAACAGTAAGGAGTACGAACTGAGAGGTAAGGAGTTGTAGTAAGAAGTATTTGATACAAGAGAATGAGTCTCTATTTATAGAGATTCAGAAATAAACTACTCTATAAGCAGCCGTGCAAGGCATGCTGGACAATAGAGTACATTACATAAGATAAGTAAAAGAAATAACTAAGCCTGCGGATGCTGAAGACTTGATGACTCCGGATGCTGAGATGATTGTTGAAGGAGAAAGATTGCGGTTTGTAGAAATGACTTCGGATGTTCGATTGGTTATGGGAGCTGAACCGTTGCGGTAGTAAAGAGATGGTTGCGGTAGTTGAGTTCAAGAAAGTCACTTTTATGATTCAACAATACCACCTATTCAGAAATCTCAAACCAAGTCCAAAGACCTTGCTAAAGTCCCTAAATATAACTAAGAGCCTAAAAACTCCAAAACTCATTGATTTTATAGGCTTTCTGTGCTTCGGAACAAGATACAATATGGTATATTGATAGTGCTTGTTCCATGCACATGACCGGGCAGAAAGATTTTCTGTGTGATCTCAAACCGTCTCCAAATGCTGGTTAAGTTACTTTTGGAAATAATTCAAACTCTCAAATTCGAGTTTATGGCATCCTGACCAACGACAATTTTTCTGTCTCCAATGTCGCTTAGGTTTCCCACCTCCAGCATAATCTAATCAGTGTGGCTCAATTTACTGATGCAAATCGAAGAGTTGAATTCTTCAAGAAGCATAGCTACGTTATGATAGAAGATCGAAAAGAATATCTCATCAAGTATAATCACATTAAAAGCATGTATCCTTTGGACATCAATATGATCATCGGAAAACCTCAACTTTGTCTTCTATCAAAAGTTGTTCCCGACGTTAGTTGACTATGTCATCGGAGGCTTGCTCATCTTTGATACATGAATGATCTGGTGTTTAGTAAAATGGTTTAAGTTCTGCCTCTCCTCAAATTTGAAAACGATCATCTATACGTTGTGTGTGAATATGAGAAGCAAACAAAGAATGGTCATCCTGTAATAATTGAAAATTCTATCTCAGAACCACTTGAACTTCTTCATATCGATCTTTGTGGACCATCTATCGTAGAAATTTTGCATCATAAAAAGTACATTCTTGTGATTGTTGATGACTACACAAGGATTACATGGGTCTTATTCCTAAGGTTAAAGTCAGAAACTGCCTCCGAACTCATAAATTTCATCAAAGGAATTGGGGTTATGGTTAAACTTCATGTCCCAATAATCTGAAGTGACAATGGGTCCGAATTCACAAATTCCATAATTGAGAAGTTCCTCATTGAAAAAGGTAGTGAAAACAATTTCACTGATCCCTATGCTTGTAACACACCAGTATTCAGGTACTTTCAAATTCATCCTTTGGTTTTAATTTATGACATTTTGGTCCCTGTAATAGAAGGAAGTAGCTCTAAGAAGCCCTAGTGGCAATTTTTTAATTTTGGGACTGGAGGAGTATGTTAAGCGTACATGAGGGTACGCTTAGCATATTAGGGCGTGCCCTAGTACGTTGGGCATACTCATGTCTGGAGGAAACCCTAAGTTTTAGGGTTTGAGGGGTATTAAAGCATCCTTATGGCTCATTTATCAACACCTTTTCAGCCTCCAAAGTCTTAGAGTCGTTCTTGCAAAGTGTTATTTTAGCCTTAAACTGTGTTCTTGGTGTATTAGAGGAATGAGGAGTTGCATCAAGAAGCTTTAAAGTGGAAGCAAGCTTGTGGATCTAGGATCTTTACCCCTTTGTGAAGCTCCATAAGGTATATAGTCTATACTTTTATGTTTTGGATTTTTAGATCCCATCTTTGGAAGTTTTATGTTTATTTTCTTGTCCTAAAGGTACCATTTTATGCATGTTTGGTTATTGACGTTTTGAGTTGTCCTTTCAGACCCTAGGAGGGGTCCTAAGCTATAAAAATGAGGCCCCAATGGCTAGAATTCTCTCTTGCATCTTATAGAGGGTCTTAATGGATTAAGACCTTGTATTGAGGACTTTATGTACGTGCAAAGTCATAAAGTTGGAGACTTTATGACTTTTGAGTGCATTTGGACCGCAAATCTGAAGTATGGGCTTAAGTGCTTAAGCCATTAAGCACTTAATGAGGATTTGAAGTCTGCGAGGTTACGCCCTTCGTAGGTGGGAGTATGCCCCGCGTACTCGGTCAGCCACCCCGTAAGTTGGTCAATGCGAGGCTTCGTGTACACTTAGCGTACCTCTGGGTTACACCCCGCATACTCGCATGAGTCAGCCCTTGTTGAGTTGACTTAGTTGGGTTGACTCGGTTGGTTTAGTGGGTTTGACCATTTGACTTTGACCAGTTGACTTTGAGTTTGACCATGTTTGACCACGTTTGAACAAGTTTGACTTTGAGGGCATTTTGGGTATTTTGGGATTTTGATGGAATTCGTCACTTGGTGGATGTAGATATTGAGTAGAGAGCTGAGATTCGGAGTCGGGCCTTATCAGTTCTGTCTAGTTTGTGAGGCGAGTTTTCCTCATTGTACTTACGGATCGAAGGCACCAAGGTTGGCCCATTGGTTTGATAACTTGATATCCGTTCATATGTTGAGTATGGAATAAATATGCATGCTAGTTTTGATATGCTAGTCTGGTAGATCTGTAGGACTACCTCTGATACTGTCTGTTTACCTATGTATGTTATTATCTGTTATATGTCGACATATTGTGTGGGTTGGGTTGAGGTTATACTGCTCTGTGTTGTATCCAACAAACCCCGGAGCAAGCCAGATATGAGCTAAGGGTCGAGAAGGGCATGCCAGACTCATACTAAGGGCTCTTGAACATTACAGATACAAGCTAAGGGTCGGGAAGGGCATGTCAGACTCGTATTAAGGGCATAGTAGTATTTAGTCTAAGGACTGATCAGGATGGGGAGCAAGCCAGACATAAGTTGTGGGCCAAGGGCAAGCCAGACTTATGCTGTGGGCTTATCCAGTCTATTAGCTGTGGACCCATTGCATGCGGTTGTTGTATATGTGCCCTTTATTGTGTATTGGTATTTTGGGGAAACTTACTAAGCTTTGGACTTACAGTTTTGGATTATGTTTCAGGTACCTCAAAGGACCGCAGGAAGGCGAAGGCGTGATCGTACACCTCCTCATGTTTTGTTTTATGAATTTTTGAGAAACCTCATATAAAACCTGTTTTGAAAACTAGTTGTAAACAATGATGATTTATGGGTTGTTTTTAAAAGTTTAAATTTTTCATGATCTTTATGGATGTTACAACACTCCTCGGCAAAATGGTGTTGTTGAAAGAAGAAATCGAACTCTTGTTCAAGCCGCTCGGTCGATGTTGAACTTTTCAAATCATCTTCTATATCTTTGGGTCGAAGCCATCTCTATAGCCTACTTCACTCAAAATAGAAGCATCATCATTCGTTATCTCAACATGACACCATATGAAGCAATGAATGGTCGAAAGCCTTGTATCTCATTATTACACATATTTGGATGTAGATGATTCGAAACCATATTTTTGGGATACTCAGTCTAGTATAAAGCTTACAGATTTCTAAATTATCGGTCTCATGTAATCGAAGAAAGCTTCGATATTACTTTTTATGATAATTTTGTTGGGAACTCAGAGCCCACTCATGTTACAACACATATCATGGAGTCCGATGCTCCACCTCCTGGGTCTCTGAATCATCAAATTATCTTTGAAGTTGACTTCCAAATCTTGTTCGGACTAATAGAAACTGCTCGTGATTCGGAATCCCAATCAGGACCATCCTCATCTACCGCTCTAGTTTCTCAAAATGTTTTTGATCCGACTCCAACATTTCGTCCATTTGATTTCGATACGTTTCAACCTTCTCATGTTTGGGGAGAGAATAGCCACCAAGCCCTTGAATCAAATATGGATGGAATTCAACATGCAATTGATCAATTACGCGATCCATGTCCGAACGACCGAACATCAATGAAGATGATGTTAATTTCTTTGACTTTCCAGACGCTGACGATGCTCATATATCCAGTTCATAAGTTTAGGGGGGGGGGCACCATCCTCACATTCAAGTTGTTCAAGGGGAGCAACAAAAATCCATCGTTGACATCAAATCATTTTTCGATCAAGAACTTCTGATATTGCATATCTGGACAAAGGATCATCCTCTGAAACAAGTCATTAGAAATATTAATGCTGGAGTTCAAACTCGCTCTACTACTAAAAATCAAAATGAGTGTCAATTTTCGGAATTCATATCAATGGTTGAACCCAAATCCATCAAAGAAGCTTTAGAACAATCCGATTAGATTACACCCATGCAAGAAGAGTTAGCAGATTTTGACAAAAATCAAGTGTAAACTCCTGTCCCTCCTCCTTAGAATCACCCTATTTGTAGGTACGATATGGGTATTCTAAAACAAACTCGACGATGCTAGATTCACTATCCAAAACAAATCAAGATTGGTGGCTAAAGGATTTACTCAGTTCAAAGGACTTGACTATGATGAGAACTTTGCTCCTCTTTCTCGTCTTGAAGCTATCCAAGTCTTCCCCGCTTATGGTGCTCACAAAAGATTTCAAGTTTACCATATGGATGTCAAGAGTGCTTTTCTCAATGTTGAAATCGATAGTGAATTATATATTCAAAAACCTCCAGAGTTTTTAAATCATGTCCGAATTACTACTACAAACTGCAAAAAGTTGTTTATGGCCTCAAGCAAGTTCCACACGTTTGGTACGAGACTATCATTGATTTTTTGAAGCATTCCGGTTTTCAAATAGGAGTTCTCGATCCCACATTATTTCGAAGAACAAATGGGAATCATCTCATGCTAGTTCAAATCTATGTCTACGATATCATCTTTGGGTCAACTGATCCAATGATGGTTGCAGACTTTGCAAAACTGATGGTTAGTCAATTCCACATAAGTATGAATCATGAATTAAGCTTCTTCCTCGGACTGCAAGTCAAACAGACCAACAGAGGAATCTTTAATCATCAAGGAAAATACATTTATGAACTTCTAAAGAAATATTCTATGGACACATGTGTATTTGAAAAAGTTCCAATGGGTTTCAGACACAAAATAATACTCTTGGCCTCATCAGGTGTTTCTATAGATGAGAAGAAGTATACAGGAATAATTGGATTTGTTGAGTATTTGAGATATTGAAACTGATATGGCATATTTGGTTATTTAGGGAAGCCTTTTTAGGGTTAATCATTCTATGATTCCCTACGGTGCCTTTACAGTAGAAGTTCTTAATCGAGTTCTGCTAAGGCATTGGTTTTATACTAGGCATTGATTTTATATTTATGACAGATATTTATTGTTTCCTATAAATAATCATTAGGTTTACTTTTGGTGTGAGCTTTTTACCAGATTAGGGTTTTCTCTATACGTTGATCTCATAATCAATACAAGAAAAACCTTTATCAGATTACTTGGATATGTTGGTGATTGATTCTTGATTGTTCTTGATATTCCGCATTCGTCATCTAGGGATTTATTCTCAACAAGTGGTATCAGAGCGGGTTCTTGTAGATCTCAGTGATTTTTTGTAAGAATCGATCTTTTTTATGGCGATATTGAATCATGAATCTCACCTTGTTCTTCAAGTTTTGTAAGTTTTTTTGAAAAGAAAAAGCCTATACCTTGTTTTTATTGAAAAATCTTTTTCAAGATCTGTTATCTTCTACTTAATATCTCATCTGATTTGTTCTTGAATCGTGTTCTGGAAGAGAATTAGAAGAAAATTTTCGTGTTTATTCGAATTTTTGTGTTCAGATCTACTTTATCTCTCTAAAAATTGTTTCAGATCTGTTTTCTCTCTCTAGAAACCATCTCATATTTGTTTTCTCTCTCTCTAGAATTCTCATCAGATCTACTGTCTCTCTCTTCAAGTTTTCTTTCTTGTTGAAAATTAAATGGCGGACTATAAGGTGTTAAAAGAAATTAAGAGATTAGGATTAAAAGTTACAGATCCAAAGTTTCGTCTTAAAGAAGGATATTTTTTTTGGGATGTTCCTGAACAATCTATGTTGAAGAATGCCATTGAGATGTATAATCTCTATGTTGATGAGAAGATTGGTGATTTTACACAGATCTCTAGTGGTGGATTTAAAAGTAATTGTGTAGAGCAAGATAAAGATTTGTTAAAACAATTTATCATTATCAAAGAATACTTACTTTTGAAGCATATAAAACAGAAGTCAGAGAAAGAAAGAAAAGAAATAGAAGATGTTCTTGATGTTCTTAAAGAAGTTCATGATGTTCTACAAGTTTCGAAAGAAAAAATTGACTCCAGATGTTCTTGTTGATGGGGAGTCAAGTGTTTCAAGTTTTTCAGAAGCTTCACAATCTGAATCTAGTTGTTCTGAAGAAGAATCTCAAAGTATATCTCTTGAAATCATGAAATTGGAGGAGTTTTGCTCTATTGGAACAACTACAGATGATTAGATTCAGAAAGATGAAAAGGTTGTTCAGATCAAAAATTTGTTTCTGAAGCCTAGAAATAAGAAGAGAAAGAACAAGAGTAAAATGAAGAAAATTTGGATACCCAAGGTACAAGTACCCAATGCTTGTGAAAAAGTTGAGAAAGTTGAAGTCAAGCATGTTCAAAGAATCTATGATTCTCATTTTTCTTCAGTTAAAAATGTTAGAAGTTGGAAGGAAAAGAAAAGAGTATTTGGTTGGTTCAATGAAGTTTTTGGAAATTTTTGTTTTCCAACTAAGAAGTGGGTATTATTTTCAGAGGATGATAGATTTTCTTCAAATAAGTGGGTATGCAAGAAACCAACTTTTATGTTGAACCTTAAATGGGTACCAAAAGTCCCATAAAAACTTTTGACTTTTATTCTAAAAAAAAACAATGTCTGGTGAAATTTTCTGAATATTTGGTCAAAGATATGAAATTATGTTGATGAAATCAACTTTATTGACTTTTTATGTGTTAGAGTTGACAAAAGGTTGAAAAAGTTAAAAAGATGGGGTGAAAAGGGACTTTTTCTGAAAAAGGGGTAATTTTCTGACATGTTGTAGTGAACAGTGGATGCAAGCTGTCATATGTACTTTTAGAAGGGGCTGGTTCAGAACTTTGAAGAAATACAACCTTAAATTCAAAAGATGAAGTTTGATCGGTATATTGGGCTGCATTTGATTCTTCACTGATTCTCTAAGGGTCAATTCTGTAACTATGATGAAATATGATTCACATTCTTTGCAAATCATGGTATCGAAAGAACGATCATAGGAAACTTGCATTGGCACAATAGGATTCGTATATGGAATTTGATGTTTGTCTCCTAATCAGTGCAGTAGTTCTTAATTTGTTCATTGAATCGGAGATGTACCAAAAGAGAAACTGAAGATCAAGAAGCCAAAGTCTCATTCTTTGCAGTGAAATCGTTAAAAAGTGGAAGAGAAAGTGAAGAAGCTAACTTGCAAAAATTGGAACCAAAATAGACCGAACGTTCGGTCTATTTCGCTTTGGGTATGCATTTGAAGCGAGCCCCTGATGATTAAGAACCGAACCCGAACCTACTGTTCACAGCCGAGCGTTCGGTTGATTTCACTTTCCGTTGTGTGATCAAGGGAACGAACCTGCAATTGGAATTGAAATGAACTAGCAATTCACTTTCGGTCCTTGATTAGATCTCAGTCCTTGATTAGCTTTCGGTTCATGAACAATTGATTGGGAGCGATAGGAACGAATCTGGATTCACAGTTGGTACCGAATGCCACAAGAGGCGAAGGTTGGTTCGTCAAGAACCGAACTCACCAGAAATTGCACGTCAAGAAGCGAAAGTCGGGGGAATATGTTTCGCTCTGTAACACTTTTGTTCGTGTTCAAGCTTTATATTCTGATTTTGTTTGTTGATAACGATTTGCTCTTGGAATCAAATTCGCACATTTGGAACGATGTGTAATCTTTAGATTCACAGCTCTTGGCTCGATATCGAAATCGAATTCTCTACAAACGAAGGTTAGAATTTAGAAATAATCGGATGATTTCCAGTTGCTCGTAATTGAATGAATAATTGATTGGTTCGCTACTCATCCTTTCGTTCGGCGTTTTATATGTGGGATCGGAAATCGGTCGTACGAATTGAAATCGATATATATATATATATATATATATATATATATATATATATATATATATATATATATATATATATATATATATATATATATATATATATATATATATATATATATATATATATATATTGGATTCAAAACGAAAATAGAATCTGGAAACGGTAATCATTGGGACGAATCTGCAATGAAGTCAACTAAAATCGGGGCTTCTTCTCGTTATCACAATGTCAATTGGTCCTCAGCTGTTAAAATTGGATTTATTAGGAATTGAAAATAAAAAATCCTATTTCAATCGAAACTTAAAATCAAATCGGAATTCGATCTTCGAGTTATATCATGAGTTTTCTGGTCTTCATATATCATTGTTATTATTTAAGATGATCGGATACTACGACATTGGAGATTGGTTTTGTTTTGCAAGGTTTTCTGGATCGGAAATTTTCTCTCACATTTCTAATTTTGACTTTTCAAATTCAAAGAACATCGTTCTCTGAATGAACGGAGAAGATGACTCATGTTACACTATCGGTCCCTGAAACTTCAGCCTTTTTATAGTTTTGGTCTCTTGAGTTTGAACCAATTGGCAGTTTCCATTTACCTTCACAAGTCAAAAGTGTGTTATTCTGATTCAATGAAGCTAATGGGTAACTTTTCATTTCCTGTCCTCGAAGTTTGTGTGGCTTGACAGATTTCCAATATTTCATAATATTTTTAGGATTTTGCCACCTTTTCCCCTTCTTTCCAAAATATTTTAGTTTCTAATCTTTTCTTTGGTCTTATTCTTTTTAAACCCTTCTAAATAATTGCTTCTTTTCTATTCTTTTATCTAAATTTAAGCATCAAAAAATACAAAAAAAATTGTTATTTTTCCGATTTTAATTTTTGAAGATTGGGTTTTTGCTAAAGGGATTTATTTCATCTAATTTGACGGGTTTTGAAGATTGTTGGTGCTTCTTCTTAACATTCCGGATTCTCTCCATGGTATTTGTTGAAGATTCAAGGGGGAGTGATGATTATTCAAGGGGGAGTTCGTATTTGGAAGATTATTTCTATTTCTCTCGCTTTGAAGACCCCATGTACTGATGATTCTCACAATTTAGGGGGAGAAATGCCAAGAAGATCGGAAATCGTGATCTTCATCAGTTTCAACATCTAGGGGAGATTGTTGAGTATTTGAGATATTGAAACTGATATGGCATATTTGGTTATTTAGGGAAGCCTTTTTAGGGTTAATCATTCTATGATTCCCTACGGTGCCTTACAGTAAAAGTTCTTAATTGAGCTCTGCTAAGGCATTGGTTTTATATTAGGCATTGATTTTATATTTATGATAGATATTTATTGTTCCCTATAAATAATCATTAGGTTTACTTTTGGTGTGAGCTTTTTACCAGATTAGGGTTTTCTCTGTACATTCATCTCATAATCAATACAAGAAAAACCTTTATCAGATTACTTGCATATGTTGGTGATTGATTCTTTATTGTTCTTGATATTCTGCATTCTTCATCTTGGGATTTATTCTCAACAGGATCGCTATTGTACATCACTACAAGTTTTACCGACATCATGTTCTCAACGTGCTTGTATGCTAGATTCCAAGTTAATCTGAAGATGTCTCATCTTTTGGAAGTTTAGAAAATCTTCTGATATCTCAAAGGAACAAAGAACCTCGGAATTTGGTATCCTATAAACGATAGTTTCCATCTTCAACCTTATTCCGACTCAAACTCTAGAGGACTTCAACTTGATATAAAATGTACATCTGGTGGTTGTGAATTTTTAGGTGGAAGATTGGTTTGTTGGTCATCCATGAAATATAACTACATTGCTCTTTCATCAGCCGAAGCAGAGTACATTGCTATCGCAAGCGACACCTCACAAGTTCTATGAATGAAATCTTAGGCTTTGGACTATGGTTACTGATTTCAACAAATTCCCATCAATTGTGACTCTCAAAGTGCAATTGCGATCTCTTACAATCCAATTCAACACTCCATGACTAAGAACATTGATATTCAGTACCACTTTACTAAGGATCATGTTCTAAAATGTAACATTAAGCTCATTTTTGTTCCATCTGATGATGAAATTGATGATGTCTTTACTAAGGCATTAAACGAAACCAAATTCAGTGGGTTTCTGAACACAATGAGAATGATGATGCTTGATCCTCACTTCTTCCAAGAATTTTGTACTCTATAATGGAAACATTAGAAAGTCAAATAATTTCGAACTAAAACTCTTCTTCCTCAGAATTGTTTCTTCTTGGAAAATAAAGGACCGTTATATGTTTTTTTGTCTAACCTTTTATTCTAGCCTTAAGATTCACAAGATACTTCCTTCCTTGAAGTTTCGTCTGATATAGTCACATCGGATGACTTGAACGACTTGCCTCATAATTTTTTTCTTTGAAGTACACCTCGAAAGTCAAATCCAACATGGTAATGTGATTTTTTTACTTATCTCTCTCCGAGCTATGTTCCTTCCGTTCTCAAAATTTCAAATCTCTCTCCCCCCCAAAAAAAACATGTCCTCTAAGATCTTCATGCATTGCTACCTCTTATATTTGTTTAGAGATTATGCCATCTCCAAATCTATATCATGTACCAATGATGAGTTTCATTTCTTTTCGAAGCGTCTTATGACACTACATCTTGAGATCCGATTGTTCCAAAATTCTCAGCAATAAATGAATTTTAAGGTTATCATCAAAGTTTTGACTCTGAAAAGTTTTCTCATGATTATCCTAACAATAGTTTTTTTTGATGATTATCCTCTTAATTCTCAATAACCATTTCATGGGCACATGTTCCAATAAATTAATGAATTTCTGAACTGAGTTGACGGTTTTCCTAAATTGAACAAACAAACGTCTAATCCTTTGGAAATTAACTATCATATAGGAAGCCCTTTTGGACTGTGCATTAAATGCAACCTGTTTTGGTTTTTGGGTGTCATCATTCTACTCTCCGAACCAACTCGGAACTTCCAACATCTATAATGATTTTGAATCCTAATTGTTCCCACTTTCACTTTGGCTATTTTCTTCTTAGAGCATTTCTCTTATGTACTCTGTTCTTCAAGCTTTCTCTCATCTCCTATAATGGCTTCGAAATCATCTTTTATGCCTCCTAAATCTTCAAAAATTGCAACCAAGAAGAAACCCTCTAAAGGGTCTGCTTCATCTTCCTCCACTGAGATCATTCTAATAGAAACAACCTAGTTGTTCTCTCTTGACACAGTGGATTATGATGAGTATGTGAGAATCATCGCTGAGTTTATCTCCCACCATCCCATTGATGTTCCTCTCACCAAAATCCCTAACCCTGATTTCCCTCTCAGACTTTTTCTCAAAACCTTCGAAAGAGTGAAGATTGAAAATGGTGTTCTTGAAGTGAGGATTATTGATGATAGGATTATGCATGTTCACAAGTCTATATTTCTCAAAGTAATTGGAATTACATAAAACCCTAAAGTTTTTGGAGAGCAAGAACTGACATCTGAAGAGTTCTAGTTGTTCTTAACCCAAATCGGATATAATGGTGAGTTTAAGGCTAAGGAGTTCAAGAAGTTTGTTGTTCTTGGTTTATGGACTATCTCAATGCATTTCTTTCTTAAGGGCTTGTCATGCAATCATGGTGGTACATACACCATGAGCAAAGACTGGCTTTATGTGGTGTACAACATCTTCACTGGAAAATCCAACATCATTGATCTACTAGAAGTGTTGTGGCAATATCTCAGAAAGTTTGTTGTCAAGAGGAAACCGAACAAGATCCTAATTCTGAGATTGTGCTCTGACTTTGTAAAAACTTTACTTTGAGAGACATGAAGCCATTCCACTCAACTCTGATATCCGAGAGGTATATTGCTCTTTCAAGACTATCAAAACTTATAGGTTGCCTAGTCAAAATGCATTTGGACCTTTAATATGCTAACCTGAGCACTTGTTATGCACTATTACTTCCGACTCACCTCGTCTAAAAAACCATCTTGAGACCTCAGTTGTGTTCGACCCAACACAACTTGCCCTAGTCTCATAAGATACGACCTCGGAAGAGAATAGACATGTTGCCTCAGAAGGCAGAGTGAAACAAATTGTCAAGTGAAAGGCATCCCCCTCCAAAGTCAAGGCCATAAAGAGAACCAAAGCTAGTGAATCCTCTCAAAAGGATTCGAAAATCGGCATTCGACCTGACTCTAGGTCTCAACCTTCCCCACCAGGCCACACTTGTGAAGTACACTTTAGGGTTTCCAAATCAACTACACACACATGGAGTCTACACATAATCTACCCCTATCTTCTAAAAAAGTTGGTGTTGGTATTGAAAAAAGTCCCTTGGAGCCCCCTAGGATACACTCACAAGTCAATTTGAACATCCCTTTCTATCAAACACAAGCACAATCATTGACCCCTTTCATTGATTCCAAGCTTTCTGAAGCAGGAGCTGTCCCTCCTATTATGAAAGCCAGAATCGGTCTGATACCTAGTTCAGGTAAAGGATGATCAGTTATGTTTAAAAGTTTTGGGAAGATTTTGTTAACATGGCTCATACAATGCATCCGGAGCTCTCAAGAGAACAAGTAGAATACATGTTCATCTTAATGCGCTAACAAGAAATCAATAGCCGCATCCCGTTCATGTATCCATCAAATGAAGAAACTCATCAAGAGCTTCAACCTTCTATTGATGCAATCAAGGCGATACAGAGTTCCGAAGTTCTTATTCCTGACGTTTCTCCACAAGCCAATGATGATGTCGTAAGAGACGTTCTGGAGCAAACCAATGTCTCGGGTGATCCTCCTCCAATGGTTGTAGGTGTTGAAGATGTTTTGCTCCTGATAACGAAGATGAAGTCTCAAAAGAAATTCTTTTTGAAGATGAGAGTACATCTGTTGGTGTTCTTCCTGTTCGCACCGCGCTCGACATTTTTTAGAAGTCATCCTCCTCCAAAGCTCATTTCCATTTCGAACTCACTTCCTCCTCAGAGGCTTCGAATTGCAACATCCATAAAAATCACAAGAAATTTAAACTTTTTAAAATAACCCCAAATAATAGAATGTTTACAAAATTATTGTTTTCAAAGTATTGTTCCATATCAGAGTGTCCCAAAAATCAAAAGTACATAAACTGAGGATGTGTACGATCCCACCTTCACCTTCCTGCGATCATCCGAAGTACATGAAACCATAACTAAAAACCGTAAGCCAAAGCTTAGTAAGTTCCCCCAAAGTACCAACACATAAACATATAACATATACAATAGCACGTCGGGTCCAATTAACCATTGGGTTGGAATTCCAATATACTATGGGTCCAGTCAACCATCAGGTTGGAATACCCTAGGTCTAATCAACCTCCAGGTCCATTCATTCTCGGGATGGAATACCCTAGGTTGGAATGCCAATATACAACGGGTCCAATCATCTTTAGGATGGAATACCTTTGGGCCCAATGAACCATCTGGTTGGAATGCCCCCAGTCTATTAGCTCACGCACAAAGAATTAAAGCCTCAACCACCAACCAAATATGTGCATATATAATAGATAAACATATAATCAGTCATCAGACTATCAGACATATCTACAGATCACTAAGCATAGCATGATCCTATATACCAGGATACTGATCTAACAGATCACTATGGCTTGATAACATACTATCACATAACGGGATATCTAGTCCAATGCGCTGGCCTTGGTGCCTTCGACCCATAAGTACAGTGAGGAAACACTCACCTCACGGATTGGACAAAAGCTAATGAGGTCTCGACTTCGAATCTCAGCTCTAATCGTCACCTATGAAACCAAATGACCAATCTCAATCAAAATCCAAAAATAACCTTAAGTATAACTTGGTCAAAGTCAAAGTCAAACATGTCAAATCAACTGAGTCAACCCATTTGAGTTAACTCAGTCGATTCAACACAGAGTGTGTACGCGGGGGCGTACTCCAAATGTACGTTGGGCATACTGGAGCGTTGACCACCATCAGGGTGGCTGACCTCAGACGTGATATGTACTCTAGGTACGTGGGGCGTACTCCCAGATTCCCAAATTCTCATTAAGAGCTTAATGGCTTAAACTCTCACGTCCATCTTTCAGATCTATGACTAAAATACCCTCAAGAGTCATAAAGTTTCCTGATTTATCACTCTGCATGTCCATTAAGTACTTAACTCAACTTCTTAATCCATTAATACCTTCTAAATGATGCATGGAGCAAAACCAACCATTTGTAACCCATTTTTATGACTCAAGACCCTTACAAAGGTCTGAAAGGAAAACTTAATGGGTGAAGAACATGTTATGTTCATGAATCTCCACATTTTGAACAAAAAGGACCAAAAATCATTCCAACACAAGATCTAAATGAAACTTCACCATGTCCAGAACTTTATACCTTTATATAGTGCCAAAAGCTAGTGTAATCCTGCAACTAAAGAGCTTCACCCCTCCAAGGTGGTCTCTCCTTCCTTCTTCAAAAGCACAAAACACACACACTTGATGTGAATTATAGGCTTTGATTTGGGATGCAGAATTAAACGAACACAAAGAACACGGTGATTTGGGTGCTAAAAGATGTATTCAATCATAGTAAATGTGTACAAAAATGGTACAAGACTAGATCTTAATAAATACCTCACTCACTAGTCACTATGAACTACATATCTCAAGCACACCTCTACAAGTGGTATGAAACCCACTTTATATAGAGGTCTTACATTTCTCTCTCTCTCTATATATATATATATATATATATATATATATATATATATATATATCATGTCACATGGCTACACTACCACATGCAAGTGGTTTTACAAGAGTCAAACCATTACAAAGTCATACATGCATAACTTTGCACCCCAACAACACTCAAACTTTGAAATGCTTCACAAGATGGATTAGGGTTGAAAAAATGTTCTAAAAGGATGGAGGTTGATGAAGTGAGGGAAATAAGGCTATAATGGGGTTTAAATATGAGCCAAACCCAGAAAATTATGGTTTGCATGCTTTGTATGTATGCCGTGCATACATATGTACGTCCAACGTACTAGGGAGTGCCGTAGTACGCTCAAAGTACACACGTACGCATGGCGTAATCCCCCAACACCAAAACTACGAAAATACCACTAGGGCCTTCATTGCACTCTTTCTTTTACTTAGGGTCCAAATTGCAATATAATAAAATTATAGGGTCGAAACTAGGAGTACCTTATCATCGAGATATTACAATTCTCCCCAACTTGATCTAGACTTCGTCCTCGAAGTCGGATGTGGCGAATAACTCAGGATAATTCTCCCGTATCTTAGCCTCCGGATCCCAAGTCCACTCGAAACCTCTCTGATGCTGCCATTATACCTTTACAAAAGGTATCTCCTTGTTTCACAGGACCTTAATCTTTTTTCCAAAATAGCCACCGGTTTCTCAACATAGTTCAGGCGCTCATCGACCTGAATATCATCTAACGGAACCATTACCTCGTTGTCCAACATACACTTCCGCAACTGAGAGACATGGAAAGTATTGTGGATCTGACTTAACTTGCTTGGCAAATACAACTTGTAAGCTATCTTGCAAACTCGGGCAATCAACTAAAAAGGTCCAATACACCTGGGACCCAATTTTCCCCTCTTCCTGAAGCATATCACACCCTTCCAGGGCGAGACCTTCAGGAACACCATATCACCAACCTGAAACTCTAACTCTGATCGTCGGCGGTCTGCATAGCTTTTTTGCCGACTCTGAGCGGTCTGCAGTCTCTGCCTGATTTGTAGAATAAGCTATGTGTTCATAAGGAATGCTTTGGTCCTTCCTATGACCCTATGACCAATCTCTCTCCAACAAACCGCGGTACGACATCTGCAACCATACAAGAGCTCAAATGGTGGGGCGCTAATGTTGGAGTGATAATTTGTGTTGTAAGAGAACTCCGCAAGAGGTAGGTAGGAATCCCAACTCCGACTGCAATCAATAACATAGTCTCGCAACATATCCTCAAGGGTATGAATACTCAGCTCACTGTGGTCGTCAATTTGCGGATGATATGCAGTGCTAAAATGTAACCTCATGCCTAGTTCCTCGTGGAACTTCTGCTAGAAATGGGAAGTGAACCGAACATCTCGGTCTGAAACAATAGAGTCCAGAACCCCATGACGAGCAAAAATCTCCTGGACACACACATCGGCCAATTTTTCGGCTGAACTGCTCTCCCAGATGGCCAAATAGTGGGCACCCTTGGTCAATCGATCCACGATGACTTATATAACATCAAAAACCTTGGATTTCATTGGAAACTTGGTGATAAAATCCTTGGTGATCTGTTCCCATTTCCACAAGGGAACCTCCAGAGGCTATAACTTGCCATGCAGCCTATGATGCTCAGCCTTGACCATAGTGTAGGTTAAGCACCTCTCGACATACCAAACTATCTACATCTTCATACACGGCCACCAGTAACTCAATCTCCAATCTCGATACATCTTGGTGGCTCCCAAGTGTATAGAAAAACGAGACTTATGGACCTCCTCCAGCACAATCTGCCTGATTCCACCAGAAACTGGAACCTAAACCCGACCACATCAGGTCAATAACTCTCGACTATCCGTGAGATACTTGTCGATCTCACCCCTAATCCTCTCATGTTTCCATGTCTCCTTATAAAATTGCTCTGCATGTGCCTATTTTATCAATCCAAAAAGCAGAGAATCAACAGATATCCACATACACATCTCTCTAGCTAAAGATCCAGCCGACTTGCGACACAATGCGTCTGCTACGACATTCGCCTCACCCGGATGGAAAAGGATTTCGCAGTCATAATCCTTGACTACGTCCAACCATCTACGTTGCCTCATGTTTAGGTTCAGCTGATCCATAAGATATCTCAAACTCTTATGATCTGTGTAGATAATACTACGAACCCATAAAGATAATGTCTCCAAATCTTGAGGCCAAACACCGACCCATCAAGTCCATAAACACGGCAGGTGCATTGGTGAGCCCAAATGGCATCACCACGAACTCGTAATGCCCATATCGACTCCGGAACGCGGTCTTCTCAGTGCCCTCCTCTCTCACTCTCACCTAATGATAGCCAAACCTCATAACAATCTTGGAGAACCAAGATGCACCTTTCAACTTATCAAAGACATCATCAATCCGCAGAAAGGGATAACGGTTATTTGTCGTTAACTTGTTCAACTCCCATTAATCAATGCACATCTGGTGTGAACCATCCTTCATCTTGACGAATAGTATTGGCATACCCCACAGAGAAATGCTCGGTCTGATGCACTACTTGCCTAATAGCTCCTAAATATGAGAGGACAACTCTTCCATCTCAGGCGGTGCCAAGCGGTACGATGCTTTGGCAATCGGAGCCGCACCTGGCACAAAATCAATCCTAAACTCAACCTGCCTCTCGGGAGACACATCAGGTAACTCCTATGAGAAAACATCAGCAAATTCCCTGACTATTGGCACCTCTGAAACTGAAGTTTTCTCCCAATCCCGAGTATCAACCATGTAAGCCAGATAACCTACACACCCATCTTGAAGAGACTGTCGAGCCTTAGCTGCCGAAAAAAACCCTGAACCAACCTTGGTGTGCTCTCCATAGATAACCTGTTCTTCCCTACTTGGGGTTCGAACTACTACTCGTTGGCCCTCGTAATCGATCATGGTACCAACCTTGCTCAACCAATCCATACCCACTATCACTCATACATACCCCATGGGGATAGGGATCATATTAATCAAATATGGCACCCTGAAGATCTACAATACACAACCTTGATACACTATGGATGCCGAAATCCCATGTTCGTTGGCGATAGAAACACGCAACGGACACTCTAAATCCCCAATAGACATATCGAACTCCCTACTAAAAGATTGAGACACAAAATACCGACTCGTGCCCGAGTGAAATAACACAAGAGCAAGCAAAGAAATCACTAAGAACATACCTATTAGGAGCATAAACATGAGCATACCATAAAATATAATTAACAAAATAATAAATAGAAACATACCATTCATGACATCTGGTGCCGCCTTGGCCTCCTCTTCAGTGAGCTAGAAAGCACAACCTCGAGCCCTCGGGGGATTTGCCCTACCTTGACTCCCATCAGTGATCCTCAGTGTAGCTGACACAGAAGCATACGCTGACTTAGCAGGAAGCAAGGGGATTTGGCCCTTTATATGGCCCACCTCATCACAATTATAACAAATCATGATGTCAGATGTTGGATCTTGTTGCCGACAATCCCTCACAATGTGGCCTTTCTTTCCACATTTATGGCATCTAGATGAAGATCGACAAGCTCAATCATGAACCTTGTCGCACTTCCCGCAAGTGCGGCTGTAACATCCACAAAATTCATGAAAATTAAAAACTTTTTCAAGCATCCAAAAACCATTATTTATTACAAAATGTTTTCAAAATAGTTTCATATCAGAGTATCCTAGAAACCAAAATCATAAAATGTAAGGAGGTTCACGATCAAGCCTTTGCCTTCCCGCGATCATCCGAAGTACCTAAAACAAAATCTGAAACTGTAAGCCCGAAGATTAGTGAGTTCCCCCAAAATACCAATGCATACAAAGCACAACCATATCATAACAAACAACATGCATATAGAGTCTACAGTATTACTAGACTGCCCTACCGGGCCTTCAGTCTATCTGGCCCACTCTCAGAACCTTCAGCATGTCTGGTCCACCCTACCGGGCCTTCAGCCTATCTAGACCATTCTCCGGGCCTTCGGCCTAACTGGTACGCCCCATTTGGCCTTCAGTCTATCCGGGCCGTCCTCGGTATGTTGTCCTACAGCACAAATCAGGACCACCTCAACCCACCCCCAAGCATACAATCAACACATAGATAACAAATGCTAGCTTGTACAAACAGTCAGACCGATCAAACAGATCCCTAATTGATATCGACCTAACATGTCACTAAACATAGCACCATCCTATATACCAAGATACAAATCTAACAAATCACTAAGCATATCATCATGTGATAACCACGATAACAATCCAAAAAGGGCCGACATTGGTGCCTTCGACCCTGTTGGTATAGTGAGGAAAACTCACCTCACAAGTAGTGATGAATCAAGAAGATCAAACCCCAACTATTAGATCCAAACTCAATTACATGTAATCCCCATATAACAGATTTCCTTAGAATCCCAAATTACCAAATTAACCCTAGAAGTCAAACTTGGTCAACCATGGAAAATTCAAAGTCAACGGTCAATGTCAACAGTCCATGTTGACCCAACTCGTCGGGTGCAACTTACTGACTCGTCGAGTTCCTTCAAAACTCAAAGACCATGAAAACCCGAGTCAACTCGCTAAGTTGCCAAACAACTCGTTGATTCCATGTAGTGTCCAGAAGATCGGGAAAACCTTAATCAACTCGTCGAGTTATCTCACTAGCTCACCGAACTCACTCAAAATCCAAAAAACGGGAAAACCCTTATCCAAATTATCGAGTTGGCTAAGCAACTCGTCGATTTTTCCTTTCTTAACGTGTTCAACCCCTTCCAGTCAACTCCAAGACCCCAAACTACAGATCTAGCCTCTTAGGACTAAGATACCACATAAATTTGCTAACTTTACGTACATGCAAGGCCTAATAGGGATCAAAACACCAATACTAAGCTTAATAAGAGGTTTATGGCATGGAAGTTGGCCAAAGCTTGACAAAGCTTGAGTCTTTAGGCCTAAGGACGCCTAAAGGGGGTTAGATCTAAATCCATATCCTCATAACAAGCCCAAATTCGAGAATGACTCCAAGATGTACCAAAAAGGATCGTTTTCTTTCATGAGAGGAAATCTAAGCAATGAAAGGTCAAGGTAGCAACTATATATGTGAAGATGGCTAATACAACAATGTAGAAGCCGGATTTACAGACCCTTCCTTCAGTTATGCACTCACCACTTCAAGCTTCTTCAAGAAATGGACCAAACACACACTCCTTAGCCTCACTCTCAAAATGGAAGGTTAGCCTTATTTGGGTTTCTCTGGACTGTAAAGTGATAAAGGAGGCTGGTGAGGGGGACTTAAGGTCCTTTAAATAGTGTGCAAGCCCTAAAAATTAGGGTTTTCATGCACAACCTCAACTCGTCGAGTTGGGGTCCTCCAACTCATCGAGTAGGTTCCATAAACCACACGGCCAGATTAGTTTCTACACGATGAGTTGGGGCCTCCAACTCGTCGAGTAGGTCTTAAATGATGTATAAAAATTCTAGAAATTCATACCTGGGTGTTGGCATGTTACAATTCTCCCCCACTTGAACTAGACTTCATCATCGAAGTCTGCTGCAGTGAACAACTCCGGATAATACTCCTGCATCTCGGCCTCCAGCTCCCAATCCACTCGGATCCCCTTCGATGCTCCCATTATACCTTTACCAAAGGTACCTCCTTGTTCTGTAGAACCTTCACTTTCCTCTTTAGAATGGCAACTGGTTTCTCCATTTAATTTAGGCACTCATTGACCTAAATATCATATAGTGACACCATACCCTCGTCATTTAGTATGCACTTCCGCAATTGCAAGATGTGAAAAGTGTTGTGAATCTGACTAAGCTCCTCCGGGAGATCAATTCTATACGCCACCTTGCCAACCCTGGAAATAACCCGAAAGGGTCTAATGTATCAGGGACCTAACTTCCCCCTCTTCCTGAAATGACTCATACCCTTCCAGGGTGAGACCTTTAGTAGGACCATGTCACCAACCTGAAACTCCAACTCAGATCGGCATCGGTCGGTGTAACTCTTCTGCTGACTCTGAGCAGTCTGCAACTGCTGTCTGATTTGTTGAATCTTCTCATTAGTCTACAGAACTACCTCGGTCCGATTCATCACCCTATGACCGACCTCACCCCAACAGACCGGGGTACGACATCTTCGTCCATACAACAACTCAAATGGTGGAGCACCAATACTGGAATGAAAGTTGTTGTTGTAGGAGAACTTTACAAGTGGTAGGTGGGAGTCCCAACTCCCACCAAAGTCAATAACGCAGTCCCGCAACATATCCTCGAGGGTCTATACGGTCCGCTCACTCTGACCGTCTGTCAGCGGATGATAAGCTGTATTGAAATGCAGCCGCATGCCCAGTTCCTTGTGGAACTTCTGCCATAAACGGGAGGTGAATCGAACATCATGGTATGAGAGAATGGAGACTGATACCCCGTGGCGAGCAACAATCTCGCAGATATACATATTGGATAGCTTCTCGGCCGATGAGCTCTCCTAAATGGGCATAAAATAGGCACTCTTGGTCAATCGATCCACAATGACCCATATAGCATTATATCCCTTCGTCGTGATCGGTAGCTTGGTGATAAAATCCATCGTGATCCGCTCCCATTTCCAGATGGGAACCTCTAGAGGTTGTAGCTTGCCATGCGGCCTCTGATGCTCGACCTTGACCATCCTGCAACTCAAGCACCTCTCGACATACCATGCGATCTCTCTCTTCATCCATGACCACCAATAACTCAGTCTCAGGTGTCGGTACATCTTGGTGGCCTCCGAGTGAACAGAGAAGCGAGCCTTATGAGCCTCCTCCAATACAATATGTCTAACCCACACCAGACGTCAGAACCCATACCCGACCACAATGAGTCAAAAATCCCCGACTATCATGCACGGATCCGGTGATCTCGCCCCAAATCCTCTCCAAATTTCAGTTCTCCTGTCGCACACCCTCGACCTAAGCTTCCCTGATCAAACACACAAGCGGAGAGTCAACGGATATCCTCACACATGTCGCTGGAACAGAATATCCAGCCGATCTGCAGCTTACAGCGTCTACAACCACATTCGCTTTACCCGGATGGAAAAGGATATCGCAGTCATAATCCTTGACTACGTCCAGCCCCATGCATTGTGTCAGACTCTTGTAGTCTATGTATATGGTACAGTGGGACCCGTAGAGATCATGTCTATAAATCTTGAGAGTGAATACCACCGCTCCCAACTCCAAATCATGTGTGGGATATCTCGCCTCATGCGGCTTCAGCAGCCGTGATGCATAGGCTATCACCTGTCCTCTCTGCATAAGGACTGCTCCCAATCCGGTGATCGATGCATCACAGAACACCACGAAATCCTCAATGCCCTTAGGGAGTGTCAAAATTGGTGACTTAGAGAGTCGCTTTCGTAGAGTCTCAAATATAGTCTGCTGCTTTGGGCCCCACCGGAAATCCCCCCTTCCTCGTCAGATGAGTGAGGGTTACCGCAATGTTGGAGAAATCCTGTATGAATCTCCGGTAGTACCCTACCAATCCAAAAAAGCTCCTGATATCCGAGGGAGATTTCAGAACCTCCCACTGCATAACCGCCTCGATCTTGGCCAGATCGACCCAAATCCTCTCCTACTTAACGGGATGTCCAAGAAACGGAACCTATCACAACCGAAACTCACATATCGAGAACTTGGCATAAATCCACTCTCCCCACAAAACTCCCAGGAGCTCATGGAGATGCTCCTCATGCTGCTCTTTGGTCTTGGAGTATACCAAGATGTCATCTATAAACACAATGGCCTAGCGATTGAGCATCGGTCTACATACCCGATTCATCAGGTCCATAAACACTGCCGACGCATTGGTGAGCCCAAACGGCATCACCACAAACACGTAATGTCCAGAACGAGTCCGGAACACAGTCTTCTCCACGTCCTCCTCCCTAACCCTGACATGATGGTATCCGGACCTCAAGTCTATCTTGGAGAACCAATATGCTCCGTGCAACTAATCGAATATATCTTCTATCCTCGGGAGTAAATAACGGTTCTTCACCGTTAACTTGTTCAACTCCCGGTAATCAATGCACATCCGGTGTGAACCATCCTTATTCTTGACAAAGAGAATTGGTGCTCCCCACGGAGAACTGCTCATACGGATGAACTGCTTGCCCAGCAATTCCTACAGCTGAGGTTACAGCTCCTGCATCTCGGGTGGTGCCAATCGGTACAATGCCTTGGCGATAGGGGCCACGCATGGCACTAGGTCGATCCTGAACTCGACCTACCTCTTTGAAGGAACTCCGCCTAACTCCTCCGGAAACACATCAACGAACTCTCTGACAACCAGCACATTCGAAACCGAAACCTAATTCCTAACCCGTGTATCCACCACATATGCCAAATAACCCGCACACCTGTGCTGAATGTACTGCTGAGCCATGGCAGCTGAGCAAAACCCTGAACCTAATCTGGTGCCCTCGCAGTAGATAACCAGTTCTCCCACACTTAGGATTCGAACTACCACCCGTTAACCCTCGGAGTCAGTCATGGCAACGAAACAACTAAGCCAGTCAATACCCACAATCACACATACATCCCGCATGGGAATCAGAATCAAGTCTATCGGGAAGCAACCCCGATAGACTGAAGAAGAAGAAATATTATGTTCGTTGGAGATAGAGACTCGCAACGGACACTCTAGCTCTCCTATAGGCAAACCGAACTCCCTACTGAACGATCAAGATACAAATGACTGACTTGCCCCATAGTCAAATAATACCAACACATGCAAGGAGTTCATTAAGCACGTACCTAACGTAGGTACAAACACATAAGCATAAAACATATATAATTAATAAGATAAAGGATAGAAACATACCAGCCACCACGTCCGGTGTTGTCCTAACCTCCTCGGCTGTAAGCTGAAAGGCACGGCCCCGAGCCCTCGGGGGCTCTGCTCTACCCCGACTCCCATCAGTAATCCTCAGAGTCGTTGGCACTAGATCCTGGGCCGGATGGGTAGCGAGCAATGGACAGTTGGTCTTCACGTGACCAACCTGATCGCAGTGGTAACATATCCTCATATCCTGAACTGGGGCTGACTGGCGGCAATCCATCACATAATGGCCCTCCTTGCTGCATTTGCAGCATGCACTACCAGATCTACAAACTCTAGAATGACCCTTCCTGCACTTTCCACAAGTACGGCCACACTGGCCCCCAAACCTAGAATCAGCGGTCTTGAACCGATTTGGCGCAGGCTGTGACTGTGTCGGGGCTTGCCTCTGCTCTCGCAATTGTAACTCAATCTCAAGATCACGCCACCTAGCGGCCTCCTGTAACTCCAATAATGTATCACAATATTGAGTAGCAAAAAACTTTCGGATGTCGGTCTTGAGCATGCTCAGATAACCTGTCATCTAAGCCTGATCGGAAGCAAACTCCAGGCAAAACATCACCCTCTCAGTGAACATATGGGTGATCTCCGTCACCAACTCCGTACCATGTCTCAACTTCGAAAAATCTTGTGACAGTCGCTCCCACTCAACCCATGGAATGTAGCGAGCGTGGAACATCTCCCTGACTGATCCCAAGTAACCACAACTCTCTGACCATTAGAATACGACCCTGTCATCAATCTCCACCAGTCCTTTGCTCCGGACCTCAGCAGGTTCAGAGCACACCTGACCTTCTGGTTAGTAGGACTTGAGCAAGTGAAAAAGAATCCCTCAATGTCAAATAGCTACCTCATGGCTATGATCGGGTCCTAAATCCCATCAAAAGTCAGTGGCTTCATGTTACCAAAGTCTCGATACTGAAAAATCCTGAATGGTCCCACCACCAGCGGCTGCTACAGCTACGGAGGCTGCAGCAGCAGCCGTCTCAGCAATGGCTGCATAGCGCTCATCAAAGCACTCAACCATGGCGGTCTTGATAGACCCAAACATCTCCGACAACTAAGCCCGGAACAGTGTAGCAACCTCATCATGCAGGATCTCACGAATCCTGGCGTCCAAATCATCTGGCCAATAGTCTTGGGCACTGTTGGTCTACCCTGAATTCCATCTACTGATCATGATCCGGATCCGGTCACAAATAGCTCATAACAACCATGCTGAAAATATACCAAGAAGATATCAGACATTCCATATAATAATCGGGTACCAACTCCCAACAAATACCTAGCGGTTGTGCCTTTCTTGCTTGTGTATGGCTCCTGTGCTTTCAATAGTACGGGCCAATACTACCTTCCACAACTACCCATATTTGTCTCAAGTATCATCACAACGCCCTAGCAATATACATAAGTATAGGCGAGCACTCAATCCTCACTCCTAGAGGAAGGCTAAATATCTCATAACTGGCCGACTTACCCCCCGCAACTCATCCATGATACTTCTACCAACCCTGTAACACTTATGTATGCAAGTCAAACATAATGTTCAACCCTATAGACATTCAAATATCTAACCCTACCCTAAGCCCTTCAGCAAACAAGAACAGGAAATAAGGCCAAGACAAACATTCTCAGACTATAAGAACTTAATTATGTACAGCTATGATGCATACACTAAGCAACTACAATAATGATGTCAATTTCATATAAGGAAAACCCTAGGCTTCAGGCATCATACAATCAGGCAATTCTATCATGCAATCCCTGAAGATCCCTAGCCTATCACTAGCATGTTGTTCTAACATATCACAATATCAAATAGTCGTATGGTATTTTGGGGTCGACTTACTACCTCCAGCTGAACATACACTCTGCATCCTCCTTTAATATTTTGAAAACCATTTGAAAATCTTTTCTTAGTTTGAGACTAGATTCACACGAGTGTTCCTCCAATTCGCTCAAACCAAGGCTCTGATACCAACTTGTAACATCCATAAAATTCATGAAACATTAAAACTTTTTCAAGCATCCAAAAACCATTATTTATTACAAAATGTTTTCAAAATAGTTTCATATTAGAGTATCCTAGAAATCAAAATCATACAATGTGAGGAGGTGCACGATCAAGCCTTTGCCTTCCCGCGATCATCCGAAGTACCTAATGCAAAATCCAAAAATGTAAGCCCAATGCTTGGTGAGTTCCCCCAAAATACCAACACCATATAAACCATAACCATATTATAACAAACAACATGCATATAGAGTCTACAGTATGACTGGACCGCCCTCACCAGGCCTTCAGTATATCTGGCCCACTCTCAGAACCTTCAGCATGTCTGGTCCGCCCTACCGAGCCTTCAGCCTATCTGGACCATTCTCCGGGCCTTCGACCTGACTGGTATGCCCCATTGGGCCTTCAGTCTATCCGGGCCACCATGGGTATGTTGGCCTACAACACAAATCAGGACCACCTAAACCCACCCCCAATCATACAATCAACACATAGATAACAAATGCTAGCATGTACAAATAGTAGACCGATCTAACAGATAATTAATTATAGCATCATCCTATATACCAGGATACCGACCTAACATGTCACTAAACATAGAATCATCATATATACCAGGATACAGATCTAACATATCACTAAGCATATCATCATGTGATAGCCAGGATAACAATAAAAAAAGGGTCGACATTTGTGCCTTCGACCCTATTAGTATAGTGAGGAACACTCACCTTACAAGTAGTGCTTAATCAAGAAGATCAACCCCAACTCTATGCTCCAAACTCAACTACCTGGAATCCCCATATGACTGATTCCATTAGAATCCCAAATTACCAAAATACCTCCAGAAGTCAAGCTTGGTCAACCATGGTCAAACCCAAAGTCAACGGTCAAGGTCAACAGTCTGTGTTGACCCAACTCGTCGAGTGCAGCTTACTGAATCATTGAGTTCCTTTAGAACTCAGAGACCATGAAAACTCGATTTAACCTGCCGAGTTGCCAAACAACTTGTCGAGTCTGTGTAGTGTCCAGAAGATCGGGAAAACCTTAATCAACTCATCGAGTTATCTCACGAACTCGCCAAGTTCACTAAAAATCCAGAAAGCAGGAAAACCCTTATCCAACTCGTCAAGTTCGCTAAGAAACGCATCAAGTTTTCCTGTTTTAATGTGTTCAGCCCTTTCCAATCGACTCCAAGGCCCCAAACTATAGATTTTGCCTCTTATGACTAAGATACCACATACAATTGCTAACTTTACGTGCATGCAAGGCATAAAAGGGATCAAAACACCAATACTAAGCTAAATAAGAGGTTTAGGGCATGGAAGTTGGCCAAAGCTTGAGTCTTTAGGCCTAAAGAGTCCTAAAGGGGTTTAGATCTAAAGCCATGTCCTCATGACAAGCCCAAATCCGAGAATGACTTTAAGACATACCAAAATGGATCATTTTCTTTCATGAGAGGAGATCTAAGTAATGAAATGTCAAGGTAGCAGCTTTATACCTCAAGATGGTTGCTACAACAATGTAGATGCCAGATCTACAACCCTTTCCTTCAGTTATGCACTCACCACTACAAGCTTCTTCAAGAAATGGACCAAACACACACTCCTTAGCATTACACACTCTCAAAATGGAAGGTTAACTCGATTAGGGTTTCTCTGGACTGTATAGTAATAAGGGAGGCTGGTAAGGGGGCTTAAGTTCCTTTAAATAGGGTGTAAACCCTAAAAATTAGGCTTTTCATGCACATCCTCAACTCGTCGAGTTGGGGTCCTCCAACTCATTGAGTAGGTTCCATAAACCACGCGGTCTGATCAGTTTCTACACAACGAGTTGGGGACTCCAACTCGTCGAGTAAGTCATGAATGTGATGGGTTATGAGCATTCTAACACTCCTAAGTGTACATGCAACCCTAGAAAACCTTGTATCTATGTTTGTCTAAAAATACATACAAAATATGATTTCCAAGGTTCATAATCCTATCTAGCATACATGAGCAACTTTCAATCTAAAAGATGGCTAGAATTACATACCTTGTAGTTGATTTGATTCCTTGAAAACCTTGAGAGCCTAGCACCCCAAGTGTGATGCCTCAAATGCTCCACACAATACCAAATGCTTTGGAATAACTTTAGAGTATGTATAACACTTGTATAAATCGGCTTACCCTCTCTTGTTCTTAGTGTCTAGCCGATTTTGGTGAGTATTATGTCCTTTATATAGTGTATCACATCTAGGGTTACACCATGTAAACCCTAATGTGACATGACTCTTCATTTCCATGACCCATGGGTTTGTAACTCCCATGTAGCATCCTACGAGTTTAACCCAACTTGATAATCCATGGAGCCTTTTAGCCCACTATACAAGTTATGGAAGATTTATATAATCAACCCATATATTTAATTAGTTATCTTTTGATCACTTAATTAATTCTAAATTAAATTTTGATCAATACTAATTAAATAATACTATTAATATATTAGAACTTATAATATATTAATAAACCACAAGTGTTATTTCTCTCATTTAGTCTATCCAAATGCATGATGCCATGCAACCCAAATGGACCATTCCGGGTCGGGTCAAGTACATACCAAATATAGTTATGGACTTACACACCTTATCCAACAGTCTCTCACTTGGATAAGTCTAATAACTATATCTGTAAGTATGACTTCAGGAACCGATCAACAATCGTAGCTCTTTCAATGTCTCTCGTAACTGAGAAGATGAAGATATGTCATTTAAGATAAGCGATCATATAATCCTATATTCTAGATATCATCCAGACAAATACATGGAACATTGTCTTACTTATTGTCCAACAGTTTCTTTCCCGATTTTCGATTTGTTTGACATAGAACTAAATTGAACACATCAATTCGGTTCTGACCGGGCCCGGTACATAGGTCAAAAAAAAATCATCGAGGGGCCCAGATATCGCTTCTAATCCAAGAATGAACAGATAAACTTCGAATCATATTCTGAAGATGCTTAAACCTACTCAGTCCCTTCATAATGGGGTCTGCTGGGTTCTCATTCGATGATACCCTCTTTGCTACGAGGAGTCCTTCTTCTATTCGATGTCTGATGAAATGGTATTTTCTGTCGATGTGTTTGGATCTCCCATGATCCTTTGGTTCCTTGGCTAAGGCAACTGCACTTTCATTATCACAAAAAATTTCCATTGGCTCCTTTATAGCTGGTACAACTCCAAGGTCTCCAATGAAGTTCTTCAGCCAAATCACCTCCTTTGCTGCCTCGCTTGCTGCTATATACTCTGATTCGCAAGTTGAATCAGCTACTATCTCTTGCTTGGAACTCTTCCAATTAATTGCTCCTCCGTTTAAGGTAAAGACCCAGCCTGACTGAGAGCGGAAATTATCCCTATCAGTTTGAAAGCTAGCATCACTATACCCTTCAACTCTCACGTCATCACTCCCACCGAGGGTAAGGACCCAGTCCTTAGTCCTCCGCAGGTACTTGAGGATATTCTTTACCGTAGTCCAGTGAGAATTTCCAGGGTTCCCCTGATATCTGCTAACCATGCTCAAAGCAAAGGCTACATCAGGTCGATTTTAGGTCGTAGCATACATAATCGAACCTACTGCAGAAGCATAAGGTACTCGACTCATCTCTGCTATCTCGGCCTCAATACTCGAGCTCTGAGTTTTACTCAGTTTGGCGTTACTCTGGATGGGTAACTCTCTTTCTTGGAGTCCTGCATGCTGAACCTCTTCAGCACCTTCTCCAAGTATGTACTCTGACTAAGTCCAATTAGTCTTTTACTCCGGTCTCTCAGAATCCTTATCCCTAGAATATAGGCAACTTCTCCTAGGTCTTTCATAGAGAAACACTTCCCAAGCCAGGAATTCCCTTCCTGCAGGGTTGGGATGTCATTTCCTAGGAGCAGTATGTCATCCACATACAGTACCAAAAAGTTGAATATACTCCCACTAGCCTTGACATAGGCACAAGATTCATCTTCACTCCTTGAAAAGCCAGATTCTTTGAATTTCTCATCAAAGCAAAGATTCCATCTCTGAGGTGCATGTTTCAATCCATAAATGGATTTCTCGAGCTTACACACTCTATTAGGCTATTTTTGTACTGACAAAACCCTCCGGCTGACTCATGTGAACATCTTCAGCCAAACTTCCATTAAGGGAGGCGGTTTTGACATCCCTTTGCCATATTTCATAATCATGAAATGCAGTGATGGCTAACAGAACCCTAATGGACTTAATCTTTGCAACTGGTGAAAAGGTCTGATCATAATCAACTCCCGAAGTTTGAGAAAAGCCCTTTGCAACCAGTCGCGCCTTATATGTGTGTACATTACCATCCATGTCAGTCTTCTTCCTGAAGATCCATTTGCACCCAACTGTCTTACGACCTGGTACATTGTCAACCAAGTTCCAAACTTGATTGTCATACATGGACTGTATCTCGATGTCCATTGCCTCCTTCCACTTGGCAGACTCGGGGCCTGACATGGCTTCCGCGTAACTGTTAGGTTCATCCAAACTTACCAATGTCTCATCACCGATAAGTGTCTCACCTTCCGCAGTAATATGGAAACCATAATAATGCTCAGGTGCATTCCTAACCCTTGTGGAACGCCTCAGAGGTACAGACTTGTCAATTGGCTCAACATGAGTTTCCTCCTCAGGTTGAGTGCTAGGCTTTGAAGTTCCTTCACCACTTGACTCTTGAATTTCTTCAAGGTCAATTTGCCTCCCACTGTTTTCTTGGCTTATGAACTCTCTTTCTCAAAAGACACCCCTCCTTGCTACAAAGACCACATTGTCACAAGGTCTATAGAAGAGGTAACCAAAGGATTTTTATGGGTAGCCGATGAAAATACACCTCTCACTTCAAGGTTCGAGATTATCATGAGTCTCGCGTCTCACGAAACCCTCGCAAACCCAAATCTTGATGTGATCTAGTTTAGGAACTTTACCAGTCCATATCTCATGAGGAGTTTTGGCAAATTTCTTTGTAGCGACCAGATTAAGGAAATGGGCGGCAGTTTCTAAGGCATACCCCCAAAATGAGATTGGTAGTGAAGCTTGACTCATCATGGAATGAACCATATCCAACAAGGTTCTATTGCGCCTCTCACCAGACCATTAAGTTGTGGTGTCCTGGGAGGTGTCAATTGTGAGATAATCCCACATTCCTTAAGATAGTCGAGCAACTTTATACTATCTTAATTACCTCTACGATCGGATCGAAGCATCTTAATTTTCCTGCCCAATTGATTCTCGACTTCCTGTTTAAACTCTTTAAAACTTTCAAAAGTATCTGACTTATGCTTGATTAAATATACATATCCATATCTACTATAATCATCAGTAAAAGTGAAATAATAACGATTAGCATCCCTTGTGGCAGATGTGAAGGGTCCACACATATCCGTGTGTACCAGATCCAACAAACCTTCACCCCTAGCACAAGAACTAGTGAAGGGTGACTTTTTCATTTTTCCAAGTAAGCATGATTCACAACTATCATCTGACTTTAGGTCAAATGACTCCAAGACTCCATCCTTTTGGAGTTGGCCTATGCGGTTCTTGCTCACATGTCCAAGACAACAATGCCATAATGATGCTTTATCGAAGTTATTATTACTCGAAGAATCAATACACAACACTTTATTTCCTAGATTATATACAACAAATACTGCTTCATACACACCATCACAAGATAATGCTTTAAAATAAAAAAAACATTATTAAAGAAAGCATTTATTCCACCATTTTCATTATCAAAAAGAAAATGTATACCCTTGTTTGTACAAAGCATGAAAGGAAATAATATTTCTTGCTATTTCGGGCGAATAACAACATTTATTCAAATCTAAAGTAAACCCACTACTTAGCAACAAAGAATATACTCCAATCTTGGTGACAGGTGAAGCCTTCCTATTCCCCATGATCAAGTTTATCTTTCCATGCTCCACATTCTCACTTCTTCTTAGTCCTTGCAAATCAGAACAAATATGAGTACCACAACCGGTATCAAGGACCCAAGAGTTAGAAAAGGGTGAGTTATTAGATAGAATAGTGTAAATACCTGCATGGTTGGGTTTAACTTTCCCATCCTTCACATGTTGCTGGTACTTTTGGTAGTTCCGCTTCCAATGTGACTTTTCATGGCAATAGAAGCATTCAGCCTCTTTTGGGTTAGAAGAAGGAGTGACGAAACCTTTCTTGGTTCCACTTGAAGAAGATCCATCAAGGTTCCTAGCCTTGGTACCCTTCGAAGAGCTCTTCCTCTTCTTCCCTCTACCTTTCCCGATTGCCAAGACGAGGGCGAAGTTTGGAGTAGGAGTAGGAGTGTTAACAACCGGCTTACGTTTAAGACATGTTTCTGCAGTCTTTAGGAGTCCTTAAAGTTTGTTGAGTGTAACTTCTTCCTTATTCATGTGGTATTTCATGCGGAATTGATCATAACACGAGGGTAAGGAGTGCAAAATAATATCTATTGCAAGCTCCTCGAGGAAGTTCACGTTAAGCTTCAACAAACGATCCACATACCTTTGCATTTTCTGCATGTGGCTAGTGACGGATTCTTCGTCCTTCATCCTGGTTGTTATCTTGGAGGAGATTATTTCATACCGCTCTTGACGAGCACTCGGATGGTATCTTTCCATCATATATTGGTGCATCTCAAAAGGGTAGTAGTCCTCATAGGACTTCTGGAGTTCAGCTGTCATGGTGGCCATCATGATGCATGCCACTTTGGTGGCATCTATTTCATGAGTCCGGAAGTTAGCGATCTCCTGGGGAGTAGCAGTGGACTCATCAATCTCTTTTAACTCCTTGTCGAGGACATATTCCCTGTCCTCGTAACGAGTGACCTTCCATATGTTCCGGATCGAATCCATAAAGATGGAACCATCGAATATGACCCTCCCACATAGGTTCATGAGGGAGAAGGAGCCAATAGGGTTTGAGCCATAAGCAGTGTTGTTGGAAGACATCTGAAAAAGAAGAGAACAAGTTTAGTTTAGATATCAATATAATCCTTAATAAAAACACCCAAATTTAATAATAAGGCTAGGATCCAATCACAATATGTCATAACTTAGAAGAGGTATGTCGTAATCTAAGCTATAACATATTTTAAAGGTAGGTGAATGACGATTCACCAATTTCCGCCAAAAACGAAATATAAACTATTAGGTTTTTAATTGGTTCTTAGAAATTCCTAGATTCTTTTGAGATTCAATGAACTTTTCAAAGGCATGTTTCAATCTTGAGTGTGCCCTCCAACTTTTGTGACTGGGATACCGAGGATCACAAAACGAGGTGTGAAGTAACCATGCATATCACTTGGTACCCTTAAAGTATCACTCAATCGATGTGTCGGTTAACCAAATGCGCTCCATCGACCTATAATACACTTTCAGCCACCCTTTACCTACCTTGTTAAGTCCAGGTTAGTGTATCGGTTAACCACACATGCTCCACTAACGACTTAATCAAAGTGTAAAGTGTAATTTCATGGATTAGCACCTTATTCACATAAGATCATAAAAAATTGATATTATCCATTGTCAATGGATTAGAACAACCATTACTCCATCTAAAACAAGTTTTACAACACCAAAACATTATAGGGTAATGTTTCTAGTCCATTTCCAGCATCAAAAATCGAAATTCTGCACCCTGCCTGGCCAACTCATCGAGTACACAAACTGACTCGGCGAGTTGGTTGCATTTTCACTTGGACTGGTTGAGTCCCCCCATGGACTCGTCCCCTGTGCAGACAGCTCAAAAATATATTTTTTCCACTATTTTGCATCAAGTATTTAACAAACAAGCCTAGGTTCTGATACCACTGATGGGTTATGAGCATTCTAACACTCCTAAGTGTACATGCAACCCTAGAAAACCTTGGATCTATGTTTGTCTAAAAATACATACAAAATATGATTTCCAAGGTTAATAATCCTATCTAGCATACATGGGGAACTTTTAATCTAAAAGATGGCAAGAATTACATACCTTGTAGTTGATTTTATTCCTTGAAAACCTTGAGAGCCTAACACCCCAAGTGTGATGCCTCAAATGCTTCACACAACACCAAATGTTTTGGAATAACTTTAGAATAAGTATAACACTTGTATAAATCGGCTTGCCCTCTCTTGTTCTTAGTGTCTAGCCGATTTTGGTGAGTATTATGTCCTTTATATAGTGTGTCACATCTAGGGTTACACCGTGTAAACCCTAATGTGACATGAGTCTTCATCTCCATAACCCATGGGTTTATAACTCCCATGGAGCATCCAACGGGTTTAGCCCAACTTGATAATCCATGGAGCCTTTTAGCCCACTATACAAGTTATGGATGATTTACATAATCAACCCATAAATTTAATTAGTTATCTTTCGATCACTTAATTCAAAATTAATTCTTGATCAACACTATATAAATAATACTATTAATATACTAGAACTTATAATATATTAATAAACCACAAGTGTTATTTCTCTCATTTAGTCTATCCTAATGCATGATGCCTTGAACCCCGAATGGACCATGCCGGGTCGGGTCAAGTACATACCAAATATAGTTATGGACTTAGACACCTTATCCAACAGAATGATGTATAAAAATTATTGAAATTCATACCTAGGATTCGGGATGTTACAGCGGCCCCAATGAATCCCATATCTACCATCATTGACCTTGAACCACTTCGACGCAGGCTGTGACTATGTCGGGGCCTACCTCTGCTCCCTCGTTTGGAGCTCCAACTTAATCTCCCACCGCCTAGCGGCCTCTTTAAATCTACCAATGAACCATAGATTTGCGTGAACGCAAACTGTCGGATGTCCGTCTAGAGCATGCTCAAGTACCGAGTCATCTAAGATTGCTCAGAAGCAAAAAACACAGGGCAAAACATGCATCTCTCCGTAAACATCTCGGTGATCTTCGTCATCGAGTCTGTCCCCTGTCTCAAATCCAAGTACTCATGGGCTAACCTCTCCTGCTCCACCAGTGGATCGTATTTAGAACGAAATGTCTTAGAGCACACTTGACCTTCTGGTCAGTTGGGTAAGAGCAAGTAAAGAAGCATCCCTCAATGACAGATTGTCACCTCATGGCTATGATCAGACCCTGAACTCTGTCAAATGTCGGGGGCTTTGTATTGTCGAAGTCCCGATACTGGAAGGCTCTCCCAGCGCTAATCCTGTTAGCAATAACGGTTGCAGTGGTTGTAGTAGTAGCGGTCTCAGAAAGTGCAGCATATTGGTTGTCAAAGTACTCCACCATAACAGAGTTAATAGACCCACACATCTCCGGTAACTCTGTCCGGAAGAGGGAAACAACCTCATCTTGAATGATTTCCTTAACATGGTCCTCAGTTACTGATGGCCCATTTGGGCCACCTATCCTTGATCCTGGTCCAGATCCTGCCTCAAATCATATTGTAATCGCCTTACTCAAAATAAACCAGGTAGATATCAAATAAAACGTATATAACACCACGGGGGACTGATTCCCAACAAAACCCTAGTGGTTGTGACTTTCCTGCTACACGTACGGGTCCTGTGCTTCCAGTAGTACAGTCCCATACAACCTTCCACACCGACCCATATTTGTCTCAGAGGATCATCACAACAACACTAACAATACACACTAACATATACATTCTATCCTCACTTCCTAGAGGAAGGCTAAACATTACGCAACTAGTCGGCTGACCCCACACAACTCATCCATGAAACTTCCACCAACCCTGCAACATTCATGTATGCTAATCATACAAAACACTGGATCCTATAGACAGTCGAATACTTGATTCTACCCTAAGTCCTTCATCAAACAAGAATAGTAAATAAGAATAAACTAAACATTCTCAAGCTATATAATCTTAGTTATGTATAACTATGTTACATACACTAAGCAACTATAGTTATGATGTCAATTCCATATAAGAAGGAAACCCTAGGCTACTAGGCATCATATTATCAGGCAATTCTATCATGCAATTCCTAATGATCCCAAGCCTGTCACTAGCATGTTGTTCTAACATAGCACAATATCAAATAACAATGTGGTAATTTGGGGTCAACTTATTGGCTCCGACTGATCGTACACATAGCATCCTCTTTTGATTATTTTGAAAACAATTTGAAAATCGTTTTTAAAACCTTTTCCTTAGTTTAAGACTGGATTCACACGGGTATTCCTCCATTTCACTCCAACTGTAACAACGTAAAAATTAAAACAATTTTTCGCATTTTATAAATCATATAATTTCATTCACATCCACATTTTAAAACATTGTATCATCATTATCTTAATACAGCACCCCAAGATCAAATCATACAAACTCCAGTGTGCGTGTGTACGAGTCATGCCGACGCCTTCTCGCGATCATCGCTGGTACCTGAAACACCACACATAACACTGTAAGCATATTTGGTTAGTGAGTTCCCCAAAATACCACATAAACACATATCAGCCACTCAAGGTTGTAACTCTATTGACCCTTCGGTCGAATATCTCCGTAGGACCCTCTTGGTCCTATAACTCTGTGGACCCACTGGTCCTAACTCTATAAACTCTGAATCATGCATATCACATATCACAATAAATCACAACACATAATAACATGCAAATACCTTGGCATATCACTCTAAAATACTATGTCACATAATTCTGTTACCACACTAAGTAAAGTATAGTGAGAAGACTCAGCTCAGATGTCTCGGTAAATCTCTGACTCGGTAGAAATATTATCTAGCCTCCGCCTAATCACATAAAGTAAATATTCTCATAAATATAACTCTCGGGACTAGACTCAACCCTCTCTAGGCACTCTTAGCAGGCAAAATACCATTTTACCCCTCTTTTAGCTCAAAGGCCACATTGTTGGCCAAACCCTAAAAGTCAACAAAAGTCAATGGTCAAACTTTGACCCGACTCGTCGAGTGCACTCGGGTGACTCGGCGAGTCTACACGTGTCCACTAACTATTTAGTCTCGCTTGGCACGTCGAGTTCCTCCCCTTGCTCGACGAGTCACACTTGGCATGAATCGCGGGGCCACCCCGACTCAACTCACTGAGTCTCAAGAACAACTCGGCGAGTTCCGCCTTAAACTCCAGTCCCCTAATCCCCTCTGACTCACTGAGTTATTTCCCTAACTAGGCAAGTCTACTCACTGAGTGAGTTACGGGAAACCCTAACCCTACTCGCCGAGTCAGATCTTTGGACTCGGCGAGTTCATGCCATGCACAAACTCCGTAGACCTCCTGAGGTCAGATCTGTTCCTTTAATCCATAGATCTGACCTTCCCAAGCATGCTAATCACGTAAAGTTTAGACCTTGACACACATATAACATCTAGATGGTCTCACTTGGTGATTTAGCCCCAAAAATAACATCCTAAGTTCATGGCTCCCAAAATAACTCATAAAGCTCCAAGGGTTAAGGTCTCTGGACCTCTTTGAATCCAGATCCAACGCATAAACTCGAGAGGGGACCAATTGCTCCACATATCCATCCTCTAAAGGGGGTTAGAAAACCCTAACTCTAAGAATCAACACCAATCTGAAGAAGGTCCGAATAAATACCTCAAGATGAATTCTCTGAACTCTGAAGTCACCAAAATCGCACCAAAATCGCACCTCCAACAAAATGATCAAGAATGGCCTCTCCTTCCTAAAAAATGCTCTAGATCTCTTAGGGTTTCTCTTTGGGGTTTGGTAGCCGCAAATGATGTCCCTAAGGGCCTTTAAATAGGTCCCAAACCCAGGAAATTAGGGTTTCATAAAACAGCGTGGACTCGCCAAGTCCACTCATGAACTCATCAAGTCCAGCTGTGAACTCGGATACGAATCCGCGACCATACTCGGCGAGTCTAAACACCAACTCACTGAGTCCCCTCCCAACCTCCAAAAATAAAGGAATAAAATAATATGCCTGGGAATCCGGGTGTTGCAATTCTCCCCCACTAGAATTAGACTTCGCCCTCGAAGTCTCACTCTGTAATCAACTGTGGATGCTGCTCCCGCATCTCACGCTCCGGCTCCCAAGTCAACTCTGACCCTTTCCGATGCTGCCACTGGACCTGCACCAGAGGTACCTCCTTGCTCCTCAGAACCTTGATCTTCCGATCCCTAATCGCCACTGGCCTCTCAATATAGTTCAGGCTCGCATCCACCTGAATATCTTCTAATGGCACCACTGCCGACCCGTCGGCTATACACTTTCTCAGCTGCTACATGTGGAAAGTGTCATGTATCTGACCCAACTCTGGAGGTAACTCCAAACGGTAGGCTACCCTGCCTACCCTCACGATCACCCTGAAAGGACCAATATATCGGGGCCCCAACTTGACCCTCTTCCTGAATCAAATCACTCCTTTCCAAGGAGAGACCTTCAAGAACACGAAGTCGCCAACCTGAAACTCGATCTCGGACCGGCGCCTGTCCGCATAACTCTTTTGATGACTTTGAGCGGTCAACAACCTCTTCCTGACCTGCTGAATCTGCTCTGTCGTCTGAAGCACGATCTCAGTACTACCCATCACACGCTGCCCTACCTCTCCCCAGCAAATGGGGGTCCGACACCTCCTCCCATACAACAGCTCAAAGGGTGGCATACCAATGCTCGAATGATGCCTGTTGTTTTATGAAAACTCTGCCAAGGGACAGTACGTGTCCCAACTCCCACCGAAATCCAACACACATGCTCGGAGCAGGTCCTCGAGCGTCCGAATCATCCGCTCACTCTGTCCGTCAGTCTGTAGGCGGTATGTGGTACAAAAATGCAGTCTCGTACCCAATTCCTCATGAAACTTCTTCCAGAATCTGGAAGTGAAACGTACATCTCGATCTCAAACAATCGAGATCGGCACTCCATGCCGCGATACCACCTATCTCATGTACATCTCTGCCAACCACTCCACGGAAGAGCCCCCACTGATAGCAAGGAAATGAGCGCTATTCATCAACCTGTCCAGAATCACCCAAATTGCATCGACACCTCTCACAGTCGTTGGCAATTTGGTGATGAAATCCATGGTAAATTGTTCCCATTTCCACTCGGGAATCTCTAACGGCTACTGCTTACCATGTGGACGCTGGTGCTCGGCCTTAACCCTGCGACAAGTCAAGCATCTTTCTACAAACCATGCGACATCCCTCTTCATACAGGGCCACCAATACTCCCTCTTCAGGTCCAAATACATCTTAGTGACCCCGGGATGGATTGAGAACTTTGATCTATGAGCCTCTTCCATCACAATGGTATGCGTCCCGCCCACAAATGGTACCCATATCCGACCCTGAAATGTCATAAGCCCCCGACCATCGGTAACGAACTCCGATATCAGCCCGACAACTCGGTCTTTCTTCTAGCTTTCTGGCCTCACGGCCTCAGCCTGGGCCCCATGAATAGTGTCCAACACCGGAGTCATCACTGTCAATCTCAAACAAACATCTCGCATCGGGGCGCCCTCCGCCCTTCGGCTCAGCGCATCGGCTACAACATTAGCCTTGCCCGGGTGGTACAGGATCTCACAATCGTAATCCTTCACCACATCCAACCATCTCCTCTGGCGCATATTCAGGTTGGGCTGATCCATTAGATACTTCAGGCTCTTGTGGTCCGTGTATATGGTACACCGAACCCCATACAGATAGTGACACCAGATCTTGAGGGCGAACACCACCGCCCCCAACTCCAGATCGTGGGTGGGATACCTCATCTCATGAGGCTTCAGCTGCCTCGATGTGTATGCTATGACATGACCCTTCTTCATAAGCACCGCTCCCATCCCAGATATCGCCGCGTCACAATACACTACGAAGTCCTCCATCCCCTCGGGAACGGCTAACACCGGAGCTTCACATAGTCTCTGGCAAAGTGTCTTGAAGGAGGCCTGCTGCTCTGAACCCCATGAAAAAGCAACACCCTTCCGGGTCAACTTAGTGAGTGGCACGACGATCTTGGAGAAATCCCTGATAAATATCCGATAATAACCAGCCAACCCTAGGAAACTCCTGATCAAGCTGGGTGACCTCGGCACCTCCCAACTCATCACTGCCTTAATCTTGGTCGGGTCGACCAATATCCCTTTCTCGTTCACGAGGTGCCCTAGGAACTGGACCTCTCGCAACCAAAAATCACACTTGGATAATTTGGCATAAAGCCTCTCCGATCTCAGAACTCCAAGGATTTCCCTCAAATGCTCCTCATGCTTCTCTCTGGATCTTGAATACACAAATATGTCGTTGATGAACACGATAACCGAGCGATCCAACATCGGTCTGCACACTCTGTTCATGAGATCCATGAACACTGTCGGTGCGTTGGTGAGTCCGAAAGGCATCACCACGAACTCGTAATGCCCATAACGAGTCGTGAATGCTGTCTTCTGGATGTCCTCATCTCGCACCCACACCTGATGATATCCAGACCTCAAATCAATCTTGGAGAACCAAGATGCCCCCTGCAACTGATCGAACAAATCGTCGATCCTCGGCAACGAGTAACGGTTCTTGACCGTTAGCTTGTTCAACTCCCGGTAATCAATGCACATCCGATGTGAACCAACCTTCTTCTTGACAAAAAGGATAGGCGCCCCCTTGGCGAACTGCTCATCCGAATAAACCCCTTCCCCACCAGCTCCTGCAGCTGCGAGGATAACTCCTGTATCTCTGGAGGCACAAGACGATAAGGTGCCTTGGTGATAGGCGCAGCCCCTGGAACCAAATTGATACTGAACTCTATCTGCCTCTCCGGAGGCACACCCGACAACTCTTCTAGAAATACATCCGAAAACTCACGCACTATCGGGACCTCATCAACTGACCTCGGTCTCTCTGAATCAACCCTCGCATCCATCACATATGCTACAAATCCCCTACAGCCCTGTTATAGACTCTGTCTCGCTCTGGCGGCCGAACGAAATGCTGCCCCAGAACGTGTACTCTCGCCTTACACCGTAAGAACTCCCCCGCTTAGGTCTCGTATGGTCACCAGCTGTCTCTCGAAGTTGATAACCACTCCCACTTTGCTCAACCAGTCCATGCCCACGATGACACAGACATTTCCCATCACAATAGGAACCAAATCAATCTGAAACTCGATGCCGAAAATCTCGAGTACACATCCTTGGACCACTTCGGCGGTATACACCATCCTCTCATCAGCTATGGAAACTCTCAGAGGTCGACTCAATGCCTCTCGACTAATGCTGATGTGCTGACTAAAAGCCAAAGATACAAAAGACCGACTCGCACCCAAGTCAAATAACACCAAGGTAGGTACAAAATTCACAAGAAAAGTACCTACGCATAACATAAAATAAACACTATATCCCAACATCAAAATAAATACAAGATAGGATACATACCAGCCACGACGTCGGGCGCAACGCGAACCTCCTCCGCAGTCAACTAAAAGGCTCTCCCCCATGCCTTTGGTACCTCGGCCTTCACTGGCCGGCTCTCAGCAACTCTGATAGCAACGTGGGTAGATCCTTGAGGTGCTCCATGGGCTGTCCCTCGCAACTGTCGACACTCTGCTTTGCGGTGTCCGGTCTGGTTGCAGTGAAAGCATACTGCAAACCCCTTGGGGAAATCCTTGGCCATATGCCCCTCCTTGCCAAATTTGTAGCAAGACCCCGCTCTACACACCCCATTGTGGCTCTTGCCGCACTTGCCACAAGTACCACCCTTCTAACTCCCAGATCTCGAATTAGTGGGCTTAGCCTGCTTGGCTGTCGACTGAGACTGCGCCGGTCGCCGATCCCTCCCTTGAGACTCAGCCTCCTCCCTAGCCTGAGTCTCCAGCTCTTTCTCCCTCTTTCGGGCATTTTCCTGAAGCTCAGCAAATGTACGGTACGTTGAGTTCGCCATGAACTCCCGTATATCCCTCCTCAAAATGCTCAGATATCGACTCATACGTGCCTGCTCGGAGGACACGTGCTCTGGGCAGAACATCGCCCGCTCATGGAACATCCTTGTAATCACTGTGACAGACTCAGTATCCTGCTTGAGGGTCAAAAACTCCTGGGCCAAATGCTCCCTCTCCACCTGGGGAACGTACTCATCTCGAAACATAGCAGTGAACCTCTCCCAGGTCAATGCATCAAGCTCAGCAGGCGTATAGTGCGCCGTCATAAACTTCCACCAGTCCTTCGCTCCTAAGCGAAGCTGGTTCAGCGCGAACCGGACTCTCAAATTCTCAAGAGATGAGAAAGTAAAGAAACACCCCTCAATGTCTGAAATCCACCTCATCGCTGCAATCAGGTCCTTGGTCCCATCAAACTCTGGTGGTTTTGTGTTGCTGAACTCCCGGAATAGCAACGCATCACCACCCTGCGGTCTAGCCGCAGCTACAGCTGTAGTGGCTGCAGCAACGCAGCATCAGAAAGAGCAGCGTATCTCTCGTCAAATGTCTCTATCAGGGTGTCTTGATAGACCCGAACATCTCTGGAATCTCAGCGCGGATGGCAGCAGCCACCTCATCATGAATCATCTGGTGGAGCTCCTCGTCGCTCACACCCCCTCCACTAGTCCCTGTTCTGTGGCGCGTTCTCACCATGATACCTCTCTGAAATACAACACAAGATATCAAGGACTCGCTCGAGCGTGCACACACTCGATACCCCCAATCCTACATGGTTTTTGGTACCCTAAAGATTCTTTCTTGGGTTGCGCATAGACCCGGTTCCTTCGGTAGTACGGGCTTAATACTACCGACCACACCGACTCGGCACTCATTCCATGTCCTCCTCCCAGAGTCCCAAATTCCAAGCACTCTACTCTCTTAAATCATGTGCTACTCACAAGCAGATATCTCATAAGCACCTCGCTCCTATCTAAACACTCTCAAACATTTCTAGCAGCAAAAGCCCCTAGACTAAGGCATCATATATCAGGCCACTCTAGTCCTAATAAGAATACCTAGTGTACACTAGCATGCATATCTTAATTTGTCATATGGCATAACATAACATATCTGATAGCACTTATTGTAAGGGTATTTAGGGAAATCACCGTTCGGGCGTTGGCTGATCGTACACACGGCTCGGCTCTGTTTGTCTCAAAACTCTTTTTACTCTTTTCAAAAATTTTACTTTATTATCAAAATTTTCCTCAAATCCTCAGTTTGAGTTCAGATACGCCCGAAAATGTATCCGAATCCCTCAAACCAAGTCTCTGATACCAACTTGTAACACCGTAAAAATTTAAACAATTTTTCGCATTTTAAAAATCATATAATTTCATTCACATCCACATTTTAAAACATTGTATCATCATTATCTTAATACATGACCCCAAGATCAAATCATATAAACTCCAGTGTGCGTGTTTACGAGTCATGTCGGCGCCTTCCCGCGATACATAACACTGTAAGCATATTTTCTTAGTGAGTTCCCCAAAATACCACATAAACACATATCAGCCACTCAAGGCTGTAACTCTGTTGACCCTCCGGTCAAATATCTCCGTGGGACCCTCTTGGTCCCATAACTCTGTGGACCCACTGGTCCTAACTCTGTAAACTCTGAATCATGCATATCACATATCACAATAAATCACAACACATAATAACATGAAAATACCCTGGCATTTAACTCTAAAATACTCTGTCATATAATTTTGTTACCATACTAGGAAAAGTATAGTGAGAAGACTCACCTCAGATGTCTCAGTAAATCTCTGACTCGGTAGAAATATGATCTAGCCTCCGCCTAATCACATAAAGTAAATATTCTCATAAATATAACTCTCGGGACTAGACTCAACCCTCTCTAGGCACTCTCAGCAGGCAAAAGACCATTTTACCCCTCTTTTAGCTCAAAGGCCACATTGTTGACCAAACCCTAAAAGTCAACAAAAGTCAATGGTCAAACTTTGACCCGACTCGTCGAGTGCACTTGGGCTACTCGATGAGTCTACAGGTGTCCACTAACTCTTTAGTCCCGCTTGGCACGTCGAGTTGCTCGCCTTGCTAGACGAGTCACACTTGGCATGAATTGCGGGGCCACCCCGACTCAACTTGCCGAGTCTCAAGAACAACTCGACGAGTTCTGCCTTGAACTCTAGTCCCCTAATCCCCCTCTGACTCACTGAGTTATTTCCCCAAATCGGCAAGTCTACTCACTGAGTGATTTACGGGAAACCCTAACCCTACTCACCGAGTCTGATCTTTGGACTCGGCGAGTTCATGCCATGGACAAACTCCATAGACCTCCTGAGGTCAGATCTGTTCCTTTAATCCATAGATCTGACCTTCCCAAGCATGCTAATCACGTAAAGTTCAGACCTTGACACACATATAACATCTAGATGGTCTCACTTGGTGATCTATCCCCAAAAATAACATCCTAAGTTCATGGCTCCCAAAATAACTCATAAAGCTCCAAGGGTTAAGGTGTCTGGACCTCTTTGAGTCCAGATCCAAAGCATAAACTCGAGAGGGGACCAATTGCTCTACATATCCGAATAAATACTTCAAGATGAAGTCTATGAACTCTGAAGTCACCAGAATCGCACCTCCTTCAACCTCCTCTTGACTTGGTCACCTCCTTCTTGCAATTACACCAACAAAATGATCAAGAATGGTCTCTCCTTCCTCACAAATGCTCTAGCTCTCTTAGGTTTTCTCTCTGGGGTTTGGTAGCCGCATATGACATCCCTAAGGGCCTTTAAATAGGTCCCAAACCCAGGAAATTAGGGTTTCATTAAACAGCATGGACTCGCCGAGTCCACTCATGAACTCGTCGAGTCCAGCTGTGAACCCGGATACGAATCCGCGACCATACTCGTCGAGTCTAAACACCAACTCATCGAGTCCCCTCCCAAACTCCAAAAATAAAGGAATTAAATAATATACCTGCGAATCTGGGTGTTACACCAACCAAGGCTATGATACCAACTTGTAACATCCATAAAAATCACAAGGAATTTAAACTTTTTAAAACAACCCCAAATCATATAATTTTTACAAAACCATTGTTTTCAAAGTATTGTTCCATATCAGAGTATCCCGTAGATCAAAAGTACATAAAAAATAGGATGTGTACGGTCATGCCTTCACTTTCCCGCGATCATCCGTAGTACCTGAAATCACAACTAAAAACAATAAGCAAAAGCTTAGTGAGTTCCCCTAAAGTACCAACACATAAACAAATAATATATACAACAACATGTCGGGTCTAATCAACCATCGGTTTGCAATAACCCAAACCCAATGAACCTCCGGGTCCAGTCATCCTTAGGATGGAATACCCTAGGTTGGAATGCCAATATACAATAGGTCCAGTCATCCTCGGGATGAAATACCCTCGGTCCCAATCAACCATCGGGTTGGAATGCCCCTGTTCTGTTGGCTCACGCACAAAGCAGTAAAGCCTCAACCACCAACCAAATATGTGCACATATAACAGATAAACATATGATCAGACAACAGACTATCAGGCAAATCTATAGATCACTAAGCATAACATCATCCTATATATCAGGATACCGATCTAATGATGAGTTTTAGTATACTACAACATCCTATGGTGCACATACAACCCTAAATGCTTTGGATCTATGTTTTCTCTAATTATACATGCAATATTGTTTCCAAAGCATTAAGCCTACAACTAGCATTTAAATGACATAATTAACATGAAATTGAGTTATATAATTACCTCTTTGTTGTAGCTTGTAGAACTTCTCGAGTTTGGCCTTTAAGAACTTAGTGCCCCAAGTGTTGCACCTCAAATGGAATCACACAACACCACCAACAATGGAGGACTTGAGATAGAATACTAGCACTCTAAAATCGGCTATAGCTATTCCAAGAATACTAGGGTGCCAATTTTAGGAGCTAATGGGTTTCTTATATAGTGCGACAAAACTAGGGTTACACCATGTAAAGCCTAATGTGCATGACCTTCCATATTTCTTTGGCTCCATGGGTTTAAACCTCCATGGATCATCCATAGGTTGTCACATGGGTTTAGCCCAACCTAAGGAATCATGGATCATTGGCCCACACCATAAGAATGAATGATTTTACAAAATCAACCCCTTATATTTAATTAGTCTCTTTTGATCACAAAATTAATTCCAAATTAATTCTTGATCAATACTAATTAAATAATATGATTTCATATTAATATATTAGAACATATAATATATTAATAAATCATGAATATCCTCTTCTCAGAAGTCCATCCTTAGAAATTGTTCTGGTGCCATGCAACCCAAATGGACCATGCTACTCTCGGGTCAAGTACATACCAATAATAGTTATGGGCTTAGACACCTAATCCAATAGTCTCCCACTTGGATAAGTCTAATAACTATTATTGCAAGTACGACTCCACAACCCGACTAGCAATCGTAGCTATTAAAATTCGTTGTTGAACTCGAACCTAGTCAATGACGCGTCCATTAGATAAGGGATCATGTATTCCTCCATTCTAGATATCATATGATCTGAGAAGTGGATTTTAATCATTCTCTCTATCCATCTGTTGTTTCCCGATTTCCAATTTATGACGACCGACTAATTGAACAAATCAAATTAGTCCAGGCTTGGCCAAGCAGTTAGGGGTGTCATCACTAATTCATCGAGGGGCCCACAGATATCGCTTTTATCCACATGGGATAAAAGGAATAGATAAACTTCGACCCAAATGCTTGCTTGTACTTACTCATCAAATTACACACAACAATATGTTTTATAACATCCAAGTTACTCGTGCATTTACATATGTCAATGTGCAACCAAATCGCAACTACAACTCACATGTCTCCGTTTCAATACTATAAGATATTATCGACTCACAATCACTCGTGATAAAATCCATGAAGTGATTCAGATGGGCATGGGTTGAATCCAGTATTCGAATCTTATTCCAGGAGTACTCATGAACACTGTAGCAAACTTGTGCTATGACTAAAACACCTCTAAAGACCCATTGATGACATTCTTGCCTCAACACCTACTTCCAAAGTATGATTGCATGTGGATGGTTTGAATAACCTATTTATATGGGAAGTCAAAACATGCAAAGTGAAACACAAGAATATACTAATCCTATATGGCCCCAAAACTTTTGAGTGCCATATTGATTACTTATTATTCATTTTATAATGTTTCGATTTATCAACTTAGCACTTGAATTAAAAAAATAGCTATTCCATGCTCCAAGCATGCACACTATGTTTGTCTATGGTCCTAACTTTGTGAAATATATCAATTGAAAACATTTCAATGATGCTCATTTCACAATTCCAAATCTTTATTGCAAGTGTAAGAATTCTAAATTCTTGTCACTGCTAGAAAGTGTTAGATTCTAAACTATCATGTAATGATTCTTTTGTAATGTCTAGGTACCAAAAGTCAAAGAGACTTGACCAACAATATTACAAAATATTCCTTTGGAGATTTTTAAAAGACAATTCCATAGAAATGAAGTCTCAAATTCAAAGTACATTCCTTTGAAGATCCTTCTTGCATAAAAAGTTTCTAACATTCACATCTATTCTTCAACCCCCAATATGGAAACATTCCATATTTTCCATACGACAACTCATTATTAATAGACTCCTATCTATTCATAATAATGTCAATATGGTCCATCCTTTACTATATTTCCCACTGTCCTTAAGCGACCAATCCTTGGCGAACCTTAGATTATCCTTAACAGTTGTTTAACCACTTTAGTCATATCCGGTTCTATTCCTTTTTCCCACTTAATGCCCCCGAAGCATATGGGATGCGATTCATAATGTCTAACATAAAGACATGATACTTGACCAATCTTTTGCTACAATATTTCTATTTGTGTTAAGAGAAAAACTTGGAGACACACTTGAACAAACGTTAGAACAAGTATATTGCGGAATAATTAATCTCAAGGATCTAAAAGCTCAACAATAATATAGTTAGATAGTTAGATTGTTAGTTGCGGAAAGTAAAGAAATATAAATTACAACAATTGTCATATCAAGAATACACTTAAACTAATTCATAACAAGGAATGCATTCACTTCGAGTTAGTAAGGAAGATCACGTTTAGTTATTAAGTCTAAAAGACTTGCTCTGAAGAGAGATTAAGTTTCAGTAGTAGTTTAGAGTGTGTAGAGTAGTAAGATTGAGAAGTGAAGAAAATAACTTGGAGAAATATATTCAGAATAATTCACAAGTCATAGGGAGATGGTTGAAGAAGAGATCTTGTGTATTACGAAGTTAAGAGTTGTTTTCAATACATTAGAAAGAGTCTTTACTTATAGAGTCTCGGAATAAACTACTCTATAAGCAGTCGTGCAAGGCATGCCGGATAATAGAGTACATTACATAAAAATAAGTAAAGGAAATAACAAAGACTGCGGATGCTGAAGACGTGTTGACTCCGGATGTTGAGATGATTGCTGATGGTGAGCACTTGTGGTTGATAGATGATTGCGGTACCTTAGTTCAAGAGGGTCACTTTTATGTTTCAACAATTTCCCCCTAAGTGACCTCTTTAACTTCGGTTCATGTGTCAAGTTTGAGGAACTTGATCAAAATCCACCAGAATTTTTTGACATTTTCAAGCCAAGTGATTCTTCTAGAAATTTCAAACTTGACTTCAGCAGTAGTGTGCTTTGATCTTTCTACTGCGGTCTTGCAGATGTCAAGTTGTTTCTTGGGCAGGTGGTGCATAGCATTCATTGGAATGAAGTATTTGACGTTGTCCGCCTTTCGTTTGAAAATGATTCCAAGTTCAGGAAAGTTTGTTGCACCTATTGATCTTTCTTCAAAGCCTTCGGTGGGCATTGGCATAGGTTCAAGTGGTGGGAGATCAAACTTCCTGATGATGGTGGGGTGGATATCCGCATCGATCTTGGCAAAATCACAAACTGTGTCCCTTAGAAAGGATTTGGCTTTGTCGAGCACCATTTGCATCTTCGGATGCTTCTCTGCCTTGTTTTGGAATAATCTGGCAATGAGGAATATTTCTTCCGGATTCATGCTTGGAAAATCTACCTGAGTTCGTATGTTGTCATGCTCTCTTCTGGTAAGAGTGTACTGAACAAAGTCAGCCTTCAAGAATTTCCGCATCTTGTAATTTTTAACTGCGGATGGTCTATCGTTAGACCATATGTTTTCCACATAGGAGCCATGCTTTGCATAAAAGCGATTGAGTCTTTCAAATTGCATAGCCAGTCGTTTGTGATCACGGAGACTGCAGTCAAAGGACTCAAAAACTGCAAAATACTTGGCATTGGGAGAAATTGGAATATCCCAATAACCATCGGAGGGAGGTTCAGCATACATGAGATGTGGAGTGTAGTCTTCATCTAGCAGCCTACGGAGTGGATTGACCCATGAGTTAATCAGCGACTCATCTATCATTGTATCATATCCGCATTCTCTCCAAATGAGTTCAGCAAGCTTGGCCGCTTTCCAATCGTGTTTGCTTTGGGCTGTGGCAGGAGAGTCTGTGGAACTTGTTGATGACATATTTCCCTCGAGATTTTTGAGGTGAGGAGGAGTTTCAGGCCTATTGAGGATGTTGTTTTTAGGTGAAGAGTGAGGAGATGGAATATTTTGGGATGGTAGAGGTGAGGGCTGCAGTGTGAAAATTTTCTTTGTGGAGATGGGAGGAATCTGATGGATGGAGGTATCTGAGCGGTGGACTTCTTCATCACTTCCCCCTCTTGAGGGATGCAAAGGAGGTGCTTCCTCAAGCCATTGTTTAAGGTCATCCACTTTGGCATAGACTTCTGCAAAGTGAGCTTTCATTGTTTCGGCCAGTTGTGAGTTGTTTGGAGTGGAGGAGTTGAAGAGAAGCTTCTGTATATCCATGGTAAGCTGGAGGATCTCAGGTCCATGAAAGTTAGAAGACAGTGATTTATGCATTCTGTTGATTGTGGCATGAAGAACAGAGATGGTGGACTCATAGGCAGTATGAGTCTCATCTATCACCTTTTGAGATAGAGAAGCTTGGTCCGCAATGGCTGTTTGTAGATCTTGTTTGATTGCGGTCACCTTAGTAATGAGGCGTTCCGCTACAGCCATAAATTCTTGATGATCGGCCCTGCAGTTGTTATACAGAGATTAGATCCCTATTTCGACTTTGAGAGAGATGCGCTCAGCAGCCATACGCTCTCTCGTCTCAAGTCTTTCAACTCGTTCAATTAAGGACTGCGGTCCTGGAATATCTTTAGATGGAGGTTGGGTGGGTTTAACCGCAGCCAAAATCTGATCAACTTTGACTTGGAGATTGAGGAATTCCTTCCTAGTGACCGCATCCTTCTTTTTCTTCTTTTTCTTTTCCTTGGGCTTAGAAGTAGAGTGTTGATAACCGCTGGACTCTTCTTTTTCTTCGAACATCATAAGGTCGTCATCTGAAGTATTTGGTTTGTTGACCTCTTGGATGTCTTCATCATCAAAACCGAAGGTTAGGGCTGAGCTGAGTTCAATGGCTGGCTCTTCGTCTTGAGACGAGTTGACTGCGGGAGATGGAACTGGAGTTGGAGTAGCAAGAACCTTTGAGGTAGTTGCGGCTATGGTTGAAGCTTGAGCTTTCAACATGGTGTCTGCCATTTGATCCATCCAGGTTTGAACCTTTTGGGTTGTGGCAGCAGTATGGGAATTTCTGATGGCATTTGCCCAGTACTTGGCCACAGACAGTATTTCTTGTTCCTTCTGTTGTTGTTGTTTAACCTGTTGCTCTTTGCGGGCTTGGAATGCTCTTTTACAAGAAGCATATTTCTTGATTTCGGCATCAATAGTTGGTTGATACCGACTCCAAGAGTCACCTGAATCTTCGTCGTCAATTCGTTGTGTTTGCACCAAGGTGTCCCTTGGGTTCACGGATCCTTGTGTTGGAATAGTGTCTAAGGCTGTAACTATATTAGGCAAGTATTTGATCCGGTTGTGCATAGTCATTTTGGGTTGCCTTCACCATAGCAACTTGATAGGATGATTTAATAAGAGAGAGTAAATATTATTAATATATTATGGGAATAATATAATGAATAATACATTGTTATTTGATTAATATAAGTCATAGAATTAATTAGAATTAATTTGGTGACTTAAAGAAGTTAATTAAATAAAGGGGTATAAACTGTCAATTGTTTGATAGTTAAACTTTAGACTGTAAATCCATTTGGATATGCTATGGACGAATTCTATAAGATATAGGATAGCTAAAATCGTCCAAAGGCTTATCTTAGGAATGGATTTGGATAGCCTTAAGAGAAGATTATCTGATAGGGACTTATCTGTAATCCTTAAGGAGTCTACAAGTATAAATAGACCCTATGGCTGATGGAATTTGACACTTAACCTAAAGTAAGGAACCTCTGTTCGAATTCCTCCCCTCTCCTCTCTCCTAAATCATCTTCCTTGCTATTGGTGTTTGTAAGCCATTAGAGGAGTGACATTTGTGACTCTAGAAGCTCCAAGACAACAAGGTCAACAACGAATTCAAAGGTATGATTCTAGATCTGTTTCAATGTTGTTATTTAACCTAATTAGTAATCAGAAGTCTTGGATTCAAAGCATGTTTATTAGAAAGCCTAGATCCGAGCATTAGGGTTTTGCATGCGCACATAGGAAAGATCTTATGGCTAAAACCCATCAGTGGTATCAGAGCCTAGCTTGGTTTTCTTTAAATTGTTGCTTGATTAACTGAAACAAACCTGCAAAATTCGATTTTTTGGTTTCTGAGTCATGGACTCGGCGAGTCTCAAAGTGGACTCGGCGAGTAGGCCTGACTCGGCGAGTCCCTTTGTGCACTCGGCGAGTCCAGGCGTCAGGAATGGCCAGATTCGGGATTTCTTTGTAATTATCTTATCTAAACTTTCCATAAACTAATTAGATCAATGTTAATTCGTTTTTCTGATAAATATAACTGCAATCTTGATCTAATTAAAGATATTTATCATATAATAAAATATTTAATTTCCTTATATGATAATTAATTAATTATTTTGATTATTTTGATAATTATCTTAAAAGAAATCTTGAATAAATCAAATATAGATAATTAGGATATTAATTGTTAATTGGAATTATTTGTTATTTGATCCTCCATGTTTTAAATGTTTAAAACTTGCCCTCATGTTTTGAAATTTATATTTATGATTAAAAGTTTTAATTTAGACAACTTAAATTTCAAAACCCTAGATTTTAAAACGTTTAAAATACAACCCTATACTAATATGATATTACTAGTATAATATATATATATATGTATAACTAAATGCTAGTCTTACCGTTAGTAGGCCTCATTCACGAAGCCGATCTATAAGGTGGGTATAAGGTTGCGGCCTATAAAATGGCGCTTAATGGGTGTACACTCACACCCACCGCTTGCTTGATTGGTGGAGGGTCGTTAGCCGAACGGGTAGGATAGGGCAACCTCATCCTCTCATTAAAAGTATAATAAGAAATATAAAGTAACTACACATATTTTAAAATTTCCCAATCTTAGTTACTTTAGGAAAAGTGAATTGATGCAATCCCATGAAATTACACTTTGCACCTTGCTAAGAAGTTAGTGGAGCGTGTGTGGTTTACCGGCACACTAATTGGTTCTAAGCGAAGGTGGCAAAGGGTGATTCATTGTTTATCATAGTTCGAAGGAGCGTGTGTGGTTTACCGGCACGTCGAATAGGTGATCGTTACAATGAAGGCACCATGTGAATTTGCATGGTAATTCACACCCGCTTTGTGATCCTCGGCATCCCAGTCACAAACTAGAGGGGCATATCGAGATTTAAACATGCCATTGAATAGTTTCAATGAATCTCATCCGAACCTAGGAATTCTCAAAAACACTTAGGGCTACTAGTTTAGGTTTTTGTGATGGAGAATTAGTGAATCGTCATTCACTTACCTTCAATTTATTTGCATGTTAGATTACGGCATCCCTTGTCTAATATGTAAATGTCATTGTTGGATCCTAGCCCTAATTTTTCTTATTGGGTGATAATTAGGGATTCATATTCTAATCTATCTTTGTCCTTTTCTAATTATAGATGTCGAACGCAAACAACGTTGCTGCTAGTTCTTTCACGTTGATGAGCCTTTGCCAAAAGGTCACCTTCGATGGAACGAACTTTAGCGAATGGATAAGATACATTCGCACCATTGCTCGCTATGAGGACAAGGAGTATGTCCTTGATGAGAAGCTCGAGAAAATCAACACCGAAATCGCTACTCCAGCCGAAATCACCGCCTTTGAAACTCATGAGCGAGATGCAACGAAGGTACATTGCATCATGATTGCTACCATGAACTCCGAATTCCAAAAGTCCTACGAGGACATGTACCCGTACGAGATGCACCAAGACTTATTGGAGAGGTACCACCAAAACGCGAGACAAGAGCGGTATGAGATTTTCACTAACATGATTTCCGCGAAGATGGGTCATGGAGAATCTCTTACCGTGCACTTGCAAAAGATGCAAAGGTATGTCGACCGCCTTCGCAAGTTAAATGTTGACTTCGGGGAAGACTTGGCGATCGACATGGTGCTTCACTCTTTGCCTCCGATGTACAACCAGTTCAGGATGACCTATCACATGAACAAAGAGGAGGTCACCCTAAGCAAACTCCAAGGTCTCTTGAGAGTCGCTGAGAGCAACTTCAAGGACAAGTCTATTGCACCTACTCCCAATCTGACCGCTGCTCCTGTCTTGGCTATTGGTCAAGGAAAGGGAAAGAAGAGGAAAGCTTCATCGAAGAACCATCGCAAGGTGAAGGCCCGAGATGGTACCTCTTCTAGTGGGACCAAAGTTGATCCCGCTAAGCCCTGTCCTAACCCGAAGGAGGCAGAGTGCCACCACTGCCACAAGATAGGACATTGGAAGAGAAGCTGCCCAGAGTACCTGCAAGCAATCAAAGAAGGAAAGATCAAGCCATCTTTCGCAGGTATATACGCAATTAAATCTAACGATTCTAATCATGCTATTTCTTGGGTCCTTGATACCGGTTGTGGTTATCACATTTGTTCTAATGTGCAGGGACTAAGAAGAAGTAGGGATGTGGAGCAAGGAATGATCAATCTAATCATGGGGAACAGAAGATCGTCGCCTGTAACCAAGATTGGAGTGTATTCTTTAGTGCTTAGGAATAGTTTGGTTTTAGATTTGAACAATTGTTGCTATTCGCCAGAAATGGCAAGAAACATCATTTCATTTCATGGTTTATATAGACAAGGATTTAGATTTTCTTTTAATAATGAGAATGGTTCTATTTTGGCTTCTCTAAATGGTGTCTTTTACTTTGAAGCTATACCATGCAATGGAATATATGAAACTGTTATGATTGTTGATAACTTAGGAAATGATGTTTTGAATATTGATTATTCCACTAGTATGGATAAAGCATCCTTGTGGCATTGTCGTCTTGGACATGTCAACAAGAAACGCATAGCCCAACTCCAAAAGGATGGAGTGTTGGAATCATTCGACCTTAGGGAAGATGACACATGCGAGTCTTGTTTACTTGGGAAGATGACTAAATCACCCTTCACGAGTACATGTGATAGGGGCGAAGGTCTATTGGACCTAATACATACCGATGTATGTGGACCGTTTAGATCAACCACGAAGGATGGGAACCGCTTCTACGTGACTTTTACCGATGACTATAGTAGATATGGGTATATCTACTTAATCAAGCAAAAGTCAGATACCTTTGAAAAGTTCAAAGAGTTCAAGAATGAAGTGGAGAATCAATTGGGCAGGAAAATCAAGATGCTTCGATCCGATCGAGGAGGAGAGTACCTAAGTCTTGAATTCCATGATTATCTCAAGGAGTGTGGAATAGTTTCACAATTGACGCCTCCTAGGACACCGCAGTTGAATGGTGTGGCAGAAAGGCGTAATCGAACCTTATTGGATATGGTTCGCTCTATGATGAGTCATGCTTCACTACCTATCTCTTTTTGGGGGTATGCCTTAGAGACTGCCGCCCATATCCTTAACCGAGAACCTACCAAGAAGGTTGCCAAAACACCTCACGAGATGTGGACACGGAAAGGTCCCTCGTTGGCACATATCAAGGTTTGGGGTTGCGAGGCTTTCGTAAGACGAGATACTCACGACAAGCTTGAACCTAGAAGTGAGCGATGTATTTTCATCAGCTACCCGCATACATTCTTTGGATATCTCTTCTATAGACCGAAGGACAATGTGGTCTTCGTTGCGAGGAAAGGAGTTTTCCGAGAGCGAGAACTCATAAGCCAAGGAGACAGTGGGAGGCAAATCGAGCTTGAAGAGATTCAAGAGTCGATAGATGAAGGAACCTCTACCGCTGGCACTCAACCCGAGGAGGAAAACTCCGGTTGAACCGATTGACGAATCCTTACCTCTTAGACGTTCCGATAGAGTTAGAGTTCTACCCCAGTTTTATGGTTTTCATATTACTACCGAAGGGGACACGTATATTAGTGATGGTACACTAATAAATCTTGATGAACCTAATAGCTATAAGGAAGCCATGGTAGGCCCGGAGTCTGCAAAATGGAAAGAGGCAATGGATAGCGAGATCCAATCCATGTATGATAACCAAGTTTGGAATTTGGTTGATTATGTGCCCGGACGTAAGACCGTTGGGTGCAAATGGATCTTCAAGAAGAAGACCGACGTGGATGGAAACGTGCACACATATAAAGCGCGATTGGTTGCGAAGGGCTTTACTCAAACTCCTGGAGTTGACTATGATGAGACCTTCTCACCAGTTGCGAAGATTAAATCTATTAGAGTGATGCTAGCTATTGCCGCATTTCATGATTATGAGATTTGGCAAATGGATGTCAAGACCGCTTTCCTTAACGGGAAGTTGGCTGAGGATGTTTACATGGCTCAGCCCGAGGGGTTTGTGGATCTGAAGCATCCGAATAGAGTGTGTAAGCTTGAGAAGTCCATTTATGGACTTAAGCAAGCATCTCGCAGATGGAATCTTTGCTTCGATGAGAAAGTCAAAGAGTTTGGATTTGTACGAAGCGAAGACGAGTCTTGTGTATATGTTAAAGCCAGTGGGAGTATAGTAAGCTTCCTCGTTCTATATGCCGATGACATACTACTTATAGGAAACGACATCCCGACTCTGCAGGAAGTTAAGTCCTAGCTCGGGAAGTGCTTCGCTATGAAGGACCTCGGAGAAGCTCCTTACATTTTGGGAATAAGGATAGTGAGAGAAAGAAGTAAGAGACTAACTGGACTTAGTTAGAACACTTACTTAGAGAAGGTACTAAAACGTTTTAGTATGGAAAATTCAAAGAAGGGAGAATTACTGATACAAAGCAATGCCAAGTTGAGTAAGACTCAAAGTCCGAGTACCGAAGTTGAGATAGCAGAAATGAGCCGAGTACCATACGCTTCCGCAGTTGGCTCAATCATGTAAGCTATGACTTGTACTCGCCCTGATGTAGCCTTTGCTTTGAGCATGGTTAGCAGATATCAAGGGAATCCTGGCAAAGCACATTGGATTGCGGTGAAGAATATCCTTAAGTACCTTCGGAGGACGAAGGAATGGTTCTTAGTCCTCGGAGGGAGTGATGACTTGAAGGTGCGAGGGTATAGTGACGCCAGTTTTCAGACCGACAGGGACAACTACCGTTCGCAGTCGGGCTGGGTCTTTACCCTAAATGGAGGAGCAGTGACATGGAAGAGTTCCAAGCAGGAAACCGTAGCTGATTCAATGTGCGAATCAGAGTACATTGCAGCGAGCGAAGCGTCGAACGAGGCGATATGGCTAAAGAACTTCATAGGTGATCTTAGAGTCGTACCTGCCATAAAGGAGCCAATGGAGATTTTCTGTGATAACGAAGGTGCGGTTGCCTTTACCAAGGAACCGAGGGATCATAGTAGATGAAGACATATCGACAGAAAATATCACTTCATCAGACATCGTGTAGAAGAAGGACAACTCGTAGTGAAGAGGATATCATCAGAAGATAACCCAGCAGATCCGCTTACGAAGGGACTGAGTAGGGTTAAGCACTTACAGCATGCTAGGAGTATTGGGCTGAAGGATGATATTAGCATAGATTAGATAGTATTAGAAACGTGTAATAGATAAATGTAATTAACATTTGATGATTAAATAAAGGAGTTTTATTTATAAGTAATGTTACTGTCTTATGTTAATTGTTTAACTATTGTTTCACTTTGCATGTTTTGACTTCCAGAATAATTGAAATTATTAGGAATAATAGAATTGTTCAAATTGTCCATAATCGTTCATATGTTGGAAGTAGATATGAATGAAGATTGTCATGAATTGGTGTGTAGATTGTCTAAATGGTGTTAGACATAGCAAAGGGTTGCTGCAACGTTCATGAGTGCTTATGAACTAGTTTTGAGCATTGGAACAAACCCGCGCTTGCTGGAATCACCTTATGGAATAAGATATAAAAGGGTGATCGCAAGACGATAATATCATATAGTCTTAAAACCTAGATATATGGTTTGTTATTTGTTAATTGGTTGTACATTGATAATGCGAAAACGCATCAGTAACTCGGTGTTATAAAACACATTGTTGTGTATAGTTGATTAATGAATAAGTAAATGCATATAAGTCGAAGTTTATTTGTAACTTTTATCTAAGAAGGTAAAAGCGATATCTTGGCCGCTCGATGATTTGATTTGACTTATGTGTCGGGCCCGGTCAGAACTGAATTGATGTGTTCGATTAAGTTCTATGTCAAATAAATTAGAGATCGAGAAACCTAAATGCTTGACTAACCATTCCATAGGATTGTCAGCATGATATCTAACAGAGGACTGTACGTTCCCTTATCTAAAGGACAAGATTGATTAGATCAGAGTTTGACAGCGTCTTTGAGAGCTACAATTGCAAACCGAATTGTACTTGTATAGTTACTAGACTTATCCAAGTGGGAGACTGTTGGAATAGTGTCTAAGGCTGTAACTATATTAGTCAAGTATTTGATCCGGTTGTGCATAGTCCTTTTGGGTTGCCTTCACCATAGCAACTTGATAGGATGATTTAATAAGAGAGAGTAAATATTATTAATATATTATGGGAATAATATAATGAATAATATATTGTTATTTGATTAATATAAGTCATAGAATTAATTTGGTGACTTAAAGAAGTTAATTAAATAAAGGGGTATAAACTGTCAATTGTTTGATAGTTAAACTTTAGACTGTAAATCCATTTGGATATGCTATGGACGAATTCTATAACATATAGGATAGCTAAAATCGTCCAAAGGCTTATCTTAGGAATGGATTTGGATAGCCTTAAGAGAAGATTATCTGATAGGGACTTATCTGTAATCCTTAAGGAGTCTACAAGTGTAAATAGACCCTATGGCTGATGGAATTCGACACTTGACCTAAAGTAAGGAACCTCTGGTCGAATTCCTCCCCTCTCCTCTCTCCTAAATCATCTTCTTGCTATTGGTGTTTGTAAGCCATTAGAGGAGTGACATTTGTGACTCTAGAAGCTCCAAGACAACAAGGTCAACAAGGAATTCAAAGGTATGATTCTGGATCTGTTTCAATGTTGTTATTTAACCTAATTAGTAATTAGAAGTCTTGGATTCAAAGCATGTTTATTAGAAAGCCTAGATCCGAGCATTAGGGTTTTGCATGCGCACATAGGAAAGTTCTTATGGCTAAAACCCATCAAAAACCACCTGAAAGAAATGGAAGCAGATTAGGATTTCCTGGGCTTCCTTGGTCTCCTTGACCCGTGGTCAAGTGTGGCCTCGGCCTAGTTCTGGCATGGGCGAAAGAGATACCCTGTGGATGGAGTGGTGTTTGAAGTGTTTGGGATACATGCAAAAGGATGGAGTCTAACTCCTTAGAAGAAAAAGTATGTAGCCGGGAAGCCCTAGAGACCTTAGGGCGATGTCCAGATTTATCTACTTGATATATAACTGGGGGGATGTCTCCACATTCGGATGATGAAAAGGATGAAACAATCTCACATGATGAGGTTGAGTGGTATTCGAGAGTGGTATTAAATGGATGCGCGGCCATCCCAAGGACTACCGGAGCCTATTGAAAGGCTACAGTATCTGTCCGGTCACGCATTTGGCCAGTGTTTTCTGTTGTTGTTCTTTTCTTGAGGATAGATATTGGTTGTCTATCTTCCTCAGAGTCACTGCTCGATACAGCGGTGGGTTTGGTTTTTCGTTTCTTTGATGGTGCGGTTTGTTTTGGGGCATTCTTCTTAGGTGTGCTAGTTTTCTTTTTAGATGCCACCATTTTTCTCCGTTGAGAAAGGTTAGATAGTGTAGTGGCAGAGAAGTCTCATGACCAAGCAAGGTAAGAATGTGAAAGGGGAGCATGCGGATAGGTCCAAATAGAGTTTGATCAGAAGAGGGATTGTACCTTTTGAGATCCATAGTGACAAAGAAGTTGATGTCACTGCCCATGTTGATTCCAGCGTCCGCATGCAGATCAAAAATGCACAAAGACCAAAATCGAGCAAAGGTGAGCTCGGTTGGGTTCTCCCTGGGGTGCTCTTTGGGGATGTATTGGAGGAAATCATCCCAAAGAATATGTCCATAATTAACATCGTGGCCCGTGTAGATGCTCCATACTAGTTCAAGGAGCTTCAAACCCATGTTGTCGATGCCTCCGGTCCTACCAGACAGACAGCGGATGACGAAGTGGCATAAGAACTGCCAAACCGCAGGCAGTTGATTCTTCTTAAACTCACCAATCCCACGGATCGGCTTCTGATAACCCATTTGGTAGAGTGAGGTGGTGATATCAGATAATGATGGTGTGAAGATCTTGATGGAGGGATGAATCAGAAGGTTTATGGCAGTCAAGAACTTCTCTTTGGTCAAGATGACCAAAGAATCATTGATGAGGTTAAGATGCACTTCTTGTGGGTTTTCCAGTGGTCTGTATGCAGAAAGAGCACACTTGAAGAGTGTATAAACAGGAACAACGTCAGTGAATGCGTCAAATGGGCCAAACAAGATATGGTTCTTGAGATACTTGATCATCAGTTTGGTTGGAGCATTGTACGACTGATGATCTTCAAACACTGCTCTAAAGTTGCTTGACGCTATCGTTGGAGATGTGGAACCAGTTGGATTCATGGAGCCTGAAGCCTTGGATTGCTTCTTTGATGCACCTGATTTCGCCATTGAGAGATGAGAAATTGGAGTTCTTGAGAGCTTATGGGAGTTTTGGAGAGTTGAGAGAGAACAAACGATTAAACAGAGAGCGTAAACGATTTTAGAGAAGAAGATGGGTTTATAAAGGATGTAAAAGGATTTTAACCCTAGGTAAAAGATAGAAGGGGTAAGAAGTTGAATGGGGTTTTTGGGGGGAATCAATGATTCTGGAATTGAATCTCAGCCACACGAAGATGAAACAGATTTTGGAGAGATTTTGAGAGATCTTAAAAAGGGGTTTGCATTTAATAGTGGATTAGACGCATGGTAAAACGTCAGATAAACATGGGGTGATGAGAGAGAAAGTTGTAACTGATGGGACGTGGTTGGGAGAGGAAAGGACAAGTTAAGGATGGATTTATTAGGGAATCGTTCTTTTTGTCATCATCCCTAAAATAGGTCTGATACAGGGTTTATTCAGAAAGGGAATGTGACAGTTTCTAAAGGGAATGTTTGTATTTTATTTAATGAAGGATCATTAAATAGCACAAAAAGATTCGAGAGTTAATAAATCGGTTGGAATTTATTTAAGACGATTGCGGATGAAATCATTATTGCAGATGAGAAACTTCATCGCGGATGAGCAAAGAAACATTTCAGAGAGAATCTGTGAGAAAACACTTGTACAAAGGTTAGAAATAAAAGATCATTAAAACCCATGAGAGATACGTATGACATATGGTTGCGGTACCTAGATTGCGGTACCAAAACCATCTATCATAGGTAATTCTTAGTTAGAACCACAATGGATACCAATGATGGTCTGCGGTAGCTAACACTTCATAAAGAATTGCGGGTCCGGATTCATCATTCCCAACATTTGTAAGAATGCATTGAGTTTTGTACAGTCAAGAGCTTTTGTAAAAACATCAACAATCTCTTCATGAGTAGGAACAAATATGAGTTCAATATTACCTTTCAGAATATGATCTTTGATGAAATGATACCTTAACTCAATATGTTTTGTTTTGGAGTGCTGAATAGGATTATGAGAAATAGCTATAGCACTTTCAGAGTCACAGTAAATTGGTATCCGCAGCATTCTGTACCCATAGTCTAGCAATTGTGTCTTCATCCAAAGAACTTGGGAACAGCAGCTGGTTGCGGCCACATATTCTGTTTCTGCAGTAGATTGGGATACACACGTTTGTTTTCTTGAAGACCTGCTTACAAGTCTTCCTCCTAGGAATTCGCATCCACCTGATGTACTTTTTCTATCGAGCTTGCAACCTGCAAGATCCGCATCAATGAAGGCTTGAAGACTGAATTCATTGCCTGTGGGATACCATAAACCCATTGATTTGCTTCCTTTAAGATACCGAAGAATTTTTTTGGCTGTGGTCATGTGAGATACTTTTGGATCAGCCTGGTATCTTGCACATACACCAGTTGTGAAGACAATGTCAGGTCTGCTTGCGGTGAGGTACATCAGTGAACCAATGATATCTCTATAAGTCTTGTGATCCACAGATTCTCCTAAGGGATCAGCAGAGATCTTATAACCGGAGGCCATAGGGACCTTAGCAGAAGAGAAGTTGTCCATTGAATATTTCTTTAGAAGTTCGGTGGTGTATTTTTCTTGATGAATGAAAATTCCTTGCTGAATTTGTTTGACTTGAAGACCTAGAAAGAAATTAATCACTCTATTCATGCTCATTTTGAATTTGTTGGTCATGAGCTTAGCAAATTCATCTACCATGCCTTGAATAGTAGACCCGAAAAGGATATCATCCACATATATTTGTACCATCATAAGGTGGTCACCATTTGCTTTTCTGAATAATGTGGGATCAATCACTCCTCTTTTGTACCCGGATGAGACAAGAAATTCAGAGAGTGTCTCATACCAAGCTCTTGGGGCTTGTTTCAGGCCATAGACTGCTTTTTCAAGTTTGTAGCAGTGGTCTGGAAATTCAATATTTTCAAATCCTGGAGGTTGCTGAAGATAAACCTCTTCTTTTAGTTCACCATCGAGAAAAGTACTCTTAACGTCCATTTGGTGTACCTTGACATTTTTGTGGGTTGCGTATGCTAGAAAGATCCGGATGGCTTCCATGCGTGCTACCGGAGCATACGTTTCATCGTAGTCAATGCCTTCTAGTTGACTGTAGCCCTTGGCAACAAGTCTTGCCTTTTTTCTGATGACAGAGCCAGATTCGTCTAGCTTGTTCTTGAAAACCCATCTTGTACCAACAATAGTATGACCTTGTGGAAGAGGAACAAGTTGCCATACTTTGTTTCTTTCAAATTCTTCTAATTCTTCTTGCATTGTGGCTATCCAGTCTGGTTCAAGCAGAGCTTCTTTGATCGTTCTAGGTTCAACCGAAGACATAAATGCTGCATAATGGCAGTGATCAGATAAGTCCTTGGAAGACCGAGTCTAGATACCTGCGGATGGGTTGCCAATAATTTGACCTGGTGGGTGGTCTTTTGTCCATACATGAAGACGTGGCATCAGATGATCAGCAGTTGCGGTAGAAGGGATATCTTGGATGTAAGAGTAATCTACGGTTGGGGATGGCAGTTATCCCTGGACTTGAGAACATCCCGCTGAATCATCTTGATCTATTAGAGCAGAATTTACTTGAGGAATCGGCAGAGGTTGAGGTTCTGTAACAACCCGAAATTTTCCATCGCCGAAAAACCCATTCTAACCGTAAAAAAATTCGCCGATTACCAATTCGTTCCGATTTCGTTTTTGGGCTAAATTATTTAAAATTATATGTTTATTTAATGCTAATGAGTGTCCAAACCCCTTAGGAACTCATGAGATTAGCCCAAAAAGTTTATTTCAAAAATTTTAGAAACGTCCCCGCCGAGTTACGGTAACTTAATCGGGTGCGACCAAAAGCCCCGTTTAATGCCGGTATCGGGTAGAATTCCTCCGTGTCCAAGTTTTGGGACATATATAAACGTGTTCAAGCTTTCATTTGAATCTTTTGCTTCATCTCTCTACTCTCTCTCTAACCCCTTTCCTCAACCAAGTTTAAGGGTCCAAAACCTCAAATTTAAGGCTTCTAATCACCAAGGTATCTTCCCTAACTTGTTATACAACCCCTCTAGCCTTCAAATTCGAGTTTAAACCATGGATTAGGACCATTATCATGAGGTTACGGCCATAGAACAGTCCTAGGCCGTGAACTCATATAAATGGGGTTTTTGGAGCAACAAAACCCTTCCAAACCACAATTAGACCTTAGATATGGCTAGATGACTTTATGGAATGGACCTAGAATGCCTTGAACCATGATTTAGAGCCTTGTTCATGTTTTTACTGCCCTGTAGAATGCTTGGGCCGTAAACACATATAAAAGGGGTTTTTATGCCCTTAAACCCTACCAAAACACCAATAAGGCTTAGATACGACTTGTAGAGTTATCGAATTGGCCTTGGAACACCTTGAACATCAATTTAAAGGAGTAAACTTGAGTTTACTGCCCAAGAACATGCTTGGGCCGTAAACTCATATTCTTGGGGAGTAAACTCCTCTAAATGTGTTAAGATGCCACTTAAACACACCTTAAGCCTTGGGATAAATTCTAGAAATGACCACAAACAAGAATTGAACCTTAAAACATAATAAAACATCCATCTAAGGAGTTCACTGCCATGAGGGGGTTCATGGGCCATAAACTCCAAGAATCATGCCAAAAGTCCCCTAAAATCCATACAAGGCTTGGGAAAAAATCATTGGAATCACATGTGATTGTTTAAGGACCAAAACATTAAGGATTGGATGTGAGGGGGGTGTTTACGGCCATAAACTCCATGTTTACTGCCATAAACTCCAATAAATGGTATTTAAGTAAGTCTAAATTCATCCTAATGCCCTAGATAAATTCCTAGCTAAACTATCCATGTATTTTGAAGGCATTTTGCATCCAAAAGCACCCTCCGTGAGTTCACGGCCGTGAACTCATGTGGATGAGGTATTTAGCGCAGTAAACTCCTTAAGGAGTTTACTCTTGAAGAGTAAACTCCATTCCCTAGTCATACAAGTCCTTAAATGCCACCTGGGTCCTTCCAAACTCTTGTAATGGGGTGTTTCTGCAACTAGAAGTGTATGTCCCTATCAAATAAATTAATCATGTCCAAATTAGATACAAATGTATATCATTTCATAATCCATAGGAATCTTGTGCGTTCGCGAACCCAGAATTGACGTTTAGGATCCAAACTGACGCGTTTCTTAACCGGTGAGTTCATACCCCTACCCTTTTTCAAATGTTTTTCAAATGTTTTCAGGGGGAAATACAAGCAAAAGTACAAGGAAATCTTGTACTTAAACGTATTTTCAATTCAAATATTTTATGTCATGTATGTTTCTAATATCGAAAATCGTGATAACTAATGATTCGAATTTGCAGGGTAAACAGTTAGAATAAAGTCAGATTTCTTTAAAAAGTGTTTTAAACTAAATTACTTTTTCTAAAAGAAATCATACTAATCATAACTAAGATTAATACTAAATGAATATGTAACAACGGAAATTTTAAACAAAATTTTCATTTCTAAAAATGTATTTTCATCCAAAACAAGGCATAAATATCCAACGTATCATGTCATAATACAATCATATAAATCCCAAGATCATAAATCATCCATCAGTGTGTACAGATCACGCCGCCGCCTTCCCACGGTCCTCGCTAGTACCTGAAACACATACACAACAACTGTAAGCATAAATGCTTAGTGAGTTCCCCAAAATACAACTTACGCACATACGCCTTTCCAGGCCCTGACCTTCCGGTCCATGTGTCTCAGGGGACTTTCGTCCCTGCTGAGTAAACCTTCCGGTCCTACCCACACCAACCTTACGGTCCACATTACAACGCCTTCCGGCCCATAACATAATGCCTTCCGGCCCATATCAAGCATATCATACATAGCACATATAACAATTAACTTATCACATATAGCACATATGTCTCATACCATATCTGACCTTCCGGTCACACAGTCAAAACCCTTCCGGGTATAGTATAGTGAGAAGACTCACCTCGTGAATATCGATAGCTAGCAAATCCCGAAATCACACGTGCTCGATCCTCCGAGCTACAATCTCCCTATATCATCATACGTCTCTTATTAACATTTTTACCACTAAGGTTGACTACCCTTTTTAAGTCAACACTAGTCAACTCTTGGTCAACGGTCAACTTTGACCGGACTCGGCGAGTGCACTAGGGCGACTCGGCGAGTCTAGACGTTTTCACCAATCTCTCTAGGATTCCCTTTTGACACGTCGAGTACTCCCCCTGACTCGACGAGTTCCGCCTGGAAGAATCGCGCGGCCACCCCGACTCAACTCGCCGAGTCTTAAGAACAACTCGGCGAGTCCCAGTTCAACTCAGACCACCTATCAACCCTCTTTGACTCGCCCTGACTCACTGAGTCAACCTATGACTCGACTGGACCACTCACTGGGCGATCTGAGGGCAATCTTCAAGCTACTCGCCGAGTCTGATCGTCGGACTCGGCGAGTCCATGCCATGCAATCACTCAAACTTGCTTCTAAGGTCAGATCTGCTCCAACAATTCATAGATCTGGCCTTCCTAGACTGATTCAACACGTAAAGTCCTTATCTTGGTGTTCATAACACACCCCATGGCTCATAAATGGCATTTTGACCTAAGGCATAAGGATTCCAATCCAAAACCTCCATTAATTCACAAAAAGCTTGGGCAAAGGGACACTCTGGACCTCCAAGGGTCCAGATCTATGGTCTAAATCGCTTAAGGGACCAAGGGAGCACTAGATCTAGCCACAAAAGGGCACAACAAGCCCTAAATCAATGAAAACATCAACATAACAGAGGATAGCTCGAAGATATTACCTCAAATGTGATGCTCTGGACCCCAAACTCTTAGGAAGTGGCTCCTCTTGCCTTTCCTTAGCTGATCCTCCCTTTTCCTTGCAATATGACACCTCCAAGATCAATAATGGCCTCCTTCTATGCTCCAAACGCTCACACTCGATTAGGGTTTCACTCAAGGGTCTAGAACCGCGATCCTACTCGGCGAGTCTGAGCTCCAACTCGCCGAGTCCCCTCTCAAAACACCAAAAACATAAACATAAAAGATACCTGGAAATCCGGGCTGTTACAACTCTCCCCCACTAGAACTAGACTTCGCCCTCGAAGTCTCGCTCTGAAAATAGCTCCGGATGCTGCTCACGCATCTCATGCTCCGGCTCCCAGGTCATCTCCGATCCCTTCCGATGTTACCACTAAACCAACACCAGAGGTACCTCCTTGTTCCTCAGAACCTTGATCTTCTGATCTCTGATGGCCACTGGTCTCTCGGCATAATTCAGGCTCGCATCCACCCGAATATCCTCTAATGGAACCACTGCCGACTCATCGGCTATACACTTCCTCAACTGCGACACATGAAAAGTGTCGTGAATCTTCCCCAACTCTGCTGGCAACTCCAAACGATAGGCTATCCGGCCTACCCTCGCAATCACACGAAATGGTCCAATATACCGGGGCCCCAACTTGCCCCTCTTCCTGAATCGGATCACTCCTTTCCAAGGAGAGACCTTTAGGAGAACGAGATCGCCGACCTGAAACTCAAGCTCGGATCGATGTCTGTCCGCATAACTCTTCTGTCGGCTTTGGCTGGTCAACAACCTCTGTATGACCTGATGAATCTGCTCTGTCGTCTGAAGCACGATCTCTGTACTGCCCATCACTCTCTGCCCAACCTCTCCCCAACAAATGGGGGTCCGACACCTCCTCCCGTACAACATCTCAAAGGGCGGCATACCAATGCTCGAATGATGGCTGTTGTTGTAGGAAAACTCTGCCAAGGGTAAATACGCATCCCAGCTACCCCCAAAATCCAACACACATGCTCGGAGCATGTCCTCAAGCGTCTGAATCGTCCGCTCACTCTGACCGTCTGTCTGGGGATGATATGCAGTACTAAAATGCAGTCTAGTACCCAATTCCTCATGAAATTTCTTCCAGAATCTGGAAGTGAAACGCACATCACGGTCCGAAACAATCGAGATCGGAACCCCATGCCGAGATACCACTTTCCTCACATACACCTCTGCCAACTTTTCTGCTGAAGAACTCTCACTGATGGCAAGGAAGTGAGCGCTCTTCGTCAACCTGTCCACAATCACCCAAATTGCATCAACTCCTCTGGCAGTCCTCGGCAATTTGGTGATGAAATCCATGGTGATTTGTTACCACTTCCACTCGGGAACCTCCAATGGCTGCAACTTGCCATGAGGCCTCTGGTGCTCGGCCTTAACCCTACGGCTGGTCAAGCACCTCTCAACAAACCATGCGACGTCCCTCTTCATACAGGGCCACCAATACTCTTTCCTCAAATCCAAATACATCTTTGTAGCCCCCGGATGGATCGAAAATTTCGATCGATGAGCCTCTTCCATCAAATTAATACGCGTACCGCCCACAAACGGTACCCAAATCCGACCCTGAAAAGTCATAAGCCCTCATCCATCCGTAACGAACTCCGAAACTAACCCAACGACTCGCTCCTTCTTATGCATCTCCGATTGCACAGCCTCGGCCTGTGCCCCACGAATGGCATCCAGTACCGGAGCTATCACGGTCAATCTCAAACATATATCCCGCAGTGGAGTGCTCTCCGCCCTGCGGCTCAACGCATCGGCTACCACATTAGCCTTGCCTGGGTGGTACAAGATCTCACAATCATAATCCTTGACCACATCCAACCACCTCCTCTGCCGCATATTTAGGTTGGGTTGATCCATCAAGTACCTAAAACTCTTATGGTCCGTGTATATCGTACACCGAACCCCATACAAGCAGTGACGCCAAATCTTGAGGGCGAACACTACTGCCCCCAACTCTAGATCATGAGTGGGATATCTCGTCTCATGAGGCTTCAGCTACCTCGATGCATATGCTATCACATGCCCCTTCTGCATCAGTACCGCTCCCAGCCCCAAAATCGATGCATCACAATATACTACAAAACCCTCCATCCCTTCCGGGAGAGCTAATACTGGGGCTTCGCACAACCTTTGGCGAAGTGTCTCAAAGGAGGTCTGCCGCTCGGGACCCCATGAAAAAGCAACACCCTTCCGAGTCAATCTGGTGAGTGGCACTACGATCTTGGAGAAATCCTTGATAAATCTCCAATAATACCCTGCCAACCAAAGGAAACTCCTGATCTCAGAGGGTGACTTTGGCACCTCCCAATTCATCACCGCCTCAACCTTGGCCGGATCGACCAGTATCCCTTCCTAGTTAACAAGATGTCCTAAGAACTGGACCTCCCGTAACCAGAAATCACACTTGGAGAACTTTGCATAAAGCTTCTCCGATCTCAGGACCTCAAGGACCTCCCTTAAATGCTCCTCATGCTGCTCTCTAGATCTCGAATATACCAGAATATCATCGATAAATACAATCACCGATCGATCCAACATCGGCCTACATACTCTGTTCATGAGATCCATGAACACCGCCGAGGCATTGGTGAGCCCAAAAGGCATCACCACAAACTCATAATGTCCATAATGCGTCCTAAACGCTGTCTTCTGGACGTCCTCATCCCGCACTCTCACCTGATGATATCCAGACCTCAAATCGATCTTGGAGAACCAAGATGCTCCCTGCAACTGATCGAACAAATCGTCGATCCTCGGTAATGGGTAACGGTTCTTGACCGTCAGCTTGTTCAACTCCCGGTAATCAATGCACATCCGGTGTGAACCATCCTTCTTCCTGACGAACAAAATAGGTGCTCCCCACGGCGAGCTGCTCGGCCTAATAAATCCCTTCCCCAGCAGCTCCTGAAGCTGCGAGGATAACTCTTGCATCTCTGGAGGTGCAAGACGATAAGACACCTTAGCGATAGGCGCGCCCCCCGCGACCAAGTCGATACTGAACTCCACTTGCCTCACAGGACGCACACCCGGTAACTCGTCGGGAAAGACATCAGGAAACTCACGCACCACCGGAACCTCCTCAACTGAACTCGGCCTCTCGAAAGTCACTCGTGTATCCATCACATACGCCACAAAACCCTTACAGCCCTGCTGTAGACACTGCCTCGCCCTAGCGGCCGAACAAAAAGCTGATCCCGAACGTGTACCCTCGCCGTACACCGAAAGAACTCCCCCACTAGGGTCTCGTACAGTCACCAACTGACGCTCGCAGTCGATAACCGCGCCAAATCTGCTCAACCAGTCCATGCCCACAATGACACAGACATCACCCATCGCAATAGGAACCAGATCAATCGGAAACTTAACCCCGAAAATCTCTAACACACATCCACGGAGAACCTCCGTGGCACAAATCACTCTCTCGTCAGCTATAGAAACTCTCAGAGGCCGACTCAATGGCTCACGGCTAACACTGATATGCTGACTAAAGGCCAAAGATACAAAAGACCGACTCGCACCCGAGTCAAATAACACTAAAGCAGGTACAGAGTTCACAAGGAAAGTACCTACACATAACATATCATAAGCATAATATCTCAACCTCAAAATAAATACATGAAATAAAGCATACCTACCACAACATCAGGCGCAGCGCGGACCTCCTCCGCAGTCAACTGGAAAGCTCTCCTATGAGCCCTCGGGGCCTCGACCTTCACTGGTCGAATCTCAGTAGCCCTGGCAGCAGGTGCAGATCCCTGATGAAGCTGAGGGCACTCGGCCTTCCGATGGCCGGTCTGGTTGCAATGAAAGCAAACCATAAACCCCTTGGGGCAATCCCTAGCGATGTGCCCCTCCTTGCCACACTTGTAGCAAGCACCTGATCGACATGTCCCCTCGTGACCCTTGCCGCACTTTCCGCAAGTGCGGCCCTTCGGACCTCCCGTCCTCGAATCGGTGGACTTAGTCCGCTTGGCTGCCGGCTGAGACTGAGCCGGCCGCCGATCCACCCGTTGAGACTCGGCCTCCTCCCTGGCCTGGGTCTCCAACTCGATCTCGCGCTTCCTGGCATTCGCCTGAAGCTCAGCAAAGGTATGATATGTTGAGTTCGATACGAACTCCCGGATATCCCTCCTCAACACACCCAAATACCGGGTCATCCGAGCCTGCTCTGTGGACACCTGCTCGGGGCAGAACATCGCCCTCTCATGAAACTTCCGCGTGATCACCGTAACTGAATCAGTACCCTGCTTGAGGGTCAAGAACTCCTGAACCAACCATTCCCTCTCCACCGGGGGAACGTACTCGTCTCTGAACATAGAGGTAAACCTCTCCCACGTCACAGTTGAAATCTCTACCAAAGTTAAGTTCGCAGTCACGAACTTCCACCAATCCTTCGCTCCCAGACGGAGCTGGTTCAAGGCGAACCGTACTCTCAGATGCTCCGGACATGAACAAGTGTAGAAGCATCCCTTGATATCAGCAATCCATCTCATCGCAGCGATCGGATCCTGCGTCCCGTCAAACTCAGGTGGCTTCGTGTTGCTGAACTCCCGAAACAGCAACGAGTCACCTCCCTGTGGTCTGGCAGCGGCCACAGCTGCGGTAGCTGCAGCGGTTGCAGCCTCAGTCAACGCGGCGTACCGCTCATCAAAGGTCTCCATCAAAGTGGTCTTAATAGACCCAAACATCTCCGGAATCTCAGCCCGGATCGCTGCAGCCACCTCCTCATGAATCATCTGACGAATCTCCTCGTCACTCACACTGCTCGTACTCGGTCTGTGGCGTGGTCCAACCATGATGCCTCTGAAATACAACATAGAACTATCAGAGACTCTATCGAGCATAATCTTACTCGATAACGCAACCCTACTCAGTCTCCGATACCCAGGGATTCTTACTTGGGTCGCCCACTGACCCAGTGTCTTCGGTAGTACGGGCCCAATACTACCGACCACACCGCATCAGCATTCATCCCAAGTCCTCCTCCCCAAACCCCGGATCCTGAGTACTCTACTCTTGTTATGCACTAACTACCCGCTCGCTCTCAAAGCATCTCATAGCAACAGACTTCCCTAGACTAAGGCGTCACAAATCAGGCCACTCTAGTGCTATCATGAATACCTAGTCTTCTAGCATGCATAACAATTCATATCATATCATATCTCTTAACACAACATTGTAAGGGTATTTTGGGGATCTTTACCGTTCGGGTGCTGGCTGATCGTACACACTGCTTCATTTTTGTTTACCACAAAATCCTTTATAAAAATTTTATGCCTTTGTTCTTAAAAGTTTTCCTCAAATCCTCGGTTTAAGTTCAGTTACGCCCGAAGGTGTACCTGAATCCCTCAAACCAAGGCTCTGATACCAAATTGTAACAACGGAAATTTTAAACAAATTTTTCATTTCTAAAAATATATTTTCATCCAAAACAAGGCATAAATATCCAACGTATCATGTCATAATACAATCATATAAATCCCAAGATCATAAATCATCCATCAGTGTGTACAGATCACGCCGCCGCCTTCCTACGGTCCTCGCTAGTACCTGAAACACATACACAACAACTGTAAGCATAAATGCTTAGTGAGCTCCCCAAAATACAACTTACGCACATACGCCTTTCCAGGCCCTGACCTTCCGGTCCATGTGTCTCAGGGGACTTCCGTCCCTGCTGGGTAAACCTTCCGGTCCTACCCACACCAACCTTACGGTCCACATTACAACGCCTTCCGGCCCATATCAAGCATATCATACATAGCACATATAACAATTAACTTATCACATATAGCACATATGTCTCATACCATATCCGACCTTCCGGTCACACAGTCAAAACCCTTCCGGGTATAGTATAGTGAGAAGACTCACCTCGTGAATATCGATAGCTAGCAAATCCCGAAATCACACGTGCTCGATCCTCCGAGCTACAATCTCCCTATATCATCATATGTCTCTTATGAACATTTTTACCACTAAGGTTGACTACCCTTTTTAAGTCAACACTAGTCAACTCTTGGTCAACGGTCAACGGTCAACTTTGACCGGACTCGGCGAGTGCACTAGGGCGACTCGGCGAGTCTAGACATTTTCACCAATCTCTCTAGGATTCCCTTTTGACACGTCGAGTACTCCCCCTGACTCGACGAGTTCCGCCTGGAAGAATCGCGGGGCCACCCCGACTCAACTCGCCGAGTCTTAAGAACAACTCGGCAAGTCCCAGTTCAACTCAGACCACCTGTCAACCCTCTCTGACTCGCCCTGACTCACTGAGTCAACCTATGACTCGACTGGACCACTCACTGGGCGATCTGAGGGCAATCTTCAAGCTACTCGCCGAGTCTGATCGTCGGACTCGACGAGTCCATGCCATGCAATCACTCAAACTTGCTTCTAAGGTCAGATCTGCTCCAACAATTCATAGATCTGGCCTTCCTAGACTGATTCAACACGTAAAGTCCTTATCTTGGTGTTCATAACACACCCTATGGCTCATAAATGGCATTTTGACCTAAGGCATAAGGATTCCAATCCAAAACCTCCATTGATTCACAAAAAGCTTGGGCAAAGGGACACTCTGGACCTCCAAGGGTCCAGATCTATGGTCTAAATCGCTTAAATTACCAAGGGAGCACTAGATCTAGCCACAAAAGGGCTCAACAAGCCCTAAATCAATGAAAACATCAACATAGCAGAGGATAGCTCGAAGATATTACCTCAAATGTGATGCTCTGGACCCCAAACTCTCAGGAAGTGGCTCCTCTTGCCTTTCCTTAGCTGATCCTCCCTTTTCCTTGCAAGATGACACCTCCAAGATCAATAATGGCCTCCTTCTATGCTCCAAACGCTCACACTCGATTAGGGTTTCACTCAAGGGACTGGTGAGCACAAATGACGGCCATAAGGCCCTTTAAATAGGTCCCAAACCCGAGAAATTAGGGTTTCATTAAACAGCGCGGACTCGCCGAGTCCAGGCGAGAACCCGCGTCCAGAACCGCGATCCTACTCGGCGAGTCTGAGCTCCAACTCGCCGAGTCCCCTCTCAAAACACCAAAAACATAAACATAAAAGATACCTGGAAATCCGGGCTATTACAGAATACGAATACGAATATAACCAATAGTATAGTACGAATACGAATACGAATATAACTATTAGGTTAGTACGAATACGAATGCGAATACGAATATAACCAATAGTATAGTACAAATACGAATACGAATATAACTATTAGGTTAGTACGAATACGAATGCGAATACGAATATAACTAATAGGATAGAACGAATACGAATACGAATAGAAATAGGACTACGAATGCGAAATAATGCCTTTGGATGACACCAAGACTTCGAATATACAGTTAGTGTACGCCTTGAATGTCACCAGAGTTTTGAATTTAATACGAAAGTACGCCTCTGGACCTCTACTGAGTTTCGAATACATCCGCCTTAGAATGTCACCAGAGATACGAAAATACAACTAATGTACTCTTTTGGAAATCATCAGAATAATCAAAAATACTGTAATGTAAGTTTCTGGTGAATCCAAATATTCGAAAATACAACTAAGTTAGTAGATGATAGACATTCGAATGTAGGATAACTAAGAGTTTAGAATACTTAACTAATACTGCAAGTATGGTAATCATTAGTACTTCGAAATCAAACTTCAGAACCAACCCCAACACATCACATAGGAAAATATGGGATTTTCCTGAAGTAACATAACAACTAGTAATGAAATTAGAAACGAATAGACAACACATCACATAGGAAAATATGGGATTTTCCTTGGGTAGCATAACTACTCATATACGAATAAAGTAACAAACGAATAACTAAACTATTAGGAAAATATGGGATTTTCCTGGAATGACATAACAAACCGTTTTCGAATTTGTAACAAAAGATAACTAAATTGTTTTCATAAGAAAATATGGGATTTTCTTGAACAGCAACTTTTTCAGAAAGCAAAGGAAACTCGTTCTTTTCAAAACTAAACCGCTTATGAACTCACCAGCTTTATGCTGATTTTCAAACTACTTGTATTCTCAGGTAAGCGTTAGACAGGTACACCACCATCTTTTGGAGAAGACGGAGCGTTCCGAAGACTCATCTTTGCTTTGTTCATAGGATATATGTATATAACACTTGTATAACCTTTCTTTCAAACAGATGTAAACAATATTATGTAATGTAATGTTTTGTGTTTACTGTTTTACTATGTGCATTGGATTTGATACTCAACATGGAGTCAACCCCGGAAATGTTTCCGCCTTTGGTTTTCGGGGTGTGACAGGTTCCCCCTAGATTGCGGATGGGAGTTCCTCTGGAACCTGAGAAGGTTCCCCCTGGAATGCAGATGGGAGAGTGACAATTCTAAGATCGGTTCTTGTGTCAATATTCTCTATGAATTCATCATCTGACTCCTATGAAGGATCATTTGATGGTGAAGCTTCACTTCGGGTAGGAATGTAAGCAATATCAGGTACTGGAACCTCAACGGTTGCAACAAGATCCGAAGTAGAGCTTTCCCCCTCAACCGGAGAGGTAGAAGTATTTAGCGATACTACTTCAGATAGAGATGGTCCAGATACGTCGGCATGTTGTTGTTGAGCTGCAGGTGACACTAGAACTTCGGATAGTTTCGCCGTTTCAATAGGATCAAAAAGATCATCATAGTTTATTTCAACTAGATTCAGAGGTCCGGAAGCGGCTGGAATGTCACTTTCCATGATTGTAGTGGTTTCGGTGGACGGAGGTGCAATGCGGATGTGAGAGTCATCAAATTTCACATCAAAGCTTTCAATGATCAACCTTGTTCTTCTGATGAGCACTCGATATGCAACCTTGTTAGTGGAATAACCAAGGATGATACCTTCGTCAGATTTTGGTGCAAACTTGTTGAGTTTGTCTCGACTGTTGATCACGAAGCATCTACATCCAAAGATATGAAAGAAATGAACATTGGGTTTGCGGTTGTTGAGACCTTCATATGGTGTTTTATTGAGACGCTTGCACATGATACTTCGGTTCTGAACAAAGCATGCGGTTGCTACTGCTTCAGCCTAGAAGTATAGAGGAAGTTGGGCGAAGTTAAGCATGGATCTAGCTGCTTCAACGAGTGTGCGGTTCCTTCTTTCTACTACACCATTTTGTTGCGGTGTATAGGGCACTGAAAAGTTGTGAGAGATGCCTTTGGAAACCAGGAAGTTGTTGAGAAGGTGATTAGTGAACTCAGTTCGATTATCACTGCAGATGTGTCTGACTGGAAGCTTGATTTGAAGCTCGATTTCTTTGATGAAGTTAATGAAGATTTGCGGTGTCTCTGATTTGAGTCTGAGAAAGAAGACCCATGTGAAGTGTGTATAGTCATCAACAATAACCAGTATATACTTTTTGTGGTGAAGACTGGCTACAGTTGAGGGACCGCAGAGATCAATGTGTAATAGCTCCAGTGGTTCAGAGATAGAAGAATCCATTATCAGAGGATGACTTGATTTTGATTGTTTACCGCATTCACACGCTGGACAAAGGGTATCGTTGCTGAATTTGAGAATGGGGAGACCTCGGACTAGTTCTCTAGTGACGAGGTTGTTGATGTACCGAAAGTTGAGATGAGCTAGCTTGCGATGCCATAGCCAACAGACTTCGGATACAACTTTGGACAGAAAACACAACTGCGGTTTACCAATGATGAGAGAAACATCCAGAGGATACATCGTGCCTTCGGAGCGAGATTTGATTAAGTAAGTGCTTCGATCACTCGTCATTATGTAACAGAATTGATCGTCAAATTCAACACGATGTCCTGCTTTACATAGTTGGCCAACACTGATAAGATTGTGTTTAAGGCTTTCTACATAAGCAAACTTCTGAATAGAAAAGTTCCCCGTAGTGAGAACATTGTAACCTTGGATGACACCGTTTGCATTGTTGCCAAACGTGACATTTCCACCATTGCATATAGGCCTGAAATCCCGAAGGTACTCTAACCTTCCGGTCATGTGCAAGGAGCAGGCACTGTCAATTAACCATTCTTCTTCTTGTTCCTCCTTGCACAAAGCCTGAGAATTACACGGTTAGTTAGGCATCCAAACAAGTTTGGATCCAGGGACGATTGATGTATTCTTAAATGATGCATGGTCCGAGGTTGCGTGGACAGGTCTTTTGTCAACTTTTAGACCTAGTCCTGGGTGTTTGTTCAGATTTGGATTATTACGAAGTTTCTGAAAAGTATGAGGTTTCTGACTTTGATTTGACTTGACATGAGATAAAAACTTTTGACAGCTGCACTGACATTTAACAAAAAGAGGGTTTGTCATTGAATCTGACAATATGCTTGGTCAGCGGTTTATAGGGTGAATTGGACTTGGTATTGGTCCGAGGTGGGTAACTTCTGAAAGATTTGACCTTTGATTTCTGAAAAGTTTGTTTTGAACGAGGTTTAGCACGTGTAAATCTTTGAGTCCCTTTAGGTGGATTTGGTAAGATTCCTTTCCACTTGTTTTGATGTGATTTTAAAAGTGTTGGAGTGGGTAAAATTCCTTTCCAATTACGGTCATTTGAGGAATAGACCTGAAAAACGTAGTTTCTTACAAGTTTGACACCTTTTTGGATTATGTCAGAAGTAGCAGGAATGACTTTTGAAACTAAACTTCCCTTTTTGCTTGTTTTCATGAAAGAAGAGTTTTTTGAAATGTAATTTGTGAAAACAAATTTTTCTAGACTCTTGGATTTTGGAATTCTCATATATTTCTTATTTTTTGAAAAACTTTCTCTGCTTGTGTTTCGAGATCTAATTTCTTCTTCGAAAGCTCTTTTTGCCAAAGATTTTGGTGAACCGCAGTCATTGTTATTCAACTGCGGTTTCCTGATACCTTTTAAACGATTTTGAAAACTTGGGCTAGAATCATCAAAACTTGAGAATTTTGGAATTTGAGAGCATTGGCCTACTTCAAAATTTTCTATAGGTAACTCATGAAAAATCGGCTGAAGAGTTGTAGTTCCTTGAACTGATGGTTTTGGCAAAGATAATTTGAATACCGTAGAGTAGGTTTTAGATGAGACTGCGGTGGGACACTTCTGGGTCATTTGACTACAATGTGAAACACTGTGGTCTGAGGACAAGGATAGAAAGTCCTTTGAGATTTTGGGGCCTTCAACAACAAGTTCTTCATCAACTATGGATGAAGTTTAAGAATTTGAATGAGTGGTGCCACTGATGGGAGTTTGATCACATGTGTGACTAGAATCCTCGGGCACAATTTCCTCAATGACACAATTATTGCTCAAAATGTGTAATCTTCCGAAGTGAGTTTTGATATCTTCAGGAAAAGTCTTGTCATCGACAGGGAAATGAAATTCTCTATCAGGTGGGACATACATTCTTTCTTTGTTGAACTGGGGTGAGGAATCCATTGCGGTAGGATACCCATTTGACCAACCCCAATTATATATATTGTCGACGATTCCATTGTTTACCAAATTTTCAATAGCCTCACTTTCATTAAACAATTTTTCAATTAAGAGATTTAAGCGTACAATTTCTCTCTGAGCTAAATCTCTCTGGTTCAAAGCTATCTCTAATTCGGTTTCACTTAACATTCTGGCATCTTTCTATAACTCTAGATTCTTCTCTAACATTTCCATCTTAAGTCTCTTGTTATCCAATCTTCCTCTCACATGGAACAGTTCTTGGGACGCAATGTTCTTCTCATCTAGGGCTTTGTTATAGTCTGTAAGGACGGTAGCACAAGTGTCATTAAGATCATCTATGTAGGGTTGACAGTCACGCATGCTATAATTTAAAGTTTGGATCATGAGTTTTACCTGTTCAACGATGCTTAGAGTCAGATCCTTTGCCATGTAGCAGTAGTTTTTGTTCAACATTTTTGACCCATCATCATCTGCAATGGCCAGCATGCAGATTTTCCCTTTTCCTTTAATACTGCTAATGGTCTCTTCTTCATCCCCTGATGACCAAACTTGATGGTTTCTTTTAAATTGAGCCACATATTCCCTTTCCTTTTCTTTTTTCTTCCAACTCTTGAGCCATTCTAAGATAGAATGCTCTGTCCTAGACTACATTGGCCTTACAGTCTTTTGCGAAGTGATTTTCTTTATTGCATTTGTGACAAATCACAACATCAGTCTTCTCTTCTAATTGAGTACTGGAGTCATTGTTCTGAGAAGACTGTGGTACCTCCTTTGGTTGATTATTCTGAGAGCCTTTAGGATATCGAGGGTAGTTGTTCTGAGGACCGAAGTTACGGTTGAATGGAGGTTTGTTGAATTGTTGATTCTTGTTGAAAGAAGAAGGTGGTATGCGGTTGAACTGTTGGCTAACCAGAGCAATAGCCTTCTGAAATTCTTCTTCATCATCATACTCAGAATCCGCTTCGTATGACTGTGGTGCGGTATCATACGATGAAGAGTAGTGTGACTGCGGTGGAGCTTGTGCTATAAGAGCAAGTGGTCCTCCAAAGTTAGCACATTCTTTGAGTACAGTGGATTCTTGTGCTTGGAGCTCTCCATAGTTTGTGCTATGAGAGCAAGTGGTCCTCCAAAGCCATAGTCCAGTGTCGTCCTAAGCCATTAAGGAACTGGAGATTGGTTTCATGGTTGCTGTGGATGCTACCAGCATTTGATAACTTTGTGACTATCAGGTTGAATCTCTTAAAGGAGTCTTCCAAACTTTCACCCGCATGAGCTTTGAAGTTGTTGAAGTCGTTGAGTGCGGTAGTGAGCTTCTTATCTTGTGCTTGTTCTAGGCCTTCGTACAGGTTTTTGAGTACATCCAAGATCTCTTTTGCTGACTTGCAGTTTATGATAATATCAAAGTCGTCAGGAGCAACACCACAAGAAATTTCATAAAAAGCAACAACATCATTTTCCATTTTATCGAGATCATTCTTGGTGGGACGGCTCATGGTTGGTTGACCTCCTCCTAGCCTGGTTGCCGCGCCGTCAGTTTGCACTGGTGTGAGGACTGGAATGTGTGGTCCTTCTTCCACGGATCGCCATACATCTCTACCCAGTCTTCTTAAGTACCTCTCCATTCTTTGTGACCAGTGATGATATTCATTTGCTACTAGTATTGGAGCTCTGTTAGAACCACCAACACTATTGGAGACATTCAGAGATAACGATTGTGCCATTTTGTTTTTTTGTTTTTTTTTTTTGTTTTTGTTTTTTTTTTTTTTTTTGAGAAATGAGCTTTAGTGGTGTAGAAGGCTTAATGAGAAAATCAGAGTTCCGATATTCAAAAAGCAACCACTTTGGCTCTAATACCAATTGTTGAGAGAAAAACTTGGAGACACACTTGAACAACGTTAGAACAAGTATATTGCGGAATAGTTAATCTCAAGGATCTAAAAGCTCAACAATAATATAGTTAGATAGTTAGATTGTTAGTTGCGGAAAGTAAAGAAATATAAATGACAACAATTGTTATATCAAGAATACACTTAAACTGATTCATAACAAAGAATGCATTCACTCTGAGTTAGTAAGAAGATCAAGTTTAGTGATTAAGTCTAGAAGACTTGCTCCGAAGAGAGATTAAGTTTCAGTAGCAATTTAGAGTGTGTAGAGTAGTAAGATTGAGAAGTGAAGAAAATAAGTTGGAGAAATATATTCAGAATAATTCACAAGTCATAGGGAGATGGTTGAAGAAGAGATCTTGTGTATTACGAAGTTAAGAGTTGTTTTCAATACATTAGAAAGAGTCTCTATTTATAGAGTCTCGGAATAAACTACTTTATAAGCAGCCGTGCAAGGCATGTTGGATAATAGAGTACATTACATAAAAATAAGTAAAGGAAATAACAAAGACTGCGGATGCTGAAGACGTGTTGACTCCGGATGCTGAGATGATTGTTGAAGGTGAGCAATTGCGGTTGATAGATGATTGCGGTACCTTAGTTCAAGAGGGTCACTTTTATGTTTCAACAATTTGCCATGTTCTCATAATTCGAATTATGAAGAGGGATGTCGTAATCATAATCAAATTTTGAGAACGCAATTATCATTTCCATATATAGAATTTCCTTATGTTGAACCATTCCAACATAGCATTCATATATATTTGACTAAATGTGATTAAAAACTCAATCTAAGCTTATAGATTTGAAATGAAGTATGAATTCCTCTCCTTTAATTATAGCAAAACAAGTTTTCAAACCCTGCATCTTTGCAAATTGAAACTTTTGTTTTCTATAATTAACATTGCTAACTTGCAATACTTTCCATAATAATTATGCTCCCACTAGCCTAATAATTATTATCTTACTAGCATAACACTTATCCTCCCACTAGCTTTGACATGTACTCAAAAATCAACTGGACTTCTAGAAATCAATACTTATTGACTTTCTTACAAAAGTTCAGATTTCTTATACGAGATGCTTCGACAAGACTTTATCTAGGCTTATCAAAATCATACACCTTTCCTTAGATAGCTCACATGTGTGTCTAAACAATTTTTAGAACTTACAACCATAATTCCGAAATGCTTTAGACCTTTTCCATATCTCACAATTCGAATTATGAAGAGGGATGTCATAATCATAATCAAATTTGAGAATGCAAATAACACAATTGCTGTCTCCTTAAAATCTATTTAGTGAAAGCACTTCCTCACGATCATTTTCATGAATTGGAGAGAAACCTTATGACACTTAGATATTATGGTGTATGTGTTCCTATCCATGTGAATTTGTCACAACCATAATCAGAAGACAAGGTTAGTGACAAATCCAAACCCATATGGACTGAACTTGTTCAATCTTAATTTCTTGTCACTTGGCAGCTCAAGGGCCTACCATTACTTCTAATTTGTTATGCAAACAACTAAAAACTCATAGAACTTACATGCACAGTCAACTTAACTGGAATGGGCACAAAAACAAGAACATGTCAACACGATAGGTTATAAACCTCAAGTCGTGTGCTAGTGATTAATAATAGGTTTATTCTTGATTAGTTCTTGAAACATGTGAATATCTTTAAGACCCCCACTAACCTCTTGAAATATAAGATTCTCTTGTCATGAACCATTCCTTGACAAACAAATATTGAAGAGTTAGTGCGGATTCTAATAAAGACTAACACTTCACACCATTGGCCTTAGTTGGTCAAGAGTACAAGAGTAAGAAACATTTTACTCTACATTTGATGAGTGTTTTAAACCTTCCTTAAGATTATGTCACTCAAGGCACAATCTTGGAGTATGACTCTAAGACTTTTTCTTGGAACGAAGTATGACTCATCCTCTTGATTTAACCATTTCAAAATTCATGATTCCTCTTCTTAGCCACATAAATGAACTAGGGTATCCTTAGAGGATCAATTGTGATATGGTTTTCCATAATCATTAAGATGATCATAAAACACGATACTAAAGTACTCTCCCATCTTTTCAGATTGGAGAAAATTCTATCTTTCTGCCTAATTTGATTTTTCTTATCGTTCTGCCATACATTGAAACTTTTCCATTGTTCAGAATTATACTTAAACTTGCAAGCATAACCATATTTACCAAACTTTCGTAAATCATGACGAATAGTCTTATCGTTCTTTGAGGTGGACCTAACCAGCGCACACCCAGTGTACTCGATCCCCTATTCCCTCACTTGAATCACATATTCATGTGAACAAGGAATTAGTCTTAATTTCCTAAAGATAAAGGTTCTCATTCATCACACCATACAAGTTGCTTGATTCCAGGTTTCTATCCAATTGAAACTTGGGTGATGAGAATCTTTCCATATCTGGTAAATTATGACACTACCACAAACGAAAGAATCAAATCCATATTGAACATTGCTAGAATATACATAAACATCAATTTTCACAAATGCCATTGCTAGAAGATATAATACAATAAAAACAAAATTTTATTTATTTGTAAAACGTGGAAAACTTTTCCTTACAATGCAATTACAAATGAAAACTATGTTTCTAAATATTTCTAAGCAATCTATCATAACTCTTAAGCAGCTCAAGAATCTAATCATCGAACCATGCGACCGAAATCCATTTCTTCGTGATCAGACTCGGCCTACTCTTCTTTTAAGCTTCCTTTGATTCTACAAAACATCAAAATGTAATTGCATTACATCATGTAATAATAATCTCCAAATAGGAACTTAACAGAGTTATATAGTGGATTTTACTTGAAGTAGAGTCAATTTTTTTTGACTTTACCATCTTTGCAATCTTTCAGGTAAATATGGCAGCATCGCAACCAATGCCCCTTCTCTTGGCAATAAAAACATATGTACTCTTTGGGAATGGTACACAGGACTATCTTAAACTTAGCCTTTCTCTTTACCATTTGGTCAAATGACTTAACTATGGCTGATCCCTTTCCATTGGGAAGAGAAAGCTTTTCTGGACTTCCAATGTTCCCATTTTCAATGTCCATGGACGTTTGGGGAGTAGATCTTCCAATAATATTTGTTTTACCAGTGTGCCAAATCATTATTGATTCAACAGCAACAAGCAAATATGTTAAATCAATAAAGGGTCATGTCGTGATCTCCCATATAGTAGTCCTTAAAGAACCCACTATATGACTTAGGTAGTGATTGAAGAACCCAGTCAATAGCCAACTTCCTCGAGACTTCGACACCCAACTCTCCCAGCTTGTCAATATGTAACTTCATCTCCAAGATGTGAGTACATACAGACTTTCCATCCTCCCAATAGGGCTTTGAGTGACCTTGAACTTGTGGGTTAAGGAGAATTATTATAGGAGTTGGAGGAAGTGAAGTTCCACTATAGCACGAAGAATGAATTAATCTTTCACCTTGATCACCTTGTGGAAAATCATCTTTATAAAGAAAGCTTTTTCCAAAAGATTCGAGAAGACCATAATTGTCTGAACTAGACATCTATAATGGGAGAAATTCAAGTTTACTTGATTTAAGCCCTTAATATAACACCCAAATGAAATATTAAGTCTAGGACCCAACATAATATTTTACAATTCAGAAGAGGGATGCCGTAATCCAAATGCAAAATATTTGAAGGTAAGTAATGACGATTTACCAATTTCCACCATGAAAAACGAAATTGATAATTATGTCTTAATGGATTGAAATTCCTAGATCATTTGAGATTCATTGAACTTTTCAATGGCATGTTTAAATCTCAATTGTGTCCTTCAAGTTTGTGACTGGCATGTCGAGGATCACAAACAAGGTGTGAATAACCATGCAAATTAGCTTGGTACACCCAATGTTACAACCACCTAATCAATGTGTCTATTAACCACACACGCTCCATTGATCTATGACTAACATCAAGCTACCCTTTGACACGCACTGTTAGTCCCAGATTAGTGTACCAGATAACCACACACGCTCCACTAACGAGTTAACAAGGTGCAAAGTGTAATTTCATGGGTTAGCACCAAATTCACATTTTCTTAAGTAGCTAATATTGAGAATTTATAAGTGTTTAGTTACTTAGTATTTCATTATACTTTTAATGAGAATTTAAATGTCCTGTCAAAACCGTTCAACTAACGACTCTCCACCAGTCAAGTAAGCAGTGGGTGACAGTGGACACCCATTAAACTACCATTTTATAGACAGTAACCCTATACCCCCCCTTATAGACTGGCTTCGTGAATGAGGCCTACTAATGGTAAGACTGACTTTACTCTGATATATATATATATATATATATATATATATATATATATATATATATATATATATATATATATATATATATATTAAACCTATAATATTTTAATAGTATAAGGGTTGAATTTTAAACTTTTAAAATTCTAGGGTTTGGAACTAAATGTTTCAAAGTGAGACTTTGCATTTACAAATTCCAAAACTTGAGGGAAAGTTTTGAACTATTGAAAAACTTTTGGTATCCATAACTTATGAGTTTAATATAGGTTATATGAAAAGACTCTTGATATTCCATAACTTAAGGACAAGTTATGGAGTTCATAAAAATATTTATGTAAAAGACTCTTCAAGTTCCATAACTTGAGGACAAGTTATGGAAGACCTAAAACCATTTTATGATGACATTTAAAAATGAGACTTTCCACTTTCCATAACTTGAGTACAAGTTATGGATTTCATCAAAAACATTTAGATCAAAAATTGTAACTAACAAAACCACACAATATGTCTATGATCTAATTAAACTCATAAGTTAAGATAATTTATATCAAACAAGTTTCAAGATATTAGCCTAATCATAAACTAATACAAATCATGAAACTTTGACAATTATCTTTTATTTGGATGAGAATCATCATTACCATATCAACAAAATCAAATTTTATGAACTAAAACATTTTATGGTAATGATTCTAATCCAAAATTGGCAAAAAAAAAATCGAAAAACTGCCCACTGGAGCACCAACTCGGCGAGTACATGAAATGGACTCATTGAGTTAGACCTTTTTTGAGTGGACTCGGCGAGTCCCCCAGTGGACTCGGCGAGTTCGCTATCCAGAATGCAGAAAATTCGATTTTTTTGCTTTGAAAACCAATAAAACATCAAGTATAGTGGAAAGCAATCCTAGACTCTGATACCACTGATCGGTTTTAGTATACTACAACATCCTATGGTGCACATACAACCCTAAATGCTTTGGATCTATCTTTTCTCTAATTATACATGTAATATTGTTTCCAAAGCATTAAGCCTACAACTAGCATTTAAATGACATAATTAGCATGACATTGAGTTATAGAATTACCTCTTTGTTGTAGCTTGTAGAACTTCTTGAGTTTGGCCTTTAAGAGCTTAGTGCCCCAAGTGTTGCACCTCAAATGGAATCACACAACACCACCAACAATGGAGGAATTGAGATAGAATACTAGCACTCTAAAATCGGCTATAGCTATTCCAAGAATACTAGGGTGCCAATTTTAGGAGCTAACGGGTTTCTTATATAGTGCGACAAAACTAGGGTTACACGATGTAAACCCTAATGTGCATGAACTTCCATATTTCATTGGCTCCATGGGTTTAAACCTCCATGGATCATCCATAAGTTGTCACATGGGTTTAGCCCAACCTAAGGAATCATGGATCATTGGCCCACACCATAAGAATGAATGATTTTACCAAATCAACCCCTTATATTTAATTAGTCTCTTTTGATCACAAAATCAATTCCAAATTAATTCTTGAAAAATACTAATTAAATAATCTGATTTCATATTAATATATTAGAACTTATAATATATTAATAAATCATGAATATCCTCTTCTCAAAAGTCCATCCTTACAAATTGTTCCGGGGTCATGCAACCCAAATGGACCATGCTACTCTCGGGTCAACTACATACCAATTATTGTTATGGGCCTAGACACCTAATCCAACATCTAATAGATCATTGCGGCATGATAACATACTAACACATAACAGGATATCTAATCCAATGGGTCTGACTTGGTGCCTTCGACCCGTAAGTACAGTAAGGAAAGACTCACCTCATAGACTGTACAAAAGTTGATGAGGTCTCATGTAACATCCCGATGATGAGTTACTTCTAAATTTGGCCATATAAAGGAATTATATTGCATTTTGGTCCCTAAGTGTTAGAAAGTTTGAAAAGGGATCCATAGTGGCAATTTGGTTAAAGTTGGGAATTGTTGAGTACGCTATGTATACGTGTGTGTATGCTAAGCGTACTAAGGAACGCCTTAGTATGTTGGGCATACATTTTTACGTAGGGCGTATGTGGATTTCATGCAAACACTACTTTTAAGCCTTTGACTCAAATTTAAGCAACCTCATGGACTCATATCCTCTTCTTATCTAGCCTCCTTCTGTGATTTCGACCCTCAAGCAACCTTAGAGAAAGATTGAGCAAAAGTTGAGCCTTTCAGAGAGTTTTGGAGTGGTTTGGAAGAGAGAATAAGGCGGTGAGAAGATCTTGGAGTTGAGAGCACTTTGGATCTAGGATTTCTTCTTGGTTTGCAACATCTTGAAGGTGTCTATTAGAGTTGAGATTTAGAGTCGAGCCTCATCAGATTTTGTCCAGTTTGTGAGGTGACTTTTCCCTCATTATACCTACGGGTCAAAGGCACCAAGGCGGACCCACTGGATTGATATCATGTTATGTGATAGTATGTTTTCATGATCTGTATACTGGTAGATAGGATGATGTGTAACACCGTAAAAATTCAAACAATTTTTCGCATTTTAAAAACCATCTATTTTCATTTACATCCACATTTTAAAATATTGTATCATCACTATCTCAATACAAAACCCCCAAGATCAAAACATATGAACTCCAGTGTGCGTGTGTACGAGTCATGCTGGCACCTTCCCGTGATCATCACTGGTACCTGAAACACCACACATAACACTATAAGCATAAATGCTTAGTGAGTTCCCCAAAATACCACATAAACACATATCAGCCACTCAAGGTTGTAACTCTGTTGACCCTCTGGTCGAATATCTCTATGGGACCCTCTTGGTCCCATAACTCTGTGGACCCACTGGTCCTGACTCTGTAAACTATGAATCATGCATATCACATATCACAATAAATCACAACACATAATATCATACAAACATACTGGCATATAACTCTAGAATACTCTATCACATAACTCTGTTACCACACTAGGTAAAGTATAGTGAGAAGACTCAGCTCAGATGTCTCGGTATATCTCTGACTCGGTAGAAATATGATCTAGCCTCCGCCTAATCACACAAGGTAAATATTCTCATAAATATAACTCTCGAGACTAGACTCAACCCTCTCCAGGTGAAAGACCATTTTACCCCTCTATCAACTCAAAGGCCACATTGTTGACCAAACCCTAGAAGTCAACAAAAGTCAACGGTCAAACTTTGACCCGACTCGTCGAGTGCACTTGGGCGACTCGGCGAGTCTACACGTGTCTACTGACTCTCTTAGTCCCTCTTGGCATGTCGAGTCCTTCCCCTTACTCGACGAGTCACACCTGGCATGAATCGTGGGGCCACCCCGACTCAACTCGCCGAGTCTCAAGAACAACTCGGTGAGTTCCGCCTTGAACTTCAGTCCCCTAAATCTCCTTGACTCACCGAGTTATTTCCCCAACTCGGCAAGTCTACTCACTGAGTGATTTACGGGAAACCCTCACCCTACTCGCCGAGTCTGATCTTCGGACTCGGCGAGTTCATGCCATGCACAAACTCCATAGACCTCCTGAGGTCATATCTGTTCCTTTAATCCATAGATCTGACCTTCCCTAGCATGATAATCACGTAAAGTTCAGACCTTGACATTCATATAACATCTAAATGGTCTAACTTGGTGATTTAGCCCCAAAAATGACATCCTAAGCTCATAACTCCCAAAATAACTCATAAAGCCCCAATGGTTAAGGTCTCTGGACCTCTTTAGGTCCAGATCCAAAGCATAGACTCGAGAAGGGACCAATTGCTCCACTTATCCATCCTCTAAAGGGGTTAGAAAACCCTAACTCTAAGAATCAACAGCAAAACTGAAGAAGGTCCGAATGAATACCTCAATAAGAACTCTATGAATTCTAAAGTCACCAAAATCGCACCTACTTCAGCATCCTCTTGCCTTGGCCACCTCTTTCTTGCAAATACACCAACAAAAAGATCAAGAATGGCCTCTCCTTCCTCACAAACGCTCTAGATCTCTTAGGATTTCTCTATGGGGTTTGGTAGCCGCAAATGACGGCCCTAAGGGCCTTTAAATAGGTCCCAAACCCAGGAAATTAGGGTTTCATTAAACAGCGTGGACTCGCCGATTCCACTCATGAACTCACCGAGTTCGGCTGTAAACTCGGATACTAATCCGCGACCATACTCGGCGAGTCTAAACACCAACTCGACGAGTCCCCTCTCAATCTCCAAAAATAAAAGGAATAATTAATATACCTGGGAATCCGGGTGTTACATGATGTTATGCTTAGTGATCTATGGAACTTCCTAAATGTCTATAACTGGTTATATTTCTATCTATTATATGTGTACATGTTTGGTTAGTGGTTGAGGCTTTACTGCTTTGTGTGTGAGCCAACTGGTCGGGGGCATTCCAAGCCAATGGTTGACTGGCCCGAATTCCATCCCCATGATGACTGGACACGTAGTATATTGGCATTCCAACCCAATGGCCGATTGGGCCTGGGGTATTCCAACCCGATGGTTGATTGGACCCATAGTATATGGGCATTCCAACTCAATGGTTGATTGAGCTTAGGGTATTCCGACAACGGGTTGATTGGGCCCGACATGTTTTTAGTGTATATGTTATATGTTAATGTGTTGGTACTTTGGGGGAACTCACTGAGCGTTGGCTTACAGTTTTGGGTTATGTTTCAGGTACTTCGGATGACCGCAGGAAGGCGAAGGCATGACCGTACAAATCCTCTTGTTATGGCTTATGATTTTGGTAGACTATGATGTTGGAAAATGTTTTAAAAACTATGATTTGTAAACATTTTATGAACTTCAGTTGATTTATAAAGTTTAAATTTATTGTGATATTTATGGGTGTTACATCTCGACTCCGAATCTCATCTCTAACTGTCACCTATCCAACCAAATGACCAATCTCAATCAAAATCCTAAAATACCCAAAATACCCTTAAGTCAAACTTGGTTAAACTTGGTCAAAGTCAAAGTCAAAGTGGTCAAATCAACTGAGTCAACCGAGTCAATACAGAGTGTGTACATGGGGTGTACTCCAAATGTACTCTGGGCGTACTCGAACGTTGACCACCATCGAGGTGGTTTACTTCGTATGTGATGTGTACTCCAGGTACGCGGGTCGTACTCCCAGATTCCCAAATTCTCATTAAGAGCTTAATGGCTTAAGCTCTCACGTCCATCTTTCAGATACATGTCTAAAATACTCTCAAGAGTCATAAAGTTTCCAACTTTATGACTTTTCATGTCCATTAAGTGCATAACTCAACTTCTCCCCATTAAGACCTTCTAAATAATGCATGGAGCAAAACCGACCATTTGGAACCCATTTTTATGTCTCAAGACCCTTCCAAAGGTCTGAAAGGATAGCTTAATGGGTCAAGAACATGCTATGTTCATGAATCTCCACATTTAGGACAAAAAGGACCAAATATCATTCCAACACAAGATCTAGATGAAACTTCACCAAGTCCAGAACTTATACCACCAAATGGTGCCAAAAGGTGGTGTGATCCTGGATCTAAAGAGCTTCACTCCTCCAAGGCGATCTCTACTTCTTTCCTTCTTCTTCAAAAGCTCAAAACACACACACTCAAGCTTAGAAATGCTTCACAAGATGGATTAGGATTGCAAAAATATTCTAAAAGGATGGACGCTAATGAAGTGAGGGGAAATGAGGCTATAATGGGGTTTAAATATGAGCCAACCCCTAAAAATTAGGGTTTGCATGCATGGAACGTACACCCTACATACATATGTACACCCAACATACTAGGGCCCACCCTAGTACGCTTCGCGTACACGTATATACATGGCATACTCCCCCAACACCCAAATTACAAAAATGCCACTAGGGCCTTCATTGCGCTCTTTATTTTACTTAGGGTCCAAATTGCAATGTAATAAAATTATAGGGATACAATTAGAAGAACCTTATCATCGGGATGTTATACCGATGAAAATGATGCATTTGAGCACAATGATGTGTTTCCTCCCCCCAGAAATCACCACCTGAAGGTCATAAAGATTCTCTAATAAAGAAGCTCTACATGATGATGACAAGAGCAAAGACAATATTGATCACAAGTCAAAAAGTTCCACCTCGGCAACCGGTTCCTCTGACGAAAATATTGTAGGTCCATTTGCATTGTTGGAACTCTGAGATAATGTTGCTACAGCAAAAGCCAAGGTCGACAAGGTCACTCAACAAGTTTTACCCCTTAAGTGAAAACTTGACCAAGTTTTAGGCCTTCCGACCTTGACCGTGCAAATCAATTGGATCAGCTTATCTCACTTCGTCTAAGTCGCACTCTTGAAGATTTCGAAGCACGTTATAAGGAAAAAATGGATTATGACATCTCCACAATCACTACTATGCTCAAAGTTCATGATGATATGTTTTCTGCCACTAACACTTTAATCAAGCAAACTCACGTCCGACATGAAAAACAAATTCAGAGGTTGGAGAATGAAATTGATCACAAAGAAGCCATGAAGATGGTCATGCAAGAAATACTTATCATGGTCATTCGTGCAGCTCAACATCACCTAGATGTTTCAAACTACAAGTTCGATGGAATGCTTCACATCATTGATGAAACATTCAATCACCTCAAAGCTCAAGCTCCCACTACCGAAGCCTAGGACTCGCTTTCCAATAAAATCAACACAAGCTTTCAATGAGTTTTTGAACACCTAAGTGAGCTCAAGTATGATCAATTGCTTGCATCGGGGGTAGGTTTCTCCCATGAAAGAGGGGAGAAAATCAGGGAAATGAACAATGCTTAGGAGAATAACGGACAATACAATGGAGATGAATCTCGAAAATTGTTTACCGAGACGAAGACTCTAAAAAAGAAGTTGTGGAAGTAAATACTTTTGGAGGTGATGATGATGATGATGATGATGTAGATGATCTTGTTGATGATGTAGTTCTCGGATTACAAGCCATCATAGAACCTCCAACCAAAGTCCTTTCCGAAGTAGAGAATATGAAATGGTCCTTGGTCTCCTGACCATCATCCGTTTCTGAACAAATTAAAGTAGCTAATACATGGCGAAGGTTAAAACCAAACTAACAATTGATGCCTTCAGAGCCACTTAATCAATGCCTCCTCCGATTCCATATCTAAAGATTATCCAAATTGACCAAGGTTCTCCAATCATAAAACCGGATGAGATTCCTGATGATTCTTTGCTTCCTCCTCCATTCGAGTTCTTCGTTACTGAATTGGGAAAACAAATCATTTCCTCCATCTCATCTCAAATTAATCTATCAACAGACAAAGGCAAACTGATATTCATTGATTCTGAAAGTCCAATGATGGCATTCAAAAAGTCTGAGGGCTTGTCAAAGGAACAATTAAAGTGGAAGAACCATTTTTCTAGGATGAATCGAATTAGGGTTTCGAGAAGTAGAAAGGTTGGATTTTTGGAATAAAAGAAGCCTCACGATGCGAGGTTGGAGGCTCACGGCGTGAGATCGGTTGCATGAAAACTTTTGTTCAAGACTAATCTCACGACGTGAGACATGGAACTCACGAAGTAAGAGCTGATACAGCCTAAGCCCGTGATCATTTTAGGGTTTTCTTCGTATTTAAGTATCTCTAAACTCATTTTAGGGTTTCTTATCAGCCCCAAACCCTCTTTCACCTCAGAAAAACCCTATTCTTCATGTTTGCTTGATCTTTGGTCATTTTGGAGCTTGTCTAGGTTTAGGGAAAAGGAGAAAAGAAGAAGAAGAAGAATGTGATCTTGAGTTGAGGCTTGTAAGGAATCTTCATCATCATCTTACATTGTTTCTAGATCATTGTAAGTATCAAAGATTCCTCCTTTATTGTTCTATGAGGCTAGATCTAGATTTTTGTCCCACTTTTCCTCATGAATGTGCAAGTTCGATGAATGGAAACCATAAAGTTGGTACCTTTATGTGGTATTAGGGTCTTAAGGGTGTTATGGAGTTCAAATCTAGGGAATGGTTGAGCTTCAGAACCTTGCATGAAATTTGGATCTCTTTTCTTCAACTTTTGACCTAAATGAGATCTAGACATGTATTAGACATACATGCCAAAAAATCATCGACTTTCCAGTGCATTATGGAGTTATAAGACCTTCTAGAAAGTTAGAGTTCAAGGATTAATGGATTAAGGATTTAAAAGTCGGACTTTGTCTTCAGACTGTTCTCACGACATGAGACATGGAGCTCACGATGTGAGGATTGAATGACCCTATTTTTGGTTACCTTCTTGGACCTCACGATATGCGAGGAGGCTCTCACGACGTGAGGTCAGCTCTGGTGACTTTTCATTTCCGAATTGACTGAGTTGAGTAGGGATGATTTGGAATCGGATCGAGTGAGATCTCACGATGTGACCAAGGATTGGTCACGATGTGAGGATGGATAGTTTACATTTTGGGATTCTAGTTGGGCCTTTATGGAATTGGTCCTCTATTGGGCCTTGGGTGTTTTTTGGATTTGGGTCGGTTATTGGGCTTTTAGTTCAATTGAGTTTGGGCCTTGGTCTTTAGGATACTTGAGGGGAAGGGTAAAATAGTCTTTTACCCTAGGAGTCGGGATTATTGAATTAAGTCCCAATTATGGTTATGAGCTAATTATTGATCACGATTGTATTTGATTGGATAGCGTGAGGATTCTCCGGTCCGGTGGCCCGAGCATCAGTTGGATTGATAGTGGACTGAGGTGAGTTTCCTTCACTATAATCGTGGGTCAAAGGCACCAATTTCGGCCCACCGAATAATGTTTAGAGGTTGATAGTTGTATTTGTGACAATTTCCTGTTATGCTTGTGTTGGGTCGTATTTTGTGTTGCGTCTATTGGGCTCGTTAGTTAGTCTAACATGTATCTCCGGTATGGGCCTGTCCATCCGTGAGTTTAGTAGGGTTTTGTATATATAGGTGCTTGCATTCATCTTAGAACAAGAGGACGATCAGTTACGATTAGAGGTTTATTTGTTTAGCAAAGTTATCGTTCTTGTTTTGTAACCCTAAGTATCCTCTACAGCGGAAGTCCTTAGTCGAGCTCTGCTGAGGATTGAGTAATCTAATCATTCAACACATCTTGATTCATACTTGGGTTATTTACTGTTTATATATTTATCGCTTACCTGTTACATAGATCTAATCGATCACCAAGTTAATTAATAACCTATCAATTAGTATCAGAGCAGGAGGCTGTGTAATTCATACACATCTTTTCTGTGAAAAAGTTTGCGATTAGGGTTATTCCGCATTAAGTAATATTTATTGAGTCGTCATTCCATAATTGACATAACTCATCATTTATTTGTTTTGCCCTAATATTATTCATTACAAGTCTGATCTTTCAAACAGGTTAAACGATCAAGCATGGACGAGTCACAATCAAATCCCATCAATATCTCAAACAGCATCGGATCAACGACGAAGATTCCTATTCTCTACACCCAGGATTATGAAGTCTGGGCACATCATTTCGAAGATTATGTCATTGGATCGGAAGACAATGGATACCTTATTTGGGAAGCAATAGTTTCTGGACCATTTGCTCATTCTGCAACGTCAAAAATCATTAAAACTCAGAAAGAGTACAATGATCTGTTAAAAGACGTAAAGGATGTTGCTCAAGACGAAAAGGAAAAGTTTCAGTGCAACATTAAAGCATTGAGACTGATTCGATTCGCTCTTCAATCCGATACGTTCAGGCTAGTGAGTTCATGCAGCACTGCTAAAGAGATCTGGGATAGGCTGCGAGAGTTATATTCCACAGATGAAGATCTGGAGCATTCCTTTCAGACTTTACTCTTATCAGAGTTTGGCGAGTTTAAGCAGAATCCCGATGAAACTGTTACTCAGACATTCGATCGCTTCAATCATCTTCTTAGTAAGATAATCAAACACGATATAGAAAGGAAGCTGATTGAACAAAAGGTTACCTTTTTGAATGGTCTTAGATCTGAGTGGAGAGCAATTGTGTCCACTGTTAAAGCTCATGAGCAATTCAAATCTTATTCTTTGGCAAAGCTAGTAGGGATTCTGAAATCCCAAGAAAAGATAGTCTTACACGAGAAAAGTGTGGTTTCAAGCTTGGGATCCTTGGCTCTTCTGTCCAAAAGCAAAAGTGTAGTAGAGGATGAAGATCTCAACTTAGAAGATTATGATCTTTCATCTGAAGATTATGCAATGATGGTGTCAAATCCAAAGAGGTTCATTAAGAAAAGATTCCCCACAAATAAGAATCGGAATTGGCAGGGAAGCTATAGTTCTGAAAAGGTGAGGGAGGAACCGAAGGCAGAAGAACCAAAGAAAGAGTCGAAAGCTGAAGGAGATTCTGGTGTGAACTGCTACTACTGTGGAGGAAAGAACCACTATACCAAAGACTGTGTCTTGAAGAAAATGGCAGAGAAGGACGAGGAAAATGATGAAGAGGTTGTGCTGATGAAAAAGCTGGAAGATATCAAGAGAAAGAAAGCTACTGCTAACCCTTTAATGAATGCTTTAATTGTGCAGGGTTCGGCAGCGGACGATGAGTTCGGTGGTGTGCAGGTCTGGTCAACCGACTCAGAGGATGATGAGGTCAGGAAGCCATCTCATGGAAAGGCGTATGTTGCTAGAGGTAAAGAAAGCAGTGGGAAGTGCTTGATGGTGACGGATGTATCTCAAATGAGGGGATACAATACAGACGGTGGGAATGAAGAAACGAAGGAGCGAGAGGACTTATGCTTCACAACAAAACCTCTCAGCGTGCAATTCAATGAGCTTGATGAATTAATCAAGAAGGTACAATCCGTTTTTATTTCATATAAAGTCCCACAAAACTCATATGAAAAAGAATTGAAAAGCTTAAACTCAAGAATCTCAAATCTAGATAGCAGTTTAACTCAAACACGGGTCACCAATTCTAACCTAACTGACCAAATAAGCAGGGTATCATCAAAGAGTGAGGAACGGAGGATGTGGATAGAGCTGAAGGAGTCGGAGCTGATTAAATCCAAAGATGAAAACATTTATTTACAAAGAGACAATTTGAAACTTTTGAAACAAAGAAATGTGTTTTGTTTAATTGCTAAGCGTCTTTATTCTAACATCACTCAACTTCATTTGAACTGTGAAATAGGATAGAAAATTCATCGCATGATTTTGCCCTTCCTTGAATTCAAGGAGGATGAAATCGACGCTGAAGCATATAATTGCGAAAGTGTAGTTTCGTCTGATGATGTGAATCCAACCTACATGTATGGTCTAGACAAAATTGAATCTTTCATAAAATCCAAGGACCATAAGGACATGCTGAAAAACCTTTTGGATGAAAATGATAAACTGAAACTAAGGACTGAAACCATACAAAAATTTGACTCATTGAATGCCAACTTGAGCTCAGAAAATAAAATAGATGTTGAAAACGCGTCTGAGCTTAATGAGGATGATGATATGAGTGAAATTTTTGTAGAGGATGAAGTTGACTGTTCTGAGTTTATCAAGAGCGAACCAGAAAACCACAAAAATCTTATTTCTAAAAATTCTGTGGAGTTTGCTCGTTTGTCTCAAAATAAGTCCCCGATTCTAGAAGAAAAGGCTGTTGTGTACCAAAAGGTGAGAGCAACACCAAATCAGGTATATAAGGTCACAGGAGTAACCGAACATCAGATAGCTGAACTCACAGCCATTGTAAACGAAGATAATGTAGATGGTTGTGATGAATTCTTCTGGTCTGCTCCTATAGATAATGCAGACGAAACTGTTGGCCTGTCAGAACGGACTTCCTGGAAAACCAAAGGCAGATATGTGTCGGAGCCACTAAACAAGCCTGATAACTTCGACGTGCCAAGTACTAATGGTACAAAAGAAGTTCCTGTATAAGAAGTCACTCCTTCGAGCGAAACATCATCAGTTCAAAGTGAACCGGCTCACAAAAAGCAAAAGCAAAAAGCCAACATCCACCGACAGCCGAAGCAAGTAAAGGATTAGAAGCAACAAAGGAATCTGAGATACAAGAAGAATCTCTCAGAACGAAAACAGTTTTGGCGATCTCAAAACGCCCATTTCTCTTATCATGACAGAAATTCCAAGCCAGAGAAAAGTACTATCAGGACGCAAGAAAGTAGTTACAACCGAAAGGACAGGTTCGGTTCTGAAAGGAATAACAACCGAAGGGAAAGGTTCGGTTCAGAGAACACCAGCTACCGAAAGCATAGGTTCGGTTCCGAGAGCAAAAGCAATCAAGGTTCAAGGTTCTGTCCCACTAATGACCAAAAACAAAAGGGGCACCTAGAACCTCAAGTCAAGAAAACTTCTCAGTCTAACTTCTCTCATTCTAATTCTTCTCAACCCCATTCTAAATCCAATTCTGTTCAAACTCAAAATCCAAAACATTCAGCAGATTTGAAAGAAAATCGAAGGTTTCCTCAGTCAAGAATGTTCAAAAGCATTCCAAGGCCCAAACGTCAAATGCTGAACCCAAACCGTCTGTAACAAATCCCAACAAAATTAAAGTTTTCACCATTAAAAGGAAAGATGATACAACTTTAATAAAAAGAACATATCTTGTTGACATCTCTCTTACTATTCCTGTTCCTGTGAAAGGCTCACGTGGACCCAAGAAACTTTGGGTTCCTAAATCTGCTTGATTTTTGCAGGTTATCAGTGACGAGCAGTTCGACGAAGAATGGTATATTGACAGTGGCTGCTCACGTCACATGACAGGGAGGAAGGAAGAACTGAGGGAATTTCGATCTCTTCCAAATGGCGGGAATGTCAAATTCGGGAACAACTCATACGGCAAAATAAAAGGTTATGGGATGATTACAAATGGAGACTTCACGATTAGAAAAGTTGCATATGTTGAAGGACTATAGCATAACCTCATCAGTGTATCTCAGCTTGTTGGAGATACCGGTCTTAAAGTTTCGTTTGATGATGAGGGTTCGGAAATAATAGAGAAGAAAACAAAAAGAGTGATTCTCAAATCGGAGCGCAAAGGCGAAATGTTTCCTCTTAATCTCAAACCTATCAAAGGAAATCCAGCTATTTGTCTATTATCCAAAGCACACTCTGACGAAAGCTGGTTGTGGCACCGAAGGCTCTCCCATCTCAACTTTAAGGATATCAAGAAACTTGTCACCGGAGGTCATGTTAGGGGTCTTCCATTGCTCAAGTTTGATCGAGAACATATGTGTGATGCGTGTGAAATGGGGAAGCAGAGTCGTCAAAGTCACCCATCCATCATAAACACTAAAGTCGTTGAACCACTTGAGTTGATTCACATTGACTTGTGTGGTCCATCGTCTATGGAAAGCATTGGTGGTAGCAAGTATATTCTTGTTATTGTTGATGACTTTCCACATTTTACATGGGTCTTCTTTCTGAAGCACAAATCTGAAGCAACTCTCAAGCTAAAGATGTTCATCAAGCAGGTTGAAGTGCAGCTGAGGAAAGTCGTTCGCAACATCAGAAGTGACAATGGGCTGGAGTTCAAGAATAAAGAATTTGAAGACTTTTTAGCAGAAAAAGGGACCAGCCACAACTTCTCAGCTCCTTACACCCCTCAACAAAACGGGATTGTCGAAAGACGAAACCGTTCTTTGTGTGAGGCTGCACGAACCATGCTAAGTTTCGCTTCTCTACCTCTATATTTCTGGGCTGATGCTATTGCTGCAGCATGTTTTACGCAGAACATGTCCTATCTCAATAAGCTTTTCACTCTTACTCCTTATGAGATCATCAACAACAGAAAGCCAAATGTCAAATTCTTCCACGTATTCGGCTCACGATGCTTTATCTTCAATTCTAAAGAACATCATAACAAGTTCTACGTAAAAGCCGATGAAGGGATTTTTCTGGGATATTCTCTCACTTCGAAAGCATACAGGGTTTTAAACAAGCGTTCGAGGAAGATTGAAGAAACGTATTACGTGACTTTCGATGAAAGCTATGTCAAGAAGCTGAAGGCCACGGAAGAAATAGTTGGAGAAATATTCTCTCAAACAGGCCAAGTCACCGCCTCGATTGCAAATTTGTTTGAGCAGTTTATGGAGTTGTTCGATGAACCGGAGAAGGCTACTCTCTCAGAAGCTAATGCAGCGGACAACAAAGTTGATCATCTGAAGCAAATCGTCAATGACGCTGCCAAACGACTGGGTGAAGGAGAATCAGTTTCAACTGAACCTTCTCAGCACGGTGCTTCAGTTGAGGGGGAGAATCCATCTTCTTCAAAACAGCCAAGTTCACAAGTTGAGGGGGAGAACTCTTCTCTAGCTGCACCCGAAAGCTCTACTGCACCCGAAGGTACTGTAGCTCCCAAAAGCTCTACTGCACCCGAAGGTACTGCAACACTTGAAAGCTCGACACCACCCGAAACTCCTGTAGCTCCGGAAAGTCAAGATTTACCTGAAAGCTCATCAGTCGAGGGGGAGAATCCCGACATGTTTTATGAAGATGACAGTCAATCCGAACTAGAAGAGATGGTAAATGCTGAATTAGATCCATCATATGATCCAAATTACCCTCCTCTTGTCAAATGGACTAGAGATCATCCTGTTTCACAGGTTGTGGGTAATGTCTCTGAAAAGGTCCTGACCCGATCTCAACTGAAGGCAAAGCAAACTTCTCTATTCTCAAAAGTAGAGTTTTGCATGTTTAATTCTTTCGTCTCAAAAGTTGAACCAAAGACAGTTAACACTACTCTTGATCACTCCGATTGGGTTCAAGCTATGCAAGACGAACTTAATGAGTTCGAAAGAAATAAAGTTTGGCGCCTCATTCCAACTCCTCAAGATGCATCGGTTGTTGGTCTCAAATGGGTCTTTAGGAACAAAATAGACAAGGAAGGAAATGTTATAAGGAACAAAGCTCGACTAGTGGTGAAAGGATACTGCCAGGAGGAAGGAATCGACTATGAGGAAACTTTTGCTCATGTAGCTAGGCTGGAATCTGTTTGAATATTTCTTGCCTACGCTACACACAAGAACTTTGAGGTCTACCAAATGGACGTAAAGTGTGCATTTCTAAATGGAGAACTCGAAGAAACGGTGTACGTGGAGCAACCTCCGGGATTTGTCAATGAAAAATATCCCAATCACTGCTATATTCTGGACAAAGCAGTTTATGGACTGAAACAAGCACCTAGGGCCTGGTATGAAACGCTAACCAAATTTTTAAAGATGTCCAAATTCAAACAAGGTTCGGTTGACCCAACCTTCTTTCGTAAGAAGGAAGGTAACCACCTTATGATTGTTCAAATTTATGTCGATGATATCATCTTCGGCTTAACGAATCCTAGCTTAACGGCTGAATTCAGAAAGCTGATGGAGACTAAATTTGAAATGAGCTCAATGGGTCCTATTAACTTTTTCCTTGGTTTAAATATTAGATAGGGACCCGAAGGCATCTTTATTAACCAGGAAGCTCACACCAAGACTCTCCTTGCTAAATTCGGCATGATGGGAGACTCAAAGGTTAAAGTTCCAATGGCATTCGGCACTAAGCTCACTCCAGCCTTGGATAAGCCAGCAGTCGATATTACGCTATATCGCCAGATGATCGGTTCTCTAATGTATCTTACTGCTAACAGGCCTGATATAATGTTTTCTGTTTGTTATTGTGCTAGATTTCAGGCGAATCCTCGTGAACCTCATATGCTTGCAGTGAAGAACATACTCTGGTATCTCAAACGAACTACCTCTCTCGGTTTATGGTATCCATCAAACTCAGGTTTTTTTGTTCAAGCCTACTCAGATGCAGACCTTAGAGGTTGTGGACTAGACAGGAAAAGCACCACTAGAGGCTGCCAATTCCTTGACGGGAAGTTGGTTAGCTGGCAATCAAAGAAACAGACCTGTGTATCTTTGTCTACCGCTGAAGCAGAATACATCGCAGCTGCCTCCTGTACATCTCAAGTGATTTGGATCCAAAGCCAACTCCGGGACTATGGACTCAATATGAAAAAGATCCCACTATATTGCGACTCTGAAAGTGCAATTAGGATTTGTCATAACCCAGTGCAACATTCCAAGACTAAGCACATCGCACTGAGGTATCACTTCATTAAGGATCATGTGGAAGATGGGAACGTCGAAATTCATTTTGTTCGAACCACTGATCAACTGGCTAACATCTTCACCAAAGCTCTTCCTGAAGCATCTTTTAACAAAACTCTACAAGGGCTTGAAATGATGGAATCGGAGTCAGTACCAAAAATTACCTCTCAAGATCAAAAGTAAGAAGTGAAATAGACCGAACGTTCGGGTTCGGGTCTTGATCTGGTGTGCCGAAATAGACCGAACGCTCAGGTTCGGTTGTATCATCTGATTTTCGCCTATCAACTCAAAGGTAGTTTCTATGGTTGTAAATCTTTTGTATCATTTTTCTTAATTCCTTTATCTTATTGTCAAAGTTCTTCTCCTTTTCAATCTAATTTTTTTTGGCAACCGAAATAGACCGAACGCTCGGGTTCGGTTCCAAAGTTTTCTCAACCGAAATAAACCGAACGCTCGGGTTCGGTTCCCACATTTTTTTTGTATAATTTTTTTCTATGTCTTATTTTTTTTTTATTTTATCAAAAATTCCAAAAACCAATTTTTTTTTTTTAAATTTTTTTCTCCTATTCAATTTTTTTTATAAAATCAAAAACTCCAAAACAATTTTTTTTATTGGCTCTTATTTTTTTTATTTTTATGTCTTGTTTTGGGTAACTTATTTCACTAACTAAGTGTCCCTAGAAGCATGCTGCTGTATGTGACCAAAGCCTCATCTGATTCTGAATAAAAGCCTTACTCACTTGGTACAAACAAACCTTGTCTTCCCAATTAGGCTCTCATATTTATTCTAATCATGAGCTACCTAACTCTCTTCTCACATGAGATAAGAGTTTTCTGCTTAGTCCTATTTTTCATAGCAGAGGTACTTTGGGTTTCTTTACACCATCTACATCATTTTTCTCCATCTCACTCGTTTCACAAACGTAACCCTTGAGACTCTCAGACATTACCACTGAGGTTTATGGTTGCACAATTTATGTGTTCATGATCTTAGCTTCGTGTCACTACGGGCTAAGTGAACCCCACAATTCAATACCTACTTTGCATTGACGGTGAACAATTCACTTGCTCTAGCTTTCACTAATGAATTGACGAACTTATCCATGGGAGTACAACATGAAATCTCTATTTTTCTTTTGAGTGATTCCTATGAAATTGTTAAGTCCAATAACATTTCTTCCCTTGGGATCCAATTTTATTTTTTTTTGAGATTTCACACATATATTAGTTTACCTTGCCAATTAAATTATCTCCAACCTACTTGTTCAACAGACTACATTGGTCTCACAAGTACTTCATTCGATTTCTATCTTATATCAAGATCAGGAATTCTGAATCGAAGCGAAAGGCACTTCATAAGCCTAATTAAAAGAAGCCTTTCAACACTTCTTAATAAGTGTCTGATCGTTATTCAACGGGAAACCACACAAACACTTTAAAGTCTCTCTTGACTTTGAAGGAAGAGATTCGTGCCCGGGATCCACTGTTTCGTGTCTTTATTGACATCACATAATCCCTCAAAAATGTTGCTTTATTTCTTTTTCTTTTACACACTCAGCACGAAAATCTTTTTGATTTTCCAAAATTCTAGTTTCATTAATTCTAAGGAATTTTAATTGGGTTGGCTGTTATCAAAAGTTGTAGTTAATATTGATCCACGTGGCGATTTAATTTTAAAGATGTTGTTTCATTCTAAAGGGATAAGATGACGAAATGATTTCAAATGGCGGGAGTCCAATCGATTTGATTTCAAACGTCGCAACAGGGAACCGCGTGCAAATAAGAATCGTTTCATATCCAAACGGCGCCTGATGGGAAGGCGTGTAATTAGGGTCTGGCATTCTCTCTCATGTGTGATCATCGGCTACACCAACTGTCACGCGTTAGTCACCTCCGAAAAACCCTTCGTTTTTCAATCAAAGATTTGGGAAGATTTTTCTCTCTCCTTTACCCACAGTATAAAAGGCAACGTGATCCACTGTTTACCTCTTTACTGCCCTAAATTCTCAGAAAGCAAGAAATTCCTCTAAACCTCTACTGTTCATCATCTCTCCCACTTTCATCTCAACAATGGCGGATTCTTCATCAGTTCACGCAACGTCTCACATCCTGCCCATTCGCCCACAGCAGAGTTTGATCATCGATCTCACTCCTCAGGTGTACGATGCGTTCATGTTTCCTATCATCGAATGCTTAAAGTGCTCATCCATCGCTCCTGCTCTTACCAGGGCTGAAGTTGTTCCAATGGAGTTCCTGTCTCAAATCGTTGCCACAGCACACTACGACAGGGTCGTTGACAGGATTTTCTTCGATGTCTTTGAGCACAAGGCGTCGATTTCAAAGCAGAGGTTTTGCTCGTTGTTAGGGTTTGACGCTGATTCTTCGAGGGTTAATCCGGAAACCATTCCCATAGGTCATCTGTTCAACATGTTCTACAACATGGGGTACACTGAGGTGCTTACTACGGTGACGAAATTCAAGAAGTCGTGCCTACCTCCACAGTGGAATGGAATGTTCATTGTTCTTTTCAAGGGCTTATCAGAACAAAGTGCTGGATCCGATGGGGCAAGTCGTTTATTTTTCTCCATCATGTACGGGATCTACAATGGCATCAACATGGACTACGGGTCAATCCTGTGGCAACAACTTATCCAGAGTCTCTCTTCGACCTCTCGGCACTCAGAGATCTCATATGCCCGGTTCTGGACTCTCGTCACGAAATGGGTGATGGACAAGTACCACGTCCCCATTGTCGCTGGTGCTCCAATGTCTTCGATTGGTACTTTCCATACCACGAAGATCATTGTGTCGGATGCTTCTAAGTTTCCATTCAATGGGTCTATCCCAGATGCGATGTATGGTGATGTTTCGGCTGACAGCAGGATCATTCAAACGTATAAGGAGTTCAGACGTTCTGGTCCGAGGGATCTTACTCCAGAGATATTGAAATCAATCCATGATGCTAACAAGCCTGCTGCTAGAGGCAAGAAGGCTGACAAGGGAAAACAGGTGGCAAAGGGAGCGAAAGGCCCATCTCCCAAGAAGAGGAAAACTACCAGAGTTGCTCAATCTCCACCGCAGAAGAGGAGAAAAACCCAACCGCGACGAAAGTTGATTATCGCTTCACCCTCAAGCGAATCTGAGAACGAGGGTTTTGATTCGGATGGATCTCAACGTGGCAACACTCCACCACGATCTCCAACCCCTGAAGTTTATATTTCTCCTTCTCCTGTCTCCTCTCCACCGGTCACAATACCTTTTTCTATTCCGCCCATAACTTCCACCACTCAAATACCACCTACTTCTATCCCAATACCACCACCAATCTTTACCGAAGCAACAACCACCACCACTGCAGATGTTAGAACCAACGTATCTGATACGGGGGTTCATACTGATGCACCAAAATCTACCCCAGCACCCGAACCCACACCAACAACCGAACATCCCACCCAACCCGAAACTACTACTACTACCGAACCTACAGTTTCACCACCACCATCTTCTCCTGCTCACGCATCAGAGGATGAAGAACCACTCCTTGGCGGGAAAAATATGACTTTTAACTCGGTCTATTATAGTCCGTTTCAAGTACAGAGTTATGACGATGACGACGCTCCTGTCACCCGAAGGCATCTCAAGGAGCTACATGACAAAATCGACTCGCTCATCGCCTCCTCTTCTACTTCTCAGTAATCCATCTCTGAAGCTGCAATTCAGAAAATTGTTGAGGCTTTTTCCAAAGCTCATCAAGTTTCCCTTGATTCCGCCACTGCCGCCATCGATGCCTCAACCAAAGCCTGTCAGGCTGCGACCGAAAAAGTCGATAAAGTATTTACTGATGCCTCTTCCCTGTTGAAATCTTTACAGGAAAGTGCTGAAGCCACCAAGACTACGCTAGAACCCATCATCAACCAGTTGGCTACATCAGTCGCTTCTGAGCTAAAGTCGTTCGCTTCGCTTCGTCAAACCATATCTGACAACAACTCAACTTTCAGAACCACCATTGAGGAGCGTCTCTCAAAGCTTCAAGAAGACTTAGCTGTCGAGAACTCTCTCATGGATGCTCTCGCAAGGAAGACTACCGCTCTGAAGGTCAGGAGTACTCAACTCTCCAACTTTCAACAGGAGATTGACTCTCTTCGATCTGAAAGAGAGGTGGTTAAATCGTGTGTTTCGGATGTCCACTCTGCTATCTCCAACATCCTTGAAGCACATGACCCCATCATCAATTATTCAGTACGCCGTACCCTTGCAGAGAAGCTCGCTCCCACCCTCGCTCTACTCAGCAAAATCGAAGGGCTACTTGATTTCGTGTCCATTCCGAAACAAGGGGGAGAAAAAGAACAAGTGTCTCAACCACCTCCTACTTCAGCAACTCACACAACCGAACCTCCTCCAGTAGGCTAAGCCTTTGGTTCTGGTGTGAAAGACAAAGGCAAAAACATTGCTGAGGAGAGTGAAGATGATGATAAAGAGACAATTGCCGACATTCTGAAGCGGCAAAGTCGAAACAACGAGGATGACATCAGTGCTCGTGTGGCTAGAGAGGCTGAAGAAGCCGAAAGGAAACAGAAAGAAGCCCACGACCTTCTTGAGAGCAGGAAAACTCTTTTTCCTTCCTGGACTCTTGAGAGGCTGATTAAGGAAGCCATTGACACACCAAGTATCTTGTGGCTGGAACCTATGATCTCTTTAGATCGCTCCAATACTGTCGACTCACAGTTCGACATGCCACTGACCCGAAAGACGTTTGTGTTTCATGCCTTTGAAAACATTGCAGAGTTCCCTCATCCTCATCCACAGGTTGATCGGGACTTAATCGATTTTTATCTGAAGGCTGCTCAACCCCAATACCAGACTTGGAGCGCTCAGAAAATCGTCAATGTTCGGGTTCTGAAGCCGTACAGGGAAGGAAACTTCACCAATGTTCGCTTCAAGGTACTAAGGGGATCTGCCAAGGCCGAACATGCCATCTCACTTGCAGATCTTCCCAACCTTAATCCCCATGATTGGATTATCTTGCACAACATCCTTCTGACAAACGAAGCTGAATATGGTCCGATCATTGACCATTTTAAGAGGATTCTTGTATGCTACATCATGGAAGTTGCTTTGATGGATCAGGAGATTGCGAGCGTATTTAAGAAGAAGCCTACCATATCTCCTGTTGGCTCTGCCAGTGATCTCAACATGATGCAGATGGGGAAGATTGACCCGAAGAGAAACTCTGTCATGTTTACCAGGAACGAAGGACATAAATGTCTTTTCGCCTTGGCAGACAAACATCTCTATACCACTGCATGTTTGGAACACGTTTTAGGGATCATCCATCGATGCAAGCAGAATACAGCGGATGATATCAAGTACTTTGATGATATGATTCAATGGTACATTCGGTTCAGACAGACTATCCTTGCTCTTATCACACGTCTATTTGATACTGTAAAGAAGGCTCCCGCTGCTGGCCCAAGCAAGAGGAAGAAGTAGTCTCGCTCCAATTTGACGCAAAGGGGGAGATTGTTGGGTCGTATTTTGTGTTGCGTCTATTGGGCTCGTTAGTTAGTCTAATATGTATCTCCGGTATGGTCCTGTCCATCTGTGACTTTAGTAGGGTTTTGTATATATAGGTGCTTGCATGCATCTTAGAACAAGAGGACGATCATTTACGATTAGAGGTTTATTTGTTTAGCAAAGTTATCGTTCTTGTTTTGTAACCCTAAGTATCCTCTACAGCGGAAGTTCTTAGTCGAGCTCTATTGAGGATTGAGTAATCTAATCATTCGACACATCTTGATTCATACTTGGGTTATTTACTGTTTATATATTCATCGCTTACCTGTTACATAGATTTAATCGATCATCAAGTTAATTAATAACCTATCAGCTTGTATGTGCTTGTTGTGTACGTGACTCTTACTGTTATGATTATATGCTAGCGTTAGGGGTGAAATAGACCCGATACCGGCTGAAAGATACCGAAAGAGGTGAAATAGACCCAGTACCGATTGAAAGATATTGAAGGGGGTGAAATAGACCCAGTACCGGTTGAAAGATACCAAAGGAGGTTAAATAGACCCAATATTTTATTTATGTTATGTATGTATGGTATGGTGTATTTTGGGGTAGCTCACTAAACTTTTACGGTTTTTAGTTTATGTTTCAGGCACTTCTAGCTCGAAAGGGAAGGGTCCGGCTTAATCTCAGCGTATTCGCCCATGTTTTCCGTGTTATGTGATTTTGTGTAACATCGTGATTTTTCACCCAATTTTTTTCAAAACATTTATTTAACATAATACGTTGGCGGAAGTCTTATTTAAAGTTTAAAGGAAACATCACCCATGTTACGTTTATTTTCAAAAACATCATTCATCAAAATATAGTTCACAAACCAAATAAAAAACAAGTGTTAAGTAAACTCCATGACATGTCCAAACGGTATCAATACTAAGACATAAATTGGAATGTAACTACCTAAATTCCTCATCCTCACCAAGCCGTCAAGCATTGCTACCGGTACCAATGCAAGGCAAAAACAAGCAAAGAAACAAGTGTCATTAAATGCTAAGTGAGTCAACCATAAGTACATTGTTAGGAAAACACACACAACATATCATCACATACTCCCATGCATCATATACATCACACATACCATACACATCACATACATCGCATGTTCTTCACTACAGTATCATTAGGGTCTATCGTTATTATTTATCTTTATATATTATATAATTAATAATTACTCCTAGCCCTAGGTCCCTCACTAACCCGCAAGGAAGATTCCCCACACATGGGTCCATCACTAACCCATAAGAAAATTACCCTCTTGAATCAAGGTATCAATAACATAAGTTTTATCAATCACCAAAGAATACAATGTTCTCAAAAACTTGGAGTATTTTAAGAACATGAAGCATAGCATTCTTTGGAGAGTTCATACTTGAAATTGATAGCAATAAAACATCAAAATACACTTAACAAAACTAGAATTCAACCCTATGAATATTCGAAGATTGTAAGGAGGAAGTAGAGATGATCAATAACATCCAAAAGGGAGAAATTGACAATGTTATTAACCAATTATCATCAATTGGTGAATGAAATTCACAAGATGGAGATCAATTACTTACCAAGAATGATTTCTAGCCCATCCTTCCTCACTTTTGGCTGGTTCCTGCTTGCTCCCCCTCACATCCGTTTTTTTTTTGTATCCTAGCATAAACCGAATGCAACTTCAGGCCCAAGGAAATAAGATCAGCGTCACTCCTCTTCTTTACTAATCGATGCAATTACACATTAATGACCTCAAGAACTGATTTAATTTAGTTCGCTTCCTCTATTCCATTCATGACAAAAAAACAGATATTCCCTTAAAGCTCATAAATCTCGTCGCTCCAAGCCCTTGGAGGTTGTATGCTTTTTTTTTCAAAATTGCCCCCACACTCTTATGTTTTAATTCCAAACACTCCTAACCCTAATCAAAATAAAAAATTAAGTTTATTTTATGACATTTTAGTCCGTTAACACCATTTACACCTATTAAATGAATTATATTCGATCTAAAATCCCATAAATCCATGTAATTAAATTATTTACCTCAATTTCCCACAAAACCATTTAAATAAAACATATACCCATCAAATATAAATTACCTCTTTTATATTTTTAATTCACATTTTTTTTAATTTATTTCAATTTGTATGCTTAGAATCGAAATAAGTTTACAACCACTAATACTCGAGTAACAGGAGGTTAATATCGTTTACAGAAAGATTTTCAGGTTGTTACAATTAAGGTGGGAAGGTTAGCTGCACATGATCCCACATCGGCTGGGAAAGAGAACTACGCATTCCTTAAAAGTAGTGTGGATACCTTCTCTAGTATAACGCGTTTTAAAGATGTAAGGACATCAGATCTCACAAGAACTCTGTAGTTAAGCATGCCCGGATGAGAACAATTTGCACCTAATCCCACATCGGTTGAGAAGGAGAACTAAGCATTCCTTAAAAGGGATGTGGATACCTTCTCTATCATAACACGTTTTAAAGTCATGAGGATAGCAGATCATATATGAAATCTATAGTTAAACGTGCCCGGGCGAGAACAGTTCAGGGATGGGTACACCCCTAGGAAGTTTTAATGCCGGGAGCCCAAAGCGAACAATATTATAATACATGCCGAAGGGGGATATTACATTTTGGGATTTTATACTCTGATAACTATTTTAGGCTGATATACTTTTGAATGATTGAAATGAATAAATGGTGTTTATGATTGAGCGAAAAATGAAATTTTTACCTTGTAATTTTTGGGACGTTACAAGTTGGTTTCAGAGCCTTGGTTTGAGGGATTTAGGCATACTCTCGGGTGTGTCTGAACTCAAACTGAGGGTTTGGTTGATTTTCCATAAAAAGAAATGTTTTATCAAAGGATTTCTAATAAAATAAAAGGTTGTGATGCGTGTAATCAATCGAGCTCAAGTAAGTGATTCCTATGATACCCATACATGTTTGTTATGTTATATGTTATGAGATATGTATGCTAGGTTAGGGCTAAGGATCTGCTCATGATTTCATGTTAGGAGAGATGCCTTTTTATGCCTATTATTCAGCTTTAGAATTGCATGCTACTATGGTTTTCAGATAATTGGATAGAATGGTTTGATTAGTTGGTACAATGGTTAGACTTTCCAATACCCGAATGTTGCTTGCTTTGTGCTTTATGGGACTCACAGTGATGTGAGCTAATCATTTCATGAATATGTTAAGTTGCATGTTTCATAGGTTAAATAATCTCAGACTGATTGATTTGGCCTTATCGTGCAGTTTCCGTATCAGTCTAACCGTTGTGGGGTTGAGTATTTTAGTCGAAGGATTATCTAAGCTTTGTTTCATGCAATTCTATTCATGAAGTAGTTAACTGACATTAGTATGGGATCTTTAGCAACTGATGGTAGGTTATGGTAAGGAATCCTCGGAGAACCTAGGGAATATGCTAGTACATCGAAGTCGTTGGTAGCCAATGAGCTTGAGAAGTCCTTTGATTGGTCTGTGGCTTGGAGTGTTACTACACGAATGCTGCTTGCTTTGTGCCTTGTGGGACTCTTGATTGTATGAGTTAACTATTGGGTGAATATGTTAATTTACATGTTGCATATTTAATCATATAGTGATTGATTTGGCCCTATTGTGCAACTCTCGTATTAGTCTAACCGTTGTAGGGCTGAAAGTTTTACTTAAAATATTATGTAAGCTTTGTTGCATGTGATTGTATTCATGAAATATTTAGCTGACATTAATGAGAGTTCTTCAACAGTTGATGGTAAGGCGAGGTCGGGAACTTAGGAGAGCCTAGGAAGTGCTTAGTGGGCTAATTGCATTATTTAGCAGTATTTAGAGTATCAGTTTGAGAAGGTGACTTGTAGGATTCAGAATGATTCTTGAGGAAAGTATGGATAGGTGTGGCATGTAGTTTTGGGCCCTTACTACTGAAACAGGATCCATACTCAAATCAGGGAGCATCACGAGGAATCTAAGAAACTGGTAAAGGGTTGATGTGCATATTTTTTTGATTAATGGTTAAAGCATGATGGATTAATGATAACATTTTGGTTATGAGATAACAATTTGGTCTTGATGTATAGGATGTCAATGTCTGGATGGGAAGCGGATTCCTTTAAGATGCGTACGGACAACGCAGGATTTCATTACTGGATTGCCACTAAGGTTTCACAGATCTTACTGGAAGAGTTGCCCAGTATCATTGGTCAGATCACTGACATAATGATTGTCAAGTTCAAGGAGAGGACCATAATCTTGCGTGCTGCAAGAAAAGTTGGTGAAGCTACTAATGAAGGAAATTTGGATGTGGAGACACATCAAGGAACGAGATGGCAGATACGCGAATCAGGACGATTGGAGGGAGGTAGAGAGTTTGATACAGATGACTCGGGTACTGGAGGTTAAGAGAACTATGAGATATGTGGCAAGTGTGGGGGACTCATGGGTTTGCTTGTCCACAAGTTTAGGTGTTTCAAGTGTGGGGAAAGAGGGCATGTGCACCGAGATTGTAAGAAGGATTAGATATGTTTTCATTGTCACCAGCCAGGTCATTTCAACTCCAACTGTTCTGCATGGATGGTGGCCCGAGAATAAGTTGGATTGACAGCAAATTGAGGTTAGTTTCCTTCACTATACTCGTGGGTCAAAGGCACCAATGTAGGCCCACCAAATTATGTTTAGAGATTGATGGTTATCTTTGTGACAATTTCATGTTATGCTTGTATGTGCTTGTTGTCTCTATGAATCTTACTGTTATGATTATATGCTAGCTATAGGGGTGAAATAGACTCGATAATGGTTGAAAGATACCAAAGGGGGTGAAATAGACTGAGTACCGGTTGAAAGATACCGAAGGGGGGTGAAATAGACCCAGTATCAGTTGAAAGATACTGAAGGGGGTGAAATAGTCCCAATACCAGTTGAAAGATACCGAAGGGGGTGAAATAAACCCAATATGTTTTTTTTACTATTATGTATGTATGATATGGGGTATTTTAGGGGAGCTCACTAAGCTTTGTGCTTACGGTTTTCAGTTTACGTTTCGAGTACTTCCAACTTGAAAGGGAAGGGCCCGACTTGATTGCACCATATATGCCCATGTTTTCCGCATTATGTGATTTTGGGATTTTGTACTCTAATAACTATTTTAACATGATATACTTTTGAATGATTGAAATGATTAAATAGTGTTTATGGTTGAGCTAAAATTGAATTTTTTTACCTTATAATTTTTTGGACGTAATATACAACAAGCATTGGAAGAAAGCATTCAGATTCAAGCTTTGAAGGACAATCCAAATCCGATGTTGGGCATTTTCCTCTCTTCCAAGAAGGGATTCTTCATTGTATAGATTTGTTCCCTTCATGTATTTCAATCTTCCAACTCAAGACGTTGATCAACTAAACCTACAAATCTCTCCACATGAACATTATTATATCAAGTTCACACCCCTGCATCCATCTGATGATCCATAAATCATCATCTGAACTGAACGTGAGAGATTGAGAACCTTTTACTCTACCAGTGCACGTCCTCAAAAGGAAGTGTGGTCTCGGAAGTGAATTACCAATATATTCGATCATGGTAGAAAGGTCCAAAGCAAGTTCGATCTTGACTGTCTTCTATATAGGTACTACATATCTCGAAACAAAGAATCCACCATCACCATTACTAACCCAGACTTCCCTTCAATAAATCTAAATGACATTCTTATCATATCTGCTCACCTCCGAGATTGTCAAACAAATGAATCGAGCATCAAAGCTTACAACTCTACTATCTGCTTTCTAAAGGACTATATCGTTGAATTTTGTCGATCCAATGTGGAGTTCGATCATCTCTTCAAAACTGAAAACTTTTTGGCCAAGATCACTACCGAACTACCTGAAGCCCAGATCTTAGCTAAATGTCCAATTGAAGAACCTGACCTTGGTTATGTCTATCTCAAGAAGAAGCCAAATCAAAAAGAAGTTTCCAAAGTTAAGGACAAACACCTCATTCCCACCAAGATTCTTCAAAAGTTCATTTCAAATGCTACCAAAAGTGATTCCTCTGAGCACATCAAGAGGAAATTCATTTAGCATCTCCAATGGTACATCGAAGTCATAAGCTGGCTCAAGAGTGCTTACCTGTTTGTGTTTGACGAAGTGAAGTGATAGATTGGTTGATTTCAAAGGTCACTTAGGGGGAGATTAATAGAACATGAAAGTGATCTTGTGCAATCTGAAGTGGAGAAGAGTCTGAGATGATGAGTTCCGAAGTACATATTATTCCGATGAAGAAGACCCATTCGATATGCATCCATGTGATAGAATATTTCTAGGTATGTAATGACCATTTATTGTTCCAAGTATTATTTTGTTTTGTTCTTATTGTTTGATATTATATTACATGAGACAAGATCAACATAAGCGGTCGTGTCAGCCTGTTGATCTTCATATGTTTGTTAGTCCATGCATACCTTTTTAGTTTGTCTTTTAGTTACTCCTTGGCTATTTTAGGAGCAATCACATTTGTATTAAAGTGTGCAACATACACCCTTCTCACATCAATAAAGAATTATTCAGTCAATCATTCTCTCTTACATTCTTATTGTTCTTGTATTGCTTTACATTGTTCATACTTCATTTTTTTATACTCTTAAGCGCTTTGTTGAGTCACGTAATTCCGAGACAAGATTGTTTTACCAGAATTGATTGGATCCTTATTAGCAGCAGACATTGATCTTCAATTAATTCAAGGTTTGAGTTTCCAAACCTTGTCTGCACACTCAATTTAGCATTCACAATTATGGGCATTGTAATATTGTCCACTTATACGCTAAGACCTAAAGGGGATGCTTATTTCATTAAGTTTGAATATTAGGTAGCATCATATTAAGGGTGTGCGAGAGAGATTGGAACAGAGGGTATAACTTTATACGATGACATTGGTGATTTGGTGGGGTACATGTGCATACAAGAGTACTATATTTAATATATCCCTTCTTTTTATGTTGACAACCAGATAGGGTGCGTCTGTATCAGACCACTACCAAGGTATGTCTGAGTCATCTAGAGGGTTATAGATGGCCACCCCTGAATCATCCCAGTCTTGTGGTGTTAATCAATCATATTGATCCAGTGAAAAAGGATCTTCTATTCATCTGTGTACTATATCCCCCAACATGGTTGCCTTTTATTGACTAACGTCGGCTACCAAGGACTTCCCGAAGCAGTATAGTCTACTTGTTTCTTATAGTTATCCATCAAGGTAGATCTTATAAGATCACTATTATAGGAGCAATATGTAAGGATCGACATGATGGGTAACTAAGGGTAAAGTGTCTTATAGATGCTTATGATGTGTTATTGGATAATAGTTGGTTTTACAAATTTACAGATTATGGATTATCATCCTAATAACATTATGGGATTGAAAACCCTATGCGTCAGGTTTCCTAACCTGACTCACTCAATTTATATGCATTATAGGTAGCGGTGTTAAAACTACTTGAGACTTGAATAAGATGATGAGTGATTAAGAGAAGACTTAAAATAATGTTCATGACAATTAGGTCTTTAAGGTGTAACTATGTTGTGTGTTGATTATGACATCCTTAGATTTTATTACTTTGAAACAAACATTTGTACTAATTTTTTTTAATATACTAGTATTTTCTGCAAACAAAGATGTTATAGTTTTTCAAGCGTAAAGAAAAAGTTTTTTTCGGCTCTGGAAATAGAGGATGTCACAACATTTATTTTGCAATAACTAGATGTATTATCAAAATTAATTAGGAATACCAAATCTGAATTTGAAGCACAGTATTATGTTCCGATTTCTACAATCAATTTATTTTCTGCATTCAAACACATCAACATCTGATTACTCAACCCACTTATACTCATGTTCACCATATCTTTCTTTCCGTTTCGATACCCATCAATATTGAAATTCAATTTGTAAATCTTAACCATGGAAATAAGTTTACCATCTTAATTTCTTGTTAATTATAAAGATCACAACGTAATCATAGAACACCAAATTTCACTCCTTATCTTTGAATTACAATGAAGTGCTTGTTTGACCGTCCATTGTCAACATATTTCGATACTAATGGAAATCAAGTTCTTACTTCGATTATTTTCCTTTTATGTTCGATTCCCATCTCACACAAATCAATCCAGGTAATAAGATTTCAAAGCTTTGATACCAAATTCTTAAACTTTATTCGGTAAGCACCAATTCATCATTTAAAAATCTCTTTTTCAAATCTAACACCAATTTCATTTAAATTTATCTACATATTAATCTGTTCTTCATCAAATTCTTCAAATGCTCATCACTCGAAATCATTGAATAATCATTTTCTTCAATTTCTCACCAAATCAATTCAAATACAAAATTGATGACAAATTCAATCCCAAACAAGCAAAAGAATACAAGATAATCGAATGAATTTTAAAGAATTTCACGAGTTTGAAGAAAAATTAAATTCAAAATTTTATCGATCAACACTTAATAAACTCGATCAAAAACGAGAAGACAAGAATCATAAACGAAAAAATGTTGATGAGTAGAAATAGAAACATATTTTTTATTCAAAGTTAAAAATGTTCGCTTAATACAAAACAAATAAAACATGAATCACTTTGACGCAAGAACACAAACAAGCTGATATGAATAATTTTTAAAGAAAAATCAAAAAAATACATCCATTGGATGTAGATGTTAAGTTTTGGACACAAAATTAGTTTAATAGATGTGATATTTTAGATTAGAGATAAAAAAAATTTAGGAGAGAGAGTGTGTAAACAATGATGTTCATGGATAAGGATTTCTGAGGGTGATGATTAAAGGAAGACAGTTACATAGACGTAAACAAGAATACAAAGGAGAAGGAAAAATGTAGGGTATTAGGTCTTGGTGGGGTAGGCATATGGCATATGGGGTAGTTTATTTAATAAATTTAAGGGTTAAATGCACAATTTTAACCAAATCATATGGATTTTTATAATTTCAATAACTTTTAGATTACATATAAAAAAGGACATTTGTAAGAAATGGACATTTATCATTTTATGATTGGTAGTCATCAATTCACCCTAATTATGTATTTTTTATTGAACTCCTACTATATATATATATATATATATATATATATATATATATATATATATATATATATATATATATATATATATATATATAGATATTCATAATTTTTATCCTCCATCTATTAATATAATATTTGATAAAAAAATTGTTCAGATTCACACTATGAATTTGTTCAGATTCACATTGTGAATCTGTAAATATTCACCCTGTGAAATCTGTGCAGATTCACACTGTGAATATTTGCAGATTAATATACTGAATTTACACAAAATTAATGATTTACAGTGCAGATTCACAATGAGAATATGAACAGATAAAAAAAGTAAAAAAAAAAATATATCAAATTTGATATCAATGGAAAGAAGATACAAAGTTATGAATTTCTATATTTTTATAATTTTTTCGACAAATAATAAGATCTAAAACTTGAAAAAATAATGGTTCCTTGGGTCTATGGTTTAAAATGGTTCCTTGTTGAACTTTAGCATATATATATATATATATATATATATATATATATATATATATATATATATATATATATATATATATATATATATATATATATATATATATATATTCTAACTAATTATTGTGTGGATGTAGGAATGAGTGTGGACCAATCATTTTAGTTCATTTCCATTACTTTCAAATTAGGAAACACAAATTTAAAAAGGAAATTTTTGGATTGTAAGAGATTTTTTATTATCTTAATTTTGAATAATTTTTTAGTTAATTCAATTTTAATTCTATTAGAATGTTATTCTGTTAGGATGATGTTTTATGATATTGTTTTGTTAGAATGTTATTCCATTAGAATATTAATAAAAAATAATAAAATCCTTGAACCTGAAATTGAATAATAACAAAATTTTAATATATTTATATACATCCGAACTTCAATACAAATTTATTAATATTCTTACAGACTGATAAGTTTTAATTTAATTGTACATATTCTAACAGAATGTCATCAAAATGAATAAAATTCTTAAGAATAATAGTCTCAAATATACAATTATTGAACAAATACACTTACTTTCTTCAATGGTCCAAATAATCGACTTATTTACACTTAATATTTTTCAATATAACTTTTTATTGAACTCAATTCCAAGTCTTTCTCTTGTATGATCAATCATTTTTTCATTTTTCAAGCCATTCTGAAAGAATAATTCATTTCCAAATGAAAAAAAAAAAAAAAAAAAAAAAAAAAAAAAAAAAAAACTAAATTCCTTTGTACAAATATCCAGACTTGTGAATTGCACCAAAACTTATAACCAAGAATCGTAGAAAATGCACAAATCATAAATGAAATATTGAGATTCCATTATGACAAAATCGGAATTCGAGATTCCATTCCGACAGAATTGGAATTTGAGATTCTATTCCGACATAATTAAAATTCAAAATTCAATTCTGATAGAATTACTCTCATTATTATTATTTATAAATGCAGCACACCTACAAGTTGCAAATGACCATTAGAAAATATAACCATTATCTACTTCATAAGAAAAAAAAAAAAAATTAAAGGCAAAGAGTCAAATGATCATTACAAACCCAATTTGGATGAATTAGCATCTAACTACATATCATATACTAAATTCAACATTTCAAATAATAACGATGGTTAACAGAGCATTAACAAGGTGGAAACAAGAATGTTATTTGACTACATATTAATTTGACTATATACAAATGTTATTGGAATTTACATCCACCGATTCATTCAAACTTCAAAAAATATTTAAGTTATTCTTTAAAAGCAAAACCTAAATCAAAACTTAAAAACACCTAAATATGCATATCTCAATTAAAAAATAGAATAAACTATAAGTTGATTTGAATGTCCTTCCACCGTTGTAGTCTTTAACTTTGCAAATATCTATATCTTATTTTTCAAATAAAATAAAGAAAACCATTAAAACATGATGGGTAAAACGGCAAACACATTATCGATGCATATTTAAAATAGCCATTGGCTTTACCTAACATGGACTTTTTGATTTGCAAAACAGCAAACACATTATCGATGCATATTTAAAGTGATGGAGGCATAAGGGGAAATTATAATCGATGGAAGGGTGAAAATTAAAATCGCTAATAGGATTAGTCGACGGCTTAAAGGATCCACACAATTCAATTTATGAAGATAGAAATTACTTACTTGTGGTCAGGAATAGGATTTAGAATTATCGGCATATTCGTATCAACATGAACATCTATTTTCAGATTTTAGTTCACCAGGTGTTGGTTTTGGAGGCGGTTTTTTATAGGATTAATAAGAAATTGATCCCTGAAATAAAGGGTTATCACAAGTTAATATCGGAAATTAATTAATATATTTGTAGTATTCCTAATTTATCGTTATTTATTAATTTAATTATTTTTTTTTTGAAATTTTGATTGACCGACAATCAATCCTACATTTACACAATATTTATCAGGTATGAGACTCATGTATTACACGTGTTTATTTAAAAGAAAAAAACTAAATATAAAATTCTAAATATTTGAGAAGTTTGAATTTATAAGAAAAATGAGAAAAATATTGAATTATAAAAATTAAAGTGTTTTTTTTTTCTAGAAATTTAAACAAACAATTTAGATAAATAAATAAAGGAAATTAATGAAACATTTATTAGTAATTTTTAAATTAAAAGGAAAGTTTATTAAGGAAATTAATATGCATTTATTATTGCATCTAAATACTATGTGAAATTAATAAAATAGAAAAACTATAAAATGACATGAAATAAAAATTAATTCAAAATAACCATAAAATAACATTTGACAAATTGAATGAGTGTGTGACAAGTGGCAAAAAAACTTTCATTTATTATAATAGATTTAGAATACTTGGACCGAGGTTAGACATGTGGAGTTGGGTTCTTTCCAACTCAAGTATATTTGCATACCCATTCGATTAAAACTAGATGTTTTTTTATCTTTGGATAATGTCGAAACTAAATGGAAAAGTTTGATCGGATTAAAAAACAAGATTTTCCATTGGAGACTCGAACTTGATAGACGCCCGATTAACTTTGAATAACAATGGTACCGGGTTGAATTTGATTTCATGAACATTTTGTGACCAAGAAGTAGAGGCTCAACGTCATATACATACATACATACATACATACATATATATATATATATATATATATATATATATATATATATATATATATATATATATATATATATATATATATATATAGCTAGGTTCAAATGTTTCTAACAAATATTGTGTGCATAAATTGACCAATCAGAATTTAGAAAAAAGAGAAATCATTAATTAAATAATAAAGGGTAGTTTAGTCATTATATATGTACAATTAATTATATTCCAAAATTATAATCCCTAGAATAACGGGTCAATTTCCTTTAATAGCATTTAATCAAGATAATTAGTTTATAAATCCTTAAAAAACCATTGTTCGTTTCATCATCATCACCATAAAAATGTCGACTTCCACCCAAGCCATAAATCCTTCATCCTAAGGTTTTGTGTTCTTCCTTTCTCGATCCTGGTAAACACCTGCACCAGTCTATAGTCAATCCATGGTATGAAATTTTTGATTTCTTTTGTTGAAATCGATAGGAATCACGAGCTGGTAGACATGGCGAGAGAGAAGAGATATCAAGTCTTTAAAATACATCGATTTCTTTTGATGTTGCTGAAATCAGCCAAGGGTTGTTCGTGATAAAGGTTAGTAACAATCACATATTAAGCTCTATTATTTTATCTACTCATCCATTTTGGAATCCAAATAAGAGTCAAGAAGTATTTTATCTTTTTAGCATCAATTGCACTCAATTTTTCTATCTATTAGTTGTGATTTTCGAAGTGAACGAGAATCAAGAATCAATTTTTTTTTGTTATCAATGCTTTTGAATGTTGCTTGTATTGTTGCATTTTTTCAATGTTGGTAATAAAACATGTCATCCAAGTGTTTGATATAATGTCAAAAGGAGAATGTTTTTGTTTAAATGCTTGTACTGTTGCATTTTTTCAATGTTCTAAATTTGGCTTGTTTGATGATAATGTCTAACAAGTGTTTGTTGAAATGTCTGAAAGAGAATCTAATGAATTTAAGCTTGTGGTATGCATTCTGTCAGAATTACTAGCAACACATGTTTTATGTAATTGTTTAAAAAGATAATTAATTTGTCTGTGTTTTATTTTGGTTCAATTTGTGATTTTGAATTCCAATTTCATTTGTCCCTCGTTATTATATATTTGGAATCTAAAATTATATTAACAGTATATACGATAGTTTTAAAAAGGTAATCAATTTGTCTATGTATTCTGCCAGAATTTATTATATGTATTCTGTCATATTCTATGTATTCTACCAGAATATATAAAGTGAAAGTTAATTGCAAACAACATGTTTTTAACCATTATTAGTTTTTGTTTTATTTGTGATAGGAATGGCTGGAAGAATGCGTTGAAGACCTAATATAAATAACTTGAAGAATGAATAAAGTTTGATCATACTCACAATTTAATAATGTTGTTATTTTTTAGGAATTTTATTCATTTTTGTTGATATTCTTTTAGAATGTGTATAATTATATTAAAATGTATAAGACTTTTAGTCTGTAAGAATATGTATGAATTTGTATTTAAGTTTGGATGTATACAAATACATTAGAATGTTATATCTTTCAACCTCAGCTTGAAGAATTTTGTTATTCTTCAGTAATATTCTAACAGAATAAAATTCTGAAAAAACATCATTCTAACAAAAAAATATTCTGACAGAATAAAATTGGTAATTTTACAAATTACGTTAGAATTAAAATTGGATTAATTAAAAAAAATCATATTTTTAAAATTAGGAGAATTAATTATCTCTAAAAATTCGAAATTTTTCTTTTATAAATGTAGTTAATTGTCCAAAATACATTTTTGCTAAAATTTGTGTGATTATATGGTATGTGTTATCCCATTATAATATCATATATTTTCAAACCATGTTCATTGATTAATTCTATCCGTTGGTGCAGATCTGTATATTTTTAAGATCATAGTATAGCTGCCTCTTATTCTTTGTTGGTTTCTGAAGGTTCATGGGTTGACTAGTTAAGAAACCTTCAACTGATTTCTTGTAATTTTTGATAGGAAACTTGCTTCTTGTTAATCTTGGGCCTATTGCTTGATAAAATCCAATGGACTATGAGAAAAAAATTATAGTAGAAATTGATATTTGCCCCTTGAGTGGAGTCCCTTATCAGTAATGGGGTATCTTATTTACAATAAATCCGTAAACCGTAACATATGCATTTAATCTTTAATTTTAGAACTATATTTTATCAAATACAGACTTTGATAAAATCAATTGTTTTACATATAATTTACCTAAAAAGGTTATCAAAAGTTATTATAACTTTTGGGAATAAATGAAACAAAATTTAACTTTTGATAAGTTAATTTTTATTTGCAAATATAAAAAATAAATTGTTAGATCGAATTCAACCATGCGACTATTATAATAACAAACATTTAGAAAATGGAAATAAAGTTTTATATTTAATTTTCTTAAATTCAACAACATTACTACTCATTAAACTTTTGATAAGTTAATTATTATTTGCAAACATCAAAAAAGTTGTAAGATCGAATTCAACCACGAGAATATTTAATTTCTCCTTAGAAAATGATAATAAAGTTTTGTATATAATTTAAGTTAAAAAAATTCAACAGCATACAAACAACCTCATGTGAATCAGGTTTTCCCAAAATAAAACAAAAGAAATCGCCGTTGCCGGGGATCGAACCCGGGTCACCCGCGTGACAGGCGGGAATACTTACCACTATACTACAACGACATTTTTGTATGAAATAACTTACTAAAGAATTTAACTGAACAGAATTAAGATGTGCAGCATTTCGTTTGGTATCCTTTAGTAAGATACGATTATTCAGTTTCGTTGTATTTGATTCGACATTTTTTTTCATGTTTATATCGTATTTTTAGCATTCGTGTTGGTATCTATTAGTATGCATATATAATTCAAGTGTTTAGAGAATGGGAATCGATAGATGTATCAGATCTGAGTTAAGTTCAAAACTGTAATGTGATTCTTTCACAGGTTTCACTTCTTAATCTACGAATTTCGAGTTCTTAGCCATGTCACAAGTGTTGTTTCAAGTAACTCAGTGATATAAGCTTCAAATACTGATCTACAAACCTTCATGATCATTTGTAAGACTTATAACGTCTTCATAGATATACGTACAATTAGTAATATAGTAAATGTATACTTTATATATGTTGTTGATTTGATGTTTATTTTGAAGATAAAGATAGGGTAAAAAGTAAAAACCCATCATATTCCCCTTGGTTTATGCTTACTACGATCCAAACTTTGCAGAATATCGTATCTGACATCATTGGAAGCAAGCAAATATAATAATATATGCATAGAAAATAGATCAGTCTTCTCCATATCCCATTGATAGTTCCAAACACACTGCAGTAGCAGACAGGCTGTTGATGACAAATTAAGAAATTGCAATTGCATGGGCCATAGCAGCTTTCATATATTCCTTTCCATTTAAGTTAAAGTTTTCACCTATCATACGTTCTTGTTCAGGGTATGCATTGCATTGCATGCCTTTTGCTGATAGTCCTTTGCCTGTTCAGTGTTGACCGTCTTTATTAGCATCAACCATGGTGGGTTTTTTTTTGTAATTTTTCTTGGAAGAATAGGTTTATTAATTAGTTTATAATGGTATTGGTTGTTATTTAGAAAAATGTTAGGCCAAATTTCATAACAAACCACTATATATAGTTGGTTTAACCTTTGAATGTTTTTTCTGATTTAACCAATGAGAGTTTTTTTTTTTTTTTTTCTTTAAAACCACTCTAAATGTAAAGGATTTCAGGCAATGAATTGCAAGAAGAAACCCATTGGAATAATACTTTTCTAGTTAAAGTTGTTTTTTTTCTCTTTCTAGATATTAAAGTCTTGGTGGTTAAATCATAAATGAATTCGGGTGGTTAAACTGAAAATTTCAACTAGTTGTTTTTATAGATTCGATGTTTTATGTGTGGCATTTTATAAATTCAAAAAAAAACCTCAATGGTTAAGTAGGAAAAAAAATTGGATAAAAAACATCTCATTTTACCATATAGAACCTTAATTTAATTTTGAAATGTTTTTATTGGTTTAAATTATATTGTTTTCCGAAAATGCTGATTATAAATAGTTAATTATAGATTGACTTTTTAAAAAATAGTCAATAGGGTGTCCAAGGGGTGTGTTACTAACAACACAAAGAAAAAATTATCCGGTGGCTTAAGCGAAAAATTCAAAATTAGTGTAACGTTTATGGCATTTGGTTTTATTTATACAACGATGTTTATATAAGTTTATCAATTTATGTAACAAAATTCATTTTTTTGGTAATTTATGTTTCATTTGTTACTAGGTTATGCACTATTTTACACAATTGGTTGCATAAACCGGTAAAAACTAAAACATGATGGAATAAATTGATAAACTTTATAAAGTTATTGTATATATAAGTAATCAGACTTTATAAAAACAGTTGAAAGTGAAGGAATTCACATCTACTTTAGCAAAACCAAATATAATAAGCAGGCTAAAGATATTCATGTCTTGAGTCTGCACTGCACTTGTTGCTGTTGATGGTTGAGAAAAAATGGCATTTTATTGTGTGTGGCAGTGAAAATACAAGTGTTAAAATAAAAAACAAATAAAATAAGTTAAAATACAAGCTTTTGTAAAGAGGTTTCCTAAAATATTTGAGTAGTGAGTGGGTGTGGGGCAATGTGTTTTAAAAAAAAGCCTAGAGAAATGGGGATTGTGTGTGTCTCTGTTTGTGAATGAAAGTTTATAAAATTACAATTTATAATGATGGTGGTGTCAAGGTGGTGGTTGTGGTGGGTAACTCCCCTTATCTCATTTTTATAACATAAATCTTATTTATGACATCTTTTGTATAAGAAACAGATAAGATTACACAGAAATAAAATTATGTAATTAAGATATCTATAAGTATATGTTAAAAAATATAACCAATTTATTAAAAAATAATAATTTTTCTATGAAACTAAAAAATTGATATATTTTTGTTTCGATCTTGAATCACTACAAAAAAGAGAGACGTCTAATAAGCTGAAGATTAAAGAGTTATATGGATTTTAGTTATAAAAAGCTAAATTCTAACCAACATTAATTTAAACTTAGTTATATTAGTTTGAAAATTGAAAAATTGTAGCGATTAAAATGATTGAAGACAGATATTTGAACTGTTTTTTCGTTGCTTGTTGTCTCTCGAAAATTGAAGTGTTACAAAATTACTTTAGTTTTAAAGATTAAAATCGTATTATTAGAAGCCTAAATTACTTTAGCTTTGGAGATTAAAGTTTTATTAGTAGAAATCTTTTATTATGAGTGTTGCTATTAAGACATCTTTAGACCCTTGTAAATATATTTATTAAAAGTCAACCTATAAGTAACTACTTATAATGATCTTTTTCAGAAAACAATACAATTTCAACGAATAAAAATATCTTTAAAACTATATATATGATGTCTAAAATCTAAATGATAAAATAAAGTTTATTTTTAGCTAAGTCCTTTATTATTAAGTTCATGTATGAAATTAAATGAAAAAGCCTTGAGAAAAGGTTATCTAATACCTATGCTAGTCTCTTAGGTTTTAGAAGGGTTTAACATTTGAAAAGAATATACACAAAAGAAGCAAACCTTCCATGATACACATAAAACTCAACGAAAACTATGTGGAATTGGATTAGCATCATTAAGGAATTATTTATTATTAGAACGTAATGATTTATATATCGGTGATTTTAGTGTTATTAATATATTTTGATGTAATTCTTATTAATAATGAGACAGGTCAAACTCTATTTACTAACCGAGTTAGGAGGTGCGGGATACACACTTGGAGTGATAAATATGAACTCGGGAATACGGGGGTCCGGGGGCAGCGTCCCTGTGTGCAGGGTTCCAAGAGGTTGCAGCCCATTGGCGGAGTCTAGGGGTAGCGCCCCTAGCAAGATCCAAGGGGCAGAGCCCCTAGTGGTGCCTTTTCCTAAACGGATTTTGTATCAAGTGAGACTCCAACCACACTTTTTTCCACCAAAAACCCACTGACGACGTCATGATAATGTAGGTATCGGTTGTGTCCAATAATTACCATGTTTTGGCGTCAATTTTGGTTAACCGATTTTAACCACTTTTCCCTCAAGTATAAATCAGATGTGAATGTTCCAAAAAAGGGGTTGAACATTCATATACTCGAAATTACATCATAATTTATCTATATCTCAAGATCACATCAAACAAGGTATTATGTGTTTTCAATTCGAATTAGACATGTAATTTGAATTGGTTTATTCTTGGATTATCCCACTTCTAAGTTCGTGTACCTCAGGAAAAAGGGACGAATTAGGCTAAACGGTATCATAAAGGGGACACCGGCGGTGTCCGACGTGGCCCCTTTCACCGCCGGTGAACACCACGTCGTGAAGGTGATTTCACTGCCAGTGAAGTACCGCCGATGGTCCTTTACCGATGGCGAATGTTTGATTTTTGTGGGGACAGATTCCGGACTACTCTTCACTTCGAAACTTATGTTGGCTTCAGAATTATCACTTGGACTGAGGATTGCTATAGGTTCACTTTCAGGTTCCAACAATCTACCTTAAGTGAACTTAGCAGTCCATTCAGTTTATATAGCTTCATCCTTGATGAAAGTGTAAGCACAGAATAACCATTCTCTGACTTCGATGTACCAGGATAGTTGACTTTCAAACTTCGCTTTGATCTATTCCGGAGCTTCAGACTTGGATTCTCAAGAAATGAACTTCTTGAGAGATTTGGTAGGAACTGGGTGTTTGTCAAGGACTAGGGAAAAGTCCTTCTTGTTAGCCTTTTTGGTTGTGTAGACAAAACCTAGAACCGGGTCATCAATTGGGCCATTTGCAAGTAGTTCAGCTTCGGTAAGAACAAAATCGATTTTCGCAACGAAGTCCTCAGTTTCGTATAGGTGTGCTAGCTCATAGTCGCATCTGAAAAACTCCGCGACATAATCCTTGAGGAAGCTCAGAGCAGCATGGTAAGCACCCATACTGATATCATCGTTTTGAATTCCTCAGAAGTAAGCAGCCAATGTGAGAATGTCATTAGGATTCATCGAGGGGAAATCAACAACAGTGATGTTCCGGGGTGTTGGTTTGTTCCGGAGGATGTGAAATCGAAACAATGGGCAATTGAGTTCGAACTTCACTAGAATTTTTCTTCCAAATCCCTCAACTTTGGTAATTCTCTTCCCCGTGCACACTTCCTTAAGAGGTTGTGCATTCTTGGAATAGAATGTTTGAAGCCTTTCTCGCTCTGTCCGGAGAGTCACTTCCAGATCGTCAGAGGGGTGAAAATGAGCAAACTTGATGTAGTATTTGTTGTAAGGGAAGAGAGGAAGATCGAGCTGTTCAGATTCATTTGAAGGAACATTGTTATACATGATCATAATGATTTCATGATTACGGAGAATGCCTTCTCGGCATAGAGGAGATATTCCACGCATTGGATTAGGATTGTCCTTGAGAACTTGGATCCGGATGTTGTCCTCTAGTGCCTGGTTGATTTCCTCCTGAGACCATCCATATTTTTGCTTTGGAGGAGGTCCGGAGTGGAAGGCTTGTTGTTCGGCTATCATAGGCTTTTTGCCTTTGTCATTCTTCAGTGCAGACATGATGAGCTTCATGTTTTCATCAACAGCAAATACCGAAATAGGATTCGGAAGAGATTCTTCTGGAATGTCATTAGGGATCCAGAGTGGAGAACCCTAGTCTTTAGCAGAAATCTTTGGGGACGAAGTAGGAGGAAGCATTGAAGGAGTGGCTCGGAAGGCTTGAGCTGTAAGTAGGGACTTCGCCTTTGCCATTTGAATTCCCATCCGAAGAGCATCGGGTAGAGAAGATGGCCAGGAGACAGCAGACCAAATTCTTTTTTCTTTATCTGTCATAACTTTCGGAAAAAGCTTCTTCAGAGCCTTGAGACCAAGAACTCCATTTGTAACATACTTCTCTTCATTACTGTCTTCATCATTATCAGAGTTGTTTCCTAGAAGTTCGGAAACAACATGGACTTCATCATCAGAACTAAGATCTTCATATTGGAGTTGAAAAACCGAGGCAGACTTCCATGGTTGGCTGGGACCTTCTTGACTAGGACCCTCTCCCCCTCTTGCTTCGGTGAACCGAGGAACCGATGCAAGCAATAAAGAATCTTGTAACCTATCAAAATTCTCAAACACCTTTTGAAGATCGGTGTTGAGTTGACGGGTAAGCGCATCATATGCTTCAGAAGTGGGAGCTTGAGCAGCAAGATGATCGAACAAGTGTACAAGGAAGGCTAACATCTCATCAAACTTTCGATTCGGAACATCAACAGTGTTCTAAGTTGATCGAAGAAGCTTGATGAGGACTTGTTTAATAATCAGATTCATCTCGTCCTTTTGCTTGATTTCCTTCTCCAATCGCTAAATTTGTTTCTCATGACGAACATGGGTCTGCTTAATAAGATCGTTGGTAGCAGACACCAAGTCATCATGTACCTTTAGCATTGAGGTGATCGTGTTGAGATAATGCTCAAACGAAGCATCATACTTACCTTCAACCTCTTATATGGAGTGCTTGATCTGAAGAGAGATGAGCTCATCTAACTGAGCTTCTCTTTCCGCAATTGAAGGTTCGAAGTGATTGGAAAATGATTGAATGATAGCATCGAGCTTGGAATCTAATCCAGAAACCTTTTGATCTAATTTGGTGTTGATCTCTATTACGGAGGTTTCTATTGAAGAGACTTTCTTCATGGTATCGGACACGTTGGTTTGAATTTCAAGGAAAGATAATGGATCTATATAATCACCAACTGAGGATTCGGAGTCTGAATTGGAGTTTTGTGGCTTTTCTTGATGCGATGAGGGATTTGTAGATGGACCAGGTTGAGTGGTGGCATCATCTTCATGTAGCCAGATGTTGGAGTTTGATTCATTATTAGGAGTGGTTGAGGAGGATGATCCAAAGTCAAAAGCGATTTTGGAGGATGATGGCTTAGATTGAAATCGGACAGAAGACATGAAGTTGGGATCCGAAACTGTTTTCCCTTCATCAGTTAGCATTATTTCTTCATAGAGTTCTTCATTCGGATTGGTTTGGATGAAGTTGTTGTGAGGATTGATTGGTGGTTGTTCTAAAGCAAGCTCATTTTCGGCATCAGCATCAGTGGGAGGAATGTATGGAAGATTGGTTTGAATGGATCTGTTACGCATTGAAATAAGTGTAGCTTCCACCTGAGCTCTTGTAAGATCTGAACGCCTGGATACAGCCCTGTTCACATAATCTTCCTATTTGGGATCGTTAGCTCCTGGTCATCGTATACATCGTTCGGGTATCAGACCAGTTGTGGCATCTGAAGTTGGAGGGACTACTCTAGCTTCGGAATGCTTAGGGTCCGGAACAGGGGTTCCAAAGTGTGTGCGTGAAGAAGAAACAATAGGAATATCAAAAATGAATCATGGGTGTGTTCCAGGGGGTGCAAGGAACTATGTTCAACACCGACAACACCTTTTGGAGAAGGTGAGGAAGGATTATGTGGAGACTCCCCGTGAGTGTGTGCTTGTGATTTTCAATCATCGAGGGTTCCATTGGATGAGTGGGCAGGAGGGGTGTTCGGATGGCCAGAATCAGCCTGAATGTCATGTGTTCCTTCCTGTTGAGAGGAGGAACTGACTTTGGATTTATTTTTAGGCTTTGACTTAGTAGGGGAAGTTTTCCTCTTGGCGGACTTCTTGGTCTTCCTTGGTTCAGATATAGAAGGATTAGCCTCTTTCGAAGTGGGCTCAACTAAGACTGGGGAATGTTGTGTTGGGTCAAACACAACCGAAGTCTCTAGATGTTGTTTCAAATGAATAGAATCGGAAGGGATAAAGGCCAACATATGGTCCGAAAGTCATCTAACCGGACCAAAAGAGGATTGGTTCAGAATCCTATATGCCTTGAAAACTTTGAAAGAAACACATACCTACGGATGAATCACAGATATAGGAAGTGGTTCGAAAAGCTCTTTGAAGAGTTGTTGAATAGTCAGAGCCAGAAACCTAGAACTTGAAATCTCATTGTCCTTTCTCTTGATGGCAAACTTGTAGAATTCTTGCCATAGCACTTCCGAAAGATCAACCTCATTGATGCATATGGAAAAGATGTTGTATACCACATAGGACATGTCCTTGCTGAGAGTATCCGTACCGCCGTGCTTTCCGGAAAGTCCTCGAATGATAAGATGCATCAGCACGGTCCAGAGTCTGGAAATGGTTGATTTCTTGAAGTCTTTTGCCTTGTAGTCCTAGTTGTATCCAATGTGATTCAAGAACAATTGGAACTCTTCTGGAGTGGGTTCTTGAACTTTGAAACCTCTGGGGTTTTCTTTAACTCCAATTGCTTTGAGGAATGTCGACTTGTAGATGGGTACGATTCTGTCGCCAATGATTTTGGTTTCCAATACACCATCTTCTTCTTTGATCCTTGTGAAAGCCATGTGGAGATGATGAAGTGGAAGAGGTGGTTCAGGGACTTTAGTGAGAGGGATGGAGATGGGATGGTTTGCAATGAACTCGATCATAACTCTAATGGATTCATCGTAATCCATAGGGTTTAGTGAAAACAACTGAGTTGTATCCCTGAGAAAGGGTTCACGCGATGTAAACGACGATGATCCTTTGGAAGGTTTCTTCTTCTTTGCGATCGATTTCTTGGGAGTGGAGGCAGTTGGTGCATTTTTCTGTGGAGAAGATTGGGAGGTCATGGTTGCAGACAAATGAGTGCTTGAAGAACACGATGAACACTGAGAGGGTTTAAAGGTTTAGAGGGTTTGAGCGCGTAAAGAGGTAAAAGGGGGTTTATGATGGGTATATATAGGTAAGGGAAACGGGTCGGGTCAAGGATGGTAATGATGAGGGTCTAAATTTGAACCGGGTTGCATTAATGAGAAACGGATTTTGGAGGTTGAGTTGACTTGGGAAGGGAAAGGTTGGGTTGTTTCAAGCTTGAAATAGAAAATCCAAACTACGATTGGATGGTTGCTTTTGAAGACGTGCAGTCGTGGCATGAAAATCAAGGAAGATTGGATAAGGATCCTTACAAAGTAACCGTTGTAGCAGAAAACGTTTCGCCTTATAAAAATTTGGTATTCCGGATGAGCGGTTTCAAACAGTGTGAGATTCGGAGGATAAAGGGTTGAACTCCGGAACATGGTCTTTTGAAAAATGGTCTGGAATGAGAAATAATACGGATGAGAGTTTCAGTTTGAAAGATGGTCTGAAATAAAAAAGTTTATGATTCCGGAGCAAAAATTCTGAAATAATGATTTTGAAGAATTTCAGGAAGGGATTTGAAGAAGTTTCTGGAACTATGATTTGCAAAACATTCCAGAACAAGATTTGAGAAAACTTCCGGAATGAATTTTGAAATTTCTGAAGTGCGGAATGCAATACCTTTCCGGAGTGGAATTCCGGGATGCCATTATGAAGTATATTCCGAGATGAAAATTTGATCACTATGACTATGTGGACTTTAATCAACAAATAATTAAGATGAACTGTACAACTTAAAACTCAAGTGATGGTCAGAGATAAAGACAAGTAAAGTGATCCTATGTATTCCGAGAGAAAATAGTTTCGAGACGAAAAATGCTTTTTAAGATCGAAACTAATTTTCTTTTGAATACTTACATCAAAGAGAACAAGTCTCTTGATGTAACGCCCCGATTCTCAGGTATGGATTTAAATAAAAGGTTCTTTGGTTTAAAGTCCTACTCGACGAGTTGGTTGCCCTACTCGTCGAGTAGCAGCGGGGTGGGATCGCATGTTTAGTGACCTACTCGCTGAGACCAAGGAGGGACTCGACGAGTAGGAGCTGGCAGAGGAAACCCTAAATCTTGGGGTTTTGCACCCTATTTAAGGAGGCCTAAGCACCCTTTGGCCTCTTTACAGTCTTTGAGAGCTCAGTGAAACCCTAATTCGTGTCACACTCTCTTTTTGGTGTGTTTTCAGCCTTGGAAAGAAGGTTGGCTAGGAGGGAAAAGCTTGAAGAACAAAGGAGTTGAAGCAAGGAAGGTGTGGGAAACAAAACTTACCTCAGCTAGCATCTTTTGGAGGTATCAAGTTGCAATATTTACTCCCCTTTTCTTCTAGATCTCTTTGTGGTTGAGTTTTAGGGTTTTATGGATTTTTGGAGTCAATTGGTGAGCTATGGGCTAGATCTGAAGTTGTAACTTCAAATCTGGACCCTTCTCAAGTCCTAGAATCATAAAGTTTCTGTTTTGGTCGTGGATGAGTCCCTCCTTGTGCATGAAACCTCATTAGAAGCTTGAATTTGGCATTAAGAGCCATTTTAGTCATGCATGCATGTAAAGTCTGCAACTTTACGTGAAAAGCATGCCCTAAAAGCTTGGATCTGTAATTTAGAGCCATTGCTTGGCTTAAATGAGTCTGTATGGATGAAGGACTGAAGGAACTCGGTGAGTCGCAAGGTTGACTCGGTGAGTCATATGAAGATGGCCATGAACTCGACGAGTTGGATGAACAACTCGGCAAGTCCAATGAAGATTGGCATAGACTCGACGAGTTGCATGAACAACTCGGCGAGTCGGGTGAGTTTTCTCCAATTTATGAATGCGTGTGTATCCTTCGTGTTGCAAGAAGGAAACTCGACGGGTGGCCTTCGGGTTTCGATCGAAAATCATAGGAACTCGACGAGTCACCCCGGTGACTCGGCAAGTGGGAAAGAACTTCAAGGAACTCGACGAGTAGCTAAGGGTACTCGGCGAGTTAAGGTCAACATGGACTGTTGACCTTGACTGAGGACTTTGACTTTGACAGGGGTTGAGTAGTTGGTTTATGAACTACCTTGTGAGGTTGATGACTTATGGGTATTCGAACTATGGTAATAGGTGGTGGAGTCTTTGGCAAGTGATCCGAGAGATTTGGATTTATCTACCGATTCGACATCTGCGAGGTGAGTTATCCTCACTATATCAAAAGGGTCTAAGGCACCAAGGCCGACCCTTTTAGTTGTTATTGTTATGATATATATGGTTATGATATGATATATCGGAATCAGGATAGACAATATGTTATGAGTTTATGATCCTTAGGGATCAGTATGTTAGTGGCCTGCTAGGTCGATGCTTTAGCTATGAGAGATTGCTATGATTTATGATCATGAGATAGATATGTTTGATGCTTATGTATGCCAATATATGTTAGTTATGTGCACATGATTAGTTGCTCGTTGATTTGGGTTGAGGCGGTCCTGCTTTGTGTTGAAGGCCAACATACCCTTTGAGCGGTCCGGGGAGACTGTAGGCCCATGGGGCGGTCCCATCATGCCGAAAGCTCGTTATAGATTCAGTTAGACTGTAGACCCTGTAGTGCGGTCCAGTCAGGCTGATGGCCCAGTATAGATGTGGTTGATTGATTGTTATCGTTTTGGTATTTCAGTGTGGTATTGGTATTTTGGGGGTAGCTCACTAAGCCCTTGAGCTTACAGTTTTCAGTTATTGTTTCAGGTATTTCATGACATCGTCGCAAGGCGAAGGTGTGATCGTACCGCTCCTCATCCTTATGATATGTTGTTGGGACACTCTGATGATTAATGATTTGAAAAAAAATTGTAAACAAACACTATTTGGGTTTTAATTATGATTGGAAAAGTTTAAATTTGCCGTAAAATTTATGGATGTTACAAGTTGGTATGAGAGCCTTGGGTTGAGTGAATTGGAGTAACACTCGTGTGAATCCAGTCTCAAATCAAGGAGATTTTCGGAAAGTAAATTTTTTTTTAAAATGCTTTTCAAAATAAAGGATGGAGGATGCAGAGGGTACGATCTGCCAGAGCCTGTAAGTAAACCCCAAAATACCATACAGTTATTTGATATTGTGATATGTCCGAACAGCATGCTAGTACTAGGCTAGGGATCTTCAGGAATTGCATGATAGACTTGCCTGATCATATGATGCCTACTAGCTTAGGGTTTCTTGTTTATGGAATTGACATCATTACTGTACTTGTTAGTGTATGCATCATAGTTGTGCGTAATCAAGATCTTATAGCCTGAGAATGTTGGATTCAGTCTTCGGACAGGATTGAATATTCGAAAGTCTATTGGTCCAATGTTACGTGCAACTAGCATGCACTAACGCTGCAGGGGTTGATGGAAGTTTCATGGATGTGTGAATTGTGGGAGTAGTGAGGTCAGTTGCGAGGTAGGCAATGCTCCCCTAGGAGCGAGGGTTGAGCGCATATTATGTTGATGATAGTATTAGGGTGTTGTGGTGATACTTGAGACAAATATGGGTAGGTGTGGAAGGTAGTATGGGCCCGTACTACTAAAAGCATAGGACCCATAAGCGTAGCAAGGACTTCACAACCCCTAGGGTTTGTGGGTTTTGGTCTCCCGGCATTATGTTGTTTATTTGATGTCTTGAGTGTATCTTTCAGTATGGTGGTGACGAGACGTTTTGCTGCTGGGTCCGGATTACGATCAGGATCCGGATTTGGGTCAGGGTTGGGAGACAGAGGGTCAGAGGTGCCGGTAGCACATGAGCCCGTGGTTCAGATAGGGACAGAGGAGTTGCATGCCAGGATCCGGGAGATTCTGCACGATGAGGTCGCTGCGGCCTTTCGAGCGCAGCTGCCGGAGATGTTTGGGTCGATTAAGGCCGTGATGGTTGAGTATGGTGATATGTCCGAACAACATGCTAGTGAGATCCTTTACCATCCTGGTAAAGTAAATGTGGTTGCGGATGCTTTGAGCTGCAAGTCAGCTGGGTCTTCTACCCCAACAAAGTGTATGAGGATAACGGTGGATTCCCCGCTTGTGGGCTTGATTAGGGATGCTCTATATATACGGATCACAAGAGTTTGAGACACATCATGGATCAGACGAACCAAAACATAAGGCAGTGTAGGTGGCTGGATGTGGTCAAGGACTATGATTGTGAGATCCTTTACCATCGTGGTAAAGCGAATGCGGTTGCGGATGCTTTGAGCCACAAGTCAGCTGGGTCTTCTACCCCAGCAAAGTGTATGAGGATAGCCGTGGATTCCCCGCTTGTGGGCTTGATTAGGGATGCTCCGGTTGAGGGTATGAGACCGGAGAACTGGAAGTTGGAGAGAACTAAGGGAGAGAGCGCACGATTTGTTCAGGATAGTCGCGAGTTGTTGACCCGATACGGTCGGGTTTGGGTTCCGATGTCTGGAGGAGTTTAGCAGACAGTTATGGAAGAGGCTCATAAGTCTCAATTTTCTATTCATCCGGGGGCCACCAAGAAGTATCGTGATTTGAGTTTGAGTTATTGGTGGCCCAGAATGAAGCGAGAAATCGCTGGGTATGTTGAGAGGTGCTTGACTTGTAGGATGGTGTCACACCCCATAACCGAGAACGGCGGAAACGTTCTGGGGCGGAGGACGTCATGTAATGTATCACAACAAATGTAAAGTAGTAAACAAGCAACAACATCATCCATTGCATTAATAGTACAAATTTTAATTACAAGTGTGTTATTTCACAATATAAGACAACATAATGAATCATCAAAATAAAAGACGAGTCTGAATTGCTCCATCTTCACAAAACCTAGTTGTCGTACCTGTCTATTTGTGACCTGAGAATACAAGTTATTTTGAAAGCGAGTATCAGCCAAAAAGCTGGTGAATTCATAAGTATTAAGGTGTCTTTGATTTGTAAAACTTGCAATGAAAGTCTTGACAATGTTTTGAAAGAAAGTTCGTATAAGTATGTAAATGTTTGTAAGAAATGGAAAGCGTTTGAATGACCTTAGAAATCCCTATGATCCCTATAAAAGAAGTCTTCTACCAAGACCCAACTGTTTTGAAAGTAAGTGTCACACCCCGAAAACCAAAGGCGGAAACGTTCCCGGGGTTGACTCCATGTTGTGTATCAAATCCAATGTACATAGTAATCACAGTAAACAACCATTACATTACATATATATGAAAGTTTACATTTGGTTCAAAAGTAAATTGTACAAAAGTTATACATATATCATATGAACAAAAGAGACGAGTCTTCGGAGCACTCCATCTTCACCAAAAGATATCGCCGGGTACCTGTCTAACTTGGACCTGAGAATACAAGCAGTTTGAAAATCAGCATAAAGCTGGTGAGTTCATAAGCGGTTTTGTTTTGTGAAAATGTATCGATTTCCTTTAGTTTTCTGAAAAGATTTGATATCCAAGAAAATCCCATATTTTCTTATGTAAAGATTGATTAGATAACACATAGTATAGTTTAATTCACAAAACTATAATTTAGACGAACTGTAAATAGAAAGTATTTTGAAAACCTTGGGACTACATCCCGAACCAGTTATAAGATAATTCGATAAAAACCATGGGATTACTAACCCGAAACTAGATATAAGATAACTTGATAAACCATGGGATCACTATCCCAAAACTAGATATAAGATAAATTGATAAACCATGGGATCACTATCCCGAAACTAGATATAAGATAGCTTGATAAAATCATGGGATTATCATCCCGTAAGATTTAGTTTCAAAACCATGGGATTGCCATCCCGAACGAAATATAGACACGAGATCATGGGATTATAATCCCGAACGAGATATAGACATAAAACCATGGGATTACCATCCCGAACGAGATATAGATTGCAAGACCATGGGATTATCATCCCGAACAAGATATAGATTCTAAACGAAATCCTAGCTGTGAATAAGTTTATATTAATACGTATTGTGAGTCGGGTAACCATACTGATACGACAACGAGACCTCCTTGACGTTAGTCAGACGTCGAATGATATACAGAATTTGTCACCCTAGGCGTGCCTGCCTAACTGTAGCTAGCAGTTAAGGTGTGGGATTGTCAGTCCCGAATAGATCTATTCACAAACTCTTCGCTCTCCCTCCAGGAGACTCTGGTTACACTTCCGGAGAGGATTTACTTGATCATCCATAAAGGGTAGTGACTATCTCACAAGCTAGTATTAAACTATTCACAGGATTCTCATACGATAACAACATACAAAGATTTTAAGACATGATACAGTTGAAAAATAGATACATACAATGAAGTTATCTGGCAAAAACATTCGAATGATACGGAGATAAACTGAATCAGACATAGTTTATCTAATAACTTAATACAGATATCAGTACATGATATAAAGAGAAACATAGAACCCCAAATTATTCCCATAATAATTTGATATGTTTGGTTATTTTCTTAACTAAAATCCCTTTAGTTGTAATTGATAAATCATCCCTTATGCTCAACATAATACGTAAGGAGTAAAAGAGTTTATAAGATTGCCAGATATTATTTGAAACACATAAATGTTATGATTTGAAAACAGTTTTGGTTTGCTTGTATTCCCTCCCTGAAAACAGTTAAAAACAGTGAAAAAAGGCGTAGGGGTATGAACTCACCGGACGAGAAGTATGACGATTTGGATGCTAAGAGTTGATATGGGGCTTGTAAATACACGAGGTTCCTAATTATAATGTAAAGATACACATTTGTATCTAATTAGGACTTAGATTGATTGTTGGATAGGGACAATTGCTTCTAGTCGCGAAAACACTCCGATACGAGTGTTTGGAAGGACCCGGGTGGCGTTTAGGGATGTGAAATGACACTAGGGACTTGGGACTTGAGTTTACTCCCCATGAGTAAACTTATACAAGAGTGTTAGGTCCAAAACACCCATTCCCCATGAGTTTACGGCCGTAAACTCATGGTAGGGTGGTTTATGGTGCAAATTTGGGTTATAAATGGATATGGACACTTGGAAATGCTTGGATTAATTTTTCTTAAGGCTTGGATTGAATTAAAAACATCATTTACACTACATAAGGGAGTTTACAGCCTAGGCATGGGTTCTTTGGCCGTAAACTCTCATTTCTTCAAGATTTAGTGTTTTTAAAGTGTTAAAATCAATCACATGTGATTCTAAAAATTCCCACAAGCCTAGAAATGAGTTTATATGGGACATATGAGGGACTTATGGAGTTTACGGCCCATGAAACCCCCTTCATGGCCGTAAACTCTAATATATGAAGCTACAATGTGTTTCAAGGTCTAAAACTTGCATAGAATGGCTTCTAAAATTCATCTAAAGGCTTTAGGGGTGTTTAGTTTGCATTCTAACACCAAAAATTTTGGAGTTTACGGCCTAAGAACAGGTCTTGGCCGTAAACTCTTAGAAATCCCTAATGATGTGTTTAAGGCCCCTAAAGTATTTTTGGTTGTTCCCTGGATTTATTCCAAAGCTTTTGGTGGTGTTGGATGGCTTTCTAACACCCTAGAATTGGATTTATGCCAAGTTTTGGGGATTTTACGGCCCAAGCATATGCCTTGGCCGTAAACTCATCTAAATCCCTCAAAATTCATGTTTCAAGTGTCCAAATGCTAATACCAAGGTCCTATAATTCATAACTAATCCATAGAGGTGATTTGGAAGGGTTTAAGGGCATGAAAAACCCCATTTACATGAGTTTACGGCCTAAGCTTATGCCTTGGCCGTAAAATCCTTCAAATGGCTCAAAATCAAGGTTTTAAATGTTCTAAGTCCATATCTTGAAGTCCCTTAGCCATATCTAAAGTCCAAATGAGTCAAGGAAGGAGTTTAAGGGCTAAAAACTCTCTAAAATGGTGTTTCCGGCCTAAGCAGCCTCCTGGGCCGTAAACTCACATATATTGTCAAATTTTATGATTAAGTGTCTAATTTGGAAGCTAAACATGCTATAGATTAAGGCTAGGAAGGTACCTTAAGGATTTGAAGCCTTAAATTTGAGTTTTGGACACTTAATTCTTGGATTTAGGAGAGAGGTTAGAGAGAGAGTAGAGAGAGAAGGAAAAAGCTTCAAATGAGTGCTTAAACATGTTTATATAGTCCCTAAAACTTGGACACGGTGAAATTCTACCCGATACCGACCTTAAACGATGCTTTGGGTCGCACCCGATTGAGTTTTCGTCACCCGACGAGAATATTTCTAAAACTTATAAAATAAATGTTTTGGGCTAATTTCATGAGTTCCTAAATGATTTGGACCCTCATTGAATGAAAATAAACATATAATTTTAGATAATTAAACCCAAAAACGATAACAGGACATTTCGATTTCCGACGAGTTATTCGGGTAGAACGGGTTTTCGGCGATGAACAACTTCGGGTTGTTACAGTAAGCATCTCTGTAAATGTGATGGTTTTCCCCTGGTTAACTATTAGTATAAAACTATAGTATACCTCATCGTTTATGTGTATGATTCACAATATAACGGTAATAAGGAAAATAGTTATCTTATATCAAATATATCCTACCTCGTCGATCCTGTAAATGTGTCACAAAGTAAAGGAAGAAATATTATAATGACCTAAGTATTATCCTTTTGTACTAGGATAACTAACAGTGTTAACTTAAGACATCCGTAGATGTACATTTACCTCTGTAGCTAACAGCTGGGTGTAGGAATAGTTAGTCCCTTAAAGTATAACTATAATGGTATCAACCGAAGACATCCGTAAATGTGCATTTACCTCTGTAGCTAACAGTGGTGGTAGGAATGGTTAGTCCCGCAAAGTATCCTTTAGAACGAGGATATAAAGTCCAATCTATCTCGTCGATTATGTGGTTGTTATCACAAAGTAAAGATAAGAAGGAGAATTATATATAACAGTATCTACACATATAATATGTAATAGTAACTCGCCATATAATATCTACGTAAAAGTATTCATGTAGACGTACTCATGTAAGCGTATCTATGTAAACGTACTCATGTATCATGTGATGTACTCATGTATCATGTAATGTACTCTTGTATCATGTAATGTACTCGTATAGACTCATGAATGAACTGACTCTTGTGTGATTCCCTGTACTTGGAATAGTAACTGGTATCACCTAACTATACCTATAATAATTACTAACCATGTACGTGTATAATCTGAAGTATGCCTTTGCTACCCAAAGGTACTGAACAGACTGAGGAAAACTTTTATGTCTCTATATGTATACATGATATATAACTAATAGTTAAACGACCTTCAGATGGATACCCGATACCCCACCAGACCACATCCCAACGGGGAAAAGGAAATAAAGCGGGTTAGCCTTCCTAAGTCTTTTAAACATTATTTATATAGCTATACATATACAGGCATGCAATTGACAATATAAAAGCATATAAGGAGTTTTATAAAACCTCTGAAAAAGATTAATACCTAAGAAAAGATCGACTTGATGTCAGTTTATAAAACGGTTTTTGAAAGTATTTGTTTGAAGAAAACAGTTTAAGTATAAAGGAACCTTTGTTGGAAGCACAACTATAACAGATTCAAAAAGGAAACATACGGTTTGTAAGACACTTTCTAAAAGTGTTTTAACATGTAAAAAAAACGTTTGAGAAAACTATTTGAAGTACATATGAAATGTTCGTTTGTTCTTGTATATGAATGTATCTCCTTGAAATAGTATTTCTAGTATGTAAAAGTTCGTGATGTTCTCTTAAAACTATACCTATTATAGTTTTCTAAAAGTGCGTCTCGTTTGTATAGTAATCCCTAGTGAAATGCTCACTTGTTATGAAAAGTATAATTTTTGTAGTGCCTAAGATGGACACATATACATATAGTATAAGCAGAGTGTTTGATTTATACATATATAACAACATTTTTCATTTCAAAAGATATGATGTTATCGTGATATATTTTGCATACGAAAGTTTCCATATAATAGTTATAAATCACATATAATTCCGTTGATAAAAAGTGTATAATGAAACATTATATAACACACGATAATAATCGTGTGTTTTACTTGTATTACCCCCCCCCCCCTTAAAAGCATATAAAAGCATTTATAAAACATTTAAAATGTAGGGGTATGAACTCACATAATTGATTGAAGAAAGCGAGACGAAAACCGAGCAGAACTTCTACTCGAGAAAGCGGATTACTCGGGTTTCTCGGGGATCTCGGGAGCGTAAAACTTCCTTCCCAACTTGGACATGAAAACCGGAACTTCGAGATGGCTCCGAGGGTTGAAACGCAGAGTTTCGAAGCGAGAAAGGGAGGAAATGAGAAAAAATGGCCGGCACCCTTGCATTTTATTTATGGTGGCTGGAGGACCTTGGTACGCTGGTCGTACGAGAGTACGCGGGGCGTAATCTTGCGTCATGCATGACCGCATCCTTGATCGAAGCATCGGAGCGACGTGGACGAGCCGGAGCCTAGCATCTGAGTACGCTGGGCGTAACTTGGATTGGTCCGATGACTCCTCCTTCGGATAATACCGGATTTTGAATTAAATTTATATTTTAATTATTTAGTAAACTTCAAAAATTCATATCTTCCTCATAAGAACTTTGTTTTCGACGTTCTTTATATCCACGCGCAGGTAAGATTACGATCTACAACTTTCGTTTAGACTCCATCGGCTAATTTTGAATTTATTTTTAATATTATATTTTTAATTGGCCAAGGCAGGAAAAGTACGTTAAAATTCCATAACTCCTTCATCCGATGTGTGTTTTCGCCAGACTTTTTACCCTTGTAATACCATTGATGAGATCTTCGATTCTCGTTTAGGTCATGTTGTCAAAAAGCCGTTCGATCTCGATTTCGAGTTTTTAGCTGTCTACTGCTATGTCTGAAACTTCGAAAAATCATAACTTCCTCATATGAAGTCAGATTTGGGCATTCTTTTTATGTACGTTTACGGTTTAATGATATCTAAAACCTTCATTTAGATACCTAAAGCTAAAAATTATTGTATTGAAACTTCGCGTTTTACGTCTATCAGTGTTGTCGGTTTTGCCGAGAATCTTCGGTTGGTCATAACTTCTTCGTTATAACTCGGATTTTAGGGTTCTTTATATGTACGAAAACCTTGATACGATTCCTACTACTTTATTTAACCCAAATAAGATTTTAGGAAAGTTAAATTTTGACCTAAATTTGACTTGTGTTCCATCATATTGTCTCGAAATATCGGGTTGTCACATCATCCCCCCGTTAGAGGGAATTTTGTCCCGAAATTAGAGTTTAAATAGAATTGATAATCATGCTACGGATAGAAGTTTTATTTGCTTCATGCGTTCTTAAGTGAACTCGGTTCCTCGCTTGGCATTCCAGCGAACCTTTCACTATCGGGATACGACTTTGCTTCTTTCGTTTGACTTCACTGGCATGATAACTACTCTTGGTAGAATGTATGTTGAATGTTTTTCACTTCCAGGCTCGTAGTGACGATGTGTGCAAGGAATGTGTGATATTCCTTTCGTAAGCGCTTTTAAGCTTGGATACACGAAATGATGTGAAGGTTCGTACTTGATTTGTCTCCGCAAATAACAAGAGGTTCTTTGATAGGGAGGTTAATATGAACTGCTTTCCCAAAGCGTTTGGTATCGGCTTGATGTAGACTCAACCAATTCATACTGATTAAGACGTCAAAACCTTGTGGTTGATTAGATGTCATGAAGATCTAAAAGAAAGTATGATTACTCCTGAATTAAGGAAAAAGGATAGGTATTTCTAAGTTTATTCACACGGAAGCACGATCACTCGCAGTCTTGGGCTGTCTCCATCTTGAAGTTCATATTAGAACTCATACTTGGTTCATCAATTACAGTTTCGCGTATACGAGTCGTATATAATTAAGATTGAAAAGGTAGTCGAATAAATGATTCTTCTTTAAGCCCACGTCCCAACGAGGAAAAGAAGTTAAAGTGGAATCATCAATTCTAAACTTGTAGAGCCTTGATTATATACCACCGCCATGTATACATTCTTCAGCGATAGATCAACCGTATGGGTCCTTGGATTGAACTTGACGTACTGTACGAGTGGTACTTCGGAGAGGTTTGATGATTTTTTCTTCGGAAAGGATAAGAAACATGAGGTGCTCTATGCACGAGTACTTCGGTGTTCTGGAATGATGGCTTCGCTAGAAAGACGATTTCGGAAGAAGAGATGTACGCACGAAACTGGTATTGCGCGGATCGAATTGACTCAAGTCGTATGATAATATCGGCCTCACTTAGAAATAAAGACACTAGATTTTATCATAAGGGCTTTACAGACAAAACACAACAACGCAACTTTTAACATAGTTACAGTACTTTAGCTTAACTACAAGACTATTGCTGCGAACAAGGTATACTACAAAAGGCAAGTATACGCAGCACGAGGGTCCCTTAACTTTCGGGATCTCTCAAAAGATAAGACTCGAGTTGCACTAGTTTTAAACAGTTTATAAGTCGGTTACATTGAACGCCCTAATTACTTTTACGTGGGTCCGGAGTAGTCTCTCCTTCAGCTGTGATCCTTAGTATTTTCCCGTCTGCACCGGAGTTCTTTGTTATAGAACAATCCTTCTTGAAGTGCCCTATCTCACCGCATTGGTGGCATGACTAGCTAGTACTAGCATTGGTGGTGGGAGTGAGGTGTTTAGTCAGAGTTACGTGGACACGGGTGCCTTCCTCATTCATCCACTTTGAAAGTTTCCTTTTAAAGAGTCCGACTTTATCACTACTTTTGTGTGTAGGGTTGGTCCCGATGCCAGGGACTGGAGGAATGGGTCGTGTCGGTGCTAAAGGGGCAGGAGTTGCCACTTGCTGCTGTTGTATGGCAAGTCTTTGGAATCGCTTTCGCTCACTTCTGGCTTGGCGATATCGTCTCCTCTTTTTGGTCTTACGGCTTCGCAAGTCCATGACTGTTGTCGTTTGTTGACTTCCCGGATTGGTACTACAATTGGAACTCTCGACTCCTTTGTCAGTCTTGTTTGTGTTGCTGGAGTTGATGTGTGTAAGGAAGGTTGACACAGCAGCTGCTACTGCAGCTTGTAACGTAGCAGCGTCGATATAGAGGATAGAGGTTTCGTTGCTCGACTAATTGTTTTCGGATGACGACACGATTCTGTAACACGAAAGATAAGGATTTTGTGAGCGATTTTGGTTGACCCTAAATGTACTTCGATCGCTTAAGTAACAAGTAAGAGTATGTTCTCAAAAGTTTGACCTACATCCCTATGATGCAGTCCTAGTACGGATTGAAAGTATGTTCATGATGGTTTGACCTGCATCCCTATGATGCGGTCCTAGTACAGAGTAGACGTATGCTTGTAGAATGGTTTTAAGACGTTTGTCGTTCAAGCCGAGGTATCGTTGGTTGGTGAATAACATGATCCAACCACTAAAAGGGACATAGAAATGTCTCCGGAGTTAATTTACTATAGTCCAATGACTTGACTAAAGCATGTTTTAGATAGACTCCAATGAAAGTATGATGAGAGTATTTGAACAAGGAGTGACACGGAAGTTAGTCGGCCGTCAGTATCATCGATGTTTAAGATGTAATAAGTCTAGGATTTTTTTTACCTTATAGAAGGTCTTACATCATATCCTTAGTGGCAAAGTTTTGGCCGCATGAAGGCCTAACTAAAAGTACCTACAGTACAAGGCAGTTCCATAGAAAATGCCACATAGGACATAGACAGGAACACGGTTCTTTAAAACCAAAAAGTAAAGTATCTCCTACTGGTGACGATCATCCCTCTGGTGAACTCTCAGTTCAGCCAGTTGGAGTTCCACATCAAGTAGGTGTCTTCCGTACACCCTCTGGTGTACTCGGAGCTCTATGACTTCGGCTCGGGTTTTAGCTAGTGCTTGCAGTAGGGTCTCATGGTTTCTCTCAGAGCTCTCACGAGCATCTTCCAGACGAATGGTGCGGAGGGTATGCATTATCGCATTGGTATTAACCTCTTCGATACGCTGGAGAGCCGTTCTGCCCTGAATTTCGTTTCGGGCAACTCTACGGATTAGGATTGGTAGAACTCTGTCTGCTGAGCTCCCTTCATTTACGTCGTAGAAGCTTCGGTCTCCATTAAACGGCATAGGTTGATCTTGCTCTTCACTCCATGTTTCCATGCATTCTACCCAAGGAGGCGTCGGGCCATAAAAGCGGGACGAGGGTTAGTATTTGAAACAAGAGCCATCGGGGTAGGTTCTCTACTTCAGGTTCGGAGTCAGACCCTTCAGCAAAGCATTCAGCTTGGTGACCATCCATAGGGATTTGGTGATCAATCACTGGCTCCTCTACGAGCCATCCAACATTGCCGTGGTTAGGGTAGTACGTGCTGCCGTGGGGATGGAGTCCGGCCATGTTATCTACGCGAGAATTGGGGTGAGGAAATAATTATTAGACGAACTATATAGATAATTATTAGAAAATCTTCATTAGTTACATCGCTATTTGTAAAGTGCATACCAGTCATATGTAATCAACACAAGATAGGCTTTCGAATAAGTGACCTTAACTCCAAATTCACAAGGAATAAGGGTAAAGCAAAAATTTCACCGATTCTAAGTCTATAACATCCTAGTTACATATAGCCTTAGTGTATCCACTTAGCAACTATAAACTTAGTAATGAAGAACCTTTTTAGTTCTCAAGTAAGTAATTATGGTAACCCAAAACACCCCTATGGTGTTTTAGACTTAGGTTCTGTTATAATGTCTCATTGTGGTAATGTTGGTAAGTTTTTAGAATTGTTGCCATATCACAACCATTCTTGGGCATATGCTAATCACTCCTCGGACCAGCATAGTTGATCAGGCTATGCCACTCCAAAGACTAACTATACATCCCCAAGCTTACTTGTGATATTCAACAATCGTAATACTTTTGTTCTTGTCGTTGTGACACCGATTTTAATATGAATGCAGGCACGTATACTTACTTAAATATTTTATTATTTAAAAGTATAAACTCTAAATCAGAGTATTTTAATCCCAATGTATTTATAGTTATTATATCTTTTATGGGTTGATATACTATATTCACTATAAACAATGCTCTGATACCAATCTGTCACAAGGGGTGTAAGTGAGTCGAGCTACTCGTGAGCTACTCGGGATCAACTCGTTAAAAGCTCGACTCGAGATCGAATTAAACGAGCCTGAGCCGAGCTCGAGCCTAAATATGAGGCTCGTTTATTAAACGAGCTCGAGCCGAGCTTCAGTTAGTGGGCTCGCGAGCCTAAACGAGCTTAAACAAGCCTATATATATATATACACACACATACATACATACATTCACACACACACACATACACACACACACACACACATATATATATATATATATATACATGGAGGCTCGTTTAGGCTCGATTAGGCTCGCGAGCCCACTGAATTGTTCACGAGCCGAGCCCGAGCTTCATTTTAAGCCTCGAATCGAGCTCGAGCTTCCTCAAAGTTAAACGAGCCGAGCTCGAGCTTGGTCAATCTCGGGCTCGGCTCGGCTCGTTTACACCCCTATCTGTCACACCCCATAACCGAGAACAGCGAACACGTTCTGGGGCGGAGGACGTCATGTAATGTATCACAACAAATGTAAAGTAGTAAACAAGCAACAAAATCATCCATTGCATTAATAGTACAAATTTTAATTACAAGTGTGTTGTTTCACAATATAAGACAACATAATGAATCATAAAAATAAAAGACGAGTCTGAACTGCTCCGTCTTCACAAAACCTGGTTGTCGTATCTGTCTATTTGTGACCTGAGAATACAAGTTATTTTGAAAGCGAGTATCAGCGAAAAAGCTGGTGAATTCGTAAGTATTAAGGTGTCTTTGATTTGTAAAACTTGCAATGAAAGTCTTGACATTGTTTTGAAAGAAAGTTCGTATAAGTATGTAAATGTTTGTAAGAAATGGAAAGCATTTGAATGACCCTAGAAATCCCTATGATCCCTATAAAACAAGTCTTCTACCAAGACCCTACTGTTTTGAAAGTAAGCATCTCTGTAAATGTGATGGTTTTCCCCTGGTTAACTATTAGTATAAAACTATAGTATACCTCATCGTTTATGTGTATGAGTCACAATATAAAGGTAATAAGGAAAATAGTTATCTTATATCAAATATATCCAACCTCGTCGATCATGTAAATGTGTCACAAAGTAAAGGAAGAAATATTATAATGACCTAAGTATTATCCTTTTGTACTAGGATAACTAACAGTGTTAACTTAAGACATCCATAGATGTACATTTACCTCTGTAGCTAACAGCTGGGTGTAGGAATAGTTAGTCCCTTAAAGTATAACTATAATGGTATCAACCGAAGACATCCGTAAATGTGCATTTACCTCTGTAGCTAACAGTGGTGATAGGAATGGTTAGTCCTGCAAAGTATCCTTTAGAACGAGGATATAAAGTCCAATCTATCTCGTCGATTATGTGGTTGTTATCACAAAGTAAAGATAAGAAGGAGAATTATATATAACAGTATCTACACATATAATATGTAATAGTAACTCGCCATATAATATCTACGTAAAAGTATTCATGTAGACGTACTCATGTAAGCGTATCTATGTAAACGTACTCATGTATCATGTGATGTACTCATGTATCATGTAATGTACTCTTGTATCATGTAATGTACTCGTATAGACTCATGAATGAACTGACTCTTGTGTGATTCCCTGTACTTGGAATAGTAAGTGGTATCACCTAACTATACCTATAATAATTACTAACCATGTACGTGTATAATCTGAAGTATGCCTTTGCTACCCAAACGTACTGAACAGACTGAGGAAAACTTTTATGTCTCTATATGTATACATGATATATAACTGATAGTTAAATATCCTTCGGACGGATACCCGATACCCTACCAGACCACATCCCAACGGGGAAAAGGAAATAAAGCGGGTTAGCCTTCCTAAGTCTTTTAAACATTATTTATATAGCTATACATATACAGGCATGCAATTGACAATATAAAAGCATATAAGGAGTTTTATAAAACCTCTGAAAAAGATTAATACCTAAGAAAAGATCGACTTGATGTCAGTTTATAAAACGGTTTTTGAAAGTATTTGTTTGAAGAAAACAGTTTAAGTATAAAGGAACCTTTGTTGGAAGCACAACTATAACAGATTCAAAAAGGAAACATACGGTTTGTAAGACACTTTCTAAAAGTGTTTTAACATGTAAAAAAAACGTTTGAGAAAACTATTTGAAGTACATATGAAATGTTCGTTTGTTCTTGTATATGAATGTATCTCCTTGAAATAGTATTTCTAGTATGTAAAAGTTCGTGATGTTCTCTTAAAACTATACCTATTATAGTTTTCTAAAAGTGCGTCTCGTTTGTATAGTAATCCCTAGTGAAATGCTCACTTGTTATGAAAAGTATAATTTTTGTAGTGCCTAAGATGGACACATATACATATAGTATAAGCAGAGTGTTTGATTTATACATATATAACAACATTTTTCATTTCAAAAGATATGATGTTATCGTGATATATTTTGCATACGAAAGTTTCCATATAATAGTTATAAATCACATATAATTCCGTTGATAAAAAGTGTATAATGAAACATTATATAACACACGATAATAATCGTGTGTTTTAATTGTATTACCCCCCCCCCCTTTAAAAGCATATAAAAGCATTTATAAAACATTTAAAATGTAGGGGTATGAACTCACATAATTGATTGAAGAAAGCGAGACGAAAACCGAGCAGAACTTCTACTCGAGAAAGCGGATTACTCGGGTTTCTCGGGGATCTCGGGAGCGTAAAACTTCCTTCCCAACTTAGACATGAAAATCGGAACTTCGAGATGGCTCCGAGGGTTGAAACGCAGAGTTTCGAAGCGAGAAAGGGAGGAAATGAGAAAAAATGGCCGGCACCCTCGCATTTTATTTATAGTGGCTGGAGGACCTCGGTACGCTGGTCGTACGAGAGTACGCGGGGCGTACTCATGCGTCATGCATGACCGCATCCTTGGTCGATGCATCGGAGCGACGTGGACGAGCCGGAGCCTAGCATCCGAGTACGCTGGGCATACGAGGGTACGATGGGCGTAACTTGGATTGGTCCGATGACTCCTCCTTCGGATAATACCAGATTTTGAATTAAATTTATATTTTAATTATTTAGTAAACTTCAAAAATTCATATCTTCCTCATACGAACTTTGTTTTCGACGTTCTTTATATCCACGCGTAGGTGAGACTACGATCTACAGCTTTCGTTTAGACTCCGTCGGCTAACTTTGATTTTATTTTTAATATTATATTTTTAATAGGCCAGGGCAGGAAAAGTCCGTTAAAATTTCATAACTCCTTCATCCGATGTCTGTTTTCGCCAGACTTTTTACCGTTGTAATACCATTGATGAGATCTTCGATTCTCGTTTAGGTCATGTTGGCAAAAAGCCGTTCGATCTCGATTTCGAGTTTTTAACTGTCTACTGCTATGTTTGAAACTTCGAAAAATCAAAACTTCGTCATATGAATTCAGATTTGGGCATTCTTTTTATGTACGTTTACGGTTTAATGATATCTAAAACCTTCATTTAGATACCTAAAGCTAAAAATTATTGTATTGAAACTTTGCGTTTTACGTCTATCAGTGTTACCGGTTTTGCCGAGAATCTTCGGTTGGTCATAACTTCTTCGTTATAACTCGGATTTTAGGGTTCTTTATATGTACGAAAACCTTGATACGATTCCTACTACTTTATTTAACCCAAATAAGATTTTAATAAAGTTAAATTTTGACGTAAATTTGACTTGTGTTCTATCATATTGTCTCGAAATATCGGGTTGTCACAAATGGTCAAGGCCGAGCATCAGGGGTTGCATGGTAAGCTACAGCCTCTAGAGATTCCCATGTGGAAATGGGAGCAGATCATGATGGATATCATTACGAAGTTTCTAAGGACGGCGAAGGGGTTCGATGCTATATGGGTCATCGTGGATCGGTTGACCAAGAGTGCCCATTTCTTGGCCATACGAGAGAGTTCGTTGGCTGAGAAATTAGCCGACATGTATGTCAGCGAAATTGTCTCTCGCCATGGGGTTCGACTTTCTATCTTTTCCGATTGGGATGGCAGGTTTACTTCCCGTTTTTGGCAGAAGTTCCATGAGGAACTGGGTACGCGATTGCATTTTAGTACAACATTCCGTCCGCAGACCGATGGGCAGAGTGAGCGGATCATCCAGACCCTTAAGGATATGTTGAGGGGCGTGCGTCATTGACTTTAGTGGGAGTTGGGATTCCTACCTACCGCTTGCAGAGTTCGAATACAACAACAACTATCATTCCAGTATTGGTGCCCCGCCTTTTGAGCTGTTGTATGGTCAAAAGTGTAGAACCCCAGTCTGCTGGGGTGAGATTGGGCACAGGGTGATGGGGCGGACAAAGTTAGTTCTGCAAACTACCAAAAAGATAAAGCAGATTAGACAACGTTTGCAGACCACTCAGAGTTAGCAGAAGAGTAATGCCGACAGACGCCGATCTGAGTTGGAATTTCAGGTGGGTGACATGGTACTTCTGAAGGTCTCACCTTGGAAGGGTGTGATTCGCTTCAGGAAGAGGGGAAAATTGGGTCCCCGTTATATTTGGTCATTCAGGATCATTGCCAGGGTTGGCAAGGTGGCTTATAAGCTCGAGTTCCTAGAGGAGCTTAGCCGGATCCACAGCACGTTCCATGTTTCGCAGTTGCGAAAGTGCATTATGGATCAGGAGGCAGTAGTATCATTAGACGACATTTAGGTCGATGAACACTTTAATTATGTGGAGAGGACGGTGACCATTCTGGAAAGGAAGAAGAAGATTCTTCAGAATAGGGAAATACCTTTAGTAAAGGTGCAGTGGGAACATCGGAGTGGATCCGAGTGGACATGGGATCCAGAGACGGAGATGCGGGAGCATTACCCGACATTGTTTATTTTAAGGGACTTCGAGGGAGAAGTCTAGTTCAAGTGGGGGAGAATTGTAACACCCCGAATCTCAGGTATGGATTTAAATAAAAGGTTCTTTGGTATTAAGTCCTACTCGACGAGTTGGTTGCCCTACTTGTCGAGTAGCAGTGGGGTGGGATCGTGTGTTTAACGACCTACTCGCCGAGTCCAGGGAGGGACTCGACGAGTAGGAGCTGGCAGAGGAAACCCTAAATCTCAGGGTTTTGCACCCTATTTAAGGAGTTCTAAGCCCCCTTGGCCCTCTTTACAGCCTTTAAGAGCTCAGTGAAACTTTAATTCGTGTGGTACTCTCTTTTTGGTGTGTTTTAAGCCTTGGAAAGAAGGTTGGCTAGGAAGGAAAATCTTGAATAATAAAGGAGTTGAAGCAAGGAAGGTGTCAGAAACAGAACTTGCCACATGTAGCATCTTTTGGAGGTATGAAGTTGCAATCTTTACTCCCTTTTTCTTCTAGATCACTTTCTGGTTGATTTTTATGATTTTATGGATTTTTGGAATCAATTGGTGAGCTATGGGCTAGATCTGAAGTTGTAAATTCAGATATGGACTCTTATCAAGTCCTAGAATCATAAAGTTTCTTTTTTGGTCATGGATGAGGCCCTCCTTGTGCATGAAACCCCATTAAGAGCTTGGATTTGGCATTAAGAGCCTTTTTAGTCATGCACGCACGTAAAGTATGCAACTTTACGTGAAAAGCATGCCTTAGAAGCTTGGATCTATAATTTGGAGCCATTTCATGGCTTAAATGAGTATGTATGGCTTAAGGACTGAAGGAACTCGGTGAGTCGCAAGGTTGACTCAAAGAGTCATATGAAGATGGCCATGAACTCGACAAGCTGGATGAACAACTCGGCGAGTCCGATAAAGATTGCCATAGACTCGACGAGTTGCATGAACAACTCGGCGAGTCGGGTGAGTTTTCCCCAAGTTATGAATGCGTGTGTATCCTTCGTGTTGCAAGAAGGAACCTCGACGGGTGGCCTTCGGGTTTCGATCGAGAATCGTAGGAACTCGACTCATCACCCTGGTGACTCGTCGAGTGGGAAAGAACTTCAAGGAACTCGGCGAGTAGCTGAGGGTACTCGGCGGGTTAAGGTTAACATGGACTGTTGACCTTTACTGAGGACTTTGACTTTGACAGGGGTTGACTAGTTAGTTTATGGAGTACCTTGTGAGGTTGATGACTTATGTGTATATTCGAACTATGGTAATAGGTGGTGGAGTCTTTGGCAAGTGATCCGAGAGATTGGGATTTATCTACCGAGTTCACATCTGCGTGGTGAGTTATCCTCACTATATCAAAAGGGTCTAAGGCACCAAGGTCGACCCTTTTAGTTGTTATCGTTATGATATATATGGTTATGATCTGATGGATCAAAATCAGGGTAGACAGTATGTTATGATTCTATGATCCTTAGGGATCGGTATGTTAGTGGCCTGCTAGGTCGATGCTTTAGCTATGATAGATTGCTATGATTTATGATCATGAGATAGATATGTTTGATGCTTATGTATGCCAATATATGTTAGTTATGTGCACATGATTAGTTGCTCGTTGATTTGGGTTGAGGCGGCCCTGCTTTGTGCTGAAGACCAACATACCCTATGAGCGGTCCGGGGAGACTATAGGCCCATGGGGCGGTCCCATCATGCCGAAGGCTCATTATAGATTCAGTTAGACTATAGGCCTTGTAGGGTGGTCTAGTCAGGCCGATGGCCCAGTATGAATGTGGTCGATTGATTGTTACCGTTTTGGTATTTTAGTGTTTGATTGGTATTTTAGGGGTAGCTCACAAAGCCCTTGGGCTTATAGTTTTCAGTTATTGTTTCAAGTACTTCAGGAGATCGTGGCAAGGCGAAGGCGTGACCGTACCGCACCTCATCCTTATGATCTGTTGTTGGGACACTCTGATGATTAATGATTTCAAAATAATTTGTAAACAAACACTATTTGGGTTTTAATCATGATTGGAAAAGTTTAAATTTGGCGTAAAATTTATGGATGTTACACTTGAAAGAATTGAGGATCTGTCATCATCATACCCATCTTGTTCAGAAAACCATTGAATTTGGTTTCCTCTAATTCCTTAGTAAATACATCAGCAATATCATCGTCAGATAGAATGAAAATGAGTTCAATGTTACCATTTAGAACATGATCTTTTATAAAATGGTACCTTATATCAATGTTCTTAGTCATTGAGTGTTTAATTGGATTGTGTGGAATTGCAATGGCGCTTTGAGAATCACAATAGATAGGAATGAGTTGAAAGCGGTAACAATAATCCAAAAGTTGAGATTTCATCCATAGAACTTGAGATGTACAGCTGGCAGCAGCAATGTATTCAGCTTCGGCTGTTGAGAGTGCAATGCGGTTCTGTTTCTTGGATGACCAACTAACCAAACGACCACCTAAGAACTGACGGCCATCTGATGTGCTTTTTCTATCAAGTTGAAGACCACCATAGTTTGAATTTGAATATGCTTGAATAAGGAAGCTCTCGTTTACTGGGCACCAGATTTCGAGACTCTTTGTAACTTTGAGGTATCGGAAAATTTGTTTCATAGCCAAGAGATAAGACATCTTTGGTTTGAATTGAAATCTGGCACACAGACATGTGGAAAATATGATATCCGGACGACTTGTTGTGAGATAGAGCAAAGATCCAATCCGAATGGTACTTCTTTTCATCAAATGATACACCTAAAGGGTCGGCAAAGATCTTGTGTCCAAAGCCGAATGGTACCTTGGCTGAGGAACAGGTGTCCATTGAGTATTTCTTGAGGAGTTCCAAAATGTACTTCTCTTGGTGAATGAAGATTCCTCTATTAGTCTGTTTGACTTGGAGACCAAGGAAAAAGTGTAACTCCTAATACATGCTCATTTGGAAACGATTGATCATAAGTTTAGCAAAGTCAGCAACCATAGATGAATCCGTAGATCCAAAAATGATGTCATCCACTTAAATTTGAACCAGCATGAGATGTTACGATTTGATCTTCGGAACATGGTAGAATATAGAATTCATCTTTGGAAACCGAAGCGCTTGATAAAGTCAGTGAGGGTCTCGTACCATGCCCGAGGAGCCTGCATGAGGCCATAGAGTGCCTTCCGGAGTTTGTAACAGTAGTTTGGAAAGGAGAGATTAATAAAACCGGGGGGCTGTTGAAGATATACTTCAGTGTCAAGTTCACCATTAAGAAAAGCACTCTTAACATCCATTTGGTAAACTTTGAAGCCTTTGTAAGCAGCATAAGCAAGAAAGATTTTGATGGCTTCAAGACGTGTAACAGGAGCAAAGGTCTCATCGTAGTCGAGCCCTTCAATTTGTGTAAATCCTTTTGCCACCAAGATTTCTTTATTTCAAATAATAACTCTTGCTTTATCTGGCTTGTTGCGAAATACCCATCTTGTACCGACTATGGGATGATTTTGAGGAGGAGGCACAAGAGCCCATACTTCATTTCTGTCGAATTCTGTCAATTCTTCTTGCATAGCTGTAATCCATTCAACATGCTCTAATGCTTCCTTGATGGATTTGGGTTCAACCATGGATATAAATGTCGAGAAATGGCATTCATTTTTAATACATGTAGCAGAACGATCCTGTACACCAGCGTTAGGGTTTCCGATTACTTGGTTCGGAGGATGATCCTTTGTCCCAACGTGTAACCTTGGGAGTTCATGTGTAGCAGTAAATCCAATATCAACAGTAGGATTGAGTTGCTCCCCCTAAATGGTTTGAATATGAGGATGGTGCTCCCCCTGAACTTCTGAACCGGAGAGATTGACATAATCATCAGAAGGGAACTCAAATAAATCTTCATTTTCATCAATGTTGATAGGATTGGATTCATCGAAATCAGCAACTTCATCTAGGAAGCCATCCACATTTGATTCAAGAGAGAGATCAATATTCTCCCCCTCAACCTGAGAAGTTTGAAATGGTTTAGAATCAAATGGAGGGAGGCTTGGGATTGGACCGGAGACATTTTGAGAGATAGGAACTTCCGAAGGAGAGATGGGAGTGGGGATTGGTCTTGTTCAAGATTCTGAATCAAGGGTGGTTTCGGAAGGTCCAAAGAGAGTTTCAAAGTCAACTTCAAAAATTGTTTGTGGATTCGGACATCTTGGCGGTGGAGCATCGGACTCAATAATATGAGTTGTAACATGGGTTGGGCCAAAATTCCGAACAAAGTTGTCATCGAAAGTAACATCAAAGCTGTCTTCCAGCACACGAGTTCTCCGATTAAGAACTATGTAAGCTTTTGATTTAGAAGAGTACCCAAGGAAGATGGCTTCATGAGCTTTAGGTTGGAACTTAGTAAGTTGATCTCGGTTGTTCTTGATGAAGCATCTACATCCGAAAATATGAAGAAACTATATTGTTGGCTTCCGACCATTCATTGCTTCGTACGGTGTCATGTTGAGGCGTCGACTGATGGTACTCCAATTTTGAGTGAAGCAGGCAGTTGATACGACTTCAGCCCAGAGGTAGAGTGGTAGATTTGCGATGTTTAGCATGGACCGGGCAGCTTCAACAAGAGTTCTATTGCGTCTTTCGACTACACTGTTCTATTGTGGAGTGTAAGGAGCTGAGAAGTTGTGGTCAATTCCTTTCTCGATGAGGAATTTCTCAATGGTGGAATTAGTGAATTCCGAGCCATTGTCACTTCGAATTCTCCTAACTGGGAGTTTGATAAGAACTTCTATTCCTTTGAGAAAATTGGTGAGTTTTGAGGCTGTTTCGGATTTCAGTCTTAGGAAGAAGACCCAAGTGAAACTTGTTAAGTCATCAACAATCACATGAATGTATTTCTTATGATGAATACTTTCTATAGTGGATGGTCCACAAAGATCGATGTGTAGAAGCTCCAATGGTTCCGAGATAGATTTTTCGGTAATAATAGGATGACCCTTCTTCGATTGCTTTCCACACTCACAAGTAGCACACAAATGATCATTTTCAAATTTGATGAGAGGTAAACCTCTCACCATTTCACCAGATACGAGATCATTCATGTACCAAAAGTTCAGATGAGCGAGCCTTCGGTGCCATAACCAACTAACGTCAGGAACGACTTTGGAAAGAAGGCAGAGTTGCGGTTTACCAATAATCATGTTGATGTCGAGCGGGTACATGTTCTTGTTGTGAAGCGACTTGATTAAACATTCTTTCCGGTCTTCAGTCAGTACATATCTGTACTTGAAAAATTCTACACGTCGATTTGAATCAGTGAGCTGAGCTACACTTATCAAATTATGTTTCAGATCAGCTACATAAGCAACATTTGAGATAGAGAAGTTTCCATTGGTGAGAATTTCGTAACAATGAATTTGAGAGTTGGAGTTGTTGCCATATGTCACGTAACCAGCGTTTAGAGAAAGCTTCAGATCTCGCAGAAAGTTTTTCTGCCCGGTCATGTGTATGGACCAAGAACTATCAATATACCATATTGTTTCTTGCTCTAAAGCACAAAGTGCCTACGGAATTAGTGAGTGATGGAGATTTTAGGCTCCAAGTTAGACTTTGGGACATAGGCACGGGCTTTAGACTTGGATTGTGACATCGGAACAACTTTGTGTTTCCTGGTGGTACTTTTTGAGTTCTTTGGAAACAGACAGAAGGTTAATGTCTTTTCATCTATCCACTAATCATATTCAATGACTTGAGGGTTGCAAATGGTCTTCTTCGGACCATAGACTTCCGGAGCGTTGGAAACAGTTGTAACCTCCGGAACTGTTGTTTCATCAATGTGAGATTTGACTTTCCACACAAGAGTTTTCTTTGAAGATTTTGAAAATTTTGTTTTCTTAGCAGTTGTTGATTCACTTGATGACACATTGTTTTTCTAAAAATTAGGTTTAAAAATTGTGCCATCAGATTTAGCAATAAACAGATGAAACAATCTGAGGAGAAGTGTTTTGGACAGTCATGACATTCATATGAGGTTTAGGCGGAGTAGTACTGACTAGTTTCTTGGGTTCTATAGGACTGAGAGAATCAAAAGGTATCTTGAGGATCTTAGTAGGTGTGAAGGAGCTTTAACTATGGGTTGATGAATGGGAATTCCGAGATACACTCTTTTTGGAGTTGTCAAGGAACCTGGAATTTTGTCTAGTATTAACTTCCTTTTTGTGTGCATTTCGAGTTTCCACTTTGGGATCTACAATATCCTTCCTTTTCAACCTTGGTTTTCTCTTACGGTGAAACGAGGATTTTGAAGTTTTTCCTATGGATGGATTACTAAACTCAGGGTTAGTGGGAACCAATTTTGTTTTCGAGACAACTAAGGAATCCGCTTCGCAAGAATCAAAGGAGGCACAACTTCAATTTTCAACTTTGTCATCAAAGGATGCCCATACAAACTCATAGGTAATAGTTTCAGTTGTCACCGAAATGATTTCTTCAACAACACAGTTGTTCGGATGATTAAGCTTAGGAACGTATTCTACGCAATTTGAAACGCTGTGATGAAATTTTGTGGTCTGATTTTGGTCCAGGTTCATTAGAGGCGGAAGAGGCATGTTATCGGGACACTTGACAAAAATTGGTTGGAACTCAGGTATTAAGGACTCAAAGTGGAATGTGGTCTCATGAAGAGATGACAAGGGAGAAATAGGGGTGTCCGAATGTTTGGTGTTCGGAACCTCTCCCATGAATGTCAAATTTTGTAGTTCCTTCAAAGGAAAAGTAGTTGGTTTCGGAAATTCGCTTCCGAGACCAGGTGCTTTAGACCATGGATGACGAAAATTATGAGTCATTCATTCGTTCGCTTCAAGCATGTCTATAGAATTATGCAAAACATATATCTTAGCATTGAGACGTTTGTTATCAGAAATCAAGACATTTCTTTCAGAATAGGTGATTTCACATTTGTCTTTTAAAATGATACATTCATCTTTTGACATTACACGCTCACGCTCTAAAGACTCGATTTTCAATTTTTTATCCTCAAAACGTAACCTAAGACGATTTAATTCACATTCCTTCTTCTCACTGGCTTCTATGGAAAACTCATAAGCTTTATTTATGGTGTTCATATCTGTTTGGATCTGGGTTAGATAAGGTTCACAGAGAGACAAATCAAAATTATTATCAGCAATCACAGATTTTACTTGTTGAACGATGCTTCGACCAGGTAGATCGTTGGTGGCCATGTAGCAGTAGTGAGGTTTAGCATCGTCTTCTTCATCTTCTGACCCAGATGACCAATATCCTTCATCACATTCAACATTTTGTCTTGCCATCAAGCACATATTTCGTCCATTTACCATGTCATCATCATCTCCGGATGACCAATATCCTTCAACATCCCTTGAAATCGTTGTTACAAAGGCTTTTTCACTTCCATCCATCTCTTGAGCTTTTCGAACGTAGTAAGGAGACTCCTTGATCTTTGGTTTTTTGCGGAGCATTAGCCAGGCAATCTTTAGCAAAGTCGTTTGCATGTCCACACTTATGACACACAATTTTCGGTTTGTCAGATTTAGGATTCTGAGAAGATTCCGGAGTAGAGTTTGGCTTAGTGATGTTTAGTTTGTATGTAGGAGGATTCTCCGAAGTTGGTTGAGGTTTCGGAGCTGAATATGGTTGAGGATTGTTTTGGTGAGGAGCATGGAATCGGTTTCGTTATGCTTTGTAAGAGGGAATGAAAGGATGTTTGTATTTCATGGAGAGTAGAGCAAACTCCTATTGGAAATGGAGTTCGGATTTCATGGCTTTAGAATCATCAACATGATAGTTTTGTGTGGGTAAGACGGGTGCGGAGGGTTAAACAGACGGAACATTGGGTTTGAAAGGGTCTGAAGTAGACGAGTTCAGAATGATTGGTTCGAAAGAACTAACAAGAGCAAGAGGGCCTCCGGAGAGTTCCCTTATGGTTTGAGCAACATTAGACTCGTGTCCTTGAAGTTCATCAAAAAGTTGATAGAGCTTTAACTTTATCAAAGAACCATTACTTTGGAGACAAGATTTCACATTTCCCCATCCTTTGCTGAGACTGTTTTTGAATTTGAGATTGTATTCTAAAGGAGTTCGGACAATCCCATGAGCAGTCATGTTGTTGACCACGATTCGGTAACGGTTGGAGGCTGAGGCCACTGATTCACCAGGAGTGGTAATGAAGGTATCGAATTCATTGACAAATGAGGTAAGACGCTTGTCTTTCATATTTTCCGAGCCTTCAATCAGGCCCTGAAGAGTGTCCCAAATCTCTTTTGCTGATTTACACAACTTGATGTGCTCAAAGAGTGAAGGAGGAACTCCAAACACCATTTCTGAGAAAGAAACTTGATCAGTATGCAACTTCTCAATATCATCTGCAGACTGCAGTTAGATGAGTTGGATGAGTTTCATCTTAACCAAACTAAGCAGCAACATCTCTCACAACTGTTCTTATTGGAACATGAGGAACTTCTTTGACAGATCTCCAAATTTCTTCACCTTTCTCTTCGGCTAGTAAAAATCTTTTCATTCTAACTTTCCAGTGATCATATTCTTCCACAACTAGCAATGGGGCACGTGGAGGGCCACCCACACTATTTGTGATTTGCATTGAAATCATTTGTTGAGAATTAGAAGCAGCCATTGAAGTTAAGATATCTTCAAGAAAAACTGGTATATAGAAGAACTTTTATCCTTAACACAGAAATGGTTGAAATACCAAGGTAATTTCAAACCAACTATAATATGATCTTATGGATTCAAAGGAAAACCACTCAAGCTCTGATACCAGTTGAGAGAACAAATAGATCTGATGCGCAGGGACAAGGTTTGAAATCTCAAACCTTGAGTGAATGCTTAAGATCAATGTCTGCTTGATAATAAATGTTCTAGTCAAGTCTGGATAGACCAGTCCAATATGTGTTTATATATTCAACAAATGTGTCACACCCCAAAACCGGAACGACGGAAACGTTCTGGGGTGGATGACGTCATGTCAAGTATCACAACATATGCAGTATAGTAATCAAAGTACAACAACCATTGCATTAATCGTAATAATTTTACATCGGTTACATGTCATAGTAATATCAAAGTAATTACAGAACGTAACATAGATGCAGCTCGGTACTAGGCTGTCTCAGCAAAAGCTTCTGAGATGTACCTGTCTATCACTGACCTGAGAATACAAGTTATTTTGAAAGCGAGTATCAACATTTTTATAATGCTGGTGAGTCCATAAGTATTTAGTGTCATTTGTATAAATACAAATTTTTATTCAAAATAACTTTATGAAAGGTAATAGTTTAGAATCTACCGTGTATTAGCATCCTTTCCAGAAAATCCTATGTTTTCTAAATAAAAGCAGTCTTCTACCAAGACCCGACAGAGTTATGTTTTAAAGAGTAATTTTCCCCGAAATACTATCATTACCAAAATATGGTATTGACTTTAAAGAAAATATGAGAATATCACTAGTAAAAATACTAGGGGAAAAATAACATATTCCTCAACAGTAATATTGCTGACTAAGGAAAAAGAAATCATAGACTCTAGGAGAGTATCGAATGAATGATACGCCTGGCCCAGTCTAACAAAAGGAAGCACAAACTCCAGACAATATCGAACGAACGACACAGCTAGCAAAGTCTAAAACAGGGAAATACAGACTCCAGACAATATCGAATGAACGACACAACTAGCAAAGTCTAAAAAAAGGAAATACAGACTCTAGACAGTGTCGAATGAACGACACAGCTAGCAAAGTCTAAAACATCCAGTAATCCTAAGTGGGTTGTTTCAAAAATACTGTGTTAATTCGTGTTACCTTAAGGCCATGAATTATAAGGTAAACATGGAGATACTCGTAACCATACTGATTGACAATTGAGTACTTGACGCCCTGCAAGCCTCGAAATAAATGTGATATATGTCACCCCTTGGCTTGGTAGGCCAGGCACTGTAGCTAGCAGTCAGGGTGTGGGATTGTCGGTCCCGTATGGATCTATACACACAATGCCCGCTCTCCCTCCAGGAGACTCTGGTTACCAACTTGACAACGGGGAAATCCGTGTCCTGAAGATGCATCTCGTATTTTGAATTCTATTATAAGTACTGGAATAATGATATAGACTCACGAATGAACTGAATCCTTTGGAATTCTCTGTACTAGAAAGAGTAAATAGAATCTCCTAACTATTCCTAGAATAGTTACTAATGTTTCTAGTATATGAATGATGAATGGAAGGATGCCCTTGCTATCCAAGGGAAATGAACTGGTCGATGTAAACCTTTATGTCTATACATGTATACATGATATATAACTAATGTTTAAACGAATTATGGACGGGTAACCGATACCCACCAGACCACATCCAAACGAGGAAAAGGAAATAGGGCGAACTAACCTTCCTAAGTCCTTTAAACATTATTTATATAACTATACAAATACAGGCATGCATTTAACGAAATAAAAGCATAGAAGGAAACTTTGGTGAAACCTTTGGAAAACTTTCATACATAAGAAATTTACGACTCGATGTCATTTTGTAAAACAAGTTTTGAAAATCTTTGGAATCCTTTGAAAAACCTTTCATAAACGGCCTTGAAAATGATTTTTAATAAACAGTTTAAGTGAAGAAAACCTTTGATAAGAAATTACGACTGGATGTCTCTTAAGTAAACAAAATTTTGAAAACTTTGGATAACCTTTAATGATCTAAAAAGGGATATTCATACTTTAGCAATATTCGAAAATATGATTTGGAAATCTTTAAGCTGGATAAACAGTTTAATATGAAAAATCTATTTTGCTATAAAGTTTTCAATCACATGTGATTTATCTAATAACTGTACAGTTCAACTTGTATTCCTCCCGTATAAAAGCAGTTAAAATCATTTAAAAGGTTAATTCAGGGGTATGAACTCACCTGACGTTGGCGATTCGGATGAATGGACGGTACAGGATGCTAAGTGTCAAGTGAGGACTTGACCACACACGCGAATCCTATTTAACATGTAATGATACATTTAAGTATCTAATTAGTCATTTAATAACTAATTAAGCAAGTAAGGATGTCCTCCCACATGAAAACACTTTGCTACAAGTGCTAGGAGTACCAAGGGTTGCATATAAGGTGAGTATGGACTCACATTGGAGTTTACTCCTCAAATAGTAGTGTCTAGGGATGTTTACGGTTTTGGAACCATATCCCCCATGAGTTTATGGCCGTAAACTTATGGGAATGGTGCATTTGTGTGCTTTAAGGCTTCATGCTTGACAAATAAGGGTTCTAGAGTTGATTCAAGGGTTATGGAAGTGATTAAGGCTCAAAAATGGACACTTTAGGCAGTTTATGGTTTCTGAACCACTCCTTGGGGAGTTTACAGCCGTAAACACATGAGTTTATGGTCGTAAACTCATGTTAGTCCATTTCTTTTATGCTTTGGTGGTTCTAGGCTATGCACAAGTGATTCTAGTCCAATGTACAAGCCATGGAAGGAAGTTAGGGCACCATTTGACCACTTTAAGGGAGTTTACGGCCCATGGACCAATCCTTGGGGGGTTTACAGCCGTAAACTCCTAGATTCATGGTTTCCTTCAAGTTTAAGGTCCCTAATGCAATGGTGGTTGGTTCTAGACATTATTCCAAGCCATAGGAGGTGTTTAAGGGCAAATTTAACACCTTAAAAGGTGTTCACAGCCCATGAAGAGGGGTTTACGGTCCAAGAGTGTTCTTGGGCCGTAAACTCATGTTTACTCCTCAAAAGCCAAGGTTTTGGTGTTCTAAGCTCATATGTGCAAGTCCCCAAGTCATAACTAAGCATTGGAAAGGTTTTTGGGCATCAAAACCCTCTTTCAAGGTGTTTACGGTTTTGGGATGTTCCCAAACCGTAAACTATTGTACTTGGGGTTTTTGGATGTTTAAGCCACGAATTTGTAAGTGTGATAAGCTAAACAACAAGCTAGGAAGGTTAACTTACCATTTTGAAGCTCGATGGGGCAATTTTGACCAAAACCCGATTTGTAGATAGAGAAAGTAGAGGGAGGAGGTGTCTAAGGTGCGAAAAAGGTTGGGATGAAACCCACTCAACCCTTATATAGGGTTGAGTTTACAACCTGGGTGGGGGTCCACCCAACACCAACTGCAAACGGGGGTTTTTCGCGACTTCCGTTAAGCTCGGAAAATTTTAAATTATACCTCCTTATTTTTGGTTCGCTTGAGGAATATTATTTAAAGTATTCCAACGGGTTTAAATCTGGTCAAAAAAATATTTTGGGATAAATTTGGCTAATTTTTGACGTACTTAATTACGGTGTTAAAACAAACGGAAATTTCGGGTTGTTACATCATCCCCCCGTTAAAGGGAATTTCGTCCCGAAATTAGAGTTTAGGCAAGGAAGTGGGCATGAATAATCGAGTAATGAGATGAGGGTACTTCCTATTCGAATGTTCCTCGCACTCCCAAGTGAACTCCGGTCTTCGCTTGGCGTTCCAACGAACCTTCACTAGTGGGATGCGGATTCGTTTCGCTCGCATGATCTATCGGCTCATGATTTCCTACAGGTTCTTCTACGAAGGTAGGGTTCCCAATGATTGCTATCATGACGAGTGGGTTTATACAAGTCACGTCGAACAAACACTTTGTCCATGTTGGATACGCGAATAGACTACAGTGGAATTTATGGAATTCCAAAAGTAGTCGTGGTCTGACGAGGGTTGGACCAATTTTTGTAAAGAATCTCGGATGGTCCTAAGCTCTCGGAAAGATAGAGCTTTTCAGTACTTAGAACATAATGTACTTCTATGGCGAGATCATCACTGGAATGATCGCCATGTCGAAGTTCCAAAAGTTCTCTCTTACCGGAGTGGGGTTCCCGGGTTGGTTCTTAGAAGGCTCATGTCGTTTTCGGATTCGTGTTTCCTGTCGATTGGCTTTCAGAGGTTTTCTGGATCATCGGATGTATTGGCTACACACTGGCATGTAGTTGGTTTCGTGGCATCTATCTCGACTTAGTGCAAAATGGACCTGCACTTCTGATTCTTAAGGTGTTTCTAATGGAAACTCTCAAAGTTAGTGAGATAGGGTTTTAGTAAACGATGTTCAGAAGGTTTTTCAAACTCCCCATCATCGTCTTATTGACGCTTTCACAATATGATTCCTAATAGGAAAGATTCATGCTCTTACTTTCTTTGTTGTTTCATGAATAGCAATCTCTGCTCAGGGGTAACTCGGTCCTTAGAGATTTTCTGAAGTGTTGGACTATCTCGGGAGGTGGTTCTACTATTTCTGTGGGAGATAGTATTCTTGAAACACCTAGTAGTCCAACGAATCTGTAAGACATGCCCTATTCTCTAAGGCGTCGGTTTATTTCAGTTGCAGAAAGCACGTGCTCTTGTATAACCCGTCGACTAACACCTAGACTGGTGTCAAGTCTATAATCTCTTCGGGATCAGGTTATAAGGCTTAACGCCACCTACTTTCGTACTTTATACAAGTATTCTTGGTTGCGGGGGTTATCCTGTGGTTCTTGGCATTCTAGTATTCACTTCGGAGAATGCAGTCTATCATCTACAGGGCGACGGTGACTTCTTCCACGTGAGGAGGCGGAGTGTCCTAGGCACTACTCGTCGGTAATGGGGTGGACGAAGTGCCTGAGTAGTGTGAGCATCTTCTACAACTACTCTTCCGGTGGTTCCGAGTTTCCTTGATATAGATTAAGTCTAGGAAGTATAGGGTTCTGTCACTCGGAGCTTCTAATTTCCTCATCCACTCTTCTCAGAGTTTAACTTATCGCAGCTTCCAGGTTTCCGGGATATCTGCTGAGATGTTTAATTTGTGGGATTAAGCATGAATGGATGGTCGCAGTCAATGTCCTTGACTCTTACGACTCAGATTTCTTTACCAACTGAGGGTGTTAGCTACTATATTGGCTTAACCGGGGTGACAACAAATTTCGGATTTTTGGTCATTTTAGTAGCTCAACCCGCAGTGGTTCTCTTGACTCCAGCTCCTATTATATGGGATAGGAAGAAGAGTTTTGCTTTAAGGCTCGTGGTAGAGCTCATACTCGGCTTAATCACTAAGACATGGCGTATGCAAGACGCATATAATTGAGATTGACAGGATGTTCAGTTGTGCGACCCCACCCCAAACCTACAACCCAACGAGGAACAGGGAGTAGGGAGGAAGCACACATCTTAGATCTTATTGATCTGAATTATATGCCACTCTAATGCATATACTTCGTAGTAGTATGTTAACCCATGAGTTCTTTCTCTTGATTCACGAACCTGGTTGTGTGGTGCTAATAGTCTTTCTAGGGGATAATCTAAGTAGGTTTCGGGTGGTTATCGTCTTCTGGAATACCTGCAGTGTCTTTCACTTCGGGTTCTATTTTTTCTAGGGAGAGGTTGGTTAACAGCACTCTATACCCTTCCCATGGGTATTTCGGAAGGTATTAGATGAGAGAGATGACCAACGGGTTGCATTAGGTTTTATTATTAAGTTTAGAAGAACTTTTGTTCGCCGAAATGGCTACGGTGAAAGTTCTTTTTACACAGCAATAGGAATTTACACATGGTTGCACTAAGTCGGACCAAGATTGATAGAGGCGTCGAAGATGGTATACCTCGACATGACATAGAATGAGGGTCGATAGGGCCATGTGCTGAACGGGCACACAATTTCTTGTTGTCTCGAGTTTCATCTATGGTATCACTCTCGCGGATACTTGGACCGATAAAGTCGACGCGGAACTATAGAAGGTCCTGAGGTTTCGAAATAATGTACTTTTCATGTATGGATTCTCACGAGGCCTCTCTATAATCGCCTAGTATACACTAGTCATGTACGATTAAGGTAGAAAGGACTGTTGACTGAGCGACTCCGCCCTAAATCCACAACCAAACAAGGAACAGGAAATGAGGCAGCATCACTCACTCGAGGTCTATCCATCTTAATTATACATGGCTTTAACGTATATACCGAGCCATTATAGCTTTACCTGATGAAATTTTGAATTCTTACAACAGTGTTGCGACTTTCGCCTTAACGGGAGAGTAATTACATTTAGAATTAGTCTTTTAATGTTTTCGATTAGTTATCTGAGATTGAGAGACGTACCAAAATCTACCGGGTTCCTTGATGCTTCTCCCTAGGCATTAGAGTTAGACTCCTCCTATGCCCTTGTCGTTTCCTTCAGTTGGGTAGTCCCTCTTGAAATGTCCAATTTCACCACATAGGTGGCATACTGGACTGGCCCCCACATTGGTAGTTGATGTAATGGACTCAACCGGGGCTTTGCAGGTACGAGAGGTATGTACCTTCCTGTTGCACCTAGCACACACGAGTTCTCGACAAATACCATGATGATGGTAGCTACACTTGCTGCGGTGGGGGAGGCTTCCTAGGTATGGTCTTCCAGGTGTCGGGATGGAAGGGTTGGCAGGGGTATTGACTGTCTCAGCTCGTTGCCCCTCAGAATGTCCTTGAGCCGAAGTACTTCCCTCCTCGTTCTTGAACTTTCTCTTCAGTGGAGTTGGTTGAGGTTCTTGGGTGGCTGGGTACGCAGGTGTTGGTTTCTGTTGTCCATTTCTAGGATCGAGAATCTCGATAGGGATCCTGCTAACATTGGCATTATTAGCATTCAGATGAGCCATGACAGCTGCTACGGCTGCTGAGACTGCAGCTTGGAACATAGCTTCATCAAATAGGAGAGTTGGTTTCTTGCCAGCGGATTGGTTACGTTTCTTCGGAGGCATGGTTTTTCCTACACGAAAAGGAACACAAGCTGATGAGGGACGATGATTAACTCTGGACGTATCTATCCTTACTATAATAGGCAATAATTTTTCCCGCACCTTGGATATCGGTTATCTGAGTGTCGTCCTACATCCCTATGATGTAGTCCGGGTATCAAGGTAGGAGTAAGAGTATCGGAAAGCCATAAGATGGGAGTCGTTCCTACTAAGTTATCTTTATGCTGTAAAGGTTCACTCTCCGGCTTGGGAAGATTCGAGGGAAGTTCGGAACGAGGATCACGGAAGAAAAGGGCTCATGAAAACTTATGGCTAAACACCCTCAATCGAGGTTTTGAAATCTGATCTAATTGTATTACTTGCGACCGGAAAAAGGCGATTTACCTAACACATAGTGTGAGTAGTGTAATCACTAACTCACTAAATTGTGGGTGTATTAGCGTGACGAATACGAGGAAAAGACGCTTCTCGGGTTCCATGTATTGGCTCCCTTTGTCTACCTCTTATCCTTGACTGGGACCGGTGTTGGTTTTCTTCGGGTAGTTCCCTAGGGTTCTCTTCTTGTGAAAACATATTGAATTTCTACTCCATTTTACTTTCGATCCTGACTCTGAGTGTCATCGCGGTCTTACTTCTGATCCTGCTCCTGAGTGTCATTGCTTCATGATGGATGACTGGAAATCTCGGAAGTTCAGGCGGATTTCCCATCGATGTCCCTAAAAGGTATGGGCACTTGGTGGTTTCAATAGTCTCGTCCTAGTTCATTTATTTCCGACTGGAAATCTTCTCAATGAACTTCTTCTGAGTCTGAATCAACTCTTCGGTCGAACACTGAAGCGGAAAAGGTTTTCTACAGGGTTCGTGCGAGAATGGAAATGTCTAAAGAATCCTAAGAGATTATTAAAACATTCCACTGGATGATCTGTATCGAGTCCTGCTAGAATTACATAGGGTACACAAATTATATATATAACTTAGATCCAATATGCCTTCGAATATGTGATACTACTCTATATCCACATCCAAACAAAGAAAAGGAAGTAGAGCGAAACCACACATTCTTAGTCTATGGGATCATTATCATATATAACCTTGGAAGTATACCCTCTGTAATCATAGGTATATCAATAAGGATCTTTTTAGTTTTTCACACAAGGTTATCTATGGATCCTAAAATACCCCTATGGTATTTTAATTACTTGTTTGATTCTTAACTTCTGAATATGATTCTGGGATTAATGTGAGTCTTTTAGTATTCCAAAATACTCCCATAGTATTTTAAACTTTATGTTTGGCTCTAGCATTCCTATTTGGTAAGTTTCAGATTCGTTGTAACACCACCATCACTCCCAAGCACACGTTGGTCGCATCTCGAATAAATGTAGTTGATCAGGTTACATTTATTCCAGCTTACGATTACATAACTGCCCAGTTTTGACGGTAATGGTCAACATCCTAAGACTTTTAATTGTTCTCCTTGTGATACTTTTGTTCGAGGGTTTAGATTCTGGATGTTCTTATACTTTGGTAAAATATGGTTATATTTTAAAGCATAATTCTTGGTTAGAGTGTTTTATCCCTATGTATTTATAGGCTGTATATCCTCAAGGCCATGAATTATAAGGTAAACATGGAGATACTCGTAACCATACTGATTGACAATAGAGTACTTGACGCCCTGCAAGCATCAAAATAAATGTGATATTTGTCACCCCTTGGCTTGGTAGGCCGTGGACTGTAGCTAGCAGTCAGGGTGTGGGATTGTCGGTCCCGTATGGATCTATACACACAATGCCCGCTCTCCCTCCAGGAGACTCTGGTTACCAACTTGACAACGGGGAAATCCGTGTCTTGAAGATGCATCTCGTATTTTGAATTCTATTATAAGTACTGGAATAATGATATAGACTCACGAATGAACTGAATCCTTTGGAATTCTCTGTACTAGAAAGAGTAAATAGAATCTCCTAACTATTCCTAGAATAGTTACTAATGTTTCTAGTATATGAATGATGAATGGAAGGATGCCCTTGCTATCCAAGGGAAATGAACTGGTCGATGTAAACCTTTATGTCTATACATGTATACATGATATATAACTAATGTTTAAACGACTTATGGACGGGTAACCGATACCCACCAGACCACATCCAAACGAGGAAAAGGAAATAGGGCGAACTAACCTTCCTAAGTCCTTTAAACATTATTTATATAACTATACAAATACAAGCATGCATTTAACGAAATAAAAGCATAGAAGGAAACTTTGGTGAAACCTTTGGAAAACTTTCATACATAAGAAATTTACGACTCGATGTCATTTTGTAAAACAAGTTTTGAAAATCTTTGGAATCCTTTGAAAAACCTTTCATAAACGGCCTTGAAAATGATTTTTAATAAACAGTTTAAGTGAAGAAAACCTTTGATAAGAAATTACGACTGGATGTCTCTTAAGTAAACAAAATTTTGAAAACTTTGGATAACCTTTAATGATCTAAAAAGGGATATTCATACTTTAGCAATATTCGAAAACATGATTTGAAAATCTTTAAGCTGGATAAACAGTTTAATATGAAAAATCTATTTTGCTATAAAGTTATCAATCACATGTGATTTATCTAATAACTGTACAGTTCAACTTGTATTGCTCCCCTATAAAGGCAGTTAAAATCATTTAAAAGGTTAATTCAGGGGTATGAACTCACTTGACGTTGGCGATTCGGGTGAATGGACGGTATAGGATGCTAAGTGTCAAGTGAGGACTTGACCACACACGCGAATCCTATTTAACATGTAATGATACATTTAAGTATCTAATTAGTCATTTAATAACTAATTAAGCAAGTAAGGATGTCCTCCCACATGAAAACACTTTGCTGCAAGTGCTAGGAGTACCAAGGGTTGCATATAAGGTGAGTATGGACTCACATTGGAGTTTACTCCTCAAATAGTAGTGTCTAGGGATGTTTACGGTTTTGGAACCATATCCCCCCATGAGTTTATGGCCGTAAACTCACGGGAATGGTGCATTTGTGTGCTTTAAGGCTTCATGCTTGACAAATAAGGGTTCTAGAGTTGATTCAAGGGTTATGGAAGTGATTAAGGCTCAAAAATGGACACTTTAGGCAGTTTATGGTTTCTGAACCACTCCTTGGGGAGTTTACGGCCGTAAACACATGCGTTTACAGTCGTAAACTCATTTTATTCCATTTCTTTTGTGCTTTGGTGGTTCTAGGCTATGCACAAGTGATTCTAGTCCAATGTACAAGCCATGGAAGGAAGTTTGGGCACCATTCGACCACTTTAAGGGAGTTTACGGCCCATGGACCAATCCTTGGGGGGTTTACGGCCGTAAACTCCTAGATTCATGGTTTCCTTCACGTTTAAGGTCCCTAATGCAATGGTGGTTGGTTCTAGACATTATTCCAAGCCATAGGAGGTGTTTAAGGGCAAATTTAACACCTTAAAAGGTGTTCACGACCCATGAAGAGGGGTTTATGGTCCAAGACTGTTCTTGGGCCATAAACTCATGTTTACTCCTCAAAATCCAAGGTTTTGGTGTTCTAAGCTCATATGTGCAAGTCCCCAAGTCATAACTAAGCATTGAAAAGGTTTTGGGAGGGTTTTTGGGCATCAAAACCCTCTTTCAAGGTGTTTACGGTTTTGGGATGTTCCCAAACCATAAACTCTTGTTCTTGGGGTTTTTGGATGTTTAAGCCACGAATTTGCAAGTGTGATAAGCTAAACAACAAGCTAGGAAGGTTAACTTACTCTTTTGAAGCTCGAAGGGGCGATTTTTGACCAAAACCCGATTTGTAGAGAGAGAAAGTAGATGGAGGAGGTGTCTAAGGTGTGAAAAAGGTTGGGATGAAACCCACTGAACCCTTATATAGGCTTGAGTTTACAGCTTGGGTGGGGGTCCACCCAACACCAACTGCAAACGGGGTTTTTTCGTGACTTCCGTTAAACACGACAAATTTTAAATTATACCTCCTTATTTTTGGTTCGCTTGACGTATATTATTAAAAATATTCCAACAGGTTTAAATCCGGTCAAAAAATATTTTGGGATAAATTTGGCTAATTTTTGACGTACTTAATTACGATGTTAAAACAAACGGAAATTTCGGGCTGTTACAAAATGATGAAGTCATAAATGAAGAATGAGAATGAAAGATCAATGTAAAATTAATAAATGAAGAACAAGAAGAATGTTTGAAAGAGAATTAAAGTAACTTAGTAAATGCCAAGAGTAAGTGAATGATCCATCTTTTGACTTTGCATTAAAAGCTCCTTTAAATAGGAGTGAGTGAAACATATTACAAACCAATAAACATACATAGGACCGGATAAAAGGAATAATTCTTACATATTGATTGTCCAAGTTGACAAACAAACTAAGTCCTATGAAATGTCTAATCATACAAAGAGACAAAGTAATTAATACACAAAGAGACAAAAAGCGACTCCTAAACAACATACATTCCGGACATAATGTCCATTCCGGAATGTCTTCACTACTAAACTCCTCATCTTCTTCACTTCACGTTTGGACAGATTCCGGAATACTCTTCACTTCGGAACTCATGCTGACTTCGGAATTATCACTTGGACTTTGGATTGCTAGAGGTTCACCTTCAGGTTCCAAGAAACTGAAAATTCGGTGCTTTTTTTTTCTAGGTTTTTAAATTTTAACGTCATGTTTTATTTTTATTTTATAGGTTTTCAATGTAATTTTAGTTTTCATGTTTTTTTTTTAATTTTTAGGATTTTTAAATTGTAATTTTTAATTTTATGTTATTTTAAATTTTAGTATGGTTTTAAAAAAATTAATATTTTTCTAAAAAAAAAAACTCATAGTCACCGCACCACACTTCGTAGGTAAAAAATGTGAAAAATTGTAAAAGTCTGTGTGGCTCCCATTTACTGTTTGTAAAAAAGTATGACACCCTTTAGATTTAGATTTTTTAAAACCAAAGAATATGGTTTGGATTTAGTTTGGACTTTTAAAACCGAACCACAAAACCGAAACCGAGTCATAAACCTACCCAAGGAACCAAAATATGACCAATACATTATATAATTTATTTAATACATTTGATAAATTTGGTTTGTTTTTATGTCTAGGAGGTCGATACCTTAACGCCTAAGGCGACACGTCTCCTTATACTTATGGAAAAACATAAATAAAGAAATAATTATCATTATGGTATTTATCGACCTATAAAATACATATAAGAGTGTTCAACATGAGGGTAATTTGGAGGACTTATGAAGCTATAAGGGTTTTTGGTAGATATACCATGACTAATTATGATATGTATTGCCAGTCCATGACATATGTTGATGTTTCAAACAATTATTTCCCATAAAAACTAGTGTATGAGCTTTTCATTCACTATATATGCATAATACACAAAATGTGGTATAAACAAATACATTGGGCTAACAACGCATTGGACTAACAATAAATACAAAAACAATATACAAAGACTATATAAAACAATCCCCCACAGCCTGAACGGGATGTATGGAACGAACGTTCAGACTGAATCTGAAATTAAGAAAAGTGAAGATGGAAACCCTTTTATGAAGACATAAGCATACTGCAATGAAGGCAGAAATGAAGCACTCGAATCTGTCCCAGAGCAACTTTGTCGCGAACAAATTGAATATCAATCTCGATGTGTTTGGATTGTTGATGTTGAACATGAATGTTGGACAAGTAGACTGCACTGGCATTGTCACAGTAAACAAGAATGGTTGTGTGTAATGAATAAAGAATCTCTCGCAAGAGGTTGAGTAGCCAACTAGTCTCAACAAAGATATTTGCAACATCGTGATACTCAACTTAGGCACTCAATTTGGAAATCGTACCATGTCTTTTGAAAGACCAGTATAGAAGGTTGAATCCAAGGAAAACACAATATTTCGAAGTGGAGCGGCGAGTAGAAGGGCATCCAACAGTCGGTATCAGAATAAACAAGCAGCCCCCAAGAAGGGGAGGCATAGAATTGAAGGCCATGATCTAGGGTACCATAAATGTATTGAAGAACACATTTGAGAGCACCAAAGTGTGACTCTCTAGGGCCATGCATGTGGAGACTGACCTGATGCACAACACATGTAATGTCCGTTTGAGTGAAAGTTAAATACTGAAGAGCGCCGACAAGGCTTAAAGATTCTGATCGAAAACAGGTGGTCTGGTGTCGTCAAATTTTGCAGACGTGTCACAAAGAGTGTGGATTGGTTTGCAATTAGATATCTTGGAACGTTCAAGAATTTCGATTGCATACTTCTACTAGGATAGGAACATGCCATGACAATCTCTAGAGACAGGAATTTGTGGGTTTTGATACAAAAATATAAGAGAGCTTTTCCCTAAAAAACGCAATGGAAACTTTAAAAATAACAACATTATTTTTGAGTATTTTACAGAACAAAAACCACCAAGTATCCATTTATAGAGGTTAGAATGATATAAAAACCAATCATAAGGTGTTTTAGAATGATAATCTTTGAAGCCTTTGAACCCACTTGGTTTTGGGGTGTTGAAAAAGATGTAAAGATCAAAGAGTATGATCTTCTGTATAAGTATCCGTCATCAAGATTAAGGCACCAAGAAATGCAATTTTCCTCTTATAATACTTTGTTCTTTAAGCCTTTAAGTGTTATCAAAATAAGCACTAAAGGAAGATATAAATGAATTCTCCAAATCAAGAAACTAACTTCAATACGGTAGAGAGGAAGAAGCCACGACTTCTTTGAGAGAAAATGCAAGTCCAAAAAGCTAGCAAATTTTGTCCATAAGACCTTCTTATATATCCCATGCATGCAAAAAGGTTATACCTTATTATAATCTAAAATAATCTACTAGATGAGAGGCATGGGGAACAAGGTATGGAGGTTGATAAGCAACCTCCATAATCTTCAAAAACTTGCGGCAATATGGAGGGGGAAGAAGACAAAAAGTTTCTTTAAGTGATTTTAACTAAGAACCAAATAACTAGTTAATCATGATTAGTCAGAGTGTTCAAAACATTTATACATGACTTATAAATCATACCATATGATATAATAACTAGTTTGTCTTCTATTTTATTATTATTTCCGTAAAACAATAATTTTTATCTAATTAAGTACAAGAGTTGAATTTGTTTATTAATAATCAAATACTTCATAAATATTAAATAAGTGCCAACTTGATAAATGTGTGACCCTATAGGATCATATGTTAGTAGCAATATCATCCAATATTGATTCTTAAGAATATAGATTCAACAATCTCCCACTTGCACAAGATTCATTACAAGCTAAAATAGACAGTAGTTGACATCTACCAATGGGCTACTGGCCTTAACAACACACGAAGGGTGACATCTTATCAACATCCAATTCCAGGAGATCAAAGCTACACTTGTTACTAAATATGTCGTATCATTTATTCCTTTGTCTTAGACATCATGTTGAACATGAGATATGGATCACAATCAATATCATTTAGTATTCAAATTTTAGTAAGGCCTTCGATGTCTAACTCTCAAAGCATAAAAGGAAAAAAAATCTCATCTTGAGTACATGCGCCTACCATGTGGTTCATGCTATACCCAACGATGGCATTTATAACTGCCTTATACGGAACAACGTTAAACCATATCAAAGCACAACGATTCCTACACTCAAGTCCCAAATATGTGTCTCAGGTCGAAGAATATAATGATACAACCTTTTATCAAACCCCACATATGACTAAGATCCACAAAGTGATTTTGATGCAAGTCAGGTCCAATACTTATTCTCCTAATCAAGTGTCACACCCCCAACCGAGGCGGTTGAACACGTCGGGCTGTGTGACTAAGTCTATGGATCACAAACAATTAGATATATAACACAAGTACAACAATAAACAAAAAAGCATTTACATTCCATCTTGATGTTTGAATACATGGTTCTTACAGATAATAGTATAATACATAAATTGCCTTAAACAAGTAGGAAGGTATAGCCAAATAAAATAAGATAATTAGGTCACCTGAAAATCCATGACTAAACATATGTCTGAAAACTTGTTTGATGATATCCTGATAATACATCTAGTTTAGAGGGTTAACACAAGTTTGGTGAGATTTATAGGTTTTCTACGAACAACAGTAATACTTTTAAAAGTCTAAAAAGTATTTTCTTTGTAAGTGTAACAATGCTTAAAACTGTGTTTGTAAAGAGTCTTTGAATAAACTTTGAAATCCAAAATGTATCTTTGCATTAGTAAATACATACATAAAATAGTTTTGAAAGCAATCAAACCCATGGTTTTGTAGTATGAGAGAGGGATTCTAGTTAATTTTTATAGTGAATCCTATAACCAAACTATGGGACGAGATGTAACCCTTACAATGCTTCATTGGACATGATAGGTAAAGGTTTAAGATATTTATATGGATAAAGTAGTACGATTGAAGTTATACAAATAAAGATAAATTCATCTGCCATGGTTGCAGTTAGCAACTGCAGATACAAATAAAGATAAAGTCACCTTTTAAGTGGCATTCATTGCTCTCCACCCTCATTGCTTTCTTGTTTGAAGTGGAGTTACCTAAAGAGTTGATAAGAGAATTGTGCAAAGTTAAAAGTATTAACTCTATAAGTAATAAAACAAAAGACCATTATATATATATATATATATATATATATATATATATATATATATATTAGTTTTTATGTTTTTTTATGTTTTTAATTTATTGTTATGTATTTTTTAACCTCAAGTAAATCTTATTTTCTATTAATCGCATATAGATTGAGATTGACAATAGATAGATTCAAGGTCATGCAATCAATTCTAGGTTGCAAGCAACATGAGAATGGTTTTGTGAGTGCCCACATATTAAAAATAAAAGAGTACTTTCAAAGAATTAATCATCTTGGCTTTCTATTTGCTCAAGAACTGGTTAGTGATGTCATTCTTAACTCTCTGAATAGTTCATACAAGCAGTTCACTATAAACTACTATATTAATGGGTTAGAGAAGAGTATCATGGAGCTACATGGGTTGCTCAACAAAACCGAAGAAAGCAGTGTTCCACCTAGGAACACAAGTTCAACTACTCTTGTGCTGGCTATTAGGGAAGGTGGTGTCAAAAGAAAGAGGCCTTATCATCCCAATGTTAAGGGAAACGGGAATGGAAAGTTGGTAATCCCAATTCCAACCCTAAGAAGGATGTTCCATACATAGCACCTGTGAATGATCCTAAAAAGGCCATATGATAAAACTGCCAAAAAAGGGTCATTGGAAACGTAGTTGCCCTAAGTATATGGAGGGTCTTAAGAAGAATAAAGCCAAGGGTGATGGCACTTCAGGTATGTTTACAATTGAATTACATTTGAATTCTACTTCTAATAATTGGATACTTGAAATGAGATGTGGAAGCCATATTTTTTCTAAAGTGCAAGGACTAAGACAAAGTAGGAAGCTAAGGCATGGAGATCATGACTTGATCATCGGGAACAAGAGCAAAGTGGCTGTTACCAAGGCTGGAGATTACAAGCTTTCATTACCTTCTATATTTTTAGTTATTTTAAGATATTGTTGCTATTCGCCTTACACGGCAACAAATGTTATTTCATATTATGCATTGTGGATGGATGGTTTTACTTTTGGATTTAACAATAATGATGCTTCTATTTTAGTTTACAAAGATAATGCTTTTTATTTTAAAGCGGGTCCTTACAATGGAATATATGAATCTGTTATTGGTGTAAGTAGCAACAATATCTTAATCTTAAATGTTAGTTAAACTTCTTTGGATAAATCATGTGTAAGGCATTGTCGCCTTGGCCACATAAACAAGAAGAGAATTTCCAAGCTCCAATCGGATGAAATCTTGGAACCATTTAACTTAGAGCTTAATGGAGATTATGAATCTCGTCTACTTGGAAAGTTGACAAAGTCTCCTTTCACAGGTAACTATGATAGAGGTGCCGATCTATTGGACATCATGCACTTAGTTGTATGTGGTCCATTTAGAAACATCACAAGACATGGTAAAAGATACTTTGTTACATTTACTGATGATTTCAGCAGATATGGATATGTTTATTTGACTAAACATAAGTCTTAGACATTCAAAGTATTTAAGAAATTCCAAAGTGAAGTGGAGAACCAATTGGACAAGAAAATCAAGATACTTCGTTCTGATAGGAGGAGAGTCTCATAACTAGCTCCACCAAGAACACCACAACATAATGGTGTGTATGAAAGGAGAAATAAAACATTTCTTGACATGTTTCGTTCTAAGATGACTCATAGTATACTTTAAGTTAGTTTTTGGGGTTATGCTCTAGAAACCACCGCTTATATTCTAAACCTCGTACCAATTAAAAAGGTTGAGAAAATACCATTCGGAATTTGGAAAGGTACTCGTCCCTCTTTTTCACGCATCAAGGTATGGGGTTGTGAGACTTTTGTTCATCGAGAAGCGCTAGAAAAACTTGGACCCAAATTCGAAAGGTGTTACTCAATTGATTATCCCAATGACTCTTTTGGTTACTTGTTTTACAAGCCTACTGAGAACAAGATATTTGTTGCTCGTAGGGAAATCTTTCGTGAAAGAGAGCCGATATATCAAGAAACTAGTATGAGCCAAATGGATCTTGATGAGATTCAAGATTTTACCAATGAAGAACCTGAAGTTGATACTACATCTCAACAAGAGGTTGAACAATTTGTTGAGGAATCTAATGTACATCCACTTCCACCATGTAGATCTGATACAGAACACCGTCAATCAGGGTTTTATGGATTTCATATTACTACAGAGGATCACAACATGTTAGGTATAAAAGGAGTTATGAAACTATCAGGAAGCCATGGAAAGCCTAAAGGCTACAAAATGGAAAGAGGTGATGGACAATGAGATTCAGTCCATGTATGATAACCAAGTATTGAACCTGGTTCATCCTAAACTTAGTATTAAAACCATTTGATGTAGACATATCTTCGAGAAGAAGAATGACATGGATGGGAACATACGGACTTATAAAGCTCACCTAGTCGTGAAAGGTTATCCTCAAACTCAAGGATTTGATTATGATGAAACCTTCTCACTAGTAGCTATGATTAAGTCTATTAGGATACTACTTGCCATAGCTACATTTCATGATTATGAAATATGGAAAATGGTAGTAAAAACTGCTTTCCTTAATGGGAAATTGGCAGAGGATGTTTACATGGCTCATCCTGTAACATCCCAAAATTCAAGACTAAAAATTTCTTTTAATAAAACATCACTTTAAGCAAATTCATCTTTTCAAAACATAAACAGAGTAATAGTTTCCAAAATACATGATCGTTAACAGAGTAAACATTGCCAGGCTGACTAATTTATGGTGTGTGCCATGCGATCACCCCGAGCTCCATCATCCGCTACCGGAAGTACCTGAAACCAAAACTGAAAACCGTAAGCACAAAGCTTAGTGAGTTCCCCACCCTACCACATACCATGCATAACCACATACTGTACATACTAGGCCACACCCGCTATCCTGGGCCACGCCCACCCTACCTCGGGCCTCACCCGCTACAACGGCCCCGCCGCTCCAGGCCCCGCCTGGCTTCGAGCCCTGCTCGGATACAGATCTGTTTCATTTAGGCCTCGCCTATCACAGGGCCTCGCCCACTAACATATAATAGCACATAAATATATGACATCACATTACATAAGCTTAACACATTCTAATGGATCTTGTCCTAAGGCCTCGCCTATCTCTGGGCCCCGCCCTTATCTCGTTGCTGATGAGTCATGGAACCCCGTCCATACTCCTGCTGATAGTGAGGTACGGGCCCAGCCCATCCTCACTCCTACCTTGACTTGGGCCTCGCCCCTGATCTGCTGCTACTGAGATATGGAACACCATCCACACTCTACTATTGGTGAGATACGGGACCTCGCCCACACTCACCTCCCTGCCAGGCACATACAAGTATCACACAGACAACAAGTATAAACTATCACATAAACCATTCCTTGGGCACCCGCCCTCTATCATTGGACCTCGTCCCGAATATCATACTAGCATACTGTGCCTAGGGCTAACCCCTGGGTCTTCTACTCATAACTACATGGGCCGGCATTGTGGCCGTAGACCCATTCATACAAATGGAAACTCACCTGCACTGGCTGAACTCGCTGATGATCCCACTGGCTGCTGACCGGTAACTCTCTGAACTCTTGCTCCACTAGCTTCCCGAGCTACCAAAATCAATGCAACACTTAGTCTAGCTGACCCCCGACAATCAACCAAGTCAACTCCGGTCAAAGTCAAAGTCCTGGTCAAAGTCAACCTTCCAGGTCAACCCTACTCGCTGAGTCACCCTATTGACTCGCCAAGTTCATATGTTCAGAGTTCTTCCATTCGCGTCTCAACTCGCCGAGTCTACCGATTTCCGAGTCCTGACCTGTCTAACTCACCGAGTCTCCACTCGACTCACTGATTCGAGTCTCAACTCGAAGGGTTTGGGGTTTCGCGACCTGACTTGCCTAGTCCAAGAACAGACTCGCCGAGTTGTTCATCCAACTCGCCGAGTTCCTACCCAACTTCATCTGACTCGATGAGCTGTTCATCCCACTCGTCGAGTTCCTCCTCATCTTCATGCTACTGGCCAAGTCCACTCAAAGGAATCGCCGAGTCCATTCAGATCTCTATACATGCAGAGGACTTTTGAGTCATGCATGGACTCCAAACCGTAGATCTACCCTTCCCAAGCCTATTCCTCACGTAAAGTTGCAAACTTTATGTGTAGAGAAGGAGATCTAGGCAAAATACACCATAAACTATGGTTTAAGGCAAAGAGGCTCCATAATCAACTCAAGGGATGAAACTTTATGCTTCTCAAGACCATAATATGCTTGGATCTGAAGTAGCAACTCCAGATCCGACTTCTAACTCAAATGGATGACTATCCATTGCTTAAAAATCCCCAGATCTCACAACCAAAGAAGATCTAAAGGAAAGAAACGAATTATTACCTTTAATAACTTAGAAAGGTTCCACAAACTCCAGATCTAAGGCCAATCCTTGAGACTTCAATGATTTCCCTCTTTCTTCTTCCTTCAATTCACCCAAAAATGACTTGGAAGCTTGAATGCACAACAATGGGGGCTTAGGGTTCGTTTTCTGTATGGGGGAGGCCTAAGGAACCCTAATGGAGGGAATAAGGAGTTTAAATAGCGCCCAAAGTCCCAGATTTAGGGTTTTCCTCGAAAAGACCTGACTCGCCGAGTCTCCTTGGCCGACTCGCCGAGTCGGTCACTAACTCCTCGACCCGGATCCCCCGCTTGGACTCACCGAGTTCTTCCTTGGACTCGCCGAGTCCCCCCCCCCCTTAAAGTTAGGGTTTTCTTTCCTTTCTTGGCCTTCAAAACTTTGGGTGTTACAACTCTCCCCCACTTAAACTAAACTTCGTCCTCGAAGTTAGCCATGGTCCACCGCCTGCGATCTGCTTCCAAAACCCACCAATTATCCCAACACCAGCTGCCTACCTTCGTTGGTCTTCCACTTCTTTTCCTTCTCGGAGGTCGCGCGCTCATTCTGGGTCAGCATGCTCCTACCTTTGCACACTCGGAGGATTCTCCCCCACTTCGATCCTGCTTACCCTTTGTTGCTCAATACTCAAAAGAAATCCTTGCTACCATTCCATAATCGATCTGCTGAGGAACCCAAGCTTACCATAGCTAGGGATCTAACCAATCCATTTCTAACACTATACAACTCCGATCTAGCGTGACATACCAAGTCCCTCCCCAGCATGCTACAGTTACTGCATCCTATGTAACCTTCTCCAATAGGGCATATCCCCTCACTACCATTCGAATATCCAAGGTATGCAGATGGCATATAACTCGATCACAATCAACCGCTCAAAAATAAAACCTCGGGTCAAACCTGACCCTGAACAACTTAGAAACACAACTTACTCAACCGACAATCCTTCTGGTATTCTCCGAGTACTGCACTTGAACTCATAGGGGTTGACCCCTTCTTTCCTTACACGATTCCCTTGCCTTCCTAAGGCAATGCTCCATATCCAACTATTTCCTCTGTCACTGTGAAGGTCCTATCCTCCACCAACTCCATCACCCCCGGTATTTCCAGTATGGGTCATCACCCTCAGTAACCACTGACACTCTTCTCTGTCAAAACTTGGTGCTGAGCACCCCTCGATTCAACTAACTAAATTCCACCATACATTGCTTAACCGCAGTACTACTGACTGAAAATTATGCTATTCCTTGTCTGCCTTCCGTATGAACTGAGACCACCCTGGTCCCTACCAACCTATCAATGTCTGGATTACCGGCTCCCACCGGTAGCTAGTCCCAACACCACCACTAGTCGCTCCCAGCGACTTCCGAAGAAACTTCGACCACCTATAACTCCTCAATCTATTCTGCCATTCAGGAACTACAATCCTGGGATCCCCGATCCCCTAACTTGACACTAAGGTCCCTACCAGGTCCCACATGTGCTGCTAAAACTCATGGGCCTCGCCCACGAGTCCCACCCGCCTCTATCCTTCTAGTCCCACTAGTCTAATCACTCTCACTCGGGCCTCGCCCATGGGTCTCACCCAACCATATCCTGAAGCGGCCTCTCCCAAGGTCTCACCTCTCTAGGGCTATATAGGCAAACTCCCTATCATTCTCATCCACTACCCATTCCTGATCCCTGACCGATCACTAGGAGGTAAGGGACTCGCCCCAACTCCGTTATCGAAGCTACTAAGGAATGCTACGGCTTACCCGTAGTCTTACATCACCATCCATTTCTGACTGCTAGTGAATGCTACGGCTGCCCCATAGTCTTACATCACTTTCTACCATTGACTGCTAGTGAATGCTACGGCTACCCCATAGTCTTAGATCACTTTCTACCACTGAATTCTACTACGAAAGCACCCATGTGCCATTAGCTCTCAAGATCCTCATTCCGACTCCCTCAAGTCCTATGGGAGATCCACAACATGTATTCCCAACCACGTACTAACCATTACCATCACACACACTAGCTGATGGGGAGTTTCTCAAACTCCCAACCCTGAAATCCTTAATCCATCAAACGCTAAACCACTTCTTTTCCTTCTCGGAGGTCGCGCGCTCATTCTGGGTCAGCATGCTCCTACCTTTGCACACTCGGAGGATTCTCCCCCACTTCGATCCTGCTTACCCTTTGTTGCTCAATACTCAAAAGAAATCCTTGCTACCATTCCATAATCGATCTGCTGAGGAACCCAAGCTTACCATAGCTAGGGATCTAACCAATCCATTTCTAACACTATACAACTCCGATCTAGCGTGACATACCAAGTCCCTCCCCAGCATGCTACAGTTACTGCATCCTATGTAACCTTCTCCAATAGGGCACATCCCCTCACTACCATTCGAATATCCAAGGTATGCAGATGGCATATAACTCGATCACAATCAACCGCTCAAAAATAAAACCTCGGGTCAAACCTGACCCTGAACAACTTAGAAACACAACTTACTCAACCGACAATCCTTCTGGTATTCTCCGAGTACTGCACTTGAACTCATAGGGGTTGACCCCTTCTTTCCTTACACGATTCCCTTGCCTTCCTAAGGCAATGCTCCATATCCAACTATTTCCTCTGTCACTGTGAAGGTCCTATCCTCCACCAACTCCATCACCCCCGGTATTTCCAGTATGGGTCATCACCGTCAGTAACCACTGACACTCTTCTCTGTCAAAACTTGGTGCTGAGCACCCCTCGATTCAACTAACTAAATTCCACCATACATTGCTTACCCGCAGTACTACTGACTGAAAATTATGCTATTCCTTGTCTGCCTTCCGTATGAACTGAGACCACCCTGGTCCCTACCAACCTATCAATGTCTGGATTACCGGCTCCCACCGGTAGCTAGTCCCAACACCACCACTAGTCGCTCCCAGCGACTTCCGAAGAAACTTCGACCACCTATAACTCCTCAATCTATTCTGCCATTCAGGAACTACAATCCTGGGATCCCCGATCCCCTAACTTGACACTAAGGTCCCTACCAGGTCCCACATGTGCTGCTAAAACTCATGGGCCTCGCCCACGAGTCCCACCCGCCTCTATCCTTCTAGTCCCACTAGTCTAATCACTCTCACTCGGGCCTCGCCCATGGGTCTCACCCAACCATATCCTGAAGCGGCCTCTCCCAAGGTCTCACCTCTCTAGGGCTATATAGGCAAACTCCCTATCATTCTCATCCACTACCCATTCCTGATCCCTGACCGATCACTAGGAGGTAAGGGACTCGCCCCAACTCCGCTATCGAAGCTACTAAGGAATGCTACGGCTTACCCGTAGTCTTACATCACCATCCATTTCTGACTGCTAGTGAATGCTACGGCTGCCCCATAGTCTTACATCACTTTCTACCATTGACTGCTAGTGAATGCTACGGCTACCCCATAGTCTTAGATCACTTTCTACCACTGAATTCTACTACGAAAGCACCCATGTGCCATTAGCTCTCAAGATCCTCATTCCGACTCCCTCAAGTCCTATGGGAGATCCACAACATGTATTCCCAACCACGTACTAACCATTACCATCACACACACTAGCTGATGGGGAGTTTCTCAAACTCCCAACCCTGAAATCCTCAATCCATCAAACGCTAAACCACTTCTTTTCCTTCTCGGAGGTCGCGCGCTCATTCTGGGTCAGCATGCTCCTACCTTTGCACACTCGGAGGATTCTCCCCCACTTCGATCCTGCTTACCCTTTGTTGCTCAATACTCAAAAGAAATCCTTGCTACCATTCCATAATCGATCTGCTGAGGAACCCAAGCTTACCATAGCTAGGGATCTAACCAATCCATTTCTAACACTATACAACTCCGATCTAGCGTGACATACCAAGTCCCTCCCCAGCATGCTACAGTTACTGCATCCTATGTAACCTTCTCCAATAGGGCACATCCCCTCACTACCATTCGAATATCCAAGGTATGCAGATGGCATATAACTCGATCACAATCAACCGCTCAAAAATAAAACCTCGGGTCAAACCTGACCCTGAACAACTTAGAAACACAACTTACTCAACCGACAATCCTTCTGGTATTCTCCGAGTACTGCACTTGAACTCATAGGGGTTGACCCCTTCTTTCCTTACACGATTCCCTTGCCTTCCTAAGGCAATGCTCCATATCCAACTATTTCCTCTGTCACTGTGAAGGTCCTATCCTCCACCAACTCCATCACCCCCGGTATTTCCAGTATGGGTCATCACCGTCAGTAACCACTGACACTCTTCTCTGTCAAAACTTGGTGCTGAGCACCCCTCGATTCAACTAACTAAATTCCACCATACATTGCTTACCCGCAGTACTACTGACTGAAAATTATGCTATTCCTTGTCTGCCTTCCGTATGAACTGAGACCACCCTGGTCCCTACCAACCTATCAATGTCTGGATTACCGGCTCCCACCGGTAGCTAGTCCCAACACCACCACTAGTCGCTCCCAGCGACTTCCGAAGAAACTTCGACCACCTATAACTCCTCAATCTATTCTGCCATTCAGGAACTACAATCCTGGGATCCCCGATCCCCTAACTTGACACTAAGGTCCCTACCAGGTCCCACATGTGCTGCTAAAACTCATGGGCCTCGCCCACGAGTCCCACCCGCCTCTATCCTTCTAGTCCCACTAGTCTAATCACTCTCACTCGGGCCTCGCCCATGGGTCTCACCCAACCATATCCTGAAGCGGCCTCTCCCAAGGTCTCACCTCTCTAGGGCTATATAGGCAAACTCCCTATCATTCTCATCCACTACCCATTCCTGATCCCTGACCGATCACTAGGAGGTAAGGGACTCGCCCCAACTCCGCTATCGAAGCTACTAAGGAATGCTACGGCTTACCCGTAGTCTTACATCACCATCCATTTCTGACTGCTAGTGAATGCTACGGCTGCCCCATAGTCTTACATCACTTTCTACCATTGACTGCTAGTGAATGCTACGGCTACCCCATAGTCTTAGTTCACTTTCTACCACTGAATTCTACTACGAAAGCACCCATGTGCCATTAGCTCTCAAGATCCTCATTCCGACTCCCTCAAGTCCTATGGGAGATCCACAACATGTATTCCCAACCACGTACTAACCATTACCATCACACACACTAGCTGATGGGGAGTTTCTCAAACTCCCAACCCTGAAATCCTCAATCCATCAAACGCTAAACCACTTCTTTTCCTTCTCGGAGGTCGCGCGCTCATTCTGGGTCAGCATGCTCCTACCTTTGCACACTCGGAGGATTCTCCCCCACTTCGATCCTGCTTACCCTTTGTTGCTCAATACTCAAAAGAAATCCTTGCTACCATTCCATAATCGATCTGCTGAGGAACCCAAGCTTACCATAGCTAGGGATCTAACCAATCCATTTCTAACACTATACAACTCCGATCTAGCGTGACATACCAAGTCCCTCCCCAGCATGCTACAGTTACTGCATCCTATGTAACCTTCTCCAATAGGGCACATCCCCTCACTACCATTCGAATATCCAAGGTATGCAGATGGCATATAACTCGATCACAATCAACCGCTCAAAAATAAAATACTCATACCGATAATGATGTAGAACCATAACAATATAATCATGCACAATTAAAAGAACTGAAAACAGAAATCGCATACCTGCAACGTCCGGTGCTGATCGCGCCTCTAAGGTAGTCATCTAAAGAGCTCTGCCTCCCACCGCAGCTAAATAAGTAGTGTGGCTTAAGAAGTTCATCAATGATTTGGGTGTTGTTCCAAGTATAGTTGAACCGATTGAGATCTTCTCTTATAATGAGGGTACAGTTGATGTAAATAAATAACCTCGAGATGGTGACATTATCATGAGTTAGGTTCCATATCAAGACAATCTAGCAAATCTGCTCACCATACCATTGTCACACATTAAGCATGATGTGTATACTATGTTTATTGGCATTTGGTTTTCTAGTGAATTGGTTTGATAACACAATTTTTAGTTTGATATCTTCGGGAATTTTTTGGATAGTTTGATCTGGTAATTATTAATAATAAGTTACTATGATTGTTCATATTATCCATGTTCCTACTTTTTACATGTTTAGAACCCCTTCAAGAATAATTTATTACTTGAACATTCCATAAACAATCCTACTCTTGGAAGATAGTAGTGAATTAAGATTGTCATAGTATTAGATCCTACAAAGAGTTTAGATCAAACTTGTTTATCATTTTTGCTGCCCTATATTTGATCTAATGAGACTCGAAAGCCATCAGTGTAACCACTTCCTTTATGTAAATCTTGACTAACTTCTTAGAGGATGAAATCTCCTAAATCAGGATGAAGTGGGCACTTTTTGTCAAACTATCGACAATAAACCAGAGAGAATCAACCCCGTACGACGTCCTTGGAAACTTCTTGATGAAATCGATAGTGATCTCCTCCTATTTCCACATGGGAACAGGTAACAACTGCAACTTGTCGTGGAGTCTTTGATGTTTGGCCTTGACTTTTCGACAAGTCAAGCACCACTCTACGTACCATACAATTTCCCTCTACATATAGGGTCACTAATAGCTCATTCTCAAGTTTTTATACATATTTGTAGCCCTGTATGGATCAAAAACTTCGAATTGTGTGATGCCTCCAACAAAGTCTGCATAACCACGCCAGATGCTAAAACCCATACTTTGCCGCATCGAGTCAATAAACCTTGACTGTCTCAAACAAATAAAGGAATATGACCCGTTATCCTCTTTTCCTTCCAGTTATCCTTCTTTAATCCCTCAACTTGTGCCTCCTTGATCAAATATAACATTGGTGAAGTGATATTCATCCTCACACATAGGTCTCAAATAGGAGCATTGGTCGCTTTATGGTTACGGCTCAAGGCGTCAGCCACTATATTAGCCTTCAATACATCCAAGCATCTACACTACCTCATATTCAGATTCGGTTGATCCATCAAGTATCTCAAACTCTTGTGATATATGTAAATGGTACACTGGACCCCATACAAATAATGCTTCCAATTCTTGAGGGCAAAAACTAAAGTCGCCAACTCCCGACATGTGTAGGATAATTCGCCTCATGAGGCTTTAATGGCCTTGAAGCGTAAGCGATCATGTGACTCCTATGCATAAGTATTGCCCCCAAACCTATGATACAAGCATTGTAATAAACCACAAAATTGTCCACACCCTCGAGAAGGGTCAATATCTAATCCTTGCATAATCTCTGCCTCATGGTCTCAAATGATACATGTTGCTCAGCTCCCCATCGAAAGGTGACATTCTTCTTCGAGTAACAGGTTATGGGCACCGACGCATACATAAAGCAGGCCGACAAAATGCTATGATCTAAAGAAAGGTTATAGCCCATGAACGACGTTGTTCATTATTCAACCCACCAAGATATACCAAGCACATATACTTTATAAAATAAATATTATGTATAAAATTTATAAAGCAACATCCCAGGAAACACGAAAAAAGGCAATTTTATTTTATTAATAATTCCTACCTGTAACACCCAGAACCCAGGAGGCCAAGTTGGGGAAGAAAAATCCCTAAGTTAATGAGTCAACTCGTCGAGTCCAAGGAAGAAATCGACGAGTCGGAGCAAGTCTCGTGTCGCGGATTAAGTGGCTGACTCGGCGAGTCGGGGGACTGACTCGGCGAGTCTGGTCTGGGTTGGGAAACCCTAATTTTGGGACTTGGTGCCCTATTTAAGCATCGTATTCTCATTCACTCAGCCTCATCTTCAGCCCCCAGACCCCAAACCGTCACCCACGAAACCCTAGTGCATCTTGTGAGTGTTTGAGCCACCTTGGTGTATTTTGTGTGCTCTTGAAGAGGAAGAAGAAGAAGAAGGAAGTTGGACATTCAAGAAGGAGGAAGTAGATCCAGAAGATACACTCCTTTTGCTGCATTTCTTTGTAATCAAGTCTTCACCTTGGCTTTTGGTTTATTAGATCTCATTATAGTCCCTTTTTGGAAGGTTTTTGGTCCAAGAATGGTTGCCCTTGGGTTTTGGACGTCCCCCAAGCATGATTATTTCAGATCTGGAAGTATTTGGGGGTGGTTAAGGCATAAAGGTGCAAGCTTTATGCCATTAGGAAGTCCTATGCAAGCTTAAGGAGGTTATTATGGCCTTTTGGAGACCTAAAGGCCATGCAAGGAAGTAAAGTCCAGGACTTCATGTGGTTATTAGATGTCTAGAGTCTTGATCATGTTTTCCATGTCTTAGTTTGGTGTAATAAGGATTTTTGGACCATGGGATTACGTCTTAATGAGTTAGGGTTTTGTCTCAACCCACTAAGAAGGACCTAGGATGGGTAAAGCTAGAAACTTGACCCTGAATAAGTCATTTCCAGAGTGTTATTGAAGTTTGGATTTCAGATCTGAAGTATAGGGGCTTAATCCTTTAAGATAGTCCAATAGACCGAGGAACTCGGCGAGTCTAGGGAGGGACTCGACGAGTTTAAGTGTGTTGTCTCGTTTTCTGGTTATGGGTGAACTCGGCGAGTCAGGGGAATGACTCGGAGAGTTGACTCGGTTTTTCACGAGTCTGGTTAGCCAGGGAACTCGACGAGTCAAGGACTGACTCAACGAGTTGGTTCGTGATTGCAGGATTTTGACCCTTTGAACTCGACGAGTTGATGGAGCAACTCGGAAAGTCAAGTCAACCTGGAAGTGTTGACTTTGACCATGGGACTTTGACTTTGACCAGAGTTGACTTAGTTTGACTTCTGGAGGACTTTTGGAACTAAGTGTTATGTTGGTATTGGTAGCTCGGGGAGCTAAGGGAGCAGTAGTTTAGGGAATTGACGGATAGCAGCTGGAGGTTTCACCTAGTCTTCAGCAGTGCAAGGTGAGTTTTCTCTAGTAGAAACATGTCACACCCCAAAACTGGAACGGCGGAAACGTTCTAGGGCGGAGGACGTCATGTTCAGTATCACAACAATGCAAAGTAGTAAACAAGCAACAACATCATCCATTGCATTAATAATATGATTTCATAAAAGTGTGTTCTGTTAATTTATATAGACACCAAAAATACATATCAAAATAAAATATGAGTCTTGAACGAGCTCCATCTTCTCAAAAACCTGGCACCGGTACCTGTCTACTGGTGACCTGAGAATACAAGTTATTTTGAAAGAGTTTATCAGCTTTAAACCTGGTGAGATCATAAGTATTTTAGTGTTTGTATTTGTAAAAATGTATTTGTAAGTATGTGAAGTATAAGTATGTAAATGTTCTGAACCTCCTAGAAAACCCTATGTTTTCTACTAAAAGTAGCCTTCTTCCATGGCATCTAGTATTTGTGTGTGTCTCTTGTAAGAGTGTGTATTTTCCCAAATCTGACTATCATTTATTCAAGTGTGTAGTTTTCACATTTTTGTATATTGTGTGAAACTCAGAAGGTGAATGCAATGGGAAAATGAAATAGTATTGTAGTATTGTAATAGGTAGCCACTATTGTACTAACTACCTTAAATTAATTATAATTTAAAGTACGATGTGATCAGCCTATATCCTGCTACCGACTATAGTACGCGACAATGTAAGATGTCGGAGAAAAATGACATTTGGCACCCATAGACTTGTAAGTCTTACTGTAGCTAGCAGCGAGGTGTAGGATAGTCAATCCAGTATAGCTATACGAAAACTCATACGCTCCCCAATTAAGGAGATTTTGGATACATGAACGGCCATGGTAGGTAGTGCCATGCCCCGGAATGTGGCTCACGTAACTGCAAAACTATATATGTAATGAATGTGCTAGCTGTAATGTATGTTCTCCCTCTGTCTAGCCTGTATTGTAATGTACTGCGTGTGCTAGCTGTGTTGTGAATTCTCTTCCTGTCTAGCAAGTATTGTAATGTGCTGTGTGTACTAGCTGTATTGTGTGTTCTCTTCCTATCTAGCGAGTATTGACTCATGTATGAACTGACTCATTGTATGATTCATTGTTCTAACATTAGTAACTCTCTAAGCTACACCTATAGTAGCTTACTAGTAATATGATTTGAATGTATAAACATGTATGTATGCCTTTGCTACCTAAAGGTAATGAACTGAATGAAATTAGGAACTTTTATGTCTATATAGGTATACATGATATATAACTGATATTTAGACGACATTCGGACGAATAACCGATACCCTAAGGCCACATCCCAAAGAGGAAAAGGAAATAAGGCGAGCTAGTCGTTCTAAGTCCTTTAAACATTACTTATATAACTATACGTATATAGGCATTGAATTTAACAATATAAAAGTGTAAAATAGTTTAATAAAAGTATTTGACAAGCAAAAGAGTTTGTAAAATAGTTTGAAGCAAAACAATTTGATAACACAGTTTGAAAAGTAAGAAAACCACTTGTTTGGTAGTTATTAATCACATGTGATTGATATAATAACTATAATTGTTCAACTTGTATCCCCCCATAACAGTATTTAAAAACATTTAAAAGGTCAAATAAGGGGTATGAACTCACCTGTAGTGAGTGGTATGGATGAACTGATGAAACAGGATTGCTAGGTGTCAAGTGAAGACTTGAGCACACACAAGGATCCTAGTTAACATATAATGACACATATATGTATCCAATTAGTCTTTAAACAACTAAATTACAAATTTAAGACATCCTATGGCATGTTAAACACCTTGCATAATTGCTATAGGTCCTAAGGATTGCATCTAAGTGTTGTAGGACATTGTTATTGAGTTTAGGGTTCAAGGGAACCCCTTATTTGAGTTTATGGTTTTATGACCGTCACCCATTGAGTTTATGGTTGTATACTCATGAGTTTACGGTCGTAAACACATGCTTCTTTGACCATGTGTTGTTTTGAAGCACTACAAGTCCTTAGAAGCATTTCTACTTGAAGTATAAGCCTATGGAAGTGATTAGGGCACCATTTCACTCCTAAATGGAGTTTACGGTCCTTAGACCATTTTTGATTGGGTTTACGACCGTAAACCCATATTGTTATGGTATTTTGATGTTTTCAAGCCCTTAACTCGTCAAGGAAGGGATCTATGCAAGTTTCCAAGGCTTAGGAGGGACTAGGGCACACTTTGGCACCCTTTTTAGGGTTTCCGGTTAAAGAACATCTTGGGCCATAAACACCTTGATCTTGGTGTTTTTTGGGTGATTTCTTGATATATGGAAGTGTAAAAAGCCTTAAGATACTCTATGATAGAAGGACTTACACTATAGAGGCTTGAAAAGACGCTAAAAGTCCAAGAGCACTAGTGTGTGTTCTTGGTGTTCTTGGTGAAACTTGAAGATCTAACCTTTTGGAATGATTTCACAGATGGAAGTGTGTTAAAACACTAGATTAAGTAATACCTCCACTTAAAAAGGTTAGAAAAACATACAATGTTGAAGATCAAGAAGAAAAGTCGAAGATACATGAGAGAGAATTGGGTTTTGGATCTTGAAAAGTGAAAAAGTGGTAAATAATGACTAAGTGTCACTTATATTCCCCCAATTTAGGGTTTACGACCGTAAACACCTTTGTTTAGGCCGTAAACTGCAAACTCTTGGGTCTTTGGGGTATTATTGTTGCACAATAAACCCTAGAGCATCCTCTCTCCTAATATCTCCTAAAGTTCTAATCCTAAAATACTCTAACTTATTCCAAAAAGCTTGAAAATTAGCAGTAACAGTTCTGACTTCTATTGAATTGAAATATTGTACATAATAGAAATTTCGGGTTGTCACATCATCCCCCTGTTAGAAGGAATTTCGTCTTGAAATTAGAGTTTAAGCAAATAAGTAGTTACAAATAACTAAGTAAGAAAGACGAGGATATTTCAGTTTCATCCGATCCTCACGCTCCCAACTGAATTCCGCTCCTCGGTTGGCATTCCAGCGAACCTTCACTATCGGGATACGGATTTGCTTCGTTTGCTTGACCTCTCGGTCCATGATCTCTACAGGTTCTTCCACGAAATTGAGGCTCTCGTTGATCTCGATCTCGTCGAGTGGGATTACAAGAGTCTCGTCGGATAGACAGTTTTTCATGTTCGAGACGTGGAAGGTAGAATGTACGTTACTGAGTTCGTGTGGTAAGTTAAGTTTGTAAGCTACAGGGCCAATTATTGCGAGAATCTCGAAAGGCCCTATGTACCTTGGGTTTAGCTTTCCACGCTTTCCAAAGCGTATCAAGCCCTTCCAGGGTGAGACCGTCAATAGAATGCGGTCGCCCACCTGGAATTCCAACGATTTTCTTCATTTATCAGCGTAGCTTTTCTGTCGGTCTCTAGAGGCTTTCAATCGTTCACGAATCTGAACGATCTTCTCTGTCGTTTCCCATATGATCTCCGGACCTGTTAAAGTGTTGTCAGGAACTCGTCCTTTAGCTAACTGGGTATCACCCACCTCAGCCCAGCATAGAGGGGATCTGCACTTTCGGCCATAGAGGGCCTCGAGTGGAGCATCCTTTAAGCTCGTGTGATAACTATTGTTGTAGGAAAATTCGACAAGGGGTAAATGAGTATCCCATGCTTTCCCAAATTCGATCACACAGGCTCGCAACACATCTTCAAAGGTTTGGTTAGTTCTCTCACTTTTTCCAACGGTCTGTGGATGGTAGGTTGTACTCATGTCCAACCTAGTTCCTAACGAACTTTGTAGCGACTGCCAGAACCTCGAAGTGAACCTACTATCTCTGTCCGAGATAATGGATATGCTAACACCGTGCAGTCGTACAATCTCCCGTATGTAAGTTCTTGTAAGCTTCTCCATCTTGTCTGTTTCCTTGATCGGCAGGAAGTGTGCAGAATTGGTCAATCTATCGACGATGACCCATATGGTATCAAGTCCACCCGTCGTCTTGGGAAACTTGGTTATAAAGTCCATAGTGATCCGCTCCCACTTCCATTCCGGTATTTTCGATTGTTGTAGTGAACCGGAGGGTTTCTGGTATTCGACCTCAAGTAACGCATTTACTCACGAAGGTAGCAATCTCTGCTTTCATGTTAGGCCACCAGTATATCTTTTTAAGATCCAGATACATCTTATCTGAACCTGGGTGCATGGAATAACGAGTGTTGTGTGCCTCTGTCATGACCAAGTCTCTGAAGCCACCATGTTTCGGTGTCCAGATCGGATCCATGAGGTATAAGGCTCCGCCACCCTTGACTTCCAAATTCTTTTCCATCCCTCTCAGGGATTCACCCGCCACGTTTTCAGGTTTCAAAGCGTTGAGCTGAGCGTCCTTAATTTGCATGGATAAGTGTGAATTGATAGTCATAGTCAATGATTTAACTTTACGACCAGAATATTCCTTCCGACTGAGGGCGTCAGCTACTACATTGGCTTTACCCGGATGATAACGAATTTCGCATTCGTAATCACTGAGTAGCGCGACCCACCGTCGTTGTCTCATGTTGAGCTCCTTCTGGTCGAATATGTGTTGTAGGCTTTTGTGGTCTGTAAAGATAATGCTTTTCGTACCATACAAGTAGTGTCTCCAGATCTTCAGAGCAAACACAACTGCTCCCAGTTCAAGATCGTGGGTCGTGTATTTGACCTCATGTGTCTTCAGCTGTCTCGAGGCATAGGCGATGACCTTACCTCGCTGCATCAGAACACATCCGAGCCCTTGATTTGACGCATCGCAATAGACAACTAAGTCTTCTATCCCTTTGGGGAGGGATAGTATTGGTGCGGTGCACAAGGCTCGTTTGAGCGTTTGGAATGCTCTCTCCTACTTCTCTTCCCAGTCAAAGGCCATGCCCTTTTGGGTCAGTGTTGTAAGAGGTTTCACAATGCGAGAGAAGTTCTGAATGAACCTGCGATAGTAGACAGCGAGGCCTAGAAATTGACGAATTTTTGTAGGCGTCTTCGGTGCTGACCAGTTCTCAATAGCTTTGATTTTGGAAGGGTCCACGTGTATTCCCTCTTCGCTAACCACGTGGCCTAAGAATTTGAGTCTTGGATCCACAATTTGCATTTTGAGAACTTTGCATAGAGCTTCTCCGAACGTAATGTTTCTAGGACTTGTCGCAGATGTTGGCTATGCTTTTCCTTACTACGAGAGTAGATAAGTATGTCATTGATGAAGATGATGAGGAACTGATCCAAGTAAGGACGACACACCCTATTCATTAAGTCCATGAATACAGCAGGCACGTTTGTTTATCCGAACGGCATCACTACAAATTCGTTGTGCCCATACCGAGCTCGGAAGGCTGTCTTCGGAACATCCTCTCCTGGCACTCGTAGTTTGTGATATCCGGATCTCAAGTTGATTTTTGAAAAGAAGCTCGCCCCTTGAAGTTGGTCAAATAAATTGTCGATACGAGGCAATAGATAACGATTTTTGACTGTCAGTTTGTTGAGCTCCCTGTAGTCGATGCACATACGAAACGATCCATCTTTTTTCCTGACGAACAAGACTGGAGCTCCCCACGGTGAGAAGGTTGGTCTTATAAAGCCCTTGCTGAGCAGTTCGTTAAGTTGACAAGATAGTTCTTGCATCTCTGCAGGTGTTAGACGATAGGGTGATTTGGCTACGGGAATAGCCCCTGGAACTAAGTCGATTCGGAACTCGACTTAACGTTGCGGAGGTAATCCTAGGAGTTCTTCTGGAAAGATGTCGGGAAAGTCGCGTACTACTGGAAAGTTCTGAATGTCCTTCGTTTCTTGGCTCACATCGACCACATGAGCAAGGAATGTGTGACATTCCTTTCGCAAGAATTTATGAGCTTGAATGCTCGAGATGATACGAAGGTTCGTGTCGGGTTTGTCGCCATAAACTACTAGAGTTTCGCCAGATGATAGATTAAGGCGAACAGCCTTTTCATAACACATGATGTCGACACGATGGAGACTCAACCAATCCATGCCGATAATGACATCGAAACTTTTAATTGAGACCGGCATAAGGTTGATCGAAAATGATTGGCTATCTATTGTTAAGGTACACCCTATGTATATACTGCTAATGCTCTCTGTTCTTCCGTTAGCCATTTCTACAGTGAACGGTTCCTTAAGTGCTCGTGATTTTTGCTTAAGTAAATGAGCAAACTTTTGGTTCACGAAAATCCTCTCCGCTCCACTATCAAATAGTATGCATGCATAAGAGTTATCAAGGAGAAATGTACCAGTGACCACTATGGGGTTGGCAACAGCTTCCTCGTGGCCAATGGCTAGAACTCTTCCCACTCTATCAACATTTCCTGCCTTAGGGCAGTCCCTCTTGTAGTGGCCTACCTCGCCACGACCGTAGCAAGCTTGGCCCACACTAGCGTCGGGGACTTGGGTGATTGGTTTTGCTGGAGCCTTGTAGAAACGGGTAGTGTGCCCCTTCCTGCTGCAGTTAGAGCACTGCATTTTACGACAGGCTCCCACGTGGTGGAAGTTGTACTGGTTGCACTTTGGCAAACTTCCGGAGTACTGCTTTATCGAAGCAGCGGCAGCAGTGGCAGGTGCTATCGCAGCATGAACTGCCACGACCCGCTGCTTTTTGGAAGCCTTCTTCCTTTTCTTGTCTACCCAGACCTTCCGCTTGGAATCAGTGGTTCAGGCGGGTTCTAAGATGGCCAGGGTTGTTGTAGCGGCCGGGGTACGAACCCCATGAACTATGAGCCGCTATGCCAATCACTTGGCACTATCAACTGTAATGGGGTTTGAAGCCAACACATTTCCCTGGAATGGAGGCACCAGCCCCCATATGTATCTTTTGATCTTATTTCCCTCGGTATGAACCATGTTGGGACAGAGGGCCACTAGCTCACGGTATCTGGTGGTATAAGATACAATGTCGGAGCCCTTCATGGTTAGGCTCTATAGTTCCTCCTCCAGCTTTTGGATCTCGCCCCTCGGGCAGTACTATTCAATCATTAAATCTCTCAGAGTCTCCCAGCCCATAACATAAGCCACCACAAGAGATAGTGACTTGACATGGCTATTCCACCATGTCAGGGCTTTGCCTTCAAAGGTACAAGCGGCGAACTTGACCTTGCTCCCCTCTGGATAGGATCAAATTTCGAAAACTAAATCGGTTTTCTCGAAGCATTGTGAAAGGGAAATGACTTCGCCAGTCCCTTTGAAGGAACATGGCTTGCAGTTGATGAAGTCCTTGTAGGAGCACTCTTTCAAGCGCACAGAGATTTTACCATGAGTAGATAGGACAGGGGTTCCTCCTCCAGTGGAACCCGATGAATGATATTGAGCAATGGTTGTAGCCACAGATGCAGCTACAACAGCATTTAGGGCTACCGCGTCGAACTGAGGAGTAGGTGGTGTTGGTGCGGGAAGATTGCGTCTTGGTGATTTACGTGGAGGCATCTTTGAACTATAAGTTTATGAAAATGAAGACATTGATAAGAATTTAATAGAAGAATTGATGAGAATGACTAATGGACTAACTCTCCATAGTCCAACAGTACAAATGAATAACACAATTAATTGTAAATGAAAGCATTTGGACATAATTTCCATGAGATTTAGATATCTGTCGATAATACTGGAATTACAGATGTAACGAGTTCGAGAAAAATGACCTAGAAGTAGGTCTTACATCAACCAAGATGGGAAAATTTTGACATAAATACGACCTAATCAAGACCTTAACAGGTCTAAGATTTACAAGGATAGGAAATTAGTCTAGAGTTTTTACACTCACTAAGTTATATCCAAAAGAGAAGTTGATGAGAATCTATCGGCGACGAGAACTACCAGAGTGAGTTCTTGACCCCGATAGAAGACGTTCTATGTCCCTCACACGCCCATCAGATCTTGCTTGCTGAGCTCGAAATTCCCTGACTTCAGCTTGGGTTTCAGTGAGTTCCCTCTGAAGAGCTGCATTATGGACCAGAGTCCTTTCATGAGCAGACTCTAGCTGGAAAATGCGAACTATGTTAATGCTTGAGTTGGCGTCAATCTCCATGACTCAGTTGATAGCTGCTCGACTCTGCTCTGTGTTCCGAGAAATCCTACGAACTATGATGGGTAGGACTCTGTCAGCGGAACCTCCCTCAGTAAGGTTGTAGAAGCTTCTGTCTCCATTGTAGGTAATGGGTTGACCTTGTTCCTGACTCCATCTATTCAAGTTTGTGGCCTACAGGGGTGTGGGTCCTTGAAATGCTGGACGAGGGTTTGGGTTTTGAACAGCTGGGGGTAGGTTGTTGACTTCTGGCTCTGAGTCAGAACCATTAGAAAAGCCTTCGGCTTCATGATCATCCAAAGGGATTGGGTGATCATCTTCTGCTTCTTCTTCCATCCATCCTGCATTACCGTGGTTGGGGTAGTACGGGTCTCCGGGAAGATGGAATCCAGCCATTATATCTATGCGATAAGAGATATATAAGAATATAGCACATAAGCAACTTATAGTAACACAAAATACTCCTATAGTATTTTAGGTTTTGGTTCTATTGTTTTCGTTGGGGGATTGTGCGTAAGCTTTTAGACTTGTTGCAACCACACCACCACACTTAGGCACATGCTGGTCAACCCCCGAATAATATAGTTGATCAGGCTATATCTTCCCAATTTTGACTATATGTCTCTAAGTCTACTTGTGCTGCCCAACAATCGTAATACTTTTGTACTATCATAGTGACACTAATTTTAGTATGAATGCAGGCACGTATACTTAATTAAATATTTTATTATTTAAAGTATAAGCTCTTGGTCAGTGTATGTTAATCCAATTGTATATATATATAGTCTGTATATCTTTTATGGATTGATATACTCAATTCACTATAAACAATGCTCTAATACCAATCTGTCACACCCCAAAACCGGAACGACGGAAACGTTTTGGGGCGGAGGACGTCATGTTCAGTATCACAACAATGCAAAGTAGTAAACAAGCAACAACATCATCCATTGCATTAATAATATAATTTCATACAAGTGTGCTCTGTCAAGTTATATAGACACCAAAAATACATATCAAAATAAAAGATGAGTCTTGAACGAGCTCCATCTTCTCAAAAAGCTGGCGCCGGTACCTGTCTACTGGTGACCTGAGAATACAAGTTATTTTGAAAGAGTTTATCAGCTTTAAAGCTGGTGAGATCATAAGCATTTTAGTGTCTGTATTTGTAAGTATGTGAAGTATAAGTATGTAAAAGTTTTGAACCTCCTAGAAAACCCTATGTTTCCTACTAAAAGTAGCCTTCTCCCATGGCATCTAGTATTTGTGTGTGTCTCTTGTAAGAGTGTGTATTTTCCCTAATCTGACTATCATTTATTCAAGTGTGTAGTTTTCACATTTTTCTATATTGTGTGAAACTCAGAAGGTGAATGCAATGGGAAAATGAAATAGTACTGTAGTATTGTAATAGGTAGCCACTATTGTACTAACTACCTTAAATTAATTATAATTTAAAGTACGATGTGATCAGCCTATATCCTGCTACCGACTATAGTACGCGACAATGTAAGATGTCGGAGAAAAATGACATTTGGCACCCATAGACTTGTAAGTCTTACTGTAGCTAGCAGCAAGGTGTAGGATAGTAAATCCAGTATAGCTATACGCAAACTCATACGCTCCCCAATTAAGGAGATTCTGGATACATGAACGGCCATGGCAGGTAGTGCCATGCCCCGGAACGTGGCTCATGTAACTGCAAAACTATATATGTAATGAATGTGCTAGCTGTAATGTATGTTCTCCCTCTGTCTAGCCTGTATTGTAATGTACTGCGTGTGCTAGCTGTGTTGTGTGTTCTCTTCCTGTCTAGCAAGTATTGTAATGTGCTGTGTGTACTAGCTGTATTGTGTGTTCTCTTCCTATCTAGCGAGTATTGACTCATGTATGAACTGACTCATTGTATGATTCATTGTTCTAACATTAGTAACTCTCTAAGCTACACCTATAGTAGCTTACTAGTAATATGATTTGAATGTATAAACATGTATGTATGCCTTTGCTACCTAAAGGTAATGAACTGAATGAAATTAGGAACTTTTATGTCTATATAGGTATACATGATATATAACTGATATTTAGACGACATTCGGACGAATAACCGATACCCTAAGGCCACATCCCAAAGAGGAAAAGGAAATAAGGCGAGCTAGCCGTTCTAAGTCCTTTAAACATTACTTATATAACTATACATATATAGGCATTGAATTTAACAATAGAAAAGTGTAAAAGAGTTTAATAAAAGTATTTGACAAGCAAAAGAGTTTGTAAAATAGTTTGAAGCAAAACAATTTGATAACATAGTTTGAAAAGTAAGAAAACCACTTGTTTGGTAGTTATTAATCACATGTGATTGATATAATAACTATAATTGTTCAACTTGTATCCCCCCATAACAGTATTTAAAAACATTTAAAAGGTCAAATAAGGGGTATGAACTCACCTGTAGTGAGTGGTATGGATGAACTGATGAAATAGGATTGCTAGGTGTCAAGTGAAGACTTAAGCACACACAAGGATCCTAGTTAACATATAATGACACATATATGTATCCAATTAGTCTTTAAACAACTAATTAACAAATTTAAGACATCCTAGGGCATGTTAAACACCTTGCATAAGTGCTATAGGTCCTAAGGATTGCATCTAAGTGTTGTAGGACATTGCTATTGAGTTTAGGGTTCAAGGGAACCCCTTATTTGAGTTTACGGTTTTATGACCATCACCCGTTGAGTTTAAGGTCGTAAACTCATGAGTTTACAGTCGTAAACTCACGCTTCTTTGATCATGTGTTGTTTTGAAGCACTACAAGTCCTTAGAAGCATTTCTACTTGAAGTATAAGCCTATGGAAGTGATTAGGGCACCATTTCACTCCTAAATGGAGTTTACGGTCGTTAGACCATTTTCCTTTGGGTTTACGACCATAAAACCATATGGTTTATGATCTTTTTATGTTTTCAACCCCTTAACTCATCAAGGAAGGGATCTATGCAAGTTTCCAAGGCTTAGGAGGGACTAGGGCACACTTTGGAACCCTTTTTAGGGTTTACAGTTCAAGAACATCTTGGACCGTAAACACCTTGATCTTGGTGTTTCTTGGGTGATTTCTTGATATATGGAAGTGTAAAATCCTTAAGATACTCTAGGATAGAAGTACATACAAGATAGAGGCTTGAAAAGGTGCTAGAAGTCCAAGAACACTAGTGTGTGTTCTTGGTGTTCTTGGTGAAACTTGAAGATCAAACCTTTTGGAATGATTTCATGGATGAAAGTATGTTAAAACACTAGATTAATTAATATCTCAACTTAAAAGGGTTAGACACACTTACAATGTTAAAGATCAAGAAGAAAAGTCGAAGATACTTGAGAGAGAATTGGGTTTTGGATCTTGAAAAGTGAAAAAGTGGTAAATAATGACTAAGTGTCACTTATATACCCCCAATTTAGGGTTTATGACCGTAAACACCTTTGTTTAGGCCGTAAACTCCAAACTCTTGGATCTTTGGGGTATTATTGTTGCACAATAAACCCTAGAGCATCCTCTCTCCTGATATCTCCTAAAGTTCTAATCCTAAAATACTCAAACTTATTCCAAAAAGCTTGAAAATTAGCAGTAACAGTTCTGACTTCTATTGAATTGAAATGTTATACATAATAGAAATTTCGGGTTGTCACAGAACAAGTCTAAGGCACCAATGTCAGCCAATATATGTATGTTAGTGTATACCGGATTTAGATCCAATGTCGGGGTTAGCCCGATGCAGTTTATATGTTTTGGATTGTAGTCAGATAGCAGGCGAGGCCCGAAGGAGGATCATATGTATATTTTCCGAGCTACGGTTCGATGTCGGGTGGTACATGAGGCAGTAGTCTATGTTGGTTATACTTGTTGTCTTTGTGATACTTGTATGTGCTGGGTAGGAAGATGAGTGTGGGCGGGGGCCCGTATCTCATCACAAGCTAAGTATGGATGGGGTTCTATATATTCTTAGTAGCAGAACAGGGGCGGGGCCCAAGATAGGCAGGGCCTCAAGAATAGCAGTTATAGCTTAGTGATTGTTGTTTACATATTAGCATGTTTATATGTTATTGTTATATGTGTGTAGCGGGCGGGGCCCAGTGATAGGCCGGGCCTAGTGGATACATATATGTATACCGAGCGGGGCTCGATGCCAGGCGGGGCTTGATGTCGGCTCGTCCGATGCGGGGCGAGGCCCAATGCAGCGGGCTAGGCCCAGTGTTTGCAGTATGTGATTATGTATGGTATGCGGTAGATTGGGGACACTCACTAAGCTTCGTGCTTACAATTTTCAATTTTGGTTTCAGGTACTTCCGATAGCGGAGGGAGGAGCTCGGGATAATCGCATGAGACACACCAAGAAGTTTTAGCGTGGTATGTTTTTACTCTGATGATTAGAACATGTTTTGAAATGATACTCTGATTTGATACATCAATATTTGTTGATGAATGAAATGGTTGATAATTATGGCTTCTATTAATAATTAAAATGAAACTTTCAGACCGTATTTTTGGGATGTTACACTACCCTTGCGACCTCATAAACGAAGCAAGGCCCAAATGGAAAGATTATGAAGTAGACAAAATCTAAGCTATGAAAAGAAGCTTCGTCCTTCCTAAAGGGGAAGTAGCTCCTTGCAATTTCATTATATAGTTTCAAAATGACATCTAACTTTGGCATCAAAGAGCAATACCAGGGTCCATCCCTTGGTACTGCTTTCTAACCTAGTGTTTATCTATTCATTGCAGCATGATATCTTGAGTGCTTATTGGACAATGCCTTATGGTGACCGCTAACATCATCAATATTTGTATGTAGCAACATTAACGTCATCCGTCTATAATCATGCAAGAAAAGGAAAACACCTCACGCCCTCATTCTGATTAGCCCTTTAGCTCAATCAATTTGATTCCGAATTTTACACCAATAACCATAACAACACCTGCCATAGGGCCCGTGACAGGATCTTCGTCACAACAACATATGCTACTTACTACTCAACCGAATGATCAACCTGAAGCAAAGGAGAACGACTAAATGGCAGAAAAAACCAAAAAGGCTAGGCTGGCAATCTTGGTCTTGGTGGAAACAACTAGTAGTTTGAGTACAGTAGGGCAAAACACATCTAGTGGACCAACTCGATTAACCTCTAAAGGCAACGATCTTACACTACAAGCATTACCACCATTGTTACAACACCACCTTACACATACTGTGATCACCCATCCAAACACAATATCATACATACTACTACCACCACAATTCCCATGCACACATTACCAAGCATATTGGCCCTCTCAGCATCATCCAACCTATGCTCTACAAACCACGCTATAGGGACAGCCAATGACATACCCCCATCAAACAACATAATCAGTAAGTAACATTGGAAAAAACAACCTGGATGGAAACATTAACAACGGGCAGGTTTTAAGATCAGAAAAGTCACCTCCGGTAAGGAGTATACATAAGTACCAGTTACTAGTCAGAGCGAATATACTATGAATAAAGGATGATGGGATGGGAGATCCCGATGATCACATCGAAAACTATAGGTGGATGATGGATTTCTATTACTTAGATGAAAAGTATTTGTGCATCTTCTTCCCAACCACCCTATCAGGAGTTGCACGATTATGGTATACAAGCTTACCAGTAGAGAGCATCCATGATTTCAACCAGTCCGTAGAAGCGTTCGTTGGACATTTTATCCAACAAAGATGATATATGATGAATGCCCAACCTATTTTGGGATGTCGACAATAGGAAGAGGAGCCTTTGAGTGCTTTCATTCGTAGTTTCAATAAAGCCACCCTTAACACTCTGGAGAAATCACATAACATGGTGAACAACGCGTTCATATACACACTACCCCCAAGACCTTTGTTCAAAAAGCTAATCGACAAACAACCAACATCCAAAAATAATATGAAGGAAAGTGTCCATTGATACATGAAACAGGAAGTGCAACATCTAAGAAGGTAAAAACCAACCAAGGAGAAAAAAATGTCCACAAAGATAGCCACGCACCTTACGCTAGAGGCCATGTTTTGGAAAATATAAAATACCATAATATAAGGAAATCATGCTCAAACCGTTATCCCCATCAAACAACAACACACCAGGAAAAATATATGGTGGTCGTAATGAAGTGGCGACGTCAAGCGAAAACAAAAAAAGTGGTGGAAGCAGAATGGGGGAAAAACATGAAACAAGGACCAATGAATATATTATGAGTTCCACGATTCTACATCACATGACATCATCGAGTGTACTATGCTATGTAGAGAACTAGAGAACAAGATGCAGTCAGGACAACTAACTGACTTGAGAAAGGCCTCAGATCAAAACACTTGGAGAGCCTAGGGCTTGCCGAACCAAAATTGTAAAACTCATGAAAAAACATCATCTTCATGTTAATACAAGCCGACCAACTTGAGACGAATAATTAATATGAAGACTACGTATCATGTTTGAAGAGTAGGACTACAACCATAATAATCGTAAAGGAGATGAGCTTATTATAATTGGAGGTTTCATGGGTAAGAACTACGTTAATGACATCTATGTGGACAGCGGGATCTCCAGTGATGTCATGTATAAGCACTTTTACAAACAACAACCAGGGTATGTGTAGAAAAAAAGTCGAACCACTTGAGAACCACCTGATCAGATTTGCTAGCCACAATGTTGTTGGATTTGGTGTCTAAGCCCATAACTATAATTGGTATGTACTTAACCCGATAGTAGCATGGTCCTTTTGGGTTGCCTTCACCAGTGCAATTTGATAGGATGGTTTTTTGAGAATAATGTTATTTACAGTTTATTAATATATGATAGGTATAATACATTAATATGGTTATTTAATTAGTATTGTCCAAGAATTAATTTGGAATTAATTTTGTGGTCAAAAGAGACTTATTAAATATGGAGGGGTTGATTATGTAAATCAATGATTCTTATAGTATGGGCTAGTGATCCTTGATTATGTGGATGGACTAAACCAATTAGATGACCCATGGATAGTCCATGGAGGTTAAACCCATGGAGCATAGGAATGTGGAAAGTCATGGATCATTAGGGTTTACAAAGTGTAACCCTAGCACTTGCCACAACTATAAATAGAACCCTCCATACACGAAAATTAGTTGCACCTATATTTGAGATAAGTAACTTATTCTCTTAGAGCACCTTTTACATGTTGGTGTTTGTGAACCATTAGAGGCATCACACTTGAGGTGCTCAAGCTTCCAAAGGTCAAGAAATCTACCTAACTTAAGAGTTAAGCATCCAAACTATGTTTTATTATATAGCTTCAATTGTATGCTAGCTAGAGTGAATGCTTGGAAAAAGAAAAATGCATGTATAATTAGAGAAAAAAATAGATCCAAAGCATTTAGGGTTGCATGTGCACTTAGGAAGTGTTATAGTGCTCAAAACCAAATAGCGGTATCAGAGCCTAAGATTGTTGTCTATTATATTTGATGCTTACTTGTTTTCAATGTTGAAAAAATCGATTTTTCTGTATTCTGCCTGATGAACTCGCCTACTCCACTAGGGAACTCGACGAGTCCATGCAGAAATGAAGCTACTCGACGAGTGCAGTTCATGGACACGCCGAGTTAGCTTATAAGAGTGCAGAATTTCGTGTTCTTGGCCAAAATTGGATATGGTCATTACTAAAAACTGTATTGAATCATAAAAATATAATTTTAAGATATGGTAGTGATCATGCTCGTCCAATTGAAAGATAAAAGTTTCATGTTTTCTATTAGTTTATATGATTAGGCCAATTACATGAAATTTGTTTGATATGAATTATTTTGTTCTTATGAGTTTGAATAGATCATGTATGGATTATTTGATTATTTTCTTAGTTAAATTAGTGATCTAAATGCTTTTAAATGTGCTCCATAACTTGTCCTCAGGCTATGGAAAATGAAAAGTCACTTCTTTAAAAGACATTAAAACTCATAAGTTATGGACTTGAAGAGTTTTTAAGAGTTTCAAAACTTGCCCTCAAGTTTTGGATTTTGCAAAGCCTCATTAAATGAAACTTTAATTCCAAACCCTAGAGTTTTAAAAGTTAAAATTCAACCCTTATACTTTATAATATTATAAGTTTAATAATAATATATATATATATATATAAAGACAAGTCTATCTTACAGTTAGTAGGCCTCATTAACGAAGACGGTCTATAAGGGGGGTATAAGGTTACTGCCTATAAAATGGTGGTTTAATGGGTGTCCACTCTCACCCACCGCTTCCTTTACTGGTGGAGGGTCGTTAGCCGAACGGGTAGTATATGACACAAATTCTCCCTCATTAAAAGTATAATGATAAATATAAAGTAACTAAACTTTTATTTAATTCCCAATCTTAGTTACTTGAGGAAAAATGTGAAAATGGTGCTAATTCATGAAATTACACTTTGCACCTTGTTAAGTCGTTAGTGGAGCGTGTGTGGTTAACTGGCACATTAATATGGGACTGACAATGTGTGGAAAAGGGTAGCTTAATGTTAATCATAGCTCAATTGAGCACGTGTGGTTATGTGGCACATTGATTAGGTGATTTGTAACATTGGGTGTACCATGTTAATTTGCATGGTTATTCACACCTTGTTTGTGATCCTCGGCATCCCAGTCACAAACTTGAAGGGCATAATCGAGATTTAAACATGCCTTTGAAAAGTTCAATGAGTCTCAAAGATCTAGGAATTTCAATCCAATTAAAACTTAATAACTTATTTCCTTTTTCATGGTGGAAATTAGTAAATCATCATTTACCTACCTTCAAAATGTTTTACAATTGGATTACGACATCCCTCTTCGCAATTGTAGAATATTGTGTTGGGTCCTAGCCTTATTATTTCGTTTGGGTGTAATATTAAGGATTCTCATCTAATCTAAACTTTTTTCTTCTTCTTTTTCAGATGTCTACCCCAAACAATGCTTCAGCACCAATTCTTTAAGGCTCTTTCTCCCTCATGAACCTATGTGGGAGGGGCATTTTTAATGGCTCGAACTTCAATGACTAGATTCGTGACATCAGAATGGCTATTCGCTATGAGGAAAAAGAATATGTCCTTGATAAAGAGCTTAAGGAGATTGATTTCACCATTGCTACTCCTGAAAAAATCGTTGAACACACTACTCATGAGAGGGATGCGAAAAAGGTGTCATGTCTTATGATTGCAACCATGACTGCAGAGCTATAGAAGTCCTATGAGGACTACTATCCCTATGAAATGTATGATGACTTGAAGGAAAGATAACATCAAAGTGCTTGGCAGGAGAGGTATGAGATCATTGCACCATGATCACAACCAAAATGATGGATGGTGAACCCATCATGGCCCACTTGGAGAAGATGTAGAGATATGTGGACCGCTTGCTAAAATTGAATGTCAATTTTGATGAAGAGTTGGCTATAAATATAATTATACTCTCTTTAACTACTTGTTATGATCAGTTATCATATGAACAAGGAAGAGGTCACTCCTAGCAAGCTTCAAGGGCTTTTAAGGACTACAGAAAGCAACCTTAAAGGCAAGTCGGTTGTGTCTACTCCTACTACTATTACTTCTGCCCCTATTTTGGCAATAGGACATGGAGAGGGAAAGAAGAGGAAGGCTCCCTCCAAGAGCCGCAAAGGAAAGTATCTTGATGGATCCTCTTATAGTGGGACCAAATCCGGTTCTATTAATCCCTCTTCCAATCCGAAGGATGCTAACTGCTTCCATTGTCATGAAAAAGGGCACTGGAAACAAAGCTTCCCTAAGTCCTTGCAGGACATAACGGATGGGAAGATCAAACCCGCCTTTGCAGGTATTTACACTATTCAATATAATAACTCATCACATGCTAATTCTTGGGTCCTTGATACAAGTTGTGGATTTTTTTCACATTTGTTCTGATTTGCTAGGACTAAAAATATATAGGGATGTGGAGAACAAGAAGATAAACTTAATCATGGGAAATAAGAAAATTTCGCCTCTAACCAAGGTTGGAGTTTATTCTTTATTGCTTAGAAATGGTTTAAATTTAGATTTGAATAATTGTTATTATCCGGCCGATATGAGAGAAATATTATTTCCTTTCAAAGTTTGTACAAACAAGGTTTTACCTTTTCGTTTAATAATGAAGTTGGTGATATTTATGCTTATTATAATGGAATATTTTATTTTGAAGCATTACCTTGCAATGATGTATATGAAGCTGTGAATGTTGTAGATAACCTCGGAAATATTGTGTTAAATATTGATTTGTCCAATGTTTTAGACAAGGCATGCTTTTGGAAATGTCATCTTGGACATGTCAACAAAAAGTGCATAGCCCATGTCACACCCCCAAACCGGAACGACGAAAATGTTCGCTGGTGGATGACTTCATGTTAAGTATCACAACACATGCATCATATTAATCAAAGTAACAAAAACCATCATATTGAAAATATAATATTTACATTGTATTCAAAACATTACTTGAAATACATTAAAAGTTCAACAAAAGTTAAGACGTAAAGCTCCGTCTTCGCAACACTCGAGAGGATGCTGGTCTACTAATGATCCTGAGAATACAAGTGGTTTGAAAAAGTGTCAACATTAAATTTGGTGATTTCATAAGTACGTGTGTGATAAAAAGTATACTCTTGGTTCTTTAGAAAAGGTCTCTTGTTCCTCTAGAAATCCTATATTTTCTTATGAGATTAATGATAAGTGAAAAATGACTCTTATAATTCCTTCTATGAGTACTTAATGAATACAAGTTATATACAATCCAAATCAAACATACAATCGATTGTGTGAATCTGTCCTAAGCCCACAACCAAACAAGGAATAGGAAATAAGGCGAAAGTCACACATCCCATTGTTTGTTAAATCATCATTGTATATAACCCTGATGTATTCACTAGGTGCTTACGGAGTTAACTATAATAGTTATTTGATAATTGATGAAAATAATCCTTAAGAAAATCATATATTTCCTTTAGTAAAATGGTAACCACAATAGTTCCTTATATAATCACTTAGTTTATACTAGCTATATATAATCTAATATCGAACGGACAGTTAAATGTGTGAATCTGCCCTAAGCCCACAACCAAACAAGGAACAGGAAGTAAGGAGGAAGTCACACATTCCACTTCTTATCAGATATTAATTATATATAACTCTGATGTATAAACTAAGGAATTATAGAATGAACCATTTAAGGTCTTTTATGTTATACTAGTTGAATAATACGTATTAAAACTTTTATAGATAAGTTTCTATTTTCACTAACTCTATTGTGAAACATTGTTTTCGGTAATAAATGTTATTGTTTTTAGAAAGTTCTATCGAAAACTGTTTACCTTAAAAGAACAATGTTTAGCATAGAAAATCCTATATTTTCTATAAAACCGACTGGTAGTCTATGTTGTTCCAAGAACGAAATGCACAAGTATAATCAATATACTTACTTTAATGATATCTAGTTTAGTTGATAAGTTAAACTAAATAAAGAGTTGTTTACCCTGAAAACCTGATACGGCAATACTACCCTTCTATGATTACTTAATACATACGAGTTGTATATAACCGAGATCAAACAGACAGTTGAATGGGTGAATCTGCCTTAAGCCCACAACCAAACAAGGAATAGGAAATGAGGCGGAAGTCACACATTCCACTGTCTATCGGATTTCAATTTTATCTAACCTTATTGTATATACTAAGTATCATATAGTTAATATCCCTTGGGAAAGTTTTTGGAAAAGTATATCTTTATGTAAATAATTAGTTAATACTTATTGTGAATATTCATTATAACCATACTAATATATAGTCAGTCCCGTATAGATCTATACACCAACTCACGCTCTCCCTCAAGGAGACTCTGGTTATAATTAGGATTCTAATGGGTACCATGAGTGGTACTTCGAGTGGTTCACAATCCTGTATTAATTAGTTATATAAAATAATAAAAAAACTCTTTTAAATAACAAGTAATTTTGTAAAAAGAGTCCTTTGTTCCATAAACTATACCTATTATAGTTTATAAGTTTATTTCCATGTTTTAACCTGGACTCTGTAAAATAGTTCATATGATCCATAAACTATACCTATTATAGTTTATATGTTCTTTTCCATGATTTTTAACAAGTTTCATGTTTTCATACATAATAATGATAAGTAAAACATAATAAGTAAATTGTATTTCAAAACACAAAATTTATTGTGTTTTACTTGTATTCACCCTAAAAACATTAAAAAGCTTGGAAAAATATAGGGGTATGAACTCACCTGGTAAGTGGTGATTTCGGCAGCGTTTCGTTTCTATAAATGATCTTTCTCGAAGAAACTACGAGTTTCTGATGAAAAACCAGGCTCTATGCGGGCAGAGTTTCGATAGGAAAAGATTATTTTCTCAAGGACTTCAAGGCTCCGGGCTTTCTTCGGGTGTTAGGAATGTTCCCGAGGCTTCGTGGGGTTAAAAGTGGCTTAAATGAGTTTTTAAGAGGAGAGAGGTTTTGAATTTTGTAAAAAAAACTCAGAAGCCTTGCATCCTATTTATAGGAGGTTGAAACCTCGGAGTACGCTGGGCGTAACTTCGGTACGCTGGGCGTACCTTCGTACGCTGCACGTTCGGTGATGTGTGTCTTCGGATGTGTCAATCTGCGCGTAATACGACTTGCATGCGAAGGAAGGGGTGACATGGACAATCCGAGGCCTAGCCTCCGAGTACACAGGGTGTAATCTCGTATGCTGGGGGTACTCCTTCGGACCAGCCTCGTAATTTGTGCCTTGAACTTATAAAATTCATAATTTTTGCATACGAGCTCCGTTTTCGATGGTCTTTATATCCACGCGTAGGAGAGGTCAAGATCTACAACTTTCATTTAGAATCTGTCGGCTAATTTTGAATTTATTTTTAAAGTTATACTTTTAGCAGGTCGGGACAGGAAAAGTCCACAAAAAATTTGTAACTTCTTCATTCGACATCCGTTTTCGTCTGTCTTTTTACCGTTGAAGTGAAAATGACAGGATCTTCGATTTTTCTTTGGTTTGTTTTGGCTAAAAATAACTTAATCTTTATTTTGAGTTTCAGGTTGTGTACTACTATGCCGATTCTTAGAAAAATCATAACTTCCTCATACGAAGTCAGATTTGGAAGTTCCTTTTATATAAAATCTCGGTTTAACGTATTCTACGAATTTCATTTTGATTGTTAAGGATAAAAACCGTTCGATTGTAAACACACTTTTTACGTTATACAGCGTTTTGCCGGTTCTGTCGTGGATCTTTGATTGGTCATAACTTCTTCGTTATAACTCGGATTTCGGCGTTCTTTATATGTACGGAAACCTTGTGACATGTATTAAAACTTAGATAAGATTATTTATTCTAAATAATTCTTTACAAAATGTCATGTTTGACGTGAAATAATGGATTGTTACAGCCCAACTCCAAAAGGATGGAGTCTTGGAGTCATTCGACTTAAAGTCGGATGACACTTGCGAATCTTGTTTAGTTGGAAAAATGACCACGTCACCCTTCACTGGTACTTATGAAAGGGGTGAAGGTTTGTTGGACCTCATACACAACAATGTGTGTGGACCATTTAGAACCGCCACAAGGGATGCTAACCGCTTATATGTGACTTTTACTAATGATTATAGTAGGTATGGCTATATCTACTTAATCAAGCATAAGTCTGAAACTTTTGAAAGGTTCAAAGAGTTTAAGCAAGAAGTGAAAAACCAATTGGGCAGGAAGATAAAGATGCTAAGATCCGATCGTGGAGGAGAGTATCTTAGTATCGAGTTCCTTCACTATCTTAAGGAATGTGGAATTGTTTCACAATTAACGCCACCTAGGACACCACAACTTAATGGTGTGGCTGAGAGGCGCAATAGGACCTTGCTAAACATGGTCCGTTCCATGATGAGTCGAGCTTTGTTACCAATCGCATTCATCAGAGCAATCTGATAGGATGGACATTTGAGAAAGAGGTTATTTGTGATTTATTAATATATTAGGAATAATATATTAATTGAGAAATCATATTATTTAATTAGTATTGGTCAAGAATTAATTTAGTGATCAAAAGAGACTGATTAGGTAAATCAGTAATATTTATAGTTTGGGATAATGATCCATGTTGATTAAGGATGGGCTAAATCTATGTGAAAGTCCATGAAGAGTTAGTCCAAAGGGCCTATCATATGGATCATTGGAATACCAAAGGTTTTAGGGTTTTATGTATGAAACCCTAAGGATTCCACACTATAAATTGAATTCCTAGCTTCCTAAAATCGGCTCCCAAGACTTCTAAGGTGAAACCCTAGCCAATTTGTGCTTCTTAACCTCTCTCTCACAAGCCTCCTTTTGCTTTGGTGTTTTGTGAAACATTAGAGGTATCACACTTGAGGTACTAAGATCTTGAAAGGCCAAGAACTACAAGCTACAACTAAGAGGTATTCATCTAACTAGTTTTTATGTTGTATATCTCCAATTGCATGCTAGCTAGGGTATATGCTTTGGATAAAATGAAATTGCATGTATAACTTTAGAAAACATAGATCCAAAGCATTAGGGTTGTATGTGCACCATAGGGATGTTATAGTGCTCAAAATCCATCAGTGGTATCAGAGTCTACCGTGTTTTTTGTTATATTGATGCAATGGTATTGTTTTCAAAGCTGGAAAATTTTCATTTTTGGCCACCGACTGCTGGACTCGTCGAGTCCCATGAAGGAACTCGACGAGTTGATCCTGAGTTAAGCCAACTCGACGAGTCCATTGCCTGGCTCAACGAGTTGGATCATCTGTTTGTAGTTTTTTTCAAGTTTTTGGTCAGTTTTGGATTAGGATCGTTACCACAAATTGTTTTGATTGATAAATTTTGATTTTTATGATAAGGTAATGATTATCCTCATCCAACTGAATGATGATTGTCAAATTTTAAGATAATTACTTGATTTTGTGTAAAAAAATTAATTATTTGTGGAATTTCAATCATCTTGCGAAATGAAATTAAATTAGGTCAATTATGTGATATGATTAATTTAATTGAACCAAGAGTTTTGAAAGGATTCAAAATTTGTCCTCAAGTTTTGGAATTTGAAAAGTCTCAATGATGAAACATTAAATCCTAAACCCTAGAATTTTAAAAGTCTAAAATTAAACCCTTATACTATTATAATATTAAAAGATTAATACTTATATATATATATATATATATATATATATATATATATATATATATATATATATATATATATATATATATATATATATATATATATAAGATAGTCAGTCATACCGTTAGTAGGCCTCATTTACAAAACCGATCTATAAGGGGGTATAAGGAAACTACCTATAAAATGGTGGTTGAATGTGTGTCCACTCTACCAACCGCTTCCTTGATTGTTAGAAGGTCGTTAGCCAAACAGGTAGGATAGGACATTAATTCTCATTAAAAAGTATAATGATAATTATAAAAGTAACTAAATGTTTTTCTAAATTCCCAATCTTAGTTACTTTAGGAAAAATGTGAAATTGGTGCTATTCCATGAAATTGCACATTGCACCTTGTCAAGTCGTTAGTGGAGCGTGTGTGGTTAACCGGCACACTAACTTGGACTAACAATGGTGGCAAAGCGTAGCTTCAAAGTTTTCATAGATCAATGGAGCGTGTGTGGTTAACCGGCACATGGATTAGTTAGTGAATGACTCAAGAGTGCCAAGCAAATTTGCATGGTTATTCACACCTTGTTTGTGATCCTCGGTATCCCAGTAACAAACTTGAAGGACATAATCGAGATTTAAACATGCCATTGAAAAATTCAATGAATCTCAAAGTTCTAGGAATTTCATAAAACTTAATTCTTTAAAATTTTAATTTTAGGTTGTGAAATTGGTAAATCGTCATTTACCTACCTTCAAATATTTTGCAATTGAATTATGGCACCCCTCTTACGAATTGTGAAATATTGTGTTGGGTCCTAGCCTTAATATTTCATTTGGGTGCTATATTAAGGAATTTCTATCTAATGAAACTTGTCTTTCTTTTCAGATGTCTGCTTCAAACAATGCTTCGAACTCAAATGCTTCTGGCTATTTCTCCCTCATGAACTTATGTTGGAGGGTCATTTTCGATGGGTCGAATTTCAATGACTGGATTCAAAACATTCGCATGGCCATTCGCTACGACGAAAAGGAATATGTCCTCGACAAAGAGCTAAAGGAGATTGATGAAGAAACTGCTACTCCTGAGTAATTGGCTTACTATATGGCTCATGAGAAGGACGCAACAAAGGTATCGTGCATCATGCTAGCCATTATGACTTCTGAGCTTCAGAAGTCCTACGAGAACTTCTGGCCTTTCGAGATCCACCAAGACCTGGTGGAAAGGTACCATCAGAGTGCCCGACAAGAAAGGTATGACATAATTGCCTCCATGATAACAACAAAAATTAAGGATGGAGAGTCCATCACGCCCCACTTGAAAAAGATGTAGATATATGTGGACCACTTGCTGAAGTTGAATGTCAACTTTAATGAAGAGTTGGCTATTGATATTATCCTACACTCTTTACCTCCTTGTTATGATCAGTTCCATATGACTTATCATATGAACAAGGAGGAATTCACTCTAAGAAAGCTTCAAGGCCTTCTGAGAACTATTGAAAGTAGTTTAAAAGGCAAATCTGTTGTACCCACTCCTAATGTTGTTGTCCCAGTCCTAGCAATTGGACATGGGAAAGGGAAGAAAATGAAAGCTCCTTTCAAGAATCACAAGGGAAAGTCTCATGATGGATCCTCTTCTAGTGGGTCCAAAGGTGGTTCTGCTACTCCCTCTTCCAATCCAAAGGAAGCAGAGTGCTTCTATTGTCATGAAAAGGGGCACTAGAAATGAATCTTCCCTAAATACGTGCAAGACATTAAGGATGGGAACATAAAGACCATCTTCGTAGGTATTTACACTATTCATTCTAATAACTCATCACATGCTAGTTCTTGGGTCCTTGTTACAGGATGTGGTTTTCACATTTGTTATGATTTCAGGGTCTAAGAAGAAGTAGGGATGTGGAGCACGGGAAGATGAACTTGATCATGGGGAATAGGAAAGCGCCGTCTGTCACCAAGGTTGGAGTTTATTCTTTATTGCTTTGTAATGGGTTAGGTTTAGAGTTGAATAATTGCTGCTACTCGCCATCTATGGCAAGAAACATTATTTCTTTTCATAGTTTGTATAAACAAGGTTTTAAATTTTCATTTAATAATGAATTTGCTTCTATAAATGCTTTCTATAATGAAAGGTTTTATTTTGAAGCATTGCCTTGTAATGGTATATATGAAATTGTGATGGTTGTAGACAACTTAGGAAATAATGTATTGCATATTGATTTGTCCAATGATTTGGACAAAGCATGCTTGTGGTATTGTCGTCTTAGACATGTCAACAAGAAGCGTATAGCCCGACTCTAATAGGATGGAGTGTTGGAGTCATTTGACTTAAAGTCGGATGACACGTGTGAATCTTGTTTGCTTGGAAAGATGACCAAGTCACCTTTCACTGGTACTTCTGAAATAGGCGAGGGTTTGTTGTATCTCATACACACCGATGTGTGTGGACCCTTTACATCCGCCACAAAGGATACTAACCGCTTCTATGTAACCTTTATCGACAATTATAGAAGATATGAATATATCTACTAAATCAAGCATAAGTCAGAAACCTTTGAAAAGTTCAAAGAGTTTAAGCAAGAAGTGGAGAATCAACTGGGCAGGAAGATAAAGATGCTCTAATATGATCGAGGTGGTGAGCATCTTAGTATCGAGTTCCATGAGTATCTTAAGGAATGTGAAATTGTTTCACAATTGACGCCACCTAGGACACCACAACTTAATGGTATGGTTGAGAGGCCTAATAGAACCTTGTTGGACATGGTTCGTTCCATGATGAGTCAAGCTTCGTTACCTATCTCATTTTGGGGTATGCCTTAGAGACTGTTTCCTGTATCTTTAATCTAGTCCCAACTAAGAAGGTTGCCAAAACACCTCACGAAATGTGGACAAGGAAGGTTCACCCATTAGCACATATCAAGGTTTGGGGTTGCGAGGCTTTTGTAAGACAAGAGAATCACGACAATCTCGAACCTCGTAGTGAGTGTTGTTTTTTCATCGGCTACCCGCAGAAGTCCTTTGGATATCTCTTTTATATACCGAGTGACAATGTTTTCTTCGTTGCGATGAGAGGAGTCTTTCGCGAGAGAGAGCTCATATGCCAACAGGATAGTGGGAGGCAAATTGACCTTGAAGAGCTTCAAGAGTTAAGCGATGAAGGAACCTCTAACACTAGCACTCAACTTGAAGAGGAAACTCATGTTGAACCAATTGACGGGTCATTACCTCTTCGACATTCCTCTCGAGTTAGAATAGCACCGTAGTTTTATGGTTTTCATATTACTAAGGAAGGTGATATATTTATCAGTGATAGCACACTGGTAAATTTGGATGAGCCATGTAACTACAGGGAAGCCATGGCAAGCCCTAAGTCTGCTAAATGGAAAGAGGCAATGGACAGCAAGATTCAATCCATGTATGACAATCAAGTTTAGAACTTCGTTGAAAATGTACTAGGTCGTAAGACGGTTGGGTACAAATGGATCTTCAAGAAGAAGACCGGCATGTATGGGAAAGTACACTCATATAAGGCATGATTAGTTGCGAAGAGCTTTACTCAAACTCCTGGAGTTGACTATGACGAGACCTTCTCACCAGTAGCAAAGATTAAGTCTATAAGGGTTATGCTAGCCATAGCTGCGTTTCATGATTATGAAATATGGCAGATGTATGTCAAAACCACTTTCCTTAATGGGAAGTTGGCTGAGGATGTTTACATGAGTTAGCCAGAGGGTTTTGTAGATGCAAAGTAGCCTAATAGAGTGTGTAAACTTGATAAATCCATTTATGGACTAAAGCAAGCATCTTGCAGATGGAATCTTTGTTTCAATGAGAAAGTCAAAGATTTTGGGTTTTCGAGAAGCGAGGATGAGTCATGCATATATGTCAAATCTAGTGGGAGTATAGTTAGCTTTCTGGTATTGTATGTAGATTACATACTTCTCATACGAAATGATGTCCAACCTTGCAGGAAGTTAAGTCCTGGCTTGGGAAGTGTTTCGCTATGAAGGACCTCGGGGAAGCTGCTTACATTACTTGGGATTACAATCTTGCATACCTGTCTTAACAATCTTGAGTTTGAGTGTAATCCCATCTCCTTTTTGATTCACTTCAATTCCCAAGTAATGAGTGAAGAATCCCAAATCACTCATTTCAAACTTGGTGTTCGTGTCTTTTTTGAACATCTGAACACTTTTAGGGCAATTTCTTGTCACAAGCAGGTCATCAGCATACACTCCTATGATCAAAGTATTCCCTTCATACCTCTTGGTGTAGACTAAGTACTCATAGGCACATCTTGTGAAGCCAATGATCTTTAGGTGTCGATCCAGGCAAGCATTCCTAGCCCTAGGAGCTTGTTTGAACCTATAAAGGGCTTTAGACAATTTGAATACCTTATGAGCTTGGCCCTTCTTCTGATAACCTTCTGGTTGGGAAACGTATACCTCTTCTTCTAGATTTCCATTTAAAAATGCCGATTTGACATCCAGATGGTGAACCTTCCACCCGTTTGAACCTGTTGCAGATAGGATGAGGCGTATTGTATCGATTTTGGCTACTGGGGCAAATAACTCATCATAATCGATCCCATGTTTTTGGACGTACCCTTTTGCCACAATCCCAACTTTATGTTTGACGATCTTCCCATCCGGGTCCTTCTTGAGTTTGAAAACCCACTTTAGGCCAATGGCCTTACGATTCTTTGGAAGGTCGACCAAGCTCCACGTATTGTTTCTTTCGATCGATGCTAATTCGGCATCCATTGCATCTCGCCATTCCTTTTTCTTACTAGCCTCAAATTACGATGTCGGTTCTTCATCACTTCGTATCAGCATAAGTTCTTCAGGGGGTATATGAACTTCATCCGTGCTTTCTTACAGGTCTGTAAGTAACTTGAACCGCATAGGAGCACCATCACCCGTAGAGCTAGAATCGGTGCTCGGAGTCGCTTCCAGAGTCGATGAATTAATCGTGATGGGAGAATTGGGTGTCACTAGGGTATTTGTTGGTATCGGACTATCCGGTGGGCTTATATGTGGGTGATCCGACCTGCTTGACTGCTCACTATTCGCCCAAGTGGAAGATGATCCAATATCTTGATCCGACCCAATTTCTTGACCTGGTGTGTTCGGTACCCATTCTCCATCGTCATTATGGATGTCGCCATCGAGATCAAAGCATTCAACGGTGAAACTTACTCCTGGTGTCGCCTTGATCTTAACACTCTTCTCCCATATCCATGTCCGAATATCCTCGAATACAACATCACGACTTACATACATCTTCCCAGTGTCCGGTTCCAGAAGCCTATAAGCTTTTCATCCTTTTTCTACACCGAGATGAACCAGGGGCATGCTTCTGTCTTCTAATTTCCTCAAATGCCCTTTGACAATTTTCATATGAGCTACGCAACCGAACACCCTGAGATGTGCTATATGTGGCTTTCTCCCATACCACATTTCATAGGGAGTGATATCCTTCAAGGCTTTCGTGTGAGCTTTGTTCAAGACATAAACAGAGTATGCTATAGCTTCTCCTTACAATGCATTTGGCACAGACATTGTCTTCAAATTTCATCTTACCATCTCCAATATAGTTCGATTATGTCTCTCTACTACTCCATTTTGCTATGGAGAGTAGGGAGACATGTACTGTCTCTCCAACCCAGTTTCTTCACAGTACCTTATGAATTCCTTTTATAGAAATTCTCCTCCACGATCGGTTCTGAACACTTTTACTTTTTCCCCTGCTTCAGTCTCTAGTTTGCTTCTAAAGTTCTTAAGCACTTGTAGAGCTTCATCTTTAGATTTCAACAGGTATACCCACATTACCCTACTGAACTCGTCAACCATCAACATGAAGTATTTTTTACCAGAGGGTGTTGGAGGAGTAATTGGCCCACATAAATCACCATAGACCAGCTCTAGCTTCTTCTTTGCCCTGTAATTTGTTTGACTTGGAAATGGGTCCCTTGTTTGTTTTCCCACCAAAAAAACTTCACAAGGTTGTGAGGGAATTTTTATCTGTGGCACACCCTCGATCATGTTATTTTCAATCATTAGCTTCATTGAATTGAAGTTTGCATGCCCCATTCGCTTGTTCCATAGCCAAGTTAGATCATCGGACTCTACAGCAAAGCACACTACAATAGCTTCCTCTAACTCTATTATGTAGAGTCTATTTGCTGATCTTCTCACCTTCATAAGCAGCTTTCCAATTGAATCATGAACCCATAAGAATGGATCTTTGATTTTTATTTCATTTCCACCTTCTGCTAATTTACCCAGACTAATGATGTTGCTACATAAATCGGGTATGTAGTATAACTCATTTAGTTTTCGACACCCACCATCCTTGAATTTAAAGACTATGGAGCCCTTTCCTTCAATTCTCACTTTCGATTTATTCCCAAACTTCACAAAACCATGAATTGATTAATTCAAACTTCTGGATTTGGTTTTGTCTCCAGTCATATGGTTATTCTCATGGCTTCGTTCCTTTCGAGGGTTCTTATATTCGGATGCATAATGCCCATACTCATGGTAATTATAGCACTGAATGTCACTCTTATCGTTACTACTCAATGTACTTGGATTGCTTTCTTTCTGGTGATGCAAACCACCTCTGCGACCACCACGGCCACCACCATTTCTTCCTCTACCTCTGCCCCATCCTCGTGAACCTCCAAAACCACCTCGGTTTGATTTGCTTCTGTCCGATTTCTTCTTGTTCTTGTCTGACCATTCTTTGTGAGCTAACAAGAGCTTTCGATCGTCACCTTCACCTAAGTAATTTCTTCACTGCGTGGGACTCTTCTATATTGTCTCCCAGGGTGCATAATGTGCTGACTGTGTTGATTACTTGTCTAGTGAAATCATCAACACTCTCCGTCTCTTTCATGCTCATAGCTTCGAGTTCAGCCTTTAGTGTTTGAATCCTGGCAACCTTCACTCCATCTGCTCCTACAAACATGGTCTTGAGAGCTTCCCATGCTTCTTTGGCCGTCCTCTTCTCTGCCAATGTCATGAGCAAATCTTCAGGTATTCCCTGATAAATGGCAGCCAAAACCATGTTATCCTTCTTTGCTTAACAAGAAAGTTGGGAGTTCTGGGTTCTACAGCATCCCAGACACCTTAAGCTAACATGAACACCCGCATCTTAATTTCCCAAGCCCCGTAATTGCTTCTTGTTAACATCGGATAGTGCAGAGTGATTTGCCAATCTTTACTGCCATTGCCATTGTTCCCTGTCATCTCTTCACGAGATTGATACTTGGGCATATACCATATTGCTCTAATACCAAATGTTGGCTTTTCACAAACCTATAACCTGTGGGCAATGGAACAGTGACAAAAGGGGAACATAGCACAAATACTTAAAGCTTTTAGCCTTTTATTCAGTGGAAATAAAGATGAAGGTATTTTGCAACGTACATAGAAGCAAACTATTTAAACTTAAAAAAAGTGCTGAAAATTGCAACTAATTCTACTGGCTTAAGACTCGGACTCATCAGCCCAGGTGGCTTTGAATTATTCAATACAGAAAAAACGTGACATAAAAATAATTTCTGAATTACTCCATCAGACGGGTGGCTTTGGTGGTCCTTGTCAGTGGTTGATCAGAATAGCATGGTGGCGGCGCCGGTGGGGAGACATAAGGGTGGGGAGGGTGGCGGCTGGCACTTCCTTTAGCGTTAGGGTTTAGAACGGGGTGACGGGTCTTATATACCGCGATCCCTTAAGAATGTATCCCATAATAACATGTTTGGTCCCTCCTTCCCCCTTCTCTTTAGAAATGAGTCCACATTTTTCCTTTTTAACCCCATCTTCTGAAATCCCTTACAAATAAAGTCCCATATTTTACTAAGTAGCCCTTCCCTCTACAATTATTGTCAAATGAGGTCCATAATTTACTCTTTAGCCCTCGTTTTCATAAATCCTTTCATATTAGGTCTAATACTTACCAAATATCCCCCTGTCTTCTAAAATCTTTACAAAATAAATCTTGAATTTATACTTTAACCCCTGAAATATCCAACTTATGGCATTTGGCTTCCGAAGACCAACACCTTTCTATATAATTATTTATTTTAGGGCTACTATACATCCATTAATTAATTTATTTATCTACTTAATAAACGGGGTGTTACAAATTACTTGACAAAGGCTTTATTCGACCGAGTACCTTTACTTGGGGTGCTCCAGTACTGTTTTTCAAGAAGAAGGACGGTTTGATGCGAATATGTATTGATTACCATGAGCTAAATAAGGTAACTATCAAGAACAAGTACCCACTTCCTCACATTGACGATTTGTTTGATCAGCTTCAGGGTGTTAGCTATTTCTCGAAGATTGATTTGAGATCTAGCTATCATCAGTTGAAAGTACACGAGCAGGATGTACTGAAGACTGCTTTTTGTACTCGATATAGGAATTATGAATTCCTTGTCATGCCATTCGGTTTGACAAATGCTCCTGCCATATTCACGAATATGATGAATCGGGTATGCCATCCAATGCTCGATAAATCTGTCATTGTATTCATTGATGATATTCTAATTTATTGCAAGTCTGAAGCTAATCATGCCATTCATATTCATGAAATATTAGAACTTCTTCGAAAGGAGAAACTATATGCTAAATTCACCAAATGTGAATTTTGTCTTCGCCAAGTTCAATTTCTCGGCCATGTGATTTCTGGTAACGGTGTATCCACATATCCTACCAAAATTGAATCCATTCAGAATTGGGAAGCGCCCCGTAATGCTTCTGAAATTTGCAGTTTCTTGGGTCTCGCAGAGTATTAACGGAGATTCATTAAAGCTTTTTCACGTATAGTTGTACCTCTCACAAGTCTTACATGAAAGGAAGTAAAGTCCGAATGGGGTGAAGCCCAAGAAAAAGCTTTCTTAACTCTAAAAGATCTTTTGACTCATGCTCTGATCTTATCACTCCCAGAATGTGATAATGATTTTTCCATGTATAGTGATGCTTCAAGATTGGGACTCGGTTGTGTGTTGATGCAGCGTGGTAGAGTAATAGCCTATGCCTCAAGACAGCTGAAAGAGTATGAGAAGAATTATCCCACCCATGACCTCGAACTCGCTGCAGTAGTATTTGCCCTAAAACTTTGGAGGCATTATATTTTTGGTACAAAATGCCAATTGTTTACTGACCACAAAAGTCTCAAGTATATATTCAGTCAGTAAACTTTGAATATGAGACAACAACGATCTATGGAGCTGATCAAAGACTATGACTGTGAAATCCTGTATCATCCTAGAAAGGCCAATGTAGTTGCCGATGCACTTAGCAGGAAGGTTTATCATAATAATGTGTGTTATCTTATTACCCACACTACCCTAAAGTTCACTATTCTTGATGAACTAAGGAAATGGCAAGTAGAGTCCTTAAAGCCAGAAAATGTGAAGAAAGAAGGGATGGTACATTATGTTGATATTTTAGTTGATGATCCACGTAGACTGAAAGTATTTAAGAGTCAGCTACGGGTTCCAGAGATTGGTGGATTAACACAAAAGATTTTAGATGAAGTCAATAAGTCTAAACTGTCAATACATCTCGGTACAAGTAAAATGTACTATGATGTACGGGCTAATTATTGGTGGCATGGATTGAAGAGAGACATTGGAAGATACGTGCATGAATGTTTAGTATGCTTACAAGTCAAAGCGGAACACCAAAAGCCATACGGGAGTCCAGAAAGTATTAATGTTCCCATGTGGAAATGGGAGGAGCTGTACATGGATTTTATTACCAAATTGCCAAAGACTACGAGACAGAATGATAGCATTTAGTTAATTGTCGAACGACTAACTAAGAGTCTACATTTTCTTGCCATGCGTAAAACAGCACCTATGGAGAAATATACACAAGTATACTTAGATGAAATTAGTGCGAGACATGGCATGCCACTAAAGATTATTTCCAATCGTGATACTCGCTTCACTTCTCATTTTTGGGAAAGTATGCAACGTGAATTAAGATCTCGGATCGCTCTCATCACAACTTATCATCCCTAGACAGATGGTCAAAATGAGAGAACAATCCAAAAAGTGGAAGATATGCTTCGTGTATGTGTCTTGGAATCTGGTGGTAACTGGGACAAGTACTTACCTTTTGTCGAATTTTCGTATAATAACAGTTACCACACTTCGATCAAAATGTCACCATATGAAGCATTATATGGTCTTAAATGCCGTACTCCATTATGTTGGTGTGATGTAGGACAGAAAATCCTTGGTGGCCCTGAAATGATTCAAGACATCACTGACAAGATTCAAATTATACGAGAAAGAATGAAAGCGGTCCTGGATCGACAAAAGTCCTATGCGAAAAAGAGAAGACGACCAGTAGAATTCTAAGTGGGTGATTTCGTAATGCTGAAGGTGTCCCCATGGAAAGGCATTATGCGATTTGGGAAGAAAGGAAAATTGAGTCCTAGATTTGTTGGTGCTTTCAAAATCATCCAGAGAATTGGTAAACAAGCATACCACTTGGAATCTTGAAGATTTTGCAGGTATTCATGATGTGTTTCATGTGAGTTATCTGCATAAATGTTTGAGCATATATGATGAAACAATTTCGTTATCTGAGGTGAAACTGGATAATAAATTAAGATATGTAGAAGAGCTTGAAGAGAACGTAAACAAAAGAACGACTGAATTACGTAATAAAGAAGTGGAGTTGGTTCTTGTCAAGTGGAAACACCATCAAGGCCCAAATTATACTTGGGAAAATAAGAATGAGATAAGAGCGAAATATCCCCATTTGTTAAAAACGTTGTAATTTCGGGAACGAAATCCTCAAAAGGAGGAGGTATTTGTAACATACACGTTAATAACCTTCTATAATTATCGTGTTTTGTAAGCTTGATATCTTAAAAGTAAATATTATTAAATATTATACGGTTTTGAGCATTGAGTTCTAACAAGATAGTTTTATGAGTTTTGAAGTAAAACTATGTTTAGAATCATTCGGAAAGTATTGGAAGCCTTATGAGATTCCAATCAAAAGTCAATTATCAAAATTAATGAAAATATACTGTTGGAAATAAGTAAAAGCAATGTTATTGAAAGTTGTAGATTATCGCGTTAGAAACATTTAGGTGAAAACCTCACTGAAATCCAAGTTATAACGAAGAAGTTATGACTTATTGAAGTTTCGCGACAGAACTGGCACGACGCCATATGACGTAAAAAGTGAGTTTACGATAAGCTACTTTTTAGCCTTTGTGATCTAAATGAAAGTTGTAGTAGTCGTTAAACCGATAACTTTCATAAAAAAAACGTCGAAATCTAACTTCGTATGAGGAAGTTATAATTTTTCTATGAATCGGCATAGCAGTACACAACCCAAAACTCGAAATAAAGATCGAGTGAATTTTAGCCGACACGACCTAAACGACAATCAAAGATCTCGTCAATAGTAGTACAATGGTAAAAAGACAGACGAAAACGGACGTCGGATGAAGAAGTTATGATTTTTTAACAGACTTTTCCTGTCTCAGACTGTTAAAAATATAACTTTAAAAATGAATTCAAAATTAACTGACGGAGTCTAAATGAAAGTTGTAGAGCATAATTTCACCTACTTGTGCATATAAAGAATGTAAAAAACAGAGCCTGTATGCGAAAAATACGAATTTTTGAAGTTTTGGACACAAACTTCGAGGTTGGTCCAAAGGTGTATGCCCAATGTACTCGTGAAAGTGCTCCAGAGTCCATCACCCTCCCTACTCCTTCGCATGAGTGCCACGTGTCGTAGCCTTGACGCGTCCGAACTGATCCAGTTCAAATGCCCAGCGTACAAAGTTACGCCCAGCAAAGATGTTTGCAAGGCAGTACGCCCCGCGTACCGGAGAATTACGCTCAACGTAATGTGAGCCCTCAGACACTATAAATAGAAAGTGAGACCTTCCGAACTTTGTTTACTATTTTAACACTGTAACACCCTCTTTTATCTCTCAATTTACCTTAACACCACCGAAGCCTAGGAAACATCCCTGACACCCGAAGCAAGTCCCAGCGCTCCGAAGACCCGAGAAAATAATCTTACCAATTTGAAACTTTGCCCGCACTAAGTCCGGTTTTCAACTAAAATCCCTGGTTGTGACATCCCCATTTTCATGGCCAGAAAAGACCGATTTTGTTTATGCTTTATAAAAATTAGAGTATCTATTTTTAATAAAAAGGTTGCGGAATTTGCTCCTAGTAAAACATGATAAATACGCTATCAAAGCATTTCCGAATAAAAGTATTTTTATTCATTTTAAAACATTTGGGATGTCATTGTCAATACAGAAACATAAGCATAAACAGAACTTACATTCATTATCACTACTGATTTATATCTCCTTAATCTTTCAGTGTAATGTGACTTCATATCAACACCTGTGATATAAATAAACTGAGTGGGTCAGGTTGGGAAAACTGGGGAGAACATAGGGTTTTCAACCCACAATAATATAATTATTATGTTAAACATTTAAACAATCAACCCAATTACCCATCCCCATTATCTTCTTTATTCCACCCTAAGAATTCAGCTATTCCTCATTTATTTATTCCTAAGGGCTATCCTAAGTGAAGAGTTATAAAACACTCTTTTGATCGATTAGATCTTTGTAACAGGTAAATAAAGAACGTAAAAACAGTGAAATAAAACACAAGTATGGATCAGAATGAGTCGAATGATTCGATTACTCAATCCTCAGCAGAGCTCGACTAAGTACTTCCGTTGTAGAGGATTCTAGGGTTACAAAACAAGAACGATGAATATGCTTGAAAATACTTATCTAATCCTTTCTAATCATTACGTTCTAGGATGCATGCAAGCATCTATTTATAATAAACCCTACATAAAACTCACAGATGGACAGGACCATACCGGAGACAAAACATGGACTAGCTAACGAGCCCAACAGATGCACCACTAAGCTGGACCTAACAATCTCCCCCTTTGCGTCAATTTGGAGCGAGACAATCATTTCTTCTTGCTTGGACCAGCAGCTGGAACTTTCTTGGTTGTATCAAACAGACGTGAGATCAGGGCGAGGATTGTCTATCTGAAGCGAATGTACCATTGAATCATATCATCAAAGTACTTCTTGTCATCTGCTGAATTTTGCTTGCACCAATGGATGATCCCTAAGACATGCTCCAGACATGCAGTGGTATAGAGATGTTTGTTTGCCAAAGCGAAAAGACATTTCTGGCCTTCATCTCTGGTAAACATAACGGAGTTTCTCTTCGGATCTATCTTCCCCATCTGCATCATGTTTAGGTCACTTGCTGAGCCAACAGGAGATATGGTAGGCTTTTTCTTAAATATGCTCGCAATCTCCTGATCCATCTTTGCGACTTCCATGATATAACAAACAAGCATCCTCTTAAAGTGGTCGATGATCGGACCATATTCTGCTTCGTTAGTAAGAAGAATGTTGTGGAGGATGATCCAGTCGTGTGGATTCATATTGGGAAGATCAGCAAGCGAGAGGCATTGTTCGGTCTTAGCAGATCCCCTTAGCACCTTAAACCGAACGTTGGTGAAGTTTCCTTCCCTGTACGGCTTCAGAACCCGAACATTGATAATCTTCTGAGCGCTCCATGTTTGGTACTGTGGTTGAGCGGCCCTCAGATAGAAATCGACTAAGTCCCTATCAATTTTTGGATGTGCATGAGGGAACTCAGCAATGTTGTCAAAGGCATGGAATACGAACGCCTTTCGGGTCAGTGGCATATCGAACTGAGAATCGATAGTATTAGAACGATCTAAAGAGATCATTGGTTCTAGCCACAAGATGATGGGTGTTTCGATGGCTTCTTTCAGCAGCTTCTCAAGAGTCCAAGGAGGAAAAAGAGTTTTCCTGCTCTTTTTTCCTGCTCTCGAGAACGTCATGAGTTTCTTTCTGTCTTCTTCCGGCTTCTTCAGCCTCTCTAGCTACACGAGCGCTGATGTCAGCATCTCTATCTCGACCTTGCCTTTTCAGAGTGTCAGCAATAGTCTCCTTATCATCATCATCGCTCTCCTCAGCAATTTTCTTTCCCTTGTCTTTAACACGGGAACCTGAGGCTTGACCTGTAGGAGGAGGTTCGGTTGTATGTGTTGCTGTTGAAGTAGGAGGCGGTTGAGACACATTCTCTTTTTCTCCCCTTTGTTTCGGAATGGACAGGAAATCAAGGAGCCCTTCAATCTTGCTCAGTAGTGAGAGGGCAGGAGAGAGATTTTTTGCAAGGTCACGCCTCACAGAATAGTTGAGGATCGGGTCATGTGCTTCCAGGATGTTGGATATGGCTGAGTGGATATCCGAAACACACGAAGAAATTATCTCTCTTTCAGATCGAAGAGACTCAATCTCCTTTTGTGAGTTGGAGAGTTGAATACTCTTGACCTTAAGAGCAGTGGTCTTCCTAGCAAGAGCATCCATGAGGGAGTTCTCAGCAGCTAGATCTTCTTGAAGCTTGGCGAGGCGCTCCTCAATGGTTGTCTTGAAAGTTGAGTTGTCGTCTGATAGAGTTTGACGAAGAGAAGCGAACGACTTCAGCTCTGATGCAACTGATGTACCCAGCTGGTTGACAATGGGTTCCAGCTTTGTTTTGGTGGCTTCAGCAGTTTCCAGTACTGATTGTAATAAAGAAGACGCATCAGTGAATAGTTTATCGACTTTTTCGGTCGCAGCCTCACAGGCTTTGGTTGAGGCATCAATGGCTGCAGTGGCGGAGTCAAGAGAGACTTGATGAGTTTTGGAAAAAGCATCAACAATCTTCTGAATAGCAGCTTCAGAGATAGTAGACTGGGATGAGGAAGAGGATGCGATGAGCGAATCAATCTTATCGTGAAGCTCCTTGAGATGCTTCTTGGTAACGGGAGCGTCGTCATCGTCATCACTCTGAACTTGAAACGGACTATAGTAGACCGAATCAAAGGTCATATCCTCTCCGCCGAGGAATGGTTCTTCACTCTCTGCTGCATGAGCAGGAGATGATGGTGTTGGTGAAGTTGGAGGTTCGGTAGTAAAGGTAGGTTCGGGTTGGGTGGTATGTTCGGTTGTTGGTGTGGGTTCGGGTGCTGAGGTGGCTTTGGGTGCGTCAGTATGAGCCCCCGTATCAGATACGTTGGTTCTTATTTCTGCATTTGTTGTTGCTTCTGTAAAGATGGGTGGGGGTACTGGGATGGAGGTGGATGGTATTTGAGTGGTGGAGGTTATGGGGGGAATGGAAATAGGAATTGTAACTAGTGGAGAAGATATTGGAGAAGTTGAAAAGTGAGCTTCTGGAGTAGGCGATCATGGTGGAGTGTTACCACGAGGAGATCCATCAGAATCAGAACTCTCTCCCTCAGATTCGCTTGAGGAGGAAGCGATAACCAGCTTTCGCCTTAGTTGGGTTTTTCTATTCTTCATCGGAGGGGATTGGACAGTCTTGGTGGTTTTCCTTTTCTTGGGAGAAGGGCCTTTCCCTCCCTTTGCAATCTGCTTGTCTTTGCCCTTGTCAGTCTTCTTTCCTCTTGCAGCAGGCTTGTCAGCCTCATGAATAGACTTGAGCATCTCAGGACTAAGCTCTCTCAGACCAGAGCGTCGAAACTCCTTATAAGTGCGAATAATCCTGCTGTCGGTAGGAACATCTCCATACATCGTCTCTGGGATTGAGCCAATAAATTGAAATTTGGAGGCATCGGAGACAATGATCTTCGTGGTACGGAAAGTACCAATCGAAGACATTGGAGAACCTGCAACAATGGGGATGTGGTACTTGTCCATCACCCATTTGGTAACAAGAGTCCAAAAACGAGCGTAAGAAATCTTTGAATGCCGAGATGTAGAAGATAGACTCTGAATCAACTGTTGCCAAAGGACCGACCCGTAGTCCAAGTTGATACCATTGTAGATCCCGTAGAGTATCGAGATGAACAGACGGCTTGCTTCGTCTGATCCAGCACTTTGTTCAGACAGCCCTTTGAATAGTACTGTGAACAACCCATTCCACTGAGGAGGCAGGCACGATTTCTTGAACTTCGTGACCGTTGTCAGCACCTCGGTATATCCCATGTTGTAGAACATTGAAAACAGGTGGCCCACCGGAATCGATTCAGGGTTAACCCTAGTTGAATCAGGTTCAAACCCCAAAATCGAGCAGAAACGTTGTTTGGAGATCGACGCCTTGTGATCGAGCACGTCGAAGAAAATCCTGTCGACTGCCTTGTCGTAATGAGCAGTGGCGAAGATCTGAGATAAGAACTCCATAGGAACTGCTTCAACCTTGGTAAGAGCAGGAGAAATCGGCGAGTACTTGAGACACTCGATAATCGGGAACATGAAAGCGTCGTACACCTGAGGAGTAAGATCGATGATCAAACTCTGCTGGGGACGAATCAGCAAGATATGAGAGGTAGCATGAACTGATGAAGAATCCGCCATTGTTGTGAAGAAGATAGGAGAGATGATGAACAGTAGAATGCTTGAACGTTTCTTGCTCTCTGAAATATGGGGGCAGTAAAGAGGTAAACAATGGTTTACGTTACCTTTTATATTGTGGGTAGAGGAGAGAGAAGAATCTGTCCCAAATCTTCGAGAGAAATGCGAAGGGTTTTTCGGAAGTGATGGATGCGTGACAGTTATGAGCGCCGATGATCACGCATGAGAGAGAGAGTGTCAGTCCCGATTAGCACGCCTTCCCATCAGGCGCCGTTTAGCAATGAAATGGTTCCTCTTCACACGCCTGGCTGTCAAGCGTCGTTTGAAAATCAAATCGATTGGACTCCCGCCTGAGTCAGCAAATTATCATCTTATCCTTTTAACGTCATCGAAAAGCAAAGTTGCCCACGTGGATCAATATTAACCACAATCTTTTTATAATTTCACATCCCAAAAAAAAACTTGTAACTGATGAAACCAGAATTTTGGAAAATCAAAATGATTTTCGTGCTGAGTGTGTAAAAGAAAAGGAAATAAAGCAACACATATGAGGGATTTTGTGATGTCATTAAAGACATGAAACAAAGGATCCTGGGCACGAATCTCTTCCTTCAAATTCAAAAGAGACTTTAAAGTGTTTGTGTGGTTTCCCGTTAAATAACGATCAGACACTTATTGAGAAGTGTTGAAAGGCCTCTTTTAATTAGGCTAATTTGGGTGGCTTTAGCTTCAATTCAGAATTCCTGATCTTGATATAAGACAAAAAACAAACGAAGTACTTGTGAGACCAATGTAGTCTATTGAACATGTAGGTTTGAAACAATTTAAGTGGCTAGATAAAGTAGTTTATGTAAAATCTCAAAAAAATAAAATTGGATTCCAAGGGAAGAAATGTTATTGGTTTTAACAATTTCATAGAAATCACTCAAAAGGAAATTAGAGATTTTACTTTGTATCCCCATGGATAAGTCCGTCAATTCATTAGTGAAAGCTAGAGCAAATTTATTGTTCACCGTTAATGCATAGTAGGTATGGAACTGTGGGTTTCACTTAGCACATAGTGGCACGAAGCTAAGATCATAAACACAGAAATTGGGTAACATAAACCTCAGTGGTAATTTCTGAGAGTCTCAAGGGTTACGTTTATGAAGCGAATGAGATGGAGAAGTAGTGTAGATGGTGTAAAGAAACCAAAGTACCTCTGCTGTTAAAACATGGACCAAGCAGAAAACTCTTATCTTATGTGAGAAGAGAGTTAGGTAGCTCATGATTAGAATAAATATGAAAGCCTAATTGGGAAGACAAGGTTTGTTTGTACCAAGTCAGTAAGGCTATTATTCAGAATCAGGTGAGGCTTTGGACACATACAGCAGCATGCTTCTAGGGACACTTAACTAGTGAAATGATTTCCCCACAAATAGACATACAAAAAGATAAGACATAAAAATATAAAATAAAATAAAAAAATATTTTTGGAGCTTTTGAAGTAACGAAAAGAAAACAAGAAAAAGAGTAAAAAAATATTTTTGGAATTTTTGATTTCAAAAAAAAACTTTAAAAAAATGGAAACACAAACAAAAAAAATTTGGAACAGAACCCGAGCGTTCGGTCTATTTTGGCTTAAAAATTTTGGAACCGAACCCGAGCGTTCGGTTTATTTCGGTTGATAAAAACATAAGTTTGAAAAAGAACAGAAGTTTGAAAATAAGAGAAATGAAGTTGAGATAATAATACAAAAGGTTTACAACCAAAGAAACTACCTTTGAGTGATAGGCGACGATCAGATGATACGACCGAACCCGAGCGTTCGGTTCATTTCGGTATACCAAAACAAGATCCGAACCCGAGCGTTCGGTTCATTTCAGCACACATGAGACGCAAACCCGAACGTTCGGTCTATTTCGCTTCCAACTTTTAATTTTGAGAAGTAGTCTTTGGTACTGACTCCGATTCCATCATTCCTAGGCCTTGTAGAATTTTGTTGAAAGATGCTTCAGGAAGAGCTTTGGTGAAGATGTCGGCCAGTTGATCAGTGGTTCGAACAAAGTGAATTTCGACGTTCCCATCTTCCACATGATCCTTTATGAAGTGATACCTCAGTGCTATATGCTTGGTCTTGGAATGTTGCACTGGGTTATGACATATCCTAATTGCACTTTCTAAGTCGCAATATAGTGGGATCTTTTTCATATTGAGTCCATAGTCCCGGAGATGGCTTTGGATCCAAATCACTTGAGATGTACAGGAAGCAGCTGCGATGTACTCTGCTTCGGCTGTAGACAGAGATACACATGTCTGTTTCTTTGATTGCCAGCTAACCAACTTCCCATCTAGGAATTGGTAGCCTCCAGTGGTGCTTTTCCTGTCTAAACCACAACCTCCAAGATCTGCATCTGAGTAGGCCTGAACGAAGAAACCTGAGTTTGATGGATACCATAAACCGAGAGAGGTGGTTCGTTTCAGATATCGGAGTATGTTTTTCACAGCAAGCATATGGGGTTCATGAGGATTCGCCTGAAATCTAGCACAGTAACAAACAGAAAACATTATATCAGGCCTGCTAGCAGTAAGGTACATTAAAGAACCAATCATCTGGCGATATAACATAATATCAACTGCAGGTTTCTCCAAGGATGGTGTAAGTTTGGTGCCGAATGTCATTGGAACTTTAACTTTTGAGTCTCCCATCATGCCAAATTTAGCAAGAAGAGTCTTGGTGTAAGCTTCCTGGTTGATAAAGATGCCTTCGGGTCCCTGTCTAATATTTAAACCAAGGAAAAAGTTAATCAGACCCATTGAGCTCATTTCAAATTTAGTTTCCATCAGCTTTCTGAATTCAGCTGTTAAGCTAGGATTCATTGAGCCAAAGATGATGTCATCGACATAGATTTGAACAATCATAAGGTGGTTACCTTCCTTCTTACGAAAGAAGGTTGGGTCAACCGAACCTTGTTTGAATCTTGACATCTTTAAAAACTTGGTTAGTGTTTCATACCATGCCCTAGGTGCTTGTTTCAGACCGTAAACCGCCTTGTCCAGAATATAACAGTGATTAGGGTACTTTTCATTAACAAACCCAGGAGGTTGTTCCACGTAAACGGTTTCTTCAAGTTCTCCGTTCAGAAAGGCGCATTTCACGTCCATTTGGTAGACCTCAAAGTTCTTATGTGCAGCATAGGCCAAAAATATTCGAACAGATTCCAGCCTCGCTACCGGAGAAAAAGTTTCCTCATAATCAATCCCTTCCTCCTGGCAGTATCCTTTCACCACGAGACGAGCTTTGTTTCGAATCACATTGCCTTCCTTGTCCATTTTATTTCTAAATACCCATTTGAGACCAACAACTGAGGCGTCTTTAGGAGTTGGAATGAGGCGCCAAACCTTGTTTCTTTCGAACTCGTTGAGTTTGTCTTGCATAGCTTGAACCCAGTCAGAGTGATCAAGAGCAGTATTAACTGTCTTTGATTCAACTTTTGAGATGAAAGAATTGTACATACATAACTCTACTTTGGAGAATAGAGAAGTTTGCTTTGCCTTCAGTTGAGATCGGGTCAGAACCTTTTCAGAGACATTACCCACTACCTGAGATATAGGATGATCTCTGGTCCATTTAACAAGAGGAGGGTAATTTGGATCATAGGATGGATCCAATTCAGCATTCACCATTTCTTCTATTTCGGATTGACTATCATCGTCGTAGAACATCTCGGCATTCTCCCCCTCGATTGATGAGCTTTCCGGTGTAGTTGGACTTTCTGGTGCTACAGGTTTTTCGGGTGGTGTTGAGCTTTCGGGTGCAGTTGAGCTTTCGGGTGGAACTGAGCTTTCGGGTGGAACTGGAATGGAATTCTCCCCCTCAATTTGTGAGCTCGGTTGTTTTGAAGAAGGTGGATTCTCCCCCTCAACTGAAGCACCATGCTTTGGAGGTTCATTTGGAACATGTTCTCCTTCACCCATTCGTTTGGCGGCATCTTCGACGATTTGCTTCAGATGGTCGACTTTGTTGTCTGCTGCCTTGGCTTTCGAGAGAGTAGCTTTCTCTGGTTCATCGAATAGTTATACAAACTGTTCAAACAAATTAGCAATCGAGGCCGTGACTTGACCTGTTTGAGTGAAAATCTCTCCAATTGCTTCTTCAGTGGCCTTTAGCTTCTTGACGTAGCTGTCGTCGAAAGTCACATAATACGTTTCTTCGATCTTCCTCGAACGCTTATTTAAAACCCGGTACTCTTTTGAAGTGAGTGAGTATCCCAGAAAAATTCCTTCATCAGCTTTAACATCAAACTTGTTGCGATGTTCTTTAGAGTTGAAGATGAAGCATCGTGAGCCAAATACATGGAAGAATTTTACGTTCGGCTTCCTGTTGTTGATGATCTCATAAGGACTAAGAGAAAAACGCTTGTTGAGATAGGACCTGTTCTGCTTTTCTAAGATTTCTGAACCTTCATCGTCAAATGAAACTTTGAGACCGGTACCTCCTACCAGTTGAGATACACTGATGAGATTATGTTGTAGCCCTTCAACATACGCCACCTTTCTTATGGTGAAGTCACCATTGGTTATCATACCATAACCCTTTATCGTTCCATATGAGTTGTTCCCGAACTTGACATTCCCACCATTCTGAAGAGATCGAAACTCCCTTAGCTCCTCCTTCCTCCCTGTCATGTGACGTGAGCAGCCACTGTCAATGTACCATTCTTCGTCGAACTGCTCGTCACTAATAACCTGCAAAAATTAAGCAGATTTAGGAACCCAAAGTTTCTTGGGTCCACGTGAGCCTTTCACAGGAACAGGAATAGTAAGAGAAACATCAACAAGATATGTTCTTTTTATTAATGTTGTTTTGTCTTTCTTCTTAATGGTGTATACTTTGATTTTGTTAGAATTAATTACAGTCGATTTGGTTTCAGGTTTTAGCATTTGGGCCTTAGACTGCTTTCGGTCATCCTTGACAGAGGAAATCTTCGCTTTTCCTTTCAAATCCTTTGTTGATTTTGAACTTTGAGCAGGAACAGAATTAGGTTTAGAAGAGAATTGAGAGTGAGAAGAATTAGAATGGGAATTTCTTCTGACTTGTGGTTCTATATGACCCTTTTGTTTTTGGTCATTGGAGGGACCGAACTTGGACGTTCGGTAGCTATTGCTTTCGGGACCGAACCTGTCCTTTCGGTTGCTGTTTGAACCGAATTTGTCCTTTCGGTTCCGTTCCTCATGTGGCTTGAAATCCTTTTTCTCTTGTTTTGAATTCTTATCATGATAAGAGAAATGATTGTTTTGAGAGCGCCAAAACTGCTTTCGCTCAGAGAGATTCTTTTTGTATCTTTGATTCCTTTGCTGCTTTTGATCCTTCACTTGTTTCGGCTGTTTGTGGATGTTAGCCTTTTGCTTCTGCTTCTTGTCAGCAGGTTCACTTCTCACAGATGATGTTTCGCTTGTGGAAGTAACTTCTTCTACAGGAATTTCTTTTGTACTACTAGTGCTTGGCACGTCGAAGTTGTCAGGCTTGTTCAGTGGCTCTGGTACATATCTGCCTTTGGTTTTCCAGGACGTCCGCTCTGACAGACCAACAGTTTCGTCAGCATTATCTATAGGAGCAGACCAGAAAAACTCATCACAGCCATCTGCATTATCTTCGTTCACTATGGCAGTGAGTTCGACTGTTTGATGTTCGGTTACTCCTGTGACCTTATATACCTGATTTGGTGTTGTTCTCACCTTTTGGTACACAACAACCTTTTTTTTAGAATCGGGGACTTATTTTGGGACAATCGTGCAAACTCCACAGAATTTTCAGAAATAAGATTTTTGTGGTTTTCGGGTTCGCTCTTGACCAACTCAGAACAGTCGACTTCATCCTCTACAGAAATTACACTCATATCATCGTCCTCATTAAGTTCAGACGCGTTTTCAACATCAATTTTATTTTCTGAACTTAAATTGGCATTTAATGAGTCAAATTTTTGTATAGTTTCGGTCCTTAGTTTCAGCTTATCATTTTCATCCAAAAGGTTTTTCAGCATGTCCTTATGGTCTTTGGACTTTATGAAAAATTCTATTTTGTCCAGACCATACATGTAAGTAGGATTTACATCATCAGACGAAACAACACTTTCGCAGTTATATGCCTCAGCATTGATTTCATCCTCCTTAAACTCAAGGAAGGGCAAAATCATGCGATAAATTTTCTGCCCTATTACACAGTTCAGATGCAGTTGAGTGATGTTAGCATAAAGACGTTTAGCAATTAAACAAAAAAAAATTCTCTGTTTTAAAAGTTTTAAATTATCTCTTTGTAAATAAATGTTTTCGTCCTTAGACTTAATCAGCTCCGACTCCTTCAGCTCTATCCACATTCTCCGCTCCTCACTCTTGGATGATACCCTGCTTATTTGGTCAGTTAGGTTAGAATTGGTGACCCTTGTTTGAGTTAAACAACTATCCAGATTTGAGATTCTTGAATTTAAGCTATTTAATTCTTTTTCATATGATTTATGTGGGACTTTGAATGAAACAAAAAGAGATTGTACCTTCTTGATCAATTCATCAAGCTCATTGATCTGCACACTGAGAGGTTTTGCTGTGAAGCATAAGTCCTCTCGCTCCTTGGTGTCCTCTTTTTAACCATCAGTATTGTATCCCCTCATGTGAGATACATCAGTCACCATCAGCCATTTCCCACTGCTTTCGTCACCTCTTGCCACATACGCCTTTCCATGTGAAGGCCTTCTCACTTCATCATCCTCTGAGTCGGTAGACCATACCTGCACGCCACCGAACTTGTCATCTTCTGCCGAACCCTGTAAAATAAGAGCATTCATAGAAGGGTTAGTAGCAGCTTTCTTCCTCTTGATCTCTTCCAGCTTTTTCATCAAGACAGCTTCTTCATCTTTTTCTTCATCTTTCTCTGCCATTTTCTTCAGAACACAGTCTTTGGCATAATGGTTCTTTCCTCCACAGTAGTAGCAGTTCACACCAGAATCTCCTTCAACCTTCGCCTCTTTCTTTGGTTCTTCTGTCTTCGGCTCCTCTCTAACCTTTTCAGAACAATAGCTTCCCTGCCAATTTCGGTTCTTATTGGTAGGGAACCTTTTCTTGATAAACCTCTTTGGGTTAGACACCATCATTGCATAATCTTCAGAAGTAAGATCATAGTCTTCTAGGTTTAGATCTTCATCTTCTACCACATTTTTGCTTTTAGACAAGAGGGCCAAGGACCCCAAACTTGATACCACATTCTTCTCTTGCATGACAATCTTTTCTTGGGATTTCAAAATTCCCACCAGCTTTGCCAGCGAATAAGACTTGAACTGCTCATGAGCTTTGACTGTAGACACAACAGCTCTCCATTCGGGTCTTAGGCCATTCAAAAACGTGACCATCTGTTTAATCAGCTTCATTTCTATATCATGTTTGATCATCTTGCTAAGAAGATGATTGAAGCGATCGAATGTGTGAGTGACAGTTTCATCAGAATTCTGCTTAAATTCACCAAACTCAGACAACAACAATGTCTGAATGGAATGCTCCAAATCTTCATCTGTGGAATAAAGCTCTCGCAACCTATCTCAGATTTCTTTAGCGGTAGTGCAGGAACTCACCAACCTAAATGTATCAGATTGAAGAGCGAATCGGATCAGTCTCAATGCTTTGATATTGCACTGAAACTTTTCCTTTTCGTCTTGAGCAACGTTTTTTACATCTTTTAACAGATCATTATATTCTTTATGAGTTTTGATGATCTTTGATGTTCTTGAGTGAGCGAATGGTCCAGACACGATTGCTTCCCAAATAAGATATCCATTATCTTCAGATCCGATGACATAATCTTCAAAATGATGTGCCCATACTTCATAATCCTGGGTGTATAGAATAGGAATCTTCGTCGTTGAACCAATGCTGTTTGAGATGTTGATAGGATTAGATTGAGACTCGTCCATGCTTGATCGTTTAACCTGTTTGAAAGATCAGACTTGTAATATGTAATATTAGGGCAAAACGAATAAATGTTGAGTTACGTCAATTATGGAATGACGGTTCAATAAATATTAGTTAATGCGGAATAACCCTAATCGCTTCTTTCACAGAAAAGATGTGTATCATTTTACACAGCCTCCTGCTCTGATACCAATTGAAGAGTTATAAAAAACTCTTTTGATCGATTAGATCCTTGTAACAGGTAAATAAAGAACGTAAAAACAGTGAAATAAAACACAAGTATGGATCAGAATGAGTCGAATGATTCGATTACTCAATCCTCAGCAGAGCTCGACTAAGAACTTTCGCTGTAGAGGATTCTAGGGTTACAAAACAAGAACGATGAATATGCTTGAAAATACTTATCTAATCCTTTCTAATCATTACGTTCTATGATGCATGCAAGCATCTATTTATAATAAACCCTACATAAAACTCACGGATGGACAGGCCCATACCGGAGACAAAACATGGACTAGCTAACGAGCCCAACAGACGCAACACTAAGCTGGACCTAACACTAAGGAATAGGCACGAAATCCATCGTTGCCAAGGTTTACTCAACAGGTACTAAATCCATAGTTACCACGGTTTATCTCGTTTATTGACAGTATCGTTTCCGAGACTCCTCTTGCAATACAGGTCAATGGGTTTTATCTCGTTTATCTACGGTATCGTTTCCGAGAATCCACTCGCAATACATGTCGATGGGTTTTTAAAGTACACCTAGTGAATACACAGTTCAAAACACCTACAGGTTGCGAGCCTGCTAGTGTCCACTTGACTGTCTAGAATAGTCCGTGGTTGTCATCCATACTCTGCTGGATGACGGGGCCATCACTTGGGTAAAAGGCTTCTCTCATGGTTCACCTCTCACCCTTACCTCATGGTCTATATCACCTCTTCATCATTTTATTTTTGTCACACATAAACTATTTCATTTACCCATATTTTACCTGACACATTTTGTAGATATAAAATACGTATACAGTTTAAATAATTTAAAACATATATGAAAATCTTTCACCAAGCACAGACAGCAAGTATTCACACAATATACACACATAGCATGTAGTTTATATAAAATACTTCATATCTATGTGTAAGATAAAAGTAACTATGCACTCACTTGATTAGGTGGTGACTCGGCACTTGGACATCACTTCATTACTCTTAAAATAATTTTCCTTAACAAAACCTAGTATCAATATCACTAGGGTTTAGTCTAACGTTAACTGCAACTAATTAATAGTCTAGCTATTATTACTATTATATGAGCGTTAAAAAATACTTATATAACCTATAATAATAGCCAAGTATTTATTATAAGTTCCTAATAACGTTACTATAATTAAATAAAAACTATATTAAAAATAGCGTAAGCGTAGCTTACTTACAACAGGTTTTTCTCAAAACCGGGCACCGCTGGAGCAGCGTTCCCGAGCCAACAGGCTCTTCTTCTCGGAGCCGTCGGGCACTCCGGGGCTTCCGCCTCGTTCTAGGGAGGTTCCCTAGGCTTTTCAGAGGGTTTCGGGGGGTTTCGGGCCTAGAGAGAAGTTCTAGAGAGAGAGAGAGAGGAGTGAGGGGAGGTGTGAGGAATGAATGGAGGCCTCACCACTTATTTATAGGGGCTGGAGGAAGTTTCACATCGTAAATTTTTAATATTCACGTCGTGAGCCAAGCTGGCTACAGCCAGGCACAGCCTGGTGCTGACATGTGGCATCGCACACATGGTGGAAATCAGCCGATTTTCAAAAATTCATAACTTTCGCATACAAACTCCGTTTTCGACATTCTTTATATCCACGCGTAGGTAAAAACAAGATCTATAACTTTGATTTAGACTCTGTTGGCTAATTCACGATCGATCTTATATTTAATAGTAGGAGGAGATTAGACTGTTAAATAACCGCGAAGAATTCATAACTCCTTAATACGGACTCCGTTTTCGTCTGTCTTTTTACCGTTGAGTTCCTATTAATGAGATCTTCAACTCTCATTTAGGTCGCGTAAGCCAAAAACCGCTCGAACTAAAATTCGAGTTTCGAGCCGTGCACTGCTATGTCAAATCTTAGAAAATTCATAACTTCGTCATACGAAGTCAGATTTGGGTGTTCTTTTTTTTATGTTCTCAGTTTAACTTATACTACAACTTTTGTTTAGATCACTAAGGCTAAAAAGTCCTCTATCATAAATTCACTATTTACATCTCCCGGTGTTGTGCCGGTTTTGCTGTAAAAATTCGAAGGGCCATAAATTCTTCGTTATAACTCGGATTTCGGTGTTCTTTATATGTACGGAACCCTTGATACATATTCTACAACTTAGTTAAGATTATTTATTCTGAATAATATTTTTGTTGAAAAGTCGTTTTCGACCCTTATTATCTCTAAATTACCTAGCCCGGATCTACGGGCGTTACACCGGTTTCGTCAAAGAAAGTCATATCTAAAAACGAAGTGCTGCCCAAATCAGCATTTTATCATTCGGTTATTTCACTGTGAGTTCAATATAGGAACAATTGTATGTTATGTGTTATATGTGCAATGTGTTTTCCTGTGTTATTATGATAATGGAGCTATACCTTTGACCGTGAAGTGAATCACTAAGCATCACTTTGGTATTGGTATATAGCATTTGACCATGAAGTGAATGACTAAGCATCACTTTGGCATTGGTAGAAGGCTCGGTAGGGTTGAAAGCTTGTAAATTACTAGCAAAATGTTGATTCAGAAATCATTTATTTTTTTATGCCACTTGGGCTGAAGTTTTATTGAAGTATATCAAGTTGAAATCATTGTGTCTCATTGATCGTAAATCTTTGAATCAAATCATTTGTTGATAGGGAAAGCATGTCATATGATACGCTTATGCTTTTGTTGTTCTTTGTCCCTCTTTGCTTCTGTCATATTGATATGTATATGACATAACGCTATATTGTAAATGTTATTGAACTCACTAAGCGTCACACACTTATCCCTCTCAGTGTTTAATTATTGCGGGTGATAAGCATCCGGTATAGTTATGTACTGTAAGAAGATGTAAAATAGTTAATATTGTCACTTTTGTACTTAGTGTATAAATTCCTGGGAAATTATGTAATATATAAAACTTTGTAAAAACCTCGTTAGTCAGTTTGTATACACTCTTTTGTAATAAGACAATATATGTAAAATATGTTTAAGAATATGCATGTATCAAGTTTGGAGTAATAATATTGTAAGGCTATTAGAGAAATAGTGGTTCTCATAATTTTTACTAGAAAATTAAAAAGTATTAACAAAAAAATGAGAGTTATAATGTTTGTTCTATTAAGTTGTAAATACAACCAGAAAAATATCACCGAATTTAATGTTGGTTCGACGATGGTCCGACAGTGGTCCTATGACAAGTGACAAGTAGTTTGTAAACTAGGAAATGAAAACATTTAAAAAAATGATTCTTATGGTTCTTAACCTTTTTGGGTTCTTATTTAAAGCATTATATATATATATATATATATATATATATATATATATATATATATATATATATATATATATATATATATATATATCAAGGTTGTAAAAATCGTTCGACGTTAGCTAGTCGGTGGACAGGGGTTAAGGGATTAATCGGCTAGGCGAAGATTAATCGAGGTCCATTAATTGTTAATTTGTTAGATTTAAAAAAATTGAATTTGACTAATATTATATAAAAGTTTGTAAATGCCACTAATATCATAACAAAATTGGTTAATATGATAAATACAACACTAATCGTACATCAAATAGTTTATATTGAGATATAAATTATTCAAAGTGTTAAAGTTTAATCGGGTTCTACTGTTTCAGTCATTATGTAGGCATGGATTAATCGTTAGGCGCTCTCTAATCGGTTGAGTAGCGCCTAACGATTAATCAGAGATTAATCGGAACCTAATCGGGATTTTTACTACACTGATATATATATATATATATATATATATATATATATATATATATATATATATATATATATATATATATAAAGTTATAATGGTTAAAAAACTATAAAAAATATTCAATATTGTAACATGGTTTACCAAAACTTTAATTTTTAATTTATTTACGGTTATGTACTCTGTTTTGATACGGTTATGTACTCTGTTTTGATATAGGTGATCAAATTTTCTCAATAAATAATCATATCAATATGCATGGACTTTAAAAAAAATCAAAGTAGGACAATGTGTTTCTTTCTATATTTTAATTCATTTTACAAGATGTTGTCAACAATCTTCCCATATATTACTAGTAACTAATATTTGATCACTTTGATTTTGGCTAAAATTTTTACTATTTTTGTAAAATAATTTCAAATGTTTAATTATTAAGCAAACTATCTTATTAATTACGTGGCAAATAAAAAAATAATTTATTAGGACTAATGGAGTGCCCATTACTTTTTTCATTGCTGACACTTTTAGTTTTAAGTTATGTTAGAAGAAACAGAAGAAAAAAAACATTCTTCTTTTGCCGGTCATCAATCATGATACCTATTTAATAACCTTAATTCGGTTCAAGAAGATTCTTATTTTGCTTTAATTAAAAAAATGCTCTAAATAATTAACAAATTGTGGAGTTGTTTGTTAATGTTAGCGTGCAAGTATTTTAATAAATATATACTAATTCAAATATTGAGTTTTTTTTGTGGACCTTATTAAATTATTTTTGTATGTTAAAACTAAAAGGAAAAGGTCAAATAGAAGACTTGATTCTCACATAAGTACATAAAGAAGAAGAAAACCTACATGTGTGAAAGAGCGTATCAAGGGTCGAGATTTGGTGATATCATGTGTTGTGATCCACTACCCCATTTCTTGTCATTTCTTTTCAACCATTCCATCCATTTTTTTTATCCTTTCAAAATATTCTTTTACTGTTGTTCTTCTCCCTTTATTTGGGAGGTACATTAACTTATATCTCATATATTAATAGCTACAATCCTATAAAGATGCTAGTTTGTTACACCAGAGCATGATGACAAATCAATATATACGAAGTTATACTATGAGCCATGTAAAGTTTTTAACTTTTTATAAGAAAAATCTTATTCGATTCAAAAGTATATATTAATCAACTCGGACTGTATAAATTAGTTGATCAAAAGACCTAGAAATATAGTATATGCCATGAGTGATTTGGCATCTTTTTATTTCATATACCACTTGTTAATGCAAGTAACTTGCAAAGAAGTAATTGTATGAAATTATATGATATGTCCGAAAGTCATGAATCAAGGTTCCAGACTGAGAAGTGATTGGTAAACAATAAATTTTTTTTTTATACATATGCAAGTTGTACAATATAATAATTTTATAAGATTTAATCTGAGAAAGATTTGAAATAATACATTAAACTATTGTCCTTAGAAAAATCTCAATATTTTGATCCAATGTATGCAAAAATCCTAAATTTGTTTGGTTTATAAAAAAGTCTCCATTACCGGATAAAAAAAAAATTTCAAATCAACGTTTTTTTATCGATAAATTATTTTATACCCGGTTATCTCTAGAAAAGTCTCATTATTTGGGTTAGTTTATGAAAAAGTCGTATTTTTTTTTTCAACTATTTTACATTTTTACTAAAAATCTAAAAAAATTGGTTGAAATTATGAATAGGATAAACAACATTAAGCTCCATAAACTTAAGGACCAAATTCTTCTATAACCAATTATTTGCCACAAAACATTAACGTTAGCATTATTTTGAACTCATCATTGTTCCTATAATCCATTTTCCACACAATTTATGTTACAAGTATTATAAGATATTTAAATTAGATGTTGAATACCTTATTACAATCTACCTAAAAGTAGGTTAAAGGAAAACTCATCATTATGTTCATATAAGAAATCATTGACCGGTACAAACCAATCAAGACAATAGTATGCTAGGTGAGATTATATGAATTTTAGAGAAGAGCATGAATAATTCCTCCATGAAGTTGTTCACATATCCTTAACGCCTAGTTCTTGAGTTGTAGCAGAGAAAAGAAAAGAAGAGAAAAGAAAGTAAGAAGAGAAAATAAGAAAAATGAAAGGAAAATAAATTTATCTTTATGTTCCCGAATTCGAGAGAATTTGAAGAAAAATTAAATATTTTGTTCTTTCTCTCCAAATCCTTCCAAATCGGAAGGAAATTTACGAGTGAAAATGATCATTCTATTTCCTTCCACTTCCTTCATTTAATGAAACTCGGGAACATCAATTTCTTTTACTTTCTTCTTACTTCTCCCCATTTCCTTTCTTTTCTTTCGTTAAATTGAACTCGGGAATGGAGTGTAAGACTTTAGGATAAAGAAAACCCAATTAGTGGTTTGACATATGAATGTCTAAAATGAAGTTCTGATCATAGAAGTGAATCCGTAGAAGAACCCTTTAATGACGCACAAACAATAACACTCGCTGATAGAAGACGCGCATTTGTGTGTGCCCTAAAAAATAATGCCAGTTTTGCAAAATTTGAAGGATAGAAGACACGCATTTGTGCGTGCCGTTAAAATAGTGTCCAACAAAAAAAAATTAAAAACACAGAGGGCATCTATCATAAAAAAGTGTGTCGTCTAAAACTGTCGCTTTATATTTTTCTTTATCAACGTGCGTTCTCCAATTTTTTAATTGCCTAGGGGGGAATGAAATCCAAAAAATAAAAAACCCCGCCTTGATACTCTCATCCTTCTTCTTCTTCGTATGTTGTAAAATCCTCTTCAATAAAAAGAAACCCTAAAAGCATTGTGTGTAAAAGATCAATAATTTCATACTTGAAGTTCCTAAAATCTTCATCAATCAAAAGAAACCCTAAAACCCCGCCTGATACCCACCTCAACTACCTCCAACCCACACCGACTCTTCTAGCCTCGCATGACGACGATATACCGGCCTTATCGACCAACACTTCATCCACCATCACCACACTGTAAGTGATTTTGTTATCTTGTTATGTTCTGCAATAATCTAATTCCTCAACGACGTTGAGGATGGGTTATTTCCATCGGTCGGTACTCTATCCCATCGTTTCCGTAATCTGCCAAACATTGGACTAAGTCTAATGCATTATTCAACTCAAGATCCATCTGTGAGTGCGGAAAATGGTGAAGAGCTTCACTCTCATCCAGACAGTTGCAACCGCCAGACTCTTCTCTGCCGTCTCCTTCTAGTAATTTTCAATTCCTTTTTTCATCTCATTTCCATCTTTCCCGATGTTTTTCTTCATAATCATCCCCTTCTTAGGTATGGTTTCATGTTCGGCAGAGTATCTTCTCGGAAGGAATTAGGAGATCTAATTGCAGATCTTCGCCGCGGAAACCCTGGTTCTTCCTCAACTACTCCTACACACTCATGATTCGGTAAAGTTTCCGTTTTCAATCCTCTTAGTTCTTACACACCACCACATTCGTGAACCTTGTATATCATTTGACATCATTAGAACACCACAATGTTAGGGCACAGTTGGAACTTCCAATTCTTCTCAATTGATTTGATTGCTATGAACTTTCACGATGTGAAGTGTGACATCCCCAAAATCACGGCCAGAAAAGACCGATTTCATTTATGCTTTTTAAAATAATTTCAGAGTAAATCTTTTTGATTTAAAAGAGTTGCGGAATTTGTTCCCAAAACAAAACATGATAAAATAATATTTATCAAAGCATTTCATCAAGAGATGCATTTTCATTATATAATCAAAACTCGGGATGTCATGTTCCGATACAGACCATAAATCATAAACGATAACATTACAAGTCATTCAACAAATATATACATATACAGACTTGTAAACAAAACAACATGATGATTCAACCATCTTATGCCCTTATGCCACTTCCTGTAATACAAATAAAACTGAGTGGGTCAGGCTTGGGAGCCTGGTGAGCATATAGGGTTTTCAACCCACAATAAATAATTATATTTAATTTCACCAACCAACAATAACCCGATTACCCATTCCCGTTATCCTCACTTTATGTCTCTAAAACAACACCTAATCTAGGATTTTCATCGGGACGAACATTATTGCTAAGGGGTTTCCTCAACAATAGATATCATAAAGGCAACCATGAGGGGGATAGAGTACACCAGTGAACACATCGTTCACAACACCTATAGGTTATGAACCTGCTAGCGTTCCATAGGACTGTCTGAAAAGAGTCTGTGGTTGTTATCCATACTCCGCTGAATAACTAAATCAACAACAACAACATCGATGCCTCTCATCTATTTATCACACATCAACTATCTACCCATGTTCTACCCAACATATTAGTAGATAAAAATATATATTTTATATATATAGTTTAAAACCAGTATAGCATGTTCAACCAATACGTATTCCATATAACAGATGAGGCACACACACATAACACGTATTTCATAGAGAATAAATCAGATCTATGAGATAGAAGAAAGTGAATATACATTCACACTTATAACAACAAAATATACACATAACACGTATTTTATATAAAATACTTCATAATTATGCGTTAAAAGAAAGTAACTACACACTCACTTGATCAGAAGATGATCGGACAACACTACGACTTGCATAAGTAGTATTCTTCGATAGATCTGGAAGATCTTCACAAAAATTGGCTTCTCGCGGGCAGAGCTTCGGCTCGGGAATCTTACTTCTCGGGATCTTCAGGGCTTCGAGACTTGCTTCGAGGCTCGGGATTGATATCGGGGCTTCGGGGTATAATTGGCACGCAAATCGAGGCAAAAGCTAGAGAGAAAGTAAGAATTTGGCAAAAGAATTAGGCTGCCCTCGCATGCCCTTTTATAGGAGGCTGAGGCCTCGCATTACGTTGGGCGTAATGCTCTACGCGGGGCGTACTCCTCCGAAATCGTCACTGCTTACGTATCCGAAGAACTCGAGTGCGAGGCGCATCATGCTTCGCTGTACGCTGGGCGTAACCCGGATAAGTCCGGTGACTCCCCTTCGGATAATATCAGATTTAATAATTAAATTTATATATTAATTATTTAATAAACTTCAAAAATTCATATTTTCTTCATACGAACTCCGTTTTCGACGTTCTTTATGTTCACACATAGGTGAGACTACGCTCTACAACTTTCGTTTAGACTCCGTCGGCTAATTTTGACTTTATTTTTATTATTTATTTTTAGAAGGCCGGGACAAGAAAACCCCGTTATAAATTAATAACTTCTTCATCCGACGTCCGTTTTCGCCTATCTTTTTATCGTTTTACTACTATTAATGAGATCTTTGATTCTCGTTTAGATTGTTTCGGCTAAAAACCGTTCAGTCTCAAATCGAGTATTCGGGCTGCATACTGCTAAGTCGAAACTTAGAAAAATCATAACTTCCTCATACGAAGTCAGATTTGGGCGTTCTTTTTATGCACGCTATCGGTTTAACGAACTCTACAACTTTCGTTTAGATCACTAAGGATAAATATTGCTCTAACGTAAATTTCACTTTTTACGTCATTCAGCGTTGCCGGTTCTGTCGCGAAACTTCGACAGGTCATAACTTGTTCGTTATAACTCGGATTTCGGCATTCTTTATATATTCGGAAACCTCGTTTCAACTACTAAAACATTATCCATAGATATCAGCTTTATCTAAAAAAAAAATTTGATGCTTATTTTTATTCTTAATTACATTAAGACACACAATTAAGCACAAAACACATAATACACTTCTATTATCTCAAAACGGGTTACAAAGGTTAACCTAGACTATTACATCAACATTAATGACAAGCCCAGAAACATAGGCTTTACATGAAGTCAATTTCATAACTTCCTAAAACTGTATGTGTTGGATTAGTGTCTAAGCTTGTAACTATATTTGGTATGTACTTGTCCCGGTTGTGCATGGTCCTTTTGGGTTGCCTTCACCAAAGCAACATGATTTGATGATTTGTGAAGAGATAGGTTGTTATGATTTATTAATATATTAGATGAATAATATATTAAAGGAGAAATCATATAATTTAATTAATATTAGACAATAATTAATTAAGAATTAACTATGTGGCTAAAAGACATTAATTAATAAAGGGAATTTAAACTGTCAAATGTGTGATAGTTGAATATTAGGCAGAGAAGGCTTATGGACTAAGCATGGATGAAATGAGGTATGTTTCTATCCTAATTTCGGCCATAAGGGCCATATTCTAGAAGCTTCCTTGGATTGCTTAAGGCCTAAGTTGTCTATCATGGTTTTGACTGAAACCCTAGTAGCACAAGTATAAATAGAACCCCTAGGGCATCAGATTCCGGCCACTGGAAACCCTAGGAGTCCTCATAGCCGAAATTGTGCCTCTCCCCTCTCTCTCTCTCTCAATTAGCATCCTCTTGTTTTTGGTGTTTGTAAGCCATTAGAGGAGTGACATTTGTGACTCTAAACTCCAAGACAAAGAAGATTCAAGCCATTGTTGAAGAGATAATCATCTAGATCTGTTTCATATGTCAATTTTGAAATACATATGCTAGATCTAGGGTTTATAAGGCTTGGATGAATTGCATGTACAATAGAGAAACCTAGATCCAAGAATTAGGTTTTGCATGAGCACATAGGATGTTCTTTTGGCTCAAACCCATCAGTGGTATCAGAGCTTTGATTGGTTTCAATTGTATTTGATGCCTAGTATTTCCTTCATGCTTTGAAAATTCATTTTGTGTCCCTCTGACTAAAGAACTCGTCGAGTTCCAATGTGAACTCAACGAGTCCACACCGGGTACTCAGCAAGTTTAGCTGTCAGACAAAGGATATCTCGAGATTTCTTGCTGTTTTGTTGAAGGATAATTACTAAAACTGTTTTTAACTAATAAAATCCGATTTTTATTGTTATTATATGATTATCCTTACCAAAACAAAAGATAATCACCATTTAATTGAATAATAAATTACTTATGTGATTAAATTTGATTATTTGATTTATTTGATGAATTATCTTGTGATTAAAATAGAAATAGAGTCAAATCTAGATAATCATTAAATCAAATGTTTAATTTAAATTGTTTGCTATTTGATCCTATGTGTTTTGAAGAGTTCAAAACTTGCCCTCAAGTTTTGAAATTTAATTTTTTAATTAAAATTTTAATTTGAACTATTTAAATTTCCAAACCTAGAATTTTACAAGTTTAAAATTCAACCTTATACTATATTTATTATAAGATATATATATATATATATATATATATATATATATATATATATATATATATATATATATAACTTAAATGCTAGTCTTACTGTTAGTAGGCCTCACCCACGAAGCCGATCTATAAGGGGGTACAACGTTATTGTAACGCCCCGTTTATTTAAATAAATTAGTAAATGTGAGTCTCGGACTAATTTGTGAAGAATTTTAGAAGTCGGGGGTTAAAAGAGTAAGTTCGGTATTAAATTGAAAAGATTTGAAGGCTGAAGGGTTTATTGGTAATGCATGGATCTATTATCAAAGAAATTTATGGGATTAGGGCTTAAATGTAAGTTTTGGATTCGGTTTGTAAAGATTTCGGAAGGCATGGTTAAAAGTGTAAAATATGAACTTATTTTGAAAGAACAGAAGGAAGGAGGGACCGGGATTGTAATTATGGGAAATAATGTTTAAGGGATGGGGTATATATGCATCAACAGCCGTCTAACCCTAACCCTAAGGAAAGAGTCCAGTCGCCACCCCTTCAGTCGCCGCTCTCCTTGCCGTCGATGTTGGGAACCAAGAGTCCGAGCTAACCGCCGCCATTGAGGGAGTCGTAAAAACCGTCAGTGAGCCTACCGACGACAATGAGGAACGTCGCAAGAACGTTACATTTGTGAGTCACCGCTGCTGTCTTGTCGTCGGCGAAAGAACCATGAAGCTGACGTCCCTCTGTGGGCAGTGGAGGCTAGAGGAAGCTTCGCCGTTACTACTGTTCCGATGATGGGTAACCGCCAACTCCCTCGTTTTCTGTTGCATCGCCGCTTGCTACCCCGCTGTCGAGGTCACAAACCACCGCCACCACTGTATGGTGGTGGTTGTCGTCGCAAAGCACTACTACTACCATTCCCAACCGACGATGGTGCCGCCGGGCTTCCTCCCTTCTCCTTCCGTATGTCGTCGCTTCATTGGTGCCCTACAGCTCCATCCGCCGCCAATTACTGCTGCCCTTAGCTACCATTGATGTCGCTGCCGCTGTGATGCCTTATTCTTCCACCACTAGACACCGTGGAAGGTGGTTGTGGGTGTTTTTTGGTGCGTTTGTGTTCGTTTCTGCAGTGAGAAGGTGTTGTGATGGTGTTTAGTTGGTCAGGAATGCCACCACCACCGTGAGGTGGTGGCTGCCACCCTCTACCACCACCGGCCACCACTAAAGTGGTTGTATGTCTGTGTGTTAGTTAGTGTTTGTGTGTGTGTTTATTTTGGATTAAATCATTGTAATTGTAATTAGCAAAGAATAATGAAAAGAATCATAACCACCACCGTAAGGTGGTGGCCGCCGCCACGAACCGCCATTGACCACCACTACCCGAGGTGGTAGTGGGTGGTGCCCCGCTAGCAAAACCCTAATGGTCTTAGAGATTGGTTTTAGGTGGAAAGCCCTAATTATGAGTATTGGGCCTTAGACTTATTGGGCCCACTTGTGGGCCATTGCGATTGGATTATGAATTAAGCCCTATTCCATGCCATTTATCTAGTAGAATAAAGGACTTAATGGACTAAGTCCGTAACGGGCTAATTGAGAAAATGCTAATATTTGAGAAATTATCAGGACGCACACGAGAATTATTTAATAAGTGAAATATTAAATAATAATCATTGGCAGAAATTAATCTAAGCAATAATGGACTTAATGGATTAAGTCCTTAGTGGGTTAAGCCCTTAATGGGTTAAGTAAGAAACACTTAAATCTAATCGTCATTTTATGTAAAACCCTAATTTCACTTGGGCTTTGTGTTGGGCCGTCCAAGAATAATCAAATGGACTAGAGTAATTAGTTGGGCTTTAGGGTAAGGCCCATATGAAGGATTGGGCCCAATTTGGAAAATCGGTCAATAGATGGGCCATAGTTTGGGCCTAGATGGTTGTATGATATTGGGCCCTGAAAATGAGACATGTTGGACTGGACTGAACAATTAGGCCTTAAGGGAAGTACATGTAGAGGTTTGGGCCCAATTTGGAAAGTTGGTCCATATGTTGGGCTTTGATCCCTAGTTGACTTTGGGCTTATGGATTGGGCCTTGGGCTTGGGTAAGCCAAGAAAGGGGTAATGTAGTAATTATCCAAAGTATGTATTTATAGTTATCTGTTAGAACCCAATTATTAATTGGGTGTTATTTTGGTGTTGACTGTTCGGGAATCTGTCATCCAGCAGCTAAGGTTGAGTCTGCGGGACATCAGCAGTATGAGATTGTGTCTACAGGACGTCAGTAGTGTGAGGTGAGTTTCCTTCCAGTAGGAACAGTTCTACGGCCACAATGTCGGTCCGTTTAGTTAGCAGTAGTTCCGGACTACAGTCTGATGCAGTAGTTCATTATGCTTGGTGTCTTTGTGATACAGATGAGTTATGTGTTCCAGACTATGGTCCGATGCAATATGCAGTATATGTGTTTATATTATATGTTATGACTATGTTATGCTATGTTCAGTTAGTTCCGGACCTCAGTCCAATGCAGTAGTTAGAGTGCTTGATGTCTTTGTGATTCAAGCATGTTTTGTGTTATGTGTTTCGGACTCTGTTCCGATGTAGTATGCAGTATATGTATTCATGCTAGTTTATATGTTTATGCTATGTTATGTTCAGTCAGTTCCGGAATTTGATCCCATGCAGGGGACAAGGTCCCATTCAGTTCCGGACTTCGGTCTGATGCAGTCAGTTCCAGACTTCGGTCCGATGCAGTTAGTTCCGGACTTCGGTCTGATGCAGAGGGCAAGGCCCTATTTAGTTTCGGACTCCGGTTCGATGCAGTTTCTGGACTTCGGTCCGATGCAGTGGGCAATGCCCAGTAGATGCTTATTATGTTATTGTATGGTATGTGGTAGTATGGGGGAGCTCACTAAGCTTTGTGCTTACGGTTTTCAGTTTTGGTTTCAGGTACTTAGTTTTTAAAAGAGGATCTCGAGAAGATTGCAGTGCACACACCAATTGTTCAGCCTGGGATGTTTATACTCTGATATATTCGACAGTTGCTAAGATATTTTGAGATACATTCTTTATGATTCTTATATGACGTTCGATGAATATGGTTTTATTACTAATTTAAAACGAAGTTTTCAGACTGAATTTTTGGGATGTTACGGTTATGGCCTATAAAATGGTCTTTTAATGGGTGTCCATTCTCACCCACGGCTTCCTTGATTGCTGGAGGGTCGTTAGCCGAACGGGTAGGATAGGGCAACCCTTTCCTCATTAAAAGTATAACGCATTTATAAAAGTAACTAAATGTTTTACAAAATTACCAATCTTAGTTACTTTAGGCAAAAGTGAATTGATGCAATTCCATGAAATTACACTTTGTACCCTTGCTAAGACGTTAGTGGAGTGTATGTGGTTAACTGGCACACTAATTAGGCTCTAAGAAAAGGTGGCAAAAGGTGACTCAATGTTTGTCATAGTTCGATGGAGTGTGTGGTTAACCGGCACATCGAATAGGTGACTGTAACAATGAGGACACTATAACACCCGTAGATCCGGGCTAGTCAATTTAGAGATAATAGGGGTCGAAAACGACTTTTTGGCAAAAGATTATTTAGAATAAATAATCTTAACCAAGTTTTAGAATATGTCACAAGGTTTTCGTACATATAAAGAACGCCGAAATCCGAGTTATAACGAAGAAGTTATGACCCGTCAAAGTTTCGCGACGGAACCGACACGGCACCGGGAAGCGTAAATAGTGAATTTACGATGGAGCGATATTCAGCTTTAGTGATCTAACCGAAAGTCATAGAATTCGTTAAACCGAGAGCGTCCATAAAAAGAACGCCTAAATTTGACTTCGTATGAGGAAGTTATGATTTTTCGAAGTTTCGGCTTAGTAGTGTACAACCCGAAATCCAAATATTAGATCGAGCGGTTTTTAGCCGAAACGACCTGAACGAGAATCGAAGATCTCGTTAAGAGTAGTGTAACAAGAAAAATATGGGCGAAAATGGATGTTGGATGAAGAAGTTATGAGAATTTAACGGACCAATCATGTCCCAGCATGTTAATAATATAACTTTTAAAATAAAGTCAAAATTAGCCAACGGAGTCTAAACGAAAGTTATAGAGTACGTAGCTACCTTTGCGTGGATATAAAGAACGTCGAAAACGGAACTCGTATGAGAAAGTTATGATTTTTAGAAATCGGGAAAGAAAAATGCGAAACTACGAGGAGAGTGATGACGTGGCGCGATCCCAGCCCTCCATTGATGATCAGGGTACTCGCTTCGGATTCGGACACCTGGCCCTCGGTACACCCAGCGTACAGCTGTGCTCTGCGAACCCAAATGAGCCACGCACCACCATCCGAAGTATGGCGCGTGTTGTACGATGCGAGAGTACGCCCAGCGTACCTCGGAATTATGCTCAGCGTAACCGAGGTTCCAGGGCTATAAAAGGGTGCGAGGTGCAGCTTTCATTCCACACAAATTCAAGTCTTCTCTTTCTCTCTCTGCACTCTCTCTCTCTCTCTCTCTCTCTAGCTCCTTAATCCCCATAAACCCTAGATAAACCCCGTAGCACCAGAAGGAAGCCCCGAGGCTCCCGGAGTCTCGAGAAAAAGGGTCTTTCGGTTTCGGAAACGCTGCTCCGAGCAAAGTTCGGTTTTCTTTAAAATCTGCTGTAAGTGAGCTACGCTTGTGCAATTTTTAATATAGCTTTCAAATAATTATAGTTATTTTATTAGGTCCTTAAAATAATTATTTGGGCTATTATTATGAGTTATATTGAGTGTTATTTAACGCTTATATAATAATAATAATAGCTAGACTATTAATTAGTCGCGGTTGACGTTAGAATAAACCCTAATGGTATTGATACTAGGTTTTATCGAAGGAAAATTGTTTTTAGAGTATCGAAGCGCTGTCCGAGTGCTGAGTCACCACCTTTCAGGTGAGTGCATAGTCCCTTTCATGAACATGATTTTAATACAAGTATTGATGAATGTATTAATTATATGTTTATGTGCGAATTATTTGATGTTGTCTGAATTACATGTTAAAGAACATACCTGGTTATTTATAATGAATTAGGTTAATGAGTAAACCTAAAATTTGTTATGAGGGTCATTGGGTAGTATCTCCTTATAAATACGAGTGAGATATACACGGGGAATGGAACCCTTAAACATGTCATTGATCCAGAAGCACGGATTAGACATAGTCATTTGTCCCTAGTCCGAGAGTATGGATTGGACTCAGTCAACTGTTGTTAATCCGGGAGTATGGATTAAGACATAGTCAATTGTCCTTAATCCGGGAGTATGGATTAAGACATAGTCAGTTCTCCTTAGTCCGGGAACCCTTAAACATGTCATTGATCCAGAAGCACAAATTAGACATAGTCATTTGTCCCTAGTCCGAGAGTATGGATTGGACTCAGTCAATTGTCGTTAATCTGGGAGAATGGATTAAGACATAGTTAATTGTCCTTAATCCGGGAGTATGGATTAAGACATAGTCAGTTGTCCTTTGTCCGGGAGTATGGACAGGACATAGTCATCTGTCATTAATCTGGGAGTATGGATTTAGACACAGACCAATTGTCCCTCATCCGAGAGTATGGAATTGGTACAATTAAGGACTCGAGAGCATGGATTAGATCCGGAGTAAGAGGTAAAAATTTAAGGTCCGTGAGTATGGATAATCTCGTTGTGAGGACTGACGGGGTGGGGTAAGAGTTGATTATATATATAGGGAAATCAAATATTGTGTGTGTATATATATATATATATATATATATATATATATATATATATATACGTATAACATTATGGGATTGAAATCCCTATGTACTCACCAGGTTTCCCAACCTGACCCACTCAGTTTATTTATATCACAGGTGTTGATATGAAGTCACATTACACTAAGAGATTTAAAAGAGATGTAGATCACTAGTAATAATGAATGTAAGTTTTGTTTATGCTTATGTTTCTGTATTGACGATGACATCCCAAATGTTTTAAAATGAATAAAAATACTTTTCTTCAGAAACGCTTTGATAATGTATTTATCATGTTTTACTAGGAACAAATTCCGCAACATTTTTATTAAAAGAGGTACTCTGATTTTTATAAAGCATAAACAAAATCGGTCTTTTCTGGCCGTGAAAATGGGGATGTCACAGACACCATGCATATTTGCATGGTTATTCACACCCGCTTTGTGATCCTCGGCATCCCAGTTACAAACTTGAGGGGCATATCGAGATTTAAACATGCCATTGAAAAGTTCAATCAATCTCAAAAAGATCTAGGAATTTTCAATACATTTAAAACTTAATCTCTTTTTCGTTTTTCATGGTGGAAAATTAGTCAATCGTCATTCACTTACCTTCAAATTATTTTCATATTAGATTAAGACATTCCTCTTCTAATTTATAAATAATGTTGTTGGGTCCTAGCCCTAATTCCTCATTTGGGTGTTTAATTGGGGACTCATTTCTAATCAAAATTTGTCTCTAATTTTCTATTTCAGATGTCGAACATCAACAACAATGCTTCCCACTCAAATTCCTCAGGCTCATTCTCACTCATGAACTTGTTTGGGAGAGTGATCTTTGACGGGTCCAATTTTATTGATTGGATCTGCAACAGTCGAATGGTCACTCGTTACGAGGACAAGGAGTATGTCATCGATGAGAAGCTGAAGGAAATCAACATCAACATTGCCTCTGCTGAAGAGATTGCGGCCTTTGAGGTCCATGAGCATGATGCTATGAAAGTCCATTGCATCATGTTGGCGACTATGACTGTAGAACTCCAGAAGTCCTATGAGGACATGTATCCCTATGAAATGCATCAAGATCTGCTGGACAGCTACCACCAGAGCGATAGGCAAGAAAGGTACGAGATCATCACTTCGATGATCACTGCCAACATGGGTAATGGAGAGTCCCTTACTGCTCATCTTCAAAAGATGCAGAGATATGTCGAGCGCCTGCTAAAGTTGAATGTGAACTTTCATGAAAAGCTGGCAATTGACATCATCCTGCACTCCTTGCCTCCCTGCTACAACCAGTTTCGCATGACCGACCACATGAATAAGGAGGAGGTCACTTTGAGCAAGCTTAAAGGCTTGTTGAGGATTGCTGAGAGCAACCTCAAAGATAAATCTGTTGCATCAACTTCAACTTCTATTGTTGCCCCAGTCTTGGCTATTGTGCAAGGGAAGGGTAAGAAGAGGAAGGCTCCCTCAAAGAGCCACCATAAGGGAAAGTCCCAAAATGTCTCCTCTTCTAGTGGAACCAAGTCTGGTTCTACTAAACCCAACTCCAACCCCAAGGAGGCAGAGTGTCACCACTGCCATGAAATAGGGCATTGGAAACGAATATGCCCGAAATATCTACAAGATATCAAGGATGGAAAGATCAAGCCGTCCTACGTAGGTATTTACATTATTAAATCTAATGATTCATCACATGCTATTTCTTGGGTACTTGATACAAAATGTGGTTTCATATTTGTTCTGATTTGCAAGGCCTAAGAAGAGATAGGGATGTAGATCATGGGAAGATAAACTTGATCATGGGGAACAGAAGATCGTAGTCTGTCACCAAGACCGGAGTTTACTCTTTAGTGCTTAGTAATGGATTAGGATTAGATTTAAATAATTACTGCTATTCGCCAGATATGGCAAGCAACATCATTTCTTTTCAAGGTTTGTATAGACAAGGTTTTAGATATTCATTTGATAATGTAAAGGGTTCTATTAATACTTATATTAATGGTGTTTTCGATTTTGAAGTGTTGCCTTGTAATGGAATATATGAAACTTTGATGGTTGTAGACAATTTAGGAAATGATGTGTTGTGTATTGATTCTTCTAATGGTTTGGATAAAGCATTCTTGTGGCGTTGCCGTCTTAGACATTTCAACAAGAAACGCATAGCCCAACTCCAAAAGGATGGAGTGTTGGAGTCATTCGACCTTAGGGATGATGACATGTGCGAGTCTTGTTTGCTTGGAAAGATGACCAAGTCACCCTTCACTAGCACTTTTGTGAGGGGTGAAGGTTTATTGGATCTCATACACACCGATGTGTGAGGGCCCTTTAGATCCACCACAAGGGATGCGAGCCGATTCTAAGTGACTTTTACCGATGATTATAGCAGATATGGGTATATCTACTTAACAAGCACAAGTCAAAAACCTTTGAAAAGTTCAAAGAGTTTAAACAAGAAGTGGAGAATTAGTTGGGTAGGAAAATCAAGATGCTTCGATCTGATCGAGGTGGAGAGTACCTAAGTCTTGAATTGCACAGCTAGCTCAAGGAATGCGGAATCATTTCGCAACTGACACCACCTAGGACACCACAGTTGAATGGTGTAGCTGATAGGTGTAATCGAACCTTGCTAGATATTGTTCTTTCCATGATGAGTCGTGCTTAGCTATTTATCGCTTTCTGCGGGTATGCCTTAGAGACTGCCACCCATATCCTTAACTTAGTCCCTACGAAAAAGGTTGCCAAAACACCTCACGAGATATGGACAGGGACAGCTCCCTCGTTGGCACATATCAAGGTTTGGGGTTGCGAGGCTTTCTTAAGATGAGAGACTCACGAAAAGCTCGAGCTTCGTAGTGAGTGGTGTATTTTCATCGGCTACCCGCAAAAATCCTTTGGATATCTCCTCTATAGAACGAGTGACAATGTTGTATTTGTTGCGAAGAGAGGGGTTTTCCAAGCACGAGAACTCATAAGCCAAGGCGACAGTGGGAGGCAGATCGATCTTGAAGAGCTTCAAGAGTCGAGTGATGAAGGAACCTCTAACGCTGGCGCTCAACCCGAGGAGGAAACGCCGGTTGAACCAATTGACGAGTCCTTACCTCTTAGACGTTCCGAAAGAGTTAGGGTTCAACCCCTGTTTTATGGTTTTCATATTACTATAGAAGGGGATACGTTCATTAGTGATAGTACACTAGTGAATTTGGATGAACCTAACAACTATAAGGAATCCATGGCAGGCCTGAAGTCTGCAAAGTGGAAAGAGGCCATGGGCAGCGAGATTCAGTCCATGTATGACAACCAAGTATGGAACTTGGTTGACAATGTGCCAGGTCAAAAGACGGTCGGGTGCAAGTAGATCTTCAAGAAGAATACCAACATGGATGAAAATGTACACACCTATAAGGCGCGATTGGTTGCGAAGGGTTTCACTCAAACTCCCAGAGTTGACTATGATGAAACCTTCTCACCGGTTGCGAAGATAAAGTCTATTAGGGTAATGCTAGCCATTGCTCCATTTCATGACTATGAGATATGGCAGATGGATGTCAAAACCGCTTTCCTTAACGGGAAGTTGGCTGAGGAGGTTTACATGGCTCAGCTAGAGGGTTTTTTCGATGCAAAGCACCCTAATAAAGTGTGTAAGCTTGAGAAGTCCAATTATGGACTGAAACAAGTGTCTCGCAGATGGAATCTTTGTTTCCATGAGAAAGTCAAAGAGTTTAGTTTTCTGCGAAGCGAGGATGAATCATGTGTATATGTCAAAGCCAGTGGGAGTATAGTTAGCTTCCTCGTATTGTATGTCGATGACATACTACTCATAGGAAACAACATCCCGACACTGCAGGAAGTCAAGTCCTGGCTTGGGATGTGCTTCGCTATGAAGGACCTCGAAGAGGGTGCCTATATTTTGTGAATAAGGATAGTGAGAAAAAGAAGTAAAAGACTAATAGGACTTAGTCAGAATACTTACTTGGACAAGTTACTAAATCGTTTTAGGATGGAGCATTCTAAGAAGAGGGAATTACTAATCCAAAGTAATGCCAAGTTGAGTAAGACTCAAAGCTCGAGTATCGAAGTCGAGATAGCAGAGATGAGCCGAGTACCATACGCTTCCTCAGTTGGCTCGATTATGTATGCTATGACTTGTACTCGCCCTAATGTGGCCTTCGCTTTGAGCATGGTCAATAGATATCAAGGGAACCCTGGCAAAGCACATTCGACCGCAATCAAGAATATTCTTAAGTACCTTCGGAGGACCAAGGAATGGTTTCTAGTCCTCGGTGGGAGTGATGACTTAAGGGTGCGAGGGTATAGTGACGCCAGTTTTCAGATCGACAGGGACAACTACCGTTCGCAGTCGGGCCCGGTCTTTACCCTAAATGGAGGAGCAGTGACTTGGAAAAGTTCCAAGCAGGAGACCTTAGTTGATTCAATGTGCGAATAAGAGTGTATAGCAGCGAGCGAAGCGTCAAAGGAGGTGATATGGTTGAAGAACTTCATTGGAGACCTTGGAGTTGTGCCAGCCATAAAGGAGCCCATGGAAATTTTCTACGATAATGAAGGAGCGGTTGCCCTGACCAAGGAACCGAGGGATCATGGCAGATCTCGACATATCGATAGAAAATATCATTTTATTCGACATCGGGTGGAAGAGGGACTCCTCGTACTGAAGAGGATATCATTGGACGATAACCCAGCAGATCCCCACACGAAGGGACTGAGTAGGGTTAAGCACTTGCAGGACGCTAGGAGTGTCGGGCTGAAGGACGATATTAGAGTGAACTCCAAAACCTTTTTGCGACTTATTTGACTTCTGGATCATAGTGGTGGTTAGAAAGGGGATTTTTATGACTTAGTTTAGTGTTCATTCAATGGGTGCAACAATTAAGAGCTCAGGATTTGAGATCTTGGCTTATTGGGATGTCTTAATGGATAAAGTTGGAAACTTTATCCATCAAGACCATGGGAAGGTTCATATATGAGATTTGTGGCTCATGGGGTTAAGGATTAAGAGCTTAATCCATTAAGATGTGAGAGAGCAGTTCACATGATGTGGCAGTCTGCTCGCCATGACGTGGTGGTTGGTGTCACCATGATTGTTTTGTCGTGTAACTGTCGTGACATGGTGGTCATCTGGGGCTGACATTAAACATTAACCGTTGACTTTTTGAACATTTTGACTTTTGGTCAAACTATGATAGCAATGAGTGTTTAGCTAAGGACTAGTTTTGGTTTGGTTTTAAGTAGATTGCAGTAGCTGTTCTGTTTTTGAATTTTGTTGTTAAGCCTCTGTTGATTAGTTGAGGCGAGTTTTCTCACTAAACTTTGTATTGCACTTTGTATCCTTATGTGTAATATGTTGGTTTTGTTGTAGTGATCTGTCAGAATAGTAGAAATATTATTCTTACTTGTGTTTGTTGGTTATTGTTTATCTTTTTGCATATGTCGACTTATTATGGTTAGTTGGGTTGAGACGGTCCTGCTTTGTGTTGTAGGCCAAGAGTCCTGTGCAGTCCAAGAGTACTGTCGACCTTACAAGGTGGTCCACTCAGACTATAGGCCCAAGGGAGCGGTCCAACTACACTGTAAGCCTTGTGAGACAATCTGGTTAAACTGTAGGCTCGAGAGAGCAGTCCAGTCATCATGTAGGCCTTGGAGGTTGTCCAGGCAGACTGAAGGCTCATGTGTGCATGCATTGTATGTGTATTTTTGTGTGGAGTATTTTGGAGAACTCACTAAGATTTGAGTTACAGTTATGGACTAAATCTTTTTCAAGTACTTATCGATGACGAAGGCATGACTATACATATGCACATCATCCATTTTAGGATTCGAGATTTCGCGATGTTTTCCTTATAAATCTAGTTTTGAATTATGATTTATGAACATATAGTTTCACTTGAAAGTAACTTCATCAAAGTGAGTGTTTATTCATTTTTAAAAATGAAAAAAATATTATTGAATTTGGGACGTTACATGACCCAAATAATGAAACTTTTCTAGAGGTAATCGTTTTAAAAATAATTTACCGGTAAAAAAAATTACGGATTTGAATTTTTTTATCCGATAATTGAGACTTTTTTGTAAACAAAATAAAATTTGGGACATTTGGATAAACTGAACCAAAATATTGAGACTTTTCTGGAGATTTTCGAATGTATTTATCCTATTTTGGCCATTTATTTTTTTGTTTTGTTTTAGTAATTAAACTTCTATTTTTGTCTTATAATCATCTTTAATATCGGCTTCTTTACAAAAAAATGATGCGACATTTTTGTCCAAAATGACATGTCACGTGGTTGATTACGCGAAAATATTTTTAGAAACTTTTATGCGTTTTGTTCTTGGTTATATTTATGGTCATTGTTCTTTGAATTTTCACACCAAATAAAATACATTGTCATTATTTTCAATCATAATAAAGTACACAAGTATCTATAATCAATTTTCACACCAATTAAGTATAATTTAGTATTTACATTGACATTATCTCAAAATTTAACACTTTAATATGTATATTCACTATTTTAAAAGTAAACTGATGAAATTTCACTCCAAATGTGTATGTGAACTCTTTACAACACCAAATGTAGCAAACTTACTAAATTTCACAATTTTATATCAAATGGCATCGATGTGTAAATGAACTCTTTTCCTACCAAGTGCTAATAAAGTACATAGCTAATTTTGACTTTGTTACTAAAATATAATGATAGCAAATGTGTATATGAATTATTTTCATACCAAATAGTTTACATACCTCGAGTGATAGTCATAAAGTACACCTATATTAATTCAATAATGCTACTAAGTCATTGTTATACAAAATACACCTACATTAAGTCAACAAAACACTTACTATAAATGTAATTCTTTTCCATATAATAAAAAATGTCACATTTTTTAATATTGCATACAAAATGGATAACATAAAAAACATCAAAATATTTTATACATAAAAAGTCATTTTTATGGAGTATACAAAAAAGCTAACTAATGTTATGCATATTTTGCAATTGTATGGTTGTACAAATCAGACGACCATCTACATATTATTTGTAGATATAAACAAGACCATCATGAGCTATAATAAACTTAACCCCGAGTAGTATTGCTTTCTCATACCTAAGTTAAAATGAAATTGCATGCTCAAAAGTGCGAAATTAAGGATTTGTAGAAAATAGTGAGTATCCCTTGCCTTAGGATATAATTTGCTTTTTTAGGGATTTTTAGGAGATCGAGAACATTTATTTACCTGGTCTCTTATGGGATCTTTGTCTAATGTGATTTGTACTTTTATACTCCAAATGATAAGTTTATATCCCATATATGTACCTTCTTTTTTATAGAGTGCGAGTGATGTTATGATATTCAGATTAAAATTTTTTAATTTTAAAATAGAATTAAACATTCGTTTTCATAAAGATATATTTAAGAAAAAACCATATACTCAAAAACCAATATCCAAAATCAGAATTAAAAAGAAAAGTACTGTGGAATCTCAAATCATAAAACTGTAAATATGTGTCTAGTGTCACGCATTCGCCTTCACACGATCTGATAAAGTATAAGTATCTGAAAAACATTAAATCCACAAAGCGCAAACTTAGTGAGTTCCCCAAAATACCACATACACCACATAATAACCATACATAACAACAACGAGTCTGTTTCAAACCAATGGATACGTATCAACCTTGAGCTTGTATTAACCTAACTGATCTATTTCAACCAAACGAGTCTATATCGACCAAACATGTATATTTTTACCGAACGGATCTGTATCAACCTTGAGTTTGTATCAACCCAACAAAGCATGTAAACAAGCATCTAGCTAAACATATAACCATGACATGTAACGCCCGTAATTTCGGGCTAGACGATTAGAGTATAATCGTCATAATTACATATTTTATCGAACAATTAAAATCATTGAGTAGAATAATTGTTCTTCATATGTGTTGTGAGCTAGTAAATATTTATCATATACACATTAAGTGGACAAATATTAGGATTATATAATATTTTTAGAAAACCTTAAATTAAATTTTAATATAGATTAAAAATAGAATATTATTTAGGATAAATATTCTTAACGAAAGTTGTAGTAGTCACGATGACGATTTCATGGCTATAAAGAACACTTAAATCTGATTTTGTATGAGGAAGTTATGATTTATCTATGTTTCGCGTTCAACCCGATACGACAACGTGTATCATAAAATATGAATCGGAGATAGGTTGCTAATTAACCTAAGTGATCTAAACTAAAGTCGTAATAATCGTAATGATGAAAATGTGAATATAAAGAACGCCAAAATCTGAATTTGTATGATGAAGTTATGATTTTTTGAAGTTCTAGGAGCGACATTGTACAACAATGTGCGACATAGAAATCGAAATTAAAATCGGTTGATTATTGTCCAACAAAATATAAATGAGAGTTGAAGATCTTGTAAATACGAATCCCTCAATATAGAGACAGTCGAGAATGAAGTTCTATGAAGAAGTTATCAATTTTGCATGGTCTGTTACAGTGTAATCTTCATAGACTATAAATTTAAAATGGATAGAATTAGCCGACATAGTCTAAAAAAGTTGTAGTACTCGGAAATACCCAAGCGTGGATATAAAGAACGTCGAAAACGGAGCTCATATGCGAACAATATGAACTTTTGAAGATCTAAGGTATTACCCGCGTCCGGTGCCACATGTCGGCACTAGAATCGAATCCTTGCTACCTATGCAACATCACGATGTGGCAAGCAATGTACCACGACATGGAGGCCTCTTGGACAGCCTATAAATTAATTTAAACATGCATCATTTCATCATAACTTTCACTCCAAAACTCTTTAGTCTCTTACCCCCCCCCCCTCCTTTTTGAGTCCAACACTTCTTAGTTTTTGGAGAATTTTAGTGAGGCTCTAAGGCGCCAGAGAGCCCAAAAAATGAAGTTTCAGAGTCAAAGTTTTGCCCGTACAATGTCCATTTATTTCCTTAAACAACCTGGAAGGTGAGTTATGCTTACCATTCTTTAAGTATAACTTATATTTTTCTTCATAAACATTATTATGAACTTATAAATAAGATCTTTCAGTAATACTCATTGTTGTAATGACCAATCTACTTATATGACTGATGTAAAGGCTAGATCAGTGAGGTGTTTAAAGTGAAATTTCCAAACAATATAACTTTATATGCCAAACGGATCCTACCTCCGATATGATCTTACTTGGTTGTTCTTTATCAACCATACGTCAGTGTTCGGTTGTGATTATTGATAGATTTGGTAAAAACATTATAATGATTAAACTTTATAAATAGGAACAAATACAAAAGCTTAGTAATATTTGTGTTTAGGTCGTTTTAAAGGGAAATGTGAAGTGCTAGTAAAAAAATCTAACTTTCACGCGAGTCTTCCACCTTTATCAGGTGAGTGCATAGTTATGTTCATGAACACTATTTAATACAGATAATTATAAAAAAGGTATTAGTATCTTTTGAAAGTTTATATGTAAATTAAATGTTTATTCTCTGAAATATTTGTTAAATGTTTATTTGATAACAAGTATTGTGTGAACCAGGAATGATTATATATGTGTTAAAGTGTTTATATGATATTACTATGTGATGATTTTAAAAATAAGTATTATAACTTAAAAGATTACTGCATGTTAAAAATACCAGATACTTTGTGTTAAATATATACACTAAGTTAAGATAAGTGTCGTTTAAACAGAGTTAATATTAAAGGTCGATTATAAGGATTGTAGTCTCGTCTAAGTTTAAAACTCAGATGTATAATGGATATTTAGCTACATCTTGTTGAGTTGGATAAATGAATCATCGTATACTGTATTGAGGTAGTATGGTATAAACAGGATGCTTAGTTCAAGTCAAATCGAAAGTGTGTTTAGTTTTACCCTGTTGTGTTGCTTATATACATTGCAATCTTGTTTAGTTATACACTAGGACTTAAAGGAGATATCTAGCTCAATTAAATTTGGATTTTGGGTAGCATAATATCAAGGGTGTGTGTGATAGGAACGAAGAGTAGAACTCTTTTTTGTGACACTATCAGGTGTTGATGTATGGTTTATGTACAGGAGTATGATATTGTATTACTTTAGATAGCTAGATATGGTGGGTCTGAAAAAGAAACTAAAAACAGCATGTTTAATCATCTAACAAGGTGGGATGAGAATACTTGATATTCTAGACAGTCTTATGAATTACGTTGATGTTGTGGTTTTATAACCCACATAAATAGATAAAATGGGGATGTTATATTCATCAAATACTTTGACGGCTTAAGTGCCTTTATGACTTATATCAGCCAAGGAAACCCTAGGTGTGTAGTCAAATCTTTGCTCTAAATGGTTCATCAGGCAAGTTGATAATCGTGGACTAGGATATGTGAGAATTGGTTAGGATGGGTATGTATGGGTTTAATATTGTACATATATCTAAGTTATGAGATATATCTATATTTTTTGATAACCATTGGTTTTGTAGGATTAATAATTATAAAATATTATTATTATAATATTGTGCGATTGAAATCCTAATGCATCACACCAGGTTTCCTAACCTATCACACTCAATTTATATGCATCATAGGTAACAATATTAAAGTTACTGGAACTTGATAGGATGCCGAGTGATAAAGAGACAACCTGCAATAGTGTTCATGACCATTAGGTCATTGCGCAGTAACAATGTTATGTATTAATCATGACATCCTTAGAATTTTTGTATTTTGAAACAACATCTTTACTCAAAGATATTTTAATAGAACGAGACAGTTTCCACAAAAATGTTTTATTATATTGGGATTTTCCGCCAACAAAGATCTTTTTAAAGCGTAAAGAAAAGTTGTTTTTGGTTCTAGAAAATAAGGGATGGCACAGTTGGTATGAAAGTATAGCACTTGTATCCTAGACTAGTTTAACTTTATATTTATTGGGGGCTAAAAATGAAGTTTTGAGGAAAAACTTTGTGCCATGATATGGTACCGAGTAATTGACGTGAATTTTATTGGACCGCCACATCATGGTTAAGGGTTTCCACAATGTGGTAGTTTTTCTAGCCCAAGCACACGATTCCTTTAGAATTCCCTTCGTATTTAAACTCCTCTAAGTCATTTCTAGGGTTCATTTCCATCCTCCAACACCCTTTTACCTCATAGAAACCCTAGCCCTAATTCCCTTGGTGATTTGTGACCTTTTTGGAGCATTTGTTAGCTTGAGGAAGAAGAGAATAAGGAGAAAAAGGTGCTTTATTGGTGGATCTTGCAATGAAACAACACCTTTAACATCTTACATTGCTTCTAGACCTTTGTAAGAGTCAATGGCTGAAACTTTATGGCTTGAAGTGGAGAGATGCAAGTTTAAAAGGAAGGAACACATAAAGTTGGAAACTTTATAACTCTCCCGAGTCCTATGAGCAACATACATTGTAGATCTATACTTTTGTTAGGGTTCTTGACCTTACATGATTTTTGGGCATTTTTAGCTCATTTTGACCTAAAATGGATTCTAGACATGTATTGGACATGCATGTCTAAAAATTTTCCACCTTTATGATAGATCTGGTATTAGAAACCCTTCTGGAGTGGTGGGGCTAAGGAATTTTTCATATTAAGGGCTTAATGGTTAAGACATTTTGGTTTTTGGCTTTATCTAGACCTAGGGTTAGAGATCTTGATCTCTTTGGGTGTCTAAATGGATAAAGATGGAAACTTTATCCATTTAGATCATACAATGGACCGGATCTGAGCTTTGGAGCTATTGTAATCGAAGTACACAACTTAACCCTTTAGCTGTTGGAAATCCAACGCCCACGATGTTGCCTTAGATCGCCACGACGTGGCGACTAGAAAACACTCTTTTGTTCGATTGTATGAGGGCCACGATGTGGCGGTTGACTAAAGTCCAAGTTGACCATTAACTTTGGGAATGGGTTTACTTTTGGTCAAATTTCTATTTTTATAAGGTACACTAAGGGTTTAATTTTCTTGGATTGTTAGGAGGTGTTTAACAACTATCTTTTGGCGTTGAGAGCTATTAGATGTGGTCAATGCGGCTTTGAGCAGGGTTTTAGTCGGCATTGTGGTTTAGGTGAGTTTCCTCATTGAACTCGTGGGTCGAAGGCACCAATGCCGACCCACTAGATTATGTTATGTATGAAGACCAGGTGGTGACACCTGAAAAATGCATGAAAGTCCCAAATATGGCTCCTAGAAATTTGTATGCAAGACTAGGGTCTGGACCTTGTCAGTTATATGTAGAATGCTAGTTGTCTTTGTGATACTTGCGTGGAAGACCAGGAGGTGGCTCTTGGCACTTATTAGTAAGACTTGGGGTTTTGGCCCCCAACATGGCAATGAATGACCATGATACGACACATTGCATGATAGTAAATGTAAGAATATGGATCGAACATATCAATATATATTCTATGTATGGTATGTAGTATTTTAGGGAACTCACTATGCTTTGTGCTTATGGTTTTATGTTTATGGTTTTAGGTACTTCCGATTCCAAAGGGAAGGGCCCGACTTGACTGCACTGCATCCCCTAGAGATTTCCGCATTGGCTATTTGTGATTTTTACTATGATGTTTAGATGATATATTCATCTTGATTGGTTTTATAACAACTCATTTGTATGGTTTGTTGTTTTATAAATGAAATTTTTACTATGAATTTTTGGGATGTTACAAGTTGCTATCAGAGCCTTGGTTTGAGGGACTCGGGTACACTCTCGGGTGTGTCTAAATTCAAACTGAGGAATTGATAATCATTATGAGAGAAAATGAATTTTCTAAAAGATTTTTTATAAAGAAAAAGGGGTGCGATGTGTGCAATCAGCCGAGCTCAAGTAAGTATTTTCCAAAATACACATACATGTTTATTTGGTAAGATGTTATCTAATAGGTTGAGCTCTACAATGGATGGTTTGGTTAGTATGGAGCAATCTGCCTTTAAGATAGGGCGTCAGATCTTCGATGAACCTTTTATTCTAAATCAATTGCTAAGCTTGTTTAAGGAAGAAGATAATGGATCGTCTAACAAAGGATATTGTTGGTGCGATAAGACTTTCTAGATGATATTACTGGTAAGTTTAGCTTTGGATCAATATAGAAGAGATGGGTTCAAGGTTATTTGCAGTCATCTAACGGTTATGTGTTGGTTAATAGAAGTCCTACAAATGAATTTTGTTAAATGTGACTTGAGCATTTGTAGCATTTTCATGGATCATTTGAGTTTAATGGATCACTTGGAACTCAATGAGAACATGGGGTTCATGGAGCATATGAAAAAGGAATGTATCATTTGAGAAGAGAATGGATCATCTAACAAAGGAACGGACCAGATGATAAAGGAAGGAATCTTCTAAAATGGGTATTATGCATCCTGATGCATGGATGCGCTATCTATGATCTAGATGTGTTATCATATACTTGGATGTGCCACATAGGAGTCAAGGTGCACTACTAAGAAGAATGGTGCACCATTCTTTAAGCAAGTGTGCCATCTATAGCCTAAATGTGCCACTATTGGAACCAGATGCACCATTATAGAGAGGGTGCACCAACTTAAAGTCTAGATGCGCCATATGATAAGGAGTTGTGCCAACATGGAAAAGGATGTTCCATCCTAGGAGAGAATGCACCATTTGTAATATCCCAAATTTAAACCAAAATTTTCATCTAAAATATAAAGTCTTTTGTACAAATTATAGTTTCCTAGGTCTATTTAAACCGTTTGATTCAAAACATTTATCAGAGTATAGACAAAGGAGTTATTAAGTGCAAAAATTCTCTAATGGATGTGATATAATCAAGCTACACCCTTCCTTTAATATAAGAAAACATGAAAAAGTTTAAACAAAAAACTGTAAGCACAAAGCTTAGTGAGATCCACAAGAAACCAAATAGCATACATAACCATAAACATGATACACGACCTATCTTATCCATCGGGTCTATTTCATCCAAAGTGAAGGATATGGGCCAAATTATAGACTTATAGTCACTCCTACAACGGCCTATTTCAGCCAATGCGTATATTTCATCCCAAGTGAATGTTATAGGAAAAATTTGTAGTCTTACAACACTCCTGCAATTGCCAAGATCTCCCCCATTGTCTTTCATACAAGTATGCAGTAAGATTTACAAAGAAAACAAACACCAAATTGTTGGATTAGGTGTCTAAGCCTATAACTATAACTGGGATGTATTTGACCTGATAGTATCATTGTCCTTTTGGGTTGCCTTCACCAGTGCAATTTGATAGGATGGACTTTTGAGAATAAGGCTATTTGTGATTTATTAATATATTATAATCATAATATATTAATTGAGAAATCATATTATTTAATTGGTATTGATCAAGATTTAATTTTGAATTAATTTAGTGAACCAAAGAGACTAATTAAATATATGGGGACTGATTAAGTAAATCAATGATTCTTATAGTGTGGGCCAAATATCCATGGTTAATTAGGATGGGCTAAACCAACATTGTAAGTCCCCAAAACGCTTGTGTATTAATCAGATTTGTTTGATGGTGCGGAATCCCAATCAAACGGATGATGTCAGATCAAATATAAGAGAATGAGAAGAAGAAGATGATGAATCTTGTATGTATTGATATCAATGAAGATTTGGATACAAGATTCACACACACTCTCTTTCTCTCTCTAGAACACCTTCAAATACACACACATAAGCTCCTCTATTCTCTTCTGTTCATTCATCACTCCTTAAACACCTAACACCTATATATATACTTGGGGAATATGGGCCATAAATGGGTTTACGGCCATAAACACTTATATGGCCGTAAACACAGAGTTGTTTACGGTCCTAGACATAAAAATACATTTTCCTAGAAAAGCAAAGTATAAACCATATTTTTGACCCAACAATCTCCCCCTTGGTTTATAGCTTTCTTTTCTTAATTGACCCAACAAGCTACCCCTAAAAAGTAGCTGGCTTTTCTTGTTAATCTTCATTGGGAGATTGGCTTCAACATTTATCTTCAAATTCTTCACAACTTCAAGATGAAATTGATGAATCTTCAATGAATGACTTCATCTTGAGCACTTGAGCTTTTCTTCAGAATTTGGCATTGAATGCACATTGGGTGAGGAGGCTTGACGTACTGATTCTTGAAAGATAGAGCTTTCAGCTTGAGAATCTTCAGAGAGAACAAATCTTCTGAATCACTTCAGCAGGTTTATGATAGCAGCAGACTGACTGAGGAGGCTTCAATGCAATCTGTCACATAATCTTCAATTTCAGCTTCACCTTACTTCTAGGGTAGAAAAATTGAATGTTGAAAGAATAATCTTCATTTCTTGCTCCTTCGAATGATAATTCTTCGATGATCACGGATGAAGCCTTGGCTAAGAAAATCTTCGATTCAGTCTCCATGAGTATTATCTATACCTGAAATCACTTTTCAAGACAAAAAAAAAACTAAAAGAAAATTTTGCATACAATATTTTTGGGTTTTTCATACTTTCTGAAAAAATAAATAAAACAGAAACAAAAATTTTTAGATTTTTGATTTTTCTAAACAAGAAATAAAACAAAAATAACACTATATATTTTTTTTATTTTTCATTTTCTGATTTTTGTTTGATTTTTGAATTTTGTTTGATTTTTGAATTTCCTTTTTTTAATTCTCCCCTAAATTTGTGCATAGAGGAAAACTATGAACAAATTTAACAAAAAGAAAAATATTTGGGATCAAAGTTATGAGACATCCTGAACTTGTTTATCAGTACCTTCACTTTCATGAATAGATCTAGTCAATTGCGGGTATTGTGATCCACTTAAACACAAAGAAAATTGACAAACTTTTCTAAATAAACCATTTAGCTGATGACGACCACATGTATTGTTTTCCACTTAAATCAAGCAGCGAGATCTATAGACAACCTCTAAATGGTTCAATTTTAGTTGCACTAGAACGTGTTCCCCACTTCCCAATATATCCTGGTTATCAAGAACTTCCTAAGGACTCCTTACTTTAGGTGAGTAAACAATTATTACGGAGGAAGTCAGATTTAGAGATAGATGCATATGTTGTGTCCCAGGTCGGATCTATTTCAATCACACAGAGGGGACAACATATGACTAACAGTGATAGAGGGTTATAGAAATATTAGGGTGCATATGTTGTGTTCCAGGTCGGATCTTCCGATCACGCAGAGGAGACAACATATGGCTAACAAATAGGAAGAATTTCATAGATAAAGAAGATGCATAGTAATAGAGTTGCATATGTTGCATTCCAGGTCGGATCTCTTCCAATCATGCAGAAGAAGCAACTTATGACTGATAGATAGAAAGCAAGAAAATAAATTCTACATACCTACTTTATCAGAACCCCCCGATCGCCTTATCAGAACCAGAATTAAGGACATAAGTTCTTACATCAAGGAAAGCTGAACCACTGTTCTAGATGCGTATTAATTTAGTGTATCCCGTGGGTTCCCGTCTTTATCTCACCGCTCAATCTACCTGAGTTTCGTATGATCACTCCAAACAATCCTAACTAAATCCACACTGTCAAATCCTTCGTGCCTACCAGCACATAGAACACAGAGTCTAGACAATTCAGATTCAGTCCTTTACACATGTTTTAGACTGTCCATTATCACTTTCTTGATATCACTTCCCAATAATAACTACTAACGAAAAACTATAATAAAATAAAAAAAATTGTCTTTGAAATGAATCAGATTAAGATAAACTCAGGAGTATAGAGAAGAAAACTCAAACTGTAATTCACCGATTGAATTCGCATCCAGAAGGTCTGAGAACAGCACGCATAATCTCAGAACAGATCCAAAAATTCTTCATGTCATTAAGTACTAACCCCATGTGATCCCTTCTTTTCTTCCCTTCCCGCAAAGGGACACATACTCTCAAACAAAGGTCTGAATGTTGTAAATTTGAGAGATGTCCCCTATCATGTGCCTGGAACAGCCACTACCAATAAACCGAAGTCTGATGATATGCCTCCATAGCTGCTCCAGCACAGAGCGGGATCAATTGGTCTTTGGAACACAGTCCATTTTGAAACTGGATCAACCTTTGTCATCATTGCAGGGTACTCTCTCCCATGACATATCTTGTTTATCACAAACATAAGAAGAAGAAATATTAGAGTCATTAGTTGATTTCGGAGATTGAGCCTTCAGAACCCATTTGTAGTTGGGTTTAACCCATTTCTTTTAGATCTGATGGGTGGCTCAGTACTTGCTTTTGATCTTGATGTCGGCCATTGAGATGACTTTGATTTTGGATTCACGGGAGCATCTCTTGGATTTGGCTTCTTGGCCGACATTCCCTTCTTGCCCTTAGGATTCAGATTCTTGGCCTTGTGGGTTTGATTCTTGGCCTTCTGCATGTTCCAATCACCATTGTCTGAACGTGACCTTAAGGGGTTTCTTTTGAAGTATCTCCCTCTTGGCGCGTTCTGCCAGCCTTGTGCGTAGTAAGAAACGTATGTGCAATTTGGACAGTTTTGGGCAATGTGTCCAGGTGTTCCACAGTGAAAACATGTCTTTTTCTTCACTGGGAAGTTGTTTCTTCCTGCCCCTGGTGGCATATCCTTGCCTTGTCTCTTATTGTTCCCACAAGCACAATTGCAGCATGCACTCTGTTTCACTAGAATTGGTGGCCTGTATTTCTCAACAGCATGTTGATCAGAAGCAGCTGAGTTCGAAGCAACAGATTCAGATCTCAAGGAGATGTTGGTTTTTTCAATGGTTTTCTCCTTGTTCTCATCTTCTGCTACTTTACCTACACATAAAGTAGAAACATTAGAATCTTTAACCTGGATACCTCCTAACACAAATCCAGATGGTTTTCCATAATGAAGATGTGCCTCCTTGTCAATTTCTTCATGTGTCATAGGGATGGATGTCTAGTTATGATTGAAAGGTGGAAGAACACTATCATACCCTAAACCCTTTTGTTGGTTATTTTTAAATTGCAAAAAATGATATATCATGTTCGCAACTACTTCGCTTGACACATCAAATTTTTTGAAATCAAAATTTGTAGTTACAAATTTGCCTTTTAATGTGTCAAGCTCAGCAGTTAATTCAGCAAGTTGTTTCTTAACATAGTCATAATTTTCATATTTGTTGATATAATCTTCTTGAAGCCTCCTAAAGTTTTTGGTTTTTGCTTCTAATTCAGCCTTTAGGGGTTTCTGTCCTTTCCTAAGTTGACATCCTTCGTATTTTCGGTCCTCAACTTCCCTTTTTAGCAAATCATTATGTTCACAAAGAAGTTTAATCGTAGCTTCACATGATTGAGACCATGAAACTTCATTGACCGGGATGTTTGTGGAACTCATTGTTTTTCCACACTTCAAAGCGTCAAGTTCTTCAATTACAATAGCAAGACTAAGATGATTGAGATCTTTTGTCTTCTTGATGACAGCCACGTTTATATCCCACGATTTCAGAAGTGAATTCAGCAGCTTTTTGTTTATCTCAGAATTCGTCAAGAAGATCCCAGCTATATTCATCTCAGTAGTAAGTGTAGTAAATCGCTGCAACTGAGCTTCCAGGGTTTCTCCAGGGATATAATTGAACATGTTGAACTTTTGTCTTAGCATATCCTGACGACTCTCTTTCATGTCTTCATTTTCCTCGTAGACCTCAAAAGCCATTAAAAGCACAAATTTAAAAGTCAAACTTAAATTTAAAAAATGTCCTTTGACTATAAACCTCAAAAGTCAACCTTAAAAGTCAAACTCAAAAATCAAACTTAAAAGTCAAATCGAAAAGCTAAATTTGAAAATTTAAAAGTTAAATGAGAAAGTCAAAGTTTAAAGTCAAAGGTCAAACTTGAAAGTCAAAGATAATTTTTGAAGTCAAAAGTCCAAAATAAAAGTCAAAAATTAAAAAACAAAATTTAATTTATTATTATTATTATTATTTATTTATTTATTTATTTATTTATTTATTTTTATATTTTGGATGAAAAATGAATTTAAAAATAAAAGAAATTTAATTTAATTTTTTTTGCGGGTTAAAAGTGACAAAATTTCGAAACTGGATACGACATGGAGTAGTTTTGAATTAAATTTGCGAAGAAAGTATCGTGTGGTAAGGTAGCTCAGTTCGTAAGGCGCTGGACTGATTATGGAGGATACCCGAGTTCGATCCCCGACACCTCCAATTCGCCTCCTATTTATTTGTTGAATGCTACTGCAAGTCGTAGACCAAGCCGCGTTGCCGATCCATAAACCGCCGACCGTAGACTCCAGTCGGCCGCACACCGCCGGCCGCAAACTCCGGCCGTAAACTCTGGCGACCGCAAACTTCGGCCATAAACTCTTCGCAGATTGCGTGAAAAACAACGTTTTTCACCCCTTTTTGCTCCAAAACTCGATCAAAAACTCGTTTTTATCAAAAATGCAAAGAACAACCCCCCCTAATTTTCAGAGATCTATCAAAAAACGCAAAAATCTTTTGAAGATAAGATCAAATAAGCTCCAGATCTGACAAAATTGACTGATACAATCCAAGCTCTGATACCAATTGTAAGTCCCCAAAACGCTTGTGTATCAATCAGATCCGTTTGATGGTGCGGAATCCCAATCAAACGGACAATGTCAGATCAAATAAAAGAGAAGGATAAGAAGAAGATGATGAATCTTGTATGTATTGATATGAATGAAGATCCGGATACAAGATTCACGCACACTAACACACACACTCTCTTTTCTCTCTCTAGAACACCTTCAAATACACACACATAAGCTCCTCTATTCTCTTCTGTTCATCCATCACTCCTTAACCACCTATCACCTATATATATACTTGGGGAATATAGGCCATAAATAGGTTTACGGCCCATTCATGGCCGTAAATGGGTTTACGGCCGTAAACCTATTTACGACCGTAAACACTTATACGGTCGTAAACACAGAGTTGTTTATGGTCCTAGACATAAAAATACATTTTCCTAGAAAAGCAAAGTATAAACCATATTTTTGATCCAACAAACATGGATAGTCCATGGAGGTTTAACCCATGGAGCCTAAGTAATATGAAGGGTCATGGTGCATTAGGGTTTACATGGATGAAACCCAAGCCTTTGTAACACTATAAAATCACACCCCTAGAGCCAAAATCGGTTGCCCCAATTATTCTGAGAAAGTGATAATCGATTTTGAGCTAACTAGCCTATTCTCTCAAGCCTCTTCTTTCATTTGGTGTTTGTGACACATTAGAGGCATCACACTTGATGTGTTAAAGCTTTCAAAGGCCAAGAACTTTAAACTACATAATAGGTCTTCATCAAACTACGAGTTTTTATTGTATGTCCTCTATTGTATGCTAGTTAGGATGTGCACTTTGGAAAATTGAAAATGCATGTATAATTAGAGAAAACATAGATCCAAAGCATCTAGGGTTGCATGTGCACCATAGGAGTGTTATAGTGCTTAAAACCTAACAGTGGTATCAAAGCCTAAGATTGTTTTCTATTAGATTTTATGCTTGCTATTTTTCAACGCTGAAAAAATCAATTTTCTGGCCTATGACTGATGAACTCGCCGAGTCCACTGGCTGACTCGACAAGTCCACTTAGTAAAAGGGCAACTCGACGAGTCCGGTTCATACACTAGTCGAGTAGATGCTTTTGGTTGTAAATTTTCGATTTTTTGGCCGGAATTGGTTTAGGATCATTACCAGAAAATGTTTTGTATCACAAAAAATGTATTTTCTGATTTGGTAATGATGATCCCCATCCAATTAAAAGACAATTGTCAAATTTTAAAATAATAAGATATTATTTGTATTATTTGATATGAATTGTCTTGCTATGAATTAGGTTAGATCAATAGGTAAATTATATGATAATGTTGGTTAAAATTGATCAAAGTTGTTCTTGAAGTGAGTTTTGTAACTTGTCCTCAAGTTATATGAAGAGTATCATTCATGAACATTAAAACTCATAAGTTTTCATAAGTTATGGAAACCAAAAGTTTTGAAGAGTTACAAAATTTGCCCTCAAGTTTTGGAATTTTTAAAGTCACACTGATGAAACATTTAATTCCAAACCTTAGAAATTTAAAAGTTTAAAATTCAACCCTTATACAATTATAATATTAAAAGTTTAATTATATATATATATATATATATATGTGTGTGTGTGTGTGTGTGTGTGTGTGTGTGTGTATAAAACAAGTCAGTCTTACCGTTAGTAGGCCTCATTCACGAAGTCGGTCTATAACGGGGGTATAAGATTACTGCCTATAAAATGGTGGTTTAATGGGTGTCCACACTCACCCACCACTTCCTTGACTGGTGGAGGGTCGTTAGTCGAACGGGTAGGATAGGACATTAATTCTCGTTATAAGTATAATGATAAATATAAAGTAACTAAACTTTTATCAAATTCCCGAACTTAGTCACTTTAGGAAAAATGTGAAAATGGTGCTATTTCATGAAATTGCTCTTTGCACCTTGCTAAGTCGTTAGTGGAGCGTGTGTGGTTAACCGACATATTAATCTAGGACTAACAAGGGTGGCAAAATCATAGAGCAATGGAGAGTGTGTGTGGTTAACCGACACATTGATTAGGTGATCTGTAACATAGAGAGTACAAAGCACATTTTCATGGTTATTCACACCTTGTTTGTGATCCTCGGTATACCAGTCACAAACTTGAAGAGCACAATCGAGATTTAAACATCCTAGTCACAAAATTATGATTGCTACCATGACTACTGAGCTACAAAATTCCTATGAGGACTTCTGGCCCTTCGAAATGCACCAAGATTTTATGAAAAGGTACCATCAAAGTGCTTGGCAGGAAAGGTATGAGATCATTGCCTCCATACTTGACCCGATAATAGCATGGTCATTTTGGGTTGCCTTCACCAGTGCAATTTGATAGGATGGACTTTTGAGAATAAGGTTATTTGTGATTTATTAATATATTATAAGTATAATATATTAATTGAGAAATCTTGTTATTTATTTGGTATTGATCAAGAATTAATTTGGAATTAATTTAGTTATCAAAAGAGACTAATTAAATATATGGGGACTTATTAAGTAAATCAATGATTCTTATAGTGTGGGCCAAAGATCCATGGGTAATTAGGATGGGTTAAACCAAAATGGATAGTCTATGGAGGTTTAATCCATGGAGCCTAAGTAATATGAAGGGTCATGGTGCATTAGGGTTTACATGGATGAACCCTAGCATTTGTAACACTATAAAAGTACACCCCTAGAGCCAAAATCGGTTGCCCCAATCATTCTAAGAGAGTGATAGTCGATTTTGAGATAACTAGACTATTCTCTCAAGCCTCCTCTTGCATTTGGTGTTTGTTACACATTATAGGCATCACACTTGAGGTGCTAAAGCTTTCAAAGGCCTAGAACTTCAAACTACATAAGAGGTATTCATCAAACTATGAGTTTTATATTGTATATCCTCTATTGTATGATAGTTAGGATGTATTCTTTGGAAAATTGAAAATGCATGTATAATTAGAGAAACCATAGATCCAAAGGATTTAGGGTTGCATGTGCACCATAGGAGTGTTATAGTGCTTTAAACCCAACACAAACGACATAAAGTGTCCGACATAGTATAGTGAGAAAACTCACATGAATTACTCAACAGAAGCTCAATAGCTACCTCGACAACATAACAACTAACCTAAGTTGCCTAATGCCAAACGAAGACCATTCCTTAGCTAATACTCGGTTCTACCAAAGTTTAACAAAAAGTCAATGGTCAAAGTCAATGGTCAAAGTCAATTAACCGGACCACCACGCCATGGTGCGTTCTTGACTACTTCGTGGCCACGTCTAGACTAACAAATGTGTTGCAGCGCAGCAACACATCATGGGTCTTCCTTGGCCACATCCTGGTTTTGATGGTTTTGGTCTGGAAGAGTTTACTTCACTAGTAGCTTAATCCATAAAGACCAAGGCTCATAACATTAGATATGGTACCTAATAACTTCATAATGGATAAATTTTCCAACTTTAGTAATTAGGATGGTCCAAACAACCAAGATCTAGATTTAAGTCTCAAAGGGACAAAGATTGCATCTTTCTCGACTTAATCTAATAAGTCCAACTCTCCAAGCTTCATATCTGAATCAACATGATGTTAAGGTTGATAATGTTTCCAACTGTATCCTTAATAATGCCACAAACTTTCATGATCTACACTTTAACACACCAAAGGATCATAACTTTCCTAGTCCACGAGGTCCAAGAAGCATCCCAAAATGATCAAAAGGTATTGGAGTCCTCTCAACTCCAAGATCACCCACAAATGAAAAGATCTAACAAACTAAAGAGTAGGATATGAACTTTATACTCACAATAGTCCAGAAATGAAGTGACTTTGATGGATCCAAATATGAAACAACATTCCTTACAACCAAAAGAACTTTCTTGATCTTCAAGCGTTATCAAAACACCACCAAAAGTACCCAAAAGAAGAGAGTGGGGGAGGGGAGGAGCTCGAACCATAAAGAGGGAGGCTAGGATTACTCCCAAGGAGCTCTAGATGTGATGGAGGTAGAGAAAATGCCTTAAAATGTGGATCCTTACCTTTAAATACGTTAAAACCCCTAAAAATCATAAGCTGCAAAGAGACCACTCAGTGGTAACTTGCTCACCACTCCATGGTGACTACCACACTATGGTGACCTTCTCACCACTCCGTAGAGACCTTCTCACTAGTCCGTGGTGACGGGTTTTCAGTTACTTCATCCAACTTCAAAACGGCCATAACTTCTTCGTTTCTACTCTGCTTTCAGTGAACTTTATATGCACGTGAAGTTGTTAACAATGCCCACACTTCTATCTAATTACTTTTGACCTAATACATATCGAGATAAATTCATTAATTCATGCAAGAAGTCCCAAAATATCATATTTTCATATTTTACCCTTTTTGGCTCCAAAAACCAAATCAAGGGATTGGCTCACTTAACCAACATTATCAACATCCAATAAGGTATAAAATTTATTCCCTTAAAGCCCAAGGCATTTACATGATCAAATTACATTCCATAATTCCGAATAAGAAACAACTCGAAATTAGATGTTACGCCATTCCTTGAAAAAGATGTGTCATCATCATGCTTGATGCACAATCTTGGTGCATGGTGTGCTACATGTGTTCCTTGATGATCCATGGCATCCCTGATGAGCCACTTATGCTATAATTCCCTCTTTGATGCTCAATATTATTCAAGGATACTCAAAAGTTAAAGATGCTCAAGGATTATTGCTTCATGTGCCACCATGGTGGTTGATAAGCCGTAGTGATCTTGATATGCCATGCATGCATCATGACGAGCCACTATGGATCATGATGCTCCATCATGTGTATTGTTGATGCTCATGCAATGTATAGAAAGGATGAGTTTTCTAGAAGCAACTGCATGATAGACTGTGATTGGTTGGCATAATTCATGGGCATATGGGCTAATAGGCTTGGCCTATTAGGATTTTAGGTATGATACCTTCATTATAAATTGGGATGCATGCTAGTCATTTGTATATGTCTTGAATTCTAGAGTGATAGGAGAATCTCTATTGAATTGTACTTGTAACCTCTATTTGAGAGCTCATAAATAAAGAATACTCCCCTCCTGACCGTGGAAGTAGGTAACCTTGACCAAACCATATAAATATTGTGTCTTGTGTGTGTGTTTTTTTGGCTTTGCTTGTTTTCCCATTACTTACTGTGATTGAAGAAGTATATTCATATGTTTGATTTGGAGATGTTTAATGGTTCAAATGACTTCACTTTATGGAAGGTGAAGATGAGGGCTCTTTTGGTTCAACAATGATGTGCATCGATACTAGAAGGAGAAGTGAAATTACCAAAGGGCATGGAGGCTGAAAACAAGATGGGTATTCTAATGAAGGCACATATTGTCATTATGTTTAGTTTGACAGATAGAGTACTGAGGGAGATCGTGGATCAGACAACTGGTTCTAGGCTCTGACAGAAACTTAGTGATAAGTACCAAAACAATTCTATGACGAACAAGCTGTATCAAATGCAACATTTGTACACTCTAAGAATGTTCGGAAGTACCCAAATGAAAGATCATCTGGATAACTTCAATCTCTTCATCTTGGATTTTCGTAAGGTTGATGTGAAGATTGAAGTTAAAGATTAGACGCTTATTCTCTTATGTTCACTTCCAAACTCATATGAGAATTTCATTGATATGATGTTATATGGTAAGAAAATGATAATTGTGAATGATATGGTTATTATTTGATGTCCAAGGAAATGAAACGAAAAGTTTCAATTGGAGAAGAAGTTTCTAGTTTTCGTTTGTTTGGAGGGAAAGGAAGGATAGGAGAGAGAAAAAGGGGAAACAGAGGGACGTCACGTTCAAAATCGAAGTCTAAAGGTTCATCGAATGCAAAATGTTATCCCTGTAAGGAGAATGAGCACTTCAAAATAAATTGCACTCAACTGAATAATGGATCATTCAAGAATGAATCAAGCAGCAATAACTTTGTTGATGTGGTTCAGGAGAGTTATGATGAAGGGAATAATGGTGATGTACTGACTGTATGTTCAACTAAATCTGTAGATGCTTAGATCATGGATTCTAGAGCATCCTATCACATGATGATTGGGTAAGTAGTAACAAGAACAATGGCACTGTGCAGATCAAGATGTACAATGGTATGGTCAAAAAGTTAGATTATTGGTACATTCTGGATCTTTGAAAGAATATAATTTCTCTTGGTAATTTGGTGAAAATAGGATGAAGTGTGATAGTGATGGTGACTGGGTTAAAGTCTTTAAAGGTTCTCTAGTGATAATGAAGGGATAAACGAATCTTGGGGGTTTATATCTTGGAATCAGTACGGTTATGGGAATGGTAGTTGTATCCCAATCCTTGAATCAAGGTGATGACAAGGCAAAGTTGTGGCATTGTAGGTTGGGACACATGAGTGAGACAGGCATGTCATTTCTAAGTAAACAAGGGATATTAGGTTGAAAGGTTACAAGAAAGATAAAACATTGTGAATCATGTTTCAATGGAAAGCATCGCAAAGTGATGTTAGGTACCAGTGAACATACAAGCAAGAAAATCCTGGAATATGATCACTCGGATAAGTGGGGTCCATCTCCAGTGAAGTCTCATGGTGGATGCTCATACATTGTGACATTCATTGATGATTTCTCAAGGAAGGTATGGGTGTACTTTCCAAGGACAAAAGATGAGGTATTTTTCAAGTTCAAAGAGTGGAAGACTATGGTTGAGAAAATGACTGGAAAACAAGTCAAAACTATGAGGATTGCTAATGGGTTGGAATTCTCCAATGTTATGTTTGATAACTTCTACAAAACAGAAGGTATAGTGAGGCACTTTACTGTACAATACACACCACAACAGAATAGATTAGTAGAACGAATGAACCAAACACTCATGCACTGTGCAAGGTACATGCAAATATTTTCTAACTTATCTAATCAATTCTGAGCGGAAGCAGTTAACACTCCTTGCTATCTGATGAATAGATCACCATCAATTGCTATAGACTTGAGGACTCCCCAAGTGGTATGGTACGGGAAACCATCTGATTATTCTAGTTTATGTATATTTTAGCATACACTCAAGTGAATGATGGTAAACTTCAGCCAGGGGAAATGAAGTGCATATTTCTTGGATATGTGACAGGAGTAAAAGGTTACCGACTTTCTTGTATATAAGAAGTTAGAACTCCTAAATTTATCATGAGCATAGATCTGACATTTGTTGAATCTTCCATGGGTAACCAGGGAGGAGGTGATACAAGTCAAGTAAGGAGAAAAGATCACGGTGCTAACGGAAGGTTGGGTTTGCATCATAAAGTCTATACATAATTGTGATAAGTGATCAATAGAAAGGAAACACTAAACAACCTAGACAAGATGAGTCCTAATAACAGCTCATCCTGAATTTCACTCGTGAAATTTTGGAAAAAGACAAGTTCTTAATACTAAAGATTGATACCATGGTGAACCCAACATATATGTTGACAAAGTCGTTTCACATAGAGAATTTTAAGTTTTTCTTGTACTTTATTGATGTTCGTAGGAGTCATGTCCCTCTGGGGATGAATGGCAGGAAGGGAGAGTAAGTTCTTGTTTAAGGTGGATTTCAGAGGATACTCAAGTCAAGGTGGATGTTTTTAAATGTGACTTGAGCATTTGGAGCATTTGAGTTCAATGGAGCACTTACAACTCAATGGATAACTTGGGGTTCATGGAGAATGTGAACGAGGAATACATCATCTGAGAAGGGAATGGATCATCTGACAAAAGAACAAATCAAGTGAAAAAGGAACAAATCTTCTAAAATGGGTATGGAGCACCTGGTAGCATTATCGAGCATCCCGGTGCATGGATGTGCTATCGATGATCTAGATACGACGTCCTATTCTTAGATGTGCCACTCAGGAGTCAAGGTGCACCATTGAGAAGCATGTTACGCCATTTCTTAAGCAAGTGTGCCATCTATAGCATAGATGGACCACTATTGAAGCTAGATGCACCACTATTTAAGCTAGATGCACCATTATGAAGAAAATGCACCAACATGGAGTCGATATGTGCCATTTGAGAAGGAGAGGTGCCAACACGGAAAAGTATGCACCATCCTAGGAGAGGATGCGATATTCCTTACACAAGATGCGTCATCATCATGTTTGATGTTCCATATTGGTTCAAGGTCTACCACATGTGTTCCTTGATGAGCCATGGTATCCCTGACGAGCCACTTATGTTGTGATTCCCTCTATGATGCTCAAGATTGTTCATGGATGATAAGGAGTTGATGATGTTGGATTAAGGTGTCTAAGCTCATAACTAAATTGGTATATTGTTGGAATTAAAAGCAATGTCTTTTTTGGGTTGTCCTTAAACCAAAAATAGCTACAATAAGAATTATTAATAAACTAATATGAAATCAATAGCGAAATAATTGATTTGTTAATTTATATGATTAAGAAATCGGTATGAATTATTAATTATAATCAAAAATTAATATAGAATTAATTCGAGATTAATTACAATTAATTAAAGGTGCAACGGTGAATTGTAATTGTTCAATAGTTGAACAAAGGAGGCAATTCTAGAACCATCCAGAGCAAGAACGGATTTGGGAGCACTTCTAGGGTTTCTGGAAGCCTCTTGGTTGCAGATAAAGAAACAATTTGAACTGGGATTAAATCTATTATTTAATTAATTCAAATATGGCTTTGTCTGCAAGTTACCTAAACTATAAATAGGATCCCTTAGCTCATTATTTTCGTGGCCTTTACCTCACACAAAGGGAAGAAAGAAAACTCTTCCTAGTTCCTCTCCATCTCTCTTTCTCCTCTTCATTCCAGAGTTTTTGGGGTCTTGGGTGTGAGCCATTAGTGGCATCATACTTTTGTTGCTTGCTTTATGAAGTTCAAGTAAGGATCCAAGGGTATTCTTTGCAATAACAATACAAAGCTATGTAACCCTTATCTTATGATTTTTTATTTTAGCTAGGGTTCTTATAGTTTCATAGTATGTTGCTGTTAATTGTAAAGACATGGATCCTTAGGTTCCATGTACCCTTAGGTGTTAAGAGAATTTCCGCAAGTACATTGTTTTTGTAACCTATAATACTCATCAGAGGTATCAAAGATTGATTGTCTTATATGATTTGTGCATGACAAAATTTTTTTGACAATTTGTTTGGTCACGACATGGCATGTCTTCTACCACGATGTGAGATAAGTCTGGAATCCAAATTTCGGGATCTTTCGCCTTATCTGATTTGTAGGTTGTTATTTAGTCATTATCTGGTTTCGTTAAAATCCAATTTTACTTTCCTTATATGATTAGTAGCCCTAATTTGATTTTTAAGGAGATAAACATGGAAACCTAATCTAGTTATAAGATAATTGCATGATTATGTTCATGGTTTTAATATTTAATTTAATTAACCATAATCAAAAGAAAAATATTAAATCCATTAATTATTTAAATGATTTAACTAATTTAATTAAAAGATAAAGATAAATCATTAACTGGTTTAAAAGGATTAATTAATTATATATGTTGAACCTTGAAGTTTCATAACGTTTAAAATACACCCTATACATATGTATAAGAACTTTAATACTATATGTATAAGAAATGTCAGTCGAATCTCTAGTATGCCTCGTTGACGAAGCCATACTATAATAGGGGTATAAGAAAACAGCCTATAAAATGACAGTTTAATGGGTGTCCTTTTCACCCACTACTCCTTTGTGTGGTGGAGGGTCGTCAGCCAAATGAGTTCGATAGGACATAATCACATTAAAAATATTATGTTATAAAGTACTAGACCATTCTTTTAAAATCCCACTCAAGTTACTTTAGTAAAAATGCGAAATGTATGCTAATACATGAAAAATCATATCATTTCTATATTAGTCGCTAGTGAAGCATGTGTGGTTAACCACCACACTAATGTGGGACTATAAAGGTGAAATGATGAAACAACTTGTGTTTATGATTGTTGATGGAGCGTGTGTGGTTAACCAACACATCAACAAGAGATTGTAAATCCATAGAGGGTGTTTGTGCGGGTTTGCATGGTTATTCACATCTTAATTATGACGCTCGACATCCCAATCACAATTGGTAAGAGCATAATATGATATTAAACATGCCATTGATGTTAAAATGAAAATATCAAGAGATCTAAGAGTTCCATGTGATTGAAATTGGTGAAATTATTCAACCTACCTTAAATATTTTCATGATATGACTATGGTATCCCTCTACAAAATGAAAATATGGATCCAAGCCTTGAATCCTTTGTTTCCCGCTTTTAGATGTCTTATGAAGATAGAAATGGTCTTCCACATTCTTTTAGAAATGATTTTCCTTAATCATCTGGAGATGCTCTTCCATATTCGAATCAAGGTGAAAAAATTAAAGACTAAAATCAATTAACTTGAATTCCCTCTTTTCCTAATTTTAGATGTCTTATGAAGATAGAAATGGTGTTCCTCATTCTTTTGGAAATGATTTTCCTTAATCAGCTGAAGATGGTCTTTCATATTCGAGTCAAGGTGAAATTGTCTTTCCTTCCTTGGGTAATGGCGGAACTAGAAATCGCCTCTCTTCAAATCTTCCACCTCTTCCTCCTATGACTCTCCTAACATCACATTTTCCTCAAATTGAAAGATATGAAAATACTCAAGCCCTATTGGCATGTAAACACGAAGAAATTATATGTGTGCACATCTTCTAAAAATGAAACCGTACATTGACAAGATGGAAAGAATGGGTTTCGTATTAACGAACGATCATGCCGATGATTTGGTTCTTTTGTGGCTTCCAAAGTCATGTCGTCAATTCGTTGAGAACTTTCATATGAGGAATCTTGATGTGGGGCTAATTGATCCAACCTGAATGTTGGTTGTTATTGAAGTAGAAATGCTTAAGAACACAACTGAAGCATAAATCCTTATAAGGTCTAATCCGAAGAGTTTCATGGACATGGAGAATGGTAATATTCGTAATCTAGAAAAGATTTCTCTTCCCAACCAAAAGGGATCATCCAAGGCCATACAACTTAATCATATGGTAAAGAGAAAGGTTGATTCTAAGATCATTTGCAATGTTGACCCCTATGAGTTCATTTGTTTCTACTTCCAATTGAAGGGACATTAGAAGCTACGCTGCCCAAAATACCTGGAGGATCTTAAAGGTAGAAAAGTCAAGTTGTGTGACTCTACTTTAAGTACATACATTACCTAACTCCATTATTTCAATAAGTTCCCATTCATAGACTCTTAATACATAATGTGATGATCACGTTTTGATGGTATTACAAGATCTAAAAGAAATAAGGAAGCTTGAGCAAAGTAGCTATCTGATCGTCGTAAATGGACTTTAGTCATATGGTTCGATGGTTAGAATTTAGAGCTACTACCTAGGAGTTAGGATAATTTTAATAGATTGCCATTACCTTTTGAAGATGTCTAGAAACATAGTTTTTCATTTTATGCATTATAAGGATAACTTCCAATTTTCTACTTAAGTTTTCATTTATCTGGTTACCTTATTTTATATTTCCTTGCAATGACATTAATGAAAGTGTTGAATATGTTTCTAATAATAGAAATATTGATTGTGGATTTGATTCTTATGATATCGCGCTTGTGGTACTGTCATATTTGAGCAAGTGAAAAGAAATCTCATCAACAATTGCTAGGGGTGAGCATGGTGCGGTTTGGTGCGGTTTTAAGGCCAAACCGAACCGCAAACCGTATGGTGCGGTTTTTGCATTCTTAAAACCGTTGAGTGCGGTTTTACAACGGTTCGGTTTTACGATTTTTAAATGCGGTTTCGGTTTATATCGGTGCGGTTTCGGTTTTAAACCATGTCTAAACTTTGATGCAGTTTTTTATGTTTAATGGTACGGTTTTTTAAAAGCGTAAGAACATGTGACTACTCTCACAAACTAATTAATAATCGAAGGTTGGTTAACTTTGTCTTAATTTGTTACAATCTTATTACACATATCGATTAGTACGTTTGGTTAACAATAGAAAATTTATTTTGCACCCCATATAGTCTTACACAAAAACAAAGTAAACATATAATAAATATATTATCGTTTATAAGTATTTTAAATAGCATGTATATAATATAAATTAATTGATTTATTAATATACATGCTTGCGGTGCGGTTCGGTTTTTGTGGACCGGTTTTTTGGATAAAAACCGCACCACACCGTTGACCTTCGGTTTTTGCAAAAATTAAATCCGCACCATTGGGTTTTGCATCGGTTTCGGTTTTTCGGTTGCGGTTTATTGCGGTTTTACCGGTTTTTCTTTAGTCGGTTCGGTTTTTGCTCACCCCTAACAATTGCACAGATACTTGGACTCATACAATTCGAATTGCAAGACACATGAGAATCTTGTTCACTGAAAAATTATGACTAATTCATTGTTCACATTCTTTTGTGAGACAAGTGAAGGATTAATGGATCTAGTACATGTTGATATGCACTTTTCAGACCCACCACAAGGGAGGATAGTTCTATTCGTCATGATTTATTGGTGCTTCAGTAAATGCGATTATCTTTATAATATTAAATAGAAATTTGATACTTTTGAATGGTTGTCTTATAAACATAATTCTAATACTTTTGAATGGCTCAAAGAATAGCATAACGAAGAGAAGAATCTATTAGGCGGAAAGATAAAAGATTCTCCAAATCTGAAAGGAAACGAGAGTACTTTAGTATCATGTTTTATGATCATCTTAGTAATTGTGAAATTGTATCACAATTGATCCTGAAAGAACATCTTAGCGCAGTTATATGACTAAGAAGAGGAATCAAATATTTTTGGAAACGGTTCGTTCATAGATGAGTCATACTTTGTTCCAATAAAGTTTTAGAGTTGTGCTCTAGTAACTATAAATTATATCTTGAAACTCATTTCAAAGTAAAAAGGTTGATAACACCTCGTAATATGTGGAGTAATAATGCTTTCCTTACTCGAGCACATTTAGAAATGGAGTTTTGATGTTTTTGTTGATCGAGAAACAAAAGACAAATTGAGTCCAATTATATGAAGTGTTTTCTTATCGGGAATCCACTTGAACTTTTGAACGTTTGTTTTAGCTTGTCTATGAGTGTTCCTTGAGATAAAAACTCATACGTCAAAAAGTTAGTGGGAGTCATATTGATTTTGAGAGTTGCAAGAGTCAACCAACAATGATCCTTTTAGGTATCACTAGCTCGAAACCTGAGGTTGAAAACATTTTGTGATTTAATTAAAATATACTTATTTTTGTCCACATTCAGTTAAGTGAGCAATACTTTTGATTTCAATGTTTTTCATTTAAATGCAAAATTAAAGTGCATTGGTCAGTGAAAGTACAATGATCAATATAGGTGGGCTGCTAACGGAACGAAAGCACTGGTAGGCCTTGAACTACAAGAAAGTAAGAAAATATTGAAGAGCGAAGTTCAATCCATTGATGGGAACATATGCACCTTCAAATCTAAGTGGCAAAAGGTTTCAATCCAATTCATGAAAACGATTATGAGGAAATACCTCCACCGATAGATTTTAAAGATCTAATAAATATCTATATGGATATTGGTTTGTTAATTGCATTCTCAAATTCACAATTAGATTACGACGTCCATCTTCATATTTCAAATTATGAGGAATGGAAAGGAATTGTTTAAACCTTCAAGCGATATATTTATCACGTCTTGAAAGGGTTTGAACACACATACCATCCGACTAAACTGCATAAGCTTGAGAAGTCTAACAGAGACTTAATGAATCATCGCATAATAGGAATCTACACTTCCAAAATAAAGTTAAAGGGTATTGATTTCTAGAAGTCCGATTGATTTCTGGATACACATCAAAGCTAGTCGGAGCATAATTGTTTTGCTAGTGATGCGTGATGATAATATTTTCATAGGAAACATTGTCTTTAGGGAAATGTTTCACTATGTTAAACCTCGGGGAGAGGGCACTTATACTTCATTTCAAATCAAAAGGTTTAGATCGTATAGTTTAAATTTCAAAATACCCATGAACCAAAACGATGTGAATCTGCAAACTTTATGATTGATCAGGTAGCTTTTATATTGGGGAAAGTTCACATATATGGAAAAATTCACAAGTGATTCACATATGAATTATATGTGATTCACATGTAATTCGCATATAAATCACAAGTGAATCACATACGAGTTACATGTAATTCATATGTAATTTACATATGAATCACATGTAATTCACAAGTGATTCACATATGAATTATATGTGATTCACATGTAAATCACAAGTAAATTCATATGTGATTGACATGTAATTTACATATAAATCACATGTAATTCACAAGTGAATCATATATGAATTACATGTGATTTACATATAAATCACATGTGATTCACATATGAATCACATGTAATTCACAAGTGAATCACATATGAAATATGAATTACATGTGATTCATATATAAATCAGATGTGATTCATATATGAATCACATGTAATTCACAAGTGAATCAAATATGATTACATGTGATTCACATATAAATGACATGTGATTCAGATATAAATCACATGTAATTCATATGTAAGTCACGAGTGAATCACATATGAATTACGTCTATATGCACACATGCATTTTGTGAGAGTGTTCTTCGTTTTTATTTTCTTGTGAATTTCACATTTGAATCTTAAAAGATACAATCACATGTGAATATCACATTATATAATCGCATGTGAATCTTACATGATATATACATATGCATTTTTGTGAGTGTTCTTGCATTAATCATTCTTTTTTTATTTTCTTGTAGATTTAAAAGAATTTGTGGAAAATTTTGAAGATGAAAAGGTGATAAGTTCAAGAAAATATGGAAATTTGATATGAAGAAATGATAACACTATGAATCTTTGCAGCTTTTTTTTTATATTGTATCAAATAAAATTTTTGTACTATTATGTTTATAGATTGATTAATAAAATAAGATATTTATGATTTATTTACGAATATTATAGTATAAGAAATATGCATATATGCATTTTAAAAAAATATGTATATATGCACCTAAAACATTGATTTTTTTTGTTAAAAAAATTAGGGGTTTTTGTAAATATTCTAGGTATTTTTTTTAAAAAAAAATGGAGCTTTTTTTGAAAAAATTGCAGTTTTTTAGAAAAAAAATGCAGTTTTTTTTTTAATTTACTGTTTTTCTGAAGAAAAAAAATGCAGTTTTTAAAAAAAAATTACAGTTTTTTTGAAAAAATTACAAGAATTGTAGTTTTTTTGAAAAAATTACAAGAATTGTAGTTTTTTTTGTTTTTTGAAAAAATTACAGATTTTTAAAAAAATATTTTTTTTCATTTTTTTTTTAAATTCATGTTTTCTGAAAAAAAAAATCTCTATTTAAAAAAAAATCAAAAATTATTTTAAAAAAATCCAAAATTTAATTTATTAAGTTAATTTTGTCCAATAACACAAAAAAATAAACATTACATGAGGTCGGTATGATTACGATCATGCCCTTAATAAGTTAATTTTGATCTAACGTTTCACCTTTAGCTCTTAGGTTCTCGGAAAACTTTGAGTTCTCAACCGATCTCACCCGTATATATATATATATATATATATATATATATATATATATATATATATATATATATATATATATATATATATATATATATATATATATATACTAGTTTATAATCCGTGGGAACCACGGTTAGAAAATTAATTAAACTTTCTAAGTAAATTAAAACTTAAAACTATTAATTAATAATTTTAAATAACTTATTAATTAAAAGATATTTTTTTTAGTTATATATAAAATTATAATCGTTGATTCAAATAAATACGTAAAATATATCATCTTATAATTTTTATAGATTTTATTTTATTTTTATTCTAATATTTATAATTTAATGTAATTAAAATGTGATTTAAATTTTGAAATTTGAAATTTGAAATGAAGAATTAATAGATTGCTAAGTGTCATGATATTAATTACAAGTGTCAATAGATTGACAAGTGTCATGATATTTATTACAATGTCTAACATGATGACACATGACAAAACAACTACTCTTTTATTAGTATATATATATATATATATATATATATATATATATATATATATATATATATATATATATATATATATATCACGAATGATGTAATAATATTTTAAAATGTTACACAAGTTGTCATGCATGCGTTTTTTTGGCTTTTATTATTTAACTTAAAAGTTTGTCTTGCGTGAGACTTATTAATCATTTAATTGTATCTTAGAAGGGAGACTAATACACAACTCTTTTCTCGAAAAAATAAATCGAATCAATGTGTCTAGTTCTTGTCATTTACTTGAATTTTCCTTTAGTAAAAACTCGAATCAAATTTCATTGTTTTGTCCCTCGATAATCCTTACAAAATTATTTGCCACTAATCTTGGTACGCCTATTTAAATGTCAATAAAGGGTTTTCTAAATAAATCAATGTTATACAATATAAAAAAGAATATTTTACAATTTCTTTCTCTCAATAGTTTAATCAATAGACCATAGCCACGCTTGATTTCTGCAAGCAAAGAGCAATTATAGGGTCAACATTCAACATGGTTGAAATCTTGACAACCTTCTCAAAATCATAAAAAATCATCAAGATTGGAAATGGCATTCTAATTATGAGCAAGCAAACATTGAGGAGCTTTAGGCAAGCTTGCTCTTCAAAGAAAAAAGGCTACAACATACAACATGATTGTGTCATATACTCATATACATCCCTTCATATTCAAGTTACATCAATGATTTTTCTAATATTTAAACTTGGGAACCACCATCATGGTCGCCATTTATATGTACTCAAATTCATTATCCAACATATTTGGTAGGAATGATGAAGCAAAAACATTTAAAGAAAAAAACTTTTTGCCAAGGTAAAATGTCAAGATTGATAACGACTTACTTCAATTATGCTGTTTATGAAGAAAAAAATAGAAAATAAAAACACCAAAATTATTTGTTTGAAGAAGAAAAAACAATTTTCTAGAAGGAACTTTTTGTCACAATGGACCACATAATTGTAGTTACAACAAACATGGTAAAAGATGAAGAATGATAACGATTTTGTGGAATCAAAACAATAGTAACATACGAGTGTTTCATTTAGTTATTATTAAATAAACGTTTTTGAAATAACCCAAGATTTATCTTTTGAAAGAGCAGAAAAAAAATTATTATCAAAAAGAACTTTATGTCACAATGGAGGCACATAATTATCTTAGACAATAAGCATCTCAAAAGGTCAACATCGATACCAATCGTTCGATCTTGATGGAATGATGGGGTCTTTATTCATTTATGGTGTTTGAATAAATATCTTGAAAACTCCCACGATTTATTGTTTAAAGAAGCAAACATGATTTTCAAAAAAGAAAATATATATACTTTGTATGACAGTGAAAACCAGTTCATTATCTTTATAGTTTATAGTAGCTAGATATGAAGATTAGTGATGAGCCTTTTATTAGTTATACTATTTAAAATGAACGTTTTGCACAAAATCCAGGATTTTTTTTGTTTAAAGAATAAAAAAACAATTTCCCAAAAAACTCCATATCAAAATAAAACCAATCAACAATCTTGACAACAAATATAACAAATAACCAGTAACAGTTGTGTTATCTATGATTAAAACATATATTTTTTGGAATTTTGTTTTTCTGTTTACTTTAACTATTTACATTAACCGTTAAATATAGTATCATATTTTATCATTGTTTTTACATGTCATGTGAGCTTCATATTATTTTTCTACTATTCTATCTTCTTTCGCCCCAAAAAATTGATTGGAGTGGTCACCTCTCACTATTTCTCACCCCTTATTTTTTTAAGGAAATCTATAGAAAGGTCTCAACATTTTGAGAAAAGTTTAATAAAGCCTTAAATTTTATTTTTTGAAAAAAAAAAGATCTCAACTTTTTAATTTTTTAATAAAAAAAAACCCAAAAACCGACTAATTTATTCACTTTAGCCATTTTTGATATGTTCAGCAGGTCATGACTCATGAGACCAACTTGTTAATTTTTCCAAAATCTTAGTTTTTTCGGCAGATTTCGTCAAAATTGATATATAATATATAAACATATTGTTTACGCGCGCGTATATATATATATATATATATATATATATATATATATATATATATATATATATATATATATATATATATATATATATATATATATATATATATATATACACACACACACGCGTATTTATCTATTTTTTAAGTTTTTATATGTATATGTTTACCTATTTTTATGTATTTTAAATGTATAAACGTATTTCCTTACGTATTTATATGTATTTTTAACCATTTTATATATTTTTTATTTATTTGTATGTGCTATTTTTTTACGTATTACGTATTTATATCTATTTTTACTTATTTATATATTTTCAAGTTTTTTATATAGATGTTTATGTATTTTAAATATATAAACGTATTTTCTTTGTATTTATATGTATTTTTAAATATTTTACATATTTCTTTATGTATTTTTATGTGTTTTTTATGTATTACATATTTATATGTATTTTTACGTATTTACGTATTTTTATAAAGTTTTTTATATAAATCTTTATGCATTTTTATGTATTTTAAATGTATAAATGTATTGTTTTATGTATTTTAAATGTATAAATGTATTGTTTTATGTATTTATATGTATTTTTTTAAGTATTTTATATATTTTTGTGTATTTTTATGTGTTTTTTATATATTACATATTTATATGTATTTTTATATATTTATATATTTTTTTAGTTTTTATATAGATGTTTATGTATTTTAAATGTATAATCGTATTATTTTTTACCTATTTATGTATTTTTTTTTTTTAATTCAAGTCTTCTTCACTTTTTCATTTAGTTTGCACAGCTTCTTCGAGTATGTCTAGATGGTTTTCCTACGTACCCATATATTTTAAGCTTTTCTCATTCGATGTTTAATTTCAAGATAAGCAAATGAAAAAAGTTTAAAATATGTGGGTATATAGGAAAATCATCTATATATACTCGAAGAAGTTGTACGAATTGATTGAATTGGTGAAGATGACATGAAGTAAAAAAAGGATAAATACATAAAAAAAAAATATAGTTATACATTTAAAATACATAACAATACATAAACATATATATAAAAAATTTTAAAAAAATACATAAATACATATAAATATGTGATACATAAAAAAAAAACTCATAGATATATACAATACTTAAAAATGCATATAAATATGTAAAATAGGTTTAAAAAATTAAAATACATAAAAATACACAAACATCTATATAAAAAACTTTAAAAATACATAAATACGTAATACATAAAAAATAACACATAAAAAATAAAAAATATATATGTAAAGTACTTAAAAATACATATAAATACATAAAAGAATATGTTTATAAATTTAAAATGTATATAAAAAAATGTACACATATACATATAAAAACTTTAAAAAATACATAAATACGTAAAAATAGATATAAATAAGTAATACATAAAAATTAACAAATAAAAATACATAAACATATAAATATACAAAAAAAAAATATATGTTTATACATTAAAAATACATAAAAAAAAAGTATTATATCTCACAATGTCTTTTTCATAGTATAGGTGCACCTTCAACAAAAATATAACATCCCTCATTTTTGGTTATTTTTAAAACAAACATTTATTAATTCAATTCTATTGTGGTGTCAATTCATATATATCGAATCATAAGCAAATGCTTACCCGAATAACCAAAATATGATGCATTGACTAAAAGTTATAAACTCTGAACCATTACCAAGCATCACATACTAATAGTTACCTAAGACACACATCAAAGTAATGTGGCATACTAGAAATCCTAGTGAAACACATATGGTAATGAATCGTACATACATACATAACTTGTCTAAGGCCCCCATTTTTCGCCCAATAATTTAGGTCAACACCACTACAAATAAATTTCATTTGTAACCGTAGAGTGATTACAAGACGAGATTACGTGTATAGGTATCATGAGCGCAATAAATACATAGTTTTTGTATAGAATTTGGAAATCAATGAAAGAATTTATGCAGTTGACATAGCTTTATTACATAGATCGAGTGAACCATGTTAAGTCTCTTTGTGTTGTTTGTTTAATCTTTAGTATTATCGTCTATATCATTGTCCTTAACTTTGTCGAGGTGGCATCTTAATACTCAATAAGAATTAGGATAATTTTTCAGAGAAACTGCAAAAATGGTGTATGTGGTTTACACCTTTTTTTTTTTTTTTTTTTTTTGCATATATGCTATTCTACGATTTTGTTCCGATGAACTTACAACTAGTAGAATACCCTCCGTCTCTCATGTGGGTGAGAATACCAAAGGTGGTTAATGACTCTTAGTTTTGGGGACCAAATCAAATATGAAACCCTCAAATAAATATGATTTTTAAAGGAACAAATTTTTAGATCTTAAAATATATATATATATATATATATATATATATATATATATATATATATATATATATATATATATATGTGTGTGTGTGTGTGTGTGTGTGTATGTGTGTGTGAAAGGACCATTTTTGCATTTTTTTTTCCTCCAATATTTATCGATTTAAAGAAACAAAAACGATTTTCCCGTTAGAAAAGACACAGATCACGAATCACAATCGAACCACACAAACATCTAGCATTTAACACACATGGCAATAAATCAAAATCAATAAAGACTGTCTTATCTTGAATACTTTATTTTTATAACATTTAGATAAACTTTTTGAGAAAAACCCGTGATTTATCATTTTGTCCTTTGAATCTTTTTAATTGAAAGTAATTTTATATGAAAGAAATTCGATCTTCTTTTTCACTTTTTAAATCAAGAAACCAAACCCCACATGATGATGACCATAGAAAAAGCCAATTTGTACAACCAACTTCCTCCACAATCCATTTATATGTGGATTTAGGGTTATTTTTTGGGTAGGCTCACAAGTCAAAAAAGCTTTGGTGTATAATGATTTTAAAAGATGAAGCATGACAATTATTGTTCTTAGTTTCCCCACCGAAAAGTCCATAGCTTCATACCTTCTACACTCATTAGCAAGCACAGTTGGTATTTGTGATTTTGATAAAATTTATAGAAAATTATATTGTATCAAGTAAAATTTATGTTTTTTTTTTCTTATTTCATACCTAAAGAGAAGAAGAGAAAAAAAAATAATAAATAAATAAATAACCGAGATTTTGGTACCATTCATGACAATGTTGTGGGTGAAAATTTCCAATTAAAAAAAGAAAAAAAAAAAAGTTTTTACCTTTTTTTTACTCTGGTTACACAGTATATGGAAAAAGCAAAATATGGGCGACATATTGTCAAAAATAAAAGTAGTTGGGAAATTGATATGAAACACTGTTCGTTGAAAAAATTATTGAGTAATTATGTTTTATAATTACTTAATTTGGTGTATTAGTAATTTATTCAAAAGCCAAAATCTTTTTATAATACTTTCTATTTATTTAAGAAAAAAGGCATTATTTGGGACAATTTTTAAGAATCGTTCGATTTATATTAAATTGTAGCATTTTGACCCATTTAGTCTACTGATGATATATACACTGCAATCTGTTTATATATTCCGAATAAACTTTAAGTACTTTTAACCATTGGCATTTATAGAATTCAAACGACACATGTTATAAACATTGCCTGGGTTAAATGTACAAACATAATAGATTGATGTTTTTCCTCGTAGTTGATTTTTTCTGGTGGCTCCCCTAATCTAATCTTAAACTACACAAATGTCTCCAATGAGATTTGTACCATAGACACGTTATGATACTACTAGATTATAAGTCTTATGATTTTTCATATTTAATATCATGCTTTTGGTTTTCTCAAATTTAATATCATGCTTAGTTGCATGACAACAAAAAGTACATTAACATTTCATGGTAAACCTACTTCTGTTGACAACAAGTAAGAAACGAGTTGGAAAACTTGAGTTATGTGTATGGTAAGTGAGAACTTGATGTACGGATGGCTTATTATAGATTTTAACAATAACACGTTATTTCCATTTGCTAATTAATTTCAAAACAAAAATTGAAACACTATCTTTTGGTTCGACTTTATAATGATAGGTTTTCAGAAGATAAACACACAAGTAAACAAAAAACTTATAAATCAAAAGCTATTTTAAATACTTTTTTAGAGTTTTTATAAATTTTTAGCTTTTAGATTTTATAGTTTTTGTAATTTACATATTTCAAAAGTTTATTGTTGTTTTTGTCAAAATCTTATACAATATGAAAAGCTATAAATTTCAGTTTTTTAACTTTCAACCATCAACTAATTTTGCCAAACATAATAAAGATCACATATGATTTAACAAGTTAATATGATTAGAGTAAACGTGTTACATTTTGCAAATGAATTAGAAGGTTTATTACTTTCCTAATAATATTTACAATTACATTGTGATTTTATATATACAATTAGATATATTATTTCACCCATAAAACCACCAAATAAAACTACCATGTATCATACTTCGGCCACAAAACTGTATATTGGTCGGTGCGATAAGATCATACTATTTAGGTTTGATAAGATACATAATCAATCACATCCAACAAATTAACATGTAGCTTTTCTCAAATGCCTTACATATACTTTCGTTAAAAACATTTTTACATATACCTTGGTCTTTTTTTGAACAACATGGTTTTATTAACTCTAACAAGATGTTAGGAAAAAGTAAAACCAAAACAATTATATATGAGAAATAATAAGACTTGGATTGGCTTTTTGCCCAAATTAGGCACCATGTTCAAGACAATTATTTTTGCAAAACCAATGATCCGGAAAATGAGTAAATATTTTGCCAAGTTTAAATCTTATGTCATGATCAAGTTATGTCATTGGTCGTTTTAAAATGAAAAAGGCTCATACATAATAGGATGATTAGGATATTCCCAAATAAAGGGACCGGTTAGATATAAATAAAGTATCAAAAGGCCACACAACTGAAATTATTTGAAGTTAGAGGAGTAGTATTGCAGTTTGCTTAAAAAGTAGCACATCTTTTACAGAGAATAACCCCTCGGTCAGTTTTAAGTCAAACTCAAATCCCTAATCTGTACCTAAAGAATATGAATCTAGCTCTGATACATTCTGCAGTTTATGGCATCATGGACCTCATTTATATTGTCCCTGTGTTTCTTAGATAAAGTCATATCATTTCTAACATTAATCAGGATAAAAAAGAACAAAATATATGTCCTTCAAGATTTGTTATTTAGTCTAGGGATATGGTCATATCATCTAGGATAATCATAAAATTAAGTATACATTTTTTTCAAAGTTCAAAATGTAAATAAAAAAAAAAACTTATTTAACTTATAGGTATTTGTCCAAATGAACATTATCTGAAAACTATTCCAAATTTTGGATTTTAGACGTTAGTTTATTCTTTTTTCGGTTGTACCTTACATTTGAATAAAAAAATCTCTCTCAACTCATGTCTTCAAAATGTTTAGTTGTTGTACGGTTCTCAAAATGTTTATGATAGAATTACAATTTAATTTGAAAAAAATATATATGTTATAAATTTGAATCCAATTCCACATCATGTTTGGTTGGCAGAAAATAAAATTAGAATTAATTCTAGATTTAGTTTGGTTTGTAGGAATTGAAATTGAAATCCATGTAAAATGATAGATATATATATATATATATATATATATATATATATATATATATATATATATTAATTTTACTTTCTTTTTTAACTTATATGTAAAGATACATTATATAAATTATAAAAATAACAACTTTATTTAATTGATTGAGTGTTTGTGTCAATATAATATGAAAATCATGCAAAAGACTTCATAACTTAAAATCCTTTCGCTACAGGTCCCAATAATGTTACCAAAAAACATAACTTAAAAAGCTATCACCTTCTTTACTACATATCATAAATAATAATAATAATAATAACATAACGTAAAATCTTTCGTTACATTCAAATCAAAGACACCAAAAACTTTCAAATCCAAAATACAAATCAACATCCATATTCTTATTTGGTTTTAGGCCTCCTAATGTTTCTACCATACACCATACACATTTAAGACATCCTAATTTGTGATATAGACATTGTGTCCTTGTCATAAACGTATTTATGTGGTATTGGTTATCGATCTACATTTGAAGAAAGATGTTTAATTCGTTGTTTATCCCTAAGCTTTTTGAACATCATGAACAAAAGACTACAAAAACGTGCAAAAGCACCTTCTAACATCCTAAAATCAATGAAGTTTACATTTGTCTACGATTGCATGTTGTTAAACTAAGTCGGTACATTTTCTTGTAAAACATATATATATATATATATATATATATATATATATATATATATATATATATATATATATATATATATATATATATTCTGATTTTCACATACCATTGATATCAAAACAACAAAATGGTATATATTAAGGGGTTATTTGGTTCGATTTCAACAACAAAACGGTATATAATTTGATTACAACAAATTTATAAAATATACTTCTATAATGTGCAGAAAGAAACATATTTTTTCATGTACAACAAATTATATTCACATAAGAAAAATGGAAAATGGAACCACAACAGGTTTTCTGTTCTATCCATTTAGCAAGAAACCGCAACATGTTTTTTTTTTCACATTCCTATGATGTAAACGATTTCAGAGCAAGACTAATAGTAGTGGCTTCAGAAAAATGTTATTAGCATCGACTGAAAAGAAAGAAAGGGATTTTTTTTTTCAGATTATCATATCAGCGGGATCACAGTAGCGATTGAAGAAAAAGATTAATGGCATCGATGTCATAGTATCCCTATTTGGGGTCGACTTCAGATGGGCTATTTGGTTCGAATGTAAGATGTGATTGAAGCTAAAGGGAGATAGAGATAAATAGAGAGAGAGAGAGGGAGAGGGAGAGAGAGAGAGAGAGAGAGAGAGAGAGAGAATTCACATGCGATGAAGCTCGTCGGACGACCCTTGTGACGAAGTGGAGAAGACACAATGCAGAAGAAGGTTGTCAGTTGAACGAGAATGAGATGAATACAATGACTAATTTACTAGCTTTACCTAATGAGGCATATGATAATGTTTAGCGAGGGCAAATTCGTATCTACTACTTTCCATGTTATGAAAGAATTAATTCCATTAAGATGGTGAAGGAATGAACTTTCCTACATTTGAAGGAACAATATTTCATTTAGGATTCTTTTTCCTTCCCTTAAAGTTGAATGGAAAATATTTCATTTAGGATTCTTTTTCCTTCACTTAAATTTGAACCAAACACACATGAATTCAAGGGTATTAGAATCTTTTTCCCTCGAATTCCATTCCATTTCGGCCAAACAAATATCCCCTTAGTATCCGGTTTTTTGAGGAACAATTTTTGCCATTATATCACAATGTACTTTGGCTTTTATAAGTTCTTTTAGTGTGCATAATGTTGGTCACACATTTTGGGAATGTTATTTGGGTTTTGTAGTCTAAAGTGTAACCTTTTAACCTTGTTACTCAAAAATAACGTGACATATGTTTATACATTTGTATCCCTGATTTTCTTTTGTTATGTTGATACATGCTATCAATTGTCAAATAATAAATCAAAAAATCATCATTTACCGGAAAAGAATCTGGAAAATATCATGTCATTGATTTTTTTTTCAATTCCCATGTATTTAACATATTGCTCCTACCAAGAAACCTAAGGAAAATATTATGTTTAGGGTGAAATGTAGCCCGATAAAGACACTAAAGACGCATTTTCGTCCGATTAGTTTTCCATATTTATTTGTGTTCAATTATGTCTTATTTAAATAAAGTGTATGATGTTTGAAGTACAATTAGTAAACATAAAATCCGATAGCATAAACATAAAATCGATTCCATACAAAATTAAATAGGACAATAATGTTGGCATTATGAAATCCAAATACTAATTTGATTACCTAAACATTAGGGTCCAAGTCTCAAACTAGGGTCCAAGTTTGAAACTAGGGTTTTTCATCTGAGGAGGTGTCACTTCATGAGACACAAAGATCCTTCCTAAAGAATTCGGCCATGTCACGACGTGACGATGCTTTCCTCACACTGTAACCCTCCTAAAACTCATATTTGCTTAACATTTTCATACCTCAAGGATCCATGTGTTACATATTTTTTGTGGACACATTTCAAGATCAAATTTTGGTCATTTAGATTTCATTAGGTTCGACTATCATAGATGCAAACTTTGAACATCGATAAACGAGTTTATTATAACTAACAAGTTTTTTCTCAAATAACGCTACTTTCTCAACGCATTAACTTACCAATATCAAAAAAGGTTTTCGATATTTAGTTGACTTCAAATGAACAATTACACAACTCTCTTATATCATTAAAAATATTAGAAAACATGTGTTATAATAAGATAACAGAGAAATGCGTTACTATTTGGGTTATTCTCATTGTTAACCAATCAATTATTCGCATTGATGAAATTTGGTCACTAATATTTTTTTTTGGTATTCTAGATACTTTAACTAACATTTTACGTTTCAAAAAGAGATTATTAGAAAGGATAACGAGATATTATGTTATAAGGTTTAGGTGGTATGCAATATGGTATTTTGATCAATAAAACGTTTCCACAAGGAATTGACACGCCATCTTTCCCACCCACTCCTGATAACCACCCGAAATACCAACTCTCAGGTGAGACCAAACAATGCTCCTTTTCCTTATTTATATGGCGAGACCAACCACACCCTCCTCTTTCTCTTGTTTTTTTTTTCAATCGTTGGCTTACCTAGATGGTATCAAGCGCTCGTGAAACAAAAATGGCAGGCTACACTACCTCTATCTGCTCTGGCGCATATAGTCTCTTATGTCTCTCATTACTTCTCTGGCAAGAAAACCCTATAAAGACCCTTAAAATCTCGATTCATCGACTACTCTGTGGAAAATAACTTCGTCATCTCTACCATCTCGGGGAAAACCCTAGTCCTCACGTCGTGACAGTAACAATGTCACATCGTGAAAATTGGCTATCACAGCTGTAAACATCCCAAAAAACGGATAAAATTTTGTTTTTAAATTCATTCAAATCATACGATATAGTCAAAAGTGTATCATAGCAATATGTTATCAGAGTACAAATTCCCAAAATATCAAAATGCGGAAACCATAGGGTGATGCGTTGTGATCAGGTCGGGCCCTTCCCCTTCGAACTGGAAGTACCTGAAACATAAACTGAAACTATAAGCACAAAGCTTATTGCATTCCCCAAGATACCACATGTCATACAAACATACAACCAAGCATATATGGGTGCTTGCAATCCTATTCTGACTATTTCAATCAGATATTATCAAGCATATTTGGGTGCTTGCAATCCCCTTCGGTTTATTTCAACCGAATACTGTCAAGCATATCTGGGTGCTTGCAATCCCTTTCGGTCTATTTCAACTGGATACCGGGTCTATTTCACCCCTACCACTACCATATAATATCATAACAAAGAATCACAAAGTCATCAATAAAATACATGCATAATCGACAGTTGTCACGAAGACAATCACCATACTACATAATGAACTAGTGGGCCGACATTGATGCTTTTGACTCACAGATACATTGAAGGAAACTCACCTCTTGATCGATAATTAACTACTGTTGCTCACACGATTAGCTACACTGGTGCTACTCCACACCTAGATAATCATGCAAGGCATACCTTAGATCTACCCTTCAAAACCAATAGTTTACCAAAAGTCAACATTGATCCAAAGTCAACGCCTAGGGTCAAAGGTCAACTTTCCCCTTAGTTCGCCCACCAAGGCTCATGTCGTGAGGATAGACTTGACCCGGACCCACTCAGCGAGTCGAATCAGTTTCACTCATCCAACAGTGTCCTCAGATCGGTACAACCACCTTGCTCACGTCATGAGATTCCATCTTTCATGTCGTGAGATCAGTTCTGACCAACTTTGAGCATTAAGCTTTAATCCTTTAAGAAATACATTGGGACTTTCCAGAACACCTTCCTCAACCTTAAGGACCATAAAAATCATAGCTTTTCGGCCATGCATGTCCAATGCATGACTTAGACACTAACTAGGTCAAAAGAAAGGTATTAAGATCAAGACTCAAGCTTGGAGTCCAAAACCCACACCAAAACTCAGATCCATGGACTCACATATAGAAAATGTCTCAATGATCCATAAAGTTGCGAATTATATGGATCTTATGCATGTTAAACAACCCAACCACGCAAAGAAATGCTCCAAAGCTTAGATCTAGGATGCTTGAGGCAAAAATATAAGAGCTTTATGACTTAAAAATGTTCAAAAGCTCAACAAATCCAAGAGGTAGAAGATAAATTCCAAAATGAAGCCCCATAAGAGCCTTCTTCCACTTCAAAGAACCAAAAACCTCCAAGTAAACTCTTTAAAGTCACCAAAAATGGCCCAAAGTCTCAAGGAGGTCGAAATTAGGGTTTTCAGGGGGGCTAAAGAGTGCGAGAGGTTGAGGATGGGCAATCCTAGCCGTCTCATTCCATTAAATACTCAAAAATTAGGGTTTTGGGTCATCAGGCCTGGCTCACGTTGTGAGACCTTATACCTCACGTCATGAGTTTCGAGAATACGGGTCAAATGATCAATGAGCACTCTCACGTCGTGACCACTATGGCTCAAATCGTGAGCCTCCTCCAAAATGCAAAAATTCAAGAGTTTAAGTACCTCAAGGATTCATATGCTACACCAGCTTAATGGATTAAGCCATTTTCCATTTATTCCATGAGCTCCAAACCTCATCTCTTAATCGAACCAAGGTGTAAATGGATAAAGTTTCCAACTTTATCCATCAAGACATCACTCTAAGACAATATCTCAGGTCTAAAGTCCTTAATGGAAACTTTAATGCATGGAATCACCCATTAAGCACTTAATTCATGAAGTCTTCAATCCAAAACTTTTGGAAGGGCCTTAGGGATCCTAATGATCCCTAAAAATGCAAATTTTACGGACATGCATGCCCCATGCATGTCCTTTCGCAAATCTAGGTCAAAAGATGCAAAATGAACTAAGATCCAAGCAAAGTCTTCAAACCACCACAAATTCCTAGATCAATAAAATATGATTATCAAGGGAATTAGAGAAACCATAAAGTTGCAAACTTTATATCTTCAAATCATACCAACCACATCAAAGGAACCAAATCATGACAAAAATAACCTAAATCTAAATAGGAAAGCATTAAAAGATGGAAACTTGAGGACTTACAAAGAGTCTAGAATATGCACACAAGTGAAGGAAAGGTTGCTTTGTTGAACCTACGCACCAAATCTTCTTTTTCTTTCATTTAGAAACCCTAAAAGCTTGAAAAATGAGCACACGATATTCAAAAGGACTAAGGTTTGTCCGAAGGGTCATTAAGAGGTGTTGAAGGCTGAGGGTGAAGGAAACCTTGGCCCCTCACTTCCTTTAAATAGGGTCCAAGTCCGAAATAAGGGTTTTGTATTTGAGGATGTGTCACGTCATGACCCTTAAAGTGTCACGTAGTGACACACAAAGATCTTTCCTGAAGAATGCAACCATGTTACAACGTGACGGTGCTTCCCTTACATCGTGACCCACCCAAAACCCATATTTTCCTCGAAGTCAATCTCTACAAACAACTTGGGATAATTCTCTCTTATGTCCTCTATAGGTTCCCAGGTCCACTCGAAACCCTTATGGTGCTGCCATTGCACCTTCACCAAACCCACTTCCTTGTTGTTTTGGGTCTCTGTCTTCTTTTCGGGAATCATAATTAGTCTATCAACATAATTCATGCACTCATCGATCTAAATGTCGTCCATGGGTACCACCATGGAATCGTCAACCAAAAATTTCGGCAGCTAAGAGACGTGGAAAGTGTCATGGATCTAGCTAAGCCCATCAGGCAGATCCAACTGATATGCAATCTTGCCCACCTGGGCAATAATCCAAAAGGGGCCAATATTCAAGGGGCTTAATTTCCCCTACTTCCTGAACCAAGTGTCACCTTTCCAAGGTGACACAATCACAAGCACAAAATCTCCAACCTGAAACTCGAGGTCTGAACATTGATGGTCGACATAGTTCTTATGGCTGCTTTGCACAGCTTGTAGCTAATTGCACACCCGTTGGATTATCTTAATGGTATTGAGTACCCTCTCGATACTCTCTATGACTTGATGACCAACCTCTCCCTAACAAACCGAGGTACAACATTTCCTCCGGTAGATCATGTCAAAGGAAGGTCGATCAATATTGGAATGATAATTGTTGTTATAGTAGAACTCGAAAAATGGAAGGTAAATATCCCAACTCCCGCCAAAATCTAGCACACATACCCTAATCATATCCTCGAGCATGTGAATAGTCTGCTCACTCTTTCCATCAGTCTGAGGGTGGTAAACGGTTATAAAATGTAGCTAAGTACCCAACTCCTCATGAAATTTCCTCCAGAACCTGGTGGTGAAGCGGACATCTCGATCAAAAACCACCAAAACTGGAACGCCATACCGAACCACTACCTTCCTGATGTAGATGTCAACCAATTTCTCAGTGGAGATGCTCTCAACAATGGGTATGAAATGAGCACTCTTGGTCCATCTGTCAATAATCACCCACATAGAATCAACCCTTCGCGTTGTCCTAGGAAACATCGTAATAAAATCCACAGTGATATCTTCCCACTTCCACATCGGAATGGGTAATGATTGAATCTTGGTGTGGGGTCTCTGATGTCCAGCCTTGAATTTCCACCATGTTATCCCTATCTTCATACATGGCCACCAGTAACTCAATCTTAGGTCTCTGTACATCTTTGTGGACAACGGATGAATAAAAAACTTTGACTTGTGAGCTTCCTTTAATAACGTCTGCCTGACCCCCATGAATAATCGGGAGCCATACTCTGCCACACCGAGTCAATAATCTATGACTATCCGTGACAAACAACGAAATTTGACCCCTGATCCTCTATTCCTTCAAATTTTCCCTCTTCACCCCCACACACACATACTTGAGCTTTCTTGATCAAATCCAATAATGGTGAAACAATGAACATCCTTAGACATAAGTCTCCAATTGGTGCACTCACCGCCTTACGGCTTAAGGCAACGGCCACAACATTGGCCTTCCCCGGATGGTACAAGATTTCACAATCGTAATCTTTCACCACATCCAAACATTTGTGTTGCCTCATGTTAAAATTTGGTTGATCCATTAGATACCTCATACTCTTATGATCAGTATAAATAGTGCACCTGGCCTCATAAAAATAATGTCTCCGAATCTTAAGGGCGAAACCCATAGCCTCCAACTCCAAATCATGCATAGATTAGTTCGCCTCGTGAGGCTTTAGCTGCCTTGATGCATATATAATCACATGACCCCTCTGCATAATAAATGCACCCAGACCCATAATCGACGCATCGAAATGCACCACAAAGTCATCCATACCCTCAGGGAGGGTCAAAATTGGAGCCTCGCGCAACTTCTACCTCAAAGTATCAAAAGGTGCATGTTAATCATGCCCCCACTGGAAAGAAACATTATTCTTTGTTAGACGTGTCAACGGAACAAAAATCTTGGAGAATCATGAATAAATCTCACATAATAACCTGCCAAACCAAGGAAGCTTTTGATCTTAAATAGTGTCCTCAGAACCTTTCACTACATCACTGCCTCTATCTTGGCCGGATCGACCAATATACTCTTCTGGTTAACGATGTCTCCCAAAAGCTACACCTCACGCAATCAGAACTCACACTTAGAGGACTTGACATAAAGCCTCTCCCTACTCAAGGTCTCCAAAACCTCTCGTAAATGCTCCTCATGTTGCTCCTTGGTCTTAGAGTAGACCATGATATCATCAATAAACACTATCACCGACCGATCTAGCATTGGCTCGCACACCCGGTTCATGAGATCCATGAACGTTGTGGTGCATTGGTGAACCCAAATGACATCACCATGAACTTGTAATGATCATAACGAGTCCTAAAGGTCGTCTTCTGCATATCCTTATCTCTGACCCTCATGTGATGATAACCAGATTTCAAATCAATCTTGGAGAACCAAGATGCATCCTGAAGTTGGTTAAATAAATCATCAATCCTTGGAAGTAGACAATATTTCTTCACTGTCAGCTTGTTTAACCCCCAACAGTCAATTCACATCATGTGTGGACCATCCTTCTTCTTTACAAACAAGATTGGTGCTCCCTACGGTGAATTGTTTGGTCTGATGAATCCTTTGTCTAACAGCTCCCATAGTTGTGTAGACAACTCATCCATCTTTGGAGGTTTTCATCAATACGGGGCCTTGGCTATTAGAGCCGCTCCTGAAATCAAATCTATTTGAAACTCAATCTTCCTTTCGAGAGGCAGCCAAGCAGATCCTCGGGAGGCACATTAGGAAATTCCCGAAAAAATGGGCACATCATCCGCTGTCTTCTTATCCCATACTCACGTATCTACCACATAAGCTAGGAATCATGAGCAACCTTGATGAAGATGTTGGTTTAGATGTCTAAGCCCATAACTATTATTGGTATGTACTTGACCCGAGAGTAGCATGGTCCATTTAGGTTGCATATCATCAGGAAAATTTGTTAGGATGGACTCTTGAGAGAAGGTTATATATGATTTATTAATATATTATAAGTACTAATATATTAATATGAAATCATATGGTTTTAATTAGTATTGATCAAGAATTAATTTGGAATTGATTTAGTGATCAAAAGGAGACTAATTAAATATATGGGGACTAATTATGTTAATTAGTTATATTTATATGTGTTGGGCTTATGATCCATGTTGGACCAAGTTTATGTATGGATACATAAAGAGTTGGGCCACAAGAACCATGAATCATAAAACTTATGGGTATGGGTTTGGATTTTACCCACGACTCTTAGAATTCAACACATATAAATACATATATGATGATCTAAAAACCGCCAACCGTAGTGTGTGGGTGCATGTACTTGGAGTTCATGAAGGTTTTAGAGTGCATGGAGATTCTTTCTCAAGTCCTACCTTTGTCCTTGATGTGTTGTGATTCTACTTGAGGCTTCCACACTATTGGGGCTAAGCTCTTAAGGCCAAATGCATCAAGACTTCCAACCATATAAAAGGTATGTTACACTAACTAGTATCTTGTGTAGTTTACAACTTTGTATGCTATTTATAGGCTTAATACCTTGGAAACACCCTTTACATGTATAATTAGTGAAAACATAGATCCAAGGTATTTAGGGTTGCATGAACACCTTAGGAGTGTTTCCAAGGTATTAAGCCTATAACTAGCATGAACACCTTAGGAGTGTTAGAATGTTTAAAACCCAACAGAAGATACATCCTAGATCTCGCAGTTGAACAAACCATCCGTCTACACCGAGCATCCTCGCCACGAATAACTAGTTCTCCTCCACTTATAATTCAAACTCTCACCAACTGGTGCTCACAATCAATCATGGCCCAATTGGGGAAAAAACAGTCCATACCCACAATAAGCTTTGACCCTCACAAATGAATCAGTACCAGATCAAAAATATTTCTCACTAAACATATTAAGGACACATCCTCGATGAACCCTCAAAGAATTCACTAAATGATCACTGACAATCTCCACCTCCAATGGATAATCCAAAGTCCCAGGGAGTATCGCTAAACTTCTTACTGAGCGCGAGAGATACCAAGGATTGAGTAGCACCCGAACCAAACAAAATATGAGTCGACATACTATTGACTAAAAACGTCCTTATACATGATCAGATAAAACATAAGCATGAATAAGGAAATAAGTAAAAGATATGGTAAACATACATACCGGTAACCACATATGGAGTTGTTCATGCCTCCTCGTTTGTCAACTGGAATACCCTACTCTTCATTACGGGAGCCTCTACCTTGCCTTGGCGACCATCAGTAATCCTCAAGGTCGTTGGTGCGGGATCCACCACTGCTCCTCCTGTCAATATAGGGCACTCGGTCTTCTTGTGGCCTGTCTAATTGCAATGGAAGCAAAACAGACCTGGTACATGGGTACAATCCTTGCTTACGTGACCAGTCTTTCCGCACCTATAGCAACCTAAACCACTAACTTGACACACCCCATTGTGCGGTTTCCTGCACTTTCCACAGCATCTCCGGACCTACTGGCCTTTAGATCACGAGTCAAAAGTCTTGGGCTTCTTCGATGAGCCCCCCACCATTTGTATCTACACCGACTTCTACTTCTTTAGAAGCACCAAATTAATTTCCCATTCCTGGGCCCTAGCAATCATGTCCTCCAACGTCCTACAACCGGAGATGCTCACAAACTCCCGGATTTCATCCCTCAACATATCATGATATATTGTCTTCTTCATCTCCTCGTCTGCCATATACTACAAAACCAATAAAGCTCTCTCCCAGAACTTGGCGGTGATCTCTGCCACAATTTCCGCAGTTTGGTGGAGGCACTAAAACTCTCTTACTAGTTGGTATACATCAATAGCCAATGGAAAATCTACCCTAACCCTTATCACAACGTCATCCCAAGTCATGGCTGCCATGGCCGCAACTCCTAGGGAGTTTCCGACCTCCTCCCACCAATCACGGGCTCTGTCCCTCAGAAGGTAGGATGCAAATCCCACCTTCGAACCCTCGAGGGAGAAAATCGTTTGCTGAGCATTCTCCATGTCAACGATCCATCTATAGCTAGCAATGGGGCCCTTCTTCTTAAAGAACTATGGGGCCTCACAAGACTTGAACTCTCGAAAGGAGAGAGTTCAATCCCCCAACTGACCCGCCACCATCTCGGCATATAAAACCCCTAAATACTCATCTAAAAGCTCCATGAGCCCCTCCTTGATGGTACTAAACATCACAGGGGTGGCCTCCATAATACCGCGGGTGATCTCAGACATGATGAACTCGTGTATCCTCTCATCCATCAGTTTTGAAACAAATCCAGAACCTTAACTTGAACCAGAACCTCATCCTCGAGTAGTCACCACCATAATGAAATACAAACATATAAATGATCAGAAAATACCCGAGGGAACTCTCATGCTATTAGATCCTTAATATCTCCATGAACATCCTTGACTCGAGTACAAATCATGTGCTTTCATTAGTACGCGTCCAATACTACATTCCACACCTATCTGTACTTTCCTAAAGAATCATCCAAAATCCCCTAAGTTACTTAACCAAGGCAATTCACGTAAACCACTATGCTACACAACATACAAACTTGCTACTACACCTCCTAGGAATCCTCATCTTAATTGCTCCTACACTATAAGGAACTTCTACCAACACCGCTAATTGCCTTATGCATGAAAATCATACACAAATGGGATCACACAGACTGTTGAATAAATGATTCTACCCTAAGCCCACAACCAGGAAAGGAACAGGAAATAAGGCTAAATCAGTTATTATAGGACTATATGTTCTAAACAATTTTAAGGCATACACTTAGCAATTAATTTTGCCAATATAGATCCCAAGTAATATATAGTATCCAATCTCCCTAGGTTACAAGTCATCACACAAATCAAGAAATTCTATCATGCAATTCCTAAAGGTATCCTTAGTCATAATCTAGCATGAGCTAACATAATAGCATACTGATCATAACACTTATATATGGGTATTTTGGGAATCAATTACTTCAGCTCGGTTGATCGCACGCATTGCACTCCTTTTCCTTGTAAAAATCCTTTTAGAAAATTTATTTTCTTTTAAAAGATTATCAATTCCTTAGTTTGAGTTCAGACACACCTGAGAGCGTGCCTGAATCCCTCAAACCAAGACTCTGATACCAACTTGTAACATCCTCGAAATAAGCATTTTTTTCATTTTTAGTTCAAAAAATCATATGATATTTTCCAAAAAAACATCATAAAAATGTATCATAGTCATCAGAGTACAATAACAGTCATCAATGTGAAAAAATCATCAGGGGGATAATGTAGTGTAGTAAACCCGGGCCCTTCCCTTTAGAGCTGGAAATACTTGAAAAAATTTAAACCACAAAACCGTAAGCATAAAGCTTAGTGAGTTCCCTAAAACACCACATACCATACATACATTGCTATGGGCTACCTCCATGGTCCTTCATAAAAGTATTATGGGTTATCCCCATGGTCTTTCATATCATTTCCATAGGATACCCCCATGGTTTTTCCATGCATTGCCTTAGCTACCCCTATGTCTTATATATAAGTGTCATGGGCTACCACCATGGTCTTTCATAAAAATGTCATGGGCTACCCCTAGGGTCTTCCATGCAAGTATCAGATAGACAACTAGCATCATACATAGTATAATAAGAAAACTCACCTGTCTCATGAAATCAGCTAATAACACAGCTCACTGCCATGCAAACAATGATATGACCCACCTAATAACTCAAACAAGTCCCCACCTTAGTTTAACCTCTAACACTATCCATTTGACCAAAAGTCAAACCAGGACAACAAGTCAAAGGTCAAGGTAAAGTAAACAATCAAATCTTCCATTAGTTGACCCTCACGTCATGACCAACTCATGGCCACATTGTGGGAAACGGACTTGACCCCGACCCAAATCAATCACGATTCAACTCGATCTTAGGCTTAACTTAGACTTGATCCAACCCGTCGTCATGTCGTGATGTACATGTCATCATGTCGTGATGAAAATCAATCCAAAATGATTGGGGAAATCCCTAGTCCTCACATCGTGACAGTATGGGTGTCACATCGTGAAAACTAGCTATCCCACCTTAATGGATTGAGCTATTTTCCATTTATTCCATGAGATCCAAAGCTCATATCTGATTCGACCCAAGGTCTAAATGGATAAAGTTTCCAACTTTATCCATTGAGACATCACTCTAAGATAAGATCTGAAGTCCAAGGTCCTTAATGGCAACTTTAATGTATGAAATCACCCATTAGGCACTTAATTTATAAATTCTTCAATCCAAAACTTCCAGAAGGGCTTTAGGGATCTTAATGATCCCTAAAATGTAAACTTTATGGACATGTATGCCTCATGCATGTCCTTTCCTAAATCAAGGTCAAAAGATGCAAAATGACCTAAGATCCAAGCAAAGTCTTCAAACCACCACAAATTTCTAGATCTATAAAATATGATGCTCAAGGGACTTAGAGAAACCATAAAGTTGCAAATTTTATCTCTTCAAATCATACCAACCACATCAAAGGGACCAAATCATGACAAAAAACCTAAATCTAAAGAGGAAATCATTAAAATATGGAAACTTAAGGACTTACAAAGAGTCTAGAACATACACACAAGTGAGGGAAAGGTTGCTTTGTTGAGCCTAAGCACCAACTCTTATTTTCTTTCCTTTAAAACCACCAAAAGCTTGCAAAATGAGCACACAAGCTTCAAAAGGAATAGGGTTTGGCCAAAGGGCTGTTAAGAGGTGATGGAGACTGAGGGTGAAGGAAACCTTAGCCTCTCACTTCCTTTAAATAGGGTCCAAGTCTAAAACTAGGGTTTTGCATCTAAGGAGGTGTCACGTCATGAGACAGAAAGATCCTTCACGAAGAATCCGGCCATGTCACGACGTGACAGTGCTTTCCTCGCACTGTGACCCTCCTAAAAGTCATATTTGCTTAATAGTTTCATACCTCAAGGATCCGGGTGTTACATATTTTATTGTGGATACATTTTAAGATCAAAATTTGGTCATTTATATTTCATTAGGTTCGACTTTCATAGATGCAATTTTCGAACATCGATAAACGAGTTTATTAGAACTAACAAGTTCTTTCTCAAATAACTTTGTTATCTCTCCCATCTCTAGAGCTTGTGACCACCTGACTCTGCTAGTCCGACGAGAGAAGATAGGAACTTGAGGCACTGCTATGGATTTGATTTGACTAAGAGATTTGAGTTGGGGATTCAATTTATAGAAGACTGGCATCACCACCATTGTTGGATTCATTTAATTTCATGTTTCAATATGGCTTATTGGAAAGAGATTTGATATGGGTTTCTGATTTCATGTTTCTAAGATTGATTTGTGTGAGAGATTTGACATGGGTTTATGGGATTCTATCAATTTCAATATTATCTAAGTTACATTTAAGTTACATGTCTTCACAGGTGTGGTATCGACAAAAGTTAAATGGAAAGGTTGTTAGTGACGACCTAACATCAATAGTGATGGTGGTTGGTACCAATGCAATGCTTTTTAACAGGGATATGAGAGAGAGAGAGAGAGAAGAAATGATTACGTGGCTACAAGACTGTCTGCTCTGACGAAACAATATCTTTTTCGGTGAAACTATAAAAAAAAATGAGTGTTTTTGGTGATGGTCCGATGGTGGTGGTGATTTTATGTCAAGGAATTTTGGGGGAAATATGGTTTAGAAGGAAAGAGGTTAGGAAAAGGTGGGTGGGGTAGAACTTTTTATTTTATTTTGTATATTATAAATAATTGTAAGAAAGATAAAATAAATCAACAAAAGAATAAAAAAGATAGAAGAATTATTTCATATATCGTAATGAATGAAACGTATAAATTTAAACTAACGAAGGATGACATGTGCAATTTATAACCCAAACAAGGGACGATACGAATTTATTTTTAAAAATAAAGACTTAACGTGTTTTTTTGACGCTTACACGAGAGACTATTTATGTAATTTACTCTTGATAATTTAAAAGCAAATATATAAAGAATAATACGGAAAAAAACAAAAGAGTAATTTTTTATAGGCACTTAACGCTTAACGTCAGATTTGTTATAGATTTAGGGCTCGATTGTTTTTTGGCAAAAAGACTTTTTTGGCACTTAGGTCTACGGGCGGGTAGATGTTTACCAAAAAGACCGTTTGCTTTCTGGAAGACAAAAAAACTCAAAAAGACTTCTTTATCACTTCTTGTATGAAAGCATAGAAAAATACTTTTGGTCCACATCTTCTACCGCAGACACGGAAAAAGACTAAAAACATTTTACCATTTCCAAAACAAACAACACCTTAATGATGAGAAGTTAAAGACCAACCATACAACAAGGATACAAGAAAAATGAAAGTATAAAGTTTGATGTTGCTAAATTTATGAAACTTAGAGTCAAAGTGTGATTTTTAATATTACCAAAGGGACCATTTCTGTAATTTAGTCCTAACTTTTACTATATTTCTAAGAAGTAAAACAGTGAACTTGTGAAAGACTACAAATATGTGATTATTATCTTTCTTGGATGCATCAGAAATCACCATCATTATATATCTCTGTAATTTCTTTATCTGTTGGGAAAAGAAATAAGCCTGTAAAGCCACTTTTGGTGTGGAACATACCCTTGTTTGTTCTTAAGCCCTTTAACAAAAAAACAAATTCAATTGTATAGCTTGTCCCTTTTCTTTTCTTTCCAAGTTTCAACTGATTAAATCTGTATGTACTATGATAAGAAGCCAACAACGGAGGGACCAAAAGCAACTTTTCACAAAATTTCTGAAACAATTTTCCAGAAAATTTTAAAGCGTTCTCATCTCATATATTCAGACTACAGAGTAACTCATCACTCTCACTCTCTCTCTCTCTCTCTCTCTCTCTCTCTCTCTCTCTCTCTCTCTCTTTATTTCTTTTTTCACTTTCAAAATAAAACCAAGCCCTGAAGCCCATGCCCACATGCTCATAGACATAGACCCCAATTCACACACCCACCATTTTCAGGCCTGCAAATGTGTAAAAAAGCTTGCCCCTTACAATGATTATAAAAAACAAAGCATGCACACCAAGTTGTTTGTTTAAAAGAATTCCATAACTTCATGCTCTCCACTGACCATATATAACCACCCCCATCTTCATTATATTGTTAGTTTTTCATCTCATCTCATCTCACTGAAAAGTGTAAAGTGTAAATCTTGACTTCGATTCTTGAAAGAAACCCATGGCCATGACAATGGCTGTTTCGCTGATGGTTATGCTGTGTGCTTTCACGGTGGTTGTGGGCGAACCATCATTGTCGGAATCCGACAAGATTTTGAAATTGCCTGGACAACCACCTGTTGGGTTTCAACAATTTTCAGGTTATGTCACCTTGGATTCGAAAAGAAAAAGAGCCCTTTTTTACTACTTTGTTGAAGCTGAAGTTGATCCAGTTTCAAAACCACTGGTTCTGTGGTTGAATGGAGGTAAGAATTTGAATTCTGAAGTACCCATTTTCAAGAAAGATGAAGAAAAAGCTTAAAAGTTATGAAAAATTGAATTGAATCAATTTCCGTGAAGTTTTGATTAAGCAAACTTGTTGTAGGGCCTGGATGTTCATCACTGGGTGTTGGAGCATTCTCTGAAAATGGACCTTTTAGGCCAAATGGTCAGGGACTGGTTCGAAATGAGTATAGCTGGAACACAGGTACAGCAATTGCAATTATGATGAAAAAAGATGATACCCTTTTTAGTTTTAATTTCACATTTTCGATTAAAATTACATGGGTTAGTTTTAATTTTTTTGAAAAAATTACAGAGGCGAATATGTTGTACTTAGAGACCCCAGTTGGAGTAGGGTTTTCTTATGATTCATCGAATTCTTCTGGTTATGAAGTTGTCACTGATGCGATTACAGGTATTTCTGGTGATTTTACTTTCGGCAGAATTATTTGTTTACTTATGTTCTTTATGCCCTAAAAATAGCTTTGAGAAAAAGAAGTTACCCTTTTTTAGGAACCTCAAAAGGCCTTCTTTTTAATGTGTTATTCCTTCAAAAGAACCTTAAAAAAGTTGTTTTTCATGAGTTTTCATGTACTGTGAAAACGTAGGAAAATGGGTTCTTCTTCTTCTTCTTCTTCATTTTTCTTTCTCTAAATTTCTCTTTTCTTTTCTTAAAAATTTAAAGCTAGGGACAATCTTGTGTTCTTGCACAAATGGTTCTTGAAATTCCCTCAGTATCAACAGAGAGATTTGTTCATAACAGGAGAAAGTTATGCAGGTAATCTTTATATCTTTTTTTTTTTCGCACACGATTTTTTCATTAAATTTCTTGAATTCCCATGTAAAAAAATTTAAATTTTTTTTCTTTATATTTAATGCCTTTTTTGGGGGTACTGGTGCCAGGTCACTATATTCCGCAACTAGCTGAACTTATGGTTCAATTCAACAAAAACAAGAAGCTTTTCAATTTAAAAGGAATTGCTGTAAGTGTTACAAAGTAAAACCACAATTCTCATGTTTTCTGTTATATTCGAGACAAATCCGTGAAATACAAAAAGGGAAAAAAGAGTAATATTCCCAACATTCCAAAAAGATACAAGCTTTCGCTTTTTCAACTTTATAATTGTTAATCAATCTGAACTCGATTTTACAAAATTAATCATCCAAATCAATTGTGTTACACAAATTATAGCAAAGTTGCGATAAATTGATTATGCATCCAAAAAGTAGTAGATTTGACTTTTGAAAGTCAACTAAGCTCTAATGTGTTTGTCAAACAATGCAGCTAGGAAATCCAGTATTGGAGTATGCAACTGATTTGAATTCAAGAGCGGAATATTTCTGGTCTCATGGGCTTATATCAGATTCAACATACAAATTATTCACATCTGCATGCAATTATTCACGATATGTGAGTGAATACTACAGAGATTCAGTTTCACCCATATGCTCAAAAGTATATAGTCAAGTAAGCAGAGAAACCAGTCGATTTGTGGACAAATATGATGTTACTCTTGATGTCTGTATTCCATCAGTGCTCTCGCAATCCAAGATCATTAGCCCCCAGGTTCCAATTTCTTCATTAATCACACCATAAATGTAGTTTAATTTGGTTAATCATCAGTTTCTTCATGCCATTAATTACATAGATCATAATCATAATTATATTTAATTGCAGCAAGTAACTGAGAGAGTCGATGTTTGTGTGGAAGATGAAACTGTTAATTATCTCAACAGACGTGATGTTAGGAGAGCTTTACATGCACGTTTGGTTGGAGTCCGAAAATGGGAAGTTTGTAGCAAGTAAGTTCTTGATTTTTTATAAAGTATATATAAACGGATTATTAATTTATTAAATCTCGATCTAATATATTTATTTGTTTTTGGTTTAAATTTGGAAACCAGCATCTTAGATTATGAACTACTCAATATCGAGATACCTACCATCAATATTGTGGGATCACTCCTCAAAGAAGGAATTAGGGTTCTGGTTTATAGGTATACAAGATTTTTAATTTTTTTTGTCCTTGATTTTGGTTACTTAAATTAAGGGTTAAAATGCAAGAAAAGCAACCTACTACTTACATTGATTTGTTTAAAATTGCATCATACTTTTACATTGTACTTTGAAAAATCTACCAAATTATAACAATGTCACGTGAATTACAAATTAAGCAAAATTTGATGTTGTAATTGGGTAGATTTTGTATAGTATAATGCTATAATTGGGTAGATTTTCAAAGTACAATATAATGCTATATTTTGCATTTAACCCATTAATTAAATGTATAACTACATAAAAACTTGACTTCCAAGATTCAAAACTAGTACTTTCCATGATTTTAAGATAAAAAGTATATAATTTGACCTTCAAAGTCAAACGGAAGAAAAAGGGTATACCCCACCCACTAACCGGTCCCACAACCACCAGGGGAGGTACATCACCCTGTCCCCCTGAAACTCTGCAATGGATTCTCACCTCCTTACTGTCTGGACAAGTTAAAACAATAGTGTAAATTATACTGAGTGAATCTTTTATTGATTAAACGTATAATAAATATAATATAGTGGCGATCAAGATTCTGTAATTCCATTGATGGGGAGCCGGGCTTTAGTCCATCGACTCGCTACAGAAATGGGACTCGAAACAACCGTACCATATCGAGTTTGGTTCGAAGGGCAACAGGTAATGCTGAAACTGATTGTATTGCATGCATTAGAAGTTGTACATATACATTATGGAAGATTTGAATAATTGATGGTTTTGACTTAATTTCAGGTTGGAGGGTGGACTCAAGTGTACGGAAATATATTCTCATTTGCAACTGTAAGAGGTGCATCACATGAAGCGCCATTCTCACAGCCTGAAAGATCATTGGTGTTGTTTCGGTCATTTTTAAAAGGGAATCCTTTACCGGAATCGTTTTGACAGTTGATCATGCAAATAAAAGTATATTTTGGGTTTGATTGTAAGTAAATTTTGTTCATCAAAGTGGTAATCTGTAATTGAGTCAACTTTTTTTTTTTCTTTTCTTTTTGTGAATTTTTTGAGTTGAAAATGTTGTGGAAATTGAAAGAAAATTTGCACGTTGCTTGAATGTTATGTGGAGATTGAATTTTTTTGTCAATATGAAAACAATGATGGTCGGTTGGTGGTGGTAGACCCGACAGTTCATGGTGGTGCCGCTTCCCTTAAAGGTGGCTTAAATGATGGTGAGTAGGTGTTGAAGGTGATGCTGCTTCCGTTAACAATGGTGATCGAATTAATGGCTTTTCATGATTTTGCTGATGGTGTTGTGGCGGTGTTTCTTTTGCTACTTATGTGAGGGTGGTGGTGATGTTTCTGTTTAAAATGGCGAAGAATGATTAGAGAGAGAAAGTAACAGATTTTTTAGAGAGAGAGAGAGAACATATTTGTTTTTTTTTGGAACAGACCGATTTTATAAAAAAGTCACACCCTAACGCCGGACAGAGTGGGAGCGGGGAAGGATCGTGGGGAGGTTCCTGCCCGGCGGAACACCGCACCGTCGGTGCGGGGAAGGGTGGTGCGGGAATGGGTGAGGGAAACTTCTCCCGTGTTCTCTCTCCAGCTGTGATTGGGTGTTATTTTTTATTTTATTCTATTTCTTTTTTTTTTTAAATTCAACCGTTGAACAACGGTAAAAAAAAGAAATAATTTTTTTTTGGCTGCAACGGCTAAATGGATTTAAATTCATTTCTTTTTAACCTTTTTACACACCTATAAATACATAACTATTTACCATCAAACAAAATTCACACAAATCCTCTACTCTCTCTACTTTTTTCTCAAAAAAAAAATGAATCTCGACAATCAAACTCTGCCTTCCGATCGAAGGAAAAAACGTCATGGTTCGAGTATATAAACATCCCTTCTCGAAACATTTTTGCTATCGATTCATCACCACAAGGAGTTTATCGCCCCCAACTCGATGCTCCCATTCAATCCCTGCTACAATTCCAATACCAAAATGTTGAACAATATTACCCGATGCAAGTTCCAAATGTTTCGCCGCAAATGTTTTCAAATTTTGTTGTGTTTTCATATCAACATTCGCCAAATCAACCTCAACCTTAAACCCAAACTCAAACTCAAACTCAAACTCACCAACAACGCCAACTTGTTGACGATTTGGATGACTTGGAAGAAGAAGAGATGGTTCCCGAAACTCAACCCACACCACCCCCACAAAGACGTAAAGGGAAAACACAAGCGCGCGAGGGTGTCGCACAACCGGGAAGACAAAAGTCGACTGCATGGCTTCCACACGAAGAGCTAGTTTTGGTCAAATCTTGGGCTGACATTTCTGAAGATTCGATTCAAGGAAACGCATAACCGAGAGACCATTTTTGGTTTCACATTTTAAAACGGTTTCGAGAGGAGCAAGAAAAAGGTGACGAGTACCGTACGAAACATCAACTAAATTCGAAGTTTTGAGAAATAGCAAAGGGGGTTTCAATAATAAACAGGTTGTACAACAACCTAAAAACCCAACGGAAAAGTGGCCAAAGGGACGAACAAATACTTCAAGAAGCTTTGCAGTTTTACCTTGAAGAAGTCGGAAAACCATTCAAGTGGCACGATTGTTGGAAATTATTGGTTCGATGTCCTAGGTGGAAAAAATACGAGCAAGATTTTATTTTTGGAGTCCAACAATCAAAGAGAACGAAAACGGGCTCTAGTGGTTACACAACCTTCTCCGATACTCGGGTCGGTCTAGATTTAAATCAGGATGACGAACTCAAGCTAGAAGAAATTGTCCGCCCAATGGGTAGGGACAAAGCAAAGAGAAAGGAAAAATGGACTTCTTCGGGTGCATCTGATTTCTGCGTGGACATTGACGAAATGCAGAAAATATCATCGTCGTTTGATCGATATAATCTTAATTTCTCGATCTCGTGATGAAGAAGAGGGAAAAAATTATGAAAAAATATTTTCCGTTGGTCATTGTTGGTTTGTTTGATTTTTAGTTTGTGTTTTTTTTTTTAATTTTCTAGTTTTTAAAATTTTAGGTTTAATGTAAGTTTTATTTTAATTAATGAGATGTTTTTTATTTTTAATTAAATTTTATGTTTAGTATTAATTTAAAATTTATAAATCATAAAAAAAAACTTATTTAAAAAAAAAATATGAGGAAGGGCTTCCCATCCATTCCTTGGGTTTTAGATGAGGGAAAAGGGGGTATGACCCACAAAAATGAGGGAAGCTTCCCTCCCATACCCTCCGGTCTAAACGAAAGAAGATTAGGAGAAAGAGAAAACAACTTATATAATGTCAAAGGGGAAATAAACCCAAACTTTCCATTTACAATTACCAAAACCGCCCCTATGTTTCATCCAACTAAAAACTAAAGAAATCGTATTATTTGTCAGCTTTGAAGAATTCATTTGTAACTCGTTAAAGCAAACATCATTCATTGTCTTCCAAACACACCACAAGTAACCGTAGCAAATAGCGAGGAGGATCTTCCTCTTTTTAGGACAATTCCCCCATGTGGCCGCAAAGTTCAAAAAAAATCGGAAATGGAAATGAATATGAGGAGAGATACCACACCAATTTAAAATCCATACGAGAGTATCAATCACAATAGGACAACAAGAGAATGTGATCTTCCGTATCTACCTCATTGATACACATTAGGCAAGAAGAAGATGGAACTTTAATACCTCTTCTGGACAAAGTCGTCGCCGTGGGTATGCGCCCCAAACAAGCCTTTCAAATGAATCCAATACATTTAATAGGAACCAATTGCAGCCAAACAGTGGGATTGCTTACCGAAATGGTCAATTTTCTATCTATGAGGCCTCTAAGATCGCTCACAAGGAACTTGCCATCAGTCAACAACCTAGACTTCTGATCATCAGGACCATTAGACCGCACCACCTGGCTAACCATATTAATAATTAAATTCAACTCCAACATCTCTCGCGGAGTACTGAACTGCCTTTTCCAAGCCTACGAAAACTTGTCATCTGCCGACGTGTCAACTATAAAACAAGATTTATTCTTGTCAAGCACACATAAAGATGGGAAGTTTGTAGCCAGGCTTCCATTCCCTAACCAATCATCGAGCCAAAAAAGGGTGTGTGCTCAGTCCACCACCTCCCACCTGAAATTCAAAAATGTGAGAAAGATCGATATCAAGCCCGCTAAGAACAAATATGTTTCTAACGTTAGAAAACAGGTATCGATTTTCGAAGGAGCTACATTCTAAGTCGAGATAATTAATATTCAAACGAAACGCAAAGTTATAATTTACGACCCCAAGCTAAATGCTTATTCCAAATGTGGTCCTGCACTAGCTGAGCATTGTGTGGTAATTGCCTCGTGAGTCATAATTTGTTTTGAATGCCGAAATATGATTAATGAAAGGACCCTAGAAAAATTTCATAAAAAACATGGGCAGCATAAGAGGAATTGTTATTGAAAACAATATCATTCCTTGCTCGCCAAATTGACCAGATGATAGTTAAAGAAAATTGCATGAATTAGTTTTTTGCCCCAGGTCGAGTTCTCCATCTATTGTGTCTTAGCTAGTATGCCACATGTGTTTACAAATTGTTCATAACCCATTTCACACCAACAAAAAACTTTTTCCTAGATTTCACAGGCAAAAGAACATACCCAAACAAATGTTCTCTAGTTTCCTCCTCAACCCCACAATTTATACATAATGTTGAGTCGACCTTATGCCCCTTCTTGCTAATGCCATTATTTTAGGTATTTTTTTGGAACGGGCTGAATTTTATAAAAACACAAAATAGACCCTAGCGAGGAGCTAGAGGCCAATAAAAAGAATTACATTGGGATGTTTTGAATTGATGTAACGTCCTAAAAATCAGAGTAAAAATTTCAATTTTTCAAAACCAATCCAACGACCACAATAGTTACAAAACATTGTTTCCAAGAATAACGGTCATAATCATAGTACCTCAAAATCCAAAATCATAAAAACCAAGAGGATGTGCACGATCACGTTTTCACTTTTCCATGATTGTCTGAAGTACCTGAAACAATAAATTGAAAATGTAAGTCAACGCTTAGTGAGATCCCTCAAAGTACCACACACAACATATATAACATATACAATCATGCATGCTATCAATCAATCATTGGACTGGAATACCTTCAGGTCCACAACCATCGGGTTGGATTCCCCCGGTCTGTTGGTTCACGCACATAGTAGTAAAGCCTCAACCATACTATGTCGACATATGTAACAAATAAACATATATAAACAATCAACATGCAATAGGCAGATCTACATATCACTACCGCATATCACATCCTATATACTAGGATACAGATCACTACAGCATAACAACATTCTATATACAAAGATATTGATCTAACAGATCACTACAACATAACAACATTCTATATACAAAGATACAGATCTAACAGATCACTACAGCATAACAACATCCTGTATACCAGGGCACATAGCCTAGTGGGTCAACATTGGTGCATTCGACCCATAAGTATAGTGAGGAGAACTCACCTCTTAGTCTGAAAAGATAGTTGAACAGGACATTGCTCCGAATATAAGCTCTACCGGTCACCTATACATTGAAAATGACCAAACTCAACTACAATTCAAAATACCCAAAATACCCCTAATTCAAACTTGGTCGAAATCTGGTCAAATTCAAAAGTCAAAAAGTCAGCTGAGTTGACTCAGCTGAGTACGCCCAACGTACTCAGCTTGTACGCTTAGCGTACTCAAGGTCCAGGATTGAGGCTCCCATCGCGTATGCCTATGTACGCCGAATGTAAGTGTAACATTTCATTCTTCAGGTATGAATTTAAAAGCTTATTATTTATATTTTCAGGGCAACTCGACGAGTTGGAAGGCTCCAACTCGTCATGTAGAAATATATTATAAAACTTTATAATAAGTATTTTTATTTTTATGTGACCATTATGGTATGTTTGTGCATTACGTGAAACCTAATTTGGAAATGTCTTCACTTGAAAATACAATGTTGGATTGAAAACATATATAATCAACATAGTTGTGCATAGCACTTAGGATGGGTTGACTTAAGTGTTTTTTGGACACTTTTTGGGAATGATTTGTTTTTCAAATTTGTAACTATTGTTTGTCTTTGGACTATTATTCGTCTTCGTGATGATTAAGCTAAAAGATTTAGGGATGAAATTTGCTAACCCATTCCATGGAATCATGTGTGATGGACATATGTTACCTAAATGTTGATCTCCGTGATCTTGTTGCCTTCTAACAAGTTTTGGGTGTGATGCTACTACCCAATTTATGCCATTGGACCATCAGGATCCTAGAATGCAAGGTACTTTGTTTTAACGGTAGAGAACTTGGGTTGAAAATCTAAAAGCATGTGCATTGCCTATGAATCGGTTTTGTAATGATTTAAATGATGCTTCTTAACCGCAAATACCTTATACTTATAAACGGTTTTTTATTTTTTTGGAGTGTTAGGACTTAGGAATTGGATTATTGACGTTATCCAATTCTATTCCAAAGTCTAACTCCACGTTTACTCACTAAGCTCCCCAAGCCTAACGTTAAAATTTTGACACACACTCATGTTGAAAGATTTGTAAAGATTAGGTTGGATATTTAGAAGGCCACAAATCATGTAGTGGTTGTTCCTTGACTTTTGTCTTGATATTATATTGTACACCATCATTTTATAAATTTTCAAACTTGGATTGTTTAAATATAATTTGGGACCTAAATTCCATAATATTTCCTATAAATGGCTAAATGTTTTGAAAAGAAATCTTTATAACTTTTAACCCATACGAGGAGTGTTCCAAAATACATATGTGGGTGCAAGATAGTCACCATATTGTACAAGAAGTTCTCGTTATCAAATAAATTTATTGAAAACGAATGGATTTTTGGTTGGATTTCCTTGGATTTTGTTTGACTTTTCGAGAAAACATGGCATAATTACAAATATACCCCATGGGGAATTAAACGTAAATACTAGTCCCTACTCAGATAAAAAACGAGCCTCTTACATATAAAAATGGACTTCAACCGATACACTACATTTATTATTGTTATATATGTTGAACGTTCTTATATATAATAATTTCCAGCTTTTTGTTGGGGTAGATAGGAGAACAAGGTTTCTAAAAGCGATGAGAAATTGGATGTTCTTGAAGAATGTGTGGACACTTTTTAAATGTGATATTTCGACCTTATGTCTAGGCTACACAAAATCCAGATTATGTGGATAATCCTTCATGGAACGGTCTTGTATCAAGACAATTATATGAGGCCACGAGCAAAGGTTTATATAGAATTCAAATTCTTCTAATTATCAAAGATAAGTATCAACCATCATTAAATATTAATTATGTCCCATAAATAAGAGATGACACTTTCGAATATAACTATGGAAAGTATATTCCGTAAGGAGGTGAAATCCCCTTGACCCCCGCCATTCGGTCGGACCGTGATCAAACTCGTTTTATACAAATGTCCACTCTGCACCCCCTAACTTGTAATAGAATCAATAATTAAACTCCATTGGTAATCTGTAAATTTTGTTATGTTAAAATGACCTGGTAACATTAAAACTACCAACATTTTGGGGTGTTCCAAGTCGTTACCCTTTACGACCCCTCGACTCTTGTGGACCTTGTGCGAATGACTACCATACACATGCTCTAGTCCGACCTGATCAAGGCGATTGTGTCCATCTTCATATGAGAGATTAACGGGTTATATTATTGATAAATAATGAAATGGGGGTTACAAATCGCTTACAAGTCACATTTTAACAAAACATCCTTTATAAATAAGTGTGTGGCGGATGTCATAATGAATTGTTTAAGAAAATATGCCCTTACTAATCGTTTTATTTTGTGAACATGACCTCGAAGAGCTATTTTAAAATATGATTTGCTCCATTATACATAAATAATAAATTTTAGCAATAATCAAACATATTAAAAACATTTACTAAAAAGTCTGGTGAAAAAATAAAATACCATACATGATTAAGTCATTTTCAACAATATATATTTTTCAAATATTTTTATTATGCACTTTTTATCATTATAACTATAACTTTAATTTCTAATTTTCTAATACATTTTCATGTTATAATATGGTTCAAAATAATGGAAATCTTTCGTATGAACGTTTTAATTTAATAGAACAACTATTATTCCATTGTTAATAACAATGAATAAGTTATTTTTAACAATTTATATTTTTCATATCTAAACATCTTTCGTCTTAAAATGATTTTTCATTTTTAAAACGCCTTTCATATTATTTCACCTTTAATCACCTTTTGTCTTAAATGAGTTTCAATATTTTAAAACATTTTTCATCTTTAAATCATTGCTTGATAAAGGAATGCAATGCATGATAGGGACTTAACTGTCTAACCAATGTTATCTCAGCATATATCATCTTTCATCATCAATCTTAACATGGTGATTAAATACGGCATGTTTGTAAGCTAGCACAAAGCACATAAAGAAAACATAGGCACTATAACATGTCAAACTATGTAACATGTGAACAACAAAACACATGTACGACACAAGGGATACTTGTGAAGACATTCTAGAATATGTCAAAGCATCATCTTTCTTTTCTTTAGTTTGCATGTCCATATATTGAATAAATGCAATATATCTGCCTCCTATAGACAGGATGCATGTCCCGAGTAGCCCAACGAGTGTCTTGGGCATTCTACATAGTGTCATGTGTGTTATAGTATGATCGTGGAGATCCTAATGGAGATCATGGTAATTTGTTAGCACCAACAAACCATATGTGATCATCATGTGTGGATTAAAATAATTTCATGTGTTGTAGGATGGGAACAGTCAAAAGATTGACACAATCAATGGGAATTTCATTAGGAGGGATTTGGATGTCGGTATGACGTACAGTGGCGACATGCATGCTTGTAGTGGCCTGAAGTGTGGTTTGGAATGGCCCTCTCGTGTCATCAACCAAAGGAACTACAAACTCATTGGTAGTGACAAAGGTATTTTGGTCATACTGGTAACTTTTGAATAATATATCATTAAATGGTCATATTGGTAACTTTGTCAAACCATTTTATAATTTTTTAGGGAATATTTATGTAATTTTACAAAAATAGGGACCATTAGATAATTTTGTAGGGACCATTTATTTAAATTTTTTTCTCAAACATAGGGATCATTAGATAGTTTTCTCAAACATAAGATAATTCTATAAATGTTCCTGCAACCTAAAATAAAAACTACATGGAGCAAACATGTAATTTAAAAGAATAATAGAATGCATTTTAGATAAGTAGAACGAACTTCTAGACTATAAGGGTTGGATAACTTAAACTTACTAACCGTTTTACTTTTATTTAAAGTTTTTACATTCTACAGGTGTAGCTGCTGTATGTATGATTATAAAATAATTTTTACAAAATACAAATTTGGCATAAAGAAAATGTTGCAGTTCAATCGCTTGAATGAGATTGTCTTGGTGTTGAAATGTTGAGTGCCTCCAAAACCTTTTGAATCTCCATGCTCATGGCACTGTCTACACTCCCTGATGACAATTTCTTATGCGATTTCTGCAAATGAAGCTTCAGTGAGCTGCTGCTCAACCCCGCGTTCTTCCCACATATCGGACACACCTTCATTGACGGCTTCTTCTGTTGCCATTCCATTGAAACCTTCCCGTGCACCTTCCTCTCCACCTCCACAAGTACACGGGCAAATCCGTCATTTGGCTGTGCTCTCCTGTGAACCCTTCTTAGCTTGTTCCATGCCCTCGACAAAGTCAGCTTCCTTCACAACAAAATCAACACATAATTTTCAATTACCCCGGCCTTGTGTTTATAATAACTATGTGTAAAGACAGACTCTTTCACTTACTTCCTCATCATTAAGTATGCAAGAACAACTGTGGCACTCCTGCTTCTCCCTTCAAAGCAATGAACAAGAACCTTCCCGCCTTTTTCTTCAACAGCTTCAATAAATTCATGAGCTTCTTCAAAGATCTGACTGATGTCTGCTTCTTCTTCATCACCTATCTGTTCATGTTCATCAATCATCATCACAAACACCCCCCCTTCTTTTTTTTTTTTTTTTAAAAAAAAAGAAAGGAAAGATTAATAATTAATCACTTACAGAAAAGTTTTGATACTCAAACAAATCTGCCCGTTGAGATTCAGCCTGGCCGATTTCATTAGAACACAAGCACAATATATGTGTAATCCCTAAATGTTGCAGTGTATAAACAGATCTTGCAGCTAATGCCCCTCCAATGAATAGGCTATTTGTGATCAGTGAAGGTTTTTCTGTGTTTCCAGCATCAGATATTAATGATATCCTCTCAAGGATATGCTCAAGCCTGAGCTGTAAGTTGCACAAACAAACAAACACAAAGTTAATAATAATAATAATAATAATTCAGATGCTTCTTGTTAATATGGAGATAGTGATATTTTTACCTTCAATTCATAAGCATCAACAACAGAATTACTCTCACTGCCCTCGAAAAACCCTGAAGTGAAGTTATTCTCTTGGCAGAGCTTTACTGCTTCATTTTTAAGTAATTCGTTCCATTGTTCTAATTCTTTGTTTAGTTCAGCATCAACCTGAGGAAGATCAATATTTTTTAAAATCTAGAAAACTTATCCAGGTAAGAAACACGAAATGAAGAGTAAAACAAAGTAACCTTAGCATATTTATGAAAATCGCGTAGCTTTGAGGTAATACGCATGCTACGAAGAGGTTCAGAACCACTCCCTTTATTACTAGACTTTCCATGTGAAATTGGGGAAATGGAGTCAAAATTCTCTTTGCAACCTGAAGATGATGCCCCCTTTGAAGAAGCTGTTTTCTGAATTTCTGTATCATTACAACCCTCCTGTGTATCACCCTGTACTTTACCTTGTGGTGAAACACAGTGTGATGGAGATTCAAGAATCATCAGATCCTCTTTATCAAAATCACCACCCGAAGATTTATCAATAATGTTCATGAAACTCCTTAAAAGACTATCCAACTTCTGGTGAAGTGTGAGAAGAAATATATGAAAACTCTGCAAGTTCATGAGGGCTGCACGAAACCCACTTCTGAATTCATGAACAACCGAAATCATGTCTTTGAAGGGCGAATTGTCCGGAGGAGTTTCCATGGCTTCTTGAGGGACTCCTAGTTTCCCACTTGTTATTTCATATAAAAGATGTGATGCGTATTCAGGGCTGTTGATCAAAAGTTCAACAAGTTTCGGGTAGTTTTCTTGATCACCTGCACGTTTTCCGGCGGGTGGCCGGCGAGGGACGCCGGAATCAATGGCTACAATGTCAAAATCACCGATTATTGGATCGATTGTAATTTGTCTTTTTAGGGTTTTTTCAGAAGAGATTGGAGATCCTATAGCATCAGAAAGATCAGAGCTTTTTGATGATGATAACTCCGACCCATCCACACTCATTCGGCTATCTACTGAGGTTGACCTTCTTTCTTTCTGTAATGCCCGAATTACCCTTGGTCTGTATCTTTTGATAGCAGAATCAAAGGCTTCTTCTAACGCGTCCCTATTTGCAGTTGCCATTTTGTCAGCTAAAAGTAAATTTGCAGAATTGCCCCTCCAACGAAGGTAACGACATGGAAGTCTGTCTTCATTTCTGATAACAAGATCCAACATTAAAATTCTCCCAAGGGCAGCTGCTGTCTTTTCTGCAGCTTCTTGGGTTTTAAATGCACTTGAGCTTTCCAATAGAGGACATCCATGCACATAACTGTATAAAAGGGTAAATCGTTATGTCTTCTAAGGTTTATTTACAAGAATTTTTAAGGGCATGTTGCTAGAAATAGCAACGTACTTTACTCATTTTAACAATATAGACAATGTACTTTACTTTATACTACGGGTAAAAAGTAAAGTACATTTGACCATATTGATAGATAGGGGAAAGTATGTTGCTATTCTCTGCAAGTTTCCCAATTTGCAATTATAAAGTGAGTGAAGTGTAGTAGTACTTCATGAGATAAAGGCATCGGCTGAGTTCAAGAGCTTCTAGAAGTTCCGAGCACGTGACTTCACCAACTTCATCTCCATCAGAAACTGCTGCTTCTTTTGCTTTTTCTGCAGCTTCTTTGATCTTTAACCATTCAGTACTACAATTGTGAATGACTCTAGCCTGAAAAAGTTCAAATGTTGTAAGAGGTTGATTGAAAAGATTATGAAAATGATGAATCCGAGAGAAAGAGAGAGTAAGAAAGTGTAATAACTTGTGGAGTTCTGACACCTAGCCATCTTGCAAATTCATAGCCAAGGCGTTCTGATTGTGTAGCCATTCTAGAAGAAGCTATTTTTATTACAGCTGCTGCTTCCTTGGGGAGAAACTCACGACTTTCATTGTTGTTGAATAGTGCAAAGAATACAACTCCACCAGAATTCACTGTCACCTATATTCAATACAAACACAAACACAAACACAAACCCTAATTTGTAAGTTTTCAAGAAAGAAGATGGAAGGGGAAAATTAAACTCCTGAATTCACATACCTCTAATGCTTTACTCATTTCATCCTCTGAATGCTCATTGCTACTACTATGTTCAGTGTGATGAAGTGAAGAAAGCATGTCCCAAGAGAAGGAGCTTGGATCAATGTTCAACATAGCAGCCTTACCAAGTCTTTCCCACAAACTGATTTCTGCAACTTGCTCAAAAAGAGGAGAATTTTTTGATTCCAAGCTTAAATCTCCTGCACTGAACAGTAATGACCACAATTACAGATTAAGCTATCAAAGATTCCAATTATCCCAATCTGTATGATTGGTTCATTTTGAATTACAAATGATAAATTATCTATCAATTAATCAAAGAAATTTTATAAAATGGAAGATCACCTCAAGAGCATATTATCAAGTTTTTGAGGGCGATGAGGACGATGAGGGAAGCCAGAGGACTTATACTTGCCACTACGCTTCCGTACTAACTCCAACCATTGAGTAAATCGAAAAGCAGGGCCTGCTGCAATATCACCTAACATGTACAATACCTGCAACAACCAAGAGCATTCATCTCTATAACTAATCAACATAATATTCCCTCCATCCAGACCCCTTTCCATAATTCATGAAGATTGGAGATACACATGAATGAGTTGCAGCCTTGAGGGAATTGATTCATGACTCGTTTTAGAAAAACAATAATGATAGTCTCAGAAAGTGGACTACAACAGTGAAATGGAGATAAAAATAGATGAAAGGAAGCAGGGGAACGAACACGAGAGGTGACGGTTAGGGGCAGAGGGGCGTCAGTGTCGTCAGATCCGAGATCATACTCCTTATACTTTTCTTCTTCTTCTTTCTGCATATTCATGCATATACATACATAAATTAGACGATAAATTAAGGACACGGAGCAATGTAGAACCCTAGATCCGACGTAATAACGTACAGGTGTGTATTTGAATTGAAAATGAAAAGGTAATTCGGAAAAACTTTGGAAATGATGAAGAGAAGTTGGTTACCTGAAGAGAGAGAGCGTAAAGGTCATCTTTGGTTTCATTGGCCGCCATCATTTGAATTGGATAAAGCTGTTTGCGACCTTTTTATGTTTTTTTTTTCTATTGTTTCCCGCTTTTTCGGGATCTACGGAAAGAGATACAGGAAGGCCGGAAACGGTTGCAATCGGTTTTTAACCGTCCAGCACACGGCGGTGGAGGGTGGCAATAATGCAATATATACTCTCCTTCAGGGTTGATAACAGAAAACGCCCCAATGTTTGGTAAATTGTCGTAAAGTCCCCCCCAACCATCTCTTTTGAACAGATTGGCTATGAAACTGTCAACTAACGACCCTTTTGACTTTTGAGTAGAGATGGCAACCGGGTGGGGAAACACAGGGACCTAATCCCCTTCTCTAAATCTTCATTCCAATCCCCATTTCCATTGAGAAATATAAATAAACTTCCATCCTCACCCCCAACGGGGACTAGGGATCCCCAACGGGTAACAGAGATTTTTTTTTCTCTTTTAACATGCAAACTTTTACGTAAGAAAAAACTCTATATTTCAATTTTATCCGCATAAGTTTAAAGATTTTATAAAATATATAAGTACCCATAAATTGCATAAAAAATATAAATAAATTTTCTAGCAAATTTAAATACATACATGAAAAATCAAATAGAAAAAAATTATCAGATTGATATTTAAGGTAAAATAGATCAACCAAAAAGAAAAAATATATATATACACGAGTTTAAATTAGATAAAAAAAACAAAAAGTATAATTTCAACCAAGTAATTACTAATGAGTTAGGTTACTTAGATCAAATTTTATGTATTATAAACTATACTATAAATATATGTTCTGTATTATTTTCATATATTAATATATGTCGGGGGCGGGTCCAGGGTTGGGGATTAAGGGTATCTCCATCCCCATCCCCATCCCCACTTTTTTTATTCGGGTATTCCCCATCCCCGTCCCCATCCCCATCCCCGGTCAACCTGGGGATTCCCTAGTCAAAACGGGTGTGCGTTTCAGGTTCTGCATTGGGTATGAGGCTTTTTGCATCCCTACTTTTGAGATCCATCTAAAAAAACTTCAAAAATTATAAGGTCGTCGCGAATACGAGGCACGAGGCCTGTTTGTGGCGAGGTGGCATGGCTACTACGACTATGCACACGATCCCCATCTCCACGACCTTGACTTATGGTGCATGACATGACACAGGATGCAACGGACGAATGACTGAATGAGAATGTAATCTCTCTCTCTTCTTTGTTGGGAGTACACTCGCACAGTAGTGGTGTTGTTTGCTGACTCGGAAGCTTTCCATTCTTCTTGGTCGTAGGTAGTATACCGAAAGACTTAAGACATATTTTGGATGTGAAAAAACTTTATAGGACATTATGTGAAAAAACTTTATTGGGCTACAGAATAGATCGACTCATGTATAAGACATTTTTTATGGGGAAATCTCCATTAAAGTCCTAATATTTTAGGTCAATTTATGGTTTAGTCCTAAATTAAATTTTGTTTACAAAAAAGGACAGAATACTGGCAAAAACTTCGGAATAACCCTCGGTGGCCGGTTTCGCAGATTTAGCCGGTATTCTGGCTTTTTTCGTTAATTCGTCAAAATATTGGGACTTTTTCGTTAATTTAGCTAAAACGAATTCAACTTTCCTCTGCTGTCGATGCATGTTTGAATCAAGATCTAGTTGAAGAGAATAAATGTACCAATGGTGGTATAGGGCTGAGGATGTATCGCCAACGAAAAATAGCAGAAGATGGTGGTGGTCCGGCGATCGTAAGGAGCATTGACCGCAAGTGATGGCATTGGAGTTGGGCGCTGATTATTAGTGGTGATAGTCGATCAACAGAATGCGTGAGAGGCGGTGGTGAGATTTTGGGAGAGACGTTATTAAGAGAATTATATTTATTCACACTTTAATTTTAGAAGTAAGTTTTACTTATACCAAATTTAGCTCATGTATATAGGATTCTATGGAGAAAGGTATATAGTATTTGTTAGCACCATTTTAATCTTAATCATTTATAAAATAATCCTAAGGTTATAAAGATCTCTCTCTCTCTATATATATATATATATATATATATATATATATATATATATATACACACACACACACACACACATATATATATATATATATATATATATATTGTAACACCCCGAGATTCAGGTGCATTTCTTTCATCCTTGTTCTTTATTGAATTGTCATGCTTGAGTGGAGGATGTGTAGCAAGTGAGTACGCTGGGCGTACCAGAGGGGTACGTTGCGCGTACTCACGCGCTTAATTTGGACGCGGAGTCACCAAGGTACGCTGGGCGTACCTAGAGTTACGCTGGGCGTACCCGGCCCAGGTGCAAAAACCCTAATCCTCCTTGTGCACTATTTAAAGGGTGTTATGGCTCATTCCTTAGCCTCCATATCAGTGAGTGAAACCCTAAAAGAGATCCCTATCGTTCTTAGTGTGTGAGAGTGTTGATTTGAGCTTGTTGGTGCTTTAGTGGCTTGGTGAAGAAGGAGGAAAGGAGATCTTGGAGGCTAAAGCTTGAGGTGCCATTTTGGATCTGAGATCTACAGAGGAAAGAGCTACTCTTGGAGGTATAAAGTTCAAAACTTTCCTCTTCTTTTGGTTGTTGTTGTATGTGTCCTTTTTAGGGCTAAAAACCCCAAAGGTGGAGACTTTATGAGTGTAAAGTGCTCCATGGTCCGAGATCTGTCCCTTTTCAGTGTTATTAGTGATGTAGAGCCATAAAGTTCCCATCTTGGATGTTACTTTGGAGTCATGCATGTGTTTTAAGCATTCTAGAGTTGAAGGATGGATCATTTTGGGAGTTACTGACTTGTTCAGCCATGCAAATGCTTAAAGTCATAAACTTTATGGATTAAGGGGCTTAGAAGGGGTCAGATCTAAAATATGGACGTAGGTCTTAACTGTTTAAGACCTCAAGAGCAAAAGGGCTGAAGCAGGGGAGTACGCCGGGCGTAATTCCTAGTACGCGCCGCGTACTGGGTGGCGCTCCCCGATTATGTGGTGCAGCCGGGTACGCCCAGCGTACACATCTGGTACGCGCAGCGTAACCCGGAGAGTTGACTTTTGGTTGACTTTTAGGGTATGGTCTATTGTGGGGCCTTTGAGCTATGAGAGGGGTAAAATGGTCTTTTACCCTTTTGAGAGTGTCATAAGAGAGCATAGTCTAGCCTTTGAGAGTTATATTAAATAGTGTGTTATTTTCATATGATTAGGCGGAGGCTAGGCCAGCGTTTACCGAGTCAGAGATTTACCGAGATACCCGAGGTGAGTCTTCTCACTATACTTTACCTAGTGTGGTAACAGAGTTAAGAGACAGAGTATTATAGAGTTATATGCCAGTGTGATTGCATGTTATTATGTGTTGTGATTTATTGTGATATGTGATATGCATGATTCAGAGTTACAGAGTTGGGACTTTCGGGTCCCTAGAGTTAGTGCCAGAGGGCCCACAGAGAGTTGGGGCTGGAGGACTGAAACACATTGACCAGAGGGTCAACAGAGTTACAGCCTCGAGTGGCTATTATGTGATTATTGTGGTATTTTGGGGAACTCACTAAGCTTATGCTTACAGTGTTCAGTGTTATGTGTTTCAGGTACCAGTGATGACCGCGGGAAGGCGCCGGCTTGATTCGTACACACATATGGGATTGGATGTATTTTGATCTTGGGAGACATTTGTGAATTAAAAACATGATGTTATGAGACTTTATGAATGAATGGTTTTATTTAAAATGTGTTTTCAAATGTGAATTTTTTTTTAAATTTTTACGGTGTTACAAGTTGGTATCAGAGCCTAGGTTTGAGGGATTCGGGTGCACCTTCGGGCGTATCTGAACTCAAACCGAGGATTTGAGAAAAAATTTATAAAACAAGTTTTCAAAAGAAGAACTTGCGAGACAAACAGAGCAGAGTCGTGTGTACGAACAGCCAGCGCCCGAACGGTGATTTCCCAAAATACCATTATTATAAGTGTTATGAGATATGATGTGCTATGTTATATGATGAGCTATGATATGCATGCTAGAGTAGACTAGGTATTCTTATTAGGACTAGAGTGGCCTGATATGTGATGCCTGAGTCTAGGAGTCTTGCTGCTATGAATACTTCAGAGTGGTTAGGTAGCAGCAAGGAGATTGTGAGAGATCTGTTTGCGAGTATCATATGATTAGAGAGAGTAGAGTGCTTGGGACTTGGGAATTTGAGAGGAGGACTTGGGGTGGATGCTGATGCGGTGTGGACGGTAGTATTGGGCCCGTACTACTGAAGACACCGGGTCAGTGCACAGTCCAAGTAAGAATCTTTGGAGTACCAAGGAACAAGTAGGATGGAGTACTCGAGTGTGAGTATACTCGAGCGAGCCCCATATATTATTCTTATGTTGTATTTTAGAGAGAGAGATCATGGTTGGGACTCGCCAAGCATCAGGGACCAGTGATACGAGGGATGACGAGATCCGTAGGATCATCCAGGAGGAAGTGGCTGCGGCCATCAGGGCAGAGATACCAGAGATGTTCGGGTCTATCAAGACCACGTTGATAGAGACATTTGATGAGAAGTACGCTGCTCTTTCTGAGGCTGATGTTGCTGCAGCCACTACAGCTATAGCTGCGACGAGGCCGTAGGGTGGTGATGCGTTGCTGTTCCGAGAGTTCAGCAACACAAAACCATCGGAGTTTGACGGGACCCAGGACGCGATTACGGCGATGAGATGGATTTCAGACATAGAGGGGTGTTTCTTTACTTGCTCATCTCCTGAGCATTTGAGAGTCTGGTTCGCGCTGAACCAGCTTCGCTTGGGAGCGAAGGACTGGTGGAAATTTGTGACGGCGAACTAAGCCAGCTGAGCTTGCAGCAGTGACCTGGGAGAGGTTCACTGCTATGTTCCGACATGAGTACGTTCCCCAGGTGGAGAGGGAGCGTTTGGCTTAGGAGTTTCTAACCCTCAAGCAAGGTACTGAGTCTGTTACGGTGATCACGAGGATGTTTCATGAGCGGGCGATGTTCTGCCCAGAGCACGTGTCCTCCAAGCAGGCACGTATGAGTCGATATTTGAGCATTCTGAGGAGGGACATACGTGAGTTCATGGCGAACTCGACGTACCGGACATTTGCCGAGCTTCAGGAAAATGCCCGGAAGAGGGAGATATAGCTGGAGACTCAGGCTAGGGAGGAGGCTGAGTCTCAGGGGAGGGATCGGCGACCGGTGCAGTCTCAGTCGGTAGCCAAGCGGGCCAATCCCACCGATTCGAGATCAGGGAGTCAGAGGGGCCGCACTTGTGGCTAGTGCGGCAAGAGCCACGACGGAGTGTGCAGAGCAGGGTCTTGCTACAAATGTGGCAAGGAGGGGCATATGGCCAAGGACTTCCCCAAGGGGTTTGCAGTATGTTTTCACTGCAACCAGACTGGACACCGGAAGGCAGAGTGTCCGCAGTTGCGGGGATCAGCACAGGGATCACCTCATGGATCTGCCCCTGCCGCCATCAGAGCTACCGAGAGTCGGCCAGTGAAGGCCGAGGCGCCGAGAGCACGAGGGAGAGCCTTTCAGTTGACCGCGGAGGAGGTCCGCGCAACGCCCAATGTCGTGGCTGGTATGTATTCTTTTGTGTATTTATTTTGATGTTGAGATATTGTGCTTATATTATGTTATGCGTAGGTACTTTTCTTATGAATTATGTACCTGCCTTGGTGTTATTTGACTTGGGTGCGAGTCGGTCTTTTGTATTGATATGTGTATTTTTATATATATTTTTATGCACTTTATCTTAATATTTTGGCCTTATTTATTCTATTTTAGAACTAAAAAGTACTCATAATACTTTGAATTATGTTTTGCAGCTATTTGTTGTCAATAAAGCACAAAAGAAAAGACTGAAGCGGAAACCGGGTTTAGAAGCTAAAAGAAAGAAAAGAATGCTGAGGTAGCGAGTACGCCCCGCGTAATGAAATGGTACGCGCCGCGTACACCCTTGCCTCGGATAGACTTGATCGCGTGATTATCTTGAGTACGCGCTGCGTAATCCTAAGTACGCCCAGCGTACTTAGGTCGGCCACAAAGACTATAAATGTCGATTTTTAGCTAACCAGGAAGGGGGATTCGACTTCTAACCTAATTTAGTCGACAATTAACTTCTGTTAAGCCGTTTTGAGGGTCTAGAAGGCGGCCGGAAGGCCGTTAAGCTAACGGGAGCGGAGATCGGAAGGATTGGAGAGCAGATACATGTCGGTTATCATATGGATTGCTGACGTGACCATGTTTAGCATTCCATTGTGGTACTTTTCTGTATTTAGTTTCTGATTTGGGTGTAAAAAACCTTTTACTTTGTGTTTATGATTGAATGAAGCTTTGATTATTAGACTAATTGCTATATTAAATAGTTTATTTGTGTTTAATTTATCTTGCCAAGCTTGTTTAAAGATCCTCATGTGTTAATGATGATTATTTTCTGTTAATTGTTAAGTGAATTGAGTTGCTTGAACATCCGCTTGATTTGCTTGTCTCTTATGATTTTTGATGACCATCGAGATTATAAGACTAGAAATAACGAATGTGAAACTAGGATTAACTTGAGAATAGGAAAGTTAATGTGTGAGCCTTGTTTGATGACCATCAACAAGAGGTTAATTAAATGTCTACATTGATTAACTATATTTACAAGTCTTGCTCGATACGAACTGAACACTAGGAAGCATGTTAGTTTAATCAACTGATCACTGTTTGAATTGACTTGTTTGCTAAAGGATTAGTTATAGTGAACATGAATCTAATCATTTTAGGAATCAGTGAACATTGAATAAATGAATTTGTGTATGCAATTGTCTATGTTTTTAAGGTGTAATTTGTTTAAACCAAAGTACCTGAAGAGATTTGCTTTCCTGTTAGTTTATCGAGAGTTGTTAATTAATTGTTAGTTTGAGATTTATTAAACAATTTCTTAATTCTTTTCGTGTGACCTGTAACCTATAATCAAATATATTAAATTAATCCACCGTTCCCTGTGATCGACACCCGACTTACCTAAGCTATACTGTAATCTGACTAGGTACACTGCCTATAAGTGCATAGATAGTCTAAGTTTGTTAGGTTATAAATATTAAAATTAGTGGGTACTTTTGTGCACATCAGTATCTTTGGCTTTTAGTCAGCATATCAGTGTTAGTCGTGAGGCGTTGAGTCGGCCTCTGAGAGTTTCCATAGCTGACGAGAGGGTGATATATGCTACAGAGGTGATCCGAGGGTGTGTATTCGAGATTTTCGGTGTTGAGTTCCCGATTGATTTGGTTCCTATTGCGATGGGTGATGTCTGTGTCATTGTGGGCATGGATTGGTTGAGCAGATTCGGTGCGGTTATCGACTGCGAGCGACAGCTGGTGACGATACGAGACCTTAGTGAGGGAGTTCTTACGGTGTACGGCGAGGGTACACGTTCCGGGTCAGCGTTTTGTTCGGCCGCTAGAGTGAGGCAGTGTCTACAGCAAGGCTATAAGGGTTTTGTGGCGTATGTGATGGATACGCGGGTTGATTCAGAGAGACCGAGGTCAGTTGAGGAGGTTCCGATAGTGCGTGAGTTCCTGGACGTATTTCCAGAGGAGTTGTCGGGTGTGCCTCCCGTGAGGCAAGTGGAGTTCAGTATCGATTTGGTTCCGGGGGCCGCGCCTATTGCCAAGGTGCCCTATCGTGTTGCACCTCCAGAGATGCAAGAGTTATCCTCGCAGCTTCAGGAGCTGTTAGGAAAGGGATTTATTCGGCCGAGCAGCTCGCCGTGGGGGGCGCCTATCCTTTTTGTCAAGAAGAAGGATGGTTCACACCGGATGTGCATTGATTACCGGGAGTTGAACAAGCTGACGGTCAAGAACCGTTACCCGTTGCTGAGGATTGATGATTTGTTCGATCAGTTGCAGGGAGCATCTTGGTACTCCAAGATCGATTTGAGTTCGGGGTATCATCAGGTAAGGGTGCGAGATGAGGATATTCAGAAGACAGGATTCAGGACTCGTTATGGGCATTATGAGTTTGTGGTGATGCCTTTCGGACTCACCAATGCCCCGGCAGTGTTCATGGATCTCATGAACAGAGTGTGCAGGCCGATGTTGGATCGGTCGGTGATCGTGTTCATCGACGATATTTTGGTGTATTTGAGATCCAGAGAGCAGCATGAGGAGCATTTGAGGGAGATCCTCGGAGTACTGAGATCGGAGAGGCTTTACGCCAAATTCTCCAAGTGTGATTTCTGGTTGCGAGAGGTCCAATTCCTAGGGCACCTCATTAACCAGAAGGGGATATTGGTCGACCCGGCCAAAGTGGAGGAAGTGATGAGTTGGGAGGTGCCGAGTTCACCGTCCGAGATCAGGAGTTTCTTGGGGTTGGCAGGCTGTTATCAGAGATTTATCAGGGATTTCTCCAAGATCGCCATGCCACTCACCAGGTTAACCCAGAAGGGTGTTGCTTTTTCATGGGGACCAGAGCAGCAGACCTCCTTTGAGACGCTTCGCCAGAGGCTATGTGAAGCCCCAGTGTTAGCCCTCCCAGAGGGGATGGAGGACTTTGTGGTGCATTGTGATGCGTCGATTTTGGGGTTGGGAGCGGTGCTGATGCAGAGAGGGCATGTGATAGCATACGCATCGAGGCAGCTGAAGCCTCATGAGACGACGTATCCCACCCACGATCTTGAGTTGGGGGCAGTGGTGTTCGCCCTCAAGATTTGGCGTCACTATCTGTATGGAGTTCGGTGTACGATATACACGGACCACAAGAACCTGAAGTATTTGATGGATCAGCCCAACCTAAACATGCGACAGAGGAGGTGGTTGGACGTGGTCAAGGATTATGATTGTGAGATCATGTACCACCCGGGCAAGGCTAATGTTGTAGCCGATGCACTGAGTCGCGGGGCGGAGAGCACCCCGTTGCGAGATGTATGTTTGAGATTGACCGTGATATCTCCGGTGTTGGACGCCATTCGTGGGGCACAGGTTGAGGCTGTGCAGCCTGAGATGCAGAAGAAAGAGCGAGTTGTTGGGTTGGTATCGGAGTTCGTTACCGATGGTCGGGGGCTTATGTCATTTCAGGGGCGTATCTGGGTACCATTTGTGGGAGGGACGCGTACCATTTTGATAGAGGAGGCTCATTGGTCGAAGTTCTCGATCCATCCTGGAGCCACTAAGATGTATTTAGACCTGAAGAGGGAGTATTGGTGGTCATGTATGAAGAGGGATGTCGTGTGGTTTGTTGAGAGGTGCTTAACCTACCGTAGGGTTAAGGCCGAGCACCAGAGACCGCATGGTAAGTTGCAGCCATTGGAGGTTCGCGAATGGAAGTGGGAACAGATTACCATGGATTTTATCACCAAATTGCCAAGGACTTCTAGGGGAGTCGATGCAATTTGGGTGATTGTGGACAGGTTGACAAAGAGCGCCCACTTCCTTGCTATCAGTGAGAGCTCTTCCGCATAGAAGTTGGCAAAGATGTACGTGAGGGAAGTGGTATCTTGGCATGGAGTGCCGATCTCGATTGTCTCAGACCGAGATGTGCGTTTCACTTCCAGATTCTGGAAGAAGTTTCACGAGGAGTTGGGTACTAGGCTACATTTTAGTACCGCATATCACCCCCAGACTGACGGACAGAGTGAGAGGACGATTCAGACGCTCGAGGATATGCTCCGGGCATGTGTGTTAGATTTCAGGGGGAGTTGGGACACGTATTTGTCCTTGGCAGAGTTTTCCTACAACAACAGCCATCATTCGAGCATTGGTATGCCACCCTTTGAGCTGTTGTATGGGAGGAGGTGTCAGACTCCCATTTGCTGGGGTGAGATCGGGCAGCGTGTTATGGGTAGTACAGAGATTGTGCTGCAGACGACTGAGCAGATACAACAGGTCAGACAGAGGTTAATGACCGCTCAGAGTCGTCAGAAGAGTTATGCGGACAGGCGTCGGTCCGAGCTCGAGTTCCAGGTCGAAGACTTTGTACTCCTGAAGGTCTCTCCTTGGAAAGGAGTGATCCGATTCAGGAAGAGGGGCAAGTTGGGGCCCCGTTATATCGGTCCTTTTCGGGTGATTGCAAGGGTAGGCAGGGTAGCCTACCGGTTGGAGCTACCTGCAGAGTTAGGTCAGATCCATGACACTTTCCACGTGTCGCAATTGCGGAAGTGTATAGCTGATGAGTCGGCAGTGGTACCATTGAAGGATATCCAGGTGGATGCGAGCCTGAATTATGCTGAGAGACCGGTGGCAATCAGAGATCGGAAGATCAAGGTTTTGAGGAACAAGGAGGTGCCTTTGGTTTTGGTTCAGTGGCAACATCGAAAAGGGGTCTGAAATGACTTGGGAGTCAAAGTCGAAGATGCGAGGGCAGCATCCAGAGTTGTTCGAGGAATGAGACTTCGAGGGCGAAGTCTAGTTCTAGTGGGGGAGAATTGTAACACCCCGAGATTCAGGTGCATTTCTTTCATCCTTGTTCTTTATTGAATTGTCATGTTTAGTCCTTGAGTGGAGGATGTGTAGCAAGTGAGTACGCTGGGTGTGCGCGTACTCACGCGCTTAATTTGGACGCGAGGTCGCCAAGGTACGTTGGGCGTACCTACAGTTACGCCGGGCGTACCTACAGTTACGCCGGGCGTACCCCGCCCAGGTGCAAAAACCCTAATCCTCCTTGTGCACTATTTAAAGGGTGTTATGGCTCATTCCTTAGCCTCCATATCAGTGAGTGAAACCCTAAAAGATAGCCCCATCGTTCTTAGTGTGTGAGAGTGTTGATTTGAGCTTGTTGGTGCTTTAGTGGCTTGGTAAAGAAGGAGGAAAGGAGATCTTGGAGGCTAAAGCTTAAGGTGCCATTTTGGATTTGAGATCTACAGAGGAAAGAGCTACTCTTGGAGGTATAAAGTTCAAAACTTTCCTCTTCTTTTGGTTGTTGTTGTATGTGTCCTTTTTAGGGCTAAAAACCCCAAAGGTGGAGACTTTATGAGTGTAAAGTGCTCCATGGTCCGAGATTTGTCCCTTTTCAGTGTTATTAGTGATGTAGAGCCATAAAGTTCCCATCTTGGATGTTACTTTGGAGTCATGCATGTGTTTTAAGCATTCTAGAGTTGAAGGATGGATCATTTTGGGAGTTACTGACATGTTCAGCCATGCAAAGGCTTAAAGTCATAAACTTTATGGATTAAGGGGCTTAGAAGGGGTCAGATCTAAAATATGGACGTAGGTCTTAACTGTTTAAGACCTCAAGAGCAAAAGAGTTAAGCAGGGGAGTACGTCGGGCGTAATTCCTAGTACGCGCCGCGTAGTGGGTGGCGCTCCCCGATTATGTGGTGCAGCCGGGTACGCCCAGCGTACACATCTGGTACGCGCAGCGTAACCCGGAGAGTTGACTTTTGGTTGACTTTTAGGGTATGGTCTATTGTGGGGCCTTTGAGCTATGAGAGGGGTAAAATGGTCTTTTACCCTTTTGAGAGTGTCATAAGAGATCATAGTCTAGCCTTTGAGAGTTATATTAAATAGAGTGTTATTTTCATATGATTAGGCGGAGGCTAGGCCAGCTTTTACCGAGTCAGAGATTTACCGAGATACCCGAGGTGAGTCTTCTCACTATACTTTACCTAGTGTGGTAACAGAGTTAAGAGACAGAGTATTATAGAGTTATATGCCAGTGTGATTGCATGTTATTATGTGTTGTGATTTATTGTGATATGTGATATGCATGATTCAGAGTTACAGAGTTGGGACTTTCGGGTCCCTAGAGTTAGGGCCAAAGGGCCCACAGAGAGTTGGGGCTGGAGGGCCCCACTGAAACACATTGACCAGAGGGTCAACAGAGTTACAGCCTCTAGTGGCTATTATGTGATTATTGTGGTATTTTGGGGAACTCACTAAGCTTATGCTTACAGTGTTCAGTGTTATGTGTTTCAGGTACCAGTGATGACCGCGGGAAGGCGTCGGCTTGATTCGTACACACATATGGGATTGGATGTATTTTGATCTTGGGAGACATTTGTGAATGATGTTATGAGATTTTATGAATGAATGGTCTTATTTAAAATGTGTTTTCAAATGTGAAAAATTGTTTTAATTTTTACGGTGTTACATATATATATATATATATATATATATATATATATAGAGAGAGAGAGAGAGAGAAAGAAAGAAAGAGAGAGAGAGAGAGATCATTTGAGAACTCATAGTTTCATGAGAACCTGAAATATATATATATATATATATATATATATATATATATATATATATATATATATATAGCGAGAGAGAGAGAGAGAGAGAGAGAGAGAGAGAGAAAGGATCATTTGAGAACTCATAGTTTCATGAGAACTCGAGAACTAAAGGTGGAGCATTGGATCAAAAAATTAATGGTCTGAATCAAAGATGGCACATTTGTAATTATTGACAATCTCAATGGTACCCTTAACTTTTTAGATTAAATTAGGAGGGTAATTATGGTATAGAAAATTTAAATACTTATTGATTAATAAAAAAATTAGAAACATAATTTAACTCAATCTTTTCTTATCGTCACTTCTACTCTCTTAGGTTTTCTCTCTCTCTATCTCTCTATATGTATGTCTATCTCTTTCTCCTTATCACATACACACACACACACATCTTCATCTAGATCTAGAAATTTAATCTTCAGATCTCATGTCTTCAAACCTTTGTCGATGAACTCACTATAATACACTGCCATTGATTAATCGATCTAGTTGATCGAAAGAGAACAAATAATAATGTAACACCGTAAAAATTAAAACAATTTTTCACATTTGAAAACACATTTTAAATAAAACCATTCATTCATAAAATGCCATAACATCATGTTTTTAATTCACAAATGTCTCCCAAGATCAAAATACATCCAATCTCATATGTATGTACGAATCAAGCTGACGCCTTCCCGCGGTCATCACTGGTACCTGAAACACATAACACTGAACACTGTAAGCATAAGCTTAGTGAGTTCCCCAAAATACCACAATAATCACATAATAGCCACTAGAGGCTGTAACTCTATTGACCCTCTGGTCAATGTGTTTCAGTAGGGCCCTCCAGCCCCAACTCTCTGTGGACCCTTTGGCCCTAACTCTAGGGACCCGAAAGTCCCAAATGTGTAACTCTGAATCATGCATATCACATATCACAATAAATCACAACACATAATAACATGCAATCACACTGGCATATAACTCTATAATACTCTGTCTCTTAACTTTGTTACCACACTAGGTAAAGTATAGTGAGAAGACTCACCTCGGGTATCTCGGTAAATCTCTGACTCGGTAAACGCTGGCCTAACCTCCGCCTAATCATATGAAAATAACACACTATTTAATATAACTCTCAAAGGCTAGACTATGATCTCTTATGACACTCTCAGAAGGGTAAAAGACCATTTTACCCCTCTCATAGCTCAAAGGCCCCACAATAGACCATACCCTAAAAGTCAACCAAAAGTCAACTCTCCGGGTTACGCTGCGCGTACCAGATGTGTACGCTGGGCGTACCCGGCTGCACCACATAATCGGGGAACGCCACCCAGTACGCGGCGCGTACTAGGAATTACGCCCGGCGTACTCCCCTGCTTCAGCCCTTTTGCTCTTGAGGTCTTAAACAGTTAAGACCTACGTCCATATTTTAGATCTGACCCCATCTAAGCCCCTTAATCCATAAAGTTGATGACTTTAAGCCTTTGCATGGCTGAACAAGTCACTAACTCCCAAAATGATCCATCCTTCAACTCTAAAAGGCTTAAAACACATGCATGACTCCAAAGTAACATCCAAGATGGGAACTTTATGGCTCTACATCACTAATAACACTGAAAAGGGACAGATCTCGGACCATGGAGCACTTTACACTCATAAAGTCTCCACCTTTGGGGTTTTTAGCCCTAAAAAGGACACATACAACAACAACCAAAAGAAGAGGAAAGTTTTGAACTTTATACCTCCAAGAGTAGCTCTTTCCTCTGTAGATCTCAGATCCAAAATGGCACCTCAAGCTTTAGCCTCCAAGATCTCCTTTCCTCCTTCTTCACCAAGCCACTAAAGCACCAACAAGCTCAAATCAACACTCTCACACTCTAAGAACGATGGGGCTCTCTTTTAGGGTTTCACTCACTGATACGGAGGCTAAGGAATGAGCCATAACACCCTTTAAATAGTGCACAAGGAGGATTAGGGTTTTTGCACCTGGGTCGGGTACGCCCGGCGTAACTCTAGGTACGCCCAGCGTACCTTGGCGAATCCGCGTCCAGATTAAGCGCATGAGTACGCGCAGCGTACCCCTCTGGTACGCCCAACGTACTCACTTGCTACAAACCCTCCACTCAAGGACTAAACATGCCCAAACAATAAAGAACAAGGATGAAAGGAATATACCTGAATCTCGGGGTGTTACAAATAAAGAGATGGTTATTTCAAATCACAGACGAGATTGAAGTTGAGATTAATGAAATCCACAAGGTGAACGACTTTAATTCCATCATCGCCATCAGTTTCCACCATAATCACCGCCGATTTCTGCCACAATCACCATCGGTTTCCACCACAATCAACGTCTACGACCACCACTACAACAATTGTCACAACACTAGGAGTGAACTCCTACGCACAATCTCGATGTTCGTCGTCATTCATAGCAAACTAGGTATCGTAGTTTTTTTTTAGTTTTAAAATTTGAGATGCAATCATATATAATATCTAATTGATAGTTCCAATATTTCTCAAATGTTACATGTGCTTCCGATGTAGTTGATTGATTTAGTCTCTGCTTAATTCATTGATCGGTTTTCTAAAGCTTTGATCGGTTTTCCTTATAATTTTTTCATATCCCGTCGATTTTTGATTTGTTGATTTGCAAATACCTTTTTTATGATAGATTATATGAATTATTAATTTTTGATGTTGTAAATTAAAATAACCCTTAACTATTGTATTGTTCATTGCTTACATGTTTAGTTGAGTGCCAACAAATTTTTCTAAATGTGTTGGTTTCTAAGTCATGGACTTTTCTTTAACTTTTAATTCATATAACTCATTAGTTTTGTGGTTTTCATTAGCAATGCCTTGATTTTTTGGGTGTTTAGATTACAAAACGTTAGGGTGATATATTACTTATTATATTGATTGGTTGACAAGTTTAATCGGTTGATTTCATGTTAAAAGTTAAAACCAATAGTGGTGTACAAAATCATCTCAATTCTTATGATGATGCTTATTAATACATAAGCATGTTAACAGATTAAAATGTCAGTGTATTTATGGTTATGTTGTAGAAAGTGAAAAAAAACACTAGAATGTAATTTTCATCTTGTGTTTTGGGGATTAAACGTTGTTTGATCAAATGCGTAAGAGGGATTTATATATGTGATTCACATGTAAATCACATATGATTCACATATGAATTACATGTGATTCACATGTAAATCACATGTGATTCACATATTAATCATATTTGATTCACATGTGATTCATATGAAAATCAAATGTAATTCACATATGATGTCCTCTGCCAACGATTCTCACCTGAACCATTGAATCACATGCTTTTTCTTGTAGATTTGGAAGAAATTGTGGTGAATATTTAAGAGGTGAAAAATGATAAATTGAAGAAAAAAATGTAATATTTACACAAATACATGAAAACGCTTTGAAATTTTATAACATTTTTTTGTTTTTTATGTTTTATTTTGTATCGAATAAAATACGTATTCTATTGTGTTTATAGATTAATAAATAAAATGAGTTTCTTATGATTTCCTTATAAATATTATAGTATATGAAATATGCATATATGCATTTGTAAAAATATGCATATATGTACCTAAAATGTTGATTTTTTTTGGTTAAAAAAGTATAGTATTTTTTAAATATTCCAGTTTTTTAATTTTATTGATTTTTAAATGCTTTTAAAAAATGTAGTTTTTTTTAAAATATTTCCCTTATTAGTAAAGTTGCTCGAGGCCGGAAAATGAGAATACAATCTAGAAGATCTGGTCGAATCAACTTGAATTCGACCGGGAGAAGCAAAACGAAATTCGGATTTGGCCGAAAAAGAAGCAACGCTGTTTTTCAATTTTTTTTTTCAAAAATTCATGTTTTCTATAAAAAAAATTAAAAAATCTGCACTTTGTTAAAAAAAATGAAAAATACTATTTTTTTTTAAATCCAAAATTTTGATTTATTATGTTAATTTTTATACATTTCTATTGATATTTACAATAACACAAAAAATTAAAAATTAAATGAGATTGGTAAGATGACGATCATGTCTTTAATGAATTAATTTTGATCTAACGTTCCACTTTTAGTTCTTCCATCCGTATTCGTATGTGGCTAATCTCTGTTTGTGGTGCCCTAATTAAAAAAATGTTGTCATTTTTAGATACTCACGAGCCACAAACGAATAACCCATCAATTTTATATGAATATTTTTATTTTTCAATTTTATTTGGATCTTAATGACTTTATGAATTTATGTTGAAAACCTCTTTTTCTGATATTAATTACTATAATCACTTTATGACTTTGTGTTGAAAAACCTCATTTTTTAAAATGTGTTGCTTATTTATTAAATAAGTTATATGGGTTGGGTTCCACCCACTAACTTGTACCCACAAACCTAGGGATGAGCAAAAGCACCGAACCGGTCCGAACCGGACCGGAACCGGGAATCGGCTTCGGCCAAAATCAAGAACCAAACCGGCCCGGCGGTTCTACCGGTTCCGGTTCCACCGGTTCCCGGTTCCTACCGGTTCTTGTCGTGTCTTCAAATATTGGAACTGGTCCTCGAAAAATAGCATCATACGGTTCCGGTTTTTACCGGTTTTTGCCGGTTCTATCGGTTCCGGTTATATCGGTTTCGGTTCCTACCGGTTCCCGGTTCCAAAAATCCACAAAAATAACATCCCGGTCCCGGCCCGACCGGTTCCATCGGGTTCCGGTTCCGGTTCCGACCGGTTCCTCGGTCCATATGCTCAGCCCTACACAAACCCATATACTTAATTGATTATATAGGTTGGGTTGGGTTGAAGTTTTCAACCCACCAACCCGTAACCCGCTAACTCATATATTATATGGGTTGGATTGAGTTTATGTTTTCTTACCCGCCAACCTGAACCTAACCCAATTGTCACTGCCTAAGCACCCCTAATCAAAATCGTTTGTAAACTGCTAAATGATTAATCACTGATTAATTAACAATTGATTTTTGTTACACACATATATAGAATACTAATAAGACCCAGCTTTTATTTTCCAATTCAAGAAAACATTACTATTCACTCTATTGCCAAATGTATATTAGAAGAAAGCAATATTATAGCCTAGCTCTAATATTCTACCTAGACCACTTTGTTCAACTTTTTTGTTTTGCGATAAAACAAATAGTAGCAATAAAGCTGATATTAAAAAAAAAAAATTTAAATCCAGAATTCTAACCTCACAAAATCTCCCACCTTTAATTGGTCCTGTAATATATACAAGCCTTGAAATGTAAACCTAACTCAGAAAACAAACATGACCAAAAAGGAAACCGGCCAAAAGTCTATTCATAACCAACTTTTCGGGAAGAAAAAAAAAAGATGTCATACAAAGACACGTCTACAATGCAATCGGCTCCGGTAAGATCTCTGGTTGAGCACCACCGCTGCCGCCAAGAACCGTCACATTACCGTCCAAATCAACATCAACAATGACGGAATCGCCCTCCTTAATCTCACGTGCAAGCATCTTTTCCGCCATACTATCCTCCAAAAGTCTCATGATCGCCCTTCTTAGCGGCCTTGCACCATAGCTAGGGTTATACCCTTCCTCCACCACCCTATCTCTAAACCTCTCAGTCACCTGAAGATCTATTTCCTTACCCTTTAACCTCTCAAACACTTCCTTCAACATTATATCCGCAATCTCCTTCACTTCCAATTTCGTCAACTGTCTAAAAACTATCATTTCATCCAATCTATTCAAAAACTCAGGCCTAAAATACTGTTTCAATTCTTCCGTAACCAAACTCTTAATCCGATTATAACTACTATCTTTCTCATCATAATCAAGATCAAATCCGATCCTCCGTCCACCTTTTTCAATCACATTACTTCCAACATTCGAAGTCATGATCAAAAGCGTGTTCTTGAAGTCAACCGTTCGCCCTTTACTATCGGTCAACCTTCCATCTTCAAGAATTTGAAGCATCATATTGAAAACATCCGGATGCGCCTTTTCGATTTCATCAAAAAGGACGACGGTGTACGGGCGGCGGCGGACCGCTTCGGTCAGCTGCCCGCCTTCCGTGTAACCGACGTACCCGGGTGGCGAGCCGATGAGCTTTGAGACCGTGTGTCGTTCCATGAACTCACTCATATCGAGCCGAATCATGGCTTCTTCCGAGCCGAAATAGTATGTGGCTAGGGATTTTGCGAGTTCGGATTTCCCGACACCCGTGGGCCCCGAGAAGATGAAGCTGGCGATTGGGCGGTTGGGATTTTTGAGACCCACGCGGGCCCGGCGGATGGCTCGGCTTATGGCTTTCACGGCTTCGTCTTGACCGATGATGCGGTTGTGGAGGGTGTCTTCCATTTTTAGGAGGCGGTTGGATTCGTCACTCGAGACTTTTTCCACTGGGATGCCGGTCCATGTGGATACGATGTGCTGGATGTCCGCTTCTGTTACTGTGGGCCCCGCTTCGCCAGCTTCACTCTCAGCTTTGTTCATTTCTTTGTTTTTGTCGATTAGAGCGGATATTTGTGTTTTTAGATCCATTTCTCTATCTCTTAGCTCCCCTGCCTGTGAAACATTCGAAATTTTATAACAAAAATTACATTTTCACAGAACCGAATATTTAAAAAAAAAAAAAAAAAAAAAAAAAAAAAAGAATTACCTTTTCAAAGTCTTGGCCTCGAACAGCTTCGTTTTTCTCCTTTGTAATTTGTCTAACTTCTTTCTCAAGCTCTCTGGCTTCCTCAGGTAGCTACATAAACCCCACCCGGTTAACTCAGTGAAATCAATAACACAAAATTGAAACAAATACATGTAGTACCTGTGCATGGCGAAGTCGCACGCGAGATCCAGCTTCATCGATCAAATCAATTGCTTTATCAGGAAGAAACCGATCACTATAAAACATATATAAAAAAAAAATTAAAAATAATTATCAATGACAACCAATCACATGTCGTCTTTCCTATGATGTTTTTTTTACCTAATGTATTGGTGTGCCAACTCAGCAGCAGCAACTACAGCCTCGTCTGTATAACGAAGCTTGTGATGGATTTCATATCTTTCTCTTAATCCTTTCAGAATCTGAATTGTTTCCTCAACGGAAGGTTCCGGAACCTTAACAGGTTGGAAACGTCTTTCCAATGCTGGATCTTTTTCAATATGTTTTCGATATTCATCCAGTGTTGTAGCCCCAATACACTGACACATAAAATTTACAATAAATTCTTGTATTCCAACAAATAACCCGATTATATTTTACAGCAATAAAGTTTCAAGTATCATTGTTTACCTGTAATTCACCTCTTGCAAGAGCTGGTTTCAATATGTTAGCAGCATCAATGGCTCCTTCTGCTGCTCCTGCCCCAATTAGAGTGTGAACCTCATCAATGAACAAAATTATATCATCACTTTGTTTTATTTCTTCCATTAATTTCTTCAATCTTTCTTCAAATTCCCCTCGGTATTTTGTGCCAGCAACAAGAAGACCCATGTCTAGGGTTATCACCTGAATATAATTGAAAAGAAAGAAATTGAGTCATATGTAAGCCCTAAAGCTGTTTTCTTGGAAAGTTATGAAGTCAGACTCACCTTCTTCCCCTCAATGGTTTCAGGGACATCACCATTTGCAATTCTTTGAGCAAGACCTTCTGCAATGGCTGTCTTTCCTACACCAGGTTCTCCAATGAGGCATGGATTATTCTTTGTTCTACGCCCTAAAATCTGTGTCACTCTTTCAATCTGTGATTGCCTTCCAACAACCGGATCCAACTTACCCTATAAAAAACAACAAAACATATTCCCTTTCCATAAAACCAATTTGAAAAAAAAAAATAAATAAATAAAGTAAAAAATCCACATGGACTACCTCCTCTGCTAACTTTGTCAAGTTTGTCCCATATTCCTCAAGTGTTGGCATCTTGCTTCCTGAAGCTCCTCCACCTCCAACTCCAGCACCCACAGCTTCTGCACTCTCCCCAACCATTCGAATCACCTACTCATTATTACAAATATTTAGCAACCTAAAAAAAAATAATAATAAATGTTAAAATAGTGTTACCTGAGTGCGAATGTTAGTGGGGTCAGCTCCTAAATTCTCAAGAACACGAGCTGCAACACCTTCTCCTTCACGTAGCAAACCAAGTAGCAAGTGCTCTGATCCAATATAGTTGTGACCTATAACATTGAAGGTTATATTATTAGCTATCAAATGACTTCATTTTTATATAATAAAAAAAAAAACTGCATGTAGCTTGAAACAAAATAAAGTATACCAAGATTACGAGCTTCCTCCAATGAGAGTTCCAAAACACGTTTAGCTCGAGGGGTGAATGGAATCTCAACAGCAACAAATCCACTACCCCTACCAATAATTTTCTCAACTTCCATACGTGAATCCTTCAAATTGATTCCCAATGACTTCAAAACCTTGGCTGCAATGCCAGTTCCTTCACCGATTAGGCCTAGTAATATTTGCTCAGTCCCAACAAAATTGTGGCCTAAACGACGTGCTTCCTCTTGTGCAAGCATAATTACTTTTATAGCCTTCTCTGTGAAGCGCTCAAACATGGCTTTTGGTACAATTCGGGAGGTTTTTTGTTTTCGTACAGAGGTTGCTATAGCTACCTTTGAATGGAAATCTTGGGGGGATTTCATTATGTTATCTAATGCATTTGATCCTCTTAATCCTGAAAAGGTTCTCATTCTCATGGGAGGTGCGTAAGAACATGCCATCATTTTAACTGTTCTTTTCTCTTTTGTGGTTCCATTTACTCTTTCACGAACAAGGAAGGAGGCTGCGTGAATTAAAGCCCCAGACATATCTGCAGCCAACAAGAATAAATTAGTTTTAAGGTCATTCAGAAATGGTCTAAAAGATTCCCAATTTAGAAGAATATAAAAATAAACATAAGAATATACGTGGAAAACTCCAAGACCGGGGAAAAATCATAAGACTCCAAAGATAAAAATTCACTATTTAATACATTTTTACAATCACATAGACTAATTATTTGTATTATAGATGGAATATTAAAACATGAAGTCGAACATGTACATGTAATTACAACATATTTGGCTTATGACATTTACAAAGAAAATCACCGATATATAATACAACTATAGAATTATCTTACTAACTTCAAATAGATCCTATCAGGATCTGAGTTGTGAACAGTGTATTTAATGGATCAAACTCATCCTATAACTTGCAACAGATTGAGCGACTCTGATTACAGGATCGCAGAGACTTACAAAAATGTAAAACGTTTAATGATGAACATTAGTCAGAATTATCTACATGTTGGGATTCATCTACAGGCATGAATAAGAAATTACTTTCTTTTTCTAAAGGAAATCACTTCCTCTGAAAAAAAAATAAGTTCTATAAAAATTTACGCTTGAAAGCTCGGAATTATATACTGTGACACAAACAATGCAAAATGTGAACGAATTACGAGGTGCTGTTAGGTCAAACAACTCCATTTCGAGATATTCAAAAGAAGAGCCCAAATTAACAGAAAGATTAAGAAAATCTGGTGTTAGATACTTTACCGAAGTAGCAGGAACAAAAGACTCTAGGGTTTGCTGTGAAGAAATAATGGGGGGTGGGAGGAGGGTTTGTTAAGGGATTATACAGGTGATATAGCCGCCAGTGTATCGGATGATGCTGTGCACCGTCATGTAACAAATGGGGGGAATGGGCTCTGCGGAGGTTTTTATTTTATATTTTCTAACCCTAACTTTGTAATCTCCAAAAGTTTTGTCGTATTTATTCATGTTTTTAAACATGATATCAAATGAATCATTTATATAAAAAAAATATAAAATACATTTTTAAAATTAAACCAAAAACATTATATGTTATAAGTTAAAAAGCAAATTAGATAACAAATTAAATAAATAGCATTTTGGTGGTTAAAAACTTATTCAATTTTTAAGACAAAATTACTCGATCACTTCATGTTGTTTTTCAATATAGACATATTCAAGACGACTATTAGAGTCTCATGTGTTTTGTCTTTGTGACTTGATTTTTTTTCTGTCCGGTCCTTTTGTCATTAAAAGCATATTTTTATCATTTTTATTTTATTTTTATTTTTTTTAAATCATATATATATACATATATATATATATATGTGTGTGTGTGTGTGTGTATGGTTGATATATTGTGAGAACTAAAAAAACGTGAGAACTTGCAAACTAACCATCAGAAGTTGAAAACTACTCGTCAGCAGTCATATGGATTGCGGCGCATATGAACCTGCAGTCATACAGATTGTGGATTCATGAGTCATGCATTAGTAGTCATATGGATTGCGAACACATATATGCATGCATGCATCAGCAATCATATTGACCGCATACGTATATATGTATGCATGCATCATATATGTATATTTTTCAAAAAAAAAAATCACCAAATCTGTTTTTAGCCTATATGGCTTAAAAACTACATTTCGTTGACATTTGTGGTTTTGATTTTAAAAAATGATGTTTGGATTGGTAGTTCTCAAGTTCGCACGTTTTTCTTGATTCTCAAAAGCACTTATATATATATATATATATATATATATATATATATATATATATATATATATATATATGTTGAAGATTTAATTAATACTCATTATATCTTCAACATTTAATATGTATTAATTACATTCTTAAAATAACTAAAATGATTTGTCCATAATCAATCCTACATGCACACAATAGATAGTTAGAACGTAATAAACTAACCTATATATATATATATATATATATATATATATATATATATATATATATATATATATAAAGAAAAGAAAAGATAAATAAATAAAGGGTCCATCTCTCTCACTAGGCATGAACTAGATCTTAATCTAGGTTATGTAATTTCATCTTTTATAATTATAAATATCTTTTTGCTACTAGTTGACTCTTATCAAAAAACTAGCATGCAAAAAACGCATGAAGAAAAGGGTTTCAACATTATTACAATTATTAAGGCAACAAACCATCAAGAAACTAGCATGCAAAAAACACATGAAGAAAGGGGTTTCAACATTATTAACCAATTTTTAGTATCTTATTCGATCATAATCATTTACTCTTTTTGAGCATATCTTTTTACTAACTTTTACTTACAGTTATTTACTTCATCAACTCAAGAAAAGGGTTTCAACATTAATCCGAAAAGGTTTGTTAAATAAAAGCTAAGACGATCTTGAAAAACATGTTTATTATATGTGATCTTAAGCTTGTTCCAAACTTCAGAAACTATGGTTTTCGACAAAGTTGTTGTCAATGTGGAATATGATGGGTTTTATAGATTATAATAACTATGTGTTTGCGGAATTTTACTTAACGTTTAAGGGCACATGTAACCTAAAGGAACTATGTTTTTAACACTTTGAATGTAACATATCATGAACAACAAAATAACTAGAACCCTAATGACTTCCTAGTATAATCAAATTAATAATAATTAAGGTTACATACCTTTTGATTTGTTGTAGTAAACAAATCACTTCAATCTCCTTATAAAAAAACTCGGAAAGCAAGCACTAGAAATCTCGTACCTCTAATAGCTTACACCCAAAACACTAGAAACCCTAGAATGAAGAGGGGAAAGAGAATAGACTAATAATTTTCGTTCATATGCTTCTTAGAAGGATCCATACGAACATTCTAGCCCAATGGGTCTTTATATAAGAGTGAAACTAAAGCGGGAAGGACTCGGCTTCATCTCCCACACCAGTTAGCAACCAATATAAGAGTGAAACTAAAGCGGGAAGGAGAAGAGGATCTGGATTCTATATTCCATTTTTTTTCTTTTTAGTTTGAGTGAACACCTAGTAGCCAATCGATCAGGACAAGGAGCTGCACCAAGACGGATTAGTTCGCCTTTGGGTTCTTAAGAAGAAGAAGAAGATCCCAAAGTTCTCTTTCTAGGTTGAGGAGATTGCTTTTACTTTCTTGTTAAACCTACCCGAAAGAGAGTGAGTGGTGGATTCAGAGAAAAGCTATTCTTCTTAGCAGTTTCACAAGTGAATGGAATGATTCTTCCCCCGAGGGTGACTAAATAAGTGAATATTATAGCATATGCAATCGATCCTATATCTGAAGCATATGGGACTCGATTCACTATGTCTCACATAAGGAATTCATATATATTCGATCTCTTGTTATAATATTCTCATATACTGAATTTCATATGTTGAAATATTTCAATATGATATTCATATATGTCTATGACTAAGTTTTATTAAACTGTACGATCGAAACATTTAAATTCGAAACGAAGTATGATTGCCCTCTCCCTTAAATCTACTATAGAGAAACAATTCCCAAACTTTGCAATTTGCAAATTGAAAATTTTGTTCCCTATAAACAGTATTGTCAACATGTAATACTATCATAACAATTATGCTCCCACTAGCTTTGACATGTACCCATAAATCAATTTGTAGCACCTGGTTCCTGGTACGTATTCCTTGTAATTTAATATTTCTTAAATAATGCATTTTGCCTTGGACTCGGCGAGTTGAAGGACCAACTCGCCGAGTAAGAGCGGGATGAGACGCGGGGTCTAAGCTTTGGACTCGGCGAGTAGGCCATGTTTGGGCAAAAACCCTAACTCGGGTGTTTGTACCCTATTTAAACACTCTAACTCAACCTCCCTTGTCCCTAACACTTCCAGAAGAGCTGTAGAGCGAAACCCTAGCCCCTTTTTGTCCTTGTGAGTGATTTTGGCCTTGTGAAGGAAGTTTGAAGCTTAAGAGAAGAAGAAGGAGGTGGAAGAGTGCAAGGAGGGGAAGTAGATCTGACATCTACCCTGCAAGAGGCTTCCATTCAGCCGGAGGATTACCGGTGCAGCAGTCAAACGTCTAGCAAGCAGACTTTCAGCAACTACTTTTCAAGGTGAGTTCCCTTTCAGTAGGAACGGGTCTAAGGCACCAAGGTCGGCCCGTATAGACGATATGATAGTATCGAAGTGTGGGCAGAGCCCGTATCTCATAGTTGAGTTTGATGATGATATATGCTAGTGTGGTAGAATTGTTTATACTCGTTGTTTGTGTGATACTTGTATGTTTTGGTTTAGTAGCTAAGTGTGGGCGAGGCCCGTATCTCTCAGATAGCGGAGTGTGGGTGAGGCTCGTATCTCCCAGATAGCGGAGTGTGGGCGAGGCCCGTACCTCTCAGATAACAGAGTGTGGGAGAGGCCTATATCTCCCAGATAGCGGAGTGTGGGCGAGGCCCGTATCTCCCAGTTAGCGGAGCGTGGGCGAGGCCCGTATCTCCCAGCTAGCGGAGCGTGGGCGAGGCCCGTATCTCCTAGCTGTTCATTATATGATTGTATGGTATGTGGTACGATGGGGGAACTCACTAAGCTCCGTGCTTACATTTTTAATTTTGGGTTTCAGGTACCTCTTTAGCGAAGGGGAAGGAGTTGGCGCGGTAGCGGCACATCATACACACACACACACACTTTGGTTTTCCGCATTATGAGATGTTCTGGGATTGTACTCTGACATTATTATTATTTTCATGTTTTTGGTTTTCAGACACGAGACATGTTTATGAAATGATATGATCGGATGATGTTTTACTACAAATATTTTACAAGCTACTTAATTTAAATGAAATTTTTGGGCGTGAAAATTGGGTCGTTACACAATTGGACTTCTAGAAATCAATATTCTTGACTTTCTTACTGAAGTGCATATTTATGTTACGTGATTCTTCAATAAGTCTCCAACTAGACTTCTTAAGCTTATACACCTTTATAGGATAGCACATGTGTGAGTTTAAGCCCTTTCAAAATTTGTAGATATATGTCATGAAAGTTGAAATAATTCCTTGCCATTCCTCACAACTCAAAATATGAAGAGGGATGTTGTAATCATATTTGTGAATTTAAGAATGCAATTAATTCATCGAACATCCGTATTGATCTTACTAGGTCATATAATTTGTCAGCAAAAGTATTTCCTCATAATCTTTCTCATGAATTAGAGTGAATCTTTACCACATAGATTTCAAGGTGCATACGTTCCCATCCACGTGAATCTATCATTTGTGACCTATAATCATAAGATAAGGTTTAGGACCAAACCAAATTCAAATTTATCTTTCCTATATGGACTGAACTTCACAATTCTAAATTTCTTTCCCTCTGGTAGCTCAAGGGTCTACCAATGCTTCCATGTTGTTAGCAGCTCACCTATATTGCTCAATGTACTTTCATTGGCCAATGTGTTTTTTGCTTTGCAGTTAAATGAAAAACATAGAACTCATAAGCATTGTCAACTCAACTAGAAGTGCATATAAATAAGAATGTGCAAACCAAACACAATAGGTTATCAATGACAGGTCGCGTGTTAGGGATAACTAAAAGGTTTATTGTTGGTTGACTCTTGAAACTCTCAAGATCAATATGACTCCCACTGACTTCTTGACATATAAGCGGTTTTTCTGTAGGGGATTAATTTAGGATGAGAAAGGATTCGTTCATCATCAAGATTGGAGATTTGGGAAGGTTGTTGTATGCTCGGGGTTTTGGGTATGTTGCTCGGATTGTTTGGCGTGCCTGTGAAGGTAAGAAATGATTTCGAGGACGAAATCTAATTTAAGTGGGGGAGAGTTGTAACACTTGATTCTATGGACTTTTCAGTTTAGACCCTTGGAGGGTGTAAGGTTTTGCGGATTTGGTCCCTAAGGGGCAAAATTGTCAACTTCGAGGAAGTTGGAGTACGTTGGGCATACTCATGCAAGTTGATCGTGGGGCTCATCCATGTACGTTGGGCGTACGCGGAGTATGCTTAGCATACATGAGCATATTAGGAACCCTAATTTTAGGGCTTGTACCCTATATAAAGCACAAGATAGCCTCTTTTGGCCTTGTTTAACCATCCCCCATACCCTTGAAAACCCTAATTCATTCCTTAGCCTTTGTGTGGTGCTTTTAAGCTCTTTGTGAAGCTTTTGTGGGGGGCTTTGTGCATCTTGAGAGGAAAGAAGAAGCTTGAAGAATCATTCTTTGGAGGAGGGCCTTGAGATCCAGCTTTAGCACCTTCATTTCGTGGCTTTTGATGTATAAAGTTCAAATCTTGTCATCTCATTTCATAGATCTACTCCTTGGCATGTTTTTGGTCATTTTGGTCCATTTGGTTGGTGATTGTGATTTAATGTCATTTTTGGAGCTCGTCCTTATAGATTTGGATACATTAAGGGTGTCTTGAGCATAAAGATGCAAACTTTATGGTGGTTTTGGTCTTATGCATGTCTTAAGTCATTTAATAAGCTCTTTTGAGCTCTAAAGCCCCATTAAGCCATGCATACACGTAAAGTTGGCAACTTTATGTGATAAACCACCTTAAGAAAGTCAGTTCTAGGTTTGGGTTGAATTCTTAATCGATTAAGATGGTGGATTACGTTGGGCGTACAAGCGTGTACGCTAAGCGTACAAGCTGAGTACGCCCTGCACACTCAGCAGATTGGGCTTCGGTCGTTTTAGGCTCTCGGTTTTGGTCCATGTTGGTCTTTGGTTGTCTTGGGCCTTGTTCGGTCATCTGAATTCTATCATTGGGCTATTAAGATTTTGTTGGACTTTCTTGGGTGAAGGCCCATGAAATAGATTGGGACCAATTTGGAAAATTGGGTCATATTTGGGCTTTGGGCTTTTGGACAATTGGTATCGGCCTTAGCCTTGGACCAAGTTCGGAAAAGGGTAAAAAGATCTTTTACCCTAATATGGACTCTTAGTGCGAGACGGGATCCAATTATTGATTAGATGTTATTTTGTGACTAATAACACAGGGATTTTAGCGGATCTGTAGTCACAGATCTATCTGTGGGTTTCAGCTGTCTGAGGTGAGTCTCCTCACAATACTATGGGTCGAAGGCACCAATGTTGAGCCATTGGTTTGTGTATTATTGGAAGACCAAGGGGTGGCCCTTGGCATTGTATGTAAGACCCGGAGGTGGCTCCTGACAAATTTGTATGCAAGACCAAGGTTCGGACCCTAGCAGTTAAGTAGATTGCAAGTTGTATATTTTATGTTTGTTGTCTATATGATGCTTGCATTGAAGACCAGGAGGTGGCTCTTGGCACTTATCTGTAAGACCCAAGTTATTGGCCCCCTACTTGGCAAGGAAAGACCATGATATGGCTCATGTCATAATGGCAAGAATATGGCTGGCACATATCATTCTCTATTGTATGTATGGTATGCGGCATTTTGGGGAACTCACTAAGCTTTGTGCTTACAGTTTATTGCTTATGGTTTCAGGTATTTCCAGTTCGAAAAGGGAAGGGCCCGACTTGATCGCAACGTATGCACCCATGTTTTTCTGCAACTTTGTGATTTTGGGATTTTACTCTGATAATTGTTTTATTATGAAATACTTTTAAACGTTTGAGTAAAAGATACAATGGGTGTTTTGATTATATTAAAAATGAATTTTTACCTTGAAATTTTGGGGTGTTACATCAAGCTTAGAAATTGAAATCCATAAATATTCAAATAATTGATTAAAAAAACCATAAAAATCATAGTATCAATAACATCTCTTAAACATAAATCAGTAGGATGATGTGTACGGTCACCCCTTCGCTTTCCCCTAATCCTTAGAAGCACCTAAAACATTTAAATCCACAACTGTAAGCTAATGCTTAGTGATTTCCCCCAAAATACCTCACACAACAATACACATACAATGCATGCATACATGAGCCTTCAGTCTGCTTAGACCGCCTCACAAGGCCTACAGGATGTCTGGACCGCTCTACTTGGCCTACAATCTAACTGGACCACCTCGCAAGGCCTACAATAGCTGGACTGCTCCCTTGGGCCTACAATATGACTGGTCCGCCTTGCAAGGCCTATAGTACACCTAGAACGCCTGGGTAACTTGCCCTATAACATAAAGCAAGACTGCCTCAACCCAACTACAATATGTCGACATGTGCAAACAGATAAACAATAATAACCAAAGCACATGTAATCATAACAAATCAATTAATTTAACAAATCACTACATCATACCAACATCCTACATATAAGGATACATATTGCAATACAAAGTATAATGAGAAAACTCACCTCATAGCCTAACAGATAACAATAAAACTCACACAATCCAAGAATCGGTACTACGAGTCATATATACAACAAGAAGGTACCAATTCTCAATCCAAATCCCAAAACCCTCAAGTTGACCAAAAGTCAACTTTGCCAAAAAGTCAAAGGTCAACGTTCAAAGTCAACGATCAAAAGCCCATCAATCGGTCATCATGTCGTGGCCAAGCATTAATTGGATTCTGTAAGGCAAAAATTACAAGATCAAATCACAGATACTTAACTCATCAATCCATAATTAAAGTTAGAATTTTCAAATGTTAAGCGATTGTATGTTAGAAAAAGAATCAGAGGCAATGACCTTTAGAAGTTATAATTTTCAAAACCAAATTATAATGTCGTTCCAACTTAAAATTTCTATCATTTGGCAATATGACCGCTCGAATTTCAAAATGCAGTTAAAAAGGTACATATAAGATCTTTGATGTTCGAAATTACAAATTTGGCAATGGAATTAAGCAATAAGATGAATCAAACGAGAAATTAAGTTAAAACGAAGTTAAACATTTCTGCACGTAACTTGTTGCTTCGTAATCGTCTAAAAATTGAAATTGATCTCACAAGGTGTAATTCTTGTTTCCGGAAATCAAATCCTAAAAAACTACAGAATTGTAAGAAAAATCAAAGGAAACCTAACAACAACAAAATAGCAGTAGTGATTGATGCCGAAACTGGGAAAGGGATTATTAAATTAGCCATATTTATCCCACCTACCATGACTATGAATCACCAAAAAACACTCTTCCCTAACCTAATCTAAATTCTCATTGGAAACTGTAACACCAAGTCCTGGTATGTCTCCATTGTTTAAGGTTGTTATTAAAGTATGGATTTTTGGTGGCCACAACGTGACGGATGGATCCCCACGACGTGGCAGCCTATGGCCATGGTGTGACAACTATTTAATAAGAAACCCTAATATATGGGGTTTGCGCCCCTATTTAAGGGAATGTGATGGCTAGGGTTGCTCACCCTCAACCTCCATCACACTCTCTCAGCCTCCAAGCAAACCATAACCTCCATTTTTTATATCTGAGCCTTTTATGTTGATTTTTGGGGATTAGAAAAAGAAGAAAGTGACATTTAAACTTGGATTCAGTAAGCAACTCTTCTCATCATCTTGTGGTGCATCTTATGAACTCTTGTAAGTCCTCAAGTTCCAATATTTTTGGTTTATTGTGCATATATCTATGTTTTTATGCCTTATTCTTCATGTTGGGACATTTTGGAGTGTCGGGATTCCATAAAGTTGCCAACTTTATGGATCCCTAGAGTCCCTTTGTGGTTAGGAGTGTTGGATCTAGAGTTTTATAGAGTTTGAACTTGTGCATGAGACATTAGCCTTTTTTACTCTATTTTGACCTAACTTGAGTTCAAGACATGCACTATACATGCATGTTTATAAATGTGATATCCCCAAACTCACGGTCATTTTAAAAAAAATTATTTATGCTTGTTTAAAAATCAGAGTATCCATTTTAAAGAAATATGTTGCGGAATTTGTTCCTAGAAAACATGATAAATTTATTATCAAAGGATTTCCGAAGAAATGTATTTTGTTTATATTAAAACTTTGGAATGTCATTGTCAATACAAAAACATAAGCATAAACATACCTTACATTCATTTACTCTAATGATTTACATCTCCTTTAATCTCTCGGTGTAATGTATCTTCAAATCGACACCTGTGATATAAATAAACTGAGTGGGTCAGGTTGGGAAACCTGGTGAGTACATAGGTTTTTCAACCCACAATAATATAGTTAATTTGTTTCTTCACATAATTCATGTCAAACAATTAACCCGATTACCCATCCCTATTTTCTTCATTTAATCTTCCCTAAAGATTTATTCTAAGGGTCATCTCCTACACCGTATTTACCTCTCATATCCTTACATCGCATTTCCTTATAGGTTTGTTCCTAAGGACTTTCCCTAAGGATCATCGCCTACATCGCATAGACAATACTGATTCGGGGATTACTCCCCTAATACGTGTCCAGTAAGGGTTAGGGTATCATCACATGAATACGTAGTTACAACATCGCATGAACTCGTAATTCAAAGTAAGGGTTAGAGTATCATCGCATGAATACGTAGTTACAACATCGCCTGAACTCATAATTCATCCCCTACAGGTTATGAGTATGCTGGTGTTTCCACATGACTGTCTAGAATAGTCTGTGGTCGCCATCTATACTCTGGTAAATGACTACATTGCTACATCGCAACATCGCAAGTCAAGATTATGGCATCTCCTCACATCTCACATCACCTATTTATCATCACCTATCTATCATCACCTTTCTCTCATCACCCGTCGCTACCCAATATATATTTATAACTATAAAAATACATATACAGTTTAAATCACGTAAACATGTATAAATTGTTCGTCTAGCATAGATATCAGGAACACATAAAATATGCACACATAACACGTAATTTATATTAAATACTTCATATCTACGTGTAAGATGAAAGTAACTATGCACTCACTTGTTAAAGTAATGACTCGAAATTCGGACAACGCTTCACTTGTAACAATATTTGTCTTTTTCTTTGACGAAACCTAACATTATTATTGCTAAGTTTTAGTCTAATATTTATCACGACTAATTAACTCAAGGTCTACAAGTGATATTATTTTATAAGTGTTAAACAATACTTTTCGACTACTATGTACAGACATGGGCCAGGCATGAAACATCAGAGGGCAGGACCATTTTGGCATTTAAGCTGTTTTGAAATCCAACAACCCTATGCGACCCTTCAAACCAGATTTCCCGTACTGCAAGTAGTTAAAATATATTATAATAACACTTTTATATTTTATAGTACTTACATATATTGTTTATAAGTTCATAATCACGATAATGAACTTAAACATAAGTTATACTTAAATAATGGTAAGCATAACTCACTTACAATGGAGTTTAGTGAAGAATCGAGCTCTACGGAGGCAGAACTTCTGAGCCGAAAACTATTCTTCTCGATGCCTTTTGGCACTCTGGTAATCGCCTCTAGCACTTGGGAAGTACTAGGGAATGGTAGGGAAAGTTTGGGAGTATTTAGAGAGAAATAAGGGATAAGGTGTGAAGAAATGAGGGTGCTCTCGCATCTATTTATAGCTGAACTCCTCGGACTACGTTCGGCGTAGCTATGGAGTACGCAGCGCGTACTCAGTATGATGCGCGTACGAGGGCCAGATGTCAGCACCGCATGCGAGGTCGTGGGGAGAAAGCAATGGTCCAAATTCAACCACATATCACTTCTCGCATCAGCCTATAGACAACTTCTGTAAGTCCCTAAAATGCTTGTGTATCAATCAGATCTGTTTGATGGTGCGGAATCCCAATCAAACGGATGATGTCAGATAAAATAGAAGATAAGAAGAAGAAGAATATGATGAATCTATGTATGAATTGATTAGAATGAAGATTCGGATACAAAAGATTCACACACACAACTTCTCTCTAGTTTCTCTCTTGGCCGTACACTCCTTGTGTTTCATCAATCTCTACTCCTCACCCTAACACCTATATATATACTAGGGAAACATGGGCATGGTGAACATGGGCCGTAAACACCAAGCAGTTTACGGTCCAAGACACAAAAATACATTTTTCTAGAAAAGTAAAGTATAAACCATATTTTTGACCCAACAATCTCCCCCTTGGTTTATAACTTTCTTTTCTAAATGACCCAACAAGCTCCCCCTAAAAGTATCTAGCTTTTCTTGTTAATCTTCATTGTGAGATTTGCTTCAACATTTATCTTCAAATTTTTCACAACTTCAAGATGTGCTTGATGAATCTTCGATGAATCACTTCATCTTGAGCACTTGAGCTTTTCTTCATGATTTGACTCTAAACTCACATTGGGTGAGGAGGCTTCTTGTACTGATTCTTGAAATATGGCGCTTTCAGCTTGAGAATCTTCAGAGAGAACATCAGAGAGAACAAATCTTTTGGATCACTTCAGCAGGTACAACGATAGTAGCAGACTGATTGAGGAGGCTTCAATGCAATCCGTCACATAATCTTCAATTTTTGCTTCACCTTGCTTCTAGGGTTGAAGGATTGAATGTTGAAATAGTAATCTTCATTTCTTGCTCCTTCGAATGAGAGTTCTTCGATGCTCACAGACGGAGCCTTGACTTAGAAATCTTCGACACAAACTCCATGAGTTTCATCTTCACCTGAATTCACTTTTCAAGACAAAACAAAACTAAAAGAAAATTTAGCACACAATATTTTTGGGTTTTTCATATTTTCTGACCAAAAATAGAACAGAAACAAAAATATTTTTGGATTTTTGATTTTTCTGAACAAGAAATAAAACAGAAATAACACTATTTTTGATTTTGATTTTTCTTATTTTTGTTTGTTGATTTTTCTGAACAAGAAATAAAACAGAAATCATATTCTGATTTTTGGATGATATGCCTTCATGGGAGAGAGTATCGTGCAAGGATGACAAAGGTCGACCCAGTTTCAAAATGGATTGGGTTCCAAAGACCAACTGATCCCGCTCTGTGTCGGAGCAACTATGGAGGCATATCATCAAATTTCAGTTTGCTGATATTGGCTGTTCCAGGCACATGATAGGAGGCATCTCTCAACTGTGCAACATTTTGACCTTTGCTTGAGAGTATGTGTCCTTTTGCGGGAAGGGAAGAAAGGAAGGGATCACTCATGGGGTTAGTGCTTAATGATGTGAAGAATTTTTGGATCTGTTCTGAGATTATGCGTGATGTTCTCAGATCTTTTGGATGCAAATTCAATCGGTGACTTACGGTTTGAATTTTCTTCTCTATACTTCTGAGTTTTTCTTAAGCTGATTCACTTTAAAGACTATTTTTTGTTTTAGGATAGTTTAAATTTGCGAATTTACTTTCGTTTCTCTCCTATGCACAAATTTAGGGGGAGAAATAAAAACAAAACAAAAATTAGAAAATTTTAATTTAAAAAAAATCCAAAAACATTAGAAAATCAAAAAATCAAAAATATGGTGTTAATGGAATGTGCTTGCAGGAGATGTTTTGGGAAGTGATATAATCATGTGATAACAGGCAATCTGAATCTGTGTAAGGGACTGAATCTGAATTGTCTAGGCTCTGTGTTCGATGCGCTGGTAGGCACGAAAGATTAAAATGGACTTGACTAGGCATAGATGAACTTAAGGAATCTAGAGACTTGAAAAATCTTGACCTAGATAGATCCATTTAGCCTGACAATACGACACTCGGATAGGTTGAGCAGGGAGATATACACGGGAATCTACTGGTTACACTAAAGAACCCGTATCTAGAACTGTGGATTCACGTTTCCTCGATGTGCGGATTCTATCCTTAATTCCGGTTGGTTGGGGTGACTGGGGAATTCCGATAAATTAGGTCTGTAGAAGATTATTTTCTTTCTTTCTGTCTGTTAGTCATATGTTGCCTCCTCTGCGTGATTGAAATACATCCGACCTGGACGGTAACATATGCAAATCTATCTTTATGCATCTTCTATCTATGCAAATTCTTTCTATCTGTTAGCCATATACTGTCTCCTCTGCGTGACTCAAAATCCGACATGGTACACAGTATATGCACCGTTCTCTTCTCAATCCCTCTAAAACTTCTGTTAGTCATACGTTTCATCCTTTGCGTGATTGGAAGAGATCCGACCTGGATGTACAACATATGCATTCTAAATCTATCTTCTCTCTTAATAATTGTCTGCTCACCCGGTGTAAGAAGTATTTTGGAAGTCCTTGATGGTTGGGGCATGCCAGGAAGCGGGAAACACGTTCTAGTATAATTAAAATTAAACACATACATGTTGTCTGTAGATCTCGTTGCTCAATTTTGGAAGTCCTTGATTTGGGAGTTTTAACGTTTGGTACCCATCTATATTCGGGTTTAACCCATTTCTTGTTCGATCCGATGGGTGCCTCGACACTTGATTTGGAACTTGAATCCGGCTGCCTAGCTGACTTTGACCTAACCGGTCTTGGCTTCACAGGAGCATCTATTGAACTAGACTTCTGGGCCAGCATTCCCTTCTTGTTCTTGGGAGTTGGATGCTTGGCCTTGGGAGTTGAATTCTTAGCCTTCATGGCATTTCAATCGGCATTGTCTGAACGTGACCTTGAGGGGTTTCTTTTGAAGTATCTCCCTCTTGGTGCGTTTTGCCGGCCTTGAGCATAGTAGGGAACGTATGCGCGATTAGGACAATTTCTGGCAATGTGTCCAGGTGTTCCACAGTGAAAAAAAATCTTTTTCTTCACTATGAAGTTATTTCTTCTTGCCCATGGTGGTGTATCCATGCCTTGTCTCTTATTGATCCCACATGCACACTTGCAACAAGCACTCTGTTGCGCTGGAATTGGAGGCCTGTATTTCTCAACGACAGGTTTGTTAGGAGTAACATAATTCGAAGAAACAAAGTATGAGTTCAAGGAGTCATTGGTTTGTTCAGTAGTGTTCTCCTTATTCTCATATTCTGCTACTTTACTTGCACATGAAGTAGAAACGTTAATATTTTCAATTTGAATACCTCCTGACACAAATCCAGCTGGTTTGCCATATTGAAGATGTGCCTCCTTGTCAGTTTCTTTTTGTAGCATGGGGATGGATGTATAGTTATGATTGAAAGGTGGAGGAACACTATCATACCCTAGACCCTTGTTTTTATTATCTTTGAATTTTAATTGGGTTTCAAATAAGGACTCGACTATCTGACTTGACGCAGTATAATTTTTAAAACTAACATCTGTTTTTCCACACTTAATTTTCAAAGTGTCAAGTTCTTCAGTTACAGCAGCAAGTTGTTTCTTAATATAGTCATAATTTTCACACTTGTTGCTATACTCTTCCTGAAGCTTCCTAAAGTCTTTGGTTTTTGCTTCTAATTCAGCCTTCAGGGGTTTCTGTCGTTTCCTAAGTTGATATCCTTCGTATTTTAGGTCCCCGACTTCCCTTTTTAGCAAATCATTATGTTCACGAAGAATTTTAATCGTATCTTCACAAGATGGAGTACATGAAACTTCACATGATTGAGAACATGAAACTTCATTGACCGGAAGGTTTGCGAAACTCATTGTTTCTCCACATTTCAAAGCATCAAGCTCTTTAATTACATCAGAAATACTAAGACGATTGAGATCTTTTGTCTTCTTGGCGACGGCTATGTTCATATCCCACGATTTGGGAAGTGAATTTAGCAGCTTTTTGTTTATCTCGGACTTAGTAAAGAAGATCCCAACTATATTCATCTCAGTAGTGAGTGTTGTAAATCGCTGCAACTGAGTTTCGAGGGTTTCTCCAAGGATATAATCGAAAATGTTGAAATTTTGTCTTAACATATCCTGACGACTCTCTTTCATGTTTTCAACTCTTTCGTAGACCTTAAAATCCATTAAAAAGCACAACTAGAAGCCAAAATAAAACTTAAAAGTCAAACCCTTTGATTATGAACCTCAAAAGTCAACCTTAAAAGTCAAATTTAAAAAGTTAAACTCAAAAGTCAAACTTGAAAAATCAAACCGAAGAGCTAAATTTGAAAATTTAAAAGTTAAACAAAAAAGTCAAAGTTTAAAGTCAAAGGTCAAATTTGAAAGTCAAAGTCAAAATTTTAAATAAAAAATCAAAAATAAAAGTTAAATATAATTTTTAATTTTTTTAATTATTATTATTATTATTATTATTATTATTATTATTATTATTATTTTATTTTAATTTTTTTTATTTTGGATGAAAAAGGAATTTAAAATTAAAAGAAATTGAGTTTTTGTGTTAAAAGTGTCAAAAATGCGAAACTTGAAGCGAAAAAGATGCTTTATGAATTAAATTCGGAAGGAGAGACACAAAGAGTCTGCTAGCCGAGATGGTAAGGCGCATACTTGATGAACTAGAGGATCCGGGTTTGATCCCCGCCACCCTCACTTCCGCTTCCCAATTTTTTTAGATGCGATGCGAGGCGAGGAATCAGCTGCGATGCGAGGAGGTGCGAGGTGCGAGGCCGTAAACCACCGAGGCCGAGGCCGCAAACCTCGGGCCGTGAACCTCGAGCCGCAAACTCCGGATCGTGAACCTCGGGCCGTGAACTCCGAAACCCTAGCCGCCGGCCGCAAACTCCGCCACACCCTCGCAGGTTTCGACCAAAAACACCGATTTTTCGGCTTTTAAGCTCCAAAACTCGATCAAAAACTTTTTTTATGAAAAACATGAAGAACAAACCCCCCTTATTTTTCAGAGATCTACCCAAAAACACAAAAATCTTTCGAAAATAAGATCAAATAATGCTCCAAATTTGACAAAATTAACTGATACAACCAAGCTCTGATACCAATTGTAAGTCCCTAAAATGCATGTGTATCAATCAAATGGATGATGTCATATAAAATAGAAGAAAAGAAGAAGAAGAATAATATGATGAATCTATGTATGAATTGATTAGAATGAAGATCCGGATACAAAAGATTCACACATACAAAACTTCTCTCTAGTTTCTCTCTTGGCCGTACACTCCTTGTGTTTCATCAATCTCTACTCCTCACCCTAACACCTATATATATACAAGGGAAACATGGGCTTGGTGAACATGGGCCGTAAATGGGTTTACGGCCGTAAACACCAAGCAGTTTACGGTCCAAGACACAAAAATACATTTTTCTAGAAAAGTAAAGTATAAACCATATTTTTGACCCAACAACTTCTAAATTCCATAACTTTCACATATGTTCTTTACATCCACACGTAGGTGGCAACATAATCTACAACTTTCTTTTAGACTCCATTGGCTAATTTTGACTTTATTTTTAAAGTAATATTTTAACCGACTTAGACAGTTAAAATCCGTTAAAAATTCATAACTTTGTCATCCGACATCCATTTTCGTATGTCTTTATATCGTTGAGTTCTTATTAACGAATTTTTTAATTCTCGTTTAGATTGTGTCGGCTAAAAATCGATCGATCTAGAAGTCGAATTCCGGGTTGCATACTACTATGCTAAATCTTATAAAAATCATAACCTCCTCATACAAAGTCAGATTTGGACGTTCTTTTTATGCACGCTCTCGGTTTAACGTATGCTATGACTTTTGTTTAGATCGCTAAGGCTAAAAAATATTTTATTGCAAACTCACTTTTTACGATACACAACGTCGTGCCGGTTTTGTCGCAAAACTTCGACAAGTCATAACTTCTTTGTTATAACTCGGATTTCAACGTTCTTTATATGTACGAAATCCTTGTGACATATACTATAATGTAACACTTGTTCCTGGTTCTAGAAGCCAATTATAGTTTTTAAGGGTTTTGTTCATGGACTTGGCGAGTTGGGAGTCCAACTCGTCGAGTAGGGGCATTTAATCGTGAGCGCGGGATCAGGACCTACTCGGCGAGTCGGAAGTCCCGACACGACGAATAGGAGCTGTAAGAGGAAACCCTAGTTTTTAAGGGTTGCACCTTATATAAGGATCATTATCTGCACTTGTGGCCTCCCTTAGCATCTTATTATCTTTTAGAGAGACATTTTTGGGCGTGAACCCCCCTTGAGTGAGAGTAAGAGCTTGGTTTAGCAAACTTGGAGTGTTGAAGAAGAGATTTAGAAGAAGGAACAAGAGGGGAAGCAGTAGATCCAACATCTACATTGTATTGGGCAACATTTTAAGGTAAAAAGTCATTACCTTGAACTGTAGATTCTTAGATCTCTCCTCTCCCAAGTACATGTCCATTTTGGGGCAAATGGAGTCCAAGTTTAGATCTGGACGTATCACTGAGATATAGTTTCAGGTCTGGACCTTTTTAGGTCCCCAAAGTCACAAATTTGCTCCCTTTATGTAGCTTAACCCTTCCCATGCACACAAACCTTGTTGAGAACATAATATTGACCTTTTAGCATTGTGAGGCCTTGTATGCACGTAAAGTTTGCAACTTTACGTGGCATCTGTGATAAGGAAGGTTGGATATGAAGTTTGTGACTCCGGATTCCACTGTAAAGGACCGAAAACGAAATGGACTAAGGGAACTCGTCGAGTCGCTTTATGAACTCGACGGGTCGGGTTTACGGCTAAGCATGTACGACCAAGGAGTTTACAGCCATAGGGTTCTCGGCCAGGTGTTTACGGTTGAGAGTTTGGAGGGGACTTGACGAGTCACTCTAGTGACTTGGCGAGTCGACGAGTTATGCAAGGAACTCGACGAGTGGCTGGTTATACTCGATGAGTTGAGGTCAACATGGACCGTTGACTTTGGCTATGGACTTTGACTTTGTCCAGGGTTGACTATGAGGGTATTATGGGTTTAGGTTAAGTAAATCACTTGATGGTTATAGGCAGTCGAGAAGAAGTAGCGTGGGACATATCTGACTTCAGCTTACCAGTTCAGCATTCGAGAGGTGAGTCTTCTCACCATACTGATGGGTCTAAGGCACTAAGGCCGACCCATTTTATGATAGTTGGTATACTCATTGTGTAGAGGTGTGTGGCATAATTTTGTTGAGAAATGTGGTAGAGATAGCCTCTATGGCTATGGTAGAGATAGCTTTATAGCTAACGGTAGAGATAGCCTTTATGGCTAATGGTAGAGATAACTCTTATAGCTAACGGTAGAGATAGCCTTTATGGCTAATGGTAGAGATAGCTTTATAGCTAAAACGTTATGGAATATGTGGTATAGGTAGTCTTCATAGAAGTTATGATGTGTGCTATGTGGCTTGTGTGTGGGGTATGCTATGGGAAACTCACTAAGCGTTAGCTTACAGTTTGTGGATTTGTTTCAGGTACATCTGAGTCCAAGGGCAAGGGCAAAGCTTGATGGTACGATGTGCACTCTCTCTTAGGTGTTTTTATTGGACACTTTGATATTTGAAAATAAAGTTGTAATGAGTATGAATTTGAAAACAATTGTTGTGGAATTTCATGATATATGGAAATGTGTTTGATTGATTAAAAAACGAAAAAATTCTTTGAAAAAAATTGGGTCGTTACATATAACTTGGTTAAGATTATTTATTTAAATAATCTTTTATCAAAAAGTCATTTTGACGCTTATTGTCTTTAAATTGACTAGTCCGAATCTACGGACATTACAAAACAACGATCTTTGTGGTCCATTGGATGAGAGGACGCCTTCTGGAAAGTTTGAATGGTTGGTTTGATGGATTAAGAGCTTATTGGATTAAGTTGGTCTGATAATCCCCATGATGTGGCGAATGGATCCCCACGACGTGGCGGATGACTGCCTTGCGTCTATTTTGTCGTCTTCCTGCCACGACACGGCCAAGGATGGCCATGACGTGGTGGTCAATCGTAGGTTGACTTTTGACTTTGACCGTTGATTTTGACCATTGACTTTGACTAAGTTTGACTTAGGGGCATTTTGGGTATTTTAGGTTGTAGTATGAGATTTAGTCATTATTTGATTTATAGGTGACCTGTAGAGCTGGTATTCGGAGCAGTGTTATGTTTAAATATCTTCAAACAGTGAGGTGATTTTTCCTCACTATAATTGTGGGTCGAAAGCACCAATGCCGGCCTACTATGTTATGTATCCTGGTATATAGGATGTTTTACTGTAACGATCTGTTAGATCTATATCATGATATATATGATGTTGTTATGTTGTAGTGATTTGTTAGATTTGCCTGTTTGTCTGTTGGCTGGTTATATGTTTATCTGTTGCATATGTCGACATAGTGCGATTTTGGGTTGAGGCTTTACTGTTATGTGAATGAGCCAACAAACCACAGTATTCCAGTCCGATGAATGATTGGACCCGTTTGCATATTGGCATTCCAGTCCGATGACTAATTGGGCCGGGGGTAATCCAACCTGATGTATGTGGACCTGAGAGTATTCCAATCCGATAATTGATTTGATCCAACATGCATGAGTTTATATGTTCTGTTGTGTGGGATACTTTGGGGGAATTCATTAAGCATGGGCTTATGATTTAAATGTTACGTTTCAGGTACTTTGAATGATAAGGGGAAAACAAATGTGTGAGCGTACACGTCCTTTACTGACATGTTTTGGAGACTTTATGATACTTTGATTTTTGGATATTGTATTTGACATTTGGTTTTGATTAAAAACAATGATTTTACCTCAATTAGAAAAATGAAAATTTTCACATTGATTTCTGAGACGTTACAGAAACAAAGAATGAAACTATCACCACCGACTTACATTAGAGAGGAGGAGTGAGAGAGGGAGAGATAGAATCATAAGGACAAATTATGTGCAAAAAAATAAAATGTAGTTTTGTCATTTCACATACAATTAACAAAGTTAGTTACAAAAACCGTTTGTGTGTAATGTTTGCTCCAAAGAAATCAACCATAAAAAAAAGTTTCATATGAACTATTTTAAGGAAAAATTGAAAAGCAAAAAGATCATTTGTAAAATTTTGTCTTATAAAAGTTAGTTATAAAAAAATATTTTATTGTTTTTTTTTAATCAATAAGTATTTTTGAAAAGAAATCCTAAACACCCCTAATAATAATTATATGATTTTAATATGGATTATTTCTCTTCAAATACAATCATCAAAATGAAAATCTGTAAATGGAAGTCCTTGTTATCGAATCGAATGCTTCACCCACGTAACATCGAAGTCGAACCCCAGCGTTTTCTATCTCTCTCCCAGCGAACCTGCAAATGCGATTTACAGTCTAAGATCAAGAAATGATGAGATTATTTCCACGCGGGAACTTATCTTTCATCAACAACCGATTCGTGTTAACTTATCAATCAAGAAAATCTTCTTCAAACACCTCACGAATCAATGAGGAGACAGTCGGAGAAATCACAGCCATTCTCAGGAACCGCAACTGGCCTCACCTCCTAAATTCATCACCTAATCTTCTGAAATCCCTAAACCCAGATGTGATTCAATCTGTTCTTCACCAAAACCAACGTGCCGACCCTAATCGTCTTCTCCATTTCTTCAATTGGTCGATTCATCAAATTGGTACTCTTCAAAACCTAAAATCTTTCTTGATTCTCGCTGCGGTTCTTTGTAACTCCAATCAGTCAAGACATGCTAGTATTCTGTTAGGGCAAATGATTGAAACCCGGAAGCCGGTTTCGGATATCATGGAATCAATTGCTAGTTTTTGTGTGGAGGGCGAGGGTTTAAACTCTGGGTCTTCCTTATATGGAATGATTATTGATGCTTATAACAACAAAAGAATGTTCGATGAAGCTGTTTCTGTTGTATCAGGTATTAACAATAGGAATCATTTTCCAGATTCTTCTTGTGTTAATTCTATGATGACAAATTTATCGAAATATCATAAAAAAGAGTTAGCCTGGAAGGTGTATGACAAAATGCTTGAGTTACATATTGTTCCTGATGTGTATATATACACCAACTTGATTAGTGCTCTATGCAAAAATGGCAACATGAGTGAGGCCAAAAGGGTGTTTGTGGAAATGGGTGAAAAGGGTTGTGATCCAAGTTTGGTAACATACAATGTGCTCATTGGAGGATTATGCAGAGCTGGGCTTTTCGATGAAGCTTTTGAGCTTAAAACATCAATGACTGACAAGGGCTTGGTTCCTGATCAATATACTTACACAACACTCATAGATGGGCTATCCAAAGCTAAGAGATTGGAAGAGGCAAAGATGGTTCTAGAAGATATGTCAAAGGTAGGCACATATCCTGACCATGTGGCATATAGTGCTTTGATTGATGGGTTCATGAAACAAGGGTGTGTAGACGAGGCTTTGAAGTTGAAAGATGAAATGTTTGTTAATGGAGTCAAGCTAAATGTTTTCACATACAATTCAATCATATCTGGACTCTGTAAAGCTCATCGCTTTGAAGAAGCAATTGGAATATTGACAGGTATGAAAGAAAGAGGTACTCCACCTGATGTTTATTGCTATAATTCACTTATAATCGGTCTTTGTAAAGAAAAAAAGATGGAAGAAGTGCAGTCAATGTTAACTCAAATGAAGAATAATGGTGTTAAACCGAATTCTTTCACTTATGGATCGATAATCAATGGATATAGTAAAGTGCAGGATATGGAGTTTGCAGATAGGTATTTTAAGGAAATGATTGACTCTAATATAATCCCAGATCGTGTTTTATTTACAACTATGATAGATGGTCATTGCAAAAAGGGAAACATAAAAGAAGCATTTTCAATATTCAAAAGTATGCTTGGAAGAAACATTCTTCCTGATGTCATCACTTACACCTCTCTCATTTCTGGGTTCTGTAAGAATGGTGATATGCAAGAAGCTTACAATTTGGTTGATGAAATGAGTCAAAAAGGGGTTCCTCCAAATATTGTAACTTACAATGTTTTGATAAGTGGGTTATGTAAATTAGGTGAAATCAAGAAAGCTAAGGAGTTATTTGATGGAGTTTCTTGTAAGGGTTTGACACTCGATGGTGTGACTTATGCTACAATGATTGATGGGTATTGTAAATCCGGGAATTTGTCTGAGGCGTTTGAGTTGTTTGATAAAATGGATGAGAATGGTGTCAAACCGGATTATATTTCCTATAATGCCCTTCTCAATGGATGTTGCAAAGAGAAGGAGATCGAAAAGGCGATGTTATTATTCGACAAAATGGTGGAAAAAGGGATTGCTTCTGCTCATACTTACAACACTTTGATTGATGGATATTGCAAAATGGGAAAGATAGTGGAAGCGGATGCTTTATTGAAAGATATGATTGAAAACAAGCAAATAAAACCGAATCATGTCACTTTCACAATCTTGATAGATTGTTATTGCAAATCCGAAATGATGGAAGAAGCAGAAGATCTTTTTATCGAAATGCAAAATCGGGGTTTGATGCCAACGATTGTGACATACACTTGTTTAGCTCATGGTTATATAAAATCGGGAAAAAAATCGAAAATGATTTCGATATTTGAGGAGATGGTGGCGAAAGGTATTAGTTTAGATAAAGTGGTGTACGGAATGTTGGATGAAGATCAAGGGAGTTTAGAGAAATCTTTTATGCTTTTAGATGATTTGTTACAAAAGGGTATTTCGGGAAAAGATGTTTATGATAAATTGGTTGATGGGTTGTGTCAAAATGGTAAATTTTCTGAAGCAGTGAAATCGATTGATGAAATTGGGAAGCGTGGGGTTATGCTTAGTTTTGCTACGTGTACTACTTTAGTACGTAGTTTGCATAGTGCAGGATATAAGAATAAGTTGGAGGGAGTTTTGAATAGTATGGAAGGCTTTGGATGGGTCCCACAAGCATCAAGTTTAACTCACTTGATTGATCAAGATGTTGATTGGGAAAAAGATGGGCAAGTTGTATGAAAGTTTTGAATTTTGGGTGAAATTTTAGGTCAAGAAAATCGGTTGCTGTTTTTTGAACCAAAGAATGTGGTTCGTGTTTGTTGTGATATGAATAATAGCAATTTTCTTGATTTCGACTCGTATGATGTTGATGACAATGGTAGCAACCAATACCACGGGTACGAATGGCAGAGTTGTTATTATATGCAATTCATAGGGGCAATTTGGTCAAGACTCAAGAACTAGTACCTGGAAAATGGCGAAAGTGTACATATGACGCGAGTAAAATATATTAAGCATACAAGGCTTTAAAAAAGTTGTTGGTTGTGTTATTTTAGTTGCTTTGATTGTTTTCATGTTGTAGTTCTTTTGTTAAAAAAGATTTGGTGATGTTGCTTACAACTAACTCCTTGGAAAATTTGTGCCTTACGAAAAATAATCATTAGTTTTGAACATGTAAACAAAGATCACAAAAATGATTGAAGTTAAAACATGAAACTATTGTTTCTTATTCTTCTAATTTTGTTCATTGACATCATACAATGAATCAAATATCTTCATAAAAAAAATTCATTTTACGAATTCAACATGTTCACAAAAGACCACCGTTTCATGTCAACACAAGTTAAACATGTTTACCAAAAAAAACTCATTTTTATTACATTTATTACACCCTTTCTAGTACCCCTCGTCGACCCCAACAAGATTAACCCTTTTTAATGGCCCGTTAAGATCTTTCAAAAGGTTTCATACTTAAAACTATCACATCTTATTGTGCCATATATTCATGACTATTGTTGTTGTATTCATAGCAAATTTGTAAGCCCTTTCCCAGAATACAAAAGTACATATTTCCATATAACGTGTGTTTCAAACTTACGAAAAACAAGAGACTCAATGTACTCCACATCACAAATATTACAAGTTTAAACATTTTACTAACCCATTAGCATATTTGAGCTCTCAATGCACAAACATACCATGATAATGTACCTCAATGGATAATACATCTACATGTTGATGAAGATGCCATTGTGTCATAAAATTCAAGATAAATGAGTATAGTGGCATATGAAAACCTGCCAAAATCAAAACTCTAATGTACAATTTATATAAAACAAACCAAGAAGCAAAAAATGGAGTTGTCATTATCATATTAATTGATCACGGAGTTGTCGGTTTCATCTTATCATCTACCAAATTGAACATTATCTTTATTTCCATGTGTCAACTTTGTATTGGATGCTTGGATTTTATTTAGATAAACTATTTTAACATTATCTTAATTCATAATGATAAAAAAATGTAAATCATTATTTTTCTAGTATAAATAAAGTATAGCACCGACATATTCAGAATGCCTCATAATGAAAACTCATTGGGTTCGAATGAATATTCAGAATAGGAAGCATGGGTTGTTCAACATAATTGACAACTTGATGAAATCATCAATGAATTACTCATAGGTGGTCATCCTCCCAGAGCAAGAAGGAGGTATTACAACCGAGAATATGAGCAGGGTGAGGCACGTTCAGTGGAAGACTACTTTGTTGACAATCCAACGTATGATCAAGCAACCTTTCAACGTAGATTTCGTATGCAAATATCACTATTTCTCTTTATTATGACAATTGTTAAAGGTAATGACCTATATTTTCAACAAAGATGTGATGCCATAGGTAGACAAGGTCTTTCACCATTGTAGAAATGTACCGCAACTATATGGGCATTGACGTATGGACATTGGTAGATGCACAAGATTAATATTTGAGAATAAGTCAAACTGTACTAAGGCTATGTTTGGCGGACTAGCTGAAAAGCTAGCTGTTAGCTGAAACGCTAGCTTATGGCTGAAAAGCTAGCTGTTAAATAAAAAGTTAGCTGATAGCTGAAAAGCTAGCTGATAAAAAATAACGTTTGGTAAAACTAGCTGAAATATATAAAATTATATAAAAGGACATGTAAGAATATGTGTTTCTATAATTAATTAAGGGGTGTATTTGGAAAATTTTAAAAAAGCTCCTAAAAAGCTAGTCTAAGTAGCTTTTCAAAAAGCTAGCTTATCAGCTACTTTTTGGCTTACCAAACACGACAACATAAAAAAGCTCGAAAAATAAGCTAGCTTATCAGCTAGCTGTGACGCGCCAAACACAGCCTAAGGGATGCTTTAATAAAGTTCGTAGAAGGTGTTATTTCATGTTTCGATGAAGAGTATCTTAGACAGCCCAATGAAGTTGATTAGGCAAGACCACTTCATGTAGGGGAAGAACGTGAATTTCTAGGTATGATAGGAAACATTGATTATATGCATTGGACATTGAAAAATTGTCCCACCACTTGGGCTAGACAGTATGTAGGTAGAAACGGTAAACCAACAATCATTTTGGAAGTCGTTCGTATGACTTATGGATATGACATGCATTCTTCGAAACACCCGACACATGCAATGACATTAACGTCCCTAACTTCGAAAACACAATTTGTTTGTTAAACATCAAGAGACTGTCAGAAAAGATGTTGATCGAGCATTTGGAGTTCTACACGCTCGTTTTCCATTGACAAAATTGCAAAAATGGTCCCTGTGGTTGGCAAAATTCTGCAGTTTTGGTCCAAAACGAAATGTTGGTGCACTACTGGTCCAAAATTGGATGTTTCTATTGTTTTTGGTCCCTGTCAACATAAAAAGACTATTATACCCTTATATTTGTTTTTTTAAATTTTTTTTTATATTTATTCAAATGTTTTTCATTAATTAAATTGAGAAAAATCTCTCTCTCGTTACATGATTCATTAGAGGAAGAAATAAGGCATGTTCATCATCTCTCCCTCTCCACAACCTGCAACTAAAAACAAAAACATATGAACATCGTCTTCTTTGAGAGGAAAACGGGATTGTGTGAGAGATAGAGATGCAGAGAAATGGGTCCAGGAAAAGAAAATGGTTGCAAAGGAAGACTCGATTCACTCTTTCTCTTCCACCACCATCTCCGTTCTCTGATCATATCAACCACCATCTATCCACCGTCATCGCCATACAAATTCAGTCTCACCATCATCACCTTCATCCATTATCAGATTCTTTTTTCATAAATCTCAATCATTCAAGAATCACCATCGAGATTAGTCTAACATAAACAAGAATGAATCAACATCATGTGAGGTAGAATTGATTAACAAATTGTAAAGCAAATCGTGAATGATAAAACAGATAACGTGATACCTATTCAACCATTTCAGAACCTGATTCAGCATACCAAAACCCCCACCATCTCAATCAATTTCGAGAATCATCATCGATTATCAACCCAACAACTTATCACTACCATTATTCCTCTTGATAAACCATCTCCCAAGACACCTTAATCACCCACAATCGAACACCTTCCTTTACCCCTTTCCCGAACCACCAAACAACCCTTAAATCGGATCCTTGAGAGCTGCGATCAAAAATACATATACACACCTATTAATCGAGCGATTAAGGTTTACTGGGTTTAAAGTGGTTGACTCTTGACATATTTGAAATCGATTTCGTCCCCTGATATGTATTCAACTTCTCAATCGATTTCAAAAAGTGTGTGTGTGTGTTTGAATCCTTACTAAAGCGATGATGAGCTAAGAATTCTTCCAAATATGCAGATTGTTGTTTTAGAGGGAGAAAGAGACGAAATAGGGACAAAGAGGAGTGAATGAGATGAGAAGCGAAGATTTAGGTATTGTGGGATGGTAAGCTGAAAATGTGATTTGATGGAGAAACTGATGAATAAGATAAACTGATAAAGAAACCGATGAAGTGAAGATTTGGTTTTTTTTAGAGAGAGAGAGAGAGAGAGAGAGAGAGAGAGAGAGAGAGAAAAGGTGGTATTATTTTCTTTTTATTTTTTAATGAAAATAGTAATAAAAAGTTAAAAATAAATAAAAAAGAATCATTAAAGGGCATATTCGTCATTTCAGGTTGGGTTTGGACTAAAAACACACAAAATGTCAACCATAGGGACCAAAACCACACAAGGTATCTAAAATTGGACCAGTGGTGCACCAACATTTCATTTTGGACCAAATCTGCAGAATTTTGCCAACCACAGGGACCATTTTTGCAACTTTGTCTTTTCCATTTCTTCGATGCCCATGACTTTTGTGGGACAAGGATATGATGGGGTAAATTATGATTACGTGTATTATCATTCATAATATGATTGTTGAGGATAAACTTGTACATACTTTCATTGTCATGATCCATTCGAATTTCTAAATGACAGGTCTACAAATTGGTAACGAAGAACCTCTATTGAAGATGACAAGAAAAATTTAGAATATTCTATTGTACAAATTGCAGACCTATCAATAGAGCACAACTTCGCTATAACAAGGAAAAATAGGAAGTCAAGGGATAACCGGTACATTAGGTAGCCAATTACCCATTGCTATAATGGATAAGTAGAATTCCCTAACAAGGAATAATTTACAAGAGCAATGTTGAAATAAGAAAAAAAAATGAAAGTATAATGATATAACAAGGAAAAATAGAAAGTATATTGGTATTTCTTGCATTTAGCACATGTAAGTATTACAAAAAAATTGGTTAATGTACAGCATGCTATATCTCCTAGTTACCAAAAATTTAAGCATTTTTTATAAGTTACTATTATGTATTGTGTATAAAGTAAATATACAAGGTCCATGGTTGACCAAAATTGAGCTGTTAACCTACTAGTCCTTGGTGCTATCTCTTTGGTGCTCGTAGAAGGGCAAGGAGTTGGATATCATCAATTCCTAATTCTGACACAAGCTGACGTGGCGTTTTACCTTCCATGTCTGCTGCTAATGGATCGGCTCCCCTATCAAAAACCAATCAAACTTGTCTTACTACTACTACTACTCATATCAACAACTCCAATATACTAATAATGTTAATACCTGGTAAGAAGTAACTTTACGATTGCAAGTCGGCCTCTCATGATACCATGATGAAGTGGCGTTTGACCTTTTGAATCACAAGCATTGATATTTGCTCCATGTTGTAACAGCAGTTCCACCATGGTACAGTCAGCAGTTTGGGAAGCCAAGTGAAGAAGGGAACAACCATCTAGGGCTTCATTGGTTAAGGGATCATTAGTCCCTTTTATTGAGGCTGAAGATCTTGAGGAGGAACTATCTGTAGAATAACTTTTTAAGTAGTCACATTCGTATTCATGGTCATGGTCAACCTCAACTGTAGTTAGGTCTTGTGAGTGTGTGATGGAAACACCATAAGTGGCATTCACATCTGCATTGCATATGATGATAAGAAGGTAAACTGCTTTCTTGTCATTACAACGCACATTTTCCCATAATTGTTGTTCCAGTGTCATGAGATGACTAGGGTCTTTTACTTTTTGAATGTATCTCTTTTCTGAATACTGCAATTACAAGATATATATATGATGTTTTGGAGTTAATTTTATTGATGAACAATGGCTCAAGTAGTAAAAAATGGAAATGAACTTGCCTTTGCATGAATGAACTTTTCCTTTGTGGATATATGATCATCACAACTAGGTTTTCCAAAGGACTCACCTGATTTATCAGACTCCATGGATCTACAATCATATAAGAATCACAACATCAAGATCAAAACTTGATTCTGCTCATTTTTTTTATTAACACAGCTGTTTCGTTGGATGGAAATTAACAAAATAGAAGGAATCAGATTCCTTCATGATTGGTCGATTCCATTCCATCATACCAAAATCTAGCATTTGACATGACACTTTAGCTAACCCAAAGAAAGAGGATATAATAATTTGTATTAAACTAATATTTACCTCCAAGATAATTCATCATCAGCCTGATGACTTCTTTTTACAGTCAACATTTTCTCCCATACTGAATTGGCAAATACATTCCCTAATGACTGGAACAGCTTAATCACAGAAGGTTCCCATGCCTTCACATCAAGTTCCAAAGATCTTACCTACACAAAACCAATGCCAGATTAAAAAAAATCCCCCAAAACCAAAACCAAAAATAACAAATTCAAGGGTAAAACTGACCTTGGATATATGAACACCAAGATTGCGATGAACACCTGAACACTCAATGCAAATAAGAACTCCAAGATTTAAGGAAGCCCAGTCTGGATCAGGTGCACCACAATCAGCACACTTATCATTACCAACTATCTTTCTCAATGCATCAACTGGTTTTTCATTTCTTCCACCATATCTTAATTGTTGTGAGCTTTTACATGCACGCATCATGTTTCTTGAACTCCTATCTTTCTCACTGCTACATTCTGCAGATGTCTTCCTATCTTGACTCATTGGGATTTCTCCTCCTAAGCTACCTTCACTCGTAGGACTTGTACATAGATGCTGCACAAAACATAACAAGTTTTATCATCTTAAAAATTTAAATATGGAATGTTGCAGATAATAGCAATGTACTTATTTAAAAGATGTTTAAGTAAATAAAGTATGTTGCCTATATTGGTAAAAAGAGTGAAGTAGGTTGCTATTTCCTGGAATTTAAGGTATACCCTTTTGAAACCTACCATCTCAGGTGTTTGGGAACTTAAGAGTGAAGCTATTACTCCGTTTATTTTTTCAATCCAATCCAATTGTTCCAGTGAGCTTTCTGCCTGGATATAGTTTAGAGGATCAGAATTCAAAAGGAAAATGACAGATTATGATGATGAGAAACACAAAGAAAGTCAACTCACTTGTAAAGTGTATATCTTCATTGGAGAGATAATCCTGAAACAAAATCTCAAATCTGATTGTTCAGCATCAGGCTTTATTGTAGATGTAAGCAAGTTGACTGTGTGGCGTGCCACATCCTGCACCCCACCATGATAATGAGAAGATAGCCACCTGCTGAGTATACCAGGCCCAGGCTCAGCTGTATTACCTCTCTGTACACCAGATCCCTGAAAATTTTTATATACAACATAAATACAGATAAAGATTGTGATTATTTATCAAGAAGAAAGAATCTGATTGACTTACAGGAGGTCTGGCTAATTGCTTGCGATAGTAATACAGCATCCCTCGGTTATCAAGTACAAAGAATCTTCTCTTCCAATCTCCTCTCAAATTTGAGGAGCGTTTTGATAGGTATCCTTGTTTGATGTTTTGAACCTAAACTATTGAAGTCTTAGCAATTGGAAAATAAAGATAAGAATACAATTCTAAAAGTAAAAGAGTACCTTCCCCTCTGCACCAGACTGCATAACTGCATGTATTACTTTATGGGAGTTTCTTGGATATTGTTGTGCCATGTCACCATTACCAACAGAAATATTAGAAGATATTCTGCTTCCCACATCAATGTGTTTCTTGTACTCTTGAACCCTTTCGTTTAGTGTTTGCTGTTCTGAATAGTAGCTTTGTCTGGCTTTCTGTGCATGTAACAATACCTGTAAAAGAATTGAAAAAATAAAACTTTTGTGAAGTAGAAGTCAAAAAGAATGAAAACATTGTAAGTTCCAATTTATCAGTAATAAAAACCTGTTGGATGTAAGGCTGCATTTGAATTAACAACTCATAACCCTACAAAAACAAAAAAGGGTTATTAGTTTGGAAGAAGAAGAGAAGTGAAGAAGATTGAAAAAAGGAGAAAGAAAAAGAATGATTTACCTGTTTGAAATAATGAAGATGGGCGTCCATTGCCTCACCAAGAGATTCCACAATCTCAAATCTTTTCTTTGTTTCGACGCTTGAAAGAGCAGAAACCTGAAGTGATATTGGATATGACATTATTGCCCTTCACATTCGATAAAAGAAATGTAAATGGAGGGGGAGAAATGTGTAAATACCAGATTGAAGCGAGCTTGCTCAAATGTCATTCTTGCATTATAAAGTTCCTGGAACGTCTCTCTACCAAATTAGAATTCCAAATGACGATGTTACCCATGTATAACAAACACCAAATTATTGCATTATATTTTAAATTATTTTTATACGAGACAACACATATACCTCCTCCATTGCAGCAGCTATTTCTGTTCGAGTACTTTTTCTCAATGATAAAAACTTGTCACGTATCTGCAAACCAAAATGTGCAAACATGATGACATGTCAAATACTCAAATGTACTTACATTACATTCATCTCTTTGTATAGAAAAATTAAATGCCTGGCTATAAACAGCATCAGCCTTGTCAAAACGTTTCCTAGCTTCCTGTATCACTCAAAAAAAAAAGTATTAACAAAAATGTTGAGATAATATTATGAAATATAGTAAATTACAAAACCTTGATATCTTGTAGCTCCATATTGGTGAAGCGAATTAATCTATCGCTTAGTGTATGCTCAATCTGGAAAAAGACAAATGATAAAGAAGATATTAAGATTAAAAGTGTATGCTCAATCTGGTATAAGTGTTGCAAATTCCATAACTATGCTATTTTACATATGTAAATGAAAGATCTTTTTCATATAATGATTATATTGTAAAAGCTAAGTTTATGTCCACTAAAAGTAAATGACCCCATTGTGTAAATATGTAGGTGCTTGAGTGGTATTTTGGTAAAAAATTGAAAAAATAAAAAATTAAGACCTTTGATCGAAGACTTTCTTTATATGTCCCAATTTCTCTTAAAACAACTGCAAACTTTATCATGTCAGGACCTGGGAACATAAAAACAAATGGTATTACAAAGTTTTTTTAGTCAGTGTAAAAGAATTCATCCTAAAGCTACACTTTATTTAACTGAAATTTTTTAATTTTACCTCCAAAAGCCATAGAAATAGGATCAGGTCCTCCACCAAAACTTTCAAGGGAGCTTGCAAAAGCAGCATCCCTTTCATTTGCTTCTGTTAGGCCTTCTCTGTAAAACCCAAAAAGAAGAAGTAACATTTTCACAAACACATGGTGGGCATGCAGCTAAGTTAGAGCAAAAAATGATCAACAATGCAATCATGGTAGAATATTATTGTTATTGTAAAGATCTTTTGAATTGTATGTAAGTTTTTTGGGGAAATGTAAGTGTTTTGTATCTGATCTATTTCTTTTGTGGAGTTTAATAAATTTGGATGGTTAAAAGGTGTGAAAATTGCTAATACAAGAAACAAATAAATCCTTACGTGTACTTTCGACAGCCTTTGTAGAATTTTGAACCTCTCTCCCTTAGTGTCTCTGCAATTTCTTCCAAACACTGGATCTGCATTATGGAAAATTATACATTCACAGTTATATACTTGAGAATGTGAAATACTTTGTCAAGGAAAAACCGATGTCTTTCAAGTATACAAAAATATTGGAATACATAAACAGCATTTCAATTATTGTAAGCACATATATACATTTGAAACATGCTTAAGGCTAACTAAATGCAATGGATTATGGCATTATGCAATGCTAGTCAGGTTGCTCTCAGCTCTATGTAAGACTAGAGATTTGTAACTTACTTAATTGATGCTTGTGATATTGGAATTATAACTAAAATTGATACTGGAATCATGAAAAAGTTTGTTTAGGTTAGCTTGTTAGTGTTGGTAGGGTTGTCAATTTGGTAGTTCATTTTGTTAATTTTCTTTTGTTGATTTACTTATTCTTCAAATTCGTATTCAAATCATAATTGGCCACTGTTTCAAGCATGTATTTTTAACTTTTTCTGTGAATTCAATCTCTCAGTTTTAATTGACATCTAAAACGTAAATCTCTAGTATACAAGTTTACATGAATCATAAATGTGTTGATCCTGTTGGTAAAAATTACTCTGTTTGCAATCTTTCAGCCTTTATGATTAATAAAGTTGAGGAACATAACAAGTAAAATGGAATGACTATTATAACTCAAAGCCTTATTCATAAGAAAACAGAATCAACTTTCTGTAAAGTGGTAAAAGAGGTTCAAACCAGAAAGTAATTATCTACAAGGGGATGGTTTGATGAATCAAAATGCAACAAGATAAGATATTCACTTTCTATTATACAGCTTACCACTTTGGCATCGAATTAAACCAACATGTCCCCTCATTGAACAACAATACTATCGATTTGATTGACAAAAGGAGCATACTATTTCTCAAAGACATAACAAACCACAAAAACCATAAACAACATGCTTTCAAATAGGTAAATCAAAATGCTACAGATAGCATCACAAACCTGTTGACGGAACATTGGGGAATCGTCGAGTTTGGAGAAATACATCATTGCCTCCTGCTGCATTGATCCCAACCTCCAGCATTAGGGGGCACGCAACTACTTCTGAAATAATATAATCCTCTTCTGGGACGCCCTAATTTCGATCACAAAATGAGAATGGATACCCACTCTTCAATACATCTTCTTCTTCCCGACCCTTCAGTCTCGATCAATTCAGAATGAAATTGAATAATAGGGTTAAATACAATTGTATGATCGTGGCCTTCAGAATCGATGACGGATAGGAAGGATGTAGGAACAATAACAGGAACGAACAACGTAGAGAGAGAAAGAGTGAGTTTGGGATCATTTTTGAACGAAAGATGCGGGAAAATAGGGAGGAGGGAAAAACAGAGGTAGCGAGTTTTCGTGGATGCCATTAAAGTCTCCGATGTTTCCTGTGTTGCTCCTACTCTCTGTTGAGATATCAAAGTTAAGCCGAAGGGTTTACAAGGGGCTACGGGCATCTACGGTGGTGCGCGCCAAAAAGCTGTAACATGCAAACAACCAATAACAATTTTTTATTTATTATCATAAAATTCTACTTTTGACATCTTATAGATTCTCATACCATTAGTTTGATTATTGAACACACTTCTTAAAGTACATGATCTAATGTATTTTTAAGTGTAATAAATGGTAATAATAAGAGTAAATTACATTTTTGGTATGTGGTTAACACTCTTCGACGGTTTTGGTCCAAGTTTTGTAAATTGATATGAATAGTCCTTATAGTTTCAAAATGCATGCTTGATCCATTTGATTGTTAGCTGGTAGGTCGGTCAATTGCCCTCGAGGCCATTCTTGTCTTTTTATTTGTCTCTCTACTCATGTGCATATCCATTATGTAGCACTGAGCTATCCCTCAAATTTTACCGTAAAATGTAAATTTAATGAAAATTCATCGAAATTTGTAGAAAATTTGTCACAAATCTGTCACGAAGCCGTTTATAGTTCATCATAAAGTCTGATAATTTAGTGTAAATTCATCGGTTTCATGATTATTTGGTGGCGGAAACCATGGGCGGCTCAACCATTTTGGGGGCTCTAAGCAATCCAAAATTTTGGGGCCCTTTGGCCTTTACTATACTTGGAAATCGAAAACGGATGAGTTGAATATTTTGCAAAATCAGCATCGGTAGAAGAATGCAAAGTCGTTTCAGCTTCATGAGTGCAGCCATCGCTGATTTATTCTTCTGCTTCATTTATTTTGTGGTTACCGGATTGGAATTTTTAATGGACTAAATCTTTGGACTTTGGAGAATATGGGGCCCCTTAGAATTAGGGGCCCTAAGCCCTACCTTAAAAAAACTCTACATAGAGCCAGCCGGAAACTTCCTTCGAAAATGAGTATTTTTTCTAGTAGTATAACCCCTAAAAAATTGGTGCAACCCCTGATTTTTTATTATGAATCCGCTACTGCTTCTATTCCAATCATCTTTGCCAAACCTAGAGCAACTCCATAATCTTATACATTGGTTGAGGTTAGTCTAGGATATGACGATAATCACATTGCTTCCATACACACAAATAACAAATCATAATCTGGTGTTTATTTGGATGATCGATATACATCTTCGAAACTATATAAGAGAAGATAAAAAGGGAAGAACATAGTATAAGGGGAAAGATGGTTGTTTCAATTCATATAGACGTTAGAAGAGACATGTATAAAGATAGAAATGTTCTCATGTAAGGATCACACTAAGGCTTTTAATGGATGGTCGTTAACCGTAACGACTAACGACTAAAGGGTCAAGTGTGTAACATTTTGAAACCATAATGACCATCAACATCAATCTTTCAAAACTTGGAATAATCTGTAGAAGAGTGCCAACAACATGACCAAATTTGTAATCTACTCTAATAATAATATGATTGTGTATACAAAATAAAAACATATTTTTATTGATATATTTACTATAAAGTTTTGTTTTTATTTTATAATATTCTAATATATATTTTGAAAAAAGTATACTTAGTAATAATGATGTTATCTAAATACAAAACAATTTGTATTATTATGAAACCATAATGACCATCCACATCAATATTTCAAAACTTGGAGTAAACTACAAAGAGTGCCAACAATATGATCAAATTTGTAATCTACTCTAATAAAAATATGATTGTGTATACAAAATAAAAACATATTTTTATTGATATATTTACTATAAAGTTTTGTTTTTATTTTATCCTATTCTAATATATATTTTGAAAAAGTATACTTAGTAATAACGATGTTATCTAAATACAAAACAATTTGTATTATTATGATTGGGTAAATTTATTATAAAATATAATATCATAGTAAATTTTTTAAATATATAATTAGATTGATTTTTTAAAATCGGTTATTTTAATCAAATAAATTTTAGTAGTACAATGAGGTTGTAATTGTAGGGTTCCATTGAAATTGCATAACAAAATTATGATAATCAAACATGAATCAAACAATAAATTTGCAAGTAATCTTTTCAAAGCTTTTGTATATTATTGAATTTTGAACTTGTGAGTTGTGAATCAATTCAAATCAAAGTTAAAAGTAATGAACACACAAGTAAGTAATTCTATTTATGCTCAAAATTGATCTGGACTGTAAGTTGCTTACAGTGAGCAGCTCCAATAACGAAATGTTATGAGCGTGTAAAAGAACAATACAAGATTCATGAGATAAAGTTGCCATTTTGGATCGGTGACTTGAAATAATTGCTTAAACCTCTAATATTAAGTTCTAAAACCACATGTTTAAGATCTTATTAAAATGACATAATGGAATTATGATAATCAAACAATAAATTTGCAAGTAATCTTTTCAAAGTTTTTGTATATTACTGAGTTTTACTATGAACAAGAGCTTTGGGTTTAGCTCAACTAAACTAATTAGGAGCTTATGGGAGGGGTTAAGTCTTAATCACATCATTAAAACCTATATATAATGGGTAAATACAAAGAATCAATAATAGTCAAACACTACTATACAAATCAATATATAAATGCCACATCAATCAAATATTATTTACTTGACAGTAATGAAAAAATTAAAATAACTAAAATATTTTGATGCCTTACATTTGGCTATAAAGTATTTTCTAATCAACTAAGCACCCGGCTCCAGAAGGACATAAACTTTTTTGTATAAAATAGGCAAATCATACATAAGGAGAAGGTATTTTAGTAAAGAAAATAATAATCAAGCTTGTAAGTGTACAATCAATCAAGAGATATAATTTTATATTAATAATAAAATATAAAACCATATTTTAACCAATATTTGATTATAAACTTAATTTATAAATACATTCTCTAATAAAAATGAATTGAAAATATGTTGTTTTACATACAATTTAGTAAATTTACTAGTAAAAAGATATCAGGTATGTTTGATAACGAGCTTTTAAAAGCTTTTATCTTTTAGCCGTAAAGAAACTTGAATTAAAGAAAAAAAATTTGTTTAGAATTTCACTTTAACAAAAAACATTCAATCGAAAAGATATTTCAAGTAGCTTTTGAAAACTATAAACTTTTATATTTTGCCATTTTACATGTTAAAAAAATTTACACCTATTATTATGACACTTTCTCCTACAAACAAAAGCTACAACTTACAACTATCAGCTAGTTTTACCAAACATATCTGAATACAAATTCTACCTCTAAATATAATTATGGATCATATTAAAATCACTCCCTATGGCTTTTATATAGCTTTACGTCTAATCAAAATACACATAATCATTATAGTATCCATACAAATTGTTGATTTGAAATCACCAAAAATATTTTTATAGATAGGAGTTTCTTAAAACTATAAGATAGGAAAGGCTTGGAATAGAGCCACACCATAGTATTTTAAAAGAAAGTGACATAACAATAGAGTTCTTAGATCTACTACCATCACATAAATAGTCTCCTAGTATTGATCAACTATTGGTTTCCAACCCTTTTCAATTCACTACAAAAGCTAATCTCATATCTCATAAAAGTATTATTGTTCAATTTCACTCTTCAGAAAATGGTTCACAAAACAACACACAGTATGCGACAATACAAAGAGCCGGGAGATTTAACTTACAAAACTGTCCAAAATCTAACAAGTCTGACCAAAAATCAACACAAAGTAAAAAAGTAAAAATAAATATATTATCCAAATTCTGATTTGTATAAATTAACCCCAAAGCCTACTAATAAAACCACCCTTTTTGTCTTTCTTCATTCTGTTCTCAATTGATGGGAAATCAATTGTATTATAAGCAAGGTCCAGAACAATTGGGTTACGAGGAATTGCTTGAAAAGATGGCTGGAATGCTGCAATACGTGGAGCCACCCTTGTGCTTGAATCAGCAACAGCCGACTCATACGCATCCAACTTCTCAACCAGAAACTTCTCACCCTGAAATTTTTAATCCGTCACATGTATGTTTAGACTGAAAACTTTTGCCAAAATTACTTAAATGCCCCTACTCACATTTTGTGATTTCAGACTGGAACTTTACAGAAAAACACCAACTAAAATGCCCCCTTGTCATATTTTGTGATTTCATGACTGAAACTTTGCCAAAACTACTAAAGCGCCCCTAATCATATTTTGTGATTTCAGACCCAAACTTTGACAAAATTACTAAAACGCCCCTAATCGAACTTTGCATGTTTAGACCGAAACTTTGCCAAAATTACTAAAATACCCCCAATCATATTTTGTGATTTCCAGACTGAAACTTTGCCAAAATTACTAAAATGCCCCCAATCATATTTTGTAATTTCAGACTGAAACTTTGCCAAAATTAATAAAATTCCCCTAATCACATTTTCTGATTTTAAGACCAAACTTTGCCAAAGTTACTAAAATGCCCCTAATCGGATTTTGTAAGTTTAGACTGAAAATTTGCCAAATTACTATAACGCCCCTAATAATAATTTGTGATTTCAGACTAAAACTTTGCCATATTACTAAAATGCCCCTAACTGCATTTTGCAAACTTAGACTGTATCTTCTTTTAAAACGACTAAAATGCCCCTAATCATATTTTGTAATTTTAGACCGAAACTCTGCCAAAAAAAAAACAAAGAAAAGGTGTTTCATACCTTCTTATCATTCCCATTTGCAGATATTGAAACAGCAGAAATCTTTTTTGAAAGATCATTAGGAGCCTTCTCATGTTCCATAATCCCCATTGCATGTTCAATACAGCTGTTGGATCTGCAATCTTTATATAATGTCTCCAATTCTTTCACCATTGCCTATTATTATTTTAAAAAAAAATAGATATATATCATTTTATTAATAAATTTTATTTTTATTTAGTTAGAAGCCTGAAAAAGGGTAAACACCTGATCATGTGTAGCCACACTTTGAACTTTCTTTAGGGCTTTTTCAGAGAGAGAACGCGCAAGAGAAAACAAAGAATATGCTTCTGTCCTCTTCCCAGCTGAACTATAAGATTTACCCAAGAAAAAACACCTGCAAAAAAAAAAAAATATATATATATATATATATATATATATATATATATATATATATATATATATATATATATAAAGAGGTGTTTGGTTTGCCCGGAATTGGAATTCATGATTCCATTCCATGGCGTGTTTGTGTTTGGTTGCAATTCCTTTGACAGATTCCATTCCTTCCAAAAACATTATAATATTACAAAATCAAATGTTATGCAAACCTTTCTGCTCGGAAGATCAAACTTTTGAGTTCACATTCTTCAGATAATGCAACTTCTTCCTCTTTTCTATCTCTTCCAGAACTCAACAAGTCAGAAAGATCTGCTGTATTCTGAAATTAACAACAAAATAAAACATATATCAGCAGCAGCAACAAAACAATTATCATTTAAAGACATTAAATGAATGATTACCTGTAAAAGAAGATCATACAACCTCACAAGTTCTTCAGGTTTTGTAACTTTTTCATTTTTTTCATCACGTGTCTTGCTTAGTTTACTCTTGGCAATACTAACCAACAGCTGATTGCGTTCAATGGTACGTTGCCCTAATACAGCACCTATAGCTTTATCAAGACCACTCAAATCATCCTTCATGTTTTCAGAATTACCAGCATTCGCCTAAAAAAATAATAAAAAAACCCCATCAGAAAACATATATATATTTATGGATATATAAAAAAATCTCATTAAATACCAAGTCACTACGAATGGAGCTTCGGGCTTCATGATATGCAGCAAAGATTTTGTCAAAAACAGCAAGTCTTTTCTCAGATGGAAGAGCACCTTCCTTTCGATCATTAAGCTCTTTCTCCAATTCCTGAGCTGAAAGGGTAAATCCGGAAACTGATTAAATATAGACATACCCCCAAAGCACTGAAGACAGATAAGTGATAACTGATAAATGATAACTAACCTTTCAAAATGGAAACGCGAGTTTTGGCATTTGATATTGGAAATCTATGCCCTAGCCAATGAAATTCTGTCATGGATGCAGCTTGTTGAGATCTTGCTTCATCCATAACAGCCTGGATTTATCAAAAAAAATGAAAACAATGGAAGAAATAAGATTTGTGGGAAGTTAAAAAGGTATTCAAATTAATAGCATTACCTCCAATTTAGCTTTAAAAAGGTCAAGTGCAGGTCCTTCAATTTCTCCAATGTGTACAAGTTCAGAAGCTTGTAAATTTGACTCTCCAATTTTGTGCAAACAGTATCGTATACTTGGTTCTAGTTCCTCAACACGCTCACGACACAAAACTTGGTTCTCTAAATCTCCATATTTTCCAAGTTCCTCATACACAACCCTATTTCATATCAGTTTTGTTTTAGTATCTTTAAAGATAACAAACTGTTACAGATGTATAATGATAAAAGAGAAAAAGTTAGGTATGTAAAAGATAAAATGACTTGCCTAGCACTCTTGAAACTCTTCAATGCAATATCCCAATTCTGGTCTTGTTCAAATAATAAATTCCCTTTCATATATGAGGCATAAGCCTGCAAATTGAAATCAACTTGCTTAGTGGAAAGGGTGAAAGATAGTGAATGAATTCCTGTTATATAAATATGTCAAAAACTTAATACCTCAGCTTCTAGTGATGTTCTAGAATCTCCCTTGATAGAACATAATTCTGCAAAAAGTGTGGCCCACTTTACTGCTTTACGCAACCGACCAATCAGGTAGCTTCTTTGACGTGCATTTGGTCCATCAGGGAGTTGTCTTTTCTCCATGGCGTGACTCCATGCTCTTTCTGCTGTGTAGAGAACTAGATGGAGAAACCTGTTGAAGGTCCAAAAAAGGTGTTAGTTTCAAATTAGACAACTTATTGAATAATGACCTTTATCTTCAATCCATGCATCAGTGTCTAAGTTACTTCTAAAATAATTTGGATGAAATAACTTAATTCTTAGAGGAACCTATGATTAATAGTTGCAGATGATGCTAGGTTCAGTAACAACATGCCCTACTGCTCAATCCTGAACCTCTAGAGATCCCAAACTTTCTGTTTCTTTGGATCAGTAAATGGGGAAATGGGATCCAAAACTGCAACCTTGAAGGCATTACCACATCCCATGCAATTTATACCATCCCTATTAAGTTCGACTACCAATAATCTCATTGAATCATTCCTCATTGCAGTTCATCATCATCACAAGAAAAAAGAAATCCAATCCAACAACCAAAACTCAGGCCATAAACACGAACCACACATTAACATACCTAACTTCAGTAACAGTAGATGCTGTGATGGACTTTTTGGTATATTTTCCACGCCCATGTGTGAACTTCAACGATTTGTACAGTCTCCTTAACCGAGCAGTGCAATATCTCCTGTAATTGCAAATCCAGATAAGATTCGTAAATGCCCATGCGTATCTCTTTAGAAAAAGCTAAAACCTAGAATCAATACATATATCGACATTACCGATAGCGAGTGTAGTCCCCAAAACGTAATCCATGCTGCATCTGCGATGATTTTAGAAGCTGCAGCACTGCAAAAGCACCGATTATCTCAATTCACATAAGATTTCTACTTCAATTAAATCATCGACACAAGTAGACAAGTTTTGTTCACAAGTAATTGCGTATGGTGCGTGTGAATACATGTGTTTGTGCGTAATTAGGGACAGACCGTTGATTGAGAACTTGGGATTGGTACTGATCTGATCATCGACTTCCATTGAAGACACATCGCTCTTCTCCTTCGCCATTAGAAATTCTTCTCAGATGGATTTAGAAGCGTCCGGCGGCGGGTTCCGAGTTTTGTGACGGTATGTTGTTGTCACTCTCTAAAATGCGCCTAGTACGCACATGGACATAGTTAATGAGAACGGGTCGGGTCAAATCAGCAAAACGCCGGATCACAGTCGAAACTCTTTTAACATTTTTTTTTTTTCATTTTTAACATTTTGACCAATATTGACTCGTTTCTATATGAATTCCATTGCAATTTTCCTATTCGAGTCCGACCACCTTATTCACATATTGAAGTAGCGGCCATGTAGTATGTACGTACGTTGCAAATTGTAATGAGTATCTCAATCTCATATTTTAAACATTATTTTTGAGGTTAAATTCATACAAACCCTACAAACTATTGATTATAATTTAAAAGGTTCAGATGTAACAATCCAAAAACAATCATAAAATTTTTCGTTTTAAAAACCAATAGTTTCATTCACCAGGTATCACAAAGTGAATCACAAAATAAATTGTCAACAAAACATCAAAGTACAAATGAAAACAAATGAGGAATCAAGAGGGTAATGTTGTCTCATCACATCGGATTCTTCCATTTCGTACCGGAAGTACCTGAAATCATAACATAAACTGTAAGCACAAAGCTTAGTGAGTTCCCCAAAGTACCTGTGACAACTCGAAATTTCTATCTTATAACAAACCTTGCATTCAATCAAAGTCAAACCTACTGTTGCTAATTTTTAGCAGTTTTGGAGTCAGTTTGGGTGTTTTGATCTTAAATACATCAGAGGTAATCATAGGAAGTATACTCTAGAGTTAATTGCACAACACTTAAGTCTCAAAACTCCAAGAGTTTGGAGTTTACGGCCATAACATGGAGTTTAAGGCCGTAAACTCTAAGGTATAAATATGACACTTAGTCATTTTTACCATTTTCAAGCCTGGAACTCATTCTCTCTCAAGTATCATCCGAATTTCTCACTAGATCTTCAACTTTGTAAATGATTCCTTCCTTGATTAGTTGATATTCTTCAATATCTAGTGTTTTTCATGATTTCATCCATGAAATCTCTTTCATTTGATAGATCTTCAAGTGTTCTTCATTTCACCAAGAACACATACTAGTGTTCTTGAGCCTTAAGCACCTTTACAAGCTTCTATATTGTAAGTACTATTGTCTTAGCTTGTTATATACTTGAATCATCTAGTTTACACCTAGAAAACATCAAAAGAATACTTCGTTACATTTGTGGTATGGTAGATCATGACTTAACACTCACCGGCTCCAACACTACATCGCTTATAGCCTACACCAGTTGGGCGAGTTGTCCCGACACTCGTTGTTCGATATCTGGGTACTACATCTTTATGGGAAACAATCTCTTTTCTAGGTCCTTTAAACGGTATACCACTATTTCCAGATCGAGTGTCGAAGCCAAGTACCAAGGGGTTGCAAACGTCGTCTCTGAATCTTGTTAGCTACAAAACCTTATATGTGTATTACATTACCCCCCTCGCAAAGCAACCATTGTCTACTGTGATAATGTGAGCGTTGTTTATTTGTCAACCAATCTGGTTCAACATCAACGCACTAAACACATAGAAATCGACATCTATTTCGTTCACGAAAAAGTAGCTAAGTGTGAAGATTGTGTCTTTCATGTGCCATCACGGTTTCAAATTGCCGACATCTTCACAAAGGGACTCCCATGTGCTCTATTCGACAACTTTAGATTCCCAACATCCGGCCACCTATCGTTTCGACTACGGGGGCGTATTAGCCATAATGATGAAATTATATTGTAAGTATGTTCTTAACTTAGATTAAGTCAAACATTTGTGTATTATAAAGACCACTGAGATTGGTGGAATATATACGGAATATTTTATCCACTTTCAAAAATAAAAATGTTTGACTATTCCGGAACGCTTGTTCGGAATCCTACTCTGGTATCCAAGAGTTCGCTCCGAAATGAACTATTCCGAACAAAATGATTATATATATATATATATATATATATATATATATATATATATGTTGGAATTTATATATAAAGGAATTGCAAGTTGGCAATTTCCTTTGTATCCCACATTGGTGGGGGGAAGAAACTTTTGAGGGTTTATAAGCCTATTCCCTTGGTAAGCCTTCAAAGGCTTTAGTGGATCAAAGGAATGGGCCAAGCCCACGCGCGCGTGCCTAGCCTAGCACTAGCCGACGCCGCGAGTGCGCGATTTAGGCGCACGACGCATCGGTTGCTGGGAGCTGAGGAGCTTTTGTTTTTTGGTGAGTTCGGGTCAAGCCGGTTTGACCGACCCGGTCAAATGGTTGACCGACATTGACTTCGTGAAGGATAAGTCATCGGGGCATTCTAGAAGGATCAGGAAATGGCTTGCTTAGAGAGCAAGTCGTCGCCCTAGGGTTTCTGGGGCCGGCCTATGGGGGCCCGTTTTATGCCTTCTAGGGTTTCGATACCTATAAATATAGCCCCCTAGGAGCCATTCAGAACACACACGAATTCTCAAAGCTCTCTCCCTCTCTCTGCGTTTTTTCTTCTAGTTTCCGAGTAGTCGCTTTGTGTTTGTTGATTTCCAGTGTTGTTGGAATATCAATCTAGCTGCATTAAATCCTGGGGTTTTACTCTGTTGCTTACAGCCTATACAAGCGAAGTAAAAAACTTTAAGGATAGGAATCTGATCCGTGCAGTTGCTTCAAGATCAAGTCAGCAATCAACAGGTCGGTTTTACTTTTCTGTCTTGTGTTTAATTCGTCCAATAACAGGACAGTCTTCTTCTACCTTTCTTATAATCAGATCTAAGCGAGAAGGATAGATCTGGTTTCTGGACGAAACTTGGTAAATTTAATAATAATAATTGAATTTATTATTCGCAACTAATCGACATATAATTCACAATATTATTTGTTGGTTTCCTTGTGTGTCTTTTAGTTTGATTAACAATACTCTTAAAGGTTTTTTACTGTGATAAAATCATCAGACTAATGGACACTACTGCTAGCCTCCACTTCATGAACCAAGAGTTTGCCAAACTTGACCAATTCGATGGTCAAAACTACACTCGTTGGGCCGAAAAGGTCAAGTTCATGCTTCATGTCTTGAAGCTCTCCTTTGTGTTGGACCCAAAACTGCCACCGATTCCAGATAATCCAATTCCCAAGGAAGGGGAATCTGTGGACCCAGCGGTCATTGCAGAACTAGAAAAGCAAAGGATTCTGCGTAGAGAATCCGAGGAATTGTGTGTGGGTCACATCAAGAATTCCCTATCTGATCGGCTCTATGATCTTTACTCGCCGGTCAAAGATCCAAAAGAGCTATGGAATGCGTTGGAACTTAAGTACAAGGCACATGAGGAAGGTACTAACAAGTACCTTGTGTCCAAGTACTTTGAGTTTCAAATGGTTGATGACAAATCGATTATGGAGCAAGTGCATGAACTCCAAGTCATGGTCAACAAGTTGAATGCACTCACCATCTCTCTTCCAGAACTCTTTTAGGTTGGTGCGATCATCGCAAAACTGCCACCCTCGTGGAAAGATTTCTCTAAGAGAATGATGCACAAGTCTGAGGACTACTCCTTGGATGATCTGATGAAACACCTCCGCATTGAGGAGGAAACTCGCATCAGGGACAAGAAAGGTAAAGTTAGACAAAGTGTGCATCAAGTGTCAGCTGGGAGTTCTAGCCACAAAGGCAAATCTGGGGGACAGAACAAGAAGAACTTTGGACCCAAGAAACAAAGCTTCAAGAAACCGGGTCATCAGAATCCTAACTCAAAGCCAAAAAGGGTCGGTCCTTTCCACGTCTGCGGAGAGATTGGGCACTATGCAAGAGAATGCAAAGATCGCAAATCAGTACCGGTTGCACACGCAGTCGAGAAGGTGACTGACATGGTGGCCAGTGTGAACCTTGGAGAAATTTTCATGATCTCCTCTCTTACTCGAGCAATCTGTGCTCGAGGTTGGTTCGTGGACACTGGAGCCACTGTGCATGTTTGTGGGCATCGAGAAAGCTTTAGCACCTACCACCCCATGCCACAAGGGACGGTTGTCGTCTGTGCTGACGGCCACAGAGCTGAAGTTCTAGGAAAGGGTGATGTTCGGTTGAAGTTCACACGTGGTGAATGGGTGACTCTTCGAGATGTTCTTCATGTTCCTACCATCTCGAAGGGTTTGGTTTCTGCGGACAAGTTTGACAAGGGTGGGTTCAAGATGGTGCTTGAGAGAGGCAAAATTGTGATCACTAAAGGTAGAAAACATGTTGGGAGGGCGAACAATACTTCGGGAATGTATCGCTTGTGTCTTATTGATGAGGGTAATGTGAGTGTTCCTAGTGTTGAGTGTGGTGTTTCTAGTGTTGCTAGTGTGCCGGGTGTTGGTAATGATGTAATTGATGGATTGGTTGCTAATGTGAATGAAGTGAACTTTTCTAGTTATATTGTTTGTTCAATTTCTTTATGGCACAAACGTTTAGCTCACACTAATGTTAAAAACATTGAAAAAATGCAATCTAAAGGTATGTTAAAATATGACACAAAAGATTTTGAAAAATGTGAAACATGTGTAAAATCAAAGTTCACTAAGAAACCATTTCCATCAGTTAAGAGAAACACATCTTTACTTGAGTTGATTCATTATGATATATGTGAGTTAAATGGAATCCTTACTCGAGGAGGAAAAAGGTATTTCATCACATTTTGTGATGACTTCAGTAGATATCTACATGTTTATTTGCTAAGATCAAAAGATGAAGCTTTTGATGCATTTAAACGATATAAGGCTGAGGTCAAAAATCAGCTTGAAAGACACATCAAAATTCTTCGCTCGGACAGAGGCGGAGAATATTTCAACCAAGAGTTTGACACATTCTGCAAAGAGAATGGAATCAAACATGAGAGAACATCACCATACACCCCTCAACAGAATGGTTTAGCTGAAAGAAAGAACCGAACTCTTTGTGAGATGGTCAACTGTATGTTGAACCAATCGGGTCAACCAAAGAATCTGTGGGGGGAAGCACTATTAACTACTTGTTATGTTCATAACAGGATCACTAGTCGTGTGATTCCTAAAAGCCCTTATGAGTTGTGGAAAGGTAGAAAGCCTAACCTATACTATTTGAAAGTGTGGGGGTGTGTTGCTTATTATCGGACTCCCGATCCTAAGCGAACCAAATTGGGAGCACGAGCTAATAAGAGTATATTTATTGGATATGCTCAAAATAGCAAGGCTTACCGATTACTAGATATTGATTCTGGTGTTTTTGTGGAATCCAGAGATGTGGAATTCTTTGAGGACAAGTTTTCTAAGGATGAAGAAAACTCTAGTCATACAACACCTCCAAGTACCTCTCGAGAAATACTCCCACCTCCTCCCATTGTGGAGGAACCAAGGAGAAGTACTAGGGCTAGAATTGAGAAAACCTTTGGAGGTGATTTCTATTCTTATTTGGTCTAAGGAACACAAAAGAAAGTGACGAGAGAGGTCATCTTTTCAATTAATTTGGATGATGATCCTAAGACCTTTACTGAAGCCATGACGTCTCGGGATGCTCCTCTGTGGAAGGAAGCAATCAATGACGAAATGGATTCAATTATGGGTAATGGAACTTGGGAGTTAGCTGATCTACCCAAGGGGAGAAGACCCATAGGATCCAAATGGATATTCAAGAAGAAATATCATCCTGATGGATCCATATCTGCTTATAAAGCAAGGTTGGTTGCAAAGGGCTATAGGCAGCGAGAAGGGATCGATTATTTTGATACATATGCCCTAGTTGCTAGAATTAGTTCAATTAGAACTCTCATAGCAATATCAGCTTTGAAAGGGATTGTACATTCATCAAATGGATGTGAAGACAGCCTTTCTGAATGGTTATCTCAAAGAGGAGATTTACCTAGAGCAACCTGAAGGTTTCGTAATACCTGGACAAGAAAACAAAGTATGTAGACTTGTTAAGTCTTTGTACGGGTTGAAACAAGCTCCTAAACAGTGGCATGAGAGATTTGACACCACTGTGACTGCCTTTGGTTTTCAGCACAATAGTGCTGACAGATGTATTTACTCTAAACATACATCTGATTACATAGTAGTTATATGTCTTTATGTTGATGATATGTTGATCATTGGCACTCACCTAGAAGGTATTCTTGAGACGAAGAAATACCTATCCTCGAACTTTAATATGAAAGATCTTGGAGAAGTAGATACTATTCTTGGTATCAAGGTGAAGAGGACAGGTGGTCAGATTTCTCTGAGTCAATCTCATTACATAGAGAAAATTCTGACAAAGTTTCAACATTTGAACATTAAGGAATTTAACACTCCTTTTGATTCAAGTGTGAAACTTAAGTTGAATTCTGGTCGAGCTGTGGCCCAACTAGAATATGCTAGTGCAGTTGGGAGCATGATGTATGCTACTCACTGCACGTGACCTGACATCGCATTCGCTGTATGCAAGTTGAGTCAGTATACAGTTAATCCAGGAACGGAGCACTGGAAAGCAGTGGGTAGAGTACTAGGATACCTGAAAAGGACAAGTACTTTTGAATTGACATATTCGTCATCTAATGGAATACTTGAAGGTTATTCTGATGCCAGCTGGATTGATCACACCAGTGATTCAAAATCCACAAGTGGTTGGATTTATACTTTAGCTGGTGGTGTTATTTCTTGGGCGAGCAAGAAACAGACATGCATAGCTCATTCAACGATGGAAGCTGAGCTAATTGCCTTAGCAGCAGCAGGCAAAGAGGCAGAGTGGATTCGAGATCTACTTATGGATATACTTTTGTGGGATATTCCGATGCCTTCAATACCCATGTACTGTGACAGTGAGGCCACACTGTCTAAAGTATATAATGCGGTATATAATGGGAAGTCAAGACATGTAGGTTTGCGTCACAATTTTGTGAGACAACTAATTGAAAGTGGTACCATCAAGGTTGTCTATGTCAAGACAAGTAGGAACTTGGCATATCCATTTACCAAACCTCTGACGAGAGATTTGGTTACATCTACCACGAGAGTCATGGGTCTAAAACCACAATAGAATCGTTTAGTGATGGAAACCCAACTTGACATTAGTGCTCCTAATTTTCAAGTTTAAAGGGTAACAACGAAATCACTAACGATAGAAGGTACTATCATTCATGATAGATCCATGTGAGGTAGGATAGTGCGTCGTTGCCGAGAATGAGGTTGAGTTACGACTCTTAACGTAGTTTTGGAGACATCTAAGCAACGAAGATGTTGTAAAACTATGCCTATATGATCTAGAGGTGGTGCCGCCTCAAGTGAAGATTAGTGGTTTATCTTCTAAAGGGTCATGAAAAGGATTTATAGCGCATGGCCATAATAGCGCTCAGGGAGAACACAAATATGACTTGTGGTGTGTGGGGGTAAACCGGAGAGGTCATTGAGGTTCATGGTTTAAACCTATAAGGATACCATTGAATCGGTCTCTTCTTGTTTGTTCTCATTAAACTAGGGTTTAATCTTTGTGACACCCAAGTGACATCATCTGTCTGAGTGAAAGGAAACTTACCAACTTGGTGGGGGATTGTTGGAATTTATATATAAAGGAATTGCAAGTTGGCAATTTCCTTTATATCTCACATTGGTGGGGGGAAGAAACTTTTGAGGGTTTATAAGCCTATTCCCTTGGTAAGCCTTCAAAGGCTTTAGTGGATCAAAGGAATGGGCCAAGCCCACGCGCGCGCCTAGCCTAGCCTAGCACTAGCCGACGCCGCGAGTGCGCGATTTAGGCGCACTTTGCACGACGCATCGGTCGCTGGGAGCTGAGGAGCTTTTGTTTTTTGGTGAGTTCGGGTCAAGCCGGTTTGACCGACCCAGTCAAATGGTTGACCGATGTTGACTTCGTGAAGGATAAGTCAACGGGGCATTCTAGAAGGATCAGGAAATGGCTTGCTTAGAGAGCAAGTCGTCGCCCTAGGGTTTCTGGGGCCGGCCTATGGGGGCCCGTTTTATGCCTTCTAGGGTTTCGATACCTATAAATATAGCCCCCTAGGAGCCATTCAGAACACACACGAATTCTCAAAGCTCTCTCCCTCTCTCTGCGTTTTTTCTTCTAGTTTCCGAGTAGTCGCTTTGTGTTTGTCGATTTCCAGTGTTGTTGGAATATTGATCTAGCTGCATTAAATCCTGGGGCTTTACTCTGTTGCTTACAGCCTATACAAGCGAAGTAAAAACCTTTAAGGACAGGAATCTGATCCGTGCAGTTGCTTCAAGATCAAGTCAGCAATCAACATGTCGGTTTTACTTTTCTGTCTTGTGTTTAATTCGTCCAATAACAGGACAGTCTTCTTCTACCTTTTTTATAATCAGATCTAAGCGAGAAGGATAGATCTGGTTTCTGGACGAAACTTGGTAAATTTAATAATAATAATTGAATTTATTATTCGCAACTAATCGACATATAATTCACAATATTATTTGTCGGTTTCCTTGCGTGTCTTTTAGTTTGATTAACAATATATATATATATATATATATATATATATATATATATATATATATATATATATATATATATAGTTATTTTTTCAAACTTCATTTCATTTGTATGAGTTAGATTATTCAATTTCCGTAAATATTATAAACACTTTTAATTTTGAACTAATATATGGAGTTTAGATATGTGTAAGAGCTACTCCAATGGGCCACTAAAATAGTGGAATGCTAGCATTTATTCCTCCAATCGATCGCTAAATGGGCCGGTATTTTTGTGTCTTCAAATTTTGGCCTGTAAATATAGAGGTCATTTCATATAACACAAAATTGTTTTTTCAATATATATCAATATTATATTCATTGGACTTGTTTCAGATTATCACATATATACATATATTATCAAATATATTGTATTATAAAAATGAACCATCTTAAACTATCAAAATAATTTATACAAACGGCTGATTTTTATAATTAAAGTATTGCATTATATTTTATAAGTATTAAGGTATTGTTTAATTAAAAAGTCTAAAGATAATTCAATCTTGTTGTAATAAATTTAAACACATATTAAAAATCGAAACTTCATAAATATAACATAGATAATTAACAAAAAAACATAAAATAAGATACAAATCTAGAAATTGTTCAAATCATTTTCCGCTCCGCCAAAATACTGAAAGTATTGACTATAATTTTGGGGTCGTTCTTGTTCTTGAACTTCTTCTTCTTGTTCTTGGGATCCTTGGTACTCACATGGTTCGTTTTGAGATTCTGGATGTTGAAGTGGTTGATATTAAGAGGCTCGATATTGAGATCATTGATAATGAGACCCTTGTCCCTGTCCCTCTGAGATTCTTCTGTTCTTTTTCTTATTATTCGTTTCTTTTCATTTTGAATTTACTCAAGAAACTCGGGATCGGAGATAGTGTTTAAATCGGTAAACAAAATTTTGTTTTCTTCTGTAATGTTAGCCAAACTATTTGTTTCATTTGCCACCCGATTCTTTTCATTTTGAGCTTCAAGTTTTTTTAAACCAATTTCATTGCCGATTTTTAAAGCTTCACACATTTGTTTATTGGTGTCTAATATACCGAGCATATTTTTTTTCATTTTGTAGGTTTTTTTTTTTTTTTTTTTTTTTTGCTTTTTTCACACCAATAGGTCTTTCAGTAAATTTAATGTCTGCCTCCTCGTTGATATCAAACGAGGGTTCAACGGATGTAGTCGACGATGTTTGAGAGTCTACCTTTTCGTTGAGATCTAGGCATTGGATTGGCATTCGTAAATTTCTCAACAACTTTAAGGATGTTCCCCACATGCCCAAATATAAACCCTTTCTTGTAGTTTGGATCTTGTGCTAATAAAATTTTTGCTTGATCAATCTACAAAATACATTACATGCTTACAAAATTTGGATAAATAAATAAAGAAATATTACATGATATAATGACTTCATTTATCATTATACACAACATATCATTGAAGACGAACGTGATGTTAATGCAACAATCGAAGAGCAAGGTGAAATGCCAAATGTAGAAGTTGAAATGGTGGTTAATGATGATATTCACTTTCAAGAATTGCTTGCTCGACATAAAAAGATCAAAGATAAAGACGCTCACTATGAACTTCGAAATGCGTTTATTGAACATTTATGGGATGAGTATACTAACTCGGAAAATTAGTTTAAATTTGGGTTATGTTCGAAGTTGAATTAAATGTAATGTTTTTTTAGTAATGTAATATTGTTGATTTAAATTTAAATTTATCTTTCATATAATGTTTTTTTCAGTTAGTTAATTATTTAACGTTCTTGTTGTCGTTGTTATTATTTAAATTTATTTTTCATATAATGTTTTTTCAATTAGTTAATTATTTAACGTTCTTGTTGTTGTTGTTACTATTATTATTATTATTAACGTTCTTCTTGTTGTTGTCGTTATTATTATTATTATTATTATTATTATTATTATTATTATTATTATTGATAATTTAGATATTATAAATAAGTTAAATTGAATTATATAATAATAATGAAATTGCTTTCTAATATAATATTATTAAAATAAGTTTTTTGTGTAAAGTTTTAATACGTGGGTGGAATGAAAACTCTATTTTTGTGCTAAAAAGTCACCATTTTAGTGTTGTTTTTTAGTGTTTCAGATGACCTAAATGACTAAATTAGAAAATTTGGAGTAGTTAGATTAACCATTAGCAACATTATCCGATATGTAAATGATAAATTTTTTAATATTTAAGTTGAGACGACAATAAATATGCGAAATTGGTGGTAAATATGACCATCAATTGTCGCCTACAAAAAAAATCATGATTGTTAGAACATAAAGAAACTAATTTATTCTCTTTCAAAAAAAAAAAAAAAAAAAAAAAAAAAAAAAAAAAAAAAAAAACCTAATTTATTGAAGGATAGACCAATGATAACATCTCTAAAAGATGAATTTATTTATTTAAATAGTCATAACCACTACTAGATCAAATGTAGATACACATTACAACCATCAAAATGCATGTATTGAATCTACTTAGGCCGATTCACAAAGCAGATTATTGTGGAATAAGATCCGAGCTCACCAATCTCCGGGGTATTGTCTTACCTACATACACATTCCAAAACCCCATTTATTGATTGACTCAAGCATTAATATACCAAAAATTGCAATTTTGTCCCACCCAAAAAGATAGGTTCTCTTGTGTGTGCAAAAGACGAGAATGCCCTCCTCATCTCATCACATCACCAAAAATAGCCCTAGAGAAGGGTAAGTTTACCTTGTAAAGTGACTATGAAGGTTCGAATTTCCATAGGGGCAAGCTCAACAACCAATTTTTGAGGATCAATAGGTGCACCCCTTTGGGTTGTAGGTGATTTATCCTCCTTTGACCCTTCTACTTTCCACACCAATCTTTTCTTTTCCATTTCTTCTCTTCCTTGGTTAGCCGATAAGCTCATTTCAGATACATTTGTTATCTTCATATCAAGCACCCAAAAAAAAAAAAGTTAAAAAGTTGTTATTTAGTGTGTTCAAGAAACTTGCATGTTGTATTGTCTTACCTTCCTCTTTGCAAATAGTTTCTTTAACTCGACACTTGTCATAACCGAAAGATCTTTGTCCTCTCCAATCTAGAACCAGAAGAAAAAAAATATATAAATATACAGATATATTTTTATCGTGTTTCAAAACACAATTAAAAGAATTTATGTAATAATAATATTAATAAGAAGAAGAAAGATCAACCACCTCATATAAGTGTGCTAATCGGAGAAGAATTTTTCCATCTTCCAGCTCCTGAATTAAGAAAATAAAGTTTTTTTTCACAAGCTTTGTAGGCTATTATCAAAGATTCGAATGAAGAGGGAGGGCATTTACGTCTTTTTGCATGGTTTACCTGGAGTGTTAACAATGCTACGTTATCAGGAAGACTGTAGGAGGAATCCATTCCTGAAAATGTGGACACTTGGAAATTTGTCCCTGTTTTTTCGTCCTGTAAAATATAATAAAATTAATTGATAAGTAACAACTTTTTATGGATTTTTAAAGAAACATTTAACACAAAAAAAATTCAATCACCTGCTCAGTGAAGGCCAAAAGAAGTGGAGAATATATTTCTTGACCATAGGATCGGCGCCACTTGGCACCCACTCCAACCGGATCGATCCTAAGATAGTATTTACCTTGAACCTATAAAAAGTTTAAGACTTAATGAGGGGAAGACTCGTTGCTTTGACTTTTTTTTTATCAAAGTCAAAATTAAATTCCCAAATTGAAGGACTTACAGTTAATCCTCTACAATCGTTACCAACGCAAACTGTTTCATTTAGTGCCTCTGCAACACCTTTTCCATCATCATAAAGCAATCTCCTAAAAAAGAGATTATTCGTGTTTATATATATTATGGCTGATTTAATTTTTTTTTTTATTGTTGATTTTGATGAAAATGTGAATGGAAAGTCAAAGGACATACCTATGAAGCATCAACTCCAATTGCCCATCAACAATGCTGGATCCACCTACGGATCTATCCACTAAAAGTGAGAGCTCACTTGTTTCGTCTTTTAGGTAAATTCCAAGATTGACCTTTAGAAATAACACAGGTCTGTGAAAAGTTTCTTTAAAAATTTTCCATTAATGGAGCATTGAATATAAATAGCAAAGGGCATGTTGATTCAAAATGACAGTTATCTTGATAATGGATATTGAAAGAAAAAAAAAACATACAGGATAATAATTTCCAGCAATAGGTTGATTCACTTCAAGATCCCAATCCTCTCTATAGTCTCGAATCTGCCAAAAGAAAAAAATATATATAATTTTGATCACATTTTCTTTAAATACCTATTTGTTTCTTGAAGAAACAGATGTTTAATGGGAGTAATACTAATACCCTTTGAAGAAAATCTCTCCCATTAGAGTCTGTGTAAAATGTTTTATTGCTCTTCATGGTGGTTGTGATCTGAGTTACAATCTCTTTCCCAACTCCATCATCAACAGGTATGGGACCCACCTGAAAAAGTTGCGATTATCAGTAATGAGCAATGAACAATAAGACAAAAAGTAAAGAAAAATGAACTTACTGTAAATTCAACTTCAGCATGCTCCTTATTCTTGAACACTCTAGTGATCTGGACAGAAGGGTAAAATGATCATTTTAGAAGGTTCAATCAATCCAACAAATAAACAATATACGTGCCCTATATTTTGTTCAAAAGGTAATCAAGAAAAGATGATGATTTAATAATTCATTACCTGGTAAATCCATGGATTTATTTTCTGATGTACTTCATCATATATTGGCCCATTCAAAACCTTTATGGGAGTCTGTAATTTCAAAGAACACTATTAAAATTTAAATCTGACTATAAAATATAAACTATAAGATTATATATCAGAAGAAATTATTATATACCTGCTCCTGTGTACCAATAGTATATGTACCATTTGGACGGAAAATATACGCTCCAGATGCCTAAATTAAACAACTTAGGAGCTCCATTGTTAACAAAAAAAAACTTATTCACAAAATAAAAAACAATATTAATAAATGATATAAGGAAAATAAAGTTACCTGTTCTCCAATAGTTCCATCAAATCCAGCATAAAAGCTATATGATTGCTTCATAGAGGCAGTGATCTTTCATAAACCAAAATAACACAGGTTAATGCACATTAAAAGAATAAAAAAATGTTAGTTTTAGTGACTTAATAATAAATATACTTACAGAGCTTCGACTGTTAACATATTGAGAAAGCTTTCCTTCACTTCCAGAATAGATTAACTTCAAATTTCCTGTCCCTACTTCTATCCAATCTTTTCCTGTTTCAGTATGCTTGTAAAATGCTTCATTTACAGAATTCGAAGCTGCAAAAAAATAAATTATATCACTAGATAAATTCTGTTCAAAATTCGAAAATCAATGTATATTATGTAAAATATAGTTAATTTTATTGTTACCTGGCTTTTTTGTGGTTGAAATGACGTATGTGGTAAATCCCAGAGGTGGAACAGATGCTGTAAATGCAAGTGAATACTTGGGAGTTGAGCTTGGTGATTTGCCTGTATATGCAGTGGTGTAGTAGTTTCTAAGGGCAATAGCGTCATTTACTATGGGGAGAAGTTGATACTCGATTTCTTTTCCATTGGAGTCATAGACAGCAATATTCTCGCTCACAACCTGTTAGATATTCACATATAATATGTATTTAATATTATCCCAAAAAAAAAGTGATTTAGATTTAGATGCAATCAAATGTTCAAAAACCTAAAATGATACTCACTGGAAGTCTTATAACATCAGATCTCTTCCACCCCAGGGAATTGTAGACAACCACCACCTTACAACAAAAACAACAATATTCCATTCAAATTTATGTAAATATATTGTTGACTTTCATGGAGAAGATACAAATATTAAGCATCTGACTTACCAATTTTTTACCAGATGATAGATCCGTTTCAGTTGGAGGGCAATAGCTTATGTTCAGAAGTGGACACTGAAAATTGATGAAGAAAAAAAAAGAAATTATCAACCCCATTTAATCGTGTTGTGTGTGTGTAAAGACACATACTTGAGTTACATATATATATACCTGTTGAAAGTTGGTTGCTAAACTTCCACATCCAGGTGTCGATGACACCATACAAGCTATAGACTCTGCAACTACCACTTCAGTCTGCAAGAAATTAATACAATTTTATTTTTCATATATAACCAAATTAAAAAAACTCAAAACTTCTGATAAAATAAAAAAACACAAATAGTTTTCAGTTTTCAGTTTTCACCTCTTTTTGACCTATTGCCAAACGTTTTGAATAATCATTAGCCACATGTTGTTGTTCAGTTCCACTAACTCCATCATGATGTTGTGCAATCCCTAAAGCATCACCCAAAGAATCCGTAGTGGGCCCCGCTTTGTTCCTTCCCTTCATCACTTCCAATTGCCTTGCTGCCTAAATATTTATTTAAAAAAAAAATGAGACTTAAAAAACTTTAATGACTAGATTAAATCTCAAATTCACATACCAAGTAATAGCCACTTAACATTCTGACATACCCCTTCACACCTGGCCTACTAGTAAAATATCCTGTCCAGTAGGTATTTATATCGCTTGCATATCTAATAAAAAACATATACTCGTTGATTATTAAGAATTGAGATTATATTATAGAATGTAAGATTTTAAAAGTTATACTTACGGAAAATAATCATTTTCTTTAAGAGGCCATGAGTCTGTTTCAGCATATTTAGCATCGGTGTATATTGATGGAGTGGAATACAGAGCATTGACACGACCATCCTATAAGTCAAACCATAAAAATTATATAAATTTATTAAAGAAAATAATAATATTAAATTGATAAAGAGTAACTAACTTGATTCACATAATGAATTAATTTGTCCATATTTCGAAACCATGACTCTGCGTATTGATACTTGAAATCGGTCCCCATTGTCCACATTACGTGATTTGTACGTGTAATATTTGCCTGAAATTAATTATAACATAAATTTAATCTTAAAACTCAAACAGTTTGGAATTTCCTTGTAAAAAAAATTAATCAAATATAGAAGGGTTTCAAGTTCCACCTGAAACAAGGCTGCAGCCACAAAGTCATTAACACGCTCTTGGACGTTGTAGTCAAACAAGTTGATGTCATCCTTCAGTATTTAAAAATAAAAAATAAAGAAGCAATTATGTTATTTGTGTTAATAAAGATTCAAGAACCTTGAATGTTATTTTAGAAAGTTACCTGGACAATTGGGGAATCATCATTGACTTCAAAGTAGAAACCACTTGGAGGTTCATAATTTTCGGGAAAAGCACCTGCAAAAATCTGAAAACATTCATCATGTTAGAGGATAATTCTTTTTTTTTTTTTGGTGAAAAAAGAAAAAAGAATAAAGAGTTTAAAAGTCACCTGTGAAGATGAACCAAGACTTTTAGAGGCCCTCCATATAACTTCAAGTTGTTTATCACCTTTTCGTTTAGCTCTATCTTGGTAATCAATTCGGCCAAAGAAAACAGAATCAAATCCAACCTAAATGACCATTTTACCCTTCTGTTTAGAAATGATGCTAAATAACAAATGACTCTTGATATTATGTAAATAACTAGGCGAATGCCCGCGCGTTGCGCAGAAACACCTATATAATTGAAGTCTTTACAAATATATGTTTTTTTTAATATAGCAATAACGTTGTTGTTAAATTTGATATAATAATTCATATACTAAATTGATATAATGTATTGATTATTTTGAATTATATGATAATATATACATCTATTATAACTGCATAATCTCAATCATTTGAATGACTTCTACCCGTGAGTTACACATGAATAAAATTAAATATAATATATGGTTTAATGTTATTTATAGTTGTTGTTATTGTTGATTAATTTTTTAAAATTTATTTGCTTAATATTTTAATTTCTATCATTATAATTATTTAAAACATTAAACATTGTTTTTTATTTTATTTTAAAGGTAACAATATAATCATTTATATAGACTTATTTTTAAACTAAAATTTATATTTAAGTTGACCTTATAATGTTATATTCAAATTAATAATTTAAGTATTTTATACAAATTGTTCCAAAAATGTATCTTTAAAATGATAATGGTTTACTCCCAACAATATATTAAAACTAATAAATTAAGTATAATATGTTAAAAGTTAAAAAAAATCACTTAATAAGTAGATATAAATATATTATTTTAATATTGAAATTTAGTTTATATATGATTACACTTTAGGTTTGATATTTATTTAACCTTATTAACTAACATATAATTATTATTAGAAAGAAATTGAAAAGTCATAAGAGTTTCAAATGAATGTGGTGAAAGGAAAAATGTTTCCTTTATAATATAGTATGATATGATATGATGATACAATCATATAAATGCAGTTATACTTCATCATAACATGATTGGTAGCTTAAATTCAACACAAAAGTTTTTAAAAAAATACCTCTGCCCCCAAAAGGTAAGCTTGAACTGCAGAATGTCCAAAAGGGTCAATTTGCCACCCAATTCTTGGTGTTACATTGAATTGTTGTTTGATAAATTTATGCCCAAGTGTAGTCTGATCTATCATGTCAATATAATGAGGTGCTGCTTCATCATGCATGCACCACCCCCCATTTCTGCCAAACAAAAAGCAAATTACTTATATACCCTCGTTACATCAGCCTCATAAATCCTTCACACAATATCATAAACATAAACAGACAACATGAAACACGAAACATATTCCTAGTATTAACAAAGAGTCGGCTTTTTCTGCTTACATCAACTCAAGTTGTCCTGAACTAACAAGGCGTTTCACTGTCTCTTGGATTGCCTCACTTTGGTCCCTCCACCACCGCTGGAAAAATGCCTGCAACATTCATATCAAACTCATTAATGGAAGCATATTTCTATGGTGTCTGTTTGACCTGAAAAGTCAAAATGCACAGTTTCGAATTCTTAACCTGTTCAACATAGATGAATTTCCGATTCTTGTCAACCAACAGAGATTGAACCATGGAATCAAGAACGTTTTGGACGCATGCCCCCTGTAGGATTGATAATTATACATACGAAAAAACACTTCAGATATCAAAAAATGAAACGTAATAGAAATTTGTGCGATTTCAGAAGATTAAATCAATGAAACATGATAGAAATTTGTGTGATTTGAAATGAATTGAGACCTGAATGGAGTTATTGGATCCAACATAGTATTGGTCAACGGTTTTCAACCAACCAACATCGTCGTGGGTATGGGGTACCATATGAACATTAAGCTTCCCCTTCACGACCCCCTGTGCAGTATCGTAAACCATATACTTCGATTCCACGCTCACAGCAATCGCACACAGTAGACTTAACACCACACACACTCGAAAATCCGCCATTGTCGAGGGCGAACTCAATCGCTCACAAGTCACAAACAACCCTCTTAATATATTCAATCAACAAACAAAAAACGGAATGTTTTGGATAGAAAATGCAATTAAAGGAGACCAAAATTATCCTTGTTTGACATTTAGTCGATTAAATAACATTGTAAGGTAAATGTGACAAACAAAGGTCGCTTTCATCAAAGTAGTGATACCGAAGAAGGGTTTATCATTTATGCGACGAACTTTTCGAAACGAAAGTGGGTTTTGGCTTTGTGTGTTGGAATAAAAAGATGAGGAAGAAGACGAAGACAACGTGCTTGACTCGATGGCAGTGACTGGACGGATCCTTTGCTTATCCAATAATGGAGCCTTTGGTACACCGATGCTTTTTATATACACACACTCACCTGTATATTTGCCACGTTTAAAAGACCAGATACGATGGGTGTTTAAAGACCTGGATATTCACCAAAGTGACAATAACTTTAAGATAAAGTGATGTAACAAAATATTTTTTTATATATATTTTTATTCAATGATCTTTGAGTTCAATTAAATAGAGTACTTCAAATCAATTTTCCTGTCAAAAGATATTTGAAATCTCGAACTATGTGCTGGCTTTAGATTTTTTTTATGTTATGTCGATTATTTAAAAAAGAATCCTCCTATACGCACTTGGTATTTGTGCCACGAAGTTTGAATATACAATATGACCCAATCTTATTATGTAAAGATCTCATTATATAAATTTTCGTTAAATCTTTTATATGATAATATGAATACACAATATTCATATTTAGGGTTGGGCTTTAGAAAGAACCAAACCGGATCGGAATCGAAATCTGAACCGGATTTTGCTATATTATAGGAACCGGTAATGAGAATAACAAACCCAATGATTTACTTATGAATCACCTCTGTAACCTTTCAAATCTTCACTTCATATCAGTTTAACGGCCTTCGACCACCTTCTATGTGTAATGACCTGAATTTCCCTTCATTAATGACGTTAGCTTCTGCTACTCAAATATTAATGGTTGTAAAGTTATTTTGATTCTAAATGTGTTAATTAAAATAAATTAAAAAGGATATATAAATTAATATCTAGAAGTAATTGATATTTAACAAGTATATAATTGAATTAACTGATTTTGTGGGTAAATTCGAGTAAATATAATTCAATAAAAGGTTAAAATGGAAATAAAGGGTTGAATTATCAATAAAGGAAACTTAATATGCTAATTTACCAAATGGTTAGGGTTGAAGGTGTTTAAGGCTGAAAGTAGAGGGACCAAAAATCAATTTTCGTCCATAACCCTAATAAGAAACTGATGGACGGGTTTTTCTTATTCCCATGTGTTTCTGTTGTTCAATGTTTCTTATTACGTGCGAACTATGATTCATGCTCTTCGACTGGGCTGCAACATCAACGACTGGAAGGACAAAAAAAAAGATACCATCGAGCAAGGGATGGGCGACGTGAAGCACCAAGGCAGAAGACGTGAGGAACGTAGTCGATTCCTTAGGAGATTTAAGTCCATTCAAGGTGAAGCCTTGAGAACTTTAAGTACGTTCAATACTTAAAGTGGAAAGAGTGTCTCATCAAGGCTAAATGTGAGTTCATAGTCTTAACTCACTAAGGTGCATAATTGAAAAATGAAATATGTAAATGGTGATTTGATTCACAATAAGGTGGCCTTGTCATTACTTGTGCTTGATGATGATATTATGTTTGTGATGCAACCGTATGATATGTGTTATTACCATTTTATGAGTTATGCCCTGGAATCGGTTACTATGGCGTTATGCATGTTATGTGTTAGTTGTAATTACACGCAGTTATGATATTTAAAGAATTGGTAGTCACATGCTAATATATGTTGATAATATGATTATTTTTATTGCATGCTTCATTACTCGTTATGGTTGTATAAGTAATAGGTCTATGTTGATGTATGCTTGTTTTTGTAGGGTATAATGGTGGTATGGGTAGAACCTTGCAGGTCTAATCGGTTGAAAGAGCTTAATCCATATTGGTTGTGAGTTACACGGTCTTTCTAGATGGTCGTGTGGCACATGGTTCGCGTGCACCCCAGTGTACGAGAATTAGAGTGGTGCTAGCTTTATGGTGTGGTCGGATCAAGCATCATGTAGGACACGATAGGTGTATTGGTAGAATTGGCACTATTTGTATTGATCTTGAATGACACCATGACGTAGTTTTACTTTGCATGTCGGAGTAGCAAAATTGGAAGTCTTGGGGTTGGTGAACTCGAGTGGAAGTCATAAGCCACTTAGAGCACTAAACTGACTAAGCACACAAGTAGTAAACGAGGTTAAGTTGTTGGGTAGGTTGTCACTAAGACTCCCCGAAGTAGATAATCGGTTGAATTAAACAATATGTAATAATCGGTTGAATAAAGTTGGTGACTATGATTGGTTGAATATATAACAAAAGGTTGTTTATATAATTAAAGTTTGAATATATAATAAAAAGTTGGTTATATAATAAAAGGTTGGACATATAAAAAATGTTGGTAATTTAAATAAAGGTTGAACAAATAATGGAATGTTGTTTATAGGAAATGTGAATACTTATATGTTATGCGGTTGTGTATGTGGTAGAATTTTGGTTAAACACTTATGCATGTATGTGTTTGAACATGTTATTGAATGATTATGATATATGTTTGTTTTCTAAGTGGTATATGCTTCTTATTTTTATGCTTTATCGTAAAATGAATAATCGAGCCATTTGAGGTGTGTATGTTTTATATGCAACCTTTATGAACTCACTCATCGAGGCTGACACTTGTGTCTTTTCCCTTTTGTGCCTTATGATTGGTGCAGACAACTTAGGAGTTTAGCCTTGTTGAGAAGGGTTACTTATAGGGTAGTTGGCCTAATTAAATGATACCATTTTGGACACGTTTGATGTTTTATCAAATTCAACATTTACTTTTGTACAATTTCCAGTCTCTCAAAACATGAACTGTATCTATTGAATGTTACTGTTTGTCAGATCATTAAATAAATGATGATTCATGGTAATGAGAGTGGGTTATATATATCTACGAAACTTTAACATAATTCATTTAGTATTTTTTATATTTAATTATTAATAAATAATACCCTTTTAGTTTCTAAAATCATTGATCATTAAAGTATATGATCCAAGTTGTAGAACAAATAAATGGTGACCTTTATCACATCGATTTGAATCCAAGTAGGTAAATATCGATTATTAATTATATTCCGTTATATAATTCATAGTTTTATGAGATTGCTAATAACAAAATTTAATGGACATGTTTGATCTCATCTATGCCACAGATATCTCTTGCTTAGGTGACCTTTATCACATAAGATTTCCGATCAAATCATCAAATTTGAAAAACTTCTCTAATCTGCCTATAACTTGATTATAAAAATCGTGAAAATACATCAGTCATCAAAAGATAACACCAACCAGTCAGGTGAGCTTTATCACACTAGTGCATTCAAGAGACGTGTAGGTGTTCTTTAAAACGGAATGCATATATTTGAGGTTTATAAGGGCTCTTTTATGTTTTTATAACTCTAGCTTAAAAATCATATTATATCATGATTATTACATACATCCAATAAGCCAGAGTGTACTTTCAAAAAATCTTATTTGATGTAAAATTACATTTTAACAATGTTCTTTTATAAAACTCAGTTTTATATAATTGACGCGATCAAATTATAAAATTAATATATGTTATTAAGTTTTACTGCTTGAGCGCTTTAGAATATTTGTAAACCTATTAATAAAATTTCCTTTTATAAAATAAGGTTTTGAGTTTGATAAGTTTATAAAATCTCAATTTTAAACTAATATTATTTTAACGACAAAATTTACCGTTTGCTAGTTTTAAGAAATATTTTTTTTTTTATTTTAAAACTATTTTACCATCTTATGTTAAAAGGTAGATTCCATTAAAACCAAGCTCCTTTATGATGTTATTTGTGTTCAAATATTATTTATCATTGAAAACTAATTTATCAACCATAACATAATAATATCAACATAAATTAAACAACACATACATGCTAAACATATGTGCATAAACCAACCATTTAGTGACAATTTTATGAATCATCACAAAAATGTCAAGTCCATTCCTAAAGAGACATTAAGGGACCAAAAAAACTTCTAGTGATATTGTTGTTGAAATTCTCACTTGCGAAAATATTCAATGTTTGCAAAAAAAAATATTGAAAACTTATTTGAAGGGTATTATTTCAGCAACATGCAATATTCCCCATAAAAGGTTCCTTAGGACCTACACCTTGTGGAATCTGATACAATACTTCCCAACAACAACACTTAACGGTGTCCCCATAGGGGTTTCGAGACGGTGAGGCCTACTCCCGCCCCGCCCCCGAAATTAAAACGGGGGTTAACCTTGCCCCCACCCCCGTCCCCACCCCCGATTTTTTTAAAAAAAATTCCCCCAAACGGGACGGGGTCCCACGAGACTTTTTGGCATCCCTACTTCACTGGTTCATGTGAAAGGGGTGAAGGTTTGTTGGATCTCATACACACCAATGTGTGTGGACCCTTCAGATCCGCCACAAGGGATGCTAATCGCTTCTATGTGACTATCACCGATGATTACATAGGATATGGGTATATCTACTTAATCAAACATAAGTCAGAAACCTTTGAAAGGTTCAAAGAGTTTAAACAATAAGTGGAGAATCAGTTGGCAGGAAGATAAAGATGCTCTGATCCGATCGAGGTGGATAGTATCCTAGTATTGAGTTCCACGACTATCTTAAGGAATGTGGAATTATTTCACAATTGACGCCACCTAGGACACCGCAGCTTAATGGTGTGGCTAAGAGGCGCAATCGAACCTTGTTGGACATGGTTCGTTCGATGATGAGTCAAGTTTCATTACCTATCTCATTATGGGGGTATGCCTTAGATACTGCCACCCATATCCTTAATATAGTCTCAACTAAAAAGGTTGCCAAAACACCTAACGGGATGTGGAAATGGAAGGTTCCCTCGTTAGCACATATCAAGGTTTGGGGTTGCGAGACTTTCGTAAGACGAGGGACTCACGACAAGCTCGAACCTCGAAGTGAGCGTTGTATTTTCATCGACTATCTACAAAAATCCTTTGGATGTCTCTTTTATAGATCGAGTGACAATGTTGTCTTCGTTGCGAGGAGAGGGGTTTTCCGGGAGAGAGGGAACTCATATTCTAAGAGGATAGCGAGAGGCAAATTGACCTTGAAGAGCTTTAAGAGTTAAGTAATGAATGAACCTCAAACACTAGTGTAACGCCCGTAGATCCGAGCTAGTCAATTTAGAGACGATAACCATCAAAAATGACTTTTTGATGGAAGATTATTTAGAAGGATTAATCTTAACCAAGTTGTAGTATATGTCACAAGGTTTCCGTGCATATAAAGAACGCCAAAATCCGAGTTATAACGAAGAAGTTATCACCTGTCGAAGTTTCGCGACAGAACCGACACGACCCAGCGCGACGTAAATAGTGAATTTACGTTAGAGCGATATTTATCCAAAACAATCTAAATGAGAATTGAAGATCTCATTGATAGTAGTGCAACGACGGAAAGACAGACGAAAACGGAGTTCAGATGAAGGAGTTATTTCGAACGGAGTTTTCCTGTCCCGGCCTACTAAAGGTAATATATAAGTAGTATATTTATAATATATTAAAAATAAAGTCAAAATTAGCCAATGGAGCCTAAACGATAGTTGCAGAGCATAATCTCACCTACGTGTCGATATAAAGAACGTCGAAAACGGAGTTCGTATGCGAAAGTTATGAATTTCTGAAGTTCGGGGCGCGAAACCCCTAAACTGTCAGATACCACGACGTGGCAAGTCTTCTGACACCTCCGGGAGTCCCCCAGATGCAATTTGCGATGACGAATGCAGTGAGGACCAAGCCCACAACGTGGGAAAAGGTGCCACGACGTGGCAAGGGCCAGTTTTGCCCTATAAATAGATTTGAAGGGCCAACCGTTTAGGGTTGCTATTTTCTCTTCTCTCTCTCCCGTTTTACCTCGATTTACGTGCAAGAAATATCCCGAAGCCCCGGTATCAACCCCGAGACCCGAAGCGAGTCCCGAAGCCCCGAAGATCCCAAAGAGCGTTATTCCCGAGCCGAAGCTCTGCCCGCGAGGAGCCCGGTTTTTGTGAAGATCTTCCAGATCTACTGAAGAATACTACTTCTGCAAGTCATAGTGATGTCCGATCATCTTTTGATCAAGTGAGTGTATAGTCCCTTTCATAACATGATTTTAATACAAGTATTGTGTGAATGTATTAAGTATATGTTTTGGGTGAGTATGTGATCAATTTCTTCTAACATATATATATTAAGTATTTGCTATGAAATACGTGCTATGTGTTTATATATTGTTGTTTATTTGAGATGAGTGTGGAATGGATGTTTTATATAGGTGTTAAATGAGTTAATCTGTATATGTATTTATATCTACAAATATGTTGGGTAGAACATGGGTAGATGAATTAGATGAGGTGAGATGATAATTAAGTGATGAGAAATAGGTGATGAGAGATAGGTGATGATAGAAAGGTGATGATAACTAGGTGATGATAGATAGATGATGATAAATAGGTGATGTGAGATGAAAGGAGATACCATAACCTTGACCGGCGATGTGGCAATTTGGCGATGTAGTCATCTACCAGAGTATAGATGGCGACCACGAACTATTCTAGATGACCCCGTGGAAACACCAGCAGGCTCATAACCTGTAAGTGATGAATTACGAGTTCAGGCGATGTTGTAACTACGTATTCATGCGATGATACTATAACCCTTACTATGAATTACGAGTCCAGGCAATGTTGTGGTTGCGTATTCATGCGATGATAGTCTAACCCTTACTATGAATTACTAGTCCAGACGATGTTATGACTACGTATTCATGCGATGATCCTTAGGAAAAAGTCCTTAGGAACAAACATATAAGGAAATGTGATGTAAGGATATGAGAGGTAAATACGATGTAGGAGATGACCCTTAGGATAATTCATTAGGGAAGGTACTTAAGAATAAACAAAGATAATGGGGATGGGTAAATGGGTTGATTGTTTGATGATTATATATATATATATATATATATATATATATATATATATATATATATATATATATATATATATTATGGGTTGAAAACCCTATATGCTCACCAGGCTCCCAAGTCTGACCCACTCAGTTTTCTTTGCATTACAGGTAATGACACAAAAGTATAAGTTGGTGGACTTGACGAGAGATTTTGGAATATAGATCAGTAGTTATAAATAACTGTTGTAAGGTCTATTTTATACTGTTTATGCTTTTGGTCTGTATCGGAACATGACATCCTGAGGTTTTATTATTTAATGAAAATACGTTCTCTTTGAGAAACGTTTTGATAATTTTTTATCATATCTTGTTTTGGGAACAAATTCCGCAACCGTTTTCTTTAAACGAATACTCTGATTTATAAAACAAAGCATAAACAAATCGGTCTTTTCTGGCTGTGAAATCGGGGATGTCACAACTAGCGCTCAACCCGAGGAGGAGACTCCTGTTGAACCAGTTGACGAGTCCTTACCTCTGAGACGTTCTAATAGAGTTAGAATGACACCTGAGTTTTATGGTTTCCATATTATTACAGATGATGATACATTTATCAATGATAGCACACTGGTAATTTTGGATGAACCTAACAACTACAAGGAAGCCATGGCAGGCCCTGAGTCTACAAAATGGAAAAATGTGATAGACAACGAGATTCAGTCCATGTATGGCAATCAAGTTTGGAACTTGGTTGACAATATACCTGGTTGTAAGATGGTCGGGTGCAAATGGATCTTCAAGAAGAAGACCGACATGGATGGGAAAGTAGACATATATAAGGCGTGATTGGTTGCGAAGGGCTTTACTCAAACTCATGGAGTTGACTATGACAATACCTTCTCACAGTAGCGAAGATTAAATCTATAAGGGTTATGCTAGCCATAGTTGCATTTCATGATTATGAAATATGGAAAATAGATGTCAAAACCGCTTTCCTTAATGGGAAGTTGGCTGAAGATGTTTACATGAGTCGGCCAGAGGGTTTTGTTGATGCAAAGTACCCCAATAGAGTGTGTAAGCTTGAGAAATCCATTTATGGATTGAAACAAGCATCTCGCATATGGAATCTTTGTTTCGATGAGAAAGTCAAAGATTTTGGATTTTTGAGAAACGAGGATGAGTCATGTGTGTATGTCAAGGCTAGTGGGAGTATAGTTAGCTTTCCAGTGTTGTATTTAGATGTCATACTTCTCATAGGAAATGACATTCTAACCTTGCAGGAGGTTAAGTTCTGGCTTGGAAAGTGTTTCGCTATGAAGGACCTCAGAGAAGATGCTTACATTCTAGGGATAAGGATATTGACAGATAGGAGTAAAAGACTAATATGACGTGTTTGCTAGCCAAAACGGCGTGTTGGTTGGGGTTTTCCCGTCTGTGAGAATAAAGGAGAAACACGACATGGAAAAGGAGACACACGACGTGTTGGGTTAACATTGCTAGATTAGGTGTCTAAGCCCATAACTATAATTGGTATGTACTTGATCCGATAGTAGCATGGTCCTTTTAGGTTGCCTTCACCGGAGCAACTTGATAGGATGGATATTTGAGAAAGAGGTTATTTGTGATTTATTAATATATTATAAGTATAATATATTAATTGAAACATATTATTTAATTAGTATTGATCAATAATTAATTTGGAATTAATTTAGTGATCAAAAGAGACTGATTAAATTTGCGGGGACTGATTAAGAAAATCAGTAACACTTATAGTTTGGGCTAATAATCCATGTTGATTAGGGATGTACTAAACCTATATGAGAGTCCATGAAGGTTTAATCCAAAGGGCCTAAGAAATATGAAGATTCATGGTGAATTAGGGTTTGCATGGAAGAAACCCTAACAATGTCACACTATAAAAGTGGCCCTTTAACACCTAAAATCGGCTAAGGCATCCTAAAGGAGAACCATAACCGATTTTGTGCTTCCTAGCCTCTCTCTCATAAGCCTCGTCTTGCTTTTGGTGTTTGTGACACATTAGAGACATCACATTTAAGGTGCTAAGCTTTTGAAAGGCCAAGAACTACAAGCTACAAATAAGAGGTATTCTTCTAACTAGTTTTTATGTTGTATAACTCCAATTGCATGCTAGTTAGGGTATATGCTTTGGAAAATGAAATTGCCTGTATAATTAGAGAAAATTTAGATCCAAAGCATCTAGGGTTGTATGCGCACCATATGAGTGTTATAGTACTTAAAACCCAACAAACATAAACCGTTGACCTTGACTTTTGACCCTTTCTGTTGACCAAGTTTGACCTAAAATGAGGTGTTGAGGTATTTTGAGTTGCATCTAAGGATTTGTTCTTATTAGGTGGCGGGTAGAGTTGATATTCGGAGTCGGGACCTATCTAACTATCGTACATATTCAGAGGTGAGTTTCATCACTGGGTTTAGTGGGTCTAAGGCACCAAAACTGACCCCTATTGATTATGATATGATGCTAGGAGTATGTGTGACCCTTTCAAGTGTTATGTGCTGCTATGTATACCGAGCGGGGCTCAATGTCGGGCGAGGCTCGATGACTGGTACATATGCTAGTGTTTATGATCATTATATGTGTTAGTATGATTACGTGATATATATATATATATATATATATATATAGTTAGGTTATTTTGTTTTTACTAACTATTGTGTGCCAGAATGCACAGATCTGGACCATCGGATGGAATATAATCAAAGGTCATGATTTGAGGGTCTATGATAGTAGAATAGGATGACATGTACCATATAATCACACAAATTTCAGCATAAGGGCATTTTAGTCAATTAACCTATATTAAAAAAGGAAATTTTCGGATTTTTAGGGATGATTAATTCTTTTATTTTTTAAAAATCTGAATATTTTAAATTAATTCAAATTTAAAAATCCGATTTTATTCTGTCAGAATGATAGAATGCCAACCATAAACTAGTAAATATATTTTTTGATTTTATTATGTCATAATGATAGAATGTCAAACATAAACTAGTAAATACATTATGAAGAATACACAAATCAATTCTTGAACTAAATAATATAACAAATAATTACATTGTATGATTGTGATTCATTGAATAATAACAACATTCTGAAAAAAAAAACAAAAAAAAAACATCAAAATCTAACAAAAACACTAATCTATTCTGAAAGAATATTATTTTTAAGCAACACTTTATACATTATAGCATAACACATTATGGTATAATACACTCTTGTTCTATATGTTTTCTTCATTCTCAACGTCAATGTTAGCCTCTTTAAAACCTGAATCCACAAAGAAAAGATAATCAAGTTTCAAAATTTAAACAATTCAATGCATTCTAATAGAATACAACAATAAAAATTCTTATAGATTAAACTATTCTTGCAGAATGGTTTTGAATATTCTTTACCTTCTTCATTCTGAAAGAATAGTAGCCTTCTTCAAACTAAAGCCCTCTTTATTCTAAAAGAATATTGCTCTCATTCTGAAAGAATTTTAGGTTAACATTCATTTGGTAAAGCAAACAAGTTATATTACTATAGGTGAAAATAAAAAATTATAAAGTTTGAAAACATTTAAAGCTAACGTTTGCAAACCTTTAAATATTATTCAATTAACTAAAACATTAAAAAAAAGCATGGAAGGGATTTGCTGCCATATCAGCCAAGCTAATGATGATATTCACATGCAAACAAACAATAAATCATCACAAATCAAGGAATGTGAATGGAAATATGGAATGGAGTCAGTCATTACCTTGAGAAGGTGCAGTAACATAATAAGCAAGACCACCAATTGGAACAGATTGACCAGAGTATTCAGATTCCTTCCATTTTCCCAACATAATAACCAAGAAATTCCCATTGTACTTTCTGTGCAACAACTAAAAAAGAACAACAACAACAATATAAGTAATTATTCAATTCAACAAGTAAAAAAATATATAGAGAGAGAGAGAGCTATTGTGTGCATGATGATCATTAAATCAATGATGATCAATATCATTTGACATTACATATTTTCCCATTTAGATTCTATCATTTAATAATCTCGTATACCAAAAATTAAGAATGTTACATGTGTAAATCAAAAGGGAGGTGTGGGTGGCTTACTCGTGATACCTAATTAAAGATCTTTTAACAGCAAATACCTAGTATTCCTTTTGTGCACACAACAAAACTCAAATAAATTTATATCACATATATTGGAACTGGTAGATGAGGGTGTACGTGCGTATTTGGAGAAAACGGTGGTTATGAGGACTTTCGTGATTTAGGGTTTGATTCTTGATTGATCGATTGTAGAAGAAGAAGCAAAATCGGTGGATTAGAAAGGATGGTGAGTTCTATTTGGGGCTAATGTTCTAAATTTATCTTCGCAAGAATCAGGAATATTAATTATCTACCATAATTAACTATGCAAAGATTACAATAATACCCTTAAATGATTTATTTAATGATTTATTTTCTCCTAAATTCCTATATTCATGCACACAATAGTTGTTAGAAATATTTGAACCTATCTCTCTCTCTCTCTCTCTCTCTATATATATATATATATATATATATATATATATATATATATATATATATATATATTGTATATGTGTAGTGGGCGAGGCCCAGTGACAGGCGAGGCCTGAGGATAATAGATCTGTAAACCAGACGGGGCTCGATGTCGGACAGGGCCCGATGCCGTGCGAGGCCCGATGTAGGGAGGGGGCCCAATATGTGATTTTTTTTATGTATGGTATGGGGTAATTTGGGGAACTCACTAAGCTTTACGCTTACGGTTTTCAGTTTATGTTTCAGGTACCTCCGATCCCAAGGGGAAGAGCTCGGGATGACTGCATTGCATACACCACATGGATTCCGCACTTGATATTTCACTCTGATTTTATTATATCTGATACACTTGTTTTATTTAAGATGTATGGTTGATGATTGGAATATTGTTTTACTTAAATTAAAAATGAAATTTTTGGACAATATTTCTGGGACGTTACAACACATGCAACAACACAAAGGTTCATGACTAGTTATGCAGACTAAAATGATGTATGTAAACTTCTAGTCATAAAAATAACAACTACAAAATATTTTAAAGTTTTCATAGAAAAAATGTATAAATTTTCTTGCAAAAAGAAAACCATAAATGTTTTCCAAAAACAAAGATAATATCAACTTATCAAATAATCTAACCAAGTTTGCAAAAATGGTCCTGATACCAATTGTTGGATTTTTTTTTTCAAAAATAGTCTAATTATGGTGACAAATTCGATGTAATTAGCAATGAGAACATTTTCAAATTTGAACAAATTAAAACCATTTTAACCCACCAATGATCATTTTGCAAAGCTTAGAAAGATTAAAACACAACCATAAGAAGGAAAAAATTTACAACCTTTGAAGACTTTGATTCTCATAGGTGATTGAAAGTTGACGAAGAATGTATAATAGAAATCCACGTTGGTTAGAAACACCAACAGTTCTTCAACTTGACAAGATACTAGTCTTCTTCTTGTAATAAAATAATCTCTTAATCTCTTAAGACAAAGAAACTAATTTGCCTTAAAAGAGAGTATTCAAGTATAATCTTCATAGTCATGTTCTTAACACTTTAAGAGGTAAAAACTAGAGAGAATATAAAGATGGGAAGCACCAAATTCCGTGGTTTTGTCTTATTAAAGGAAGGAAGAGATATAACTAGTTTATGTGCTCTTAACTTTATGTGATAGTTTTAACCTTTGAGACTCATGCTTTATCAAATCAACTAGTCATGCTTTCTAAGAGCATGGCGTGTTGAATAAATTAATCAAAAGCAAGTCTTCATTATCCTCCATGCATGCTAGGCTTTAATGAATAAAAGAAATATATTTTTTATAAAAAATCTCTCATGCTTTTATAGGTTAAAATCCTTATCTAATTAGCTGAAAAACAAAAGTCATTTTAGTAAAAAAAAAAAAGATGTACATGGCATAATGAATCATACCTTATGATATATTATGATACTTAACATTGAAAATTGATATTTACATGAAATAAATAATTTCCAATTAACTATAAGACATATATTTATTTATCAAGAATCAAATACCTATAAATAATATATTTGTATCAAGTTGTTGTTAGTGTGACCCTTTAGGATCATATATTATCCAATAATATCATTCTCTAATTTCTCTTGGGCATAACTTTTTTTTTTCAATTTTCACATCTATTTATAGACTCCAGTAGAAAATGCGTCAAGATAAGATATAATTCACGTCGTGACTAAATGGTTTGTTACGTGCCCTACGAGTCATTCTCGTCAGGGACAGTCACATTTAGTAATGAAGCATACTCGCTTTTTAGTTTTCAGCATGCTCTTGTATCTTTTCATTCCAACTTCGTTTTTCCACCTTTTTGCTTCCTTTCGCTCCAACAACTTACAGTATCTGTAAAATCTCAAACCGTTCATCTTCAATTTGTAATCTTAATGACAAATTATAATCCATTTGATATAATTGTATTTTTTGTTTGATTTATGAAGTTTTCACATGTAAAATCACAAACTGATCATCTTCAATTTGTAATCTTAATGACAAATTATTAATGACCACTATTTAGTGCATCCTACTTATACTTTGGTCCCCAAGTTTACGATATTGTTCACGAGATAATGACTTAGGAGGGTAATAAGGTTTCCAGCTTGTCCGTATTAGGTCACTAAGGTTTTTTTATGCGTATTAGACCAATATGGTTGCTATTACCGTTTAGAAATAGTCCTTTTACCGGTTTTAACCGGTAAAAAGGACTATTTTTAAACGGTAATAACAACCATATTGGTCTAATACACACAAAAAAAACCTTAGTGACCTAATACGGACAAACTGGAAACCTTATTACCCTCCTAAGTCATTAACCCTAATTTTAAAGACATTGAGAATATATGACCATCAACAGTAAACTACTTCGTTTAGAACTCACGTCGTCTGATATAACCTGCTACTCCTCTATATGGTGAAGCTCTTCATCTATAGTCGTCCATTTGGGGACATCCGATAAAATTGGAACGATACAGAGAAGATTAGCATGGCCCTTGCGCAAGGATGACACACACAAATCGAGAAATGGTCCAAATTTTTTTTAACCCTTCGTTGTCTTCTCTGGAACCCTAATTCCCTTTTCAAACGCTAATAGAGTTCAATTGCAATTCTTACGTTTCAGTAGTTCATCTACTGAAGTCATAATCAAACAACATGTGGATTCTATGGTCAGATTGATCTTCTTGTTGATGTTTTCAACCATTTGTGGCAAGTAAGGGTGATCTTTCTTTCTATAAAGTCTCCTTTAAGTTTTTTACTTTTCATGTCATTAAGTTTCATGCGTTATAAACTTATGTTTATGTGTTGTATATAGTCTGTATGTGTTTGTTTATGTGCTGATTTTTTTATTCATTTTGCAACTTTAGTTTCTTAGTTCATGTTGTGGTTTTGCTTTTTATAAAATAATTGATAATAGACATCCTCTGCAACTCCCTGTTGGATTTACATTTCCATTCGTTATCAAATGTAGACAATGATGAGAGGTATCAAAGTGAGATTGTTTTTATACATATGGATGTGTTCATGTAAACATTTAAATGACAAAAAAGAAGTTATTGATAAAATGTTGCATATTTATATAATGAAGATCATCAATCATATGAGTTTTTGGACTTAGAAATTCTGGAAGGGTTGTGAGATAAGTTTAAATGGAAGCAATTATTTTCAGTCAAACAAATCAGTCACATTGATTAGTAAGCATGTTTTCTAAATAATTAGGGTTATGATTTAGGAGGGTAATAAGGTTTCTAATTTGTCCGTATTAGGTCACTAAGATTTTTTTTTGTGCGTATTAGACCAATATGGTTGTTATTACCGTTTAGAAATAGTCCTTTTTACCGGTTAAACCGGTAAAAATGACTATTTCTAAACGGTAATAACAACCATATTGGTCTAATATGCACAAAAAAAAACCTTAATGACCTAATACAAACAAACTGAAAACCTAATTACCCTCCTAAGTCATTATCCCTATTGTTCACACCCATTACGGTTTGATTAAATAAAAAAAAATTGTACGTAAACACATCAAACCAATAAATGTCAATTTACAAAAATAAAAATATTTTTTTAGAGATAAATAAGAACTTAAAAATAAAATACATATTTCACCAAATATTACACGTTAACATTTTTATTTTTCGACAAATCAAGGAGTCCACGTCACCAAGTGGCCTATCCTATCCTTTGTTTATGGATTGCGTTATCAACTCACCCACACATCCAACACTTCAGTCTTCACGTTGACTCAATTCTCCCGCCGGTCTATCGGAGTTACAAAAATGGCGTACTCCTCCGCCCTTTTCTCCCACAATGTCTCTTTCACCACCACCCAATTCTCCAATCCTAATCCTAAATCCTACAAACTAAACAATCGAAGAACCCTAACTGTATCCGCACTAGGAGCCGATACATTTGACGGAACAACACTGGCCGTCATCGGAGGCGGCTCAGTCGCAGCAATCGCCGCCGCAATTTCACTCGCAGACCCCGAGAAGCGCCGGCAGTTACAGGCGGAGGAGGTTGGCGGTGGTGATAAGGAAGTCGTGAGGGAGTATTTCACTAACGACGGGTTTCAGAGGTGGAAGAAGATATACGGAGACACCGATGATGTGAATAAGGTTCAATTAGATATACGAATTGGACACGCGAAGACGGTGGAAAATGTGATGAAAATGTTGACAGATGAAGGTTCGCTACGAGGCGTTTCTGTCTGCGATGCAGGATGTGGCACTGGATTGCTCTCTATTCCCTTGGCCAAAGAAGGCGCCATTGTTTCAGCTAGTGATATTTCATCTTCCATGGTTTCAGAAGCTCAGAAAAAGGTTAATTGCACTTCATCCTACTCAAACAACGAACTAATCTCTTAACTCCATGATTGATAATTGATACTAAATCATCCTCTAGGCAAAAGAAGAATTACAGGGGAAAGATGATCTACAGATGCCCAAATTTGAAGTGAGTGATTTGGAAAGCTTAAATGGGAAGTATGATACAGTAGTGTGTCTGGATGTATTAATCCATTACCCACAAAACAAGGCAGATGGGATGATTGCACACCTTGCATCACTTGCAGAAAACCGATTAATCCTCAGTTTTGCACCAAAAACATTGTATTATGATCTTCTGAAGAGAATTGGAGAGCTTTTTCCAGGACCTTCAAAGGCAACAAGAGCATATCTTCATTCAGAAGCTGATATAGAGCGTGCATTGCAAAAAGTTGGGTGGAAAATAAGAAAGAGGGGCCTCACTACCACACAGTTTTATTTTTCAAGGATTGTTGAAGCTGTTCCTGCTTAGTATGGAAAGAGGTACTCAGTTATGATTATGAACTCAACCTTGAAAATTGAAAATGAAATTCCAAGTTATTTTGTAATCTGCTCTCGTTTTGTTCATGTATTGTTTAACACAATGTACATTAGTGTAGATGATTGAGGAATGAGGATATCCTTATGCAACAACTCTAGAATTTGCAGTGAAAAGAGCATATGAATCTTTATGTTTATATTCATTCATAGTGAGATTTTATGTTATTTCATTTTACTAATTGCCCGCAAAATTGACGATGGATGTGTTGTAGAAATGCTATCTTTTACTTTATTTTCATGTTTTGCAAAAGATGGAACTAAGATGGACAAAACCACCTCTTGATCCCTTGCTTATGAAAAAGACATAAATGCCCTTTACATTCTTATCATCAAAAATAGTTGTAAAAACTTGTAATTTTTTTAATCTATGGTTGATCATGATCATAAAAAACAAGGTTTGATGACCTAAATCAAACTTGTTTGTGCAAAAGACCTAAATGCTATCAATATTCCATTTAAATGATACTAACTTGGGTTATCAGTGACTATGTATGTTAAAAGTTGATCTTGAGTTTTTGACAAGCATACGTAATAATCTTGTAGTTTGTTTGTAGAAATAATTCTTTTATTTATTATTATTGTTTATATTTTAATTTCAAATATATGCTTACAAATAAGATATAAAAGAGAAAAAGAAGTATTTATTTTAATAGTTTATGATTTGCCACAAAAGACAAAACTGCAAATTTGGTCCCTGTGGTATTCAAAAAACTTTGGATAGGGTCCAAAAAATTTTCAACTTGCATGGGCCGTCCAAAATCAAGAATTTACTGTGATTTTGGTCCAAAATAATTTGAAAAGACGGTTTTGCCCTTTTATTTTCATTTTTGTATTTTTTATAATCATTCTAAGACTTTTTTATTTTAAAAATAAAGAGAAAAAAAGAATTACCCCCACCCCCACCGTTCTCTCTCTCTGCCCTCTCTCTCTCTCTTTCCCATCTTCCTCACCTCACTTCACCTGCAAATCGGAAATATCGACACCTCCTTCTTCGTCTTTTTTCTCTTCTCCCTTTCCCTCCGCCTTTTATTTGAAAAAACCCAGATTCTAGATATGAACACATAACTTTCTCAAAGTAACCTTCAAACGAATATGTAAAGTAAACACACACACACACACGTTGGGGGACAAAGACAGTAAGGAATCCGGAGGGAAAAGGGCATAAATTTGATCGAGAGGAAGCAGTTTATGGAGTAATGGACATCGATCTATGATTTGAAACACCTAGATTAGAGTAAATTGCAAAAGAGAGAAGGCCACCAAAACCCTGGAAGTAACCACCGCCAAATTCGCCAGATAAAATCACCCAATCTGGTTCACACTCGCCGGCGACCAGAAGAAATAAGCTCCAAGTGTTGATTTCACTCTTACGGTTTCTAACTAGAAATCATCAATTTCTTCTCTATCATTTTTACATGAGTTTTCCAAAATTTGATTTTATTTTCAACAAAAATCGATATTCCTTCAGCGGAATCAATAATCTGAAATCTGTGAAACTAGAAAAATGGTGATGGAGGTGGCATCCAAAATTCGATCATACTACCGCCGCCACCATCTGAATAACCTTAACCCAAGTGCAGATCTGGGAAACTCGTCTGATTTAAAACCCTATCACCAGGTGGCGTTCGATGATTTCTAGGTGGAGATGGAGGTGGTTGCAGGTGGTGATGGCGGACAATGGTGGAACTCGGAAGACTCCTAGTGCAGATATATAAAATTCCTCCTTTGATGTGTGTTATTCTTGAATATGTATGTTCATAATTTTGTGTGTGTGTGTGTGTTTTGAAGAAGAAGCCCAAAAATTCTGATGTATGAATGTGTTTTCAGAAATGCCTAGAAAATATGATGTATGTATGTGTTCTTAAAGATATGGATGTTCTTGATAATGTGTTTGTGTTCATAAGATGATCTCAAGTTCATGAAAGACCAACCGAGAGAGAGAGAGAGAGAGAGAGAGAGAGAGAGAGAGAGAGAGAGAGAGAGAGAGAGAGAGAGAGAGAGGAGTGGGGATATTTTTTTCTTTTTTCTTTATTTTTTAATTAAAACAACATTAGAATAGTTATAAAAAATATAAAAAAGAAAATAAAAGGGCATAATCGTCTTTTTAAGTTTTTTTGGACCAAAAACACAGAAAAACCTTGATTTTGGACCTTCCATGCAAGTTGGAAACTTTTTGGACCCCATCCAAAGGTTTTTGAAAACCACAAGGACCAAATTTGCAGTTTTGTCGCCACAAAATAACTATTTATTTTAAACAAATGATCACCAATTTCACAATGACCTAGGTACTGCGAAATTAACTTTTTGAATTGCTCTACCAATAAAAATATTAAAAAACTACATTTTGGTATTTTGGTATTGTTCATATTGTTGCAAAACTCATTTATATATATATATATATATATATATATATATATATATATATATATATATATATATATATATATATATATTTTATTTCAAAAAATCACTTACCATCCCTATGGTACGACTTTTTTGCATTTTTGTCCCTAATCGACTAGTCGACTTTTTTGCATTTTTGTCCCTAAAATACTTTTATTGATTATTTTAATTGTTTTCTTTATTCAAAAGTTATTAAAAAGAAAATGTCTAATTATATGTGGGTCACACCCAACATTTTCTACCTCATATGACCTTATTCATCTCTTTCACCAAACTCCCCCCTCCTTCCTCTCCTTCCTCTTGTCCGAAACCTCCACTCACAATCTGTGATATCTTCTATGTAGTGATGTTGATTATGATGACAAATGTGAAATATGAAATGATTTAGTGAATCATACAAGAATCATGAACATGAAGAACACAAGAGTAAATAAATCTGGGTTTAGCTCTAATTAGTTTCTTAGAAAGAGTACAAGTGAGTTGCAATATTTCTCTCTCTAAACTAATGCTCTTAAAGTTCTTCCTTAGATAAAATGAGTGTCACTCACTTCCTTATCAAGGAAAGACAACACATACAAAGGAGTAAGCACACATGACATCCAAGAGTGACTTTGCACCCTAACATTCCCCCCCCCCCCCCTTAAGAGTTAGGATTCGATGTACCGGCTTCAATATCCAACGAGCCCACGCGATCAAGGCCAACCCCCCTCGAAGTAATACTCGTCTTCAAATCCGCAAATGAATACCCAAGAAGCTTCGAATACTCATTCTTCATTCTCCCCTTTTTATAATCAAAAAATGATTATAAAACCCAATGAGGTTGAGAAGCGTCCGAGGAATAATCTTCACAAAACACCCCTTGATGTGTGCAAAAATGAAACCACGAAAAACTTGCATGGAAAAACAATCACGAAAAAGCCACGAAAAATTTCCAAATTTATGAAAATTTTCGACTTTAGGGTGAGAGTTGCAAGAATTTCAAAAATCCGGGCAAAAACTGCCAATATCAGAATTTTGTAGGGACCGTTGCGCCAAAACCACTGTCATATGCAAAACACTCCCCCTATTGCGAAATTGGGTATAAAGTGTTAGTTCGCATAAACTGCAGGGACTGAACTTCAAATGCTTGCACGACTTCATGTGTACTCTCGAGCGCACATTGAGGTTGATGTTGTTGATCTCCGTTGCCATTTCCTAGTCCGCAATGTGTTCTTACCATGATGTTCTGTACCCAGAACAATCATTTAATGTACCAGAATCTCGAGTATATTATTATAATGAAGGTTTTAGTTACGTTTAGACATATTATTCTCCTTATCACTCTGACAAATTACATGCTAGTTCCAAGGTCAACATTAGACCTACATTCTTTCAATGATTAGCATTCTAGGCGGGCAACATAAAACATGTTATAATGTATAACTTTTAGCACATAAGTCATTAATCCTAAAGTATGCTAGTGCTCCTAATAGCTGGTAAGGTATATAACCTAAGGCATGCTACAACTTAAAATTTTATTAGCACATAATATTAGTTAAGGCTTATAACCTAAAATATTCTAGTGTTTGTGTCTTTATTATTAATTTAGGTATATTACCTAACATATTCTAGACATAACTCTCACCATTCTCACTTAAACTCTAAGTTTAAGCCTAGAAATCCTCATAATTCCTAGTTCGCTTAAACTAATCTTCTGATACCAACTGTGACATACTCTAATTTTCAGAACCAAAAAGAACTTTCTTTACACTTTAAAAATCATGACACTTCATTTGTGGAAAATCTTAGTATATAAAAATCTTTCGGGTATAAGATTGCTTCAAATAAAATCCTAAGGATGTCATAATCAATACAGACACATAAGTTACAACATAAAAACCTAATGGTCCTGAACACCATTGCAAGATTTCTCTTAATTACTCAACATCTTAATCGAGTTCTAGTAGCTTAAGTCTTGATACCTGTGATGCATAAAAAATAAGTGAGTCGGGTTGGGAAACATGGTGAGATACATAGGGATTTCAATCCCATAATGTTATAATATATATATATATATATATATATATATATATATATATGTGTGTGTGTGTGTGTGTATATATATATATATAATTTAATGGATTAAGATGTTATGAGGCTTTCTGGGAAGATTGGATGAATGGCTTAATATGTTTAGAGCTTAATCCATTAAGTCGGGATAACTAGTTTTCAGGATGTGACGATGCTCCCTTCACATCGTGACCCCCTTCAAAATTCATATTTTACTTCAAATTTTGTACCTAGAGGATTCACATGTTACAACTCTTCCCCACCTGAAATCAGACTTTGTACTCGAAGTCCGCTGCCACTAAAAATTCGGGGTAACGCTCCATCATCTCCTCCTCGGGTTCCCAAGTCCACTCGGAACCCTTTTGGTTTTGCCATTGCACCTTCATCAGGCCCATAACCTCATTGCGCAAGGTCTTCGTCTTCCCATCGACTATCACAATCAGGTTCTCTACATAATTCAAGCGCTCATCGACTTGAATATCGTCCAAGTGAACCACTGTGGAATCACCATCCAAACACTTCCGCAACTGAGAAACATGGAAAATGTTGTGGATTTGTCTAAGATCATCAGGCAGATACTGTTGGATTAGTGTCTAAGTCCATAACTATTTTGGTATGTACTTGACCCGATGGTGCATGGTCCTTTTGGGTTGCCTTCACCAAAGCAACTTGATTGGAGAAATAAATAGAGAGAGAGGTTATTATGATTTATTAATATGTTATAAGAATAATATATTAAAGGAGAAATCATATTTGTTTAATTAATATTGGTCAATAATTAATTAAGAATTAATTTTGTGATCAAGTGTAATTAATTAAACTAGAGGGGCTGAATTGTAATTATGTGATAGGTACAAAATAAGGTAAGGATTATCTTATATATATGGTGAACGAATTTGAGGTGTAAATCCCTTAGAATTCGACTAGGATAAGGATTTCTAGGACTTATCTTATGGTTGCTTGGTGGACAAGCAACTAGATAAGGATAAGGACTAAAACCTTAATCTTTACACTTATATAAACCCCCTAGGGCTTAGGAATTCGGCCAACCCTTCCCAAGAGATCCTAAGGACGAATTCTAATCTCCCTCCTCTCTCTTTATACCTTCTCCACTTGCTTATGGTGTTTGTAAGCCATTAGAGGAGTGACACTTGTGACTCTAAGCCTTCCAAAGTCAATTCAAGGAGGAATTGGGATTGTTATTACTACATAACAATCAAGGTAATATCATAAACCTAATTATATGTTAATATTGATTTCCATATGTTAGAATTAGGGTTTATAGTCTTGGATTCAAAGCATGTACAATAGAGAAACCTAGATCCAAGCATTAGGGTTTGTATGAGCACATAGGATGTCTTATGACCAAAACCCATCAGTGGTATCAGAGCCAGGTTGGTTTCTATTGTATTGATGCTTGATGTAACTGAAAATCGTGTTTTGGCCTCACTGTTCGACCTGACTCGGCGAGTCACTCTTGGACTCGGCGAGTTCCAGAGGGTGACTCGGCGAGTCGGTGCGTCAGACAGTGCTTATCTCGGGATTTCTTGCTGTTTTTGCATTGGGATAATTACCTTATCATGTTAGATTAATATTAATCCGATTATATGATATATTTGACTACAATTTTAATCTAATTGAAGATATTTATCAATTAACAGGATAATTGTTTCCTTATAAGATAATTGATTAATTATTTTAAGTAAATTGATAAATTATTTTGCAAGAAATCATCAAATATGGATAATTATGTGATTAAATGTTAATTTGAATTATTTGTTATTTGATCCTTGTTGTTGTGAAAAGTTTCATATATTTTCCCCTTAGGTTTTATAGTTTAAATTTGAACCCAAAAGTTTTGTTGTTTTGAAATTTAAATAGTTGAAACCCTAATGTTTTGAAAAAGGTTTCAAAACTTGCCCTCAAGTTTTGGAATTTAAATTTTGATTAAATGGTTTAATTTTGATGTATATTTAAATTCTAAACCCTAATGTGTTGAAATGTTTCAAAACTTGCCCTCAAGTTTTGGAATTTAAAAGTTGATTAAAAGTTTAATTAGGAATGTTAAATTCTAAAACTCTAATATAGTTTTGAAAAGGTTCAAATCACACCCTTATGGTTTTATTAATTAATTAAGGTGTATAATTAAAAGAGGTTTAATAAATCCATAAAAGTTTAGGTTTACAATTTAACTGAATTAAAAGTATAATTGTTAAATTAGACCACCTAGTATTTTGAAAGTATAAAATACACCCTATACTATATATAACATTAAAAGTCTAACATTATATATATATGTATGAGTAAAAGTCAGTCTTACCGTTAGTAGGCCTCATTCACGAAGCTGGTCTATAAGGGGTGTTTAAGGAAATTGCCTATAAAATGGCGATTGAATGGGTATCCACTCTTACCCACCGCACTCTTGACTAGTGGAGGGTCGTTAGCCGAACGGGTAGGATAGGACGAAACCTTCCATTATGAATTATTAAAGTAACTAAATGTTTTATAAAATTCCCAATCTTAGTTACTTAGGCAAAAGTGAATTGATGCAATTCCATGAAATTACACTTTGTGCCCTTGTGAAGACGTTAGTGGAGCGTGTGTGGTTTACCGGCACACTAAATGGTTCTAAGCAAAGGTAGCAAAGGGTGACTCAATGTTTGTCATAGTTCAGTGGATCGTGTGTGGTTTACCGGCACATCGAATAGGTGACTGTAACATGTGAGGGCACCATGTAAGTTTGCATGGTTATTCACACCCGCTTTGTGATCCTCGGCATCCCAGTCACAAACAAGAGGGGCATATCGAGATTTAAACATGCCATTGAAAGTTCAATGAATCTCAAAGGATCTAGGAGTTTTCATAGATTTAAACCTTAATTTTCTTTTTCGTTTTTCGTGGTGGAAATTAGTGAATCGTCATTCACTTACCTTCAAATATTCTGCAATTAGGGTTACGGAATCCCTCTCCCGAGTTGTAGAATATTGTATTGGGTCCTAGCCTTAGTATTTCATTTGGGTGATTTACTAAGGACTCAATCTATCAACTAACTTGAATTCGTTTTCTCCCGTATTGTAGATGTCAAAGTTTGACAACTATGGTCTTCTCAAATCCCGTGGAACAAGCATTCCACATGAAGATGATATTCCACGATTCGATCGAGGAACAAGAGATCATACTTCACTTCCTCCTCCTCCTCAAATTATTCTCCCTAACCCACAAGTTCAAAGGCTTGAAAAGTTCAAGATCACTCAAGCCCTTTTGGCAAGTAAACATAAAGAAGGAAAGTCGGTGTGTGCACACGTCCTAGGGATGAAGTCACACATTGATAGGTTAAGAATGTTGGGATCCGTTGTCTGTGAGGAAATGGATGTTGATTGGGTTCTCCAGTCACTTCTTAACTCATATAGTGAGATCGTAAGAGAGTACTATATGATGAAATACGACGTGACCCTTATAGATCTCACCTACATGCTTATTGCTGCTGAATCAGCAATGATTTGGCGCAATAGAAAAGCAAAGTTGATTGGTGAATCTGCCTTCGAGACCTCTATGGATATAGACAATGGCAACGAAAGACATGCTATGATCGAAAAGTTTGATCATAAGAGAATGGCAATGTCTGAAGTGGTTCCATGTCCTGTTCCAAAAGAGTCAATTTGCTTTTATTGCCAGGAGAAGGGGCATTGGAGACGAAGCTGCCCTATTTACCTAAGAGATCTAAGAGATGGGAGAGTCAAAACGTATGGCTTTGCTTTAGGTAAAATCCATTGACTATCTCTTTTAAGCTTCTATTCTAGATTCTTAATACATAATGTGATAAGATTACAATTGATGTTTTGTAAGATCGAAGAATAGAAAGGAGGCTTAAAGGAAGAAGTGAGCAGAATCTAACCGTGAAGGAATGGATTTTGATCGTATTTCTCGAAGATTAGATTCTTAAGCTACTACTTAGAGTTAGAGTTAAATTGCTAAGAAAGATGTATTAGCATAAGTTTTTCAATGAATTGCATTGTAAGGAAAAATTTTTCCGCAATAAAATAAATTTAGATTTTAAATTTTATTTATTATCCTTACAATGGCGTGTATGAAAAATTGATGTTAAAATGTTTCTATTATTAGCAATAATGGATTTGGTTCTTATTATGTTATTTATGGAAAGTCGAGAATTTACCAAATAGGGAGAGTTTCTCATCGCCCAAGTTTCAATTGGACAGAAACTTGGAATCACGCAACTTGGTTGCACGATGAATGAGAATTTTCATATTTGAAAAAAAAAATAGACTAATTCATTGACAAAGTGTCAAGTGAAGGACTAGGAGATCGAGTACACAATGGTTATGTGTTGATCAAGTCTACCATAAGAGTAACAAAGAAATTCGTCATGATTTACTAAAGGTTTAGTAAATGTGTTTATACTTACAAGATTAAGTGTAATTCTAGATTGATTGAAAAAGGTTTAAATCAATAGTAGAACGAATAAGAAGAATCAAGTAGGCAGAAAGATAAAAGTTTCTCCATTCTAAGAAGAAGGGAGAGTAGCTTTTATGCTTTATGATAGGTCTTAATGATTAAGAACCATATCTCAATTGATCCTCTAAGTGAGTCTTAGCACAATTGTATGTCTAAGAAGAGGAATCAAGAATTGAAGAAATGGTTAAATCAAGAAGTCAATCATACTTCGTTCCAAAACAAGTCTTAAAGTTAAGATTGTGACATTGAGTGAAAAAGTATTAAGAAGGTTTATGACATTCATTAAATGTGGTAAGTTGTGATGTCTTGGATAAGACAAAGACCAACTAGGACCAATTTATGAAATGTTTTGATAAAAAGTACACTAACTCTTGAATATTTGTTTGTCAAGAAATGGTTAATGACAAGAGAATCTTATATGTCAAGGAGTAAGTGGGAGTCTTAATGGTCTTGAAAGGTTTCAAGAACAAATCAAATAAACCTTATTGATCATCACTAGCACACAAGTTGAGGTTTACAACCTATCGTGTTGACATTATTTTGATTATGTGCCAATCCAATCGAGTTAATTATGCATGTGAGTTCTATGAGTTCTCATTTTGAACGCATAAAAGGCAAAGCACCTTAATCAATGAAAGGTACATTGATAGGAAAGGGTGAGCTGCTTAACTACTTGGAAGACATGGTGGGCAGCTGTGCTACCATAAAGGCAAGAAATCGAGATCAAGAAAGTTCGATCCATAAGAGTTTGAATTTGTCGTAAACTTTGGTTTCGACAAATTCACATGGATAGGAACAAATACACTGTTTAAATCTAAGTGTCATAAGATTTCCTCCTTCATGAAAATGATTGTGAGGAAATGTTTTCACTAAGACAGATTTTAAGAAGATAGTGATTGTAAAATTGCATTCTCGAATTCAATTATGGTTACGGCATCCCTTTCCATAATTTGAATTGTGAGGTTTGGCAATTAGTCTTAATTGTTTAGACACACATATGAACTATCGAAGGCAAATGTGTATAAGTTCAAGAAACCTTGATAAAAGATTATCAAAGCACTAAGTATTAGAAACATGAACTTAAGAAATTCAATAAGCATTGTTTTTCTGAAAGTTAAGATGTTTATGAATACATGTCGAAGCTAGTGGGAGCATAAGTGTTATGTTTTATAATAATCATCAAGATAGTGGGAGCATAAAAGTTATGATTGTATGATTATTAAGGAAAGTATTGCAAGGTTAGCAATATTAATTATAGAAAACAAAGAGTCATACTTTGCAAAGTCGCAATAGTTGAAGAGTTGTTTTGCTATAATTAAGGGAGAGAATATTATGCTTCATTTCAAATCTAAAGGTTTAGTTTGAGAAATGTTAATAAAATTTAGTCAAAGGTACAAAGTGTGTTCTTAAAATTTCGATTATGATTACGGCATCCCTCTTCACTATTCAAATTTTGAGAACATAGCAAATAAAACATTATGCGTCGTGTCCCATACGCTTCGGGTATAGGATCGATTGCAAATGCTTTAATGTTTGACCATTCTAAAATTTTCCAAATGTCGAGCACATTTAGAGGGAAAAAGGACTAGAATCGATTTAGACTAAAATAATTAAACAACTATCAAAGGACAATCCAAGTTCGACGAGGATTGGTCGCTTGTGAGTAGTTGGAAGTATAGTATTGGAAAATATGGAAATGTTTCCATATTGGATGGACCATATCGACATCATTACAAATAGATAAGATTCTATTAAGAATGAGTTGTCATATGGAACATATGGAAGTATGTCCATATTGGGAGTTGAATATTGAGAAATCTATGACTAGATTAGAAACTTCTATGCAAAAGGATGTTCAAAGAAAGTACTTTGAGTGAGAGACATCACATCTATGGAATTGTCTTGTAACAATCTCCGATAGAAGACTTTGTAATATCATTGGCAATAGTATTTGTGACTTTGGTGCAGTGACATTACAAAAGAAATCATTGCATAAAATGTTAGAATCTAGCATATTCTATAAGTAGCAAGAATTTGATATTCTTTCACTTATGAAAAGGATTTGGAGTTGTGAAATGAGAATGATTGGAAATGTGTTCAATGTGATCTATTTCACAAAGTAAGAACCATAGGTAAACATTGTGTGCACGCTAGGAGCATGGGACAAGTGTAATAATTCAAGTAAAAGGTTGATTACCCGAAAAAACAAACAATAAGTAATCGATATGGTGATAAATAAAAGGTGTTTTATTTATACTCAAAGGTTTGAGGCCACATGGGATTAGTATTATTCTTGTGTTTCACATTTGCATGTTTTGACTTCCAAAATAATTGAGTTTATTAAAAATAATCGAATTATTCGAACGAGCCACAGTCATTCATATGTTGGAAGTAGATATGAATGAAGACTGTCGTGAATTGGTGTGTGGATTGTCTAAAGAGCATTAGACATAAGCAAATGTTTGCTGCAACATTCATGAGTGCTTATGAATATGAATTTGAGCATTGGATTAAGCCCACGCTCACTTGGATCGCTCCATGAATTGTATCACGAGTGAATGGTGAGACGATAACATCTTATATTCTTGAAACCGAGATGTGTGAGTTGTATCTTGCGAATCGGTTGCACATTGATAATATGTAAACGCACTAGTAACTTGGTGTTATAAAACATATTGTTGTGTGTGATTTGGTTAGTGAGTGCAAGCGAGCATTGTATCAAAGTTTATCCATTCCTTTTATTCAAAGTAGGATAAAAGCGATATCTTTGGGCCCCTCGATGATTTAGTGATGACAAACGTAAATGCTCGATCGGGCTAGGGCTAATTTGATTTGTTCAATTAGTCAGTCGTCATAAATCAGAAATCGAGAAGAAGTACAAAGAGAATGATTTGAAATCATATCTCATATGATATCTAGAATGGAGGAATATATGATCCCTTATCTAAGGACACGCGTATTTGATATGATCAGAGTTGACAGCGGCTTTGGAAAGCTATGATTGCAGATCAGGATCCGAAGTCATACGCAGAATAGTTGTTAGACTTATCCAAGTGGGAGACTGTTGGATTAGTGTCTAAGTCCATAACTATTTTGGTATGTACTTGACCCGATGGTGCATGGTCCTTTTGGGTTGCCTTCACCAAAGCAACTTGATTGGAGAAATAAATAGAGAGAGAGGTTATTATGATTTATTAATATGTTATAAGAATAATATATTAAAGGAGAAATCATATTTGTTTAATTAATATTGGTCAATAATTAATTAAGAATTAATTTTGTGATCAAGTGTAATTAATTAAACTAGAGGGGCTGAATTGTAATTATGTGATAGGTACAAAATAAGGTAAGGATTATCTTATATATATGGTGAACGAATTTGAGGTGTAAATCCCTTAGAATTCGACTAGGATAAGGATTTCTAGGACTTATCTTATGGTTGCTTGGTGGACAAGCAACTAGGTAAGGATAAGGACTAAAACCTTAATCTTTACACCTATATAAACCCCCTATGGCTTAGGAATTCGGCCAACCCTTCCCAAGAGGTCCTAAGGACGAATTCTAATCTCCCTCCTCTCTCTCTTTATACCTTCTCCACTTGCTTATGGTGTTTGTAAGCCATTAGAGGAGTGACACTTGTGACTCTAAGCCTTCCAAAGTCAATTCAAGGAGGAATTGGGATTGTTATTACTACATAACAATCAAGGTAATATCATAAACCTAATTATATGTTAATATTGATTTCCATATGTTAGAATTAGGGTTTATAGTCTTGGATTCAAATCATGTACAATAGAGAAACCTAGATCCAAGCATTAGGGTTTGTATGAGCACATAGGATGTCTTATGACCAAAACCCATCAGATACAACCGATATGCTACTTTGCCCACTCGAGTGATAATCCTGAAAAGACCAATGAATCTAGGACCCAACTTGCTCCGCTTCCGGAACTGGATGACACCTTCAGAAGTACAAAATCTCCGACTTGAAACTCAAGGTCTGAACGTCACTGGTCAGTATAATTCTTCTGGAGACTCTACGCCGTCTGCAGCCAATTGTGCACCTGCTAAGTATGATCTCAGTACTCCCCATAACTCGATGCTCGACCTCGGCCCAACAAACTGGGGTCCGACGTTTCCTCTCGTAAAGTATCTCGAAGGGTGGATGATCGATACTGGCATGGTAACTATTGTTGTAGGAGAACTCGACCAATGGAAGATAAGTATCCTAACTCCCTCCAAAATCTAGCACACATGCCCTGAGCATATCCTCGAGAGTCTGAATAATCCACTCATTCTGTCCGTCCGTCTAAGGGTGGTAAGTTGTACGAAAGTGTTACTGAGTACCCAACTCCTCATGGAATTTCCTCCAAAACTTGGAGGTGAAGTGGACATCACGATCAGAAACCACTGAAACCGGTACCTTGTGCTGAACCACTACCTCCCTGATGTAGACTTCAACCAACTTCTCAACAGATATACTCTTAGCGATACGGATGGAATGAGCATTATTGGTCAGCCTATCAACAATGACCCAGATAGAATCAACCACATGCGTTATCCTTGACAGCTTTGTTATTAAATACATGGTGATCTCCTCCCACTTCCACATGGGAATAGTGTGACAACCCAAAAACTTTTGTCTTATAAAGTCCAGCAAAACAATTGAGAGTCAGACTCGTTTCTACTATCTTTTAGCATTGTTAAGGATCGTTTTATGAGTTCTAATCCTAGTACGCTTAAGGATTGGGTGTAGGGTTGTGTTATCTTCAGTCCATCGAGTTGTTTTCAAGCTATACACTCCTTCAAGAGGAGTGTACGGCCGTACACCCAAGGTGGCCGTGAACTATCCCCCATAAGTATAGATCTCCTTCATTTCTCTTCATTCTTACACTTTCACCTCAAAGAACTTCCATTCTCTCTCAACTATCATCAAGATCACTTCGATTTCCCGTAAAAAACGTAAGTGATTCTTCCATCTATTAGTTGTTATCTTTCTTAAATCTAGTATCACCCTTTGATTCATCCATGAAAACAACTCTTTATGATAGAACCTCAAATCTTCATCCCATTTCACCAAGAACACCAAGAACACACACTTGTTCTTGGGCCGTGAACCCCCTAAAGACCCTCAAAAGTGTGAGTATTCCCTCTATCATCTAGTTAGACATGTTAAACACTTGATTCATAGCCTTAAAACATCATCAAACTCGAGATCATCAAGGGTGTACGGTCATACACACTTGGTGTGGCCGTACACACCTCAAGTCCCTCAAAAAATGAAAGCCTTGTCCATCCACTTGTTATGTACTTGACACACTAGTTTCCCCACGGATCAAACACCCCCTTTTGCATGTTTTACATGAGTGTACGACCGTACACTCATTTGGCCATACACCCTTTGGCCGTACACTCCCTTAAGTGGTCGTACACCCCTTGTAAACAATCGCATGTGATTGTAACACTTTCTAGCAAGTGTTTCCTAGTCCATAAGGGTGTTTCCTTGCATGTTGGTTGTGTAAAACACTAATTACATGCCTATATATGCCATTATATGTCATTTAGGACTCGTTTGTGTCTCGGGAATTCATTTGTGGAACTTCTCATACTTACACGAATCTGCAATTGAATCACCCACATAAGGTGAGTTCATACCCCTATAATCAATCTTTTAAATGTTTTAAATGCTTTTAAGGGGGGAATACAAGTTGAACACAATGACAATTGTGTAAATTTTATTTGTGACAACTATCATATTCAACAGATTTCTTATGCCTTATAAGTGATCAAAACCAGTTCAAAAACTTGTTTAAAGTTATGTTACTATATTGTTTATAAAACACTATTTTTAAAGTACAATCATAACTCATTAGATAAATGAGTCTTTTATTCAAGTCAGTATTAGTTCAAGTAAACATGCTAGTAAACTATAATAGGTATAGTTTAGGGGTTCAGTACATACTATAACGAGAAACAGAATGAACATAATATAAAGAGAAATAGGGAGGAACATACTATACACTAGAACAGAATGAACATACTATAAGAAGAACAAGATATCAATAATGTGAAACCACTACTTCACGACTTAGCAATATACTTGCTACGTTGCGTTTTGTAGTTAGAGTCTCGTGGAGCGAGAGCATGAATTTGTGTATAGATCTATACGGGATTGACACCCTACGCCTTGCTGCTAGCTACAGTGGGACTTGCAAGTCTACGGGTAACAAATGTCACAACAGTTTCGGCGCCATTAGGTCGTCGTGTTAAACACGTGTTACTGAATACTTTCATTTTCCCATTACATTCATATGGTGATCGTCTCCCATAAAAAGTAATGCAAACTATTTTCTAATAAAGATAGTCCTAAACTTGGGAAAACTTACAAAAGACAAACAATACAGTTGAGTCTTAGTACATCCACTTAGAAAGGGGCCTATAATGTTAACTTTATGATTCCTTAGTGCATACATCAGCGATATATGTTAATCGGGTCTGATAGACAGTAGAGTGTTTGCTTTTCGCTTCATTTCCTATTCCTTGTCCGGTTGTGGGATTAGAGCAGATGCACTCAGTCTACTATCTATCCGATCTCAGTTTTATATATATATATATATATATATATATATATATATATATATATATATATATATATATGGTTAGGTTATTTTGTTTTTAGTAACTATTGTGTGCCAGAATGCACAGATCTGGACCATCGGATGGAATATAATCAAAGGTCATGATATGAGGGTCTATGATATGACAATAGGGTAACATGTACCATATAATCACACAAAATTCAGCATAAGGACATTTTAGTCAATTCAGACGAATTTAAAAAAGGAAAAGTCGAGATTTATGGGATAATTAATTATTTTGATTTAAAAAATCTGATTTTTTTTTCAAATTAATTCAATTTAAACGTAATTTGTAAGAATAAACAGATTTTATTCTATCAGAATGTTATTTTGTTAGAATGATATTTTGTAATTCCGTCAGAATTATATACAACTATGAACATAATATTATAAACACACATAAGACCCATAATTTTTAATGAATATAAATTTTATATAAGACGAAGTTTAATAGTTTAGAATAAGTAATTAAATTCATTATTAAAGAATACAACTATGAACATAAATTACATTTATTCTTGAAATCTCTTGCAAAAAAAATATCGGCGTTCTTGAAAGAATCCTCATTCACTTTCTTGTTTCGTTTCTAGATGTCTTGTGTATGTTTGACCTCTAAGCCACTTCAAAATATGCTAGCATTCTTTGAGATTGACATTTTGTGAGATTGACATTCTGTCAGAATTGTATTGCATGTGAATGATTCTATACGAGGAGCTACAAAAAGGAGATAAACTTGAGGATGGTAAGTGATCCCTAGGTAAAACTTGAAACATATGAAAAACATAAGAAACAAAAATCATGTTAAAACTTCAGCCAATTACAATACAACCCTTGCAAAACCATTCTTATGTGATTCTACAATAATCATTCTTATGTGATTATACCATAAATACAATTCTGGTAGAATCATTCTTATGTGATTCTCCAAGATTATTATACTCTCTACATATTATTCAAATAGAAGAATACATTAGATACAAATTATTCTTGAAGAATGAAATAACTATTCTTAAAGAATGAAACAATTGAAGATAAGAATAAACACCCAACGATGAGGAAAGAAAGTCATTCTCACAGAATTAGCTTAATTAGCTTAAACTGAAAACTAATTCATCAATTGATCAATAATTGGTCCATCTTTTGCTGCAATTAGAAGCTTGATTAGTGATATTTTAATTAAAGTAATACAACATACAATCGAATTAGTAGAATAATAGTGTATCTTTCATCATCTGTAGCAATTGAAGCTTGATTAGAATATATAGAATATTCAACACATAACATAAAACATAAGTAAAAGTAGTTAGAATAACTAGTATACAACATACATTAGAATAAGTAGAATAATTTGAAGTGAACATTTTATCAAACCAACATACATAGAATAAATAAACGCAAACCACAATGCTTAAAATATTTAAGGTATACATAACTTACAGTATCTAAAATAAATCAAAAGAAATCATTATCACATAAAAATATGTAGAATGTTTAAGGAAGAATGATGCAATGTTGGCATTATGTCGAACACTTGGTGGGTGGAAGTTACACTTTCACATTACACATAGCAAATTAACATGTCAAGATCGACATCAGATTCAACAACAAGGTAAACATCATGTGCAATTTCAGATACCAATTAGATTCAAGTTGCAAAATCATAAATCAATTTCAAAACCAATCAATCGATATATACTCAATCAGAATCATAAATCAATTTTGACTCAAAGTGAATAAGTCTCGATTCTTCAAAGATGAAACTTCCAACGAATCAGAAATTAAGGTAGAAGAAATCGATTAAGTTGAATAAGAAATAGAGGAAATATAACTAACCTTTGGGCGTCTTGAGAAATATAAGTTGTTTGAATTCGTTGCTACTGGTGGTGGTATTTTGATTATCATTCACTCCCTCAGTTTTGTAAAATTTGTTGGTTGTAGCACGGTTATGGTCGACATGTGCATCAAAACTCAACTGACGCAGCCGAAGGTCAATGGAAGGGGGAGGATATGATTTTGTTGTTGTCGATGGAAGAGGCAATAGGGAGGCAGAAGTAGAATACATATGATATGAGAGGCTAGGGTTTAATAGTTGGTCAAAGAGATTTTTATGGTAATTTCCATGAATTAAGGGATTTTATTTTAATTATCATGCTAAAGTTACATAATTACCCTTATTACATTTTTTAATTATTTAATTATTCCTAAATTCCTATTGGTGCATTCATGCACACAATAGTTGCTATAAACATTTGAACCTAGCTCTCTCTCTCTCTCTCTCTATATATATATATATATATATATATATATATATATATATATATATATTCTGTATACACCAAGTAATCATATGGATTACCAGGTATGGGTCAGGTCATAGTATACAAATTCAATACATCGTTTTTCTAGTACAAAAACATACTTTTTAGATAGAACATGTAGTAGACTAAACTAGAAATTATCAGTAAAAGGGTTTAATCCATTTTATTAAACCAGTTTAACTTAAAGGACCGTTAGTGGTTAATTCTAAAATACCTTAGTTTATACATCAGGGTTATATATAATTAATATCTAATAGGCAGTTAAATGTGTGCTTTCCGCCTCATTCCCTGTTCCTTGTTTGGTTGTGGGCTTAGGGCAGATTCAAACAATTAACTATCCGTTCGATATTAGATTATATATAGCTTGTACAAACTAAGAGATTGTAGAAGGAACTATTATGGTTACCATTTTTACTAAAGGAAATAAGGGTTTTTTCTTAAAGAATGTTTTCATCAAATAAAGTAATTATTACAGTTAACTCCGTAAGTACCAAATGAATATGCCAGGGTTGTATACAATGAAGATCTAACAAATAATGGGATGTGTGCTTTCTGGCCGCCTCATTCCCTGTTCCCTGTTTGGTTGTGGGCTTAGGGCAGATTCATACAATCGATTGTCTGTTTACTACTAGAAGGAATTGTATATAACTTGTATCCATTTAGTACTCATAGAAGGAATTGTAGAGTCATTTTTACTTTCATTCATCATATCACGAAATATAGGATTTTCTGGAGGAACATGCGAACTTTTCTAAAAGAACTTACAACATACTTTACATCACTAAAATACTTATGAACTCACCAGCTTAAATGTTGATCTACTCTTTCAAAATAACTTGTATTCTCAGGAAACTAGTAGACAGGTACATGCTCTAAGATTCAGAAGATGAAGTATAGTAGCTTCATGTCTTGTTTTGTTATTTACTTTTGGATTCAACCTTTTGTGAATCACTACTTTGTAAACACTATAATTAATACAATGGTTGTTTGTTACTATGATTACTATGATACATGTGTTGTGATACTAAAAATGACGTCCTCCTCCCCCGAATGTTTCCGCCGTTCCGGTTTGGGGGTGTGACAAATAGGTAACAATTGCATCTTGTCGTGGGGCCTCTGATGTTCGACCTTGACTTTTTTGGCAAGTCAAGCACCGTTCCATGAACCATGCTCTATCCCTACTCTTCATATAGGGTCGCCAATAATTAAATCATAGGTCTCTATAGATCTTCGTGACTCTCGGATGAATCAAAAACTTTGACTTGTGATCTTCCTCCAATAAGGTATGCCTAACCCCACCAGCAACTGGAACCCACACTCTGTCGCACCGAGTCAAAAACCCATGGTTATCCCTAATAAATAACATAATTTGACCCTTGATCCTCGCGTCCTTCTAATTCTCCTTCTTCAACCCCTCTACCTTAAGCCTTTTTGATTAAATCCAACAATGGTGAAATAACAATCATCCTCAAACACCGATCTACGATGTGTACTCACCGCCTTGCGACACAAGGCATCGACCACAACATTGGGCTTCCCAGGATGGTACAAAATCTCGCATTCATAATCTTTGTTGGGTTGGACCCATTCATATGTATGTTGGGTTGGGCCCATTTGTATGTATGTTGGGATGGGCCCATTTGTATGTATGTTGGGCGGGGCCTATATGTATGTTGGGGTGAGCCCATTTGTATGGTATGTGGTATCTTGGGAAACTCGCTAAGCTATCTTGCGTTATGCGGGAAATGTCATTTATGTGTCACGATGTGACATATGTGGGTCACAACGTGACACCTGATCAAATGGAAAACCCTAATTTCGGACTAGGACCCTATTTAAAGGAACTGAGGGGCTAGGGTTTCATTCACCCTCATCCTCCATCACCTCCAAACCTACAAAAGAAATCCTTAGTCCATCTGCTTCATTTTGGGCTCATTTTGGTGCTTGTGTTTGCTTTTGAAGGAATGAGGAGGCCTAGGAAGTGTTGTTAGTGTCTTGGCAAGCTTGGGGAATCATTTTGAGCAAGTTTGGACAATTGTAAGTGTCCAAGATTTAAACTTTCTTATGCTAGGTTGTTAGCTCTAAGGTTTTGTCCCATTTTCTTCAAATATGAGTTAGTTGAAATGGTAGGATTCCATAAAGTTAGCAACTTTTATGGATCCTTGAGGTCCTTTGTATATTATGTGGTTCAGATCTAGAAATTGAATGTATATTGGACCCATGCATGTGACCTTTGGTGATTTTTCTTCATGTTTGACCTAATTGAAGCCTTAGACTCACAATGAGCATGCATGGCTAAAAATCATCGACCTTTACGTGTTATTAAACGATGGGAGGCTTTATGGAAATATTGGATGAATGGCTTAATGGGCTAAGAGTTGAATCCATTAAGTTCGGATAACCAGTTTTCATGACGTGACACACTTGATAGTCACGAAGCGACTGTTGGGTTTTAAGCATTCTAACACTCCTAAGGTGTACATGCAACCCTAAATACCTTGGATCTATGTTTTTCTCTATTATACATGCAAACTTGAATATTCCAAGGTATTACCCTAGCTAGCATATAATCATATGTTACTTGCATAATAAAACTAGATTGAATTACATACCTTTTTTTCTTGTGGTTGATTCCTTGGAGCTTTAAGAGCCTATCACCAATAATGTGAATGCCTCAAGTGGAATCACAAATCACCAAAACAACTTGGAAGAACTTTGAGAGAATATGGAGCTCACTAAAACCGGCCACCTTTTCTTTCACACTCACTAGTGTCAATTTTGTGAGCCAAGGACCTCTTTATATATTATGGAGGATTAGGATTACATCCATGTAAACCCTAATACCCATGACCTTTCATTTACAAAGGATCCATGGGTTAAAAGCTCCATGGACTATCCATGGACTTCCATACACTCTTAGCCCATCCTAAATAAACCTTGGCCCATTCCATATATATATATATATATATATATATATATATATATATATATATATAAAAGAGTCCATATTTAATTAGCCTCTTTTGATCACTAAATTAGTTCCAAATTAATTCTTTGATCAATACTAATTAAATAATATGATTTCTTATTAATGTATTATAACTTATAATATATTAATAAATCATAAATATCATTTTCTAATAAGTCTATCCATACAAATTGTTCTGGTGAAGTGCAACCCAAATGGACCATGCCGGGTCGGGTCAAGTCATACCAATTATAGTTATGGACTAGAAACTAATCCAACAGCCTCCCACTTGGATAAGTCTAATAACTCTTATTGCAAGTACGACTTCATAACCCTACTAGCAATCGTAGCTCTTAAAGCCGCTGTCGAACTCTGAACAAATCAATGACGTGTCCATTAGATAAGTGATCATATATTCCTCCATTCTAGATATCATATGGAATGAGACATGGATTATAATCATTCTCTCTGTCCATTTGTTGTTCCCCGATTTTCGATTTATGACAACTGACTAATTAAACAAATCAAATTAGTCCAGGCTTGGCCAAGCACTTAGGGTTGTCATCACTAAATCATCGAGGGGCCCACAAATATTGCTTTTATCCTTATGAGGTAAAAGTAATGGATAAACTTCGACTCATATGCTTGTACTAACTACTTGTTCAATCATACACAAAGGCACGGTTTATAACATCAAGTTACTGATGTGTTTTCGTACAATCAATGTATAACCAACTCATAGTTAACAACTCATATCATAAGATATTATTGTCTCATGATTCACTTGTGATAAAGTCCATGAAGTGATTCAAATGAGCGTGGGTTTAATCCAATACTCGAATCTTATTCTAGGAGCACTCATGAACACTGCAGCTAAGTCTAGCCACCTAGACAAACTACAGACTCATTCATGACAATCTTGCCTCAATACCTACTTCCAATGTATGATCGACTGTGGATGGTTTGAATAACCTAGTTATTCAAGAAGTCAAAACATGCAAAGTGAAACACAAGAATAATACTAATCATATATGGCCCCAACACTTTGAGTGTAAATAAAAACCCTTTTATCTAAGCACCATATTGATTACTCATTATTCATCGTATAATGTTCAGATTTATCAACTTAATACTTGAATTAAAACAATAGTCATGCTGTGCTCCAAACATGCACGCTATGTTTACCTATGGTCCTTTCTTTTGTGAAATAGATCAATTGAACATGACTCCAATGATGCTCATTTCACAATCCCAATCCCTTTTGTAAATGTAAGAATACCAAACTCTTGTCATTTATTGTAATCTGTTAGATTCTAAACTTATATGCAATGATTCTCTTGTAATGACTATGCACAGAAGTAACAAATACTTGGCAACAGACATTACAAAGTATTCCAATGGAGATTAATTCCATGGAAACGAAGTCTCAAATTCAAAGTACATTCCTTTGAACATCCTTTTTTGCATTAAGTTTTCTGATCTTACACAAATTCAGAGAATGACTTCCACCTATGAAAACAATTCCATATTACCATTTTAACTATCACTTCTGAACAAGAGTTGTCTCTTTCCAGAATATGTCAATATGGTCTTTTCCAAAGTTTACACTATACTTACAATTTTCCATGAGCAACCAATCTTTGGTAAGCCTTAGATTATCCTCGACAATTGTTTAATCATTTTAGTCATATCCGCTTCTATTCCTTTTTCCCTCTTAATGCCCTAAGCATTTGGAAAATTTAGAATGGATGTAATCAATCCTATACTCGAAGCATATGTGACACTATTCATGCTATAAATTTTTTTATTTGACATGTTCTCACAATTCGAACTATGAAATGGGATGCCGTAATCATAATCGAATTTTGAGAACGCAACATATATAGAATTTCCTTATGTTGAACCATTCCAACATAACATTCATATATATATATATATATATATATATATATATATATATATATATATATATATATATAAATATATATATATATATATATATATATATATATAGAGAGAGAGAGAGAGAGAGATTTAGGTTTAAATGTTTTCAACAAATATTGTGTGCCTAAATGCACCAATGAGAATTCAAGAAATAATAAATAATTAAATAAATCAATAAAGGGTATTTTGGACCTTTTGTACTTTTAATTAAGGAAATCATTTAATTGAAATCCTACAATTATGGAAATAAAGTAAATATATTTGACCTAATCCTTCACCTTTGTTTCCTGCCTGGAACATAACCACTACAGAGAAGAAATCCAGCGACTTCCCACCGCCGATTGCAGCCCTTCCTTGCGATCGATTAAGAGTCATCGGCCATTTTCTGAATGTTTGTGTGTTTCTTTCTTCTCCGATCAACTGAGGATCGAATTCTTTCCCTCCCTGCGTGATTGTTGTCGGATAAAAGGAGCAGCCGTCGCTGCCACTTGACGGCAACACTGCTGCCTCCGTTCCATTCCTTTCCATGATTGGTGGCTGACGGAGACGGAGATAATCAACCAAGGTAAGCCTGCCGGAGATTAGATCTCCCTTCCTCACGATCTGTTCAATGCAACCCTAAATCACGTCTACATTCTTCATCTTCAATTGCCGGCTACGACTATATCTCCCTGGTGATTTTTGACGACATCCGCTCCATCTTCTATCGAATCTGGTCTCCATCTCCAAACAATTCGATTAAGAATTAACACATCAACAGTAAGTCTATTTTTCTATGTAAAAACCGAAATTAATTCAGAAAATATGTTTTTGTTATAAATTCTTCTCAAATTCATTTTTTTTGTATGTGGGTATAAGAATGTAATTTGTTAGGTATATATTAATATGCGATTTTGATTTTACCATTAGTATAGGAATTTTAATTGTTTAATCCTCGTGATATGTAATTGGATTCTTATAATATAAAAATGATTTTGGTTTATATGATACATGAAGAAAGTGTCGATGCATATTCATCATTTTAGAAATAGTTCATACAATAAATGAAATTAACAATAATAGTTAATTTGTTTTCAACAGCGTATCAATTTAATATCAATTGTTTCAAACAAACATTATAATTGTTTTTGTTTAACGTTATGTGGAGTTGCGAAAATGTATCCTATAAACAATTACTTTATCATGTTTGTATTCTATCTTGTAGAATTTGATATTTGAAAAAGACATTGGTGAAAAAATTATTTCTTATCTTCCTCATGAATATCAAGCACCAAAGGAATAATCTTCAATTAGTAGCAGTAGCAAAATCGTCTTAGTATCTAATATGATGAGGGTAATTCTGCCAGAATGGAATCACGAATTCCAATTTTGCTAGAATGAAATCTAATATGTTGGTTTGATAAAATGTTCACTTCAAATTATTCTACTTATTCTAATGTATGTTGTATAAAATCATGCTCATGTTTATCTCCTTTTTGCAGCTCCTTGTATATAATCATTCTCATGCAATACAATTTTGACAGAATGCCAATCGCACAAAATGTCAATCTCATAGAATGCTAGCATATTTTGAAGTGGCTTAGAGGTCAAACATACACAAAATGTCAATCTCACAACAAGTATATTTGTTTAACTGGTAATGAATTTGTGATACTTTATGGTTGACTTCATAGTCTCTACTACATTCTATCAGAATTTATAGTTTTTATTTTTCTACTATATTCTGTCAAACTTTATAGTCTTTAATACATTCTGTCAGAATATATAGTTTTTATTCTATTAGAATGCATTGAATTGTTTAATTTTTGAAACTTGATTATGTTTTCTTTGTGGATTTAGGTTTTGAAGAGGCTAACATTGATGTGGAGAAGGAAGAAAACATATAGAACAAGAGTGTATTATACCAGAATGTGTTATGCTACAATGTATAAAGTGTTGCTTAAAAATCATTTCTTTCATAATGTTGTTATTATTCAATGAATCACAATCATACAATGTAATTATTTGTTATATTATTAGTTCAAGAATTGATTTTGTGTATTCTTTAAGAATGTATTTACTAGTTTATGGTTGGCATTATGTCATTTTGACAGAATAAAATCGAAAAATATATTTACTAGTTTATGGTTGGCATTCTTCTGACAGAATAAAATCGGATTTTTAAATTTGAATTAATTTAAAATATTCATATTTTTAAAAAATAAAGGAATTAACTATCCCTAAAAATCCAAAAATTTCCTTTTTTAATATAGGTTAATTGACTAAAATGCCCTTATGCTGAAATTTGTGTGATTATATGGTATATGCTATCCTATTCTACTATCATAGACCCTCAAATCATGACCTTTGATTATATTCCATCCGATGGTCTAGATCTGTGCAGTCTGGCACACAATAATTAGTAAAAACAAAATAACCTAACCCTATATATATATATATATATATATATATATATATATATATATATCCTTGACTAAAGTTGATTAAAATCTCAATCTAAGCTTGTAGAATTGGAATGAAGTATAAAATTCTCTCCCTTAATTATAGCAAAACAACTTTTCAAACCCGAATTGAAACTTTGTTCTCTATAATTAACATTGCTAACTTGCAATACTTAACATAATAGTCATGTTTCCACTAACATGATGATTATTAGCATAACACTTATGCTCCCACTAGCTTTGACATGTATCCAGAAATCAGCTGGACTTCTTGAAATCAATACTTTATTGACTTTCTTACCAAAGTTCAGATTTCTGATACAAGATTCTTGATAAGACTTTATCAAAATCATACATCTTTCCTAGACCTGACAAATGTGTCGTGTCGTGTCGGTTTCGTGTCGTGTCAAGACATTAAACGGGTTGAGAGTGTTTGACCCTAACCCGACCCGTTTAATTATTGTGCCGTGTCAACCTGTTTATTTTCGTGTCGATTTCGTGTCAGGTTTCACGTTAAGGTTTAAACCTTGTAAATCTATTGTATCATGTCGGGTTGAAACATTTTAAAGGTTAAAAAGTAAAAGTCATGGAGGAAAAAAATGAAAATGTGAAATGCTGGAGTTAGGAGGTGGAACCGAATATACCCCCCCCCCCCCCCCCCGGTCTCATATTATCCACTTTTGACTTTTGAAGTTTCTACTTTGACCTTAAATAGTTTTTTTTGTGTTATAAATTACTTGATAAAATTTATAACAATGAAAAAACATTTAAAACACAATCCATTGATATATTTTGCATTAAGTGTTATATATCAAAAACAAAAATATTTAAGGTCAAATCTGAAGAATAAAGAGTTTAAACAGTCAAAGTTAGACAATAAATATGGGATAGAGGTAGTAGTAAGTTTAGAAAGCAAAATGGAAAGAGTTAAGAGTTAGGAAGCAAAATGAGATAGGTAGTGAGGAGGAGTAAAATTAAGTCACTTTGAAATTTTGAGTTTTACTTTCAATTCTTGAATTTGGGCCACTACAAATGTATAATATTGAAAATATTTATAAAAATATGATATATATATATATATATATATATATATATATATATATAATATTAAACGGGTCATCTTCGAGTTAAAAGTCTTGACCCTAACCTTACCCGTTTAATTATCGTGTCGTGTCGTGTCAACCCGTGTACATAAACGGGTCGAAATCTCTGACCCTAACCCGCTAACTTCGTGTCGGGTTGTCGTGTTGTGCCAAATTTTGCCAGGTCTAATATTTCCTTGGATAGCTCACATGTATGCCTAAACAATTATGAAGAGGGATGTCCATTCTTACAAGTCCATGTTAGTGTGTCGGTTAACCACACACGCTCCACTAATGACTTTGAGAATGCAAATGTCACACTTGCTATCTACTTAAAACCTACTTAGTGAAAGCGTTTCCTCATCATCATTTTCATGAATCGGAGAGAAACCTTATGACACTTAGATTTTTATGGTGTATGTGCTCCTATCCATGTAATTTATCATAACCTTTATCACAAGACAAGGTTAGCGACAAATCTAAACTCGTGGGCTAGTGATTAACAATACTCTTGATTAGTTGTTGAAACTATCTCAAGATCTTTTAAGACTCCCACTGACCTCTTGACATATAAAAATATAAGATACTCTTTGTCAAGAACCATTCCTCGACAAAACAAATATTCAAGGGTTAGTGCGGATTCTTATCAAGATAAACACTTCACACAATTGGTCTTAGTTGGTCTTTGTTTTATCCAAAACATCACAACTTACCAATTTCAAATGCACAAGAGTGAGAAAGCATTTTACTCCACATTTGAAAAGTGTTATAAACCTTCCTTAAGATTATGTCACTCAAGTTACAATCTTGGAGTATTACTCTAAGACTCAATTTTGGAACGAAGTATGATTTATCTTTTTGATTTAACCATTTCTACAATTCACGATTCCTCTTCTTAGCCAAACAAATGCAATAAGATGTCCTTAGAGAATAAATTGTGATATGGTTTCATAATCACTAAGATAATCATAAAACACGATACTAAAGTACTCTCCTATATTTTCAGATTGGAGAAACTATTATCTTTCTGCCTAATTTGATTCTACTCATTCGTCCTGTCATACATTGAAACTTTTCCAATGTTTTAGAATTACACTTAAACTTGTAAGCATAACCATATTTACTAAACTTTAGTAAATCATACGAATAACCTTATCATTTTTTGTGGTGGACCTAATGAGTGCACAACCAATTGTACCTGATCTCCTAGTCCTTCACTTGACTCACATATACATGTGAACAAAGAATTAGTCTTAATTACCAAAGACGAAAATTCTCATTCATCATACAATACAAGTTGCATGATTCCAAGTTTCTATCCAACTGAAACTTGGGTGATGAGAATCTTTCCTTATTTGGTAAATTATGACACTACCACAAACGGAAGAATCAAAACCATTTCCCAATGTTGCTATTAATGAAATCATATAAGCAATAATTTTTCACAAATGCCATCAAAAGGATACTTAAAATAAATAAAATAAAAACTTTTCTTTTATTTTAAAATTTGCGGAAAAACTTATCCTTACAATGCAAATACATATGAAAACATGTTGTTATCTATTCCTAAGCAATATATCATAACTCTTAAGCAGCAGCTCAAAATTCTGATCATCGAACCATGCGATCGAAATCCATCTATTGCGATCAAAATCAACTTACTTTTTCGTTAAGCTTCCTTACTTTTCTTTGATTCTACAAAACATCAAAATGTAATTACATTACATCATGTATTAAGAATCTCCAAATAAGAACTTAATAGAGTTAGATAGTGGACTTTACCTGAAGTAGAGTCAAACCTTTTTGACTTTACCATCCGTATGATCTTTCGGGTAAAATGGTCAGCTTCGCAACCAATGTCCCTTATCTTGGAAATAGAAACATACAGACTCTTTGGAAATGGTACACGAGACTATCTCAGACTTAGCATTTCTCTTTACCATTGGGTCAAATGACTTGACCATGGCCAATCCCTTTCCATTGGGAAAAGAAAGCTTTTCTGGACTTTCAATGTTACCATTACCAATGTCCATGGAAGCATGGGAAGTAGATCTTCCAATCAAATTTGCTTCACCAGTGCTCCAAATTATTGTTGATTTTAGCAGCAACAAGCAAATATGTAAGATCATTAAGGGTCAAGTCATGGTCTGTCACATAGTAGTCCTTAAAGAACTCACTATATGACTTTGGAAGTGATTGAAGAACCCAGTCACCAGTCAACTTCCTTAAGACTTTGACACCCAACTCTCACGGCTTGCCAAAATGTGACTTAATCTCTAAGATGTAAGCACATATAAACTTTGCTTGCCAAATAGGGATTAAGTGACCTTGTACTTGTGGGCCAGGGAGAATTATTGGAGGAGGTGGAGGAAGTGAAGTATGATGTCCAGTCCTATTAATTAACAACAAAGGGATTGATCTTTCACCTTGATTACCATTTGGGATATCATCTTCTTTAGGAAAGCTCTATCCAAAAGGATGAGGAAGACCATAGTTGTCTGAACTTAGACATCTATGAGGGAGTAATTCAAGTTTCAGTTGATTTAAGTCCTTAACATAATACCCAATATGAAATATTAAGGCTAGGACCCAACAAACTATTTTATAACTTGGAAGAGGGATGTCGTAATCCAAGCTACAGAATATTTGAAGGTAGGTAAATGACGACTTAACAATTTCCACCATGAAAAACAAAACAAATTATTAAGTTTTAATTGGATTTGAAACTCCTAAATCTTTTGAGATTCATTGAACTTTCAATGGCATGTTTAAATCTCGATTGTGCCCTCTCAAGTTTGTGACTAGGATGCCAAGGATCACAAACAAGGTGTGAATAACTATCCAAATTGACTTGGTACCCTTAATTTTACCACCCAATCGATGTGTTGTTTAACCACACGCGCTCCACCGATCTATGATAAAACTTAAGTTACCCTTTGCCACACATTGTCAGTACCATGTTAGTGTGTCGGTTAACCACACACGCTCCACTAACGACTTAACACGGGTGCAAAGTGTAATTTCATGGGTTAACATTAAATTCACATTTTACTAAGTAACTAAGATTGGGAATTTATAAGTATTTAGTTAGTTGGTATTTATCATTATACTTTTAATGAAGGGAGAATTATAGTCCTTTCCTACCCGTTCGGCTAACGACCCTCCACCAGTCAAGAAAGCGGTGGATGAGAGTGGACACCCATTAAACTGTCATTTTATAGGCAGTAACCTTATACCCCCCTTATAGACTGACTTCGTGAATGAGGCCTACTAACGGTAAGACTGACTTTGTTCTTATACATATATATAAGTATTAACTTTTAATATTATAATAGTATAAAGGTGTATTTTACGTATTTAAAATACTCGGTGGTTTAATCTTATTAATTAAACTATACTCTTAATTTAATTAAACTTAAACCATGTCATTATGGAACTATTAGCTCTTTTAATTAAACACTTTAATTAATTTAATGAAGTCCATAAAGTTTGAATTTTAACTTTTAAAATTCTAGGGTTTGGAATTAAAGCATTAATGTGTGTGAGACTTTACGAATTCCAAGACTTGAGGGCAAGTTTTGAAACTATTCAAAACCTTTCATATTCATAACATATGAGTTTAATGTTTCTTTAATGACAAGACTCTTGAAAATCCATAACTTGAGGACAAGTTATGGAGATCATAAAACAATTTATGGAAAAAAGATTCTTCAAGTTTTATAACTTATGACTTTTAATGAGTCATTTAAAAGAAAAACCTTTGGAATTCCAAAACTTGAGGACAAGTTATGGAGTCCATTAAAATCATCAAAAACTACAATTCAACCAAGAATTTTACAAGTTCTAGATTAAACTCATATGAACTAGGTAATTCAAGTCAAACAAATTTCATGCAATTAGACTTAATCATATAAACTAATAGAAAACATGAAATTTTGACAATCACCTTTCAAATGGATTAGCATGATCATCATCATATCTTAAAAAAATATTTTTATGATTCAAAACAGTTTGGAATAATGATCCTATCCATTTGGGGGGCCAAAAAACGTTTTCCTGCACTCTGCACAGCCAACTCGACGAGTCCATGAACATGACTCGTCGAGTAACACATTTTGTACATGGACTCGTCGAGTCCATCACCCAGAACGCAAAAACTTGATTTTTTCAACTTTAAACAGCAAGTAGCATCAAGTATAATTGAAAACAACCCTACTCTCTGATACCACTATTGGGTTTTGAGCATTCTAACAATCCTAAGGTGTACATGCAACCCTAAATACCTTAGATCTATCTTTTCTCTATTATACATGCAAACTTGAATATTCCAAGGTGTTACCCTAACCAACATATAATCATATGTTACTTGCATAATACAACTAGATAGAATTACATACCTTTTTTTTCTTGTGGTTGATTCCTTGGAGCTTTAAGACCCTAGCACCAATAATGTGAATGCCTCAAGTGGAACCACAAATCACCAAAACAACTTGGAAGAACATTGAGAGAATATGGAGCTCACTAAAATCGGTCACCTTTTCTTTCACACTCACTAGTGCCAATTTTGTGAGCCAAGGACCTCTTTATATATTATGGAGAATTAGGGTTACATCCATGTAAACCCTAATACTCATGACCTTTCATTTACATAGGATCCATGGGTTAAAAGCTTTATGGACTATCCATGGACTTCCATATACTCTTAGCCCATCCTAAATAAACCTTGGCCCATTCCATATATATATATATATATATATATATATATATATATATATATATATATATATATATATATATATATATAGGGAAGAGTTATTTGGAAAACAAAAAAAAACCCTAAAAATCATAAAAATGCATAAAAAAATACTTAGAGATCACAAAACTTTTTTTTGAATTTTTTTATGAAAAAATCGCAACTTTTTTAATAAAATCGCTGAAAAAAAAATAAATAATTTCTTTTTGTAAAAAAAAAGTTTTTTTTTTTCAAAAAAATTTCAGCGATTTTGTATTAAAAGCAGCGATTTTTTCATAAAAAAATTCAAATTTTTTTTTTGTGATCTCTAAGTATTTTTTTTATGCATTTTTATGATTTTTAGGGTTTTTTGTTTTCCATAGAACCTAAACCTATATATATATATATATATATATATATATATATATATATATATATATATATAAGAGTCCATATTTAATTAGCCTCTTTTGATCACTAAATTAATTCCAAATTAATTCTTTGATCAATACTAATTAAATAATATGATTTCATATTAGTGTATTATAACTTATAATATATTAATAAATCATAAATATCATTTTCTCATAAGTCTATCCATACAAATTGTTCCGGTGAAGTGCAACCTAAATGAACCATGTCGGGTCAGGTCAAGTCATACCAATTATAGTTATGGACTTAGACACTAATCCAATAGCGACGTGACAACTTGGGTTTTCCCCGATTAACTTGTACTAATTCCGTGACGACGTGATGACCTATACATCACGACGTGATGATGGTTTGGATCGAGACTAAGTTGAACTGAGACTGAGTTGAATCGTGAATGAGTTGGGACCGGGTTGAGTACGTTTCCCAGGACATGACTATGACTTGGTCACGGCGTGAGGGCCAGCTAATGGAAGTGCTGACCGTTGACTTTGACCTTGACCATTAACCTGTTGATCTGGTCCGACTTTTGGTTAAAATGACTAGTTTTGGAGGTAAGGCTAAGGCGGGACCTTGTTTGATTGTTAGGTGTGTTGTATCATCGGTTTCGTGGCAATTATTTGTGGTTATTTGACTTTGTGAGACATACGAGTCTTCTCATTATACTGTGTAGGATACTAGATGTCTTTATGACTATTGCATTTGTATGTATGTTGGGCTAGGCCTATTTATATGTATGTTGGGCTGGGACAATCTGCATGTTGAGTTGGGCCCATTTGTATGTATGTTAGGCTAGCCCCATTTGTATGTATGTTGGGCGGGGCCCATTTGTATGTTGCGGTTGGGCCCATTTGTATGGTATGTGGTTTTTTGAGAAACTCCTAAGCTTTATGCTTATAGTTTTATGGTTTAACATTTCCAGGTACTTCCAGTTCTAAAGGAAATAAAAGGGTCCAACATGACTGCACAACATTCCCCGATGATTTTCTGCATCGATGACTATTATTTTTACTCTGATATTGAAATACATTTTATCATGATTGGTTTTGATACACTTGATGTATGAATTGGACGATTTAGAAAAAAATATTAGTGATTTTGAGATGTTTCACAAATATAAAGATCATTGTGACGATATGATTTTTAAATATGTTTATATAAAATAATTAAACATAATATTTGCTAAATAATGAGAAATAAATTGGTTAATTTAATGAATAACATGTTTGAAGACGATGATTATTTTTTTGGTTAACTTCAATTAATTTGGTAATTTTATTAATTTTTTAATTTATGAATATTTGGTTATAGACAGTGTAACACAAAAAAATATTTATATGAAATTTACCAAATGGTTTTGAAATTATGTAAAATATACTCGAATTTTTTATAATATCCTTCATAATATTACTAGTTTATAACTCGTGGAAATCACAGTTATAAAATTAATTAAACTTTCATGATAAAAAACTCAAAATTATTAATTAATTATTTTTAAAAAATTATTAATTAAGAGATATTATTAGTTATATAAAATTATAATCGTTGATTTAAATAAATACGTGAAATTATATCACCTTATAATCTGTATTAGTTTTATTTTATTTTTTAATCGAATGTTATTATTTTAATGTAATTGGAGTGGAAAATTTAAAATTTGAAATGGAGAATCAATGAGTTGGAAAGTGACGTGACATTAATTAGGAAGTCTAATAGGGTGACACAAATGACAAAAAACATACTATTTTATTAGTATAAGGAGATTAAAATAATAAACATGTTGTTGAAAAAAATTAAAATAAATATATGTTGAATAATATAAGTTAAATTAAGATGAGAATTGGTTTGAAAATGATGGTCCAGTGTAGGGGTGTTGATCGGGTAATTTTTTCGGGTAATTCGGGTCGGATAATTTCGGGTTTTTCATGTTAGAAAAAATACCCGTTACCCTACCCAAACTGAATTCGGGTAATTCGGGTATCGGGTCGGGTTTGGGTAATTCGGGTATTACCCGAAATATATAATTTTTTTTTAATTTCACCTGAAAATAAATTTAATGAAATAAATACGTCATGCTTTATTAGTCTTGTTTATATAAACAAACGAGACATAAACGAAGTTACTCAAGCTTTGAACATTAAGATTTTTTAGTCAATAATACCTGAGATATAAAGTAATTTTTTAACAACTTAATCTAATCTAATAAGAGAAAATGAGTTTGTTAGTTGCAATAAAAACTATAATCTAGAAAACAGTTAAGTTGTAAAGAATATAATGATATATAAACAATTACTTTTAATATTGTTAGTGTCATATTGTCATAATAAATAGATTCATGTTTTACAATAATGATAATTAGTTTAAGCGTGATCAAATATCTGCTATATAGTACAAGCTCTAAAATAAAAAGAATTTTTAAAATAATTCGGGTAATTCGGGTATACCCGAAACCCAAACAATGTACCATTTACCCGACCCGAAAAAAATCGGGTTATCCGATTACCCGAAAAAATTTACCCGATATCCGAAAAAATCGGGCGGGTAATTCGGGTATCAGGTATTTTCGATAGGGCTAGTCCAGGCAACACACGCGGAAGTGTTGCGTGGCGCAGCCAAAAATTGTTTTTTCATAAAAAAACAAACGGCCCATAGGTCTTTCTGTTTGATTATGTAAACAATGTAACATGCAAATCCAACCTAGTCTATTGATGGAAAAAAATAAGTCTCAAAGGAATCTAATCCCTATTATAATAAAAGAATAGTTTTAATGTCCTTTTGACATGTGTCATCCTATTAAGCCTCCTAATTAATGCATATTTTATTCTACTTTTGCCATGTGTCACCCTATTAGGCTTCTTTATTAATGCATGTCATTTATCAACATATTAATTCTCAATTTTAAATTTTAAAATTTAAATTTCTCACTCTAATTATATTAATTTAATTACATTAGAATAAAAATTAAATTAAAATTAATACAAATTATAAAGTGATGTAATTTCACATATTTATTTAAATTAACAATTATAATTTTTTATAACTAAAAAAATATCTCCTACTTAATAATTTATTTGAAATAATTGATTGATAATTTTAAGTTCTCACTATAATAGTTTAATTAATTTTATAACCGTGGTTCCCACGGGTTATAAACTAGTGAAATTATATGAATTTTATCTGGAAAACATGGAAGTTGAAATTAGATTTTCAACATAGATTGGAGTTTGAAAGTTGTCTTTTGTTTTAATTATGTAAACAATCTAATGCAAATTTAACCTGTTATTGTTCACCCGTTGGAACCTCTTATCATCATGTAAATAAAATTTGATACACATTTCGTCAATAACAATTGGACACACTGATATTTTTATTTGGTTTAGAAATCAAAAAGTTTCATTCATATTTTAATGCTGAAACCATCGAGAACACCATAAATAACAAGAAATAAATCAGGGAAATCATAAGTCAAAACGAGAAAGTTTGTAAATTTTGAATTCTTTCGAAAAAAAGTCGAAGGCTTTTCCAAATTTATTTTATGTAAAACCGAAATATTATCGGTAACATGCTAAAAGGTTCAAATCGAAAAAAAATTGTAAGTTTTTTTTTAAAGAAAAAAATCAAAAATATAATGTAATTTATAGATTAACCATTTTTAATTAAATTTGTTTTTTTTATTGTGAGTATCTTCAAAAACCATTTTCGCATCATATAGTGAATTTTGTAGCGATCATCACAAAATTAGCGAATTTGTTTTCTGTTTTAGATTTAATACTGGTTGTATGTTTGGTTGGGTGATGTGATGTTGAGTGTCGAGTTCCCAAGATTGCTCGCTTTAATATTCTAATGGCGATGCGTATATCTCTGAGTATTGGTCAGGTAATGCTTGGATGATTATGAGGAGAAGACCAATAGTTGGTGGGGTGTTGCGGTCACATCTTCACTGACTTATGGAGATGCTAGATTCTTTTCGGCCTTCGGATAGGCACGACTCTTGGAGATGGGTTGTCGGGATGGAGGACTTTTTTACCATGAAGGTTGCTAGACATAGATTGGATCCCGTGACTCTCCCCGCTAGTGGTGCTGCTACTAGGTGAAATAAGTTACTTCCTATAAAAATCAATATTTTTATTTGGAAACTTTTGCTTAACTGGTTGCCGACACGTTGTAATCTTGATTATAGATGTATTGAATAGCCTTCTCTTTTTATGTCCTTGTTGTGGGGAGGTGCTTGAATAAGTGGTTCATTTATGTTTGAAGCGTTCTTTAGCGACGAAACTTTGGAATAATATGGCGACTTGGTTAGATTTATTGATTCTGAGTTTTCATTCTATTGAAGACGTGTATGTTTGGATTGATGATAGGGTGTTGACAAATTCTCGCAGATCTATCATTGAGGTCACATGTGCTTCATTGATTTGGGTTCTTTGGACATACCGGAGTGCGCAAGTGTTTGGGAACAAGAAGTATAAGAAGGATTTCATGTTTGACTCTATTGTTTCTTTTTCGTTTAATTGGTTTTCTAGTAGGAACCATAAAGTTGGGAAAATCTTTACTGAGCGGATGCAAAATCTGCTCATGAACTAATTGGTTTCCTTTTTGCTAGCTTCTAGCTAATCTTTTATATATACACTGCCGTTCAAAAAATTTTATATTTTAAATTTTCTTTTATATGTAATTTTTAAATATAAACATTTCTTTTTCTTTTTAAAACTGACTTCATAAAATCCGGTTTTTAACCAAATATAGCCGGTAAGGTTCAAGTACTTTCCTTTGAATTTGGTTTGACCCCGACCCAAGATAGACTCATTAAAAGCTCGATTCTAGATCGATTTTAAACGAGTCCGAGTTGAAATCGATTTCTCAAGCTTAATTAAGTTTGTTTATTAAACGAACCCGATCTCGAGTCTATTTTACTAATGTAATAACTGTTTTCCTGGATGAATCGATTTAGGGTTTCAAGGAGTCAAAAGGTTGGATTTTAGAAGAATGGAGTCTCACGACGTGAGAACGGCTAGATGAAAACGTTTGTTCGGGACTGGTCTCACGACGTGAGACATAAAGGCTCACAACGTGAGAGTTGATGCAACCCAAGCCCATGATCATTTTAGGGTTTCCTTCTTATTTAAGAATCCCTAAACTCATTTTAGGGTTTCTTATCGGCCCCAAACCGTCTTTCAACTTATAAAAATCCTAGTCTTCATCCTTGCTTGATCTTTGGTCATTTTGGAGCTTTTCTTGGAATTGAAGAAGGAAGAAAGAATAAGAAGAATGTGATCTTGTGTTTAGGCTTGCAATGAATCTTCATCATCATCATCATCTTACATTGTTTCTGGACCATTACGTGTATCAAAGATTCCTCCTTTATTGTTCTATGATGATAGATCTAGGTTTTGTCCAACTTTTCCTCTTGGTTGTGCAAGTTTGATGAATGTAAACCATAAAGTTGGAAACTTTATGTGTTATCAGGGTCTTAAGAGTGATATAGAGTTCAGATCTAGTGAATGGTTGAGTTTTGGAACCTTGCATGAAAGTTGGATGTCTTTTCTTTAACATTTTGACCCAAATGAGATCTAGACATGTATTGGACATAGATGTCTCAAAAGCATCGACTTTACAGTGTATAATGGAGTTATAAGACCGTATGGAAAGTTAGGGTTCAAGGCTTAATGGATTAACGACTTAAAAGTTGGAATTTTAGCTTTAGACTATTCTCACCACATGAGACTTGGGGTCTCACGACGTGAGGGTTGAATGACCCCGTTTCTGGTTAGCTTCTTGGAGCTCACGACGTGGGAGGAGGCTTCTCACGATGTGAGGTTAGCTCCAGTGATTTTTTATGTCTGAGTTGACTGAGTTGAGTCGGGATGAGTTCGAATCGGACCGAGCGGGATCTCACGACGTGACCACGGACTGGTCACGACGTGAGGATGGATAGTTGACATTATGGGCTTTTGGTTGGGCCTTTATGGAATTGGGCTTGTATTGGGCCTTGGGTATCTTTTGGATTTGGGCCGATTATTGGGCTTTTAGTGCCATTGAGTTTGGGCCTTGGTCTTTGGGCCGGTTGAGGGGAAGGGTAAAATAGTCCTTTACCCTAGGAGTCGGGATTAGTGAATTAATTCCCAATTATGGTTATGACCTGATTATTGATCATGATTGTATTTGATTGGTTAGCGGGGGGATTCTTCGGTCCAGTAGCTCGAGCATCTTTGGGATTGTCAATGGACCGAGGTGAGGTTGCTCACTATACTGTAGGACATTAGGATGGTATGTGCTTGTAGTCTTTGTGACTCCTACTGTATGTATGTATGCCTATGTGCTTGTTTGTTATATGTATGTGGGGTGAAATGAACTCGGTACAACCTCGTGCTGACATATGAGTCGAAATAGACTCGGGGGTGAAATAGACCCGGTACGGCCTTCGGCCGACACATGAGTTGAAATAGACTCGGGGGTGAAATAGACCTGAGAGCGAAATAGACTCGACACAACCTTGAGCTGACAGATATGTATGTTATGCGGTATTTTGGGGAACTCACTAATCTTCATCACTTTCAGCTTATGTTTAAAATGTTTTTCAGGTAATCCTAGTTCGCAAGGGAAGGGACCGACTTGATCGCAACACATTTGTACTCTGATAACTATTTTAACCTGATATACTTTTGAATGATTGAAATGATTAAATGGTGTTTATGGTTGAACGAAAAATGAAATTTTTACCTTGTAATTTTTTTAGATGTTACAACTAAGCTCGATTAGGCTCACGATCCCAAATGGAGTCTCTCTCTCTCTCTTTCTCTCTCTCTCCCCCAATATATATATATATATATAAAATAAAAAATATTTTTATTTTTATATATTAAAATTTGTATTATTTTTTTAGTAAATGTCATTACAATGAGTTAGGGTGTACCGTGTACGAGCCGAACCCAAATCTGTATAAATATTTACGAACCGATCTCAAGCTCCATACCATAAGGCTCGAAACAAGCCGAGGTCGAACTTGAGCCTTAAAAAATTTAAGCAAACCGAGTTCGAGGCTGTTATTCTTGATTCGACTCGACTCGTTTGCATCCCTTTGACCGTTTAATCTCTAGTTTAAATTCATCATCTAATATTTTCGAATCATATAAATATTTCTTATTAAAATTATATATGATATATTAACGAAGTGACAACTAATTTTATACTTTTACATATGAAATAATTAAAAGATGGCATGGGCCATCTACAAAATCCACGACACCATTGCATTATCGTAATTGTCGGTTAAAACCATTTTAAAGAAAAATATACCATTATTGAATAATAATAATATTAGTGATAATTATTTCATGTTATAATAAAATAATATTTGGATGTGTATTTGTAACCGTGTATTATATTTTTTTAGTGTTTGATTAAAGCAATTATTTTTCATGGATCAAGTAATTATTTTTCTGGTAATTAATTTATGATCACCTGTATTATCAATGTTCTTAAATCTTAATCCTAAATTAATTAAAAAAAATACTAGTATACTGATAACTTTATTATGAAGAAAAACAAGTATCGAACAAAAACCGGTACAAAAATAGGCAATAAATTTCTACATTTGAAATTAATAATTCAATGATGCATAAAAATATATTTCTATCATTTTCTGTTTTAAACTTTTAAGCAATCGAAATTTACCTAATAATTAATTGTCTGAAAATTACATATATTCAAATTCCGTTTTTTTTTTTTTTTAACTTATCTTGTGAAAATGCATTATTTAATTTTACTTAATTCATATTATATAATCGGGTTTAAAACATTGATCTTGGCCTAACACTACTCCAATTATTATTTATAGCTTGCGTATAATCTTAATTAATTTAACTGTCCCACGCAAACACACAAAACGCGCCCATTTCATTTCTTTCACATTTTGTCCTTTTCTCCTTCAAAGCTACACAGACACACCTATAGCTCACCGGTCACCGGACTACATCTACCCTCCGGCCAACTTTCCTCTTCCTCGCCTCTCACACATCTTTACAGTCTCCGGTGAACATGTGGATGCGTACATCTTAGTGAAAGAAGCTCATACACGTTTGTTGCTTCGAATTTCGCAAAAGGAGTAGGTCGCTGGTTAGTTCTGGTTTACCTAATTTTCTAACTTTCCAAACCCAGCTATGTCTGTTAGAATTAGATTACCTTCTTTTGTGATAACTTATGCCCAAAATCGGAGCAGTCGTGGTTGGTGTAAGCGCGGCTCCTTTGATTGATACTGAATTTTTACATGTTTATTTTGTTTTTAGTTGTGCCTCGTTACTTAATTTCGTATAATTTTGTGAATTTTTGGTGTTTCGTGTACATTCGACGATTTGAATTGTTTCCTATGAACTTTGTGAAATTAGTTTTGTATCTGAATTTCGGAATTTTAGTCGAATTTCAACAATATGAAGCGGTTCGTACGAATGTTGGAAGAATTGGTTTGGATAACCCAAAAACAGAAGGAAGAAGACCTGTAATTAACTTGTGATGCTGTTCACAATTATTTTTAAAAGTTCCGAGTGATCTCTTTCATTTCTTTTAAAGTGGGTTATGAGGTTACGAGTAGTTTATATGCCTAAAACCTCCATGTTCATGTGTATGTTTTCATAACACATATTCTGTTAACTGTTAACTTTAATTTTTCTGTACTGAATAAGTTCTTATCGTTTTCAGATAATCTTGTAAGAGGGATCAAGTTATACTAACTCAAAGCCTCTAGATCTTTCATCAATCTTCAGTTTGTTTCTTTTGCCTATCATGCCAGTTGCTGTTAAGGATCAACAGGATACGTACAATCACAGAACATACTTTCCCAGTGAGGTACCCCTTTAACTATTGTCAGTATTTAACATGTTTGTTTTATTCTATCTTGTCCTATATGAGAATACCTTTTGCCTTTATTGTCTTCTTGAAAGATCTATAATTGTTATCAAGTTTCTGAAAGATAATGTTCCTTACTTTGCAAGGAACATGCTGGAAAATCAACTCTCAAAGCTGATAAGCAAGGTGAGCATTATTCAATCTGCACTTATACTTGTAAAACTGATGTAGTTACCATGATTAGTTTATTTATTATATGCATAGCTAATTCAATATTAGTTTTCTGCAGTTACTCCACCCAAACCCACATGCCTTAAAGAGGAAAAACCAATAATTTGTACCAAAAATTCACAAACTATTGAAAGTCTTCTTCCTGATGAAGAAGATCTCTTCTCTGGGGTTCTTGATGAATTGGGTTGTACTACTGCTACTGTCAATGGTGATGATGAAGATTTTGATCTGTTCAGCAGTAGTGGAGGCATGGAATTGGAAGAAAATTCTAAATTATATTTCACTCAACAGAATCCTGCAATTGCTAAAGGACTTAATAACACCGATCAAATTCAAATCACTACTTCAGACTTTTCAATTTCCTCCGAACACCCTACTTTCCATCATCAATCACTACCCATCAGCCATGAAGGTTTCTATAATATGTTGAATCCATACATCCCACAAATGGAACACATGCTTAGGGGTTCACCTTACAACACCTTCCAAAATCATCATCATCATCTAAACCCTGTAATCTGGTCACATTCTCCTCCATATGTTCATAATCAAAACATCTGTGCTCATAGCTTCCCCAATCTTCATGGGTTATCTGAAATGCTGCCACCTGTCTTCTCATTTTCACCTATACATAAACAACAAGCGATCGGAATCGGAATCGGATCACCACCATCTTATATGGAGGAGTCTTGTAAACCAGATGTTGTTATTCCAGTAGCATCTCCTAATTCCATGATGTCATCTCCACATATTATTAAAACACATAAATCTCCCAAAAGGGAAACAGAAAGTACATTGCCATTATCTTTTATAAGGCCAAGGGGAAGAACAAGAAGAACCTCACATGGTAGACATGAAACTGTTTCTTGTCACACTCACACAGATGACAAAAAATATGAACTTGATATTCAACGTGTCTTGCGTGGTGAAGACACTAGAACAACATTGATGATCAAAAATATTCCAAATAAGTAATTGTTTCTCATTCTACATATCATCAAGATTCAATATATTAGGGTTTATTAAATCGAGTTTTGTTACTTATTATTGCAGGTATAGTTCAGCAATGCTGTTGGCTGCAATTGATGAACATAATCAAGGAACTTATGATTTCATTTATCTGCCTCTTGATTTCAAGGCAAGTATTATTTCACATTTTTTTTTAAACACCCATAATCATATTTCTATAAAAGGTGAAGTTTCATGTGTACTTTTTAACAGAATAGGTGCAATATGGGGTATGCATTTATAAACATGATTGATCCACTTCAGATAGTGCAGTTTCACAAGGTGAGTTTTGTTGTCTTTTCAGTTGAATTAAAAACAATATGAAATAATGTTGATTTGTTTTTTCAGTCATTTCATGGGAAAAAATGGGAGAAATTCCACAGTGGAAAAGTGGCATGTCTTGCATATGGTCGAATTCAAGGAAAAGCTGCCCTAATTGCACACTTTCAGGAATCAAGCTTGATGAATGAAGATAAATGTTGTCACCCTATTCTCTTTACCACAAATGGCCCAAATGCTGGCAATCAGGTATATCATAATTTTTTTTCATTTGGACAAAGGGCATTCACGTCTTTTTGCATATCAATCTTCACATGCAAAACAAGCCCCTAAGTTTATTTATGTGTGTCTGTGTAGGAGCCATTTCCCTTGGGTCCAAACATGAATTCAAGGCGACACAAGAACAGGTGTAATGTGCGCCAAATGAATGAAAACCTAGAAATTTCATCAACTTCGTATGCGTGTCAAATAAAGAACTCCATATAAAAAAGGGGAGAGTGTTTGGATAAAATATAAATATCTGTAGTTGTTTGAGTAGTCAGTCACTATCTTGATCCATTTTTTGTTATTTCAAAAATGGATCAAATTCCACTCCGTTGTTGTACTTGTCGCAACTCTTGTGTTGATCCATTTTTGATAAAAATTTAAGGAATTTTATTACTTTGAGTGATGATTGTGTTAGGTTTTCTATCAACAAACACATAATTAAAAGATGCGGAGGAAAATAAAGGACACAAAAGATTCCAGCTTGATGGTTCTAAAATATCTATAAAGAATATGTTCACTTTAAACAAGGTTTGATATAAAGTTGTATGCAAAAAATATTTCACGATATGCTAAGATTACTGGTGATCACTGATCAATGCGTTGATTTTGTTAACTTTTTTTTCCCAGCTTTATATCTCGATTTAAGGATGATATATGTAATATTCATAATTTGGGTTAAATAAAAAATTGACAAAATGTATTATTTCGCGTTTACTTTTATACTTTGGTGTAAGAGGACTTAAAAACCAATGAAATATTAAGATTTCATTTACTAGGAATATTATATATTTTTAATTAAAGGGCATTTTTGTTTTTTACGGGCTCTCCCGAAGAAGGTTCACCATTTGGTGAAAGATTCAGATACGCCTATCGAACAACGTTGCGAACCTTCTCCTTGTCGCCCTAGTTGAAGCCTGTTGTACTTGAACTTGGGGCCTTCCATATAGAAACGCCTTAATCAAGTGAGCAGATTATGGTTACTAGAAATATTATCTTACTCATAATTATTGTATAGAAGAATGATAAAATCGAATATCTTATGATATCCAAATATGCAATTTTGTATACGATGGTGGGTAGTATTGCATTTAAATGACAAGAACGAATTATATCTATAGAAAAATATATAGTTCATTCAATATATGTATTTCCTATCGATGCATATTATTGGTAGTATAAATCTTTGTACATCCACATTAACGACTCTAGTTTGTATTTATTTTTATTTTCTTTTTTAACCTTGTATTCTCTTATAAATTATGATTAATGAGAGACAATATTTCATGGGGATAGTCATATTATAGTATGGTATCAGAACAAAATCTTATCTGTCTTTGTAAATTCTAGTATTCATTTCTCTTCTATATTCTAGCCACCTTCAACACTAGCATGCCAGTCTCTCTTCATTGACAACCCCTCTATGAAAAACTCGTAATTAAGAAGCCATACGACATCATCAACATCAAGTCTTACATCCCTCTCATTTTTTATTTGGCAGTTCAGAGTTTCAGGCATGTTCAGTGTTTCATGCAGTTCAGTGTTTCAGGTAGTTCAGTGTTTCAGGCAGTTCAGTGTATCAGGCAGTTCAGTGTTCAGATAATTTCAGAGTTATGGACAGAATTGGTATTTGTGTTGGGATTCAAGTGAGGAATGTATAGTTGGTTGATTTGGAAATGGCAAGTCCCTCTCAGCAGGATTAGTTGAGTCCTCTGCCAAGTATAAGTGATCTGCAAGGGTGATTAGGCAGGTAGCCTTTCTTTCAGGAAGGGAGACTCAAGTTTTTGGAAGTTGAGTAGTCAGATGAGAGATAAGCAGGCTGGTTCCAGCAGCATCGACTCAGTATGGGTGGCAGAACAGATAGAACAATTATAGATAGTCGAAGTATCTTCAGAAGTCGCTGGAAGCGACTAGGAGATTGCGATGGAGTGTAGTGACTGGTGGGAGTCCGGTAACCCAGATATCGGCAGATTAGTTGGACCAGGGTAGTCTCAGTGCATCCGGTAGGCGGATGAGGGGCAACAGGATTTTTAGTTGGAGGAAGTAACGTTACGGGAATTATGGAAAAGAGAAGAATTCAGTATGTACCAGTAGTAACAACCAGCACTGTGAGTGGCTGGAGTGATGGACAAAAGGGTTAAAGTCACCAGGGAGGGTGTTGAGGCGTATTGCAGGTCAGTTGACCAAAGAGAACTTCGAGGACGAAGTTTAGTTCAAGTGGGGGAGAGTTGTAACATCCGAAATCAGAAAGGTCAAGAAAGGAAAGGAAAAACCCTAAGTTAAAGAGGGTTGACTCGACAAGTCTAGGGAGGAACTCGGCGAGTCGGAGCGGGATCCGGGTGTAAAGTAATTGACCGACTCGGCGAGTCGGCAAGTGGACTCGGCGAGTTTGGTCTGGGTTGGACCCTAATTTCGGCACTTGGTACCCTATTTAAGCATCTTATTCTCTTCCCTAGGGCTCATTTGCGGCCCCTATAGTCCAGAACCCGAAATCCTAAGCCTCCATTAATTGTTGCTCATTCAAGCTTCCAAGCCATTTTTGGGTGATTTGAAGGAAGAAGAAAGAGGGAAATCAAGGAAGCTTCAAGGATTAGTCTTAGATCTGGAGTTTGTGGAACCTTTCTGAGTTATTGAAGGTACTAAGTCGTTTCCTTCATTTAGATCTATTCTAGTTGTGAGATTTGGGGCTTTTTGGACAAGTTTATGAACCATTTCGAGTTAGAAGCCCAGATATGAAGTTGCTACTTCAGATCTAAGTGTATCTTGGCCTAGAGAATCATAAAGCTTCAGTTTATGGGTTGATTGTTAAGCCCCTTTTGTCTTAAACCCTAGTTCATGGTGTATTTAGCCTAGATCTCCTTAGCTACACGTAAAGTTTGCCACTTTACGTAAGGAATAGGCTTTAAAAGAGTGGATCTACAGTTTGGAGTCCATGCATGACTCAAAAGCCTCTGAATATATGAAGGACTGAATAGACTCGGCGAGTCCTTCGAGTGGACTCAGCGAGTAGTATGAAGATGGAGATGAACTCGACGAGTTGGATGAACAACTCGGCGAGTCTGTTGAAGATTGCCTCGGACTCGGCGAGTTTGTTCTTGGACTCGGCGAGTCAAGTCGCGAAACCCCAAACCCTTCGAATTAAGACTCGGATTAGTGCGTTGAGTGGGGACTCAGTGAGTTGGTCAGGACAGGACTCGGAAATCGGTAGACTCGGCGAGTCAGGGGCTGACTCGGCGAGTCGAGCCGCAAATGAATGGATTCTGAGCGTATGAACTCGGCGAGTCAGTAGGCAGACTCGACGAGTAGGGTTGACCAGGACTTTGACTTGACCAGAGTTGACTCAGTTGACTTTTAGAGGACTGTCAGACTAAGTGTCATATTGATATTGGTAGCTCGGAGAGCTAGAGGAGCAACGACTCAGAGGATTGTCGGTTAGCAGCCAAGGGGTTATCGGCAGAGCTCAGCAGTTCAGGTGAGTTTCCTTCCAGTAGGAACGGGTCTACGGCCACAATGCCGGCCCGTTTAGTTAGCAGTAGTTCTGCACTTCAGTCCGATGCAGTAGTTCAGTATGCTTGGTGTCTTAGTGATACATACATGGTATGAGTTATGTGTATCGGACTATGGTCCGATGCAGTATGCAGTATATGTGTTCATGTTATATGCTATGATTATGTTATGCTATGTTCAATTAGTTTCAGACCTTGGTCCGATGCAGTAGTTAGGGTGCTTGATGTCTTTGTGATTCAAGCATGTTTTGTGTTATGTGTTTCAGACTCTGTCTCGATGCAGTATGCAGTCTATGTGTGTTCATGCTAGTTGATATGTTTATGTTATGCTTTGTTCAGTTAGTCCGGACTTCGGTCCGATGGAGGGGACAAGGTCCCAGTCAGTTTCCGGACCTCGGTCCGATGCAGGGGGCAAGGCCCCCGTTAGTCTGGACTTCGGTCCGATGCAGGGGACAAGGTCCCAGTCAGTTCCCGGACTTCGATTCGATGCAGGGGGCAAGGCCCCAGTTAGTCCGGACCTCGGTCCGATGCAGTGGGCAAGGCCCAATATGTGCTTTATATGTTATTGTATGGTATGTGGTAGATTGGGGGAGCTTACTAAGCTTCGTGCTTATGGTTTTTAGTTTTGGTTTCAGGTACTCAGTTTTCAAAAGAGGAGCTCGGGAAGATTGCAGTGCACACACCATAGTCAGTTAGCCTGGGAATGTTTGACTCTGATAAGAAGATTATGTTTTGAATTAATACTCGAAAAATTATGTTATGACTTATGATACAGTTTTTATAAATATGATTTTAGTAATGTTTTTAAAGAAATTTTTAGTCGTGATTTTTGGGTCGTTACACCACTTCTACTGTTACTCGGATAAACTAAGCTTGCCTCTTCCATGGACATTGGTTGCTAATACGAGTCAAACTTTTCAAGATCAAGCAACTTCTCTCACTCAAATGTTTAATACATGTCTCTTAATGCACTTCCCATCTTCATGTCAACTTAGATATCCTAAACTCTGTTACTAATAATTGAATTTATTCTTTGGTATTAATTGGTGATGTATCAATTTTTTGTACCAAAACAGGACACACCACCCTTCCTCACTATTATTCATATGTACCATTTCTCTTAATCACGTTCTTATAACCCTTCATATATCAAATTTATTTTTTATTCATTTTTTTACTCATGACATTAAAAGTTTTATTGAATTTGATGAATTTGGTTTTTCCATGAAGGTTTATCGGACTCGTCAAACCCTCCTACAATGTGACAGCATATGGGATCTTTATCCCGTCATAAGCTCGTCTCCTTAAACTCTTATCTCTATCAGCCCAACCATATGGTATAAGCATATTGGTTACCCCAGTCATCTCATTTTTCATAATTTGGTTTCTAGTCATTTTATTCATTGTATAGAAAAGTCTTTTATTTTGTGAAGCATCTTAGTAAGCAAACATGTTAGCTTCCGTTTACTTTATCAGATTCTTTTGTGTATTTTTCCATTTTAGCCTATTAATTAAGATGTATGGAGTTCTTCATTGCAAAGCACTAGTGATATTAAATATTATGTCGTATTTCTTAATCATTAACCTCATTTTCTATGGGTTTATTTGTTACATTTCAAATATGATATTTTCTTTAAATTCCTCCATTTTTGTGCTCACATTAAAACTCAATTTAATCGGGACATTCAATCCTTTCAATATGAAAACAATGATAAATTTGATAATACTCAATTTCATCATCTTTGTGACTCAGAGGTATCCATATCTATTTCTCCTGTGACCATACTTCCCAACAAAATGAGAAATCAGAAAGAACACTAAGGACCATAAACACCATCATTCACACTAGTTTTCAAACACACATTCTCTCGTCTATTGAGTTGAAGCCTTACATAGAGCTATCTATCTCCTCAACATTATTCCATCCATGATCCTAAAAAATGACACTCATTTTCGTAAACTCTTCCTTTGAAAACTTACATATTCCAACACATGTTTCGTGATATATCTTTGCCACCTACACATCACCTAAAACAAACTTTCCCTACGAACCACCATGTGTCTTCCTTGGATACCACTCTTAATACTGTGCATATATGTATCTTAATTCTTAACCTTGCCACTACGAAAGTCATTATTTTACGTCTTGTGGTCGTAGATGAAACCAACTTCCTCTTTGGTCCATGGCACCTTTTGGTCCATGACACCTGATCAACCACCGTCACATGAGTTTTGTACATACTTTTGATCTCATTTCTATTCTATAATTTCCTACACTCCAAGTATCATAAACACACCTAAACTAGTAATCTCCATTCCTAATGTAAAAAAGAAATTATGAATCATCAAGTAAGAGTAAATTTAAGGTTAAGACTAATTCTAAGTCTGATGTCAAAATTAGTTAAGGACATAGTAAAAAAGAACCTATGGTTGATTAAAATAACCTTTAGATTTTTTGGTTTAAATATGTATATGATAACACTTAAATTATACATATATTTCGTGCACTATCTTAGATTTGTATGATTTAAATATGTATTCGATAACGTTTAAATTATATGTAATGATCTTACTCCAAAGTCCAAATCAACATTTTGGTAAGTGAAAGTGGTAGTAAATAACTGGTGGTACCGAATAACCCAACTCTAGCATGACATTATCCAACTCATGAATAGAGAACTCATCTACGTCTTCTAGGTCCACCTATCTTACTTTGCCTTAAATGTATCTTATTACTGGAAACTTTGTGAACTTCCCACCATGATGGAGCTTAATGATGAACATGGTTGGATGATCTTCTGTAAAAATCAACAATATATAACAAAAGTTAGTGCTTGTTAGTCATTGGAGATCTTTTATTAGGTTTTCAAAATTTCGACTAAGAAACATAACACATTACCGTAGAAATTCCTTGCATCAAAATCTTGATAGCTTGGCCTAACTGTCCGCACAAGGAAGATCAATCGAACAACTATGGTTGTTCGATTGGGGTTTTCTTAGTAATGAAGAGGGATAGCGGATAGTCGAGAGTTGATTAATAAGATTTTATTGAGATTCTATTTAGAGATGACTATAAGATAAATACAATAAGATAGACAAGTGGGAAGACGAAAAACCTCTGACCTTATAAGCAAGTCTTACAAATTAATTGTAAGAACTAAGAGATGTAATCATGGGGACCAAAATCACTAAAAATTCAAAAGTTAGAAGTATCACATGTAACCATGGGGACCAAAATCACTAAAAAATTCAAAAGTTAGACAAAATTTGCAAATCCAAACCTTTTTAGACCGTATCACATGTAACCATGGCAACCACATGGACCATTTTGCAATTTCCTCTTATATCAAATATCAATAGTGCTTGTTTAAATATACGAAGGCGGTTCGAGGATTTGTAGGGAGCGGTTATCGGAGAAAGAGGCTCTGTTTTACTTCCGGAGACCGATGGCTGCTTGTGCCAATGGCGATGACAAGAGCGACATGGAAGAGCAAGAGGAGGCTTTGGTGGCTTTGATTGAGCACCGTACCAAAGAAGTGAACCATCTCCGTATGCATTTAGCCTATTATGAGTCCGAGGTTTCGTTACTCACTCACTCTCATCCCAATTTACTAAAGATTGATTTACTTTTTGGTTAGGCGCATCACTTGGTCAAGTTCTGTAGTAGAACTTGGGTTTACTTGTTGTTTTGTTTCAAACACCGATCTTGGGGTTTAGGGTACATATGTTCATCTGAGCTTTTTCTACTTTGGGAAAACTTATTACATTGTGTTAAATTAGGGATTTAGATGTATGAAGTCGCTGAAAACAAGTAAATGATGATAATCATTACTAAGAATCAAAAAGTTGGTCTTGGTTGTGCATGCAAAGTACTTCTTTATGAATGGTTAATAGGTTTACTGATCATGTGCACATATATGAACTCATAATTATCAGTAGTTTTGTAGCATTCATCCTTTCCATTTGGGGTATACTATACATGAATATGTATTGTTTGTACAATGTGATGATCTTCTTCTTGTATGCTTAATTAGTAGCCAATGAATTTGATGACAGTAATAGCTAATATTTCTTATAAGAAGATATGCAGCTTGATGAATCTCTGAAAAAATTGGAGGAAACACAACGTCAATTAGCTCGCCTTCGAAGTCGAAGTTGTGATCCATCTACAAGATCTGTTGGAAGAAATGTAAGAGTCAAAAAAGAAATATCAAGTAGTCCTTTAAAGATCTGTGAAGATTCTTTTCGTAACCTTTCTGATGAAAGTAATGGAAGCTCATGTGATAGCTATCAAGAAGCATGTCTTAAAACTATCAAAACCAAACCAAAACCACTGCTTGTTATTCCTGGTATGAATCCAAAAGTGATGACTGAATACAACAAAGCTTCAAGTGAAAGAAAAAGTCTTGTGAAAGAAAAAGGTTATGGACTCTTACCTAAACAGGAAGCTGTTGAGAGTCAAGCCAGAGGGACAAAAAGAAAATGTGGTAATTCTTGAATGATTAACCTTATCTTTCTCTTAGGTGCATTAGTGATGTAAGATAAGTTTGCATACTTTTTTTTTTAATGAGCTTGGAGACTTATTGTTTACTATGTTTTATGAATTTACAGAGGAAAATGAACATAAAGATTTGAGTGAGGTGATATGCAGCTCTTCTTCACCATGTATAATCAATTGTGATACATCCAACCACATCCCTAGTCAACATAAGAGAAAACTGAGAAGTCTTGTCCTTTGTCCAACAAATGATCAACTTTTTGCTACCAGGTATTTTTCCCTCCCTAATTTCATATCAGAATTTTCATGTTATCTCAAGAATCCAACTTTTGACCTTTCTTGGAATCTTTTTTCAGTGCTTTGGATGGTATTGTAAATATGTGGGAAATTCAGGGCAGAGGGTATGTTTCAACCAAACCAGATCTAGTTTATGTATATGGTGATGCTATTTTTTTTTATTAATCAAACATGTTGGTAATTTGAGGTTAGGTCACATGCGAATCTTCTTAGTTCAATCAATTGTGCATCCATGAAACAAAGAAGATGGCCTGAAGATGTTGCTTGGCATCCAAATGGAAGTAGTTTGATCTCTGTGTATAGTGCTGATGGTGGCGACTCTCAGATAGCTATCTTGAACTTGAATGAAAGAGAAGAGGTAAAACACTAAAACTTAGAGTAAATTACAGAAATGGTCCTTGTGGTTTGGTGGAAATAGCAGGTTCGATCCAATTTCGATTTTTGTTGCATGGCTCGCCCTTTTGGTTTCATTTTGTGTGCAGCCTTGGTCCCTGAGTCATTATATCGTTAAATCTAACTACTCGGTTGTTAGTTTTATAAATATGACCATTTTGTCCTTTGGCCAAACTAATAAAAGACACTATATGGTCCAAATTTGTAATTTACTTAAACATATAGATATGCATATACATATATACATGTAAATTACAAATTTGGATCATATGGTGTTGTTTTTGTTAGTTTGGTCCAAGGGCAAAATGGTCATATTTAAAAAACTAACAGCCGAGTAGTTAGATTTAATGATAATATGACTCAGGGACCAAGACTGCACACAAAATGAAACCACAAGGACGAAATATGCAACAAAAGTGAAATTGGATTGGACCTGGTATTTACACCAAACCACAAGGACAATTTCTGTAATTTACTCCAAAACTTATTATTCTTATGGATTTCAATTTTTTTTTTTCGACAAAACATTTAAAGTAAATCAGTGAATTTGTTTATCGTCTATTTTGCAGGAAAATGAGGTGAGATTCTTGGAAGATAAAGGTCATGTTAAGGGCATTATAAACAATGTGATGTTCATGCCATGGGACAACAATTGTTTCATTACTGGTGGAAGTGATCATGGTGTTGTTCATTGGACTCAAAAACACAATGACGATGACAACAACAACTCATGGAAACCTAAATTGCTACACAGAAGCATCCATTCTTCAGCTGTTATGGGAGTTGCAGGCATGCACCAAAAACAGACAGTAGTTTCTGTTGGAGCAGATAAGAGAATCATCGGCTTTGATTTACACACTGAAAAACCAGATTATAAGCACCAAATAGAAAGCAAATGCATGAGTGTTGTACCAAATCCATGTGACTTCAACCTTTTCATGGTTCAAACCGGGTAAATTGCAATATTTGGTTAAAAGAAACAACCTCTTAATTCTTATTCTGTGCTAATATTTTATATACTTGCAGTACTCCACAAAAGCAACTTAGATTGTTTGACATAAGGTTGAAGAATACAGAAATACATGAATTTGGTTGGAAGCAAGAAAGCAGCATGTCTCAATCGGCTTTAATCAGTCAGACGTGGTCCCCAGATGGTTTATATATAACTTCAGGTTCAGCGGACCCCGTGATTCATATATTTGACATTAGGTTTAATGCTAATCAACCCTCACAGTCTATTAAAGCTCACCAAAAACGTGTCTTCAAAGCTGCATGGCATCACTCTCTTCCTCTCCTCATTTCCATATCCTCAGATCTCAATATTGGATTGCATCATATCACATAAACTATAAATCTGGTTTTGGGAAATTTTGAATATTGGCTTTCTTTTGCACTATGGAAGGGGAGAGCCGAATCCCAACTTTGCATGTATATTTCTTTTATGTAACTTTGTAGAAGGGAACATGGTTGTTGCAGAAGGAAAAGAACTAGCATGAGATTTTGGAAATGGTATGCAAAAAAGCTAGAATTTATAACTTACACACGCACAGACAGACACTTTTTGATGATGCCTATATGTCGGGTTTGATGTGAACTATGATAAAGGAAAAAAATAAAAGTTAAAAAGCTATAAACTATGAGTGGATGGATGCTCCAAACTTCTTAGATCCTAGAATAAAGTAAATGCTTGATATTAATGTTTGGTATTGTGGAAAGAAAACTTGGAAATTGGATAGTATGGACAAAAACAATAACTTTTAATTGAAGATTCGGAGCTGTGCTTTTTAAAAGATTTCTAAATAAGAAAAATAAAGGTAAGTAATAAATAAATAAATAAAACAATAATAAATAATAGTATACTTTTAAATTTTTTAGATAACTGATTAAAAAAAATATTACATAATCTTGTATTAAACCATTAAAATAAAGAAATAAAGTAAACAAAAACAATGATTAGAGGGTTGATGAAAATTAAATAACGCGTAAGTGTTCCAAATAAAAAAATTTGAACGGTATATAATGTATTCAATAACTTGCTAAGATCATCAATTATGTTATTGGGGTGTGTTTTCATCTTTTTTTCGTATTTTGAAATAATTAATAGCATTATCTTAAACCGATTGATGTTATACCATATTTACCATATTTTTTAAGTGCCACATTATTTTTTACTATACCTTATAAAACCGGCGGCTGTCATAGCTTATTTTACCACACTTTTTTTTTTTTTTTTTTTTTTTTTTTTTTTTTTTTTTTTTTTAATTTAACAAAATGTAATTAATTAAAAAAACATTTTTTCTATTTATTAGTTGAATAACATGTAATTAACTAAAAAACTTCAGTAATTTAATTGAGACGATTACATTTCTAAAAATGAAAAAAATACATAAAAACAATTACAATAAAAGAAAAACGATTACTACTTGTAATATTTTTTCATGATGTCCGCTCTAGCATTCAAAACCATATCGAACTCGTCTCCATAGACGTGATCAAAAGATTTTGTTAAAAATTCCATATCATGACTTTTTTGCTTCTCCTCTCGAGCTCATTGTTTTTCCTCTCTTGATCTTTTTTTCTCCTCCAACTTCTTTTTAAAACTCAAACGAGTCTCAAAATTCAAATTATAAAATTCCAAACTACTAGAAATTCTATTTACTTCATCTCATCTTTTCGTTCTTGATGTATTTGACGACGATCCTCTCTTTTTTGCCCTATATCGACCCATTGGACGAACTACTTCTTCAAGCTCGAACTTATCCACTTTGTTCAAACCAACCCCAAAATACGCATCCGATGAAGTAGTGTAAGTCGTCATGGAAACTTTGGTTCTTTTCGAACTACCTTCTTCGCTATCATACTCTTTTATCCATTTCGGGGACTTGGATGAAAACCTCCAAATTTCAAGAAACTTGAACGACTTCTTCTTCTTAATATTAACAAGAAAAAATTAAAGAGCCGTCTCTAAAATTTGTTCATCGCATTTCCCACTTTTCCGTTGAGTTAACAAATTGTTGTAGATGCCGTTAAATTTAGTGATAAATTTATTCATCTCACGAAACTTGCTAGTACACTGATCTTTAGTGCGATACTCTCTACGATTCATGACCTTAAGAAAATGTTCCCTTATGCGTCGCCAAAAATGATCATCTTTTTGCGCATTTCCTTTCTTGGAATCCTTCGAAATATTGACCCATGATTGTGTGACATCCCCAATTTTCACGGCCAGAAAAGACTGTTTTTTATGTTTTGTTTTAAAATCAGAGTACTCATTTAAAGAAAACTGCTGCGGAATTTGTACCCAAAACAAAATGTGATAAAAATTTATCAAAACATTTTTTTAAAGAAATGTATTTTCATTAAATAACAAAATCTCGAGATGTCATATTCCGATACAGAGCAAAAGCATAAACAATATAAAATAGACCTTACAACAGTTATTTATAACTACCGATCTATAATCTAAAATCTCTCGTCAAGTCTACCAACTTATACTCTTGTGCCATTACCCGTAATGCAAAGAAAACTGAGTGGGTCAGGCTTGGGAGCCTGGTGAGCATATAGAGTTTTCAACCCACAATAATATAATTATTATATTTAATCATCAAACAATCAACCCAATTACCCATCCCCATTATCTTCTTTATTTCTTAAGGATTTACCGTAAGAATCAACTATCTTTTATTCATTCGTTTCTAAGGATTGACCTAAGGAATTGACACAAAGTCCATTACTGCCCGAGATTCCTATAACAAACACTAAATCCATAACTGCCAAGGTTCATCTATACAATACTAAATCCATAGCTACCAAGGTTCATCTATACAATACTAAATCCATAGCTACCAAGGTTCATCTATACTGTACTAAATCCATAGCTACCATCGTATTATTATAAGGCACTAAATCTATAGCTGCCAGTACACCGGTGAACATCAAGTACACAACACCTACAAGTTGCGAGCTTGCTAGTGTTCCACATGACTATCTAGAATAGTCCGTCGTTGTCATCCCTACTCTGATGAATGATGGGGGCCATCGTTTGGGTAAAGATTTCACTCATTTTTCACCTGTCACCCTCACCTCATGATCTATATCATCTCTCGTCTCATCCTCAAACTCATCTTTCATCACACACCAACTATTTCATCTACTCATGTTCTACCCAACATATTTGTAGATATAAATTACATATATAGCTTAAATCATTTAAAAATCTGTATAAAACATTCATTCAACAACCATCTCAAGTAAACAAACAACGTATAAACACATAACACGTATTTCATAGCAAATACTTCATATCTATGCGGTAGAAGAAAGTAACTACACACTCACTTGATAAGATGATGATCAGATAGCACTACGGCTCTTTATAGTAATATTCTTCGATGAAATTGGGATATCTTCACACATCGGGCTTCTCGCGGGCAAAGTTTCGGCTCGACAACTCTGTTTCTTCTCGGGATCTTCGGAGCGTCGGGACTCGCTTTGGGTATCGGGGATGGTACCGGGGCTTCGGGGGTTAAAGAAGGCTTAAAGATGAGTAGAGTAGGAGAGAGGTTGAGAAATTAGCAACCAAAACCAGTTGCCTTCGGTTTCTATTTATAGGGTTGAAAATTTAGTTTTTACGTCGTGAACCATCATTTCACGTCGTGACCTTGGACGTCATCAGGTGCGTAGTCGTGATGTTTAGTCTGTCAGGCTCCAGAAGACGTCAACACTGAGTTCACGTCGTGAACCCCTTTTTCACGTCGTGAACTCTGACACAGTGTTGGGGTTCGCGCCCGAACTTCAGAAATTCATAACTTTCGCATACGAGCTCCGTTTTCGATGTTCTTTATATCCCCGCGTAGGTGAGATTATGCTCTACAACTCTCATTTAGACACTGTCGGCTAACTTTGAATTTTATTTTATTATATTTATTTTTAATAGGGTGGGACTGGAAAACTCCGTTAGGAATTCACAACTCCTTCATCTGACATCCGTTTTCGTCTGTCTTTTCACCGTTGGACTACTATCGACAAGATCTTCGATTCTCGTTTAGATTGTTTAAGCTAGAAATCACTCGATCTCATATTCGAACTTTGGGCTGCATACCGCTAAGTTGAAACTTTGAAAAATCATAACTTCCTCATACGAAGTCAAATTTAGACGTTCTTTTTATGCACGCTCTCGGTTTAACGTATTCTATGACTTTCGTTTAGATCACTAAGATTGAATATCGCTCTATCATAAATTCACTATTTACGTCCTACAACGTCGTGCCGAATCTGTCGCGAAACTTCGACAAGTCATAAGTTCTTCGTTATAACTAGAATTTCAGCGTTCTTTATATGCACGAAAACCTTGTGATAGATACTACAACTTGGTTAAGATTATTTATTCTAAATACTCTTCTATCAAAAAGTCATTTTTGACGTTTATCGTCTCTAAATTGACTAGCCCAGATCTACGGGCGTTACAGATTATGCTAAAACCAACTCTTCGTCCGGTTGCCAAAGTTGAGACACCATCTCCTCTTTATGAATTGATGTTTTTCCTTTTCCACATTTTTTGGGGTTTGATGTTTCGGGTTGGGTTCCCCTAACCATTTCGGGTTGGGGCTCGGTTACCGGTTCGAGATCCGGTTGAGTTTCCTAGACAAATTCGTCTTCTTGTGATTGACCATTTTTCTGGAGGGGGGGGGGGGGATTTTGAAACGTGGTTGGGCTAAGTGGTTGCGTTGTGTAATATTGTTGTGGTATTTGTTGATAGATAAATTTTTGAGGTTGGAGTTGGAGGCGGGGAGAAATTGAAGACAGATCCATTTGTGGTTGGTAAATCGACGACTCAGCCGGACGAATATTTGCATGCGATTTGCTATGAGCAGTAAATTGATGGTTGTTTGGATTTATTTTTGAAATGCAAATGTTTTAAAATTTGTGTAGAAGGTGGTTTGTGTGTGAAAAAGATAATAGAAATGTTGTATTTATAGTGTTTTTGAAAAAAAAAAAAAAATTAAAAATACAAATTTCTAGCCGTTGGCAACGGCTAGAAACGTCTCCTCCCCCATTTTTTTCGTGAGGCAAAGCTATACACGAACAAACTTTTACTGTATTTTTTTGGCACCTCGGTAGGGTGTTTACTGCATACCGCATCTTACTGCGGTATGCGGTACATAGTGCACTGTGTAACCTTACTTTTTATATGCGAAAGGCTCTTATACTATACGAGCGAAAGACTCTCACCACGGTTGGGCAATAAATGAGAGAGGGGGGAGGGGGGGGGGGGTTCACCTCACCGGCTCATCTTCACCGCACCTCCACACCCCATATAGATAGCCTTAGCAGGGAGATCACCTAAAAAGTAAGATCACAGCTAAATGGGATCCAAACTCATGCTGTCGTTAAAGGACTCAAACCCTTAAGTGTTATTTGCCTAAAAGTTATGATAAAAACTATAACCCAAATAACTAGTTTTGGTAGAATAATTCAAAATTATCAAATTGATGGACCAAAAATAAAAGTTTGAGTAGTTAACTTTTGGGGTGTGATAAAAGACCAAAATCGAATAACTGAACCGAACTAAATTATGTTTGGTTTATTTGGTTATTTGGTTAATTAGGTTTGGTTAATGTAATAAGAATACTTTATTTGGTTTTGGTTAAATTTTCATTATTTTGGTTAAACCGAAAAAACCGAATAAGTTTTTTAATTAATTTATAATTTTTATAGTTTATATCTATAAATTAACATTTTATATTTTAATTAATAGATTAGTTATTAAAAAAGATTCATTACTCATTATTTAATTATTAACCATTATAAATCTATAATTGTTTATATATTGTATAAAAAGCAACAACCAGTTAGAAAAATGTCAATTAACCTTCGATTATTTCTGTTATCTTCATATATGACTAAAGTTATATTAATCAACCTCTACAACTTGTATGACTACATTGATACTCCAAGACAACATATCGCGAAAGACTGAATATAATATATTATGTATTAGTGTATTTTTTTTCATTTGGTAAAAATTTAGTATGTTTTTTTTTTGTACTTTTAGTTTAATATTTTTTTTACATACAAAATTTTATTCATTTAACCGGTAAATCGAACTGAATAAACCGTAATTGAATTAACCAAAACCGATTAAAATGAACCTTATTTGGTTGCTTATAGTTAGCTTTAAGAAGTAGAAAAAGAAAAGGAAAAAAACCAAATTGATTAAACCAAAAACCAAAAAACCAATTGTTTCATCTTGATTTACACACTGAAAAACCAGATTATAAGCATCAAATAGAAAGCAAATGCATGAGTATTCTACCAAATCCATGTGCCGCCAATCTTTTCATGGTTCAAACCGGGTAAATAGCAATTGATTCAATTATATGCATTTTGTATTGTTTATAATAGGGTAACGTAGTTGAATGGTAATGATGTGAGGATAAAATATTGTATAAATGAAGTCCATTTCTTTTCTAGACATGATATAAAATCTTGATGCTCGGCCTTGACCATCCTACAGGTCAAGCACCTCTCGACATACCATGCTATCTCTCTCTTCATACACGACCACCAGTAACTCAATATAAAATCTTGATACATCTTGGTGGCTCCCGGGTGTATAGAAAAGCGAGACTTATGAGCCTCCTCCAACACTGTCTGCCTGATCCCACCAGAAACCCAAACCCGACTGCATCGGGTCAACAACCCTCGACTATCCGTGACAAACCTGTTGATCTCACCCCTGATCCTTTCCTGTTTCTAATTCTCCTTTCGGATTCCCTCTTCTTGAGCCTCTTTGATCAATCCTAAAAGCGGAGAATCAACGAATATCCTCAAACACACCTCCCCAACCGAAGACCCAACTGACTTGCGGCTCAAAGCATCTGCTACCACATTCACTTTACCCAGATGGTAAAGGATCTCGCAGTAATAATCCTTGACCACGTCCAGCCACCTGCGTTGCCTCATGTTCAAGTTCGGCTGATCCATAAGATATCTCAAACTCTTGTGATCCGTGTAGACAGTACAATAGACCCCATATAGATAATGTCTCCAAATATTGAGGGCAAACACCACTGCCCCCAACTTCAGGTCATGCATGCATGGGATAACACGTGTAACTACCCAAAAATACTGACATAAAATTTCGTTTAATTTATAAATAAAGGATCATCAATTAATTGCTTAAATAAAACAGGTACATTATAATCAGAGTATAAATCTCATAACAAGTCAAATACAGAACAATAAGTGTGCGTGCCATGCAGTCAACCCGAGCTCTTCTTTTGAAAACTAAAGTACCTAAAACATAAACTGAAAACCATAAGAACAAAGCTTAGTGAGTTCCCCAAGATACCACATACTGCACATACAATAAACATATAGTGGGCCCCGCCCAACATCGAGCTGAGATCAGTAAAATGGGCCCCGCCCAACATACAATAACATATATCAAATAAACACATACATATGCAATAATTACATAGATACATAGCTTATAAATACTCATCGGGCCTTAGCACGGAAAACAAATAAACACAGACAAATGCAAGAGTCACAAAGACAACTAGCATACTAACAACATAACATAAACATTGGCTGGCATTGGTGCCTTCGACCCGCTAAACCCGGTGATGAAATTCACCTCGCACTGCTGAAGTCCTGAAGATAAACTCCAGCTAGTGGCTGACAGATCCCCGAACTGTCAACTTCAAAACAACACCCAATTAATAATTGGGTTCCAATGCATAACCATAAATCCATACTTGGGGTAAAAAGACTACTTTACCCCAACCTAGCTTGATCCAAGCCTAAGGCCCAAACTCACACTTTGAAGGCCCAAAAGCCAAGTAATCAACCAAGGCCCAACATATGGCTCAATTTTCCAAATTGGACCCAAACCCCTCACACGAGCCTTACTCCAAAGCCCATCAAAATATTCTAGTCCATATACTTGTTCTTAGATGGCCCATCAAGAATCCAAACATCTAAGCCCAACAGAAAAGCCCAACTCAAAACCCAACACAATTAGGGTTTTCACATAAAATGACGATTAAGGCTAATTAAGAGCACTTAACCCATTAAGGAGTTAATCCATTAAGTCCGTCACTCTACTAGGTCAACCATACAATGTGGTTGGGCTTAACTCATAATTCAAATCTAATGGTCCAAAATGCGGGTCCCGACAATTCCAAAACCAACGTACCCAAAAGTAGGGTTTTCTAAACCCTAATTAGGGTTTCCAACTCAATCGCGTGCCAATTAGTCCAATGGTTAAGTTTTTAGGTTAATTAATGTTAAACAAGTCGGGCACCACCCATCCACTAACCCATTAAGGAGTTAATCTATTAAGTCCGTCACTCTACTAGGTCCACCAGCTGCAGGGAGCGTCTTAGTTCTCCAAGATTGATCTGAGGTCGGGATATCATCAGATGAGAGTGTGGGATGAGGATATCCAGAAGACAGCGTTCAGAACTCGTTATGGGCATTACGAGTTCGTGGTGATGCCTTTCGGGCTCACCAATGCACCGGCGACGTTCATGGATCTCATGAACAGGGTGTGCAGATCGATGTTGGATCGTTCAGTGATCGTGTTCATTGATGATATTTTGGTGTATTCGAGATCCAGAGAGCATCATGAGGAGCATTTGAGGGGGATCCTCAGAGTTCTGAGATCGGAGAGGCTTTATGCCAAATTCTTCAAGTGCGAGTTCTGGTTACAGGAGGTCCAGTTTTTGGGGCATCTCATCAACCAGAATGGGATTTTATTCGATCCGGCCAAGATTGAGGCAGTTATGAGGTGGGAGGTGATGGGATTTGTACAAACAATCCTATGTGTGCATGCAACCCTAGAATTGGATCTATGTTTTCACTATTAGATACACACCATTATGAACACATAAAGAAACCCTAATTCTAGCATATAAGTAATCATATTAACATAAGAATAGGTTTATAATATTACCTTGATTGTTATGTAGCAATAACAATCCCAAATCTCCTTGTATTGACTTTGGAAGGCTTAGAGTCACAAGTGTCACTCCTCTAATGGCTCACAAACACCAAGAGCAAATGGAGAAGCAAGAGAGAGAGAGGGAAGAGGTATAAAATTCGTTTTTAGGAACCCTAGACAAGGCATGGACGAATTCTTATGGCCTTAGGGTTATTTATATAGGTGTAGAGATTAGGCTTCAGTCCTTATCCTTATCTAGTTGCTTGCCCACCAAGCAACCATAAGATAAGCCTTGAAAACCCTTATCTTTTATCCTTTGGACGATTTCAAGGATCCTTATCTCCTTGAATTCGTTCAACCCATATTTATTATAACCATTACCATATTTTGTAACTATCACATAATTACAATTCAGCCCCTCTAGTTTAATTAATTACATTTGATCACAAAATTAATTCTTAATTAATTATTGACCAATATTAATTAAACAAATATGATTTCTCCTTTAATATATTATTCTTATAACATATTAATAAATCATAATAACCTCTCTCTTTATTTATTTCTCCAATCAAGTTGCTTTGGTGAAGGCAACCCAAAAGGACCATGCACCATCGGGTCAAGTACATACCAAAATAGTTATGGACTTAGACACTAATCCAACAGTCTCCCACTTGGATAAGCCTAATAACTATTATGCGTATGACTTTAGATCCTGATCTGCAATCGTAGCTTTCCAAAGCCGCTGTCAACTCTGATCCTATCAGATACGCGTGTCCTTAGATAAGGGATCATATATTCCTCCATTCTAGATATCATATGAGATATGATTTCAAATCATTCTCTTTGTACTATATCTCGATTTCCGATTTATGACGACTGACTAATTGAACAAATCAAATTAGCCCTAGCCCGGCCGAGCATTTACGTTTTTCATCACAAAATCATCGAGGGGCCCAAAGATATCGCTTTTATCCTTCTTTGGATAAAAGGAACGGATAAACTTTGATACAATGCTCGCTTGCACTCACTCACCAAATCACACACAACAATATGTTTTATAACACCAAGTTACTAGTGCGTTTACATATTATCAATGTGCAACCGATTCGCAAGATACAACTCACACATCTCGGTTTCAAGAATATAAGATGTTATCGTCTCACCAATCACTCGTGATGCAATTCATGGAGTGATCCAAGTGAGCGTGGGTTTAATCCAATGCTCAAATTCATATTCATAAGCACTCATGAATGTTGCAGCAAACATTTGCTTATGTCTAATGCTCTTTAGACAATCCACACACCAATTCACGACAGTCTTCATTCATATCTACTTCCAACATATGAATGACTGTGGCTCGTTCGAATAATTCGATTATTTTTAATAAACTCAATTATTTTGGAAGTCAAAACATGCAAATGTGAAACACAAGAATAATACTAATCCCATGTGGCCTCAAACCTTTGAGTATAAATAAAACACCTTTTATTTATCACCATATCGATTACTCATTGTTTGTTTTTTCGGGTAATCAACCTTTTACTTGAATTATTACACTTGTCCCATGCTCCTAGCGTGCACACAATGTTTACCTATGGTTCTTACTTTGTGAAATAGATCACATTGAACACATTTCCAATCATTCTCATTTCACAACTCCAAATCCTTTTCATAAGTGAAAGAATATCAAATTCTTGCTACTTATAGAATATGCTAGATTCTAACATTCTATGCAACTTATACTTTCGTAATGTCACTGCACAAAAGTCACAAAGACTATTGCCAATGATATTACAAAGTCTTTTATCGGAAATTGTTACAACACAATTCCTTAGATATGATGTCTCTCACTCAAAGTACATTCCTTTGAACATCCTTTTGCATAAAAGTTTCTAATCTAGTCATAGATTATCAATATTCAATTCCCAATGTGGATACATTTCCATATTTTCCAAATGACAACTTATTCTTAATAGAATCTTATTTATTCCTAATAATGTCAATATGGTCCATCCAATATGAAAACATTTCCATATCTTCCAATACTATACTTCCAACTACTCACAAGCAACCAATCCTCGTCGAACTTGGATTGTCCTTTGATAGTTGTTTAATTATTTTAGTCTAAACCGATTCTAGTCCTTTTTCCCTCTAAATGCGCTAGACATTTGGGAAATTTTAGAATGGTCAAACATTAAAGCATTTGCGATCGATCCTATACTCGAAGCGTATGGGACACGACACATAATGTTTTATTTGCTATGTTCTCAAAATTCGAATTGTGAAGAGGAATGCCGTAATCATAATCGAAAATTTAATAACACACTATTTACCTTTGACTAAATTTATTAACATTTCTCAACCTAATCCTTTAGATTTGAAATGAAGCATAATATTCTCTCCCTTAATTATAGCAAAACAACATTACAACCCTTACGACTTTGCAAGGTATAACTCTTGTTTTCTATAATTAATATTGCCAACTTGCAATAGGTGCCTTAGTAATCATATAATCATAACTTTTATGTTCCCACTATCATGATGATTATTATAAACATAACACTTATGCTCCCACTAGCTTCGACATGTATTCAGAAACAGCTTAACTTTCAGAAAAACAATGCTTATTGAATTTCTTAAGTTCATGTTTCTCATACTTAGTGCTTTGATAATCTTTTATCAAGGCTTCTTGAACTTATACACCTTTGCCTTCGATAGTTCATATGTGTGTCTAAACACTTAAGACTAATTGCCAAACCTCACAATTCAAATTATGGAAAGGGATACTGTAACCATAATCGAATTCGAGAATGCAATTTTACAATCACTATCTTCTTAAATCTTTCTTAGTGAAAGCATTTCCTCACAATCATTTTCATGAAGGAGGAAATCTTATGACACTTAGTTTAAACGGTGTATTTGTTCCTATCCATGTGAATTTGTTAAAAACAAGGTTTACGACAAATTCAAACTCATATGGATCAAACTTTCTTAATCTCGATTTCTTGCCTTATGGTAGCACAGCTGCCCACCATGTCTTCCAAGTCGTTAAGCAGCTCACCTTTTCTTATCAATGTACTTTCCATTGATCAAGGTCCTTGCCTTTTATGCATTCAAATGAGAACTCATAGGATTCACATGCATAATTAACTCGATTGGATTGGCACAGAAACAAAATAATGTCAACACGATAGGTTGTAAACCTCAACTCGTGTGCTAGTGATGATCGATAAGGTTTATTTGATTTGTTCTCGAAACCTTTCAAGACCATTAAGACTCCCACTGACTCCTTGACATATAAGATTCTCTTGTTAACAACCATTTCTTGACAAACAAATATTCAAGAGTTAGTGTAGCTTTTATCAAACACTTCATAAATTGGTCCTAGTTGGTCTTTGTCTTATCCAAGACATCACAACTTTCCACATTTGATGAATGTTATAAACCTTCTTAATACTTTTCACTTAATGTCACAATCTTAACTTTAAGACTTGTTTTGGAACGAAGTATGATTGACTTCTTGATTTAACCATTTCTTCAATCCTCGATTCCTCTTCTTAAACATACAATTGTACTAAGACTCACTTAGAGGATCAATTGAGATATGGTTCTTAATCATTAAGACCTATCATAAAGCATAAAAGGTACTCTCCCTTCTTCTTATAATGGAGAAACTTTTATCTTTCTGCCTACTTGATTTTTCTTATTCGTTCTGCTATTGATTTAAACTTTTCCAATCAATTCAGAATTACACTTAATCTTGTAAGTATAATCATATTTACTAAACCTTTAGTAAATCATGACAAATATCTTTATTACTCTTATGGTGGACTTGATCAACACGCCACTTTGTGTATTCGATCTCCAAGTCCTTCACTTGACACTTTGTCAATGAATTAGTCTAATTTCCAAATATGAAATTTCTCATTCATCGTGCAACCAAGTTGCATGATTCCAAGTTTCTGTCCAATTGAAACTTGGGCGATGAGAAACTCTCCATATTTGGTAAATTCTCGACTCTCCATAAATAACATAATAAGAACCAAATCCATTATTGCTAATAATAGAAACATCCAAACACCAATTTTTCATATACGCCATTGCAAGGATAAATAAATAATATAAAATCAAAATTTATTTTATTGCGGAAAATTTTTTGTCCTTACAATGCAATTCATTGAAAAACTATGCTAATACATCTTTCTTAGCAATCTAATTCTAACACTAAGTAGTAGCTCAAGAATCTAATCTTCGAGTAATGCGATCGAAATCCATTCCTTCATGGTTAGATTTTGCTCACTTCTTCCCTTAAGCTTTCTTTCTTTTCTTCGATCCTTCAAAACATCAATTGTAATCTTATCACATTATGTATTAAGAATCTAGAATAGAAGCTTAAAAGAGTTAGTTAATGGATTTTACCTATATTAGAGCCATACGTTTCGACCCTCCCATCTCTTAGATCTCTTAGGTAAATGGGGCAGCTTCGTCTCCAATGTCCTTTTTCTTAGCAATAAAAGCAAATTGACTCTTTTGGAACATGACATGGAACTACTTCAGACATTGCCTTTCTCTTATGATCAAACTTTTCGATCATAGCATGTCTTTCGTTGCCATTGTCTATGTCCATAGAGGTCTTGAAGGCAGATTCACCAATCAACTTTGCTTTTCCATTGCGCCAAAACATTTCTGATTCAGCAGCAATAAGCATATAAGTGAGATCTATAAGGGTCACGTCGTGGTTCATCATATAGTACTCTCTTACGAACTCACTATATGAGTTAGGAAGTGACTGAAGAACCCAATCAACAACCATTTCCTCACAGACAACGGATCCCAACATTCTTAACCTATCAATGTGTGACTTTATCCCTATGACGTGTGCACACACCGACTTTCCTTCTTTATGTTTACTTGCCAAAAGGGCTTGAGTGATCTTGAACTTTTCAAGCCTTCGAACTTGTGGGTTAGGGAGAATAATCGGAGGAGGAGGAGGAAGCGAAGTATGATCTCTTATTCCTCGATCGAATCGTGGAATATCATCTTCATGTGGAAAGCTTGTTCCACGGGATTTGGGAAGACCATAGTTGTCGAACTTTGACATCTACAAAATGGGAGAAAACGAATTCAAGTTAGTTGATTGATTGAGTCCTTAGTAAATCACCCAAATGAGTTACTAAGGCTAGGACCCAACACAATATTCTACAACTCGGGAGCGGGATGCCGTAACCCAAATTGCAGAACATTTGAAGGTAAGTGAATGACGATTCACTAATTTCCACCACGAAAAACAAAAAAGAATTTAAGTTTTAAATCTATGAAAACTCCTAGATCCTTTGAGATTCATTGAACTTTCAATGGCATGTTTAAATCTCGATATGCCCCTCTTGTTTGTGATTGGGATGCCGAGGATCACAAAGCGGGTGTGAATAACCATGCAAACTTACATGGTGCCTTCACATGTTACAATCATCTATTCGATGTGCCGGTAAACCACACACGCTCCACCGAACTATGACAAACATTGAGTCACCCTTCGCTACCTTCACTTAGAACCATTTAGTGTGCCGGTAAACCACACACGCTCCACTAACGTCTTCGCAAGGGTACAAAGTGTAATTTCATGGAATTGAATCAATTCACTTTTGCCTAAGTAACTAAGATTGGGAATTTTATGAAAACATTTAGTTACTTTAATAATTCATTATACTTATAATGGAAGGTTTTGTCCTATCCTACCCGTTCGGCTAACGACCCTCCACTAGTCAAGAGTGCGGTGGGTAAGAGTGGATACCCATTCAATCGCCATTTTATAGGCAATTTCCTTAAATACCCCTTATAGACCAGCTTCGTGAATGAGGCTACTAACGGTAAGACTGACTTTTACTCATTCATATATATATATAATGTTAGACTTTTAATGTTATATATAGTATAGGGTGTGTTTTACACTTTAAAATACTAGGTGGTCAAATATAACAATTATATTTTTAATTGTAAACCAAAACTTTTATGGATTTATTAAACTTCTTTTAATTATACACCTTAATTAATTCATAAAACCATAAGGGTGTAATTTGAACCTTTTCAAAACAATACTAGGGTTTTAGAATTTAACATCCTAATTAAACTTTTAATCAACTTTTAAATTCCAAAACTTGAGGGCAAGTTTTGAAACTTTTCAAAACAATTTAGTTTTAATCTCTCTTAAGATTTTCGAATTTATGCCATATAAATTAATATTTTAAATATTAAAACTCTTGATTTAATAATTATCTTGAATTAGACTATTAATTTAATTATTAAATCATAAGGGATTATCTAAATCATGAGGATAATTACCATTTATACATTTAAGATATCCTAATCCCTTAATTATCTCTCTAGATTCCGAAATTATGGTTAGGATAATGCAAAATCTATAATTACCATATATAACAACTAGAGGATAATTACAAGTTATGGGATAATCCAAATCCCTAAAATTTAGGATCTTATCTTGGGGAGGAGGCTAATTTCGAAAATCATGGGGTTTTTCAAACCCTAGATTTTGAAATCTTGAGGCTTAAGTAAAGGATTTGAAACCCTTTCAAATTTTCGCAAATTAGGGTATAGAAACCCTAATCTCGAAATTTCTAGCCTCCTAGGGTTTATTGGCTATAAACCCTAATATGTCAACTTCATACAATTGTATAATACTAATTGAAAACAAGTTAACCAAAGGCTCTGATACCACTGATGGGATTTGTACAAACAATCCTATGTGTGCATGCAACCCTAGAATTGGATCTATGTTTTCACTATTAGATACACACCATTATGAACACATAAAGAAACCCTAATTCTAGCATATAAGTAATCATATTAACATAAGAAGAGGTTTATAATATTACCTTGATTGTTATGTAGCAATAACAATCCCAAATCTTCTTGTATTGACTTTGGAAGGCTTAGAGTCACAAGTGTCACTCCTCTAATGGCTCACAAACACCAAGAGCAAATGGAGAATCAAGAGAGAGAGGGAAGAGGTATAAAATTCGTTTTTAGGAACCCTAGACAAGGCATGGACGAATTCTTATGGCCTTAGGGTTATTTATATAGGTGTAGAGATTAGGCTTCAGTCCTTATCCTTATCTAGTTGCTTGCCCACCAAGCAACCATAAGATAAGCCTTGAAAATCCTTATCTTTTATCCTTTGGACGATTTCAAGGATCCTTATCTCCTTGAATTCATTCAACCCATATTTATTATAACCATTACCATATTTTGTAACCATCACATACTTACAATTCAGCCCCTCTAGTTTAATTAATTACATTTGATCACAAAATTAATTCTTAATTAATTATTGACCAATATTAATTAAACAAATATGATTTCTCCTTTAATATATTATTCTTATAACATATTAATAAATCATAATAACCTCTCTCTTTATTTATTTCTCCAATCAAGTTGCTTTGGTGAAGGCAACCCAAAAGGACCATGCACCATCGGGTCAAGTACATACCAAAATAGTTGTGGACTTAGACACTAATCCAACAGGAGGTGCCGAGATCGGCCAACGAGATCAGGAGTTTCCTTGGGTTGGCGGGCTATTATCGGAGATATATCAGGGATTTCTCCAAGATCGCCGAGCCACTCACCAGGTTGACCAGGAAGGGTGTCGCTTTTTTATGGGGTCCAGAGTAGCAGACCTCGTTTGAGACCCTTCGCCAGAGATTATGCGAAGCCCTGGTATTAGCCCTCCCGAAAGGGATGGAGGATTTTATGGTATACTGTGACGCATCGATATCGGGGTTGGGTGCAGTACTTATGCAGAAGGGGAATGTGATAGCATATGCATCGAGGCAGCTAAAGCCTCATAAGACGAGGTATCCCACCCACTATCTGGAGTTGGGGGTAGTAGTGTTCGCCCTCAAGATCTGGCGTCACTATTTGTATGGGGTTCGGTGTACTATATACACGAACCATAAGAGCTTGAAGTATTTGATGGATCAGCCCAATCTGAATATGCACCATAGGAGATGGTTGGACGTGGTAAAGGATTACGATTGTAAGATCCTGTACCACCCGGGCAAGGCTAATGTTGTAGCTGATGCCCTGAGCCGTAGGGCGGAGAGTGCCCCGATTCGAGACATCTGTATGCGGATGACAGTGATGGATCCAGTGTTGGACACCATTCGGGAGGCTCAGGCAGAGGCCGTGAGGCCGGAGAACCGTAAGAGAGAGCGGGTGATTGTGCAGGTACCGGAGTTCGTTACTGATAGTCGTGGGCTTATGACCTTTCAGGGTCGGATTTTGGTGTCGTATGCAGGCGAGGCGCGCACCACATTGATGGAGGAGGCGCATAGATCAAGATTCTCGATCCATCCCGGGGCCACTAAGATGTATTTGGATCTGAAGAAAGATTATTGGTGGCCCTGTATGAAGAGGGATGTATCATGGTTTGTTGAGAGGTGCTTGACCTGTCGCAGGGTTAAGGCCGAGCACCAGTGTCCGCATGGCAAGTTGCAGCCACTTGAGGTTCCCCAATGGAAGTGAGAAAAGATTTCCATGGATTTCATCACCAAATTGCTGAAGACCGCGAGGGGTGTCGATGCAATTTGGGTGATCGTCGACCGGCTGACGAAGAGCGCTCACTTTCTTGCTATTAGTGAGGGCTCTTCTGCAGAGAGGTTGGCAGAGTTGTATGTGAGGGAGATGGTATCACGACATGGAGTGCCGATCTCGATTGTGTCAGATTGGGATGTATGTTTCACTTCTAGATTCTGGAAGAAGTTCCATGAGGAGTTGGGCACGAGGCTGCATTTCAGTACCGCCTACCATCCACAGACGGACTTGCAGAGTGAGCGGACGATTCAGACGCTTGAGGACATGCTCCGAGCATGCGTGTTGGACTTCGAAGGAAGTTGGGACACGCACTTGCCGTTGGCCGAGTTTTCTTATAACAACAACCACCATTCAATTATCGGTATGCCTCCATTTGAGTTGTTGTATGGGAGGAGGTGTCGGACTCCCATCTGCTGGGGAGAGGTCGGGCAACGAGTGTTGGGTAGCACTGAGTTAGTGCTTCAGATGACAGAGCAGATTCAGCAGGTCAGGCAGAGGTTGTTGATAGCTCAGAGTCGCCAAAAGAGTTACGCGGATAGGCGACGATCCGAGCTCAAGTTTCAGGTCGGAGATTTTGTACTCCTAAAGGTGTCTCCTTGGAAAGGAGTGATCCGGTTCAGGAAGAGGGGCAAGTTGGGGCCCCGTTACATCGCTCCATTCAGAGTGTCCGCGAGGGTGGGCAAGGTAGCATATCGTTTGGAGCTACCTGCAGAGTTGAGCCAGATTCATGATACCTTCCATGTGTCTCAGCTGAGGAAGTGTATAGCCGACGAGTCGGTAGTGGTATCGCTGGAGGTTTTCAGGTGGATGCGAGCCTGAATTATGTCGAGAGACTGATTGCGATCTTGGCCCGGAAGGTCAAGATTCTGAGGAACAAGGAGGTGCCTCTTGTTCAGGTCCAATGGCAACATTGGAGAGGGTCCGAGCTGACTTGGGAGCCGGAGTCAGAGATGCGGGAGCAGCATCCGGAGTGTTTTGCGGCATGAGACTTCGAGGGTGAAGTCTGGTTCAAGTGGGGGAGAATTGTAACATCCCGAATTCAGGTGTGTCTCTTAAACCCTTCTCCTTTTCCGAAGTTGTCAAGTTAAGCCCTTAAATTGAAATGTTAGGCAGGTGAGTACGCTGGGCGTACTGAAGAGTACGCAGCGCGTACTCGCGCGCTTAATTTGGACGCGGACTCGCCTTGATACGCTGGGCATACCAAGGGTTATGCTGGGCGTACCAAGCCCATATGTAAACCCTAATTTGTGGCTTGTGCACTATAAAAGGAATGTTATGGCCTTGACCTCAGCCACCATTTTAGAGAGTGAAATCCTAATAGAGAGTCCTCCTTCGTTTCTAGCTAGTGTGTTGGTTTTCTAAGCTTCAAAGTGTCATTTTAAGGTGGTGGAAGAGAAGAGGAGTCCATTTTGGAAGCTAGGAGTTCGTGGACAAGAGTAGATCCGAGCTTTTCAGAGGTTGGAGCTTCTTTCTGAGGTAAAAAACTCAAAACTTTCCTTGTCTTTGGTGTTGTGTGCTTCTTGGACCAATTTCTAGGGTTATTGGTCCCAAGGTGGAGACTTTATGAGCAAATGGTCTCCATTGGCCTAGATCTATCATATTTCCAGACTATAAGAGTTGTATGTTCATAAAAATGCAATATTGGACGTGAATATTGAGCCATGCATGAGATCTAGACCTTTTGAGGAGGAAGGAAAAGTGTTAGAGGGTGTAGGGACCTTTACAGCCATGCAAAGGCTTAAACGTTCCGACTTTATGGGATAAGAGGCCTAGAAAAAGTCAGATCTGAAAGTTGATTGAGTGTCTTAACCGTTTAAGACCAAAAACCAAGGAAAGGCTTAAACTGGGACTTACGCTGGGCGTAACTCTCAGTACGCGCAGCGTAAGGGGTTGAGACCCCGATTGTGACTCGCCGGCGTACGCCCCACGTACAAAGAAGGTACGCGCCGCGTACTACCTCCTGTTGACTTCCATTGACTTTTAGGGTTTTGGTCAACATTTGGACTTTTGGGTCTGGGAGGGGTAAAATGGTCTTTTACCCTTCTATGGATTTGTGGAGTTGATTTAATCTAGCCTTTGAGAGCCATTATTTATTTGAGAGTGTTGCTTATGTGTTTAGGCGGGGGCTAGACCAGTGTGTTTGTGTGCGAGATTATCCGAGATACCCAAGGTGAGTATTCTCACTATACATTAACCTAGAGTGGTTTATATGTGTAGACCGGAGGGTCTTGTGTGCTATATGTATGTATGAGATTATGTGCAATGTGATATATGTATGCCATGTGATTATATAGACCGGACCGGAGGGTCCAACGATATAGATCGGACCGAAAGGTCCAACAATACAGACCGGGCCGAAGGGCCCAACGAGCTATGACCGGACTAGAGGGTCCAACGAGCTACGGGACTGGAGGGTCCCGCTGAGATACATCGACTGGAGGGTCATACTGTAGCCTCGAGAAGGCGTATGTATTGTATGTGGTATTTTGGGGAACTCACTAAGCCTTGTGCTTACAGTGTTTGTGTGATGTGTTTCAGGTACCAGTGAGGATCGCTGGAAGGTGCCGACATGACCAGTACACACTATCGAAGTTTCTTATATTTGATCTTGGGATGTGATTTTATGGATTTGTTATGTGATACATTGAGTATTGGAAATTTTATTGAATGAAAATGCATTTTTAAAAAAAGTGAAAAATTGCTTTGGAATTTACGTTGTTACATCAAGGAGTCACTGGACTCTAACCGACTACAACCCATACGGATATAAAACTTCCATGGTGTGACCGATGACCAAAAAATTATGTAACTGACGCCACTATATTCCTGCTACTATTCCTGTAACACCGTAAATTTTCAAACAATTTTTTTTTTCATTTTAAAATCTCATAATTCTCATTAACACATTTCACAAAAACCCCAAAGTATCAATTTATCAAAACACATATCCATAACCGTTAAATAAAAATCATGGATCCTCAAAACATAACTCCATCTCGTGTGTACACTCAAGCCGGTGCCTTCCCGCGATCCTAAAAAGTACCTAAAACACATATCACACAACACGGTAAGCACGAAGCTTAGTGAGTTCCCCAAAATACCGCACATATCTCATTAGACTCTCATGGCTATGCTCAAATAAGACCCTCTGGTCAATGTGTCTCAGTGGGACCCTCCGGTCCCACAACTCGGGTGGACCCTATGGTCCTAACTTAGTAAGCTCAGGATAATACACAACATAAATCAAAAAGACATAATGCAGGATATCACAATACTCAATATAAGCACATAAAACCCCCTGGTCACACAAAGATTACCACTCTAGGTAAGTATAGTGAGAAGACTCACCTTATAGAGTAAAGCAATGTACCTCACACTCGAGTTGCTGATCAAATCTCCTCCCCTCCATGGCCTCCAAAATCCACAGTTGACCAAAACACTAAAGTCAACGGAAGTCAACAATTCAAAACTGATCCAACTCTAAAAGTCAACAGAAGTCCACACCCAAGTCAACAGTCCATGTTGACTCAACTCGCCGAGTACAACTCATGTACTCCTCGAGTCCCTTAGAACTCAATAAATCACGAAAACCCGGTTCTACTCGCCGAGTTTCTAGCTAACTCGTCGAGTCCATGTAGTGTTCAAAAGATCAGGAAAACTCTTCCCACTTGTCGAGTTGTCTCATCAACTCGTTGAGTTTACTCTGAATCCAAAGACGGGTAAAACCCTCTCAAGTCGTCGAGTCATCTCTGTTGGAATAGTGTCTAAGGCTGCAATTATATTAGGCAAGTATTTGACCCGGTTGTGCATGGTCCTTTTGGGTTACCTTCACCATAACAACTTGACAGGATGATTTATTATGAGAGAAGAAATATTATTAATATATTATGAGAATAATATAAGGAATAATAATATTATTATTTGATTAATATAAGTCATAAATTAATTAAGAATTAATTTGGTGACTTAAAGAGATTAATTGAATAAAAGGGCATAAACTGTCAATTGTATGATAGTTGTACTTTTGGCTATAAATCCCTTAAGGATAAGGGGGACGATTTCTAGGGCTTAGGATAGGCTTAGAATTCATCCAAAGGCTTATCAATTAGGGTATTGGATTTCTTAGGGCCTAAGTTATCCAATTAGGGTTTAAGGGTGAAACCCTAGGAGCTTTACAAGTATAAATAGACCCCAAGGGTTATGGAAATCGGGACTTGTGCTTTAGAAAGAAACCCTGGCCGATTTCTCTTCCCTCTCCTCTCTCTCAAATCATCCCCTTGCTAGTTGGTGTTTGTAAGCCATTAGAGGAGTGACAATTGTGACTCTAAAGCTCCAAGGACAAGAAGATCAAGCAAGTGATTCAAGGTAAACTTCTAATTCTGATTTCATATTGTTATTATAGTCTATTAGCCATTAGAAGTCTTGGATTCAATGCATGTTTAATTAGAGAAACCTAGATCCAAGCCTTAGGGTTTGCATGTGCACATAGGAATGTTCATGTGGCTAAAACTCATCAGTGGTATCAGAGCCTAGATTGGTTTCTATTGAATTGATGCATTGGTTGCTTGTTTGATGCCTTCAAAATTCGAATTTTGTGGTTCTGTCTGATGGACTCGACGAGTCCCATAGTGGAATCGGCGAGTAGGCTCGACTCGGCGAGTCCATTGGGGTACTTGGTGAATCCAAGCGTCAGAAAGAGCAAATGTCGGGATTTCTTGCTGTTTATCTTTGAGATACTTGCCTTTAGCATATTAGATCAATATAAATTCGATTTTATGATATATATGAGTATATTCTTGATCTAACTGAAGATATTTATCAATTAATAAAATATTTATTTCCTTATGTGATAATTGATTAATTATTTTGATTAAATTGGTAAACTGTTTTGCAAGAAATTATTAAATAAATCAAATATGGATAATTATGTGATTAAATGTTAATTTAGATTATTTGTTATTTGATCCCCTATATTTTGAAAAAGTTTAAAACTTGCCCTCAAGTTTTGAAATTTATGTTTTGTGATTAAAAGTTTAATTTAGACAATTTAAATTTCAAACCCTAGAATTTTACAAGTTTAAAATTCAACCCTATACTAATATAATATTACAAGATATATATATATATATATATATATATATATGTATGTATAATTAAAATGCTAGTCTTACCGTTAGTAGGCTTCATTCACGAAGCTGGTCTATAAGGTGGGTATAAGGTTGCTGCCTATAAAATGGCGCTTAATGGGTGTACACTCACACCCACCGCTTGCTTGATCGGTGGAGGGTCGTTAGCCGAACGGGTAGGATAGGGAACCTCATCTCTTCATTAAAAGTATAATATGACATACAAAGTAACTACATGTTTTCAAAATTTCCCAATCCTAGTTACTTTAGGAAAAGTGAATTGATGCAATCCCATGAAATTACACTTTGCACCCTTGCTAAGAAGTTAGTGGAGCGTGTGTGGTTTACCGGCACACTAATTGGTTCTAAGCAAAGGTGGCAAAGGGTGATTCATTGTTTATCATAGTTCGATGGAGCGTGTGTGGTTTACCGGCACATCGAATAGGTGATTGTTACAATGAAGGCACCATGTAAATTTGCATGGTAATTCACACCCACTTTGTGATCCTCGGTATCCCAGTCACAAACGAGAGGGGCATATCGAGATTTAAGCATGCCATTGAAAAGTTTCAATGAATCTGATCCAAACCTAGGAATTCTCAATACATTTAGAACTTAAAGTTATGTTTTCGTGATGGAGAATTAGTGAATCGTCATACACTTACCTTCATATTGTTTGCATGTTAGATTACGGTATCCCTTTTCTAATATGTAAATATTGTTGTTGGATCCTAGCCCTAATTTTTCTTATTGGGTGATAATTAGGGATTCAAATTCTAATCTATCTTTGTCCTTTCTATTTGTAGACGTCGAACGCGAACAACGCTGCTGCTAGTTCATTTACATTGATGAGCCTTTGTCAAAAGGTGACTTTCGATGGGATGAACTTTAGCGAATGGATAAGATACATTCGCACGATTGCTCGCTACGAGGATAAGGAGTATGTCCTCGATGAGAAGCTCGAGAAGATCAACCCATAAATCGCTACTCCGGCTGAAATGACTGCTTTTGAGACTCATGAACGTGATGCAACGAAGGTTCATTGCATCATGATAGCCACCATGAACGCTGAATTCCAAAAGTCCTATGAGGACATGTATCCGTACGAAATGCACCAAGACTTGTTGGAGAGATACCACCAAAACGCGAGGCAAGAGCGTTACGAGATTTTCACTAACATGATTTCCGCCAAAATGGGTCATGGAGAATCTCTTACCGTGCACCTGCAAAAGATGCAAATGTATGTCGATCGTCTTCACAAGTTGAATGTTGACTTTGGGGAAGACTCGGCGATCGACATGGTGCTTCACTCTTTGAATGTTGACTTTGGGGAAGACTTGGCGATCGGCAGGGTACCATGAATCCACCGGCAGAGAAGAAGCACAGTGGAGGCACCAAAAGGAAGTTTCATGGGGAAACAAAGGAGGACTCCAAGCATCATAAGTTTGAACCAGAACCGTTAGCTGTCTACGCCGCAGTTACCAATACTCCCACACCAACTAAGTCCTACTCTAGGACTTTACCTCATTGTATAAACTGCAATTTCCACCATGTCGGAAATTGCAGGGAGGTGATCTGCAACAAGTGTAACATGAGAGGTCACATCTCGAGGTACTGTGGAAGAACCCCAACCACTAAGGCAGAAGGAAACCGTAATTGTTACGAGTGCAATCAACCAGGTCATTTTAGGAAGGACTGCCCACAACTAAAGAACCAAGGTGGCAATGGAAGGGTACTTATGATCACAGCAGGAGAGGCTCTTCCAGAACCACCTGTGGTTATTGGTACGTTTCATAACAACAATGTTTAGGCCTAGGTATTTATTAATACTAGTGCCAATTAAAGCTTTATCGACCATAGGTTTCAACACGCGACATAATATAAAATTTCGGAAACTTAATGAAACCTACGCAGTAGCTATAACAAAAAGTACTTGCTAGTTACCTTATCACCCTAGTTAATCATGTCATTCACATAGAAACTAAGGACCCTTGTTGGTAATCTATGCTTGCTAAGTGTATACGTTAGGGTTGTATATAATTAAGATTCTACAGACTTAGGATTCGTGATTCCGCTTTACTTCCTGTTCCTTGTTTGGTTGTGGGCTTAGAGTAGAATCACTTATTCGTCTGTCTATTCGATCTTGATTATATACGACTTGTATACACCAAGGGAATGTAGAAGGACCAGCCAGGGATCATGCGCCACGTAAGTACATTACTATTTATTGATATGGCAAAAGTACTCCCTAGTTGCTTTCTCACCCGAATTAATCACATCATTCATGTAGAAACTAAGAACTCTTGCTGGTAATATATGATTGCTAAGTGTATACGTTAGGGTTATATATAATTAAGATTCTACTGACTTAGTATTTGTGATTTCGCTTTACTTCCTGTTCCTTGTTTGGTTGTGGGCTTAGAGTAGAATCACTTATTCAACTGTCTACTCAATTTTGATTATATACGACTTGTATGCACAAGGCGATATAGAAGGACCAGTCATGGATCGTACCACGAAACTATATTACTATTTATCAAAGCCCTTGTACTACCAGTACCAACTCAATTTCGGGACGAAATTTCCTTTAACGGGGAGGTAATGTGACAACCCGAAATTTAGGGCTATTATTATAACCGACAATCTATCCGTGAATCTCTTGTTTATCCGAATTACTGATTTTTATTGCATCTAAAGTAAAATAAATAAATTTATTTCAATTATGACATGATATCAGATGATACCTTACTTCCAAATGTGTAAACTGTCAACCGAATCAAACCGCTTAAACGACAACACTAATTAATGCATTAGAAAAACTGAAAATTTATATTATGCAGTTTTGAGCAAAACAAACATGAAAATATTACAGTACGTGTTTACCTGTTTCCGAAAATACAAAGATCGTCCAAAACAGAGTTTATATGCAAAAGATACGACGGTTTTAAGAAAACAAGCGGTAAAACACTATTTTTCTTTAATCAAATAAAACCGAATCGATCCGTTGAGGTACTTACGCTTTGCTGACGGGATTTCCGAGAGCATTTTTGGACTCAGGTTATAGTCTATTATTTATTTCACACTCGAAATAATTTTTATGAAAATATTTACAAAATTCGCGAAAACGGACACCGCGAACCGTTTTGACGCAAAACTTTGAATGCGATTTCCCGGAGTTCCGTAACTCCAAAAATTAAGCCGTTCGATGTTACGGAATCCCTAAATTAAACTCTATCTAACGGTATTCTCGATGCACAGATCCCGAGACACCCTGTTTTGAGTGTCTTTGGACATTTAATGGGGTACAACCCTATGTGGGACCCACTAGGATTTGTGTAACGACCAAAATTTCAAAACAATTAAAACTTTTCAAAAACCATCCATTTTAACAATGTTGTTACAAAAAGGTTTTCAATACATTATTTAACAGAGTACTTTCCCAGATTCATATCATAAAACACCAACGCGAGGAACGGTACGATCACGCCTTTGCCTTGCCACAGACTCCTGAGAACCTGAAACATAAAACCACAACTGTAAGCCCGAAAGCTTAGTGAGATACCCCCAAAATACCAACCACATATACGCCTTTACAGGCCACGACCTTCCGGTCCCAAAACATATCGCCTTCTGGCCCATAACGCAATGCCTTCCGGCCCATAACATATTGCCTTCCAGCCCATAACATATTGCCTTCCGGCCCACAGCATAACAAGCATACTTATCATAACAAAACATAGAACGACCCTGCATACCGGGTCACACACCAGGTCTAGCAATCATGCACATAACACATAATCATATAACAGTTCACAGTTAGCAATCGATCAACATAGCATTACTCTAATCAAGATACCGGCCTAGCTGGTCACTAGCATAACATCACCCTACGAATCAGTCAACATACTAAATGCACACATACGCCTTTCCAGGCCATGACCTTTCGGTCTACATAGCAATGCCTTCCGGCCCATAACATGTAATGCCTTCCGGCCTGCAACATATAACGCCTTCCGGCCCATATCATAACAACTGACATCTACCCGGATTTCCATCCGATAAAAGGGTTGGCCTTGGTGCCATAAACCCTAGCGATATAGTGAGGATAACTCACCTCGAAACTGCCGACTGAACAGATAGCTCAAGCTGCTCCGATCACTGATACGATCTCCACCTCTGGACAGCCACCAATGCACTGAACTCAAACAATAATCAACAATTACCAAAATACCCCTGGAACCACTGGTCAATCCTTGGTCAAAGACAAGGTCAAAGTCAACCCCTGACTGACCCTACTCGCCGAGTCAACCCGATGACTCGCTGAGTCCCCATACTCAGAACTTCACCCAATCCGCGATCTAACTCGCCGAGTCACCCCGAGACTCGCCGAGTTCAACAACTATGAGTCCCCTCGCCCTCAACTCACCGAGTCATCCCTTGACTCACCGATTCTCGACTCAACCAGAGAATTTCGGGACTCTTCCACAAGACTCGCCGAGTCTAAGAACAGACTCGCCGAGTCTATGGCTATCTTCAACCTACTCGCCGAGTTGTTCATACAACTCGCCGAGTTCCAAGCCATCTTCATCCGACTCGCCGAGTTGTTCTTCCAACTCGTCGAGTCCCAGCTCATCTTCAAGCAACTCGTCGAGTTCACCCATGTGACTCGCCGAGTACCACCGATCTGAACCCATACAGAAGCATCCCAGACCATGCAATTGATCCAAAACATAGGTCCAACCTCCTACAACTCATCCATCACATAAAGTGGCAAACTTTACGTGAATCCATAGAGATCTAGGCCATATTCACTCATAACTAGGGTTTGGGACTTGCAAGCTTCACTAAACGATCCAACACAGGGACTTTCATGCTCTCTGAATCTCCTCTACTCCAGATCTGAGGTAGCAACCTCATATCTACCTTCTAGACTTCCAATTACATCCATAGGCAAGATCCCACAAACCCCAAAATGAAGAAACAACATACAATCAGACCAAGAACGAGATATTACCTCCAATGGACGCCCCCAACTGCAATGAAGTTGATTCCAAGCAAAGCCCCTTGCCCCAAGCCTTCAATTCCCACAAAATTCCTTCAATGATTACTTCTCCAAGCTTCAATCCACTCAACAATGGAGCTCCTCTGCGATTTAGGGTTTCTGGAACTCCAGAGGGAAGCAAAGAGGCGGGGGAAGGAACATAATGTTCCTTATATATGGCCCAACCCCGCGAATTAGGGTTTTCTCCACCCAGCGCCTACTCGCCGAGTCCTTCTCATCGACTCGCCGAGTCGGTTACTTAACACGCGGTCAAGCCGCGACTCTACTCGCCGAGTCCAGCCATGGACTCGCCGAGTCACCCTTTCCCCATTAACACTTTTGGCCCTTCAACTCTACTCTCGCTATTTCGGGATGTTACAATTCTCCCCCACTTATATTAGGCTTCGCCCTTGAAGCCTATAGCAGCTCAACTCCAAGGATACCCCCACAATGCTCCACCTGGCCTCAACCAGACCAGGTCCCACAAGGCATACCCAGACGAAATCGAATACACTTTCCTTCCCTCACGGTGTCCTGACCACTGTCTCAAATAGGGCACCAGATTCACCCTCTAAGATCTTCGCTTAACCCCTGAGAATTACCCATAACGCAACGCTGCTCCAAATCACAATCATCACTCAACTCATAAAGGCTAGAAGACCATGAACCATCGGATCCCCGATCTGAATCCCACTCTACCTATTCCATGATGACGGAAAAACTCATTCTCTATATCAGAGCAACTCTCACGAGTTCTCCTCTTGCAACCGCACACACAAGCTGAACCAGCTCTAACACCTTCAGGTTGGGAAACCTGATACACTGATACTATCCTCAAACATCTCCCAGGATGGACCACTAATATCCACCCCATACCCTGATCAGAACCACACTGAGAATTCAAGATTCTCTCTCTCCCTGCATCCCTTCTGAGCCTCAAAAGACATCCCAAACCGGATGAGTTCCTACTTTACTGCCGCGAACACGATGCTCAAAACCGTACTCGAAATACTCTAACCATAACTCTGTTCTGCAGCTTTCACTTTCGTGAACTTGCACTCCCCTTCGGAGTTACACACCTTTCTCTTTTCCTTTTCCAAGGAACCCTCTTGGCCATAATGCCACCCCAACCGGTGCCACGGTGCTCGCCCCAAGCGACACCACCCTTTTTGCGTAACCGCTATTCACATACTCTGGCTCTCATTGCAGGGGCTCTCAAGCCCATGCACTTTCTCCACTCCACAAAATCACTACCTCAACTAAACAAAATCACTAACCCGGGGCCAGACCTTCCAATGTAATCACACTACAACATACACAATCTGAAATCTCAGCTGATCCAACAATACCATCAGAGTCCCCGGCATGACTGGACCGACTCTCATAACACACACTAGCCACTCGAGGCTATATCTCTGTGGGTCCGTACACCCAAACTCTGTGAACCCTCAGGTTCTAACTCTGGGAACCTTCCGGTTCCAACTCTAGAAACATGCACAACATAAATCCCGTGGGATTAATGCAGCACAACCCATCACGTACATCAAGCATACAAATACTCTGATCACATAACCCCGGTTACTTACTCAAACTTGATCCCGGCCTGCTCCCATGCCTCCACAATCAAATGCCCTAGGTCTGTATCCCGCCCCGCATACCCGACACTCGCTCTTGTCAGCCTATACTCTGAGCTGACAGAACACTGCTGAATCCCAACAGCTAAGCACCCTCACATACTCATCGATCTCCCGGAGAATTCTCCAATTCTCCCCCACTTTAAGCACTGACTAACAGCCACCGATCGCCATTAACGACCTTCCAGAACAACCCCGCACAAAGTGAACACTTACACACTGACTGCTTCCCACAAGCATAAGCAACCCTCAGCAAAACACATCTCTTCCCTGATCAATCCGCTCAAAAGGATCCGGTCTTTCAATTATCCACTCCACGACTGCAGATACTACCCGACATTCAACCCAGTGCCGCATCTCCACTATCAACCCTCACGAATGATAACCAACGGAATTCCCAAACAATAACCCATAACCAACCCACAACCTGCAAAAGGATAAATACCGCATCGAAAACCGCACAGGGATACCAGCACCAAAACACCAAACTATGACCATACCAAACCTTCAGGGAATAACGGATGCCAAAATGAAAACCTGAAACACCAATCCATAACCATGCCCAAACCCGCGAACAACGAATACCGCATCGAGATCCATACAAAGATACCAGCACAACAATACCCACAAAAATCGCAAGATAACAAGACACTAAGAAAGGAACATACCCGCAGCTGCATCCGGCATTGTTCTGACCTCCTCTGCCGCAGGCTGATAAGCGCGACCCTGAGCCCCTTGGGCTCCACTCCTTCCTAACCTCTACTTGAAATCCTCAGAGTGGTCAGTGCTAGAGCCTGTACCGGCCCTGCAGAAAACTGTGGACAGTTGACCCTCAAATGTCCAATCTGACGGCAATGACAACAAATCCTCAAATCCCGAATCGTCACTGACTGCCAACAATCCCGCGTATAGTGCCCCTCCTTGCGGCATGCGCCACCGGACCAACAAGCTCCAGTGTGACCCCTCCCACACTTCCCACAAGTGTGGCCACTCCAAACCCTCACTCTAACATCAACGGTCCTGGACCGTTTCGGCGCCGGCTGCGACTGCATCGGAGCCTGCCTCAGTTCACGAAACTGCGACTCAACCTCTAACTCACGCCGCCTGGCGGCCTCCTGCAACTCCAACAAGGTCTCGCACCTCTGCGCAGACACGAACTGTCTGATATCCCCCTTGAGCATACTCAGATATCGGAACATCTGAGCCTGCTCCGAAGCGAACTCAGGGCAAAACATCGCCCTCTCAGCGAACATCCTGGTGATCTCAGTCACCGACTCTGAATCCTGCTTCAGCTCAAGGAATTCCCGAGCCAATTTCTCCCTCTCATCCAGTGGAACATAGCGAGTGCTGAACATCTCTCTGAACTGATCTCATAAAACTGCAGCCCTCTTCGCATCGGAATATGACCCTGTGGTCAATCTCCACCAATCCTTCGCCCCGAGCCTCAATAGGTTCAGAGCACACCTCACCCTCTGATCAGCAGGGCATAAACGCGTGGAGAAACACCCCTCCACGTCTGATAATCATCTCGTAGCAACAATCGGGTCCTGAACTCCATCGAATGTGGAAGGCTTCGTATAATAGAAATCCCGATACAGAAAACCCCGACTAGCTCCTCTCCTTGCCGCTGTCACAGCCGCTGTAGCCGCCGTGGCAGCCGTCTCTGCGAGGGCCGCATAGCGCTCATCAAAATACTCAACCATGGCGGTCTTAATCGACCCAAACAGTTCCGGCAACTCAGCCCGGAACAATGCAGCAACCTCATCATGCAGGATCTTGCGAATCCTCGCATCCAACTCGCCCTTGCTCATCTGATCGATAACCTCAGACGACACCGATCCACCCGGAACTCGCTCTCCAGCTCCCGATCCTGATCCGGATCCACTATCATCATGCCTCGAAATCTCCATACCGAAGACACCATACCAATCTCAGACACTTCTCACAATCCTGGGATCCAACTCTCGCAACCCAACCCTAGAGACCATGGTTTCCCTGATACGCGTATGGGTCCTGTGCTTTCAGTAGTACGGGCCCATACTACCTTCCACACCTACTCATATTTGTATGAAGTACTACCACAATACCCTAGAGAACATGCATAACGACTATCAACCCTCACCACTAGGGGAACACTGAGAATCTCACATAAGGGACCCAAGGCTACAGGCATCACAAATCAGGCAATATTATCATGAATTCCTGAAGATCCCTAGCCTAACTCTAGCATGCTGTTCTATCAAGCTCAATAAAACAAATATCATGTATGGTATCTTGGGGTTACTTACTGGCTTCGGCTGATCGTACCTCCGCGTCCTCCTTTTACTAAATTTGAAAACCATTTTAATTTCTCTTTTTAAAATCCTCCTCGATTTGAGACTGGAGTCACACGAATGTTTCCCCAATTCACTCAAACCAAGGCTCTGATACCAACTTGTAACGACCAAAATTTCAAAACAATTAAAACTTTTCAAAAACCATCCATTTTAACAATGTTGTTACAAAAAGGTTTTCAATACATTATTTAACAGAGTACTTTCCCAGATTCATATCATAAAACACCAACGCGAGGAACGGTACGATCACGCCTTTGCCTTGCCACAGACTCCTGAGAACCTGAAACATAAAACCACAACTGTAAGCCCGAAAGCTTAGTGAGATACCCCCAAAATACCAACCACATATACGCCTTTCCAGGCCACGACCTTCCGGTCCCAAAACATATCGCCTTCCGGCCCATAACACAATGCCTTCCGGCCCATAACATATTGCCTTCCGGCCCACAGCATAACAAGCATACATATCATAACAAAACATAGAACGACCCTGCATACCGGGTCACACACCAGGTCTAGCAATCATGCACATAACACATAATCATATAACAGTTCACAGTTAGCAATCGATCAACATAACATTACTCTAATCAAGATACCGGCCTAGCTGGTCACTAGCATAACATCACCCTACGAATCAGTCAACATACTAAATGCACACATACGCCTTTCCAGGCCATGACCTTTCGGTCTACATAGCAATGCCTTCCGGCCCATAACATGTAATGCCTTCCGGCCTGCAACATATAACGCCTTCCGGCCCATATCATAACAACTGACATCTACCCGGATTTCCATCCGATAAAAGGGTTGGCCTTGGTGCCATAAACCCTAGCGATATAGTGAGGATAACTCACCTCGAAACTGCCGACTGAACAGATAGCTCAAGCTGCTCCGATCACTGATACGATCTCCACCTCTGGACAGCCACCAATGCACTGAACTCAAACAATAATCAACAATTACCAAAATACCCCTGGAACCACTGGTCAACCCTTGGTCAAAGACAAGGTCAAAGTCAACCCCTGACTGACCCTACTCGCCGAGTCAACCCGATGACTCGCCGAGTCCCCATACTCAGAACTTCACCCAATCCGCGATCTAACTCGCCGAGTCACCCCGAGACTTGCCGAGTTCAACAACTATGAGTCCCCTCGCCCTCAACTCACCGAGTCATCCCTTGACTCACCGATTCTCGACTCAACCAGAGAATTTCGGGACTCTTCCACAGGACTCGCCGAGTCTAAGAACAGACTCGCCGAGTCTATGGCTATCTTCAACCTACTCGCCGAGTTGTTCATAAAACTCGCCGATTTCCAAGCCATCTTCATCCGACTCGCCGAGTTGTTCTTCCAACTCGTCGAGTCCCAGCTCATCTTCAAGCAACTCGTCGAGTTCACCCATGTGACTCGCCGAGTACCACCGATCTGAACCCATACAGAAGCATCCCAGACCATGCAATTGATCCAAAACATAGGTCCAACCTCCTACAACTCATCCATCACATAAAGTGGCAAACTTTACGTGAATCCATAGAGATCTAGGCCATATTCACTCATAACTAGGGTTTGGGACTTGCAAGCTTCACTAAACGATCCAACACAGGGACTTTCATGCTCTCTGAATCTCCTCTACTCCAGATCTGAGGTAGCAACCTCATATCTACCTTCTAGACTTCCAATTACATCCATAGGCAAGATCCCACAAACCCCAAAATGAAGAAACAACATACAATCAGACCAAGAACGAGATATTACCTCCAATGGACGCCCCCAACTGCAATGAAGTTGATTCCAAGCAAAGCCCCTTGCCCCAAGCCTTCAATTCCCACAAAATTCCTTCAATGATTACTTCTCCAAGCTTCAATCCACTCAACAATGGAGCTCCTCTGCAATTTAGGGTTTCTGGAACTCCAGAGGGAAGCAAAGAGGCGGGGGAAGGAACATAATGTTCCTTATATATGGCCCAACCCCGCGAATTAGGGTTTTCTCCACCCAACGCCTACTCGCCGAGTCCTTCTCATCGACTCGCCGAGTCGGTTACTTAACACGCGGTCAAGCCGCGACTCTACTCGCCGAGTCCAGCCATGGACTCGCCGAGTCACCCTTTCCCCATTAACACTTTTGGCCCTTCAACTCTACTCTCGCTATTTCGGGATGTTACAATTTGGAGGAGCAAATTTCCAGCCCATTGTCTTCCATCATGTCCTTGCCCACGTGACCTTATTCTTACCCTCACTCCTTCCTTGATTTTCTTGCACACAAGTTCATAAGGTACTAGGCTTGTGTGTTTGACCATCTTTGGAAGCATGGTGTGCAAAGGCTTGTGAGAGAGGCTTGAGACTATAAATAGAAGTGTTAGGGGACTCTTCTAACACACAAAATCATCAGCCATTAGTCCCAGAAACCCCTCCCTTCTCCTTCTTTCTTTCCCTCTCTCAAACCTCCCAAAATCCCGGTTTTTGATATCTCACCGGAAAACCGCCATATCTCCACCATCACAGCCCCGTTCGACCACCCAAAACCACCTTTGGAAAGCTAACACAACCCCCTAACACCTCCAGCAGACACCTCATTGCCCCTGTGGTGTTTTGATGTCCAAACAGCCCCTGTAAAGTCGAAGTATCCTCCTACCAGAACTGCTACTGACGAAAATTTTGACCCCCTGTTCAACCATTGTTTCCGGCCACCACAGGGCACCACCACCTCATTTATTTCCAGAAAATGTTAAGTCAGTGTGTTAGCTTTCGTTTCCAAAAAAGAATCGTCAAATTTCGTGGGATAACGAAGCGGGAATTAATTTTCAAAGTTCGGGTGTCATTTGGTGATCTTTGTGACAAAAAAAAAACCCATCATCTGCCACCACTTTGGAGCCTTACCGCCGCCACCTGCCACCACCGTTCGTCGCCCAGTTTAGCTGTGAGTCTTCTCCTTCACCTTTGCTACATTTTTGCCTGTGGTTCCAACTCCTTTCATCAAGTAATGAAGTAGCTATGATCCAATGTATATGGATGTTTGAATTTTGGACTTCGACGTGAAGGAAAAGAAATCAGGAGGTTCTAACCTCCTGATCAACACGTGTACTTCCAAATTCAAAAGAAAACCAAACTTCCATTCCATATTAATTATTTTAACCCATTTCCAATTTCATTTCCAATTCAAGTCCCTAAACCTTTAAACCTCTATTAAAGTGTACACAAATTACCCCTATCTTGGAAATCATTTTAATACTAAGTCCAAGAATTAAACTTCATTTTAATTATTTTCATTTAACCCCTCTATTGGGATTTATTTTCAAAATATATCCAAGATTGAAACAAATAAATTAAATACACATTTTTAGTCCTTATTTGGAAAATATTAACAGTCTTAGTCCATTTAAATTATTTGAATGGACCCTATACTTTGGTTAATTTTCCAAACAATCATTCACATATTAATTTATCTTAATATTCTAGGAAACTAAATAAATCTCGACGATTCGTATTCACGACAATACATCTCGCTTTTTCTCGCAACAATTACTCAACAACCACATTAAGGTGAGTGTTACGGCCCCACTTTTACATATTTTCGGGGGGGGGGGGGGGGGGGGGGGGGGGAATACATGTAGTACTTGTATATCTAATATATATCTATTTTCTAAATACTTTGTTTAAACAAACAACACTGCCGTTTTTATGCAATATAATTCACACAAATATTATTTATCACGCTACTACTTACGGTACGTGTATTAAGTAATATTGATCATACAAAATATACAAAAAAAATATCATTGTTTTGTGTAAATACTTTACCAGTTTTAGAAATAATTGTTTAAACGCTTACATGTTAAGTTAACAAAATCGTTTTAAACCTCAATACCTTTATATGTTATTTTGTTAAGATAATACGATTAATAAAAATACCATATACGTTCCGACAAAAATTGCGCTAAAACTGTATAGCCGGTTATCAATTTGGTAGTCTAATTATACCTCATACATACATAGAAACATATAAGTTTATATAGTTATACAAGTATTGTACTCTTCAATGTGTACACTTATCAAATATACTTGTCAATTACCTGTTTATCCGTATCTGTGGTTGTTAAGTTTAACCTTGGCAGATAACTTCATCCGTATATCCGTATGTCTGTTTATGACAAAAATATATAGGTTTATACGTTTATACAAGTTATAGAACTTGTATCTTAGGCTCATACATGTGCTTGTGTACACTATACTAAGTTTTGTCAACTGTGTAAACAAGTATCGTACACTTTATATGTATGATTATCAAATATACTTGTTGTTTATCCGTATCTACGGTTGTTAAGTTCAACCTTGGCATATAATTGTATCCGTATATCCGTATGTTTGTTTATCCGTATCTGCGGTTGTGAAGTACAACCTTGGCAGAAAACTTTATTCGTTACCCGTACAACCATGAATTTGGTTGCTTTCAAACACAATTTTAAGTATGAAATTACTTATGGAACATAATGTTTTGGCTTCAAAGATTCATTTCAAACACAATTTTAAGTATGAAATTACTTATGGAACATAACGTTTTGGCTTCAAAGATTCATTACAAACACAGTTTTAAGTATGGAATTACTTATGAAACATAACGTTTTGGCTTTCAAAGATTCATTACAAACACAGTTTTACGTATGGGTTTACTTATACAAACTATACATTTTGGCTTTTAAAGACTCATTGCAAACACTGTTTAACTGTTGTTATACATACAAAGATAATACTTTTTAGACTTACTAAAAGTATTACTGCGTTAGCAGAAAACCTGTGACACCCACCAACCTTTGTGTTGACTTTCAAACTTACATGTATTCTTAGGGGATCATCAGACAGGCTTTCAGGAAGAAGATTAGTCGTGGATTGCAGACGAACTAGCTAGCTTGTTCCTGTTATTTTCTTATCTGTTAAAGGCAACTACTGTACTATTATTATCTGTAAGAACCCTGTATTCAAACTTAATGATGGAATACAAATGCTATTTTGTTTATCGTTGTACTTGTGCTATATATTCAGTTTATCTGTGATCCATGAACTTAGTCCCACTCCCGGCGTGTTCCGCTTTGGCCGGGGGTGTGACATCGCAAGGGAAAGTCCCGAGATGGTTCCTCTTCTAGTGGGACCAAAGTTGATCCCGCTAAGCCTAACCCTAACCCAAAGGAGGCAGAGTGCCATCATTGCCATAAAATAGGGCATTGGAAGAGAAGCTGCCCAGACTACCTGCAAGCCATAAGGGAGGGAAAGATCAAGCCGTCTTTCGCAGGTATATACACAATTAAATCTAACGATTCATCTCATGCTATTTCTTGGGTCCTTGATACCGGTTGTGGTTACCACATTTGTTCTGAATTGCAGGGACTAAGAAGAAATAGGGATGTGGAGCATGGAAGAATAAATCTAATCATGGGGAACAGAAGATCGTCGCATGTGACCAAGATTGGAGTGTATTTTTTAGTGCTTAGGAATGGTTTATGTTTAGAGTTGAACAATTGTTGCTATTCGCCAGAAATGGCAAGAAACATCATTTCATTCCATGGTTTGTTTAGACAAGGTTTTAGATTTTCTTTTAATAATGAGAATGGTTCTATTCTTGCTTATCTAAATGGTGTCTTATATTTTGAAGCAATACCATGTAATGGAATTTATGAAACTGTTATGATTGTAGATAACTTAGGAAATGATGTTTTATGCATGGATTCTTCCAATGGTATGGATAGAGCATCCTTGTGGCATTGTCGTCTTGTACATGTCATGTAGCACCCGGTTCCTGGTACGTAAATGTTATTTGAGTATTTCCTTTCTTTTAGCCTTGGACTCGGCGAGTCATAGGTCCGACTCGCCGAGTGGATGCGGGACCCGGGACACGTTTAAGTTGGCGACTCGGCGAGTCCATATCCTGGACTCGGCGAGTCACAGCTGTTGGATGAAACCCTAAGTTTCAGGGGTTTGCACCCTATTTAAAGGACTTATCCGCCTAGGCCAGCCCCCATTCTCTCCCCAGAAGCTCCAAACCCTCGTTCTAAGCTTGTTCCTTGAGAGTTTGAGGCTATTGTGTTTGTTCTTGAAGGTTTTGAGGAAGAAAGGGAAGTAGATCAAGAGGAAGGAAAGGAATCCAGGCATCTTTGCACTCTTTCAGCAGTTCCTTTGAGGTATAACCCGTTTTCCCCTGTTTCTATGCTTATTACTTCATTTAAGTTATTCTTGAGCCAAACCCCAAGTTTGTATGTGAAAATTACTTCGTAATAGGCTGATTGGCCCTTAGATCTAGGCAAGATTGAGCTCCAGGAGCTCAGATCTGTTAGCTTTATGGCCCCATGTTGCTTGTTCACCCTAGATCTACCCTTTTGAGGCATTTTGAGCCCTAAAATCCATATTGGTGAATATCCACACGTAAAGTTGGAAACTTTACGTGTGATTCGTGTCCTAGAAGTCCAGATCTGTGAATGGCATGGACTGGAATCGAGCAAATCTGTGTATTTAGTGGGTGCATGGCAACGACTCGGCGAGTCGTTCATGTGACTCGGCGAGTCTGTTCGCGAGTCTTCGAGTTTGTCCCCTTTTCGTAGTGTCGAGTGAGCAGTGAGTCACGGGGTGTGACTCAGTGAGTCAGAAGCTAAACTCATCTATGGAGGTACTCGGCGAGTCAATGCCCTGACTCGGCGAGTTCAAGGCACTCTCCTTAGATCAAGAACAAACTCGGCGAGTTGTTCATACAACTCGGCGAGTCTCAGTATAAGTGTTCTTCGGATGAAGATGGACTCGACGAGTTGTTCATACAACTCGGCGAGTCTTAGCATAAGTGTTCATCGGATGAAGATGAACTCGACGAGTTGTTCATACAACTCGGTGAGTAGGATGAAGGACTTTAATATTGGTTAAGAAGGTAAACCCGTCGAGTCGTCGCATAACTCGACGGGTAGGATCGGGATTCAGGGCAGTCGTTTGGATAGGGACTCGGCGAGTTGGAAAGCCAACTCGGCGAGTCGGGTCAACTGAAAGTTGACTCTGACTTTGACTTAGGGCATGGTCAGGGGTAAAATGGTCATTTTACCCAAAGGTCAATGAGCAGTGTTTGATTGGGTATATTGTGGGAATTACAGCCGGAGGATTTCCGGAGCAGCAGCAGCAGCAGTAGGCAGTCAGTTCCCGATCAGATCAGCAGCTACTTCGAGGTGAGTTACCTTCCAGTAACGGTGGGTCTAAGGCCACAACGCCGACCCACCAGTAGGAGACGTATGATAGATGATTGTCTTTGTGATATCATCTAGGATAGCTACTACCTGATATGTTATATGCTAGCGTGATATGTTGTATGTGATAGTAGTCAAGTTCGGTTGCTAGGACCGAAGGGTAGTCAGACACCCCAGATACGTCTGACAGTATATGATGATATGTTTGCATGCTGGCTTGTTATGTTATATGCGATAGAGGTAGTACGAGGGGACCAGTCCCTGTGGTCGGTTGTTAGGACCGATGGGTAGTCAGTACCCCAGAATGGCTTGACATGGGTAGTCAGCACCCCAGAATGGCTTGACATGGGTAGTCAGCACCCCAGAATGGCTTGACACGGGTAGGACGGCACCCCAGAACGGCCGTACCGGGTAGTCAGGCACCCCAGAATAGCCTGGCAGTATGTATGTTACGTGTTTGTATAGTATGTGGTACGATGGGGGAACTCACTAAGCTTTGTGCTTACAGTCTTCAGTTTTGGTTTCAGGTACCTCCTCAGCTAGGGGAAAGGAGCCGGCGCGGTAGCAGCATGTCACACACACACACTCTCCGGTTTCCGCATTTACGAGTTTCACTGGGATTTATACTCTGATATTTTGATTGAATGTATGAATTGGCTTTAGACATGGTTCACTTGTGTTATGATTTGATCAGAAAATGTGTTTAGTTATTAATATTTGCTAAAGTAATGTTTTTAAAACAAAATTTTGTCATGAAAATTTGGGTCGTTACATGTCAACAAGAAGCGCATAGCCCAACTCCAAAAGGATGGAGTGTTGGAGTCATTCGACCTTAGGGAAGATGACACATGCGAGTCTTGTTTGCTTGGAAAGATGACTAAGTCACCCTTCACTAGTACGTGTGAAAGGGGAGAGGGTCTATTGGACCTCATACATACCGATGTATGTGGACCGTTTAGATCAACCACGAAGGATGGAAACCGCTTCTATGTGACTTTTACCGAGGACTATAGTAGATATGGGTATATCTACTTAATCAAGCAAAAGTTAGAAACGTTTGAAAAGTTCAAAGAGTTCAAGAATGAAGTGGAGAATCAATTGGGCAGGAAAATCAAGATGCTTTGATCCGATCGAGGAGGAGAGTACCTAAGTCTTGAATTCCACGACTATCTCAAGGAGTGTGAAATAGTTTCACAATTGACGCCACCTAGGACACCTCAAATGAATGGTGTGGCAGAAAGGCATAATTGAACCTTGTTGGACATGGTTCGCTCTATGATGAGTCGTGCTTCACTACCTATCTCATTCTGGGGGTATGCCTTAGAGACTGCCGCCCACATCCTTAATCGAGTCCCTACTAAAAAGGTTGCCAAAACACCTCACGAGATGTGGACAGGGAAAGCTCCCTCATTAGCACATATCAAGGTTTGGGGTTGCGAGGCTTTCGTAAGATGAGATACTCACGACAAGCTTGAACCTCGTAGTGAGCGATGTATTTTTATCGGCTACCTGCAGATATCCTTTGGATATCTCTTCTATAGACCGAAGGACAATGTTGTCTTCGTTGCAAGGAGAGGAGTTTTCCGAGAGCGAGAAATCATAAGCCAAGGAGACAGTGGGAGGCAAATCAAGCTTGAAGAGATTCAAGAGTCGATAGATGAAGGAACCTCTGCCGCTGGCACTCAACCCGAGGAGGAAACTCCTGTTGAACCGATTGACGAGTCATTACCTCTTAGACGTTCCTAAAGAGTTAGATTTCAACCCCAATTTTATGGTTTTCATATTAATACCGAAGGGGACATGTTTATTAGTGATGGTACACTAATAAATCTAGATGAACCTAATAGCTATAAGGAAGCCATGGCAGGCCCGGAGTCTGCGAAATGGAAAGAGGCAATGGACAGCGAGATCCAGTCCATGTATGACAACCAAGTTTGGAATTTGGTTGATAATGTACCCGGACGTAAGACCGTTGGGTGCAAATGGATCTTCAAGAAGAAGACCGACGTGGATGGAAATGTACACACATATAAGGCGCGATTGGTTGCGAAGGGCTTTACTCAAACTCCCGGAGTTGACTATGATGAGACCTTCTCACCAGTTGCGAAGATAAAATCTATTAGGGTGATGCTAGCAATTGCCGCATTTCATGATTATGAGATTTGGCAAATGGATGTCAAGACCGCTTTCCTTAATGGGAAGTTGGCTGAGGATGTTTACATGGCTCATCCAGAGGGGTTTGTGGATCCGAAGCATCCGAATAGAGTGTGTAAGCTTGAGAAGTCCATTTATGGACTTAAGCAAGCGTCTCGCAGATGGAATCTTTGCTTCGATGAGAAAGTCAAAGAGTTTGGATTTGTACGAAGTGAAGATGAATCATGTGTATATGTCAAAGCCAGTGGGAGTATAGTAAGCTTCCTCGTTCTGTATGTCAATGACATACTACTCATAGGAAACGACGTCCCGACTCTGCAGGAGGTTAAGTCCTGGCTCGGGAAGTGCTTCGCTATGAAGGACCTCGGAGAGGCTTCCTATATTTTGGGAATAAGGATAGTGAGAGAACGAAGTAAGAGACTAATAGGACTTAGTCATAACACTTACTTAGATAAAGTACTAAAACGTTTTAGTATGGAAAACTCAAAAAAGGGAGAATTGCCGATACAAAGTAATGTCAAGTTGAGTAAGACTCAAAGTCCGAGTACCGAAGCTGAAATAGCAGAAATGAGCCGAGTACCATACGCTTCCGCAGTTGGCTCAATCATGTATGCTATGACTTGTACTCGCCCTGATGTAGCCTTTGCTTTGAGCATGGTTAGTAGATATCAAGGGAACCCTGGCAGAGCCCATTGGATTGCGGTTAAGAATATCCTTAAGTACCTTCGGAGGATGCAGGAATGGTTCTTAGTCCTCGGAGGGAGTGATGACTTGAAGGTGCGAGGGTATAGTGACGCCAGCTTTCAGACCGACAGGGACAACTACCGTTCGCAGTCGGGCTGGGTCTTTACCCTGAATGGAGGAGCAGTAACTTGGAAAAGTTCCAAGCAGGAAACTGTAGCTGATTCAACGTGTGAATCAGAGTACATTGCAGCGAGCGAAGCGTTGAAGGAGGCAATATGGTTGAAGAACTTCATCAGTGATCTTGGAGTTGTACCTGCCATAAAGGAGCCCATGGAGATTTTCTGTGATAATGAAGGAGCGGTTGCCTTGACCAAGGAACCGAGGGATCATGGTGGATTTCGACATATCGACAGAAAATATCACTTTATTAGACATCGTGTAGAAGAAGGACAACTCGTGGTGAAGAGGATATCATCAGAAGATAACCCAGCAGATCTGCTTACGAAGGGACTGAGTAGGGTTAAGCACTTGCAACATGCTAGGAGTATTGGGCTGAAGGATGATATTAGTATAGATTAGATAGTATTGGAAACATGTAATAGATAAATGTAATTAACATTTGATGATTAAATAAAAGAGTATTATTTATGAGTAATGTTACTGTCTTATGTTAATTGTTTAACTATTGTTTCACTTTGCATGTTTTGACTTCCAGAATAATTGAGTTTATTAAGAATAATCGAATTATTCAAATTGTCCACAATCGTTCATATGTTGGAAGTAGGTATGAATGAAGATTGTCATGAATTGGTGTGTAGATTGTCTAAATGGTATTAGACATAGCAAAAGGTTGCTGCAACGTTCATGAGTTCTTATGAACTAGTTTTGAGCATTGGAACAAACATGTGCTTGCTGGAATCACCTTATGGAATGTGATAAAAGGGTGATCGCAAGACGATAATATCATATGGTCTTAAAACCAAGATATATGGTTTGTTATTTTTTAATTGGTTGTACATTGATAATGCGAAACCGCATCAGTAACTTGATGTTATAAAACACATTGTTGTGTATAGTTGATTAATGAATAAGTAAATGCATATAAGTTGAAGTTTATTTGTTACTTTCATCCTAAGAGGGTAAAAGCGATATCTCGGCCGCTCGATGATTTGATTTGACTTATGTGTCGGGCCCGGTCAGAACTGAATTGATGTGTTCGATTAAGTTCTATGTAAAATAAATCGGAGATCGAGAAATCAAATGCTAGACAAATTGTTCCATAGAATTGTCAGCATGATATCTAAACAGAGGACTGTACCATCCCTTATCTAAAGGACAAGATTGATTAGATCCGAGTTTGATAACGTCTTTGAGAGCTACGATTGCTAATCGGATTATACTTGTATATATAGTTACTAGACTTATCCAAGTGGGAGACTGTTGGAATAGTGTCTAAGACTACAACTATATTAGGCAAGTATTTGACCCGGTTGTGCATGGTCCTTTTGTGTTGCCTTCACCATAACAACTTGACAGGATGATTTATTATGAGAGAAGAAATATTATGAATATATTATGAGAATAATATAAGGAATGATATTATTATTATTTGATTAATATAAGTCATAAATTAATTAGGAATTAATTTGGTGACTTAAAGAGATTAATTGAATAAAGGGGCCTAAACTGTCAATTGTATGATAGTTGTACTTTGGGCTATAAATCCCTTAAGGATAAGGGGGGACGATTTCTAGGGCTTAGGATAGGCTTAGAATTCGTCCAAAGGCTTATCAATTAGGGTATTGGATTGCTTAGGGCCTAAGTTATCCAATTAGGGTTTAAGGGTGAAACCCTAGGAGCTTTACAAGTATAAATAGACCCCAAGGGTTATGGAAATCGGGACTTGTGCTTTAGAAAGAAACCCTGGCCGATTTCTCTTCCCTCTCCTCTCTCTCAAATCATCCTCTTGCTAGTTGGTGTTTGTAAGCCATTAGAGGAGTGACAATTGTGACTCTAAAGCTCCAAGGACAAGAAGATCAAGCAAGTGATTCAAGGTAAACTTCTAATTCTGATTTCATATTGTTATTATAGTCTATTAGCCATTAGAAGTCTTGGATTCAATGCATGTTTAATTAGAGAAACCTAGATCCAAGCCTTAGGGTTTGCATGTGCACATAGGAATGTTCATGTGGCTAAAACCCATCAATCTCATCAACTCGCCGAGTCTGTCGCACATCCAAACCATCGGGTGAACCTTAACCGACTCGTCGAGTCGTCTCATCGACTCGTCGAGTCATCTCATCGACTCGTCGAGTCCTTTTAGATTCTTTTCTCATTCAGACAATTTTGGACAGAGATAAGGTCTCATACTCTGGATCTAGCCTCCTAAGGCTGATTCATCACGTAAATCTGCAACCTTTACGTATTCATCACGTAAATCTGCAACCTTTACGTTCATGCATGACATATAGGGCTCAAGATGCCAAAACAAGCTCCATAAAGGTCTATATGCTTGAAGACTTTCCCAAAGCTTGATAAAGCTCGAATCTTTGGGCTCATAGGGACTCATATAGCTCAGATCTATAGTCTCAACCTCCATGACCAACTCAGCAACTCCAAACCAAAAGATAGATGGGATAAAGCCCTAAAATTCTCTAGAAAGAGATCTAACAGAAGGAATGATCAAGGAGATAGCTTTTTACCTCCAATTGAAAGCTAGCACCGAAAGAACACTGGATCCACTGCTTCTTCTCGTTACAAACCTTCTTGCTCTTCAAACCTCTTCTAAAAATGCACTTGAACACAAGATCTTTAGCCTCTCTCTCTCTCTCTCTCACACACACACACACAACGAGTAAAACTCGTCTAGGGTTTCTCTCAGTGTGTCTAAATGGTCAGGGAGGCGGAAATGAGGGCTTAAGAGCCTTTAAATAGGGTGCAAGCCCTAAAATTAGGGTTTTCTCAATACATACTCAACTCGTTGAGTCCAACCTTTCGACTCGACGAGTAGGCTTCATAACCCGCGTGACCAACTCAACCCCTACACGATGAGTCGGGGCCAACCAACTCGTCGAGTAGGTCCTCCAAAGTGCATTATAACTCTTAATTTCTCGTCCAGGATTCGGGGTGTTACAATTCTCCCCCACTTGAATTAGATTTCGCCCTCGAAATCACTCCTTGACAAAACATAGACCAAACCCAATAACCCGAGAAACACCACCAAAAATCTCATATCATACAACAATCTCCCTTCCAAGACACCCGAACCTATTTAGGAACTCCCAATCCCGAAACAGGACGGACCCCTTTGCCGATGCATACCAGTTCTGACTCTCCAGAACCTGGAAACTCTGGTGGTCTGTCTCCCTGCTAGACCGCCCATGCAAGATATCATCATGTTACTCGCTCATCGAATAACAGACCCCGATAACACACTGCCAACTTTGATTTCCTTGTTGCGACTGATGGAAACAGATCGTTGACCAATAATTGGCTACCGATCACTCATGTCAGATATACCAATCGATCCAGATCGTAGCTCACAAGGAACGGAAGGGTCACATCTCACCAGGGACCCACCACCATCTGTACCGCTATCAGAACCCATCTGAAAAAATGAACCTCTATACTATGTCCTCAGACACAATAAAATGATCATGCACGCTCGGAACCATCCTCTGACATCTATACTCATAAGCCCCAGCTTCCTCTCAAATACTCCTCCAACACTGAGCACAAGGTCAACTCCCGACCCAACGGTGGAACCTTCAAAGGCTACCCATTGCACACCCAATAAATCAACTTTACAGACTTCCTTCTCGCAATAACTATCTCCAAAGGGTTGTTGTATGTTAGCAAGAAAACCCAAGCAAGCAAGGAAGAAGACAGAAAACAACAGCAGAAGACCAAGATTGCTGACGAATAAGAGAAGACCGAAGACCGAAGGAGGTAAACGAGACCGGTGGTTTGCCTGAGAAAGAGAGACCAAGAGAAAGAAAGAAGTTTGGCGGGAATAGTTTGGATTTAGGGGGAGAATGTTGGTGTTAATCCAAACTGAGTCAAAATCACGTGATTATCTTAGGGGTAGTTTAGTCTTTTTGTGTTTGATTTAGTAAAAAACCATGAACGGCAGTAGCTTGATGAGTGGGTAGAAGTTCCATTTTTTTTGGGATACTTTGGCTATTTATTTACATATGTTGCTGTTATGAATTAGAAGATAATAGAAGAAGTTTCCATTTTAAAGTTATATTGCTAGTGTCAATACAAATTGTTGTTTTAATTAGGTGTTCAGGGCATGTGATTCCAGGTCTAAGAAGACTGATTTCCAACACAAATTATCTCCGCTCATCATGGATCCATTTAGAGAAATCTTGAATCTTGTCTTAGCGGATGAATCATGATGATCTTTTGCACTAGTTGTTGATCATCATGCATAAACATACGGAAGTATACCTGCATCGAAAATTTGCACAAGATGCATTTAAATGTTTTTTTTTTTTTTTTTTTTTTTTTTTTTTTTTTTGTAGATTGATGTATATAGATATTTTTAATTAATTTATCTAAAGTGAACATGATTGTTACATAATGAAAAATAAAAAAAAAAATCTAGCATGAGATTTTGAAGTTGATATGCAAGCACACTGCATGCAGCATGCATGCGCTCTCTTGACTGATTAGTAATTTCTTGGATCAAAATCTTGCCAGTATTGCATAGATCCAAAACCAGATGAACTTCCCTGCAGATTTGTTGAAGGTGATGAAGGAGATTGCAAACTATAATTTGTATTATAACCCATTTGATGATTTGCTTCCAGATAAAACTGTGACTGTGAGTAATGAAGATCATAATTAGGAGGCATGGCGGTGTCATGATACAGTTGCTGATCAGGCTGCATAGGTGGTGGCTGTAGGTGGTGATGAGGACGAGTGGTTAGATAGCCTAACTCAGAACGCCCTGGTTGAACTCGTTCAGGGAAATTGAGCTTTGCTTTATTGCCTTTGAATCTAAGAGCAGCTTCATCGTATGCAATGGCTGCTGCCTCCGCCGTCTCAAATGTGCCAAGCCACACTCTTGCCGCCTTCTGTGGGTCACGTATCTCAGCAGCCCATTTCCCCCATGGCCGTTGTCTTACGCCTCTATAGTGTCTTCTTCTTTGGGTCCCTTCTGTTCATCACACAATTATATTTGCCCTTTAGATTTTTTAAATGTATTTTTTTTTCTCTCCATTTAGGTGACATATTATTAGCTAGTTTATTGTAAAGGCTAGCTACCTTATTTAGAAGTACATTGACTAAAATAAGTAGTTGACTGAAAATACATACTTACAGTTACAAGTTATATTCATGGTCTTTTTCTGACCTAAAATTGAACAAGTTCTTGAACTACTAAAACCTTCAATTGTTATATGATAACTCATTAATTACACATTTGTTATTAGGGTTTTCTGATTGATGATGTAAAGTTGATTTGCCATATATATATGCCAACATGGTCTTGAACCTCAACTTATATAGTATTAGAGGTTAAAAATGGAACCAAATTATATAAAAAACAATAGAACCATAATTAATTTGGTCAATTAATCAACAGGCATGACTAAAGGCGTTTATATATATATATATATATATATATATATATATATATATATATATATATATATATATATATATATATATATATATATATATATATATATATATATATATATATATATATATATATATATATATAGCATGCAATGCAACGTACTGGTTATCGGAGGAGAGAGAGATAGAGAGAAATTGACCTGGTGATTGTTGAATGACGTTGGGTGGTGGTTGGTTTGGAGTAGCAGAAGAAGCGGAGTAGGAGGAGATTTGATTAGGATGATGATGATCAGTGGCTGTGGCTGTGTCTTCACCACCGATGACTTGAGAAAGGGCGGAGACGATGGCCGTCATATCCTCTTGTGACTGAGGTGAGTACACTGGAAATATGTCATCCTCTTCTTTCTCAAGGCTCCTCTTCCCTTGCCTCCTGTGATGCATCATTAATCACCTCTCTTTTTATATAATATTTGTTTACAGACAGAGTTTTGTGCAGAGAGAGAGAGAGAGAGAGAGAGAGAGAGAGAGAGAGAGAGAGAGAGAGAGAGAGAGAGAGAGGTGATATATGAATGAATAGTTAGGTGGTAAAACCCATTTCTCAAGTAACTTCCACTACAAGATTTAGAGAGAGTGTAGGATTTGAGAGCAACACAAACAACAGGTATTTATACTGTTGCACTCAAGCATTCATGGTGTGAAAGGTGTTTAACGCGTCTGAAGTCATAGTATATATATATATATATATATATATATATATATATATATATATATATATATATATATATATATATATATATATATATATATAAAGAGGAGTGCTGAAGTCGTATAATCAAATTTATAAAAATAGGGAGAATCCTTCTTATTCCACCATTCTTTTGTACTCCTTTTATAAAAAAGAAGAAAAAAAAGGAAGAAGTATAACACGTTGTTCACAGATACAACTCTTTAAAAAAAAGTTGGTTTTACGGCTTCTAGCATATTTATTAAAAACTATTATAAAATGTTGATTAAATATAATGTTACGCAAATTCTATGAATTTCATCTATTTAAAATTAGGTGTGTATTATAAGAGTGTGATGATTATTAGTCAAATGACTTATTTATATATTTATTTATTTGTATTTTATAAATTAAATTTAGAAAATTAATGTTTGAAATTGGAAGGAATATAATTAAGATACTTTAGTTGTATTTCTACGTCTTCGAATTTTGACATTCTTGCTCCCACTTTTTTGTTATTACCTTTTGGATTCTTCAAGAACGGTCTGATTTTCGATAAACACAAACCGCTACGTGATTCGCTCATGTATGCGGTGGTATTTTCCTATTATAATATTCATTAGTGGTTATTTGTAATTCTTTGTTATAATATTTCTTTGAAAAAAAATAAACCTTCCCTTTTATTTTCTTGTTAACCATAATAAAATTCAATTTATTCGAGAGATATATAAATTTCAGCACTGTATAAATCATATATTAAATGAAATTTGGATATTATTTTCTCCATTATACCATTTAAAAAAATGAAGTTAAAATTTTAATATAATTATGAAAGTATGTCTATGCTAAAAAATTTCTATGGTTTGTTTATCTTTTAAAAAAAGGTGCCACCGTTCTAAAAGAACATACACAATATCTTGCTTGTAATTCATATTCCAAAAGTGGACGCGTTACAACGTAAAGTATTTTTATATATTGCATGCAAATTAACGAGTGTTCAAGATGTATGTTAGTATATTCTTACGTGGCAAAATTGTAAGAAGCTCAAAGATGTTTTATGATGTTTACAAAGCAATACTGTTTAAAGAGTACGTTTTAATTTATAGATGTTTTATATAATTAAATAATTTTTAAAAGGTTTTATAGATGTTTTCTTATCCAGATCCACAGATCGAAAAAAGATGTTGGATAGATAGTGTTTAAAATCCATACATTGTGCTCAAGATATCAGAATAAAAGAAAACTAAAGACGACAATATATTCAATTCCTTAAGAGTTACAACTGAACCCTTAAAATAAAATTCCAATATACACTCAAAACTTAACACTAAGTACCTATAAACTATAAGAAAGACTATTGAAAATAGTTACGAACAAAATTAAACGGCTCAGGCATAACTAAATTTTACCAACAATTAATCAACATCTCTAAAGATTCAAGATTCCAACACTCATTCACAAGCTCCGGCCTAAGAGATTGTTTGGTTAGCGGAATGTTTTCGGAAGGAAGGAAATGTATCAAATGAATTAGAATACCAAGGAATTGAGTTTTGTTATGTGTTTGCATGGAACTGGATTTGTTTTATATGTGGTTTGTAAATTTGTCAAAGAAATTGAAAAACAAATTATATAATATAACCAACATAGTATTGATTTTTGTAACTTATTATTATTTTTAATAAAAAATGACAGAACATTCATTAATTAAACTTTCACCCAATCAAACATATGTGAGCTTATTGGCGTCATGGTCGAGTGTGTGCGGATGTTGGTTGTTGGAGTGGGTATTGGATATGTGTGGGTGTAGGGTAGGGTGTGTGGTGTGGTGTGGATATATATATATATATATATATATATATATATATATATATATATATATATATATATATATATATATATATATAGAGAGAGAGAGAGAGAGAGAGGGTAGGTGGGTGGTCGTATGTGGATGTGGGAGTGAGATAGGGTGGGGTGGGCTTGTAGGCATCGATATGTGGGTGTGGGTGTTGGGATGGGACGGGGTGGACATCAACGTCATCATGGGCTTGTTGGCATGTATATGCATGTGTATGTGGACTTGTGGGTGTGGGTATGGGTGTAGGTGTGGTGTGGGTGTGCATGTGAGTGTGAGTGAGTTAGGTTTAGGGTATCAGGTGGGAGTGGGGATACGATAGGTGGAGTAGAGATAGATAGGGACATGTAGTAAGTATGTAGGTGTAGGCTTGTGGGTGTGGGTGTAGATGTGGATATAGAGGTGGGTGGGTAGGTGCGCTGTAGGAGAGATAATGATAATAGATTTTAATTTAATGAATCATGTCGAAAATCAAGAGAAGCTCCGAGGACATTTTTGTCTTTATAATAAAACATAAGAAATAAAATCTAAAAACTTGTTTTTTTTGCTAAAGAATGACCAATTCTTCTAGACATATAATTTAATGGAATCTAAGGAATCATAATTCCTTTGATTTTATCAACAAGATGCAATTTGTATTGGAATTTACATTCCAATTCTTTTAAATTCCTTTGAAATCCTGAGAACCAACCATACATTTAAGGGTTTGTAAGGGCCATGTCAACTACCTTCTAAATAATTTAAATTAAAATTGGATAGTTTTAATTTACTTACGTTCCAAAAAATAAAAATTAATTCACATGATAATAAATTATGGATTTTGCATACATTTTAATATATTATTTACAAAATTAAACTTCCATTTGTAGTTCAAAAACTACCATTATGACCTGAAATGATGATTTGGAAATTAAAAGTCTTATACGGAGCCCTAGGTGAAGAAACATGGATTATTTTGTATTTATTTCTTAAAAAATGTTAAGTATGGTAAATTAGGGCTATGATTTTAGGTGATTATAGCAACAATCCAAAACCATATCACTCACCAATACGATTGAAGCTTCATTGCATCAAGTGGTGATGAAATATCAAATATAATGACATTAAGTTTCATCTCCACATAATTTTTTAACCATGGATGCTCACTAAAAGGTACATCCGTACCTATGCCTCTAGTGTATTTCCACCTTGGTAAAGCTTTAGAGAGATGTTGGTTTTAGTTTTATGGGGCTTACAAAATCTATTTTATTTCTTGAAAAACGATGACTAAGCAAAGTTACAAGCATGTTTACTACTTCCTTAATCATGCAATTTGGTTGATCGTTTAAAATATGTAGATTATAATAACTTTCTTGGAATTGCTTATGCTAATGATAATATAATTACTGTATATATTGACCACTTAAATTAACCTATACTTGACCAGATTAAGGAGGAATATTTAAAAGATAAAATTTATAAGAATGAAGGTTGGGACTTAGATGAGGATATTGATTCAAGGCTATATGATAAAATGACATGTCATAATGAAGACGATTAAGAGGTAGGAACATCGAACAAGACATCTGGGTTGCTTTGTTTAACAAACTGTTTTGTTGATGTCAGGAACACAACATGTGATTCTAAAAGTGATAATTACCTAGATGAAAAATACAAGAAATAAGGCCTTTTGTATTTTGTACATGATGAAAAGTATGAATAGGATAAAATGGTGCCTATTTTAGGTATGGAGTTCTCAAACCCAAAGGAGCTTACATAATGCTTGAGTAATTATGCACTACCAAATGAGGTATGACCTTTTGCTTGAAAAGAATGGTGTAGATAGTTTGTCGGTTATGTTTTGTAAAAATAGCGTAAATCCATCGTGTCCTTTTAGATAATAGGCTTTAAATGGATTAAGAAAGATCTTTCTATATTTTATCATCAAATGTTCAACATAACTATCCTAGAACTTTCAAAGTTGGTTCAATTTTAACATATTTATGGATAGAAAAGCACCTTATCAATGAAATTTTGTAGAACCCTAAACTCAGTTTTAGGAAAATGAAAGCTCAGTTGTTTAAGAAATATAACTTGAATGTTAGTGTTGGTCAATACAGATTTACAAGGAAACATGTATGTATTGAATGAGATAAAGGAAAGTTTGATGGAGCATTATGGAAAACTATAGAGTTATGTTGAGAAGACTAATTGGGCTATTATAGGATCAACAGTTAAGATTGATGTGGATATCATTCTAGATTCCATCACTTATTTCTAAAAAATATATTGATTTAAAGGTGTAAAGTATGGTTAGATAAAAGGGAAGAAGAGTTATTATAGTTGATGGTTGCTTTTAAAGGTCATGTGTAGAGGTGGTTTTTTTTCAATAGTAGGTAGGGAATCTAAAAACCATATGTAGGATATCATTTGGCTTATAATAGCAGTTGAAAATGAAGACACATGGAAGTGGTTTCTAGATCTCATCATGGAAGAAATTGGAATAGGACATGGTTTTGGGTTGACCCTAATCTCATTATAACACAAGGTATAACATTCTATCATGATAATTTTTTGAGTAATCTGATAAATAGTTTAATAGTGTGTTATGTAGTGTTGTAAGAATCCTGAATATGTCTCGATTAATCTTTGAGTAGTTCGTAGGAGCTACCTGACCGACTAGAATGAGCCTAGCGATTAATCACTACCTACATAATGAGCGAAGTAGTAGCAAAAGATACAATTTTAACACTTTGAAGAAGTTCTATCTCAATAGAAACTATTTGAGGAATGATTATTGTTTTATTAATCATATTAACCTATTTTATTATGATATTAGTGGTATTTATAAACTTTCTTATGATATTAGTCATATTTAATTTTTTGGAATTCAAAGAATTAGCAATGTACTGTCCCTAATCAATCCCCACCCATTCGATTAAATCCTTAACCCCCAATCTACTGAGTAACTAACGTCGAATGTTATTTTACAACCTTGGTGTTATATGTTTATGATCTAATGGAATATGGTAAAGAAAAAGTTCCAAAAAATAAGAATAGAAAAAATGTTAGGAATATCTATGCTAACTTTAGGAAAAGGTTCAAAAGTGTATATTTTCGTAATTTATTTTTTATTGCTACAAAGTCAACAACTCACTCAAAATTTGAGGCCACAATGAATGAAGTTAAAGAAATTAACACACTGGCTTGTGACCATCCAATGGTATGGAACCCACACATTTGGTCGAAGGAATACTCTACCTTAACAAGGATGCATATGCAAATTTTCACCATGGTTTACCTCAAACATGTTTCTAACATATTATATATATTCTTGATTACCACCACTGATCTCCCTTAAAATAAGAAGGTTACTAGGTAGACTAATAATAAAAAGGAAAAATGATTTGTCTAGGAGAGTAAGTATGGTAAGAAACATGTATACATGTAGCAAATTAGGTATTAAGATTCATCATATATAAAGAAAGTGGACACAATAAAAACAAATGTCCATAAAAGCCAAAATATTAAGCTTATACTTCAAGTTTGAAAACAAAGAAACCACAAAAATGAAACATGTAATAAAGTGGAACCAGAAGTTGAATTTAGTTTAATGTTCAAAACAAAGAAACCATTAAAAGCCGAAAACTTGTCATATTTGTCTGTTACATATATTTTAAGGTCCTAAAGAAAGATTATTCCTAATCAAGTTGGAGTTGAAGTAAAAGTGAAACATGTAGTTCAAATGGAAACATAAGTTAAAGTAGAACCAAAAAGTGAAGCTTCCCCAACCCTAAAAGTGGAAGTTCATTTGTGGAAGTTGTAAATGTTACAATGAGTCAAATTGTGAGAAGGATAATGAAAAATTCAAAAAGAATCATTTAAATAAACTTAAGGAAGAAAGTGGTACTAAAGGATTGATGTGGAAATAATGAACACAATCCACTGGACTTAGAATGATAGTATTTTGTTAGTGTTGTTGGGAAACATTCGAGAAAAACTATTAGTCTTTTGTTTATGTTAATGACATAAAATTTGTAACCACACACAACTTTTGAATTATATAGGCACACCTTTTGTAAATTTTTCGTAACATCCAAAATTTCAAACGAAAAAATTTCATTTAAAAACATAATAAAAATTTAAAACTCACTCCTGAAAACTGATGGGTTTTCAGCAAAACAACATCCTATGTGATCATGCAACCCTAATTGATTTGGATCTAAGTTTTTCACTAATTGAACATGCAAAAGAAATTCCAAAGAAATAACCCTAGATCTAGCATATATAATTCGAAATTCATATATTAAAAGGGTTAAGAAGATTACTTTTCTTGTTATATAGCAATAACAAGAATTCCTTGCTTGGTCTTGACCCTCGAAAGCTTAGTGCCCCAAATGTTGCACCTTTAATGGCTCACAAACACCTGTTACAAGAGGATGAGAGGAGGGAATATGCAAAAAATCTGCTAGGGTTTCTATGCTCTAAGCATTGGCCGAAAACCCTACGTGTAGGGGTCTTTAAATAGTTGAGGCTGCTAGGATTTTTAGGTGGAAACCCTAATTTCTTGCTTAGGCCTTAAGCAGTCCATGGACCTCCTCTTCTAGAAGCCTTGGACGAATTCTATAGGGCCTCCCTATAGATTTCGTCCACTCCATCCAAAAGGAGTCCAGCAGCCCAATTTTGCAACTATCAATGATTTGCAAAATAGTCCCCGTTCTTTTAATCAATTCCTTTAATCCTAAAATTAATTCCAAATTAATTTCTGGTCAAATACTAATTAAATAATATTATTTCTAATTAATATATTATTCTCATAATATATTAATAATCATTTATTAACCTCTCTCTCCATAAGTCTTCCTGTCAAGTTGCTAAAGTGAAGACAACCCAAAAGGACCATGCTTCTATCAAATCAAGTTCATACCAATTATAGTTATGAACTTAGAAACCTAATCCAACAGTCTCCCACTTGGATAAGTCTAATAACTATAATTGCAAGTACGACCTCAAAATTTGATCAGCAATTATAGCTCTCAAAAGCCGTTGTCGAACTCTGACCTAGTTAGTTGTGTGTCCTTAAGATAATGGATTAGATAATCCTCCATTCTTCAAGATATCATGTGGACAAAGACATGGAATAGAATCATTCTCATTGTTCAACAGTTTGTTTCCTAATTTCTGATTTGTATGGCAAGGAACTTAATTCAACACATCAATTGAGTCTTGATCGGACCCGACACATAAGTCAACACAAAATCATCGAGGGGCCCAATATATCATTTTTACCCCTTGAGATAAAAGGAACATATAAACTTTGACTTATATGCTTATATTATTTACTCATCAAATCACATACAACAAAGCGTTTTATAACATCAAGTTACTGATGCGTTTACGCATTATCAATGCACAACCAACTCGTAAACAACAACTTATATATCTTGGTTTAAAGATTATATGATTTTATCATCTCATAATTACTTGTGATAAATTCCATGAAGTAATTCAAATGAGCGTGAGTTTAATCCAATACTCAAATCCCCATTTCAGGAGTAGTCATGAACGTTGCAACAAACCATTGTTATGTCTAAAAACTTAGACAATCGACAAGCCAATTCATGACAGTCTTAATTCATTACTTACTTTCAAAGTATGATCGACCGTGGATAATTCGAACAATCCAATGATTCGGGAAGTAAAACATGCAAAGTGAAACACAAGATAAAAAAAAATTGTCAAAATATAGTAAACAATTACTTACAAATAAATCTCCGTTATATAATCATCAAATGTCAATTACATTTATATTGTTACAAGTTTCAAAAATTTCTATCTAATCACTAAAATTAATATCATCCTTCAGACCAATGCTCCTTGCATGTTGAATGTGCTTAATCCTCCTCAGACCCTTTGTGAGGGGATCTGCAGGATTCTCTTTTGACGATACCCTCTTGACGACGAGGAGTCCTTCTTCTACCTGATGTCTGATGAAATGATATTTTCTGTAACGACCCATTTTCACGTCCAAAAATTCCGTTTTTAAAACATTACTTAGAAAACATTACTAATTAAAACATTGTTCAATTAAACCATTTCACATCGAAAACCCAAATTTGAAATCCACAACATGTAAACAACCAAAATATCAGAGTATCAATCCCAGAATGAACTCATAACTGCGGAAACAAGAGTGTGTGTGATATGCCGCTACCGTGCCGGCTCCTTTCCCCTAGCTGAAGAGGTACCTGAAACAATAACTGAAAAATGTAAGCACAAAGCTTAGTGAGTTCCCCCACTGTACCACATACCATATAATCACATAACATACATATATTGTCAGGCATATCTGGGTGCCCGACCTACCCCTTCGGTCCTCTCGACCGGACGTTGCCTAGCATACCTGGGTGCTGGCCTCCCCTTCGGTCCTCTCGACCGGATACTGCCTAGCATATCTGGGTGCTGGCCTCCCCTTCGGTCCTCTCGAATGGATACTGGGGAACTATTTCTCCCCTCTACTACTACCACATAACATGTATCACAATATCAGAATCTATCTAACATCGCTGAGTATGACTACCCCTTCGGCCCTACCGACCGGATATCTCGGGGACTATCTCCCCTTACTGTCACTAGCACATAGTATCATATCATACTAGCACATAAACATAACACAGGTAGTAGTAATCCCTAGATGAATATCACAGAGACAATCATTTACATACAACTCCTACTGGTGGGCCGACACTGTGGCTGTAGACCCACCGTTACTGGAAGGTAACTCACCTCAAAGTAGCTGCTGATCTGATCAGGAACTGACTGTCTACTGCTGCTGCTGCTGCTTCGGACGTCCTCCGGCTATAATTCCCACAAAACGATCAGTCAAACACTGCTAGATGTACTTAGGGTAAAATGACCCTTTTACCCTTGACCACGTCGAAATCCAAGTCAAAGTCAACTTCCAGTTGACTGGACTCACCGAGTCCGCGAGCAACTCGCCGAGTCCTTCCCTTACTAATCTGGTCCTACTCGCCAAGTCCCTCTCCCCACTCACTGAGTCACCCTTGACTCACCACTCGGGACTATGGGGCCGACTCGAGTCCCGACTCGCCGAGTCCTACGAGCAACTCGCCAAGTTCCTCGAGCGGATCCCTTACTCGCTTCCAATCCACACCAGAACACCCCATACGAGGGTTTGGGGTTTTTGGACTACGTTACACGGTTAATTCTGCATGCAGGTACGAAGCGTTGAACCTTCAACGCTTAAACCCCTCTTGCTCTGTGAAAGTTCATATGACTCGCCGAGTTTGAAGAACAACTCGGTGAGCTCCGGGCAATCTTCATAGGACTCGCCGAGTTGTTCATCCAACTCGTCGAGTCTAGGACCATCTTCATAGAACTCGCCGAGTTCCACTTTGGGACTCGCCGAGTTCCTCGACCCATTTCCTGAGTAGGCCAGATCTGAGACATGCAATGCTTCAAAACCACAGATCTATGGTCCTAGGGCATGTTTACAACGTAAAGTTGCAAACTTTACGTGCATGCATGGCCCTATGTGCTCAAACATGCAATTCCAAGCTCTTTAGGAGGTCCTACACTCAATAGGGACCTCAATCACCTCAACCACATAGACTTTATGCTACTAGGATGTCCTAAAGGTCCAAATCCGAAGTCCTAGCAGAACATTAACCATAAACACATAGAGATTTAGGTTCTTAGGGCTTAAAACCTCTTTTTAGGGACAAAAAGGGGATTCAATGAACTAAAGATCAAGGTGTAGGAACTTTTCTACCTGAATAGAAGCCCTTCATGGAGTAGATTCCAGATCTTCTTCCCTTCTTGCACTCTTCAACCTTCTCCTTCTTCTCCCAAGCTCCAAACCACCTTCACAATGCTAAAAATCACCCACAAGGACACAAAGGGGGCTAGGGTTTCGTTCTACAGATCCTTGGGAGTGCTAGGGGAAGTGGAGGCTGGGTTAGATCGTTTATATAGGGTGCAAACACCCGGGTTAGGGTTTTAGTCCAGACAGGGTCTACTCGCCGAGTCCCACGAGCCTACTCGCCGAGTAGACAGAGTAGATCCCGCGTCTAGTCCCGCTTCTACTCGGCGAGTTAGTCCTTCAACTCGCCGAGTACAAGGTTAAAATGCAATATATAAGGAGAGTTAATAACCAAGAATACATACTAGGAACCAGGTGCTACATTTTCTATCGATATGTCTGGATCTGCCATGATCCCTTGGCTCCTTGGTTAAGGAAATCGCTCCTTCATTATCGTAGAAAATTTCTATAGGCTCCTTTATAGCTGGCACAACTCCAAGGTATCGAATAAAGTTCTTCAACTATATAGCCTCCTTTGATGATTTGACGCTTCGCTCGCAACTATATACTCTAACTCACATGTTGAATCAGCCACGGTATCCTGCTTGGAAATTTTCCAAGTCACTACTCCTCCATCGAGTGTAAGCACCCCACCTGGCTGAGATTGGAAGTTGTCTCGGTCTTTCTGAAAACTGGCGTCACTATAACCAGTAACTCTCAAGTCATCATTGCCTCCAAGAACAAGGACCCAGTCCTTGGTTCTTCACAGATACTTAAGAATGTTCTTAACCGCTATCCAGTGAGCTTTACCTGGGTTCCCTTGATATTGGTTGACCATGCTCAAAGCAAAAGCCACATTAGGGCGAGTACATGTCACTACTAGAAAAATAGCCTTTTACGACGCTCATTGCGCGTCGTAAAAGGCTCAGACGACGCGCAAATGCGCGTCAAGGAAGGCCCTGTCATAAAGAGAGACGACGCGCATTTACGACGCTCATTTACGACGTGCAATTACGACGCGCCTTTACGACACGCAATGCGTATCAAGGAAGGCCCTGTCATAAAGAAAGACGACACGCATTCGCGTGTCATAACCTTATGACGCGCGTGTTAATGACACGCAATGCGTATCAAGAAAGCCCCTGTCAAGAAAGGTCATGTCATAAATGAAGATGGCATACATTTTTGCGTATCATAATTTTAAATGTTTAAAAAAATATTATTTAAAGATTTACTAATTTTCAAATTAAATAATACATTAAAAATCTCATAATACAAAATAAAATACCATAAATAACAAAGATAATTCATTTCACTAATATGTCAAATACAAATAATTATTCCAAAAGTGAGTAAATGTTATAAAAAAATGAACTCATTTATATACAATTGCATCATCTAGCTTACTATGTGTCAATAACTCCTGTGTGTTTACTTTTGCTTGAGTCTCGTTTCCTCCAAAGCTTCTAGCCATGCCAAAATATTATATCTTGAGTCTCGTTTCAAGAACCAAAATCACATTCAATCACCCAATTAAACTCTAATGTTGGTAGACTGAGAGTTCCAGAATCAAGTTTACATCCATCACCTTCAATCACCCAATTAAACTCTAGATCTTCTGTTGTTTGAAAGAAATTGGTGTTTGTAATCTATGAACAAAAAAATGCAAAGACCAAGGTTAACATTTTCTATATAGAAAGCACAACTGGACATATGAATATATAATACGCAACATAAACATTTTCATGAAAATGATATAGACAAATAAGTAAGAGTGATGATATTGATACCTTAATTACGCCATTGGTGAACGAAATTTTAATTGGGTGATAGCAATACTTGACCTCTGAAAACAAATAAACAAAGGATCGCATCATAATTAGCTCAATGAAGTAATTCTTATACATTGTCTCTACCAAAAGATTCATCATGGAAACATTTTTGTTGGAAATAACTAAACAAAAACCTAAATACTAAGAAAAAAAATTATAGTAATGGTCTTGTTTATCATGTTGGATATTTTAATTCTAGAATAAAGTGTGGTTGCATACTTCATCTAAAAACCTGTTTGTTTCATGAAATGGGAGAATTTTTCATAAAAGTGCATTTAATGATTTAATCCTTTGAGATATGGAAAACTGAAATGGTGAAAGATGCTTACATTTTTCAAGGACTGGCAGCAGCACCAAATGTTGGCATCATTGCAGTCAGTCCCTATAAGAGTGTTTAGTATATATGTTATTATTTATAAAACCAAGGGCAAAAAAGGAAAAGAGTATAATCTTTTTACCTTCATGGAAGATGCAGATGCGACTCTGGAGTCATCAAAAGCACGATTATCCACTGTTCATAGTAATCTAACCCCATCTTGATTTGCTAGAATTTTGATTCCATTCTCACTGGTTGAAACAACCAAAAGATTTCCTTCCTTGTTAAATCGTATAAAAGGAGAAGCCTGCAGATAAAAGTTATGAGCCATTGTATTATTAATAAATTAAGGAATTCGAATTTAAAGGAATTGTAATCCATCGTATGTTTGAAAAAATCTGATGGAATCAAAATTTATACGCACAATGGAATGGAATCTCATAGTCCACTCTTGAACCAATATTGTCATATATCCATCCCTTTATGTTGCCATCGGTTGCTGTTGAGAAAATAAATTAGGTTCTCACTAATCTCTATTCTGGTTATTTATTTATTTAACAACTTTTCATATAAGGAGACATACCTCTGACTCAATTGAGCTAGTAGTAGAAGAATGATCTTTCTTCTCATGGAAATTCCTCTGTTCACTTCCTCTTTTGGAGCCTTTGGGTTCTATCTCTCCGGTAAATCCTTATCGTTGGAAGCCTTGTGCTCACTGATTTCAGCATCAAGTTCTACAGATTCCAAAAAACTTCCATTTGTAATCCTTCGAATTCCTTTAAGAAAAAGTTGTTTCATTTGTTGTGTAATGTGAGCTACAAACCCTGATTTTGTTTCGGGTAGAGAAGGAATAGTCACATTGGTAGGAATAGTTGAAGGAGGATGACAAAGCTTTTCATTAAAATGATAATTTTGTCTTAACTACTGGCGTGGAAGGCCTCAACAAGATTTTTTTTCTTAAAGAATTAAAAAAAGATATCATACAATTATATCTTTTTCTCAAAGAAACTTGAATATTCATTTCTTATTTCAAGAATTATGATTTAAACTTACTATAGAATATACACTTATATAAAGCTATATTTAATTGCTTCGATGTTTCAGTATTAAATTGTTTGTTTCTAATTTGGTTTGTGATTGCTAGATTTTGTTTTTATATGTTCACGTCCATTTATAATTTTAGTTTGCCAATTAAGTTGAGATTTTAATTACTAAAATTAACTAATCTTAATTTAAGAATATGATTTTTCCCGTTTACTAATAACTACTTATCAAATCATAGCCATAAGAATAAATGCCAAGTTATACCTCTAAAACCATGTCGTTTAGGGCCATCGCTGAGAGCTCTCAAATGTAACAACATTCTTTGCTACGAGGGTCAGAACTTCTTCTCCCTAGTATCATCAAACCCATACGACCACCACTCACCATCTCCTTTGCACGACAATTCAGAAAAATGAGGAAATCTTTGTGAAATTGCTCGCAATATGCTTTTATCACACTTGTTGGGCTTGTTGTTGACATACATATGTTCCTTTTGTTTGTGTTATGAAATTCAGGAACCTGCTCAAAAAAGATTCATTACTACAACTATTTATTAAAATTTAACCCCATTGTGCATATCTCTATGTGAATGTGTGTTTATTTTGTTGACTTGGATATTTCATAGGTGCTTCCAATGTGTAACATTTTTTTAGGGAATGGATTTGCTGACCATGGACCTCTTTCATCTATCAGAGTGTGAAGTATGTGTATCCAATTTTCCTGTTACAAGTTTGGCTTTTGTGTGAGAACAATGCTACACCAACATTAAAATATTGCCCTAATTTTAAAAATGTTAAATAGATTTGCATTACTTAAGTCTGTTTATCATGTGAAAACAGTGCTGCAATAACATGTATGACTTGTCAATAGCAGAATTTGGAAAATGGCAATCATAATCACATGCAAACAAGGCAGCAGGAATAGCCAAGATAAAGCTTCAAGCTTACAGTAGTGACTTGTTTGCTCAACACGACTATTTCTTAAAGGCTGATGATTCTTCCACGGTTGTTTTTTATTTATCCACATAATTTTAAAGTTAACTGACAATTATGCCCCTGAATTAAAAATTAAGAGATTTTGAAGAAAAAGAAACCTAATGATTTGTTTATGGCCTTGTACCACTTGCACACACAAGGAATACAAACAACGAACTCCAAATTTATTCCATACCATGAAAGCCATCTGTATAAAATTAGTGGTAACACATACACACACGAAAAGAATTGAGTCAATCCCAGCCCAATGGGACATGAAATAATAAAAACCAGAGATCTTTATTGCTAATAATTCCCATATGCAGCTAACCCCCAGGAAGAAATCAGACATAGACTGGAGCAATAGAGAAATTCAACACCTAGGTAACCAAGAAAAATTTCATGATGAATAAACTTAATTTTGAAGAGACAATTCATCTTAATAATGGATTTATGGACTGAAGCTTAAAACTCCACCGTATGAATGAAAAAAGTAAAAAAAGTAGATATAAATTGTCTACACTGTGAATTTTAGCCAACTCCATTGGATAAAAATGGAAATGATCCAATTTCCTGAAAGTATTAAAATATGTTTTTTTTAAGTGAAGGGCATACTTGTCAATTAACCATAAAATTATGTGGATGAATAAAAAGAAATTGTGGAAGAATCAGCACCCTTTCTTAAATATTTAACCTCATCTAACACCTGAAAATCACATAATCATTGGATTTAATAAGATTTCATTGGTATTCAAAGTAATTAAGGAGCTATTTCATTCTGTTCGAAAAGCAATCCTTGGACACTTTTCAGACCTTAGCAGCATGGCTTTATTGATTACTTTGTTTGGTTTCCCACTGCGTGCATTTGTGATTCCTCCTGACACAACAGTCGCAACCGTTTCTGCAGCAGGAATGTTAAGAGACTCGACCTAACCACATGCTCTTTGACCAAAAGATTCCCTACAGATGATGATGATTTTGGTAACAACCTGCTTGGCCCTTTCCCATGCATTTCACTAATCACAACACATAAATTGTCATACAACTTCCACCATGATTATCCAACTTTTTAATTTGATTAGAGACAGATTTCTTGTGAGTCAAAAAAAAAGTTACCTAATTGAGGGCAATAGACTGTTGTAGAAGAATCAGCTTAGCTCTATATCTTCAATGTGGCATTTTGTCGAACACATTCTGTGTAGTAACAAAACGAAAATCTTGCCATCAAAAATTCCATGTATGGTTGTAAACCAGTCAAAGTCCCAGAAAGAAAGAACAAAAATAAGATAACGAAAAATAGCTTCGCAAGAAAAGTTACCTTGTCTCAGTGTAGGAACCACCGCCATCCTCCTCTGTTAAAATTAAAAAAATAAGAACATGTTCAAAGGTGAAACAATGACAATATGTAGAATAACTGAAAGTGATGAAGAGAGAAGAGATGGTTGCTGATTATTCCACGGTGGTCACTTAGTGAAAATGGTGACAGAAAGCAAAACCAAAGATAAGCCACATAACAGTTTCCCAAATTGAACAATTTTACCATGTGGGAGAAAGGAGAATCCTTTGCTAGGCGTGAATATCGACTGCTAGGCATGAATATCGACTGTTAGGCGCGAGAATCCTCAATTTAGGCCGACTGGTGCAGGAAAAAGTAGAAGTGGTCGTCGTTCTCCAATTAAGGGTTTTTTCATATTTAACTAAGAGAATTAGTGTGAGGGAAGAGAGTGGGTAAAGACATCGGCCGGAGAAATTTTCTTGTGGAAGATCGGAGATTTGGTGATATTGCGATTTTATTTTAGGAGAAAAGAGGATTAGCGATGATATTAGGGTTTTTTTGGGTATTAGAGTGTGGGAGATAGAGATAGAGAAAAGAACGCGAGTAATAAGGTAGAGGGTAACATGGCGGCCTTTCAAACTTTTTGGATTTTCCTTTCCCCCCAATTGCAAAAGAAGGGAACGCGCGTTTCATTAAAAATATAAAGTGACATCTCTACACGACACCCATTTTTAACTAAGCGCCCTCCGTTTTTTTATTTTTTTTTTGTTGGACACGAATTTTAGGGCCCGCAAAAATGCGTGTCCTCTATCCTTCAAATTTTGGAAAACTAACAGTAATATTTAGGGCACGTACAAATGCGCGTCCTCTATCAGTGTGTGTCATTAATTGCGCGTCGTAAAAGGCTATTTTTCTAGTAGTGTGTCATAGCATACATGATTGATCCAACGGTGGAAGCATATGGAATCCGACTCATTTCTGCTATCTCGGCATCGGTACTCGGAATTTGAGTTTTAGTTAGTTTGGTATTGCTCTGGATAGGTAGTTCTCCTTTCTTGGAATTCTCCATGCTAAAATGCTTTAGCACTTTATCCAAGTAAGTACTTTGACTAAGTCCAATTAGCCTTCTACTCCTATTTCTCAAGATCCTTATCCCTGAATATAAGCAGCCTCCCCTAGATCCTTCATAGTGAAACACTTTCCAAGCCAGGACTTGACTTCCTGCTAGGTTGGAACGTCGTTTCCTAGAAGCAGTATGTCGTCAACATACAATACTAGAAAGCTAACTATACTCCCACTAGCTTTGACATATACACAGGACTTATCCTCACTCCTAGAGAAACCAAACTCTTTGACTTTCTCATCGAAGCAAAGATTCCATCTGTGAGAAGCTTGTTTTAATCCATAGATTGATTTCTCAAGCTTACACACTCTATTAGGGCACTCAACATCTATAAAACCCTCTGGCTGACTCATGTAAACATCTTCAACAAATTTTCCATTAAGGAAAGCGGTTTTGACATCCATCTTCCATATTTCATAATCATGAAACGCAGCTGTGGCTAGCATAACCCTATTAGATTCGATCTTAGCCACTGGTGAGAAGGTCTCATCATAGTCAACCCCTGGGGTTTGAGCAAATCCCTTCATAACCAGTCATGCCTTGAACGTGTGCACCTTTCCATTCATGCCTTTCTTCTTATTGAAGATCCATTTGCACCCAACTGTCTTACGACCAGGTACATTGTCAACCAAGTTCCAAACTTGATTGTCATACATGGATTGGATCTCGTTGTCCATTACCTCTTTCCATTTAGTAGACTCAGGGCCTGCCATGGCTTCCTTGTAGTTAGTAGGCTCACCCAAATTCATCAATGTACTATCACTGATAAACGTATCACTATCTATAGTAATATGGAAACCATAAAACTCAGGTGCCATTCTAACTCGAGTGGAACGTCTTAGAGGTAATGACTCGTCAATAGGTTCAACAAGAATTTCTTCCTCGGGTTGAGCGATAGTGTTAAAGGTTCCTTCATCACTTGACTCTTGAATTTCTTCAAGATCAATTATACTCCCACTATCCTCTTTGCATATGAGTTCCCTCTCTCGGAAAACTCCCCTTCGTGCTACGAAGACCACGTTCTCACTAGGTCTGTAGAAAAAGTATCCAAAGGACTTCTGTGGGTAGCCGATGAAAATAACCGCTCACTTCGAGGTTCAAGCTTGTCGTGAGTCTCTCGTCTCACGAAAGCTTCACAACACTCCATAATTTTGGAGTTGGTCAGTGCGCTTCTTGTTGACATGTCCACGACGACAATGACACAAGCATGCTTTGTCTAAACCTTTAGACGAATCAATTTGTAACACACTATTTCCTAAATTATCTACAACCATCACAGTTTCATATACACCATCACAAGGCAATGCTTCAAAATATAATACACCATTATAATAAGCATTAATAGAACCAATTTCATTATTAAATGAATATCTAAAGCCTTGTCTGTACAAACCATGAAAATAAATAATATTCCACGTCATTTCTGACGAGTAGCAACAATTTTTCAAGTCTAAACATAATCCACTACTAAGCTTTAAAGAATAAACACCGATCTTGGTAACATGTGATGATCTTCTATAACCCATTATTAGGTTCATCTTGCCAAGCTCCACATTCCTACTTTCTCTTAGTCCCTGCAAGTCATAGCAAATGTGAAAACCACATCCTGGTATCAAGGACCCAAGAATTAGAATGCAATGAATTTTTAGACAAAATAGTGTAAATACCTATCGAGGGAAGCTTGATCTTGCCATCGTTAATGTCCTGCAGGTACTTAGGGCAGCTTCTCTTCCAATGCCCCTTATCTTGGCAATAGAAACACATTACATCTTTTGGATCTGAGGCAGGGGGAGCAAAACCAAACTTTGCTTTGGGCCCACTAGAAGAAGACCCATCATGAGACTTTCCCTTCTAGCTTTGCTTAGAGGGAGCTTTCCTCTTTTTCCCCTTCCCTTGTCCAATCGCCATGACTGGAGCAACAACAGTAGGAGGAGTGGATTCAATACTTTTTCCTTTTAATCCACTTTAAGCAGTTCTCAACAAGCCTTGAAGTTACTCAATGTGACTTCCTATTTTCTAAAATGATAAGTCATTTTGAACTGATCATAGCAGGGAGGTAAAGAGTGTAGGATTATGTCAATAACCAACTCTTCATCAAAGTTCACATTCAGATTGAGAAAACGATCCACATATGTTTGCATGCATTGCAGGTGGCTCGTGATGGACTCTCCATCCTTCATCTTGGTGGTGATGAGTGACCTGACTATTTCATACCTCTCTTGATGTGCTATTTGATAGTACTTCTCCATCAAGTCCTGTCACATCTCTTAAGGCAAATAGTCCTCATAGAACCACTGTAGCTCAGGAGTCGTAGTGGCCACCACAATACACGACACTTTGGTCGCATCCTTGTAGTGGCTCTTATACTCAGTTATCTCTTTAGGAGTAGATTTGGACTCATCGATCTCGTTTAGCTCTTTTTCGAGGACATATTCCTTGTCCTCGAACCGTAAGTCCATTCGGATGTTTCGAATCTAATCATTAAAATTGGACCCATCGAATGTCATCTTTTCACATATGCTCAAGAGCGAGAAAGTGTTATTGGAGGAACCGGGAGTGTTGTTTGAGGTAGACATCTACAAAAGAAGAAGGACAAGTTTTAATTAGATAAGGAATCCTTAATATAATACCCTAAATGAAATATTAAGGCTAGGACCCTACACAATAATTCACAATTCGGAAGAGGGATGTCGTAATCCAATTGTAAATTATTTGAAGTTAGGTAAATGGCAATTTACCAATTCCACCATGAAAACGAAATTTTAAAATGAATTAGGTTTTAAATGAAATGAAATTCCTAGATCTTTTGAGATTCATTGAACTGATCAATGGCATGTTTAATCTCGATTGAGCCCTTCAAATTTGTGATTGGGATACCGAGGATCACAAATAAGGTGTGAATAACAATGCAAATTAGTTTGGTACTTTCGTTGTCATTTACCACCTAATCAATGTGTCGGTTAACCACACACGCTCCATTGATCAATGATAATTTACAAGCTACCCATTGTCATCCTTTGTTAGTCCAAGTTAGTGTGCCAGTTAACCTACCCATTGGAATCAAATTCACATTTTCCTAAAGTAACTAAGATTGAGAATTTATTAAAAAACGTTTAGTTACTTTATATTTATCATTATACTTATTAATGAAGATTAATGTCATATCCTACCCATTTAGCTAATGACCCTCCACTAGTCAATAGTACGGTGGGTAAGAATGGATACCCAATGGCAGTCATTTTATAGGCCACTTCCTTAAACACCTCTTATAGACCAACTTCGTGAATGAGGCCTACTAACGGTAAGACTAACTGTTCTTATACATATATAATATTAGATTTTTAATTTTATATAGTATAGGGGTGTATTTTAAACTTTTAAAATACTAGGGTTTTATAATTTAATATTTCAAAATTAAACTTTTAATTAAATTTTAAATTCCAAAACTAAAGGGTGTAATTTGAAACTTTTCAAATTTACTAGATCAAATTTTAAATAATTAAATTAATAAAATAATTTTGTCATTATCTTAAAATTTGACCAAATCAATCTTATTTGATAAGGAAATCAGATTACAATTCATAAAATTTAATTTAAGGCATTAAAAACGAATTATGATAATTATCTTAATCCAAACAAGATTTGAAAATCGAAAAATCAGGCATCTGACGAGTCAACTCGTCGAGTCGGGCTATGAACTCGTCGAGTCGACCTAACTTGTTGAGTTCCTCATTGAACTCGTCGAGTTTAGCAAACAGATTGCGAAAATGTTTTGCTTCTGCTTTGGACAATTCATCAATGGATCAAATTCAACTGAAAAACATCCTAATCGCTGATACCACTAATGGGTTTTGAGCATAACAACATCCTATGTGATCATGCTAGCTAATTGCTTTGGATCTAAGTTTTTCACGAATTGAACATGCAAACGAAATTCCAAAGCTATAACCATAGATCTAGCATATATAATTTGAAATTCATATATTAAAAGGGTTAAGAAGATTACCTTACTTGTTATATACCAATAACAAGAATTCATTGTTTGATCTTGACTCTCGAAAGTTTAGTGCCCCAAATGTTGCACCTCTAATGGCTCACAAACAGTTGTAGCAAGAGGATGATAGGAGAAAGGAGGGAATATGCAGAAAATCGGCTAGGGTTTCTATGCTCTAAGCATTGGCCGAAAACCCTATGTGTAGGGGTCTTTAAATAGCTGAGGCTACTAGGGTTTTTAGGTGGAAACCCTAATTTCTTGCTTAGGCTTTAAGTAGTCCATGGACCTCCTCTTCTAGAAGCCTTGGACGAATTCTATAGGGCCTCCCTATAGATTTCCTCCACTCCATCCAAAAGGAGTCCAGTAGCCAAATTTTGCAACTATCAATGATTTGCAAAACCGTCCATGTTCTTTTAATCAGTTCCTTTAATCCCAAAATTAATTCCAAATTAATTTATAAACAAATACTAATTAAATAATATGATCTCTAATTAATATATTATTCTCATAATATATTAATAAATCATTTATTAACCCCTCTCTTCATAAGTCATCCTGTCAAGTTGCTAAAGTGAAGACAACCCAAAAGGACCATGCTACTATCAAATCAAGTTCGTACCAATTATAGTTATGGGCTTAGACACCTAATCTAATAAAACATGTTATATTTTTCATTTGTTTCAAAAGCATAAGGTTTAAACAAAGTTAAATCACAAAAAACAGCAGAAGTCGAATAATAAAAATCTTTGATGCAAATGTACAGTTACGTCACGTTCTTCCCACGAACAACCTAAAAACCATTTAACTTAATAGCATAAGTATAAAGCTTAGTGAGTTCCCCAATATATCACATATTCCACCATGCATACAATGCATACAAGCAAAGGCTCCTGGCTTCATCCGATCCACCATCAATCCTCCTAAGCATGACATACGTACATAGATATCAACCGTAGGCACCCTATCATTACTCTATTACCGGCTCTCAGCCACCGACTCCTATCCGTCATACAACCACCGACTTTCTTCTGTCATACAACCATATACCAAGGCCGTTACTAATATTGAAAGTGAATGCATAACTATGCGTAGGTAATAAATAAGATAGACAGTCGGACATATGATCCAACATGAGAGCAATAAATCAAACAAGAATCATGAAATAAGGCCTAGACCAGAGTTCTCAAGCTATTTAATTTAATCTCCGTAGAATCCCTACGACATTCACTTAGAGATCAACCAATAATACGAATACCCATCCAATCATGACACATAACAATATCATACAATCAATCAATCACATACATAACAAAGACTATATGTTTTACTAGCATATCCGTATCTTAACAGTACATATATCCTATTATACAAAGGATATATAATGTCACATGTATGCAATATAGTGAGAAAACTCACATGGAGCTAGTTGATCAACCACAAGCCTTACACGAGAGTCCACCGACAATATAATAGCACGATCCACCTAATATCCATCAGAAAATGATCCTCGGTCTTAAACTCATATCCTTCAATGTTTGACCAAAAGTCAAAAGTCAACGGCCGATTCAAAGTTAGTGATAAAACAAGTCAACATGACGCGGCCAACCCTTGGTTGCATTGTTACCACTTGGCGACAAAACAGTCGCAAAATCAGTCCAATATCTGTGACACGAACCTTCCTTGGTCACATCTCGCTTCTCAAGGCAGTGTATATAATCCATTAAATCCTTAACCCAACAAGTCAAAGGATAACATTCTTATATTTGATCCCTCTAGTGGTTTATATGGATAATGTGTCCAACTTTATCCATCCCAAAGGCTCAATCCATCAAGATCTCCAACCCTAACTCTTAAAGGGACCAAAATAACCATATCTCATGCATGAAGTGATGTGATGCACAAAAATCCCAACTTTCTAGCAATACCAAGGTCTGGAAGTCATAAAAGCAACACAGTAGGTTCTGGAATTTCCCTGTAACAACCCAATTTTTCCGAAGAAAGTTTTCATTTTTAAATAATCAAAACATTTCTAATAAACCATAAAATCTCAAGAACAATTGTTTTCAAATTCATAACATCAACATTTTTATTTCAAATATTAGAGTGTCCCATAAAAACGCTTGAGAGAGTGCAGGTCGCGCCATCAATCCTTGCCCTTGACCTTAGGCTCGGAAGTACCTGAAACAAACCAACAAACTGTAAGCAAATGCTTAGTGAGTTCCCCAAAGTATACCCCACACAATCTATATAGTCCATATTGACTATAAATGATACATAAACCATATAAGCCATGCATACAACATATAAGGATGCCATGGAAACCCACCAATGTCTTATACCTAATGCCACTGGAACCCCCACGTGGTCTTGACTACCCATCATGGGAACCCCCACGTGGTCTCGACTACCCATCATGGGAACCCCCACATGGTCTTCCTGCCATGGGAACCCCTACATGGTCTTCACTAACTAAGAAAATATCATACAAGCTAATCATGCAAATATATTAGGTTGCCTTGGAAACCCTCCAAGGTCTTACACCAAATGTCATGGGAACCCCCACATGTCTCAATCTATTGCCACGGGAAGCCCCCAGGGTCTTTCATGCAAATGTCATACCAACATAAAGCATAATCAATCAATAATCCACATATCATAAAATGGGCCGACCTTGGTGCCTTAGACCCATTGGTATGGTGAGAAGACTCACCCCACAAGAATGTTGAACTAATAAGATAAGATCAGATAAGTCCCATGCGCAACTCCGACTCAACTTCCTATAATCAACATGTAACTAGTTTTGTCAAAATCCTGAAATACCAAAATACCCTTAGAGTCAAACTTGGTCAAAGTCAAGGTCAACAGTCAATATTGTCCCAACTCGTCGAGTGCATCTAGCAACTCGTCGAGTCCCTTCTGTGCTCAGAAAACCGGGGAAAAATCTAACCAACTCGCCGAGTTACTCGTTAGACCGAAAACGGGAAAAATCTGATCTAACTCATCGAGTTATCTTATCAACTCGCCGAGTTTACTCTGCAGACCAAAAACGGGAAAACCGAATCCAACTTGCCGAGTTGCCAGGGCACTTGTCGAGTCTTCCCTTGTCTTAACATAATTGATCCTTTCAGTCGAATCCACAGCTCCATACAACAGATCCATAACCATAGAGACGTCTAGAAAGGTAAAGTTTCCAACTTTACCCCCAAAGACTATCTAATAAGCCTTAGACTCAAACCCTAGCTCCTTTGAGGAAGGTCTTGACCCCTTAAGCCTTTAAACTCCCATCCCATTGACCCAAACACAGATCTGATGTCCAAGGGTGGACAAATCACGTAAAGTTTCTAACGTTACGTCTACGCATGCGTGAAATACTCTCCAAGATCCATTTTAGCCTTCATTGTGGACATAATGCATGAATGGTACATGGAGGCTATTAAAGTTTGCAACTTTAATCCTCTAGAGGTCTTATAGAGGTCAGATCTACACTCCTAACCTCTAGAAGCCTCTTATATTGGGACATCCAACCCAAAGTTCCAAAATAAGCCCTAAACTACCAAAAGATGAGATCTAAAACACTACATGTCAAGGTTATGGCTTTATACCTTCAAAATGCAGCCCTTGATGTAGAGTTTCTAGATCCATGATCACTCCTCCAAGATTGCTACTTCTCTCTTCAAGACTTCCTTCAAAAATCACACCATAACACTCAAAACTTCAATAAACAAGAGGGGGAGGCAGTTCTAGGGTTTCTCTGAGTAAGGAGGTCAGCCCCAATGGTTAAGTTCTTTAAATAGGGTACTAAACTCGGAAAATTAGGGTTTTTCTTTACAGTGTCACTTGTTGAGTTGGGCCTTCCAACTCATCGAGTGGACCCTGAGTCTCGCGTCCAATATCAATCTCTACTCGTCGAGTCCCAGTGCAAAACCCAAAAAAAAACTTGAAAAATAAATGATACCTGAAACAAGCGTTACACTCTCCAAACTCCAAGAATACCATAAAAGGGACCAAAAAATGCTAGCTTGACCTACAAACAAAATCTAAAGAGAAAATCATCAAGGCGCTCCATAAATATATGAAGAAGGCATTGTTTGATTCTCTTACCACAGAGTTAGGGCACACCCTAGCCTTCTCGGTCAATGATGTCCTAATTCAGGAATGTAACCATTGTCAAATTGCATTGCTTGATTTGGTTTGGAGTAGTTAGAGGAAGAAGACATTGTTCGATCTTGCTTGGCCGTTTAATTTTAGTGCAACAATATGAAGAGGTTATAGAAAGACATCGTATATAACATATAAATTAGGTACCAAGCACCTCACATGCCACCGGGGGCGGATTTATAGCTTTGAAAGGGTATGCAATTTCATACCCTTGGTTAGTTACTAGAAGTATTTATTTTTTTATTGAAAAAAAATATATTTATATATATGATGTTTAATAATGCATACCCTTCTCAAATTACTTGCATACCCAAATACCAATTCCAACCTAAGAAAACAAGAATTCAGCACAATTACAATATTTGACGTAATAGAAACTTTTTAAAAATATTTACATCCTTATAATTAATAAATGAAACCAACCAAAAAAAATCTCATAAAATATAAATTTCTAATCAAGTTATAAGTGTTTAAATCCAAAAAGCTACAAGTATTTGAACTCATGTTGACATGTTTAATACAAATTGTTTATTCATCACATCTTTTTACAAAACCAACTACAAGCTTGATAACTATATATAAGCACCCGCACGACAGCATTTGTAAATTTTTCTCTTGATAGTAAGTGTTATCTCCCGGTTAAAAAAAAAAAGTTAAGTGTTATCTAGCCTTTTTTTTTAAGTTATTGATCAAAATTTACTATATAGTTGTATTATTGGATACCTTAATTTATTTTTCTAGATCCGCCACTACTTGTCACGTAGATGCCAAATAAGCATGCAATACCTCGTTGTATTTGTAGTTTTTGAACAACAAATGGAATTAGTTTAATGGTAAATTGTGTATAAAAATTTTTTTTAGATGTGTATAAAAGTCATAGTTTATTACATGTTCTTGTTTTGCCAAAAATGATTATGAATGATGAATCGAGACAATGCTGCAATATTTTTTACCTAGCATTTGGTTTGTATTTAATTCCAGCTTAAAAAAATGTATAACTATATGAAGTTGAAAGAGATTTGCAAAAACAAATACTCTCTACGTATTATAATTAATCATTTCGCTTGATCAACTTGTCTTTATGTTATGTTGTTTTCCACATGTAAGTTTGGTATCGTTTTCCATATACATGATGAGATCAGATCAGATGTGAAATCTCAAATCCGATACCTTGTTTGTTGCTTTTGCTTTGCTTCTTTGAAGCTTTTTTTTTTTTTGTCTAATATATCTGCTTATGTTTTTTGGACGATAATCCTCAGTTTCACACAGAAGTGTGTGATATAGATCCAACAAAAAAACGCTAAAAACAAATGTAAATGCATGTGTGGTAGGGTCAATATTGGTCACTTTACTGTCATATTGGATCACGAGCCATGGCTTCAAAGTTGGAAAAGTGGTTCGTTTGTTGATCCCATGCGTGTTCTCAAATGGGTACACAAGAAAAAGTGAGTGGCAACAAAAACAAAGAGGGATATAAATGTGGGCCTTGCTAGCAATTGTTGCACGTATGCATGGATCGAATTAGCAGACTTAATTCAAATTACTGAATTACCCACCTAATTAAAATACGAAAAAGGAATGAATGACATTGAATTTATCAAACTTTACAAGAGGTTGAAGCATAATATTTGATACATGAAAAGAATAAAGATGGGGTTATAAAATAGATAAATACTTTGGAAAATGGTATTATATATGGTATAATTGAAATGAATTCAACACGGATGTTTGACCTTATGACTCTTGAAAATGGCAGGCTTTGTCGGATTGAAAACTGTGGTAAAGGAATTCTGGTTCAAGTAATTAAAAATGAAAAGAGGTATGAACCCTAACTTTCAGCATGACCCTGCCAAACACAATGTCCTTGTGTTTATCTTATCTTCTAAAAGCTGAATTTTTTTGGAAAGTCAAATCCAAAGGTGGGAAAATAGATGGATTGGATAATAACTTAAAGTTACAATTGAATCGAACCGGTTAAATGGATGTTCTTTTAATACCAATCAAAACGGTTGGTAATATCGGTCAGGTTGGAGCGATTAATGAACAACTTTTTTATCTATTTTATTTTAAACTCATAAATAACTAATCTATTAAATAAGATTAATAACATCATACCACAAAAATAAGAATGCAATACTATATATACTTTGAACTTGTGAACCGGTCAACCTATTTGATTGATTTCAAAACTAAAAGGGTGTTTGGTCCACATTATATATTCGTAATTGGGAATCAACTTTTAACCGAAAAAACAAACCGGAACCAGATCGAACTAGAACCGATTAGTGGTATCAGTCCGGTTCTCGGCTCTTAGTTTACGGCTTATTCGGTTTTCGGTTCCAATCTGGTCCCGGACCTGTTTATATATATATATGTCTATTTGTATTATGGAATATTTCTTCAGCCACAACAAAGCCTGTAATTCCATTGAGATGGGATAAGAGTGATTTAGATGTCAACAATCTTGTCTCAAGGGGTAGATTACATATTTTTGTAATTTTCTGATTAGTTTGTCTGTAATGGTTTTACCGTTAATGAGGACAAATTATTCTTCGAAAGAAAACATGAAGAATGAAATTCAAGTTGTCCATATTGAAATCCATCAAACATTAATTTTTAAAGAAAAATCCCTATTTTTTGACAATCCACACGCAACAGAATACTATTATTCAACATAAAATATATAGAGGATAAATTTTTAGTTTGCTAAATATGAATTTCTTTCTCAGTGTGTAGAAAAAAAAATGCGAAACTGAATTCCAGATATGTAATCATCCATGTAAAAAAAGGAGAGTGGTAAATTACAACATGGAAAGAAAAAAATATAATATAAAAATTAGAGTTTGTTCAATAGAGCAATGTCTCCACAACTTTCAACCCACTGTTCACCAGTCGTAAATACAAGTTTCTACATTTTTGTCACATGTGCATGGTCAACTAGCTCAACAGCAACACACATGTAATTCTCAAACCATCACACATGTCATGTGCTAATTGGTTCTAAGCACACAACATGAAAAATGAAAATTGTATCTTTTCAAAACCATGTGATACATTCCATCATGTCCTTGTCTCCTTTTTTTTTTTTTTTTTTCCTTCCCACGATCCTAATCATGAATGAGTAGGATAAAGAAAGGAGCAAGAAGATGAAAATAAAAATTGCACAAAGAAATATATATATAAAAATATTTACAAATTTGTATGAAATCATGTGGTGTTGTAGGGTTTTATATCTCTGTTTTTCATGAAGGTTAAGAATTGTGAAGGTAGTTCTTCCAAAAGTGACTGAACCACAGAGATTTCTCCACCTGCAAGCAAATTCAAAGTTGATTTTGAGGAAAAGTCAAGTTTTGGTTTTTAATATTCAAAACTTCCAACCTTTTGGAATTCAAAGTAATGATGATCATAGCACATGTTTAAATGTTACTTTTTGTACTCAAAACTCAAAAGTCAAACAAATGTACTCCAATAAGACTTTACTTTGACGCATGCAATGTATCTATCTAGCTACTCCGATGAAAATGTTGACTATCATAAAGCTAGAGGTCTAAGGTTTGTTGAGCCAAGAATTACCTTTATTGTGTTTTTTATTATCTTGACAAAAAATAATGGTTCCAGAAATACAAGGCGTTGAAGGATGAGAACACATCAGAAATTCAAAGAATCTTAATCAACCCCTCTACATCTACATTATCCAATCAGAAATTCAAAGAATCTTAACAAATCTACCCTCGGGTGGAGGTAAGACTGGTATATCTAGCTGCCTCCCCTTACTCCCACGACCTTATGGGAATTGGATAATTGTTGTGGAAGTTGTTTTGTAAAAATGTTTATAAACAAGGAGACATGTTTCGTGAGGAGAGTTCATTAAATCAACTAAAGAACTTTGTGGCATCTTTTATATAGGGAGTCTATATGTTTGAAGTATAAGTCTAACAGGCATCTTTTAAATAAGAAGTTTATGTGTTTGATGTACAAGTTTGACACACTGGCATCTTTTGTATTGGGAGTCCATATATGTCTATGTCTAACAACATTCTATTATATAAAGGGAATCTAAGCATGTATCATGAGGAGAGCTCATGAAATGAAATCTATTTTTGGTGGGGTGGTTTCACTAAAATGCTTAGTTAATTTATGTCCATTGTGTGGTTTTTAGCAACATGTTGAATCCCATCTACACACATGTATATAGAGCTATAGAGAGAGAAGATGTTTTCAATATAGAAGAAGCCATGAGTTACCTTGCACGTCTCTAAATGGAACAAATTGGACAATATCACGTGTCGCAACACGTCCCGTTGTACTTTCAAGTCTCTCTCCCTTATCCGCATCCAAAACCTACAAAACATTAGAAATTAAGAAAAACATACCCATTGACTAAAATCACATTTAGGGGGTGTTTGGGAGTGCTTTTTAAAATAACTTATTAACTTATTGGCTTTTCAAAAAGTCAACAAGTTAAAAAGGCGTATGGTAAACTCTAATTTTTTAGGCAAAAAAGTGACTTTTTCAAAAAACCAAGAACTCTTGGCTTTTCCAAAAAGCCAATAAGTTGAATGAAAAGCACAGCCTTACTAAAACTCCCATAAAGCCAGGACAAAACAAGATGGGCAAAAGAGTAATTTCAGTACCTCCATCTCCTTATAGTCGGCTCCACCAACCCCAACAATAAGAATAGAGAGTGGTAAATCCGACGCGCTCACAAGGGCATCTTTCGTTTCTTGTAGATCTGTTATCACTCCATCCTGTAACAGCAATTAAGTTACAAAGTAATTAAAAAAAAAAAAAAAAAAAAAAAAAAAAAAACATTTTTGTAGTTTAATGAATGATATGATGGATAGATAGATACCGTGATGATTAACAAAACAAAGTACTTCTTTTCATTAGCAGCCAAAGCCTGGCTGGCTATCATTGCAGCAGCAGCAATCACAGGTCCAAATAGAGTTGGCCCTGCAAGTGTCACGTTAAATAGCGCACTTGCATATGCATTCATAATTCCTTGGATCCCTTCCACCTGATAACATTAATATTTAAAAGAAGAGACTAGAAATATAAGATTAATTTTTTAAACAAAATTATATATAACTATTGCATACCTCTGAGTGCCCACTGCTTCCATTTAGGTTGAAACAATGAGAGACAGGGCCATCGATTGGTCGTGCTCCAAAGCCCCATGCATGAAACTTCCTGTCAGAATCATAACACTGGAGCACCTCCCCAACCTCTAGGATTGCCTAGAATATATATAAAATAAATTTATTATACTTTTATTCAAGTGTAGATATTTTGTAAATAGTTTATAAAAAAAATTGGATTCTCACCTTCTGGTATGCATTAGGACGTCCAGAATGATCGATATAATGTAAAGAATCTGGCAGTCTAGGGTTTCCATTTGAAGCTGAAAATGAAACATAGAGTATATTACATTTTTGGTCCCCGAGTTAAGCTGATTTTTGCAATTTTGTCCCAAAAATCTCTTACAATTTTGGCTCTTAACTTGAGGTTCTTGAAACATTTTTGGTCCCCAAGTATAGCTAGCTTATGCAATTTTGGTCCCAAAAAGATAGTCATTTTACTTGGAACATAGATCTAAAACGTTACAAAAACCTCAAATAAGGACCAAAATAGCAAGAGTAAACCTTTTAGGACCAAAATCGAGAGAATTAGTTATACTTAGAGACCAAAAACGTAATTTACTCAAGAACATATGAGTTAAGAAGCATACATTTATTTTAAATTTTTAATCGATAGGACATATTTCCAGTAGCTTTTCATATAGCTAAAACAAGAAAAGTACCTTGAACATCCGCATCATCATATTATAGTTTATAGAAAGTCAAAAATTATCAAGTAAGAAAGCAACGATAACATTAGCATTTTTAAAGCAGAATCGGATACCTGTGAAATCTATAGCAACCATGAAGTTCATTTCAAAGCCACTATCCAAGTAATCCAGGAAAGTATGATGGACACTTTCAGAAAACTTGTCCACAAAGAGGCAACTCTTCAATACCTTAGTTTGATGGTCTTTCCCAATATTGATGGGTACAAATAAATGCTCTCCCTCCCCACTAGAAAATAGGTTTTCTAACTGAACAAGTGACTTCTGAACTTTGCTGAATAAACCACAAAAAAAAAAAATCACCATTTTTGTAAATAAATAATAGAGAAGTAAACCAAATATAAAAGTAATTCACTTATGACTTACCCAAGCAATTCATGTCTCCCATTACTATTGAAGTCAAAGCACTCGATAATGAGTGGAGTTTCCTGCAAAGATTTGACGAAAAGATATAAATGGCAACTCGCAATTGCTAAGTGACTGTTTCTTAAAGTAACTGCAGGTGTAATGAATAATGATGTCTGTATGGATAAAGTGTTGTATAATAAAGTATGTTTTTAAACAAAAAAAAAAAACAGCTTTTAAATAAGTTCCAAAATAACATGTTTATACCTTGCTTCCAACTTGTGAAATACTTATGGAGACAGGTTTCCACATAGGATTTAGATCATTTTGCATGACCTCTGTTTTGCAAATTGGAACAGCATGTCCACTCTCCACACATTTAGAAATTACCAAAAAGGGGTCCTGAATAAAAAAAACAATATGAAATGAATCAATGCAGTTATATTAATATACTATAATTAAATTACATGAGAGAGTTATTGATTAGAAAGTACATACACTTTTGGAGAAGCGTTCCTTGTTTTCTAAATCCATGCACCTAAATACCAACTCTGTTGTAGTTTTGGAGACAGCACATTCTTCTGCATGAACTATGAGCTGTCCTAATTTCATTGGATGAGTGGAGCTTGTAGATTCTACTTTTTTCATAAGATCTATGGGTAATGTGCGGTTCTGTCTGGTTACTATCTACGTGGAAAACATGAGCTTTTTAACCAATCATATATCACAAATATTTTCTAAGGTAAATGTTCCAAGTAGGGTTCCATTGCTTATAAGTTATACAAAAAAAAAAAAAAAAAAAAAAAAAAAAAAAAAAAAACAGATAGATAGATAGCTGATACCTCAGATAATAAGCAAGTACCCTCGCCCAGAAGTTGCTGTTCTTCCAACTTAAGCATCTGCAAGACAGACATTAAGTTGCTCAACATTAAGTCATTCTGCTAAGAATAAGTCCAAAATAACAGCCATGTATATAGCTCTCTGGATAAAGTGCTTAATCCATTAAGCCCATTAAGGCAATAAGTAAAAAAGAAATAGCCACTTATTAGAATATAGATTCGTATATTATACCTTTTCTTCTAGTCCATGAAACTGAGTGTCTACATCATACACACGGAACCTGTGATGCAAGTTAATGGTGAATGGAATTGACAAGGAAGGATATGTGTAAGAAGATAAAGACATGACTTTCAAAAACTTACATAAGTGTTTGAACCATCTCAAAATGATAAGTGATGATAACTTTCTTAATCCATTGGGGAGTTAATGAATTTAGGACAACTTCAGTGCGTCCAATTTCTTGTAATGAACCATCCCTTCCTTTTGTGTATATAACTGCCATAGGATCACTCTATAAATGAAACATATATCTGTGAGATAGGAGGAAAGGTTTCATGTAAAAGATGAAGACTTATGTATAAAGTACAAGCAATCAGTATCCAGGAATATAATATTACATGAATAATGATTTAAATCCCTAGGTTCTCGTAAGAAAGCAAGCTATGTACCTTGGAAAGCACGTCTCGATCACGCAAGTTTGAAGCAGATAAGGATAGCTGCAAGAATTTGTGTAATGCATCAGAGAAACAAAACCTGAGGTAATTATTAAGTACAATAACTGTATTACAATGCCTAACACATTGTTAACTATTTGTCATAATTTTCATGATTCGATAATTGACATAATTTTCATGGTGGTATTAGAGGCTTGTTAGTATCTATATCACTTCTATTAGGTATTTGACACTTGTTGCTATCTATGGATGAAAAAATCAAGGTGCTACAATCCATGAAGCAACAGCAGTTATCTAGTAAAGTCATGGCTTGACTAGGCCACATGTCGTTGAACGTGGCCTCTATTTCTCCTGTAACAGGATGATCTTCCAGCTCCACGATCTTCTAATTCTGATTCACATCAGATTCGGTTTTTCTATTGTGATCTACAAAGACTCAGAGTGCTGCCCCTACTACATGAACTCATCTTCTACTTCAGAATTCAAGAACACAAGGTACAAATTACAATCCAGGATTTATACATAATTTCTAGTCTTCAACTCCTAATAGTTACACGTGGAGGTGTGACGGGAGTACACAACTACTTGCTCCTGCTCTATAGATAGCTCAATATCTTGCTAAATTATCTCCCTCAACTTCAATGTACATGAACTCGAATAAATGCTCCCTCCACCAGTGGAAAACAGATGGAACTAATCGATTAATATTTTCAAAAACAATTCACACAGCCACAGAGGTCTGAACGCTTAACCAATCACTTAAGCTAACAGTTTCCACCTCTACTGTAATGTCGAAAATAAATTCAACGTTGATGATTTTATTATACGAACTCGGTGGTGTATCAAAAGCATATTCCAGCAAATACAGAAGAAAAATCCAGAAGTTACAGAACCGATTGAAGTGTACATATCCTAAAATTAAAACAAGTACGAGGCAAAAAAATGTGAAAAGAAAACCTCGATCTCAGTGTAAAGGCCATGGTAGCCACGAAATTTAAGAAAACCATCGACAGCGTCGTTATGAACATTAGCATTTGGATGAGAAGAAGATCCACCGATGGCAGATTGGCCACCACCATCACCACTGCAGCAATTACCCATCGCCGCCGGCCGGTGATGTTTAGTTAGGGGAGAGCAAACAGGAAGCAAGGAGATGTGAGGGAGTGAAAGAAAGAGGGGAGAAATGAGCCTGTAGATAGTTGAGTTATGCCCCACAAGTTGTAAACCCCCCGCGTCGTCCCTCGCCGCAAGAAAACGCGTTTTATTTGGGACTTTTAAATTAATTAATTAATATCTTAACGACCGTTAATTTCTTATAAGTATTTAACAGCTTTCAATAATGATTGCTGAAATATTTTCTTATTATTTAGCAGTTAGGATATAATTGGGACAAATTTATTATATATTTTACATGTCATTGTGATGGTGATATATGAAAAGTATAATTATGAATCGGACTATCTCAAATGATTATTTATATCTCTATAATATATTTAATCAATTTTAATATTTTCTTTTCAAAATAATGGCGTTATTTGAAATATGATATTTTAGTTGGTTATTTCGAACTTTGGAAAACATTTTGGATTTCGGACTAACTTTTACGGTAAAAAGACATTCTCAGGGGGTGTTTGGCTTAGCTTTTCAAACCCTAAAAGTCCTTTTTGAAAAAGTTACAAAAAGTCAGGATTTCCTGACTTTTCCAAAAAGTTCATTTTCCTTATGTAAAAACTTCAAAAGTAGCTTGTAAAAGTAGTTTGCCAAACATCTTTTGTTTTTTTTTCTTTTCCAAAAAGGACTCTTGGCTTTGAAAAGCTAAACCAAACACCCCCTCAATTAAAAAACTTAGTGAAATTTTGATGTAGTTGTGAAGATTGAATGAAGTAACATGGTCATTTAAGTGGCAGCCAAAACGGTTAGTAACTAATGTAAAATGTCTTTTACCCTTTTTTTTAATGTTTTTCTTATTTCCACATAGACCATTAAAGTTCGTATAAATTTTCATAAAATAGCAAAGATTGTGCTGAGGTCATCTCAACTCAAGATGGTCTCCCATGTTCCTTTCAACAAAAAGCAACCAAAAGCCACGTTAGAAAGCAAAGTCAAGAAAGAGGTCAACCACCAAGAGACATGTAAAGTAGTGGGAAAAAACCTTGGTGTCGATTGTCATTAAACGAAATATTCTAAGTCATCTCGCATATGAACATTGTCTTTTGTACACTTAAAGATTTTGAGCATAGTAATTTTGTCATTTGTCAGTTTTCGTCTCTTTGACACTTTTGTTTTAGTTTATTACCATCTCACTTATAGGTTTTGCCTGCTTTCATTCTTCCTCCGTTAATGGGAGATAAGCGTCTTCAATCCTTGCTCTGCATCATCAATTAACCGATTGTCGTTCGTATCTCACTTCGTCTTTCTCTTACTTTCTAATTCCTTCTGCGTTTCTTCTTCGTTTCCACTAATTTTGGGGTTTCAATTCACGCAAGGGTTTCAGGTCACACAACAACGGAAGCCACTCTCGCATTCAACAATCGACTTCGGCCAATTTCGATTACGGAGTTGGGTATGTTATTTGTATTTTGTACCTGTCTATAGTTGTTGCTTTCGTTCTTGGAAGCAGTTGTCCGTTTGGATTTTGGGTTAGTCGTTTTTTTATTTTCAATTTTTGTTGCAACTGTTGTTTGCTTTGTATTGGCATAATGCTTCCCAGTAAGCGTAAGAGGGGCTCCACTTGTGTTGCGACAAGGGCTCGTCGTGACATAAAACACATCTTTTTGGGCTATGATCTGTCAATTTCTTTTGATATAAATGACTTACCAGGGGACTAGGTAGTGGAGAATCGAGGTTAGAGAGATCAAGTGCTCGTTAGGTTTGGGGTTTATTGAAGGTTAATTTGGGGATTTCCAAAAGGTGAAAGTTTAGATGTAAAGAACATCTTGAATATAAAACTAGAATGAAATGATGGAAATCTAACACAAGTAGTTAACATCTTCTACTTTCTATGTATTTTCGTCATATTTATTCTAAACATTGTTTCTGCACCCCAAACAATTGTACCATTTTTTAATATTTTCAAAACTAATGGAGCATTTGTTTTTTAATTTATTGTTTATGTGATGATTCTCAATTAAGTGAGGATGAACAGCTTGCAAGAGCATTACACCAAAGTCTAAAAGTTGAGTTACCACCTAGAAATAAACATGTAAATGGAAATGAGAATGGAAATAGGAATTAAAATATTTTTCAACCTATACCCTTCCTATATTCAACAAGATTTAGGAAGGTTTATTTATTTATTTCTTGTAATTTTATTTTTTTAAATCCATTCTACCCTTATATACCTTTACATTTTTTTGCAGGTTTTGCTCATCACTTTGCCAAATGCACCAGCAGGTATGTATTAGTACTATCTAGAGTAGTTTATATAGGTATATTAATCTACCAAATAGAAATTTTAGATATTATGTCCTGAAAAAAAGGTGAAAACTAACATCCAAGTTTGTTTAATTTGTTATGGAGAATCTTGAAGGGAACTTGAATGGTGGCTTTTGATGTACTTTGATATGGCTTTATTTAACTATGTATTTTAGACCATTGTCCTAATATATTTGAGTAAAAGTGTTATATTTTAATATATATATGACAATTAAAATCAAAGCTGTGATGCAAGGAGGAGAACAGAGTTGAAAAGACGCAAAAATGATGTTGTTGGACAGATTGGCCTCCATTTAGTGTTTTGGCCATATATAATGATACGTAACTACGATTAAAGAGATTCAGCATGTTTGGAAAACTAGACAAAATTCGGACAACTTTCGTGTTTGTGCCAAATTCGGATTCCCAGTTCCCACGTCGTGGCAAAGTCATTTCCGCGACGTAGGGAATCATAAATTTATGTATGTTATGGAATCCAACTCCCACGGGGTGGAAAAGGCATTTCCATATTGTGGCGACCTTGAAACTTATAAATAGAGTTGAAATTAAACCTAATGAAACTTAACATCTCAATTTCACAACCAAAATTTTCATTTTTAATTAGGGAAAAACTGCTTATTTTCATAATATAAGACGAGAAAACCAATACTTCCAAAGTACATTATTTAAAATCAGAGTATTATACTAAACACGGAATCTTCATTGTTGTTGATGAATGTGTACAATCACGCTTTCGCCTTTTCACGATTACAGATGATGTCTAGAAAACAATAACAGATGGGTAACCACGAAGCTTAGTGAGTTTCCCCAAAATACTTCATACAACATAACATAATAATCAACTAAAGGTTATCAGGATCCCTGTGACTATTAACAGTCCTGAATAACACATACAACACAAAAATATAAACAATTATGGGTGATCAGCAACCCTGGGTACTATCAACGGTCCCAGTGGGCTAACAGCACGCTCTGTAGATTAACAACACCCCTCATGGGTTATCAGCAATCCTAGGGACTATCAGCAGTCCAGGAGTATCAGCAACTAAGTTTATATATAACAGCAATCAACAAATGAGACCCAGCTTGTCAGCATGTATATACTACCACACATGCAAGTATAATGAGTAGACTCACTACCGCCTACTAGACTCCTCACAACACGATGTTCTGCTACCAGTAAATCTCCATGGAATGTGTAGCCATAAGTAATCAGATGTGAGATCGCCACCTAAACAGATGATCCTACTCTGGAGCCAAAACCAAACAAGGAACGAGCAAGAAAGCTTAGACCAAGAGTTCTCAAGCTATCCTACATGGATACATAGGCATTCCACTAGAAAATAACCAGCCTACTGCTACTCTAACCAGCATACCACTACTGCTGCATCCTAACACATAAGGATATAAACATATCTAACAGTTCAATAACCAGCCTAGTGGTACTCTTACCAGCATACCACTAATGTTGCATCCTAACACATAAGGATATAAATGTATCTGACAACTCAATAACCAGCCTACTGGTACTCTAACCAACATAACACTAATGTCGTATCCTAACATATAAGGATATAAATATATCTAACAGCCCATTACAGTACAACGACATTCTATACACAAGGATACATATCCAAAACTAGTGGATCAACATTTGTGTCTTCGACCCACAGGTACAGTGAGGAAAACTCACATGAATTGAAGAACCCGGAAACATTGTGACTCACTCCTTTTTCTGCACTACTTGCTCCCCCTAACCTTCTAACACCAAAACATGGTAGAATCTTATTCAACAACCCAAATCCTTCAAGTTTAACTCAAAGTCAAACTGATTAAAACGTCAACTGCCAACTACCCCTCACAACGTGACCATCTACGGCTCACGTCGTGAGCCACTAAGGGACAAAATAATCGAGACTCTTGATCCTCACGACATGACATGCATAGTCTCACGTCATGAGATCAGTGTGAATGACATTTTGATGCAAAAACTCCTTAATCCATTAAGCCACTAATCCATCTTATCCAGAAGGCTTCCTAACGCCCTAAAGACCATAAAAATTGATGCTTTAAGGTCTTGCATGTCTAATGCAATACTTGAGCTCAAATTAGGGCATTCATGAAGAAAACGAATGTCAAAACCTCAAGCATGAGCTCAAACATCCTTCAAACTTCAGATCCATCACATATAATCACCAAGGGACTCTAAGGACCTATAAAGTTGCTAACTTTATGAAGTCTCGACACTCTAACCCATCAAACCATGGATAAACACACATAAAACCTTAGATCTAGCAATAAGGAATTATAAATCTTGAATCTTGGTTACTCACAATGGTCCAAAGATGTGGCTAGAAGATGCAAATGAAGCTTCCAAACTGAATCTATGCTCCAATGGTGATCCCTTCTTCCTCAAGCCACCAAAACACCATCAAAAGCTCAAGAATCTCAAGGAGAGGCTAGGGTGTAACGACCCTCTTTTACGACCAAAAATTTTCATTTTATTTAAAGTAAAATTATCCAATTGTAAAACCATTTTAAGAAAACCATTTGTTTCTAATTACAATTATTAAAAGTCAGAGTATTGTAATGAACACGAAATCCTCAATGTTGCTGATGAGTGTGTACAGTCCCGCCTTCGCCTTCACTTTCCCATGATGACCGATGATACCTGAAACAATAAACAACCGAGTAAATAAGCATAAAGCTTAGTGAGTTTCCCCCAAAACACCCCATACGATAAACATACAAGTACGCATCGAGTCCACTCAGCCATCGAGTTGTAATACCCAGGGTTTGTTGGCCTACCGCCTCAACCAAACCGCTCTTTCCGAGCCTCCGTGCCTTCGGCTTACAGTCGGCCTGCATTGGGTATCTTGGTCTATAACACAAAGCAGGACCGCCTCAAGCCACTACCACCATATGTCGACATATGAACAATCAAGGATCAAGTAGGCTCGTAATATATGCAAACATCAATCATATAGCTCGCTACTGGCTACTAGTCCTCTCACAGCATACTGTCCCGCTACCACGTAACCTCCATGAAATGCATAACCATAAGTAACCATATATGAGATAGCCACCCGAACAGATGATCCTACTCTAGAGCCACAACCAAACGAGGAACATGCAAGAAATCCTAGATCAAGAGTTCTTAGGCTATCCTACATGACTAAATACAGTCCCTAAGGAACTCCACTAGATGATAACCAGCAAGTACAGGTAACCATATCGATCTAATAGATCACTACAACATAGCAACATCCTATATAACAGGATATAGATCTAACAGGTCACTACAACATAGCAACATGATATATACCAGGACACAGATCTAACAGATCATCAAAGTATAGCAACATACTAAATACCAATAAACCAAGGAATGCTTAACAATATATACTCATAGATGAGATAAACAAAAGTCAACGGTCAACAAAAGTCAACAGCCAGACCCTCACAACGTAACCATCTATAGCCTCACGTCGTGATCTACTACTGGACAAATTAGTTGGGTATTACAATCCTCACGATGTGACATGCATCTTCCGGCGTGATAATCCATTTGTACGCCATTTTGATCCAAAAACCTCTTAATTCATTAAACCATTCGTCCATCTTTTCCAGGAGGCTTCCTAATACTCCTAGGATCATAAAAATCGATGCTTTAAATTCTTGTATTTCTAATATAAGACTCGATGGTGGTTGTCGGGGCCAACAAATTAATACCCTAAATATTACACACTAAAATAGTGTATAGTGGTAAAGGGATCGTATCCATGGAGATTGGTTCAATTTAAATCTCTATGTAAATCACTTGTTCAAGTACTTGTAAAACAAAAGTAAAAGTAAAATTGGGGGGGGGGGGTAATTCTTTTTGATTATTTGAAAAAATTTAAACTAGCTATAATGTAAATATGACAAGTAAACAAGTAAAAGATTTGAATAAATTCAATGAAGTGAAATTGGTTGATTTTGGGTACACCACATGGTGTGACAACCCGAAATTTATCCCGTCATTTTTAACCACATCTTCCTTTAATAAAACCGCTTTATTAATTGTCCGTTAACCTTTTGGACTAGGTTAATTAAATTGGGACTTATTATGACTTCGTAAGGGTTGAAACAAGTTAGAAACACCCTCAATAATTCCTTGAAAAGTTTTAGTTACAACCAAGTCAAAATACGACCATTTAATTGGGTGCGACCAAAATCCCCGTTTAACGTTAGTATCGGGTAGATCTCCACCGAGCCACAAACTCAAACCCCTATATAAGGGTGAGTGGACTCTATTTGAGACTTTTCACTCTCTCTCTACACTCTCTCTCTCTACAAGTTGCTTTCGATCCATAAACCGCCCATTTCGAGCCCCAAACTAGTAAGTGATCTACCCTAACTTGTTGTTTAGCTCATTTAACATGAAAATTCGTGTTTAAGACATCCATTAGGGCCCAAATCATGTGTTTACGGCCCAAGAACACTCTTGGACCGTAAACACCCATAAGTGGGGTTTTGAAGCCCCAAAACCCTTCCAAATCACTCCTAGGGCTTAGATATGACTTGTAGACTTACATGTATGAGCTTAGAACACCAAAAACTTATTATATGGAGAGTAAACATGAGTTTACGGCCCAATAACACTCTTGGACCGTAAACCCCTCTTCAAGGGCTGTGAACACCTTTTAAGGTGTTAGAATTGCCCTCAAACACCTCCTATGACTTGGGTAAATGTCTAGAACCAACCACCATCGAAGTAGGGGCTTTAAACATCAATTAAACCAAGGACTTAGGAGTTTACGGCCGTAAACCCCCCTAGGATTGGTCCATGGGTCGTAAACTCCATAAAATGGTCATATGATTCCCCTAACACCCCTTATGACCTATATAATTGACTAGAAACAAGTATAAACCATCAAAACACAAAAGAAAGGGGCTAGTAAGAGTTTACGGCCGTAAACTCTATGTTTACTGCCGTAAACTCCCATGAATGGTCTATTTGAGGCCTTAAACCCTTCATAAGCCCTAGATTTGAGCCTAGCTTAATTCCACTAGTGAGATAAGACCTTAATGATGGGTTTTAGCTATAAGAACATCATATGTGCTCATACAAACCCTAATGCTTGGATCTAGGTTTCTCTATTGTACATGCAATTCATCCAAGACTATAAACCCTAGATCTAGCATATGATAATCAATATAACATATAATTAGGGTTTAGATCATACCTTGATTGTTATGTAGCAATAACAATCTCAAATACTCCTTGTAATGACTTTAGAAAGCTTAGAGTCACAAATGTCACTCCTCTAATGGCTCACAAACACCAAGAGCAAGAGGATGAAGAAGAGGAGAAGAGAAGGAGGCTCTCAAAAACGTGTGGAAACCCTAAAGAATAAGTTCACCACGTTTTTGGAGCATAAGGGCTTTATATATAGTGAGGCTATTAGGGTTATCTAACAAGGAAACCCTAATTTGGATGCTCAAGCCCTAAGCAACCCATAGACTCCTTTCCTTAAAGGCCTTGGACGATTTCTAATGGGTTTCCCCATAGAATTCGTCCACTCCTTAATATAAGGCAATCTATAGCCCAAATTGCAATTATCTTATAATTACAATTCCAGTCCCTTAAGTTTAATTAATCTCTTTTAGTCACAAACTTAATTCTTATTAATTCTTGACTAATATTAATTAAACAATATGATTTCTCCTTTAATATATTATTCTCATAATTTATTAATAAATCATATTTAATCCTTTCTCTCCATAATTCATCCTATCAAGTTGCTTTGGTGAAGGCAACCCAAAAGGACCATGCACCATCGGGTCAAGTACATACCAAAATAGTTATGGACTTAGACACTAATCCAACAGTCTCCCACTTGGATAAGTCTAATAACTATTCTGCGTATGACTTCGAATCCCGATCTGCAATCGTAGTTTTCCAAAGCCGTTGTCAACTCTGATCCTATCAGATACGTGTGTCCTTTAGATAAGGGATCATATATTGCTCCATTCTAGATATCGTATGAGACATGATTTCTAATCATTCTCTCTGTACTATTTCTCGACTTCCGATTTATGACGACTGACTAATTGAACAAATCAAATTAGCCCTAGCCCGGCCGAGCATTTACGTTTGTCATCACTAAATCATCGAGGGGCCCAAAGATATCGCTTTTATCCTACTTTGAATAAAAGGAACGGATAAACTTTGATTCAATGCTCGCTTGCACTCACTGACCGAATCACACACAACAATATGTTTTATGACACCAAATTACTGGTGCGTTTACATATTATCAATGTGCAACCGATTTGCAAGATACAACTCACACATCTCGGTTTTAAGAATATAAGATATTATCGTCTCACCAATCACTTGTGATACAATTCATGGAGTGATCCAAGTGAGCGTGGGTTTAATCCAATGCTCAAATCGTATTCATAAGCACTCATGAACGTTGCAGCAAACATTTTCTTATGTCTAATGCTCTTTAGACAATCCACACACCAATTCACGATAGTCTTCATTCATACCTACTTCCAACATATGAACGACTGTGGCCCGTTCGAATAATTTGACTGTTCTAAACCAATTAAATTATTCAGGAAGTCAAAACATGCAAAGTGAAACACAAGAATAATACTAATCTCATATGGCCTCAAACCTTTGAGCATAAATAAAACACCTTTTATTTATCACCATATCGATTACTCATTGTATGTTTTTTCGGGTAATCAACCTTTTACTTGAATTATTACACTTGTCCCATGCTCCTAGCGTGCACACAATGTTTACCTATGGTTCTTACTTTGTGAAATAGATCAAATGAACACATTTCCAATCATACTCATTTCACAACTCCCAATCCTTTTCACAAGTGAAAGAATATCAAATTCTTGTTACTTATGGAATATGCTAGATTCTAACATTTTATGCAATGATCCTTTTGTAATATCACTGCACTAAAGTCACAATGACTATCGCCAATGAAATTACAAAGTCCTCTATCGGAGATTGTTACAAGACAATTGCTTAGATATAATGTCTCTCACTCAAAGTATATTCCTTTGAACACCCTATTGCATAAAAGTTTCTAATCTAGACATAGATTTTCAATATTCAATTCCCAATATGGAAAACTTTCCATACTTACCATATGACAACTCATTCTCAATAGAATCTTATCTATTCATAATAATGTCGATATGGTCCATCCAATACTATACTTCCAACTACTCACAAGCGACCAATCCTAGGCGAACTTTGGATTGTCCTTTGATAGTTTTTTAATTATCTGAGTCAAAACCGATTCTTGTCCTTTTTCCCTCTAAATGCGCTAGACATTTGGAAAATTTTAGAATGGTCAAATATTATAGCATTTGCAATCGATCCTATACCCGAAGCGTATTGGACACGATGCATAATGTCTTACATAAAGATTTGATACATTATCAATCTTCTGCCATAATATTTTATGTGCTACGTTCTCAAAATTCGAACTATGAAGAGGAATGCCATAATCATAATCGAAATTTGAGAACACACTATGTTTCCTTGACTAAATTATTAACATTCCACAACCTAAGCCTTTAGATTTGAAATGAAGCATAATATTCTCTCCCTTAATTATAGCAAAACAACTATTCAACCTTTACAACTTTGCAAAGTATGACTTTTGTTTTTCTATAATTAATATTGCTAACTTGCAATACTTTCCATAATAATCATGCAATCATAACATTTATGCTCCCACTATCATGATGATTATTATAAACATAACACTTATGCTCCCACTAGCTTTGACATGTATTTAGAAACCAACTTAACTTCCAGAAAAACAATACTTATTGAATTTCTTAAGTTCATGTTTCTAATACCCAATGCTTTGATAATCTTTTATCAAGGCTTCTTAAACTTATACACCTTTGCCTTAGATAGTTCATATGTGTGTCTAAACAATTCAGACTAATTGTCAAATCTCACAATTCGGATCATGGAAAGGGATACCGTAACCATAATCGAATTCGAGAATTCAATTTCACAATCACTATCTTTTTAAAATCTCTCTTAGTGAAAGCATTTCCTCACAATCATTTTCATGAAGGAGGGAATCTTATGACACTTAGATTTTAATGGTGTATGTGTTCCTATCCATGTGAATTTGTCAAAACCAAAGTTTACGACAAATTCAAACTCATATGGACCGAACTTTCTTAATCTTGATTTCTTGCCTTATGGTAGCACAGCTGTCCACCATGTCTTCCAAGTAGTTAAGCAGCTCACCCTTTCCTATCAATGTACTTTTCATTGATCAAGATGCTTGCCTTTTATGCGTTCAAATGAGAACTCATAGAACTCACATGCATAATTAATTCAATTGGAACGACACAGAAACAAAATAGCGTCAACACGATAGGTTGTAAACCTCAACTCGTGTGCTAGTGATGATCGATGAGGTTTATTTTGATTTGTTTTTGAAACCTTTCAAGACCATTAAGACTCCCAATGACTCCTTGACATATAAGATTCTCTTGTCAATAAACATTTCTTGACAAACAAATATTCAAGAGTTAGTGTAGTTTTTATCAAAATACTTCATAAATTGGACCTAGTTGGTCTTTGTCTTATCCTAGACATCACAACTTTCCACATTTGATGAATGTTATAAACCTTCTTAATACTTATCACTCAATTTCACAATCTTAACTCTAAGACTTGTTTTGGAACGAAGTATGATTGACTTCTTGATTTAACCATTTCTTCAATTCTTGATTCCTCTTCTTAGACATACAATTGTACTAAGACTCACTTAGAGGATCAATTGAGATATGGTTCTTAATCATTAAGACCTATCATAAAGCATAAAAGGTACTCTCCCTTCTTCTTAGAATGGAGAAACTTTTATCTTTCTGCCTACTTGATTCTTCTTATTCGTTATGCTATTGATTTAAACTTTTTCAATCAATTCAGAATTACACTTAATCTTATAAGTATAATCATATTTACTAAACCTTTAGTAAATCACGACGAATATCTTGTTACTCTTATGGTGGACTTGATCAACACGCAACTTTGTGTACTCGATCTCCTAGTCCTTCTCTTGACACTTTGTCAATGAATTAGTCTAATTCCCAAATATGAAATTTCTCATTCATCGTGCAACCAAGTTGCATGATTCCAAGTTTCTGTCCAATTGAAACTTGGGCGATGAGAAACTCTCCCTGTTTGGTAAATTCTTGACATTTCCACAAACAACATAATTAAGAATCAAATCCATTATTGCTAATATTAGAAACATTCTAACATCAATTTTTCATACACGCCATTGCAAGGATAAATAAATAATATAAAATCAAAATTTATTTTATTGCGGAAAAATTTTGTCCTTACAATGCAATTCATTGAAAAACTATGTTAATACATCTTTCTTAGCAATCCAATTCTAACTCTAAGTAGTAGCTCAAGAATCTAATCTTCAAGTAATGCGATCAAAATCCATTTCTTCACAGTTAGATTCTGCTCACTTCTTCCCTTAAGTTTCCTCTCTTTTCTTCGATCCTACAAAACATCAATTGTAATCTTATCATATTTTGTATTAAGAATCTAGAATATGAGCTTAAAAGAGTTAGTCAATGGATTTTACCTAAAGCAGAGCCATACGTTTTGACTCTCCCATCTCTTAGATCTCTTAGGTAAATAGGGCAGCTTCGTCTCCAATGCCCCTTCTCTCTGCAATAAAAGCAAGTTGACTCTTTTGGAACAGGACATGGAACTACTTCAGACATTGCCTTTCTCTTATGATCAAACTTTTCGATCATAGCATGTCTTTCGTTGTCATTGTCTATATCCATGGAGGTCTTGAAGGCAGATTCACCAATCAACTTTGCTTTTCTATTGCGCCAAACCATTGCTGATTCAGCAGCAATAAGCATATAGGTGAGATCTATAAGGGTCACATCGCAGTTCATCATATAGTACTCTCTTACGAACTCACTATATGAGTTAGGAAGTGACTGAAGAACCCAGTCAACAGCCATCTCCTCACAGACAACGGGTCCCAACATTCTTAACCTATCAATGTGTGACTTCATCCCTAGGACGTGTGCACACACCGACTTTCCTTCTTTAAGTTTACTTGCCAAAAGGGCTTGAGTGAGCTTGAACTTTTCAAGTCTTCGAACTTGTGGGTTAAGGAGAATAATTGGAGGAGGTGGAGGAAGTGAAGTATGATTTCTTATTCCTCAATCGAATCGTGGAATATCATCTTCATGTGGAATGCTTGTTCCATGGGATTTGGGAAGACCATAGTTGTCGTACTTTGACATCTACAAAACGGGAGAAAACGAATTCAAGTTAGTTGATTGATTGAGTCCTTAGTAAATCACCCACATGAGATACTAAGGCTAGGACCCAACACAATACGCTACAACCTAGAAAAGGGATACCGTAATCTAGTTGCAGAATATTTGAAGGTAAGTGAATGACGATTCACTAATTTCCACCATGAAAAACGAAAAAGAAATTTAAGTTTTAAATCTATGAAAACTCCTAGATTCTTTGAGATTCATTGAACTTTTCAATGGCATGTTTTAAATCTCGATATGCCCCTCTAGTTTGTGACTGGGATGCCGAGGATCACAAAGCGGGTGTGAATAACCATGCAAACTTACATGGTGCCCTCACATGTTACAGTCACCTATTCGATGTGCCTGTAAACCACACACGCTCCACCGAACTATGACAAACATTGAGTCACCCTTTGCTACCTTTACTTAGAACCATTTAGTGTGGCGGTAAACCACACGCGCTCCACTAACATCTTCGCAAGGGCACAAAGTGTAATTTCATGGAATTGGATCAATTCACTTTGCCTAAGTAACTAAGATTTGGGAATTTGTAAAACATTTAGTTACTTTCGTACTTCATTATACTTATAATGGAAGCTTTTGTCCTATCCTACCCGTGCGGCTAACGACCCTCCACTAGTCAAGAGTGTGGTGGGTAAGAGTGGATACCCATTCAATCGCCATTTTATAGGCAATTTCCTTAAACACCCCTTATAGACCAGCTTCGAGAATGAGGCCTACTAATGGTAAGACTGACTTTTCCTCATACATATATATAATGTTAGACTTTTAATGTTATATATAGTATAGGGTGTATTTTACACTTTTAAAATACTAGGAGGTCAAATTTAACAATTATACTTTTAATTCAATTAAATTGTAAACCAAAATTTTATGGATTTATTAAACCTCTTTTAATTATACACCTTAATTAATTAATAAAACCATAAGGGTGTGATTTGAACTTTTCAAAACAATACTAGGGTTTTAGAATTTAACATTCCTAAATTAAACCTTTTAATCAACTTTTAAATTCCAAAACTTGAGGACAAGTTTTGAAACATTTCAAAACATTTAGGTTTAGAATTTAAATATACATCAAAATTAAACTTTTAATCAAAATTTAAATTCCAAAACTTGAGGGCAAGTTTTGAAACATTTTCAAAACATTAGGGTTTCAACTATTTAAATTTCAAAACTAAACTTTTGAGTTCAAATTTAAACTATAAAACCTAAAGGGGAAAATTGAAACTTTTCACAACACAAGGATCAAATAACAAATAATATAAATTAAACAATTAATTTCATCATTATCTATATTTGACCTAATTTCAATTACTTGCAAAATAAGTTACCCAATTAATACAAATAATCCAATCTTTATCATATAAGTAAGTTATTATCTAATTAATTGGTAATTATCTTGTGTTTTGGCAGGGATATTCATTAAGAAACAATAAAATTCGTATTTTATAGGTTTAAAACGAATATGATAATAATCCTTAAGCAAAACAACAACAAAATCCGAAGTTTCCTCTGTCTGACGCTCCAACTCGCCGAGTCACACTTTGGAACTCGCCGAGTAGGGCTGACTCGCCGAGTCCAGGTGGTGACTCGCCGAGTCAGGTCGAACAGAAGGCCAGAAAACGATTTTCAGCTACATAATGCATCAATACAATAGAAACCAATCTAGGCTCTGATACCACTGATGGGTTTTAGCTATAAGAACATCCTATGTGCTAATACAAACCCTAATGCTTGATCTAGGTTTATCTATTGTACATACAATTCATCCAAGACTATAAACCCTAGATCTAGCATATGATAATCAATATAACATATAATTAGGGTTTAGATCATACCTTGATTGTTATGTAGCAATAACAATCTCAAATACTCCTTGTAATGACTTTAGAAAGCTTAGAGTCACAAATGTCACTCCTCTAATGGCTCACAAACACCAAGAGCAAGAGGATGAAGAAGAGGAGAAGAGAAGGAGGCTCTCAAAAACGTGTGTAAACCCTAAAGAATAAGTTCACCACGTTTTTGGAGCATAAGGGCTCTATATATAGTGAGGCTATTAGGGTTATCTAACAAGGAAACCCTAATTTGGATGCTCAAGCCCTAAGCAACCCATGGACTCCTTTCCTTAAAGGCCTTGGACGATTTCTAATGGGTTTCCCCATAGAATTCGTCCACTCCTTAATATAAGGCAATCCATAGCCCAAATTGCAATTATCTTATAATTACAATTCCAGTCCCTTAAGTTTAATTAATTTCTTTTAGTCACAAACTTAATTCTTATTAATTCTTGACTAATATTAATTAAACAATATGATTTCTCCTTTAATATATTAATAAATCATATTTAATCATTTCTCTCCATAATTCATCCTATCAAGTTGCTTTGGTGAAGGCAACCCAAAAGGACCATGCACCATCTGGTAAAGTACATACCAAAATAGTTATGGACTTAGACACTAATCCAACACTTAAATCATCCAAGAGCACACCACCCATGAGTTTACGGCCGTAAACTCATGGGGATATGGTCTTAGGGCTGTAAACTATATAAAGAGTTTACTCTTGAAGAGTAAACTCCCTAACTAGGCCATACACTCCCTTATTTGCAACCCAATAGCCTCCTAGCACTTGATCAAAGTGTTTTCTGCACATTAGGATGCTTATACGTGTTTAATTAGTATTATAATTACTAATTGTATGTAAACATATGTCATCATATGTTAATAGGTTACTAAGTGTGTTCAAGTCTTTACTTGACACCGAGCACCCAACCGGCACCTCCATCCGATCCACTTACTACCGGTGAGTTCATACCCCTGAATTAACCTTTTAAATGTTTTTACATGCTTTTATGGGGGGGGGGGGGAATACAAGTTAAAACATGCTAGTTATCATATCAATCATATGTGATTAATAACCCGCATGCACAAGGATTTATCACACTTTCAGCTGTTTTACCAAGTATAATACTATAGATGGTTTTCCAAAACGTCTTTACTTGTTTAAATCTTTTCTCAAATTATCTCTCGTGCTGTATGTTTTACTTCTAAACCAGTTACAGCAGTGTTTTAAACAAAGGTTTTCTTTACTTATATTGTGTTATCAAATTATATTCAAAACGCGTTTAAGAACGGTTTTTAAAGCTTGTTTTACATAACGATATCAAGTCGTAAATTCTTATTTTTAAAGGTTTTCCAAAGGTTTTACCAAAGTTTTCTTCTATACTTCTAGGCTTCTACTTCGTTAAATGCATGCCTGTGTTTGTATAGTTATATAAATAATGTTTAAAAGACTTAGGAAGGCTAGTTCGCCCTATTTCCTTTTCCTCGTTGGGATGTGGTCTGGTGGGTATCGAATATCCGTCCGAAGGTCGTTTAAACATTAGTTATATATCATGTATACACGTATAGACATAAAGGTTTACATCGACCAGTTCATTTCCCTTGGGTAGCAAGGGCATCCTTCCATTCATCATTCATAGATCAGAGACACTAGTAACTATTATAGGAATAGTTAGGAGGTTCTATTTACTCTTTCTAGTATGAGAATTCCAAAGGATTCAGTTCATTCGCGAGTCTATATCATTTCTCCAGCGCCTCTAATAGAATTCAGAATACGAGATGCATCTTCAGGACACGGATTTACCCGTTGTCAAGTTGGTAACCAGAGTCTCCTGGAGGGAGAGCAGGCATTATGTGTATAGATCTATACGGGAGTGACACTCCTGCACCCTGACTGCTAGCTACAGTCCACGGCCTACCAAGCCAAGGGGTGATAAATGTCACATTTATACCGACGCTTGTAGGGCGTCAAGTACTCTAGTGTCAATCAGTATGGTTACGAGTATCTCCATGTTTACCTTATAATTCATGGCCTTAAGGTAACGAGAATTAACACTGTATTTTTGAAACAACACTCTTAGGATTACCCTTTGTTTTAGACCTTGCTAGCTGTATCGTTCATTTGATACTGTCTGGGGTTTGTGTTTCTTTGTTTTAGACCTTGCTAGTTGTATCATTCATTTGATACTGTCTGGGGTCTATGTTTCTTTGTTTTAGACCTTGCTAGTTGTATCGTTCATTTGATACTGTCTGGGGTCTGTGTTCTTTGTTTTAGACCTTGCTAGTTGTATCGTTCATTTGATACTGTCTGGGGTCTGTGTTCCTTTGTTTTAGACTTTGCTAGCCGTATCGTACATTTGATACCGTCTAGGGTCTGTGTTTCGTCTTGTTAGACTGAGCCAGGCGTATCATTCATTCTATACTCTCCTGGAGTCTATGATTTCTTTTGCCTTAGTCAGCAGTATTTTCTACTGAGGCATACTTTATTTTCCCCTAGTAGTTTTACTAGTGATATTCTCCTACTTTCTTTAAAGTCAAATACCGTATTTTGGTAATGATAGTATTTCAGGGAAAGTTTCTCTTTAAAACATAACACTGTCGAGTCTTGGTAGAAGATTGCTTTTAATTAGAAAATATAGGATTTTCTGGAAAGGACGCTAATACACCGTAGATTCTAAACTACTACTTTTTATAAAGTTATTTTGAATAAAATGCTTACTTACACAAATGACACTAGATACTTATGAACTCACCAACATTTATAAAAATGCTAATACTCGCTTTCAAAATAACTTTTATTCTCAGGTCAGCAATAGACAGGTACACCCGGGAGCTTTTGTGAAGCCAGCCTAGAACCGAGCTGCATCTATACGAGTTTCTGTATTACTTTGATATTACTATAGCATGTAACCGATGTAAAATTATTACTATTAATGCAATGGTTGTTGTACTTTGATTACTATACTGCATATGTTGTGATACTTGACATGACGTCATCCACCCAAAACGTTTCCGCCGTTCCGGTTTTGGGGTGTGACACATGGAAGACATGGTTGACTTTATCATTACACTAAATGGAATAACACTTGTGAATTAATTAACTTGGCTATAGTAATCCATAAACACAAATTACCTCAACTCTTAATTGTTATTAAAATAGGTAGAGGAGCTCTTAACACATTTCCTTAATTAAAGTCACAAAATCAATGAAGCATATAATCTTGTGAAAATCGATTAGCTTTAAGTTCTAAGAGTTACCAAGTCCAAAAGATAATCAAATGCTTACAATATCATTATCGAGGAAACATTCATATGGTCTAAATGAAATGAAAACAAACATATAAACCATTTGTTGCTTACTAATTTGAGGGCCCATTACTTAACCAAGAAATTAGTCAACAAAAATAAGCATTTATTCATCTAAGCTCATGATCAAAGAAAAATAAACACAACAAGATTTTTAACTAAAAAACATTTCCATAAACTTCAAACACAAGATGATAATAAGTCTTCAAAGCAACTAATCATCCATGGGTTAAACCCTAATCAACCAAATGAAAATCTAGCCAAGCATGGCCAAAGTAAAAGAAATACAATATAGTTTAGAGATACCAAACATGATTCAGAGTGTAAGATGAAATGAAATGACAACAATCTTCAAAATCTTCCCAAGCCTTCTAGAGAGAAAATTAGAGTTGTTCTTCAAGGTGTTGATAATGAATATCCCCACCAAATCTCCAGTAAAAGTGTTTTCTTTCGAATTCAATAGTTCCCCACCAACCTTCCCAAAATAGAGTCAAAAATTCAAAACTCGGATTCACCAGAGCACGATCCACGCGGACCGCGTGGGTCTCGCTGATTGCATGCCTTGGCCCATTTAAAATACAGTCCAGCCCAAATTTTCTCATTCATCTTCAGCCCACAGGCACAACTCTTGGTAGCCCAATTATGTTATTCCAAAGCCTCCAATGATGGTCCAATGCTTCTTTAATCCTCCTCAACTCGAGTCCTCATCCAAAATTAAATCCAACGTGTATCCCGCTTGTATTGATACTGAGCCCAATCGCCACATTTCAAGTCCACGAACAAATTGCAAGCCCCCAATAGTCCCGAACTCCTTCCACACCTCCAATAACAAATAGTCTTTGATAAATCCTGCAAATAAGCTTAAAAGACTGGAAAGCACCCGGTAAAAGAGAAAAATAACAAAAAAGAGAAAATATGCATGAAGATTAACTAAAATGAGATGGAATTTTCTAAAATAAACTATAAAAAGAAATAAATAAAATGAAACTATCACTCGATCTCAAACTAGGTCATTCATGAAGAAAAATGAGGTAATTTCTCAAGTATGGACTCAAACATCCTTTAAACTCCAGATCCATGACATATAAGCACCAAGGGGCAGTAAGGGCCCATAAAGTTGCCAAATTTATGGAGTCCCAACACTCTAACTCTTAAGATCTTGGATAAATATGCATAAAACCTTAGATCTAGCAACATGGAAACATAAAGCTTGGATCTTGATTACTCACATTGGTCTAGAAGTGTTGCTAAGGGTTACAAATGAAACTTCCAAGCTGAAACTATGCTTCCATGGTGATCTCTTCCTCTTCAATCCACCAAAAGCTCAAGAATCACAAAGAAATGCTAGGATTAGGGTTTTTATGATTTTAGGGATGAAGGAGGCTGTTTAGAAACCTTAAAATGAGGTTCATGGAGCTTAAATACGAAGGAAACCCTAAAATATCATGGGCTTAGGCTGCAGCATATCTCACACCATGAGCTTCTTACTGCTCACGTTGTGAGATCAACATCATTTAACCTCTTTGTTTAATTACTCCTCACGTCGTGACCCTAAATTCTACAACGCCTTTTACATAAGTCTATATGTTTCTGTATGATCCCATCCAAGACTTGTCCATTTTGATGCTACAAAAGTCATACATGAATTTAGTAATTAAGATCACATATCCATTGATGTTTTTTATCAAACAGTTTATGTACATAAAGGAATAACACGATATACAATATAAATCCAATTCATGGAAGCCAATTCAACGTTAATTGTAGATTATAGCATATATGCATACTAATTAAATTCATTATCAAACCAAATATCAAATTTTTTTATATTAAGTGTTGTTTTTTATGTTGTTGAAGAACATATACAAATGTGATGTATGCATACCTGTGTCAATGTCTTGTATAGAAGTTACTCTGTATTAGCAACGACTTTGTATTGACCAGAGAATACGTCAAAGAAAAATTATATTGCATGAATATGCATATTTAGTCAATGCGTATGGATCATCAATGATATATCGAAAAAAAGGAAAATATATGAAGGAAATTACGTAATGATAGAGGAATTACTTAAGGATATTATCTAATGTGTGACAGACTTAACAAACATGTAATTTATAAAAAACAATGTTGTAAGTGGGGTTCGAACCCACAATCTTCTAGAATAAATATGTGGTAAATTCATCTTCATTGACCAACTATGTTGCGTATTAATACATAATATATTTGGATATGATAAAAGAAAACCATAAATACATATTACATATTATATTTGGTAATAAAAAAAAATAAAAAAGACAAAAATACCCCTGATTACAATCACTGTCAAATATTTCTCTTTAACATTTTTACTTATTCTTCTGACTTGAAAAAAAAACAGACAATTATACCCATGCTTGCCTTCTATCTTAAACTGTAAAGTTGGTCTCTTTGTTTTAACATAAAAATACAGAAAAAAGACAAAAATACCCCTGATTACACTCACTGTCAAAAAAAATCGTTAACATTTTTAATTATTCTTCTGACTTGAAAAAAATATAGACAATTATACCCCTGCTTGCCTTCCATCTTAAACTGTTAAGTTGATCTCTTTGTTTTAACATAAAAAACAAAAAAGACAAAAATACCCCTGATTACACTCACTGTAAAAAAAAATCTTTAACATTTTTACTTACTCTTCTGACTTGAAAATAAATAGACAGTTATACCGCTGCTTGCCTTCCATCTTAAACTGTTAAGTTGATATCTTTGTTTTAACATAAAAAAAGACAAAAATACCCCTGATTACACTCACTCTGAAAATTTTTTATTGAACGTTTTTACTTAGTCTCCTGAGTTGAAAAAAAGAGACAATTACACCCCTGCTTGCCTTCCATCTTAAACCATTTAATTAATAATTTTTTAGCTTTCTAATGATAAGTAATTAACATAAAAACTAAAGAGGCAAATGGTTAAATTTAAAGTACAATTCCATATTCAAAATTGTTCACTTTACTATAGTAACCCTTATCGTAGACACTAATGCACATCAGTTCTTTATGAAAATGTGTTTAAACCAACTGCAACTACAAAGTACAATGCCATAATAAAATATTGACAATTTGTGAATTACAATGATATTATATTACCATAATAAAAAGAGTTTCAAAATAACTACAATATTAGATGTTGTGTTATATCTACATTTTCATAGCATATATATCATATTAACATCCATTAAGCTAACTTAACAAAAACATATTAAACTTGTGTACATGACAACATTTTCCATACAATGACATTCTCTTTAGCCATGTCCATCAAATCTTCAGTTTTTTCTCTTGGAATTGCCATGTTCATCATTTTCTCGATGTATGCAGTTCCATCATCAACTGTTGCTCTTGGGTCTTCTGTGACCAAGAGATGGATAAGAGTTTCTATCCTCTTCGATAATGAGTTCATATAGTAATGGAGGAAAGTCATTGGCACAGTTTAGTCTTGTGCTCTACATACAAGTGTTCAATTTCACGAAATTTGTGTGCCCTAGCCATCATTTTGAAATTTCCCAACACGTTCTCATCTATAATAGGGGTCATGGTCAACCCATATTGCTCTTCAGTTGGCATATAATACCAGTAACCAAATGTCTCATAACCCAGACTTTTAGAAATTCTTCCTAGCAACTCCATGTCTAGAAATTCGATGTTGACCCAAGTAATGTAAGATACTGATGTTTTTGCATAGGATTTACCTGTAAAATCGGTAAAATTTCCTCCACGAACCACTCTAATCATTATTTGTTATCATTACCTTTCCCGTATTGTATGATTGGAGTTGTGGTTGGTGGTTCCTTTGTAATGCTCCAATGTTGAAACCATTTCTTCGCCCATGGATCGGTGCTCATCTGTCATGCCATTGATCGATCAAGAAAATTTTCTTTTGTAAATGATCGTCGGTTGATGATGAAGGTTCGTGTCTACCAAGTGTAAGAATGAACATTTTCATATATTCGGAGGGTTTATAGGGATGATGAATCGCAGCTGAAGAGACATCGACGCAGAGTATCATCATTCATTATTGACTAATTGCAGAGGAGGAGTAGTTCGAACGACGGCAATGATGATCATTATGTATATATATATATATATATATATATATATATATATATATATATATGTATAATATTTTAATATAGTATTAAGTAATTATCATATTTAATATTGTTTATGTTTTTTGTAACCATATACATTAAAAATTAATTTTTAATTTGTACATTATTATATATCTACGTATGGGGTTTATTGAAAAAATAGAATTACAAATTTATTAATAAATTTGAGAATATATTTGTACGTATAGTAATAAATTTGAGATCAAATATGGTTAGGGTTGGATGTATGAGTTAGGTGTGTGGGCCGGTTACAACATGGTAGTTCAGTAGCACATGTGAGTTAGAGTTGGATGTGTGTATGGGTTAGATTTGGGTAGGTCAGTGGCACAAGTTAGTTAGGGTTGGATGTATGATTTAGGTGTGTGGGCCGGTTACAGTTGATAGGTTAGTGACACAGGTGAGTTAGGGTTTAGATATATGAGTTAGATGTATGGGTCAGAGTTGCGTAGGTCAGTGACACATGTGAGTTAGGGTTGGATGTATGAGTTAGGTGTGTAGGACGGTTACAGTTAGGTAGGTCAGTGGCACATGTAAGTTAGAGTTGGATGTATGAGTTAGGTGTATGGGTTAGAACTGGTAGGTCGGTGGCACGGGTGAGTTAGGGTTGGATGTATGAGTTATGTGTATGGGTTAAAGCTAGGTAGGTTAATGGCACATGTGAGTTAGGGTTGGATGTATAAGTTGGATGTATGGGTTAGTGTTGGATTAGTGTCTAAGATCGTAACTATATTTGGTATGTACTTTACCCGGTTGTGCATGGTCTTTTTGGGTTGCCTTCACCAAAGCAACTTGATAGGATGATTTATGGAGAAAGAGGATTAATTATGATTTATTAATATGTTATATGAATAATATATTAAAGGATAAATCATATTGTTTAATTAATATTAGTCAAGAATTAATTGATAATTAGTTTTGTGACTAGAAGACATTAATTAAACTTAGGGGACTGGAATTGTAATTATAAGATAATTGCAATTGGGCTATGTATCACCTTGGAACATAGGTTGGACGAATTCTATGGGAAGCCCATAAGTAATTCGTCCAAGGGGTGTTCTAAAGGGATTTCATGGGCTGATTGGAGCCTAAGCAGTCAAATTAGGGTTTCCTTGTTTGATAACCCTAATGGCCTCACTATATAAAGACCCCTATGGCCCCAAAAATGTGGTGAACTCTTTTGGAAGAACCCTAGGATGTTATTGGTGCTCCTCATCCTTCTCATTAGTCATTCTTTTGCTCTTGGTGTTTGTTAACCATTAGAGGAGTGACAATTATGACTCTAAGCTCCAAAGACAAGAAGATTCAAGCCATTGAAGAAGAAGGTAATCATCTAGATCTGTTTGCTTATGTCTATTTCGAAATATATCACTAGATCTAGGGTTTGTAAGTCTTGGATGAATTGCATGTATAATAGAGAAACCTAGATCCAAACATTAGGGTTTGCATAAGCACATAGGATGTTATTTTGTATAAAACCCATCAGTTAGAGCTTGGTAGCTCAGTGACACAAGTGATTTAAGGTTTGGATGTATGAGTTAGGTGTATAGGTTAGAGCTGGGTAGGTCGGTGGTACATGTGAGTTAGGGTTGGATGTATGAGTTAGGTGTGTAGGCCGATTACAGCTGGGTAGGTCAGTGGCACGGGTGAGTTAGGGTTGGATGTATGAGTTAGGTGTATGGGTTAGAGTTGTGTAGGTCAGTGGCACATGTGAGTTAGGGTTGGATGTTTGAGTTAGGTTCATGGGTTAGATCTTGGTAGGTTAGTGGCACCTGTGAGTTAGGGTTGGATGTATGAGTTAGGTGTATGGCTTAGAGTTGGGTAGGTCAGTGGCATAGGTGAGTTACGGTTGGATGTATGAGTTAGCTGTATGGGTTAGAGCTTGGTAGGTCAGTGGCACAGGTGATTTAGGGTTTGCATGTATGAGTTAGGTGTACGCGTTAGAGCTGGGTAGGTCAGTGGCACATGTGAGTTAGGGTTCGATGTATGAGTTAGGTGTATGGGTTAGAGTTGGGTAGGTTAGTGGTACAAGTGAGTTAGGGTTGGATGTATGAGTTAGGTGTGTGGGTTAGACCTTGGTAGGTCATTGGTACACGTGATTTAGGGTTTACATGTATGAGTTAGGTGTATGGGATGGTTACAGCTGGGTAGGTCATTGGCATAGGTGAGTCAGGGTTGGCTGTATAAGTTAGGTGTATGGGTAGGTCAGTGGCACAGGCAAGTTAGGGTTGGATGTATGAGTTAGGTGTATGAGTTAGAGCTTTGTAGGTTAGTGGCACATGTGAGTTAAGGTTGGATGTATGAGTTAGGTGTATAGGTTAGAGCTTGGTAGGTCAGTGGCACATGTGAGTTAGGGTTAGATGTATGAGTTAGGTGTATGAGTTTGATCTTGGTAGGTCAGTGGCATAGGTAATTTAGGGTTTGGATGTATGAGTTAGGTGTATGGGTTAGAGTTGGGTAGGTCAGTGGCATAGGTGAGTTGGGGTTAGATGTATGAGTTAGGCATGTGGGCCAGTTACAATTGGGTAGGTCAGTGGCACAGGTTAGTTAGGGTTGGATGTATGAGTTAGGTGTATAGGTTAGAGCTTGGTAGGTCAGTGGCACAGGTGATTTAGGGTTTGGATGTATGAGTTAGGTGTATCGGTTAGAGCTTGGCAGGTCAGTGGCACATGTGAGTTAGGGTTGGATGTATGAGTTAGGTGTTTGTACAGGTTACGACAAGGTAGGTCGGTGGCATAGGTGAGTTAGGGTTGGATGTATGAGTTAGGTTTGTGGGTTAGAGTTGGGTAGGTTAGTGTCACATGTGAATTAGGTTTGGATGTATGAGTTAGGTGAATGAGTTAGCGCGTGGTAGGTTAGTGGCACAGGTGAGTTAGGGTTCGATGTATGAGTTAGGTGTACGGGTTAGAGTTTGGTAGGTCAGTGGAACAGGTGATTTAGGGTTTGGATGTATGAATTAGGTGTATGGGTTAGAGATGGGTGGGTCATGTGAGTTAGGGTTGGATGTATGAGTTAGGTGTGTGGGCCGGTTACAACTGGGTAGGTTGGTGGCACAAGTGAGTTTGGGGTTAGATGTATGAGTTAGGTGTATGGGTTAGAGTTGGGTAGGCCAGTGGCACAGGTGAGTTAGGGTTGGATGTATGAGTTAAGTGTGTGGGTTATAGTTGGGTAGGTCAGTGACAAGGTGAGTTAGGGTTGGATGTGTGAGGTAGGTGTGTGGGTCGGTACATGCTTACAATTGGGTAGGTTAGTAGAACAGCTGAGTTAGGGTTGGATGTATGAGTTAGGTGTATGGGTTAGAGCTTGATAGGTTAGCGACACAGGTGAATGAGGGTTTGGATGTATGAGTTAGTTGTATGGGCTGGTTACAGCTGAGTAGGTCAGTGGCACATGTGAATTGGGGTTGGATCTTAAAGTATAAATATAATATAAATTGTTTCTATTTTATATATATATATATATATATATATATATATATATATATATGATTAAATGTTACATATTTTTTTTCCAATACTCATACAATTATATCTGAAATTAAAATTATTAATATACAAGGACCAAATGTGTATTATTTATATTAAAATAAATAAAAAATGCATATATAAGGATTCAATTGCCAGAAGTCCATGTTTCCAAACAGTTTTACGGTTCTCTTGGTATAGGGAAGTCCATGTTTCCAAACAGTTTTACGGTTCTCTTGGTATAGGGTCAGATCAAAAACTAGAAAAGATTTGGTTATGTTAAGAAAATTACGCAATTACAATGGGAGGCAAACCTGTTTCGATATCATTTTTTGGCTCCAAATCAAGGTGGGAAGTTTTCATCTATCTCACCGCCAAAACTGTGAATATCATTCCATGGGTTCAAGGAATTTTCGGTAATTTTAGTAACAAACCTCCATTTATGGTGTAGTAATTTTATACTATTTAAATCACATTGATTTATTCCAGAATTTTATCTTTTCTTAATTAATCAATCAACATTAGTAAGTACGCATTCTGCATGAATTCAAGTGTAAGTATACTATCTGTTTATGATTTCAATGTTCTTCATTATATTGATTGATGTAGTATACATAAATAACGAAAATTTCCATTCTTCATATTATTGTGGTTGTTGCACATCAAGTGTTCGATGAAATGCCTATGTGAAATTTTTGTCAGTATTATATGTTACTTATATCTTTTCATTTAACATACCACTAATGAAAAGAATCATGGAGGTGAGCAACCAACAACATGATGATATGCCCGAGTATGATCTGGAATATGAGCAAGATGATGGAACACAAATGTATGATTCAGACACCGAAGATGGGGAAGGAAACAAGATTTAGTACATTAGCAATTCAGATTCTAATATACGCATACGCAATCTGAAGAGTTTAATGTTATAATTTTTTTCCAAAACATTTTTATTTATTTATCATAAACTTACCAAAAAGTGCTTGACAAATCTTTTTTTTTTTACAGTTTGTGTCACAAAGGACTATCAAAGCGCGAAAGATGTCAAAGTATGCTCATCGGATGGGACGAGGGGGGTATACAACTCTAAGGCAAAAGTTGGTAAGCTTGGTCTTTAGCTATATGATCCGATGATGTTAACTTCATAGCATTGTAGTTAACATGATTTTGCTTTATATTTTTTACAATTTTTTTTTATCAAGATTGAAGAGGAAGTGATTTCAAAGGAAGAAATGCCCCCAAGGTTATGTGGTGTAAAGGACGTGAAAGTAAAGGATAATTTAAAGATGAAGATGTTAAACTCAAGGCGGATAAACTAGTAACTTCACTAAACTTTTTTTTATTACTTTTAGTTTAAGGCCATTTGTATCAATTTTTTTAGGACAATAATTAATCATATTTTGTGTGCTAGATGGAACATGAAAAGCAGAAAAAAGAAGGACAACTAAATGTTGAACCGGGCACGGATGCCATGACCTTAGTTTTTGGCGAGGAAAAGGGCGGATTTTTAAAGGGTGTTGGCACTGTAGTCACTTACAACATATATTTCAATGTTCCTCGCAGCAAAGGATCTTCTAAAGAGGAAATTAAAGATCTTAAAGTTGCACTGCAGAATGGAAAACTTGAGCTTGAGAAAAAAAATGTTTAGCTCAAGGCTTTGTCTATAAAGTTAATGAACAAGATCAAACACTAAATCTAGTTTTGGCTCATCTTACTACAAAAGGAGCCGACTTTCCAAATCTGCCTCAAACAATTGTAAGTCATCTTATAAACAACATCAATTGACAATGTTACTTGTAAATTGCATTTCTTATATATATATATATATATATATATATATATATATATATATATATATATATATATATTGTGACATCCCCATTTTCACGGCCAGAAAAGACCGATTTTGTTTATGTTTTATAAAAATCAGAGTACTTCTTTTAATAAAAATGTTGCGGAATTTGTTCCCAGTAAAACATGATAAATACGTTATCAAAACATTTCTGAAGAAAAGTATTTTTTTTCATTTTAAAACATTTGAGATGGCATCGTCAATACAGAAACATAAACATAAACAAAACTTACATTCATTATCACTAGTGATTTATATCTCCTTAATCTCTCAGTGTAATGTGACTTCATATCAACACCTGTGATATAAATAAACTGAGTGGGTCAGGTAGGGAAACCTGGTGAGTACATAGGGTTTTCAACCCACAATAATATAATTATTATACTTAATCATCAAACAATTAACTCAATTACCCATTCCCATTATCTTCTTTACTCTTAAGGATCTACCCTAAGACTCAGTTATTCCTCGTTCATTCTTTCCTAAGGATTATCCTAAGGAATAGGCATGAAATCCATCGTTGCCAGGGTTTACTCAACATGCACTAAATCCATAGTTGCCAGGGTTTTCTCATCAGGCACTAAATCCATAGATGTCAAGGTTATCTCATTTATCGATAGTATCGTTTCCGAGAATCCACTTGCAATACATGTCAATGGATTTTTATCTCGTTTATCGACAGTATCATTTCCGAGAATCCACTCGCAATACATGTCAATGGGTTTTTAGAGTACAGCTGGTGAATACACAGTTCAAATAACACCTACAGGTTGCAAGCCTGCTAGTGTTCTACTGGACTGTCTAGAATAGTTCGTGGTTGTCATCCATACTCTGCTAGATAACGGGGCCAACATTTGGGTAAAAGGCTTCTCTCATGGTTCACCTCTCACCCTTATCTCATGGTCTATGTCACCTCTCTTCATTTTGTTTTTGTCACACACCAACTATTTCATCTACCCATGTTTTACCCAACACATTTTATAGATATAAAATACATATACAGTATAAGTCATTTAAAACATGCATAAAATCGTTCATCCAACATAGATAACAATTATACAGATAATATGCACACATAGCACGTAATTTATAAAATACTTCATATCTATGTGTAAGCTGAAAGTAACTATGCACTCACTTGTTAAGGTGGTGATTCTGCCCTCGAACAACGCTTCGTTATGTCAAAACAATTACCCCTCGACAAAACCTAGTATCAATGTCACTAGGGTTTAGTCTGACGTTAATCGCGACTAATTAATAGTCTAACTATTATTAGTATTATATAAGCGTGACACAATACTTTTCACCCACTATATATACAGACAAGGACAGACATGGAACACCGGTGGGCAGGATCATTTTGGCATATAAGCACTTCTGAATCCAGCAACCCAAGCGACTCTCCAAACTGGAACCCCCGTACTGCGAGTGGTTAAAAAGATATTATAACGACATTATATAACCCATAATAATAGCCCAATTAAATATTCTAGGGACCTAATAACATTACTATAATTATTTAGAAGCTATATTAAAAATTTCATAGGCATAGCTCACTTACAACGGGTTTTAAAGAAAATCGGGCTTCGCTCGGAGCAGCGTTTCTAAACCGAAAGACCCTTTTTTTTTTTCTCGGGACTCCGGGAGCCTCGGGGCTTCTTTCGGGTGCTAGGGGTTCACCTAGGCTTTAGGGGGGTTAGAAAACCTAGAGAGAGAAAGTACTTAGAGAGAGAAAGATATTTTGAGTGAAAAACTCGGAAGAATTCGCAACTATTTATAGGCTGCAACTCCTCGGACTACGCTGGGCGTAACTCCGGATAGGGTTGCCAGCTCGCACCTCGGACGGATAATAACAGAAGTACGCTGGGCGTAATTGGCCTCGGAAACAGAGCGTAGCGAGGGTGGCGTGTAGCAATCCGAAGCGTGTTCCATGATCAACGATGGATGGCCCAGATCGAGCCACGTCATCGGTTTCGCTATAGGCTTCGCAAATTCAAGTGCAAACTTTAAAAATTCGTAACTTTTGCGTGCGAGCTCTGTTTTTGACGTTCTTTATATCCACGCATAGGCATGAATGTACTCTACAACTTTCGTTTAGACTTCGTCAGCTAATTTTGACTTTATCTTAAAAGTTATATTATTAACAGACCGGGACAGGATTGGTCCGTTAAAATCTCATAACTTCTTCATCCAACGTCCGCTTTTGTCTGTCTTTTTCTCATTACGCTACTATTAACGATATATTCGATTCTCGTTTAGGTTGTGTCGGCTAAAAACCGCTCGATCTAATATTCGAACTTCGGGCTGTACACCGCTAAGCCAAAACTTCGAAAAATCATAACTTCCTCATACGAAGTTAGATTCGGGCGTTCTTTTTATGGCAGCTCTCGGTTTAACGTATTCTACGACTTTCGTTTAGATCGCTAAGGCTAAAAATTTCTCTATCGTAAATTCACTATTTACGCTCCCGGTGCCGTGCCGGTTTCGTCGCGAAACTTCGATGGGTCATAACTTCTTCGTTATAACTCGGATTTCGGCGTTCTTTATATGTACGGAACCCTTGAGACATATTCTACAACTTGGTTAAGATTATTTATTCTAAATAATGTTTTGTCGAAAAGTCGTTTTCGACCCCTATTATCTCTAAATTGACTAACCCGGATCTACGGACGTTATATATATATATATATATATATATATATATATATATATATATATATATATATATATATATATATATATAGGCTTAGGTTATTCTATTCAAAGTAATTATTGTGTTATTGTATGCATAAATGTGAGTCAATCATTTTATTTATTCTAAGAAAGTGATTAATACATATTATTTAATTAAATATAATTGAAAAATACCATCTAATTTAACTAGAAGGGTATTTTAGTCAGTTAACATAGATTTAATAAAGGAAATTTGCATATTTTAAGGGATCAAAGATTCTATTAATTTTAAAAGTCCGATTTTACAAATTATAAGGTTTTTAGTTCGGACATTCTGACAGAATATGTTTGAGTATGTTCAAAAATAACAAAATTTCTTATAGAATAACAAAATTCTCGAACCATCAATTGAAGAGTTAAAACAAAAATTACATTAATTCTTATAAAATACATGTAACAATTGCTAAGAATTACATTTATTTTTAAAGAATAAAACTAAAAAAACTTTCAAATCTGAAAAAAAAAAAAACATCAAAATCTAACAAAAACACTAATACATTCTACAAGAATAATGTTGCTAAGAGACGTCGTTCAAATTTCGTGGTCCGTTCTTCAAGCATTAGCTTCTGTAGAAACAAATACAATGAATAAATTAGTGAGAAAATATCCATACTCCATTCCAACATAATTGGAATCCGTGATTCTATTCTGATAGAATTGGAATTCATTTACCAATAATTATATTAATTCGGGTAATTCTCACAGAATATGTTCATGATTATCATAAAAAACATTCTTTTCTGATAGAATGCTATAAACGAAGAAATACCATTGAGTTGAAGCATTTTAGTGAGCACTTGGTGTGCATGAAAACAACTTTCAATTCAGTTGAAGCATTCATCTGTCAAATAAGCAACCAAAACAACCATGATTTGTGTTCAACCAATCAAACCCAAAAACTCATCTAAACCTATCGATTAAACTTCATTGATTTACAGTAAATCAATCAAAATAAGAAAAAATATTAAAGAAATCTGTGATTATCCAGCCAGCAACAACCCTTTCTTTATTCTTCTGCTTGCCCATTGATTTCACAGCCTCAATCCAAACACCCATCTGATTTCAGTTCTTCTTCCCTGCCTCCACCGAACCATTGATGCATTTTGTCGAATGTTTTATGTGCATGATTATACCTGAGAAAGCTGGATTGGAAAATTGGGTTTGTCATCAGTGGTTTATGTGTGTTTTGAATTATCATTCAAAATCAATTGTAGATCCAAATTAATTACGAGTCAATTTCAACTACGGAAAGTTTCATCAACGAGATCAATTATATGTAACATTGATAATTTGAAAAAAGAAAAGTACCAGGAGCCAATTTTCGATTTGGATTTGACGCTCCCTTGCCGATAAAACGAAAAGATAAACCCTAACCTGTCCTTTGACTTTCGAATTGATATCAGTATTGGTCTCTGGTTGGATTCTTGTCTTCCTCGTTCGTCATTCCCTTTTGTTTTGATCGAAGAGGGTAGTTGTGGTATCGTCGGCAACGATGGCTATGAGGAAGGAAGTGGGTAGTCATACGATGATGGTGTGGTTATCAGCGATGAAGATGATGGTGGTGCTCAGCAATCGGAAAAACAGGCATATGGTGGTGGTCGATTTTTTCAATTTAGGGTTTTCAGAATCGATTTTTAGATAAAGAGGGGAACGAGATTTAAACTAGAGAGATACCATGATTATAGAGATTATTTTTGGAAGTTATTAAACAAATGACTAACTTACCCTTATTTATTTATTTTATTATTTAATTTTGATTGGCCCACATTGATGCATACAATAACACAATACTTAGTTAAAACACCTGAACCTAGCTCTCTCTCTCTCTCTCTCTATATATATATATATATATATATATATATATATATATATATATATATATATATTCCCCTGTTTCTTTATATTTGCTAGAGTATTTCAAGTGACAAGATTGTTGAAAGTAGTGAAACTACTGTTAATTTCAAAACCAAGTAACCATCAGAACCCTTAACACTAGTATGTCATCATCTCACAAGATCATCATTGTTATATTTTTTTGTACTAATTTCTTCTTTTTCATTTAGGACTTTAACTTATTTAGGTAATTGCAAAACCTACCAAGAAAATAATTCAAACCAAACTTGCAATTGCAACCCCCGATACATAATTGCCTTCCCTAAAATCTGCAACACCGGTACATACTAACTTTACAGTTTTCATTAATTTTAATTTCTCTTTTATTTTAAAATATAATTTTACATATATGTCTTAAATCTTTATATTAGGCTTATACAAAACCCATCAGAAAAGCCGTTGAGTCTAAGACTTCCACTATCAATCCTGAGATACCAACAATTTCATAAAAAAAAAAAACCTTCACCGGGTCAGTGTTTTTTTTCATGCTAAATATACATTTCTGTCTTTTTTTTTTCTGATTCTAATATTACTTATCATTGTAGCCAATCAAGTGTAGTCTATCATATCCGGATAAAAGGAACATCGTTGCTCGTGGTACTGTTCACTTATCATCAAAAGACAATTCATTCTTGGAATTCCTCTACAAGATGATTGCTATAAAGTTTCCATTGCTGAATTGGTAAAAAGAGATTCATTTCTACCCCATGAAACTGTAGAATTCAAAATATTTGGGCATGCATATAAAAGTTTTATTCCATGGCCAAAACACATTGTGAAAGTCGATTCAAAGGTTTGTTTATGTTAACTTCTTTGTGCATTACGCTTTTTTTTCTTCATAAACTAGTCTACTAAGTTTTTAATGAACTCGTTGTTTTGTTTCAATGTTATTGGTATAGGTACCAGATATGATATTACATCAAGACCATGAAATTCAAAACTCAAAGAAAAGGAAACCAACTTACAGATCATTTGATACCCTTCTCAAGAAGACAAGGAACAATATCAATAAGATGAATCCCTAGTTATGTCTAGGTTTTGGTTTATGATGTGTTTGCTTTATTTAACATAATTTAAATACTTGCAATTAGTATAATTTTTTTGGTATTTTAATTAGGAATTTAGTGTATGTATTTGGATTTAAATTATTACTAATATCAAATTCTGAATTTTGATATTGTTTCATATTGTTGGGTTTGATTACTTTAATTTATATTATTTTGATGTGTCTACAATATAGAAAAAAGTAACAATAAAAATTGAATTATTGTGGATTTTTTTATAAATTCGGCCATGTTTTATAGGTTTTCAATGTTTCTAAAATTATACAATGGTTAATTTACATCATTTTTTAACATGTGGCTAAACGGTTAACAATAATCATAATATACAAGAATTATGAGTCTACAATTGTTTTAAAATGATGTTTTTTCTAAATTTTTTTTTACTATAAGTTAAACAATAACAACATTAAAAAAATTATGCGGCAAATGAATACCATAATCGTCACTTACAAAGTTAATTACATGTGGCCATTTAGCGAACATGGTCATGTTCACCGTAATTACATGTTTCTAAAAGATACCCAATAGTGTTTATACGATACCCAATAGTCCTTAATTTTAATAAAATGTGTGTCTTTATGATTCTTATGAGTGTGTTTCACTTAATTGTGCGTGTCTATATGATACCCAATAGTCACAAAAATTGATTGTTTTTTTGACTAATTATTAGCAAATCGTCACTTATGGAATTAATTACATGTGACCATTTAACGAACATGGTCATCCTCACCGTAATTACAAGTTTGCAAAAGATAGGCAATAGTCTTAATAAACTTTAAACTGTGTGACAATATATTAGAAAACAACCACACTAAAACAAGATGCATGTTGCAAGTTGGTGATATACAGTCACTACAATTACTAAATAAATGTGTCTACTGACGATTTAACGCTACAATATTGGATAAAATGATTGATTTTAGGAACAAAATTCTGTACACAATTGCCACACTTTTATAATACGGTCACATGTTTTCATATCATACGTACACTATATTTTAAAGTGACCATAAGACCCATATGATGACGTCATATTTCGTCATACTTTCAGTGAAAAAAAAAATGTCATTATATGCATATGGTCACACTTTTTTGGTGTGTCTGTAGGTTATTTTTGTACTAATGCTAGATTTCATTATCTAGAAACCATAATTTAGATTTGTATTTTTATCAAACATTTCCAAACACGGTTTTATTTACAACAAAGGCAATACTTTTTAGATCATATTAAAAATATCATTATTTTAGAAAACATGTGACACTCACCAACCTTTGTATTGACCCTCAAAGTTACATGTATTATCAAGAGATCATTAGACAAGCGTTTAGACAAAAGATTGGTCATGGATTACAGACGACCTAACTATATAGTTTTTGTTATCTACTTACCTGTTTAAGGCAACTATTGTACTATTATTATCTGTAAGAACCATGTATTCAAACTTAATGATTGAATACAAATGTTGTTTTGTTTACCATTGTACTCGTGCTATATATTCAACTTATCAATGATCCATGAACTTAGTCGCACTCCCGACATGTTCCGTCTCGGTTGGGGGTGTGACATAATCCAACCAGGAGGTTGTGGACCCAATATTTGTTTGGAAATATGTTTGTGTGGTGGTACTTTGGGGGAACTCATTAAGCTTTGGCTTACAGTTTCAGTTTATTATTTCAGATACTTCAGATGATCGTTGCAAGGAGAATGTGTGATCGTGCACATCCTTCAGATTTTATGTTATTGAGATTTTGGGATACTCTGATTATTGACTATCACTTTTGAAACAATGTTTTGTAAACAATTATGGTTATTGGGTTGTATTTGAAAAATTAAAATTTTACTCATATTTTTAGGATGTTACAGCTTTCCAGATGTCCCATATAAAATTGTTTGATTTGTAGGCAAGAGATATTATAGATATTATATAATGACAAAAATATGAGATATCATGTCTTTATACGATATTAGTTTGAGAGAAATTAAATTGTCTCCTACCTTTTATGCCTACAAATATTTCTACCCACTAACATTATGACACATGTCATCATTTCACAATTCAAGTTAATTTAATTTGATATATTCCTAATATATACTCTTAATGAAATAGTTAAGTAAATATAGAATGGTGTCATGTGTCATAATATTAGTGGATATGAATATTTGCATGCATAAAAGGTAAGAGACAATTTAATTTCTCTTAGTTTGAACAAATATCTAAAAGTATTTATCTTTTTTGTAATATGTTTTTTTTCCAAATAATATGTTTCTTTTTAATAAATGAACTTTTGAAAGTCTTTTAAAAGATAATTTTTTTTATTGTAAGGTTTGATTATGTATTTTGACCTTTCATATTGTTCCCTACGATGGTTTTTGGTTTGTGATAGTTAATATAAGTTTTTTTCACATGTATTGATGTATACATGTGAATGATTTCTAATCTCGGCAGCCTAAACAAGATCAATCAAATTTTTGGACGACAACTTATCATAAAGCATCGTTATGGAAAATTATACATATAGAAAAGAATCAACAAGTTCAGGTACAACTTGGTTTTATTGTATTTCTGAAAATTCATAAACTTTCAAATATATTATTTTCAATAATTTATTTTCCGCATATTCTTCCAAGATACTTGATTTACTTCAAATCATAGATATCCTTCGAGCCAGCCGATTGGGGAGCATCATTTCTCCTCCATGCACCATCGACTAATACCCTCTTCCACTTCCACAAATGCATCCCCTACGTAATAATGTTTTCATGTAATGCACGTTTCTGATAAAATAAGACACTTTTATTTACAGTTAATATGTTAATATGCATGTTCGCTTTAGATTACGATTTCATATATACCATTTTTTTAAAACAAATACAAAAGTGATTCATGGTTCACCATGAACTTACTCATTAGTTTGAGGACAACTGTTATGAACTACGTAAATATTAATACGAAAAAAGTGTTTTCTCAATTTTCATTTTACATAAATGGCCTAAAAAACTTATTAAATTTAATTAAACAATAAAGAAATTAAATAAATAGTCGGTGCGGTTCGGGGAAATTTAATTTATAAGTTTGGTGTGTGTATATATATATATATATATATATATATATATATATATATATATATATATATATATATATATATATATATATATATATATATATATATATATATATATATATATATATGGCTAGGTTCATGTGTTTCTTGCAGTTATTATATGTTAGAATGCACCAATAGAAATTTAATAAAATTAAATAATTATTTAATTAAATAAAGATAGATATTAAATGATTTCCATAAGGGAGCAGATCCGTGCACAATAATTTTTCTCCATACACAACAATTGGTGTTTTAAAATGTTGTATTATACAACTTTATAATACATAAATTGTTGTGTATGACAAAAAACTATTGTGTACAAATCACTTCATTTTCCATATTGGTATGTATATATTAAACGATATCCATAATTGTAATTCTTTTTTTTGGACATTAATTAAATTCGTCATTAATGTCAACAACAACATTCTTTCAGAATCAATTCGCATCTATGTTTTCATTTATGGGTTCGTGTTTTGTTTATGTAGTCACTCACTTAAAATACAACAAAGTTGCATGAAATATGAAGAAAGAGAGTGTATTCTACTAGAATACACTCTCATTCCGTTAAAAATATATTCTTATTTTCTAGAATTAACTCTCATTCTATAAGAATACACTCTCGTTCTCCATGTTTTAGGCAACTTTGTTGTATTTAGAGTGAGTTGGTCATGAAAAAAAAATACGAACCCATACATGAAGAAATATATGCGAATTCAGTTTGAAAGAATATTACTGCTGATATTAATGACAAATTTAATTAGTTTTCATAAAAAAATAATTATAATTATGAATATCATTTAATATACATATAATTATGAATATCATTTAATATACATATAATTATAGAAATCATTTAATATCTATCTTTATTTGATTAAATGATAATTTAATTTTCACTAAATTCTTATTGGTGCATTTTAACACACAATAGATATGAGAAACATTTGAACCTAGCTCTCTCTCTCTCTCTCTATCTCTCTCTCTCTCTCTCTCTCTCTCTATATATATATATATATATATATATATATATATATATATATATATATATATATATATATATATATTCATTGCCTGCAACAACAATATATTTTGATTTTCTAACCAATCCACCACAATATTGGGTTGTCTTTAGGACAACCCTTAGAATTTCCAAGTATATATATATATATATATATATATATATATATATATATATATATATCCATGACACTTAACACTAATTTTCTTATCCTATTCATAGCTCTTTGTAACGACCCAATTTTCACGACTAAAAATTTCTTTTAAAACATTACTAAAACCATATTTATAAAAACCGTGTGACATTCCCATTTTCACGGCCAGAAAAGACCGATTTTATTTATGCTTTGTTTGAAAATCAGAGTAACATTTTAAATAAAAGTGTTGCGGAATTTGTCCCAAAACAAATATGATAAAGATTTATCAAAAGCATTTCCAAGGAAATGTATTTCATTAAAAGACTTGGGATGTCATGTTTGATACATATCAAAAGCATAAACAATACAATATAAGCCTTACTACATTATTTCGTATCTAAAGGCCTATATTCGTAATCCCTCATCCAAAACATCACATCTATGCTCGAACGCCACTACCTGTAATACAAGAAACTGAGTGGGTCAGGCTGGGGAGCCTGGTGAGCACATAGGGTTTTCAACCCACAATAAATAAGTTTATTAATTTCATCAATCAACAATAATCCGATTACCCATTCCCGTTATCCTCACTTTACGTCCCTAAACACCTATCATAAGGGACCTAGCCTAAGGATCATCATCGGGATGGACACTACTGCTAAGGGGATTCCTCAGCAATAAATGTCCTAAAGGCAACCATGTGGGGGATGGAGTATACCGGTGAACACATCGTTCACAAACACCTACAGGTTGCGAGCCTGCTAGTGTTCCACTTGACTGTCTAGAAGTGTCCGTGGTCGTCATCCATACTCCGCTAGATGACAGAATCAACAACATCAACATCAAGGCCTCTCATCATTTTATCATACATCACCTATTACATCTACCCATGTTTTACCCCAACATTTTCGTAGATATAAAATACATATATAGTTTAAATCATTGAAAACATGTATAACAATGTTCATCCATCATAGATAGCAAGTTTATGCACACATAGCACGTAATTTATATAAAATACTTCATATTTATGTGTAAGCTGAAAGTGAATATGCACTCACCTGAAAGGTGGTGATTCAACACTCGGACAGCGCTTCGATACTCTTAAAACAATTTTCTTTCGATAAAACCTAGTATCAATGCCACTAAGGTTTAGTCTAACGATAACCGCGACAAATTAATAGTCTGACTATTATTATTATTATATAAGCGTTAAATAACACTCAATATAACTCATAATAATAACCCAAATAATTATTTTAAGGACCTAATAACATTCCTATAATTATTTGAAAGCTATATTAAAAATTGCGTAAGCGTAGCTCACTTACATCAGATTTTAAAGAAAACCGGGATTTGCTCGCAGCAGCATTTCTGAAACCGAAAGACCCCTTTTCTCGGGATTCCGGGAGCCTCGGGGCTTCTTCGGGTGCTAGGGGGTTTACCTAGGCTTTTAGGGGGGTTTGGGGGGGTTAGAGAGAGAGTTTAGAGAGAGAAAGAAGTGGGGAAATGTGTGAGAAATGAGGGTGCCCCGGCTCCCTTTTTATAGGCTGGAAAAGCCAAAAACTCGTCGAGTTGGCCTCAAACTCGTCGAGTTCCAGGCCAGGTGTCACCATCTGGTGGCTAGCCTTGGGGAGGAAGCAACGGCCAGGATTGCGCCACGTCACCCGATTTCGCACAGCAGCCTCCCGACTTAGAAAAATCATAACTCTCGCATACGAGCTCCGTTTTTCCACGCGTAGGTAAAAACAAGATCTACAACTTTCATTTAGACTCCATCGGCTAATTCTTGACCGATCTTAAATTTAACAGTAAGAGGAGATTAACTCCTTCACATGGACTCTGTTTTCGTCTGTCTTTTTACCGTTGAGTTCCTATTAATGAGATCTTCAACTCTCATTTAGGTCGCGTAAGCCAAAAACCGCTCGAACTAAAATTCAAGTTTCGGGTTGTACACTGCTAAGCCGAAACTTTGAAAAATCATAACTTCCTCATACGAAGTCAGATTTGGGCGTCCTTTTTATGGATTTTCTCGGTTTAACATACTCTACAACTTTGGTTTATATCACTAAGGCTAAAAAGTCTTCTATCATAAATTCACTTTTTACGTCTCCCGGTGTCGTGCCGGTTTTGCCGTAAAACTTCGACGGGCCATAACTTCTTCGTTATAACTCGGATTTCGGCGTTCTTTATATCCCCGGAATCATTGTTTCGACCACTAAAACTTTATATAAAGATATTGGGTTTATATCACACTTTAATTTTGACGCTTATTTTTATTCTTTATTAATTATACACTTATAATTAAATAATAAGCACATAAATACACATAATTCACATAATACTCAAATATTACATCTTTATTACTTCAAAAAGAGTTACAATAGTTGACCTAGACTATTACATTGTCAAAAATGCTTAGCCCTGAAACCCGGGCGTTACAATTCTCTCCCCCTTAAGATGATTCCGTCCCGGAATCATGCATCAGCAAACATATGTGGATAGCGACTCATCATGTCATCATCTGTTTCCCAAGTGAGATTCGGCCCATTCGAATGTTTTCATCGGACTTGCACTAAGTCGACCATCTTGCGTCGTAACTTCTTAGTCTTACGGTCAACAATTGCCTCAGGCTCTTAGATCAACCTTTTGTTCTCATCCATCCTTAACTCTGAGATTAGAATTATGCCGGGAACATCTCCCATGAATTTCCTCACATAACACACATGGAAGGTGTTATGAATACCATATAGTTCTTCGGGTAATTCGAGCTTGTAAGCTTGGTTCCCAATCTTCTGAAGAACTTTGAACGGTCCAATAAACCTTGGACTCAACTTTCCTCGTTTCCCAAATCGTATAAGTCCCTTCCATGGTGAGACTTTTAGCAAAACCAAATCCCTAACTTCGAAGTTTATCGATCGTCTTTTCTTGTCAGCGTAGCTTTTCTGACGATCCTGGGCTGCTAACATTCTTTTCCTAATCACCTTCAACTTCGCAGCAGTCTCATGGACTATCTCGGGGCCTATAAAATGCTTCTCTCCGGCTTCAAGCCAACAAGACGGCGTACGCCACTTCTTTCCATATAAGGCTTGATAAGGTTCCATTTTGATACTCAAGTGAAAACTGTTGTTGTAGGAGAATTCTACCAGATGTAAGTGCTCGTCCCAGCTCCCTTGGAACTCAAGGGTACATGCTCTCAGCATATCTTCCAGTGTCTGAATCATTCTTTCACTCTGACCATCAGTCTACGGATGGTAAGCAGTACTCAAACACAACTTTGTACCCAACTCTTCTTGTAGACTCCTCCAAAACCTCGACGTGAAACGACTATCACGATCTGATACAATCATAAGAGGAACACCGTGAAGTCTTACAATTTCCTTCACGTAAGCATTTGTAAGCTTATCCATAGACCACTTCTCGTTGGCTGCTATGAAGTGTGCACTCTTGGTGAAAGGATCCATGATTACCCAAATCATTTCGTGTCCATTCTTTATCCTGGGAAGTTTAGTCACAAAATCCATGGTGATGTCTTCCCTTTTACCCATGGGTACAGGTAAAGGTTCTAAACTCCCATACGGTTTTTGATGTTGTGCCTTAACCCTTGCACAAGTTACACACTCGGCCACATATTTTGCAACATCGAGGTTCATCGTCGGCCACCAGTAGTAGGGTTTTAGGTCCCTATACATTTTAGTGCTACCGGGATGAATCGAGTACATGGTCTTGTGTGCTTCTTCCATCAGAAGGTCTCTTATTCCTCCTGTTTTAGGTACCCAAATTCGATCTTGGAATACCTTTAGTCCTTGACTGTTTGTACCGAACGCTAATGTTTTGACCAAACGTTCTTCCTTTCGGTCATTCTTCTCTAAAGCTTCTTCTTGAGCTTTCCTGATGCTTTCCACAATCGTCTAGACGACTTCAATTCTCAACGCTCTTGGCCTTTTCCTTTCAAGGCTGACTTTCCGACTGAGAGCATCAGCGACAACATTTGCTTTACCGGGGTGGTAAAGTATCTCACAGTCGTAGTCCTTGAGTAACTCTAGCCAGCGTCGTTGCCTCATGTTTAATTCTTTCTGATTAAAGAGATAACGGAGACTCTTATGATCAGTGAAAAGCTTGTACTTCGTGCCGTTGAGGTAATGCCTCCATATCTTTAGAGCGAAAACTACCGCTACCAACTCCAAATCGTGAGTGGGGTAGTTCTTTTCGTGCTCTTTCAATTGTCTTGATGCGTATGCTATCACCTTTTCTCTTTGGGTCAGAACACAACCCAACCCGACTCTAGAAGCATCACTATAAACCGCGAAATCTTCAACTCCATCGGGCAGAGAAAGTATCGGTGCTTCACATAACTTCTTCTTTAGCTTCTCGAATGCCTCATTGTGTTTCTCACTCCACGTATACGTAGCTCCTTTATGGGTCAAAGCTGTTAATGGAGCGGATATCGAAGAAAAGCCTTGGATAAATCGTCGGTAATATCCAGCTAATCCTAGAAAGCTCCGAGCCTCTGTGGGACTTTTCGGACGTTCCCACTTCATCACAGCCTTGATCATTGCGGGGTCAACCATTATCCCTTCTTGGTTAACCACGTGAGCCAAGAACTGGACTTCTCGTATCCAAAAGTCGCATTTGGAGAACTTAGCGTAAAGTGTCTCCTTCTTCAATACTTCCAACACTTCTCGTAGATGCTTGCCATGCTCCTCCTGGCTTTTTGAGGAGATGAGAATGTCGTCGATGAACACTATCACGGATTTATCGAGGAATGGTTTACAAACCCTGTTCATCAAATCCATGAATGTTGCAGGAGCATTGGTTAGTTTAAATGACATAACCAAGAACTCGTAGTGTCCATATCGAGTTCTGAATGCAGTCTTCTCAATATCCTGCTCTCTCACCTTCAGCTGATGATATCCTGACCTAAGATCGATCTTTAAGAAGTAGCTCGAACCTTGCAGCTGATCGAATAGGTCATCGATCCTCGGCAATGGATACTTGTTCTTCACAATTGCCTTATTTAGCTCTCGGTAGTCTATACACATTCTCATACTTCCGTCCTTCTTCTTTACGAATAACATCGGAGCTCCCCAGGGTGATGAACTAGGTCGAATGAAACCATTGTCCAGCAGCTCCTGAAGTTGCGTCATAAGCTCCTTCATCTCTGTTGGTGCTAATCGGTATGGTGCTTTCGCTATTGGTGTTGTTCCTGGTAACAAGTCTATACGAAACTCCACTTGTCTATCAGGTGGTAATCTGGGAAGATCTTCGGGAAAGACTTCTGGATAATCACACATAACCAATATATTCTGCACCTCTTTCTTCTCCTTCTTAGCATCGATTACGAATGCCAAGTATGATGCACATCCTTTGGACAAACAATTCCTGGCTTTCATCAGGGAGATGATTCCAAAATTCACTCTGCGTTTGTCCCCGTACACCATAAATGATTCCTTTCCGGGTGGGTTTACTTTTACTATCTTCTTTCGGCATTGGATCTCAGCATCGTTGGCGCTAAGCCAATCCATACCCAAAACGATGTCGAAACCGTTTAGCTCTATGGGTAATAGCTCCTCGTGGAATTCGTTTCCGTTTAGGTCGATGACAATGTTCCTAATACGATTACTAACAGGTACGAATTTTCCACTGGCAACTTCTACAATCAGGGCATTATCAAGTTTTTCTACAGGCAATGCTAATTTCCCACTAAATTTATGCGACTCGAAGGAGTAGTTGGCTCCGGAATCAAATAGTATATTTGCAGGCAAACCATTTACAAGAAAGGTACCTGAAGCGACGTCTGCTGCCTCCTTCGTAGCCTCGAGCGTCATCTGGAAGGCTCTCGGCTTTGGCTTCGGTGGTATGTTGGGTCTTCCTGCCTCCTTCTTCTTCGAGCAATCCTTTGAAATGTGCCCCTCCTCGTTGCACTCATAACATACCTTCTTAGTGAACGTGCATTCGTTGGCATAGTGCCCAGGCTTTCCACACTTGAAACAAGTGACTCCTCCATCACATTTCCCCTGGTGCTTCTTGCATTTGTGGCACCATTTTGCTTCGGTTCTTCCTCCTTTCAAACCAGACTTCAAGAATTTACCCTTCTTACTGGACCTCGGGGATCCGTCAAATTTCCTTTTCTCTCCCACCTCCGCTCTCTCCAGACCCTTCTCTCGTATCTGGGTCTCCACATTTTTAGCAACCCAGATGGCGGCTTTCAGAATGGTATTTTGCTTGATCTTTGGACCAAAGTCCGCTGGTAATCCGAGGGCAAATTTGTTAACCTTGGAGAGTTCAGTTGGGACGAGGTGAGAAACAAGCTTCATTTTCTCAATAAAGCTTGCAGCGTATTCAGTAACGCTCATTCTTCCCTTCTCCAGATTCTGCACTACTAGAAAAAAGCCCTTTAATGACGCGCATTCAATGACACTCGCTGATAGAGGATGCGCATTTGTGGGTGCCCTAAAAATAATGTCATCTCTCTTAAAATTTAAAGGATTTAGAACACGCATTTTTGCGTGCCTTGAAATTAGTGTCTAAAAAAACACTGAGGGCACCTAGAATAAACCGTGTGTCGTCTAAGGCTATCGCTTTATAAATTAATAGCAGCGCGTTCCTTCCAGAGGGAAAAATGAAATCCCAATTACTTAAAAACCCCGCCTACCTTTTTTAGGGCTTTTTTCAAGAACTTGCCCCGCCTTCCTCTACTGCACGTTCTCTCTTCTACATCTCCACCGGCCGATCACTCTCTCCTTCCCTTCTCTTTGCAAATCCTAAGTCGCCGCCTTCACCATCGAACCCAAGGATCTGAGAGTCTGGAGTACGACTGATGATATCTGATCACCGGCGACTCTATAATAATTCTTTCTCATACTCAAACCCTAGATCTCGCCTCCTTCCATTCTACATCTCTATGGCGACCACGGCTCAACAAAAACTCCACCACATCTAACGGAAGGTATGACCACTATATCTCATCACAATTTCGGTGATTCAAATGGATGCGACGATATCATTTCCATTACAATCATCAAGGTTTTCCCTCTGCAAGAGTTTCCCTTCTCCTTTTTTTTTCTTCATTTAGATGCTTATGAATCTCCATTGGGGCCTTTGATTTGGGGATGCTTTGGGGATGCTATGGTGTCTCAGTTTCTCATTCCAAACAAATCGATATCTAGATTTCCCATTCTTTCTTGTTCCTATCTACCTTTGGCACTTACCGATTCTTTTCCCTTCCCCGAAACAAAGTCGGTCACCTCAGCTCAAATCCTCTAAGGATACCTGCTCCACCATTTTCTTAAAGGTGATTTCATTTTCGAGATTTGATTATGTGAGCCCTAATTTGTATTCAGTTTTTATTTTTCTATCAAGATCACATGGTTTGATTTGTGTAAGAGTTTTTTCCGATTTGGGTGGTTTGTCTTTCCAAATTTTTGTTAAAAGTCATTTTATTTTTGAAATATACAATCATGTACTTTCCCATAAGATTTTGAATACGCAAGTTCTTCCAATCGCTGCTTGTTGTTATCGGAAGATCAAGCAAATATGTATATATCTTCATATGGTATTAACATTGATGTAATTGCTACTCAGGAAGAACATTTGTTCTCCTTGTGGGACCATCGTCATGGCCATCAGCGCTTCCAATTTCAACATCCAAACTCCGAAGGCTTTTTCCTAATGTAGCTCCACTTCCACTACTTTCTTGGCTCACGGCCTCAACATCCCTCACACCACTATCATTGCTATCAAACTGCATATCATGAGGTTGTCCCAAAGTTGCATATGTGCCCCCTTGATATTCATCATCTACTGCAGGTGTGACTCCAGAGCCATTTAAAGGAATAGAAGGAGGAACTTGATCATCATTACCAGTACCACTGTTTCTTTCACCAGCAGTTTCAGTTTTAGGCACCATCCCAGCTAATTCTTGGGACTCATTTTTCGTCTGCTGACCCTCCTCCACTTTTTCTTGATCAGAGGAAGAGGCCTTCTCAGGAGTTGGACGCCTCAAATGAGAAACCAACATAATCCTATCTGTCAACATTTGTGTTGTTATGCATTCTTTTGTTTTTGATGTTGTTATATAAGATTCATAGATGTTTCTTGATATGGGGGAAATAAATTAGCATGTCATGACTCATCACTCATGACATGAATGTTTGCAGAGTGGATGTTCCAGATATGCCAATTCATGAAGTCATATTTTCTGCTATCGACAAGCCTAAGCTCCGCAGTCAGGTATCCTGGAATCTTTCTTTCTTGGACATACCTTTGTTTTCCATGTTTTTATTTTTCTAGTATTTGATTCATCATCATTTCTGATGAAAATTCCTACCCAATTCAAAGTTGCCATTTTTTTCTCATATGTTCAGATAACCAAGAGTAACTTTGGGCTTTGACGACCTTTTATTATGTTTAATATTTTTATTTTTCTAATAAAAGATCCATTAAAACTATACATTGTATTCCATTCCTATAGGCTAACCAAACTTGATCATGGAATGTAATAACACATTCCATTACCTTGCTTATTCTATTACCGTGTCCATTCCATTCCAACCAACCAACTCGACTACATGAAAGCTATAACACACTACTAAATGAAAAGGTCCAGCTGTCATCAGATAATGGTGTTTGTTCCATTGTCAAAATGTCAACACTTAACAGTTTGCAGTAATTTAGTTTGATATTTAACCTGCTATTAAACATGTCTGATCCTTTTCTTGAAGCACAATCCTAACCTATCTTCCTCTCTCCTAGCTTTCAGCATTGCTTTCCGACATAGAGCTCAACATCCGTGAAGCACATGTTGTTGTCAAGATTCTTAGATCTGAACATTTAAATGATGAAACATTGGGGAATGAATCCGCTCATGAAGTAGCCATGCTCAGGTAACTTTATTTTAAAAAACTCTAAATTAAAACCCTATTAATTGAACTAATAAACAAAGCTTTATGTGTGTATGTGTGTGAAGGGAGGTTCAGCATGCCAATGTTGTTCGTTTTATTGGTGCATGCATGAAGAAACCTCCTTTGTGCATAATAAAAGGTAGAAAACGTCCATTAATTATATACTACATACATTTTGATTGTTTGATAAAATTTACAACATTTTTGGTAATTTTTTATTATATATGCAGAATACATGCCTAAAGGGAGCCTTTATGAGTAGTTACATAAAAACCATAACATCTTGAAGCTTCCACAGTTAGTGAAGTTTGTTATAGATGTTTGCAAAGGAATGGAGAACTTGCACAACAACAACATAATTCATAGGGATTTCAAGACTGCAAATTTGCTCATGGACACTCAAAATGTAATAACTAGAAAGGCGTCAATTACACTTTGACTTATTAGCTTGTTAACTGTTTCTCTCTCATTTTTTTAAATTTAATTTTAGGTTGTGAAGGTGGCAGATTTTGGGGTTGCCCGGTTTCTGAGTCAAGGGGTAGTTATGACAGCAGAGACTGGAATTTCATATCCCCATATCTGTTCGAATAATCTTGGTAACATTTTCTTTCATGAAATTCCTCTGTTTTGTGTGAAGATTTAGATATTTGACAAATTGAAAGCCAAATTCCTTTATGTTTGAGTGATGAGATCTAACCTATCATTGCAAATGGTAATTTGATAAAAATGTTGCTGAAAATGTACTTATTATTCTTGTATATGCTCATATTGGACATGTGTTGACTTCAAGATTTAGATATTTGACAAATATACTTATTATTCTTGTATCTGCCATGCTGAATCTTTAGCTACAACACTTTCTGAACATCGACAACATTTAGCTAGCATACAGGCATGTTAATGTTAATAATACTCACTGCTTTTCCTTATAATCAAGATTCATATAGTATTTACAGTTTTTCCCTTTGTTATCTTATGCAGGTGCTTGTTAATCAACTGAAAGGTGTTGCCCCCACAATAAAAAATTCAATATCAAAGCTTAATTAGTGAGGAAGTCAACACTATCTCAGCCAACCTTCCTCAAATGACAAATCACCATGGTAGATCCACCTTGCCCATTCAACCACAAAGCACCGGAAGAAAAACAGTATCTTTTTTTCTTTGTTGTATATTTTACACACTTTTTTAAATAGTTAGTTTTATAAAAAAAAAAACATTGATGAACAGTAATTCATTATAACTTATATGCAATGATCATATATTTTATTGTTTTTGCAGAGGTATTGACCTACAGTGTGCAGGCTGCATTTTAGCAGAGTTATTGGCTGGGAAACCTATCATGCCTGGTCGAACAGAGGTAATTAATTAATTAATGATAATATAAATTTTTTATTTATTTTGAGTTTGTGGGATGTGAAATGACTGTTTGATCCTTTGTAATTAGGTGGAGCAGCTTCATAAGATTTTTAAGCTTTGTGGTTCTCCTTCTGATGAATATTGGAAAAAATCTAAGCTTCCACATGCAACCATATTTAAGCCACAACAGTCGTATCGAAGATGCATTGCATAGACATTTATAGAATTTCCAACATCTTCTTTACCATTAATTGATACCCTTCTTTCTATTGATCCAACCTAGCGTCTAACTGCATCGGATGCTTTGGGAAGTGAAATGAGTGTTTCGTGTTTATATCAAAATTTCTTCTTATCCGTTGCGCATTCTTAGTGTTAATTTTTCGTTATTTATTGTTTTTTTAGTTCTTTACAACAAAACCTTACGCTTGTGATCCTTCAATCCTTCCAAAATATCCACCTAGCAAAGAGATGGATGCTAAATTACGCGATGAAGAAGCTAGAAGGTGTGTATTGTGAACTTTCCACCAAGTCAAATTAAAGAAACCATATTATGAGTATTATATGAAATTGTTTTTTATTTTTTGTAGATTGAGAGCTGCTGGTAAATCAAATGTTGATGGTGTAGCAAATGTGTCCCTAATTTCTGGAAGATTTTTTGTGTTAGTTGGAGCAGGAGGTGCTGCAAGAGCATTAGAATTTGGTGCCAAAAGCAAAGGAGCATGAGTTCTGATTTTTAACCGAAACTTTGGTAATTAAACTTTAAAGATGTGTTTTTTTAATGTTAATGTTGTGAATCTCTTCTGTTGACTTTATAAAATTCCTGAAACAGAGAGAGCAGAGTCTCTTCCACGAGCAGTTTCAAGGGAGACTTTGCCTATCGAACAGTTAGAGCAGAGTCATCTGTTTTTATCTTTTTGACGCAATGTTGCATGTTGCTGCTGAAGGCACAGGCTTGGTCAAACAGGCAGAAGATGCTGCAAGTAATAAGAAGGCAGAAAAGAGATTGCAGGTTGATCCTGCTACATGGCCAATAATGATCTTTAGGGTCTGCTAGAAGGATTGGAGATTGCAGTTAAGCTTCTATCTAAGACTTCACGCCAAGGACTTCATGAATTTAAGCTAGCAATGTTTTACTTGATTTGGACATGAACCCTAAGATATCATATTTTGGCATGCCTAGAAGCTTTGGAGGAAACGAGACTCAAGAAAAAGTAAACACATTGAGAGTTGTTGGCACATAGTAAGCTAGATAATGCAATTGTATATAAATGAGTTCATTTTTTATAACATTTACTCACTATTGGAATAATTATTTGTATTTGACATATTGGTGAAATGAATTATCTTTGTTATTTATGGTATTTTATTTTGTATTATGAGATTTTTAATGTATTATTTAATTTGAAAATTAGTATAACCTATAAATAATATTTTTTTTAAACATTTAAAATTATGATACGCAAAAATGTGTGTCATCTTCATTTATGACATGGCCTTTCTTGACAGGGGCTTTCTTGATACGCATTGCGTGTCATTAACACGCGCGTCGTAAGGTTACGACACGCGAATGCGTGTCGTCTACCTTTATGACAGGGCCTTCCTTGATACGCATTGCGCGTCGTAAACGTGCGTCGTAATTGTGCGTCGTAAATGAGCGTCGTAAATGCGCGTCGTCTCTCTTTATGACAGGGCCTTCCTTGACGCGCATTTGCGCGTCGTCTGAGCCTTTTACGACGCGCAATGAGCGTCGTAAAAGGCTGTTTTTCTAGTAGTGCTGGAATTCGTTGTTGATCTCCAGAAGATCCTACTCATAGTAGTATTGCATCTTCAACTGTACCAGAAAATCTTCCCACGACATCTTGTTTGCTTCACCTTTGGGAATTGAATCAGATAGTAGCTTCCACCAGCTTAGTACTCCAGATTTCATCAGAGGAACCGCGAGAGCGGTCTTCTGCCTGTTGCTACACTCGCAACTCTCAAACATCGTCTCCATTTCAGAGATCCAGTTCATGACTTCCACCGGTGTCGGGCTTCCATATAGACTCGGTGGCTTGGATGCCATGAAATCCTTGTATTTGCATCCACGTCTGTCATTTCCCCCATCATGGTGGTTTTGCCTAACTATCGGTGGGTTGGCTTGACCAACAGTCCCACTGTAGTTTCCTTCCTCAGTCTGCCCTTCGTTCAACTCGGGTTGTTTGATCTGAATAGTCGCTTCCTCTCGATTTTGCTAGAGCAAACGTCTGGTTTCCTCCATTTGACGATCCAACATCGCCTGGATCATCGCTTGTACTCCGGCCATCGTTATTGGCTCAACAGTGGCTTCTACAACCGGTATTTGCTCAATCACTGGGGGTTGGTTTCTGTTCCCATTTACATTCACGTTTCCGCTACGGGTCCTTGCCATCTTGATCTATATGCCGAATAAGGTGAATTTAGATCTTTATTTAGGATAGACGTTTAAATCGTCCTTATCACTCTGAAACGTTTACATGCTATTTCTAATATCATAGTCGTACTTTTAGAATCCTAAACACATAAGGTTTCCAGATCCGGTCGGCAACAAACCATAGATCCGAACAATTAACAACATATCAGGCACAAAGCATTTAGCACATAAAAGCATTTTAGGCATAATTCCTAAAATAAGCTAGCGCTCACACCTCACAATCATCGCTTAGCATTCTAATTTTAAGTCTAGAAATCCTACAAATTCCTAGTTCTCTTAAAGTAATGCTCTGATACCAACTGTGACATCCCCATTTTCGCGGCCAGAAAAGACCGATTTTGTTTATGCTTTGTTTGAAAATCAGAGTAACATTTTAAATAAAAGTGTTGCGGAATTTGTCCCAAAACAAATATGATAAAGATTTATCAAAAGCATTTCCAAGGAAATGTATTTTATTAAAAGACTTGGGATGTCATGTTCGATACATATCAAAAGCATAAATAGTACAATATAAGCCTTACTACATTATTTCGTATCTACAGGCCTATATCCGTAATCCCTCATCCAAAACATCACATCTATGCTCATGCACCACTACGTGTAATACAAGAAACTGAGTGGGTCAGGCTGGGGAGCCTGGTGAGCACATAGGGTTTTCAACCCATAATAAATAAGTTTATTAATTTCATCAATCAACAATAACCCGATTACCCATTCCCGTTATCCTCATTTTACGTCCCTAAACACCTATCATAAGGGACCTAGCCTAAGGATCATCATCGGGATGGACACTACTGCTAAGGAGATTCCTCAGCAATAAATGTCCTAAAGGCAACCATGTGGGGGATGGAGTACACCGGTGAACACATCGTTCACAAACACCTACAGGTTGCGAGCCTACTAGTGTTCCACTGGACTGTCTAGAAGTGTCCGTGGTCGTCATCCATACTCCGCTAGATGACAGAATCAACAACATCAACATCGAGGCCTCTCATCATTTTATCATACATCACCTATTACATCTACCCATGTTTTACCCCAACATTTTCGTAGATATAAAATACATATATAGTTTAAATCATTGAAAACATGTATAACAATGTTCATCCATCATAGATAGCAAGTTTATGCACACATAGCACGTAATTTATATAAAATACTTCATATCTATGTGTAAGCTGAAAGTGAATATGCACTCACTTGAAAGGTGGTGATTCAACACTCGGACAACGCTTCGATACTCTTAAAACAATTTTCCTTCGATAAAACCTAGTATCAATACCACTAAGGTTTAGTCTAACGATAACCGCGACAAATTAATAGTCCGACTATTATTATTATTATATAAGCGTTAAATAACACTCAATATAACTCATAATAATAACCCAAATAATTATTTTAAGGACCTAATAACATTCCTATAATTATTTGAAAGCTATATTAAAAATTGCGTAAGCGTAGCTCACTTACAGCGGATTTTAAAGAAAACCGGGATTTGCTCGGAGCAGCATTTCCGAAACCGAAAGACCCTTTTTCTTGGGACTCCGGGAGCCTCGGGGCTTCTTCGGGTGCTAGGGGGTTTACCTAGGCTTTTAGGGGGGTTAGAGAGAGAGAGAGTTTAGAGAGAGAAAGAAGTGGGGAAATGTGTGAGAAATGAGGGTGCCCCGGCTCCCTTTTTATAGGCTGGAAAAGCCAAAAACTCGTCGAGTTGGCCTCAAACTCATCGAGTTCCAGGGCGGTGTCACCATCTGGTGGCTAGCCTTGGGGAGGAAGCAACGGCCAGGATTGCGCCACGTCACCCGATTTCGCACAGCAACCTCCCGACTTAGAAAAATCATAACTCTCGCATATTAGCTCCGTTTTTTGACGTTCTGTTTTTCCACGCGTAGGTAAAAACAAGATCTACAACTTTCATTTAGACTCCATCGGCTAATTCTTGACCGATCTTAAATTTAACACTAGGAGGAGATTAGACTGCTAAATCACCGCGAAGAATTCTTAACTCCTTCATACGGACTATGTTTTCGTCTGTCTTTTTACCGTTGAGTTCCTATTAATGAGATCTTCAACTCTCATTTAGGTCGCGTAAGCCAAAAACCACTCGAACTAAAATTCAAGTTTCGGGCTGTACACTGCTAAGCCGAAACTTTGAAAAATCATAACTTCCTCATACGAAGTTAGATTTGGGCGTCCTTTTTATGGATTTTCTCGGTTTAACATACTCTACAACTTTGGTTTATATTACTAATGCTAAAAAGTCTTCTATCATAAATTCACTTTTTACGTCTCCCAGTGCCGTGCCGGTTTTGCCGTAAAACTTCGACGGACCATAACTTCTTCGTTATAACTCGGATTTCGGCGTTCTTTATATCCCTGGAATCATTGTTTCGACCACTACAACTTTATATAAAGATATTGGGTTTATATCACACTTTAATTTTGACGCTTATTTTTATTCTTTATTAATTATACACTTATAATTAAATAATAAGCACATAAATACACATAATTCACATAATACTCAAATATTACATCTTTATTACTTCAAAAAGAGTTACAATAGTTGACCTAGACTATTACATTGTCAAAAATGCTTAGCCCTGAAACCCGGACATTACAAACCGTTTCATAAGTCGTAACATAATTTCATGGTATTAATTTAAATCATAAACTTATTATCAGAGTAAAACATCCTAGGCTAACTAACTATGGTGTGTGCACTGCAACCTCTCCGAGCTCGTTCTCTGAAAACTGAGGACCTGAAACCAAAAACTGAAACCGTAAGCACGAAGCTTAGTGAGCTCCCCCAAATTACCACATATCATACAAACATATAAAGCATATACTAGGCCTTGCCCACTGCATCGAACCGAGGTCCGGACTAACTGGGGCCTTGCCCCCTGCATCGGACCGAAGTCCGGAACTGACTGGGACTTTGTCCCCTGCATCGGACCAAAGTCTGGACGAATTGGGGCCTTGCCCCCTACATCGGACCGAAGTCCAGAAACTGACTAGGACCTTGTCCCCTGCATCGGACTCGTCGAGTTCCTCCCTGGACTCGACGAGTCGACCCTCTTTAACTTATGGTTTTCCTTTACTTTCTTGACCTTTCTGATTTCGGGTGTTACAACTCTCCCCCACTTAAACTAAACTTCGTCCTCGAAATTCGCTATGGCCAACTGACCTGAGATTTGCCTCCAACACTCTGTCTGTGAAACCTAACACCCGCTGACTACCTCCGCTGGCCTTCCGCCCTGTCATTCTGACTATCATTAATCATTGCGGATAATATTCTCGGGTTCACCCCCATTTTCCTTGTGCGTCCTCTGGACTCCCCAAGTCGACATTCCATAACCAACTACCTCCCCTATCACTGTGAAGGACCGTACCCTTCACGATGTCCATCACACCAGCCACTCCCAGTGCTGGTCACTATTGCCGGTACATACTGAATGCTTCTTACTGTAACGACCCAAAAACCTCTTTCTTAACGATGTAAGTCTTCCGTTATATAGGATTAAGTAGTACGTATTTTTCATGTCAGATTATAAGCTTATTATATAATAACATGATCAAAAAGAGATTAATTACGATTTAAAAGATTTAGTAATATTTAAATTATTATCTAGGATTTAATTAGTAATTGAAAAAAAATTTAAGGATGGTTATTATAGTTTTTTATTTAAATCCAATTAAACGATTGTAAAAGAAAAAGAGGAAATCATATATGGTTAGGGTCATTATTAAAAGAAGTATTCAAGATAAGGGTATCTAATTGTAAATTACAATTCAATTGGTGAATTGAAGTATCTACGTAACTCACGATTGCACATTAGTTTTAAATAACCCTACGGAGGTTAAGGAAACTGCCGCAACCTATCTGTTCTCTTTGTTTCCGTTACCATATCGATTCGCATACTTCCCCTACACCCCAAATACACTGATCAAACCCCCTCCTTGGGACTACCATATTTGCGTCGGCCAGAGGAAAAAAATAGGGAGAAAAGCAAGTGTGAACGAGATAGTAAAACAAAAGAGAGTGAGACTAGAGAAAAGGGAAGTTCGAGAGTGTGGTTATCTTTGGGACGTGACCAGGTCCTTCGAGAGTGGAAGAAGAGAACCGCCAACTGGTAATTTTTATCCTATCGCCTTTCCTTGTGAATTCGACTACATGTGGTCTTCCCGTTTTTCTTTATTTCCCTGTTTATAAAACTTACTGTTGATTTTATTTTGATCCAATCAAATGTATTTTCTAAACTCAAATACAGATCACCTACATGTAATAATCGAAGTGTTTCCATGGTTTTATCTTCCCTTAGCCTTAAGGAATCACAAAATATTGAGGCTACTAATTTAGTGCACCAAGTTTACTTTACTTTGTTGCCTGCAAGTTTGTTACTTTAATAATCCCTTTCTCTTGATTTACTATGATGCCCCACTCCATCTTTTGCTAGTCACAAGGAAATGATATGTAATTAACGTAGGTGAGTTGTGGCTTCATACGAATTGTACCCAGACATAATACATATGTAGGCTACTGGTGCAGTGGTGCTATGCAATTATGATAAGAATTGTAATGGTTTATACTTGTGATTGATAAGAACTAAACGAATCAGTAAGCCATGGTCATCATGGATTCTTAGTCAACAAGTGAGTTGGAGCCATTCAATTAAAGACCATTTAGACGATATTATACTTATTTCTTTTACTTTTTTCCATCGTGCATTAGGGATTAAAACACCAAACAAGACAAGATTATTAAAAGCATGTTGAACATCAATTAGGAAATTCTACTTTATGATCTCATAAATGTAGTAAAATTATGAAATAATGGTTATTAAGGTGTAAACGTTATTAATTTGCTATTGCTTTTTATTATAAGTATTTGGTTTATTAATATTAGTTATGTAAATTAATAAACTGGAAATATGAGTATATTTACATATACTATATATGTTTAGGTTCTTGACGACATAACAAGATTATGAGGTGACGGCTAGGACAACCATATATATCGAAAAAGATAAGGTGAGTCGATAGACTTTTCATAAACCTTGTACATAATCGAAAACTACTTTCCGGAAACGGCTCGGTTAGTCAAATTAGTATATTATTAATTGTTGATTATGCCAATATATGCATTATGAAATATGTTACTGTTTTTCCTTTTTGTGACAATTGTATGCTTATGAAATTTGGTTGATATGCATATCTTGGTACTTGATATGATTAATTGAAACTATGATAGGCTATATGAAATGACTGATATGTGACTATGATCTTGTTGAGTATCCTCTTGGTATAAATGTTATGAATCTTGATTATGATAATACGAATATTGCATGATTGTACTTGATTTACGATTGATTATGCGGGGTTATGCGTAGAGGGAAAAGGGTAGAACCTAGCACATAGCATGAAACCCTATCCGGATACCTTCGAGCCTGGTTGGTTGAAAAATACCTCCTAGGAAAAGCGCTTAAGCCATTTACGTGTTGCTCGGTCTTTCTAGATGCCCGTGCGACACATGGTACGTGTACACTTCGGTGTTTGCGGACTGGAGTGATGTTGGCCATTCGAACGAGGCTTGTACAAACATCACGTAGGTGTTGGGAGGTGGCAGACGAATGCCACCGCTTGTACCAACACCAGAACGACACCGCGATGTACTTGTACATTGCATAGTCGGAGTAGTGAAAGTGGAGTCTTGGGGTCGGTGTGACGGGTGGGAGTCGCGAACCACCTAAAGCATTTGGCTGGCCAAGCACACAAGTAGCGAACGGGTTTTTCCCTTGGGGTTAGGTATCACTATGAGACTACCTACGCCTATACGATTATGATAGATTCCTTTGATATGATGATGTACTATTACGATATGATTATGCATGAAATATGATTGATGTTACACTAATGAATGATATGTAAATGGATGATACAAAAATTGAATGATTGAATTTTATGCGAATGATGATTGATTATTGATTGACATGTCATTTTTGTTTATATGATCATAATTTGAATGATTGACCCATTAGGGGATGGTATGTTTTCCTTTTGGTTGTGTACAAACTTCTATTGGCTCACAAAGCATTTGCTGACACTTGTTTCTTTGCTTTGCGCCTTTACGATTGGTACAGGTAGCTTAGGAGCTTGGCTTGGTGAGATGGGGTCACTTTTGGGTAGTTTATCATTAGAATAAAGATGCCACTTGGAAACGTTATTTAATTTTGAAACTTATGCGTTCGCTACTATTAAATAATTTTGATATCTTGGTTTTGAATTGAACGTAACGTTGTGGTTTGAAATGTTTTTGAAATAAACAATGTTACAGTCTTCCGTTGCATTTTCCGTTAAAAGATTTTAAAAATAAATGAAACAAATTTGGGTGAAAAATCATGACGTTACACTTACTGCTATAACTTAGTGCTGAGCACCCATCCCAGCAAATGGGTCAGATAATCCTTCGAGTAAAAGATTCACCCCTGCAACGGTTAAGACTCATATGAGAGCTGCGTAAGAAGGTCAAACTCTCCCCTCTGAGATTATCCAACCCTGCTGTGAGAGGCGTAGCACCCTCGGTCAACTTGCTGCCTCTACAATACTTCCTTTATTGTTACTACTACTGGATTGAAAATTATGTTGCCCCACATCCGCCTATCGGATGAACTGAGACCATCCTGGTCCAACTAATCTGCCAATGTCTAGGTTACCGAACTCCAACCGGTCACTATACCCCATCACAATCTCCTAGTCGCCCCCAAGCGACTTCTGAAGATACTTCAACTATCTATAACTATTCTATCTACTCTGCCATTCATACTGAATCAATACTGCTGAAACACTGAACTGCCTGAAACACTGATATGCCTGAAACACTGAACTTCCTGAAACACTGATCTGCTATATGGTTGCTTCCCAAAATATCTCGAGACCTTCCTGGTCTCCAATCATCCGTCGGTTATCTGCAACACCGAGTTCCAACTCAACTGTAGAGTCCAAGGACTCCTCACTTAGTCGCTCCCACGACTTCTGAACAAATTCCTTCTCTGGAACTAGTTTCCACTAGTTACCCTGTTACTGTGACCCTAATAACCTCCCGATCCAACCGACCGAGTCCATATGTCGAATCCTTACATCATCATATCCAAGACTAAAAACGATGGTTCCAAAACCAACGGTAGCCCTTAACGTGCATGAACCTAAGCGGTTCACTACTTCCCTGATCTCATAACTGTGGTGATGATGCAACTGTCGAATCATCGGCTCAACCATAAATGAACCATTCGGGAGATCCGAAATCTAACCCGTGGATTCCCATATCCTTACTGCTGCACCCGAACTGGTGGGTACTACTGCTTCCCCCGCGTCTAAACAACACGCTCATGCTATCTACTAACCTGAAGAATGCTACGGCTACAACCGCAGACTTACAACTCCCTAATACTATCTGGCTGCTAGTGAATGCTACGGCTACCCTCGCAGACTTACATCACTCTACTACTATCTGAATGCTAGTGAATGCTACAGCTACCCCCACAGACTTACAACACTCTACTACTATCTGACTGCTAGTGAATGTTACGGCTACCCCCACAGACTTACAACACTCTACTACTATCTGACTGCTAGTGAATGTTACGGCTACCCCCGAAGACTTACAACATTACTACTATCTGACTGCTAGTGAATGCTATGGCTACCCCCGTAGACTTACAACACTACTACTATCTGACTGCTACTGAATTCTACGACTACCCCTGCAGACTTACAACACTACTATTATCTGACTGCTTTACTACTACTATTCTGAGGACATCCTGACTATCCCTAGTCCTGCTAGTGATTCCTCATCTTGATTTCTCAAAACCAGCCCTCAGTCATCGAATGCTGCATCAACCTCGACATCTTATATCCTTGATACACTTAGTGTTCCGTCGAGGAATTCTTCGGCTTGGTTCCCAAACCAACCGTCTACTAATTCGGATACATGAAACTATCGTCAGGAAGTTTCCAAACTCCCAACTCTTGAATCCACACAACCCTGCATGCCGTCTCTGCCACTGACTACCAACACGAATGCATCTCTTGCTAACCGTTCTCAAGATCCTCATTCCAACTCACTAGAGTCCGACAGGCAGTCCTCCAATCCTGGATTCCCAACCAGCTACTAACCATCTCGAATACATGAACTAACTGTTGGGAAGTTCCTCAAACTCCCAATCATGAACTCCTTAATCCATCAATGGCTGCGCTATTATCTTTTCTTCTCAGAGGTCATGTACTCATTCCAGGTCTGCATGCTCTTACCCTTGTATACTCGGAGGGTTCTCCCCCACTAGGATCCGACTAACTCCTTACTGCGTACTGGTCGAAAGGATTCCCCAACCTTCCTTCCATTAAAAGGGCGATCTGCTGTCCGCCAACGTTTACCTCTATCGGCGCTCCAACTAACTTTTATCAGATCCGAACCATTCTTGCTATCTAACTGAGCACACTTCAATCCTTAACTGTATTTGCTTTAGTGACTGCATCCTGAGAACCTGCGTTTGGGGTGCACATCCCTAACCCACTTCCTTACTGTCCGCTAGCTACCTCACTAGAAGCTCTAAATTCTCACTACTAAGGATTTAACTGATCAATCCCGAATGACACCTTTCGAAAGTAGTGAGGCATTACTGATTCTTACACATACATGCTACAGTCACCGCATCTGAAGTAACCTGATCTAGAGGGGACGACCTCCAATTTACCATTCTAATTCCAAGGTATGCAGATGGCATAAAACTCCGTCACAAGCAGGTAATATAATACCCCAACATATATGCTTGTTGATATCAATGAAGCAACATAACAATAATAATCATGAATAATAATTGACAGGAAGGTAAAAGATACGTACCCCCAACATCCAGTGCTGCACGAATCCTTGTTGAAATCATTCGGAATACTCTGCTCTGAGTCGTGGGCACCCTTGCCCGGCCCCGGCAACCGTTGGTGGTACTCGAAGTCACAGGGGCAGGAGCTATCACCTGCTCTGATGTATACAAACTCGGACAGTGGGCCTTCTTGTGGCCCATCCGATTGCAATGGAAATATATCGGGTCAAGTTCCTGGGTGATGGTAACAGTACAATCTCTGCTAAAATGGCCAATACGGCCGCACTTGAAACATCCAACATCGCCACCACTTCTACGCCTGCACGCATCCTTGTGTGTCCTACCACACTTCCCGCATCGACTGCGGCTCTGATAGTCCCTCGATCTCAAATCGACCCCTTGGGCCTCTTGCCCGAACATGTGGCTACCTGTGTCTCATCCGTTTTCCTCTTCCTTTCCGACTCCCTGCCCGTCTCTCACTCCTACGTTACCTCGTCGATCCCATACGTCGTCTGAACAACCGCTGTCTGATCCTGGAGCTTCGCGATCAACCTATCAGTGATCCTCACGACCATGTCGGGTAGCTCCTCGCGAATGGCTTGCGAAACCTCCTCAACGATCCAATCATGCAGAGGTCTCTCTTGGAGACAGGGTGCCCCACTCACTCCTGTCCCTTGATGAAAAAAGCTAGAAATGGGATCTCCCTCCTTGATGGATCCCTAAACTCCATAAGAATCGGGCTCCAGACGAGCCCCAATTTGTCCTAGAAATATCCCGACCCTAAAGGCCTCAAGATGACTGTCCATAAGCTCCACGATGGCCTCTCTAACCGAACCGAAAAGCACTGGAGTCTGATCAATGATGTTGCGCAATATCTCTGCGGAAATGAAATCCATCATCTGATCATCAAGCTGCCCGACTCCAAAGCCCGAGCCAGGTCCCTCCCTGGTACCTGAACTGGTAACTGCTAACTCGTGCAATGTCACCATGCTGAAAATATAACACTTCTTGATCAATATACACACCGCTGCTGAGGGATCTCTCACACACTCTACAAGTTCCCTGGTCTTGTCTCGGCCCCTCTTGATTCGAGTACGGATCCTTTGCTTTCAGTAGTACGAGCCCATACTACCTTCCACATCTATCTGTACTTTCCTCAAGAGTTACCTCAACTCCAACAAGTCACTCTCCTGCTACTGATCTCTGCTACAACCTTCCTAGGCTTGCCCTAGGGAACCTCTGACTCTACCCAATCAGTCCTCAGCTGCTGAAGGTCTCCTCGTAATGCCAATTAGCCACCACCTGAATACCATCACATGCAATGAGGCTCGGATAATCCTTCGAGTAAAATACTCATCCCTATAACGGTTAGACTCAGACGAGAGCTGCGCAATAGGGTCAAATCCGGCACTTTGAGATCATTCAATCCTGACCACATGTGACATGACGTATTCACCTAATGGCTAACTCCCATCACTCAGAGACCCACAAAGCACAAAGAAAGCAGCATTTGGATAAAGGAAACATACTCATGCAAAACTATTCTCATAACAAGAAACTGTACTAGCATACAATGCTAAGCTCATACTATCAGGCATAACCTACACAGGCTATCCTACTACTGTCTACTCAATACTAGCATGCAATTCTTATCAAGCTGAAACACATAAAGCAGGCACATAAGGCATCCTCTTAGATCCTTAGTCCTATACTAGCATGTTGTTCTACTGAAACTGAAACTGAACTGATCTGGAACTGAAACTGATAACATAAACTTGTATGGGTAATTTGGGAGTACTTACTTGAGCTCGGCTGATTGCATGCACCACACCCTTTTTCTCTTTTCAAAGTTCTTTTCTTTCTAAAAAAAATTATTTTCGCTTTTTCTAAAACTCTTTTCTTTTCTCAAAAATTATTTTTGAAAATGTTTTTCTTTTCAAAACGTTTTACCGTTTCCTTAGTTTGAGTTCAGACACACCCGAAGTGTATCCGAATCCCTCAAACCAAGGCTCTGATACCAACTTGTAATGACCCAATTTTCACGACTAAAAATTTCTTTTAAAACATTACTAAAACCATATTTATAAAAACCGTTTCATAAGTCGTAACATAATTTCATAGTATTAATTCAAATCATAAAATTATTATCAGAGTAAAACATCCCAGGCTAACTGACTATGGTGTGTGCACTACAACCTCTCCGAGCTCCTCCTCTGAAAACTGAGTACCTGAAACCAAAAACTGAAACTGTAACCACGAAGCTTAGTGAGCTTCCCCAAATTACCACATATCATACAAACATATAAAACACATACTGGGCCTTGCCCACTGCATTGGACCGAGGTCCGGACTAACTGGGCCTTGCCCCCTACATCGGACCGAAGTTTGGAACTGATTGGGACCTTGTCCCCTGCATCGGACCGAAGTCCGGACTAACTGGGGCCTTGCCCCCTGCATCGGCCCGAAGTCCGGAAACTGACTGGGACCTTGTCCCCTGCATCGGATCGATATCCGGACTAACTAAGGCCTTTCCCCCTGCATTGGACCGAAGTCCGGAAACTGACTGGGACCTTGTCCCCTGCATCGGACCGAAATCCGGACTAACTGCATCAGACCGAAGTCTGGAACTAACTCAACATAGCATAGCATAAACATATCAACTAGCATGAACACATATACTGCATACTGCATCGGGCCGTAGCCCGGAACACATAACACATAAATCCTGTCTGAGCCACGAAGGCATCAAACATACTAACTACTGCATCGGACCGAAGTCCGGAAACTACTGCTAACTAAATGGGTCGGCATTGTGGCCTTAGACCCATTCCTACTGGAAGGAAACTCACCTGAACTGCTGGAGTTCTTGCTGATACCCTTTTAACTGCTATCTGACAACTCCCGAACTGCTACTCCAATAACTCCCCGATCTACTAATACCAAATATGACACTTAGTCCCAAACTGCCCTTCAACAGTCAAACTAAGTCAACTCTAGTCAAGTCAAAGTCCTGGTCAAATTCAATCCTCCAGACTGACTCTACTCACCGAGTAAGCCCGTTGACTCGTCGAGTCCTTATATTCTATAACTCTCATAGTGTGACTCAACTCGCCAAGTCACCCCAAGACTCGTCGAGTTCAACGATCTCTGAGTCCCATCCTGCTCAACTCGCCGAGTCACCTCCTGACTTACTGATTCAAGGCTTAACCAGAAAAGGTTTGAGGTTCTGCGACCAAACTCGCCGAGTCCAAGGCAATCTTCAACAGACTCGCCGAGTTGTTCTTCCAACTCGTCGAGTTCCTGCCTATCTTCATCCAACTCGCCAAGTTCCTACGCGACACTAAGTCTGATATCTAGCCTGACTCGCTGAGTCCTTTCGTGTATTCTCATAATCTCGAGTCACAAAGCTTCTCCTTTGCTCCAAACAATAGATCTAGGTTCCTAGAGTCCATTAGCAACATAAAGTTGCTACCTTTACGTGCTTCTTGTCTCATAATACCAAAACCAAGCTAGAAATAGACTTAACTCTTGGGGAAAGCTTTTGCATAACAACTAGAAAGGCTTTCTGCATCAATGATTCATATAGAACTCATATCCGGAGTTTCAACTCCAGATCTAACTCATGCTTCAAGATCTCATCAATATTTCTCTAACCAAACCCTAAAACTCTATGAAAGTTGAAACAGAAAGGAGAAGGCCAAGGATAACGATTCCTTACCTCCAAAATGACCTTTCACTGAAGTATAATCTGGATTTCTTCTAGTCTCCTTGATCTAGGCTTCTTGATCTTCAAGATTTCCTTCACCAAAACTAGATCTTGCTCCAAAAAGGATTATGGCGGCTAGGGTTTGGTATTCTAGGTGAGAGAGACTGTAAAGGAACCTTAAGGAAGAGAATGAGACGTTTAAATAGTGCACAAAGTCCCAGATTTAGGGTTTTTCTCTTCAGACTAGACTCGCCAAGTCCACTTGCCGACTCGCCGAGTCGGTCACTTACTTTACACCCGGATCCTGCTCCGACTCGTCGAGTTCCTCCCTAGACTCGACAAGTTGATCCTCTTTAACTTATGGTTTTTCTTTCCTTTCTTGACCTTTCTGATTTCGGGTGTTACACTCTTCTTCATGGATTGTTAGTCGGATAGTTCACAAAATAAAATCCATAAATATATATCATCTATATTAATGGTCCACTAAAAATAATTACGTTAAATAAAAGAAATTAATAGTAAACTTAAAATGTTAAAAAATATAAAATTCCTAAAAATAAAGATGTAAAAGAAATTGTCTAATTTGAAAAAGAAAATAAAGAACACAAAAAGAAAATTATAATTTTTCTTTTTTGAAAAAAGTTGGTAAAATGTTTAGATGAACGTAAGAAATAATATTTTTTTTACAAAAATATAACCGAATCTATAAAAGCAATTCAAATAAAGTTGTAAAAAGAGTTAGAAAAACAAGTAAAAATAGGGTAAATTACATGAATGGTCCCTATGGTTTACAGTAAATTGTGCGTTTGGTCCCTAACTTATTTTTCTAACTCGAAAGGTCCTTAATGTTTGTTTTTGTTATATGCATGGTCCCTATATTACATAAAAAGTTTATTTTCCCTTGATTTTTAATTTATTTAAATAAACACACCTCCAACCCTACACCCTCACCTTACCTTACATACCCTACCCTTTTTAAATAATTGTCTTTTTACATAAGATAGGGACCAAATGCATAAAAAAAAACAAATAATAGGGATCAAGCATGTAACAATAACAAACAGTAGGGACCTTCCGAGTTAAAAAAATAAGTTAGGGACCAAGCATACAAATTACCCCAAACCATAGGGTCCATTCGTGTAATTTACTCAAAAAAATATGGTGAAAATACTTTTAAATATGAGAAAAAATATATATGTAAAAAAAATCTACCAAAATTTTAAAAGAAAGAAAAATATTGCCCAAATTTGTAAAAATAAAAAAGATGTTTTAGAGGGGACGAACTTTTAAAGACCAAAATATAATTTCAGGTTTGGGTGAGTGTTATATAATTGTTTTCTGTAAGAATAAATGAAATTATATAGCTATACATACTTAAGAGTTAACATCGATGACAAATTTCATTCAATCACTCCTCTATATGGATGGTCAGCACGATAGTCCAAAAAATAGACCCGAAAAAAATACATCATCTACATTAATAGTCCCGTAAAGTTAGTCAAATTAAATAAAAATAAATTAGTATTAAGCTTAAAGCGTAAAAAAATATCAAATTCCTAAAAACTAAAGTTATAAAAAGAAGTTGTCAAATTTGAAAAAATAATAATAAATAACAAAAAAATAAGTTATAATTTTATTTTTATTTTTTGAAAATTTTTGTAAACAATGTTTAAATGGATATATAAGATATAACATTTTTTAAAAAAAAAAAATGTAATCAAATCTATAAATATAATTTTTATAGAAATTGTAAAAAGGATTAAAAATAAAACAATTAGGTTGAAAAAAAATTGGTAAAAGTTTATAATAAAACAGACAGATAAAATGATATATAAGAAAATTCAACCAAATTTATAAAAGAAAAAAGTATAGGCCAAATTTGTAAGAAAAAAAGATTTGAGAAGAATTGTAAATCGGGATAACTTTTAAGGCCAAAAAATGTAATATTGTTGGGAAGAGTGAAGACCGAATGATGGATCTACAGTCGAAATTAGAATGTTGTACTTGATAACATTATCCCATACAATCCGCACTTGTTATGTAAATAGAAAATTGTAAAAAGAATTAAAAATAAAACAATTAGATTGTAAAAAAAATTGGTAAAAAGTTTATAATAAAAAAGATAGATTAAATAATATATAAGAAAATTCAACCAAAAAAAAAAGACAGAGAAAGTATAGCCAAATTTGTAGGAATTTTTTTTTTGAGAAGAATTGTAAATGAGGATAATTTTTAAGGACCAAAAGTGTAATATTATTGACTATTGGACACGTGTCTATTAAGAAGAAAATCATGGGTATATATATTATAGTCCAATACCATAAACAACTATATAGTTGAAATCTTTACAAATATATGTTTTCTTAAATATAAAAATAACGTTGTTGTTAAATTTGATATAATAATTTGTATACGAAATTGCTATAATAAATTGATTCTTTTGAATTATATTATAATATATACATTTATTAAAACTACATAATCTTAATTGTTAAAATGACCTTTATAAGATATATAGGTTGGACGAATTCTCGCGCGTTGCGCGGTGTGCAATTATATTGTTTAAAATCTTGATTTTTATAACGGGTGTTTAGTTGTTAGAAGTTAGTATGATCAAGTTAATAAAATTCATCAACGTCCGGATTAAAACGCAAGATCTTCAATTTAAAAGAAAAATCTATACTAAGTGGGCTAGTCTCACATTGACGTTTAATTAAATAGACATTTCAGTTTAGGTTTTATATTTAGAAATATACATAATTTTTAACTATTAGAAAAATAGTCTTATGATATTTTGATTTATGGTTGTGATTTAAAACCATTTTTATTTTAACTAATAAGTTATATGTATGTATTAGGTTGAAAAATGAAGAGTTGGTTTGAACTTAGACTAATAATTGATTTTAATGTATTAAATAAATCAAATTAAGGAGGTTAAAATGAATGATTTAATTAAGTTAAAAAAACCGAGTATGTTTGGTTAATTACTTGAAAGATCAAGAGTTTGTGTAACTTTCAAATGAATATTTTGCATTAATATGACATTTATTATAAAATAAAAACCAAGATTAGTGAATAACTAAAAAAAATACACATTTTAATAATCTTGGCATTGATATTTCTTATTAGGTGTTTATTTTATAGTTTCAACATTTATTATCATTTCTATTATTAATTATTAAGAATTTTTTGTAGGTTTAAGCTGTGGAGGTAGCTTGTTCGAGCTATGTGTTTCTTCATAAACGTCCAATTATTATTTTGTTGCAATTAATGTGTTTGACTCCTTAATATGTTAATGTTGATAAAAGAAAATCATTGCATCGATCATTTTCAAAATATGAAATATGTGAATGGATAACAACAATAGAATTAAAAACAAAGAGATACAACTTGTACAACAAACCTATAACAATTAAAAACGGTAAAGGGTAAAGTTTCTAGCATCATCTTTAAAAACAGCAATGCATCGTCTCATTAAAAACTACAAATTTCATCATAAAGCGGTAAGCTCATCAGCTCATTAAAGTGAATTTCCACATCTCAATATGAACTTCAACACAAAAACTTGCATATTGTTCAAAATGTGAGGTAATCTTCAACTTAAATATTCATTAAATCTAAAAGTGTTTATAAATAAGTTTAACAAATTATGCATATCACATTTCAAGCAGAGTTAGAATCATAAAACTTGAAGTTAAATCCTCACCCTTGATTGCTCCTATCATCAATTCAATTTTACCCAAAATAATATAAAATTATAAGAAGTGGATGGTGTAGAGCCTTGCCTTTCAAAAAATAATTGCTCGTACCTGTATGCTCAATAAAATATCGCATGTGTCGGTTTTTAAAATAGATGTTAGAAAGTTCTCAAACTTAAGAGCTACTTTTATTCATGATTAAAAACACAATATTAGAACAAACCAACAAAAAAAAACCAATTGTTTTTATTAAAAACACAAAATGCATAGCTTGCTTATTATAGATTATTGAACTTCAATACTATATTGACAGCATAAGACTTTCATTTACACCAAAACAGAGAACAAATGATCACTAATTAGACAAACGAAGTATTTTGTTTTGGTTTAGGATATTTGTTTGTATGGAAGTATGTATTTATAGGCTAACTACATTTGTGTGAAAGGAATTTCAAAAGTCAAATTAAATCCTATAAGTTGAATAGTCTTGGAAGTTTCAAATGAACGAGATTCATTACTTTGAAGGTGAAAGGGTGTAGGGGTTTCAAATGCATAAGGTGTTGGCAAATTTTTATGGGGGTTTCAAATGAATGAGATTCAATAAAAAATGCTAGTTTTATAAGTATGTATGATATATATATAGATATATATATATATATATATATATATATATATATATATATACACACACACACACACACACACACTAGGCGAATGCCCGCCCGTTGCACAGAAACACCTATATAGTTGAAGCCTTAACAATTATATGTTTTTTTATAAATATAACAATAACGTTGTTGTTAAATTTGATATAATATATATTTTGAATTATATGATAATATATACATCTATTATAACTGCACAATCTCAATAATTTAAATGAATTCTACCCGTGAGTTACACATGAATAAAATTGAATATAATATATGGTTGAATGCTATTTAAAGTTGTTGTTATTGTTAATTAATTTTTTAAAATTTATTTGTTTAATGTTTTAATTTCTATCATTATAATTATTTAAAACATCAAACATTGTTTTTTGATTTTAAAGGTAACAATATAATCATTTATATAGAGTTATTTTTAACAATTGTTATTGTAAGTTATTTGAAGCTACATATTTGAAATCTTTTAACGATTATAAAAATATCTTTAGGAAATATTTTAGTTAAATTAAAATTACAATTTAGTTTTTGCATTTATCACTACAATTTATCACTTTTAACTATTTAGAAAATATTCTTTGATTTTTTAAGTGGAACTAGAATTTATATTTAAGTTGACACTGTAATGTTATATTTAAATTAACAATTTATGTATTTTGTCCAAACTGTTTAAAAGTTGTACGTTTAAACTGATAATGGTTACATAAAATAACATTTTAAATCTAATAAATTAAGTATAATATATTAAAAGTTAAAGATGTAACTTTATAAGTAGAAGTAAATATATTATTTTAAAATTGAAATTTAGTTTAGTTATGATTACACTTTATGTTTGATATATTTAATTAACCTTATTAATCAACTTATAATCATTATTACAACGACACTACAATTCATCACTTTTAACTATTTACAAAATATTTTTTGAGTTGTTTAAGTTAAACTAAAAATTATATTTAAGTTGATCCTGTAATGTTATATTTAAATTAATAATTTAAGTATTTTATACAAATTGTTCCAAACTTGTATCTTTAAAATGATAATGGTTTACATCCAACAATATATTAAAATTAATAAATTAAGGGCATGTTTGTTTGCCTCTTAATTGAAAAATTAAGAGGCAACCTCTTAAAAATTCTGATATGGCTTGTTTGGTAGCATCTTATAATACACATCTGAATTTGTTAAATGCCTCTTCAAAAATCAGACTTCACCCCGTATCTGGAAAAAAAAAAAGACGCATCTGCCCTAAATCTCGCTCTTTCTTTCTTTTTCTCAAAATCACGCCTCTACTCCTTTTTTCTCATCAACGCGCATACACAAACCTCCATCGATTTGTCGAAGCTATCTTCCTTCCCGCCCGTCACAGTCGTCGGCCTCCTCTCCGCCTCCAGCTCCGACTGCTACGCCACAACACCTCCGGCCAACGTCGATTGAGCAAGGGAGAAAGTCGACTCCTGCTTGATTTTTGCTGTACGATCGAAACAGGGAGAAAATTAGATACAAATGTCGATGGACAACAAGGTAGCGATTGGAAGAAGGAAACTCACAAACATATGTTGATTTGGGGCGTGTAATTGAAAAACTATAATAAATAAGGGAGAAGACAATGGATTAGAAGTCAAGTGCACATGGGTTCTCGACCCCCTTATTACACTGGATTTATGGTGATTTGTAAGCATTTATATTGTTGTTTTGTTCTTATGTTGCTTGGCATTTATGTTCCTAATTTGTAAGGGATTTATAATGTTGTTGCTATGATTTTTGAAACATCTTATGAAAATTTTTGAGATCTTCTTGTGAGATCTTGTTGTTTTTGTGAAATATTGCTATGAAATTATGTTTTTGATTGCTGAAATATATTGTTGTTGTGATTTCTAAAATATGTTCTTAAAATCTATAAAATCTTGTTATTTTTCTGAAATATTGCTGTGAAATTGTGCTGAAAATAATGATTTGTTGCTAATATGAAATAATGTTGTTGTTTTTTTGGTGTAAATTTTCTTGTTTATTGCTGAATTTTGTTGGATTTATAAATAAAAACATTAACTTTTGGTTAAATAGTGATTTGTTGCTAATATGAAATAATGTTGTTATTTTTTGTTGAAAATTTTTGGTTATTTTATAAATAAAAACATTGAATTAAAAAAAAATACACATAAGGGTAAATAGTCATTTTTATCATTCAGCAATGTACCTCAGATGTTCCAACCAAACAACATTTAAAAATTCAGATCTTAAAAATTCAGACCCTCTTAGAAATTCAGACCTCTTGAAAATTCAGATCTTAAAAATTCAGATCCTACTAAACAGCCTCTAAGTATAATATGTTAAAGTTAAAAAACATAACTTTATAAGTAGAAGTAAAGATGTTATTTTAATATTGAAATTTAGTTTATATATGATTACACTTTAGGTTAAATATTTATTAAACTTTCTTAACCAACTTATAATTATTATTATAAAGAAATTGAAAAGTCATGGGAGTTTCAAATGAATGTGGTGAAAGGAAAAATGCATGAGAGTTTCAAATGCATGAGGTTCAAGAAAAAATGCTAGCTTTATAAGATACTAGGCGAATCCCCGCACATTGCGCGTGAATAGAATTATATAGTTAAAATAATAACTTTTACCAAATTATTATTTAGTATTTCTACTTTGAAACAAAATGTTAGTAGTAAAACAAACATATAGTTAACATATTAGTTTTATTAAACATTATAGTTTAATTTTTAAGTCATTGTGATATATATAATTATTTGATAATTTTATAAACCGTTTAAAATTATGTAAATTATAAATCAAATGAATAATAATATAACGGGTAACAAAACATATGAACAAAAATATGAACTGCAACTTTTAGTAACATAAAAATAGAAAAACATTTACTATGACATTTGTATTTAGATATATATATATATATATATATATATATATATATATATATATATATATATATATATATATATATATACAACTAATAATAAAAAATATGAAAAATAAACAATATAACTTTTAATAACATAAAAACACTAAAACATCTATTATAACATTTATATTAACTCTTCATATTTAAATCACAAATCTCTTCAAATACATTAATATTTTTAATGAGCAAAACTTTACAACCTTATAAAAGAAAAGAAAATAAAAAGTTGTTAGTGATTACTAATTAATAATCATAAGTTAAAAACTCTTGAGTTGTAACTAATAAATATACATAAATTAGAAAACCCTTGAGTTGTAGTGTGAGTTTCAAATGAATGCGGTACTTGGAAATGTATTATTATTATTATTATTATTATTATTATTATTATTATTATTATTATTATTATTATTATTATTATTATATTCGTCTAAATAATTGGTTTTGATGCATCATTTTAATCTCTTCAATTATTAAACATAAAGATATTTAATTATAAATTTATAACATACATAGATGCATATACATGTTAAACAAATCACATATAATATATATATATTTTCGTAAATGTTATATGTAATTATTGTTGTAGTAATATGGATAAATTACTTTCATATGAACAACATATCATGATAAGTCTATCATAATTACATATCAAATATTCAAAATTATGTTATCTTTTAAATATTTTGTGTAGGATAACCCAACAAAAAAAATAGAAAATAAACATAATCAAAATAGAAAAACTATAATCAAATAAATTAGAGCATTGAGTGGTTGAATATATAAATAAAGATGTTACATAAACATACATTTAAATCAAAAGAAAAAACTAACATTCGTCAACTTTGCTCAAACAAAAAAAACTATATCCATTTTATGAATCTTCTTTCTTTATTTAACACCATTGAACCATAAAAACTTGATGACAATTCTTCACTAACCTGCAATCAAAATATTTTTCTTGAAAAAGAAGAATCATAAAGATATTCCAAGCAAAACATTGATGTTTGGAGAGTCACATTCAAGATTGAGTAATACACACAAATCACATGTAAAGATTAAATGAGAAACTGAATATAAAGAAAGAATAGAAAAGCTTCATTTGTTTTGGTTGAAAGAAAAAATCATATTACAATTACCATCGATGCGACATAACCCATTTCTTCGAATCGTCATATTTGGATCGTGAATGCTTTAACTATATGAAAACTTTTGAATCACAATATCTTTAAATCCTTCTTACATGTAAGATTTTATATAACACAAACGACACAAAAGATTGTCTTTTTTAAAGTAAAATTTTCAATAAATTCTAATTAAACATAATATAAGTTATAAAACTTTTTAGTGTTAAATCATAATTAAGAAAACTTTTGAGTTGCATTAGTTAAAAAAGGGGGTTTCAAACGAATGAGGTTTGAGAAAGTTAAAAAAGGGGCCAAGAAAAAATGCTAGCTTTATAAGTATATATATATATATATATATATATATATATATATATATATATATATATATATATATATATATATATATATATTGGTTTATAACCCGTGGGAACCACGGTTATAAAATTAATTAAACTTTTATAATAAATTTTTTTAATTATTAATCAATTATTTTAAATAATTCATTTTAAATAAATTAATAATTAAGAGATATATCAAAATTTTAAAATTATTATAACTTCAAATTCAACATATAATTAGAAAATATAAATTTGAATTTTGAAATGAGTTGCCTAATATATATCTACATGACACATGACATAATATTAATGAGAAGTTGTATTAGAGTGACACTTGACAAAATGAGATTAAAACTATTCATTTATTAGAATATATATATATATATATATATATATATATATATATATATATATATATATATATATATATTGTTACAACCCGTAGGAACAACGGATAATCAATTTCAAATTTAGAGAAGATTACTTGCTGATTTATCATTGATTACATTGACTCAAAGAAATCTCAAATAATTGCCGATTTGGGATATGCAAATTTCCAAAAATAATTTCTGAACATAAGGGATTGCATTATTATTATGGAATAGAAATTAAATACATAATGTTGATTGCTTATTTCCAGGGATTGATTCAAACTTAACAGATTTAAATATTACAATTGCCGAAAATTGGTGGAAATTAATACGTATACCAAATTTAAATTAAATGAGGGCAAAATAGTCAATTAACTTTATAGAAATATTAGAGTTGGAAGTGTCACGTGTTAAAGAGAGACTCTTTTATTAGAGAGTATATATACGTATATATATATATATATATATATATATATATATGTTTAGATTCTATAGAAAATAAAAAACCCTAAAAAAATCCTAAAAATCAAAAAAATGCACAAAAAAATACTTAGAGACCACAAAACTTTTTTTTGATTTTTTTTAATGATAAAATCGCAGCTTTTAGTATAAAATCGCTGAAAATGTAAAAAAAAATTGAATTTTTATATTTTTTTCATCAATTTTATTAAAAAAAACTGCGATTTTTCTATAAAAAAAATTTTAAAAAAATTGTGATCTCTAAATATTTTTTTAATGTATTTTTATGATTTTTAGGGTTTTTTTATTTTCCAAATAGCTCTTCCCTATATATATATATATATATATATATATATATATATATATATATATATATATATATATATATATATATATATATAGACACACGTTCAAACACTTCATGAAAAAAATTGTTTGTTGCTTATTTGGTCCTTTCTATCGTTATCGTTTGATTTTTACCGTTAACCCTATTAAAATGACAACTTTGTCGTCTTATTTATTATTATTATTATTATTATTATTATTATTATTATTGTTGTTGTTGTTGTTGTTAATTCAATAGATGCCCATTAGGGTGCATTTTAGTAAGTAGAATTAGACTAAACAAAACATAACTAAATTTTTTACATAGTGTTCGACATAACCAAAATAAGAATGAAATAGAACTCTGATCAAGTATAATATGACAACTCATTATAATCTCACCCAAATAGGTAGAACTCAATGGATGACATTCTTTTTCTTTTTTGCATTTTATGGTAATAACCCTACTAGGAACGTATCTCGAACTTGAGTCTCCAACTTTCTTGTTATCCTTTATTCTTTAAATAATTATCTTCTCTAGATAATCATCACAAGTCATCCAAACAGGGATTAATACGATTCTCAATTATTGATTAGTGCATTCTCATTCTAACCAGCCATCCACGATTTCTTATAAGTGCATTTTGATTCTCATAATCCCAAGGTACGATTTTTGTTTAAGCTTCATCTCTTCACTTACCCGATAAACGATTTATGGATTCTTCTCTCCTTATTCACTTACATGTATCTATTAGTTATCAGTAAACAATTTCTTGATTTCTTGATAAATTATTTCTTAACGAACGATATTTTGATTTCTTGATTTCTAGACAACCGATCGCTTGCTTGTTAGTTAACAGTAATCAAGAAATTATTTATCAAAATTTCTTGATAAATGGTCTATTATATTCACTTACATGATAAACTATTTCTCATTAGTTCCATCATATTCTTTCTCTTATTATTCACTTATATGATAAACGATTCCTAAATTTATGTTTATTAATTTCGACCAGCTTAAAGTTAGAGTAATCACTAACGATTTGCAAATGTTTTTTAGAAGTAATCACTACTGAACTGATTCAGATCAATAAGATTAGTATTTTCTTTGGGAGTATGTGATACGGACCCATCCCATACTAGGCATGCATCATGCCATAAGCCCAAGTATAAAACTCACTCCCAAAAGCCAGCTTGTAGGAGGAGGGGACACCTAGACTTATAAGTCACCAACTTATAGTACTTTCAGCCGATGTGGGGTCGTAACAATACCCCACGCTTTGAAGAGGCAACGTCCTCGTTGGTCACGGTTGGCATCTCCTTTTGGTCCAAGCCACCACTCTGAGTCATTATTGGTCACGATTGGCACCCCTCTTTTCAGGTCCAAGCCACTACTCCGTAGACCACCACTCCAAGTGTTGGAACGTCGAAAGAAGGACCCATCCCATACTAGGCCCGCATCATGCCATAAGCCCAAGTGTAGAACTCACTCCCAAAAGCCAGCTTGTAGGAGGAGGGGACACCTAGACTTATAAGCCACCAACTTATAGTACTTTCAGTCGATGTGGGATTGTAACAGTATGAAGTTTGGTTCTTGTTGTCTTTATGTTTTCATGTTGGACCATGATCCTCTATCAGTTTTTTTCATGATTTTCTTTACATATTGATGCCATTGGTGATGTGATGGGATGCTCTACTATCGAAAATTCAATCTGCATTGGAGATGTTAGTGGTGTTCATGGCATGTGCTTGTGGATGGCCATTGTTGTGACTGGTTCGTGGTAGTGGGGGTAGGTTGACATGTGGATATTTGTTTTTGAAGGCATAACATGACGTAAGGGAATGTCCTTTGATAAAATAGAATTGACATTTGCCTAAAATTTTATGGGTATGATTAGTGGGTTGCTGAGGTGTTGGAAGAAAAGCAGGGGCATTATTGGAATTCTGGTTGTTCCAGGGTTTGGTTGGTGGGCATTTATTTGTTGCAAATGTTGTAACAAGTTGGTGAATATTAGTGCAGACAGTAGAAAGTTGCACCAGTGAGAGCTCATGATTGATGAGCTTTTCGTGTAGTTCATGGAAGGAGATTGGGATGTCTCGAGCATGAATAACATCTATGACAATCTTGTAAGAGGTGGAATCAAGACCATTTAGTATGGCGTCAGTGATATCTTCTTTATCCATTTGCTTTTCTAGGATACCAAGTTCATCAACAATGGTTTTGATAGTTTACATATAATCTGCAATGGACTGGTCTGAGGTTTTTGTTGTCTGTTTTAGTCGATACTGTAGCTGTTTTATGTGACCACATGAGGGTTTGGCATAAGTGTTTGATAAGATTTTCCAGGCTTCTAAAGAAGAAGAAGTTTTGGTAATCAAAGGGACGATAACAGGGGAGAGTGTACCGACAATAGCACCAAAAAGCAACCGATCTTGGCGGAACCAGGCTGAGTAATCTTCATGAGGTGAAGAGACACCAAATTTGATTGTAGGTTGTGGTGTTGGGTGTGTGCCATCAACAAACTTGTAAAGATCCAGACCATAGAATAGAGCTTCAATATGTGTTTGCCAGCTCATATAATTGGTAGAAAGAAGTTTGAGAAATGAAGGGAATTGAACAAGCGTAAGTAATGGGGTTTTGAGAGAGAGGGTGTGGATTGTTGAGGATGGATAATCGGACTGAATAGTAGCTGTAGGTAAACTGAGATCGACTTCTTCTGCAAGAAACATGATGAAGGAAGATGAATCGGAGAAGAATTGTTTTTAGTGGGGAAGAAGTAGCCTCCTGGCTAATACCATATAAGTGAATGAAGAAAAATTGTGTTTCACAATCAATTGGAATGTGTACATATACACGTACAAATCCGATCATGTTGGATCTATTACAACAATACAAAGAGACTAATTCTAGAGTTTATCTACAATCTGAATTACAAATAAAACATGCGAGTAAATATATAATAAATTGAATAATGATCCGGGTTATGTATTAATATGATTGTCAAGTATATGCATCTTTCTGAAAATTAATGCAATATGTAATCTAGTGGATTATTTTGACATTATAGTTTCTCATTACAAATAATGTAATTGTAGTTCTTGACCAATTTATAGCATAGCATGTATGAAACTAGTAGGTTACTATATATTAGATAAATATAATGTTATTTTTTATTTGTTTTTTTATAAACTTTATAGATATGGATTGTAACCATTAGTTTGCTTCTATTTGTTAAAATATTATAGAGTTAAATTACTTTGTTGATGTACCCAACTATAATTAGACACTGGTTAAATGAAAGTCAAGAAAAATAAGCTCAAATGAGAGATTTGAGTCAAAATACATTAGAGGAACTTTCGAAAAAGGTTTATAGAAATACAACACATCCTCCGTGAATGTGATATTAATTATATAAACGAGGTACATATGGATAGAAATCCCTTTGCACTTTTGTGTGAGTCGCTACAAACTCTTGGTAGATTATAAGATAATGGTTTCGTGACCATTAAGGATTTTGTGGGATGTTATTTTTTTTTTTTTTTTGGAAAAAGGCAAATGATATATAATAAAGGCCAAAACTAGCAAGCAACTAGTCAGCAAGAAAAGAAATAGAACAAGTACAAAGTATTAAGCGGGTTACAAACATAAGAAGGGATACATACTCCACTCCACCCATTTAATCTCCTTTTTCTTACCCCTATGTTTTAACCAAACAAAAACCAAAGATTTGATATTATCAGCAACAAATGTTGGTGATAAGGATCTTTGATTGAATATCCGGTCGTTCCTTGCTTTCCACACCAACCATAGCATCCCATAGCAAATTAAAGTCAACAATTTTCTTTTCTTTTTGCAACTGCTCCAGGTAGAAGCAAAATTAAGTAAGTCACCGACGTTATTGATTGAGACAAACCGTATATCGCACCACCTGAATATCCATTCCCGAGTAGTGTTAGCAAAACTACAATTGGTAAGGATATGATCAGCACATTCGACAGCCATGTTACACTGACCGCACGTAAGGGAGTTGATGATGACTCCCCGTTGATTTAGAGCTAAAAATGAGGGGATTCTGCCCATTTTTTCCCCTCCACACGAATGTTAGAACTTTTAGTGGAGCTTCCTTAATCCAATCAATATGATTAAAGGGAAAACTCATATTGCTGCCAACCAATTTCGCACGCATAGCCTTGGTTGTGAATATTCCACTAGAGTCTAACCCACACTTCCAGCTGTCACTTGCCGCCCTTGGTATGAATAAAGCCACCACTGCCATGAGTTGAGCCAATTCAAGCGACAGATCAGCACCTGCAACATCACAGTCCCAATTCCACTCGAACCCGCTAAGTTGAATTCTTTCAGCCACTTTACATCTTTTTTTGCTTTCGATCAAGTACAAACCTGGAAATCGGTCCTTAAGTTTTCCCCCATGAATCCATTCGTCTTGCCAGAATAAAGTGTCAGTCCCCGAGCTTACTGACTTCTGAATAATAATGTTAAATGGGACCCCTTTCTTTTCAATATCCAATTTTGCCCCTGCTATATTGTTCCATACACCTACAATTATCTTTTTGGACAAGTGATTCGCAGGTTTATCACTCAGATTATGGATACTAGTGATGACTTGGGACCAAAGTGAAGTGTTATCCAACTTGTGTCTCCACCACCATTTCGCCATTAAAGCGAGATTAAGTGCTTGTAGTGATCCCACGCCGAGTCCCCCCATTTTTTTGGGTGCTATCACTTTGTCCCATGATACCCAGTTTATTTTCTGCTTATCAGTATTACTGCCCCATAGAAATTGTCTTCTGATTTTCTCTAGAGAATTAATCACTCCACATGGAGCTTTGAAAAGGGAGAGATAATATGTGGGAATGTTTCCCAATACTGAATTGATGAGTGTGAACCTTCCACCGAATGACAATGTTTTAGCTTTCCAAGTAGAGAGCTTGGAATTAAACCTGTCCACAATAAGCTGCCAATTTTTTATATGGTTCATGTTAGCTCCGAAGGGTTTTGCAGGATGCTATTAATAGAGATAATAGGAATGAGAAGACATTACACTTTCACTTACAAATAAGGAGAAATACTTTAACATGAAACACTCACAAGTGTAAAATGTTATTGAGAGATGTTTGGATCAAAGTGTTATGTTTTATTTTATCCAATAAGAATTATGTTTAACATTCATATTATTCAATAGGAACGCACCTTTTGAGTGTGTAAGCCTATAAACCCAGTCAAACAAATGAACATATACCTCGGTCACAAAAAAAAAAGGATGATCGATCATATTCGTAATTGGTTTAGGTTTTGCATATATGTATTATCAAATACACATAGTGTTAACGAACGCCAATAATATTTGTTTCTAACATATAAGAATCCAAATCATAATTAAAATTTAATAATAATGACCCAAATTAAATAAATCAAAGGTCATAAACCAACATATTTATAACACCGATGCAATCACAAGCATTACTACAGTCATTCATCGTATACACCGCATGGAATTTCAAACTAGAACTTCCATTATCTTAATAAACAACCTGCCCATAAAGTTCATCGATCCCACAAACATTAATTAACCTAAAACTGGAGATGACCACCACCGCTACAACCAACGACGGAAGTTGAAGCAGCAGTAGCAGCTGCCATGGCAGCACTGCTGCGTTCAGCATGACAGAGCTGCCGGAGTTTGGTTGGAACATACCATATCGACAGACGTGGATGTGTGTTGAATATCGCATCAATGTCCCAACCTTGTCGAGCTGCAATCGATACCAATGGCTTGTAGCAAGCCTGCCTCCAAGCTCCGACATTCTCACCTCTCTCCTTGAAAGCCCTCCTCAGTGCATTCGAAGCAACCTCATCAAGACAATGCAGCGCATAGCAATGAACGTAGTGTCTCATTTTTGGCTTGTTGATGTAGCTCGCACCTGCCTTCTTTGCAAACCTAAACACCTGGTTCGTCACCTAAACAAAACCCGACCCAATATGATTTATTAATAAGTTATACATCATCCTTCATTCATTCTTTATATATTTATTTGTGATGAATAATACTATACATGTGAATTAGGGTTAGAAAAAGGTAAAGGGGGTAGGTGGAGTGCAGATCCGTACAACACGTGTCGACTGGGGGAACAGATCCAGCTATTGGTTGTGAGGCAGAAGTACTGTACATGTGAATGATTCTAGGACTCCATCTTTCTCTTGTCACACACAACTTTCTCTAAATTTACCGGACAATACAAATCTTTAATACTGACCACACTCCAAATCATCACTTCTATACCCTTTCCATTATATATCTATGTGCATTTAAATATGAAAGAAGATGACAAATTCATGCAAGAAATGTATCCTATATAAATTTCAAAGAAAATACTCTAAAAGGCAAAGGCAAAGCCCGATATTTAATAAAAGATAGTATGTTTATAATAAAAAACCTAACTTTCCAAATTTAATGTAAAAGGACTTGTATTTTATATTTGATTGAATAGATTTTTATTTGAATACAAGTTTTTAATTTAGACTTCTAAAAAATGATTCTTTATTTGTCTAAAATAAAAATCGTTCGGAAACACAATTGTATTAAGGTAAAATTTGCCAAAAATAACCTATGTAATTTAGTGTTAATCATTTGTATTTCTATTATTATTGGCAGGATATAATTACTAATGCTTATCTTAATATACTTTAATCATGGTAATAATTATAATTCTAAATAAAAGAAGATTTGATAGATGTCATGAGTATTTACTGTCTACTAGCTAGCTTCTCATGATTAGTAATGGGGACTAACTATGGACAAAAAAACTATCTAAAAACAAAGGGATCGTTTACTTTTGAAAGGAAACAAAAGTATCGTTACAATGTTGTAAAAATTGGTCGCCCAAATAAATAAACTTCGAATTTAACATTGTTTTAAAAAAAAAAAGTTAGATAAGTATTTATATCTTTTACATAATAGTTATCTTTAATATGTAAAGTTATTATTCTATATATATTAATATGAATATGTTGGAAAATTAGAAAATGATAATACCTTTGTTGGACATTTTTCACCCCTCTCTTTCGCAATACTCTGAACTTGGATCAAGAAATCACGGCACTGTTCGTATAGATGAAACAGGTAATCAAGTCCATTCTTTTTTCCACGCGCCACCTCCCCCGGCTCAGTCACAATGAACGGATGCTCTCTCTGCCGCTCTACTCCGCCACCGCCACCATTCTCTGGATCGTCCTCACTTTCATTCTCGTAATTATCATCTCCTCCAACCACTTGTGAAGACGATCCGATTCTACCCTTTACACGAATTTGCTTGCCCCTCCGTTGCTTACTTTGCTTCGCCTTTCCTCCTGCACAGCTCCCAATCGCCGCCATCTCCCATGCACCTCCGCCACCGCCACTCCCCGCAGCTTCATTTTCTTGTTGCACCGGTTCTTCCGACAAGCCTGTGCCAAAAAAAAAAATTAAAAACAATAAAACTTAGAATTTTATCAAATAGTGATAAACTTCAAAACATACCAAACAGAAGGTAATTGTTTTTTATGTTTCTGCATGGAAAAATGTATGAAAATACACGAACCTTCTTGAGATAGCGCGTCAAGGGTGTTGGTAGTGTCGGAAGAAAGAAGGTAGCGCCGCCTCGAATCCTCCTCCTCCTGGCGGCGTCGCTCCGCTCTGACGGCGGCTTTGATGCCGTACCTCTCACCAACAAGTAAATCCCATCGGAAAATATGGGACAAGCTGTTCATCATCTCGTCGAGCTCTTCATCTTTCATGTCCAACAGCGTGTTCGCCGTGAACCCGAGCTCCGCTATCTTCGTGGCCGTGAAATACCGTACACCGTAAGCATGGAACACCTCCTCCAACCCTCCAAGATCCCTGTTATCACGGACCAAATAGCCACCCATCCCCGCCGAGGTTGCGACCATGGACGGAGGAGGAGGTGGTGGTTGCTGCGGCTGTTGTTGTAATGTTATGGGTTCGTAAATACGGGACGCAGGCGGAGCCAGGGCGGCTCTGGTGTCCCACTTAAACAAGTTCGCCGAGAGTGTTTCAGGGTCCATTTTTATTTCACATGCAGTTGAGTCCTTATCGCTGGACTTCGTGTTTGTCTCGTTTTGGCTTTTTAAAATGCACTGTTTTCTGCAATGACGAAATTACCCTTTGTCATGAACTGAAATTTTCTATTTTCAGCCAACTTTTTGGCTTTTCATTTTTGTTTTTTTAAATAAAAACGTGTTGGATTTAAACCGATCAGGTTCCAACTGTATTGGATAGTTAAAGCCCAACCAGACGATATTGAACTTTACCAGTTGTACAGTAATAGTAAAGCAAGCAGCCATAGTCAATAAAGTTTAGTTATGTTCCTATTTTAACCCTTTCTCTTTCACAAAACTTCACCTGCCATCGTTTTAAAATATATGAAAAAACATCATAAATCCAACGAAAAAAGACTTGCAAACGTAATTATCTTTTAGTCATGTATATATTTATGTAATTTTTTTTACACATTTAACTATTTAACTTGTTAAATATGTTCACATATTATCATGGTTATCTGCTATTATAGGTAATAGCAGATAACCATGGTAATATGTGAATATATTTAACAAGTTAAATGGTTAAATGCGTATAAAAAAAATTGTTAAATGTGAACAATTTTTTTTATAATTTCATACAATATTTTTTCTATAATTTTTTAATATAATGTTTTAAATCTTTGTTTATAATTTTTTCTAACTCTTTTTATTCTTTCATATAAATTTAATACAAATGTTTTTAAACCAAATATTTTATAAATGTTCTAAAATTTTCTTACAAGTATTTAACTTGTTTTTTTTTTTTTTTTTTTTTTTTTTTTTTTACATTTTCATATAATTTTTTTTATAATTTTCATACATTTATTTTTAAACTTTCTTTTACAACATTTTAAAAATGTTTCATAGATTTTGTATGATAGTTTAATATTTGTTTATAACATTTTAAAAATACTTTCGTTAAATACAAGTTTAAAACGTTGTATTAAAAAATTAAAAGTTTATAAAAGTTAATTAAAAAATATTAAATAGTTGGAATAATTTTAAAACATTTACATTATATACATTTTTTTTATTTGCTAAGTAATATTTTCTTTTTATTTTTTTAAAAGACCATCCATACTTATTGTTACATATTTAATTTATTTAATTTTATAGTTAGATACTATTTACTTAAAAAATATTGTATATGCTTAAAAACAAAAGAAAAAAATTATAAGAGGCTATATAAAATCTTTCACAAAACAAAAACATATTTATTGATCAAAAAGTAAGGTTTAAAATTGATGGATAGTTAATTAATATTTAGTAAATTATGGATATTTTAAAAATAAGGTTTAAAAAAATAATACAAACAAATATGAAAATAAAATCGCTATTGAAAGTTGGAAAAATGACTTATTAGGATAATTAACTTTTCTTTTTGTTCACATTTAGTCAACTTTCTTTTTTGTACACATTTAACCATTAACTTGTTAATTTGTTTACATATTACCATTGTCACATGCTATAAGCGGTGACATTGGCAATATGTGAACACATATAACAAGTTAAATGGTCAAATGTGTACAAAAATAAAGAAGTTATCTAAATGTGAACAAAACGATAAAAATTGTTACCTGATAAGTCATTTTCCCTAAATCTGATAAGTCATTTTCCCTAAATCCAAAAAACGCATCAAACACTCAAACTCCGATTTAAGTTATAAAACAATAAATTTTGGACCCTAGCCACTAGCTAAGAAAAGAGCACCTAAAGAAAAATAAAAATATAAGAACTTTTTATTCTTTTAAACAATATGGAATTACCATTAATTTGTAAATTATGTATTTATTATTGTAAATTGCCAATTTTTTAACTTTAACAAACTAATATAAACTTTTTAATTACTTAATAATTCTATTTATGTATTTTGAATAAAAAGTAATAGAATATTACAAATTTATATATTTATCTATATCGAGAAAGATAGAAGCGTTTCGTTGTTGTAATAGCTGTTAGGTTGAGACCAGGTTGGCCGATGATCCAATTCATTAGAGTGAAAAACGGTTTGAAATGATTTTATGTCAACTAATGTGTAAGGAAGGTCAGAAATCCTAACCTAATTTTTGAAATATGTAATCTTGAATTTGAATCTTTGAACATATATATAAATCATACATATGTCAAATTTTGATGGATTAATGGTTAATGTTATGGACAATGACATTATACAATATGACATTGTAGGACGATAGAATGTTATAAGTTTTAAATATATAATGCATGACACTTTATGTATAATCGGGAATTTTGGAATAATGATATCGCAAATATAAGTTGATTATTTCTAAAGTCTAGCAATGATAATAACATTCATATTTAATAAGTTATTTCTTTATACTAATAAAAATATAATTTTAATCTTTTTTTGTATGTTTCATTCTAATACACATGTTAATTAATATTATGTCATTTATCACTTTATTGTTTCTCAATTTTAAATTTGCCCCCAATAGATTAGCAATAAATATGGATCAAGAAATTAGGACATAATCTCATAAAATCAACATTCCGTTTTCAAAATGTTATAAATAAACAATTATTGAATACCTAATCAAGTTAGATACTTTAAATGATTAGATGTACAAATTATGTAAAAAATATTTGTTTGCATGATTAATGATTGTTATTCTTATAGTATATGTTTTGTTTTATTAATGTCAACCAATTATGTAATACACGAGTTATCACATAGTATGGAAATATAGAAGTATATGGTAGTATTTGATACATAGACTTGTTATATAGACTGGATGTAGCATAATTAAATTGAACATGGTTGAACATAATAAATTATTTGCAAGGTGTTTAGCAAAACTAGAACACATTAAAACAAGATACTAAAAATAAGAAATAACCAAAATAACTAGCATATGTTCATAATTAATTAAGAATAAGAATAGTAAATCTTCATTAAAGCCTTATAAATGGATCTGAATTAAATAACAAATCAAAAAAATCAACTAGTACCAAATCAAAATTAAAAGAACACCATTTAAAAAATTGATGTTGTAAATAATAATAGATTCCAATAACATAGCATAATATAAATGAATAGAATAAATAATTTGAGATGAGATAATATGGGAAAATGTAATTAGTTATGCACATAAATTGAAAAATTAAAAATAGACACATCTTCAATTCATTTATGTCTTCTTCATATTAACCTTCATCAACATGACCCACCATCTTAACCTTCATTTCAAACTATGTAAACACCATTTTGCACCATCTCGGCCTTTCTCCATCCTCTCAACCTAATACCATTCAAATCCTTCACCAAATATCCTACACGGTAAAACTCTACCATCGGTATAATGTCATCTATCAAGAAAAAACTAGCTGAAAAAAAAAACAACACAATGACATAAAATGAGGAAAACATCTATGATAATGAGTGAAAGATTTTGACATATATAGAAAATGACTTCTTGTTTCTTCTCCCAAAAAATGAGTGCTTAAACTCTTATTTTACATTTGTGAGAAATTGTCAAAATATTATTCAGTTCGATTAGTTTTTTTTCTTATCTTTAGTAGGGGTGTTGAATGGAACATATGTGTAAGGGGAAGATGACAAGATACAGGGGGGGGGGGGGTTGTTAGTGGTGAAAGCAAGTGAAGGAGGGACATCAATGGTAACAGTGGTGAGCATAAATAAGGGAAGGGGAAGGTCATCAGAATGTCACTAGGGAAGGTGAATTAGTGGTGGTAGACAGTTTAAAGGCAACATTTCTTTTGGTCCTGATGTGTTCCATCCTTTTGGGTGGGAATACAATTTCATTAATTAGTCACATAAGAATTGATGAATGTCCCACTCTTTTCTTGTTCCGGGCATGCGAAATGCTTCCTAAAAATCTTTTTATGTCCAATTTCATCCAATCGCACCTACCAAATGTAGCCTTAATGTGATAACTTGTGTTTTGACAAATAAATGAAAGAGATTGATAAGAATGTATATATTTAAAGAAAGGGTGTTTGAAATATGTTTTAGGGTTAATTATATAATTTTTTTTTGCAAATGAGTAATGTGCAACTTGAATACATTAGAATAACAATAAAGAGTGAAAGTATGTGTAGTTGGACTAAGTTATGTGTATTACACCTTGTAAAAGCAAAGGCTACTGAATTTGGACATTTAGACGTTGTGTAGTAAGTGAGAACATTATAGTGTGATAATCTATTTGTTTGCATATATTCGATCACAATTTAGTTAAGTTATAGTAGTATAAGGAAATGTTTAGTGAATTACAAAGAAATGCTAAATAGAAATGAAATGTCATTAGTAAAAAGCTTGACTGAAACATGAATAAAAGATTGGAAATTTTTCTCCAAACTTGAATAGTATGATTCCTTATTATGAGAATATTCACGATAGAACGAAATAACAAAATTTGGTCAAAGAAAAGAAGCAATTTTCTAAAGTCTAAAAGTGAACAAAAATAGATACGGTCAACTAAAAATTCATAGTTTTAACACATAAGAGTGTATATTGGCATGAAATGGAATTGTAATATTATTTATATTGTATTAGAAGTATTTAAGAAACAAAATACTGGAAAAGTAAGATATAAAATAGTTTCTATTTGAAAAAACTTTAATGGATCAAATTGCCAAAAGAATATAAAAGTATAAAATGATAAATGTTTTGAAATGTAATTATTATTATGAACCTATAAAGATGCTATAACTTGAAATTTAATAGCACGCCATCCTAAAACATAAGAAAAACACATTTCAAGAAAGTAGGATGCTTAAATGAAAAAAGTGTCAAAAAGGCGCAAGACATGATTTGGTTTAAATGGTCCTGTAAACCTAATCACTATTGGTACATGTTTGAACTATATAACATGGATTTTAACAAACGCATGGAAGAAAAATGGATAAGTTGTAAAAATAGAACAAAAAACTAAAATTTCCAAACGGGCATATTTAGATGTCATGAAATGTGTTTAACCATTGGAATAGAGCTAGAATAATGTTTGAATAACTAAATTAACCTAGCCATTAAATAGTTATGAGTTTTGGATCAATTTGCTGAAATAAAGTAAGTTGGTGAAAATAAAGTAAGATGCTACAATGTGAATAAGAGACCTAAATGGTATATATCACTTCTTAACATATATATATATATATATATATATATATATATATATATATATATATATATATATATATGGAAGTGTTCAATTGACAACATTTGTTATTGCGAGAACATTTGAAAACAAATTTGGACCACACATTTTTTTTAAATTAAAATCATCAAATAATATATATAAATAAAAAATAAGTAAAAAAAATTTAAAAACAAAACACACTAGCAAACACCACTTACCACATAAACAACACCAACCACCACCTCCATCGCCACCCACATCCACCACCCACCACCATCATCAACCCCCCCCCCCCCCATACACACCACCATCCACCACCACCCATCACTACCGACCACCACCACCACCCCCACTACACATCATAACTACCACCCATCACCGACCACCCGCCACTACCACCTATCACCACCACCCGCCTCCACCACACATCACCATAACCCCCACTAGCCACCACTACCACCCATCACCATCACCATCGACCACCACCACCCGCCACCATCACTACCACCTGCCACCTCTACCACCACCACCCACCTACTACCACTACCCACCTCCATCACCCATCATTATAACCCATCCACCATCCATCATTATGACCACCACCAGCCACTAGCACCAACTACCATCTACCACCCATCACCACCACCCACCACTACCCTGTCTCCACCACCCATCACCACCCTTAATATTTATCACTTAATCGATGTGGCGGTTAACCACACGCGCTCCACCGATTTTATGATAAACATTACATTATCCTTTGCCTACCTTGTTAAATCCAGGCTAATATGCCGGTTAACCACACGCGATCCACTACCGACTTAAACAAAGTGCAAAGTGTAATTTCATGGGTTAGCACCAAATTCACATTTTCCTAAAGTAACTAAGTTTGAGAATTTATAAAAGGTTTATTTACTTTATATTTATCATTATACTTATAATGAAGGGATAATTAGGTTCCTGTCAAACCCGTTCGGCTAACGACCCTCCACCAGTCAAGGAAGCGGTGGGTGAGAGTGGACTCCCATTAAACTGTCATTTTATAGGCAGTAACCTTATACTCCCCTTATTGACCAGATTCATGAATGAGGCCTACTAACGGTAAGACTGACTTTGTTCTTATACATATATATAATTATTAACTTATATTATAATAGTATAAGGGTTGAATTTTAACTTTTAAAATTCTAAGGGTTTAACTTGGAATTAAAGTATTCATGGGGGGTAATTTTACAAATTCCAAAACTTGAGGGAAAGTTTTGAACAATTCAAAAAACTTTTCAATTCCATAACTTCTGAGTTTAAAGTAGTTTTAATGAAAAACTCTTAAATTTCCATAACTTGAGTACAAGTTATGGAATACTTTAAAACATTTAAAAAAGTGAGACTCTTCATTTTCATAACTTATGGAAATCTTATGATTTTTAATAATCATAAATGTGACTTTTCATATAACTTGATGACAAGTTACAAAAACACATATTATGAACAACTTTTAGATCAATTTGGATTGAAAACATATTATCTCATAACTTTTCTATTAATCTAAATCAACTCATAAGAACAAGATAATTCAAATCAAACAATTTTCATGAAATTAGCCTAACCATCAATTTGGATTGAAAACGTCTGGTTTCCTCCATTTGACGATCCAACATCGCTTGGATCATCGCTTGCACTCCGGCCATCGTTATTGGCTCAACAGCGGCTACCACAACCGGTATTTGCTCAATCACTGCGGGTTGATCTCGGTTTCCATTTGCATTCACGTTTCCGCTACGGGTACTTGCCATCTTAATCTATACACCGAATAAGGTGAATCTAGATCTTTATTTATGATTGACATTTAAATCATCCTCATCACTCCGAAACGTTTATATGCTAGTTCTAATATCGTAGTCGTACGTTTAGAATCCTAAACACATAAGGTTTCCAGATCCGGTCGGCAACAGACCATAGATCCGAATAAATAACAGCATATAAGGCATAAAGCATTTAGCACATAAAAGCATTTTAGGCATAATTCCTAAAATAAGCTAGTGCTTACACCTCACAATCATCGCTTAGCATTTTAAGTTTAAGTCTAGAAATAAATCCATATTCCTAGTTCGCTTAAACTAATGCTCTGATACCAACTGTGACATCCCCATTTTTACGGCCAGAAAAGACCGATTTTGTTTATGCTTTATAAAAATCAGAGTATCTCTTTTAATAAAAATGTTGCGGAATTTGTTCCTAGAAAAACATGATAATCGCGTTATCAAAGCATTTCTAAAGAAATATATTTTTATTCACTTTTAAAACATTTGGGATGTCATCGTCAATACAGAAACATAAGCATAAACAGAACTTACATTCATTTACTCTAGTGATCTACATCTCTTTTAAATCTCTCAGTGTAATGTGACTTCGTATCAACACCTGTGATATAAATAAACTGAGTGGGTCAGGTTGGGAAACCTGGTGAGTACCTAGGGCTTTCAACCCACAATAATATAATTATTATGTTTAAACAATCAACCCAATTACCCATCCCCATTATCTTCTTTATTCTTAAGGATCTACCCTAAGAATCAGGTATTTCTCATTTGTTCATTCCTAAGGATCATCCTAAGGAAACAACATGAAGTCCATTGTTGCCAATGACACATTGGTCAAGCGCAGCTGCTAATCTTGTCACTTAGGTGCAGCTGTCAGAATTGGGACATTTTCTATGAGGCGCTTCTGCCGGTATTGACCTTTAAACACTACTGTCATGGTCATAAGGCTCCCTATTAGGCGCAGCTGTCGATACTGTCCTTAGTGCGTAGCTGCTAGAACGTTTACCGTAGATCTAAAACATCTACGGGTTGTGGCGCAGCTGCCAGTGCTCATCTATAGGGTACTAGGTCCACTGCTGCCAATGTATACCTATAGGGCACTAGGTCCATGCTACTAATGTTCCTCTATTTCAGCTTTTATCCCTCATCATTCATCTACCCATGTTTTACCCAACATATTTTGTAGATATAAAATACTTTATACGGTTTATATCATTTAAAACATGTATAAAAATCTTTCACCAGCATAGACAGCAAGTATTCAGACAATATGCACACATAACACGTAATTTATAATAAAATACTTCATATCTATGTGTAAGATTAAAGGGACCATGCACTCACCTGAAAGGTGGTGACTCAGCACTCGGACAGCGCTTCGATACTCTCAAAACAATTTCCTTCGATAAAACAGCGAATTTTATCGAAAACCGGAACTTTATTGGAGCAGCGTTTCGAAACCGAAAGACTTCTTTTCTCGGGACTCCGAGAGCCTCGGGGCTTCCCTCGGGAGCTAAGGGGTTTATCTAGGGATTAGCGGGGTTTAGAGGAGATAGAGAGAGAAACTAGTGAGAGAAAGAATGAATTTTGGTGTGAAAAAGTCGGAAAGGCTCGCACCCTATTTATAGGTCGGAGGACCTCGGATTACGCTGGGCGTACCGAGGGTACGCTGGACGTACTCCTCGGATAAGACCACCAGCTCGGACCTAGCTGTCTTCGTACGTTGGATGGATAAGGGCGAGGGTACGCGGGGCGTACCGACTTCGGACACGGGGCGTAAGCGAGGGCGACATGTACTTCATCCGAAGCGAGCCGTGATCAACAAGTGACGGTCAGGATTAAGCCACGTCATTGGTCAAGCAACAGATTTCGCAAATTGCATTCTCGACTTCTAAAAATCATAACTTTCGCATACGAGCTCCGTTTTTGACGTTCTTTATATCCACGCGAAGTTGGGAACGTACTCTACAACTTTCGTTTAGACTCCGTCGGTTAATTTTGACTCAATTTTAAATTTTATATTATTAACAGGCCGGGACAGGATTGGTCCGTTAAATCCTCATAACTTCTTCGGTATAACTCTGATTTCAGCGTTCTTTATATGTACGGAAACCTTGTGACATATTCTACAACTTGGTTAAGATTATTTATTCTAAATAATCTTTTGTCGAAAAGTTGTTTTCGACCCCTATTGCCTCTAAATTAACTAACCCGGATCTACGGGCGTTACATAAGGTTACATTCATGTAAACCCTAATACCCATGACCTTTCATTTCCATAGGATCCATGGGTTAAACACTCCATGGACTATCCATGAAAGCTTAGCCCAACCTAAATGAACTTGGCTCATCCTATGCATATAAGAGTCAATTAGTTCATTTTGATCACTAAATTAATTATAAATTAATTCTTGATCAATACTAATTAAATAATATGATTCCATATTAATATATTAGAACTTATAATATATTAATATAAATCACCAGTATCCTTTTGCTCATTTTGTCTATCCAATTGTTCTGATGCCATGCAACCCAAATGGACCATGCCAAATCGGGTCAAGTACATACCAATTATAGTTATGGGCTTAGACACTAATCCAACATGACTATCATACACAAGCGGCTATAGGGTTAGTGGAAGTTTCATGGGTGAGTGTGGGTTGTAGAAAGCCAACAAGTAAGGAATTTTTAGTTACTCTTGAGAGGGTGGATATATGACGTATGTGTATCCTTTATGTTTGGGCCTAATGGTTAGGAATTGTGTATGATGATCTGCTTTTCTATGGTGTCCTAATGTCATTCGGTTTCACTTCTCGAGTGTTGCTTGCCTTGTGCTTTGTAGGAATCATATTGATGTGAGTTAACTATTAAATAAATATATTAAGCTACATGCTACAAAGGTTAAATAATCTTAGAATGATAGCTTTAGTCTTATTGCGTAGCTCTCATCTGAGTCTAACTATTATAGGGTTGAGTTTTTTAGACTAAGAATATTTTTTTGTTACATGTAATTATATCCATGAGGTAGTTAGTTGACATTAATAAGAATCCTCTAGCAACCAATGCAGAGTGAGGTGGGGATCCTAGGAGAACCTAGGGAGTGCTTTAGAGCGAGTAGTATGTTGTTTAGAAGGTATCCGGAGTACTATTATGAGTTGGTGACTTAGAGGACTTGGGATGATTCTTGAGGAACGTATGGATATGTGTGGAAGGTAGTATTGAGACCGTACAACTAGAAGCACAAGATATAGACTAAAATCATGGAAAATCATGGGAATCTAAGAAGTCGGTAAGGGATTGATGTGCGAATTTTCTGTATATCGGGTAAAGTGTGATGGATTAATGATGACATTTTGGTCTTGTTTAATATGATGTCAGTGTCAGGATGGGGAGCAGGGTCCTCCGAGATTGATATGGACAACATCAGATTATGCGATTGGATTACCACTGAGGTTTCGCTGATTTTACTAGAAGAGTTTCCTAGTATCATTGGTCACATCACATACAGACTGATTTTCAAGTTTGAGGAATGAAATGCAGCCTTTCAAACCGAGGAAGAGACTGTTTAGGCAATTGCAGGGAGAGATCTTGGGTTGGGAGCGCGTCAAGGGAAGAGAAAACGAGCACATGGTTCGACATTTTCAGTGATGGGCAAAGAGTTCGATTTTGCTAACTTGGGTACTGGGGGCCATAAGGACCACATTATGTATGTTGAGGATGGACGAACCCATGAGCCTGTGTGTTGTAATTTTACATGTGGCAGGTGCTGACGGAAGGGTCATGTTCGCCAAGATTGCACCCTAGAGGTAGAGTTATGTCATCTTTGTCATCACCCTTGTCACGTTAGGGCTAATTGCTCACGTTTGTTGACCGGGGTGGCTCAGACTCCGTCATTCATGGTTTTCCAGGAAGCAAATTTAGGACCTCAAGACTTCATGGTTATGTATCATATTCGAATCCTTCATGCTCTTATTATTTATGCTTATGATCATGAGATTATGTGTGAAACGTTATGTTCGGTTACCTAATTCCCTACTTAACAATTGGAATTTCGTTATGATTGCTAGATTGTTATTATTATTTAAATATTTATCATGTGATATTTTGCATACCGAGACCTGTGTTTAGAGGATTTTTGGATGGACTGGTGTTAGGCTTCGTCGTGGCGTACATCGTCCAATGAGGGAGTAAGCCCTGAGTGGAAGAGGACTAAGAGTATTGCTTAATGGATCAGCAACTAGATTAATCTTGATGTTTTCATCACAATGGGTTGGACGAATTTGCAGCGTAAGTTCATTAGACACCTAGTATTTGAGATTGTTAAGACCTTTTTGCGATGGTGAGGATTAAAGGATTAGTCAGAATGTGGGTGCAAGGTGAGTTGTTGTCAGGTTCATACTTTCAAGGTTCTACATGCGGTCCTTGCATTAGAAGCTTCTAAACAAGATCTTCTTCTAGTTGGTTGTCTCTTCTCGGACAACAAAATAGAGTTAAGAGGAGCGCATGTCGATTAGGTTGTATATCAACTGAACGGTTGATTCGATTATTGAATCAATCACTATCATTAGTAAGGATGGAGATATTGTTGATTTATCAACCTACTTCAGGGTGTGGTTGAAGTGCCTTCGCACAAATTTTGTTCAGTGGTTGAGATTGTTCAAGATTTTGTCGAGTAGTATCAGTTGGCAATGCTGTGGTTGCACCATTTTTTCTTCAAGCGTGGAGAAATGGATATTTTTGGACCCATGGTTAGAGTTTCAGAGCAATGTTGACCAATTTTCTAGAAGGACTTCAGATCTATGTGAAATCTAATTTCGGTAGGTCGCGTTACTAGGGTTGGAAAAGAGTCAACCCGATCTCGGTTCTATTAGCATTCAAGTTAGTATGGAGTTCTTCCTTCAACAAGAGGCTTGGTGCAATAAGTTGAACAATTGTAGGACATGTTCGGTTATTTAAGATTGATATTCTACCATGAAAAGGTTTTAAGGTTGGGGATGTCTATTGATATGGATTTTGATCACAAGTCGGAAGTCTTATGGTGTTGTCGCTATGAACTATGGGCATTAATAGGAAAGTGGTTGATTTTAAGTGGAAGAGAACCGCCACAGAGTGTTGGAAATATTCTCAAGTATGGATCTGCTTGGAGTTTCGCATCTCTGGATAAAAGGATAGTTGGTTTCTAGTTATGGTATGAGTTGAGGCTCATGCACGGAATTGAGTTTATTGGTCTATTTTAATAAAGGAATCAAGGATTAAGGATCGAAGTTATCTTGTCTAGGGACGTGAAGCAAAGATAGGGATGCATTTTGGATCTGTGGCTAGGTTTAGGTTGAGGGTTGCGCTAGGACCTCTCTGCATGTTTTTGTCTGATGAAGGCTCTAGGGTTTGAAGCATAACCCGAATGCTTGATAGGGCCCCGGGTTGGGGTTTCTACTCGTGTTGATATTTGGTTAGGTATTCTTGTGAGTAGTTGGCAAGACCATGGGCTAAACCCATGACGATTGTGGAAGTGTGGTAAGCCTACGACTTGGCTCATAGCATTTAATAAGGTGAGTTAGGTCATACTAGGAATGGTTATGAGACTGTGGAAGGGTTGTGTATTGTGGTATGGTATGGATCATGTGGTTTTGATAAGTGTTAATTGGGATGTTTTCTGGTTTCCTGCAGGTTGGTGGGATGATGAACGTATGTGTATAAGCCCACCGGGTGCTAATCAGGAAACTTCATGGCTGAGATTGGATGATAGCAAGAACAGTGAGGAACTGTGAGCTTCTCTTTCCAATGATTGGATGGTGTCACTATAGTTCGTAAGCCATTATGGTTTTCACTGGTGTGTTGGGTCAGAAAATGTGCTATGGAGATCTGTATGTGTGATTCTTTAGTATTTTGCATAGTTAAGCACTTTAGGCAGCACAGAGATACTACTGATGGCTTAGTAGCTGACGAGGTCGGCCGAACCTTGGTAAGATTTAGACTTGTTGGGATAGTCGTGATTTTTTATCGGTAGTTCCTCTAAGAGTTCCTTAGTGAATCTTTATTCATTGTTGTAAGATTGGTTTTCAAGTGGGTTGAGTTTCTAATGGTATTGTTCTTTGTAGAAATCTTGGATGGATTGTTAGTCAATTGGTTCCCATGAGCACATTGGAGTATGAAAGCCGCCAAGATTTTCTTCTAGATTGACCACTGATATCCTCGTAGATACGGTGGGATGGTGATGACTTGACAAGAAGCCTAGTATGTATTTGAAAGCTATAGGGCAATTTTTGAGTTTAGGTTGGATTATAATTCTTGATCGGAATACTTTGATTATTATTATACTCGGTTTGGTAGTGTTTCTGGTTAGAGACTTAGGGTAGGTGTGGCGGGTGGATGATCGACAGCCAGTGTGTTCGTCCCTATAATTTTAGAGCGGTGACTTTCCGATTCTGTGAAGTGCAAGTACGTACAATCGCAGCTTCGTGATTTACCCGGTTTGAGTAGTTCACTAGCAGTGGGGTTGAACCGTTGGGGAAAAGAGAGATGGGTGTCGGACTTGGAAATTTCAAGCGGTTGGATTGTTTTTGGCATCATTTGGGCTCTGGAGGGTCTCCTGGGCTTCCAAGTTGGATGTATTAATGTCTTGCCAAGATGGGAGGGAGCAGGTGAAATAGTGCTAGTATAGTTTTCAGGAATTCTAATCAAGTCCAATTTCGAGGACGAAATCCAATTGGAGTGGGGGAGAATTTTAACACACGATCCAAAGATGAGCTAATTTCTAAATATTAACTTTTATTTTAGGAGGCGAAGACATGGTGGAGCTTCACTATGACGTGGCGGTAATGTCTTGGGATCACAAAATTAAATGAACCACCACAGCGTGGCCATAGGTGCCACAGCGTGGCAGAGGTTTTTAGAGAAAACCCTAATCTATCGACTTTAGGCCCTATTTAAAGAACATTAAGGCTAGGGTTTCATGAGCATTCAACCTCCATCACCCTCTCAAGCTTAGAAACCCTAACCCTAGCCTCCATTGAAGTTGTTAACTCATTCTTGGTGTTCTTAGTGATCTTTGAAGGAGAAGGAAGCCCATGATGTGGTAGTTTACCTTGCAAGCATCATCTACATCAGCTAGCACATCTCCTAGACCTTGGTGACTGTCCAAGATCCAATCTTTTTTCTTTCTAAGTTGTTAGATCACTTGATTTTGTCCCTTTTCTTCATGTATTGATGGATTTGAGTGGTGAGATCTAATAAGGCTTGCAAATTTATGAATCTCTAGGTCACTTAGAGTATTTGGTGCCTTGGATATGATTTTAAGTGAGCTTTGGTGTCACGCATGGAATCTTGGTCATAAACCCTCATTTTGACCTAATAAGAGTCTAAGACATGCATTGGACATGTATGTATGGAAAGTAAGGGTTTTTATGTTTTTGCATGATGATATAAACATTTCTAGGAATGAGGATCAAGTAGTCTTCAAGAGAAAGTGCTTAATGAGTTAAGAAAAGTTTTGTTTTTGCCATATTTAGCCCTAGAAGTGAGATCTCTGTCTCTTGGAGGGTCTAAAGGGATAAAGTTGGAAATTTTAACCACTTGGACCTTAGAATGAATCAGATCTGAGCTTTGGAGCCCTTAGGATCAAATAAAACGAATTAATCTATTATGTTGTTGGGAGCCTAGTGCCAACGGTATGGCCTAGGCTACCACAACATGGCATCTAGGCTAAGACTCGTCTACTTTCTCATTTAGTGGCCATGGTGTAGCCAAGGATGGCCACGACGTGGCGTCCAACTGAAGTTGACCGTTGACTATTGAGTTTGACCAAGTTTAAATTTTGGTCATTTTGGGTATTTTGAGTAGTAGATTGAAGCTAGTGTTATGGTTATTGTATAGGTGATCAGTAGAAGCAGTATCCGAAAAAGTGATTTATTCAACTATCATTTCAAACTGTGAGTTGAATTTTGCTAATTGTACTTGTGGGTCGAAGGCACCAAGTCTGACCCACTGGATTATGTATCTTGGTATATTGGATTGATGTTTTACTGGTTATGTGTTAGACTGGTAGATCTGTATGATTACTTGAGTTCACTGAGTATGTGTTAGACTGGTAGATTTGTATGGTTACCTGTACTTGCTGGTTATTGATTGCCATTGTATATATCTGCATGTTATGGTTTGTTGGGTTGAAACGGTCTTGCTTTGTGCTGAAGGCCAAGATACGCGGGGCGGTTCGGATAGACTGAAGGCTAGAGAGGCGAGCCAATCAGGCTGAAGGCCCGAAGAGCAGTCCAGATCGGCTGTTGGCCCTACTAGGGGGTCCATTCAGGCTGAAGGCTCATATATACATGTTACTATCTGTATGGTTATGTGTGGTACTTTAGGGGAACTTACTAAGCTTTGGCTTACAATTTAAGTGTTATATTTCAGGTACTTCAGATGATCAGAGCAAGGTGAAAGCTTGATCGTGCACATCCTTCGGATTTTATGAGATTTGATTTAAGGATACTCTGATTTGTGATTTTGACTTACGGCAACTATGTTTTTTTTTTAAATTTTGGTTTGTGGTTTGGTTTTGAAAATAAAATCTTTACCTTGATTTTTATTGTGCTACAAATAATTATAATTCTTTTTATTTTCTTTATTTTAATATTTATAAACAATTTTTTTAGATTAAGCCAAACTATATGGTGTTGCATTTACCTACCCTTAGGATGATTTCATCCTTAGAGTCACACACTCCAAGAACATGTGTATAAATCTCTTTCTCATATATAATAACTAGATCTATCATATTTGTTCTTAATTTTTTAACTTTAAATCCATGATATCGTTGAGTTCCTCAACTAGTTGTTTGTTTTCATCAACCCAAATTCCCTCTGGCGACAAGAAATCGACTTTATCACTAAGTCGTTTCCTTATATAACATACATAGAACACATTATGAATTCCATCTCTATAGCTAATCCTAATCGATATGCTTGTTTCTAAATCTTTTCCAAAAATGTTCAATGTTATAATATACATTGGGTTAAGCTTCCTTATTTTCCAAAAATAAATCATCTTCTCCACAGTGACACTTTAAGCAACACCTGATCATCAACTTCAAACACCATTAGTCGATTGTTCAAGTTAGCATAAATCTTCTGACCATTTTCGGTGGCCATCATTATTCTCTTATTATTTCCACTTTCTTAGTTGTTTCCTGAATTAACTTTAACCCAATAAACACCTTCTTTCTTTCTTGAAACCAACAAGATGGTGATCTACACTTAATGCTCGTATAGAGCTTCATATGGTGACATCTTAATGGTTGAATGATAGTCTTTTTTATTTAAAAACTCTACCAGATGGAAATATAAGTCCAAATTACCCAAAATTTTTATCACACATGCATGTAACGCATATTCTAATTTATGAATTATCCACTCTCTCTGACCATATATTTGAGGATGATATTTTTCCTAAACAATAACTTATATCCTAGTTCTTCTTTCATGATCTTCTAAAAAGGACAAGTGAAATGATTGCCTCTATTACATACAATATATAAGAATAATCCTCTCACCACCTATTTTACATATAATTTAGCAAACTTTTTGATTGGCCATGTCTCTAACCGCAAGGAAAAGTATATTCTTGGGTAATCAGCCTACAATCACTGGTGGTTGTCGAGGCCAACACAAATAATAACCCTAAATATTACACACTAAAATAGTGTATAGTGGTAAAGGGATCGAATCCACGGAGATTGGTTCAATTTATAACTCTATGAAAAATCTCTTTGTAAAAATACTTGTAAAATGACAATAAAAATAAAATGGGGGGTTTTGTTGTTTTGAAATATTTGAAACAAACTAGAATTAACTATGATTTAAATAGACAAATGCAACAAAAATAAGAGTTTGATGTAAAATCAATAAGGGAGAGATGGTTGACTTAAAGTTTCCTCACTTTGACTTTTGATGAACATATCATTAGAATCCAATGGTGCAATACTTTGATTTAAATCCTTAATTTGGCTATAGTAATCCAAGGAGCTTGAGATTACCTAGACTTTTCTTAATTGTTGAAATGGCTAGAGAAGCTCACAACAATTTCCTTAATCAAAGTCACTAATTCCAAATAGCATGTAATTAGTGAAAGTCAACTAGCATTAAGAACCAAAAAGTCACCAAATCCAAGAGGGGTCAAATGCTTTCACCACCATGTTGGAGGAAATGTTTTTATGATTGTGTGAAGCAAAAACAACACAAAAATCATTTGTTGCTTGCTAATTTGAGGATCCTTTACTTAATCAAGAAATTAGCCAACTAATCACCACAAACACATTTAAACTCATGAACTAAAACATACAAGTAGTGATAAGATGTTAAAACACAAAACATTCCCATAAAGATTTAAGAACATGTTCATGGATTCTTCAACATTCAACAAAAGTTCAAAGGATTAACCAAAAGTCAACCAAGATTAGCTTAGCCAAGCATGGCTAAACACAAAGAAACAAAGTTAGAGAAATTTGTACCAAACATTAAGCAAGAATCAAGAGGTAAAAATATGATGTTCTTCAAGGGTTCTTGGCCTTCAAAAGTCTCCAAAACTCCAGAGAGAATCTTCAAAAATCGGATGTCCAAGAGTATGCAAAAGATGGGCACCAACCTTCCTCAAATAGCTCAAAAGAAGGATTTCCGAAATTGCCCCTGCAGGGCCTTGCGCGACCCGCGTGCTGCTGCGCGGGTGGTACCTGACATGGGCTCCTTTGAGATTTTGGGCCTCTAAAGCATATCCCACTAGCCCAGATCGAATCCAATCACCTCCTAGCCCATTTTCTTCAAGTTTTTCTTCATTTAAAGCCCAATTTGACCTCTCTCAATCCTCTAAAGCTCGTGAACTCGCCCGATTAATAATTTTCATACGCTTGAATGTTCCCCCGCATCTTTCAAATTTAAAGCTCAATTCTTCCAAGCCTTCAAGCAGTTGACAAGTCCACCCCATGAATCACCTTCATAGCCATCAAGCATGAAATCTCCAATTCCCTTCAAGCCCAATCGCCTCGCAAGAGTGCCGCCCCGCTAGTTTCCAAGAAAATCTGCAATAATGCTCAAGAAACTAGAAAGTACCCCGAAATGGTCATAAAAATAACAAAAGGGAAAATATGCATGGAAATTATCTAAATTATGAATGAAATATGCTAAAATAAACTATAAAAAGAAGTAAACAAAACTAACTATCAATCACCCAAATTATATTATGAACTTTCTTAGTCTTTAAAAGTTGGTTACAAAATCCATAGTGATTTTATCCCATTTCCACATTGGTACTTCTAGTGGTTCCAAATCACCATAAGGACATTGATGCTCTATTTTTACTAGCAAACAAGCCAAACAACTGCTAATATACTTTGCTATACAAATACTCATTGTTAGCCACAAATAAAGAAGTTTCAAGTCCCCATACATCTTGGGGATTTGGGGGTATTGAGTTCCTGAATTTATGAGCCTCATCTAGCAACCTCTTCCTTACATTTGTGAACCATGGCATCCATATGCTTTCTTGAAATGTCTATAAAACATTTGAAATTTGCTAAAGTTTTTGATCTTCCTAATTTATCTTTCTTCACATTCTCATTCCTAGTTGCATTCAACCGAGCTTACAATATTTTCTTTAACATGTTCACTTTCACCCATTTTATTTCCACTCAAAGCATCAACTACAATATTTTCTTTACCAGGGCGGTAAACAATCTCATAATCATAATATTTAAATATTCTTATCCATCGTCTATGGCTCATGTTCAAGTCCATTTTTATTGAACAAATGTTGTAAACTTTTGGGATCTGTGTAAAGCTTGCACTTTGTGTCATACCAATAATGCCTCTAAATATTTAATGCATGAACGAACGCTTCTAACTCTCTGTCATGGGTAATATAGCTTAATTCATGCACCTTCATTTGACGAGATACATAAACTATCACTTTTCCCTTTTAGGTAAGGACACAAATCAAACTAGTTCATGATGCAAAAATATATGCTGCAAAATGTTCTACTCACTTTAGTATGTGAGAATGGGTGCCTCTCACAACATTTCTTTAATTTCTCAAAGTCCTTCGCTTGAAATGTCATCCATATTTCATATCGTTCTGAGTCAAAACAATTAAAGGACCACCCCCAGTTGTTGGAAAAACTTTCTGTGATTCATTAGCAATAACCTGCAAATACAAGAAAACTTCTATTCTTCATGACAATCTTGGTTTGTTTTTGTACTATTGTTAGCCTATATTTATTCACTACATGTTCAAGAAATTGTACTTCTTTAATCTGAAATCCACACTTTTAAACTCCACATAAAGCTTTTTTTCGAAAGAGAACTCAACATAAAGTTTCTCATTTTTTAACGTTTCAAGCCACGATCTTAAATACTCTTTATGTTCTTCTGTTGTTAAATTTGATGAGGATATCATCAAAAAACATATTAACAAATTTATTCAAATATGGATTAATAAACCAATTAATAAGATCCATAAAACTTATGAGGCAGACTTGTTAAGCCAAAAGCCATCACCAAAAATTCAAAGTGCGCGTATCTTGTTTGGAATGCAATTTTCTCATTGTATGTACCTCTCACTTTCTCACGTTTAATAGGTGATATTCAGATCAAAGGTATATCTTTAAAAAATAATATGTTCCATGTAATAGATCAAAGAGATCACAAATCATGGGTAGTAGATACTGATTCATAATAGTCACTTTGTTGAGGTTGTGGTAGTCAATACACATTATAAATTATACTAAAATGCAAATTTTGGTGTGTGAGTGACTTACATTGTAGCTAAAATTAAAAAATATTATACACAATGTATAAGTATGTTAATGCGTGAAGTTCAATAATCCCTGAATTTTGTATAATTTGTCACTTGCAACCCATCTATTTGTTAAAATGTTACTTTGACCCCCTCAACTTTGAACTTTATAAAATGTCACTCTTAGCACCTCAATTTTCTTAACTTTGGAGTTTTCATTCATTAAATAAAAAAATATATTTTATTTTTATATGTATGTGTAAGGTATAAATTGAAGGTGGTCAACGTATGGACGTATTCAAATCCGAATTTGTCTATGTTTCAACTTATTTTTATTTTTTATGTTTTCTTACTTATTTTTATGTACGCTTCCTATGTATGAGTCAGGTAATATATAATACCTTTTTTATTATTTGAACATTCGTTCGTTAACTATAAAAATCTTACTTACATACTTTTATGTATGCGCCAATAATAATTCGAGTTTATTTACGTTTCGACATAAATTTTATGTACAATGTTTTTTTTTTTATCTAAATTGAAGTGGCGATACACTTCATTTGTCCAAATTTAGTCCTAGCGTGGTTGTTGTCTTTTTTACTCTTTGCTTTTACACCATTGTCATTTATGTAAATTTTGGTCTATGTAACATTCAATATAGCTGTTACATGTTTGCTAAATACTTTGTATATGTTTAATACATGCAACCCATCATTCCCAAAATACATTGTCGACGTCGCAACATGCAGTCGGACAAAGTACCTTATATGTATTACAATGCAAGAAGTTGTGATATGATATGTTGGTTTAATCAATTCTCACTCCTAATACGCAACAAAAACACGTAAAAACCATGGTAAAGTGCGAGCTTAATTACTAATTCTCATCAATCCATATTTCTTCTTCACAAATAAAATTGAATCCACGTGGATAGGGATCGGTCTTACAAATCCTTTTTCTAACAACTATTGAAATTAATTCATCAACTCTTTCAACTCTGAGGGTTCTAGTCGGTATGGTGCATTTGTAATTTGTGTAGTTCCCCGCACTAATTCCATGTGAAACTCCACTTGGTGATCTGGTAGCAATCTAGGTAAAATATTGGGAAATACTTAAGGAAGTCTTATAAAATATCAATGTATTCTTTAGTATAATGTTTTTTTGAATGTATCCACACATATGGAAAATAAGCTTGGCATCCCTTCTTCAATCATTTTTTTTGCTTTCATCACATTTGTAACACTAATGGCTACCCCTATTTTCTCCCCACAAATAAGAACTGATTCTCCATTAGGGGATTTTCCAATAATCTTTTCCTCCCACATATGTTTTCAACTTTTTATCTTGATAACCACTCCATGCCAAGTGTAACATCAAACCCTCTAAGATTTATAAGAATGAGATTTGCTTGGAAGTTGATTCCACTATATTCTATTAGGATATTAGCCTACATATTATTAATTACAATAGATTTACCATCGAATATATTAACTGCAACTTTTTCTTTTAATGCACACACATATATATTAATCTTACCACCAAAGCCTTTTGACTCGTATAAATAATTAGCTCCCAAGTCGAAAAAGTAATGACACATGAATAAAATTTCCAAGAAAGTACCAAGCACAACATCATTACTTCACATGCCTTAGTTGTAGTTATTTGGAGGCTCGACACTTTACTTTATGTCTTTTGTTCCAACTACCACCTTCATTATTTGGCTTGGTTCAATTTGTTGAGATTTTACCGAATTCTTTACAATTAAAACATTTTACTCCTTTGGGACAAACGCTTGTAATATGTCCTTTACCACCATATTTGTAACAAGTGACCTTCTCCTTTGGCTTTCCTTTGAAGTGTTCATCCTAAATTTTATGTATTCCTTCAAACTTTTCCATCATATCATCATAATTATTTTTCCATCTTGAACTTCCATCAATCTTCCTCTTGTTACTTTAATTCCAAATCTCTTCTTGTCTCTTTCCTTCAAAATTTTCTCAACAATTCCTTCCTTTTTCATTAGTTGGTCGAGAGTTTTGAGTTCCACAAAATTCAATGTATAACTCCATGGAAATCCTTTTACATATTGATCAATCTTGGTAGCTTCATCTGGTGCTATCTAATAGCAAAACTCAAGAGCGTGCGAAACTTGGTGTTGACTATGTTATGGTGATTTTACTTTTTTTTTCACATCAATTTTTGTTTCAAGTTGACAAATATATTCATTTGTGAAAATCCTTTCTTTCACATTCTATAAGAATTCCTCCTAAGTCAATCTTTTAACTATTTTATCTTTCACATTTTTTTAAGTTCAAACTACCATTCTAGAGATTGATTATTGAGCTAGGTTATTTCAAAATTAACCCTTTGGTCATTGTAACACCCATAAAAATCACAAGAAATTTAAACTTTTAAAACCAACCCAAATTCATAAATTGTTTATGATCATAGTTTTCAAAACATTTTCAAACATTAAAGTATTCCAAAATCATAGGTCATAAACAAGAGGATGTGTACGGTCATGCCTTCGCCTTCCTGCGGTCATCCGAAGTACCTGAAACATAACCCAAAACTGTAAGCCAACACTTAGTGAGTTCCCCCAAAGTAGCAACACATAAACAAATAACATACCTAATAACGACATGTTAGGTCCAATCAACCATCGAGTTGGAATACCCCAGGCCCAATCAACCATCGGGTTGGAATGTCAATATACTATGGGTCCAATCAAACATCGGGTTGGAATACCCCACACCCAATCAACCATCGGGTTGGAATGCCTTTATACAATGGGTCTTGTCATCATCGGGATGGAGTACCCTCGGGCCATATCAACTACCGTGTTGGTATGCCCCCGACCTATTGGCTTACACACAATGTAATAAAACCTCAACTACAAACCAAATATATACACATATAACAGATAAACATATAAACCGTCAACAAAAAGTCAGACAATTCTACAGATCACTAAGCATAACGTCATCCTATATACCAGGATACCAATCTAACATATCACTACAACACGATAACATACTATCACATAACAGGATATCAAATCCAAAGGGTCGGCCTTGGTGCCTTCGACCCACAAGTACAGTGAGGAAAACTCACCTCACAAACTGGACAAAAAGTTGATGAGGTCTCGACTCCGAATCTCAGCTCTAATCGACACATATTCCAACCAAATGACCAATCTCAATAAAAAAACCCAAAATACCCAAAATACCCTTATTGTTAAACTTGGTCAACATCAAATTCAAATTGGTAAAATCAACTAAGTCAACCCAACCAAGTTAACTCATCCGAGTCAACTCAAAGTGAGTACGTGGGGCGTACTCCGAAGGTACAATGGCGTACTCGTATGCTGACCACCTCGTACACAGGGGGTACTCCCAGAAGCTTCAAAACCCAATAGGTGCTTAACGGCTTAAGCACTCACGCCTAATTTTCAGATCCATGGCTAAAATACCCTCAAGAGTCATAAAGTTTCGAACTTTATGACTTTGCATGTCCATTAAGAGCTTAACTCAACTTCTTGATCCATTAAGACCTTCTAAATGATGCATGGAGCAAAACCAACCATTTGAAACCCATTTTATGACTCAAAACCATTCCAAGGGTCTAAAAGGACAACTTAATGGGTCAAGAACCTGCTTTGTTCATGAATCATCATTTTGGAACAAAAAGGGTGATTTAAAGAGCAAAAACTTAGATGTATAAGATAGAGTGAGAAAGATGCAAGATTTATACCTTCAAGATGTTGCAAACAAAGAAGAAACCCCAGATCCAAAGTGCACTCAACTCCAACATCTTCTCACCACCTTCTTCTTTCTCCAAAACTCACTTTAAAGCTCAAAGTTTGCTCTCTCTTGCTCTAGGGTTGCTTGAAGGTCGAAATCACAGAAGGAGGCTGGGTAAGAAGAGGATATGAGTCCATAAGGTTGCTCAAGTAGGAGCCAAAACCCTAAAATTAGGGTTTTCATGAAATCCACATACGCCCTGTGTACGAATGTACGCTCAACATACTAAGGCGCGCCTTAGTACGCTTAGCGTACACCCACATATACACAACGTACTCAACAATATCCATTTCTTTTCAATTTTCCACTAAGGGTTCCTTTTCACATTGTCTAACACTTAGGGACCAAAATGCAATACAATTCAATTATATGACCAAATTTAGAAGTACCGCATCATCGGGATGTTACAATTCTCCCCCACTTGAACTAGGCTTTGTCCTCGAAGTGGGTTGTGGCGAATAACTCAGGATAATGCTCCCGTATCTCAGCCTCTGGCTCCCAGGTCCATTCGGAGCCTTTCCGATGATGCCACTGTACCTTTACCAAAGGTATCTTCTTGTTGCGCAGGACCTTCATCTTCCTTTCCAGGATAGCTATCAGTCTCTCGACATAGTTCAGGCGATCATCGACATGAATATCATCAAATAGAACCACTAGCTCACTGTCTAACACACACTTCTGCAACTGAGAGACATGGAAAGTGTTGTGGATCTGATTGAGCTTACTCGGAAAATCCAACCTTTAAGCCACCTTGCCAACCCTGGAAATCACCCGAAAAGTTCCAATAAACCGGGGACCCAATTTCCCCATATTCCTGAAGCGTATCACACCCTTCCATGGTGAGACCTTCAGGAGCACTATATCGCCAACCGGAAACTCCAACTCTGATCGGTGTCGGTCGGCATAGCTCTTCTGCCGACTCTGAGCGGTCTGTAGTCTTTGCATGATTTGTTGGATAAGCTCTTTGGTTTGAAGGACTACTTAGGTCCTTCCCATGACCCTATGGCCAACTTCTCCCCAATAAACCGAGGTACGACATCTCCGACCATACAAGTGCTCAAATGGCGGAGCAACAATGCTGGAGTGATAAATTTTGTTTTAGGAGAACTCTGCAAGAGTTACATAGGAATCCCAACTCCCACCAAAATCTATAACACAAGCCCATAACATATCCTCAAGGGTCTGAATAGTCTGCTCACTCTGGTCATTGATCTGCGGATGATATGTAGTGTTGATATATAACCTCATGCCCAGTTCCTCGTGGAAATTCTGCCTGAAACGAGAAGTGAACCAAACATCGCGGTAGGAAACAATAGATACCGGAACCCTATGATGAGAAACAATCTCCCGGACATACACATCGGCCAACTTTTCGGCCGAAGAGCTCTCCCAAATGGTCAAAAAGTGGGCACTATTGGTCAATCGATCCACGATGACCCATATAGCATCAAAACCCTTTGCCGTCTTTGGCAACTTGATGATAAAGTCCATGGTGATTTGTTCCGACTTCCACATGGGAACCTCCAGAGGCTGCAACTTGCCATGCAGCCTCTGATGCTCAGTCTTGACCATCCTGCAGGTTAAGCACCTCTCGACATACCAGGCTATCTCCCTCTTCATACACAACCACCAATAACTCAATCTCAAATCCTGATACATCTTGGTGGCTCCCGGGTGTATAGAAAAGCGAGAAGTCCTAAATAAATATTCGATAGTACCCCAGCCAAACCCAAGAAACTCCTGATATCCGAGGGAGATTTCAAAACCTCCCACTACATCAAAGCCTCGATCTTATCTGGATCAACCAAAATACCATCCTGGTTAACGAGGTACCCAAGGAACTAGACCTCTCGTAACCAATACTCACACTTCAAGAACTTGGCATAAAGTTGTTCCCACCTCAAAATCCCCAGATGCTCTCGAAGGTGCTCCTTATGCTGCTCTCTAGTCTTGGAATACACCAAGATATCTTCAATAAACGCAATGACAGATTGGTTGAGCATCAGGCTCCATACCCAATTCATCAAATCCATGAAGGCAGTAGGCACATTGGTGAGCCCAAATAGCATCACCACAAACTCATAATGCCCATAAAGAGTCCGGAATGCGGTCTTCTCCACGTCCTCCCCTCTCACTTTCACCTAATGATAACCAAACCTCAGATCTATCTTTAAGAACCAAGATGCACCCTGCAATTGATCAAAGAGGTCATCATTTCGCGGAAGGTGATAACGGTTCTTCACCGTTAACTTGTTCAACTCCTGGTAATCAATGCACATCCAGTGTGAACCATCCTTTTTTTAACGAACAGTATCGACCCTCCCCGTTGAGAACTGCTCGGTCCGATGAAATTCATGCCTAGAAGCTCCTGAAGCTGAGATGAGAACTCCTGCATCTCATGTGGGGCCAAGCGGTATGACATCCTAGCAATCGGGGCCGCACCTAGCACAAGATCAATCCTGAACTCAACCTGCCTCTCAGGAGGCACAACGGGTAACTCCTCTAGGAAAAAATCAGCAAATTCCCTGACAACTGGTACCTCTGAAACTGAATTCTGCTCCCTAACCCAAGTATCCATCACATAATCCAAATAACCTGCACATTAGTGTTGAATTTACTGTCGAGCGTTGCTTGTCGAAAAAAACCCCGAACCAACCCTAGTGCCCTCTCCATAGATAACCTGTCCTCCCCCACTTGGGGTTCGAACTACCACTCGATGGCCCTAACAATCAATCATGGCACCAAACGTGATTAGCCAATCCATGCCTACTATCGCACATACATCCCCCATGGGGATAGGGATCAGATCAATCAGATAAGGCACCCAAAGATCTTCAATACACAAACCTGATACATTGCGGATGCAGAAACCTTGTGTTTGTTGGTGATAGAAATCCGCAACGGACACTCTAACTCCCCAATATGCATATCAAATCCCCTACTGAATGATCAAGATACAAAGGACCGACTCACATCAGAGTCAAATAAAACAAGAGCAAGCAAAGAGTTCACTAAGAACGTACCTATTAGGAACATATACATGAGCATAACATAGAACATAATCAACATAGTAATAAATAGAAACATACCAGTCATGATGTATGGTGCCGCCCTAGCCTCCTCTGCCGTGCGCAGGAAAGCACGACCTCGAGCCATCGGGGGATCCACCCTGCCCTAACTCCCATCCGTGAACCTCAAAGTAGTCGGTGTTGGAGCTTGCGCCAGCCTAGCGGCAAACAAGGGGAACTGGGCCTTTAGATGGCCAACCTGATCACGATGATAACAAATCCTGATGTAGGATACTGGAGCCGGCTATTGGTAGTCCCTTGCAATGTGGCCCTGCTTGCCACATTTGTGGCATCCCAAAGAAGATAGAAAATCAACATCATGAACCTTTCCGCACTTCCCACAAGTACAACCTCTCTGATTCCAAGATCTAGTTACAGAGGCTCTGAACCGCTTCGATGCAGGCTGCGACTGCACCAGGGCTGGACTCTACTCCCTCGTCTGGAGCCCCATCTCAATCTCACGCCGCCCGACGGCCTCCTGCAACTCCAACAATGAACCATAATGTTGAGTGGATACAAATTTCCTGATGTCTTTCTTGAGTATGCTCACGTAACGGGTCATCTAAGCTTGCTCAGAAGTAGCAAACTCAAGACAAAACTTGGCCCTCTCCATAAACATCTTGGTGATCTCTGTCACCAACTTAGTCCTCTGTCTCAAATCCAAGTACTCTTGGGCCAACCTCTCACGCTTTACCAGTGGAACACATTTAGAATAAAACATCTCCGGGAATTGCTCCTTAGTCACTGCAGTCCTCTACGTAGGAGAATACGAGCTGGAAAAAAGTCTCCACCAATCCTTCGCTTCGGACCGAAGAAGGTTCAGAGCGCACCTGACCTTCTGGTCATCTAGGAAAGAGCAAGTGAAGAAGCATCCATTGATGTCAAACAAGCACCTCATGTAGGGGTGTAAACGAGTCGAGCCGAGCCCGAGCCTAACCAAGCTCGAGCTCGACTCGTTTAAGTTTGAGGAAGCTCGAGCTCGATTCGAGCCTTAAAATGAAGCTCGAGCTCGGCTCGTGAACAATTTAGTGGGCTCACGAGCCTAAACGAGCCTTTCTCTTTCTCTCTCTCTCCCTCTCTCTCTTTCTTTCTTTCTCTCTCTCTCTCTCTCTCTCTCTATATATATATATATATATATATATATAGGCTCGTTTTGGCTTGCGAGCCCATTAATTGAAGCTCGGCTCGAGCTCATTTAATAAACGAGCCTCATGTTTAGGCTCGAGCTCGGCTCAGACTCGTTTAATTCAATCTCGAGTCGAACTTTTAACGAGTCGATCCCGAGTAGCTCACGAGTAGCTCGGCTCACTTACACCCCCAACCTCATGGTTATGATCGGATCCTGAACTCCATCAAATGTTGTAGGCTTCGTATTGTCGAAGTCGCAATACTGGAAGGCTGTCGCAACGCCAATCTCGACAGCAACAGCAGCCTCAGAGATTGTAACGTATCGCTCATCAAAGTACTCCACCATAGTGGTCTTATTAGACCCAAACATCTCTATCAGTTGTGCCTGAAAGAGGGAAACAACCTCCTCCTGCATGATCTCCCTAACTCGCTCCTGAGTTAAAGTTGGCCTATCGTGGCCACCAGCTCCCGATCTCGATCCAGATCCTGCCTCAAATCGTCTCGTCCTCACCATACTGAAAATAAAAAAATGGAGATATCAGATAAAACACATATCATAAGAGGGGAACTAACTCCAACAAAACCCTAGGGGTTGTGACTTCCTGCTACGCGTACGGGTCCTGTGCTTCCAGTGGTACAGGCGCATACTACCATCCACACCTACCCGTATTTTTCTCAGAGGATCATCACAACGGTGATAACCATACATAGTAGCATACACATACACTCTATCCTTACTCCTAGAGGAAGGCTAAACATTACGCGACTGGTCGACAGACCCCACATAAATCATCCATGAAACTTCCACCAAAACTGCAACACTCGTGTATGCTAATCATACATAACATTGGGTCATATAGACATTTGAATACTTGATTCTAACCTAAGATCTTCATCAAACAAGAACAGGAAATAAGGCCAAACCAAACATTCTCAGGCTATAAAATCTTAGTTATGTACAACTATGATGCATACACTAGCAACTACAATTATGATGTCAATTTCATATAAAGAAGAACCTTAGGCTATCAGGCATCATATAATCAGCCAATTCTATCATTCAATTCCCTAAGATCCCTAGCCTATCAATAGCATGCTGTTCTAACATATCATAATAGCATGTAACACTGTGGTAATTTGGGGTCTACTTATTGGCTAAGGTTGATCGTACATATTACATCCTTCTTGATTATTTTGAAAACAATTTGAAAATCATTTTTAAAATCTTTTTCCTTAGTTTGAGACTGGATTCACATAAGAGTTCCTCCAATTCACTCAAACCAAGACTTTGATACTAACTTGTAATACCCATAAAAATCACAAGAAATTTAAACTTTTAAAACCAACCCAAATTCATAAATTGTTTACAATCATAGTTTTCAAAACATTTTCAAACATCAAAGTCTCCCAAAATCATAGGTCATAAACAAGAGGATGTGTACGGTCACGCCTTCGCCTTCCCGCGGTCACCCAAAGTACCTGAAACATAACCCAAAACTGCAAGCCAACACTTAGTGAGTTCCCCCAAAGCACCAAAACATAAATAGATAACATATACAATAACAACATGTTAGGTCCAATCAACCAATAGGTTGGAATACCCCAAGACCAATCAACCATCGGATTGGAATCCCAATATACTATGGGTCCAGTCAACCATCGGGTTGGAATACCCCAAGCCCAATCAACCATCGGGTTGGAATGTCAATATACAACGGGTCCTGTCATCCTCGGGATGGAATACCCTCGGGCCCAATCAACAATTGGGTTGGTATGCCCCCGGCCTGTTGGCTTACACATAAAGCAGCAAAGCCTCAACCATCAACCAAATATGTGCACATATAACATATAAACAGTCTACAGATAGTCAGACAAATCTACAAATCACTAAGCATAGAATCATCCTATATACCATGATAACGATCTAACAGATCACCACAACACGATAACATACTATCACGTAACACGATATCAAATCTAAAGGGCCGGCCTTAGTGCCTTTGACCCACAAGTACGGTGAGGAAAACTCACCTCACAAACTGGACAAATGTTGATGAGGTCTCGACTTCGAATCTTAGCTCTAATCGACACCTATTCCAACCAAATGACCAATCTCAATCAAAATCCCAAAATACCCTTAAGGTCAAACTTGGTCAAAGTCAAAGTCAAACTGGTCAAATCAACTAAGTCAACCCAACCGAGTCAACTCAGCCGAGTCAATTCAGAGTGAGTACGCGGTGTGTGCTCCGAAGTTACACAGATCATACTCGCATGTTGACCACCATCGGGGTGGTTGACCTCGTACGCACGGCGTACTCCAAGTACGTGGGGGGTACTCCCATAAGCTTCAAAACAGAATAAGTGCTTAATTGCTTAAGCACTCACATCCATTTTTCTGATCCATGGCTAACCTACTCTCAAGAGTCATAAAGTTTCCAACTTTATGACTTTACATGTCCATTAAGAGCTTAACTCAACTTATTAATCCATTAAGACCTTCTAAATGATGCATGGAGCAAAACCAACCATTTGAAACCCATTTTATGACTCAAAACCCTTCCAAGGGTTTGAAAGAATAACTTAATGGGTCAAGAACATGCTTTGTTCATGAATCATCATTTTGGGACCAAAAAAGGTGACTTAAAAAGCAAAAACATAGATCTATAATATAGGGTGAGAAAGATGCAAGCTTTATACCTTCAAGACGTTGCAAACTAAGAAGACTTGGGGGCAGCATGAGGAGCACCTGGGGGAGGTGCTGGAGACACTGAGGAGGGAGAGACTTTTCTCAAAGTTCTCAAAGTGTGAGTTTTGGTTGCACGAGGTGCAATTTCTTGGGCACCTTGTCAACCAGAAGGGTATTCTGGTCGATCCGGCCAAGATAGAGGCCGTGATGCAGTGGGAGATTCCGAGGTCTGCAACTGAGATTCGGAGTTTCCTGGGTCTAGCGGTTTATTACTGGAGATTTATTCAGGACTTCTCCAAGATCGTTGTTCCCTTGAACCGACTGACCAAGAAGTCAGTGACCTTCCACTGGGGGCCTGAGCAGCAGACAATCTTCGAGACTCTCAGACAGCGGTTATGCGAGGCACCGATTTTGACCTTTCCGGAGGGAGTTGGTAACTTCGTAGTTTACTGTGATGCTTCGATCACAGGCATGGGAGCGGTATTGATGTAGCGGGGTCACATGATAGCTTACGCATCGAGGCAGTTAAAGCCTCACGAGGCTAACTATCCTACATACGATTTAGAGCTAGGGGCTATGGTTTTCGTTCTCAAGATTTGGTGGCATTACCTCTATGGGATCCGTTGTACCATTTACACGGACCATAAGAGTTTAAGGTACCCCATGGATTAGCTGAATCTAAACATGAGGCAACGTCGGTGGTTAGATGTTGTGACAGATTATGATTATGAGATCCTCTACCACCCGGGCAAGGCCAATGTGGTGGCCGATGCTTTAAGCCGCAAGGCGGTAGCGGCTCCGATTCAAGACATTTTTCTAAGGATGACAGTGCTTACTCCATTGTTGGAGCAAATCAAAGAGGCATAGGTTGAGGGCCTGAAGGAGGAGCGCCGGAAGTGCGAGCGGATCATAGGCCATGTGGCCTCCTTTGATTATGACAGTCGTGGGCTATTAACCCTGCATGGGAGGGTCTGGGTATCGTACTGGGGCGGAGTACGACAGATTCTTATGGATGAGGCCTACATGTCCAGGTTATCCATCCATCCCAGGGCAACGAAGATGTACAGAGATCTTCGTCCTGGTGGCCCTGCTTGAAGCGAGATGTAGCCTGGTAAGTTGATAGATGCTTGACCTGTAGGAAGGTCAAGGCCGAAAACCAGAGGCCCCACGACAAGATGCAGCCGTTAGACATTCCCATGTGGAAGTGGGAAGATATCACTATGGACTTCATCACGAAGCTTCCTAGGACCACACACGGAGTAGATTCGATATGGGTCATTGTGGATCGGTTGACCAATAGTGCTCATTTTATCACAATCTAGGAGAGCATATCGACCGAGAAGCTGGTCGAGATTTACATACGAGAGATAGTGACACGACATGGAGTGCTTGATGTGGACAAAAGTACCCACTAATTTTAATATTTATAACCTAACAAACTTAAACTAACTATGCACTTATAAGCAGTGTGCCTAGTCGGATTACAGTATAGCTTGGGTAAGTCGGGTGTCGATCACAGGGAACGGTGTTACTAATTAATCTATTTACTATTAAATTAACCTAATTATTAACAAGTTTAAAAGGGGGTTTTACCTGATTTTACAAGACTAGACAAACTTAACTCAAATTCAATAAGTAAAAACACACTCTTGTCTAGTTTGAATCCACTTCTTCCTTATGGCTAGCTAATGATTATGGATTATCAAGTTGGTTTTAATTGTATTAGTAATTTAGTTCTAACTTTACCAATAATTAACTAATTCATGTCAAACTATATATGTTCACACACCATTAAACACATAACTAATTATGAATATAAATATGTTATGTAAGATTTATTATATAAACGCAAATATAGTCACAATACACGTTCTCTAGCACAACTAAGTTTATTTACTCTAATTACTAACTAAGATTGGTCAATCCTAGCTCTAACAATTCAATGTTCACTAAATCATTAGGTAAACAAGTTCATGCAGTTAATGATCACTAAGCTACACAGAACATGCAATCAAGCAATTAGAGAAACAAACACAAGCAATTTTACCAACTAAATAAATCCATAAAATTGAGCTATAATAAGTTGGAAGCTTCATATAGCTAAACAAGAGTAGCTAGATTCAGCTGCTCATCATAGCAACTAACACACTAACACAAATTAAAGTGTAATAAAACATGTTCCTAATTATCAATTAAATAATCTAAATATGGACCTTCACTCTTTTGGTGTTGAAAGCCCCTTCCCAGAACTTTTCTCTGCTCAAAATCGTCTTCTGGAACTCCTCTCTCTTGCCAAAAGTTCCCTCTATTCGTAATGGTCAAGGGTTTATATAGTTGCTGATTTTCACAAACTCACGTCGTGAATAATAAGATATTCACGTCGTGAGTTTTAGATAACCGTGCCCATCAAGGATTCCTTCACCCGCGTACATATCTTCTAGAACCAACTCTCACGTCGTGAATCTTCAAGTTCCCACGACGTGAGAACGCTTTTTCCAGATTTTTCTTCTCTTTTAATCTTTTAATTCCCAAAGTTTCTTTCTTTAACGTTTTTAGTCCCTTTTCTTCAAAATGTCTTCTTTTTTGCTGCAAATAACATTTAAGCTCATAAGTACCATTATTCTAAACAAATTACCAACTTATTAATAAAAATTTACTTAAATATTGCCTAAAAATAGGTATAAATATGGCAATATCAAAATACCCCACACTTAGACTTTGCTTGCCCTCAAGCAAATTTAAACTTAACCCTTGATTACTAACATCACATAGAACAATCCGACTCCAGCTCAGCCATTATGCCAAGACCTCAACGCATGCATTTGTGTCTAAAATTTTCCTAAAGTACCCCCATACTTTAAATACTCACAATCTTCATAAACACTCGCCCACTTTTTCCGAACAATGCTCATTTTATGCAACCCTCCGAATCCATCCTCAAAAAACCTCTTAAACTCAAGGTATTTTTAGTTGAGCAACCTAAGCATACATAATCTAAAATTACAATCTATGATACCACTATGGATCTTTTTTGGAATTCTTCACTTCCTTGATAATTTGATCTTTGATTTCTTTGAATTCACCACCTTGTTTGATTTGATTTCTGGTATCTTCAACTTTTTGAATTTCTTGGAATTTTGATCTTTTGATCTTCACTTTAATTGCTCCAAAATTCTTCAAAATTTTCTTGCAATTCTCTCTTTTTTGATTTTTATTTTTTACCATTACATGTACCTCACTTTTTTCACTCAAAACCTACATGCTTAAGCAGAGGCGCTCAACTTCAACCTTTATTGGTTAATGATAATAATTTTCCTGGATACATTTCAGGTTTAGGCTGCTAAACATATTGCATCCCTCAAACCAATCTTCTTAGATCAAGAACAGACTCGGCGAGTTGTTCATACAACTCGGCGAGTCACAGCATAAAGTGTTCATCGGATGAAGATGAACTCGGCGAGTTGTTCATACAACTCGGCGAGTAGGATGAAAGACTTGGACATCAGTTTAGAAGGAGAAATCGTCGAGTCAACGCCCAACTCGACGAGTAGAGATGGGTTGCAGGACAATCGATTGGATAGGGACTCGGCGAGTTGGAGAGCCAACTCGGCGAGTTGGGTCAACTGAAAGTTGACTCTGGCTTTGACTTTTGACTTGATCAAGAGTAAAATGGTCAATTTACCCAAGGGTCAGTTAGCGGTGTTTGATTGAGTGTTCTGTGGGAATTATAGCCGGAGGATTTCCGGAGCAGCAGCAGCAGACAGTCAATTCCCACACAGGCCAACAGCTGTTTCGAGGTGAGTTTCCTTCCAGTAGGAACGGGTCTAAGGAACCAAGGCCGGACCGTATAGACGAAACGTTAGTATTAGAGTGTGGGTCGAGCCCGTATCTCTTGGTTGAGCTGATTATGATACGTGCCAGTATGATAGAGTTGTCTATACTTGTTGTTTGTGTGATACTTGTATATTGTGGGTTAGCGGATGATGTGGGCAAGGCCCGTATCTCTCCGAGAGTGGAGTGTGGGCTAGGCCCGTATCTCCCAAATAGTAGAGTGTGGGCGAGGCCCGTATCTTCCGGCTAGCGGAGTGTGGGCAATGCCCGTATCTTCGTGAGTGTGGGCAAGGCCCGTAACTCCTAGCTTCATGTTGTATGTTGTATGCTTGTATGGTATGAGGTATTATGGGGGAGCTCACTAAGCTTCGTGCTTACAGTTTTCAGTTTTGATTTCAGGTACCTTTTCAGCTAAGGGAAAGGAGCCGGCGCGGTAGCGACATATCACACACACTCTTGTTTTCCGCACTATGGATCTCTGGGATGTACTCTGAATTATTACTATGGTATTACCGGTTTTCAGACATGGATTATTATTATGAGTGTTTTGTAATGATGTTTTTATGTTTTGACCTAAATTAAAAATGAAATTTTTAACCGGTATTTTTGGGGTATTACATGTCATCTCATCATCTTCTTTGCTCACCCAAGAAGGTGGACTCTTGTAAGCTATGACTTCAACCAAAAATGGAACAGATGCTCTTGGTTTTGTTCTTTTGACTTGATGAACTGCCTTGATCTCTTCTTCCATAAGCTTTTCCAGTTCTTCTAGTTCATTATCTTTATTGATTATGAACACCTCTTCTTGAACATGTTCCTTTGGAAAGCCATCTTCTATCCCAAAAACTTCTTTTTCATCACCAAGCCTCAAGGTGAGCTTAGACTCGCGAATATCAACCAAAGCTCCAGCAATGTTAAGCAATGGATGACCAAGGATAATTGGAACATCGGGATCTTCCTTCATATCCAAAACTACAAAATCTATTGGAAAAACAAATTTTCCAATTTTCACCAAAATATCCTCCACGATGCCCCTGGGTTGTGTCACTAAACGGTTCGCCATGTGAATAGTCATTTTTGTAGCCTTCATCTTCTGAATTTCTAACTTCTGATAAAATGAATAAAGCATTAACCTTCATTTTGTTGGCAAATTGACACGGAAGAGTGAGGCGTCCGAGATCTCCCATCTTCTTTAGTGTCTCTCCCAACACAACTTTTGAGCTTTATTCACTTCGAACCACCTTAGAATGCTTCTTTAATTGCTTGCGAGTGTCTATCAAATCTTGCAGTAATTTCTGATGCTCGGGAATTTTGGATAAGGACTCGACAAAGGGAGTATTAATCAGGATCCCCTTCACATGCTTGACAAGCTCTCTATGCTCTCTTTCCAGTGGACTAAGGGTAGCTTGGGAAGGAAAAGGCAATGGTGGCTAATAAACCGAACCAATTACAGAATTTTTCTGTTCATGACGAGCCCACGTCGTGAACTTATATGGTTCACGTCGTGAATTTTGGAATTCAGCAGCTTCATGATTTTCGACCCTGGTCTTCTTCAGCTTTGGATCGGGCTGCTGTGGTTCTTCTTCCAATGCCTCCAGGAACTCAGAGATGGCTTCTTCTTCAGTGTCTATGGCCATTACATGAGATTGGGTCTTCGTTTCGGTATTTTTCGGGGATAACTTCTCATGAACTAGAGTGGCTAGTTGACCAACTTGTACTTCAAGGTTATGGATGGAGGCTTGCTGATTCTTTATTAAAGTTTGCTGTTCCATAATAGCAGAATCAGTGGCATCGTGTCTCTTTTCCGAAGCTTCCATAAACTTCATCAACATAGTCTCTAGATCGGGTTTTTTCTCGGCTGGTGGCTGCTCCTTTTGATAGAAGCCTCGACATGCCTGCCTATACTTTTCTTCTTTTTGCTTCTTATACTCTTCATATGGCAGCCACTCCTTCTTCGGTTTCCTCTAGTCCTCATCAAACTTATCCCCACTCGAGTAGCACACTTGAGCTTTTCTGTTCCCAAACTCATCTAAATTGCAGTCCTTGGTCAAGTGTAGACCACTACATCTCTCGCAACCCACTCTTATGGCATGTATTGACTGGTCCATTTGTGTTATCCTTTGATCCAAATTATTCACCATAGCCATCACAACTGCTATTTCTTCAGTTTGGGCCCTTCCACCGCCTTTGATTCCATCTTGCCTAGGGTTGTGGTATTCGCGAGAGTGCTTCGCGAATTCTTCAATCAGCTCCTTAACCTCCCTTGGATTTTTCTTTGTCAAAGGTCCTTGAGAGTCACGGAGTTGTCTCGTCATAACGTTGACCCCATCATAGAAGATCAACATCTCTTGTTGCACATTTAGATCATGCTGAGGGCAATTTCTGAGCAAGCCCTTGTACCGCTCCCATGCTTCGTATAATGACTCCCCCGGCTGTTGCTCAAAGTTGGCTATTGCCTTCTTGAGTTTGGCTATCTTGGATGGCGGGCAAAACCGGTCCAGGAATTGCTCACGCATTTGAGCCCAAGTGGTAATTGTACCCGGTGGAAGTGACTTTAACCACTCCTTAGCAGCTCCTTTGAAAGTGATGTGAAGCATCCTACGCAATACGGTGTTTCTGTTGACATTTGGGACATTGAAGTAATCCGCAATGTCGTTGACTTCATCTAGATTTAAAAACATCCTCATGATCTTTCCCAAAAAATGGGATATCCTTCAGTGCAGTCAAGATGTGCCCCTTCAACTCGAATGTGGCAGTGGCAGGTATTGCGGGTTGGACTAAACCGGGACCCACATCTTCTCGAATCCGCTTCTTGTAAGCTCCCATGGACATCTCTTCAATTGCTGCCATCTCTTTCCTTGGCTCGTTCTCGGGTTCGCTCGTATGTTCTTCAAATTCCGGCTCAGTGTCGTATTCGGATTCGGTTTGGACGGGTATTTGATCCAAGTGCTCAAAATTGTTCTTGTGCCTCGAGGATGAACTTGACTCTCCTGTCTTCTTTCCCGACTTCCTTGAAAAAGCTGACTTTAATTCTTGTAAGGGCGTCTTTTTCTTGTGAATTGTAGACTCGGGATCGTCAAGTGGTGGCACCAAGGGTGTGTTTGAGCCTCGGGTCATGAACACCTGCAACTCGCTAAACTAAAAACATAAAATTGAACTAAAATAAGAAAATACTAAAAAAACTAAAAATCGCAGCTTTCACGTCGCGAGTTTATAAAACTCACGTTGTGAATTATGTGACAGAAACATTTTTTATATATGCTAATCAACTAAGCTAAGCTAATAAACAAAAATACTTAACCGATTAACCTTTTTGCAGATTTTATTCCACAAAAAAGGGTCGATTAATCTAATGCAACTAAATAAACTAATAAACGTGTCGTTCCCCGACAACGGCGCCAAAAACTTGATGTGCACAAAAGTACCCACTAATTTTAATATTTATAACCTAACAAACTTAAACTAACTATACACTTATAGGCAGTGTACCTAGTCGGATTACAGTATAGCTTGGGTAAGTCGGGTGTCGATCACAGGGAACGGTGTTACTAATTAATCTACTTACTATTAAATTAACCTAATTATTAACAAGTTTAAAATGGGGTTTTACCTGATTTTACAAGACCAGACAAACTTAACTCAAATTCAATAAGTAAAAACACACTCTTGTCTAGTTTGAATCCACTTCTTCCTTATGGCTAGCTAATGATTATGGATTATCAAGTTGGTTTTAATTGTATTAGTAATTTAGTTCTAACTTTACCAATAATTAACTAATTCATGTCAAACTATGTATGTTCACACACAATTAAACACAGAACTAATTATGAATATAAATATGTTATGTAAGATTTATTATATAAACGCAAATATAGTCACAATACATGTTCTCTAGCACAACTAAGTTTATTTACTCTAATTACTAACTAAGATTGGTCAATCCTAGCTCTAACAATTCAATGTTCACTAAATCATTAGGTAAACAAGTTCATGCAGTTAATGATCACTAAGCTACACAGAACATGCAATCAAGCAATTAGAGAAACAAACACAAGCATGCTAGGTAATACAAATCAAACACAAGCAATTTTACCAACTAAATAAATCCATAAAATTGAGCTATAATAAGTTGGAAGCTTCATCTAGCTAAACAAGAGTAGCTAGATTCAGCTGCTCATCATAGCAACTAACACACTAACACAAATTAAAGTGTAATAAAACATGTTCCTAATTATCAATTAAATAATCTAAATATGGACCTTCACTCTTTTGGTGTTGAAAGCCCCTTCCCAGAACTTTTCTCTGCTCAAAATCGTCTTCTGGAACTCCTCTCTCTTGCCAAAAGTTCCCTTTATTCATAATGGTCAAGGGTTTATATAGTTGCTGATTTTCACAAACTCACGTCGTGAATAATAAGATATTCACGTCGTGAGTTTTAGATAACCGTGCCCATCAAGGATTCCTTCACCGCGTACATATCTTCTAGAACCAACTCTCACGTCGTGAATCTTCAAGTTCCCACGACGTGAGAATGCTTTTTCCAGATTTTTCTTCTCTTTTAATCTTTTAATTCCCAAAGTTTCTTTCTTTAACGTTTTTAGTCCCTTTTCTTCAAAATGTCTTTTTTTTTTGCTGCAAATAACATTTAAGCTCATAAGTACCATTATTCTAAACAAATTACCAACTTATTAATAAAAATGTACTTAAATATTGCCTAAAAATAGGTATAAATTTGGCAATATCAGTGCTTATCTCGGTGGTGTCAGAACGAGATGTTTGTTTCGCTTCTAGATTTTGGAAGCGATTTCACGACGAGATGGGAACTCGTCTTCACTTTAGCACTGCTTTCCACCCCAGACAGACGGACAGAGCGAAAGGACGATTCAGACTCTCGAGGACATGTTGTATGCATGTGTTTTGGATTTCGGTGGCAGTTGGGATACGTATCTTCCGTTAGTGGAATTTTCGTATAACAACAGTTACCACGCCAACATAGACCGACCTCCCTTCGAGATGCTCTACGGGAGGAAGTGTAGGACCCCAATCTATTGGGGCGAGGTCGGTCAGAGAGTCATGGGGAGTACTGATGTAGTACTCAAGACTACATAGCGGATCCAGTAAATCCGGAGCAAGATCTAGACTGCTCAGAGTCGGTAGAAGACCTACGCTGAGAAGCGTTGTTCAGATTTAGAGTTTCAGGTGGGCGATATGGTCCTCCTAAAGGTGTCACCTTGAAAAGGTGTCATCCGATTTCGGAAGCGGGGAAAGCTAGGCCCCGGGTACATTGGCCCATTCAGGGTTATAGCCCAGGTAGGCAAGATGGTGTATCCATTGGATCTGCCAGCAGAGCTCAGCCAGATCCACAACACTTTCCATGTTTCCCAGTTGTGTAAGTGCTTAGTGGATTATTCAGCGATTGTACCCTTATAGGATATTCAGGTTGACGATAGCCTGAAGTCCATAGAGAGGCCGATAGAAATTTTGGGTCGCATGACGAAAACCTTGAAGAATAAGGTTGTTCAACTGGAGAAGGTGCATTGGCAGCACCACAAGTGTTCAGAGTGGACTTGGGAGCCCGAGGAGGCGATGAAGGAGCACTACCCGAAGTTGTTTCCAGACGCAGCAGACTTTGAGGACGAAGTCTAAGTCAAGTGGGGGAGAATTGTAATGCTTGGTTCCTGGTACCCATTTATTTATAAATTATTCATTTTGATAGAGATACTCGACGAGTGGGAGCCCCAGACTCGTTGAGTAGAAATGATTCTCAGACGCGGGTTTTAAGCTATCTACTCGATGAGTCGAGAGCCCTCGACTCGGCGAGTAAGTTTGCCAAAGTGAAACCCGAATTTCAGGGTTTTGCACCCTATTTAAGCATCTTAATCCCTACTTTTTGGCCTTATTTCCAGCCTCTAGGTCCCAAACCCTAATCCACAAAACCCTAGAGTATTGTGTGAGTGTGTGAGCCATTTTTTTAGTGTTCTTGTGTGTTTTGAAGCTTGTAGAAGATGAAGAATCTTGAGGACTCCAAGAGAAGATTGTAGATCCAGAAGCAACATCTCATTCCCTTCACTTTCTGGTAACAAAGTCTCTAACTTGATCATTTATTCATTAGATCTACTTATTTCCACTTTTTTAGGGTTTTGGTTCAAGAAGCTTGGCCCTTGGGGTTTGGACGTCCCAAGATATGATCCTTTCAGATCTGAGATCATTAAGGGTTGTTAAGGCATAAAGGTGCAAACTTTATGCCATTGAAGCCCCCCATGCAAGCTCTAAAGGTGTTGTTATGGCCTTTTGTGCCCCAGAAGGCCATGCATGGAAGGAAAGTCTGAGGCTTTACATTTTCTTTTGGTATATATAAGACCTAGATCTAGGTTTTCATGCATTGGTTTGGAGTGATAAGGTTGTTGGACAAAGATCTATGTCCTAAAAGAACTAGGGTTTTAGCTAAACCCATTAAGAAGGGTTATCTATGGGTAAAGTTGGAAACTTTACCCTTAAAAGATCATTTCCAATATGTAGATGAAGTATGAACATTGGATTTTGAGAGTAGAGGCTTAATCTGTTAAAATGGCCAATCAGATAGAGGAACTCGACGAGTTGGGTTGTGTTAATCTGTTAAAATGGCCAATATGTAGATGAAGTATGAACATTGGATTTTGAGAGTAAAGGCTTAATCTGTTAAAATGGCCAATCAGACAGAGGAACTCGACGAGTTGGGTTGTGTTGTCCCGTTTTAGTTTAAGGTAGAACTCGACGAGTCGGTGAGGGGACTCGACGAGTTGATTCGATAAATCGCGACTATGTGTAGCCAGGGAAATCGACGAGTTAGGGAGGTGACTCGACGAGTTAGATCGCGATTTCAGGATTCTAAGACTCGACGAGTTGATGGAGCAACTCGGGGATTTGGGTCAACCAGAAAGTTGACTTTGACCAAATCGTTGACTTTGACAAGGGGTAAAATTGTCATTTTACCCTATGGAGGATTATTAGGTTTTGACTAAGTGTTATTGTGATATTAATAGTCGGGGAGTCGTTGGAGCAGCTATCAGAGATTCCTCACTCGAGATTTCAGCAGTCAGCTTTGCGAGGTGAGTTTCCTTCAGTAGGAACCGGTCTAAGGCTTCAAGGTCGGGCCCGTATATGTGATGTGTTAGTAGTTGAGTGCGGGCGGAGTCTGATTGTCATAGTAGACGAGTGTTGGTGGGGCCTGAATCTCGTAGTATTATCTGAGTATAGTTATGGGACTGTTTGATAGGAATAGATATACTTGTTGTCTGTGTGATACTTGTATGCACGTTAGTAGCGGAGTGTGGGCGGGGCCCGAATCTCCTAGACAGCGGATGGGTGGGGCACGAATCTCCTAGACAGCGTAGTGTGGGCGAGGCCCGAATCTTCTAGACAACGGAGTGTGGGCGGGGCCCGAATCTCCTAGACAGCGGAGTGTGGGTGGGGCCCAAATCTCCATGAGAGTGTGCGGGCCCCGTATCTCCTAGTTACATGTATGTATATGGTATATGGTAGCTTGGGGAGACTCACTAAGCTTCGTGCTTATAGTTTTCAGTTTTGGTTTCAGGTACTTCTGGTAGCAAAGGGAAGAGCTCGAGATGATTGCAGTGCACACACCATTCGTTCAGCCTGGGATGTTTTAAACTCTGATATTTTGACACATGGTTATGATACAGTATATTGATATGATGATTTTGTGATACATTACTTATGTTTTTATGAAAGGATGGATGGTATTTATGGTTTTATGAATAATTAAAAACGAAATTTTTGGACTGTATTTTTGGGATGTTTCATTTGATATCAAACTCATGAAAATAATCTTGTATGCAAGTTTTAATGGCTAGAGTACAACTTCTAATCAAGTTAGGGTTCCAAATATCTAATTCCACAATTAGAGATGAAAACAACCATTTTAAATGTGAAATAATGATGCCTTGATATCTAAAACAAGTTTCTAATACTAGATTGTACTCAAATCATATATATATATATATATATATATATATATATATATATATATATATATATATATATATATATATAGTTTGTAAATTTTGGATTGGGTGTTTATCCAAACCCTAGGTCAAATTTAAGAGAAGCAAGTGACGAGGTTATACCTTCCCATGCTCTAAATTGATGTTTCAAGCTTAAACTCTTCAATAATCATTCAATTCTTTCGAATTCACTCTAACTCTTCATAGATCGCTATTCGAGACTCCCCCCTTTTTCCCCCACTCGTTCTCTCCAACTGGGGAGAGGATGTATAACTTATTAAGACTCTTTGATCTTATGTCATGAATGGACCTTCCATTTCCTAATTCCAAGTTATGACACCATTTGACCCAATCTTTAAAATAAACTTTCAAAACTTTAACTCAAACCCTATTCTATCATAACTCTAACCAAAATGGTCATTTGAATAACTTAATGCTAATTATAGTAAGTGTGTGGGAGGGTGTAGGTGTGGGGTGGGATGGGGATGGGGTAGGCATGTAGGCATAGTAATGTAGTTGTGGGGGTAGGGGTGGGTGGCTAGTGTAGGGATGGAGGATGGTGGGTGTAGGGAGGGACGGGTGGGCGATGTTTTCGGCATGGGCTTGTTGGTGTTAACGTGTGAGTTTCGTTATGCGCAAACTTGTATGTATAATTGTGTGTGCTTTATTGTCATAATTTTTTCCTTTGTAAAAAAATTAGGATAAAACCAAAAAATTGTCTTCGAAACAAATTGAAAATTTAAGGGATCTTTTATTCACTATATTAGTAAGTTTGTAAAGAGAAAAAAATATAATTCAACATGTTAATGATTCTTAGTTTGTTATGATTCAAATAATATTATATGATCCAAAGTACTAAGATACAAAATTATATGATTCAAATTGTTATGACCTAAAATATTGTGAACCAAAATGTTATGATCAAACATATTATGAGCCAAAATTAGTTACGAACCAAAATTAGTTATGAACCAAAATCTATCGTAAAAGACTTTATTTGATTTGGAAATGATTTGATCAAAAAAATCTTATGAATCAAAATGTTTATGATCCGTTTTGATCCAAAATATTACAATTTAAAACCGTATCATCCAATTCAAAACCGTATCATCCAAAATTTGTTATTAAACAAAGCATATATATATATATATATATATATATATATATATATATATATATATGATTTTTTTTCAAATTTTCATGAATATGCTAATTTTGTAGAGAATAAAATATTAAGAAATTTTTTTTTGTTTTGCTTCAGAACATGTGTCTAGGGTATGATGGGGCGGTACGATAAGGAGAAGGGAATGTGGTTTTGGCTAAAATCGTACCAAAAACCATGATGATTGATTTTATTATGCTTAAACTGCACAATGCAGCTTATATGTTTAGTGTGGTTTGTAGTGATGCAATTCGGTTTGTATATATGGTTCGGCTTAGCTTTTTTAACTACAATAGGTACGATGACTTTTTTTTCACATTGGGATGGTTTTAAAACCGCAAAACCAATCGACTATAATCTAACTTTTTTGTGCTTATAATAAGTCGAACACAAATGTAAAATAAGGTGAAAATTAAAGAAAGAGTGGGAAACTATTACTAAAACATATTTTGAGAAAATTTTAATATTTTCATGGCCAAATACACATTTCAAAGATCTTGAAACTAAATTTGTTAGGCTGGTGGGTGTGGGCGATTTTGATCAAAAGAAGAAAACAGTGTTAATGGAAAGTGGTGGTGGTAATGGGAAGCAATGCACAGACCTTTAACACCTAATAACATTGAAGGGGATGGTGTTCTTGGGTGTTATTAGGCGTTATTAGCCCCAATATCGGACGTGGGCAACGTAATTGAAAATGAAATTTCACTTTCTGTGAAACGTAATTGAAAAAACATAAAAAGAGATTGTATTTTATAAACATTAAGTTGGTTATATATATTATTTAAATATTTAGAAGATTATATGGTGTGGTTTTTGTTACGTAGTTTTTAAGAATGATGTGGTGCCGTTTTTTAGTGCGGTATAGAACGCAAAACCACGCCACACCCCAAATACTTGATTTTTACAAAATACTTGATTTAGTGCCGTTTTTTATTTGTTTAGTTTCAACTTTTTGGTTTTGGTTCTTTTTTATTGGATTTTTTTTTATTGTTCTTCGGTTTTTATTGATTCCTACATATGTTTGGGTAGAGATATGAGGGTGGGTTTGTGGGTGTGGAGAATAGGTGTATGGATTTTTTTATTTATTGTAATTCGGTTTTTGCTCTATATTTCGTTGTGTAAACTACACAATTGTTAGAAGGCATTATAGTATTATTTTTTTTGAAAAAAAAAGAATCGACAAACTAACCTCTTTTCTAATGTTATGAATCAAAATTTATTACTAAACAAAGTCGACATAATTTTTTTTGTTTGTTATAAAGATAATAAATGAAAAATATTATTTTTAATTTGCATGACTATACTCATTTTATAAATAATTAAATTTTAAAAACTTTAATTTTTTCAAAGTATTTTATTAAGAGAAAAAAGTTAAAAGACAAAAAAAAAACAAAAAAAAAAAAAAAAAACAAAACAAAACAAAATTTATGAAAAAAAAAAACATACTACTCAATACACCGATGATATGTGGCTCTATAGAGACCGCGTGACTCCACATAGACCCTAGGTGGTAATTTTTGAGAAAAAATGTATTTTTTTAAACGGTAGAAAAGTGGTTCTATTTGTTTTGTTCTATAAAGCGTATTTATTGTTGAAATATGCTTATGTAATTAAAACATATTACAAAACCAAAATAGGTTTTAGCTTTTCTGTTCATATTAATAAAAAGAAATCTCCAAAAAAGTCATAATATTTTGAGTAAGTTTTTAATAAAGTTTATTTTATTTTTTGAACAAAAAACATCTGACTTTTTCACTTTTTGAATAAAAAAACGCAATAAACCGGCTAATTTATTAACTTTAGCTCTTTTTGACATGTTCATCAGGTCATGAGATCAAATTGTTAATTTTTCGAAAATAATGAGCTTTTTTTTTGCAGATTTCGTTAAAATTTGTATTTAATGTATAAACAGATTTTTTACGTTTTTATATCTATTTTTATGTATTTAACCATTTTAGCTATTTTTTTATGTATTTTATGTGTTATTTTTTATATATTATGTATTTATATGTATTTATGTATTTTTTTTAAGGTTTTTATATCGATTTTATGTATTTTAAATGTATAAACGTATTTTTTTACGTATTTATATCTATTTTTAAATATTTTACATATTTTTATGTGTTTTTTATGTATTACGTATTTATGTATTTTTTAAAGTTTTTATATAGATGTGTATGTATATTTATGTATTTTAATTGTATAAACGTATTGTTTTATGTATTTATGTGTATTTTTTTTGTATTTTACATATTTTTTGTGTGTTTTTTTATATATTATGTATTTATATGTATTTTTACGTATTTATATATTTTTTAGTTTTTTTTATATGGATGTTATGTATTTTAAATGTTTAATCGTATTATTTTTACGTATTTATGTATTTTTTTTACTTTAAGTCGTCTTCATCATTTCAACTAATTCGCACAGCTTCTTCGAATATGTCTAAATGGTTTTACTACATACCCATATATTTTAAGTTTTTCTCCTTCAATGTTTAATTTCAAGAAAAGCTAATGCGAAAAGTTTAAAATATGTGAGTATGTAGGAAAACCATCTATACATACTCGAATAAGTTGTAGGAATTGGATGAAATGGTGAAGACGACTTTAAGTAAAAAATACATAAATACGTAAAAAAATACAGTTATACATTTAAAATACATAAACATCTATGTAAAAAACTTTTAAAAAATACATAAATATATAAAAATACATATAAATATATAATACATAAAAAACACATAAACATACATAAAAATATGTAATATACTTAAAAATACATATTAAAATGTAAAAAATATGTTTTTACATTTAAATACATAAAAATATGTAAACATTAATATAAAAAACATAAAAAATACATATATACATAATACATAAAAATAAATAAAAAATATATAAAATACTTAAAAGTGCATATAAATACGTTAAAAAAGATGTTTATAAATTCAAAATACATAAACAAGTTAAACATATACATATAATGTGACAACCCGAAATTTTCATTCAGTCAAACCTTAAAAGTCAACCACTTCGTATCGTGAATTAATATCTTTATTTCTTATTTTTAAGAAATATAAAATTCGTTTGATTATTTTAATATATTTTTAAACGAACGAGCGAAAGAAAGTGTCGTCTCGGGTTTTTATTTTGAAAACCGCAAACACTTCGCCGATTAGAATCACCCGACCAAACTTTTATGTTTTGGGTTTAGGAATCACCAAAAAGTCGTAAACTCATGCATATGTATGAGTTTACTCCCCAATAAACTAGTCATTGTGTTTACTCCCCAAATAGTCAAAAGAGTAAACTCCCAAAAACTTTCTCAACTATCATCCAACATTAAATTCCAAAACTCCAATCTTGTAAGTATTCTAACCATTTCAAGTTAGTAATACACTTGATCTAGTGTTTGTGCATCTATTCATCCATTCATTTATGTATTTTGTTTAGATTTTCCAAAACACCAAGAACACACACTAAGTGTTCTTGGCCTTTTAGCTCAAATCAAGCTTCATTATAGTAAGTGCTTCCATCCTTGAGTGCTTGTAAGCTAGTTTGTCATTTAAACACCAAGAAAATCGGTCAAGAACACCATGCTTGAGGTGTTCACGGTCCAAGATGATGCTTGGGCCGTAAACACCATAAAGCCCCCCAAAAATTGACTTAAGTCCCATGTTTAGCTCTAGTTTGAAGTCTAAGACTTACCTTAACTTAGTTAAACTTCCCATGGATGTGTTTAGGCTTTGAAAAACATCAAACACCACAAATTATAGGTGTTTACGGTCTAAGGATATTCCAAAACCGTAAACACCCAAAAAGGTGTTTAAATGAGCCATTTTCCTTTCTTAGCCCTAAAAACTAACTTAGATGTTTACCTAGTTGTGATAAGGACTTGAAACAAAGGCAATATCCCTTCCCATAAGGGTTTACGGTAGTAAACCCAAGGGAAAATACCCTTAGGCCGTAAACACCTCAAGGAGGGTGTTTTGTGGCCCTAGTCCACTTAGCAAGATTGCTTCAAAGGACTTGTTAAACCTCCAAACAACACATAGTTGCAAGAAATAGAGTTTAGACCGTAAACCCTTGAGTTTACTACCGTAAACTCCTAGGGTAAAGGTCATTTAGACCGTAAACTCCCAAGGAGTTTACCCTTGGACCCCAAACACCCTAGTTTTGCCCTACTAACACTCGGATGCAATCCTTGTGAACTTTAACACTTGAAACAAGGTGTTTTCAGGTTCTAGAGTGTCCCAATTCATTTTATTAGTTATAATAAGGCTAATTAGTTATGTATATGTTCATTATATGATAACTAGGCTCGTGCGTGTGTACAAGTCTTCAATTGCCACCTAGCCCCCGTAACCGACACTTCAATCCAATCCACTCACCACAAGTGAGTTCATACCCCTTTAATTAACCTTTGAAATACTTTTAAATGTTTTAAATGCTTTTATGGGGGGGGGGGGGGAATACAAGTTGAATACTTATAGTTATTACATCAATCACATGTGATTAATAACTATAAAACCAATGATTTTATCTAAGGGTGGCAAATCGTGCTATCGTTTCGTGTTTCTGTCTGACACGACACGACACGACAAAGTTTTTGGTAACACGAACACGACACGACACGATGTCGTGTTTTTCTTAACTAACACGAAAACGAACGAAGTAAAACACGACAAACACAACATGACACGACAAATATAACATATACTAAAAACTAGTTTATTTAATGAATAATTTATCAAATATAACACGATAAACACGACAAACACGAAAACACGATAAAAAACTGCTAAATCGTGTCAATTTCTTGTCGAATTTCGAACACGAACACGACACGACACGGCATCGTGTTTTTTTACAGCTAACACGAACACGAATTCAAATTTTAGTTTCGTCCCAATTTCGTTTCGTGCCGTGTATTTTTGTCGTGTCGTGTCATAAATTGCCACCCCTAATTTTATCACTGTTCAAACTGTTTTACTTCAAAATGTTTTACAAACTCTTTTCTTAGCAAATACTTTTATTTAAACTTTGTTATACTTCTTATAAATTGCATGCCCATATATGTATAGATATATAAGCAATGTTTAAAGGGCTTAGGAAGGCCATCCACCATATTTCCTTTTTCTCGATTTGGATGTGGTCTGGTGGGATGTCGGGTAGTCGTCCGAGGGTCGTTTCAATATTAATTATATATCATATGTGCATATATAGACATAAAAGTGCTTCCATATTCATACGTATCAGTTACATCATTAGTAAGTTAGCATCGGGGTAACACAGGATCATACTTATACTATTGCTAGATCAATGAGTCAGTTCATTCATGAGTCAGTTCTTAGTACTATGAGAACATATACATTACAATACTATGAGATCATATACATTACTACTATAAGAACATTTACAACTATACTAGAAGAAGAACATATGCAATTATACTAGAGAAAGAACATATACAACTATACTAGAAAGAGAACATATACAACGATACTAGAACAAGTAGCGATACATTACATATACATATATACATTGACAAAAATTGTGATCCACTGGAGCATGCCTTAAATGTCATGGCCCGAGTTGTAGCCAGAGTCTCTTGGAGGGAGAGCGTGAGTTTGCGTATAGATCTATACTGGATTGACTATCCTACACTTTGCTGCTAGCTATAGCCGGACCTGCAGGTCTGCGGGTGCCAAACGTCATTTCTTTTTATGACCTACATTTGTCGTTGTTTATCCAATCGATAGTATGGTACAATTAATCACATGTTACCTTAATATAAATCCGGTTTAAGGTAGTTAGTACAACAGTAGTTCCTATAATACAACACTACAGTACTACGGTAATTTATACTTTATATACATTTTGTGATCATTTCACTTAAACAATAATGTACAAACTATATTTTGATAATGATAGTTACACTTAGGAAAATTACACACTTTTACGATAAACGAACGTACAAAACAGTTAAGCCTTGGTAGAAGGCTACTTTACTTAGAAAATATAGGTTTTCTGAGAGATTCAAACTTTTACAAACACGTACAAACATTCACATACTTTTATCACAATGTTTACAAACTATTTTTTAAAACTATGTTCAAACGTTTTGATACAAACACCGACACTAAAATACTTATGAACTCACCAGCTTAATGCTGATAAACTCTTTCAAAATAACTTGTATTCTCAGGTCATCAGTAGACAGGTACCGATGCCGGCTTTTGAGAAGATGGAGCGCATCCAAGACTCATCTTATTATTTTGATTTACATTATTTTTGGTGTCTATAACTGTACAGAACACACTTGTATTAAAATTATATATTTAATGCAATGGATGATGTTGTTTGTTTGTTTACTTTTTCTGTGTTGTGATACTTTACATGACGTCCTCCGCCCCAGAACGTTTCCGCCGTTCTTGGTTTTGGGGTGTGACATATAAAAACTTACAAAAAGACATAAATACATATATATAAATACATAATACATAAAAAATGTGTAAAATACTTAAAAATATATGTAAATACGTAAAAAATATGTTTTTACATTTAAAATACATAAAAATACCAAAACATATACATATGAAAACTTAAAAAATATAAAAGTATGTAAAAATAGATATAAATACGTAAAAAAATACGTCTATACATTATATATAAGTTTTGACGAAATCTACGGAAAAATCTCATTATTTTGGAAAAATTAATGATTTGGTCTTATAATCTACTGAACATGTCAAAAGGACTAAAATGAATAAATTAATTGATTTCATGGCTTTTCTATTAAAAAGGTTAAAAAGCTGAGACTTTTCTATTCAAAAACTAAAATTTAAGACTTTATTAAAATTTTTCATAAAATATTAAGATTTTTCTATTGATTTCCGTATTAATAAACTTTGAGAAATTAAATATTCTCCTACTTTTGGTCTTACAAATCCTCCTACCCAATTAAATCAAGACATGTGTCATATTTGTATACTAAAATTTTATTAAATGAACATTAGATGTTACACATGTCACTATTTAATTGAGTAGAAGGATTTGTAGGAACAAAAAGTAAAAAGATATTTAATTTCTCATAAACTTTACATATATCGATTTTGAGTTTAATTTATTTTGTTTTTATCTCATAAAGTTTTAAATTTACTTCATCCCGTTTTACCCTATAAGGTTATAAATATTCAAAATAACTGTTTTGTTTTTTTAAGAGTAATTTATATATTTTCTACTCAGATATTATAGTTGTACAACATGTCTTCTTACATTAATTATAGGAACGTAATCCTCTCTAAATATGTACGCCATACTAACTTAGCAATACATTCATTCTCGTAGCATTACGTAACACTTTCACATTACGTAACACACATGTTTTAGCTCAAATTTATCTTCACCGTTTATATAAATCATTCATTTTCCCACCAATTTTTATTCTTTGTTTATTAGTTCAAAGAAAGTGCAAATTTGCACAAAAGAAAAAGAAAAACCATTTAACCGAAGTAAAGAAACACCCGTTTTAACTTAAATATATTTGACTAGTGATTCAACATGTATTTATGGTTTTGTCTGTATTTACTTTTGTCTTGGAGTGATAAAAGAAAGTGAAAGAGATTGAGGTGGGGTGGGACGGTGTACTTGGATGAACAGTATTGAGTGCTACTATCAGATCAACAATTCAATTGTCTTTTGTTTCCTGTCTGTCCATCCAATCCCATGAATACCATAAATTGAATTAAATCCATCCCTACTCTCCCCTTCCTATCAACTATGACACATGCATCTTGTACTTCCTGATTCCACTGTTCTATTCATAATTCAATTAAAACGAGCTTTCAGTTTGTAGATATTTATTCTCTTAACAAATATCATAAATTCTAATCCTTACTTATTATATTCCAGCTTTATATCACCAACGCACAATAATATTGTTTGTGTTTTTTCGTTTAACCAAATGAATGAGATATCTTGTTATTGTTTGTGTGTTTATTAACTAAACAAATATAAATGAACTTTCCGCCGAATGATTAATGAACAGTTCACTGAATCATTCGGTTCGTTAACAACAGGATTAATAAGGGTGGAGGGTATTTATCCCTCTCAACTCACTTATCACATTATTGACACATCATCTTTTTTTCTTTCATATATTTTCCATTTTTTCAATCACATAACACATGAAAAGCTATATTTATCATCCTTCCAACCCATTCAATTTTCATTTTTAATTTTTCAAATCTAAACTTTTATTATTAATTTAAAAGTAAACTATTAAAATTTAAAAAGTCATGATAATTAAAAAAAAGACGTGAAAATTAAAAATTCCTAAAATAAAATTCTAAAACTTCAAACCATATTTTGTTATAATTTGTTGTTTTCTTTCAATCACCGTGCATGCAAGCACAGACATCCCCAGTAAAATCATCATGATATTGAGAAAAAACTACATGTTTGGGGCCTCTATCCGCCACTTCTACAATAGAGATTTTTGTTCTTCAGTTTCTCATATAAGACATATTTTTTCATACCGATATCGTCTACTCTCTTTGACACTAGACGTTTTGAGTGTCACGAAACTAGGAGACCTCGGGATGAGAAGATTGGAATTGAGTTTCTGAAACCGTTTGAGATAACTACATGTATTGATTACAATCGGTATTTTCTTGCAATTAAGGGCTAGAAGTTTTGAGCTTTTTGATAAAAAAAATATATAATTAAATAAAATAAGTAATAAAATGAAAGTATATTAATTAAATAATTGAAATTGTAAGAAACTAATAAAAAATAGTAGATCATGTTACTAGTGGATCTTTAGAATATAATAGAATTTTAGTATCAAACGAATATTTTTGTAGAGAAATGTCATTTGTGGCAAGTAGGGGGAAACTTGTGTTTGACTTGGGAATTGACAAATTAAACGACTAGGACTAAGTTCAAATAACGTTTTACGAGGAAGGACCATATATGTGTTATTTTACGTTCTTAGTTAGTTTTGAGCCATTTTGAGAAGATATTTGTAAAGGAGACTTATGTTGCCAAATCGTCCAAAGCTATGAGTATTTAAGCCTTTTCTCTTCCTCGTTTTTTTCTCCATCACATATTCAAACCCATATTCCTCCGTGAACAAAATCCCCTCGCTAAATTTGTGGTGTTTAGATGGTTGAAGTTACTGTTTGATGCCTTGCTCAAATCCTTTCAAGTTCTTGCATCTAGAGGCAGCTTCGTATTCTTTTCTCCTTCGAATTTGTGATAGGGTTTGTTAGTTTGTGCAAATTCAAATTTCATGTTCCATTTGTGATGTTCATATAAGTTTTATGTTGTAATTCCATTCCTAGATCCATCTCCAAGTTCCAATTAGCTAATAGTTATGAGTTTTAGATGTTTGGAATTGTTTGATGGGCTTTCTTAACCATCAATGAAAGAATCCAATATTCATGGTTTAAATTGAGGATTCATTGTGTTTTTTCCTATATAAAGTATTCAGTTCATTATTTATTTGTAGAATTGCAAATCCTACTCTCATTTGGGTTTAATTGATTGTTGGTCATAATTTGGGGTTTTCTTAACCTAGGGGTTCTAGATCTAAAATCAATGAATTATGATGTGTGAGGAAGTTTTTCTTATGTTCTTATGAGTTTTAATCATCATCTTTGAGGTATTTTTTGTAATCCATGCTTGGTATGATGTTTATTGAGCTTTTAGTGAAGTTAATATTCTTTGGAGCTCACGTGAAGATGAGCGCTCAATGTTTATCAAGGATTTACTTCTAACCTTACACGAGTTCATGATTTTCATATGTTTTAAGCTTCTGTATTGGTATTACTTAATTTGTCTGCAATCTATCATTCACACATAATGACTTTGGTTTAAATTAAGCTCTATGTGCTCATTAAACTTATAGGTGAAGCTTGAGTGACATTTTGATGTTTGATGTTTATTCCAAGGATATAAACCATATATTGGTCTTTTCTTTTGTCAATTGAAGTGTTATAACATGTATTTTAAACTCATTTAGTCATTTGATTTGTATCTAAGGTCACTAGTGCAAAGTGTCTTGTGTTAAGCTTTTTTGGAAAATTCTACACAAAATAGGTGTGCATCAGGAATGTACGGGCTATGTCATCTAAGACATAAATGACATGGGTATGTCATGCATGACACGTTGCATGTAAGTCATGAGATTGGGGTGTCACTAAAGGCTTATCTGACATAGTCTGTGTTAGGTTATTTGTTTTAGTTTGGACTTTGTGTTGGTATCTTGACTTTGTGTCATTCCTTTGGTTTCATTTGGTTTCCATAATTCATGTTATGATACTTAAGAAGCATTATAAGCTTAGAATGGTGAGTTGACCCATACAAGGGTATATTAGTCTTTTGATATCTCTTACTGATAACAATATGTGTTGACTTTGAAGCATAATTTTGAAGAGGTGTTGTTAAAGTGAAGAAGTGTAAGGTGTTGCTAGCATTGGATAAGGATGTGTAACATCCCATTTTCGCATTCCAATAGAATTCAATATAAACCCCCATTTATAAAATTTGAAGTACAAATATATTACCTTTTTAGCCAAAGTAATCGTCATAAACATGTAGGAAACATCAATATGATTTACGTAGATATATGGAATGCCAAAATACGAGTTCGTATGAAGAAGTTATGCTTCATCGAAGTTTCGTGATTAAACTGATACGACTCTACGTATCGTAAAAAGCGAATCTTAGATGGGCTGCTTATTAGCCTAAGCAATCTAAAAAATAAGTCATAGAAATCGTACAACCGAGAGCGTGCATATAGAGAACGTCCAAATCTGACTTCTTATGAGGAAGTTATGATTTTTAGAAATTTCTGCATACCGGTGTACTGATGGGTTTTGAGCACTATAACATCCCTATGGTGCACATACAACCCTAATGCTTTGGATCTAAGTTTTCTCTAGTTATACATGCAATATTCTTTTTCCAAATCATGAAGCCTAACTAGCATACAAATTTGATATTTGAATCATGAAAACTAGTTATATGATTACCTCTTGTTGTTGCTTGTAGAAGTTGGCCTTTTAAGAGCTTAGCACCTCAAGTGTGATGCCTCAAATGTTTCACAAAACACCACCCACAATTGGATGACAATGAGAGAGAGCTTGGAGCACCAAAAATCAGCTATATGCTCTTAGAATACTCTTGGTGCCAATATTAGGGGTTTAGAGGTTACATATATAGTGTAGAATTCCAAGAGTCACCTTTAAAACCTAATTCTTACACTTAGGCTTATGATCCAACAATTGATTTGGACTAACACTTCATGGACTATCTCATAAGCTTAGTCCATCACAAATCAATCATGGATCATTAGCCCAAACCATATGTATCACTGATTTACATAATCAGTCCCCGTTAATTTAATCAGTCTCTTTTGATCACTAAATTAATTCCAAATTAATTCTTGATCAATACTTATAATATATTAATAAATCACAAATAACCTCTTTCTCAAATATCCATCCAATCAAATTGTTTTGGTGAATGCAACCCAAAATGGACTATGCTACTGTCGGGTCAAGTACATACCAATTATAGTTAGGGGCTTAGACACCTAATCCAACAGTCTCCCACTTGGATAAGTCTAATAACTATAACTGCCAATGCAACTTTAAAATCCGATTAGCAATCGTAGCTCTCAAACGCCGCTGTCGAATTCTGATGCGTCCTTTAGATAAGAGATCATATAATCCTCTGTTCTTCAAGATATCATGCGGACAAATACATAGAACATAGTCATACTTATTGTCCAACAGTTTGTTTCCCGATTTTTGATTTTTTTGACATAGAACTTACTTGAACACATCAATTGAGTTATGACGGGACCGAGACATAAGTCAAGACAAAATCATCGAGGGGCCCAAGATATTGCTTCTAATCCTCTTAGGATAAAAGGAACAAATAAGCTTCGAATTATATGCTTGTACTAACTACTTGTTAAATTATACGCAACAACACGTTTTATAGCACCAAGTTACTGATGCGTTTTCGTACTATCAATGCACAACCTACTTGTAATCAACAACTCATATATCTTGGTTTGAAGACTATGCATTATTATTGTCTTACAATCACTCGTTATAAATTCCATGAAGTGATTCATGTGAGCGTGGGTTTAATCCAATATTCAAATCTTATTTCAGGAGCACTCATGAATGTTGCAGCAAACGTTTGCTATGTCTAAACACTTTAGACAATCTATAAGCCAATTCATGATAGTCTTGACTCAATACCTACTTCCAAAGTATGATCGACTGTGGATAATTCGAATAATCTTATTATTCTGGAAGTCAAAACATGAAAATGAAACAATAGTAAACAATTGATACAAGATAGTAACTTAACTCATAAATAAAACTCATTTTATTTAATCATCAAATGTCAATTACATTTTATCTATTATAGGTTTCTAAATAGCTATGTAATCACTAAAACTAATATCGTCCTGCAGCCCAATACTCCTAGCATGCTGCAAGTGCTTAACCCTACTCAGTCCCTTCGTAAGGGGATATGCTGGGTTCTCCTCTGACGATACCCTCTTTACTACAAGGAGTCATTCTTCTACTCTATGTCTTATGAAGTGATATTTTCTGTCGATGTGTCCTGGATCTGCCATGATCCCTTGGTTCCTTGGTTAAGGCGACCACACTCTCGCTATCACAGAAAATCTCCATAGGCTCCTTTACAGCTGGTACAACTCCAAGGTCTCCGATGAAGTTCTTTAGTCATATTGCCTCCTTCGACGCTTCTCTTGCTGCTATGTACTCTGATTCGCACGTTGAATCAACTTTAGTCTCATATTTGGAACTTTTCCATGTTACTGCTCCTCCATTTAGGGTAAATACCAAGCCCAAATGAGAACATAAATTATCTCTGTCAGTCTAAAAGCTAGCGTCACTATACCCTGTCACTCTCAAGTCATCACTCCCATCGAGGGTAAGGACCTAGTCTTTACTCCTCCACAGGTACTTAATAATGTTCTTTACCGCAATCCAGTGAGCTCTACCAGGATTCCCCTGATATCTGGTGACCATGCTCAAAACAAAAGCCACATCAGGGAGAGTACATGCCATAGCATACATGATCGAGCCAACTGCGGAAGCATATGGTACTCGACTCATCTTTACTATCTCGGCATCGATACTCAAACTTTGAGTCTTACTCAGTTTGGTATTGCTCAGGATGGGCAATTCACCTTTCTTGGAATTCTCCATGCTGAAACGTTTCAACGCCTTGTCCAAGTAGGTACTTTGACTAAGTACTATTAGTCTTTTACTCCTATTTCTCAATATCCTTATCCCTAGAATATCAGCAGCTTCTCCGAGGTCCTTCATAGCGAAACACTTTCCAAGCCAGGACTTAACCTCCTGCAAGGTTGGAATGTTATTTCCTATGAGAAGTATGTCATCTACATACAACACCAGAAAGCTAACTACACTCCCACTAGCCTTGACATACACACAAGACTCATCCCCATTTCTCGAAAATCCAAACTCTTTGACTTTCTCATGGAAACAAGGATTCTATCTGCGAGATGCTTGTTTCAATCCATAAATGGATTTCTTAAGCCTACACACTCTATTAGGGTACTTCGCATTGACAAAACCCTCTGGCTGACTCATGAAAACATCTTCAGCCAACTTTCCATTTAGGAAAGCGGTTTTGACATCTATTTTCCATATTTCATAATCATGAAATGCAACTATGGCTAGCATAACCCTTATAGATTTGATCTTCGCTACTGGTGAGAAGGTCTCGTCATAGTCAACTCCAGTAGTTTGAGTAAAGCCCTTCACAACCAATCGCTCCTTATATGTGTGTACTTTCCCACCCATGTCGGTCTTCTTCTTGACGATCCATTTGCACCCGACTGTCTTATGACCTGGTACATTTTAAACCAAGTTCCATCTTGAATGTCATACATGGAATGAATCTCACTGTCCATTGCCTCTTTCCATTTAGCAGCCTTAGGGCCCGCCATGGCTTTCTTGTAGTTAGATGGCCCATCCAAATTTACTAGTGTACTATCACCGATAAAGGTATCACCTTCCGTAGTAATTTGAAAACCATAAAACTTCGGTGCCATTCTAACTCTACTGGAACGTCTCATAGGTAAGGACTCGTCAACTGGTTCAACATGAGTTTCCTACTCAGGTTGAGTGATGGTGTTTGAGGTTCCTTCATCACTTAACTCTTGAAGCTCTTCAACGTCAATTTGCCTCCCACTGTCCTCTTGACATATGAGTTCTCTTTCGCGGAAAACCCCTCTCCTCACAACGAAGACAACATTGTCACTCGGTCTATAGAAGAGATATCTAAAGGACTTTTTGTGGATAGCCGATGAAAATACAACGCTCACTGCGAGGTTTGAGCTTGTCGTGAGTCTCTCGTCTTACAAAAGCCTCGCAACCCCAAACCTTTATACGTGCTAATGAGGGAACTTTCTCTGTCCACATCTCATGAGGTGTTTTGGTAACCTTCTTAGTTGGGACTAGATTAAGGATATGGGCAACAGTCTCTAAGGCATACCCCCAGAATGAGATAGGTAACGAAGCTCGACTAATAATAGAACAAACCATGTCCAAAAAGGTTCGATTGAGCCTCTAAGCCACACCATTCAGTTGCGGTGTCATAGGTGGCGTCAATTGTGAAACAATTCAACATTCCTTAAGATAGTCTCAGATAGCTACATCCTACCCAATCAAAACCATATCATTGTTGTATAGTTACGATGCCTTCATATACACATACTGCTTCAACATAGAAGAACAAAGTTGTTTGGCAACGCACCATAAATATATCAGAAAGATATCTCCCACTTCATCAAAACCAAATCAATGTTATTAATTCTGATGATGAGTATACATATCACTTCCACAAAGAAAAACAAACCTAATTATGATGTGTCATATAAACAATAGAACGAAAATCAACAACCAATAAACAATAAGCATGAATGAACATAAACAAAATAGATAAGAACAAAGTTGATTATGATGTTTCATCTTAGCCAAACCACACAAATCAATAACCAATAAACTATATAGACGAACAAGCATAAAAAAATCATTAAACATAAAAAAATCATTAAGAAAAAAACAGATTATGATGTTTCATCTTAACCAAACCACCCAAATTAACTAATAAACTACACATATGAATGAACATAAAAAAATCATTTGTTGAACAAATTGTCTAAGATACCTCATTTATACATGGAAAGGTGATTGATTACAATGACAATTGGAATATCAAAAGCTGCCAATAAACAAAAAAAGATACAATCTATAACCGTAGGCAAGCGAAGAGCCTTTCTCAATCGAATGACATATCGGAAAACAACAACTTATCACCGACTGTTTTTTTTTTGCAAATAACGTGGAATTAGACCTGCTATGTGGCCTTGAAATGCAGTGCTTTAGACAAATCAGTAAAAGTCTTTTTAAGTTATATATAATATAAATATTTTGATAAACAAGTTTGGTTTTTACAAGAACATGATGTTGGCAATTTAAAATTTATTCCTTCTGATCTTCATATTAAGATGTATCGGGTATGATGGGGTATTTTTTAATTTAGTAACATTATATATATTAATATAAATTGTAACTAAATAAAAAAATAAAAGACAATACTCAGATATAAAAATCATTTTTCATTACATTGGAACTATGTAAAAAATTGAAACCATAAGGACCATTTGCATAAAAAAAAGTTAGAAACAAAACATATAAATATGGAAGGCTATAGAAACCATTTTCGTAATTTTGTTGAATATCAACTTTAAAAAGAATAAAAAAGATAAAAAAAATCAATTTATATAGATCACAAACCAACCAAATAAAAGCTTGAAACTAGTAAAATCATTTTATAAAAAACCCAGGTCCGGTTTTAGGGGGGGGGGGGGGGGGGGGCAGAGGTGCAGCCGTACATGACCCAAAAGATGAGGTCTGAGTTTTAATTCTGAGTTTTAATTACATTGGAACTATGTGTAAAATTGAAACCATAAGGACCATTTGCATAAAAAAAGTAAGAAACAAAACATACAAATATGGAAGGCTATAGAAACCATTTTCTACTTTTGTTGAATATCAACTTTAAAAAGAATAAAAAAGATAAAAAAAATCAATTTATATAGATCACAAACCAACCAAATAAAAGCTTGAAACTAGTAAAATCATTTTATAAAAAACCCAGGTCCGGTTTTAGGGGGGGGGGGGGGGGGGGGGGGCAGAGGTGCAACCGCACAGGACCCCAAAAATGAGGTCTGAGTTTTAATTAAATTATATATTTAATAAATAAATATATATGAATTTATTCGATTTTGTACAAAGTGTGAATAACCCAATTGGCATAAGGTTTGATAGCCCAATTAGGATAAGGGTATCCTCTGTTTAAAGTAGGTGGTTCGAAACTTGGGCCCAACATTTTCATATTTGAAATTTAAGTTACAGTTTTGACCATTTATATATTTCATAATTAACCCTTGCTTTTAATATATTTAATAAATCAGTTTTCAGAAAATACATAATTAACCCTTGAACTTTTGATAAAATTCCATATGTTCCTTTTTAATTAATTTATTTACTTTTAAGTTTTCCGTAACGAAAATTCACCGTCTTAAGTTTGTTTTCCTTATACATTAAAAAAATGTATTTAGGATCCTATTTTTCTTCTTAGTATATGGCACATAAAATCACAGAGCTGGCCCTGAAAAAACCTATAGCTTTTTATAAAAAAAAAATAGGGGACTATTTATGAAATTTTGTCAAATTATTAATAAGAAAAATATTGCCACGTCTACTATAAAAAAGTGAATTATTATTAAATGGATAACATATCCTCATGTTTAAAAAGTAGCGTTATAAAATACAAATAAGATTTGTGAAAGAAAAAGGAGTGAGATAGTCCGGAACAGACAAGATGGTGCAATGCATAGGTCAACAGAGGAAGTAAAATGAAATGAAGCCAAAAGTGAGCCAATAAGTGATTAACACGTAATAACAGGAGCAGTGTCCCGGATTTAGAGGTTTTGGGGGGTGTTGGGTACGGAGGGAGTAGAATCCACTGCAAACCTGATGCTACAGCTAACTAAGTCAAGCAATCACATTGGATATCAATGAATCATTGTCTTTTGATTTTTTCATTGTTCCCATCATAAATAATATATTATTTTAAAAACTAAAAACAGTTTTTATATTTTTGTTTGTAGTGATAAAAAAGTTATCAAATTTAGTTTTGCTATTTAACCATTGAATCGTATAGATAACTAGTATCAGTTTTAAAGGTTAAATTGTTAATAATAATAAAAAAATATAAATAATTTTTTTGTTAATAAGATTAAAGTTTAAGGGTTTTTCTGAAAAATTCTTTTATATATATATTAAATATATTTGAAAAAAACTTTTATTCATTTATTAAAAAACTCAAACTAAATATAATTTTTTATTAAAAACACAATAACAATAATTTATATGTTATTTTTGGAATTCTTTATGATTCTTTTTAACAAAATATCAAGGTTGTAAAAGTCGTTAGACGGTAGTTGGACGGTCGACTGAGGTTAAGGGCTAATTGGTTTAGGCGGGGATTAATCGGCGTTTACATGAAGACCCTTAATTGTAGTAAAATTTATTTTTTAATAAATAAATATTACTTATATCCTAACAAAATAAGTAATAACCATAAAACTTTGATATATCCAGTCGTCTAAATATTTAAATTATCGTATATAATATTTTTCAATTAATTAGGGATCTTTTTAACAGTTTTAGTCATCAATTATCATAATTTAGTCACCCAATATCATAAATTTGGCTAATTGGGGATTTTTGTTGAAAATTTTGACTGTCTGACTTTTTTATCGGTCTAGACCGCCTAGGACCGTCTACAGCCGCCCAGGATTGAATCCGCCTAACTCGACCGACAATCATTAATCGTAGACAGTAAGAGGTTGCCTAGACCGATTTTTACAACACTGATAAATATTATAATAATAAAGATACCATCTATATCTTATACAACATAGAGGACTTTGTTAATTTGTCACAAAAAGTGCATTTCTATGCCAAATGCTACTTCCTTGTTGAATAGTTTGGTCTTGAGTGTAAAACTTTTACAATAAAACTACCACTTACAGAAGATTCTTTCACAATCGAACGATACCTCATAAAATACAGGCTTATGAGACGTTGTTATTGTGACAAGTGGGAAAATTTCCATCATTGATCAGTGTTAGGAAAGAATAGAAAAATATTAAATGTAATAGCCTACCCTTGTATTGTTTGATTTATACCATAATATAATCAAATATGTTGTTACATTCAGAGTTAAATCGACTGTTAGACTAAAAAATTACCGTCCAAAAAGTTTTAACGTCTTTCAAAACAGTTTAGACATTTAGATAGTACTTATCGACATGATCTCAAAGATATAAAATTCGTAAAAATCCAACTATGATTAGAGGAGTTATGGATTTAGTTAAAAGTAAAAATCAATCGTGTAGTTAAAGTTAATTACGTCAAAATGACATCAAGAGATCGGTTGATTTTTTGCTAGTATCGTCAAAATGGCAGTTGTAGTAGTCTTTAAGATAAAAACTTTAAGATAAAGAATGTCAAAAATGGGTTCCGCATGAGAATGATATGATTTTTTGTAAAATCATTTAATCTTGCCTCCGTTTGGCTTAAAAATAAAAGTCAAAGCTAGCTAACGCAACCTAAAGCAAAATTATAGTACTAGTTGAGAGCATTATATAAACATAAAGAAGGCTTATAACGGAGCTTACACGAAAAAGTTATGATTTTTTAGAAATCTTTTTGTATGCGTGAGGGACGCATCTAAGCCCATCGTGCACCTGACATCGGATTCGAGTAGATTGCGAGTGTCGTGGCCGAGTGGGGGAGGGACACATGCGCAAGGATCTTGCCCGACGCGCACCTCCAAAACTCGACTATAAATAAAGGGAAGTGATATTCTATCTATACATACCTCTATAGTCTCTCTCTCTCTCTCTCTCTCTCACTCTCTACCTCGAAGTTGTTGCTTCCTAGGCGGTTCCCCAGAGTCCCGAGACCGGTCCTACTCTACACCAGCGATTTCAAACACCGATGGTGAGTTTCACGGTCCCATTTTACTATTTTAATGGTTTTCAAGGGGGGGGGGGGATACATGTTATATTCAAACTACTTTATAAAAATATATTTGGTAGATATATTAATGGTTTTTATAAATGCATATAACTTTAGGATGATATATAGTTACCATGCCTAAATGTAGGTGTGATATTATTCCTAAGAGTTATGATGCCCAATAATCTTGGAAAAGATTTTACCTAGATGTTACGCTGACCAAATTCCTAGGATAGCTTAGTACCTAGATGTTATATTGATCAAATTACTAGGATATGCATTATACTTAGTTGTTACTCTATAGAATATCCTGTTTTCAATATAAACATAATTATAGGGTATATATATGTTAAAAAAGATTATATACATATATATATATATATGTATATATATACAAAAAAAAAAGATAATTATGAGATAAATAATAATTATCATATATAATAAAGGTATATAGTGATAATTTTGAAGAGTTTTTATAAAATAAAAGATTCAAAGATAATAGAAAATACTCAGTGTTAAAGTGTTAGTGAGCTTAAATTATTCACCCTTTAGCCTTGATTAAATGCGACTACCCCGATCTATAATTGTTAATCTTAAAGAGAGTTCGAAATATATGTATAGATCTATATGGGGTTTGTCACCCCCACTTGCGATTGCTAGCTACAATCCCGACATGATACCTTTCTTTAATCAATTAATATTACGACGTCCGATGAAGTGTTGTGAAAGTTATTATAAGTCTACAGCGTCGATTATAGGGGCTCATGGTAATGAGATTAACAACCTTAAGGGAAGCGACTACTTAGAGGGACACCTTCAAGTAGTTAAAATGTTAAGATATCCAAAATAGATCTAGCATAAATACAACAACCTAAAATAATTAGGAGGTCATGATTCTGAAATAACATAATAAAATATTTTAAAAGATATTATTCCAAAAAGAAAAGGATTAAAGATCATATAAAGCAAAAATTAATCAAAACCTTTGAACTCACCAACAACTTGTTGACTTTTTCAAAATACATGTATTCTCAGGGAGATGAGTGTAGAGAATGAGCAACCTTAAGAGGGAGTCGTCCTAAAAGAATGTTGGAAGTTGTTTTTGTTTGTTCTATGTTTAATTTCGTTTAAGATGTATGCAAGGTCTACTAAAACAATGTAATCCATACATTAAAATAAACAAAAGTATCTTTTGTAATATAATTATGTGTAATGTTGAATATATATCTGATTGCCGAGATCCATCTAACCCCACGTCGCACTGCCTGGCGTTTTCCACTATCTGCTGGGCAAGGTGTGACAGATTGGTATCAGAGCCTTAGGTTATACCGAACTAGTAATTCCTTAGGAACTATGACTATAACCTAGGACGTATACTCTAAACTAGTTAAACCTAATAAAAAGTAAAATTACTAATTAACATACGAATAGAATATTGAAGGGAGAGGTGTCTAGTTTGAACTGTCTCTTAGGTTGTTGGATTTCAGAACATCTTTACGCGAAAATGGTCCTACCCTCCAACAGTTCTCATCTGGTTGATCCCTACTTGATAGTTTTGCAGTATAAAACATAGGATTAATAAAATACACTAAACCAAACATAAAAAGATATAGAGTTATACACAAACTCATAAAAATCGACATAGTTACCCCAAAACAATATCCATCAAACCACAAACTCAAGGTTTTAGAGCTGGAAACCATACCTAGGGTTAATATAGTACTGTGACTGTAGCACAACTAGACCTGGAATGCACACTAAGTTTTATTATGGTCCGACTGACGCATGCTCAAACCTGGATACGGTAGTTGGCAAGCTAATCATTTGAGGATTTATGGATTGGCGTCATAGTTTGAATAGCTATGATCCTTAGAGAGAATTAGGGCCAAGCTCTCTACATGAGTATTCTACCCATAGCTCGAGGATGATGATCTAGAGACGCCATTTGATGTACCTCTTAGAGAAAATCACAGTAGATTCGATACTATCTACTATATATACTTATAATTGAAGATTATATGTATTATCGATTTTGTTCTGTCTCTAATAAATATCTAACCTGTTTGATGTCTTATGCAGGGCAGTTAGAGCAGTGTGATCATTGGGAGCTCATTGATGGAGGATATTTAGGAGTGGGTATCTCATCCTTCCCCAGAGAGTGATCCGGTGGTGCCACATTCTCCAGTGTCAGAAGAGGCAGAGTACGATCCCTGGATGCTTAGACCACCTACACCTGCTTATGTGGAGGATCCATCTAAGGATGAAGATTCATTCAAGGATGAGGAGCCATTTAAGGATGAGGAGCTAGATGGAGTGGGGGAGCAACACGATGCAGAGACAGGTGGAGATCCAACCGATAGCTCGCCATACCCAGACTCATCATCCCATGATGACTCAGACGACATCCTAAGGCTCAAAAGGAGGACACTTCTGAGTCAAAGCCTTTGGTGGAGATTTTAGCATCACCTTTTGACCAACCTTACAAGATGCATACATCAGGACCCCGAGTGATTTACACCCCATGGAAATCTGTTCCCATACCATCCCGGAAGTGAGCAACATCATCCCCATCTTCACCGAGAGTCTCCAAGAATCCATACCCTACACACAAATGGACCCCTCAGGTAGACAAGTAGATTGAGGAGGATAGCATTGGAGTGTACAAGGTTGGAGAGTCATTGAAAGCACCATTGAGAAATCCTATTCTAGATGACCCTACTGACAGGGCGATTTTTGTATTGGTTCCCTGAGGGGCATGACATGGTGATAAGATATAATAATTTTGTATATTGTGTTATCTGTTTGATTTTTTTGTTTGACCTAATTAACTCTCTTGACTAAATTCTTAAAAACAAACCTGAAACTAATTATAACAACTAACTTACGCCTTAAACTTAGAACCATGCTCGTCACAAGACGATGAACTGCATCTAAACCTGAGCCCATGAGTTCAGCCGCCATCGAAGCGTTAGTCACTCAGTACGTAGCTGACACCTTAGCTAACTTGGAAGCGTGTTCATATACAAACTTTATGAACTGTAATTCATGATCTTTCCACAGAAATAGAGTAGTTAGATTTACTCAATGGATAGAAAAGATGGAGTATGTTTTCTAGATAAGGTTATGTGCGGAAGACTGCAAAGTTAGGTTCACTACTTGCACATTTGCAAACGTTGCACTAAGTCGGTGGACCAGTTATGCAAAAAACATGGGCATAATTATAAAGAATGCAATGTATCAGAGCGACCTGAAGCAACTTATGATCGACGAATACTACCCCCGTGAAGAGATACAAAAACTAGAGCAGGAGCTATGGAATCTGATGATGAATGAAGCTGATGTATTTGCTTATACAAATTGTTTCAATGACTTGCTACCTTATGTCCCAGAATGGTCACTCCGGATGATTAAAAAAACACAAAGTTACATTTGAGGTTTTCCCAATCCCATTCAAGGATTGGTTACTGCTTCAAATCCAACCACCCATGACAACACCAAGAGACTAGCTTTTAGCCTAATGTATCGAGAGATTCGTCATGGAACAATGGTCCAGAAGTCTAATCTCCCAAGGTCAGAGCATAGGAAGAGAAAACTTGGAATAGAATCCAAGGGAAGGGCTAGGTAACCAACAACGAGGAAACGGGAAGCAGTTCAGGCGTTTTCGGTTACAATCCCAGTAGGGAATACTACAGGAGGTAGTCCAACGTGTAACCAATGTGGGTATAACCATTCAGGAGCTTGTTGGATCTGCACAAATTATGGTAAGAAAGGTCATCTTGCCAATAGGTGCAATGTAACGTCCCCTATATTAAGTAGATAAATAAATAAAGTAATGAACAAATAGTAGCCCTAAAATAAATAATTATATATCAAATTTGGGCCTCAAAGAGTTAATTGTCACAATTTTAGAAGTCGGGGGTTAAAGGTGTAAGTTCCGGACTCAGTTTATAAATATTTATGAAGATAGGGGCTCCGTGGTAATTATTTGGAATTAATTTAAAAGGCAATGATGTGGAAGGGTTGAATATGTCATAATTAAGATATTGGGGGGGGGGTGTTTGGTAGATTTTGTACCTAAGATGTAAAGGATTTTAATGTTGAGGGTTTAAATGGTAAATATTGGCCTTACTTTGAAAGAAAATGAGAAGGGGGGGACTACAGGCGTCATTATGGGGACAAGATTTATGGGGCCGTGTATATAAGCATAACACCACTGGTCATTAAACCCTAACCCTACTATGGATCTCCAGCCGCCACCCTCTCCACTCTCAACCTCCGGCCGCCGCTGTGAGGTCGAGTTCGATTACCACCGCCGCCGTTGAAGACGAGGAGCCACGAGCTGATGCGGGTTGGTCGGGAGATCAAGGATCGTGCTGCTGCTGTTCGCTATTTGGGTCGCCAACCTCCTCCATCTCTGTTTCTTTCCACTGTTGTGCCACCGCTGTTCTTGTCCGATGTCTCGCCGCATTTTGGTTGCCGTCGCCGCTCACGGGACTTTCATTTTGTTGCTCCGGTCAAAATCTACTACCCCGAAGTGCTGTTGTGTTCGTAGGTTTGGGCCTATGTCGAGTAGGATCCGTGAAGAACCACCATGGCAGCCGGCCATGGTGGCTGACACTGCAATTCGCCATTGATTGCCGCTAGTGTGCTGTTGTCGTCGCCGCCCACCACAGGTGGGTGTTGGATTTGTTTTGCAAGCAGAAATGTGTGTGTGTGTGTAGTAGGTGATTTCATTTGGCCGGAAAACTGGGAAAAAAGCCACTGTCACCACGTGCCACCGTCGGCCACCACAAGGGTGGTTGCGTGTGTGTGTGTGTATTTTAGTGTAGTGTGTGTGTGTGTTTGTTTATTTTGGTATTTTCATTGTAAATTGTAAAAAATGGAATAGTGGAAAGAAATTGAAAACCACCACCTTAGGGTGGTGGCTGCCGCCACCAGCCGCCGTGTCGGGTGGCGGTGTGCCTCGTTTGTATGGTGACACGTTGGGATGTTTGGACAAAAGTACTAAAACCCTAATGGGCCCAATGAAGCCCTAATTGTATTAAAAGCCCAAACATGTGACTAATGGGCCTAGTGTAACCCTAATGGGCCTAATGAACCTTAATTGATCAAAAGACCTAGCTATTGGACCTATTGGGCTAAGATGGGGTTGGAAACCCTAATTAGGGTTTAGAAAACCCTAATATTGGATTTATGGGCTTGGACTTATCGGGACCCACATTTGGGCCATTGGAATGGATTGTGTATTAAGTCCAACTACTCCATATCATTTATCTAGTAGAGTAAAGGATTTAATAGATTAAGTCCTTAATGAGCTAACTGAGAAACCCTTAACCTTAATTGCCATTTTATGTGGAACCCTAAGTTCACTTGGACTTGAGTTGGTCCTTCCTATTAGGCCTTGGTGATTGGGATAACAATGGACCATCTAAGAGCAAGCAAATTGACTAGAATAATTTAATGGACTTAGGGTAAGGCCCATATGAGGGTTTGGGCCCAATTTGGAAAATTGGCCATAGTTTGGGCCTTGATGGTTATATGATATTGGGCCATTAGAATGCTAAATGCTGGACTGGACTAAATGGTTGGCCTTTGATCAAAACCATGTAGAGACTTAGGCCCAGTTGGGAAAATTGGGCCATAGTTGGTCCTTGGTCCATTATTAGACTTTTGGGCCTTTTATTGGGCCTTGAGCTTGTATGGGGTAAAGCAGTCTTTTACCCCAAGCATGGACTTATGGGTATATTGATGGGTTTTAGCCATAAGAACTTTCCTATGTGCGCATGCAAAACCCTAATGCTTGGATCTAGGCTTTCTAATTAAACATGCTTTGAATCCAAGACTTCTAATGACTATTTAGGTGTAATAACAATATTGAAACAGATCTAGAATCATACCTTTGAATTCCTTGTTGATCTTGTTGTCTTGGAGCTTCTAGAGTCACAATTGTCACTCCTCTAATGGCTTACAAACACCAAATAACAAGGAGGATGATTTGGGAGAGAGGAGAGGGGAGGAATTCGGCCAGGGCTTCTCTACTTTTGGTGAAGTACCGATTTCCTTATGCCATAGGGTCTATTTATACTTGTAGACTCCTTAAGGGTTACAACCTAAACCCTAATTGGATAATCTTCTCTTAAGGCTATCCAAATCCATTCCTTAGATAACCCCTTGGACAATTTGAAGCTATCCTTAGCTTCTAGAATCCGTCCAATGCATATCTATATGGATTTACAGTCTAAAGTTTAACTATCAAACAATTGACAGTTTATACCCTCTTATTTAATTAATCTCTTTAAGTCACCAAATTAATTCTAATTAATTCTATGACTTATATTAATCAAATAACAATATATTATTCTCATAATATACTAATAATATTTACTCTCTCTTAATAAATCATCCTATCAAGTTGCTATGGTGAAGGCAACCCAAAAGGACCATGCACAACCGGGTCAATTACTTGTCTAATATAGTTGCAGCCTTAGACAATATTCCAACAGTCTCCCACTTGGATAAGTCTAGTAACTATATGCACAAGTACAATTCGGTTTGCAATCGTAGCTCTCAAAGACGCTGTCAAACTCTGATCTAATCAATCTTGTCCTTTAGATAAGGGATCGTACAGTCCTCTGTTAGATATCATGCTGACAATTCTATGGAATGATTAGTCAAGCATTTAGGTTTCTCGATCTCTGATTTATTCGACATAGAACTTAATCGAACACATCAATTCAGTTCTGACCGGGCCCGACACATAAGTCAAATCAAATCATCGAGCGGCCGAGATATCGCTTTTACCTTCTTAGATAAAAGTTACAGATAAACTTCGACTTATATGCATTTACTTATTCAATAATCAACTATACACAACAATGCGTTTTATAACATTGAGTTACCAATGCGTTTTCGCATTATCAATGTACAATCAATTAGCAAATAATAAACCATATATCTAGGTTTTAAGACTATATGATATTATCGTCTTGCGATCACCCTTTTATATCATATTCCATAAGGTGATTCCAGCAAGCGCGGGTTTGTTCCAATGCTCAAAACCAGTTCATAAGCACTCATGAATGTCGCAACAACCCTTTGCTATGTCTAATACCATTTAGACAATCTACGCACCAATTCATGACAATCTTCATTCATATCTACTTCCAACATATGAACGATTGTGGACAATTTGAACAATTCGATTATTCCTAATAAACTAAATTATTCTGGAAGTCAAAACATGCAAAGTGAAACAATAGCTAAACAATTAATATAAGATAGTAACATTACTCATAAATAAAACTCCTTTATTTAATCATCAAATGTTAATTACATTTATCTATTACACGTTTCTAATACTACCTAATCTATGCTAATATCATCCTTCAGCCCAATACTCCTAGCATGCTGCAAGTGATGTTTTTTGTCGATATGTCGTGATATACCATGATCCCTCGGTTCCTTGGTCAAGGAAACCGCTCCTTCGTTATCACAGAAAATCTCCATGGGCTCCTTTATGGCAGGTACAACTCCAAGATCACCGATGAAGTTCTTTAGCCATATTGCCTCCTTCGACGCTTCGCTTGCTGCAATGTACTCTGATTCGCACGTTGAATCAGCTACGGTTTCCTACTTGGAACTTTTCCATGTCACTGCTCCTCCATTTAGGGTAAAGACCCAGCCCGACTGCGAACGGTAGTTGTCCCTGTCGGTCTGAAAGCTGGCGTCACTATACCCTCGCACCTTCAAGTCATCACTCCCTTCGAGGACTAAGAACCATTCCTTCGTCCTACGAAGGTACTTAAGGATATTCTTCACCGCAATCCAATGTGCTCTGCCAGGATTCCCTTGATATCTGCTAACCATGCTCAAAGCGAAGGCTACATCAGGGCGAGTACAAGTCATAGCGTACATGATTGAGCCAACTGCGGAAGCGTATGGAACTCGGCTCATTTATGCTATCTCAGCTTCGGTACTCGGACTTTGAGTCTTACTCAACTTGGCATTACTTTGTATCGGTAATTCTCCCTTCTTTGAGTTTTCCATACTAAAACGTTTTAGTACCTTTTCCAAGTAAGTGTTCTGACTAAGTCCAATTAGTCTCTTACTTCTTTCTCTTACTATCCTTATTCCCAAAATGTAAGAAGCCTCTCCGAGGTCCTTCATAGCGAAGCACTTCCCGAGCCAGGACTTAACCTCCTGCAGAGTCGGGATGTCGTTTCCTATGAGTAATATGTCATCAACATATAGAACGAGGAAGCTTACTATACTCCCACTGGCTTTGACATATACACAAGACTCATCTTCGCTTCGTACAAACCCAAACTCTTTGACTTTCTCATCGAAGCAAAGATTCCATCTGCGAGACGCTTCCTTAAGTCCATAAATGGACTTCTCAAGCTTACACACTCTATTCGGATGCTTCGGATCCACAAACCCCTCTGGCTGAGCCATGTAAACATCCTCAGCCAACTTTCAATTAAGGAAAGCGGTCTTGACATCCATTTGCCAAATCTCATAATCATGAAACGCGGCAATCGCTAGCATCACTCTAATAGATTTTATCTTCGCAACTGGTGAGAAGGTCTCATCATAGTCAACTCCAGGAGTTTGAGTAAAGCCCTTCGCAACCAATCGCGCTTTATATGTGTGTACGTTTCCATCCACGTCGGTCTTCTTCTTGAAGATCCATTTGCACCCAACGGTCTTACGTCCGGGCACATAATCAACCAAATTCCAAACTTGGTTATCATACATGGATTGGATCTCGCTATCCATTGCCTCTTTCCATTTCACAGACTCCGGGCCTGCCATGGCTTCCTTATAGCTATTAGGTTCATCAAGATTTATTAGTGTACCATCACTAATATACGTGTCCCCTTCGGTAGTAATATGAAAACCATAAAACTAGGGTAGAACTCTAACTCTATCGGAACGTCTAAGAGGTAAGGATTCGTCAATCGGTTCAACCGGAGTTTCCTCCTCGGGTTGAGTGCCAGCGGTAGAGGTTCCTTCATCTATCGACTCTTGAATCTCTTCAAGCTCGATTTGCCTCCCACTGTCTCCTTGGCCTATGAGTTCTTGCTCTCGGAAAACTCCTCTCCTCGCAACAAAGACAACATTGTCCTTCGGTCTATAGAAGAGATATCCAAAGGATGTCTGCGGGTAGCCGACGAAAATACATCGCCCACTTCGAGGTTCGAGCTTGTCGTGAGTATCTCGTCTTACAAAAGCCTCGCAACCCCAAACCTTGATATGTGCCAACGAGGGAGCTTTCCCTGTCCACATCTCTTGAGGTGTTTTGGCAACCTTCTTAGTAGGGACTCGGTTAAGGATATGGGTGGCAGTCTCTAAGGCATACCCCCAAAAAGAGATACTCATCATAGAGCGAACCATATCCAATAAGGTTCGATTACGCCTTTCTGCCACACCATTCAACTGCGGTGTCCTAGGAGGCGTCAATTGCGAAACTATTCCACACTCCTTGAGATAATCGTGGAATTCAAGACTTAGGTACTCTCCTCCTCAATCAGATCGAAGCATCTTGATTTTCCTGCCCAATTGATTCTCCACTTCATTCTTAAACTCTTTGAACTTTTCAAAAGTTTCTGACTTTTCCTTGATTAAATAGATATACTCATATCTACTATAATCATCGGTAAAAGTCACGTAGACGTGGTTCCCATCCTTTGTGGTTGATCTAAATGGTCCACATACATCGGTATGTATTAGGTCCAATAGGCCCTCACCCCTTTCACACGTACTTGTGAAGGGTGACTTAGTCATCTTTCCAAGTAAACAAGACTCGCATGTGTCATCTTCCCTAAGGTTGAATGACTCCAAAACTCCATCCTTTTGGAGTTGGGCTATGCGTTTCTTGTTGACATGTTCAAGACGACAATGCCACAAGGATGCTTTATCCATACTAGTGGAAGAATCTATATTCAAAACATCATTTCCTAAGTTATCAACAATCATAACAGTTTCATAAATTCCATTACATGGTATAGCTTCAAAGTAAAAGACACCATTTAGATAAGCCAAAATAGAACCATTCTCATTATTAAAAGAAAATCTAAAACCTTGTCTAAACAAACCATGAAATAAATGATGTTTCTAGCCATTTCTGGAGAATAGCAACAATTGTTCAAATCTAAACATAAATTATTCCTAAGCACTAAAGAATACACTCCAATCTTGGTCACAGGCGACGATCTTCTGTTCCCCATGATTAGATTGATTCTTCCTTGCTCCACATCCCTACTTCTTCTTAGTCCCTGCACATTAGAACAAATGTGGTAACCACAACCGGTATCAAGAACCCAAGAAATAGCATGATTAGAATCGTTAGATTTAATTGTATATATACCTACGAAAGATGGCTTGATCTTCCTTTCCTTGATGGCTTGCAGGTATTCCGGGCAGCTTCTCTTCCAATGTCCTATCTTGTGGCAGTGGTGGCACTCTGCCTCCTTCGGGTTAGGGCAGGGCTTAGCGGGATCAACTTTGGTCCCACTAGAAGAGGCACCATCTCAGGCTTTAACCTTGCGATAGTTCTTAGACGAAGCCTTCCTCTTCTTTCCCTTTCCTTGACCAATAGCCTAGACAGGAGCAGCGGGTGGATTGGGAGTTGGTGCAACAGACTTGTCTTTGAAGTTGCTCTCAGCGACCCTCAAGAGACCTTGGAGTTTGCTTAGGGTGACCTCCTCTTTGTACATGCGGTAGGTCATCCTAAATTGATTGTACATCGGAGGAAAAGAGTGAAGCACCATGTCGATCGCCAAGTCTTCCCCAAAGTCAACATTTAACTTGCGAAGGCGGTCGACATACCTTTGCATCTTTTGCAGGTGCACGGTAAGAGATTCTCCATGACCCATCTTAGCGGAAATCATGTTAGTGAAAATCTCATAACGCTCTTTTCTCGCGTTTTGGTGGTATCTCTCCAATAAGTCTTGATGCATCTCGTACGGGTACATGTCCTCGTAGGACTTTTGGAATTCAGAGTTCATGGTGGCTATCATGATGCAATGTACCTTCGTTGCATCTCACTCATGAGTTTCAAAAGCGGTAATTTCAGCCGGAGTAGCAATTTCAGGGTTGATTTTCTCGAGCTTCTCATCGAGGACATACTCCTTATCCTCATTGCGAGCAATGGTGCGAATGTATCTTATCCATTCGCTAAAGTTCGTTCCATCGAAGGTGACCTTTTGGCAAAGGCTCATCAACGTGAAAGAACTAGCAGCAGCGTTGTTGGCGTTCAACATCTACAAATAGAAAGGACAAAGATAGATTAGAATATGAATCCCTAATTATCACCCAATAAGAAAAATTAGGGCTAGGATCCAACAACAACATTTACATATTAGAAAAGGGATGCCGTAATCTAACATGCAAATAAATTGAAGGTAAGTGAATGACGATTCACTAATTCTCCACCATAAAACCTAACTATTAGTCCTAAATGTATTGAGAATTCCTAGGATCGGATGAGATTCATTGAAACTATTCAATGACATGTTTAAATCTCGATATGCCCCTCTAGTTTGTGACTGGGATACCGAGGATCACAAAGCGGGTGTGAATTACCATGCAAATTCACATGGTGCCTTCATTGTAACGATCACCTATTCGATGTGCCGGTAAACCACACACGCTCCATCGAACTATGATAAACAATGAATCACCCTTTGCCACCTTTGATTAGAACCAATTAGTGTGCCGGTAAACCACACACGCTCCACTAACTTCTTAGCAAGGGTGCAAAGTGTAATTTCATGGGATTGCATCAATTCACTTTTCCTAAAGTAACTAAGATTGGGAAATTTTAAAATATGTGTAGTTACTTTGTATTTCCTATTATACTTTTAATGAGAGGATGAGGTTGCCCTATCCTACCCGTTCGGCTAACGACCCTCCACCGATCAAGCAAGCAGTGGGTGTGAGTGTACACCCATTAAGCGCCATTTTATAGGCCGCAACCTTATACCCATCTTATAGATCGACTTTGTGAATGAGGCCTACTAACGGTAAGACTAGCATTTTAGTTATACATACATATATATATATATATATATATATATCTATATCTATATATATATATATATATATATATATATTAATCTTGTAATATTATATTAGTATAAGGTTGTATTTTAAACCTTTTAAACTCTAGGGTTTGAAATTTAAATTGTCCAAATTAAAACTTTTAATCACAAAATATAAATTTCAAAACTTGAGGACAAGTTTTAAACATTTAAAACATGAAAGATCAAATAACAAATAATTTTAATTAACAATTAATTTCCTAATTATCTATATTTGATTTATTCAAGATTTCTTTCAAGATAATTACCGAAATAATCAAAATAATTAATTGATTATCATATAAGGAAATTAAATATTTTATTAGTTGATAAATATATTTAATTAGATCAAGATAATAGTCATATATATCAAAAAATCGGATTAGGGTTGATATAATATGATTAAGGTAAGTTTCCATAAGATAATCATGAAGAAATCCCGAATCTGGCCATTCCTGACGCTTGGACTCGCCGAGTGCACCAAGTGACTCGCCGAGTCCACTATGGAACTCGCCGAGTCACAGAAACAAAAAAATCGAATTTTGCAGTTTAGTTTCAGACAATTAAGCAACAATTTAATGAAAACCAAGCTAGGCTCTGATACCACTGATGGGTTTTAGCCATAAGAACTTTCCTATGTGCGCATGCAAAACCCTAATGCTTGGATCTAGGCTTTCTAATTAAACATGCTTTGAATCCAAGACTTCTAATGACTATTTAGGTGTAATAACAATATTGAAACAGATCTAGAATCATACCTTTGAATTCCTTGTTGATCTTGTTGTCTTGGAGCTTCTAGAGTCACAATTGTCACTCCTCTAATGGCTTACAAACACCAAATAGCAAGGAGGATGATTTGGGAGAGAGGAGAGGGGAGGAATTCGGACAGGGCTTCTCTACTTTTGGTGAAGTACCGATTTCCTTATGCCATAGGGTCTATTTATACTTGTAGACTCCTTAAGGGTTACAACCTAAACCCTAATTGGATAATCTTCTCTTAAGGCTATCCAAATCCATTCCTTAGATAACCCCTTGGATGATTTGAAGCTATCCTTAGCTTCTAGAATCCGTCCAATGCATATCTATATGGATTTACAGTCTAAAGTTTAACTATCAAACAATTGACAGTTTATACCCTCTTATTTAATTAATCTCTTTAAGTCACCAAATTAATTCTAATTAATTCTATGAATTATATTAATCAAATAACAATATATTATTCTTTATATTATTCTCATAATATACTAATAATATTTACTCTCTCTTAATAAATCATCCTATCAAGTTGCCATGGTGAAGGCAACCCAAAAGGACCATGCACAACTGGGTCAATTACTTGCCTAATATAGTTGCAGCCTTAGACACTATTCCAACATATATGTGTTGGGACCCAATTATTAATTGGGTGTTATTTTGATGATTGACAGATTCGGGAATCTGTCATCCAACAGCTAGGGTTCTGCTAACAGGACTTCAACAGTGAGAGGTGAGTGTTTCCTCTAGTAGGAACGGGTCTAAGGCACCAATGCCGATCCGTTTAAGTAGTAGAGTATGTCGGGGTGAGCCTGATGTCAGGGTTAGCCCGATGCAGTCTATAAGTTTCCGGACTTCGGTCCGATGCCGAAGCGGTCCCGAGAAGTAGTTATGTATGCTGGATGTCTTTGTGATTCATGCATGTTTATGTGTTATGTGTTATGTGTTATGTGTTCCGGACTCTGGTTCGATGCCGGGCAAGCCCGATGCAGTATATGTGATTATGTATATGTTATGTGTTCCGGGGTAAGCCCGATGTAAGTTAGTCATTGTGCCATGTATTATGTATTTCGGGGCAAGCCCAATGTATGCTAGTTTATCTGTTATATGTTGTTGTTCCGGACTACGGTCCGATTCCGGGCAAGCCCGATGCAAATTATGTGATTATGTTATGTATTTTCTAGGGTAAGCCCGATGTCGGGGTGAGCCCGATGCCCGATGCGGTCGGATGCCGGGGTGAGCCCTATGTCGGGAGTCGTCCCTATGCAGTGGGAGTAGTCCCAGAGTTATGTTGTTTATTATATGTGCTTTGTATGGTATGTGGTAGTTTGGGGGAGCTCAGTAAGCTTCGTGCTTATAGTTTCGATTTTGGTTTCAGGTACTTCAGCTAGCAAAGGGAAGAGCTCGAGTTGATGGCATGGCACACACCACAATTTATTAGCCTGGGAGCTTACTCTGATATTTTATATGAGACAGTTATATGTTGACAGATTTTATGAGATTTTGAGATACATGCTTGATGATTTTATCTTATGGTGATAACAATATGTTGTTAAATGATTTTAAAAACAAAATTTTTGGCTTGTAAGATTGGGATGTTTCATGAAAGACTCCAACAAATCAAAGGACGGCAGCAACAGCAACAACAACATTTGGAAATAAGGCATGTTTCACGTGTAAGGAGGTGGGACATTTCAGGAAGAATTTTCCAAGGTTGAGGGAGCAAGGAAGAGGTTGCACATTTTTTATAGGATCACGAGAAGCTGTTGAGGACCCAATGGTATTTACGGGTACATTCCTAATAAATAACTTATATGCCAATGTACTTTTTGATATTGGTGCCGATAGAAGCTATATTACTCCTGAGTTTAGAACACTGTTAAATCACCTATCTAGTAAACTTAGGGAAGCCTATAGGGTAGAAATGGCTAACGATTGTCTACCCCTATCAAATGGAGAATTCTTAACCATCTTCAGTGGCCAACCAAGTTCAAACCTTAGAATCATTTCCTGCATGAAGGCCATAAAATATTTGCAGAAGTAGTACGCCATCCTTTCCCACATCGTCGATAAGAAGAACAACAAGAAGAGGATCGAAGAGGTGCATCAAGTGTGCAATTACACTGATGTATTCCCAGAAGAGCTATCAGGACTACCGCCAGCTCGACAAGTAGAGTTTAGGATAGATCTAATCCCAAGAGTCTCCCCAATAGCATAGTCTCCTTATAGATTAGCAGCGTCAGAGATGCAAGAGCTCTCCAGTTAGCTACAAGAACTTCTTGAAAAGGGTTTCACCAGACCAAGTTTCTCACCTTGGGGTGCACCCGTCCTATTTTTCAAGAAGAAAGATGGATATTTTCATATTTGTATCGATTATAGAGAGTTGAATAAGCTGACTATCAATAATCGGTATCCACTACCCTGAATAGATGATCTCTTCGATCAACTGCAAGGATCCAGTTACTACTCCAAGATCAACTTGAGACCGGGATATCATCACCTCCGATTTATGGAAGAGGATATTCCAAAGACCGCTTTTAGAACTCGATATGGTCATTATGAGTTATTAGTCATGCCTTTCGGGTTGACTAATGCCCCAACTGTTTTATGGATCTTATGAATCGAGTATGCAAACCCTACTTGGATAAATTCATGATAGTTTTCATTGATGATATTTTGATCTACTCACAAACCAAGGAAGAGTATGAACAAGATCTTCAGATGATACTAGAGTTATTAAGGAAAGAAAATTTGTATGTGAAGTTCTTTAAGTGTGAATTTTGGATAAGAAAATTATACTTTCTAAGGAACATGGTAAACAATAAGGGTATTCATTTCGACTCATCCAAGATCGAAGTGGTGAAGAGTTGGGAAATGCCCAACAAACCCAATGAAGTTCATCCAGTTTTAGGACTAGCTGGCTATTACTGGAGATGTATAAATTTTTCCCGTATAGCCAAACCCCTCACAACATTGACCTAAAAAGAAATAAAATTTGTTTGGGGAGATAATCTAGAAGGAACTTTCTGAAAGATGAAGAAAATGTTATGCAATACACCAATACTATCCCTCCCAGAAGGCACCGATGATTTTATTGTATATTATGATGCTTCACATTAGGGTATGGGGTGCGTGTTGATGCAAAGAAGGGGAATTCATAACCTATGCCTCACGACAACTAAAGGTGCATGAGAACATCTACACCACCCACGACCTAGAACTGGCAGTTACAGTTTTTTCCTTAAAAATCTGGCGTGATTACCCTTTATGAAACAAAGTGTATCATATACACTGATCACAAGACTCTACAACAAGTCTTTGATCAAAAAGAGCTCAGCATGAGGCAACGAAGATGGATAGAGTTGATAAACAAATACAATTGTGAGAACCGTTATCATCCAGGTAAGGCTAATGTAGTAGTCGATGCCTTGAGTCGATAAGAAAGAGTTAAACCTCAAAGAGTCAGAGTACTTAAGAGTCAGAGTACTTATGATAACTATCTAGTCTAGTCTAATCTCACAGATTAGAAGTGCTCAGCTCGAGATTCTAACGAAAGAAAACATCAAGGAATAAGGCCTTAGAGGGATGGAAAAGCAATTGGAGATTAAGGACGATGGAACGAGATACTTCATGGAAAGAGTATGGATTCCAAACTTTTGGGATATTAAGAAGTTAGTCTTAGATAAAGCCCATAGGACTAGGTATTTTGTTCATCCTGGAGTAGACAAGATGTATCAGGATTTAAGAACTCTTTATTGTTGACCGAACATGAAGGCAGACATTGCCAAGTATGTAAGTAGATGTCTAATGTAGAACACCAACGGTCCTCGGGACTATTGTAACAACCAGAGTTATTTGAGTGAAAGTGGGAGAAAATTGCAATGGATTTTGCAACCATGTTGCCCAAGAATACTGTTGGTTACGACACTATATGGGTAGTTCACGATAGATTGACCAAGTCTGCCCACTTCCTACCAATAAAAGAAATAGACAAGATGGAGAAGCTAACCATGATATACCTTAGAGATATTGTCGGATTACATTGGGTACCGCTATCTATCATCTCCAATAGGGATAACAGATTTACCTCTCGATTCTAGAAAGGTTTGCATAAGGCTCTTGGTACTCGTTTCAATATGAGTATAACCTATCATCCCCAAATAGACGATCAAAGTGAAAGGACCATCCAAACGCTGGAAGAGATGCTCAGAGCATGTGTGATAGATTTTCGAAGTTCATGGGATACTCATCTACCTTGGTTGAGTTCTCATACAATAATCGTTATTACACGAGCATCAAGGTTGCATTGTTTGAAGCCTTGTATGGTCGGAAATTTTGTTCTCCTATTGTTGGGCAGAACTTGGAGATACTTAGATAGCCATGAAGTTCATAGGGGATACCCAACGAACTGATCCACAGATAATCCACGAGACGACTGAGAAGATAGTATCGAATCGCGAGCACATGCAACCAACACAAGATTGATAGAAGAGCTATGCGGATACAAGACACAAACCTAGCGAATTCCAAGTTGGAGATAGGGTTATGCTTAAGGTCTCTCCTTGTAAAGAAGAAATAATATTAGGGAAACGGGGAAAGTTAAATCCTAGAAACATTAGACCTTTCGAGATCATCGACAGGATCGGTCCAATAGCCTATCGACTTAGACTTACCTAAGAGCTCAATAAAGTGCATGTTGTCTTCCATGTGTTAAATCTTAGGAAGTATCTCTCCGCCGAAACCCTAGTCATTCCACTTGACGAAATTCAAATTAACCTTGAACTGAACTTTGTCAAAGAGCCAATTGAATCATTGATAGAGAGGTCAAGCGACTCGAGTAGAGTTGAATTCCCAGAGTGAAGGTTCGATGAAACTCTAAGGTATGACCAGAATACACATGGGAAAGAGAGGACCAAATGAAGAATAAGACCCTCACTTGTTTGAAGCCCAACGATAAGAAAAATTTTGGGACATAATTTCCTAAATGGGAGGAGACTATGACAACTGGGAAAATTTTCATCACCGATCACCTTTAGGAAAGTGTAAGAAACAATTAAATATAATAGCTTAGGCTTCTACTGTTTGACATGGCCGAGTAGGGGAGTGACACGTGGAAACTTCGAGCCATGAAGTTTATGCCAGTCACGCAGGGATATTGCCCAATGCGCACCTCCAAAACTCGACTATAAATATAGGGCAATGCCATTCCATCTCTACATACCTCTCTAGTCTCTCTCTCTCACTCTGTACCTCAAAGTTGCTACTTCCTAGGCGGTAAACCGAAGTCCCAAGACCAATCCTACCCTACACCAGTGGTTTCAAACACTTAGGGTGAGTTTCATGGATCCATTTTACTAATTTAAATGTTTTCAGAGGGGGGTGGAGGGAATACCTGTTATATTTAAAATGATTTATAAAAATATATTTTGTAGATATATTAGTAGTTTTTATAAATGCATATAACTTTAGGATGATATATAGACACCAGTCCTAGATGTAAGATTTGATATTATGCCTAAGAGTTATGATGCCCAATAGCCTAGGAAATGATTTTATCTAGACGTCACGTTGGCCAAATTCCTAGGATAACTTAGTACCTAGAGGCTATGCTGATCAAATTACTAGGATATGCATTGTACTTAGTTGTTAGTCTGTCGAATATCCTTCTTTCAAAATAAACATACCTATAGGGTATATATATGTCAATAGATTATAGATATACTAAGATAATTATGAGATAAATAAATAAGAATTATTATATGTAATAAAGGTATATAGTGATAATTATGAAGAGTTTTTATAAAATAAAAGATTCAAATATAAGATAAAATACCCAAGGTTAAAGTGTTAGTGAGCTTAAATTATTCATCATTTAGCCTTGATTAAATTTGGCTACCCTGGCCTATAATCGTTAATCTTAAAGAGAGTTGGATATATATGTATAGATCTATACAGGGTTTGACACCCCCACCTGCGATTGCTAGCTACAATCCGAGCAGGATACATTTCTTTAATCAGTTAATATTACGACGTCCAATGAAGCGAAGTGCGTGGTTATTATAAGTCTACAATGTCGATTATAGGGCCTCATGGTAATGTGGTTAACAACCTTAAGGGCGGCGACTACCCAGAGGGACACCTTTAAGTAGTTAAAACGTTAAGATATCATAAATAGATCTAGGATAAATGAAACAACCTAAAATACTTAGGAGGTCAGGATTCTCAAATAACATAATAAAATGCTTTAAAAGAGATTATTCCAAAAAGAAAAGGACTTTGATCATATAAAGCAGAAATTAATCAAAACCTATGAATTCACCAATATCCTGTTGAAGTTTTCAAAATACATGTATTTTCGGAGAGATAAGTGTAGAGAACGAGCAACCTGAAGAGGGAGTCATCACAGAAAAATGATGAAAGTTGTTTTTGTTTCTTCTATGTTTAATTTCGTTTAAGATATATGCTTGGTGTACTAAAATAATGTAATCCCTACATTAAAATAAATAAAAGTATCGTTTGTAATATACTTGTGTGTAATGTTCAATATATCTATTACTGAGATCCAATTAACCTCACGTCGCACTGCTTGTCATATCCACTGCCGACTGGGCAGGGTGTGACAATCATTTCTAAATAGAGCCCCATTATACACACTATGTGGTCAAGAAACGCACTTCTTACGAAAAATCAACAAAGGTATGTTGTTGTGTTAACTAATGCCTCATATTTGTCAAAAAAATTTCATTTTAACATTTTATTAGGTTTTGCACCCTCTTAGTTGGTCACCATTGCCATAGAAGCCCTCATATTTACATATCGCCACCACTACATTCTATCACCACCACCACCACCACCCTTTGCCACCAACGACACTATATTCACCAAAAAACATCGGTAACCCTCTTCAATACCATCTCTGACCCACACTCTTAAGAGTGTGGCCGACTAAGATGGTACAAAACCTGATAAAAGGTTAAATGAATTTTTTTGACAAATACAAAGCATTAGTGAACACAAAAATGAACTTTTGTTGATTTTGCATAAGATGTGCGTTTCTATATTTGGCACATATAATGTTGATATAAAATGTATACATACATACATATATATATATATATATATATATATATATATATATATATATATATATATATATATATATATATATATTCTCAACGAGTTAAATCTTTAATATGCAACTTAATAGTTAATAAAGTTAAATAAATATTATTTATCTCAAAGTATTTTGTTATATTTTTTAAAAAAGTTTTTGGGGTTTCATTAACTTTTAAGTTTTCATTGAATTTCAACCATATATATATATGGTTAGGTTCAAATGTGGATGAAATCTATTGTGCGGACATATGTGGATAGTGTTATTCTGTAAGAATGACTACATTTGTATGGTAACATGAATACGATCAACTTCACATAACTATTGTCATTATCATGCAATCTCACTAATTCTCATTTAGTCTTGTTCACACATCGTTATTTACTTGTTCTCATTCTTACATAATATAATTATCAATAAAACATTATGATAGAATGAAAATCATAAAAAGTCTATATAGTACCCTTATGGACAATTTTAATTAGCCAGAATGTACGATAGTGACGATAGTTATGTGAGGTTGATGCATTCACATTACCAAACAACATATTCTCTTACTTATTCTCATAGAATAACACCGTCCACAGATGTCCGCACAATAGACGTCCATCCACGTATGAACCTAAATCTCTCTCTCTCTCTCCCTCATTCTCTCTCTCTCTCTCTCTCTCTCTCTATATATATATATATATATATATATATATATATATATATATATATATATAACGGAAGTAATAATCTTAACAATTTTAGTTTCAAATATTTTCATTCAAGCCCTTGCTAACTTCATGTTTCCATTAATTATATATTTAATCAATTAACAAACTAGATCCTAGTAGTTCCCTTGTGTCATTAATTTCTCATTTTTGTCCTTGCATGTAACCAAAAGGACATTGCCATTAATAATAATATTACCAACTACTTGTGATATTAGGCACTATCTGTAACGTCCTAATTTCCATAACGGAATTTTTATTTTTTAAAGACAACATTTCATTCAAACATTCATTTATTCATATTTAAAACCACTTTTTGACAATCCATAGTAAAATATTTAAATCAGAGTATAAATAAAACATGTAGAAAACTAAAACATGATGTTGATACATGTGTATAGTCAAGTCTTGCCCTTCCTAAGATATAAAGAGTATCTTTGGAATAGTTAATAAACAACTGTAAGCCAAAACTTAGTGAGTTCCCCAAGATACCATATATCACAATACACATACTATGCATAAAAAGAGTGGTCCACGACCTTTCACCGTCCTACCAATAACGTGTGTATCTGGACTCACGACCTATCACCATTTTGTCGTCAACACAAGTCTCTAGACCGATGACATGTCACTATTCCACAGTCAACTCCTCAGATGTACATACAACCAAACCATATAAAATAACAAACAATCATACATAAGACTATGCTAGTCTAAACATGCAAATAATAACCTACAACCTAAAGCTGGTCGGTCCGAGTATCTTGACCTTCCATATAAAACTTGTCCATCGTCAACTCGCTACATAATATATCAACATATACATTTACCAGATAATAGATAATTCAACACTAAATTTAATATACTAAAGCTAGTCTACTTGCTTAACAGAATACAACAACATATTTATATCCTAACATACATAGGATATATATTGTACATATAGTGTAGTGAGATAAATCGCCTAGAAAATTTCTTAGATGACTATCAACTATCCAACTGATGATCCAACCGGTGGGTTATGATGTCTAACAAGTATTATCATATAATAGTGTAACTTTTTAATATCTTGTGATAGTCTAGTAAAAGTTTGATCCATTTAATAATCTCAATGAATTCTTCAAGTTTTATTTGATAAGTAATGACCATGTGGGATCGTATTAGAGTTAGGATCTATTTGGTATACATAGTATACTGTTTGGAAAATTCACTTTAAACACTTCATAAATCTAGCCTAAACATCACTTTTGTAAGTAGATCAATCAATATAACAACTGGTATTATTGATAAATCTTATTTATAAGTTCATAATAAGGACTACAAAAATAAATATAAGTTACACTTAAAGCACACTATGCTTAAATCAACTTACATGTTCTCTAGCAAAAAACCAGAAACTACACGGGTAGAACTTTGAACCGAAAGCTCTATTTTTCTAGGATCTCTGATACTCTAGAGCTTCGCTAATAACACTTAAAAACTCCTAAAGTTGGTCCTCGAGATTGCAGGAAAGTTTGAAAGAGTTTGGAAGAGAAATGGTGGAAAATGAGTAGAAAATCAAACCTACATATAGACTTTTCTAAAGGACACGCCGCACCCTACCTAGGTGGCCTATTCTCATGTTGACACATCATCTATTATTAGGGAGGAAGGGATTCATCTCGTGCCGACACATGGCAGGCTTCTAGCGGTGACACATGGTGATGTTTTAGCAGTGACACATGTCAAAATTCTATGGCGCCGAGTCATCATCGAGACTTGGTCTCCTACTCTGCCGTGTGGTGAACTCCAGTGCCGACATATCATCGTATACATGTATTTTTTGAAATATTTGAAAAATCATAAGTTTTGTGTATGAGCTTCTATTTCGATAGTCTTTAAATCCCCCGTTTCATATCGACGAGTACGACAACTTTCATTTAGACTTCATCGACTAATTCGTAATCTGTTTTTAATTTATAGTCTATGAGAATTACATTGTAAAATATTTTGCGAGATTCATAATTTCTTCATACGAGCTCCGTTCTCGACGTTATTTATCTCAACTTATTTGTATTTACGAGGACATCAACTTTCCTTTAGATTGTTTTGTATAACGAGCAACCGATCCCTAGTTTAGTTTTTATGACACACACGATGTATTGTGTCAAACGCGAAACCTCAAAAAATCATAAGTTCTTCATATGAAGTCAAATTTTAGCGTTTTTTATACTCACAGTTTCGTATCGACGCTTACAACAACTTTCATGATGATTACTTTAGCTAAAAAGTAATATATTTCCACTTCAAATTTTGTAAACAAACTTTTATATTAAATTCTACTATAGAATGAAAATGGGGTGTTACAGCTCTCCCCCACTTACAAATATTTCGTCCTCGAAATCCTACTCCTTATGCACCTTAAGATACACCTAAACACCACTTTGTTGGGCTTCTCAAGGTTAATTTGGGATCTATCCGACGTTACCACATCGATTTCACCACTCTTTACTTATTTAATCGTAGAAATTCGTTTTCTGCCTTAGACCTATCCCCGAACTCCTTGTGAAATCTCCCAATCCGGGAACTTGTATGTATGAACTTCAAGAATTTGTACCTTACAATTGAAGATCGCTCTCATATGTAAAATGTTGATCCATTCTTTTAATGAGAAACACTGCCAACCCACTACAAAGCGAGTATCTAGGTTAATTTATTCATAACAACCTACATAACACACATACCCATAAGGGGATTCTCGTAGACCGTCTTAACTTCCTATCAAAACAATACCTTTCCAAGGTATACTTTCCCTAACAACTCACAAACTTACATTGCATCTAATTTCTCCACTTAGTGCAAACATTCAATATCCTTAAAATCAACCAAATTTATTGATGTGAACCTTGTGGTGTGGAAACTTTTAGAACCAATACTCTGGTACTAGTAACTGACTAGTGATAAGGCTCTTATTTTCCAAACCACCAATTCCTAGTGAGCACTAGGTTACCTATAGCCTTCTCGCAAGGCTCTAATTACTCTATCCACATCAGAACATAACTAACGTTCAAGCACTCACACACACATACACATATTCATGATATGTCGTTACAATATTCTAACTTTTGGGACCTTGATACAAGATTGTTCTTATCATCATCCCCCATCGGGTTTGAAGACTCACGATTGACCCATTGGTGGCCTTCTAGAATCGCAACTGTCATCCCACCATGCCGAAGGAACCTTTTCATCATCCCTACTGACATCTACCAAACATAACATGCCTTCGTTACTTAGCCCCTTGAGGCTACAATCAATCTAAGGTCCTTAACCTAGATGTTAAAGTCTAATTACCCCCTATATTAACTTACAAATGCTATAGATTGACTACAGTTTTATATTAACTCATGCACACGCCTATCAAGAAAGGAAATTACTAACCAAGAACATATTTTATCCCAAAACCTAAGATAACAATGATACATTAACAAATGAACTCATAGTATCTCGTAGTCAACTAATAAGATAGACAGTCGAATACTTGTTCCCACTCGAAAGCAACTAATCAGATGATAAAAATGTAATAAATTTGGAACAACAACTCTCAAGCTATCCCATTCAGGTCACATGCAACTCTTAAGACACTCACTCGATGATATACTGACCTAAAATAACCCTTGACTGAATGAACATATATAAGAAACTTACAATACCTGCATATGATCCTTTGTGTACTCTATCACACTGACCAAAACCCTGCATACAAGAAAAATTGAAAAGCTTCAGTAGATCTCTGGTGATATTCTACCGCCTTACAACAACTCTACATCCCGAAGGGAGTGCTTAGATCATCTTACTGCATTGAAGGTTGAACCTTTAATAACATCACCACAACACCACTTGAACTGACGAGGTATCTCCAAAATTGAATCTCCAGCAACCACAACTACTCACGTAGGTGTTAACGAGGAGTCGTTCCTATACCTAGACCTTACCACTTCATGGTAGCGACTCTTGGCTAACTTCAACTACTAATGATAACATAACGTCAAGACCGTCTGGTCGAATCTGGATTAACGACTCGATCCATAAATCCTATGTATAATGTTGATACATCTGCAACTGCCTCTTTTAATGGATATAGTCCATCCTGAATGATCCTCTTCTAGGAATATTTTGTTTTACCTATACATACATCTGACGATGAATTAAAATGGTCATACGACGGAAACGCTCTCTCCTTTGACATCGATCCTACTGCTGTAAATCTTTGGCACAAGATAACTAAATCCATACTACATGCTTGGCTAATATCTCTATGTATGATGGATACCCTGAGTGGTCAATTCTTTTTCTACATAAAAGCACTCGAAGATTCCTATATCGAACTACACGGCCTACAAATTTCTTTTCTAGTAGCTCCTACACTACGAGGATAATTCCCACCTGCTTGAATGTAGGGTAAGAATGGGCCGGGTTGGGTCGGTTTTAACCTAAAACCGAACCCAAATCGACAAGGTTTGGTTTCTGAAAACTAAACCCAAACCCAAACCCAAACCAATGGGTTCGGTTTCTTGGGTTTTCGGTTTTCCCCGGGTTGGGTCGGTTTTGACCTAAAACCGAACCCCAAGTGGCGTGTTTGTTTAGTCTCATGGGCAATGTGGGACTGTTCAATGTCATTTAATGCATCTTTTATGGTAGTCTTATTAGCATTTTGCATCATATTTTGTAAATTTGCATGTCATTTGTTTAAATAATGTTCAACTCATGTATTTTATTTGAATTCCCGTACTGCTAGTTTTTTTGTGTTATTTTCAGATATTTCGAGTGGAGCAGTACTTTGGGAGCCGCTGGATGCATGCTTGGAGCTTAAATTAAGCTGGTTTTGAAGAAGGATGCTAAGGAATAACAAGGAGTACTTAAACTGAAGAATCGCATCCGAAACGAGCCAGAAACCCAGATTTGCGATCACATTTCCAGTATATGCAATTGCATTTTTGCCACGGAGTTTCCCAGGGTCGAAATAAGTCATCTAGAGGACATCTGAGCAGAAAAGACAAAACATGTGATCACATGTAGTGAACATGCAATCACATTTTCTTCCCACAACTCTAGAAACTTCAAATTTGGCTTAGTAATTCATTTAGACGCAATCATGGAAAAAACTCAAAAATATGTGATCGCATATAGCTAACCTGTGATCGCATGTTTGTCCAAAATCCCCAGAAAAGCAATGTACATCATTCAATCGGCCCGGTACGCATTTTTATGAAAATATGTGATTGCATATAAACAACCTGTGATCGTATTTTTCGGTTTCTTTCTCCGAAATTTTCCGTCTCACATATAAATATGACCCCCATTATCGTATTTGGAGGTTAGAAGATTCTAGACGACAAAATACCCTTCTGAAGATGATTTCTGATACCTTTCAGCGATTTCTGTAGATCTGAAGGCACCGAATCATCTCACACATTTAGTTCATCTGGATTTATCAGTAAATGTTTCTTTTATCTAGTTTAGTTTCGATTTTAGCCATGTTCGGCTAAAACCTTAGTTTTCTGTTCTGCATAGACTAGTACATTTCGTGTGATTAGTTTTCAGATCTAGTTTTTGTTTTGTGTTTTTATCTTGATTTTTCTGTTTTGAGCTTGATGAATGTTTGATTTTTAATTCTTGTTAGTATGATCACGTAGCTAGGGTTTTATCATTCCACTTAATCAATTAATAGAATCCGTAATTGTTCTTGTCAACTGGTAAAAAGTAACAAATATCAGATTGGTTCCGTGTTTTGGATTTAACTCTGATATAAACTGAAAAAAAACATACATTTACGCTTCCGAGCTTGTGAGATGTATTGGGTATTGCTGAGAATTTTATACATATCATAAAGCTGCTTTTCTGATTTAATTAGAGCTTGTTTACTTGAACAATAAAAAGTTAGGGTTAATTCAAAGAGCTTGTTTTGGTTAAATAATTAAGGTAAAAGAGATTATACTAGAGCTTGTTAGTTTTTCTCCATACCAGCTTAGATAGAATGCATTCTATATAACTAGATCTGAAATGATTTCATGATTAGGAAAGTAGCAGCATAACTGAAATCGTTTAATATTGATATTTTTAGTGCTATGTCCCTGAGGATTCAACCATGCTTCCCTATCTATATTTTTAGTGCAATCAACACTAATTATATTATTTATTTAAATCGGGTGCGACTACCGGTCTAATAGGGACGTTATGAAGTGAAGTTATAAAGAAATAAGGTCGCAGCTGGCTTTCAAAACAAAATCAAGATATATGCAAATGACGAGATTCAAACACGGAACAGGTTGTAGGTCTAGACACTTAACCGTTGGACTAAGCTCCTTTTTATGTTAATATCTCATGGAAATCATATATATTGATATATTCAGTTTGGTTTGAGTTTGCTCAGTTTCTCATGGAAATCATATATATTGATATATTCAGTTTGGTTTGAGTTTTCTCATATTTATAAAGCTGACCCCAAACCCACTTTTTTTGTTTTAAGAAATATAAACCCAAAACGTTAGTTAGGGTTTGGTTTCGGTTTTGTGGGTGTCTTTTTTTTTTTTTTTTTTTTTTTTTTTTTCATTTTTTGGTTTGATTTTTGCTCATCCCTACTTGAAAGTAGGAATAAGCAAAGACGGGTACCCGCCCTAATTCTATTGAACCGGAACCGGCGGTTCTTAGAATCTTGGAACTGGAACCGGAACCACCGGAACCGGGTACCTTGTTCGTAATTTTCTTTATTATAATTTTATCATTATAAACCACAAAGTAATCATATATTATTAACTAAAAACTATTAGTGAGTGTTTATTAATTAACATTATAAATTAGTTATCAATACAATTATGATGTTATATCCGTTCAAAACCAAATGTCGTAAAAATGTTGAAAACCAAATCAAATTTATTAGTGAATATTTACTTATTGTCGCTCTCTGTTCTTTTATAACTTCATACACATCCAATGTATAACTTTCATCGCCACATGTTTTAGTGGTGCTAATAAACGAAGTCTATAACTATCATTTACTTACAAGTTGGTTAGTGTATAAAAGAATTAGCATAAAGACCATTTCTAAACACATGACCATTTCTAACCACATGGATATTAAGAGATAATAATTACCATCTTATTATAAACCATTTAAATTGATGTTTACAGTTGAGTTTCTATGAATCAAAAGTTCTTCACTCTTCAAAGTACAAAAGTTTAGCTACAAACAAACTAATAACACCTTATATATATATATATATATATATATATATATATATATATATATATATATATATATATATATATATATATATATATATATATATATATATATATATATATAATGGTTCCGAAAAAAGGAAAACCGGAACTAGAACCGCTTAAGGCAATTCTGGTTTCGGAACCAGCGGTTCTAAGGCGGTTTCGTTTCCAAAAGCAGGTACCCGGTTTTGTTGCTCATTCCTACTTGAAAGCACGAATATATATGGTTCTCTTGGCTATCTGAGCCATACCCGTGAATTTGGTAAGCTCCTAGATCCTACCCAACACTTGGAAGGTAAGTTTAACTATTCCTTAAATACTTTAGAAAACTTATAGCTTATAAATATTCTAGTATAATACTTCCTCCTTCTTTTATTTGTATAATGAAACCGAAACTAACATCCACACGCTCATGTTGCAACTTGCTTGGACTTTGACATCAAAAGTCGAACTACCCTTTGTGCTTTCGCCTTAAGGGTCGGTTCTCCCCTACTTGGGTTCGACCCATCATCTACCGCTACTTATAACCAATTAAAGACTAAGCTAGCTTTGCCTATGTAATTCATAGCTCCTTTTGACTTTGAAAAAAAATCATGTTTTTCATATTAATGACCTTGATGCTCCTAACATAACATTACTTCTTACATAGCACGACCAGAACTGAACAAAGTCTCGACAAGTATAAAGTCGTTCAGAAATGCACCAACACATACACATAACCAATTGGTACATGAGGTTTTTTATTAACGTATTAGATATTACAAGCAAAAACGATGGTTGTTGGATTAAAAATTAATACATGAAAAGAAAATGGACATAACAATACACTTGAGAACATATTCGAAATTTCTACGAGAGTTTATTTACTCTTCTTTGATAGGAAGAAAAACAACTCCCTTCTCGGCCATAACGTCCCTTGCTAAAGAATGCAGAACTTCAAGTGTTGGGGTCTGAATCATCCTCACTATTAAGTGCGTGCATTTTGCCCTAATGTTGTAACACCAGTCAAATTTAGGTAAAAAAATAAATTGATCAATAATCGTAATTGGGATGAACAAAGAGGTAGAGATTGTAACAAGGTTTCCAAAAATATAAGGAACACTGAAATCCGAGTTATAACGAAGATGTTATGACCGATTGAAGATCCGTAACAAAACCGGCAAAACACTGTTTAGTGTAAAATGTGAATTTTCGATAAAAGAATTTTTAGCCAGAACAATCTAAATGAACGTTGTAGATTATGCTAAACCGAGAACTTTTATAAAAAGAACGCCAAAATCTGACTTCGTATGAGGAAGTTATGATTTTTCTAAGTTTCTGTATAGCAGTATACAACTAAAAACTCGAAATAAAGATATAGTGATTTTTAGCCGACATAACCTAAACGAGAATTGAAGGTCTCGTCAACAGTAGTACAACGGTAAAAAGACAGACAAAAACGGACATCGGATGAAGAGGTTATGAATTATTAACGGATTTTCCTATCCGGGTCTGGTAAAAATAATAATATAAAAAATAAAGTCAAAAATAGCCGACGAAGTCTAAACAAAAGTCGTAGAGTATAATTTTACCTGCGCGTGCATATAAAAAATGTCAAAAACGAAGTTTGTATGCGAAAGTTATGAATTTCACAAGTTTTTGGTACAAAAATCGAAAAATGTTGAAAACCGGGAAAAATCGCATGGTCACCCTTTGGCTATGTCACCTCACATGCGAGGCCTCCCCGTGTCAGACACGTGTTCGCTTCTGATTGGACCGAAGTTACTCGTGGCATCTTCTAATTGGACCGATGTTCGGCCCGATAGCCATCCGACGCGCCTCGCATACGTGTCTCGCATCCGAGCTTCGCACAACCGCCTCAGACTTCGGCCTCGTGGCCTTCGCTGCTGATGATGCGTGGCTGCTAACTCACCCTTTGGACCGCACCCTCGCACCCCTATATAAAGGGTGCGAGACTTCTCAGATTTTTGATATTTCACCCAAAATTTCACCCTTTTTCACCTTTTCACCCCCTAAACTTTCTTACGACCCCAAGGCCCCAATATCGCATCTAAAACCCAAAGCAAGCCCCAAAGCCCCAGAATTCATGAGAAGCTAACCTATTTCCAGTCGAAGTGCTGCCCGCAAAAGCTCGATTTTTAATCAAAAACTCGCGGTTTCTTCAAGAAAGATCATCTATAGAAACGAAACGTTGCCCCAATCACCACTTATCAAGTGAGTTCATACCCCTATAATTTACCTTTTTAATGGTTTTTAAATGCTTTTTAGGGGGGGGGGGATACAAGCTTAACACAACATAAATTGTGTTAATAATTGTATGTGATAATAATAACACAAAGGGTTTCCTTATGTTTTTAGGGATTACCAAATACTTCGAAAATGATTGAAAGCCATGTTAAATCTTCAAAGTCATGTAAACTCCGTTAAATTCTTTGAAAAACGTTTTATAAACTACTTCAAATTATAATTGCCAAAATCATGTTTATATATGTATAAATATATAAATAAGATTTGAAGGGCTTAAGATTAATGAATTATCTTATTTCCTTTTTTCTTGTTTGGATGTGGAATTAAGGTGGTGTTATTTGTCCAAAGTTCGTTTCCTTTTTAATTATATATATATATATATATATATATATATATATATATATGAATATAAAAGGTTACTTCATTCGGTATCATTACCTTTGTATCATGCTGAGCAAAGGTGTTCATCCATGAGAAATCATGTTAATTAGATAGAACATATAAATTATAATAGGTATAATTTATGATTCAAAACTAAATATACAAGTATGATTCACGATTGTATACTTTCCAAGGAAATTACCAAAATTCATTTATCTATACCAGGATATGTATAATACCTTTAATATATGGATAACATATTAAAGAAGTAACAATACAACGTATCAGGATTAGCAATCACGGGGTAATAATACATCATACCGGGTTTGCATTAACAAGGGTACAATACAACGTACCAGGGTTAGCAATCACGGGGTAATAATACATCGTAAATCTCATTGAAACAATAAATTTGTGAGACCCTTCATGGTGTACTTATCTAATTACGACCTTAAGTCCTGACTTATTAACCAGAATCTCCTGTAGGTAAGGCGTGAATTTGTGTATAGATCTATATGGGACTGACAATCCCGCACCTTCACTGTTCGCTACAGTTTAGCCGGCAGGCCTAGGGTGCCAAGTATCATATCGTTTCCGACGCCTGAAGAACGTCGCATTAGGCACATTAGTCATATTAGTATGGTTAATAGAACTTACATGGATAAAACAACGAGTAAATTACTTAGTAATGTACTTCTCTTAAAACAGTAAGAAAAGATAATTACATCCTGACCAAATATACCTTCTGTTAGCTTTTACTTACAGTAAAAACTACGTATCATGAAATCAAGTATGCAAACATACTTATACTTATGGTTTTGGAACATTTAAAACCACAAAGCAGTATTATGGATAATATAATATTTTCTAGGATTAATACTAATGTTTTACCGTAGAACGGATATAACTAAGAATACTTTTACAAATGAAACGGTTTATGGGATTAAACTACTTTTACAAATGAAACTGTTTATGGGATGAAACTACTTTTACGAATGAAACAGTTTATGAGATTAAACTACTTTAACAATTGGAACTTAGTCATTTACTCTCTGTAAACTAGTATAATATAAAGGACCTTTAGTGGTTAATTCTATAATTCCTTAGTTTTTTACATCAGGGTTATACATAAGTAATATCCGATTAACAGTGAAATGTGTGACTTCCGCCTTACTTCCTGTTCCTTGTTTGGTTGTGGGCTTAGGGCAGATACACCCATTTAACTGTCCATCCGATATTAGGTTATATATAATCAGTATAAACTAAGTAATTGCAGAGGGAACTATTGAGGTTATTAGTTCATCACCTTAGGAAATATAGGATTTTCTGGAGGAACCAACGAACTTTTCCAAGAACCTAGAGTATACTTTATAGAACTAAAATACTTATGAACTCACCAGCTTAAATGTTGATCTACTCTTTCAAAATAACTTGTATTCTCAGGAATCCAGTAGACAGGTACACTCCCGAAGCTTTTGAGAAGACTACCTAGTATCGTACTGCGACTCTTGTCTTCTATTGTACCTACTTTGGTGTTTGAATATGTAAAGCTTATACTTATTAATGCAATGGCTGTTTGTACTTTGATTACTATATTGCATGTGTTGTGATACTTACATGAAGTCCTCCACCCCAAACGTTTCTGCCGTTCTGGTTTGGGGGTGTGGCAAATGTGACCAGGATGATGAGAATGATGGCATAAATCCACATCTAAGGTGTAGTTTTGACGATTATGTCGCTTTTCTCCACACCTACTGAATTTGACCTTGAGGCGTACAGACTCTGGGATACCTCCTGTGCTTGACACAACCACATTAAGCTTTTTGGATATTGTTAGCAAAAGTGGGTCTTGCATCTGCTTTCTCTTTCCTAATTATGTTCCTAAACCAAACTATTTTTACTAAGTGGTCCTAACAATCTCATCAGCAGTTCGAATGATTGGAATCTGCTCCTTGAACCTGATTATCAACGTGTTAGCGATCCATCCAATGATACCGGGGAATTCTTCTAGTAAGGTTTGTGAGACTTCAATGACAATCCAATCATGTAGTAATGCATCGTCCGAACCAATCCCGTAGCGCTATGCTTTGTGCCATGTAGTCATATTTATGTTAATATAATAGAACTTCTCATCATATATCTAAAGTGTTATCGTCATACTATTCTGTATTTTCTCGGAATCGATCCTTAATTGCCACTTGGACCTGATCCAAAAGCAGTCTCCTAGACATCGCCATACTGTAAGTAATGACATAAATAGGCAAAATGAATTTATTGTGCTATCTACACTATCTAACCAACTACCAGTGCCTTAGTAACTTTGTGACTTTATCTGATCCAAGTATGAATCATGTGCTTTCGGTAGTGCATGTTTACACTAGCTTTCACACCTATTCTTACTCATCCCAATAATTGTCCTAAAGTTTCCAAATCACTCCACAACATTACATATGATGACCACTAAACATATATACACTTATAAAAAAACCCAATCTAATCAAGCGATCAAGATTCTACCTACGTGCACATATTAATCTTCCTATGCTTTCTCTAGGATTTTCGCATCGCTACCGTCTCCATACCTCATAAGTATATGCTCTATCAAGCACATACCAATCTTCCTAGACTCTTATTCTAGGCTTCCTCCTATCTCACTTTTTTATCTATCGTGAAAGAATCTTTTACCAATATTAACTAATTATTTGACGAGTACAATTACATGCCTCTAAAATTAAATAGTATTTTGACTGAAAGATCATACACCACAACGGTTGGACTAAAGTGAGAGCTGCACAATAAAAACAAATCAAGCATTCTAAAACTATTTAATTATGGGAGCATGCAACCTAATACATTCATCAAATAACTAATTAATATCAATATAGGTTTTATGTAGCACATAACAAGCAATTTCTTGGTTATAAGGTATCTAAAGTATTAGGTAATTATAATATGCAATTCCTGAAAAGATCCCTAGCCTACATACTAGCATGTATTTCTAACAGTTTATATATCAGTAGATATATCAGGTATGAATATTTTGGGAATCACTATCCTTTTTGAGCTCTGGCTGACTGTACGCACCACATATTTCCCTTTTTGTGCAAACTTCTTTTCTAATATGATTTGTATAAAACTTTTTTCTAAAAAGATTTGTAAATTCTTTCTTTGTATAAAAACATTTTCAAAAATGTTTGTAAAATTATCAGATCATTAGTTTGAGTTTGGAATCACATGACTGTTCATCTTAATCTCTCAACTCAGGGCTCTGATACCGACTAGTAACGTTCTAGTTTCCATAACTAATTTTTCATTTATAAAGTATAGCATTTCATTCGAACATTCATTTATTCATAATGAAAACCATTGTTTGACAATACAAAGTCAGTTATTTACATATGAGTACAAATTAGACATTCCGAAAATTAAAACATGATGTTGATGCGTGTGTATAGTCAACCTTTACTTTCCAACAATCTGAAGAGTATATGTAAAACAGTTAATTAACATCTATAATCTAAGACTTAGTGAGTTCCTCAAGATATCATATATTACAATACATATGCTATTCTTACAAAGAATGGTTCACGACGTTTCGCCATCATACCAGTAATATGTGTATCTGGACTCATGACCTATCGTCGTTCCGTCGTCAACACAAATCTCTAGACTCATGGCTTGTCATCGTTCCGCCGTGAAGTCATATATATATATATATATATATATATATATATATATATATATATATATATATATAAGAACCAAACCATATAAACTAACAACTAACCATACATAACACTATGCTAGTCTACATATGAAAATAATGGCCTTCAACCTAAAGTTTGTCCGCCCACGTATGTTGGCCTTCAGTATAAAACCAGTCCATCCTCAACTCGATACATAGTATATCGACATATACCTTTACCAAATAACAAATAATTCAACACTACAAATAATCTACTTAAGCTAGACTACTTCCTCTACAGAATACTACAACATATCTATATCCTAACATACATAGGATATATATTGTAACATATAGTATAGTAAGATAACTCATCTAGAAATTTCTCAGATGACTATCAACGATCCAACTGACGATCCAAATGGTGGGTAATGCGTCTTACAAGTATTAACTTATAATACAATAACTTATTAATATCTTGTGGTATTATGGTAAAATTTATATCCTTCACTAATCCCAAAGAATACTTCAAGTTCTACTTAAGAAGGAATGATCATGTAAGATCATATTGGAGGTAAGGTCCGTTTGGTATATAGAGTATACATTTTAGAAAATCCACTTTAAACACCTTACAAATCTATCATAAGCATCACTCTAGTAAGTAGATCAAACAATATAACGACAAATATTACTGATAAATCTAATTTATTAGTTCATAATAACGACTACAAACATAAATATAAGTTGCACTTAAAGCATAGTAAGCATAACTCAACTTACTGGCTTTCTATCAAAAACCAGAAACTATGCGGGCAAAACTCCGAAACCAAAAGCTCTATTTCTCTGGGCTCTCTGATGCTCCAGATCTTCACTACTAACACTTAAAAACTCCTAATTTTAGGTTTTAAGGTTGCGGGAAATTTTTGAGAGAGTTTGGAAGAGAATTGGTGGAAAATGAGTAGAAAATCAAACTATCTATACACATTTCTGAAGGACGCGATGCACCTAGGCGCGCTGCACCCTACTTACGTGACCTATTCTCTTGCTGACACGCCATCCATTTGTGACAACCCGAAATTTATTCCGTCATTTTAACCCCTTTTCTGTTAATAAGCCTCGTTTTATTTAACTGTCCGTTAACTTTTGGACTGGTTAATTAATTTGAAACTTTTTAAATGACTTATTAAGGGTTGAAAAAAATTAGAAACACCCTCATTAATCCCTTGGAAAATTTTAGTTTCAACCAAGTCAAAATACGACCACTAAATCGGGTGCGACCAAAAGCCCCGTTTAACGGCAGTATTGGGTAGATTTCCACTGAGCCTCAACTCAAGCCCCTATATAAGGGGGAGTGGACTTCATTTCCACCCTTTTCACTCTCTCTACAACTTATTTTCGAGCTAAAATCGTCCGTTTCGAGCCCCAAACGAGTAAGCAATCTACCCTAACTTGTTGTATAGCTTAGCTAGCATGCAAATTCGTGTTTAAAACATCAAATAGGGGTAAATTCATGTGTTTACAGCCCAAGAACACTTTTGGACCGTGAACACCATTAAATGGGGTTTTTAAGCCCCAAAACCCCTCTAAACTACCCCTAAGGCTTAGATATGGCTAAATGACTTATGGAAACGGAATTAGAACACATTAAACTTAACTTTTGGGGAGTAAACTTGAGTTTACTGCCCAAGAACTTGCTTGGGCTGTAAACTCCTCTTCATGGGGAGTAAACTCGAGTTCAAGTGTTAGAAATTCCCTCAAACACCTCCTATGGCCTTGGAAAAATGTCTAGAAGCAATCCCATTGATGTAAATACTTTAAACATTAAAGAAACCAAGGAAATAGGAGTTTACGGCCGTAACCCCCCTAGGAAAGATCCATGGGCCGTAAACTCCTAAAAGGTGTCCAAATGATGCCCTAAACCCCCCATTTGGCTTGGAAAATGCATAGGATTTTATTCTCTATCATTTAAGTCCTTAAAACACCAAAATTTTATGCACATAGGAGCTTACGGCCGTAAACTCCTTGTTTAGGGCCGTAAACTCCTCAAATGGTCCATTTGATGCCTTAAATCCATTCATACACTTTATATTTGGACCTAGCAAAATTCCACAAGTGATATAAGACATTTTGGCACCCTAGAACACCCTCACCATGAGTTTACGGCCGTAAACTCATGGGGAGTTAGTCCCAGGGCCGTGAACTCTATAAAGAGTTTACTCTTGAAGAGTAAACTCCCTATCTAAGCCATTCACACCCTTAAATATTACCCGGGACACTCCAAGCACTTAACCAAAGTGTTTTTCGCACTTTAGGATGCGTATACGTGATTAATTAGTATTATATTTACTAATTGTATGTAAACATATATTATCATATGTTAATAGGTCACTAAGTGTGTTCAAGTCTTTACTTGACACCGAGCACCCAACCGACACCTTCGTCGGATCCACTTACATCAGGTGAGTTCATACCCCTGAATTAACCTTTTTAAATGTTTTTACATGTTTTATGAGGGGGAATACATGTTAAACATGTCAGTTATCATATCAATCACATGTGATTGATAACCCGCATGCACAAGGATTTATTACACTGTCAACTGTTTTACCAAGTTTGACACTGTAAATGGTTTTCTAAAATGTCTTTACGTGTTCAAATCTTTACTATTATTGTTTTATCAAAGTTATGATCAAAACATGGTTATTAAAGGTTTTTGAAGGATTCCTAAAGGTTTTCAAACTGATTTTACAAAAGAATACCAAGTCATGATTGTCTTACGTACAAAGGTTTTCCAAAGTTTTCATCAAAGTTTTCTTCCATGTTTTTATACTCCTACTTGGTTAGATACTACTGCTTCGTTATTCTTCTACTTTGTAAATACTCCCACTTAGTTAGATGCCATTGCTATATTAACGCTTCTACTTCGAGATACGCTTATACTTGTTTACACTTTTACTTCGTGATATACTTTTACTTCAAGACACACTTTTACTTCGTAATAAACTTTTACTTCGTGAGACGCTTTTACACTATGATGCACTTTTACTTCGTGATACACTTTTACTTAGTGATACGCTCCTACTTCATGAAACACTTATGCTTGTTAAACGCTTCTACTTTGAGAAATACTACTACTTCGTAAACGCTCCTACTTTATTACCGCTTCTACTTCACGAACCAATCCTACTTTATTAATGCCACTACTTCACAAACGCTTATACTTTATTAACACTCCTACTTCGAGAAACGCTTCTACTTCATGAAACACTTCTACTTTGTTAACGCTTCTACTTAGTTATGAGTATGCCTATACTTGTGTAGCTATATAAATAATGGTCAAAGGACTTAGGAAGGCTAGTTCGCCCTATTTCCTTTTCCTCGTTTGGATGTGGTCTGGTGGGATCGGATATCCATCCGAAGGTCGTTTGATCATTAGTTATATATCATGTATACATGTATAGATATATGGGTTTTACATCGGTCGGTTCAGTTACGAGTCTCTACTGCTAGTCCAACACTTTTTTCAGAATTCACTATTTGGGATACATCTTCAGGACACGACCTTCTCCCTTGTCTAGTTGGTAACCAGAGTCTCTTGTAGGGAGAGTGGACATTGTGTGTATAGATCTATACATGATTGACACCCCCGCACCCTGACTGCTAGCTACAGTCCATGGCCTACCAAGCCAAGGGGTGATAAATGTCATACTTACACCGACGTTTGTAGGGCGTCAAGTACTCTAGTGTCGATTAGTATGGTTACAAGTATCTCCATGTTACCTTATAATTCATGGTCTTAAGGTAACGATATTTATCACTGTATGTTGGAAACACACTATTAGAATTACACTGTTTTAGACCTTACCGGCTGTATCTTTCATTTGATACTGTCTGGGGTCTGTATTCACTATTTTTAGACCTTACCAGCTGTATCTTTCATGTGATATTTTCTGGGGTCTGTATTCCATGTTTTTAGACCGTACTAGCTGTATCTTTCATTTGATACTGTCTAGGGTCTGTATTCACTGTTTTAGACCTTGATAGCTGTATCTTTCATTTGATACCATATGGGGTATGTGTCCCCTCTTGTTAGACTGAGCCAGACATGTCGTTCATTCGATACTCTCCTGGAGTCTATGATTCTTTTTGCCTTAGTCAGCAGTGTTCACTGCTGAGGCATATGTTATTTTCCCTAATATTCTCCTACTTTCTTTAAAATCAAATCCCGTATTTTGATAATGATAATGTTTAAGGGAAAACTACGTTTTACAACATAACTTTGTCCGGTCTTGGTAGAAGACTGCTTTTAATTAGAAAATATAGGATTTTCTGGAAAGGACTCTAATACACTATAGACTCTAAAACTACTACTTTTATAAAGTTATTTTGAACTTACACAAATGACACTAAATACTTATGAACTCACCAGCATTTGTAGAAATGCTGATACTCGCTTTCAAAATAACTTGTATTCTCAGGTCAGCAATAGACAGGTACATCCCCAGAGCTTTTGATGAAGACAGTTGAGTACCTAGCTGGACCTATATTATTACTTGTACTACTTTGATGTTTCAATGTAATGTAAACCATGTAAAATTATTACTATTAATGCAATGGTTGTTGTGCTTTGATTACTATACTACATATGTTATGATACTTGACATGACTTGGTTAGAGTGTTTTATCCCTATGTATTTATAGGTTGTATATCTTTTATGAATTGATATACTTAGCTCACTATAAACAATCCACCCCAGAACGATTCCGCCGTTCCGGTTTTGGGGTGTGACAGATTGGTATCAAAGCATTGTTTATAGTGAGCTAAGTAATCAATTCATAAAAGATATACAACCTATAAATACATAGGGATAAAACACTCTGACCGAGAATTATACTTTAAAATATAACCATATTTTACCAAAGTATAAGAACATCAAAAATCTAAACACTCGAACACAAGTATCACAAGAAGAACAATAATAAAAGTCTGCGGATGTTGAGCATCGCCGTCAAACCTGGGCAGTTATGTAATCGTAAGCTGGAATAAATGTAACCTGATCAGCTACATTTATTCGAGATGCGATGAACATGTGCTTGGGAGTGATAGTGGTGTTGCAACAGGTGTGAAACTTACCAACTAGGAATGCTAGAGCCAAGCATAAAGTTTAAAATACTATGGGAGTATTTTGGAATACTAAAAGACTCACATTAATCCCAGAATCATATTAAGAAGTTAAGAATCAAACAAGAAATTAAAATACCATAGGGGTATTTTAGGATCCATAGACAACCTTGTGTAAAGAACTAAAAAGATCCTTATTGATATACCTACAATTACAGAGGTTATACTCCCAAGGTTATATATAATAAGGATCCCATAGGCTAAGAATGTGTGGTTTCGATCTACTTCCTTTTCCTCGTTGGGATGTGGATATAGAGTAGTATCACATATTTGAAGGCCTATCGGATCTAAGCTATATATGATTTGTATACTCTATGTAATCGTAGCAGGACTCGATATGGATCACCTAGTGAAATGTTAATAATCTATTAGGATTCCTTAGACATTTCCATTCTCGCATGAACCCTGTAGAAAACCCTATCCACTTCAGTTCTCGACAGAAGAGTTGATTCAGACCTCGAAGAGGTTCATTGAGAAGATTTCCAGTTCGGAAATAAATGAACTAGGTCGAGACTATTGAAACCACCAAGTGCCTATATCTTTATAGGGACATCGGTGGGAAATTTGCCTAAACTTCTGAGATTTCCAGTCATCCATCATGAAGTGATGACACCCAGAGTCAGTATCGGAAGTAAGACGGAGTAGAAATTCAATATGTCTATACGAGAAGAAAACCCTAGGTAATTACCCGAAGGAAAACCAACACCGGTCCCAGTCAAAGATACGAGGTAGACAGAGGGAGCCAGTACATGGAACCCGAGAAGTGTCTTTTCCTCATGTTCGTCACGCTAATACACCCATAAAATAATACAATTTAGTGAGTTAGTGGTTACACTACTCACGCTATGTGTTAGGTAAATCGCCTTTTCCCGTTGCCAGTAACACGTTTAGAGCGGATCCCAACACCTCTATTGAGAGTGTTTAGCCATAAGTCTTCATGAGCCTTTTCTTCCTGCGGTCTTCGTTCCGAACTGTTCTCAAATCTTTCCAGGCCGGAGAGTGAAACCTTTCCCAGTATAAAGGTAACTTAGTAGGAACGACCCCCATCTTATGGCTTTTTCTGATACTCACACTCCTACCTTGCATACCAAGACTACATCATAGGGATGTAGGTCGACACTCAGGCAACCAATACCTGAAGCACGGGAAAAATTTAGGCCTAACATAGTAAGGATAGATATGTCCAGGGTTAACCATCGTCTCTCATCCGCTTGAGTTCCTTTCCGTATAGGAAAAACCATGCCTCCGAGCAAGCGTAACAAATCCACTAGCAAGAAACCTGCTCTCCTACTCGATGAAGCTACCTTCCAAACTGCAGTCTCGGTAGCCGTTGCAGCTGCCATGGCTCAACTGAATGCTAACAACGCCAATGTTAGCAAGAGCCCTATCGGGAATTCCGATCCTATTGGTGGACAACAGCAACCAACCCCTGTGTACGCAGCCACCCAAGAACCTCAGCCAACTCCACTAAAGAGAAAACTCAAGATTGAGGAGGGAAGTACTCGGCTCAAGGACCTTGCGAAGGGCAACGAGCTGAGACAGTCAATACCCATGCCAGCCCTCCCATTCTGACCTCCAGAAGACCATACCTAGGAAACCTTCCCCACTACAGCAAGTGCAGTTGCCACCATCATGATAGCTGTCGAGAACTCTTTTGTGCTAGGTGCAATATGAAGGGCCATGCTGCTCGCGTCTGCAGAATCCTGGTTGAGTTTATTACATCAACCACCAATGTGGCAGACAACCCAGTTTGCCGCCTATGTGGTAAGGATGGACACTTCAAGAAGAACTATCAAAACTGAAGGAAACAACAAAGACTCAGGAGGAGTCTGACCCTAATGCTTAGGGAGAAGCATCAAGGAACCCAGTAGATTTTTGGTGCGTCTCTCAATCTCAGATAGTTAACCGGAAACATTAAAAGGCTAATTCAAATGTAAATACTTCCCCATTATGGAGAAAGTCGCAGCACTGTTATAAAATTTATAATTCATCAGGTGAAACTATAATGGCTAAACATATACGTTACAACCATGTATAATTGAGATGGATAGACCTAGAGTGAGTGAATGCCGCCTCATTTCCTGTTCCTCGTTTGGTTGTGGATTTAGGGCGGAGTCGCTCAGTCAACAGTCCTCCCCACCTTAATTATACATGACTAGTATATGTTAGGCGATTATAGAAATGCCTCATGAGAATCCATTCATGAAAAGGTACTCTACTCAGAAACATTCAGGACTCTCTATAGTTCCGCGTCAACTCTACCGATCCAAGTATCTGCGACAGTGATACACAAGACGAAACCCGAGACACCTAGAACTTGTGTGCCCGTTCGGCACATGACTCTATCGATCCTCATTTTATATCATGTCGAAGTATGCCAACTTCGACGCCTCTATCAATCATGGTTCGACGTCGTGCAACCATGTGTAAATCCTTAGTGCTGTGTAAAAAGAACTTTCACCGTAGCCATTTCGGTAGATAAAGGTTCTTTCGAACCTAAACAAAATAAAAATAATAAAGACTAATACGATCTGCCAGTCGTCACTCTTATCTTAAACTTTCCGAAGTACCCAGGAGAAGGTACCGCACACTATTAACCAACCCCTCTTAAACAGATAGAAACCGAAGCGAAAGACATTGCAGGTATTCTAGAAGACGATAACCACCCGAAGCATACCTCGTATATTCCCTAGAAAGACCCTTCGCACCTCACAATCAGGTTCGTGAATCAAGAGGATAGAACTCATGAGACTGACCACTATAACTGAGTATATGCATAAGAGTGGTATATAATTCAGATAAAAAAGATTTAAGATGTGTGCTTCCTCCCTACTCCCTGCTCCTCGTTGGGTTGTGGGTCTGGGGTGGAGTCGCACAACTGAACATCCTGCCGACCTCAATTATATACGGCTTGCATACACCAAGTATTAGTGGTTAAGCCAAGTATGAACTCAACCACGAACCCCATAGAAAGACCCTTCATCCTATGCCATGGAACGGGAGCTAGAGTCAAGAGAACCCCAACGGATTGAGCTACTCCCAGTTAAGCCAACATAGTAGCTAACACCCTCGGTTGGTAAAGAAATCTAAGTCGTAAGAGTCAAGGACATTGACTACGACCATCCATTCACGCTTAATCCCCTAATTAAGCATCACAACGAATATCCCAGAAATCCGAGAGTTGCGATGAATTAAACTCTGAGAAGAGTGGATGAGCAGATTAAAGTTTCGAGTGATGGAACCCTATACTCACAAGATTTGACCTAGACCAGGAAAACTCAGAACCTTCGGAAGAGTAGTTGCCGAAGATGTTCGCACTACTCAGGCACTTCGTCCACCCCGTTACAGACGAGTAGTGCCTAGGATCCTCCGCCCCATCGCATGGAGGAAGTCACCGTCGCCTTGTAGACGATAGATTACATTCTCCGAAGTGAACACTAGAATACCTAGAACCACAGGATAACCTCCACAACCAAGAATACTTGGTCAAAATGTGGAAGTAGTTGCGTTAAGCCTTATAACCCAGATCCCGAGGAGATTATAGACTAGACACCAGTCTTGGTGGTTAGTCGATGGGTTATACAAGAGCACACGCTTTCCGCACTAAAATAAACCAACGCCTTGGAAATTAGGGCATGTCTTACAAGATTCATTGGACTATCAGGTGTTCCACGAACACTATCTCACGCAAAAATAGTAGAACCACCTCCTGAGATAGTCCAACACTCATCTGGTGAAACCCTATCTCCCCGACCCTGAGGGTTTCCGTTAGGAGTATCTTAAGATTCATTAGTGCAGGTTCATTTTGCACAGGATTGAGATAGCCACTCTACAACAAAAGGATACCGTAGACACACAACCCATCTGATGATCTAAAAAGTCTCTAAAAGCCAATTTTACAGGAAACGCGAAACCAAGGACAACCCGAGCTTCCTAAGAACCAACCTGAAGGACTACACTTCCAGTATGAGAGAGAACGTTAGGAACTTTAGAATGGCGATCATGCCAGTGATGATCTTGCCATAGAAGTACACTATGTTCTAAGTACTGAAAAGCTCTACCCTTTCGAGAGCTTTGGACCATCCGAGATCCTTTACGAAGATTGGTCCAACCCTCATCAGACCACTACTACTTTCAGAAATCCCACAAGTTTCTAGACTTGATCAGTACGTGCCCGACGCCACTCTTCGTATCCCACTCATCTTGATAGAAACCATTGAGAACCCTAACTTCCTAGATATACCTGTAGGAAATCGCTAACTGCACGATACGGAATCCACATCCCGTAGGTGAAGGTTTGTTGGAATAACAAACACAAGCCGGAGTTCACTTGGGAGTGCGAGGACAAACCGAATAGGAAGTACCCTCTTGCCTCTACTTGTTCATTCATACCTACTTCCTTGCCTAAACCTGAATTTTGGGACGAAATTCCCTCTAACGGGGGGATGATGTGACAACCCGAAATTTATTCCGTCATTTTAACCCCTTTTCCGTTAATAAGCCTCGTTTTATTTAACTGTCCGTTAACTTTTGGACTGGTTAATTAATTTGGGACTTTTTAAATGACTTAGTAAGGGTTGAAACAAATTAGAAACACCCTCATTAATCCCTTGGAAAATTTTAGTTTCAACCAAGTCAAAATACGACCACTAAATCGGGTGCGACCAAAAGCCCCGTTTAACGGCAATATCGGGTAGATTTCCACTGAGCCTCAACTCAAGCCCCTATATAAGGGGGAGCGGACTTCATTTCCACCCTTTTCACACACTCTCTCTCTCTCTCTCTCTACACACACTCTCTCTACAACTTATTTTCGAGCCAAAATCATCCGTTTCGAGCCCCAAACGAGTAAGCAATCTACCCTAACTTGTTGTATAGCTTAGATAGCATGCAAATTCGTGTTTAAAACATCAAATAGGGGTAAATTCATGTGTTTACGGCCCAAGAACACTCTTGGACTGCGATCACCATTAAATGGGGTTTTAAGCCCCAAAACCCCTCTAAACTACCCCTAAGGCTTAGATATGGCTAAATGACTTATGGAAACGGACTTAGAACACATTGAACTTAACTTTGGGGATTAAACTTGAGTTTACTGCCCAAGAACTTTCTTGGACCGTAAACTCCTCTTCATGGGGAGTAAACTCGAGTTCAAGTGTTAGAAATGCCCTCAAACACTTCCTATGGCCTTGGAAAAAATGTCTAGAAGCAATCCCATTGATGTAACTGCTTTAAACATTAAAGAAACCAAGGAAATAGGAGCTTACGGCCGTAAAACCCCCCTAGGAAAGATCCATGGGCCGTAAACTCCTAAAAGGTGCCCAAATGATGCCCTAAACCCCCCATTTGACTTGGAAAAATGCATAGGATTTTATTCTCTATCATTGAAGTCCTTAAAACACCAAAAGTTTATGCACATAGGAGCTTATGGCCATAAAATCCTTGTTTAGGGCTGTAAACTCCTCAAATGGTCCATTTGATGCCTTAAATCCATTCATACACTTTATATTTGGACCTAGAAAACTTCCACAAGTGATATAAGACATTTTGGCACCCTAGAACACCCTCACCATGAGTTTACGGCCGTAAAATCATGGGGAGTTAGTCCCAGGGCCTTGAACTCTATAAAGATTTTACTCTTGAAGAGTAAACTCCCTATCTAAGCCATTCACACCCTTAAATGTTACCCGGGACACTCCAAGCACTTAACCAAAGTGTTTTCCGCACTTTAGGATGCGTATACGTGACTAATTAGTATTATATTTACTAATTGTATGTAAACATATATTATCATATGTTAATAGGTCACTAAGTGTGTTCAAGTCTTTACTTGACACCGAGCACCCAACCGACACCTTCGTCGGATCCACTTACATCAGGTGAGTTCATACCCCTGAATTAACATTTTTAAATGTTTTTACATGTTTTATGGGGGGGGGGGAATACAAGTTAAACATGCCAGTTATCATATCAATCACATGTGATTGATAACCCGCATGCACAAGGATTTATTACACTGTCAACTGTTTTACCAAGTTTGATACTGTAAATGGTTTTCTAAAATGTCTTTACGTGTTCAAATCTTTACTATTATTGTTTTATCAAAGTTATGATCAAAACGTGGTTATTAAAGGTTTTCAAAGGCTTCCTAAAGGTTTTCAAACTGATTTTACAAAAGAATACCAAGTCATGATTATCTAACGTACAAAGGTTTTCCAAAGTTTTCATCAAAGTTTTCATCGAAGTTTTCTTCCATGTTTTTATACTCCTACTTGGTTAGATACTACTGCTTCGTTATTCTTCTACTTTGAAAATACTCCCACTTAGTTAGATGCCATTACTATATTGACGCTTCTACTTCGAGATACGCTTATACTTGTTTACACTTTTACTTCGTGATATACTTTTACTTCAAGACACAGTTTTACTTCGTAATACCCTTTTACTTCGTGAGACGCTTTTACACTATGATGCACTTTTACTTCGTGATAAACTTAATTCATGATACACTTATGCTTGTTAAACGCTTCTACTTCGAGAAAGACTACTACTTCGTAAATGCTCCTACTTTATTACCGCTTCTACTTCACGAACCAATCCTACTTTATTAATGACACTACTTCACAAATGCTTATACTTTATTAACACTCCTACTTCGAGAAACGCTTCTACTTCGTGAAACACTTCTACTTTGTTAACGCTTCTACTTAGTTATGAGTATGCCTATATTTGTGTGGCTATATAAATAATGGTCAAAGGACTTAGGAAGGCTAGTTCGCCCTATTTCCTTTTCCTCGTTTGGATGTGGTCTGGTGGGATCGGATATCCATCCGAAGGTCGTTTGATCATTAGTTATATATCATGTATACATGTATAGATATATGGGTTTTACATCGGTCGGTTCAGTTATGAGTCTCTAGTACTAGTCCAACACTTTTCTCAGAATTCACTATTTGGGATACATTTTCAGGACATTGCCTTCTCCGTTGTCTAGTTGGTAACCAGAGTCTCTTGTAGGGAGAGCGGACATTGTGTGTATAGATCTATACGAGATTGACACCCCGCACCCTGACTGCTAGCTACAGTCCATGGCCTACCAAGCCAAGGGGTGACAAATGTGATACTTACACCGGCGCTTGTAGGGCGTCAAGTACTCTAGTGTCGATTAGTATGGTTACGAGTATCTCCATGTTACCTTATAATTCATGGTCTTAAGGTAACAATATTTATCACTATATGCTGGAAACACACTATTAGAATTACACTGTTTTAGACCTTACCAGCTGTATCTTTCATTTGATACTATCTGGGGTCTGTATTCACTATTTTTAGACCTTACCAGCTGTATCTTTCATGTGATATTTTCTGGGGTCCGTATTACCTATTTTTAGACCGTACTAGCTGTATCTTTCATTTGATACTGTCTAGGGTCTATATTCACTTTTTTAGACCTTGCTAGCTGTATCTTTCATTTGATAACATCTGGGGTATGTGTCTCCTCTTGTTAGACTGAGCCAGGCATGTCGTTCATTCGATACTCTCCTGGAGTCTACGATTCTTTTTGCCTTAGTCAGCAGTCTTCACTGCTGAGGCATATGTTATTTTCCCTAATATTCTCATACTTTCTTAAAAATCAAATCCCGTATTTTGATAATGATAATGTTTAAGGGAAAACTACTTTTTACAACATAACTCTGTCCGGTCTTAGTAGAAGACTGCTTTTACTTAGAAAATATAGGATTTTCTGGAAAGGACTCTAATACACTATAGACTCTAAAACTACTACTTTTATAAAGTTATTTTGAACTTACACAAATGACACTAAATACTTATGAACTCACCAACATTTATAGAAATGCTGATACTCGCTTTCAAAATAACTTGTATTCTCAGGTCAGCAATAGATAGGTACATCCCCGGAGCTTTTGATGAAGACAGTTGAGTACTAAGCTGCACCTATATTATTACTTGTACTACTTTGATGTTTCAATGTAATGTAAGCCATGTAAAACTATTACTATTAATGCAATGGTTGTTGTGCTTTGATTAGTATACTACATATATTGTGATACTTGACATGACGTCATCCACCCCAGAACGATTCCGCCGTTCCGGTTTTGGGGTGTGACACCATTCTTGGAGAGGAAGGGATTGATCAAGTTGTGACACGTGGTAGGTTTCTAGTGGTAACACATGGTGATGTTTTAAAGGTGACACATGGTGAAATTCTATGGTTCCAAGTCACTATCGAGACTTAGTCTTTGACTCTTCCATGTGGTGCACTCTGGTGCGCCACGTCATCATATATGGTTATTTTTCAAAAGCTTCGAAAAATCATATTTTTTTCGGACGAGCTCCGTTTTCGACGTTCATTATATCTGCGGTTTCGTATCGACGAGTAATACAACTTTCGTTTAGACTTAGTCGGCTAATTCACATTCTATTTTTAATTTATAGTCTATGGAATTACATTGTAAAATATCTTGCAAAATTCATAACTTTTCAAACGAACTCCATTCTCGATGTTCTTTATATCGACATATTCGTGTTTATGAGGACATCAACTTTAGATTAGATTGTTTTGTCTAACAATAAACCGATCTCTATTTCACTTTTTAGGATACACATGTATCGTGTTGAACAGAACACTTTGAAAAATCACAACTTCTTCATTTGAAGTCAGATTTCGTTGTTCTTTATACTCACGGTTTCGTATTGACGTCTACTACAACTTTCATGATGATTACTTTGGCTAAAAAGTAATACATTTCTACTTTGGATTTTATAAAAAAAAAATTATATTAAGTTTTACTATATAGTGAAAATGGGGTGTTACACTGTCTTCCAACAACTCTCATTTGAACAAGTCACTAACAATAGTATGTATCAATATTCACTAGTAATAGACAGTGAGTGTGTCATCCAATGCGACTACTATGCTAATCACTACCTTGCAATATAGTACAATCCTTAGACTAGTGATTTGACATTCCTTTGATCATCATGATATCTATATGAAACTGAGTCATCGATAATGAGTCAATCTCATAGTTTATGATTATGTTTCTAGGTTGATATTTTTGTTGGATTAGGTGTCGAAACCCATAACTATTATTGGTATGTACTTGACCGAGAGTAGCATGGTCCATTTGGGTTGCATGGCATCAGAACAGTTTGGATAGACTTTTGTGAGAAGAGGATATTTGTGATCTATTAATTTATTATAAGTTCTTATATATTAATATGAAATCATATTATTTAATTAGTATTGATCAAGAATTAGTTTGGAATTAATTTTGTGATCAAAAGAGACTAATTAAATAAACGGGGATTGATTTGGTAAATAATTCATTTTTATAAAGTGGGTTTATGATCCATAGTTCTTCATGTTGGGCTAAACCCATGTGGTGACCCATGGATACTCCATGGAGGTTAAAACCCATGGATCATGAGGAATATGGAAAGTCATGAGTTACATGGTGTAACCGTAATGTGCACACTATATAAGAATCCTCATAGCTCATGAAATGGCACCTTTTAAGTGATAAGAAGTGAGTGCTAGCCGATTTGTGAAGCAAGTGTTCTTCTCTCAAGTTATTCCAATTTTTGGTTGTGTTGTGTGATTCCATTTGAGGTGCAACACTTTGGACACTAAGTTCTTAAAGGTCCAAGGCTTCCAACTACAACAAAAGGTATGTCATCTAACTTGTTTTATTACCCAAGTATCAAAGATTTGTATGCTAGTTAGGGTAATACCTTGGAAAGTTCAAGCTTGCATTATAATAGAGAAAACATAGGTCCAAGGTATTTAGGGTTGCATGTACACCTTAGGAGTGTTAGAATGCTCTAAACCCAATAGTGGTATCAGAGCTTAGACTTGTTTTCAATTATACTTGATGCTAGTTGCTTGGAAATGCTTTAAAAATTGATTTTCTGCTGTTCTGGACAGTGGACTCGCCGATTCCACTGGGGGACTCACCGAGTCCAAGCATAAACTCATCCAACTCGCCGAGTTGGTTCATACACTCGACGAGTTGGTGCCCTAGAATGGAGTTTTTCAAGTTTTTTGGCTGGAATTGGACTAGGATCTTGACCCTAAACTGTTTTTGTACTTATAAACCAATATTTGATGTGGTAATGATCATGATTATCCAATTCACAAGGTAACTGTCAAAGTTTCATGTTTTGTATTAGTTTATATGGCTAGGCTTATTACATGAAATTTGTTTGATGTGAATTGTCTTGTTCTTATGAGTTTAATTTAGATCATAGACAAATTGTTTGATTTTCTTGTTAGAATTTTTGATCTAAACGATGTTGATGAATTCCATAACTTGTCCTCAAGTTATGGAAAACGAAAATTTTTCTTTTAAAGAAATCATTAAAGTCATAGGTTATGAACTTGAAGAGTCTTTTTCCCATAAATGGTTTTATGAACTCCATAATTTGTCCTCAAGTTATGGAATGTCAAGAGTCCTTTCTAAAATCTTTATTAAACTCATAAGTTATGGATTCCAAAAGTTTTTTTTTCTAATTTTTCAAAACTTGCCCTCAAGTTTTGGAATTTGTAAATGTAAAAGTCTAGCTTTTGAAACATTTAGTTCCAAACCCTAGAATTTTAAAAGTTTAAAATTCAATCCATATACTATTATAATATTATTATAGGTGTAATATATATATATATATATATATATATATATATATATATATATATATATAAGAGTAATGTCAGTCTTACCGTTAGTCGGCTTCATTCACGAAGCCGGTCTATAAGGGGTGTATAAGGTTACTGCCTATAAAATGACAGTTTAATGGGTGTCTACTCTCACCCACCTCTTCCTTAACTGGTGGAGGGTCGTTAGTCGAACGGGTAAGATAGGACTCTAATTCCCCTTTCATCAAAAATATAATGATAAATGTAAAGTAACTAAACACTTATAAATTCCCAAATATTAGTTACTAGGAAAATGTGAACATGGTGCTAACCCATGAAATTGCATTTTGCACCTTGTGAAGCCGTTAGTGGAGCGCGTGTGGTTAACCGGCACACTAATCTGGACTGACAGTGCGTGGCAAATGGTAGGTTGATGTTAATCATATATCAATGGTGCATGCGTGGTTAACCGAAACATTGATTAGGTGGTCGTAACATTGGGTGTACCCAGCTAATTTGCATGGTTATTCACACCTTGTTTGTGATCCTCGGCATCCCAGTTACAAACTTGAAGGGCACAATCAAGATTTATACATGCCATTGAATTGTTCAATGAATCTCAAAGGATATAGGAGTTTCAATTCACTTAAAACCTATTTTTTTTGTTTTTCGTGGTGGAAATTGGTAAATCGTCATTTACCTACCTTCAAATATTTTGTAGTTTGGATTACGACATCTTTCTTCCAAATTGTAAAATATCGTCTTAGGTCCTAGCCTTAATATTTCATTTGGGTGTTATATTAAGGACTTAGATCAACTAACTTGACTTTCTCCCATATTAGATGTCTAGTTCAGACAACTATGGTCTTCCCAAATCCTTTGGAACAAGCTTTCCACTTGAAGATGATGTCCCGCGGTTGGATCGTGGAAGTCATATTTCACTTCCTCCACCTCCTCCAAAAATTCTCCCTAACCACAAGTTCGAAGACTTAAAAAATTCAAGGTCACTCAAGCCCTACTTGCAATGAAACATCAAGATGGAAGGCATGTGTGTACTCATGTCTTGGAGATGAAGTCACATATTGACAGGCTGAGAGTATTGGGTGTCATTGTCTCAAGGAAGTTGGCGGTTGACTGGGTTCTTCAATCACTTCCTGATTCATATAGTGAGTTCATTAAGGACTACTATGTGACAGACCACTACATGACCCTTATTGATCTTACCTATTTGTTTGTTGCTGCTGAATAAGAAATGATGTGGCACACTGGAAAAAAGAAAATTTGATGGGAAGATCTGCTCCCCAAACTTGCATGGACATTGACAATGGAAACATTAGAAGTCCAGAAAATATTTCTCTTTCCAAGGGAAATAGAAAGGCTAAGTCTGAGATTGTCCCGTGTACCATTCCTAAAGAGTCCATATGTTTCTGTTGCGAAGAGAAGGGGCATTGGTTGCGAAGCTGCCCTGAGTACCTGAAAGATTTGAGAAAAAGGTGGAATCGAAAAGTTTGACTCTGCTTCAGGTAAGTCTACTGTCTAACTCTATTAAGTTCCTAATTGTTGATTCTTAATACATGATGTGACAAGGTTTCATTTTGATGCTTTGTAGGATCATGTAAAGGGAAGGAAGCTTAAAGGAAGAGTAGGCTGAATCTAATCGCGAAAATGGATTTATATCGCATGGTTTGAAGATCGGATTTTTGAGCTGCTACTTACGAATTATGATAGATTGCTAGGAAATATGTAATAACATAGTTTTCATTTGTAATTGCATTGTAAGGAAAAGTTTTTTCTGCATTTTATAAATAAATAAAAATTTTGTTTTATTTTATTATATCTCCTTACATTGGCATTTATGAAAAATGATGTTTGTATGTTTCTATGTTAGCAATATGAATTTGATTCTTTCGTTTGTGTTAGTGTCAAGGATTTGCCAAATAAGGAAAAATTCTCATCACCCAAGTTTCAATTGGACAGAAACTTGGAATCATGCAAGTTGTATTGCATGATGAATGATAATTTTCATCTTTGGTAAATTAAGATTGATTCCTTGTTCACATGTATATGTGAGCCAAGTGAACGACTAGGGGATCGGTTACACTAGGTGTGCGTTGGTCAAGATCCACCATAAAGAACGATAAGACTATTCGTCATGGTTTACTAAACTTTAGTATATATGGTTGTGCTTACAAGTTTAAGTATAATTCTGAACATTGGAAAGGTTTCAATGTATGGCAGGACAAATAAGAAGAATCAAATTAGGCAGAAAGATAAAAGTTTCTCCAATCTGAAAGGATGGGAGAGTACTTTAATATTGTGTTTTATGGTCATGTTAATGTTTATGGAAAAGCTATATCACAATAGATCCTCTAAATACATATTAGTGCATTTGTATGGCTAAGAAGAGGAATTGTGAATTGTTTAAATAGCTTAAATCAAGAAGATGAGTCATACTTCATTCCCAAAACAAGTCTTAGAGTCATACTCCAAGATTGTAACCTTGAGTGACATAACCTTAAGAAAGGTTTAAAACACTTATCAAATGTAGAGTAAAATTTTTCTACTCTTGTACAATTGAAATTGGTAAGTTGTGATATTTTTGGATAAAACAAAGACCAACTAAGGCCAAATGTGTGAAGTGTTTGTCTTGATAAGAATCCGCACTAACTCTTGAATATTTGATTTGTCAAGGACTGATTCATGACAAGAGAATCTTATATGTCAAGAGGGCAATGGGAGTCTTAAAGATCTTGACAAGTTTCCAGAACTAATAAAGAATAAACATATTGTTTATCACTAGCACATGACTTGAGGTTTATAACCTATCGTGTTGACATATTCTTGTTTATGTGCCCATTTCAGTTAAAGTTGACTATGCATGAGAGTTCTATGAGTTCTCAGTTGTTTGCATAACTAGTTGGAAGCAATGGTAGGCCCTTGTGCTGCCAGATGGCAAGAAATTAAGATTGAACAAGTTCAGTCCATATAAGTTTGGATTTGTCACTAACCATGTCTTGTGATTATGTTTTTGACAAATTCACATGGATAGGAACACATACACCATAAGATCTAAGTGTCATAAGGTTTCTCTCCAATTCATGAAAATGATTGAGAGGAAATGCTTTCACTAAGTAGATTTTAAGGAGATAGCAATTGTGGTATTTGCATTCTCAAATTCGATTATGATGACAACATCCCTTTTCATAATTCGAATTGTAAGGAATGGAAAAAGGTCTAAACATTTGAGACTTATTGATATAAGTTCTAAAATTGTTTAGACACACATGTGAGCTATCTAAGGAAAGGTGTATGATTCTGAAAAGCCTATATAAAGTCTTATCGAAGCATCTTATCAGAAATCTGAACTTTTGTAAGAAAGTCAATAAGTATTGATTTCTAGAAGTCCGACTGATTTCAGAATACATGTCAAAGCTAGTGGGAGCATAAGTGTTATGCTAGTAAGATGATAATTATTATGCTATTGAGACCAAAATTATTATAAGTATTACGAGTTAGCAATGTTACTTATAGAAAACAAAAGTTTCAATTCGCAAAGTTGTGGTTTTGAAAAGTTGTTTTGTTATAATTAAGGGAGAGGAATACATACATCATTTCAAATCTAAAAGCTTAGAATGAGTTTTTAATCAATTTAGTCAAATATATAATGTTATGTTGGAATGGTTCAACATAAGGAAATTCTATATATGGAAATGTTAATTGCGTTCTCAAAAATTTATTATGATTACAGCATCCCTTTTCATAATTCGAATTATGTGAACATGGAAAATAAAGAATAAAAATATTGTAGCAAAAGAATGATCAAGTATCATGTCTTTATGTTAGACATTATGGATCGTATCCCATATGCTTCGGGTATAGGATCGATTGCATATGCTATAATATTCTCGTGTTCTAAATTTTCCAAAAGCCTAGGGTATTAAGAGGGAAAAAGGAATAGAACTGGATATGACTAAAGTGGTTGAACAACTGTTAAGGACAATCTAAGGTTCGCCAAAGATTGGTCGCTTAAGGACAATTGGAAGTACAGTAATGGAAGGACCATATTGACATTATTATTGAATAGATAGGAGTCTGTTAATAATGAGTTGTCGTATGGAGAATATGGAATGTCTCCATATTGGGAGTTGAAGAATAGATGAGAAAGTTAGAAACTTTTATGCAAGAAGGATGTTCAAAGGAATGTACTTTGAATTTGAGACTTCATTTCCATGGAATTCTCTTGTAACAATCACCAAAGGAATATTTTGTAATATCATCGGTCAAGTCTCTGTGATTTTTGGCACCTAGACATTACAAAAGAATCATTGCATGATAGTTTAGAATCTAACACTTTCTGGCAGTCACAAGAATTTGGAATTCTTACACTTGCAATAAGGATTTGGAATTTTGAAATGAGCATCATTGAAATGTTTTTTAATTGATCAATTTCACAAATTAAGGACCATAGACAAACATAGTGTTCATGCTTGGAGCATGGCATAACTATTGTTTTAATTCAAGTATTAAGTTGATTATTCAAAACATTATACAGTGAATGATGAGTAATCAATACGGCTCAAAATTTTTGGGGCCGTATAGGGTTAGTATTATTCTTGTATTTCTCTTTTCATGTTTTGACTTCCGAATAACTAGGTTATTCAAACCATCCACAGTCGATCATACTTTGGAAGTAGGTATTGAGGCAAGACTATCATGAATGGGTCTGTAGTTTGTCTAGGAAAAAGTGGCTACAATGTTCATGAGTGCTCCTGGAATAAGATTCGAGTATTGGACTCAACCCACGGTCATTTAAATCACTTCATGGATTTTATCACGAGTGATCATGATACAATAATATCTTACATTCTTCAAACTGAGATGTGTGAGTTGTAGTTACGAGTCGGTTGCACATCGACATATGTAAACACACCAGTAACTTGGATGTTATAAAACATATCATTGTGTGTAATTTGATGAGTAAGTATAAGCGAGCGTTTGGGTCGATGTTTATCCATTCCTTTTACCCCATGTGGATAAAAGTGATATATGTAGGTCCTTTGATGATTTAGTGATGACATTAGGCCTGGACTGATTTGATTCGTTCAATTAGTCAGTTGTCATAAATTAGAAATCGGGAAACAACAGATGGACAAAGAGAATGATTATAATCCATATCTCAGTCCATATGATATCTAGAATGGAGGAATATATGATCCTTTATCTAATGGATGCCTCATTGACAAGGTCAGAGTTCGACAGCGGCTTTTAAGAGCTACGATTGCTAGTCGGGTTGGAGTCATGCTTGAAATAATAGTTATTAGACTTATCCAAGTGGGATACTATTGGATTAGGTGTCTAAGCTCATAACTATTATTTGTATGCACTAGACCCGAGAGTAGCATGGTCCATTTGGGTTGCATGGCATCGAAACAGTTTGGATAGACTTTTGTGAGAAGAGGATATTTATGATCTATTAATATATTATAAGTTCTAATATATTAATAAATAATCATATTATTTAATTAATATTGATCAAGAATTAGTTTGGAATTAATTTTGTGATCAAAAGAGACTAATTAAATAAACGGGGATTGATTTGGTAAATCATTCATTCTTATAAAGTGGGCTTATGATCCATAGTTCTTCATGTTGGGCTAAACCCATGTGGTGACCCATGGATACTCCATGGAGGTTAAAACCCATGGATCATGAGGAATATGGAAAGTCATGAGTTACATGGTGTAACCGTAATGCGCACACTCTATAAGAAGCCTCATAGCTCATGAAATGGCACCTTTTAAGTGATAAGAAGTGAGTGCTAGCCGATTTGTGAAGCAAGTGTCCTTCTCTCAAGTTATTCCATTTGTTGGTGGTGTTGTGTGATTCCATTTGAGGTGCAACACTTGGGGCACTAAGTTCTTAAAGGTCCAAGGCTTCCAACTACAACAAAAGGTATGTCATCTAACTTGTTTTTATTACCCAATTATCAAAGTTTTTTATGCTAGTTAGGGTAATACCTTGGAAAGTTCAACCTTGCATGTATAATAGAGAGAACATAGATCCAAGGTATTTAGGGTTTCATGTACACCTTAGGAGTGTTAGAATGCTCTAAACCCAACAATTGTGTGATGGCCATATCCGACCGACTGTTGATTTGACCATCTCAATCTCAGCTTGGCCAAGCAGTTAACTATCAACACCAAATCATTGACGGTCCAAAAGATATCGAATTACATAGTTAGCACGGAAGTACCAAATAAACTTCTACTACATAGGATTTCCCTATTTAAAATGTCATATTTGGTCAATCCTTGTATGGCTGCTATTGTCACACCCCCAAACCAAGGATGGCGGAAATGTCCGGGGGTGGAGGACTTCATGTATAATATCATAACAACGAGTATAATTGTGATCAAAGTAAATACAACCATCATAAATATAATTGAAAAGGTTACATGGTTTCATAAGTTACATGTTTCAAATTCGATTACAATATAATGATAAAATGGTTTGTCCAACGCCGTAGCGTTCCAGCCTCAAAAGCTGGTAGTTATCTGTTTTCATTGATTACCTGAGAATATGTCACACCCCAAAACCGGAACGGCGGAAATGTTCGGGGGCGGAGGACGTCATGTACAGTATCACAACAAATTATAGTAGTAAACAAGCAACAACATCATCCATTGCATTAATAATATAATTTAATACAATTGTGTTATGTATAGTTTATAAGACACCAAAAATGTAAATCAAAATAAGAGATGAGTCTTGAACGAGCTCCATCTTCTCAAAACCTGGCATCGGTACCTGTCTACTGATGACTTGAGAATACAAGTTATTTTAAAAGAGTTGATCAGCTTTAAAGGTGGTGAGTTCATAAGCATTTTAGTGTCATTGTTTGTATGACAATATTTGTAAGTGTTTGATGTATAAGTTTGTAAATGGTTGTAGTAAATGTTTGTATCTCCTAGAAAATCCTATATTTTCTACTAAACGTAGCCTTCTACCAAGGCATCAAATGTTCTGGATGTTTGTTTCTTGTAAAAGTGTGTATTTTCCCAAGTGTGACTATCATTAACCAAAAATATAGTTTTTACATCACCGTTTATGTGAGAAGATCACAATGTGAATGCAATGGGAAAATAATAAAGTAATGTAGTGTTGTATTATAGTAAATACTTTTGTACTAACTACCTTAAACTGGTTGTTAATTAAGGTATAATGTGATATGATTGTACCATACTATCGACTAAAACACGACGATGAAAGACATCGGAAGAAATGACATTTGGCACCTGTAGACTTGCAAGTCCCATGGTAGCTAACACCAAGGTGTAGGATAGTCAATCTAGTATAGATCTATACACAAATTCACGCTCTCCCTCCAGGAGACTCTGGATACAAAATGAGCCATGGCAGTGATGCCATGCCCCGAAACAGCGGCTCACATTTATGTTATTGTATTCTTGTATATGTATTGTATGTACTAGTGTATTGTATGTTCTCTCTATCTAGTATGTAGTATGTTCTCTCTGTCTAGTATGTAGTGTGTTCTCTTTGTTTCTCATTATAGTATGCTCTCTTAGTTTCGCATAATACTATATCCTGTTAGTTTCTCATAATAGTAAGTTTGTATTGACTGATGAATGAACTGACTCTTGTATGTTTCGTTGTACTAGAAGTAATGAGTAGTGTCTTCCTAAACTATACCTATTATAGTTTACTAGTAGAGTTGTTTCTATGACTGAGTGTGTTGAACTGAGATAAAAGCTTTTATGTCTTATACATATATACATAATACATAATTAAGGATCAAACGAAACTCGGACAAACAACATGGTACTCTAAGTCCACAACCAAACGAGGAACAGGAAATAAAGTGAGTTATCAGTCCTAAGTCCTTCCAACCTTACTTATATAACTATATATGCATTAGACATGGTTTTGACAATATGTAAGTTTAAAAGAGTTAAAAGAAAACGTTTGACATGTAAGAACAAGTTTGATGAAGAGTTTAACATGTAAAAGAGTTTGATAAACATTTTGAAGTAGTTTGTTTGATAAAACAGTTAAAGTATAGTAAATCCATTTGTTTGATAGTTATTAATCACATGTGATTGATATAATAACTAAAATGTTTCAACTTGTATTCCCCCCATAAACGCATTTAAAATCATTTAAAAGGTAGATTAAGAGGTATGAACTCACCTGTAGTGAGTGATGCGAAGGAAAGATCGGTATAGGATGGTAAGTGTCAAGTGAAGACTAGAGCACACGGATCCTATTTAATATATAATGACACATATATGCATCTAATTAGTGTTTATAACATCTAATCTTGAAATGGAACAAACTTAGGGACTAGGAAACACTTTTTTTGAAGTGTTAAACCACATAGGGTTGCATATAAGGGGTGTAGGGCCTCACATAGGAGTTTACAGCCCAATGGTAAGACCCCAATGACTTTACGGCCCATGGGTTTACGGCCCAATGACTTTACGGCCGTAAACTCATGGTAACTTGTACCATTTTGTGTTTTAAGATCTTACAATCCATAGGGAGGTGTTCTAGTCTCATGTCTAAGCATTAGGAAGGAGTTATGGTCCTTATGCCCAACTATTTAGGGTTTACGGCCCAAGGAGATTGCCTTGGCCGTAAACACCTTATGTTCTTGAGGGAAACTTGTTTTCAAGTCCTTAATTCAATATCCTAACTAACTAACAAGTATAGGAGGTAGTTACTTACAATTTGAAGGCAAAAGGAGGGTGTTTTCGGCCCAAAACACCTAAGTGTTCTTGATGTTCTTGATGAAATGAATAACACTTGAAGATCTATCCAAAAGAAGAGATTTCATGGATGAAATCATGTACAATCACTAGATATTGAAGGATATCAATAATTTAAGGGAAGAAACACTTATTATCTTGAAGATCTAAGAGAAATATCAGATGGTACTTGAGAGAGAATGAGTTCTTTGGCTTGAAATGGTAAAAGTGAATAAAAATGACTGAGTGTCATATATATACCATAGAGTTTACGGCCGTAAACTCTATTTTATGGCCGTAAACTACAATTCTTGGAGTTTTGAGGCTTGAAATTTTTCACATTGAACTCTAGAGTATACTTCCTATAACTACCTCTTGAAGGTACTAGGCTTTAGAAAACTCAAACAGACTCTAAACAGTGATAAAAGTTAGCAGAAACACGCCTGACTTGATTGAATTGAATGGTTGCACAAGATAGAAATTTCGGGTTATCACAGAATACAAGTAATTTTGAAAGAGTGTCAACAATTAAGTTGGTGAGTGTATTAGCTTTTGTATGTAGAATTGAAAACCTTTCTTTGTAAATGTAGTGTGTGCTCAAGAAAAATCCAATATTTTCCTTATAAAAGGAGCTGTAGTCTTAAGACCCAAAGACCGAAATGTACAAATATTTTTCCATACTTATGATAGTATATTCAATTTTAAATAACTAAAACCCCTTTAAATGTGAGAATTCCCATTAACTATATGTGTCGTTGTTTCTCTATGTGAGTTATTATAACCATGCAATTGACATAGTAAGCCTGTTACGACGTACTTCGGACGTCAGAATGTTTTGACATTTGTCTCCCCAGACCTACCAGTCTAGCTATTGCATCCAACTATGGTGCGGGATTGCCAGTCCCAATATAGATCTATATACAAGTATCACGCTCTCCCTACAGGAGACTATGGTTATAATACTAAGACTTTTAACAGTACCCTAAAGAGTACAATGAAGTGACGTCTCACAAATTTGATTCAACGAGTTTACGTGTAGTGTGATTGAAAATCCTTTTTGTAGTGTAAATGGAACCTTCCTTAGTATGTTTGTAGTGTTAATGAACCATAACTATATTTAATATAGTTTATCCCATATATTTGTAGTGATTGAAAACCCTTTTTGTAGTGTATTGGAAACCTTCCATAGTGTATTTGTAGTGTATCAAATCATAAACTATACATATTATAGTTTATCATATATGTTTGTAATGAATGAAAGATCCTTATGATGATTGTCTAATTTTGTTCCATGAAGATAACTAACACGAAATACGATTAAGATGTAGCTAAACATGGTTATACACTTTGCTCAACATGTTACAAAGTGTTAATCAATTTATAAACTATTTTACTAGTTTTAACTTTTCTGTCACTATTTTTAGAAAAATCATAAAAAAAATCAATATAAGTCGAAAACTACATCCGTAAAATTTGAGATTTTAGAAAATATGTGTAGTTTGTTCATAATTTTTATTATGATTTTTAGATGTCTCTAAATAGTGTGAAAATGTCCATACTCACAGACTGTTCCGAAATCGTTTCTTAAATGATAGACAGTTTTGTAAAAATCGTCATAAATTGTTGTAAAATCATATGAATGTTTGCAAGTAGTAATTAGAAAGGTATAAACCTGAACTTAATTCATATTGAGCAATTTTGAAAAATATTAAGTTTAAGTTGGTCAAAACAGTTCGAGAATAGACCACAACTTTTCTGATGAAAGTTGTTAGTATATATTAGAACTTGTTTTGGATATTGTAACTTATATTCCCCTCCCCTCCCCCCCCCCCAAAAAAAAAAAAAAAAAAACTTGAAGAAAACATAAAAATGTAGGGGTATGAACTCACCTTATGTGATTTCTTGTAGAATGGAAGGTTGAAGATGAAGAGTTTCAAGTCAAGAACACTTGAAGGATGCTTGGGGATTTGAATTCTCGAAGAACAAATATATCGATATTTATGTAAATGACCTATGATTTGTATGAAGAAATGAAGAATATTTAGGAATAGAAATGAAGAACTTACCAAGAATGAGGGAAAGTGAGAGACCTCCTGGGATTTCGAGTTCCAGATTGAGAGAGAGAGAGAGAGAGAGAGATTAAACGTCACTTTCTGTTTAATGACCCTTTGCTCAAGATTATATTTGAGCATTCTGCTCAGTAAGTGGTTGAAGCGATTAAACGTTTGATCAAGCTTCTTATCAGGCTTCTGAACAAATGAACCAAACTCAGACAGAAGAGTGGTTTGCAAAGAGTGTTCTAGATCGCATCTCTAGAATACAACTCCTTCAATCTATTCCATATTTCCTTAGTAGTAGCACATGCACTTACGAGACGGAAGGTATCCAGTGGAAGAGCAAACCTTATAATTCTCATCGCCTTTATGTTGCTGAACAACTTCTCCTTCTTATCCTGAGGAACATTAGTGTGTTCAACAAGAAGTGCATTGTATTCAGCCTGAGTCTTGATAACCTTTCTGGTTGCAGTGTACGAAAAAATCTCCTGAGTCATCGCCTACCATATTGTTGAACCATGTTCTTCAATACCTAGAACATAGTCTTCAAAAATGCAATGCCCAAAATTCATAATCCTGAGGAAAGAGGATTGGAATCCTAGTTGTGGATCCAATATTGTTAGAGAGATTGAACGATAAAGTATGATGATCTTCATTCTTCATGATGTCAAAGAATCACAAAACACGGATATAGAATCAAATGTGTAAAACGAAACTTTGAGTTTTTGGGTAAAAGACAAATATTTAGATCTGACATCTACAATCGATAGAAAAGATAAAGACAAAAATAGCAGATCCAAGAAAAAACACAAAACCCCTAATAGAACTCAACAGAAGAGTAGTGATTGACTTACATAATCATTAAACCGTAATTGTTACATGCATGCAATATTTATAGTCTAACCCTAGAAAGCAATAATCACAGATGGACAGGCCCAAACTGGAATAAATGAGACTACAAAACATTTGACAAAACACTTTTATAACCCAACACCTTTGTACTATGGTGTTGAAACACCAAAAAATGATGTAACCAATGTTAATGTTAATGCAATAATAGGTACTACTAGCCCCTATTCTATGTATATGCATGATCCTTCAATTTTTTGTCATTCTTGATTGGGACATGTTAATATTTGTTCTATTGAAAGAATGGAAAAAATTGGCATGTTACCGAAATGTTCATTAGGTAAAAATATGAAATGTGAGGTTTGTGTAGAGACAAAATTTTCATAAGATCTTCATAAAGTAGTTGAAAAATCTAATGAAATACTTGGCTTAATCCACTCTAATTTATGTGATTTTAGAGCAACACCTACAAGAGGAGGAAAAAATTATTATATTTCCTTTATTGATGATTGCAGCAAGTATTGCTATATCTATTTTTTAAATACCAAAGATGAGGTCTTGAATTCTTTTATGAATTATAAGGCTGAAGTTGAGAATCAACTTGATTAAACGATCAAGATTTTAAGGTCAGTATAACGAGGAGAATATGAGTCTAGAGACTTTGCTGAATTTTGCTCTTTGCATGGTATTATACATAGAACAATTGCTCCATACACTTTTCGACAAAATGGAGTGGCTGAAAGGAAGAATAGAACATTGAAACATGATTAATTCAATGTTAATTGTAATGCCCGTGTCTCTAGGCTAGGTATTTATGATGATGTAATCGTTTAGGTTAACCTTTGTAACTCGTTTTGAAATAATAAGAATGTATTATTTGAGTATTATGTGTTTTATGCTTAATTATGTGACTTAAATAAATTAAGAACAAGAATAAGCGTAATAATAAAATATTAGATAAGCCCGATATCTATGAAGTAAGTTGTAGTGGTCGTGATGAGGATTCTGAAATTATAAAGAATGCCGAAATCCGAGTTATAACGAAGAAGTTATGACATGTCGAAGTTTCGCGACAGAACCGGTACGACACTGTGTGACATAAATAGTGAATTTACAATAGAGCGATATTTAGCCTTAGTGAACTAACGAAAGTTGTAGAATACGTTAAACCGAGAGCATACATTAAAAGAGCTTCTAAATCTAACTTTGTATGAGGAAGTTATGATTTTTATAAATTTCGACTTAGCCGTATGCAGCCCAAAGTGCGAATATGAGATCGAGTGATTTCTAGCTGAAACAATCTAAACGAGAATCAAAGATCTCGTCGATAGTAGTCCAACGGTAAAAATACAAATGAAAACGGACGTCAGATGAATAAGTTATTAATTTCTAACGGAGTTTTGCTGTCCCTGCCTACTAAAAAATAATATAATAAAAATAAATTCAAAATTAGCCGACAGTGTCTAAATGAAAGTTGTAGAGCATAGTCTCACCTACGCGTGGATATAAAGATTGAAAAAAACGGAGCTCGAATGCGAAAGATACGAATTTTAGAAGTTTGTAAATGCGGAGTACGCCTAGCGTACTCATGGTTCATGGTCTGGGTTGGGCCACATCGCCCTACTCCACCACTCGAGTGCCTCGGGTCTGAAGCCGTGATGCATTCGATCCAATCCACCCAGTACGCCCAACGTACTAAGCGTACGCCCAGCATACAGGTCGACGAAGCAGTACGCCCCATGTACTCTGAGATTATGCCCAACGTATTCCAATGCTCAACACCCTATTAATAGAACTCAAGGGCTGCCGATTTGTTTTTGCTCATTTCCACTTCTTCGCCCCTTTTTCTTTCTTCTACTTTGCAAGAAATACCCCCGAAGCCCCGATATCAACCCTGACACCCGAAGCAAGTATCGAAGCCCCAAAGATCCCAAGAAATAGAGTTGTCGAGCCGAAAATCTGCCCGCGAGAAGCCCCGTTTTTGGAAGATATCCCGGTTTCATCGAAGATTATTATTTTAAGAGTCGTAGTGTTGTACGAGCATCGTCTTATCAAGTGAGTGTGTAATTGCTTTCTTCTAACACATAGATATGAATTATTTCTCTATAAAATATGTGCTATGTGTTTATATTATCTGTTATTTGGAATGAGTATTGAATGAATATATTATACAGGTTTTAAGTTGTGTATGAATGTATGTGTGTATATATATATATATATATATATATATATATATATATATATATATATATTTATCTACAAAAATTTTGGGTAAAACATGGGTAGATATTTGATGTGTGATGAAATAAAAATGATGAGAGGCCTCGATGTTGTTGATCTAGTCATCTAGCGGAGTATGGATGATGACCACAGACTCTTTCTAGACATTCCAGTGGAATGCTGGCAGGTTCATAACCTGTAGGTGTTGTGAACGATGTGTTCACCGGTGTACTCTATCCCCTCATGATTGCCTTTAGGACATCTATTGTTGAGGAAACCCCTTTGCAGTAATGTTCATCCCGATGAAAATCCTTAGACTAGGTCCCGTGTGATAGTTGTTGTTTTAGGGACGTAAAGTGAGGATAACGGATATGAGTAATCGGGTTATTGTTGGTTGGTGAAATTAAATATAATTATTTATTGTGGGTTGAAAACCCTATATGCTCACCAGACTCCCAAGTCTGACCCAATCAGTTTCTTTGTATTACATGTAGTAGCTCGAGAGCATAAGTCAGACAACTTGTGAAGATATTTTGTTTATATGCCAGTAGTTGTATATAACTATTGTAAGGCTTATAATGTGTCGTTTATGCTTTTGGTCTGTATCGGAACATGACATCCCGATTTTTGTTATATATGAAAATACATTTCTTTAAGGAATGCTTTGATAAATCTTATTTATTATATTTTGTTTTGGTAACAAATTCTGCAGCTCTTTTAAATCAAAGGATTACTCCGAAAATTATTTTAAAAGCATAAATTAAATCGGTCTTTTCTGGGTGTGACTTTGGGGATGTCATAGTTGGTATCATAGCATTAGTTTAAGCAAACTAGGAATTTGTAGGATTTCTAGACTTAAATTTAGAATGCTAAGTGAAGACTGTGAGATAAGTGTCTGTTATATTTTACACACGGGCACTAGTTTATTTTAGGAAAGATGCCTAAAATGCTTTTATGTGCTAAATTTTATATCTTTGCCATATATGATATTATTTGTTTAGATCTACGGTTTGTTGCCAACCGGATCTGGAGACCTTATGTGTTTTGGATTGTAAGTGAATGACGACGGTATTAGAACTAGCATGTAAACATTTCAGAGTGATATGGATGATTTAAATATCTATCGTGAATGAGGATCTAAATTCACCTTATTCGGTGTATAGATCGAAAATGGCAAGAACTATAAGTGAAGTTGGAAACGCGAACGAAAATAGGAATCAACCACCGGTGATTGATCAAGCACCTTTTGTAGCAGCAGCACCTGAGCCAATGACAATGGATGGGGTACAAGCGATGATCCAAATGATGGTGGATCGTCAAATGGAAGAAACTAGACGTCTGCTTCAATAGAATCGTGAAGAACCCTCAATGCCGATTGAACAGCCCGAATTGAATGAACGACATTCGGAAGGAGGAAACTTCAGTAGGACTGTTGGTCAAGCCAACCCACCGATTGTTAGGAAAATCAACCAGGATGGAGGAAATGATGGGCATGGGTGCAAGTACAAGGATTTCATGGCATTCAAGCCACCATGTCTATCCGAAAGCCCGACACCGGTGGAATTTAGAAATTGTATCTCCGAAATGGAGACAATGTTCGAGAGTTGCGAATGCAGCAATAGACAGAAAACCGCTCTTGCGATCCCTCTGTTAAAATCTAGAGTGTTGAGTTGGTGGAAATTGTTAGCTGACTCGATGCCCAAGGGAGAGGCGAGCAAGAAGTCATGGGAAGACTTTGTGGTGCAACTCAAATTACAATACTGCTCCGAGTAGGACCTTCTTGAAATCAATAATGAGTTTCAGAATTTGAATAAGGGGAAATGAGCGTTACTGAATACGCTGCTAGTTTCACGGAAAAGATGAAGCTTATTCCATATTTAGTTCCAACTAAACTCTCTAAGGTCAACAAGTTTGCCCTCGGACTACCAGCAGACTTTGGTCCAATGGTTAAGCAAACAACCACATTGAAAGCCGCCATCTGGGCTACTAGAAATGTTGAGACCCAGATCCGGGAGAAGGGTCTGGAGAGGTCAGAGGTTGGTGAGAAGAGGAAGTTTCACGGACCCTCGGGGTCCAGCAAAAAGAGTAAATTCTCGAAGTCTAGTTCGAGAGGATGTGGAGGAGGCGAAGTGAAATGGTGCGACAAGTGTAAGAAGAAGCATCATGGGGAATGTGTCGGGGAAGCCACATGCTTCAAATGTGGAAAGCCAAGGAACTATGCCAACGAATGCACCCGTACCAAGAAAGTATGCTATGAGTGTGGAGAGGAGGGGCACATCTCGAGGGAATGTCCGAAAAAGAAGGAGGTAGCAAAACCCAATATTCCACCAAAGCCGAAGGCGAGAGCCTTCCAAATGACACTGGAAGTTGCGAAAGAAGAAGCTGATGTCGCTTCAAGTACCTTTCTTGTAAACGAATTGCATGCCCAAATTTTATTTGATTCTGGAGCCAACTACTCCTTTATTTTGCATGAATTTGGTAGAAAACTAGCTTTGCCTGTTGATAGACTAGATAATGTTTTATTAGTCGAAGTTGCTAGTGGCAAATTTGTACCAGTTAGCCATATTATGAAAAATATCTTCATTGATTGGAATGGGAATAAGTTCCATGAGAAATTATTGCCCATCGAGCTAAATGGTTTCGACATCGTCCTGGGGATGGATTGGCTTAGCGCCAATGATGCCGAAATATTGTGCAGAAAGAAGATAGTAAAAGTAAACCCGCCATGGAAAGAGTCATTTATGGTGTTTGGGGACAAACGTAGAGTAAATTCTGGGATTATTTCTCTAATGAAAGCCAGAAGGTGTTTGGCCAAGGGTTGTACATCGTATCTAGCATTCGTGATCGATGCTAAGAAGGAGAAAAAGGAGATGCAGAGCATTCCTGTCGTGTGTAATTATCCGGAAGTATTTCCCGAAGAACTTCCCGGATTACCGCCTGATCAACAAGTAGAATTTCGTATCGACTTGTTACCAGGGACGACGCCAATAGCAAAAGCACCTTACCGATTAGCACCAACGGAGATGAAGGAGTTGATGATGCACATTCAGGAGTTATTGGACAAAGGTTTCATTAGACGTAGTTCATCACCCTGCGGAGCTCCGGTGTTATTCGTAAAGAAAAAGGACGAGAGTATGAGAATGTGCATTGATTACAGAGAGTTGAATAAGGCAACGATAAAGAATAGATATCCATTGCCAAGGATTGATGACCTGTTCAATTAACTACAAGGTTCAAGCTATTTTTCAAAGATCAACCTATGGTCAGGATATCATCAGCTCAAAGTGAGAGAGCAGGATATCGAGAAGACTGTATTTAGAACACGATATGGACACTATGAGTTTTTGGTTATGTCGTTTGGACTAACCAATGCTCCAGCAGTATTCATGGATTTAATGAACAGGGTTTGTAAGCCGTTCCTTGATAAATCTATGATAGTGTTCATAGATGACATTTTGATTTACTCGAAAAGCCAAGAGGAGCATGGCAGACACTTGCGAGAAGTGTTAGAAGTCTTGAAGAAGGAGAAGCTGTATGCAAAGCTCTCCAAATGTGATTTTTGGATTCGAGAAGTCCAATTCTTGGGTCACATGGTCAATCAAGAAGGGATAATGGTTGATCCAACAAAGATTGTAGCTGTGATGAAATGGGAACAACCGAAAAGTCCCACGAAGATCCAAAGCTTTTGGGGATTAGTCGGATACTACCGAAGGTTTATCCAAGGCTTTTCTTCGATCGCTACTCTACTAACAGCTTTGATCCACAACGGAGCTACTTATATTTGGAGTGATAAGCACAAAGAAGCATTCGAGTTACTAAAGAAGAAGCTATGTGAAGCACCAATTCTTTCTCTACCCGACAGAGTTAAGGACTTCGCTGTCTATAGCGATGTATCTGGGGTTGGGTTGGGTTGTGTTTTGACCCAAAGAGAAAAGGTGATATCATATGCGTCTCGATAGCTGAAAGAGCATGAAAAGAACTACCACACTCATGATTTGGAATTGGCAGTGGTAGTATTTGCTCTAAAGATATGGAGGCATTACCTCTATGGCTTGAACTGCAAAATTTTCACTGATCATAAGAGTCTCCAATATCTCTTTAATCTGAAAGAATTGAATATGAGGCAATGACACTGGCTAGAGTTACTCAAGGACTACGACTGTGAGATACTTCACCACCCCGGTAAAGCAAATGTTGTCGTTGATGCTCTCAGTCAGAAAGTCAATCTTGAAAGAAAAAGGCCAATAGCATTAAGAATAGAAGTTGTCTCGACAATTGTAGAGAGTATAAAGAAAGCTCAAGAAGAAGCTTCTGAGAAGAATGATCGAAAGGGAGAACGTTTGGGCAAAACGTTAGTGTTCGGTATAAACAGTCACGGACTGAAGGTATTCCAAGATCGAATTTGGGTGCCTAAGTCAGGAGGAGTAAGAGATCTTCTGATGGAAGAAGCTCACAAAACCATGTGCTCCATTCATCCTTGCAGCACTAAAATGTGTAGGGACCTAAAACCCTACTACTGGTGGCCAACTATGAAGCTTAATATTGCAAAGTATGTGGCCGAGTGTGTAACCTGTGCAAGAGTTAAGGAACAACATCAGAAACCATATGGGAGTTTATAACCTTTGCCTATACCTATGGGTAAATTGGAAGACATTGCTATGGATTTTGTCACTAAACTTCCCAAAACAAAGAACGGTCATGAAATGATTTGGGTGGTCGTTGATCGCTTCACTAAGAGGGCGCACTTCATAGCAGCCAATGAGAGATGGTCTATGGATAAGCTTGCGAATTCTTACGTGAAAGAAATTGTGAGGCTTCACGGTGCTCCGTTAACGATTGTATCAGATCGTGATAGCTGTTTCACCTCAAGGTTTTGGAGAAGTCTACAAGAGGAATTGGGTACCAAGTTGTGTTTTAGTACAACTTACCATCCACAGACTGATGGTCAGAGCGAGAGGACGATACAAACGCTTGAAGATATGTTGAGAGCATGTACCATGGAATTCCAAGGTAACTGGGATGAACATTTACCTTTGGTAGAATTTTCCTACAATAATAGTTTCCACTCGAGCATTAAGATGGCACCTTATCAAGCTTTGTACGGACAGAAGTGTCGTACGCCGTCTTATTGGCTCGAGGCTGGGGAAAAGTAGTTTACAGGACCCGAGATAGTCCATCAAGCTGCTGAAAAGTTGAAAATAATTAGGGAGAGAATGTTAGCGGTTCAGGATCGTCAAAATATCTATGCTGACATAAAGCAAAGACCGATGATATTTGAAGTTGGGGATTCAGTTTTGCTTAAAGTCTCACCGTGGAAGGGACTTACAAGATTTGGTAAGAGGGGAAAGTTAAGTCCAAAATTTATTGGACCGTTTAAGCTTCTTCATAGGATTGGGAATCAAGCTTACAAGCTAGAATTACCTGAAGAACTGAATGGAATTCATAACGCTTTCCATGTGCGTTATTTGAGGAAGTTCATGGGAGATGTTCCCGATATAATTCCAATTTCTGAGTTAAGAATTAATGAGAGCAAAAGGTTAATTGAAGAACTAGAGACAATCGTTGAACGTAACACTAAGAAGTTGCGACGCAAGATGGTCGAATTAGTGCTTGTCTGATGGATACTACGAATGGGCCAAATCTCATCTGGGAAACAGAGAGTGATATGATGAGTCGCTATCCGCATTTTTTTTGTTGATGTGTGATTCCGGGGACGGAATCATCCTAGGGGGGGGGGGAGAGAATTTTAACGCCCGTGTTTCTAGGCTAGGCATTAATGATGATGTAATAGTCTAGGTTAACCTCTGTAACTCGTTTTGAAATAATAAGAATGTATTATTTGAGTATTATGTGTTTTATGCTTAACTGTGTGACTTAAATGAATTAAGAACAAGAATAAAAGTAATAATAAAATATTAGATAAGCTCGATATCTATGAAGGAAGTTGTAGTTGTCGTGACGAGGATTCCAAAATTATAAAGAATGCCGAAATCCGAGTTATAACGAAGAAGTTATGACCTGTCGAAGTTTCGCGACAGAACCGGTACGACACTGTGTGAGGTAAATAGTGAATTTACGATAGAGAGATATTTAGCCTTAGTGATCTAACGAAAGTTGTAGAATACGTTAAACCGAGAGCATACATAAAAAGAGCTTCTAAATCTAACTTTGTATGAGGAAGTTATGATTTTTATAAGTTTCGACTTAGCCATATGCAGCCCAAAGTTCGAATATGAGATCTAGTGATTTCTAGCCGAAACAATCTAAACGAGAATCAAAGATCTCGTCGATAGTAGTCCAACGGTAAAAAGACAGACGAAAACGGACGTCAGATGAAGAAGCTATGAATTTCTAACAGAGTTTTCCTGTCCCGCCTACTAAAAAATAATATAAAAAATAAATTCAAAATTAGCTGACGGAGTCAAATTGAAAGTTGTAGAGCATAGTCTCACCTACGCGTGGATATAATGAACGTCATAAACGAAGCTCGTATGAGAAAGATACGAATTTTAGAAGTTTGTGAAGCGGAGTACGCCCAACGTACAGGAGTACGCCCAACGTACTCATGGTTCATGGTCGGGGTTGGGCCACATCGCCTAGTGATGCATCCGATACAATCCCCCCAGTACGCCTAGTGTACTAAGCATACGCCCAACGTACTAGTCGACGAAGCAGTACGCCCCGAGTACTCTGAGATTACGGCCAGCGTAATCCGATGCTCAACACCCTATAAATAGAACTCGAGGGCTGCCGATTTTTTTGCTAATTTCCACTTCTTCACCTCTTTTTCTTTGTTCTACTTTGCGAGAAATACCCCCGAATCCTTGGTATCAAACCCGAAACCCGAAGCAAGTCACGAAGCCCCGAGATCCCAAGAAATAGAGTTGTCGAGCCGAAACCCTTCCCGCGAGAAGTCCGGTTTTCGGAAGATATCCCGGTTTCATCAAAGATTAGTATTTTAAGAGCCGTAGTGTTGTACGAGCATTGTCTTATCAAGTAAGTGTGTAGTTGCTTTCTTCTAACACATATATATGAATTATTTCTCTATAAAATATGTGCTATGTGTTTATATATTATATGTTATTTGGAATGAGTTTTGAATGAATATATTATACAGGTTTTAAGTTGTGTATGAATGTGTATATATATATATATATATATATATATATATATATATATATATATATATATATATATATATACACAAAAATGTTGGGTAAAGCATGGGTAGATAGTTGATGTGTAATGAAATAAAAATGATAAGAGGCCTCGATGTTGTTGTTGATCTAGTCGTCTAGCGGAGTATGGATGACAACTACGGACTCTTTCTAGACAGTCCAGTGGAATGCTGGCAGGTTCATAACCTGTAGGTGTTGTGAATGATGTGTTTTCCGGTGTACTCTATCCCCCTGATTATTGCCTTTAAGACATCTATTGTTGAGGAAACCCCTTTGCAGTAATGTCCATCCCGATGAAAATCCTTAGACTAGGTCCCTTGTGATAGTTGTTGTTTTAGGGACGTAAAGTGAGGATAACGGGAATGGGTAATCGGTTTATTGTTGGTTGGTGAAATTAAATATAATTATTTATTGTGGGTTGAAAACCCTATATGCTCACCACGATCCCAAGTCTGACCCACTCAGTTTCTTTGTATTACAGGTAGTGGTGCGAGAGCATAAGTTGGACAACTTGTGAAGATATTTTGTTTATATGTCAGTAGTTGTATATAACTGTTGTAAGGCTTATAATGTGCCGTTTATGCTTTTGGTCTGTATCGGAACATGACATCCCGAGTTTTGTTATATATGAAAATACATTTCTTTAAGGAATGCTTTGATAAATTTTATTTATCATATTTTGTTTTGGGAACAAATTCCGTAACTCTTTAAATCAAAGGATTACTCTAAAAATTACTTTAAAAGCATAAATTAAATCAGTCTTTTTTGGCCGTGATTTTTTGGGGATGTCACATTAATCACTTCTAGAGCACCACATAATGTATGGGGCGTAGCATGTCTTCCAGCAAATTCAATACTTAACAGCATTCCTCTTAAAAAGAGTGATAAATCACCCTATCACCTATGGAAAGGGAGATTACCCTCTTACAAAAGGATGAAAGTGTGGGTTTGCCTTGTTAAGGTACAAGTACCTCTTCCCAAGAGGACCACACTTGGACCAAAAACCATAGATTGCATCTATCTTGGACCTTCCATGAATAATGCAACCTATAGATTTCTTGTGTATAGATCACATGTTGATGTATCCATAATCAAACCATCATGGAATCAGCAGAGGCTGAATTCTTTGAAAATATTTTTCCTTTTAAGGATAAAGGGAATGAGGCTTCCTGCTTTAGGAAAAGACCTCTAGATGATGGACTAAATGAAACCATTATTGACAAAAGTTTACAGTCAAATGTAAAGAGTTATTCCAAGGTTCAAGAAGAGAACTTAGAACCTAGAAGAAGCAAACGCTGCAAAATAGCCAAAGATTTTAGACCTAATTATATGACCTATGTAATGAACAAAGAACCCCAAACTTATAAGGATGTTATGGATTCTTATAAAGCTCCTTACTAGAAAAAAAGGCAATCAAAATTGAGATTAATTCCAGTGTGTAGACTATCACGTGGAAATTGGTTTATTTGCCACCTGGGAAAAACCAATTGGTTAAAAATGGATATTCAAGAAGAAGTTTAGACCTAAAGGTACCATTAATAGGTACAATTCTCGTTTAATAGCTAAAGGGCATCATCAAAAAGAGGGTCAAGAATTCTTTGACACCTATTCACCCATGAAAAGAATAAAATCAATTCATACATTGGTGGCAATTGCAACCATTCATAATTTGGAAATACACCAAATGGATGTGAAAACTTCTTGCTTGTATGGTGAAATAGATGAAGAGATATATATGAATCAGCCTGAAGGGTTAGTGGTTAAAGGTCAAGAAAACAAAGTCTGTAAGTTGGTTAGATCACTTAATGGACTAAAACAGACTCCAAAGCAATGGCATGAGAAGTTGACAACACATTACTTTCTAATGGATTTAGAATTAATGAATGTGATAAATGTGTTTATGTCAAATAATACAAGAATGCTTGTGTCATCATATGCTTGTATGTGGATGATATGCTTATAATGGGTACTAATTTGGATGTGATATATCAAACCAAGAAAATGCTACACTCCTCCTTTTCCATGAAGGACTTGGGAGTAGTAGATGTGTTCCTTGGTGTAAGATTTCAAAGAAGATCGGAAGGATATACTCTCACCCGGTCCCATTATATTGAAAGTGAAAGAAATTTCGACACTATGATGACAAACCAGTTGTCACCCGTTTTGTAACGTGCCAAAAATTATAATGTAAAATTTCCATTTTTTGTTTAACCATTAACACCATTTAATCCTTTCGATCATTCAACAATATATCAAAGAAAAATTAATTACCAGAGTACAATTCTCAAAATCATAAAGTGTGAAAACATGGGTGGATGCATTGCGATCAAGCCGAATCGTTCCCTCTTGAATCGAAAGTACCTGAAAACATTTTTAAACATAAACCATAAGAACAGAGCTTAGTAAGTTCCCCAAAATACAACATACCATACAGATATGCCAGCTCAAGGCTGTGTTGGGTCTATTTCACCACCGAGTCTATTTCAACTCATGTGTCAACCCAAGGCCGTACCGGGTCAATTTCACCCTCGAGTCTATTCCAACTCATATGTAAGCACAAGGCTATACCTGGTCTATTTCACCCCACATACATATAGAAAACAAGCACACATGCATACAACACATACAACAATAATCATAAAGACTACAAACACATAACATATCCTAGTATCCTACAGTATAGTGAGAAAACTCACCTCAGTCCGTTGACAGTCGAACTGATGCTTGGGCTACTGGACTGGAGAATCCCCAGGCTAACCAATAAAATACTATCATAATCAATAATTGGGTCACAAACCATACTTGGGATTTAATTCACTAATCCCGAGGCTATTTTACCCTTCCCCTCAATTGGCCCAATTAACTGAGGCCCAAACTCAATGGCACTTAAAGCCCAATAATGGCCCAAATAAAAAATACACTCAAGGCCCAATATGGGCCCAATTCCATAAGTTCACCAAGGTCTAACAATGTCCCAACTCAACAATACTTGTGACCCATCAAAAGCCCAAAACCCTAGATTCCAAAAAGGTGGCCCAAAATCAAGAAAAAGTCCATGCAGCATACGCCCTGCATACGAGACTTGTACGCATGGCGTACGACTCTTTGATGCACAAGGTACAACTCATCCTTGCTAAAACTCGTGGGGTCCATGCATTACGCTGAGTGTACTCCCACGTACGCCCATCATACTTAACAAGTCACTAAAACCTCACATTAAGCACTTAATGCTTAAGACCAAACGTCCAAACTCTGATCTAACTTCATTTTAAAGTCTTCACACGTAAAATTCGTGAATTTACTCTTTTGTATGTCTTAATGGGACCTAAAACTTATTTTGATCCTACTAAGTCCATAACATGAACACCAACTCTCACATGGTTCATCCAAACTCATCAAGATGACATTTTTATGCACTAACAACTTCATAAATGCTAAGATCCAACATTCTATGCTCTTGTAGTAGTTCATACTCACAAGGACGACTTAAGGGACCATAATATGCCCAAAACAACCCCTAGACTAGATCTAGCACATAGAGTTTCTAAGAGAAAAAACCTTAGAAGAAGAAGGAAAAGAAAGGAGAAAGAAGTGGCGTGAATAAGGAACGCCTTTGACCTTATAAAGAATTAGTAAAGGTGGGATATTCAAAATCCCTGACGTGATGATGTAACTGACAGTCATAATGGGCAGTTACGTCGCCGTAAAAATCGAAGCTCCGATTCAGCGTCAAAATATTACTACACCTAATTTTACCTCCTATCTAACTAGGTATTCGACTAAGTAGTGTACCTTTTCGCAAATAATATAACACAAATAGTCGGGTATCGAACACAGGGAACAAATTTAATTAACTAATTTATCTACTAAATATTAATCTAAGAAAAGCAAAAGTTAATTTGGTTTTTATCCAATTTTGCGAGTTCATACAAACTTACTCACTCAACTATCAAATTCAATCAATTACTATATGTTTAGTTTGAATCCACTTCTCCTCTATGGTTAGCTACTAATTATGGATAATTCATGTTGGTTACCAATTATTATATTATTCGTAATTTAAGTCCAAATTTATTAATGTTTAAGTAATTCATGTAGAACTATGCATCGTCACACATAATTACACACGGAATCAATTATGAATTATGAATGGAACTATGTAAGATTTATTAAACAAACACATTTATGGTCATAATTTATGTTCTCCAGCACAACTAAATTTAATTACTTCAATTACTTATCTAAGATTTTGTCGATCCTGGCTCTAGCAATTCAATGGTCACTAAATCATTAGGTTTCAAGTTCATGTAATTTAATAGTCACTAAGCTACACATGACATGAATCAAGCAATTTAAGTATCAAATATTAGTATGATAGGTATTAACAATCAAACACAAGCATTTAACCAACTAGTAAAATCCATTATTAATAAACTAATCCATGAGTTGAAGCTTCATCTAGCTAAACAGAAGCAACTAGATTTAGCTACTCATGGCTGATAAAATAAATCCACATTCAATAAGAAAGACATGTTTAATTTGTACCAATTCAAAGTAATGGTTATTAACTTTAATCACTCGTTCTTCCGTGAATGCTTAACACTTGAATTCTCTGACTTATTTTTCTCTATAATTCGTCTTCTAAACCCCCAAATCTCCAGAAGAACTCTCCAATTCGTAAGTGCCAATGATATATATAATTTTTAGGAATTATTGCACTTCACGTCATGAATTGAGGTGAATCCTTATCGGGCAAGGATTCTGACTTCCCGTGCACATATCTTCTAGAAACACCCACTCTACGTCGTGTAAGAGAAATCCACATCATGAGTTGAGCTTTTCGCTAGGATTTCCTTCTTTTATCTCTTCAAACCTCCAAAGTTCCATTACTTGTCACTTTTGGTTCTTGTTCTTCAAGATTGATCCTTTTGGCTTCAAAATACAATTCAATCTTATAAGTTCCATTTATCTTTGAAAATAACCAAAATATGTATAAAATGTATTCAAATATTGCCTAAAATGTGTATAAATATGACAATATCAAATACCCCACACTTATCTTTTTCTTGCCCTCAAGAAAAAATAATTAATTTTAAGTGAAACTCTTATCACTAACATCACATAAAACAATTCATTTTGAACTCAGCCATTATACCAAGACCTCAATGCGCATATTTGTGTCGAAAATCCTAACAACTTCCCTAATTCCTAAATACTCACAATCCTTATGAACCTTCATCCCTTAGCTTATACTACATTGATTTTGGCAACCCTCCGAATGAATCCTTAGAAAAAAATTCTTTAACCTCAAGGTATTTTTGTTAAGCTACCCAAGCATACATAATCTAGAAAAATTACAACTTTTGATACCACAATGGAGATCATGGAATTCCTCACGTCTTTGATATTTTATCTTTGATTTCTTTGAATCCACCACCTTTATTGTTCGATTTTTGGTATCTTCTACTTTTGAATTTCTTCAGAATTTTGATCTTTTGATCTTCATACTTTGATAGCTCCAAATTCTTAGAACTTTTTAGTAATTTCTCTCTCTCTCTCTCTCCATGTCTCTCTTTTATATATATATATATATATATATATATATATATATATATATATATATATATATATATATAACACTTTTCTTTGCTAAAATCCTACATGGTTTAGCAAAGGTGCTTATTGGTTAGAGGTATTAGTCTAAGTGCAATGACTACATAAGCTCTCTTGGATAGATTTTAGGTTTAGGCTGAAAAACATATTATGCCATATAAACTACCAAATTACCTTTCATATCTCATGGCTTTTCACTAGGACTTGGGAAGCTACAAATATACTATAACATATGTTGGCTTAATTAAACATTTGAACTCGAATTGGATCATCCCACACAACACTAGCAACATACGTTTAAACTAATACTAGATTTAATTTGTAGATTATTATTTCAAATCTATCTCTAAAATTTTAAATTTTCTAGCAATTCACTTTTTCAATTTCTTGACCCCCTACCCCCCACTTATTACATACAATGCCCTCATTGTATGCATAAAATAATTTAAAAGCAAGAAAATGGAGAAATAGGAACAGTCTCTCTTGGGGTAGTAGTGGCGAGATCGAATCAGAAAGTGTGGATAACTTTCAATATCTTGAATATGTGAATGAAACTTGGATCTTCTGAGATATGTGTATGTGCCGATGAAATGTGAATCCGAGATATGAATCTTCAACAAATGTAGTGTAGAAAATCTTCAAAGCACATTCCATCAATGTGGGAAAACATACGCCACATTTTATGGTTGAGAAAAAAAGGAACATCCCAATTATGCAGATCACGTCATGGTGTTGGAACCCACGACGTGTTATCAACTGAAATTTTATTTGATATCGCGGTGGGTTCTAAGTTCACGACGTGGATTTAAGGTCCATGTCGTGTAAATTGGGTTTCACATAATGTAATTGCATAGTAATTCTTCAATGCTAGTTGTAACATCCTGTTTCGGGTCGTTCTGCGATTTAAGGCTCGTGGGCCTTAATTCGGGTATGAAAGGTTTTTAGGCTTTAAAGAAGAATGGCTTTGTTAGGTCATATTTTTTTTGGTTTGCGCTAGGAATCTATCTTTACGAGTCTTGTTAGTTTGTGTTTATGTATTTAGGGTGTTTGAGGTTGAGTGAACAGAAAACATGTTGTTTTCGGTTCACATGGTGTTTGCGGCCGTACACTAGTTTGTAGTCGTGAACCTGTTTACGGTCCACTGTTCCTATAAATAGATGTCAGTCTTGTTAGAGTAGCAATCGGTTGTATGTGTGTGTTCCTATGTACCTGACATTTACGACCATTTATAAATGTGTGCATTTGGGAACTCTCTTGCTTCTACTCCTTCTTGTGCTTATTGATCTTAGTTTGATCTTGTGGTTGATCACTGGTTGGATCCGGATTTGTGGACTTACAATTGGTATCAGAGTCAATCCGGTGTCAAACTTGTTCAAGCTAAGTTTGCGGTTGGAGTTTCTTTTCATCTTTGTCATTTTTCAAGCTTGATTGCTGGGTTTTTGCGATTGTTCGTGATTTCAAGGCTAAAGGGAGTAAAGATCTGCTCGAAATCAACTGTTTTCATCATTTCTGGGTGTTTTCAGCCTCAACTGTTCATCAGTTTATGGCCGTGAACACGTTTTTGGCCGTAAACCCATACATGTTTTTGACCGTGAACGATTTTCGACTGCAAACAATTCATTTTTGACCGTGAACTACATTGGACCGTAAATTGCCTTCAACTTAAAAATGTTATCAACTAAAATTTTGTGTACGACTGTGAACCATTTTCGGTCGTAAACTGTCTTTTGACTGCAATACTGTTTTCGGTTGTAAACCCTCATCGTTTTCGATTTCATTTTCCTTGCAAACTTTTATTTTCAGTCAATTAAGAAAAACTCAGAAAATTAAAAAAATGGAATCACAAAACTTACCAGTTCATCAGGAATTGGACTCGATTATGGGAACCACTACCAGAATCCCATGTCTTCTGTCAGCAGAAGGATTCCCAGAATGGAAATACCGAATGGAAAAGTACATCAAGATGAAGGGCTTCAAGATATTGCGCAGTATTCTGAAGGGTCCAGTCAGAATCACTACCACTTTGGAGAATGGAACCATTATTGACGAAGACTTTGCAAACTACACTGATGAAGATTTCGAGAAAATTGAGGAGCAAGAGAAGACTCTAGCTATACTTACACTGGCATTATCTCCGGAAATTGCACAAGGTTTCCGTGAGTATGACTCAGCCAAAGCTTTGTGGGAAGCTTTAATTGAAGGGTATGAAGGAAATAAGGATCTGAAGCAAAGCCGTCAGGACATGCTCCGACAGAAGTTCAATATGTTCAATCACATTCTTGGAGAAACTTTGGAGACTCAACTACAGCGTTTTATTACACTCACCACTGAAATGAATTCATCCAGAATTTCAGTGCCAAGATCAAAAATCAACAAGAAGCTGCTTAACTCTCTTCCAAAATCATGGGACATGAATGTCTCAGTCATCAAAAAGACAAAAGATCTTAATCGACTCAGTCTTGCGGAAACAATGACAATCATCAAAGCATATGATCTTGATGACAAATAAAGAGAAATCAACCATGTGAATTCTTATTCTACTGCAAACCTTGGGATTTCATCCAACAATGCTTTTTCATCCTTTACTGCACCTGCTCCACAAAATCAAGCCTTTGTTGTTCTACAAACTCCATCCCAGGTCGTTCAACCATCAATGCCTTATCCATATACAGTCTCCTCCTCAAAAGCTCCTGCTCCTACCTATGCTCCCAAAGAAGCCGAAGAGAACATGGGTTTAGCTTCTGGGTTGGTGAATTGTTACAATGCCTTTGTGGCTGGTGAATCGCCACCATAGATTTCTTTCCCTGATTTAGATCAAATTCACCCAGAAGATGTTGAGGGAATGGACATCACTAGGAAGATCGCAATGACAGTGTTTAGGGCCAAGCAATTTGCAAAGAAAACAGGAAAGAATAACTGGGGAATGAATGCATAGAAGAAAGTTGGTTTCAATAAGGGAAAACTGAGACGTTTTAACTACCACAAGCCTGGTCATTCTGCTCGTGACTGTCCGAGACTTGATCATAGAGTGTGTATCAATCAGATTCGTTTGATGATGCGGAATCCCAATCAAACGGATGATGTCAGGTCAAATAGAAGAGAATAATAATAATAATAATAATAATAATAATAATAATAATAATAATAATAATAATAATAATAATAATAATAATAATAATAATAATAATAATAATAATAATATGAATCTTCATTGTATTGAATAGATTGGAATGATGTTCCTTTATGTGAGATTCACACACACACACATAAGCACCTATGTTCTCTTCTGTTCATCAATATCTACTCCTCACCCCTAACACACACACACACACACACACACATATATATATATATATATATATATATACACACACACACACACAAGGGGAACATGGGCCGGAGAACATGGGCTGTAAATGGGTTTACGGCCGTAAACACTGACCGTAAACACCCCACCTGGCCGTAAACTAGACTGTAAGCTCATAAAATATTACATAAAAATACAATTGCCCAGAAAAGCAAAGTATAAACCATATTTTGACCCAACAATCCCCCCCCTTGGTTTATAGCTTTCTTTTCTTAATTGACCCAACAAGCTCCCCCTAAAAGGTAGCTGACTTTTCTTGTTAATCTTCATTGAGAGCTTGCCTTCAGCATTAATCTTCAAATTCTTCACGACTTCAAGATGAACTTGATGAATCTTCAATGAATGACTTCATCTTAAGTACTTGAGCTTTTCTACAGAATTTGACATTGAACGCCCATTGGGTTAGGAGGCTTGACGTACTGATTCGTGAAAGATAACGCTTTCAGCTTGAGAATCTTCAGAGAGACCTTCAGAGAGAAATAATTTTCTGGATCACTTCAGCAGGTTCATAGATAGCAGCAGACTGGTTGAGGAGGCTTCAATGCAATCCGTCACATAATCTTCAATTTCTGTTTCACCTTGCTTCTGGGGTTGAAGGATTGAATGTCGAAAGAATAATCTTCATTTCTTGCTCCTTCGAATGAGAATTCTTCGATGCTCACGGACGAAGCCTTGGCTCAGAAATCTTCGACACAAACTCCATGAGTTTCATCTTCACCTAAATTCACTTTTCAAGACAAAACAAAACTAAAAGAAAATTTAGCACAAAATATTTTTAGGTTTTTCATTTTCTTGAACAGAATATTACAATATTTTTTTTTTTTGAATATTCTGATTTTTGTTTGTTTGTTTGTTTGTTTGTTTTTTTTAAATTTAATTCTCCCCTAATATTTAACTTAAAAAAACACTATGAAGAAACTTAAAAAAATAATAGCTAACTTTAAGAGTGATTCGAGATCAAAGTTTTTAGACAACCTTTGTCCGTTTATCAGTACCTCTCCCTTCATGAATAAATTTGGTCAATCGCGGGTATTGTGGTCCACTTTAACACGAGAGATTATTACAAAATTAGGACATACTATAAGTGACAAGACAATGTGATCCTAAGTTCCTAGATAATATTCCTTAAGGACCATTTAGCTGACGACGACCAAAGATATTGTTGTCCACGTAAATTGAGCAGTGAGATCTACAGACAACCTAGTGATTGTTCAATTTTAAATGTACTAGAACGTGTTTCCCACTTCCTGATATAACCCAATAATCAGGAACTTCGAAAGTACTCCTTACTTTAGGTGAGCAGACAATTATTATGAGAGAAGTCAGATTTAGAATGCATATGCTATACACCCAGGTTGGATCTCTTCCAATCTCATAGAGGGTGAAACATATGACTAACTGAAGTTTTAGAGGGATTGAGAAGAAGAATGATGCATATACTGTGTACCAGGTCGGATTGTAAGTCACGCAGAGGAGACAGTATATGGCTAACAGATAGAAAGAATTGCATAGAAAGAAGATGCAGAGAGATAGAATTGCATATGTTACAGTCCAGGTCGGATCTCTCGATCATGCAGAGGAGGCAACATATGGCTAACAGACAGCAAGCAAGAAAATAACCTTCTATAGACCTAATTTATCAGAATTCCCAGTCACCCCATCAATACCGGAATTAAGGAAAAAGTTTGTACATCGAGGATGAGTTAAACCACGGTTCTAGATACAGATAATTTTAATGTGACTGATGGATTATCATGTATATCTCCCTGCTCAACCTATCTGAGCGTTGTATTGTCAGGCAAAATGGATCTATCTAGGTCAAGATTTTTCAAGTCTCTTAAGTTCATCTATGCCTAGTCAAGTCCATTTTAAATCTTTCGTGCCTACCAGCGCATCGAACACAGAGCCTAGACAATTCAGATTCAGTCCCTTACATAGATTCAAATTTCCTGTTATCACATGATTATATCACTTCCCAATAATGATTACTAACGAAAAACTATTAAGAAAATAAAAAATTGTCTTTGAAATGAATCAGATTAAGATAAACAAGGGAGTATAGAGAAGAAAACTCAAACCATAATTTACCGATTGAAATTGCATCCAGAAGGTCTGAGAACAGCATGCATAATCTCAGAACATATCCGAAAATTCTTCATGTCATTAAGCACTAACCCTGTGTGATCCCTTCCTTTCTTCCCTTCTCGCAAGGATACATACTCTCAAACAATGTTATGAGTGTTGTATAGTTGAGAGATGTCCCCTATCATGTGCCTGGAACAGCCACTACCAACAAATCGAAGTCTGATGATATGCCTCCATAGCTGCTCCAGCACAGAGCGGGATCAGTTGGTCTTTGGAACCCAGTCCATTTTGAAACTGGTTCGACCTTTGTCGTCCTTGCACGGTACTCTCTCCCATGACATATCATGTTTATCACAAACAGAAGATGTAGAAACAATAGAGTCATTAGGTGATTTGGGAGATTGAGCCTTCGAAACCCATCTATAGTCAGGTTTAACCCATTTCTTGTTTGAGCGGATAGGTGCCTCAGTACTTGCTTTTGAACTGGAAGCTGGCTGCCGAGATGACTTTGACCTAACCGGTCTTTGTTTTACTAGAGCATCTCTTGGATTAGGCTTCTCGGCTGACATTCCCTTCTTGCCCTTGGGATTCAGGTTCCTGTCCTTCTGCGCGTTCCAGTCACCATGGTCTGAATGTGACCTTGAGGGGTTTCTTTTGAAGTATCTCCCTCTTGGCGCGTTCTGCCATCCTTGTGCATAGTAGGGAATGTATGCGCGATTTGGACAATTTTTGGCAATGTGTCTAGGTGTTCCACAGTGAAAACAAGTCTTTTTCTTCACTGTAAAGTTGTTTCTTCCTGCCCCGGGTGGCGTATCCATGCCTTGTCTCTTGCTTTTCCCACGCGCACACTTGCAACAAGCATTTTTTTGCACTGGAATTGGTGGCCTATATTTCTCAACGGCAGGTTTGTTAGGAGTAACAGAATTCGAAGCAACAGATTCTGAGTTCAAGGAGTCATTGGTTTGTTCAGTAGTGTTCTCCTTGTTCTCATCTTCTACTACTTTACCTGCACATGAAGTAGAAACATTAGTATTTTCAACATTAATAAATCCTCCTGAAACAAAACCAAATGGCTTTCCATAAACCATGAATGGTTCGTTGGCAATTTCCTCTTTAGACAAAGGTTGATACTGATATGTATGATTAAAAGGAGGAGGTACATTATCGTATCCTAAACCCTTTGACTGATTATGTTTAAATTGCATGCAATGGTCTATCATTTTGGCAACTACTTCGCTTGATACATCAAACTTTTTAAAATCAAAATTTTCAGTTTCAAATTGCCCTTTTAATGTATCAGGCTCGGTAATTAACTCAGCATTCTATCTCTTGATATAATCATAATGTTCACATTGTTCAATGTAGTCTTGCTGAATTCTCTTAAAGTCCTTTATTTTTGTTTCTAATTCAGCCTTCAGTGGTTTCTGTCCTTTCCTAAGTTGATATCCTTCATATCTCAAGTCCTCAACTTCTCTGTTTAAATAAATCAATTTGTTACCGAAGAAATTTAATCGTATCTTCACTAGATAGTATACATGAAACTTCACATGATTGAGAACATGAAACTTCATTGACCGGAGGGTTTAGGGAACTCATCGTTTTTCCACACTTCAAAGCGTCAAGTTCTTCAATAACAGCAGCAAGACTAATACGATTGAGATCTTTTGTCTTCTTGATGACAGCCACGTTCATATCCTACGACTTTGGAAATGCATTCAGCAGCTTTTTATTTATCTCAGATTTAGACAACAGGATCCCAGCTATATTCATCTCAGTAGTAAGTGTGGTAAATCGCTGCAGCTGAGCCTTCATGGTTTCTCTGGGAATGTAGTTGAACATGTTGAAATTTTGTCTTAACGTATCCTGACGATTCTCTTTCATGCATGTCTTCAATTCCCTTGTTGACCTTAAAAGCCATTAAAAGCACAACTCGAAGCTAAAATAAAACTTAAAAGTCAAACCCTTTGACTATACACCTCAAAAGTCAACCTTAAAAGTCAAATTTAAAAAGTCAAACTCAAAAGACAAACATGAAAAGTCAAACCGAAAAGCTAAATTTAAAATTTTAAAAGTTAAATGAGAAAGTCAAAATTTAAAGTTAAAGTCAAAATGCTAAGAAAAAAAGTCAAATTAAAAGTCAAAAATTAAAAACTAAAATTTTTATTATTATTATTTTTTATTTTTTATTTTTTTATTTTTTTATTTTTAAATTATTATTATTATTATTATTATTATTATTATTATTATTATTATTATTACTTAATTTTTTTGGGTTAAAAATGGAATTTAAAATTAAAAAAAAATTGAATTTTGGGCTAAAAGTGTAAAAACTGCGAAATTAGGAACGAAAGGGAGTGTCTTTGAATTAAAATTGGGAGGGAAGGAACAAAGGCATGGCTGAGGAGTTGGTAAACCGCTTGGTTTATGAACCAAAGGTCCCAGGTTCGATCCCAGGCTCCCCCAAATCCGCTTCCCTTTTTTTTCAGATACGATGCGAGGCGAGGAAGTAGCTGCGAGGCGATGCGAGGTGCGATGATGCTGCTGACCACGAGACCGAACACGTGTGAGCCGTAAACCACCGAGGACCGCAAACCGAGGCCGTAAACTCCGAGCCATAATCTCAAACCGCAAACTCCGGACCGTGAACCTCGGGCCGTGAACTTCGAAACCCTAGCTACCAGCCGCAAACTCCGCCACCCCCTATTAGGTTTCAACCAAAAACAGTGATTTTTGCCCTTTTTTGCTCCAAAACTCGATCAAAAACCCATTTTCATGAAAAACGCGAAGAAAAAAACCCCCCTTATTTGTCAGAGATCTATCCAAAAACGCAAAAATATTTCGAAAATAAGATCAAATAAGCTCCAGATCTGACAAAATTAACTGATACAATCCAAGCTCTGATACCAATTGTAAGTCCCTAATTTTCATGTGTATCAATCAGATTCGTTTGATGGTGCGGAATCCCAATCAAATGGATGATGTCAGATCAAATAAAAGAGAAGAAGAAAAAGAAGAATATGAATCTTCAATGTATTGAATAGATTGGAATGATGTTCCTTTACATGAGATTCACACACACACATAAGCTCCTATGTTCTCTTCTGTTCATCAATCTCTACTCCTCACCCCTAACACCTATATATATATATATATATATATATATATATATATATATATATATATATATATATATATATATAAGTGGAACATGGGCTGGAGAACATGGGCTGTAAATGGGTTTACGGCCGTAAACACTGACCGTAAACACCCCACCTGGCCGTAAACTAGACTGTAAGCTCATAAAATATTACTTAAAAATACAATTGCCCAAAAAAGCAAAGTATAAACCATATTTTGACCCAACAGAGTGAATAAATGAAAGGACGATGGTTCTGGTGGGAAACAATAGGGGAGCTGCTACCAACAACAAAACTACGAATCTAGCGGTGGTAGCTCAGTTATTTGACTGGGAGGATCAAATTCAGGCCCTAAACATTTCTAGACCTGAAAATGCTCACTTGGCCCAGATCAGTGACTTCCCTGGAGAGAAAGTTGAAGAGGATCCAGAAGCAGAGATGATGGAATTACAGTTTGCTTTCATGGTGTCCACTACCCTTGAACCTAAAAAGAAAGTGGTCAGTCAAACTTCCTGTTCTCAAAACAGTCATTGATACTGATAAATTTTTACGTTAGCAAATAGAATTATTGTGTAGAGATAATGAGGACCTAAAGTACGAGGGATACAACCTTAGAAAGCGCCAAAAAACACTTAAAGAACAATTAGAGGCCAAGACTAAGAATTTTAGGAAACTACAGGAAGAGTTTAGCAACAAGTGTGAGAACTACAATTTTATCAAGAAACAACTTGCCACTATGACTGATGAGCTTGACACATTAATAATTCGATTTGAAAATGCTAATCTTAATTTCAATAAATATGATGTGTCAAGTGAGAAAGTTGCAAACATGATAGAGAAACAACTAAAATGGCAAGACAAGAAACAAGTAGGTATAGGGTATGAGAGTGTCCCTCCTGCATTTAATCACAATTATCTTAGTTCTCCTCTCAAATTTATATCTTTACACTGCTATCCCTATGACCCAGGAAGAGATGGACAGAGAGGAATTTCTTGTGTATGGCAAACCTGTTGTACCCGTGACGGAGAGTAGTGCTAGGGAAAAGGATACTAACGTTTCTACTTCATATGCAGATTCACCATTAAGTCATGGAAAGCAGGCAACAGAAGAGAGTGTGTCTGATAATAATATTATTTCTAAATCTGGTGTTTATTTTTCAAACCCTGATGTTTTTGTTTCTGACTCTAAAACTGATGTTTCAGTTTGTGATGATTCTGATATGTCAAAGTATGATGGTTCAGTTGTTTTTGTTAAGTGTGGTGATGTATTTGATAACTATGATGTCTCTGTCACAAGCACATCCACTCCACCTACACCTGTCACACAACCTGAGTCATGCACATGCACGTGTGGGAAGAGTAAGGAAGTCAATAAGAATACTAGACCAGAAAAGAGTGGTACCAGTTTTTATGCTAAGAAACAAACATGTTTTAACTGTGGAACTACCGGTCATATTGCACGCAATTGTCCAAATCGGAAATTTGTTCCCTTTCATGCACACAGAAGAGAGAACGAGTCGCGAGGAAGATCTCTCGTGAGAAAATTTTCGAGAGCTCGTTCTCGTGATGATGATTGGAATGTCAATAATGACAGAAAACGGGCTAAGCTTAAAAAGAATAAACATGTTTTCATGAAAATACAACATGTACTTTTATGAAGCCGGACATGGCTAAGCCAAGATCGGATTCGTCAAAGTCTTTGTGTGTTGTCTTCGGCTAATATTAGATGGAAACCCAAACGATCAAAACAAAAGAAAACTATTTCAAAATCACCTGTAAATGTTTCTAAACATAAGTACCAATGGGTTCCCAAGAATTTGAATGTCCAATCATCTCAATCTTCTACTTGTGCATCTGGTGATAAATCAAAATGAAAAAGTGAAAAAGAAATTGTTGTTGCTAAAAAGGGAAACCCAGTGTTTCTATAACCTGGGTTCCAAAATCTAACAAATCTCGTGCATCGTGCAGGAACAACTATGGAGGAATGTGATCAGACCCTGGTATGTCGACAGTGGTTGTTCCAGGCACATTACATGAGACATATCCCAGCTGCATGACATTCAGAACTTCAATGGGGGTTATGTTTCCTTCACGGGAGGAGAGGGTGGGAAGATCACGCAGAAAGGAACTGTTACAAATGGAGTGCTTAGTTTGGAGAATATCAATTACGCTCCTGAGTTAAAGCATATTTTATTGAGTGTCTCTCAAATCTGCGATAAAGGCTACTCAACTCACTTCATTGATAAAGAATGCCTTATTTTGAAGCCTGGAATTATTATTCCAAAGATTGGATCTTGGTGAAATCAAATAGGGATGGAAATGCTTACATCATAGACATAAATCATAATATCCCGGAGCAAGTTACATGTCTCTTCTCTAAAGTCTCTGATCACAATGCCATGCTTTGGCACCGTCGACTCGGCCATGCAAACGCCAAAAACCTGAATCGTCTTGCCAAGAACGAGATAGTGTGTGGCCTCCCTGTCAAAGACTTTATTACTTTTGAAAAATGTGTGGTGTGCGCATAAGGAAAACATCATCGCAAGCTCTATTTGCCAAAGGCAGTAAACTCAATCAACAAGGTTCTCTAATTGTTGCACGTGCATTTATTTGGTCAGGACAACGTTCTTAGCATCAACAAGAGCTCCTATTCCTTGGTTGTGTTAGATGACTACCCGAGGTTCACTTGGGTTTTCTTCTTATTTAACAAGAGCGGAATTGTTTATCTGATCAAGAAGTGTGTGGTGATGATCGAGAACAAACAAATGAGAAGGTGAAGGCGCTTCGAACGGATAATGGCACGGAATTCAAGAATGTTGTTCTGGATCATTTATATGTCAAAAAGGGTATAATGCGTCAGTATAGTGTTGCTGAACGGCGCAATCGTACTCTAATGGACGCCGCAAGGATGATGCTTTGTGATTCTAAACTTACGGTCTTCTTTTGGGCAGAGGCGACCAACACTGCCTGCTACATCCATAATCGTGTCCTGATTAACAAAGCCCAGATGAAGACCCCATATGAAATTATGTACAATCACAAGCCATCCGTTGCTCACTTCCGAATTTTTGGATGTCATGGCACCCTCCTTCACTTAGAATCCAACCCCAAGTTCAACTCGAAGGATGATGACTGTTACTTTGTGGGTTACGCCACGCACACTACTTATTGTGTATACAACAAGAAAACCAAGCAGATTGTTGAATCTTTCGATGTGCGCTGGCTGGAGGAGAATGAGACAAACGCCCGAGTCGGTCCTGACTGGTTTTTAATTACGCTTCTTTATTTAAATCATTTAATGTGTTTTCAGATGATGTGTCAGGTTCTTGCTCAGGTACGAAGGTTGTTATTGAAGACGAAGAGGAAGATGTTGTGTACAAACCACCTTCGATGCCTTCTACGACTCCTAGGGTGGATGACACTGTTCCAAGCACTTCTTCAGATTCTCCTAGTCAAAGAATCACCCCTGATGCTGACGGCACTCCACTCACTCCTGCTAAAAGAGAGTTCATGACCAGAGTTACTTCCGTTGCTACTCAAACTTTCATGGAGCTTCTCTTTCCCGTGCCGATTGCAAATGAGTACGTGGCAAGCCCCTCTCACAGTTCAAGATCGTCTGAGGTGGATGATTTAGCAGATCATGAACTTATCAACATCAATAACCTTCCTGTCACACACAATGACATCAGCCATGAAGTTCCCACTAGACTTCAACACGATCATCGATCGAAAACGTCATTGTTCAAATAGGCGACGGAGTCAAAATGAGGAGTCATAGTGGAGATGTCAACACATGTCTCTACCCTTGCTTCATTTCTCAGATAGAGCCAAAGAATGTGGAAATGGCACTGAATGAACCTAGTTGGTTTGATGCAATGCACGAGGAACTTAATCCATTTGAGAAACTGGGGGTTTGGAAATTGGTTGAGCTGCCAAAGGGCAAAAAGTCTTTGGACACGCGCTGGGTGTTCCGTAATAAGCAAGATGATTGTGGGTTGACTGTGCGAAACAAATCCCGTCTGGTCGTTCGTGGGTTTCGGCAAATTGAAGGGCTTGACTACATTGAAGTGTATGCTCCTGTAGTGCGTCTTGAAGTTATCCGTATCTTCCTGGTGTATGCCTCCTACATGGGGTTCACAATTTATCAGATGGACGTTAAGACTGTCTTTCTATATGGAGGCGTGAAAGAAGAAATTTATGTTGATCAGCCTCCTGATTTTGTCAGCTCAAGGTTTCCAAATCATGTCTACAAATTAGACAAGGCTCTGTATGGGTTACATCAGGCTTCTTGGGCCTGGTATGCTACCCTAACAGATCATTTGCTCGAGCATGGTTATACCAGAGGCACGATTGATCAGACGCCCTTTACCAAGCATGTGGATGGAGACATAATTCTTGTTCAGATCTATGTCGATGACATTATTTTTGGTTCAAAGAGTCCAAAGTTGTGCACCGAGTTCGAGACTATTATGAAGAAGAGATTTGAGATGAGCTCCTTGGGGGAAATGACCATGTTTTTAAGGTTACAGGTCCGTCAAGATTCAACAGGAATCCTTCTACACCATGGAAAATATATTGAGGACATGCTTGAGAGATTCGGGTTTAAAGACTCCAAAGCTTTCTTGACGTCGATGGTTGAGCGACCCCTGTTATCTCCAGATCCTGAAGGTGAATCAATAGATTAGACAGAATACAGATCGATGATCGGATCCCTGATATATCTAACTGCGAGCAGATCTGACATCATATTTGCAGTCTGTTAGTGTGCATGCTATAAGGCTAATCCTAAACTCTCTCATTTAATTGTTGTCAAAATAATCTTCCGGTATCTCAAAGGTAGCCCAAAATTGGGACTTTGGTATCCTTAAAATTCTGATTTTTTTATATGCATTTGTTGACAGCAATTATGGATGTTGTGAACTTGACAGGCAATCAAATTCTGGGGGATGTAAATTCTTAGGCGACCGTCTGGTGTCTTGGTAGTGCAACAAACAACAAAATTGTCTCAACCTCAACGGCGCAGGCGGAATACGTTGCTACTTCTGCCTGTTGCTGTCAAGTCATTTGGATTCAACATCAACTGTTGGATTCCGATTTGAATTTTCTTGAAACCCCTATTTTTTGCGATAACGATGCTGCAATCCAAATAGTCAAAAACCCTGTCCAGCACTCTAAAATCAAGCACATCGACATCAAAGTTCATTTTATCAAAGATTGTTATGAGCATTTGCTCATTCGGTTGGAGCAGATCAACACTGATAATAATGTGGCGCATCTATTCACAAAACTGTTTAACAAAGCTTGATTCGATGTGCTTGTGGGTTTTCTAAAAATGCAACGTTTTGAGGACTGATTTTTGTTTTAGGTAGTTTAAATTTGCGCATTTAGTTTCCGTTCTCCCCTATGCACAAATTTAGGGGGAGAAATAAACAAAAAAAAAACAAAAATCATAAAATTCAAATATCCAAAAATAATGTTATTTCTGTTTTATTTTTTTTAGAAAAATGAAAAATCCAAAAAATAGTGTCTTATGATAGCCTGTCTGCAGGTGATGTGTTGGGAAGTGATATCAACTCAGTGATAACATGCAATTTTCATTTGTGTAAGGTACCAACCCTGAACTGTCTAGGCTCTGTGTTCGATGCGCTGATAGGTACAAAAGATTTAAATGGACCAGACTAGGTATAGATTCACATTTAAAAGGACTTGACAAGTAATTGAATTAGATAGTTTCGTTTGGTGTGACAATACGACACTCGAGTAGATTGAGTAGTGAGATATACATGCGAATCTATGGGCTACACTAAAGTTATCTATATCGAGAACAGTGGAATACCTTTTCGTCGATGTATGGACGTATGTCCTTAATTCCGATACTGATAGGGCGAATGGGGAATTCCGATAAAGTAGATCTATAGAATGATTATTTTCTTTCTTTCTTTCTGTTAGTCATATGTTGCCTCCTCTCCGTGATTGGAAGAACCGGCCTGGATTGCAACATATGCAACTCTACTTCTATGCATCTCCTTCTATATGCAAATTCTTTCTGTCTGTTAGTCATATGTTGTCTCTCCTTTGCGTGATAAGTTCTCATCCGACCTAGAACACAACATATGCACCATTCTATTTCTCAATCCCTCTATCTAGTTAGTCATATGCTTATCCCTCTGCGTGATTGGAAGATCCAACCTGGGTGTACAACATATGCATTTTAAATCTAACTTCCCTCCTAATAATTGTCTGCTCATCTAAAGTAAGGAGTATTCTGGAAGTTCTTGATTACCAGAGTATGTCAGGGAGCCGGAAACACATTCTAGCTCATCTAAAATTGAACATTTAATAGGTTGTCTGTAGATCTCACTGCTACATTTAGGTGGACAACAATATATGTGGTCGTCGTCAGCTTAATGGTCTTCTAGGAATATTAGTTAGGATCATAGGGTCAAATGTCTTGTCACTTGTATCATGTCCAAATTTGTCACAATTTTTTATGTTTAAGTGGACCACAATACCAACGATTGACCAGATCTAGTAATGAAAGGGGAGGTACATAAAAACGGATTAAGACTGTCCTAAAACTTTGATCCCAAAATCATAAAAGGAATATTTGCAATGGTGAAAAGAAACTTGTGTTATTTTATTTTATTTTATTTTATTTTTCTAAAAAATTGAAAAATTAAAAATTTAGTAAAACTTAGTTTAGTTTAAACTTTTTAGATTTTATTTTAATTTTAACTTTTAAGTCCTAAAAAATGTCTTATTTTTTGAAAAAATTGGATGTATTGGGAATGGGGTTGAAACTTTTTGGATTTGCAGCCCATGAGACATAGGCCGAAAATGATCCAAGGTATATAAGGGTTTGTTATCGGCTGTAAACCATTTCACTGTCACTTTTTGATTACGACCGCAAACCCTCCTCAAATTCTCTCAAGTGTTCACGGCCGTGAACCTGTTTTAGCCATAAAATTGTTTTTCAATTAAATCAATTTTCTTGACGGCCAAATAAATTGAAAAAATGAGAAAACTTAATTTTAATTGATTAAATCTTTGGTTTTTCTCACTTGGCTCAGTTGGTGCAGATCAAATGGCGGACCAGATTTTTTATGACAATCACAACATAACTGCTTTTTTATTTGATCCACTAGCTGCTCATCAGGAATTCAAGTCCATGATTCATGGACTTAGAAGATGTTGTCTGGCACACGCTTTCAGGACAAATCCCATTATCTGCCAAGACCTGATTAAGCAATTCTGGTTCAACGCCTATGTGCAGAAAAAGGAAAACAGTGCAGACTTAGTGGAATCACTCATTAATGGAAAGAAGATCATTGTGACTGAGCAAATTATTCGGGAGGCGTTGAAGACAAATGACAAGCCCGGATTTCCTACTGAGATCTCCATGGAGCAGACATAAGAAATTGAGTAAAGGATGGGATATGAGGGAGTGTTTCCTCCAACCATTAAGAAGTTGTTGCCTCCTTATTGGAGATTTCTTGCACACACCTTCATTATTTGTATCTCTGGAAGGAGAGCCGGTGTTGATGAGATCTCATTGCTAAACACCGGTGCCATATCTACTCTTGTTGCGTGTCTCGATTTCAACTTTTTTAGATACCTCTTGAACGAGATGATGAGTAACTTGGAAGGAAAGAGGAAGGATAAGTTTCTAATGTTCTCGAGATTTCTTCAAATTATCTTTGACAGCAAATATCCAGATTTGGAAAGGAAGGGAGAAACCTTAGACTTGAAGTCCTTGGGAGCAAACACATTTGGTTTTATGAAGCAGAATCGAAAGGGTAGTAAATTTGAATTTAAAGGAAAATACCCTCTAGAAAAGTTCGAGCAGTTTGCGGAAATAAACGATGCATCAAAATCGGAAAGCTCATCTAACGATGAAGATATTGAAGACAATGTTATTACAGCCTCAGAGCATGAAGATGAGCGTGTTCCTCCAGTTGCAATCGTTGCTGAGAAACATGTACCCATGGTTAATGTAAAAGGGGATGATGATGATGATGATGATGATGAAGATGATGATGAAGAGAATATGGATCTTGGTGGTGATATGTCTAGTTATGATAATGATGACTTATTCTTCGGTCTTGAGCAAAGTCATGATATAAGGCTAAGCATTGAAGACCTCGATGCTTTCTTTGACAATGCCAATGATGTTGCACAAACTGCAACATAGACAGAAGGATCCGGTGATGTTCTCAAGACAACGCCTCCAACTTCTACTCAGATGGCTGACCTTTGAACTATTACGGATACAACTTCAAGGATTCCTCCCCTTCTAGTTGCTATTCCAACATCCTTTCCATCTGAAGGTGATCTCACTTTGACACAAGCCTCCTAGCCTCAATTCAATAGAAGAAAAGCTGATCCTTGGTCGGGAGTGCTTCTAAGGGAACAAGCGCCGCATGTCCAACAATTAACTGTTGCTGCAACACCAGCCCAACAAACCCCTGAATAAATTCAAGTGCTGAAAGAGGGTCCAAGTGTTATTCGATCTTCTCATGAAGTCGGGAGCTCTTTAGTTCCTGGGGGTTCCTCTCCACCACTACCTGCGCATGATGCTGCCTCCGAGATGCTTGTTGGGTTGTTGGTGCAACACGATTTTGACCCTTCTACCCGAGCCAAATGCATATCTATTGGTGAAGGAAGCTCAGGGGATCAGACCCATCGATATCAGATCTTAGAGCAGATATTGGAGTATTGAACCAGAAGATTATTGAAAAAGACGTTTTGATTCGAGTTTCCGAGCTTGAAGAGAAAATAAATTAAAGTCAAAACAAATCTCTACTCTAGAAGTCACCCTTGGAGCCCTAACTTTCTGGATACTTCGACTTGAAGAACAAGCTTATTACAGAATTTGGTGATGTAACAGCCCGGAATTCCAGGTATCGTTATATTTATGTTTTTGGGTGTTTTAAGAGGGGACTCAGAGAGTTGGAGCCTAGACTCGCCGAGTAGGATCGCGGATCTGGCCGCGGGTTCGCGACTGGACTCGACGAGTCCGGATATGGACTCGGCGAGTCTGCCCTGTTTAGCAAAAACCCTAACCGTTCAGGTTTGGGACGTATATGAGGGACTTTATGGCCGTCATTATTCACCCTAGTCCTCTGAGAGAAACCCTAAGTCGTTTGTGAGCATCTGGAGCAAGGTAGAAGACCATTGTTGATTTTGGAAGTGTTGTTTTGCAAGGAAGAGAAGACTTGGTTAAGGGATCAACAAGGGAAGCCACGTTCTGAGAATTGGGGACACAGAGAACACATTATTCAGGTAATATTTTGAATTTCATCCTTCTATGATTGATGTGTATATGGATTTAGGGTTTATTGAACCCTTTTGTGGCTAGATTGAGTGTTACCTTGGTCCCCCAACGATTGGAACCCTGTATTAGGATCTTTGGAAGTCCAGAATGTCCCATGCCTGAGCATTTCGTGAATCAATGGAGGTTTTGGATTGGAATCCTTATGCCTTAGGTCAAAATGTAAATTATGAGTCATGGGGTGTATTATGAGCACCGAAATGAGGGCCTTACGTGATGAATCAGACTAGGAAGGCCAGACCTATGAATGGTCGGAGCAGTTCTGACCTTAGAAAGCAGTTTGAGCAGTTGCATGGCCTGGACTCGCCGAGTCCAATGAACAGACTCGGCGAGTAGCTTGAAGATTAACTGGGACTCGTCGAGTTGTTCTTCAGACTCGGCGAGTTGAGTCGGGGTGGCCCCGCGATTCTCCCAGGAGGAACTCGTCGACTCAGGGGAGATACTCGACGAGTAGAAAGGGAATTTTAGAGAATTGGTGAGGACGTCTAGACTCGCCGAGTCGCCCTAGCACTCGCCGAGTCCGGTCAAAGTTGACCGTTGACCGTTGACCGTTGACCAGAGTGGACCTGTGTTGACTTCTTAGGGATAGTCAACATTAGAGATATAGAGTGTTAACTAGGGACATTATGATGTTATAGGAGGATTAGAGCTCGGAGAATCGGGCACGAGGGATTCCCAGGTTGTGAGATATTGAGACACGCGAGGTGAGTCTTCTCACTATACTTTACCTTGAGTAGGTAACCAGAGTTATATGATAGAGTATTTGTATGCTATGTATGTTATGTGTTGCATTGCATTCTTCTATGTGATTTATGCTATGCTTGGGTACAGAGTTAGAACCTGAGGGTTCATAGAGTATGGGTGCACGGACCCACAGAGTTATAGCCTCGAGTGGCTAATATGTGTTATATAGTATTTTGGGGAACTCACTAAGCTTTATGCTTACAGTGTTGGTGTTATTTGTTTCAGGTACTAGTGAGGATCGCGGGAAGGCGTCGGCCTGATCAGTGCACACAGGCGGGATTTTATATTATGTGATCTTGGGGATTTTATATATGTTATGAAATGAATTACAAACAATGATGTTTTTATGAATATTAAATGAAGTTATCTTTAATAAATGCGAAAAATTATTTTTAAATTCTTGGTGTTACAGGTGACAAGTTCAAGACCACAGTCGAAGATCCAAAGGCAACTGATACTTCTCAATCTGCTCCAGCTAATACATCACAATATGATCAGTTTGATAACAATCCTCCAGTTAGAACCACAAGATTCGTTGACCAATTTGAAACTAAACTAGCTCAAGAGCCACCAAGAGTTACTCTTAAGTGAGCCCGGCAATCGACATCTTCTCAGAAGAAAGGGAAATGGCTCTTCATGAAATATTCTGATCAGAATGTAATTGGAGACCAGCCTCAACTCATTATGATGGATCTCAAAAAAAGGTGGTTTAGAGATAGATACAGTGACCGGTCAGGGGTTCATATGTGGGGTTTTCACGATAAATTAAATTGTTGGCTGATCAAACGCAAGAGCGGGAATGTGGAGTACTACAAAGACAAAAATGATTCTCTTCTTTGACGAAGGTGGATCTTTCTGAGCTCTCTGCAACTCCATTCTCCAATCCTGCTAATGACCCTCGTGGAACAGACTTCAAACTCTTCTTGGAAAACCAAGTTAAGATACAATTTGATGGCATGAAGACCGCTGAATCTTTCCTGAAGAGAGCTAAAGATGTGTTTGAACCAAAGACTAATAAGAACTTCACGAACGGCATGTGGCCCCCGACAGAATAGATGAAACAGATTCCGATTGTGAAGAACTTTTGTGATGGTTCACTACGCAAGATGGAATACTGGGTCTATGATGATGCCATAGCTTTTGTTGTCATCAAATTCCCAGATGGTGTTTTCGTATGGTTGAAAAAAGGGATATGCTACAATTTGGTGAAAGGGACATCACCAATTTGGCTCATCATCAAGTTTTATGCCATGAATAGATTTTTGAGGCTGCTGTTATGGAGTTCACAAGCATGATTGCAAAGATTATCGAGAAAAAAATACGGCTGGGTGCAATGGGAAAATCGGACATCCTGGTCGTCGAGAAAGACTAAATTTATGCTAACCTCAAACCAAGGGGAGATTGTTAGGTCATATTTTGTTGGTTTGGGCTAGGCATTTATCTTTATGAGTCTTGTTAGTTTGTGTTTATGTATTTAGGGTGTTTAAGAGAGGGTGAACCGAAAAAATGTTGTTTTCGGTTCACATGGTGCTTGCGGCCGTACACTAGTTTGCGGCCGTGAACCCGTTTGTGGTCCACTGTTCCTATAAATAGATGTTAGACTTGTCATAGTAGCTATTGGTTGTATGTGTGTGTTCCTGTGTACCTGACGTTTACGACCATTTATAAACGTGTGCATTTGGGAACTCTCTTGCTTCTACACCTTCTTGTTCATATTGATCTTAGCTTGATCTTGTGTTTGATCATTAGTTGGATCCAAATTTGTGGACTTATATGCTTAGAACCTTTTGGATATGTGTAAGGTAGATTGTGTGATAAAAGAGTTCGGTTTGTGCTTTAGAGCTCAAGAGTATCAGTAAAAGTGTTGGTTCGGGCCTTTCATGAATTTTGGATATGAATTCGAGTGGGTTTCAGGAAAAATAAAGTTGATAGAAGTGTAGGGCTTGTCGCTACCTTTCCGTAGATATAAAGAACGTCAGAAACGAAGTTATAACAAAGAAGTTATGACTATTTGAAGTTACGAGGGTTTTGGGCAGAGCCAGGTACACAGGGTGTACCAGATGGGAACGCATAACATTCAAGGGAAAAATGAGGCAAGACAAGATGGGAACGCTGGGCGTTCGCTGAGCTGCATCAAAGACTCGTTTTTAGGGTTTGGCCCCTTTATAGTCATCATTATGGACCCAAACCTCTTCCATTCTTCAACCTCCATTCTCTCAAAACCTAAGAATGAAACCCTATCCTCCATTTGAGTGATTATTGAGCTCTTTGGTGATTAGCGGATTTTTGGTGCTTATTGTGGAAGTAGTTTCTTGAGGAAGCATTGTTTGGCTTAGAGCTTTTAGATCCAAGCCTTAATCATATTGATCTAGCTCTAGAAAGTATACATTTTGAATCTTATTGTCTTTCTCATATGGATCTAGTTGGGTTATGAATTGCTATGTTTCTTGAAGAAGAAGGAACTTGGTGATCTAGTTATTGTTGGAGTAAAGCTTCTAGCACCAGAACCTTCATCAACTTTCCAAGCTATTAGAGGTATAAAGTTTCTATCTTGATAAATCATGTGTTTGATCTAGCTAGTTTTGGGTTTTATGTGCTTTTTGTCGCAAAGCTTTGGTCTTTATGAGTACGGGCTACTCTAGACCATTTGGGTTATACTTTCTGAGGTTTTTAAATGTTCTAAGGCATAAAAAAAAATGTGATCTTGGTCCATTCCTCCCATCCATGCAAAGGATTATGAAGTTTGGGTTTTTGTGTTAAAAGTTAGGGTTTGGGTTTGAGCACATTTAGCCCTGACAAGACATTAAGTTGGGAACTTTATGTTGTAAAATGCCTTCTTGGACCGGATCTGAGTGTTGGGTGAAAGGACTTAATGAGTTAAGGAATAAATGTGAGTTATTGGCCTCTTTAAGGAGTTAGAGTGCTTGGAAATCATATTTGGGCCGCTTTGAGCCATGCTAAGGCTTAAAGCCTACGACTTTATGGATTAATTTATTATTATGGGAATTCTGAGGTGATGGACGTTGGACTTAATGGACTAAGTCATTAGAACAAGAATTAGAATTTCACCGATGACAAAAGTCATGCGTTCCACCCATGAATGCCGCACATTCGTCTTGAGGTTGGGCGTTGCTGTTTTGGGCCTTGTTGGGCTTGCCTTGATGGGTTGCCCTGTTGGGCCTAAGGAGTTATTGATTTGGGCCTTAGTGGGCCTTAGAGGGCCTATCCAAATTGGGCCTTGTACTTTAGGTATAACCTTTAATGTTATCTGAGAATGATATTGTTTGGCTCAGTGTGGAGTCATTGTGCAGCGGACACGAGTGTAGAATTTGCTACCCATCGGCTAAAGTGAGTCTTCTCACTATACTTACCTGTATGGTAATTTATGTGTGATCGGAGGGTCTTCTTCGTGTTATTGACTATAGGGTCTTCTTCGTAATATTGACCGGAGAGTCTTATTTGCTTATACTGAGATATGTGTTATAATGCATTTTGTCTTTGTGACTTATGTTGTTATATTATTTTGCGTGTATATATTGAGTAATGATCGGAGGGTCCATAATGAGACGTGAGACCAGAGGGTCTTCATTGAGAAACATTATTGGAGGGTCCTTATCGAGATATATCCATGAGCAACTAATTATTTGTGTATGTGGTGTTTTGGGGAACTCGCTAAGCCTCGTGCTTACAGTGTTGATTTAAATGTGTTTTAGGTACTTTTGTAGATTCCAGGAAGGCGGAGGCATGACTATACATATTCCCTGTCTTATGATGTCTTGTGGATTTTGGGATACTATGATATTGTTTTGATAATGATTTATAATTTTGTGATGACTTGGATTTATGAATAATGTTTGGTGGAATAAAAATGAAATAAAAATTGTTTTGAAATTTTAGGTGTTACAGTTTGGTATCAGAGCCTTGGTTTGAGGAATTCAGGACACCCTCGCATATGTGTGGACTCAAAATAAGGAGTTCATAACTTTTCAAAGGAAATGATTTTTTTGATCACACGATTTTCCAAGGAAATTAAGAGTTTTGAAAGCAGGTCTGAAGTGGTGTGTACAATCAGCCAGAGCCTGAGCAGTGATTTCCTAAAATAACCTTACTTGATTATGTGTTACGATGAGTTATTATTATAAGATGATAGAATTGCATGCTAGTTTAGTGCTAGGGATCTGCTTAGTATTGCATGATAGCTTGCTTGCTTAGGAGATATACCTTTATGCTTGTTGTGTGAACTGGTAATGGTTCATGCTTGTGATTAGTCATCTCCAGGAGTTGTGAGGCAGGATTGCCTAAGTTCGGTAATGCCTTTGTGTTGTGGATAGAGCATTTGGGGGTTGTATGCTTGTGTGGTTCCATGTGTTGCTTGAGTTAGCCTGTAAGGGTATGTACTAACGGCAATTGCTTGATGCCTGCATGCTGTTTGCTTTATGCTTTAGAGACTTCTATTAATATCAACTAATTATTAATCGAATACATTAGGTTTGATGTTACAGGGATTAGATAATTTTAGAAGGTTAGATTGAGCCCTATTGCGCAGCTCTCATTTGAGTCTAACCGTTATAGGGTGGGATCTTGCAGTCGAAGAATTATCTAGTGCATGTGGCATGTAACTGTATTTGAAATGTAGTTAGTAGGTAATAATGGGAGCTCCTTTTGCAGTTGATGCCAGAGAGAGGAGTTAAGGGAATTCTAGGAGAGCCTATGGAGTATTTGTAGTCCGATGAGTGCGGTATTCAGCGGTGAGTATTCGTTGGAGAGTGGGTATGCGGAATTGGGTTAGTCGACAGTGGAGTTGAGTAGCTACTTAGAAAATTTGGAACGATTCTCGAGGAAAGTATGGATAGATGTGGAAGGTAGTATTGGGCATGTACTACTGAAAGCAGAGTATCCATACTCAAATAAAGGAGGATCCCATGGGTTCTAAATAGTAGGTTGATGGTAGATATCATGGTTTGGGTGCCATGATTCATTGCAGCGTGTGTTTCTGTCCTTACCGGTTATTCAGCTGTGGTTGTTCAGACTGAGAATGGGCCTGGTGATTTTTAGGCCCGAGGGCTATGTCGGTCGGGTTTGAATGGAGTGGGTCTTGCAAAAAAATTGAGCTTAGGTATCGAAGGATTTGATCGGTGAGGTGCCAGTTTGAGTCGCAGGACTCAAAAAGGAAGTGAATGTGATGAGCTATTTGAGGATTTGTAGTTTGATTTGAGTGATCGGCCGATGGTTTATGAGGTCATTTTCTATTATGAGGATTAAATTATTCTAGTTTTTCCGTATTGGAAGGAAGAGAGAGCGAGCTTCTAGTTTCAAAATTTTGAGGTAGACCCCGTGGGGTACCAGATAGTTGCGGTATTCGCAACAAAGGTTTCTAGTGGTATGACCACCGTGAGGTATTTCTTATGCCATAAGAGTCATCAGTGGGGACTATGACAGACGAGGTTGAGGATATGCCTTAATTGAGTATGGTAATATGTATTCTAGCAACTGTTTCAGGTGATCAGGATGAGTGTGTGGAAAACAAAAAACCTTGTTATCTATGTTGTGTATCGACTGTGAGAGTGAGGTCTCCTATTTCCATGTCGATTCTTGTGATGGGGTGTTGGTAGAGGATGCACAGAATAAAGTGTTTGATAGTCCATCACTCCCAGATAAGGGTCATTGCTATTTTAGGACTATCGAAATATCTATTTATGCAATTGTATGAAATTCTTGATGATTAGAAGCAGTCACGTTGGGAAGTATCTCAGGTCTCCATCTGAGATTCGGAATGCCCGGAGTGACTGATCTTTATCTGGAAGGTCATCATGTGTTGTTTGGTACACTTTAAGAGTCGGGTATGGTATATCTGGTTTGCCAGTTTGAAGTTCGGTCTGGTTGGAATGCCAATTGGCAGTAATTCGAACCCTAAGTGGAGGAGAACTGGTATTTTGTTGGAAGGATCATCGATCTGTTCGAGTTGCAGCTTTAGAATATTGGTTATGGAGATCTACAGTCCGGGTATATGAGACTTGGGTCTAGATGTGGTCAAGGCGAGGTGCAGAACGAGATGATGCATGTTCTGTGTGCTCAGGAATGCATGAGTGTCTTCACGGCAGGTAGTCGTTGGTCAGGGAATTCGTTATGGTCTATGTTTCTTTCGGGTTCGCCAATGTTTGGGTAATGAGATGGCTAGGTCGTTTGGGTCAAGTTTTAGTTGTTGAATGATTTGCCAGTTCGACGTATAGATTGCTATCTATACTCCAGGAAGAGCAGCGATTGATCTGTCAATCAACTTCAGAGTTGGTAAGTGTAGTTTTGCGAGGGTTTTGATCAGTACATATTGGGGTATTAGCTCAGTTAACTCAGTATGGTGGTGTTTAAGTAATGAGATTGTGGGATGGTTCAGTAATCTAGCGGTTACGAGATTGTAAGAGAGTGGGTGAATCCAAGTGGGTGTAATAACTTGGGACTGTTGGAGGATAGCTTCAAGTGTGATCCATTTCAGGCTTCGTACCCATGCTGGAATTTGAATCGGTATATTTGGAGGGAACGCTAGAGTTCCTTGTGGTCGGAAAGAATCCAAAATAAGTCTGGTGGTGAGGGAGGAGCAAGGTTCAGTTACGCTAACAAGGCCTTAACCGGTTGATCAGGTCTATGGGAATTACAGTTCGGGATCTTTTGTAGTGTAAGTTGGATAGCCTAAGAACTCTTGGTCTAATTCCTGTTTCTGATGTTCTTGTATGATTTTTCGCTCTCTGGTATATCATCTATTAGACAGTCTATCTGAACCCAGACTACATGCAACATCGTGATTGTTGTGGAAAGACCGTTGGGCAAGCCCATGGCAAGTGAGGAGAGTGTCGTAAGACTGTGGGGTGTCATAGCATTCACTACTCATTGTGAGAGTGTGGTAAGACTGTGGGGGTTCCATAGCATTCACTAGTTAGTGTGAGAGTGTCGTAAGACTGCAAGGTGTGGTATCATTCACTAGTCAATGTGAGAGTGTCGTAAGATTGCGGGGTGTCCTAGCATTCACTAGTTAGTGTGGCAGTGTTGTAAGACTATAGGTTAGCAATAGCATCCACTCGGTTGGTAAGCGTTTGAGCGAGTGTGTGAAGTCTACGACCTGTCTTGTAGTAATCTCTACGATGATTTGGACCATCATAGAAATGGGTGTTGGATTGTGGAAGAACCACAACGATTTTGGTTTTTGGATAGATCATAGGACGATGTGGGGGACAGAGGTGTTGTGCGACTTCATATCGGTTTGTAGTAATCGCTTAGAGTGGAGAGACTTAGTGATTACGCGTGCAATGTGATTGGTTGAGATAGCTCTGTTGGATTGAACAACTGTTGGAGTCGTTTTGACGGATTGGATGGAGCAGTCTTATCAGTTGAACCTTTGGGTCGGGAGTCGATCTTGTATTTAGAGTTGGTGTTTAACATTGGAAAGTAGTTGGGGCTTATGTTTGTGGATATCAGTGGATGGTTCCGTTCGGGCATGGTCGTTCAGTTTGGGTTTCGAAGCTAAACTATCCTGAGTTGATTATTCATACTTAACTTTTATTACAATATTGTAATGATCTATCAAGTCATCAGCAAATACATACATTTATAAAGGAAGTTCTCATCACTTCTATTTAGGTATATTATTCTAAATAACTTGGTCATTTGCATAATGCCTCACATCCTATCTCCTATAAATGAACAAATTACTGAAATCGTCCCTGTTGTTTGTGGAAAATTACAAGTTTGGTCCCTAACTTTTGTTTTGCACTCGGATTGTCCCTAACATTTCATTTTGTTGCTTTTTTCATCCCCGACTAACATAAAAAGACTATATTGCCCTTTGTATTTTCTTTTACCGTTTTTTATTATTTTTTATTATAAAAATAATTAAAAATATAATAGATATGTGGGTCCTACTCTAAACCCCACATCACACTCCAACCATCTCTACATCTTCTCTCTCGTATTAACTCTCCATCTTTTAGTCAAAGAAGATAAGAACTTCAGACCACCACCACCGGACAACCGCTCACCACCACCAGACATCCGCTCATCACACCAGACATCCGCTCACCACTGTTGGAACGCCGCTTAAAACCAAGCAACTCCCGTCTAATCCACCTCTGTATCCTTTTACTTCCATTTCTTCTCTTTACTTCACCACTCTCGCCAGAAATCGCTGCCTCCATCACCAGAATCTACCGCCATAAATCGCTACCTCCATCACCAGAAACTGCCGTCGTTTCCATCGCAAGAGATTAGCTTGTTCATTACTAATTTGTCGCCGACCTAAAACCACCCAGATCTGTCTAATCCCACACCAGTAGAAACCATTGTACCGACGCCTTGTCTTCATCTTTTTCAGTTTTGTACTGTTCATGCCTTCGCCGGAAACCACTAAACCTCCGCCCACCACCATTGGACTTGTATTATCCTTCCATAGTGCCAAATCATTGTTGGATCTACTCAGCCCTCCACCACCAACGATTTTTATGGTGTCATTCTAATTTTGCTCAACTTTCCGTCGCGTACCCTTCCGGTGGTGCTCACGATCTATATTTTATTGAGAATCGATCTCTTTTATAGGATTTGCTTTTTAAGTTTTGGTTTAGTGTTGATTGCAGGTTATGATTATATATATATATATATCTTTTGATTTTGATTATGGTTTGTTTTTAATTTTTTAAAGAATGATATGGGTGGTAGTTGATGGTGGTGTTTGAAGGTGGTGGTTGATGGTTCAACTAAGGTGGGAGGTGGTGGTTAGTAGAGGGGAACGGATGTGAATGGAGGTGAACTGAGGTGACGGTGGATGGGAAAGGAGAAGGGGGAGGGGGTTTGTGGAGTGGTTGGACCCAGTTATCTATTATTTAAATTTATTTTTTTTAATTAGTAAATAAGAAACAAATAATACAAAACTGGAAAAAAAAATATAATGGGAAATATAGTCTTTTATGTCTGTCAGGGATGAAAACAGCAACAAAATGAAATGTTAGGGACAGTCCGAGTGCAAAACAAAAGTTAGGGACTAAACGTGCAATTTTCCGCAAACCACGGGGACGATTTTAGTAATTTGTTCCCTATAAATTTATGCCTAGGAAGCTTAATCCTTGCCTAATTCGCTTAAACCATAACTCTAATACCAAAATGTAACACCATACTTTTGAAACCTAATTAATGAGACTATTGCGTTATTAGATCGACAGATTTAAAACAGATAAACAGGAATGAAGTAATCAAAGAACACAAGAATGGATCAAATGATGTCGAATGATTAATATCTCATACCTCAGAAGAGCTCGATGAAGAACTTCGACTGTAGAGGTGTGTTTAGGGTTACAATACAAAAGCTATTAATTAGAACTCCACATTAATGCTATACATGCATGCATGATATATAGACTAACCCTAAGCTTAAACCACGGTTGGACAGGCCCAAATCGGGTAATCAAAATATAACATTAAGCCCATATGAAGCAACACTCTAAACCCAACAATGTCCCCATTGGCGTCAATAGAGGCGAGAGACTAGTTCAGTTGAGAAAGAACAAACTTCTTCACTGTCTTGAACACCTTCGGTTTAATGGCCAAAAGAGTGTGACGAAAGGATATATACCACAGAAGCATGTCAGAGAAGTTCTTCTTACCCAAATCACTATTCTGTTTACACCTGTGAGTTATGTCAAGAACATGCTCCAAGTAGGATGTGGAGAACAGGTGTTTGTCAACAAGAGCGAAAAGGAATCTTTCACCTTCGCTTCTAGTTAGCATGACAGTGTGATGGACTGGATCAATCTTGCCCAATTTCATCTTATTCAAATCACTTGGCTTCCCGATATTCTTCACAATTGGCTTCTTTCTCAGAACATTTGCAATCTCCTGATCCATCTTAGCAACCTCATGGATGTAGGAAACCAACGTTCTCTTAATATGATCGAGGATCGAGCCATACTGTTCTTGATTAGTAAGCAAAATATTAAACATCTGAATCCATTCGTGTGGGTTCAGGTTAGGAAGATCAGCTAATGAAATCATATGAACCGAGTTATTAGAACATCGGGTCACCCTGAACATCACATTGATGAATTTCCCAGCAGCATACGGCTTCAATACCTTGACAGAGGTTATTTTCTGAGCACTCCATGTCAAGTATTAGGGGTGAGCAAATTGAAAAAAAATCTATCAGATCACGATCAACCTGTGGTTGAGGAGAAGGGACTTCAACCATTGAATCAAAACAGTGGAACACGAATTCCCTATAGGTGATAGGCATATCAAACTGAGAACCCCTTGTATTTTCACATTCAAAGGATGTCACAAGTTCCAACCAGTGAGTGCTAGGAGACTCTATTGCTTCTTTAATTAATCTTTCTCGTGTCCAAGTGGGAAAGAGAGCCTGCTTTCAAATTAGATCATCTTGAGCTGCTTTCTGCTTTCGCTCTTCATCCACTCTTTCTCTGGCTGTTTTCAAATTTTCATCAGCCTCTTTTTCCCTTTTCTTTCGCTTTAAAGGATCAACGATGGTTTCTTCTTCTTCATCATCACTATCTTCCACAACACCCTTTGGTTTTTCCTGTCCACTAGCACCCGAAAGTGCATTAACCTTCGGTTTGATTTTTATAATGACTTTGGGAGGAATTGGAGGATTCTGATCAGCTTCTCCCCTTGTTGCAGAGTGATCACAGGCTCTGTAATATCCTGAATCTGACTTAAATCTGAATAGCAGGAAGAAGTTTAGTCGTCAAATGATTCCGGATGGTGAGGGTGAGAACAGGATCATGAGCATTGACAAGATTACTAAGAATCAAGAGAACATCCCCAGCACTGCTTTTAAGAATGGCCCACTCAGTTTTGAGTGAAGCAATCTCCTTCTGAGCTTGAGCAAGATGAGCATTTCGGACTTCAACTTGAGTGGTCTTGAGAGCAAGTTCGTCCATTATCCTGTTTTCCATGGCTAGATCATCCTGAAGCTTATCAAGGCGAGAGACAACCGAAGTAAGAAGAAGCGTATGATCAACCTAGAGCGCAGTTCGAACATAATCAAACTTTGTTGGCTCTTCTTGAAGGGACTTTGTGAGAGAATCAACCGAAGCATTAACCTTCGCAGCATTGGTGTCAACATGGCCTTTGAATGATTCCAAGAAAATATTCGAATCGTGAACTAGATTAGTTACTTCGGTTGCTGCCTTCTTGCAGGTAGATGTGGAGGCATCCACAACCTTTGTGGAGTTGTCGATTGCGCTATATATTGCTGAAGAGCAGTATCAAGAAACGCTTTTAACACAACATTAGAATAAGGTGCTGAGGAAGTAAGCAACTTATCAAGCTTATCATTGATATCTTTTAAATGTTGTTTGGTCACCGGAGCAATATCATCATCTTCACTTGGAATGCGATAAGGACTGTAATAAGTGGAATCAAAATCAAAGTTTTCGCCTCCCAGAATAGGCTCAGAGTTTGTCGAAGGTGATGGTGAGAGAGTTTTAGTAGTGACAAGGGTGTCTACGCCAACGGTATGTGCCCCCGTATCAGATACGTTGACACTCACCGAAGGGCTAGTGGTTGTGGTTGTTGTAGCTTGATAAAAGATAGGTGGTGGTATTGGAGCAGTAGTAGTGGGTTGAGAAGAGAGGAGGTGGAATGGGAGCAACGGATATTGGTATAGTGGTATGTTTTGGAGAAGGAGGAGGAGTAGGAACATGAATCTGTACTTCAAGAGATGGAGATCGGGGAGGAGTGTTTCCCATTGGTGAGCCTTCATGTTGATAATCCTCTTCATCATTGGCTGGTTGCTCCTCTTCATCGGAATCAGAAGGCATTGGAGCCTTCGATCATTTTTCCATCTTCTTGACCTTTTTCTTTTTGGGAGCCGAAGGTGCAGCGGTATCAGCCTTTCGCTTTTTAGGAAAGGAGGGATCTTCGTTTTCGGCTTTCTTAGACTCTTGTTTCTTCCCCCTCTTTGTAGGTTTGTCAGCTGCCTCCAAAGCGCTCTTCATCTCAGGAATGAGTTGTATTGGACCCGAAGGAGTCAATTTTCTGTAATCTGCCATAACTCTACTTTCACTCGTGACAGATCGGCTCATTGTTTCAGGAATAGAACCGATGTAAATGAACTTTGTAGGGTCAGTAACAATAATTTCGACCGTGTGAAACGTAGCAATAGAAGACTTCAAAGCATCCGCCATGATAGGAACCTAGAAGGTCTCAATGGCTCTGGGAGTGACTAATGTCCAGAAACGAGCACATAAAATCCCAGAATGTTTGGTCGAAGAGTTGAGACTTTGCACCAGTTGTGACCAGAGTAGTGATCCATAATCCAAATTGATTCCCTGGTAGAGACCATAAAGAATGGTCATGAATCCTTTACTTGCCCCATCAGACCCTGCAACCCGTTCTGCTAACCCCTTGTAGAGAAGTGTGAGCAGACCATTCCATTGAGGTGGTAAACATGACTTCTTGAATTTCGTCACTGTAGTTAGAACGTCCGTGTATCCCATATCATAGAACATCGAAAACAACTGAGTGGTTGTTATGAAGTCCAGAGAGATGACAGAAGCATCAGAAGAAAGCCCTAGCAGAGAACAGAAGTGTGCTCTGGATACCAATGTTTTGTGATTAAATATTTCGAAAAAGATCTGTTCCTTGTGCTTGTCGTAAGAAGTCGTGAAATAGACCTGTGATAGAAGGGACATTGGAACTTATTCGACTTGTGTTAGAGCAATCACCAATGGAGAATACCTAAGACACTCTACAACGTGAAGCATGTATGAATCATAAAGAAAAGGGTCCAACTGAATGATGAGATTCTGATTTGGTTTTATCTTGAGCAAGGTTGAAGAAGTTGTTTGATCTTGAATATCGCCTGTTGTATTCTAGAGAGAAGTTGAATATCGCCTGGTGTATTCTAGAGAGAAGTTAAAGAAGGTAAGAAACATTGAAAGACATGTTTTCAAGTATAGGCTTTAGTGGGTGGTTTAGCTTCAACCGAACTTCGATACTTAAAATAAGACCGAAAGTGAGATGAAGTAATTGTGAGACCGAGGTGGTCTATTGAACAAGTAGGGTTGGAGAATTTATTTTTTGACTGGATAATTGTTAGAAATCTCAAAACAAAACTAAAACCTGATCTTATTGGAAGAAACGTCTTGGTGATTGACGATATCATAAATATCATGCAAAAATTAAAAAAAAAAAAGAAAGAGACTCCGTAAGGTACAAGTAATCTCTTGAAGACATTAGCGTTCACCGTCAATTCATTCAAGGTGTTGGATTTTGGGTTTCACTCAGCACGTGGTGATCATGACTAAGATCATCAACACAGATGTTATGTAACAATAAACCTTAGTGGTAATTGCTGAGAGTCTCAAGGGCTATGATTTTGAAGCAAAATGTGTTGGAGAATAATGAGGTGGTTAAAGAGCCGAAAGTACCTCTGCTAATTAAGAATGAAAAAGCAGAAAACTCTTAACTCATTGAGAAGAGTAATGTAGCTCATGACTTGAGTGAGTTTAGCAACCTAATTGGGAAGAAACGGTAGGTGTCGATCGAATCATTAAGGTTTCACTAAGAGTCTAGGAGGCTTCGGTCTACATGCAACAACATGCTTCTAGGGACACTTAACTAGTACACAGATAAGAGTGTTATACCTGCCATGGCTCCAATTGAGATAGCATCTGTGATTATCAAACCAAAAGAAACGAAAGGAAACAAAAATAGAAAAATAAAAATATTTTTGGATATTTAAAAAATTTCTGAAAAAGAATAAAAACAGAAAATAAAAATAAAAATATTTTTGGAATTTCGTACATTTTTGAAGAAGAATAAAAACAGAAAAGAAAAATATTTTTGGATTTTTGTAAATTCTGAAAAATAATAAAAATAGAAAAGAAAATAAATACTAAATGTAAACACATGAAAGAATAAAATTTCTTTACAAAAATATACAACCGAAACCATAACTTAGAAAAGATCAAACGAAATGGGCCGAGCGTTTGGTTCATTTCGGTTCCAGAAAATTCTAGAGCCGAAATACATCGAGCGTTCGGTTCATTTCGCTTCCCGAAAATACTAGAGCCGAAATAGACCTAGTGTTCGATTCATTTCGGTTCCCAAAAATTCTAGAGCCGAAATAGACTGAGCATTCTCTCTATTTCGCTTCTTCAATTTTTAGTGAAACAAAGTGGGTTTCGGTACCGAATCAACTTCCATCATTCCCAAACCTTGTAGAATTTTATTAAAGCTTGCTTCTAGTAGAGCTTTAGTGAAGATGTCAGCCAGTTGGTCTGAGGACCAAACGAAGTGAACTACAACGTTACCATCTTCCACATGGTCCTTTATGAAGTGGTATCTTAGTTCAATATGTTTAGTCTTTAAGTGTTGCACTGAATTGTGACATATACGAATCGCACTTTCTGAGTCACAGTAGAGAGGGATCTTCTTCATGCTTAAGCCATAATCTCTAAGTTGGCTTTGTATCAATATGACCTGCGATGTACAAGATGCTGCAGCGATGTACTCAGCTTCGGTTGTGGAAAGAGACACGCAAGTTTGTTTCTTTGACTGCCAGCTGACAAGTTTGCCATCAAGGAACTGGCATCCACCGATTGTGCTCTTTCGGTCTAATCCACATCAACCAAGATCATCGTCAGAGAAAGCTTAAACAAAGAAGCGGAATTTTGAAGGATACCAAAGACCAAGAGACGAGGTTCACTTCAAATAACGGAAAATATTTTTCACTGCACTCATATGAGGTTCTCTTGGATTTGCTTGAAACCTTGCACAATAGCAGATAGAGAACATTATGTTCGGTCTACTAGCTGTTAAATACATTAGAGATCCTATCATCTGCCGATAGAGAGTCACATCAACAGCCAGTTTCTCAAGAGATGGAGTCAGCTTCGTGCCAAATGCCATTGGAACCTTTACGTTGGAATCTCCCGTCATGTCGAACTTCACCAGCAAAATCTTCGTGTATGCTTCCTGATTAATGAAGATGTCTTATGGTCCCTATCTTATATTTAAGTTAATCGAACCCATTGCGCTTATTTCAAATTTAGTCTCCATCAACTTCCTGAATTCAGTTGTTAAGCTAGGATTTGTGGAGTCGAAGATGATGTCATCGATATAAATTTGAACTATCATTAAGTGTTCGTCCTCTTTCTTGCGAAAGAAGGTTGGGTCAACCGAACCTTGTTTGAATTTTGACATTTTGAGAAAACGTGTTCGGGTTTCATACCAGGCTCTCGGGGCTTGCTTCAAACCATAGACTGCTTTATCCAGTATGTAGCATTGATCAAGATACTTTTCGTTCACAAATCTGGGTGGTTGCTCAACGTATACCGTTTCCTCCAATTCTCCATTCAAGAAAGCACATTTTACATCCATTTGGAAAACTTCAAAGTTTTTATGTGCACCATATGCCAAAAATATTCTCACTGATTCTAACCTTGCTACAGGAGCGAAGGTCTCTTCATAATCTATTCCTTCTTCCTGGCAATATCTTTTCACCACCAGCCTTGTTTTGTTGCGAATGACGTTACCCTCTTTATCTAACTTATTTCTAAAAACCCATTTTCAACCAACTACAGATGCATCCTTTGGTGTGGGAATCAGCCTCCAAACACGATTACATTTAAACTCATGGAGTTCTTCTTGCATAGCTTGCACCCAATCAGAGTGATCAAGAGCAGCATGTACCGTTTTCAGTTCAATTTTGGAGACAAACGAATTAAACATGCAGAATTCTACTTGAGAGAATAAAGCAGCTTGCTTCGCCTTCAGTTGAGAGCGTGTGACAACTCCCTCTGATGATTTACAAAGAATTTGAGTTTTAGGATGATCTTTTGTCCACTTTATGAGAGGTGGGTAATTTGGATCATAGGTAGGATCCAGCTCAGCATTGACTACTTCTTCCAGTTCTGACAAATCGCCTTCGTCATTTGCATTTTCATTCTCCCCCTCAAATGGCGAACCAAATCCCATATCAGGTTCATTACTCTCCCCCTCAAATAGATCATCATGGATTGGTGTTACAAATGGGTTTTCCCCCTGGAAAGGCAATTTGGTTGTTTCTGGTGTTAACGAACCCTCCCCCTGGAGTATTGAGCTTTCTTTTGGAGGGTCATTGGTGGTTGGATGATCATTTGATGCAGTAGGTTCGCTTTCCATGGCTTTAGCAGCTTCATCGATAATTTTCTTCAAGGAGTCGATCTTGTTATCCGTTGCTTTCGCTTCTGAGTTGATTGTATTCTCTGGTTCATCAAAGAACAACATGTACTCTTCAAACAGATTGGAAATGGGAATTGAGACTTGACCTGATGCCGGAAATATTTCTTCTGTTGGACCTTCGCTTGCTTGAATTTTCTTCATATAATTATCATCAAAAGTTACATAATAGGTTTCTTCAATTTTCCTTGAGCTTTTATTCAGAACCCTGTATGCTTTTGACGTAAGCGAATAGCCAAGAAAGATCCCTTCATCTGCCTTTACATCAAACTTATTTCGGTTCTCTTTTGAGTTGAAAATAAAGCATCTCGAACCAAACACATGGAAAAACTTTACATTAGGCTTGCGATTATTCAAGATTTCGAATGGGGTGATGGAAAATCGCTTGTTGAGGAATGACCGGTTTTGCGTGTAACAAGCAACATCCATAACATCTGCCCAAAAGTATAATGGAAGAGAAGCGAAACTCAGCAATGTTTGGGCTGCTTCACACAATGAACGATTTCGCCTTTCAACGATCCCATTCTGTTGTGGAGTATAGGGAGCAGAGAAGTTGTGAGTTACTCCCTTTTCAGCCAAAAACTCTTCAAGGTCTTTGATTTTGAACTCTAAACCATTATCGCTTCTTATGTTTCTTATCACCTTTCGCAGTTGCAATTCCACATGCTTGATGAAAACCTTCAGCTTAGGAGTCGCCTCTGATTTCTGTTTAAGAAAGAAAACCTAGGTAAAACGTGAAAAATCATCTATAATCACAAGTATGAACTTACTACCACCGATGCTTTCAATATCCGAAGGACCACATAAGTCGATGTGCAGCAATTCAAGTGGTTCGATGATTTTTGTATTGATACGAGAAGGGTGACTCTTTCTGCTCTGCTTGCCCATCTCGCATGCTGCGCACAGGTGTTCTTTATCAAATTTGAGAACAGGAAGTCCACGCATATGATCACCAAGCACCAGTTTATTGATATCTTTGATGTTTAGGTGCGAAAGTCTTCGGTTCCACAACCAACTTTCGTTTGAGTTCGCCTTTGTCAGAATGCATACGGCTGGCTTTCCTCTGATTGGATTGATATTCAGCAGATACATCTCACCTTTGCACATGGATTTCAACAGGACTTTCTTAGTTTTCTTTTCGATGATCTCTGAACCCTCGTCATCGAACGAAACCTTTAATTCGGTTCCCACAGCTAGTTGAGAGACACTGATTAGGTTATGCTATAATCCTTCCACGTAAGCTACTTTGCGAATTGAAAGTTCACCATTTGTAATCATCCCATATCCTTTAAGTGTGCCATATAAGATGTTCTTCACTGGGTTTGGTTTTGGTTGAGAGTAAGAAGGATTGGATTTTGGACCGAAACTTGTCTTTTGGTTCTCAGCACATGTGTTGCGACCGAAACCGGACTTTCGGTTTTTGGCATAGTAAGAGTTGGGACCGAAACTTGACTTTTGGTTCTTGTGAACACTATTATTAGGACCGAAACAGGTTGTTCGGTTCTCCTGACTCTATGAATGGCAGTGATTGACTTGTGCTCCCTTTTTCATCTTCAGATTAGAAGCTTTTTCAAAGCGAACATAGGTGGGGTTTTGGGATTGCCAAAATTGTTTTCTCTCATCGAGGTTCTTCATGTATCTTTTGTTCCTCTGGCGTTTCTACTCAGCAACTTGTTCTTTAGTCAAGTGAATGTTGGGCTTAGGTTCCTTTTTCTTCATATGAGCTTCGGTTGTTGTTGATGATTTTGTAACATCCCAAAATTTAAGGCCACAAATTTCATTTTTAAATAATTTATAACATAAAACCCATCGATATAAAAACATTCATAATGACATCTCATGTCACAACCAATAAGTCAATAATCCAAAACATGCCACCATAACACCATTTTGTCAAAAGTAAAATAAATCAGAGTACATTCCCAAGAATCTCATAATGCGGAAATCCAACGTGTGTATGATGTGCAGCTACCACGCCAGCTCCTTCCCCTTCGCTGAAGAGGTACCTGAAACAAAACTGAAAACTGTAAGCACGAAGCTTAGTGAGTTCCCCCATCGTACCACATACCATATAATCACTTAACATGCAGATACTGTCAGGAATATATGGGTGCCCGACCTACCCCTTCGGCCCTCTCTACTGGATACTTCCTAGCATATCTGGATGCTGGCCTCCCCTTCGGTCCGCTCGATCGGATACTGCCTAGCATATCTGGGTGCTGGCCTCCCCTTCGACCCTCTCGACCGGATATTGCCTAACAGATCTGGGTGCTGGCCTCCCCTTCGGTCCTCTCGACCGGATACTAGGGACTATTTCACCCCTCTACTACTACCACATAACATGTAACACATAATCGTATTCTATCTAGCATGACTGGGTATGACTACCTCCTTTGGCCCTATCGACCGGAAATCTTGGGGACTGTCTCCCCTATTGCTACTAGCATATATCATCATATCATACTAGCACATTGATGTGTGTGAAACAAACTATTTTTAATCCTACTAACTTAAATACGAAGACAAACACACGAAAGGCAGTGTACTTATCGATTAGCAGTATAGTTCAAGCAAGTAGGGTATCGAACACAGGGAACGGTAAACAATTAAAATAAATGCTAATATTATTTAAATAAAACAATTAATAAAAGAGGGGGTTTCTCTAGTGTTTCAAGACTAGAAACTTAAATAATCAATTTAACACTCAAACAAAGATAATTAACAACTAATAAGAACAAGAAAGGACAACTAGATTCAATAATAAAAGAGACTTTTGTTCATATTCGATTCACTTATTCCTATGGTTGATTTCGTGGCAAGTGCAATGGATCAATATGTCAATGATTACCGATTCATAATGTGATTGGATTCATGTTCATTATTACCAATCCTTTAGTAGACAAGTTAATTCAAACAATGGTCAGTTGATTAAACTAACAAGTTTCCTAGTGTTTAGTTCGTATCAAGTAAGACTTGTAATAATAGCTAATCAAATTTGTTCAATTCAATCAACTCATATATGGTTGTTCATCATACATGCTCACACATTGATTTACATATTTCCTAGTTAACCCTAGTTTCATATTCATTATTCCTAGGCATACAATCTTGTGTTCACAAAACTATATGATTCAAGTAATCAAGAAGATGTTCATGCAACTCAATAACTTTACTCATTAACAGAAAATATTTATCATCAATACATGAGGATCTTTAACAAGCTTAACAAGATGAATAACCAAATTAATATTAATCCAACCACTCAATCAAACCATGTTCATAAGATCATCTCATCCAAACAGAAGTAAAAAAGCTTTTAGCTCATATCTAAAGCAAGTAATAACCTAAAATCAAAATCTAATGATTCAAACATGGTTCAAAATAAAGATTAAGAAAAGAATAATGATTATTTTCCTTTGATTCTCTTCGAAATTGTTTCTTATGTTGAATTCTCGAAATCTAAAGCTTCAAGAACCCTTCTGATCTTCAAAAGTCGCAGCTAGCCTCCAGCCAAAAGTTAGGGTTCGAATGAGAAGTGTTTCTATATATAAATTCTGAAAACAAGGCCAACTCAATGAGTTTTCACCACAAACTCGTCGAGTTTTTTCGATAATCCGCGTATACAGCGTGTACGGCAAGACATCTTCGAATCTGGAACATTCTAACCAACTCATCCAGTTTGTGCTAAAAACTCGTCGAGTTTCTTTTGGAATCAACATTTTCTCAAAACACGAAAGTTGTCCAAAATTGTGTCTAGTTTTCATAACATTTTGAATCTTGTCAATCGGAGTTACGGTTCATGAGATATGGCCAAAACACTGACGAGGGGTCAAGCTGTCCAGCAACATCCTTCTTTCTTCAAAATCCAAGATCCAAGCTTCCAATCACTCAATCCTCTTCCTTTTTCACCCGAGCATGTCTTTTGTTGCTGAAATTGAAATATTAAGCTAATTAAGTACCTTTTGTTCATTAAATGAGATAAAATCAACATAAAGTATTAAGATAATGCATAGATTTTATAACTAGATATGCCCATATCACACATAACATATTAGGTAGTAGCAAACCTAGATGAATATCATGAAGACAAGCATCTAACATACGACTCCTACTGGTGGGCTGACATTGGTGCCTTAGACCCACTTCTACTGGAAGGTAACTCACCTCGTAAGGCTGACTACTGAAAAGCTTATCGGCAGATGTCTGACTGTTGCTCTGGTGATCCTCCGGCTATAAATCCATAAAACACTTAATCAGACACTGATAACTATTCTTAGGGTAAAATGACTATTTTACCCCTGACCAAGTCAAAGTCAAATTCAACTTTCAGTTGACCTGACTCGCCGAGTTGGGCCGCCAACTCGTCGAGTCCCTATCCTTTCATCTGACTTTCTTCACGCTTCTACTCGTCGAGTTTAGCAACGAATCGACGAGTCCTCCTTCTAAAATAACCTCGAATGAACCTTTATCTGACTCGCCGAGTTGTATGAACAACTCGTCGAGTTCAACCCCATCCTATGAGCACGTTCTGACCTTGACTCACCGAGTTGTATGAACAACTCGTCGAGTTCATCTTCAATGGGTGGGAAATCGCCTTGGACTCGCCGAGTCTGCTCATGTACTCGTCGAGTCCAATGAACTTCAGGTCTATGACTAAATTCAGTACGTTGGGCCACTCCCTTGGACCCTCTAAAACCCTTCTAACACTCAACTGGGTCCCTTCGACCCTCAACAGATTTGGGGACATCAAGCCTTGGACTCGCCAAGTCCCAAGAACGACTCACCGAGTCGGGGTCGTCCAACACTCATTTCTCGATTACTGGTGTACAAGACTTGACCAAATGATAGATCTAGGCTCCTAAGATCGATCTAGCACATAAAATTACGAACTTTACGTACATGCATGGGACTATGAGCTAAAAAGGCCCAAAAAGAAGCTCTTAAGTTGCATGGGGCTTTCCATGGGTGCAAAGGCAGTCCCTTTCTGCCTTCTAACTCCTTAAGGAGCCTGGATCTGAAGCCTCAACCCCCAACCATGCTTGCAATCGTGGTTGGTCACCAAGAATGGCTTATAAAAGCCCTAAATCTCCCCAAAAAGGGATCTAATGCAAGAAGGAGCAAGGTGTCGACTTTATACCTTCCAAGGACTGTAGATGATGCACAAGCTTGACTCTTTCTGGTCTCCTCTTGATTCCCCAAGCTTTTCCTTACTTCTTGCCACCACAAACCACTAAGAACCACCAAAAAACCCTTAGATCTTTCACAACTCATTTAGGGTTCGAAATGGAGTGTTCTAGGAGCATAAGGGGCGATTGAGGCTGTATAAGGTCATTTAAATAGGGTGCAAACCCTCAGATTAGGGTTTTACCCAGCCAGAGCCTACTCGTCGAGTCTTGCCGCCGACTTGACGAGTCCGCCACTTAACCTCCGGGTCCAAACCGCTACTACTCGACGAGTTGGACCATCAACTCGCCGAGTCTCAGTCCAAAATGAGAAAAATACTTGAATGAAATACTCCCCCACTTAATATAGACTTCGTCCTCGAAGTCTGCTTCTCGCTTCTGGAAAAGCTCTGGGTAATGCTCCATCATCTCATCCACTGGCTCCCACGTCCACTCTGAGCCCTTTCGGTGCTGCCATTGCACCTTCACCAGCTCGACCCTCTTGTTCCTCAAATCCTTCAACTTCCGATCGAGGATCGCCACAGGTCGCTCGATGTAGTTTAGGCTGTCGTCAACCTGAATATCCTCTAGGGGCACCACTGCCGAGTCGTCCACCAGGCACTTCCGCAGCTGGGAAACGTGGAAAGTGTTGTGGATCTGACTGAGTTCGGCTGGTAGATCCAGCCTGTACGCCACCTTGCCCACCTGGGCTATAACCCTGAAAGGTCCAATGTACCTGGGGCCCAACTTGCCCCACTTCCTGAATCGGATGACGCATTTCCAAGGCGACACCTTCAGGAGAACCATATCCCCAACCTGGAACTCCATGTCTGAACGGCGCTTGTCGGCATAGCTTTTCTGCCGACTCTGTGCAGTCTGGAGCCTGCTCCTGACGTGCTGAATCTTCTCTGTCGTCTTCAGCACCACTTCGGTTCTCCCCATGACCCTCTGGCCAACCTCACCCCAACATTTCGGGGTCCTGCACTTCCTCCCGTATAACATCTCAATGGGAGGACGATCGATACTCACGTGGTAGCTGTTGTTGTAGGAGAATTCAGCCAATGGGAGGTAAGGGTCCTAGCTACCACCGAAGTCTAGTACACATGCCCGCAACATATCCTCCAGAGTCTGGATGGTCCGCTCACTCTGACCATCCTTCTACGGGTGAAATGCAGTGCTAAAATGGAGACAAGTACCCAACTCGTCGTGGAATTTCTTCCAGAACCTAGAAGTAAACCGCGCATCCCTGTCAGAAATCACTGACACTGGCACCCCGTGTCGCGCCACCACCTTTCGGATGTAGATATCGGCTAGCTTCTCAGCCGATAAACTCTCCTGGATTGGTATAAAATGGGCGCTCTTGGTCAACCGATCCACAATGACCCATATGGAATCCACTCCCCGCGCGGTCCTGGGAAGTTTGATGATGAAGTTCATGGTGATATCTTCTCATTTCCACATGGGAATATCTAACGGCTGCATCTTTCCGTGTAGCCTCTAATGTTTGGCCTTGACCTTCCTGTAGGTCAAGCACCGCTCCACATACCATGCTACGTCCTGCTTCATGTAGGGCCACCAATAGTCAAAACGAAGATCCCTATACATCTTCGTCACCTCGGGATGGATAGAAAACCTGGATTTGTGCGCCTCCTCCATCAATGTCTGACGCACGCCTCCATGATAGGGGACCCATACCCTACGGTGGAGGGTCAACAACCCTCGGCTGTCAAAGTCGAAGGAGGAAACCTGACCCACAATACGCTCGCTCTTCCGGTGTTCCTCCTTCATAGCCTCCTGTTGGGCCTCTCGGATTCGCTCCAACAACGGAGTCACCACGGTCATCCGCATGCAGACATCTCTGATCAGCACTGCCTTGCGGCTAAGCGCATCGGCCACCACATTGGCCTTCCTCGGGTGGTAAGGATCTCACAATCATAATCCTTCACCACATTGGCCTTCCTCTGGTCTATGAGATACCTCAGGCTCTTGTGGTCCGTGTAAATGGTACAACGAACCCCATAGAGGTATTGACGCCAAATCTTGAGGGCAAAAACAACCGCCCCCAGCTCCAAATCATGCGTCCTGTAGTTCGCCTCGTGAGGCTTCAGCTGCCTCGAAGCGTAAGCAATGACATGCCCTCTCTGCATCAAAACTGTGCCCAAGCCTAAGATTGACGCATCGCGGTACACAACAAAATCCTCCATGCCCTCTGGCATGGCTAAGATTGGTGCCTCGCACAATCTCTGTCTCAATGTCTCAAATGCAGACTGCTGCTCAGGCCCCCAGCGAAAGACTACGACCTTCTTCGTCAGTCGTGTCAAGGGTACGACTATCTTGGAGAAATCTTGGATGAATCTTCGATAATAGTCGGCTAATCCCACGAAACTCCGAATCTCAGAATGGAGACTTCGGAACCTCTCATCTCATCACGGCCTCTACCTTGGCTGGGTCGACCAGAATACTGTCCCGGTTGATAAGATGCCCAAGAAACTGCACCTCGCGCAACCAGAACTCACACTTGGAGAACTTGGCGTACAAGCTCTCCCTCCGCAGGGTCTCCAAAACCTCTCGCAGATGCTCCTCGTGCTCCTTCTGCGTCTTGGAGTAAACCAAGATATCGTCGATGAATATTATCACGGACCGATCCAGCATTGGTCTACATACGCGGTTTATGAGATCCATGAACGCGGCAGGAGCATTGGTGAGCCCAAAAGGCATCACCACGAACTCATAGTGACCATAATGCGTCCAAAAGGCAGTCTTTGGTACATCTTCCTCTCTGACCCTCATTTGATGATACCCCGAACGCAAATTCATCTTGGAGAACCAAGATGCTCCCTGTAACTGGTCAAGAGGTCATCAATCCTCGGAAGTGGGTAACGATTCTTCACTGTTACCTTATTCAGCTCCCGGTAATCTATACACATCCGATGCGACCCGTCCTTCTTTTTCACAAATAGAATCGGGGCTCCCCAGGGTGAACTGCTCGGTCTGATGAATCCCATGTCTAACAGCTCCTGCAGCTGTGTAGACAACTCCTGCATCTCAGGAGGAGCCAACTGATACGGTGCCTTGGCTATCGGAGCCGCACCAGGGACTAGGTTGATCCTGAACTCCACCTGCCTCTCCAGAGGTATCCCAGGCAACTCCTTGGGGAATACATCCGCAAACTCTCGTACCATGGGCACATCGCCCACCGTCACTTTACCCTCCTCCCGGGTATCCGCAACATAGGCGACAAATCCTGCGCAACCCTGCTAAAGGTAGCGCCTCGTTCTCGCTGTTGAACATAAAGTTGGTCTGCGTTGTGGCCTCTCGCCCCAAATCACCAGCTCTCCCCCACCTGGGGTCCTGATCCGAACCAACTGTTGCGCACAGTTAATCACTGCCCCGTTGGGGCTTAGCCAATCCAGACAAATAATAACCTTGTTCCCCCTCAACGGTATGGGAACCAAATCCACTATATAGCGCTCTTCGAACAACCTCAAAACGCAACCCCGGAAGACCTCTGATGCTCGCACAGACCGGTTGTCCACAATCTCGAACTCTAGAGGACGAGATTGACTTGAAGGATAGCACCTTGTCCTTTTCCTCTTGAGGTATCTTCTCTACGTCCACCAAGAGTTGGTTATACTCTTTTTGAGATTTGATCGTTTTGTTAATTCAAGAGTGAACAAACGGACCCAATGTTACTGCTTCCCAGATTAGATATCCATTATCTTCAGATCCAATGACGTAGTCTTCAAATTGATGCGCCCATACTTCATAATCTTGAGTATAGAGAATGGGAACTCTCGTATTGGATCCTATACTGTTGGAGATATTGATTGGATTAACTTGAGAATCATCATGAGACATGATGAATAATTTCGTCTTTTAATCTGCTTGAATCAGACTTGTAAAGATAAGACTAGGGTTTTATCGAACACTAAATACACCGTCGACAGGAAGAAGACAACTTCTATATATTCGATAAAAGCGGAAACCCTAACGGATTCTTCAAACAGAAGAGATGCGTATATATTACATAGTCTCCTACTCTGATACCAATGGATGAGACTATTGCGCTATTAGATCGACAGATTCAAGACAGATAAACAGGAATGAAGTAATCAAAGAACACAAGAATGGATCAAATGATGTCGAATGATTAATATCTCACACCTCAGAAGAGCTCGATGAAGAATTTCGATTGTAGAGGTGTGTTTAGGGTTACAATACAAAAGCTATTAATTAGAACTCCACTTTAATGCTATACATGCATGCATAATATATAGACTAACCCTAAGCTTAAACCACGGTTGGACAGGCCCAAACCGGGTAATCAAAATATAACATTATGCCCATATGACGCAACACTCTAAACCCAACACTAATATATATTAATAAGTTGTTTTACAAAAACTTTCATATTTATTATCAGAGTTTACAACTTTTGATGTTACAAATAACTACCAACTACCATAATAAAAGAGAAAGGATTCTACAACCCATTAACTTAATTCGGTACGCGATTTTATGAGCATCTAATAAGTCATGAACATTCTAAACATTATTATATGGGATACTAACGTAGACATAGTACCTTTGGTTAGAATTAAATCTGGCACTGCCCTCCTACAAGTTTTTGAATCTGGCTCTAGCCTCCTATTATAATAATCTTGCTAATCATACCAACTCTAAACATGGGAATTCATAATAGTAGCACAAATCTAGTTTAATATTTTTAGCACATAACTAGCTTCAAATAATATATTTCACACATCTGGGGAGTTCATACCCCTAGCTAGCATAAATTCACCTCCTTATAAACCACCGAAGAATAAATCTTTCTAAGGCTACTATCTTATTAGGCAAGTCAAAGTGCGATCTATACGAGAAGTACCATCTTGACAGTTGTTGCCACTTCCCCTTATGGGGCCTATATTTGATTCATTTTATGGACTTGTGACCATAACCTATCATGAGGCTCATATAATATCCATGTCCATTTCTTAGCACTCGCTTGTGGGGTAGAAAGTATCGTTAATCGCATAGAATTCATTTTATGTCTTTCCACACAGCTTTTTTATAAACCTTCTAACCTCTATTCACATATAGGCTTAGGCCAATATCTTCGCATAAATCTCTTAACACTTGTAGAGTTTAACTACGATCAAAGTACTCACCCTTGGAGTATAGTACATCATCACTCACATATAGAAAGCATATTGTGTCTTTTTATCAGAATGATCATCCATTTGACCACCAATGTTTTTGGTAATCATTTGTTACCAAACTCAACAAGTTCCATAAAAAACTTCCAAACTGCTTAACCTCGTAAACCGTCAGCTCAAATACTCATTTCTAATCATCTCCTAAATTAGGGTTTATAACCGTTGCTAACCGGACCAAGAATTCCATCAAGTAATTCAACTGTCAAACTTACCATCAATTTCATAATAACAGCCTTATTACGAACTTTACTAACCATCTAAAAGAAAAACTACCTTATCTCGTTTTATAACATATCCTCATAATCAACGTCATTATGCACTTCTTTTAGCTATGAGTTGTCGCTTGAGAATCCAAAGTTTCAGTTGGGAAAACGTATCACCGGAAAAATTCACATATTTATAGCTTGTTATGACATGCATCGTGTTAGGAAGGTGGACATGTGGCTTCCACGTGTCACACCACAAGCTTGCTTCGTATCTACTCCCATGCCATGTGTTTGCCACCCACCCATGCCTCTACGTCACATTTGTCTCTACACCATTTCCTTTTACTTCTTGATATAACGAAGTGGCAACTTTCCGATCGTTGCAATCTCTAATATCCATATATTACCTTAAAATTCGAATTTCCCACTCAAATTCACTAGAAATTCCAATATGCCCATCCTCTGTTTAACAACATCTTCTTCGATTGTCGTTTTTTATTCAAGTAAACTGAATCTCTCTTTTTTGGAAATTTAGTTATAACTTAATGTATGTAATGAATTAATTATGTACCCGATATGCCTGAATAAATTGTAGAACTTTTGCATTGTATAATGACATTATATTTATCATGAAAGACCTTTGTGTACAAGTTCTCTTAAATTAAAGGTATAACATTTTAGATTTAGCTTTTTGTGGTTTGAAAGAAGCTCTTCTACGTTGGAATATGATGAATTCCATGCCAATTTTTTTATCCTAAACTTATGAATAATTGTGGTTTTAATATGTTACACCAAATTTTATGATTTGGTGTTCTATCATTTTACTTCATTTCTATTTGATATTGTGCATATAGTATATTTATTTGTGTGTCAAATTACTATATGATATGTTGAAGATAGATTTATTTTGATAATAACTCATCAAATTTGGTCCAAAGCAGGGTACTATAATGATAAGGGATGTACAACTATTTGTTGTAGTATAACAATTATATAAACCATATAAGACCCTAAAAACACTATAGAACTATAGATAAATATTAATATCGAATTCCAGGGTGTGGGTATTCTTAAGAGAGTGTGTGTTCGTGTATGTATATGTTTTGAAGAGAGAGAGAGAGAGAGAGAGAGAGAGAGAGAGGGGGAGGGAGGGAGGGAGGGGGATTGGCGCTAGTTTTTTCATTTATTAGTTACAAAACATTTAAAATAAATGGAAAAAAAATCAATAAGGGTATAATAGTAATTTCACAAACACTTAACCCTTGGACAGATTATATAAATTGTCCTTGTGGTTGATAAAATAGACCAACTTTAGTCCTTACGGCGAATTATTAGCATGGATAGTCCTTGTGGTTTTAAAATGCTGCAAGGACGGTCCTTTTGGCTAACGGTGTTAACTTTTCCAGTTAAGTCCTTATTGAATTGACAGATTTACCATTCCTATGATAGAGACCGTTTATGTAATTTGTTCATGCCACATGGACTATTTATGTAATTTTGCCTATTAATTATTATCTTATTTATTTATTTATAATTTTATGAATTAAATTTTTTTTAAGTTTTATTCAAATATAATTTTAATTTTTTTATATTTTTTCGCTTATATTTTTGATTTTTTTTGTTCCGATAAATTTCTTAAATTTTTTGACATTTTATTCGAATAAATTTCTATATAAAAAGGGATACGAACAAAACGTCAAAAAATTTATTCGAACAAAACATACAAAAAGACATTAATAAATGTATTTCAATAAAACGTGAAAAAACTTAAGAAATTTATTTGAACAAAAGCCTCAAAAGAGCGGAAAAAAATATATAAAAAAATAAACATTATATTCGAACAAAACATCAAAAAAAAATTAATTCATAAAAATATAAATAAATAAAATAAAAAGATAATAAATAATAGATAAAATTACATAAATGGTCCATGTGGCATGAACAAATTACATAAACGGTCCCTATGACAGGAAAGGCAAATGTATCATTTTACAAAGGACTTAACATGAAAAGTTAACACTGTTAACCGAAAGGACCGTCTTTGTAATATTTTAAAACCACAAGGACCATATATGCAAACAATCTGTCAGACAGACTAAAGTTGGTTTATTTTGTAAACCACAATGACCATTTATCTAATTTTGTCTGACCCTGGTTAACTTAAGGTGTTCATCAAAAAGACCATCATGCGCATTTTAAACTTAAAAAGAACCAACACATGTTAAAAATTCTTCAAAAGTACATGTGGTATTTTCAGCCAACCACAAGGACCATTTATATAATTTTGTCTTAAAAATTGTATATTTCACCTTTTTTAAGGGGTGTTTGTGTAATTGAGAGAGGGCGGTGAGAAGAGGCTGGAACACGAAAATTTTTAGTTGGTCAACCGTAACATAACACATTATTATGTCTTTTGATATATGTTTTTGGTGTTAACTAGTCGTTTTTTACAATCTGCAAGACGTTCATGCCTTTGCATGCATAATATAAGTAATTGTCACAACACTGTAAAAGCCCAATGCAAGTCTTAGAGCCCATCTAAGATGGGCTACCAGATCTCAATTTTTCTCCATTAATGAAAGGAAGGCGTCCAGCTAAGTTACTGGTGTATTCAGGCACAATCCCCATATATATTCCAGAGTTTACAAATATAATAATAACATTAGTCACATTAACTATCTTGGATGGGAACCAATTTCAGATTGCCTCCATAAATTTCTGGAATCTGGTTTTCATCAATGTCTTTCATCAATGTTGATTTCAGCTGCTTGTTCTCAACAAATACAATCTGCAAGATTAATGTATATTCATTATTCAGTCATACTCTTGTGTCTATATAGTCATATAACAAAAAGATACTCTCAAGACATTAAAGAATTCTTACCTTTTTCTTTGTTTTTTCATCAATAAAGGGATAAACCATCTTCCATACTGTCATAAACACATAAGGGACATGTACTATAAACAGCTTCCCTAGCCTTTCTGGATAATAATCCTGTCATAAATACAACAGCTGTACATTATTGATATATAGGTAGCCATTAATGAGCGCCATTGAAAGGTTGGTGAAGGTGCATTTTTGCGTGAACATGATTAAGTCATTCATTAAGTGCCTCTTCTAGAATATAATTAACAAAAATAATAAGGAATCAAAAACTATTACTGTATTTCTCTACACACAAAGATATATACCTGCAAAATAGAGAGTGCTGCAAGATATCCACGTATATCAGTACATGTATATCCCCATCCTTGAAGATCTCCGATAACAACGAACTTTTCTTGGCCTTGAGGTATCCTAAATTCATATTAAATATATTGCGCTTAATGCTTGATGACATTTATCTTAATTAAACCCTTAATTCGATGTGAAATTATACCTGGAACATAATTTGTCTAGGCCAAATACCACAAAACCTGCAGTTTCAATTGCGATTAGTTGATGAAACTATGAAAAGATTTGATTTTGGATCATAAATATAAGTGTAATTAACATACGTTTGAACTCTTCTAGACCTCCTTTTTTATTGCAGAAATGTCTACCTCCAAATACGACTGTTATTGGGCGTCCGTTTTTATCAGATCCTTGCATGAACATCTTGTTTTGTGCTATTTCGTTTTGGACTTCTGATACACAGATAGAACCTTCTGGAGCAAATGTTTTCCTCCATTTTACGTATTTCAGAAACATGGCACATGCTTTGTCAATGTCAAGATCACGAGCACGAAGGAACCTTCTGATTGTCAGATCATCGTACTCCTGGATTGCAATCGAAGTTTTTAAAAAATCATTGATTTGTATTCAAAGTTGAAGGCTTTTGACTTTTAGTTTTCGAACTCTATTCAACTTTTGAACAGTTAGGATGAGAGTTAATGATATAGAAGTAGTCAAAGTCATGGACTTTTCTCACTGGAAAGTTGGATCATGAGTCTTGTTGTTTAGTGATATTATGGGGACTTTAACTATGCACCATGTGATGGAAGAATATATAATATTAATAATATAATAGATTACAAAGAATCTTAAAAGTTAAAATTAACTTTACCTCGGGTCTAGATTTAGTCCTGATGCCATATTGCCTACCTTGAACAGTTTCATTAGGATCTTGAGAGAGAAAGTGTGTGTGTGTGAGTGTTAGTGTGTGCGTGTGTGTATGTGTGTGTTTTTGTGTGTGTGTGTGTGTGTGTGTGAGAGAGAGAGAGAGAGAGAGAGAGAGAGAGAGAGAGAGAGAGAGAGAGAGAGAGAGAGAGAGAGAGAGAGAGACCTTGGAAGTGGGATCATGTTTTTCAAGTAAGGCTCTCATTTGAAGAATTTTCCTGGGTTCATCTTGAAAGCTTCCGTTATCGTTCTGCATAGAAACACTCTCTGTTTCTGTGTAAATTTTGCGTTCTCTTGGCTGATCCACCATTGTTGTCCCCTCCATCTGCTTCAGTTTCTCTCTCTAGACCCTAAAAGTCGACACAAATCACTCTCTCTCTCTCTCTCTCTCTAGAAGGGGGTGGGGGTCTCTCGTATCTGTATGTAGATTTGTGTGGATGTGGGGTTTTAATTGATGTTAAATGTACATCGACTTAGAATCTTGATCACCTGCGGCCTGGTGTAACATAACAGTTTACAGCAGACCCACAAAATGATAATAGCTGGCTGGGAAGTTTTTTAGTCATGCTTCGAAAATTGAAGACAAATGAAAGGGGGATATCTAAGAAAATGAAAGAAGGGGCTCTTTCAAAGGCTGCAGAATACGACTTTTCTGAAAATTAACTAATAAACCTAATGTGTTGAAATATTTACACACATTTTTTGACTTTTTCCTAGAAATATTTACTCAATCCGCCTATCTAGACTAATATTCTAGACATGGATTAATTCTAAACTTTTGTTTGTTCGCCAAAACCCTTAACAAAACGCGACATTTAAAGTCCGATATTTTCTCCCAAAACAAACTAATAAACTACGTATTGGAGAGGATGTGTGTTGCCATCAGCTATTCATTACTTGGTTGAAAGTAGGTGGCCAAAAATCAACATGTAAAATTGTTAATGGGGCCAAGAGGCGTGTATGGTTGTGCATATGAAATGCAATTAATAAAATAATTAATGATACATTTGTTGAAGTCATTGTGACCCGAAGGTATTATATTCTTATTTTTTAAACAATATTATAAAAGTTTACATCCAAAAGAGTAGAAACGTGGCATCGATTCTATATTTGTACAATCTAAAATTAGTATATCTCAAGTTGAAGATTGGACTTGTTTGTGCGTGTTTAAAGGGATAAGTCTTACCTTCTCTCGAACCCATCTTATGGACCACCATGTGGAGGGTAAGTCGTACAGGAATAACATTAGTCGTATAGGATTATGACTTCGTTATGAAATGAAAAGTAAGTTTTATTGGAATGAGGTCCGAGCAAAACAAAATTGCTTAGTCTACTATAAAATAAGAATACATATTACTTCAGAAGTTGTACTCAAATATGATTGGATAAAAGAGTTTATTGAAAAACTACGATGAGTCATACTATTCTAGGCTCACATACTTTTGTCAGTTCAAGAATATACTTAATCTAGCTAAGCAACTCTATGTCACATCAGAACACCAATCATATTCTCTAACATATTTAATATATACCTAGAGTAAGTCAATATGGAAATGACAGTATTCGTAAAATTCACATAAATTAAATTTAGTCAGACTCATTAACAAAGTTCTCATTTTAAGCTAAGTATGAGTGGTCATACTTCAACTATAAGACTTTATTATTCTATAAATGAGATTCGATTTGGATTTAGTATTTGGATATTGGAACATTAAGACAACAACTAGTATATTGTTTTGATATATTGGGATATGATCATCACATCAATACTTGTTATGTTCTGTATTAACATGTTTAATCCATGAATAATTTTATTATTCTAAAAGTTCATAGTCTGTTATAATTATAGGAGCAGTTATGAAGTAAGACTAATATGAATTGGATTGGTTTACTCTCACAATACGAAAGTAGGCAAGTGATTGTAACCAAGATTCATAAGTACTTGTTAGAGAATTGGTATTGAACTGACCCGTATCAAGATTACCTCATGGAACGTTGTTGTAAGTGATACTTGATAAAAGGTGATATCTTTGTTTTCTTAATACCTGAGATGCATAGTAGGACCTAAGTATAGGGAATGCTATATTTTGATGCAATCAAATATTGATCCTTAATCGGTCAATTATAAAGGCTATTTTCATGTGTAGTGTGAACCATGCAAAAGGATTATGTGATCAAGATGGGATGTGTGCCTCTTATGTGTTGAGAGTTAGACATCTAAGGCATCTTACCAAAGGTTGAACACCTAATGAGATTGATTATGATATGTATCTGATGTTCAACATGATGTATGTGACAAATGGATAACTGATAACTTACCTTATACACGAATTGTAGCTTTTAGCTTATGGGGAATTGGATGTTGACCACTATCTATATCAATCTATAATGAGTATTGGGCAAATTGTAGATTGAAAGATCTATATGCCCAAGAGTCATTATAAAATGATATTGTTAGATAATATATGATCCTAAAGGGTCACACTACAACTTGATACAATTAATTATTTATTAGAAATTGATTTTAATAAATATTCAATAAACTCTTATAATTAATTGGAAATTACTTATTTCATGGAAATATTAATTTTCAATGGCAAGTAACATAATTTATCATATAGTATGATTTATTAAGTCATGTACATTATTTTGGATTGGAAAGACTTTTGTCATTTAGCCATAAGCCAAAGTTTATAAAATTTAAAAGAGTTTATATAATTTATAAAGTTAGCTTCCTTTCTTTTTGTTGAAAACGGTAAGCATGGATTCCTTGTGCATGTCATGGCCTTTTGATTATTTAAAGATATCTAATTCATGACTTAAAGGGCATGGGAGACAAGTAGAGTATAGGGACATGATGTGCTTAAGTGTTATGGACTTATGGTCCAAGAATAAGCTTTATGAAGAGGCTTTCATCTTTCTTTTGTTCTTGCACTAGAACTGCATCTAGTTCTCCCTCTCTTGCTTTTCTCTCGTGCAAAGAATAACTCCAAGCTACATGCATGCATTTTCTCTCTTTAAGTGCATATGTAACATCCTAAAAATCATGACCAAAAATTTCATTTTTAAATCATTTAATAAACCATAGTTACTGAAAATCATTTATCAAACAGGAACCATAATATCTCAAAACATCAAAATTAGTATATCGATATCAAAACATATGTCAAATGTATATCATAGTAACATCCCAGGCTAAACATCATGGTGTGTGCAATGCAGTCATCCCAAGCTCTTCCCTCTGCTACCAGAAGTACTTGAAACCAAAACTAAAAATCATAAGCATGAAGCTTAGTGAGTCTCCGCAAACTACCACATATCATACACATAATCACATATACTAGGCCCCCGCCCCTTCATCGGGCCCCACCCGGCATCGGACAATGTCCGGCATCAGGCTCTGCCTGGCATCGAGCCTCGCTCGATATACATATTTGTTTCTCCCAGGCCCCGCCTATCACTGGGCCTCGCCCGCTATACACATACAACCAATATCATATAATCATGCTAGCACATAAAGAATCATATATAGTATTATATGTTCTATTCCTAAGGCTTCGCCTATCATGGGCCCCGCCCCTACTCTGCTAATGATGAGATATGGAACCCCGTCCACACTCAGCTAGTGATGAGATACGGCCCCCTGCCCACACTCATCTCCCTACCCAGCACATACAAGTATCACAAAGAAAACAAGTATAACTAATCATGCACATAGTCATCGGGTACCACCCGGCATCGAACCATAGTCCGGAATCATACATATAAACCTTCCTCGAGCCCCGCCCGACATCAGATTGTAATTCGGAAACACAAAACATAAATACGAGCCGACATTGGTGCCTTTGACCCATTCAAACAGGAGGAAACTCACATCGCAAAGCGGAATGCAGAATCTCACGATGAGGAATCTCTAACGGTTGCTCTGACGACTCCCCGAGCTGTCATTACCAAAATAACACTTAGTTAAAACCAATAATCCTTCATAGGGTAAAATGACCATTTTACCCCTGGTCTAATTTAGTCCATGCCCAAGGCCCAAAACCAAAACATGAAAGGCCCAATACTAAGTAGGCTTCTCAAGCCCATTCATGGCCCACCAATGGCCCAATTTCTAAATTGGGCCCAACCCCTCTAATGGGCATTATCCTTTTGAATCCATTCCATACTTCATAACCCTCCCAAGATCAACCTTGGTCAATGTCAAGTCAAGGTCAAATTCAACATCCAAGTCAAAGTCAAAGTCAACGCTCGGAGTTGACTCAACTCGCCGAGTTCCTATGAATCACAGAATCGTGATTTTGTGATCCAACTCTTCGAGTTCATCCTTGAACTCGTCGAGTTCTTCCTTTCAACGAAATCGGGACACTCCACTTCAACTCGTCGATTCCTTCCTTGAACTCGTCGAGTTCCTCAGTCTATTAGCCATTTCTTAACTCATTAAGCCATTATCCTTCAGATCTGAACCCTAAACTTCAGATCTCAACTCAAAACGCCTCTAGAAGAGTAAAGTTCCCAACTTTACCCATTAATACCTTTTTCTAAATGGAATAAGTCCAAACCCCAACCCAAAAGGCCAAAGTCTTGATCCCAACATCACCAAAACTACAATATGGACTATGAGATCATAGATCTGGACTCTAGGGACTAAATGATCATGTAAAGTTCTATCTTTTTCATCATGTATGGCCATAAGAAGCTCCAAAGGCCAAAATGGTGGCTTAGAAGTTGCATGGGACTTCCATGGCCATAAAGTTGGCACCTTTATGCCATGAAAGTCCTTCAAGACTCTAGATCTGAAGTGTTTTCCATTTGGAACGTCCAACTCTCAAGAACCATATCTTTTGGACCAAAACAAGCAAAAGATGCTAAGAAATAGATCTAATCAGCCATTAGTCAAGTTTGAGACTTGATTACCAGAAAGTGATGAAAATGGAGTGAGGTTTCTAGATCTAGCAACTCTTCCGTGTTCCTTCAAACTTTCCTTCCTTCCAAGACTTCAAACACCCACAAGAACACTCCAAAATGGCTCACAATAGCATTAGGGTTTCGAGATCTAGGGTTAGGATAGTGGAGGCTAGAAATGAGGCCAAAACCTAAAGCATAACGTGTTTAAATAGGGTGTAAAATCTCGGATCTAGGGTTTCCCAAACCTCGTCCAACTCATCGAGTTGATTCTCAAAAACACGTGCCTAAGATTTCCAACACGTCGAGTTCTCCCTCTTGGACTTGACAAGCTGGCCTTATATATTCTAATTTATTTTTCCTTCTTTGGCCTTCTAGATTCCGGGTGTTACAACATATTTTGGTTATGAACTTACACTACTAGAAAACAACTCTTTAATGACACGCGAACAACGACACGCACTGATTTATAATACGCAAATTTTGTGTGTCCTAAAAGTAATATCAGTTTTCAAAATTTTGAAGGATAGAGGACACGCATTTGTGAGTGCCCTAACCTAAAATTAGTGTACGACAAAAATATTACAGACATAAGGGAACCTAAATTAAATGGGTGTCGTGTAGAGATTTCGTTTTATAATTTTTTTTTAATACATGCTCCCTCGTTAATAGCTAAGGGGCTAGCAGGAGACAAAATCCTGAAATTTTTTGAATACCCGCTCATTCTCTCCTCTCCACTAGCCGACGACCTTAATTTTCTCCCTATATTCTCTCTGCAAACCCTAGCAGTCACCAACACCATAAACATGGTTTTATGTTGGCTTCGTTAGGTGTTGTAGGTTTCCCCTCTACGTCCACCGCTGTCTGCCTTAACTACGAAGGAGGTTATCATTTTCCATTTTCTCTCATCACTTCCTTTTCTCTCCTCTTCTTTACCATTGTTTTCTCTCTTCTTCTTTACCCAAAACAATCTATATAAATTTTGTCCTAATATTATAAAAGAACGAAAAAAAAGGAAAAATAAACATCCTCTTTTACTTCGTCGATTTTGACTCTTTGATCTACTGCATATGAACAATTGAAGCACCGGTAACCGCTTATCTAAAAAACTAAAAACCCCAAATCTCTTTGCTTCTCTTGTTCGAAGCTTGTACAACCGCATCGATCCATGGTGGAATCCGATAAGGCCAACTCTAGGTACACTCAATACGATTCTCCTGTTTTTGTAGATTTTAGCTAGCATATGTATTTCTCTTTCTTAACTTTTAGCTATTTGCAACTCTTTTTAGGGTTTTTTATCTTATCAATACATTGTGTCCGCTCCAGTGCTATTACCATTGCTTTCTGTCAATAAAATCATAATCTGATCAAGGAAGTCTATGTAATTCCATCTATTTCTTTGAAACTATTCATGTGCAAGCGGAATAGTTTTATCTTTATTAAACCCATTGTTAACCGTTCTTCGTGTGTATATGATTAGGACCATGAATTTTGTTTCATACAATCTACATGATTTGATGTCTTTACCAAAAGAGTCATTTGTGACTACGTTTAGTTGTTAATTCTATAGATGAATCTATTCCATTTTTTTCCTAATGTGTAAAAATGAAAACTAGTTTACCTTTTGCCGAAGCTTGTTAGTGTTATTTAATATCTTTTTTGCTCACTGATACTTTGTTGATGAAATAAGATTTTCAAGTGATGCCTATAATTTGGTGTTTGTAGCTTTTAGATGTATTTCTTTTTCTTACTCTAAAAGTCTAAATCAAGATGTATCATTTTGTCAATTTCCTTTTCAGATGTCTAGACTGCGGCTATGTATCAACTTCTATATTATGGCTTCTAGGTAAAAACCATCTTTATAATTTCTATGGATTTCATTCAAAAGCAATGACTTTTTTAATGGAATAATTTCATTTTTGTAGCAGTATTTGTGTATGTCTTTATGATATCTTGATGAGAGAAGAGTTGTCAGAAGGATAGTTTAATGTGTTGATCGCTCACTATGATCTTATAAAGAGAGACAAAGCATTTTTGAAAAAAAAATCATTGGTTTTACATGGTTGTTGATGAAGAACATCGGTTAAAGAATGTTGAATTTGTTCTTGCAAAGACTCTTATCTCCAGGTATGGTGCAAATTTAGAAAAAGCACGATGAACTTTTTCCTTTTTCCCGATTTAGCCCCTCAATATTTCTTAATATGATTAAATCACTATACTTTTTTGACTTATTCAAACGTAGTTAAATTTTATTTATTTTATTGATTAAACCCATTTTAATAACACAAATAAAGTCCAAGGGTTTAATCACTAAGAAAATGTTGAGGGCTTTAATCAATTACTTGGTAAAAGTATGTTATTTTCTTATGCATTTTCCTTAACTTTATTGTGTTTGTTATTGTAATTTATTAACTTAGTTTTATAATTATGAACCATCCCAAAAATATGACCCAAAACTTTCGTTTTTAAATCATTATTAAATCATAAACCATCCAAAGTCATGAGAAAAATCATAAATCATGTATCATAAAACATCATAGTATCTGTCTCAATCAAAATCTCATAATAAAACATCAGAGCAAACTCCCAGGTTGGGGCTGTGGTGTGTGCCATGCGATCATCCTGAGCTATTCCCTTTGCTACCGGAAGTACCTGAAACCAAAACTGAAACTGCAAGCGCGAAGCTTAGTGAGCTCCCCCAAACTACCATATACCATACACATAACATATCACACATAAATCAACTATGGGACACCGCCCAACTACATCGGGACAAACCCGACATCGGCTTACCCAGTATCGGACTCCTGTTCGGCATCGGGCATCGGGCTCACCCCGACATCGGGCTTACCCCGGCTTCAAGCTTACCCCGGCACATACACAACATAACACAATAATCACATAATTTGCATCAGGTTTGCCCCGGCATTGGGCCGAAGCCTGGATCATATAAGATGTAGCATATAAACTAGAATACATCAGGATTACCCTGACATCGGACTGAAGCCCGGAACACATAACACATAACACACAACATGCATGAATCACAGAGACATCAAGCATACATAACTATGTCTCGGGATCGCCCCGGCATCGGACCGAAGTCCGGAAACATATGAACTTCATCGGGCTAACCCCGGCATCGGGCTTACCCCATCATACTATAACTACTTAAACGGGTCGGCATTGGTTCCTTAGACTTGTTCCTACTGTAGGAAAACTCACCTCGTAAAGTTGTTTGTGAAATCTCGCGGTGAGGAATATCCGATAACTGCCTCGGCGTCCCTCCAGCTATCAAAACACAATAAAACATAGTCAATATCTAAAACTCCTTCCTAGGGTAAAATGACCATTTTACCCCTATACAAATTCAACACTCTGGTCAAAGTCAAGTCAAGGTCAACCCCGGTCAACCCAACTCGTCGAGTCATCTCCCTACTCGACGAGTCCCTGAAATGCTCAAACTCGTGGTCCACTAAGTCAACTTGTCGAGCCCTTCTACTGACTCGTCGAGTTCTTTCTGAATAATAATCGGTACATCTCGAATCTACTCGTCGAGGCCTTTAGCTCCCGAGTCCTAATCTTGTCCAACTCACTGAGTCATCCCCCCCCCCCAGCTCCATGGTTTCACTCACAACCAGAAAAGGTTTGGGGGACTCGACCCGACTCGCCGAGTCCTAAGAACAACTCAGCGAGTTCCTTGCATGCTAAAAACCATACAGTCAATTCTAAATGAGTCCAATGCTTCTAACTTATAGATTCGGGCTCCTTAGGCTAGCATAACATGTAAAGTTGCTAACGTTACGTGTATGCATGAAGTTATAAGACCAAAACACTCATTACAAGCTAGAAATGGAGATCTAAGTCATTACATAGACTATGGTTGCATAAAGGTGGTAAATTTGAGCTTCTAGAGCTTAATAGATCCCAGATCTGAAGCCTCTACATCCCTAAGAGTTCAAGTCTCAAAATTTCCTTGGAAATGGCCCCAAAACTCACAACATTCAAGCTAGGAGAGAGATCTAATTGAATAACAGCCAAGGTATAAGCTTTATACCTTTATGAAGACATAAATAAGTCCTTAGCTCTGGATCTCCAACCTTCCTTCTGCAACTCCAAGCTTTTGCTTCCTTCTTCAAGCTTAAGATCACAAAATGCAAGAACTAGCTCGATAGTTCACAAAAACTAAGTAGGGTTTTGAGAATGGTCTGTGGAGGTGATAGGGGCTAGGTGGGAGACCTATAATATTGCTTAAATAGGGTGGAAACCCTAAGGATTGGGGTTGCCTCCTGATGGACCTACTCGCCGAGTCCATACTTCGACTTGTCGAGTAGACCACTTAAACCCCGCGAACAAGTTGGCATCTACTCTACGAGTTAGTGCTACCAACTCGTCGAGTAGCTCTTATAAAATGAACATTTTAATTAAATAAATACATACTAGGAACGGGGTGTTGCAAATTAGCTTAACAATTATAATAGTTCTATTAGCGTTCACATGTAAAAGATTAGCATATCTGACACATTGCTCCAGATATGAAAAAGCAAAACAAGATGGGACATTTGGAATTAATTTTGATAAATTAGAAACAAGATTAATGTTAAATTATTTAAAATTTTTATATAATAATGACATAAGTATTTAATTTTTCGGTAAGTAGGTACAAGAGATCCAGATCTAGCCCAAGCATTGAACCGGACAAAACATCCCTTAATTTTCACTGAAATTAATTCGTTTGTTTTGAAAATTTTGTTGTTAAAAATGTAACACTTTTTCATCCTTATTTTTAACTTGTTAGTGATAATAATTTAACACTGACAATTTTTTAATCTTAAAATTAACTTTTTTGCTTTCTTTTGATTTAGTCGTATACATTTTAATAAATAACACAATATTTTAATTAATGATAAAAAAAAGTACATGTAAAAAAGGGTAGAAGTATAGAAAATCACAACATACATTCACAACTTTATTGATTAAATCTCTCAACTTTTTTCTGTAGTGATTCTTAAAATTAACTTTTTTGCTTTATTTTGATTTAGTCATATACATTTTAATAAATAACACAATATTTTGGATGCTTAATCCAATTTGGAAGAATACAAAACATTCCAATCATTAGATGGAAAGAAAAATCATGTGTTGAAATCTTATTTCAATCCTATCAATAAAAGTTCCATTATAGATCTAGAATCTTCCTTAAGTTCCACAGAGAATTCACTCACACATTCTGGCTCAACACGGGTAGAATATCTAGGGTATGACACTAGTGATTGAAAAGTTGTTGTAGTAGCTTTAAAGGTATATTTAATTTGTCAGTTTTGATTCTCAAAATTATAGATTATTAAGCATCAATGATTTAGCATTAAGGTGATAATAGAATCTAACCAAACAAACCCTAAGATTTGTGAAACATCTAGTCAATATAAAATTTATCTAAATGCAATTCTTTCTCTAACTGTACTAATTTTGAGGTATACAGGTGGAGCAAAACCATCTTCCTTGAAAGGTTTCTTTGCAAATGCAGATATTATGGACAAAGAAAGTGTCATAGTTGATATTGACCCCATGGATATGTCTGAAACCAAAAATAGTTGGAAGTTTGTTGTCTTAAATCAAATAAGTGTGAATAGAAATTTATACTTTAATATCATTTTTGGAGACAAAAAAAGTTGGCTAGGGTATCTTAAACATCAAGGTTAGACCATACAATATTGCTCTGATGTCACACCCTCAAACCGGAACGGCAGAAACATTCGGGGGTAGATGACGTCATGTATAGTATCACAACAATTCAATAATAGTAATCCAAGCAACAACAACCATTGTATTAATAGTATGATGTTTACATTGTTTTCGAATCATAAACAACTGACTCCAAAAGTAAATAACAAGTAAAGACTTGAAGCTACTATGCTCCGTCTTCTTGAACCCTGGGTGTGTACCTGTCTACTAGTGCTCTGAGAATACAAGTAGGTTTTGAAAGAGTAGCAGCATTAAGCTGGTGAGTTCATAAGCGTTTTGTTTTAGAAAACTGTTCTGTGTTCTTTCGAAAAGTGTGTTGTGTTTCTCCAAAAAAAACATTATATTTCTTATGTAATGAATGTTAAGTAAAAACAAATGATTCTTACTAGTTCCTCCTGCGTATATACTTAGTGTATAAAATCATATACAATCTAGATCGGACAAACAATCGATTGTGTGGTTCTGCCTCAAGCCCACAACCAAACAAGGAACATGAAATGAGGTGGAGTCACACATCCCACTACAAGTCAGATCTTCAAGTATATAACCGTGAATTATTCACTAGATACTTACAGATTTAACTGTATTGGTCCTTTGATATCTATTGATATTGTTCCTCAAGAAAATTCAATATTTTCTTATGAAAAGATTGATTAAACTCATTCCTTCTATAACTACTTAGTTCATACTAGTTATGTATAAACCAATATCGAACATACAGTTAATTGTGTGGATATGCCCTAAACCCACAACCAAACAAGGAACATGGAATGAGGCGGAAACCACACATTCCACAGCCTATCGGATATTCTTCATACGTAACTCGGCTGTATAGACTAAGTATTTATAGAATTGATAATGAATATTCGTTAATTGAATAATAATCCATTGTTTGTAAAGTACTGATGTTTATCCTGGAAAATCCTATATTTTCCCTAAGTATAAGTTATTGAGTTATCTGTTCCAAATCGAAGAGTACAAGTATCTACCATACTTATATTGTTTAAGCATTGTTCTGTTTGAAAACCCTGGCTACCACCGGTAATGTATAGTAGTTTTGTTACATAAATAAAACCAGTTGTAAACGTATTGTTCTATATACTGAAAATGTTATTAATACCCTCCGTTGATCACTTACTACATACGAGTTATAGAAATCAAGATCGAACAGACAGTCGATTGGGTGATTCTGCCCTAAACCCACAACCAAACAAGGAACAGGGAATGAGGCGGAAGCCATACATCCCACTGTATTTCGAAGATTAATTTCGTATCACCCTGATATATATACTAAGTAATCTCCTAGTTATTAACCCTGATGACTGATTGTTAAGTACATTATTACGTGAACGAGTTGTTGTTTCCCCAGTGAGTTCTTATAACCATACTATGAACGATAAACATTACGACGTACTTCGGACGTCGTGAACTGAATGACGTTTTCCACCCTATGTTGACTGTAGCTAATAGTCAGGGCGCGGGATTGTCACTCCCGTATAGATCTATACATAAACTCACGTTTTCCCTCCAGTAGACTCTCGTTACAAGGGGTGTACTTCCCGGAAGACATCTCTCACATTGTAGTTCATTGTAGTTCTCTCAACGAATCCATGAATAATACTATGAAAACCCCTTTTTGTTATAAATATGAATTCTTATAAAATAGTACCTTTTATTTCATAATTCATAAGTTTGTTTCCCTGTTTGAAAACTATACATGTAATGATTATACATTAATATGTTTTGTAAAACTGATTTCAAGTCTAGTAATAACGATGTTTATCACGTTTAGTAAGTTCTACGTTCGATGCGTGCTAACGATAGGAAAATATAACAAACCAAATTATATTTTTAAACACAAGATTTACTTGTATTCTCCCCCCCCCCCCTCTTTAAAAACATGAAAAAGCTTGTAAAATATGGGGGTATGAACACACCGTTGGTTACGTGTGCGTGCCAAACCACGAGACTGGATATGATGACCCTCGAGTTTGTTGTACGCGGTGCGTAACGAAATCCTAATAACAATTAAATACATATTTGTATCTACATTAGCGATTTCGTTAGATATAGTGTTAGAAAAACACTTGCTTTCGTTTAAGGAATGTTACCGGAGCTCGATTAAATCGGGGAAAAGCGGGTTTTCAACCACGAATCACGGTATGAGGGAGTTTGCGGCCGTGAAAAGGTTTTCGGCCATTAACTGTTTGCGGCCGTGAACAGCCCCTTGAAGGGTTTACGTCGTAAACAGTGTTTCTTGAAGGAATTATGAAACTTTGAAGGGTTTACGGCCGTGAACAGTTTGTAGTTGTCACACCCCCAAACCAAACAGCGGAAACGTCCGGGGTGGAGGACTTCATTTGTAGTATCACAACACATGCATCATAGTAATCAAAGTACAAACAACCATTATATTTAAAACTATAAGTATTTACATGTGTTCAATCATTTTATATTGAAATCAAAATAGTTGTACAAAAGAAGAAGATAGGACTCATAATGGCTCCATCTTCTCAAAAAGCTCGGGGAGTACCTGTTATTATTTCCCTGAGAATACAAGTAATTTGAAAAGAGAGTATCAACAACAAGTTGAGTGAGTACATAAGTCTTTATGTGTGAAAGGGTGTCTTTGTATCTTGAATATGAAAAATGTTCTAGAAAATCCCATATTTTCTGTGGTATGTGAAAAGTAGTTTTATTCCCATAAAACTGTTCTATTTGTAAACCAATGTATTTGTAAAACTTGTAACTGAGAGTGTGTCTGGCTTCACCCGCTGTTATTGAAAATTGTAGTATACCATTGTACTTTGTATTTTGTAAAATGATACTTTAAAGATGTACTTATGTATAGTTGTTTATACACTAACGTGTTGTTAATATTTTTTTAATGAGTTATTATAACCATACTAAGACATGAACGCCTGAAACAAACGCCTTGTGAGCGTTTAAACTGTTGATAACAATTGCCACTCATTGGCGTGTATGCCTGACTGTAGCTAGCAGCCTGAGTGCGGGGTTGTCAATCCCGATATAGATCTACACACAACTTGTTTTGATCCCTAGACTGAAGATTCTGGTTATAATGTCAGGCATTTACCTTGGTTGTCTAAAATGAATTAAACAACCTGAATTGAATGTCTCATAAAAAGCATATAAACGTTACATGTATATCAGTTATGAAAACTCAATCATTCTGAAATAAATGATTGACAGTATGTTCTTGAATTAGTATTCCGAACATGTATTTGACAAGTGTAAACCCTTCATTTGTTTTGAATCAAAACCCTTGTTTCATGTAAAACAGTGTATTCTTGTATACTTAAATCATGAATTATTGTTCTATGTATCATAAATTATACCTATTATAATTTATATGTACTTTATGAATTGGTAAATAACTATTTTTGCATGTAATCCTTTGCTCAACATGTTACAAAGGGTAATTAAACTAATGAAATAACTTTTATATTTATATACATATACAATTTTATATATAAGTAAAATTTAAACGACCTTCGGACAAATAACCGGTACTATAAGTCCACATCCAAACACGGAAAAGGACCTAAAATGATTTATTGGTCCTAAGCCTTTTAAATCTTATATATATATATATATATATATATATATATATATATATATATATATATATATATATATATATATATATATATATATATATATATATATATATATATATATACAAATGAATATTTGGGAAAAATATAAGTTTATAAAAGAGTTCAATTTTTGGAGTATTTTTGACGCTTTAAAATCGTTTTATCGTGATTTGAAACCATTTATTTATAACACAAAGTTATTGTGTTATACTTGTATTTCCCCCCTTAAAACAGTAGAAATTATGAAAATGCGGGGGTATGAACTCACTTGATAGATGGTGAATCGGACAGAGTTTCGTTTCATGAAAAGGAGTTTATTTTTCGAGAAACCGGCTCAAATTGGGCAAAGTTTCGACAGGAGAGAGGTTGCTTCTCGGGAATCTCGGGGCTTCGAGGCTTGCTTCGGGCTCAAGTCTTGATATCTGGGCTTTAGGGGTTGTATATGAGCTTATGGAAGTGCGAAATATGAAAGAGGGTGAAATTTAGGGTGAAAAGTGAAAAAAATTTGGAAGCCCTCGCATGCCTTATATAGGCCGAAGCCTCGGATCTGAGGCTTATGCGAGGCTATGCGAGGCTGACAGCTTGCGAAGGGAGGTAGCTTCGGTTCGGAGGTGGTAGGCTCAGATTGGACCAAACCTCGGTCCAATAGGAAGAAGACACGTGCGAAGGGGGTGTCCGAGGAGTGTGCAAGGGGTGTCTCCGGTGTGTCTCATGCGAGGCTGTCCGCTTCTAAGTGGACCTCGGCTGTGGTCCAATCAAGAGGTGACACGTGAGGCTGCGGTCCAATTAAAAGACGCCACGTGGAGGCTCGCATGCGAGGGTGACGTGGCAGTTACTGTTCATACGAAATTTCCCGGTTTTTCTATTTTTCTTTATTTTTGTGCCAAAAACTTGTAAAATTCATAACTTTTGCATACGAACTCCATTTTTGACGTTCTTTATTTGCACGCGTAGGTAAAATTATATTCTACGACTTTCATTTAGACTTTGTCAGCTAATTTCGATTTATTTTAATATTATTATTTTAAACAGACCAGGACAGGAAAATCCGTTAAAAATTCATAACTTCTTCATCCGAAATCCGTTTTTGTCTGTCTTTCTACCGTTGTACTACTAATGACGAGACCTTCAATTCCCGTTTAGGTTGTGTCGGCTAAAAACCACTCGATCTTTATTTCGAGTTTTTAGTTGTACACTACTATACTGAAACTTAGAAAAATCATAACTTCCTCATACGATGTCAGATTTTGGCGTTCTTTTTATGAAAGTTCTCGGTTTAACATAAACTACAACTTTCATTTAGATTGTTAAGGCTAAAAATCCTTTTATTAAAAATTCAGTTTTTACACTGAATAGTGTTTGCCGGTTTTGTCGCGGATTTTCGATTGGTCATAACTTCTTCGTTATAACTCGGATTTTAGTGTTCTTTATATTTTTGGAAACCTTGTTACAATCTCTATCACTTGGTTCATCCCAATTGAGATTATTTAATAATTTATTTTTGAGGGTCAATTATGTAAATATACACAGTATGCCAAAATTTCTCTTTATTAATTTAAAAAGAAGTACAAATTGACCTACACTATTACATATGTTTGAAATAACGGTTTGTTACAGCAATCCTTGAAGGTTTGAAGATTTGAAGGGTGTACGGCCGTAAACTCAAGAACAATGATACTGGATTCAATGAAAAACACGTTTTAGATGCCCCACAACAACACCCAAAGGTGTTTCTTGATGATTTTCGGAAGAAACAGGGGGATATTTTAGTGTTTACGGTTGGGTGTATGGTCGGTGGTTGGGGCCACCTGTCAGCAGCCGTAAACGGGTTTACGGCCGTAAATGGGGTTACAGCCATGAACTCCATTCAGGCCGTGAAATGATGTTTTGTTCGAAGGAAAACTCAGAATTTCGCATGGATTTGGTCCCGACTCATATATATAAAGATCAATTATATAACTAGATGATTTTCCAAACCAAAGGAATTTGACGGGACTTAATAAAATTCAAATTTTATTAACGGAAACTAGCTAACGGTAACAAAAAAAGGTTCGGGTTGTCACATCATCCCCCCGATAGAGGGAATTCCGTCCCGAAATTCGGATTCTGAGTGGATTGCTAAGGATAAGGAAAAGAGACGGGTACTTTGGTTCTATTCAATCCTTGCGTTCTTTCAACGAATTTGGATCCTCGCTGGTTGCTTCAGTGGATCATCATTGTTCGATCTATTGTTCTGATTTGTGGATAGTGTGGGTTTGACTTGCTTGTATATGTTCATCCAACTTGGTAGAATGTCCATTCGTAGTCCTGAGTAGCTTTTGTCCTAAAGTTCATGGTAGGACTCATACCTGGTTCATCTATCATCGCCTTGTGTATACAAATCATATATAATTAAGATTTATAAGACGGTCGGATGGGTGGCTCTGCCCCAAGTCCACAACCAGACAAGGAACAGGAGATAGGGCGGAAACACACATCCTAAGTTCGTAGAATCTTAATTATATACCACCCTCGCATATACACTACACATTGATAGGCTAACTGTATCCGTCCCTAGCCTCTAAGCTTGAACTTGACTTGTTGCGCGAGTAGTATTTCCAAATGGTCTGTCAAGAATTTCAAATTGACCAAGGAGTTATTTGCTCAGATCTTGAATATCCCTACTATCGAACCTTTCTATGAGATTTCGAATGAACACGTGCTTCACATGTTCAACGAGATGGGGTATCAACCAGCTCTTACAAAGATAAATTATTTCAAGAAATCTTGTTTGCCTTGTACCTGGAATTTTCTATTTGGTAATTACCTTCGATGCTTGACGGGTCGAAGTGTTGGATTAGATAAGGCAAAACCAGAAATCTATGCCTTAGTAGTAGGTATTTGCTATGATTTACCTATTGATTATGCAACTCAATTGTGGGAGGATTTTGTGAAAAGTATTGGAAACACAAATGTGGTTAATGGGATTTTGTGTGCTCGTTATTGGAGCCTGATTTTACAATATGCTAATGAGAAGGAAGGTATCGCAGTTCTTGAAGATGAGCAGACAGCTGAATTTTCTTTGTATCATTTTCCTAAGACTGTCAAAGATGATCCAGATATGTTTCCAATAGTTGCACGCATTCCAAATGGTATGCTTCGCAAGGTTGATCCTTCAAATCCTATTTTGGTGGCATACTTGACAACAATTAATTCTACTGTTGAAACTGGTGTTTTATTACCCAAGAGTATTGGTGGTCCATCGGAGAAGCAAAAAGAATCTAAGAAGGAGATTAAGGGTAGTCCTTCAAAACCAAGTACTGAGCCAGTGGAGAAAGTTATTCTAAAGAAAGTTGTCAAGTCTGTTAAACATCCAAAGGAAATTACTAAGCCAATTGTCGAAGAATCTTCTAAACCTGCCAAGGATGTCATGCCTTCGAAATCTGAGGTCTTGAAACATTTGAAGAAAATGGCTAATCGGCCACGTCATTCACTAGAGAGGTCCAACAGTTTTTCACCTAAAGGTGTAACCCATATCACTTGCAAGCCACAAATCAATCAAAAAAGGTGTTGTTATTCATGAAATTCCAACTCCTGTGTCTCCTGCATCTAAAAAGAGAAGAGCTGAAGATACGGCCAAACGAATTTCTAAGAATAAGAAGAGGAGAGTGGTGATTGAAGATTTAATGGATGATGACGAAGTAGTACCAAAATCGCCACTTCATGATGACAATATGGGTGTTCCATCACCAACGAGGGATTCTCCAATTAATTTGAATGTCAAGGCGACTAGAGGTCTTGATGGCTCTGTGAAAACATCTCATGTGGACATAACCATTAATCAAGGTGATAATCCAAAAGTATTTACTCCTGAGAAGACTGTTGTCACACCACTCGGAGTTTCAAATGTCGAATCAGTTGCTGAGGAGGTTCGAAATTCAGGCATCCCTATGAACATATCTCATATGGACATAAATGTTAAAATGGGCGAAGGAGTATCAAACAAAGAAGCATAAGGTAATCCCACTCTTGTTATTTCTTCCTCTTTCGAAAAATCTACTGTTGATACAACTGTTTCACTTCCACCATTCAATATTCCTATTTCAACAACTTTACCTCAATCCACACAATCACCAACCTTTGAAAACATTCTTCAACAACCCATCACCTCGTTATTTCCATCCCAATCAACTGAAGGCCCTAAAACAGTTCATGACGATGACACTACTGAAGATGGTGAATTCGTGGGTACTTTTGTTGATATAGAGTTTGATCCCGAAGAAGAGAATATTCCTGATCATATGTTGATGTCAGGAAAACAGTTTAAAATTCTCAACAGGAAGTTGAATTCGTTGTTACAGCTTCAAGCTGATGCAGGGGGTAAACATCATGTGTCTGACATAGAATTCGATGTTATGCTCAAGGCTCAAGAGCATCGGTTGTGAAATGAGTTGGAGATATTGGATCAGAACAATGAGAATCGTGTCAAAGCTTAATCTTCAACTCTCAATCATGAGCTTAAAGAGTTGAAATCTGTGGCACGGGAAAGACATTTTTTTGTTTTTTCAAGATGTAAAGAAAGTTTGTGAGGATGTCAACCTGAAGATCGAAGAACTCCGGGTTGATATGGCGAAGGAAGTTGCAACCCTTTCTCATGATTATTCCACTCTTCATACCAAAGTCGATATTATAGATAATGCAATCACGAATGTGGTCAAGAGGTATCAGTCTTTAATTCTGAAGATTGATAAGAAGGTTGAACTTGATGTTCAGAGCTTTGGTAAACTACAAGATTTGGTGAATAATCTCAAGGAATTAGTTTCGAAGACTGGTTCCTTATCTACATTACTGCTTGCTCCTGAGTTTTTAACTCATAAATTTCGTTTGTTGGAGTCTCTCATTCACAATGAACTAGCTCTGGTTGCCAAGCTAGTAAACCTGATGCCAACGGATGCCCCACATGTTCATACAGGGGTGTAAGGGGGAGAAGGAATAGGTTTTGGCATGGGTATGGGTTCGAATATCAGCATGGGAGGAAGCGGATCATTGAAAGGTAATCATGATGCGAAAGTTGTTGGGAATGTTATCTCTACTCAACTTCATATTGCGTTAGCAAAGACTTCTTCTACAACTACTTCAACAACAACAACAACAACAACAACAAGACCTTTAACAAAAGGAATTGTGATTGATTTTGGAGTTGGAGGTTCAAGTTATTCTAAACCACCTACATCAACAGAAGAGTTGAAAAACAAAGGCAAAGGCATTTCTATTGAACCCACTAAAGAAGAAAAGAAAGCAGCAGTTGAAAAAGAGATTGTAACGACCCAATTTTTCAAGTCCAAAAATTTCATTTTTAATTAAACACTTTACAAAACGTTTGAAAATAAACAACATTCGGTCATATCATTTCTTAAAACATATTACGTGTCTGAAAACCAAAACATGAAATCAATCATAGTGACAGTACAAATCCAGGAATAATCTCATAATGAGGAAAACGAGATGTGTGTATGATATGCCGCTACCGTGCCAGCTCCTTCCCCTTCGCTGAAGAGATACCTGAAACCAAAACTATAAACTATAAGCATGAAGCTTAGTGAGTTCTCCCATAATACCCCATACCATGCAATCATACAACGAACAACTAGGAGATACGGGCATCGCCCACACTCATGGAGATACGGGCCCCGCCCACACTCCGCTAGCTGGGAGATACGGGCCTCGCCCACACTCCACTATCTGAGAGATATGGGCCTCGCCCACACTCCGCTATCTGAGAGATACGGGCCTCACCCACACTCCACTATCAGAGAGATACGAGCCCTACCCACACTCCACTATCAGAGAGATACGGGCCTCGCCCACACTCAGCTACTAAACCATAGCATACAAGTATCACACAGACAACGAGTATAAGCAATCCTATCATACTGGCATATATCATAATTATACTCAACTATGAGATACGGGCTCTGCCCACACTCCGACACTAACATATCGTCTATGCGAGCCGGCCTTGGTGCCTTAGACCCGTTCCTACTAGAAAGAAACTCACCTCGAAAAGTAGCTACCGAAAGTCTGACTGTTAGACATCTGGCTGCTACACTGGTAATCCTCCGGCTATAAATCCATAAACATAGATTAGCCACTCATAAATACCCTTAGGTCAAATGATTGACCCACCCCTTGTCCAAGGTCAACTCCTTGGTCAAAGTCAACTTCCAGTTGACTGGACTCGCCGAGTCATGACACAGACTCGCGAGTCCTTCTCCTACTAACCCGGTCCTACTCGTCAAGTCCATCTTCCCACTCACCGAGTCACCCTTAACTCACTACTTGGGACGACTGAACCGATTTGCGATCCGACTCGCCGAGTCCAAGAACAACTCGCCGAGTCTCCACGAGCAGATCTCTTACTCGCTTCCAAATCCTCACTAGAGTATCCTTTATGAGGATTTGGGTTTCTGGGACTATTGCTACACGCTAAATTGCTAATTTCGCATGCAGATACGAAGGGTTGGACCTACAACACTTAAACCCCACTTACTCAGTAACAGTTCATATGACTCGCTGGGTTTTAAGAACAACTCGTCGAGTTCCAGGCAATCTTCATAGGACTCGCCGAGTTGTTCTGCCAACTTGCCGAGTCTAAGGCCATCTTCATAGAACTCGCCGAGTCCCTTCGAACCATTTCCCATACAGACCAAGTCTGAGACATGTAACGCTTCCAAACCATAGATCTATGTTCCTAGGGCATGCTTATCACGTAAAGTTGCAAACTTTACATGCATGCATGGCCCTATAAGCTCAAGAAGGCAAATCCAAGCTCTTTAAGAGGCCATACACTCATTAGGGACCTCAATAACTCCAACCACAGAGACTTTATACTTCTAAGATGCCCATAATGTCCAAATCTGAAGTCCTTTCGAATCATAGAGCACAAACACATGGAGTTTGGGGTTTTAGGGCTTGAAAACCACCAATTAGGGACAAAAAGGGGATCTAATGAACTATTGATCAAGGTAGGAACTTTTCTACCTGAATGGAAGCCTCTTGCAGGGTAGATGTTGGATCTACTTCCCCTCCTTGCACTCTTCCACCTCCTTCGTCTTCTCTTAAGCTTCAAACTTCCTTCACAAGGCTAAAATCACTCACAAGGACAAAAAGGGGCTAGGGTTTCGCTCTACAGCTCTTCTGGAAGTGTTAGGGACAAAGGAGGCCAAATTAGAGTGTTTAAATAGGGTGAAATCACCCGGGTTAGGGTTTTTGCCCAAACAGGGCCTACTCGCCGAGTCCGGGAACCGACTCGCCGAGTCCAAAGTTTAGACCCCGCGTCTCATCCCGCTTCTACTCGGCGAGTTGGTCCTTCAACTCGCCGAGTCCAAGGCAAAATGCATAATTTAAGAAATATTAATTACAAGGAATACGTACCAGGAACCATGTGCTACATAGATGGAGAAGCAGAGGCAAATACAAAGGATCCTTCGACAAAAAGCCAATGATCCTCCTAGTCTTGACAAGGGTGATCCTTCGAAACACTATTGTTATGAATATATTGAAACTCAGGTCATAACTAGTGAGATGCATGATTTTGAGAAGATTCCCAAGAAGAGATTTGCCACAGAAAATTTAGATTTCAATCAACTGGATTTTTCAATAAACCAGATGATGTTTATGGCTGAACAGTATCAAATTGTTGATACATTCAAAGATAAAGAAGAATTTTAGAGAATGAAGATTCGTTTCCATGCAGTTCTGGGAAAAAAGGAAGAGGAGATTTGGTCACTTGTCAAGATAGTTCGTGTTCTCAACATATCCAAAGATGTTTTGTTCGAGGGTGTGTTGCAGAATTATCGATTTCATGCAGTCAGAGCGAATAATGTTGCATTTGATTTCTCAGTGGCTGACTTCCCTTTAATGAATGTTCATGATCTAATATGTGTTGCAAGAATTCTGAAGGGAACTGATTTCTCGAAGCTTCAGTTAACAAGCAAAGAAGAATTTTTTATTGGATTTGCTCGCATCAAACTGTTCATAGATAATTACTATGAATACTTAGCTTTAAATGATGTCGAATTAGCCTTGGCCATTGTAAACAAATCATTGTGCCACAATCTATGGTAAAAAGTCAGGCTAGTTTTAAGAGTTATGAAGATGGGGAGATATGTTTGAAGCCTTTAGGGATAGTGTTCGTTGGAAAGAATAAGAAGGGGAAGATTATGAAGTTTTTGCTCCAAGATTGTGATGTTGAAAGATATACCACACCACATTACACAAACCTTATTGTTTGAATGAATATGTGTGCAAAGAACAATGAAGGTGACAAAGCTGAAATTCGCAAGGTGATTAATTGGTATACTGAGATTCGAAGAATGATACATCAAGCTGCTCAGATGTTGATGACTTAGATTCGACACTTTTCACAAAGGGGGAGAATGTTGAGGTCGAATGTTGTTGTGAGATGTCGAAGGTTGTCTAGGTCATGCGTAATATCGAATGTTTGTATGTTAAATTTATTATAAGGGCATTTTTGTATCTAAGCTATAGAGTTTTAGTCCCTTATATTTTTTGTATGCTTTCTCAATCCCTATAAACATGAGATGAGTACTAGAGTTAGAGAGAACTTTTGCAATTCATCTTGTACTCTTTATTTATTCTCTGTATTCCTTGAAATCATAATTGAGTAAACCAAATTATATTTAGATATCGTGTTCTTAATTTTTACATTACCCTGATCTTGTAATTTATACTAGATTAAATCGTCACTCCAGTGTTTTTGACTTGCTTAAATTGGTTGACTGACTTTAATTCCCTATCTACCCAAAGTTAAATTGTCAATTTAATTGTTGTCAACTTCAAAAAAAAACATTATCATAATTTACGTACACACTCTCTTGCCACCTGGTTCCATTGTTGACTAATTTCAAGAAATAAAATTGTTTGGGGGTTAAAAATATATAACTTATATTATATTAATTTTATGTAGTTTAAAAAAATATAATTTATATTATATTAACTGTATTTCATTTTAAAAAATAAATTTTGTTTATATTTTGGAACTAAAAAATGTAAGTAATTTAATTATATTAGAAAAGGAAAATTAAAAAAATGGAATTCTAAGAGTGTTACCACTCTCTATCAAATGCTAAGATTATATGTTAAATGATCAAAAATAAGGTGTCACTTAAAAATCTGACGTGACAAGGTGTTAAGGCATCTACAATTCATTGAACTCTAATGAGTTCAATAGATTATCACATAATTGACACATCATCATTTTACTTTTATTCAACTATACTTTTTAACATATACACTCCATTAAACCTTACAAAGTTTAATGAATTTCTATACTTGGTTTGAAATTTAATTGAAAAAGAAAAAACTAAATCTATTGAACCACTAAAAAATCATGCAACTCTCTTAATTAACTCTCATCCATGTCATCACTCACACTCCATTAAACTTTTATTCAATCATAGTCATCATCTATTCAATTCTTATTAAACCCCCATTGTAGATGCTCTGAGGAGTGTTAGAAATATTGCCACTTCTCTTACCTTAGGAGCGTCCCTTAGCCTTATAAAACTTTTTCAATTGTAGTACAAATCTTTAGATATTTAGCATAATCATAGAAGGATTTAAGCCTTAGGAGTGTCCCTTAGCCTTAGAAAACTATTTCAATTGTACTCCAACTCTTTAGATTTTGAGCATAATCATAGAAGGATCTATACAATTACAATTAGGGTTGTTAATCGGTTCAACCCGATCGGGTTTCAGGTTAAACGGGTCGGGTTAATCGGTTTTTTTAAAAAAAAAATTGACCCTAAACCCGACCCTATTAAGGTTCGGGTTAGTCGGGTTTCGGGTTAACTGGGTTGGGTTAGTTGGGTGAATCGGGTTAAAATAGAAATAAAATAATATTTGTTTATTTTAACAAATAACTTACAAGTATACGGACCTAAAATGTAACATTTTAAAAAGTAAACTCTTTGTGGAGATTATATATGGAATGAATTAAAAATCGTGGGTTCATAAAGTTGCTAAAGGTACTATGTTCATAAAGTTGTTGTATAAGGAATTTGTGTAAGCTTTGTGAACTCTTTGTGAACATAACATTTATCATATATGTCATTTTTTTGTATTCTAGTAATTTGTAATTAGTTAATTTATAAATTGACATGACAAAAACTTAAATATGAAATACTTGTTGAAACACTAGAAAATAAAATTTATGTCACGAACAATAGTTTAACATATTTGCAACAAAAAACAAATCGAGTTTGAAATAAAGTGTATATCCAAAAGAAATGTTGAATTGGCAAAACAAGCTTCCTTTCTTTCATCTCTAATGCTAAAAATTATAAGCTTGCACCTTGTTCCATCAAAGCCACATAAACAAAAAAAATTAGCAACATATAATAAGGTTAATTTAGTAAAAAAGTTATAGATGATTGAAAGTATCTTTCTCTAGGAGAATTGTTATTTCCCAAACATTATCTTTTTCCATATTAATACTTTTACGAAGCCAATCCTGTGTACAAATTAGGTTTTCGATAGTTTTGTCGCCTAAAGAACTCCTATATGAATCCAACACCCTCCCACTCGTGCTAAATACCGACTCCGAAGCCATGGTTGAGATGTGAATAGCTAATAAATCTTTAGCCATAAGAGATAAAATTGGAAATCTCGGGCTATTTACCTTTCACCAAAGCAATATCTCAAAACTACCATTTGTATCAAAATCTTCAACACTTTCACCCAAATACTTATCCAATTCACTAATTGATGATGAGGATGTTTGGCTCGTTTTCATTCTATTTCTCAACCTATCTCCATGATCGGAATTTGTTGTTGTAGATGTAGGATTATTGGGGTTTGGTCGTTTTCTTAATGTTGAAGTTGAAGAAATAGTAGATGGAGGGGCATGAATTCTCACATAATCTTCATACAAAGCTTTTAATTCACTCTTTATGTGCATTTTCTTTAATTCAGCAACTGCTTTTCCTTCAAGCCCATAATGATCATTCAAAATAATTTCCAAAAATTCTTCCTTGTTTCTTGGATCAAGTATGAAGGCAAAATATACCAACAAATTCATATTTTCAATATCACCAAAATATTTGTCGAACTTAGGTTTCATCACCTTAGCAATATCATAAAGATGTTGATCCATTGGTTGTTCTTCTAAATAATCGCATTGAAGTTGTTCTACCAAAATATTGTGAATTTTAACTAACTCAACCACAAAAATATGTGATGTCACATACTTTGTCCCGGAAAATTTCAATGTACGTCATGAAATGGTTTGAGAAATTGACACAACTTTCTAGCTTTTGTCCAATCTTCCGATGTGGGAATCGAATGACCTTTTTTACGTATTTCAATACCAAAACTCACGTCTTCCAAATCATGCCTATTAAAAGCTTGTATAGGCTTGAGCTACTTCCAACATTTCATAGGTGGAATTCCACCTATGTGCAACATCAAGGATCAAGTGTTTTGTACTTGCACATCTAGAATTTTCGGCACATTTCGTGAAATTCTCAAGTCTAGCACCCGAATTTTTAATCCACTTAATTGCACATCGTATGTTCTCAATTGACTTATCAATATTTTTAATACCATCTTGTACTACTAGATTCAAAATGTGAGCCGTGCATCGCATGTGAATCCATTTTCCATGCAACAAATAATTATGGTTATTTGCAAATATTCTTTTCAAAAAACCAATTGCATTATCATTTGCACTCACGTTATCAACCCCTCGATGACCATAAACTTTTTAAAAATTCAACACTTTTTTTTCAAGTTCCAATTATTGTCTACAAAATGGAAGGTAAGAGCCATGTAACTCTTTTTCTTTATGGATGTCCAAGTATCAGTAGTCAAACATATCTTACCGATGTTTTTTCGAATTAATTCACGAAGTTTTCTTTTTCTCTTCCGAATACAATGTCAAACACTCTTGTGTTATTGTACCTCTACATGGAACATGAAATAACGGTTGAGTAATTATGTTATAGTGTCTAAACCCTTCACCATCGACAAAACTAAACGGATGTTCATCTACTATAATCATGTTGGCTAAAGCTTTTTTACTTTCTTTTTTATCAAACTTCCATGCCATCATTTTGTTCGTATCACCATGTTCAAAAATAATTTGAGTTTGACCTTCACTTTTTTAGCCATGTAAATTGTGCACTTTTTCAAATGATTCGAGAGGTTTTTAATACCATAAATTTTTTACTCACATAAGTATGACTTACCACAATCTGTACAACATGCTTTTTGATCTTCTTTTGACATCCCTATTTTTAAAGGTTCCTCTTCAAAGTGACCCCAAACCCATGATCGTTTTTTTTGAAGCTCTTGATCATTTGACACGCTCTTGGGTTTCATCGTTATTGTTGTTTCTATCAATTTCTATTGTTGTTTCGTCCTCAAATTCCATTGAATCCGACATTATAAAAATCAATAAGAAAACCATTATAAAAATGTGTCAACAACACTTTATTTAAGAAAATCAATAAGAAAACCATAAATATTTGATAATAAAAATGGGTCAACAACACTTTATTTAATATTTTCTAAGCTCCTGTAAAACAATTCATTTTCCTCTTAAATTTAATATATTTAAAATTACAAATAAACCTCAAACAATAATTTTATTTTAACATATGCACCCAAAGCATTTATGTTAAACCAACTTCAAAAACGAAAATTCTTATGCCAATCAATTACTTTAAATCCATTGAAAAGAAAAGCAAATAAATGAATTATAAAACAGCAAGCAAACAAACATTAAATAAATGAAATGAAATATGAAGCAAACAAACACCAAACTTAAATCGTTACAGTGCACACTTCACAATGAAACAAATAAATGAAGTATGAAGCAAATAAACAAAGAAGGAATCAATAAATAAGTTTGTGAACTATTAATAAAACTTAAACTAGTAACTATATTCTTAATGAAGTTCACAAGCATAATTCTAAACTCAAAAGAATCAAGAATGAGGGCTGAGGAGACAATTCTTACCATGAAAACCGAAGAAGATGATGAAAACTTGTGGGTTTATGATTTTCACCAACAAAGCTTTTTTGTTAGTTGCAGCCGTTGTGTAGGTTTTTGATTTTCAACGCGGATGAAGAATTGTGAGGGTTTCTAATTTCTAGCGGTATTTTCTTTTGTGACATGAAAAAAAAAAATATTATTATATATGTTTATTTTATTAAACCAATGTAATTTATATTTTAATACACCTTAATATTAAAAGAACATGTGTTTATACTTCACATGTGGAGGATACAATAAGTAAAAAAAGTTATAGTACCCCTTATTTGGGTTAATCAGGTTAACCCGCAACCGATTTTTTTTTAAAAAATCAACCCTAAACTCAATCCTAAATGCAACTCGGGTATGTCGGGTTAACCAGAATAACGCGATTTAAAATTTTAACACTATTAAACCTGACTCTAAGTATCGGGTTCGGGTTCGGGTTCGGGTCGTGTTAATTGGGTTCAGGTTTTTGACACCACTAATTACAATCAACTGATAAACAAAAAAAAAAAAACTAATAATCTTGCACAAATAAAAACACTCTTAAATCCCTCATTTGATTTGTAGATTTCATGCACTCCTCCTTCAACCCAATAAAACACCCAAACGCCCCTGCTGCTACTGATTTCTGCTTCCCCTCTTCCTCCTCACCATTGTTGTTGCTTTACTCTTTACATCCCCCTTCTCCACTCTCCCTGTGAATCTCAACAGCAAAACACCCCTTAAATTTCTGCCAAAAGACCTCATCGAAAGTGGTGTTCGTTTTTTTTTCCGGCGAACAAGAAGGGCAGCAACCCTTGATTTGCTTCCTACTTCTTTCCCATCAGTTGGACCAACCTTTCTTCTCCTTTAGCTTCCTTCCTGTGAAAAATCAAACCCAAACACACACCCAAAACCCCATTGATTTCAGTCAAAACAAAAAGAGAAAACAAAATCGGAATCAACATGGAAACTGCCGAATGTAGCCCCATTCCCTCACCTGTTTCCTCTATCGATGACCAAGCAAGACCTCTCGCACATCTCTTCTTCTTTCCTCGATCAAACACCACAGGACGACCCTCCTACCATCTTCTGTCGTTTTGTTCTTCTTCCCCTCGATTCATGACCGCCAGTGACGAAACAGATGGACCAAGGGGGAACTCGCCGGAGATCGATACCTTCCTCCCCTCGCGCTCGTCAAGCACCGCCGCAACTTCAATCGGCGGTAGCCCTTGCTCATCTACTCCCTTGCTTGATCGAATCCTTCCCATCCCCGATTATACGAGGATAATAATCGGAGATGCTTCTTCTTGCGATAGTTCGACAAACAACGGGCCCAAAGAAACCCCTGCCTTCGCGCCTCCTTCTCATCTACCGACGATTCGTTTGGACGTTCCATCTGTATCCGTTCGAACGTGTTCTTTTCTGTTTCTCGATCATCAAATGATGAAGGCATAAACAAAGCCCCAATCCATTTTTAACTTACGGGTTTTGGCAGATCTAACCCCTACACTTGTAACCTTTAAATTCAAACAACCTCGTTCGGAAAGATTGATCAAAAAAGGTCGTTTTTGGTTTATTATTTTACTAAAACAGTCCCTTCAAATAGTTGAATTAATTAAAATAAACCCTTTTTGTTAATTCAGCAACAAAAATAGTCTCGTTAGGTTGGTTTAAACCAAATAAGGTGTAGATTGTACTTTCTCACGACGAGTCTCCCAAAACGAATTGATTCTGCACAAATCGAACTCACGCTTTAAGGGTGGGTGCTTACGGCCCATTTTTAATATTTTTAATTATTTCCGAGGGGGGGGGGGGGGGGGGGGGTTATACAAATATATTATCCTTTATGCAAAAATACAATAAATCTAGTTTATAAAAATGTTATTGAACAGTTTACCATATTGTTACAAATAAAATAGTATAAACCTTTCATATACGTATTATGGTTATTTTATCGTGAAATAACTACTCCACACAACAAATGTTGCATGATGCAAAAATATATGATCTTTATGTGACATTATATATTATAACAAACATGTTATAAAACTTTGTAGTATTTCAAGGATTCAAGCTATTACTATTTATGTATATTTATATGTTTAAATATATAAAGTTTATACATGTACATATTTTATTACTTTGAAACATACATCTTTATAAAAGCGAGTACATTACATTTTTACATACATACCAAGCATACTCGGCCCACGGAGCCTGTTTAAGCCCATAGATAGCTTTGTTAAGACAACAAACGTGATGAGGAAATAAAGCATTTGAAAAGCCCCGTGGTTGCTCCATATATACGAGCTCATTCAGTTCGCCATTAAGGAAAGCATTATTGACATCAAGTTGGTGAAGTTTCTAGTTGTTAAGAGTAGCCAAAGAGAGCACAATTCGAACAGTGGAGGCTTTGACAACCGGACTGAAAGTGTGAGAGTAATCGTGCCCCGGGACTTAACTGAATCCCTGAGCAGCGAGACGAGCTTTGTGTCTTTTAATTGAACCATCAACATGATATTTAGTGCGGAATAGCCAACGACAACCGACAACATTCTGACGTTCAGGTCTCGGAACCAACGTCCAAGTATTATTTCGGTGAAGGGCATCCATTTCTTGATGCATGGCCGTCATCCAATGTGGGTGTTTGGAAGCATTTTGAAAACCCTTTGGATCTTTGGAAGCAAATAAAGCAGAGAAAAGCCCATGAGAGTTAGTATGGGCTAAATCAGCCCGATGTTTGGGTTTAAAAATTCCATCTTTGGCTCTCGTAGTCATCGGATGGCCCACACCAGGGCCAGGGGCATGAGCATGAGAGGCTTGGGAAGTAGACTCGGATGTAGCAGGCTCGGACGCAGGAGACTCGGATGCAGCAGGCTGGAATGCAGCAGGTTGGGATGCAGCAGGCTCAGATGCAACAGGCTCGGATGCAACAGGTTCAGAAACCACAGGATGGTTGGGGTTAACAGACGTAGGGTTAACCACCGGAGCATGTTGGGCATCATCACATAGACCACAAGTAGACAAAGGTGGTGGTTTGACTTGTCTAGAAGAGGATGACGGCGAGGCAACCTACACAATAGGGAAACAAGAAGAATCGTCTTGAAATTTTGTTAAGATGAGCATAGTCACCGGGGTTTGAGAAGTGTCACCGGTGAAGGGGAAAAGTCATTCATCAAACTTAGCATGTCGGGTAATATAAATGCGAGAGGTGGTAGGTTCAAGACATAGATAGCCTTTATATTGAGAACAATAGCCGAGAAAAATGCATGTGAGGCTTCTAGGAGAGAGTTTGTGGTCGGCATAGTCCCTTAGGTATGGATAAACCCGACAACTAAAAGGTCAAAAGTGATCATAAGTGGGAACACGATTGAAGAGAAGCTCAAATGGAGATTTATTTTGTAACACTGTGGAGGGTAAGCGATTTATGATATAGACTGCAGAACTAAGCGCGTGAACCCAGTATGACAGAGGAACATGCCCATTAAATAACATTGCAAGGCCAGTTTCAACAATATGGCGATGTTTACGTTCCACCCGACCATTTTGTTGGGGGGTGTACGGGTATGAGATGCGGTGGAACGTACCATTCTCATCAAGCAATATTCGAACATTGTGGTTAAAAATTCTGTGCCACCATCGCTTTGAAAAACCTTTATTTTATGAGAGAATTGAGTTTGTACAAATTTTTAAAAAACATCCAAGACGGCATGAAAGCCTGATTTAGTGCGAAGGGGGTAAAACCACGTAAATCTAGAATAATTATCAACAAACGTTACATAATAACGGTAAGAGTCCACTGAGCATTCAGAGGATGGGCCCCATAAGTCACAATGTATCAAGTCTAACATATGTAAAGCCCGTTTTTCATTATTCTTAAAAGGTAAACGGTGTGCCTTTGCAAGTTGGCAAGAAGAGCACACAACAGGTTTTGGTAACAGAGAGGTAACCGACAAATGGCCCTGTTTATTTAATAGTAAAAGAGTATCAACGGACACATGTCCCAACCGAGTATGCCAAAGTTCAAACGAAGCTTTGAATTTGGATCTGGTGGATGCAAAAAGGACTTGAGGGTTGGTAGTAAGCACATACAAACCCCGATCACATCGGCCCTAAGCAAGAACCCGTTTCGTTGATCGATCCTGGATATAAAAATGAGGTTGGGAAAATAAAACATCCAAATGATTGTCAGCGGTCAATTTGCTAACAGATAACAAATTTTTAGAAAGGTTGGGAACGACCAACATGTCTCGAATCTGTATGTCATTAGAAAAAGAAGTGTGACCAATATGAGAGATAGGAAGAGAAATATCATTCCCAAAAATGACCTTGCTGTTTCCCGAGTATGGTGTGGGTTGAGTTAACGAGTCAGCGGAAGAGGACATATGATCCGTGGCACCGGAGTCAACATACCAATCTGGACTGGAGGTTGAAACGTGGCATTGGGCGTGAAAAGCTTTGGCTGGATCAGCATCAGAACCGGGAGCATGAGTGGCAAAAGTGGCAAGACGGGGACATACATTAGCATAATGACCGTTTTGACGGCACAGTTGGCAGTGAGGGGGACGGCGCCCACGCCCCCGACCACCACGAAAAGATCTACCACCACGACCCCGGTTGGGGGTAGAGTCACGAGTTTGTACATTAAATGCCACCGGTGGAGAGATGATACCATGAATTGACTGAAGAAATAGTTCGTGTCCTTCAGCTTGAGCAAGAAGATCCCGAAAGGGAATGTGGGAGCGAAATGCCCGAATTGCAGTGGAAAAGGTCTCGAATGAGGCACCAAGGCCACATAGAAACCAGTGTAATTTGTCAGAGTCGTCGACAGGGCTACCAATAGCCGATAATTGATCGCATACAGACCTGAATTTATGCCCAAAATCGGTAACACTGGAGGTACCTTTGGAGATTTTGCGAAGCTGGTCACGTAAGTTGTGAACGCGCTCAACAGAAGAGTTACTGTAGGCATTTTCCAAAGCCACCCAGATCTGGCGGGCAGTGACGAGACCAACGACTTCCGAGAAGGCTTCTTTAGATAGTGAAGCGTGGAGAAGAATCACTGCTCTCTGATCAGCAGAGAGCCAAGCCGAATATGTTGTATTTGGTGATGGTTTTCCGTTAGAAAGGATTTCAACCACCGGTGCACAGGCGGATCCATCAACGTGGTCAAGCAGGTTCTGATAGGAAAGGATGGGAAGTAGTTGGTTTTTCCACAACATGTAATTGGATGAAGAGAGCCGATTGGTGATGAGGTGTAAAATAGTGCTAATGGGGAGGAGTGTATCAGAAGATGAGGAGGATACCATTGATCGGCAAAAAAAAAAGGAGAAGAATCAGGTGGGGAAGAAGAATAGCGGGAGGCAGGATCTAGGCGAGTGATACCATGAGATAATAACTCTCCTTGCCCAGTAAGAAGGAGAGCAACCAATTTATAAAAGAGAAAGTTACAAGAACAGCCCTCTAAGAATAAAGGAAATACAGGAAGGTAAAACATCACAATAAATAAAGAGACTTATGATTGTCTAATATATGTTATAAAACTTTATAGTCTTTCAAGGATTCAAGCTATTACTATTCATGCATATTTATATGTTTAAATATATAAAGTTTATACATGTACATATGTTCATTACTTTGAAACATACATCTTTATAAAAGCGAGTACATTACATTTTTACATACATACCAAGCATACTCGGCTTTTATAAACTTTATACAATGAAATTCATTATGCCTAGTGACATGACCACAATTAAGTTAGGACTGAGAGCTATTCACATACTTTTTAGTTAAGGGTTTTTTAGTGAGACTATATTCATTAGTTGAGTCTAAACACTTAGCATACCCACACTGCTATAACCGTTAATCTTCGGAGTGAGATAAATATGTATAGATCTATATGGGGTTGACATCCCCACCTTTGGTTGCTAGCTACAACCTCGACTGATCAATCGAAGCGGGTGATGAGTGTCTACAGTTGTTACTACAACGTCCAATGAAGCGTTGTAGGGGGTACATTCGGTCACATAGCTCGATTATAGGAGTTACTATAAACATTAACTGGAATATCTCTCTCATTATAAACCATGGTCTTGGTTACTTTCGAAACTATTTTTAAGTATGGGTTTACTTATATAGATATACATTTTGGCTTTCAAAGATTCTTTACAAATACAATTTTAAGTATGGATTTATTTATACAAAGATACACTTTGACTTTCAAAGACTCTCTGCAAACACACTTTTAACTATTGTTATACATACAAAGATAATACTTTTTAGAATTATTAAAAGTATTATTGTTGTTAATAGAAAACCTGTAACTCTCACCAACCTTGTGCTGACCCTCAAAACTACATGTATTCTCAAGAAATCACTAAACAAACATTCAAGATGGATTGTATTACAAGTGGCCTAGTTATTTGTTATTGTATTATATGCCTAAAGGTTAAGGAAATTCATGTATTATTATTATTTGTAAAAACCTTGTAATCAAATATCAAGATGAAACACGAATGCTATATTCTTTATTGTCGTACCTGTGCTATATATTTAGTTTACCTATGATCCATGAACTTAGTCTCACAGCCTGTCGTGTTCCGCTACCTCGGTCGGGGTGTGGCAGCTCATGTGTAGAAGACACATAGACTCGTGGAAAGGATCGAGAACAAAGTTTGATTTGGGAAATAACGAAATTCGCTTATGATTCTTTAACACACTTTAATGTTATTTATACTATTGGCATTCAATGCAGGCGCAAAAAAGGATGACGATGTTGCACAACGGTAACGGTGACACGCCGTGTTTTGGTATGGGGAGTTCCACCATGGGTCGGGTGAAAGTTTTGAGGAAATCATCGAAGCATTTTCAACTGAATAATGGAAGTTGGGTGGGAAAAGTGGTGACTATCGGTGGAACCCTAATCGCGTAGAGAGAGATGCAAAAAAGATAACGTCTTGGGTGGATGAAGCAAAATGGATGAAGGGTTACCTATCTAGATGAGACGGTGGAACGATTCGTGCTTAAAACATATTAGAATAAGATGCGTTGACCCCCAAATCGACACAAACTTCAAATCGGTTGGCATTGACTTCAAGGCGGTAGCAATCCAAGGACCAAAACTGTCAACCTCCATAAATTATTGTGGCTAAAACCTAAAGTGTCTAAAGTTCACTATTCCTAACTTGCACATATATTAATATATTTATATACTTATTTCAATTAATCTATCAATTAAGTAAAGTAATTTGAAGAATTTGAAGTTTCAAATGAACATGGTTCAAAATATATGACTTATACCGAACCATATTGATTTGCATGACCTTTATTATAAGAGTTATAAAGATAAAGTAAAAAATATAGATTAGATTTGAGAAATATAACTATATCATTATAGATATTAAAGATAGGTTAAAATAAATTTGTTAATTAAAAAAACAAAAATGTTAATCAACTTTTTTTAAATAAAAAATTTAATCTACTTCCAAACAACTCATAATTTCACATATATTTTAGATAGAAACTTGAACCATGTACTTCAATTGAAAAATGAGTGGGTTTTTCATTAGACCATCTAGTATACAGACCACGGTGGGTCTTGTGGTTTAGCTGGCCACGACCGTGACTCGTGCATACTAGCCCGGACCATCGTGGTTTGTCATAGTCGTGGTTCTCAATGGTGCCCACCACGAAACTAAACAACCAGTATGGTTGGATTGCTCATTTTGACTGTTGAAGAGGTTGCTGGAGAAGGATTGTGACATCCCCAAAATCACGGCCAGAAAAGACCGGTTTGTTTATGCTTTGTAAAAATCAGAGTACTTCATTTTATAAAAGTGTTGCGGAATTTGTTCCCAGAAAAACATGGTAAATACGTTATTAAAACATTTTCGAAGAAACGTATTTATTTCATTTTAAAACGTTTGGGATGTCATCGTTAATACAGAAACATAAACATAAACAGAACTTACAATTGTTTACACTAGTGATCTACATCTCTTTAAATCTCTTAGTGTAAAGTGACTTCATATCAACACCTGTGATATAAATAAACCGAGTGGGTCAGGTTGGGAAACCTGGTGAGTACATAGGGTTTTCAACCCACAATAATATAATTATTATGTTAAACAATCAAACAATCCACCTAATTACCCATCCCCATTATCTTCTTTACTCTTAAGGATTTAACCTAAGAGTCATCTATCTTGCATTCATTTATTCCGAAGTCCCTTACTTCCAGGGTTATAGGACTGGCACTAAATCCATAGCTGCCAATGCTCGTTTGTAAAGCACTAATTCCATAGCTGCTATAGTTTATTCGTCGGGTACTAAATCCATAGCTACCAATTCCTAACAGGTACTAAATCCATAGCTACCAGCGTCCAACTAATAGGTACTAAGTCCATAGCTACCAATTCCTAACAGGTACTAAATCCATAGCTACCAACGTCTAACATGTACTAAGTCCATAGCTACCGGTGTTTGTCCAATAGACACTAAGTCTATAGCTGCCAACGTATACTCTCATCATCTTATATCTCTCATCGTTCATCTACCCATGTCATACCCAACATATTCGTATAAAATACGTATACAGTTTAAATTATTTAAAACCTATATAAAACGTTCATCCAGCATAGACAACAAGTATTCAGATAATATGTACACATAGCACGTAGTTTATATAAAATACTTCATATCTATGTGTAAGATGAAAGGGAATATACACTCACCTGAAAGGTGGTGACTCAGCACTCGGACAGCGCTTCGGTACTCTCAAAACGATTTTCCTTCGATAAAACCTAGTATCAATACCACTAGGGTTTAGTCTAACGATAATTGCGACTAATTAATAGTCTAGATATTATTATTATTATATAAGCGTTAAACGATACTTATATAACCCATAATAATAGCCCAAGTACTTATTATAAGGTCCTAATAACATTACTATATTAAAACGTAAGCTAAACTAAAGATAGGTTAGGCGTAGCTCACTTACAATGGGTTTTCTCGAAAACCGGGCTTCGCTGGAGCAGCATTACCAAACCGAAAGACCCCTTTTCTCGGGACTCCGGGAGCCTTGGTGCTTCCTTCAGGTGCTAGTGGGTTTACCTAGGCTTTTAGGGGGGTTTGGGGGGTTAGAGAGAGAGTTTAAAGAGAGAAAGAAGTGGGAAAAGGTGTGAGAAATGAGGGTGCCCCAGCTCCCTTTTTATAGGCTGGAAAAGCCAAAAACTCGTCGAGTTCCAGGCCAGGTGTCACCATCTGGTGGCTAGCCTTGGGGAGGAAGCAACGGCCAGGATTGCGCCACGTCACCCGATTTCGCACAACAACCTCCCGACTTAGAAAAATCATAACTCTCGCATACGAGCTCCGTTATTGACGTTTTTTTTCCATGTGTAGGTAAAAACAAGATCTACAACTTTCATTTAGACTCCGTCGGCTAATTCTTGACCGATCTTAAATTTAACAGTAGGAGGAGATCAGACTGCTAAATGACCGCGAAGAATTCGTAACTCCTTCATACGGACTCCGTTTCCGTCTGTCTTTTTACCGTTGAGTTCCTATTAATGAGATCTTCAACTCTCATTTAGTTCGCGTAAGCCAAAAACTGCTTGAACTAAAATTCGAGTTTCGGGCTGTACACTGCTAAGCCGAAACTTCGAAAAATCATAACTTCCTCATACGAAGTCAGATTTTGGCGTTCTTTTTATCGACGCTCTTAGTTTAAAGTATCATACAACTTTCATTTAGATTGCTAATGCTAAATCTCGCTCTATCGTAAATTCACTATTTACGCTTCCCGGTGTCGTGCCGGTTTTGCCATAAAACTTCGACGGGCCATAACTTCTTCGTTATAACTCGAATTTCAGCGTTCTTTATATGTACGAAAACCTTGAGACATATTACAAAACTTGGTTAAGATTATTTATTCTAAATAATCTTTTGTAGAAAAGTCATTTTCGACCCCTATTTTCTCTAAATTGACTAGCCCGGATTTGCGGGCGTTACAAGGATCACACGTTGCTTTCTCTTTTTGCATCAAAAGAACTTTTTAGAAATTGAGGTTAAAATAAATCTACTTTCAAATGAATCCTGATTTGAAGGACCAAAATTGATAAAAGAGCTCTTGCGAGTTGGGTCCATTTGCTGGGGAAGAAGACATAGCTTTTCAAGTCTTGGCAACTTTGATCCATGAGATACAGTTCATTGGCAGAAAGCACACCTGATTAGAAATCCTTTAACATAGATAGTTTCTAAAATAACAAATTAAACATTGGATTTGTATTTCCTAATTAATAAGTAGTTTGATTTATATAAATTATTATTATTCCTATTATTATTATTAAATCACTTATTTGTATAATTAAATACTTGACCATTAAATCACTTATTAGTATTTAATTTTTTTTATATGTTTTAATGTATTTTTGAATTAAATTTAATTATAAAAATGAGGTGAAATGATGTATTTAGTAGGACTGACAAATATATACCACAAAAAGTGAAAAACCAACCAACATGTTATCAACTGAACTAAGAATATCAGTAACTAATATGTTTAGTAACCAATATATATGGTTGGTAGTACCATACAAAATGCGAAATCATTGTACGGTAGTGGTATAAAGTTTTCAATCCCATGGTAGTACCATACTAAACAATTCAATATATGTATATATATATATATATATATATATATATATATATATATATATATATATATATATATATATATATATATATATATATAATTTTAGTATGTTTGGTGCTTATAATTTACGAGTTTTGATATTAGTATTTACTGAATTAGTAAAGGTTAAAGTCTTAAACTTATATTGGTGTGTTCAATATTCCCCCACCGCTTTAACTTATAAACCGATGATAGAAATTAATAGAATCATTTTGGAATGAATTTTCAATCTCAACCATTGGAAAACTCCTATTCACAAAACCCCCCGCTGAAGTTTCACAATGCTCATGAACATGAAAATTGTCATTCACAAAACCCCATGGCATAAACCATTACCAACATGTACCAACCAAACTTATTGGTAGCTAAACAAATTGGTACCAACTATATTTGGTACGATAATGGTAGAATTTTTTTTGTACCAATTATAATTGGTACGATACACAGTTTAGTGAAAAAATGAATTGGTACCTACCAATTCCAACCATAATATTTAGTGATAATTCCATGGTTAGTGATAGGAAATGTAATGATGATGTAACACAGTAACACCTATCACTATAATCGTTAGTGATGACCATATAAGTTTTTTATAAAATAAAGTTGATATTTAAAATAATAAGTATTTTGAAGTTAATGAGTAACAACAAGTCAACAACACATAAAATGAGATTTATAGTGTTAAAATGGTTGATATACCATTTAATGCAATCAAGAATTAGAAACGTCTTTGACTGTAACCCTCCAACTCCGGCTCTCAATTCACTTTCAGATTGAGAGAAAGTCTTTCCTTTCTTCCACCGTCATTGTCAACTATACTTCCCCACTGTATGTGAAAATATAAAAACCCTTTTGCGTATACAAATATATTATCGATTTACAAGGATGTTGCAACAGCTAGTTTTGTAAAAGAGCATGAGTTTTCAAGAAGTCCCAACAGATTTGACAACCATACCAAACCAACCTTAGATGCATCCCTCTCCTCTTCTTCTTCCCTGTTTCTTTAAGCAATTTTCACATACCCATCTCTCTCTATTTTCTATTTATCAATTCCCCCTTTCGATTCCAAAACCTAATTTGCAAGAAAGGGTCTTCTTCCAATCCAACAACTACTTCGCCTAATGACATTCCAACTATCTCTTCGCCCATTTAAGTAAATAAAACGTTGTGGTTTTCTCTCATTACCCAAAACAAAAAACTCTCGAGTTGCACTTCTTGTTTGTAGATTTGAAGGATTATTGAAGATACCCAAGACTAAAGATGACGAATCGGAGTTGGGGTTTTATTTTGCTGGTTTTGTCTGCTATCGTGTTGAATCTTGATGCTTTTGAGCTTCGTAAAGGTCAAAAAACCGAGAGAATTTCAGGTAATTTCAACTCCAAACCTTTTAATTTCTCTATTTTGGTGAAATGATCGTTAGATTTAGAGATTTGGGTTCCATTTGAACTTATGAGCTCTTGATCTGGCCCGATTTTTGTCTCACGGAATAGGAGTTCTACCCTAATTCAAACCCATAGTTTTGCCCAACATAACTGTTGACTTGATGCGAAACTTTGTGAAGCTGTATATTTCGTTTCTTTCCTTTCTCCGCTGTTGTTTCTGTTATTGGTTTTTGGTCTGAATAAACAGCTTCATCATAACACAAGTAATTAGATTCTGCATCGATATTGATCTTATATTTGTTAGATTTGGATTTGTATTCCTTTTCTCCTGGATAACATAGGATCAAACCATCATTTATAAGCTACTCTTCTGTACTCCATTATTTATGTTGTGAAGTAGGGTAGTTGTGATGAAAACTTAGAGGCTTGGCTGAACCATTTAAAACCCAATTCATTTTATTGTTTTGAGGGACGAAGATGAAGAAGAAGAGGGCATAATGGTCATTTTATATGGACTTAACACCATTCGTTGCTAATCCTAGTTAAATTTGTGCAATGTAGGTAGTGCAGGGGACGTATTGGAAGATGATCCAGTTGGAAGGTTAAAAGTGTTTGTTTATGAGCTTCCAAGTAAATACAACAAGAAAATATTACAAAAAGACCCTCGATGTCTCAACCACATGTTTGCAGCTGAAATTTACATGCACAGATTCCTTTTATCAAGCCCTGTTAGAACCCTAAATCCAGAAGAAGCCGATTGGTTTTACACCCCTGTTTACACCACTTGTGACCTAACACCAAATGGCCTCCCTTTACCTTTCAAATCACCTCGTATGATGAGAAGTGCAATTCAACTTATTTCCTCCAATTGGCCTTATTGGAATAGAACTGAAGGAGCTGATCATTTCTTCATTGTCCCTCATGATTTTGGTGCTTGTTTTCATTATCAAGTATGTGAATAGTGAATCTGAATCTTTTAGGTTTCTATCTTGTTATGGTTTTGTGTTTATTTTTTTATTCTTTTTATTGTAGGAAGAAAAAGCTATTGAAAGAGGGATTCTTCCTCTTCTTCAAAGGGCTACTTTGGTCCAAACATTTGGTCAAAGGAATCATGTTTGTTTGAAAGAGGGTTCGATTACAGTTCCCCCTTATGCCCCTCCACAAAAGATGCAGTCTCATTTGATCCCTCCAAGTATTCCAAGATCTATCTTTGTTTACTTTAGAGGCTTGTTTTATGATGTAGGAAATGACCCTGAAGGTGGTTATTATGCAAGGTATGTCATATGTGTTTCTTATATTCTTAAACTTATGCAAGGTTATGTGGTTATTAAAAAAAATCATATTTTCTTTTTTAAAATTTTGCAGAGGAGCAAGAGCAGCAGTGTGGGAAAACTTCAAAGACAATCCACTTTTTGACATCTCAACAGAACATCCAACAACATACTATGAAGACATGCAAAGAGCTGTTTTCTGCTTATGTCCACTCGGGTGGGCCCCATGGAGTCCAAGACTAGTTGAAGCAGTTATATTCGGTTGCATTCCAGTCATCATAGCAGATGACATTGTCTTACCTTTTGCTGATGCGATTCCATGGGAAGACATTGGTGTCTATGTGGATGAAAAAGATGTTCCAAATTTGGACACCATTTTGACATCAATTCCAACAGAAGTGATATTGAGAAAACAGAGATTGCTTGCTAATCCTTCAATGAAACAGGCCATGTTGTTTCCTCATCCTGCTCAATCAGGTGATGCTTTTCATCAGATCTTGAATGGGCTTGCACGTAAATTGCCTCATGATAAGAGTGTTTATTTGAGGAAAGGGGAGAAGGTGTTGAATTGGACTGCAGGTCCTTTAGCTGATCTTAAGCCTTGGTAGATTTCAAAATGTTTGTTGTTAAAAGAAATCATGGGCTGGAATCTTGACTGTTGTATTTCAAAAGTTATAGAATTTTTGGGGATTTTTTGTTGGATTTTTTACACTGTAGTTGATCTTGAAGGGAATGGATGATTATTAAATCTTATGGACTTTTGCACTCTTGTTCTTATTTTCGAGTCTTATGACATGTGTGATGTTTGATTAGATTGTTATTTGACATTTGTTGTGGGTTTTTGTACAACAACATTGGGGTTCTTAATGCACACAAAGTGTTTGGTAAATTGCCCAAGAGAATCGTAAAGCACTATGTTTATGTGTTTGTGGGCATATTTTGGGATATTATCATGTTTCTTGTTGTGCTAATGTGTTTTTGGTTGGGTTAGGCTCTTTGGCTACCATGTGAAAAGTGGGCATTTATGATAAGTGACAGCATTAGGATGTGCTTTTGGCATGTGAAAGAGAATGAATTAACAAAGATTTGTCTATGCCAACTTGCTTCTAAAAAGTTAAAATGTGATTTTCTAAGAGTTTTTGTTACGGTATCAGTTGGGTGGAATCTCGAACCTAAATGTGAAGTTATAATCTTGCCGACTTAAATATGCGTGTAAGGGAATCATTGTCAATATGTTTTCTTCTTTTATAAGTTTGGATTTGTAACTATATCACCTTTTAGTCGGACTTTCAAAATAATAAAGTTATTGCTTCATTGTGTATGAGCAAAAATGGATTCAACAAGTATTTGGAACCAATGGAGTTCACTAGTTGTAGAAGCCATGAAAGAAAGTGAATGTGTATTGCCAGGAATGAAAGTGAATGTGTAAGTGTGTTAAAATAACTTACTTTTAGTTAAATTGTACTTAGAAAAACATAATTTTCAAAATCAAGGTTTAAATGATAAGGTGGTGTTTGTTTTTTTGTTTTCAAAAAGCACTTCATAATCTTTTTCGTCTATGTTGTGCAGACAACACACAAACGTGTCTTCTCACATAATGTTTGTTTTTTTAGAAGACCATCACAACCAACAGACCCGAGAATCTAACTATAATGGGATAAAAGGAGGTAGATGTCGACAGTCGTGTCTCTATATAGAGAAAAATAATTGTATCACAAGGGCCTATAAATGAGGAAAGACAAAAAAAACATGAAAAAAGAAATAAGGCTAGATGAGCAAACAAAAGGTACAAAGATAAATCATAATAACCGCAAAAAGCCTTCAAGAATTTGCAAAAAAAAAAAAAGACAAAGTGAGGGCAATACATATGTATAATTTGTAAAAATATATGAATATAATAGAAGACAGTTATACCAGGGGCACATATTTCAACATTAAAAATCACGGGGAAAAAAGAATAATGATGTTTGTGCGTCATCTTATTAGAGCAGCATGGACTCACATTTGTTTAAATTTGCAGATCTTTCTAATAAAAAAAACAAAAACATGATTTCATTTATATTATTTCCAACTTTAAATCTTATTTTTATGTCCTTACAAAATCTAAAAGTTATATATACATCCGCCTAAAACCATAAAGTTCAAATCTATATCCAAACTAATATTTTAATTAGGATTAACCAATTCAATTTTTAAAAGCTTCAAGCCTTCATTATATATTCAAAATGTAAAAACATATTAATAAATATACAAAAGTCATAAAACTATATTATTTAATATAAATATTAACATAAAATAAGTTTACGAAAAACAAAATTCTTATGATGCCAATGTCGATTCAAATTGTTTGCTATTAACTTCATTAATCAAATGAGATAATCTTATTCAACCAACTTGATACCCATTTTTGTTATCAACAAACCCTTTTTAACCATGCAATGGAATAACAAACAATATCAAATAATTTTGTTCAATCGATTTGATTCCCATGACTTCAAGGATTTTGGTGATGCATCTTAGTTTTTGTATTTATTGTTTATGAATCATCTCTTTAAATTCTGGGAAAATAACGCAATGACCTACTATGTATTTCGATTTTGCTCTTTTAATCCTTAAAGTTTTTTATGCCTTTTAAGGGAACAAATTGTTTTTTGTCGGGTCGATTTGGTCATTTTGTAAGAATTAAAGGGGTTGGCCGGTAACATCATTGTCACATCATTTAAAATTTCCATGTGTAACGACTGGACTTGTTTAGTTAGGGTTTTTAATGAGGTACCGACAACACTTCACCCACTCTCTCCGTCTTCATCAACTATCTGCGTCTACTGCATCCATTTCCAATCATCAATTTTCTTGCTTCAACCATGGTTATCGACGTCGTTGTTAGGCCCGGTCCTAGACATTTTGGGGCCGGGGGCAAAAAAATTGGGGCCCTTATAATTTTTTTTTCTTGTAAAGGAGGGTGGTATCTCCGGAAATTTTTATGAATTAAAAAAAATAATACAATTGAAGGCTGGGGACTCCCACCTATGGAAAAAAGGGCTTCGAGACAGGTCCCATAAGCCAAACAACCTAGCAACTATTAATATAAAAAAATAAATAAATAAAAGGCCAGAACATGCTCTGAACCATAACACATAAACATAACAAAGAAAAAACTAAAGAAACTTACATTTACGAGCTTTTTTAAATGCAAAGTCATCGATTATAAAATCAAGTTCAATATTATCCAACAAATATTTTTCAATGCATAACATAGCCAAACCATTTAATCTTTCTTGTGACAATGATGATCTCAAATAATTTTTTTAATAATTTTAGTTTTGAAAAACTTCTTTCTACTGATGCTACAGTAACATGTATGGTTAATATATGGTTAATAGAATTCTATATGCAATACAAACATTTTGATAACAGTCTTTACCTTTGGCAAACTCTAAAATTTCAATCGATGACAAAACAACATTTGGCAAAGTATTTATTAATACTTTAAGTTCCGAAATAAATCATTTAAATCCACATCACATAAGTCATTATGAGTAAACTTATTTACAAAAATAGTACAACTTTTTTTAAGTTTAATTTCATCTAATAACTTTAACCTTTTTGAATCATATAAAAATCCAAAAATATTTTCAAAGTTTGTTAATTGCTCAAATCTACTCTCTAATGACGCAATTGCCACATCAACAATATATATATATATATATATATATATATATATATATATATATATATATATATATATATATAAAATACTCGATTCTAAATGATTCTTTGGGTGATAGTAATATATTTTCGCAATTAGTTTCATCAAATTGTTTTGTTCTAATAATTTGTCGTTTTTTAGGAATATAGGTTCAACATTCATATCCGATGCAATGACCTTAACATTATCTATACTAAGGGCATAACCTTCATTTCTATAATTTTTAAAAAATGTCATCATATTTTTTAATAGATCAATTGTGGCATCAATACACAAAGTTTTGGTTTGCATTTTTTTACTAACTTTATTTATAGAAAATAAAATATCATACCAAATTACCATACCAAGTAAAAATTCATAACTTTCAATAGCATGAACTAAACTTTCAGCTTCATTTTTAGACTTTGCATCATCACATGATGAACATAATTCTACCAAGGCATCCCTTATATGAGGAGCTTGAAACCTAATGACTTTGACACTTTTTATTCGACTCTCCCAACATGTATTAGATAAAAAATTTATCGTTAAGTTAGGGACTTTATCAAGTAATATCGACCATCTTTTAGTTAAACCCGAAAATAATACAAAAATGCGTTGCAAAACTCAAAAAAAAAAGAAATAGATTTAGCACAAGAATGAGTCATATCACTAACCGTGAGGTTAAGACTATGACAAGCACATGACATACACAATGTTTTTAGATTAATTTCAAGTAATCGTTTTTGAACCCCTTGGTGTTTTCCTTTCATGTTAGAACCATTATCATAACCTTGTCCTCTTACATCATCAACATTAAGACCATATGATTAGGGATGTCAAAAAGTCCCGTGGGACCTCGTTCCAGTGGGGGCTCCGTCCCGTTTGGGGAAAATTTTAAAAAAATATCGGGGGTGGGGATGGGGGCGGGGGTAGGCAATCTCGTCCTGAAACCCCCATGGGGACCCCGTTAATAAATTACACATATATTTACATATATTAATTATATAAATATAATAACCAATAGTATGATTTCGAGCTTCCAAAATTCGTCAAAAACATGTTTTTAAGTTGTTAGTATAATGTTTTTAAGATGTCATAACTTTTTTATTTTTAACATATAAAATTTTGCTATAAGTAATTATTTGTTGCTTAAAAAATAGTTTCTTGTAGCCTAAATAACAACTTCTTTTAGCAAAAAAAAAGGCAACCCAAAATCAATCAGGGGCGGGGGTGGGGGTAATAAAGGGGATTCGGGGGCGGGGGCGGGGATAGGAATGATGAACATTTCGGGGGCGGGGGCAGGGGATGCACTCCCCGTCCCGTTTGCCCCCGTTGACATCTCTACATATGATTTAATTGCAGTTAATAACTCATTAAAAAGTCATAAACTTGATGTGTTTTCTACTTTCAAAAATTCGAAAAAAAATTCAACTTTTATTTTATTATTAGACATGTTCACACATCGAATAACTAGAGTCATTTGTTCTTGATGGCTAACATCAGGGGTGCAATCAAGGATAACGGAAAAATATTTGATTCTTTTATAATATTAATTATAGAATTTCTAACTTTATTAGCTAAAATAGAAATAATTTCATTTTGAATTTTGTGTCCTAAATAATAAATATGAGTTTGATGATTTTCTATGTGTCTAACATGCTTTACATTATAACATCAAATTCTGCCATCATTTGAATTGCTCCCAAAAAATTACCATTATATTCTTGAAAAAGTTTTTCATTACAACATCGAAAAGCCAAATTGTATTTTGCCAAATATTTAATGACAACAATTATTCTTTTTTAAACTTGCCTCCAACGTTCTTTTTCAGTTAAAATTTTATTTTGTAAATCTTTATCAATTGTTTTATTATTATTCAATCTTGCTTTTACTTCATCCCAAGAATCCATACAAAAAAGATGTTGGGAACTATTTTCATGTTCGTTAAGTCTATCAAATAGACATTTCCAATCATTAAATTCATCATTTGCTAAAGAAATTTTATTAACATAATTATTAGGTTTAAACAATTTACAACAAAAACAAAACACTCTATCAACTTGTTTTGAGTAAATTAGCCATTTTCGATCACTCGTCTCACCATTACTTAACTTTCTAGTATAAGAAGCATAAAAAAAATGTCTAGATAGATTATCTTTAGGATACATAAAATTTGTTTCTCTTATTGGCCATTTTTCAATCAAAATATCTCTTAAGTTATTATCAAGATTATTCCAATTACTAGGATCATCTATCTATATATGTATCTATATCTATATCTATATCATACATACTTATAAAGCTAGCATTTTTTCTTGAATCTCATGCATTTGAAACTCCCTTTTTTAACTTCCTCAAACCACATTCATTTGAAACCCCCTTTTTTAACTAATGCAACTCAAAAGTTTTCTTAATTATGATTTAACACTCAAAAGTTTTATAACTTATATTATGTTTAATTAGCATTTAGTGAAAAATTTAGTATAAAAAGACAAATCTTTTGTGTTATATAAAATCTTACATGTAAGAAGGATTTGAAGATATTGTGATTCAAAAGTTTTCATGTAGTCGAAGCATTCACATCCAAATATGATGATTTGAAGAAATGGGTTATGTCGATCCAAATATGATGATTTGAAGAAATGGGTTATGTCGCATCGATGGTAATTGTAATATGATTTTTTCTTTCAACCAAAACAAATGAAACTTTTCTATTCTTTCTTTATATTCAGTTTCTCATTTAATCTTTATATGCGATTTGTGTGTATTACTCAATCTTGAATGTGACTCTCCAAACATCAATGTTTTGCTTGGAATATCTTTCTAATTCTTCTTTTTCATGAAATATATTTTGATTGCAGGTTAGTGAAGAATTATCATCAAGTTTCTATGGTTGAATGGTGTTAAATGAAGAAAGAAGATTCATAAAATAGATATAGGTTTTTTTTGTTTGAGCAAAGTTGATGAATGTTAGTTTTTTCTTTTGATTTAAATGTATGTTTATGTAACATCTTTATTTATATATTCAACTACCCAATGCTCTTATTTATTTAATTGTAGTTTTTCTATTTTGATTATGTTTATTTTCTATTATATTTTTGTTGGGTTATCCTACACAACATATTTAAAAGCCAATATTTAAAAGATAACATAATTTTGAACATTTGATATGTAATTATGATAAACTTATCATGATATGTTCTTCATATGAAAGTAATTTATCCATATTACTACGTCAAGAATTACATATGACATTTACGAAAATATATATATTATATGTGATTAGTTTAACATGTATATGCACCTATGTATGTTATAAATTTATACTTAAATATCTTTATGTTTAATAATTGAAGGGATTAAAATGATGCATCAAAACCAATTATTTACACGAATATAATAATAATAATAATAATAATAATAATAATAATAATAATAATAATAATAAATATACATTTCCAAGTACCGCATTCATTTGAAACTCACACTACAACTCAAGAGTTTTCTAATTTATGTATATTTATTAGTTACAACTCAAGAGTTTTTAACTTATGATTATTAATTAGTAATCACTAATAACTTTTTATTTTCCTTTCTTTTATAAGGTTGTAAAGTTTTGCTCATTAAAAACATTAATGTATTTGAAGAGATTTGTGATTTAAATATGAAGAGTTAATATAAATGTTATAATAGATGTTTTAGTGTTTTTATGTTATTAAAAGTTATAGTGTTTATTTTTCATTTTTTTATTATTCGTTGTATATATATCTTTTTTAATACAAATGTTATAATAGATATTTTTCTATTTTTATGTTACTAAAAGTTGCAGTTCATATTTTTGTTCATACGTTTTGTTACCCGTTATATTATCATTCATTTGATATTTAATTTACACAATATTAAATGGTTTATAAAATTATCAAATAATTGTATATATCACAATGACTTAAAAATTAAACTATAATGTTTAATAAAACTAATATGTTAACTATATGTCTGCTTTACTACTAACATTTTGTTTCAAATTAGAAATATTAAATAATAATTTGGTAAAAGTTATTATTTTAACTATATAATTTTATTCCCGCACAACGCGCGGGGATTCGCCTAGTATCTTATAAAGCTAGCATTTTTCCTTGAAGCTCATGCATTTGAAACTCCCAAGACACCACATTCATTTGAAACTCCCATGAATTTTCAATTTCTTTCTAATAATGATTATACGTTGGTTAATAATGTTAAATAAATACCAAACATAAAGTGTAATTATATATAAACTAAATTTCAATATTAAAATAATATCTTTACTTTTATTTATAAAGTTATGTCTTTAACTTTTAACATATTATATTTTATTTATTAATTTTAAAATGTTGTTGTATGTAAACAATTATCATTTTAATGCTATAACTTTTGAACAGTTTGGATAAAATACTTAAATTGTTAATTTAAATATAACATTACATGACCAACTTAAATATAAATTTTAGTACAACTTAAACCACGCAAATAATATTTTGTAAATAGTTAAAAGTGACAAATTGTAGTGTCTTTTTAATAATGATTATAAGTTGGTTAATAAAGTTAAATGAGTACCAAACCTAAAGTGTAATCATAAATAAAATAAATTTCAATATTAAAATAATATCTTTACTTTTATTTATAAAGTTATATCTTTAATTTTTAATATATTATACTTAATCTATTAGATTTATTATGTTGTTATATGTAAACCATTATCAGTTTAAAGCCACAATCTTTGAACAATCTGGATAAAATACTTAAATTGTTAATTTAAATATAACATTACATAGTCAACTTAAATACAAATTTCAGTTTCACTTAAAAATCCTAAATAATATTTAGTAAATAGTTAAAAGTGATAAATTGTAGTGCTAAATGCAAAAACTAAATTGTAATATCAATTTAACTAAAATATTTTCTAAAGATATTTTTATAATCATTTAAATTTTCAAAAAAGTAGCTTAAAATAACTTACAATAATAATAGTTAAACTAACTTTATATTAACGATTATATTGTTACCTCTAAAAACAAAAAACAATTTTTGATGTTTCAAATAATTACAATGATAGAAATTAAAACATTAAACAAATAAATTTTAAAAAATTAATTAACAATAACAAATAATATTAAACCATATATTATTTTTATTTTCATTTATGAGTAACTCGCGGGTAGTGGTCATTCAAACGATTAAGATTATGTAGTTTTAATATATATATATATATATATATATATTATAATATAATTCAAAATAATCAATATATTATATCAATTTCGTATACTTATTATTATATCAAATTTAACAACGTTATTGTTATATTAAGAAACACATATATTTATAAAGACTTCAACTATGTAGGTACTTCTGTGCAACGCGCGGGTATTCGCCTAGTTATATCTAAAGGTGGAATAAATTGTTCATTGTTATTATTCATGCCATTTTCATTTTCATTCTCATTTTGTAATACTAACATTTTCATGAGAGAAATTAAAATCTTCATTATTAGTAATTTCATCATCAAAAACAACATTTTCATTTGAAACATTTTCATATATGACATTATCTTCTTCATCTAAAACATTTTTATGTTTAACAATATCTTCTACATTAGAAGAATTTACTTTTCTTACAAACTTATTCATAGATCTTTTTAAGAATTATTAAATTGTTCATTTTTTTTCGTTTTTCACTTCCAGACATATATTTTCTAGGAGACATTTTTAACAGATAAAAAATAACAAACAATCACACAGATTCACAAAAAACAAATTAACAAAATAAAGGCAAAGTAGACTACCTGATGGCTAATGTGGCTGCTCAACGGTTGACTTTTCTGTTACTTGTTTATAAGATTATATCCTCAATCCTTTGATCCCAAAGCAACGAGAAATTTGAAGATAAATAATACAAAATAATCTTTAAATATCAAAAATTTGAAATTTAGCAAAACCACAGAAAATAGATTAATTTTTTTGAAAAGAAATTACCTGTAGGTTGTAAGCCTGTAACCTGCTTCTTAGCTGTTAATAATCTTTCAGCAATCTCAAATCTTATTATCTGAACATAAAAAACAGTTAAACAGAGAAATCAGAAAATTTATTTCATATCTTATTATCTCAAATCTCAAATCTGATTAATCATTCATAACAAAAGCAACATTACAGAAGTTTATTTAATCAAAATCAATAAATCATATTCCATTGCATACTCTTAACAAAATAGAAAAATAGTTCACATATTAAAAAATTAGACTCACAGATCAAAGCATTGGACTGTACTTCAGTCTTCAAAGTTCATACGAAATCCGAAATCACCATTCACCAAACGATTCAGAAAGAGAACCACTAGCTATTTCAGAAAAATGAAATCGGAAAATAGAAGAGAAATAGAGAATGAGTATTATGTGTCCCTTTGGCGTTTGGGGGCCCGGGGCAGTCGCCCAGCTTGCCCAAGCCCATGGGTCGGCCCTGGTCGTTGTCGATGTGCATTTTCAAGGAATCTTTGAAAGGTACCCCATACGATATAGCGATGGTACTACACAAAGACTAGAGAACATTTCTTTCGCATGCATGTACAAGAACGAGCTACGTATTCATGGAAAGATTCACAGGAGAAAATGTGAGAAACTTTATTACTATCTTCTTGATATCAAATTTCCAAAAGGTTTGAGGTTAATTAGGAATGAACTTGATTATTCCACTTTCATATCCATTGCATATGAATGCGGTGTCGTACTCCCACTGTATGTAGACCATTTTGGTACTACTAACATGCAAGAGTGGTTGGATGAAGAAAGATAGGAGGTGGTTAATACTAATTATGAAGAAGTTTTTGATGATGCCCACGATGATGGTGAAGCAGATGAGACAGTGCATACAAATGATAATGATAACCCTTATTTTTTCAAAAAATATAATAAGCCAGACTGTGAGATGAGTGACAGTGTAGGTGAAGGTGAAACTGCTAACGATGGCATAAGGGAGAATGAAGATGATGAGGTTGATGTTGATACTAATTTGCCAAATATTTTCAATGAAGAGTAACCCTGGAAAGAGCAACAACCTGTGTTAGGCATGAGGTTTGAAAGTTCACCAAGGTTGTGAATTTGTGGAGAATATTGCTGCCTTTGTGCATCTTATGGAGAGGGATTTGAGGACATGGTCTTTGACTTTCTTCAAAGTTCACCAAGGTTGTGAATCTGTGAAGAATTGATACTCAGAAAGCTTCAATAGTGTTATAATGGATGCTAGGAAGAAACCTATTATCAGTATGTTAGAGGATATTCATATTTATGTCATGCAAAGGATGGTCAAAATGCAACTTAAGGGATAAGGATGGGATCGTTTAAATTTATGTCCTAACATCATGGACAAGTTGAATTTGTTAAAGAGGAAGCAAAGGTATGCCATTAACTATATTATTGAATGAATAATTTTCACAACTTTGAGTTATAGTTAACTGTTGTTACTAAATTTAGGTATTGACAAGTTATTTCTTGTGGGGTGATGAAGTTTGAAACAAGAAACCTAGATCAGTCTTATGTTGTTGATGTCCAAAAGAGGGAATGTACATGCAGGTTGTGGTAATTGAATGGGTATGGTTGTGTGCAATCAGGTTGCAACATTATCATTCTTAAACACTACACATTATCAGGCACATGTCGACAAAATGTACTTTGCAACATTATGCCATAATACTTATAAAGAGCCCATGCATGGGATGAATGGAATGAACATGTGGCAATCTACAAACAAAATCCCTCCTTTGCCCCCAATTAAAAGAAGAATGTATGGCAGAACTACTATGACGAGAAAAAGAGATGGTTGAGAAAGGCCTGGTAGACACACTATATCAAAGGCTGGGAAATCTGTATGATATGGTATATGCAAACAGAAAGGACACAACAAGATCACTTGTCCTCAAGTTGAAAGGACTCCTAAAACTAATGGTAGGAAAACACAAGGTGTGAGACCAACACAAGAGTCAGTGAACATGGAAATAAATGGGGAGGATGTTGCAATGACTGATGTTGATGGGGAAGATGTTGCAATGGCTAATGCTAGTGGTCAAGATGTTAGGATTAATGAGCATGAAGTGCAATTTGGTAAAATGGAACAACCAAAGGAGAGGAAAAATTCCGAAATAATCCTTAAATGAAGTTAGGAAAAAAAATTGAAGGTGAAGGTAGGAGTGCATCAAAGCCTATGGATGTGGATTAATGTGGATGTAGTGTATGGGGAGGGGTATTTATGTAATTTCATTTGCTTTTAATGGAATGTGTTGAAAGGTTGTTATAGAGAAGGGTGTTTATGTAATTTGTATTGCTTTTTAAATGTTTATTTGAGACGTTAGTATAAATACTTTCCTTAATTGCCCATTCAATTATCAATTAAGAATAAGTGCATCTCATAGTTGTGGCCCATGTAGGGTTTTTTTTTTCCTTATTTTGCCTTACCAATGTTGTCACACGTATGGTATTGAATATAATCCCTTCTAATAAGAAACAAAAAATATATTCCTTTTGTTTTTTTTTCTTGTTTTGGCGACTTTCTAGCCATGTAAGTGCTTAATTTATTCAGTTATTGGTATGTACAAGTCGTGGGGATTGAGGGACCTGATGTCCCATTGTGGCATATAAAACATAAACTTTTTCCCTTAAACCTTTACAACATGTGGTCATATAAAACAATTTTTTCCTTAAACATTTACAACATGTGGTCCAAAATCTATATATATATATATATATATATATATATATATATATATATATATATATATATATATATATATATATATATATATATATATATAACAATATTGTTTTCCTTAAAATAAAGCAACATACATGAACTAGTTCTACCTTTGGGTCCTACAACATGTGTTGACATATACTAAAATAAAGGGAAAATGTGTATATAACCATAATATTCATTTGCATTCATCTGGGTTTTATAAGTCCATTTTAAGTACATAATCCTACATAATACCATTCATGATGTGGTTTCTAGATATTGAAAAAGACATCCAAAAGAGTAGCTTCCATATTTGGCATCCACATACAACACAATATCTACCATACCAAAACAAGAAAACCATAACTATACTATCAACTTACACCAAAACACTAAGACTTAACACCCAAAGACCAAAACCACAAAAAAGAAAAGAAACTACCCTTCATTAGAACCATTTGTAAGCTGCCACCACTCCCACAACAATGACCACTCCGAATAAACTTGTAACAAAAAGCATCTTCTTCATTTTAGCTATGTCAGTCGATGCCATAACATACGTTGGTTGGAGTGAATAAAAATGATTCCTCAGGTCGTCAATCAAATGGGACACCTCCAATAGCCCTACCCTAATATCATCGACCTCACGATTCATGTAATCCATCTCCTGAAGAAGACTTTACCTGACCTGACGCTGATCTACATTGAATTCCTCCTTGATAAGGGAAACCTCAAGCTAAAGTTGGAGAATAGTGATCTGGATGTCTTGTGGATCGCCTGCAATAGAGTTGTTCGTTGGTATGTGACACCGATCTTTTAAGGACCAACTATTGTGTGGCGACGTAACAGAAGGCATCTTTGTCTTACTTATAGTACGATTTGCTTTGCGAATTTAGGGCAACAAAGTTAGTGGTTGTGATTGTTTTAGGGCACCAACTGTAACATCCATAAATTTTACGCCAAATTAAACTTTTTCAATCATAAATAAAAATCAATAGCATCGTTTACAAAAATGTTTTCAAATCAATATCCACAGAGTGTCCCAAAATCATAACATAAGGATGAGGAGTGGTACGGTCACGCCTTCGCCTTGCCATGATCTCCTGAAGTACCTGAAACAATAAATTGAAAACTGTAAGCCCGAGGGCTTAGTGAACTACCCCTAAAATACCAATACCACACTGACAATGCCATATCAGTAACAATCAATCAATCAACATGCATACTGGCCATCGACCTGACTGGATCGTCCTACTGGGCCTACAGTCTATCTGAATCTATCCTGAGCCTTTGGCATGACTGGTCTGCCATGTGGGCATGCAGTCTCCCTGGACCGCTCATTGGGTATGTTGGCCTTCAGCACAAAGCAGGACCGCCTCAACCCAACCAACAAGCAAATAACCATGTGCGCATAACTATCATATACTGACATATACAAACATCAAACATATCTATCTCCAGTGGCGGAGGGAATGGAGGGGCTGCCGGATGCCGAGCCCCCTCCAATATAAATATTTGTTTGATATATATACTCAAAGCTCATTAGAACACCATTTAATTTATAAGGCCATATAATAATATAAACTGTCTAAATTGATAAGCGCCCTTATGATTTGTTAATCTAATAAATTATAACCACAGAATCCCAAGTAATATCTTATTTTAATTTAATTGGCATAAGTGCATAACGGGCGGTTATGGCGTTTAGAATTAAACCTAGCCACAAAGATACATATACCATATCTCCTTTTAATTAAACGAGGACTTTAAAGACTGGTCTCTTTCTTTTTCTACCCTTATGGTAATTAATCAAGGTAACATTTAATTTTTATTACATCTAGTTTTTTAGTAATTTGTAATTGATAATAATTTTAATTAGTAAGTAGCCCTTTGTTTATAAATAATATTTTTAATCGATTATTCATCAAGATTTCAAGACAATTTGTAGTTATTTTTATTCATTGAGGAGGTTAATTTCCAGTTAATAAATTATTTTCGGCTATACTTTTGAAGATTAGATTAACAGAGACAAATTTTTAATTCTTTGCGATTTTTTCTTTTAAAATTGTGTACCTATTACTTTATTTGTATATAACATTATGTTTTAATATATTATTATGATACAATGTTGCCGTTCGTAGTTACTTTTATTCGTTAACGAGGTTAATTTTCAATTAACAAATTGTTTCCAGCTATGTTTTTGAAGATTTAGGTTAGTAGAGAAAAAAATTAATTTTTTGTGATTTTTTCTTTTAAAATTATAGACCTATTATTTTATTCGTATATAACATTGTGTTTTAATATATTATTGTGATGCAAGGCTCTCAGCCCCTCTTATTTCTAAATCCTGGCTCCGCCCCTGTCTATCTCACCGATCATCAATCATAGAATTCTCTTGTAACTAGAGTACCGACCTAGCAGGTCACTAACATACCAATCCTTATGGATCATAAGAGCATAACATACTGTCTACCCTGATTCCGATCTAACAGATCATAACCACATGTAGCATACCAGAACAATAACAACTAAAGGGTCGGCCTTGGTGCCGTAGACCCTATCGATATAGTGAGGATAACTCACCTTGCAGATGTTGACTCGGAAAATAAACTCCAACTCTCGGATCACTTGACACAGGCTCCAACACCTATGATCATAGTACAATATACTCATAAGTCCTTAACTTTATAAGGTACTCCATGACCCACCAGTCAACTCCTGGTCAAAGTCAAAGTCCTCAGTCAAGGTCAACAGTCCATGTGGACCCCAACTCACCGAGTACCCTCGGCTACCCGCCAAGTTCCTTGAAGCACATTCCAACTCGCCGAGTCATCGGGGTGACTCGTCGAGTTCCTTCGATTCTCGTTCAAACTTTAAGGCCACCCGTCGAGTTCCCTCCTTCTAACTCGACGAATACACACGCATACATATCCTAGGGAAAACTCATCCGACTCGCTGAGTTGTTCTTCAACTCGTCGAGTCTTATGGTAATTTTCATCGGACTCGCCGAGTTGTTCATCCAACTCGTCGAGTTCACGGCCATCTTCATGTGACTCGCCGAGTCAACTTTGCGACTCGCCGAGTCCATTCAGTCTTTTTTCCATACAGACTTGTTTTGAGCCATGCATCGGCTCCAAATCACAGATCCAAGCTTCTAGGGCATGCTTATCACGTAAAGTTGCAAACTTTACTTGCATGCATGGCTATAAAGGCTCTAAATGCCTATTTTAAGTTCTTAATGGAGCTTCATGCTCAAGAGATCATGACCAAAACTGTAACTTTATGCTTCTAGAATCCAAGGAGGGTCCAGGTCTGAAGTTACAACCTCAGATCTAGCCCATAGCTCATCTTTCCAACTTAATATCTCACCAAAAACCCTAAAACTCAACCAATAGAAGAGATTCACAAGGAAAAAGGCGATTTGGTTACCTCCAGAAGATGATAACTGAGATAAGTGTTGATTCCCACATTCTACTTGCTCCAATCTCCTTCTCCTCCAAGCCTTCTCCCTCCAAAGATCCTCTTTTCAAGCTTCAAATACACAATGGGCACACACACGCGTATTAGGGTTTTAAGGAGCTCTTAAAGACTGCAAATAGGCCAAAGGAGGCTGAGGCTCCTTTAAATAGAGGTGCAAACCCTGAGATTTAGGGTTTCATCTGCCAGCTCCTACTCGTCGAGTCTCAATATGGACTCGTTGAGTAGGTCACTTAACACGCGATCCTACCCCGCTGCTACCCGACGAGTAGGCCAACCAACTCGTCGCGTAGAGCTTAACCCAATAAATCTTATTTAAACAATACCTGAGAACCAGGGCGTTACACCAACATGCGTTTTATAACCACTTCGGGCAATGAATAAGCTGAAACTTGCTCCCTAAGGGTTATATTCAAAATGACGTCGTATGTTCCAACTCGATTGTGAGCTGGTTTATGTTGTGTCATGTCTAAAACGTCGTCGTTTACTCCAAGTCATAACTGAGCTGGATTAACTTGCTTATGTGGCGCTTTTAACCGGTTAAAAAAAAGTTAAAGGGAGTAAATGAACAGGTCATTAAACAGTTTGTTCCCTTAAAAGGCACGAAAAAAACTTTAGGGATTGAAAGGGTAAATCGAAATACATAGTAGGGCCGTTGTTTCATTTTCCCTTAAATTTTTCCATAGATGGTTTCATGCATATAGTTTTTTGCAATTAGCACTTCTTAAAGATGATTTCCTATAGATGGTTTCATGAATTTTTTCATAGATAGCATTTTCTGTACTTTTTTAAAATGGTTTGAATCAATTGATTGATTCTCTTCATACATGAATATTGTTTTGAATTTGATTTTTTACCTATTAACTATTAATAAAGTTAATTGAAAAAAAGCTCTTCAAGTTTAAAAATCACTTTATTTTAGCGGTCTGCTGATTTTAAAGAACAAACTGCTTTCTTCTTGCAGACTGTAAACGTTTGATTCTCTTTTTCTTTTATGGATGTGGTCTGCAAAGTGCAAACATTTTACCTCTTAAAAACAAGCACCGAAGTTTTTAATTAAGTAAGTAACTCTGTTACTAAAAAACTAATTTCTACTTCATGAATATTAGTGACTCACATCGCCTAGATCTATTCTCATATATCTATATTTGTTACATGTGCTCTCTCTCTCTCTCTCTCTCTCTCTCTCTCTCTCTCTCTCCCCTTAAGAACTCATTTAGATAGAACATCTAATACTCTATATATTATATACAAGTCTAATTAACTTTTTTTTGAAAGAGAAGTCTAATTAACTTGATATTAGAGCCTAATTAACTTGATATGAGACCTCTAACCTTATAGCTCAACACATCTAGTTTAATCTATCTGAATGTCTCTTTGATATATTAGTATCCCAAATAAGCTAGACATAGACTCATGTGTTTTTATACCTTGAAGTCTATCCTATGTTGATAAAAAAAAATAACAACACACTCTAATATCTTTCTTGCCATGTTTTCATTCTTTGTGTTACAAAAGTGCACTTTTAATATATTTTTTTCTTATCAAAATATCACATAAAACCCTAGACTATAATGACTAGTGACTACTAACAAACTTGAACATTTTTTTTAAATAATAAAAATTTAAGACAAATGCCATCTTTTTCCTTAAAAAGACATTCAAGAAGCATACAGAAAACACGAAAAAAAAAAAGAAAGAAAAAAGCAAAACGTTTTGGCGCATTCAATTATGTGGGGAGTATGGCGTCCACGCTTTCCCACCAAAAGCCTATACAACAACCACTACCAAGATTACATGCATCTATCTCATCCAAAACAATGGCTCTCCAGACGCCACTCAGGCTACCAACCACCAGATCAACACCTTCACCTTCTACTCTATCTCCGGCAGGCGGCAGCAATGTCGGCCTCCACCGGCCATCCAACCAGCTAGCACTGAAATCATCATTCTATCTCTCACCCTCCCTTCAATTACTGCTTCCCCGCCATCAGCCCTCAGCCGCACCCAAATTCGCCATGCGAGCTGCCTCCAAACAAGCTTACATTTGCCGAGACTGCGGGTAATTCTCCCGATTGCTGTCGAATTTCTATTTCCTATATCTATGTTTGATCGAATTTCGCTGTGAATTTCATTTGTGTTTGTGTTTGAGGGATGCAGGTACATCTATAGCGATAAAACCCCCTTTGAAAAGCTCCCTGATAAATACTTCTGCCCAGGTATCAAACTCTAAACTAATTCTGCATATACAACTTATAAATCTTCCGAACTTCAGGAAAAAGAATTAATGTAAATGTTTGAAATTTGAATTGATTGCAGTTTGTGGTGCCCCGAAACGACGATTCAGGGAATACACACCTCCGGTGACAAAAAATGCGAATTCAACAGATGTTAGAAAGGCAAGGAAAGCTGAACTCAAGAGAGATGAATCCATCGGGTAATTCCTAAACGTAAAACACATATAAAGCTAAAAAACACACACACATATAATCATCAATGGCTTTTTATCCTATTTTCATCAGGAAAGCATTACCAATTGCAATCGCTGTCGGAGTCGTTGCGCTTGTTGGCTTGTACTTCTACCTCAACAGCACTTTCTAATACTTTTGCCCAAAATTGGTACGTTGCCCGAAAAGTACTGTAATCCGATTTCAGATTTGTAGATTCTGATTTCCTCCAAGAACTCTTCTTCATGTCATTTATATTTGTACAATCTGGTTTTATTCATCTACAAAATTCATATATTAAAACTGTACCATTTATAAAGAAAGTCTAGAGAAATATAAAGCAGGCATCACATACTTCTCTACTCTGTATATTTATCTGAAAAAACATACACACCCCTTATCACCTAACAGAATTGGAATTTGAGATTCCATTCCTTGGTGTGTTTGGTTGCCAGAGGGACACGGAATTCAGTTTTGTCGGAATCCTTCAAGTTTCATATTTGAACTAGAATCTAGTTTCATTTCATTTGTTGAAAAAAAAACTTGAAACATAGAAAAGGAAATCATATCAATATCACAACATACAAAAAACAATGCCTAGCTATAATTAAAAAAAAATGATTATCTTCTATGTTTACAATAATATTTTTAATAAAATTAAAAAAAAAACTCGTATCAGAAATGTATCTCACGCCTTTCAGCAAAGAATTTGCCACTAATACGCATATCCGGAAGCAAAGAAAGCCACAAAGCTGTATCAGCTCCTTCTTCAGTAGTAACCTGCCCTGCCCAACCGGTCATAGCAGTCTTGACCCAACCCGGGCAGTAGCAGTTGATATAAATCTTCTCACCTTCAGGTCTGCCCGAAAGTTCCCGGGCAACCAGCCTTGTGTGTGCATTGACTGCCAGTTTTGAGAGTGCGTAATCTGTATTGTTTTGTGGCCACCCTCCAGAAGTCCAACTTCCATCTTTCACTTGCTCTAAAAACTTGTTCACCATTGCATCTATCTTCTCCTCGGATAGTGACTCTACATCTTCTAGTTGTTGTCTCAATTCGTCATTAGAAATCCTCTAATATCAAATTTTATAAAATAAATTATAAAAGTATAATTATAAATTTTAAATAATTAGGTAAAGAAATTACACGTACATTTTTCCTGCCATTAAGTCGACCCAATCGTGAACTCACTGAAACAATCCGAGCACCTGCATTATTAGGCCTCATCAATGGGATTGCAGCTTTAATCATATTTTTTGTGCCAAAATAATTGGTGGCGATGACTTTTTCAGCAAGTTCAACGGAATTCTCTGACCCAACATTATGATTGAATCCTGCATTGTTTATCTGCAAAGTTTGCACTCATAATAACCACATGTGACGAAGATTTTAAGATATTCAATTCTAGCAAAATGAAAAGATTTTTACCAGAATATCTATACCACCATAGTTGTCTTTTATCCATTTGCAAAATGTATTGATAGATTCATGATCGATAACATCGAGTTGATGGAATACAACTTTTAAGCCACCTTCTTGTAGGACTTTTGCTGCTTCTTCACCCACAGCAGTTTCTCTTGAAGTAAGAACGACTGTTAATCCATGTAATCCAAGTTGGTGTGCAATTTCAAATCCAATTCCTCGATTTGCTCCTGTCACCACTGCTATAGTATCCGCAGACCACCATCTAAAGTAACAATTACACTCCATAAGAAAAGAAATTGTAAAACATTATACGAGATCTGAATGGACAAGTTTCTATTATACCTCAGGAATTCATCATGTCAAAAGAGAATCACTGATTAAAAAGGTAAACGAAAATGCAGTAAAAAGTCATAGATCTCTTCAATTTAGGTTAACGTAATTAGATTTCATTGAATCCTTGAAAGCTGTTGCAAATTCTGGTTTTCGAATACATTTTGATTTGATTCCAGAAAACTTATGTTTTATTCCAAGCGATTAACAAATTCAAATCAATGATTCGGTTCCTATTTTACCTTTAAAGTCAAAATCATCAAAAGATATGCAGCATCAACATATTTCAACGATTAGATTAATCGTTAGCAAATTTTGAGGAGTTCGTTGTCAATCCAAAATGTGAGAGAAATACTAACGAGTATGAAGAGGAAATGCATTATGCATGCATACCTCTGGTGATCTGAATAAGGAATCGAACGGATTAGAGAGATCTCTTGACGACGTTTCTCTCTACGCTCCTTGGCTCTCTCCCTTTTATCCTGTTTCTCTGATTTATCCATTGCATCGATCGATGAGATCAAATAAAATTAAATTTCGATTATGAAATTGGCTTTAATCTCTACTTCTTGAGAGAGAGAGAAAGAGGGGTGAGGATGATTTGAATTTGAGGAGGAGAGAGAGACAAGGCATCCATGCAACCACCAACTTCCGCGTTGCCCCGGTGAATATGCATGGTCTAATTATTTAAGGATTATGATTTATACTAACTAAAACAAAAATGATTATTAAAAGACAATATAAATTCAGATATTCATAAAAATAGCCAATTATATAAGTAAATGATCCAATTTTTTGGATGTGACGAAATGGTCCTATTTTGGATTTCAAATTCAGTATGTTGGTGTATCAAAGTCTCAAAAATGTCCTATAGAGATAAGAGTTTTTGACTTTAATAAGCCACTAAGTCATGATTTTTATAATCGAAATTTAATTTTATCAAAGTCTCAAAAATTCAGTATGCATGCATACCTCTGGCTTATTTAGCACTATTATCAAAGTCGCAAAAATGTCCCGGTTTAGCCATCAAAATTATAATAGTGCTAAATAAGCCACTAAGTCATGATTTTTATTAATTTTTTTTTTTCATTTAGTCATTGACACCCACTATGATATAACATGTTTATTATGTTCTTTGTTCCATTTGGAACTTATGACATAATTGACCGGTCAAGTATACAAAAACCTCACAACTCAAACAAATTACCATGTAATTTTACGTAACATTAATTTTTCACCCTTGATATTGCTTAATAATAATATTGAAAATACATCCTTTTTTACACTTTTTACACTTCTATAAAACATATGTAACTTCATATAAGGTGAAAGATGCATGAAGCAGATGATCATAGCTTAAAAAGTATTGAAAATATATAGAATAGTAGAATACTAACTTTAAAAAGCAACAACAAGCTAGCTAGAGTAAGACGCAAGATTTGCTTGTATGCATTTGATATTATGTGGAAACTCAGCCGATTTAAACACAATTCTAAAAAATATTATATGAGAATGAATTATAGTCAAATCATATGTATTAGTTGTAAGACCTATATATTACATGAGTTAATTTAAAAAAAAAAGTTATATATAAATGTCAAAATATTTGAGAACTTTGAATTTATAAAAAAAAAAAAAATTAATGATTTAGTTTAATGAAATATTTTTTTATCTTTTAAATTTAAACAAATAATTTAAATAAAGAAAAGAAACTAATGGGCTTTACTTTTGAGAATTTTGAAATTAAAATGTAAGTTTATTAATGAAACTAGGTGTCAGCCCCATGTATTACATGAGTGTATTTAAAATAATTAAATATATATAAACATTTGAGAAATTTAAATTTATAAGAAAAATAAGAAAAATATTAAAATATTAAAATTAAAGTGTTTTTTTTCTTTTTTAAATTTAAACAAATAAATTAGATAAATAACCAAAGTAAATTAATGAGATTTTATTTTAGTAATTTTGAAATTATAAGGAAAGTCCATTAATGAAATTGATATGCATTTATTATTAAATTTAAATAACATATGGACTTTAATAAAATAGGAAAACTATAAAATTACATGTGGAATAAAATTAATTCAAAATAACCACAAAATGACATGTGGCAAAATAAATGAGAATGTGACAAGTGGCAAAAAAAACCTTCATTTATTAGAGTAGATTAATATCAATTTATTACTACATTTATTGTAATTATTATATTAAAATATTATGTGGAAAAAATTAATTCATTTATTACATAAAATGGCATGTGGAAAAAAAATTAATTCAAAATAACTACAAAATTACATTTGGTAAATTGAATGAGAATGTAACAAGTGACAAAAAAACATTTATTTATTAGAGAGAATTTTTGGGATTAAATTAATTAAATATTTAACATAATTAAAAAATCAATAATACTTAAGGTGAAAGGTTATATTAGTCATAGTGTTAATCACAATTTATTTAAACTGTCATCTTCAATAACCGTATAATTATGGAAATAGTTTAATTACTCGAATTTGATTACTTTTCTAAAAAAATTCAATATTCTTCAACAGTTGAGTATATACAAGGATAACATACAAGTTGAATATACATGGATAATTTGATACATAAGTCGACTATATATATAATTTGATACATAAGTTGAATATAAATAGAAATTTTGATACACAAGTTGAATATATATGGAGAATACATAAGTTGGATATACTTAACACTTAATACACAAGCTGAATATACATGGAGAATTTGATACACAAGTTGAATATACATAGAGAATTTGAGACACAAGTTGGATTTACAAGGAAAATACACAAGTTGAATATATTGAATATGTATCCAAACAAAATTCCTTAATTATAGAGATTTAATAATCTTGTTGAATTTGATAACCATCCATAATTATAGGGATCTTATAATCATGATGAAATGTACAACCCGAAAATCACAGGGTAAAAGTTTCATTTTTAATATATATTCAAACATTCATTTATCTCTATTCAAACATTTAAAAATATTCAAGAGTAAAACAATTATCAGAGTAAATCCTAAGATCACGAATTGCGGAAAAGCACGGGTGTATGCGTTGCAATCAAGTCGGGCCCTTCCCTTTCGAACCGGAAGTACCTGAAACCATAAACCACAAACTGGAAGCACAATGCTTAGTGATTTCCCTAAATACCATAAACCATACATATCATACATATCCAACAATTAATAGAAAGTGTTATGTGCCAACCATAGTCTTGCCATTATGCCACGAGTCGTATCATGGTCTTCCTTCCCATGCCGGGGGCTAAAACCCTGGGTCTTACAGACAGGTGCCACGATCCACCTCCTGGTCTTCCATGCAAGCATCGCAAAGACAACTATTATACAATCTACAAACACTTAACTAAGTAACTGCCAAAGTTCAAACTCTGGTCTTGCATACAGATTTCTAGGAGCCGCCTCCTGGTCTTTCATATCAAATGTCAAGGGTCACCCCCGGTCTTCCCATAACTGATGGGATTTGGGCACTACATCAAACTTATGGTGTACATGCAAACACTAAAGCTTTGGATCTAGTTTGTCTAATGAACATGCAATAATCATCCAAAGCTCATAAACCCTAGATCTAGCATATAATAATCGATATTATCATAATAGAGGGGGTTTGGATCTTACATTGATTGTTATGTAGTAATAACAATCTCAATTCCTCTTGATCTTGACTTTTGAAAGCCTAGTGTGTAACGACCTAATTTTCATGACCAAAAATTTCGTTTTAAAAACATTACTTTAGAAAATATTAAAAACTAAAAACATTGTCTGATCAAATCATAACACAGGTGAACCATGTCTAAAAGCCAATTCATACATTCAATCAAAATATCAGAGTACAAATCCCAGTGAAGCTCGTAAATGCGGAAACCGGAGAGTGTGTGTGTGTGTGACATGCTGCTACCGCGCCGGCTCCTTTCCCCTAGCTGAGGAGGTACCTGAAACCAAAACTGAAGACTGTAAGCACAAAGCTTAGTGAGTTCCCCCGTCGTACCACATACCATACAAACACATAACATACATACTGCCAGGCTATTCTGGGGTGCCTGACTACCCGGTACGGCCGTTCTGGGGTGTCGTCCTACCCGTGTCAAGCCATTCTGGGGTGCTGACTACCCATGTCAAGCCATTATGGGGTGCTGACTACCCATGTCAAGCCATTCTGGGGTGCTGACTACCCGTCGGTCCTAACAACCGACCACAGGGACTGGTCCCCTCATACTACCTCTATCGCATATAACATAACAAGCCAGCATGCAAACATATCATCATATACTGTCAGACGTATCTGGGGTGTCTGACTACCCTTCGGTCCTAACAACCGAACTCGACTACTATCACATACAACGTATCATGCTAGCATATAACATATCAGGTAGTAGTAAACCTAGATGATATCACAAAGACAATCATCTACCATACGTCTCCTACTGGTGGGTCGGCGTTGTGGCCTTAGACCCACCGCTACTGGAAGGTAACTCACCTCGAAGTAGCTGCTGATCTGATCGGAAACTGACTGCCTACTGCTGCTGCTGCTGCTCCGGAAATCCTCCGGCTGCAATTCCCACAATATACCCAATCAAACACTGCGCACTGACCTTTGGGTAAAAAGACTATTTTACCCCTGACCATGCCCTAATTCAAAGTCAGAGTCAACTTTCAGTTGACCCGACTCGCCGAGTTGGCTTTCCAACTCGCCGAGTCCCTATCCAAACGACTGCCCTGAATCCCGATCCTACCCGTCGAGTTAGGCGACGACTCGACGGGTTTACCTTCTTAACCAATATTCAAGTCCTTCATCCTACTCGTCGAGTTCATCTTCATCCGATGAACTCTTATGCTAAGACTCGCTGAGTTGTATGAACAACTCGCCGAGTCTGTTCTTGATCTAAGGAGATTGCCTTGAACTCGCCGAGTCAGGGCATTGACTCGCCGAGTACCTCCATAGATGAGTTAAGCTTCCGACTCACTGAGTCACACCCCGTGACTCACTGCTCACTCGACACTACGAAAAGGGGACAAACTCGGAGACTCGCGAACAGACTCGCCGAGTCGTTGCCATGCATCCACTAAATACACAGATTTGCTCGATTCCAGTCCATGCCATTCACAGATCTGGACTTCTAGGACACGAATCACACGTAAAGTTTCCAAATTTACGTGTGGATATTCACCAATATGGATTTTAGGGCTCAAAATGTCTCAAAAGGGTAGATCTAAGGTGAACAAGCAACATGGGGCCATAAAGCTAACAGATCTGAGCTCCTGGAGCTCAATCTTGCCTAGATCTAAGGGCCAATCAGCCTATTACGAAGTAATTTGCACATACAAACTTGGGGTTTGGCTCAAGAATGACTTACATGAAGTTATAAGCATAGAAACAGGGGAAAAACGGGTTATACCTCAAAGGAACTACTGAAAGAGTGCAAAGATGCCTGGATTCCTTTCCTTCCTCTTGATCTACTTCCCCTTCTTCCTCAAACCCTTCAAGAACACACACAATAGCCTCAAACTCTCAAGGAACAAGCTTAGAACGAGGGTTTGGAGCTTCTGGGGAGAGAATGGGGGCTGGCCTGGGCGGATAAGTCCTTTAAATAGGGTGCAAACCCCTGAAACTTAGGGTTTCATCCAATAGCTGTGACTCGCCGAGTCCAGGATATGGACTCGCCGAGTCGCCAACTTAAACGTGTCCCGGGTCCCGCATCCACTCGGCGAGTCGGACCTATGACTCGCCGAGTCCAAGGCTAAAAGAAAGGAAATACTCAAATAACATTTACGTACCAGGAACCGGGTGCTACAAATCTCCCCCACTTATTTTAGACTTCGTCCTCGAAGTCTGCTGCTCGATCCTGAAACAGCTCGGGATAATGCTCCATCATCTCGTCCACCGGCTCCCAAGTCCATTCCGAACCCTTGCGGTGCTGCCACTGCACCTTCACTAGCTCCACCTTCTTGTTCCTCAAATCCTTCGACTTCCTGTCGAGGATTGCGACTGGGCGCTCAATGTAATTCAGACTGTCATCCATCTGAATATCCTCCAAAGGTACTACTGCAGAATCGTCCACTAGGCACTTTCGCAACTGAGAAACATGGAAAGTGTTGTGGATCTGGCTGAGCTCGGCTGGCAGATCCAACCTATACGCTACCTTGCCTACCCGGGCTACGACCCTGAACAGTCCGATGAATCGCGGGCCCAACTTGCCCCGCTTCCTGAATCGAATGACGCCTTTCCAGGGCGACACCTTCAGGAGAACCATATCCCCGACTTGGAACTCCAAATCGGATCGACGCTTGTCGGCATAACTTTTCTGGCGACTCTGAGCAGTCTGAAGCCTGCTTCAGACCTGCTGGATCCTCTCGGTCGTCTTGAGCACCACTTCGGTGCTCCCCATGACCCTCTGGCCAACTTCACCCCAGCATATCGGGGTCCTACACCTCCGTCCGTACAACATCTCGAAGGGAGGGCGGTCGATAATCGCGTGATAGCTGTTGTTGTAGGAGAACTCGGCCAGGGGAAGATAGGTATCCCAGCTACCACCGAAGTCTAGCACGCACGCCCGCAGCATATCCTCCAGAGTCTGGATGGTCCGCTCGCTCTGCCCATCCGTCTGCGGGTGAAAGGTAGTGCTAAAATGCAGACGAGTGCCCAACTAGTCATGGAATCTCTTCCAAAATCTGGAAGTAAAACGCACATCCCTGTCCGAGATCACTGATACTGGCACCCCATGCCGTGCCACAATCTCCCTGATGTAGATGTCGGCAAATTTCTCAGCCGATATGCTCTCCTGAATCGGGATAAAGTGAGCACTCTTAGTCAATCTATCCACGATGACCCAAATCGAATCCACTCCACGTGCGGTCCTGGGAAGCTTCGTGATAAAATCCATCGTGATATCTTCCCATTTCCACAGTGGAACATCCAACGGCTGCATCTTGCCATGCGGTCTCTGATGTTCGGCCTTGACCTTCCTGCAGGTCAAACATCGCTCGACATACCATGCCACATCCCGCTTCATGCAGGGCCACCAATAGTCTAGACGAAGATCCCTATACATCTTCGTCGCCCCGGGATGAATAGAGAATCGGGACTTGTGCGCCTCCTCCATCAGAATCTGGCGCACGCCTCCGTGATACGGCACCCACACCCTACGGTGTAGTGTCAAAAGTCCTCGGCTATCATAATCAAAGGAGGAAACTTGACCCACCACACGCTCGCTCTTCCGATGCTCCTCCTTGATAGCCTCCTGTTGAGCCTCCCGAATCTGCTCCAACAGGGGAGTCACCACGGTCATCCTCATGCAAACGTCCCTGATAGGCGCCGCCTTGCGGCTAAGCGCATCGGCCACCACATTGGCCTTCCCCGGGTGGTAAAGGATCTCACAATCATAATCCTTCACCACGTCCAACCATCGACGCTGCCTCATGTTCAGATTCAGCTGATCCATGAGGTACCTCAAACTCTTGTGGTCCGTGTAGATGGTACATCGAACCCCGTAGAGGTAATGCCGCCAAATCTTGAGGGCAAAGACCACCGCCCCCAACTCCAAATCGTGCGTCGGGTAGTTCGCCTCGTGAGGCTTGAGCTGCCTCGAAGCGTAGGCAATGACATGCCCCCTCTGCATCAGTACCGCGCCCAACCCAGAAATGGACGCATCACAATAAACCACAAAATCCTCTACGCCCTCTGGCAGGGCTAAGATCGGCACCTCACACAATTTCTGTCTCAGCGTCTCAAATGCAGCCTGCTGCTCGGGTCCCCACCGAAAGACCACGACTTTCTTCGTCAGCCGCGTCAGGGGTACGACTATCTTGGAGAAATCCTGGATAAATCTCCGATAGTAGCCTGCCAATCCCAGGAAACTCCGAATCTCAGATGGAGACTTCGGAACCTCCCATCTCATCACGGCCTCAACCTTGGCCGGATCGACCAGAATCCCGTTCTGATTGACGAGGTGTCCAAGAAATTGCACCTCGCGCAACCAAAACTCGCACTTGGAGAACTTGGCATACAAGCTCTCCCTCCTCGGGGTCTCTAACACCTCTCTCAGATGCTCCTCATGTTCCTCCCGAGTCTTGGAATAAACCAAGATATCATCGATAAAGACTATCACAGACCGGTCCAGCATCGGTCTGCATACGCGGTTCATGAGGTCCATGAACGCGGCAGGAGCATTGGTGAGTCCAAACGGCATCACCACGAACTCATAATGGCCATAGCGCGTCCGAAACGCGGTCTTCTGCATATCCTCCTCCCTGACCCTCATCTGATGATAACCCGAACGCAAATCAATCTTGGAGAACCAAGATGCTCCCTGAAGCTGGTCAAAGAGGTCATCAATCCTCGGAAGCGGGTAACAGTTATTCACCGTTACCTTGTTCAGTTCCCGATAATCTATACACATTCGATGCGACCCGTCCTTCTTCTTCACAAACAGAATCGGGGCTCCCCAGGGTGAACTGCTTGGACGAATAGATCCCTTGTCTAGCAGCTCCTGCAGCTGCGTAGACAACTCCTGCATCTCGGGAGGAGCCAACCGATACGGTGCCTTGGCTATCGGAGCCGCACCAGGAACAAGGTCAATCCTGAACTCTACCTGTCGCTCCGGAGGTATCCTAGGAAGCTCCTCTGGGAAAACATCTGCAAAGTCCCGGACCACCGGAACCTCGCTCACTGTCGCCTTACCCGCCTCCCGGGTATCCATCACATACGCGACATATCCTGCGCATCCCTGCTGAAAGTAGCGCCTAGCCCTCGCTGCTGAACATACAGCGGGTCCATACTGGGGCCTCTCACCATGAATCACTAACTCCCCCCTGCTTGGGGTCCTGACCCGCACTAGCTGCTGCGCGCAATCTATCACAGCTCCATTAGGGCTCAGCCAATCCATGCCTATAATCACCTTGTTCCCATGCAACGGTATGGGAACCAAATCTACCAAATAGCGCTCCTCGAACAAACGCAACACGCAATCTCGAAATACCATCGATGCTCGCACCGATCGATCATCAGCAATCTCCACCTCCAAAGGGCAATCTAACTCGCCTGATGGCTCATGAAACTTCTTGCTAAGCGCAAGGGAAACGAATGATCGGGACGCACCCGAATCAAATAACACCTGAACTGGGAGGTCGTTCACATGGAACGATCCTAATGCATACGTATACATACAGAGCACATATCAATAACATAACATTATAAAAATAAGATAGAGGGAAAGAATCATACCCGTCACCACATCGGGTGCGGCGCGTGCCTCCTCGGTAGTCAGCTGAAATGCTCGGCTCCTCACCACTGGAGCCTCTGACTTGCCCTGCCGGCCATCCGTGATCCGCAGGGTCGCTGGAGCTGGCGCCTTCACCGGCGCTGAAACTATCAACTGGGGGCAATTGGCCTTCTTGTGGCCCCTCTGGTTGCAGTGAAAACACAGCAACTCTGATGTCTGAATAACTGCTGCCGGAGCAGTGCAATCCCTGTTGATGTGCCCGGACTTGCCGCACTTGTAGCAGCCTGATGATCCCATCCTGCACGCCCCCTCGTGCGGCCTGCCGCATTTCCTGCAGCGGCTCGGTCCTGACTGGCCTTTCGGCCTACCATCTGATCCCTTGGGCTTCTTCCCCGAAGCCCCTCCTGCCTGTCCCTCCTCCAATTTCCGTTTCCGGATGTGCTCCAAATCTATCTCCCTCTCCCTCGCCCTGGCAATCATAGAGTCCAAGGTAGGGCAAGCCGAAAAACTAACATGCTCTCGGATGTCGGCTCGTAGCATATCATGGTAACGAGTCCTCCTCATGTCCTCGTCACCGGCATACTGGGGCACCAACAAAGCCCTCTCCCGAAACTTGGCGGTGATCTCCGCCACAGTCTCCGTCGTCTGTCTCATGTCAAGAAACTCTCTGGCCAGCTGCTGAAGCTCGACCGCCGACGTAAACTCTGCCCTGAACCTGGTCACAAAGTCCAACCAGGTCATAGCCTCGATAGCTGAGGCTCCCAACGAGTCACCCACTGACTCCCACCAATCCCGGACTCGGTCCCGTAAACATCCTGCTGCATACCTCACCTTTGACCCCTCGGGGCAGAAGCTAGTCAACTGGGCAGACTCGATGTCTGCAATCCATCGCCTGGCAGCAATGGGGTCTTTCACCCCATGGAAATCCGGCGCACCACTGCCCCTGAAGTCCTTAAAGGACAGTGTGCGAGATCCCGACTGGCCAGATGTCATGTCGCTCCTGAACACCCTGAGGCGATCCTCCATCAACTCGATGATCCCTTCCTTGATCGACCCAAAGATAATGGGAGTCGACTCAAGGATACCCCTGGTAATCTCTGACGCGATGAACTTGCGTAGTCCCTCATCAACCGGCTCGGAACCTGATCCCAAACCTGACCCCTCTCCTGAACCGCCATCTACCGGCCTCGATCGAAGTACCACCATTCTTCAATACATCACAACAATCATTAGTGATACTGATACTCCCGGAGGGATCACATCTACTTACAAGTTCCCTGGTCTTATCTTGGCCATCCTTGGTTCGGGTACGGATCCTCTGCTTTCAGTAGTACGGGCCCATACTACCTTCCACATCTATCCGCACCTTCTTCAAGGAATGCCTCGACTCCACCAGATCCCTTTCACTACTGCTGATTACTGCTATACTCATCCTAGGCTTGCCCTAGGGAAATCTCTAGTTCCACTCTAATCAGTCCTCAGCTGCTGCAGGCCTCCTTGTAATGCCAATTAGCCATTACCCGAATACCATCACATGTGACGAGGCTCAGATAATCCTTCGAGTACCCGACTCGTCCCTACAACGGTTGGACTCAAACAAGAGCTGCGCAGTAGGATCAAATCCGGCATTCTAAGATTATTCAACCCTGATCACATGTGACGTGACGCATTCGCCTAATGGCTAACTCCCATTATTCAGAGTCCCACGTAGCACGAAGCAAGCAACATTCAGACAAGGGTAAAAATTTCAACTAACTCTATCTACCTTCAGAACTGAGCTAGCATAAAGTGCTAAGCTCATACTACCAGGCATAACCTAATCAGGCTATCCTACTTACTGTCTACTCAATAACTAGCATGCAAGTTCCCATACAACTGGAACACATAAAGCAGGCACATAAGGCATCACTCCTAGATCCTTAGTCCTATTCTAGCATGCTGTTCTACAAAAGCTGATAAACATAACATAAACTTGTATGGGTACTTGGGGATACTTACTTGAGCTCGGCCGGTCGCCCACATCACACACTTCGTTCTTTCACAAAACTCTTTTCTCAATTTTAGAAAACATTTTCTTTTAGAAAATCTTTTAATCCCTCGATTTGAGTTCAGACACTCCCGAAGGTGTGTCCGAATCCCTCAAACCAGGGCTCTGATACCAACTTGTAACGACCCAATTTTCATGACCAAAAATTTCATTTTAAAAACATTACTTTAGAAAATATTAAAAACTAAAAACATTGTCTGATCAAATCATAACACAGGTGAACCATGTCTAAAAGCCAATTCATACATTCAATCAAAATATCAGAGTACAAATCCCAGTGAAGCTCGTAAATGCGGAAACCAGAGAGTGTGTGTGTGTGTGACATGCTGCTACCGCGCCGGCTCCTTTCCCCTAGCTGAGGAGGTACCTGAAACCAAAACTGAAGACTGTAAGCACAAAGCTTAGTGAGTTCCCCCGTCGTACCACATACCATACAAACACATAACATACATACTGCCAGGCTATTCTGGGGTGCCTGACTACCCGGTACGGCCGTTCTGGGGTGCCGTCCTACCCGTGTCAAGCCATTCTGGGGTGCTGACTACCCATGTCAAGCCATTATGGGGTGCTGACTACCCATGTCAAGCCATTCTGGGGTGCTGACTACCCGTCGGTCCTAACAACCGACCACAGGGACTGGTCCCCTCATACTACCTCTATCGCATATAACATAACAAGCCAGCATGCAAACATATCATCATATACTGTCAGACGTATCTGGGGTGTCTGACTACCCTTCGGTCCTAACAACCGAACTCGACTACTATCACATACAACGTATCATGCTAGCATATAACATATCAGGTAGTAGTAAACCTAGATGATATCACAAAGACAATCATCTACCATACGTCTCCTACTGGTGGGTCGGCGTTGAAGCCTTAGACCCACCGCTACTGGAAGGTAACTCACCTCGAAGTAGCTGCTGATCTGATCGGAAACTGACTGCCTACTGCTGCTGCTGCTGCTCCGGAAATCCTCCGGCTGCAATTCCCACAATATACCCAATCAAACACTGCGCACTGACCTTTGGGTAAAAAGACTATTTTACCCCTGACCATGCCCTAAGTCAAAGTCAGAGTCAACTTTCAGTTGACCCGACTCGCCGAGTTGGCTTTCCAACTCGCCGAGTCCCTATCCAAACGACTGCCCTGAATCCCGATCCTACCCGTCGAGTTAGGCGACGACTCGACGGGTTTACCTTCTTAACCAATATTCAAGTCCTTCATCCTACTCGCCGAGTTGTATAAACAACTCGTCGAGTTCATCTTCATCCGATGAACTCTTATGCTAAGACTCGCTGAGTTGTATGAACAACTCGCCGAGTCTGTTCTTGATCTAAGGAGATTGCCTTGAACTCGCCGAGTCAGGGCATTGACTCGCCGAGTACCTCCATAGATGAGTTAAGCTTCCGACTCACTGAGTCACACCCCGTGACTCACTGCTCACTCGACACTACGAAAAGGGGACAAACTCGGAGACTCGCGAACAGACTCGTCGAGTCATATGAACGACTCGCCGAGTCGTTGCCATGCATCCACTAAATACACAGATTTGCTCGATTCCAGTCCATGCCATTCACAGATCTGGACTTCTAGGACACGAATCACACGTAAAGTTTCCAACTTTACGTGTGGATATGCACCAATATGGATTTTAGGGCTCAAAATGTCTCAAAAGGGTAGATCTAAGGTGAACAAGCAACATGGGGCCATAAAGCTAACAGATCTGAGCTCCTGGAGCTCAATCTTGCCTAGATCTAAGGGCTAATCAGCCTATTACGAAGTAATTTGCACATACAAACTTGGGGTTTGGCTCAAGAATGACTTACATGAAGTTATAAGCATAGAAACAGGGGAAAAACGGGTTATACCTCAAAGGAATTGCTGAAAGAGTGCAAAGATGCCTGGATTCCTTTCCTTCCTCTTGATCTACTTCCCCTTCTTCCTCAAAACCTTCAAGAACACACACAATAGCCTCAAACTCTCAAGGAACAAGCTTAGAACGAGGGTTTGGAGCTTCTGGGGAGAGAATGGGGGCTGGCCTGGGCGGATAAGTCCTTTAAATAGGGTGCAAACCCCTGAAACTTAGGGTTTCATCCAACAGCTGTGACTCGCCGAGGCCAGGATATGGACTCGCCGAGTCGCCAACTTAAACGTGTCTCGGGTCCCACATCCACTCGGCGAGTCGGACCTATGACTCGCCGAGTCCAAGGCTAAAAGAAAGAAAATACTCAAATAACATTTACGTACCAGGAACTGGGTGCTACATAGTGCCTCAAATGTTGCACCTCTAATGGAGTCACAAACACCATGAGCAACAAGATGACTCAGGAGAGGGAGGAGAAGCACCAAAAACATCCAAAAACCCTTAGAGATCACTTTAGCCATATTTTTGGGAGCCTTAGGGGTCTTTATATACTTATGTGGGTTGCTAGGGTTTCAGGTGAAACCCTAATTCCCTGCTTAGGCCTTAAGCAACCCATGGAGTTCCCTAGAAAGCCCTTGGACGAAAAATGAGCTCAAACTTGCAAAGTGGAGGCTAGGGTTTAACAATGATACTTTGGAGGTGATGGAGGCTGAGGGTGGGGGAAACCCTATCCATCGCTTCCTTTAAATTGGGCCTTAAGCCTGTAAATTAAGTTTTAGCTCATCTATCGTTGCCACGTCGTGGCACACATGCTGTCACGTCATGATGACCTTTAATGAAATACACGCTTCATGCTGATTGCCACGTCGTGGTGATCCCTTCACCATGTCGTGACCAATCTCAAATCTCAAATTTATTAAGTTAAAAATTCATACCAGAAACCTGGCGTTACAGGTCTACGTCTGGTTATTTTGTTTTCCTTGGAGAAAACCTCATTTCATAGTCTTCCAAAAGACAATGACACATTTTCGTTCTAATGTGTAATCTGAATATCCTGAAATTGCTAACGTCGTGTATGACACATGCAAGATCCATAATCTATTTCTTGAATTACATTGCTCTCTCACAAGGCGACCATTATATAACGTAATAGCATAAATGTAATTTTTCTTTCATGCAACTTGGTGCAACATCAAATTACTAAGCATATCGAAATGGATATCCCATTTTGTTTAAGAAAAAGTTGTTCCTGGTGAAGTTCACGTTCTACATGTTTCCTATAGTGACAAAATCATAGATATCGTTACTAAAGTTTTACCGAAAGTATTTCACAAAACTAGGTGGAAGCTGGTAGCTTGAGGTTGTGACTTTTATTTGTTATATGAATATTTGACAAAGGCAGGTGAAAACTTTTGAAATATGCAAAATTACATAAAATAACAATTAAAAGAGATTATGTCAATCTTATTAAGGGTAATTTTTGAAATTGATTAAAAACGCCCAATAGTTTTTCCTTAAACGCTACATGAAGTAGCTTTTAGATTTTTATTGTTTTTATTTTAACTAAAATCTCAAAACTCGTACTCTCAATAAAACATTTTGTTTAAATCGTGTTTTTTTAACTATAATCTAAAAGCTCATAATCTTAATAAAACATTTTGTTTAAATCGAGTTGTTTTTTTTTTTTTTAACAGAAAACTAGTAGCTCCAAAAAAAAAAAAAAAAAAAACCTGTTGTCAAACATACGACTTCTTGCACAGCCTCAACATCCCGCTTCCTAAAGCTACTACAGCAGGGGACCATTAGGACTTATCTATTAGATATATTTAAAATCTCATGTATTTATCTAGCTAGGATAGTTAGATCAGGATTCTCCTTTGATACTTATCTATTACACTTATATATTGTACCATGGGACCATGCAAAAATAATGGAGAAAAGTAATTACACTTTGGTTTGAAAATATATTATAATCAATTGTCGACATATGAGAAGGTTGACATTATGTCGTAAGCGCTGCCATCACCCTTTTGTTTCTTTTAACTTATAAATCCCGACTTTTAGGAACCACCACTTTCTGTAATGACAAAGTTCTCATCAAGTGGTAAAGTTTAGAGGTTTTCATCCAATAGCTTTCTGAGTAAGGATTTCTTTTCGGCTTTTATGATGTTTTTCTGCACAATTCTAGTTCCAACCTGTTTTTTATCCAAAAATATTTGTGTTCTTGCTTTTGGATATTTTCAAAATGAAATCAATCTCTGTCTCATGAATTCGTCGATTTCTATTTGGGTTTCTTGCGCAAAGTGAATGGAACATGAACTCAATGTTCAAAGTTCTTGAAGCTGTTCTAATATTTCTAATTCAAAGCTTTGAATCTTGCTTCGCTAACTTCAAGAGCTCATAAAATGCTCCAGTTTTGAATCACGAAACGTCATTTTCGCCAATCATAAACAAGAACATAAAGTGATCAGGTTAATTATTGGTTCATGAAAGCATATGAAAGTCTTGAGACGATTAAAACTAAAGAAAGAATATTAAAAATTTAACTTTATGCATTGGTTCACGATTTAGTAGCAACCATCTTCATATAAAATCTTGAATGATGCAATTTGAGTTCATAATCTAATCCCGGATATTTTAATTTTTTTTTTTTCCAGAACCATGTCACTTGGTGTCCAAGGTTTTGTGTTCTTGTTAGCTATAGTCTTATTAGCAATATGTGCTCAAAATTCTCAAGCTCGTGTAACACATGAAAACAGGGTGAAATCAAAGGTGTATTTAACACCCAAAATACCTCAACATCCGGGTTCCGTTTCAAATAAAACTTACTATAATATAGAGTTCCCAAAAGGTCATATTGCTATAAAGAGTTTCAATGCCGAGTTTGTCGATGAAGAAGGGAATCCTATTTCCCTTCAAGAAACGTATCTCCACCATTGGGCTGTAGTAAGATACTACCAACGAAAGGGTAATAAAGAACCAAAATATAACAGTAATCTAGGACTCCACCAATCAGATTTGGTTGTTGCTAGGAACGCTGGAGTATGCAATGGTGGTCTTTCCCAATTTTTTGGTTTGGGATCTGAAACACGAAAGACAGATACACATGTCCCTGATCCTTATGGAATCGAAGTGGGTAATCCACTTGAAGCTCCTGCTGGATATGAAGAGAAATGGATGCTTAATGTTCATGCAATCGACACTCGGGATGCAGTAGATGCTATGGGTTGTGCTGAATGCAGGTATGATTATGTAATTCAAACTTGAACGCATTTATAAGCGTTTGAGATTTTTATATATTATGGGTTTTGTGTAATGGATTTGGTGATGGTGATGCAGATGTAGTTTGTATAATGTGACTGAGGATAAAGATGGTCAGCCTTTCAAACCAAACTACGTGGGAGGTTTTTTCTGTTGCTACGATGGAACACAATGCAAAGTGAAAAATGGGGTTAAAAGTGTGAAGAGAAACATTTACATGAAGTATACTGTTGAGTGGGTTGATTGGAGTGACTCCATTGTACCCGTTAAAATCTATATATTTGATGTGACTGATAGTTGGCAGAAGACAAGAATCCATGATTGCTTGGTAATTTAATTAGCTCATTATGACTTCACCTTTTGACATGAAACTTGTCTAAAATTTGGCACATTTATTGGATCTTTTCGTGTTTTCCTACAGCTAGAGTATGATGTCGAACAATGTGCCACTGGAGTTGCAACTAATGATTGCATAAGTGCGAGAAGATCACATACAAGCATCCCAACTTCTGGTGATGTGGTGTATGGTGTTGCACACCTACACAATGGTGGGATAGGTTCTGTACTATATGGGGAGGTGAATATTTCAGTTTTTGAGTAAGGTGTTGTTTCTTTTATTGGCCTGGGTATATATATGGAGTCAAAGCTTTGGGTTTTAATTTATTCAGGATGGACGGGTTATTTGCTCTTCTAGAGCTATATATGGGGAAGGAAATGAGGCAGGAGATGAAGCTGGTTACATGGTAGGAATGACCACATGTTACCCTAAACCAGGGTCTATAAAGATAGCAAAAGATGAAGTTTTAACTTTGGAGTCTAGTTACAGCAGTAAAAAGAGCCATATAGGAGTCACGGGGTTCTTTTACATTCTTGTTGCGGAATCTTAGAGTCTTCTATGATGTTGAGTTCTCCATATCCACTATGATCTCTACCCTTTATTCATTAGGGATTTTGCAAAGGATTGCTCACTTGATGTGGGAGAATAAGTAACATTAACTTGAAAGAATACTGTAATATCAATGGAACGGAGAATTATAAAACTTTAGCTATTTACAAATTTTACATGATATATAACATTTTTAATTCCCGCCATTTAAGTTGGTTTAGTTTCAAGGTTGATACTAGTGTATTTTTAACTATATATGCGAAAGCATTGTATACCAAATTGGTTGGCACCGGTTTATTTTTTTTTGACCATTTTAAGAACCGAAGACCAGACCGGCTGCTTGTAAATGGCCCCGGTTTGTGTGGTTATCAGGATTGGTTTCAGTAACAACTTACAACACCACAATAGGACTGATTTATGAATTCTCACAAAACACCCCAAAAAGCCCAATTCATTATCTCATTTACTGTGACATGGAGACTTATTCTTTTTCTAATGCAGACCTAGCAATAACATATAAAAATTTCTGAATTTGGTTAAATTCCTATTTTTGATCATTATTCAAAATCTTGTAAATTTTTTACTCCTAGATTAGGATTCCAATTAATTTTGTTAACTTAGCCAATCGAAGACTTTTTATAGCCAAAGATGTTGACATATTTATAAAATCATAAATTCAAAACCAAACTACTAAATGTCTATCGACATTCCAAAAAATTCAAAAACAAATATAATAATGTAACAAAGTATGTAATGTTGCAACTTAATCATCTGTAGAAATATTCCGTTTTCTGTTACTGTTTCTCTGCTTATCGCCTCTTTAATATTTGTAGATAAAACCAAAACCAAGCAATTATTAAATTTCACATATAATATGATAAAAAAACTATGAAGTTATTACCTATAACAATGTCTTTCATTGAAGTAGCCGTTATACGAAAAAAATCGCTTCTACATTCGTAGATGTTTGTCTACATCAAGAATCTCAAAAAAACAAATGTGTAACGACTTTAAAGATGATGACTCAATTTTTGTTTTAATTTTGCTTTATTTAGAAAAATCAACAATTTGTTTTTGAATCTCAAAGTCTTCATGTTCGGCATCTCTCAAGATCACGAAGAAAGCTAACTTCATATTTTAAAAAAAACACATAATTTGTCGGAAATTTTGAACATCTTATATGTGGAATTCCACATAGTAGGACAATCAGGACATAAAAACATTTTTGATGTGACTCAACAATCTTTAAAGTACCTTTCAAATTTAATTACTCTTTATGACAATTTTGTAATATATATCGAACTTCCTTTTGGGAATAGTGAATATGATACTTATTCCGTTTTAAAACTTTTTTCACAATGAGGTTTGAGATATGAGCCATACATATTATACGAAAATATTTCACACCATCGTAGTGATTGTGTTGGGTTTCATTAAAAACTCGACCGCCTTATCATTAGTATACACATTATCAAATGTCATTGTCATAATGTTTTTAATCCCCAAACCATCTATGCTCTCTAACAAATCACGACTCGTATCCTTGTCCCTATGACTAACTATGTTTCTAAAGTTAATAATATGTTTATGCACTATACAATTGTCATCTATGAAATGAGTTGTAACAACCATGTAGTTTACCCTTTGACATGATGATGTGCAAGTAGCCTAGTAACTTATTATTTCTCTATGCAATATTTACCAACATCCCTACACATTTTGTGATGTGATAGCAAAGAAAACTTCCTATTTAAAGCAATATCATGTTCAACAAATGTCTCATTTTCTAATAATTTGAAACAAAATTTCACTAACAATGAACGAGTTTGATATAACGTTTTTTTTATCCTAGCCTTATCATGTTTTCAGGTTTGCACATGACCTTCCCCACCAACTTATTTTTATACTGAATGTACTTTGTTCTTTCATGGCAACATTCATTGGTTCTTGTCACACTTAGGGTAATGTTTTTTAAGTCTATAAGTTCCATTTCATTGTAGATTGACTTTAAGTATCATGGCGCAATACTTACTTTAACGACCCGGATCTTCTATACATATATTCTATGGAAAATATCAGAGTTTTACATATAATGCGGAAAACAAATTAAACCTTCTACTTCCCAGGATAAATTATTGGTGTATACTATCATTAACCAAAAATATAGTTTCTACATTACCGTTTATGTGAGAAGATCACAATTTGAATGTAATGGGGAAATAATAATAGTATTGTAGTCTTGTATTATAGTAACTACTGTTGTACTAACTACCTTAAACCAATTGTTATTTAAGGTAGAATGTGATATGATTGCACCATACTATCGACTAATAACACGATGATGAAAGACGTCGGAAGAATTGACATTTGACACCCGTAGACTTGCAAGTCCCACTGTAGCGAACAACAAGGTGTAGGATAGTCAATCCAGTACAAATCTATACACAAATTCACGCTCTCCATCCAGGAGACTCTGGCTACAAATCGAGCCATGGCAGTGATGCCATGCCTCGAAATAATGGTTCACATTTATGTTATAGTATTCTTGTATATGTATTGTATGTACTAGTGTAATGTATGTTCTCTCTGTCTAGTATGTAGTATGTTTTCTTTGTTTCTCATCATAGTATGTTCTCTTGTAAAGTGTATTGTATTGTATGTATTGTTTCTCGTTATAGTATTCTTTATCTGTTTCTCGTTATAGTATTCTCTATCTGTTTCTCGTTATAGTATGTATTGACTCATGTATGAACTGACTCTTTGTATGTTTCATTGTACTAGTAGTAATGAGTAGTGTCTTCCTAAACTATACCTATTATAGTTTACTAGTAAAGTTGTTTGTAATAACTGAGTGTATTGAACTGAGATAAAAGATTTTATGTCTATGCATATATACATAATATACAACTAAGGATCAAATGACACTCGGACAAACAACAGGATACTCTAAGTCCACAACCAAACAAGGAACAGGAAGTAAAGAGAGTTATCAGTCCTAAGTCCTTCAAACCTTACTTATATAACTATGTATGCATTTGACATGGTTTTGACAATATATAAGTTTAAAAGAGTTAAAAGAAAAGGTTTGTCATGTAAGAGCAAGTTTGATAAAGAGTTTAACATGTAAAAGAGTTAGATAAACATTTTGAAGTAGTTTGTTTGATAAAACAGCTAAAAGTATAGCAAATCCATTGTTTGATAGTTATTAATCACATGTGATTGATATAATAACTATTACGTTTCAACTTGTATCCCCCTCCATAAAAGCATTTAAAATATTTTAAAAGATAGATTAAGGGGTATGAACTCACCTGTAGTGAGTGATACGGAAGTATGTTTGGAAATAGGATGTAGAGTGTCAGGTGAAACCTTGAGCACACAAAGATCCTAATAAACATATAATGACATGTATCTGCATTTGATTTGTGTATAAACAACTAATTATAAGGGATAACACCCTAATAGACTAGGAAAGTCTTAGATTGAAGGGATACAATCACGTATGACTGCATAACTAGGGTGTATGGCCACCCTAAAGAGTTTACGGTCCAAATGGCATGACCATAAGTGTTTACGATCAAGATGGTTCACGGTCCTATGTGTTCACGGTCCATGTGTTCACGGTCTAATGACCTTAAGATCATGGAGTTAACGGTCTAAGGAGATCCAACCATAAACTCATCAAATCTTGCATAAATGATGGTTTTCAAGGGCTTCATTCAAAGGCATCGGATTCTAGGGACCATGCTTAGCCTTAGGAAGGGTTTAGGGTCTCTAATGCACCTTTCATTAGAGTTTACGGTCTAAGGAGATGCTCTTAGACCGTAAACACCTTGTTCTTTGCTAAAAGTGATGTTTTCAAGGTGTTTAACTAGTGATTCAAGCATATATTAAGCTAAGGGTGGTGTACTTACTTATTAGAAGCTTGTAAGCGTGATTAGGATCCAAGACACACTAGTGTGTATTCTTGGTGTTCTTCGTGAAATGAAGAACACTTGAAGATCTATCAAAATGAAGAGATTTCATGGATGAAATCATGCATAACCACTAGATAAAGAGATGTAACAACAAATCAAAGGAAAGAATTCTTACATTTTTGGAAGATCAAGATGAAGATCTTATGATACTTGAGAGAGAATTCAGTTTACTAGTCTTGTAATGGAGAGAAATGATCAAAATGATCATGTAATATACATATATAGGGAGTTTACGGTCACCATGACCGTAAGCTCCAATCTTCCTGACCATAAGCTCCTTTTAAGGAGGTTTACGGTGTCACACCCCAAAACCGGAACGGCGGAAACGTTCGGGGGTGGAGGACGTCATGTCAAGTATCACGAGATATGTATATGGTAAGCAAGTAATGAACAACCATTTCATTTAGAAAGAAAGTGTTTACAATGTATGTGTTCACAAAACATAGAAGTCATAAACAAATAACAAAACAAGACTTGAAGCTATAATGCTCCATCTTCTGAAGTCCCAGCACGAGCACCTGTCTAATAGTCTCCTAAGAATACAAGTTATTTGAAAGAGTTGATCAGCAATTAAGCTGGTGAGTTCATAAGATTTTAGTGATGTGAGTAAGCTGTAAAAATATGGTTGAAAATGTATATGTAAAGTGCTGTAAGCTGTAAGGTGTTGTTTTGTAAAGTTTTCCTGTTCCTCTAGAAAATCATATATTTCCTACTTAAAATGGGAGTTGGGTAAAATGACACTACAAGCCTTTCTATGCGTAATAAGTGGGTACAAGTTATATATACTTGGAGTAAACAAACAATCGATTATGCGCATCTGCCCTCAACCTACAACCCGACGGGGTACAGTAATAAGGCGGATAGCACATATTCCATTGGTTGTTAGATCGTTGTCATATATAACCTTGGTGTATTCACTTGTTACTCATGGAGTTATTTGTAGTGGTTCCTTTATATCTAATGGAGAGTTCCTTTTAAGAAAACCTATATTTCTTATAATAAAATATTGACTATGGTGATTACTTTTATAATAGCTTTGTTTATACTGCTATATATATAATTTGATATCGGGTTGATAGTAGATTGGGTGACCTCGGTGTAAGCCCACATCCAACGGGAACAGGACGTACAGCGAAGAGCACACATCCTACTAGTTGTTGGATACTAGTCTTATATATAAGCATGGTGTATAAACTAAGGTATTATAGAGTTAACTCACTTAAAGTCTTTAAAACTGTACTGGCTTAATAAAATGGATTAAGCCCTTAACTGGAAAATCGCTAGTTTTGTATACCAAAAGTACTGACTTTGAAACGAAAGTTTTGTACTAGAAAAATTGTGCATTGACCCTGTGTCCTATGACCTGATCCATACCTGGTACCCTTATGATGACTTAATGTATACTAAGCATAAATATATATAGATTCGGGTAGATAATAGATTGGGTGACCTCGGTGTAAACCCACATCCAACGGGAACAGGACGTACAACGAAGAACACACATCCTATTAGTTGTCGGAATCTACTTAACATATATGTATCCTATAGGGTATACATTACGGAATCATAAGGTTAGCATCATGGTTCTAACTTTTTAAAAGTAGCCTTCTACCAAGACTCAATTGTTTTGAAAGCATTCTTCTACCAAGACTCTACTGTTATGAAAGCAGTCTTCTACCAAGACTCTACTGTTATGAAAGCAGTCTTCTACCAAGACTCTACTGTTCCTTTCTCAATTGTAAATTACATTCTCCCTAGTTTATAACCTATCTCGAATAGAGAATAGATTAACCTTCAAGTGTTACTGACACTTTATGAAAGTAATAGGAGAAATGAGTACCCTGATGTCGTTTATAATGACATACGGAGGTACTATCAACCTAAAAACATATTTGTTTTATTACGGTCATAATGTGAAAGCTGGAACCCCTACTAACCGATCTCATGTATGGAGATTGAGGGAACCAAACGCGACCCGAGCAAATCCATTCAAGCCGTGTAATTCACATTAAAGTTAGATCATGTCTGCGTGTTGTCATGCTATAGCAAATTAACTTGTTAGTTATGTTATGTTATGTTCTGTTCTGTTCTGACTCTTTGTGTGCTTCATTGTACTAGAAGTAATGAATAGTATTCTCCTAAACTATACCTATAATAGTTTACTAATGCTCTAACTGGACTGTTACTGAAAAGACTCATTTATCTACAAAGTTATGCTTATACATTAAAATGGAGTTTTGTATAACTATAAAGTAACATAACCTTTAGAAGAGTTTTGAAATGTTTTAACAACTTATAAATAACATAAGTAACATTTTGAAAGATGTTTATAACAAACATTTACACAATTATCATTGTGTTCAACTTGTATTCCCCCCTTAAACAATTAAAATAGTTAAAAGATTCATTACGGGGTATGAACTCACCTGATGTGGGTGATTCAAACGGGTATGACATGAATATAGTGTTTATAAACAACTATATGAAAGATAACACCTTCCGGGACTAGGAAACACCTTGGCTAGGTGTTGGAATCACATGTGATTCAACATAGGAAGGTATAAGGCACAGATATGAGTTTACTACCATGAGTTCACGACCCAATGGAGTTTACGGCCGTAAACTCATGGTTACTCATGTGTTAGTGCAAGTTTGAAAGCTAGGGAATGTTTTAGGGACATTAGCTTTAACCTTGGATGAGAAAGACCACCTTCTTTGGAGTTTTTTTGAGGTGTTCACGGCCCAAATGAGTTTACTACCGTAAACTCATGGCCAATTATACTTATGAGGGTCCTAAAGGTCATAAGGAAGCATTCTAAATTCATGCCTAAGCCTTAGGAAGTGTTTGTGGCATTAAAACACTCTTATCTCGACTTTTCAGCCCTTGGACCATTTTGGCTTGAGCTTGCGGCTGTAATCACCTAGGGGTGATGATATTTTGATTGTTTTGAGTCCTAGACACATCATGGTAAAGTTCTATGCTTGTCTCTTGGCTTATGGAAGGCATTTAGGGCATTTTGGCACCCTAAGATGGAGTTCACGGCCCAAGAACTTCCTTGGCCGTGAACTCACTTCTAGCCTTGTTTCTTAATGTTTTGGGGGTCTAAAACAAGTAATGGTAGTCTCTAGGTTTAGTCCCAAGGCTTGGAGGGACATTGGGCACACTTTGGCCCTTATAAAGGAGTTTACTCTCCAAGATGTTCTTGGGCGGTAAACTCCTAAATCTTGTTGTTTTGGATTGATTTTCATGTTATTAAGGCATATAACAAACTTATATACACTCTAGGTTGAAGTACTCACAGTTGGGGGTGATAGGGTGAAGATCCTTGAGAGAGAAAATCGAATTTTCTCTAGCTAGAAATGTAACAAATGAATCCAAAATGGCTAAATTTTCTTTATATAGCCTTGAGGGTTTTTGGTCCGAATACCATTTTTGGACTGTAATATTCCAAACTCTTGAAGGTTTGGGCACTTATTGCAACATATTAAACCCTAGTGTATCCTCTCTCCTGATATCCTCTGGAGCACTAACCTTAAAACACTCAAACTCATCCCAAAAGTTTGATAGTTAGTTGATACATATTTGACTTCAATTGAAGTGGATGGTTTTACCTAATGGAAATTTTTGGGTTGTCACATACGGTTTTCTAGATGGTTTGGAACCTTAACTGATAAATCCAAACACTGATTCCTTTGATGCACTAGGCTCATAATGCTCAAACAGACTCTAAACAGTGCTAAAAGTTAGCAGAAACGAGTCTGACTTAGATTGAAGTGAATGGTTTTTTTCAAGATAGAAATTTCGGGTTGTCACATCATCCCTCCGTTAGAGAGAATTTCGTCCCGAAATTAGAGTTTGAGCAATTAAGATAATACAAATAACTAAGCGAACAGATGAGAATATTTCAGTTTCATTTGATCCTCACGCTCCCAAGTGAATTCAGGTCCTCGCTTGGCGTTCCACTGAGCCTTCACGATCGGGATATGGCTTTGCTTCGTTTGCTTGACCTCCCGGTCCATGATCTCTACAGGTTCTTCTAAGAAGTTGAGGCTCTCGTTGATCTCGATTTTGTCGAGTGAGATTAAAAGAGTCTCGTCGGACAGACACTTTTTCAAGTTCGAGACGTGGAAAGTAGAATGTACGTTACTGAGTTCACGAGGTAGGTTGAGTTTGTAAGCTACAGGGCTGATTCTAGCAAGAATCTTGAAAGGCCCTACATATCTTGGATTTAGCTTTCCACGCTTTCCGAAGCGCATCAAGCCCTTCCAGGGTGATACTTTCAAAAGAACGCGGTTTCCCACCTGGAATTCCAACGGTTTCCTTCTCTTGTCAGTGTAGCTTTTCTGTTGGTCTCTAGAGGCTTTCAATCGTTCACGAATCTGAATGATCTTCTCTGTCGTTTCCCGAATGATCTCCGGACCTGTGAGAGTGCTGTCAGGAACTCATCCTTTAGCTAACTGGGTGTCACCCACCACATCCCAGCACAGAGGGGATCTGCACTTTTAGCCATAGAGGGCTTCAAATGGAGCAGCCTTTATGCTCGTGTGATAACTGTTGTTGTAGGAAAACTCAAAAAGGGGTAAATGAGTATTCCATGCCTTCCCAAAGTTGATCACACAGGCTCGCAACATATCTTCCAAGGTTTGAATAGTTCTCTCACTTTGTCCGTCGGTTTGCGGATGGTAGGTTGTACTCATGTCCAGCCTCGTTCCTAGGGAACTTTGTAACGACTGCCAGAACCTCGACGTGAATCTACTATCTCTATCAGAGATAATGGATATGGGAACACCGTGTAGTCGTATAATCTCCCGAATGTATGTCCTTATGAGCCTTTCCATCTTGTTAATCTCTTTGATGGGCAGGAAGTGTGCGGATTTGGTTAACCTGTCAACGATCACCCAAATGGTATCGACATCACCCGTTGTCTTGGGCAACTTGGTTATGAAGTCCATTGTGATTCGCTCCCACTTCCATTTCGGTATCTCTGGTTACTGTAATAAACCTGAGGGTTTCTGGTATTCGACCTTGACCTTGGCGCAAGTAAGGCATTTACTCACGAAGGTAGCAATCTCTGCTTTCATGTTAGGCCACCAGTATAACTTTTTACGATCTAGATACATCTTATATGAACCTGGGTGGACGGTATATCGAGTGTTGTGCACTTCGGTCATGACCAAGTATTTGAAGCCACTGTGTTTCGGTGTCCAGATCCGATCCATGAAATATAAGGCTCCGCCACCCTTGACTTCCAAGTTCTTATCCATCCCTCTCAGGGATTCACTTGCCACATTTTCAGGTTTCAAAGCGTCGAGCTGAGCCTCCTTAATTTGTGTGGAAAAGTGTGAATGGATAGTCATAGTCAATGATTTGACTCTACGACCAGAGTATTCTTTCCGACTTATGGCGTCAGCTACTACGTTGGCCTTGCCGGGATGATAACGAATTTTGCATTCGTAATCACTGAGTAGCTCGAACCACCGTCGTTGTCTCATGTTGAGCTCCTTCTGGTAGAATATATGTTGTAGCCTTTTATGGTCTATAAAGATAGTGCTTTTCGTACCATACAGATAGTGTCTCCAGATCTTCAGAGCAAACACAACTGCTCATAACTCAAGATCATGCGTGGTGTAGTTGACCTCGTGTGTCTTTAGTTGTCTTGAGGCATAGGCAATGACCATACCTCGCTGCATCAAAACACAACCGAGCCCTTGATTGGATGCATTGTTGTAGACCACGAAGTCTTCTATTCCTTCTGGAAGGGATAGTATCGGTGCGGTGCATATGGCTCGTTTCAGCGTTTGGAACGTTTTCTCTTGATTCTCTTCCCAGTCAAAGGCCACGACCTTCTGGGTCAAAGTCGTAAGAGGTTTCGCAATTTGAGTGAAGTTCTGAATGAACCTACAATAGTAGCCAGCGAGACCTAGAAATTGACGAATCTTGGTAGGCGTCTTTGGTGCTGACCAGTTCTCAATGGATTTGATTTTGGAAGGGTCCACATGAATTCCCTCTTCACTAACAATGTGACCCAGGAATTTGACTCTTCGAATCCAAAACTCACATTTAGAGAACTTCACGTAGAGCTTCTCTGATCGCAACGTTTCCAAGACCTGATGTAGATGCATACTATGCTCTTCCTTACTACGAGAGTAGATGAGTATGTCATCTATGAAGACGATGACGAACTGATCTAATTAGGGATGACATACCATATTCATTAAGTCCATGAATATTGCGGGCGCATTAGTCAATTCGAATGGCATCACTACAAACTCGTAGTGTCCATAACGAGTTCGGAAGGCTGTCTTCAGAACATCCTCCTCTAGCACTCGTAACTGGTGATACCCGGATCTCAGATCTATCTTCGAAAAGTAACTCGCCCCTTGAAGTTGGTCGAACAAATCATCTATGCGAGGCAGAGGGTAACGATTCTTAACGGTTAACTTGTTGAGCTCCCTGTAGTCGATGCACATACGAAACAATCCATCTTTCTTCTTGACGAACAAGATCGGTGTTCCCCAGGGTGAGAGGCTTGGTCTTATAAAGCCCTTGCTGAGCAGTTCTTTAAGTTGACTGGACAGTTCTTGTATCTCTGCGTGTGCTAGATGATAGGGTGATTTGGCTACTGGGGTAGCCCCTTGAACTAAGTCGATTCTGAACTCAACTTGACGTAGTGAAGGTAATCATGGTAGTTCTTCTGGAAAGATGTTGGGAAAATCACGTACTACTGGAATGTTCTTAATGTCCTTCATCTCTTGGCTCACATCGACAACATGAGAAAGGAATGTGCGACATTTATTTCGCAAGTATTTCTGGGCTTGAATACTCGAGATGATATGAAGGTTCGTGCCGGTTTTGTCGCCATAGACTACTAGAGTTTCGCCAGACGGCAAATTAAGGCGAAGAACCTTTTCATAACACAGGATGTCGGCACGATGTAGACTCCACCAATCCATGTCGATAATGACGTCGAAACTTTTAATTGAGACCGACATGAGGTCGATTGCAAATGAATGCCTATCTAGAGTTAGATACATCCTATGTATATACTGCTAGTGCTCTCTGTCTTTCTGTTAGCCATTTCTACAGTGAACGGTTCTTTAAGTGTTCGTGATTTTTTCTTAATCAATTGAGCAAATTTTTGGTTCACGAAACTCCTCTCCGCTCCACTATCAAATAGTATGCAAGCATATGAATTATCGAGGAGAAACGTACCAGTGACCACTGTGGGGTCGACAATGGATTCCTCGTGGCCTATAGTCAAAACTCTTCCTACTCCGCCGGCATTCCTTGCCTTCAGTTAGTTCCTTTTGTAGTGGCCCACCTCGCCACAACCGTAGCAAGCCTGTCCCACAACAGTGCCGAGTACTTGGTTGATTGGCCTCGCCGGAGCTTTGCAGAAACAGACTGTGTGTCCCTTCCTGTTGCAGTTTGAACACTGCATTTCCCGGCAGGCTCTTGTGTGGTGGAAGTTGCATTTGTTACACTTGGGCAAACTTCCAACGTACTGCTTTATCGGAGCAGCAACGGCAGGTGCTATCGCAGCATGAACTGCCACGACCTGTTGCTTTTTGGCAGCTTTCTGTTTCTTCTTGTCATCCCAGAATTTCCGCTTGTTGGCAGCGTCTTTGGAGGATTCTGAGATGGCTAGGGTTGTTGTTGTTAACGATGGGGTACGGACCCCATGGTCAATGAGTCGTTGTGCCATTCGCTTGGCACTATCGAAGGTAGCGGGGTTTGAAGCTAAAACATTCCCTTGAAATGGAGGAACCAGCCCCCATATATACCTCTCCACCTTCTTGGCTTCAGAAGGGACCATTCCCGGACATAGTGCTACCAGATCGCTGAATCTAGCAATGTAAGAGACTATGTCGGAGCCCTTCATGGTTAGGCTCCAGATCTCCTGTTCTAGCTTTTGAACTTCCCCCCTCGGCCAATATTCTTCGATCATGAGCTCCTTCAGAGCTTTCCAGTCTATAGCATTTGCCACTATAAGAGATAATGACTTGACATGGCTATTCCACCATGTCAAAGCTCGGTCCGCGATGGTGCAGGCGGCAAACTTGACCTTGCTCCCTTTCAGACAGGAATAGATATCGAAGATCGATTCCATCTTCTCGAACCACTGCAAGAGGGAAATGATTCCGCCAGTTCCATTGAAGGACCTGGGTTTACAGCCGGTGAAATCTTTGTACGAGCATTCCCTAGCGCATACTGGAGTTTCGACAATAGTGGGAGGCACATAAGTCCCACTCCTACTAGTACCAGTATTGGTGAATTGTGCTAAGGCTGTAGTTACAGCCGCATTCACAGCAGCTTGGATAACCGTTGGGTTGTATTGAGGAGGAGGAGTTGGAGTTTGATTCGGAGTTATCGGAGTGGTGCGTCTCGCTGATCGACACGGAGGCATATTGTAGCTGTAATATCACAAAGATGAAGACATTGATAAGAATTTAATAAAGAGAGTGACTCATGGACTAACTCTCCATAGCCCAATAACACAGTTGAATAGTATGATTGAATGTAGATTTAAAACTAGAAGGATGAAAGCAATTGGATAATAATTTCCATAAGATTAGATATTTGTCAATTATACTGGTATTATAGATGTAACAAGTTTGGGGAAAAATGACCTAGAAGTAGGTCTTACATCAAACCAAGATGGGAAAATTTTTGATAGAGCTATGACCTAACAAGACTTAACAGATTCAAAGCCTTAACATAGATAGGAAATTAAACTAGAGTCTTTACATAACTAAGTTATATTCAAAAGAGAGAGTTGAGTAGGCTCTATCTACGACGAGAATCACTAGAATGAGTCCTTGACTCCGACAGATGGCGCTCCATGTCTCTCATACGCCTTTCATATGCTGCCTGTCGAGCTCGAAGTTTCCTGACTTCAGCTTGGGTTGCGGCAAGATCTCGCTGCAGAGCCTCATTGTCTCTCTTAGTCCTATTTAGAGACTCTTCTAGATGGCGAATGTGGACCGTGTTAACGCCATAGTTGACGTCAATTTCCATGACTCGGTCGATGGTTTCTCGACCTTGCTCGACATTCCGAGCAACCTTACGGACCATGATGGGCAGAACTCGGTCAGTTGAGCCTCCCTCACTTAGATTGTAAAAGCTTCGGTCTCCATTGAAGGGTAATGGATGACCCTGCTCATCACTCCAACGGTTCAAGTTTGTCGCCCACAATGGTGTGGGACCTTGAAATGCTGGTCGGAGGTTAAGGTTTGGGATTGGAGCTTCTTGTGGTAGGTTGTTGACTTCTGGTTCGGAATCAGAATCATCAGAAAAGCCTTCAGCGAGGTGATCATCCAAAGGGATTGGATGGTCATCTTTTGGCTCTGCTTCAAGCCATCCAACATTGCCTTCGTTTAGGAAGTATGGGTCGCCGTGGGGATGGAATCCAACCATGATATCTACGCGAGAAAAGGGGTATAAGAAATAATTAATTGACGTACTAATTAGATAATTATAAAATGATCTTTATCAGTTACTTCAATACTTGCATAGTGCATACAAGTTACATGTAATCAAAACAGGATAGACCTTCGAATAAGTGACCCTAACTCCAAATCCACAACCAAACAAGGAACAGGAAGTAAAGCAAAGATCACAGATTCTAAGTCTATGACATCCTAGTCACATATAAACTTAGCGTATCCACTTAGCAACTATTGAACTACTAATAGAGACCTTTAGTTATCAGATAAGTAATTATAGTAGCACAAAATACTCCTATAGTATTTTAAGTTTATGTTTTGTTCTAATGTTTTCATTGTAGTAGTGTTGGTAAGTTTTTAGACTTGTTGCCACACCATAATCATTCTCGGGCATATGCTAATCACTTATCGGACCAACATAGTTGATCAGGCTATATCATTCCTAGAACTGACCATACATCCCCAAGCCTACTTGTGATGTTCAACAATCGTAATACTTTTGTTCTGTCCTAAGTGACACTGATTTTAGTATGAATGCAGGTATGTATACTTGGTTAAATATTTTATTATTTAAAAGTATAAACTCTTGGTCAGAGTATTTTAATCCTGTTTTGTTTATAGTTTGTATATCTTTTATGGGTTGATATACTCGATTCACTATAAACAATGCTCTGATACCAATCTGTCGCACCCCAAAACCAGAACGGCGGAAACATTCGGAGGTGGAGGACATCATGTACAGTATCACAACAAATAGTAGTAAACAAGCAACAACATCATCCATTGCATTAAAAATATAATTTAATACAAGTGTGTTCTTTTTAGTTTATAACACACCAAAAATGTAAATCAAAATAAGAGACGAGTCTTGAACGAGCTCCATCATCTCAAAACCTGGCATCGGTACCTGTCTACTAATGACCTGAGAATACAAGGTATTTTGAAAGAGTTGATCAGCTTTAAAGCTGGTGAGTTCATAATCATTTTAGTGTCATTGTTTGTATGAAAATGTTTCTAAGTGTTTGATGTATAAGTTTGTAAATATTTGTAGTAAATTTTTGTATCTCCTAGAAAATCCTATATTTTCTACTAAACGTAGCCTTCAACCAAGGCATCAAATGTTCTGTATGTTTGTTTCTTGTAAGAGTGTGTATTTTCCCAAGTATGACTATCATTAACCAAAAATATAGTTTCTACATTACCGTTTATGTGAGAAGATCACAATTTGAATGTAATGGGGAAATAATAATAGTACTGTAGTGTTGTATTATAGTAACTACTGTTGTACTAACTACCTTAAACCAATTGTTATTTAAGGTATAATGTGATATGATTGCACCATACTATCGACTAATAACACGACGATGAAAGACGTCGGAAGAAATGACATTTGACACCCGTAGACTTGCAAGTCCCACTATAGCGAACAGCAAGGTGTAGGATAGTCAATCCAGTACAAATCTATACACAAATTCACGCTCTCCATCCAGGAGACTCTGGCTACAAATCGAGCCATGGCAGTGATGCCATGCCTCGAAATAATGGTTCACATTTATGTTATAGTATTCTTGTATATGTATTGTATGTACTAGTGTAATGTATGTTCTCTCTGTCTAGTATGTAGTATGTTTTCTTTGTTTCTCATCATAGTATGTTCTCTTGTAAAGTGTATTGTATTGTATGTATTGTTTCTCGTTATAGTATTCTTTATCTGTTTCTCGTTATAGTATTCTCTATCTGTTTCTCATTATAGTATGTATTGACTCATGTATGAACTGACTCTTTGTATGTTTCATTGTACTAGTAGTAGTGAGTAGTGTCTTCCTAAACTATACCTATTATAGTTTACTAGTAAAGTTGTTTGTAATAATTGAGTGTATTGAACTGAGATAAAAGATTTTATGTCTATGCATATATACATAATATACAACTAAGGATCAAATGACACTCGGACAAACAACAGGGTACTCTAAGTCCACAACCAAACAAGGAACAGGAAGTAAAGAGAGTTATCAGTCCTAAGTCCTTCAAACCTTACTTATATAACTATATATGCATTTGGCATGGTTTTGACAATATATAAGTTTAAAAGAGTTAAAAGAAAAGGTTTGTCATGTAAGAGCAAGTTTGATAAAGAGTTTAACATGTAAAAGAGTTTGATAAACATTTTGAAGTAGTTTGTTTGATAAAACAGCTAAAAGTATAGCAAATCCATTGTTTGATAGTTATTAATCACATGTGATTGATATAATAACTATTATGTTTCAACTTGTAACACCCCCCCATAAAAGCATTTAAAATCTTTTAAAAGATAGATTAAGGGGTATGAACTCACCTGTAGTGAGTGATACGGAAGTATGTTTGGAAATAGGATGTAGAGTGTCAGGTGAAACCTTGAGCACACAATGATCCTAATAAACATATAATGACATGTATCTGCATTTGATTTGTGTATAAACAACTAATTATAAGGGATAACACCCTAATATACTAAGAAACTCTTAGATTGAAGGGATACAATCACGTATGACTGCATAACTAGGGTGTATGGCCACCCTAAAGAGCTTACGGTCCAAATGGCATGACCATAAGTGTTTACGGTCAAGATGGTTCATGGTCCATGTGGTCACGGTCTAATGACCTTACGGTCATGGAGTTCACAGTCTAAGGACTTCCAACCGTAAACTCATCAAGTCTTGCACAAATGATGGTTTTAAAGGGCTTCATTCAAAGGCATCGGATTCTAGGGACCATGCTTAGCCTTAGGAAGGGTTTAGGGTCTCTAATGCACCTTTCATTAGAGTTTACGGTCTAAGGAGATTCTCTTAGACCGTAAACACCTTGTTCTTTTCTAAAAGTGATGTTTTCAAGGTGTTTAACTAGTGATTCAAGCATATATCAAGCTAAGGGTAGTGTACTTACTTATTAGAAGCTTGTAAGGGTGATTAGGATCCAAGAACACTAGTGTGTGTTCTTGGTGTTCTTGGTGAAATGAAGAACACTTGAAGATCTATCAAAATGAAGAGATTTCATGGAGGAAATCATGCATAACCACTAGATAAAGAGATGTAACAACAAATCAAAGGAAAGAATTCTTACATTTTTGGAAGATCAAGATGAAGATCTTATGATAATTGAGAGAGAATTCGGTTTACTAGTCTTGTAAAGGAGAGAAATGATCATGTAATATACATATATAGGGAGTTTATGGTCACCATGACCGTAAGATCCAAGCTTCATGACCGTAAACTCCTTTTAAGGAGGTTTACGGTTTGCTAGGTTTGGAACCTTAACTGATAAATCCAAACACTGATTCCTTTGATGCAATAGGCTCAGAATGCTCAAACAGACTCTAAACAGTGCTAAAAGTTAGCAGAAATGATTCTGACTTAGATTGAAGTGAATGGTTTGTACAAGATAGAAATTTTAGGTTGTCACATGTATGGCTAGCATACATTAGTTCTACAGGGTTGGTGGAAGTTTCATGGACGGGTGGGTTGTGTGAGGCCGGGAGGCCAGTTATGAGATGTTTTAGCATTCCTCTAGGAGTGAGGATTAAGCGCTTGCTATGATTATGTATATTGTTAGGGTGTTGTGATGATACTTAAGAAAAATATGGGTAGGTGTGGAAGGTAGTATGGGCTCGTACTACTGAAAGCATAGGACCCATACGCGTAGCAAGGAAGTCATAACCCCTGGGGTTTAGTTGGAAGTTGGTCCCATGATTATGGTATGGATTATTCGAGACGTTTTGAGACCGGATCCGGATCAGGATCGAGAGCTGGCAGCCAGGATAGGCCAGTATTGTCAGAGGATCGTGTAAGGGGGATCATCCGGGAGTAGGTGATTGAGATTGTTTGGGGATAGATTTCGGAGATGATTGGGTATTTTAAGACCTTCATGGTTGAGTATTTTGTCGAGCGCTATGAAGCCTTGCAGAGACAGCTGCCGCAGCAGCTGTAACGACGGCAAGGGGAGGAGCCGGTTGAGCTTTCCAGTATCGGGACTCGTTGCTGGGACATATTAGGATGAGCAGAGGATTGTAGTTACTTGAGATCAGGGAGATGTTATGTACTCGTTGCATTCCGCGGGTTGAGCGGGAGAGGCTGGCACATGAGTTTCTAGATTTGAGGCTCGGGGGTTTGCTCGAGGCCGTAATGTGAGTCCCGGGGACTCCGGAAAGGGGTTATGTTCAGCTGGGGTTTTTGTAGTTGGAAGTGGAATGGTTAATTGATGGATTGGACTGTCGTGTTATAGGGCAAGGGTTGTGCCCTTTCAGTTTTTCGAGCTCGAAGGAGTGGGCGGGCTGTGACCCCAGGATCAGGTTATATTCTAGCTCGGGGTTAGTTGGTTGCAGGGATTGGCGATATTATTTCAGCGTCATTGAGCACAAGTGGGTCTACGTGGCATAAGTATTTTATGATGTCCAATTTGCCTTGGATCTCTTGTATCGGGCGGTAATGGTTGATTGTGCGATCTATTTCACGTTTGAGCGGGTAAGTGAGTCAGGGTACAAACCCTGAATAGAATGATTCTAGAGCCCGAGAGCGGGAAACTTGTTTGGAGCACCTTTGGGAAAAGGGGTATTATGTGGGAGGTCTGCGGATAGGGTCCCACAGAAGGGTTATCCATCAATGTCAGGATTCAGTGGTTTCAGCAACCGTTAGTGATTAACGAACGAAAGCGCTAAGGGAAGTGGTTCGGCGCCAACGTATTAGTTGGAGCATTTATCTTTGGTCTTTAGGACATGAGTGTGGGGTCATTCAAGCAGTAGTGACTGTCGGTTTCACTGGGACTCAGGAAGTGTTCATCTGGTTATTAGAAGTGTGTGATCAATTGAGAAAGAGTTGGTTGTCATCGGACCGATCGTTGGGAAGTGAGAAGTGTTGGGAATTCTCCAATTTCCATGTATTGTGAAGACTTAGTCAAATCTAAGTGGGGGAGAATCGTCCCGGGATACAGAAGCAGGAGCGGTGTTGAAAATGGGATAAGTCTCGCATCGTTGTCAAGAAGGAAGACAATCCAAGTGGCTGTTTGGTTTGATGATTGTGTGAGTTGGGGGGGTTCGGTAAAACTCCCCAACATGGGTATTATGTCTTCTCGATGGTTGATTACATAATTTGGGGAATCAGGTTGGAGTTATGGTCATGATTTGAGTTCAGTTCGAGTATTCAGTCGAGGGTGTGCTCGACTCCGAGGGTTTTTGGATTGATAGATTGAAGGTTTTGTTAGCTTCCAGGGCTCGGCAGCACTTTCAGCACGGGTGTGCGGCTTATTTAGCGTATGTGGTAGATAGGCGGGTCAGGGAATAGATCATGGATTTCCGAGAGGGTAGACAATCGACATGAGGCCTAGGGTTAGGCCGGGGTTTAGAGTCCACAGAATGGATTAGGAGTTTCAAACCCCAAGTGGGTGAGAACTGTCACGCTGAAGACTCTGTACGTGTTTGTGGATCTAGGTGTGTGTATTGAGTATGCTGCTATGATATAGCAATCAGTAGGTCTGTCCCCAAGTATCGAACATGCTGATGGAATATTCTGGAGGCATTGTGTGGGTTTAGTTAATTATATGATCAGGTTCTGAGTGTATATATGTGTTATAGAGTAGCAACTTGTTTTACAACTGGATAGTGAGGAATGAGGTTTCAGTACTGTGACACTTGTTGATGTTGTGAAGGAAATTGATTAGGCCCTTTTGAGCAATGGAGGAGGTGGGAATCTCCAGGATGGAGCATTGGGACAACTGAAGTAACGACAACAGTGTCGATAGGTTATCGGGAGCTTTCCAACCACAGGCTGTGGGCGTAGAGATTGTGTTGATTATGTTTTTTTTGTAGGAGCATGTTCGAGTTTAGATCTTTCTCCTGATCATCTATGGCGACACATTATATGTGGATAGGGTTGAGGCGGTCCTGCTTTATGCAGTAGGCCAAGATACCTGGTACGGGATGACTGAAAGCTGTAGGCATGAAGGCTCAGGAGGAGCGGTAGGGTTGAGGCGGTAGGCCAACAAACCCTGAGAGTTTCAACACAATGGTTGAACTGATTCGACATGTTGGTATTCCAATCTAGGGTATTCCATCCCGAGGATGACCGGACCCTATGATCATTTGGACTTGGCATATTGGTATTTCCACCCGAAGGGTGGTATGTGTTGGATAAGGTGTCTAAGTCCATAACTATTTCTGGTATGTACTTGACCGGTTTGGCATGGTCCATTTGGGTTTCATGGCATCATGCATTTGGATAGACTAACATGAGAGAAATAACACTTAAGGTTTATTAATATATTATAAGTTCTAATATATTAATAGTATTATTTAATTAGTATTGATCAAGAATTAATCAAGTGATCAAAAAAAGACTAATTAAATATATAGGTTGATTGTGTAAATCAACCATACTTGTATAGTGGGCTAATGCTCCATGGATTATCAAGTTAGGCTAAAACCCATAGGATGCTCCATGGTAGTTATATAACCTATGGATCACGAAAATGAAAGGTCATGACAATTAGGGTTTACATGGTGTAACACACTATATAAGGACCCTTATGTTCACCAAAATCAGCACTTAAACAAGTAAGAAGAGGGCTAGCCGATTTCAAGTAGTGTGACATTTCTCTCAAAGTTTATTCCAAGTGCATTTGGTGTTGTGTAAGACATTTGAGGCATCACACTTGGGGTGCTAGGCTCTCAAGGTTTTCAAGGAATCCAAACTACTACAAGGTATGTTTTTTCTAGCTTGCTTTTACATTAAAAGTTCCCCTTGTATGCTAGATAGGATTATGAATCTTGGAAAACAATTTTGCATGTATCTTAGTCAAACATGGATCCAAGGTTTCTAGGGTTGCATGAACACCTTAGGAGTGTTAGAATGCTCAAAACCCTACAATATGGGCTAGATATGAGTACCGTACTGGTTGGTCGGTAGTGGTAGGTATGTTGTTGGTGGTAATTGCTTGTGGGACTGTATTCTATTGAAGTGGTGGATGGCAAGGAACGACATGGTAAATTATCATCGATATTATGTGGTCATATTATTCTGATGGTCTATTAGATGGCATGTTGTGCTTGATCGGGCTGAGGCGGTCCTGATTTATGCAGTGCGCCAAGATACCCGGTGCGGGCCAACGATGAGTCGTAGGGTCAGGGGTTCAGCAGATTATGCCCCATGATTCTATTCGGGTAGGAACTTCAGGTTCCCAGGGTTGTATAGTCCGTTAGTAGTAATGAGAAGAGAGCTAGCAATGGATAGTATGAGTGGTTGGCCAGGGAGTCAGACTGAATCCAGGTTTCCAAATTTCAGGTGTTAGGTGGTAAATGGTTGTGTGCCACATGGGATTGTGGAATAGTCTTCTCTGGAATGAGTGTTCATGTTCATTAGTGGATTGATCATGTGTGATATTTTAGGAGCTGAAGGACGCTTTATCCTGTCAGCACCAAGGATTCCAATCGTAACGAAGCACCGTGAGAGGTTGCGGGGTAGTTGGTCGTAACGTACTTCGAGGGCGAAGTCTAATTTAAGTGGATGAGAGTTGTAACACCCCATTTTGAAAAGCACTTTGTGGCGGTATCAGAGGCCCAGGGTATGAGTAATTCAGTCTTTTAGGGTCCCGGGATTTATTCAGAAGGTTTAAGGCTTGGGTTTGTGGTTAGGAGCGTAGGGCTTCTCGCCACGTTTTTTGGATATAAAGTTCGTCGGAAACGGACTTATAATGAAGAAGTTATAGCACTTTAATGGATTTAGCATAAATGGTCCCTAATGGAAATGTTTGGCAAGCAAGTCCCATGCATGTGAGGGAAGCATGCACGTGTCCAACTGGGTATGCCCAGCGTAAGCTGGTGTACGCCCAGCGTAATGGAGTAAATGATCGCAGGTATGGGGAGGAGTACACCCAGCGTATGAGAGGCATGCCCAACGTACTCTCAGAGACCCTAAACCCTAATTTTTGGGGCTAACCACTATATAAAGAACATTATGGCTCAAACCCCAACCTCCTTATCATCCACCCCAACCTCAGAGAAACCCTAAAATGCCTCATTTCTTCATCTATGGGTGATTTTGACTTCAAGAAGCTCATTTTGGGTGGTGTAAGCTTGGAAGAGGAAAATAAGAAGTTGGCAAGGAAGAAATTGGGAAGTTGGAGCTCATAGATTTGGAACAACATCATCATTTGGAACTCTTTGGAGGTATAAAGTTCATAACTTTACCTAAGAATACTTAGATCTATTGTAGTTAGGTTTTGGAGTCATTTTGGTCCCAAGAATGGACCTTTATGATGAAAACTCGTTTTTGAGCTTAGGGTTGCCACCCTCAGAGCTAAAAGGATCCCATAAGTAGTAAAGTCTTCATATTGAATGTCTTAATGGGTTCATGCATGAGATCTAGCCCTCTTCATGGAAGTAATGCATCATTTTTGGAGTTTGGGCTTGTTTGGGCCAAGTAAAGTCACCAAGTCAGTGACTTTATGGATTAAGACGTGGAAAAGGATCAGGATTTGTGATTATAGCTTCTGAAGTGGAGTATTAAGCCATTAATGGGAAAAGGACTTAACAGGGGATTTACGCTGAGCGTACGTGCAGGTACACCCACCGTACGCACCTTCTAGCCTGTACGCTTAGCGTACGTATATGTATGCCCCACATAATCTGTTAGTGTGGACTTTGTGTTATTGGGCCACGATTTGGGCCATGCTTGGGTATTTCGGCTTTGATGGGCCATCAGGAGTCAGTTATTATGGGTTGAGAATATGTTTGAGCTTAGGGTAAGGCCCATTAAGGGGTATTGGGCCCAATGTAGCAAATTGGGCCATTAGTGGGCCACTAATGGGCTTGGGAAGCTATCCTAGTGTTGGGCCTTTTATATTGCAGTTTTGGGCCTGGGAAATGGACCAAATTTGACTAGGGGTAAAATGGTCATTTTACCCTAAGGAGGATTATTGTTTTGAACTAAGTGATATTTCGGTATTGATAGATTTGGGAGTCGAGAGCTTAGTTGTTCGGGATTTTGGTGAGGCAGCGAGTCGGGAGTTCGACTCTTCAGTTCAGATCGACAGTGTGAGGTGAGTTATCCTCACTATATCAACAGGGTCTAAGACACCAAGGCCGGCCATTTGGATTGTTATCATGGTTATAGTATGCTTGTATGTCGTATGATCTATTAGATCGGTATCCTGGTAGATATGGTGTTATGTTATTATGATATGTTAGATCGGTATCCTGGTATATAGGAGGATGCTATGTTAGTGACCTGGTTAGGTCGGTATCCTGGTTATAGGATGTTGCTATGATTGATGATCTGTTAGATCGGTATCCTAGTAGATAGGATGTTATGCTATTATGATATGTTAGATCGGTATCCTGGTATATAGGATGATGCTATGTTAGTGACCTGGTTAGGTCGATATCCTGGTTATAGGATGTTGCTATGATTGATAATATGTTAGATCGGTATCCTGGAAGATAGGATGCTATGCTATTATGATCTGTTAGATTGGTATCCTGGTATATAGGATGATGCTATGTTAGTGACCTGGTTAGGTCGGTATCCTGGTTATAGGATGTTGCTATGATTGATGATCTGTTACATCGGTATAACTGTTATATATATGCTAGTGTATGATAATATGTGCACATGTTTGTTTGAATTGGGGGTTAGGTTGAGGCGGTCATGCTTTGTGCTGAAGGCCGACATACCCAGGGCAGTCCGAATAAACTGAAGGCCCTACAAAGGGATTTAGTCTAGCCGAAGACCCGACGAGCGGTCCGGATAGGTTGTACGCCTTGCGAGGCGGTCCAGACGTGCCGAAGGCTCGGAGAGCGGTCTTGATAGGCTGAAGGCCTACAAGGCGGTCCAGTTAGGCTGAAGGCTCATTATGCATGTTGTTTCGTGTTTTTTATATGATATGGTTATGGTATTGTTGAGGTTGGTATTTTGGGGGTAACTCACTAAGCCTTCAAGCATACAGTTTCAGTTTATTGTTTCAGGATCAGCGGATGACCGCAGGAAGGCGAAGGCGTGAACGTACACTTCCTCGATTGATGATTATGATTTTTGGGAACTCTGATGTTTAAACTATTTTGAAAACAAATTGTAATAGCTGAATGGTTTTATATGATTTAAAAAGTTTTAAATTGGCTCGAATTTTTTTGGATGTTACATTTTTCCTCTACATGAGTACGCCCAACGTACGTACGCTTACGCCTAGTGTACGAGAGGAAACATGCGATCCATTTTAGTTATATACGACCGACGTACTTATCTCGTACGACCAACGTAGGGACCAACTTTGCAAAAAATTTAATGAAACAAGTTCGATATGAAGAATACCTGGAAAACTAGCGTTACAATTATTATCTTATATTTTATATTTTCAACAATCATATTTTTTTTAACGGATAACATAAACTCACTAAATCCTACTCCTAAACTATTTGTTTTGTCCACCACGAGACTTGAACCCTCAACACATTAGAAAATGACATATTTCAACATTTTAACACTGCTAGGTCAAAAATCGTTTGATATATCTATCTTCTATCTATCTCTTATAAAAGACGTCATTCAAATGAATGTGGTTCAAGATAGACCATCTATCTTAACCCATATTCATTTGAAACTCCTAAACTTTCCATCTTATGCCACTTAAATGATTATTCAATTCAAATATTTGGCTTATATAAGAAACATTTGATTATCTTCTCTTTTTATTTTGCTTTATCTTATTTTTTTCATTTTACTTATCGATTGAAGAGAGTGCATTAGAATGAAGAAGTTTCAAGTATGTTTGCTTTTATTCTTTCCATATATTTGTTTCTTATATTTTCTTAAAATCCATTAGAATTTTGTTGTGTACAGGATCAAATCCAAAAGTTTTTGGTATTTAAAGATGATAAAGAATTATCTAAAAGTTATACATTTAGAGCTAAAAGAAAAGTTTAGTCAATTTTTTGTTTTATGTGTTGAAAATGTGTGTGTCAAAGAAACAAGAAGATAAAAACAACATAAAAATTAAATTTTAGGTGAAGGTTGTACATTTAGAGCTAAAAAAAAATGTTGAGAATTTTGATGTTTTTGAAGTTTTCTTAAAAGAGAATTGTGTTTAGATGAGTTCTTCACATCCATAAAATAAGTATATGAAGAAACTATGAATATTAATGTGTTTGAAGAATGTTTTTCAATAGAAAGGTATGTGGTTTTTATGGATGTAATTATTATCCTTTTGTCACCATCATGACTTTCATTTTAATGACATGATTCTTTTAATTCTTATATTTTCAAGGGGTATACTTTGAAAATTTTCCACATCATAGCATTGAACTTCCAATTTTTTTTATTACAAAATGGTTTTTGGAAGAATATATATTTCGATGATTGTGCTATTGTAATATAATAAACATAAATTTGATTAATTTTATTAATCGTATATTGTTGTTGAAATTTATTGACTACTAACTGTAAACATATGACAATTATTATTTTTAAAATTGTAGGTCCTTAAGTTTGTATATACTGCATCTTTCAAACATCTATTTGTAATTTAATACATATAAATGTGATTAATTTCATTAGGTAATTATGAAATTGTTGTTTTATATATATATATATATATATATATATATATATATATATATATATATATATATATATATATATATATATATATATATATATATATATATAACTGTGTGTTATGTAATTGATTAATATGTTTGCATTGTGGAGCAAAACAACATACACTCTCATATAAATAAATAGACACAAAATAATAGGTGCATATAATTTAGTTTTTAATAATTGGTTTGAAGGCTTTTGGAATAATATTTGGTGTACACATTAAATTATTATATTATTCATTTAATTACTAAACATAATTTAAGTATATATTTAATTAATTCTCATAAGTATCAAATAAATATCATGAGTGAAAAACCTCTTTAGTTGAAATGGTTTAATTCTAAATAACCTTTAATTGGGAGTTAAAAAGCTGAAAATATTAAAATTGAACTTGAATGCAATTAACAAATTTTTATTACATCAATACGAGTAAAGATATAAATTTTAACTATTGAATAAAAATGTATGTTTATTCTATAGATGTTATTATTATTTTTTTGCCACTTATATCGAGACCATTATTTTAATCGCACAATTATTTTAAATTTAATTTTTTTAAAGAGTTATATTTTGAAAATTTTCATATCATAGTGTTTAACTTTTAAATTTTGAACTCCAAAAAGGTTTTTGGAAGAATCTATACTTGATTATTAAAACTATCATTAAAGGTGATTTAAGTTATAAAAATGATTTTTTTTACTTAATATTTATCAAACACGTTCCGAGCCATTTACAAATGCTTTAGAATAAGTTTTCTAGTTAACTAAAATAATAGTTAAAAAAATATTCAATCAAATAAATAATTTTTGAATTAATCAATCGTATCACTAAATCAAGAATTGTATTTTACTTTAACTTTATTTATGTGTAAACCCAATATAGAATTCATTACAAAATTTAATTAGAATATACATTTATCTTATCATTTTCTTCAAAAGAAAAAAAAAAACTTACAATAATATATATCAACATAACATAACAATTATAACAATTATTATTTAGTAGTTATAATCTGCATAATATTAACATGTTTCACTCGTTTATGTCCATAAATGGTAAGCAACGTTTGTATTCCTTAATCCGATTAAACGAATAATTTATTTAAATTATCTATTTTTAATAAATAAACGAACTTGAGACTGTTTCAACGTTAGTCCACTACCAACCTAATCTTGGCTGTGTTAAACTTAAATACTTAAACGACAAACGAACAAAGCCGAAGATCTTACAATTCCTTATCCCCTCTCTCTCTCTCTCTCTCTCTCTCTCTCTCTCTCTCTCTCTCTCTCTCTCTCAATAAATCTTTGTTTTTGTTGTCAACTTCGCCCCTTTCTCAAGAAATTTTAATCAAACGTCCCATCAGTGGCGTAAGCGCTGCCATCACCCTTTGTTTCTTTAAAATCCCGACTTTTAGGAACCATTTACTGTAATCTTGAGAAGGTCGTCGTCAAGTCGTCAAGTTCAGAGGTTTTCATCAAATATTTTCTGGGTACGAATTTCTTCTCGACTTTTTTACGATGATTTTCTGCACAGTTTTGCTAATTTGAAGTGTTCTTTCATCCAAAATATACGAGGGTATTCTTGCTTAATTTTCTGATCATGGGAACTATGTAAAACGGAGTCTACTATTGACTGTTACTTTGTAGAATCCGAACCACTACTGCATCTCAAATTGAGATCTTTGATGTTTTCAGAATGAAACTAATTACTGTCTCATGAATTCGTAGATAGTCTTTCTATTTGGGTTTCTTGAGGAAAACGAAAAGGAGCATGGACCCCATATTTAAAGTTTTATAAGCTGTTCAAATCTTTCTTATTCAGAGTTTTAAATCTTGCTTCGTTTACTTCAATAGCTCATAAAATGCTCCAGTTTTGAATCTCGAAACATTATTTCGCCAATCGTAAACAATAAAATAAAGTCAAATTATTGACTCATGAAACATTATTTTCGCCAATTTTGAATATTGATTCATGTATTATATATCGTTCTTTCTTGATTATTGGTTCATGAAAACATATGGAAGTCTTGACACGGAAAACCAAAGAAATAATATTAAAAACCTTACTTTAAAGTATCAAGAAATCTTGAATGATGTAATGTGATTTTATTATATAGCTTTCGCCGATATCTTTTCTTTTTTTCAGAACAATGTCACGTGGTACCCAAGATCTTGTGTTCTTGTTAGCTATAGCGTTATTGGCAATATGTTCTCAAAATTCGCAAGCTCATGTAACACTTGAAAACGGGGTGAAATCAAAGGTGTATTTATCACCTAAAATAACTCAACATCCGGGATCCGTTTCAAACAAATTCTACTACGATATCGAGTTCCCAAAAGGTCATATTGCTATAAAGAGCTTCAATGCCGAAGTTGTTGATGAAGAAGGGAATCCTGTTTCCCTTCAAGAAACTTATCTCCACCATTGGGTTGCAGAAAGATACTACCAACGTAAAGGTATTAAAAGTCCGAAGTATAACAGTAATATCGGATCCCACCAATCAGATTTCCTTGTTGCTGGGAATGCTGGGGTATGCAATATTGAAAGCGGTCTTTCCCAATTTTTCGGATTGGGATCTGAAACACGAAAAACATCCACACATGTTCCTGATCCTTATGGAATCGAAGTGGGTAATCCGCTTGAAGTTCCTGCTGGATATGAAGAGAAATGGGTGCTTAATGTCCATGCAATCGACACTCGAGGTGTAGTAGATCCAATCGGATGTACTGAATGCAGGTATAAATATCACGTAATTGAAACTTCGAAGCATTTAGCTTTTGAGATTGAATTATCTCAAAATTTAGTTGGATTTATGGATTTTCTTATATGATGAAGATGTAACTTGTACAATGTGACGAAGGATGAATATGGTCAGCCTTTGGATCCAAATTATTTGGGAGGTTTATACTGTTGCTATGATGAAACACAATGCAAAGTGAAAAACGGGGTTGAAAGTGTGAAGAGAAACCTTTACATGAAGTACACTGTTGAGTGGGTTGATTGGAGTGACTCCATAATACCTGTTAAAATCTATATATTTGACGTCACTGATACTTGGCAGAACACAGGAATCCATGATTGCTCGGTAACTTACGTCATCACTTCATCTTCACACATAAATTTTGTCAAAATTCAATACCTTTTTAGGAAAATTTTGAAGCTTTTTGTTATCTTACAGATTGAGTTTGATGTTGAACATAGTATAACAAATGACTACACCAATACCAGAAGATCAAATGCAAGTTTCCCGATTTCTGGTGATGTCGTGTATGGCGTTGCACACCTACACAGTGGTGGAATAGGCTCTGCTTTATATGGAGAGGTGAATATTTCAGTTTTTTGGAAATGGGTCGTGTTTCTTGTAATCTGGATTGATGTGTAAAGTATCAAGCTATGAACTTTATTCAGGATGGACGGGTTATTTGTTCGTCTAGAGCTATTTATGGAGAAGGAAACGAGGCAGGAGATGAAGCTGGATATATTGTAGGAATGACCACATGTTACCCTAATCCAGGGTCTATGAAGATAGCTAAAGGTGAAGTTTTGACTTTGGAGTCTAATTACAGCAGTCAAAAGAACCATATAGGAGTTATGGGGCTCTTCTATATTCTTGTTGCGGAGTCTTCTACGACGTTGGATTCTCCAGTTCAAGTAAGATTTCTACCCTTAATTCATTAGCGATTTTGCAAAAGAATGTTGTTTAATTTGTGAGGTTGATAGTGGGAAAATAAATAATTTTAACTTGAAAGGATATTGTATTTTAGATGGAACGGAGGACGTATAAAACTTTAGCTTTAGTTACAAATAGTACACATCGTTCAATCGCTTTGATTCCATTCTAGTATTAAGTTCGACACTAGCATGTTTTGATTTACATATGAAAACATTTTTTGCATATGATTATTGGATATTTGTAAAAGCTAAATGCTTCGTTTGGAAACCGGTTTTAGTCACATTTTTTTTACTTTCCATGTAGTCGGTATAGCACGTAAATACCTTACATATTGTCACCGATTGCATATATAGTTCTTCAAAGTATCATAACATAAATTTGAAAACATACCTAGTAATTAAAGGAGATTACATATAGCATTCTGAGAGATTATTAGAATATCTAGAAGTCTTAACATGAAATGGATCAATCGATGCTAATATTAAAAAGCCAGTTACACTTATACGATCATGTTCTTTAGCCTACAAAAGGATTCATGTTTTTAGCCGTTTGCAACACTTTTCTTATGTTTTATGCATATGATATGTTTTTTTGTAGTTGGAGCATTTATAGTCAACTTTCTTGGGTGTGGTTTGCAGATTCATCAAGAATCGAAAGTACCGATCTTCTTTTGGGGTGTAGCTATGTTTGGATTGGCAATTTTTGCAGCTGTTGTAGTTGCTTATAGGCGACAAAGGCAAAGTAAGGATGGGTACCAGTTTATTGCAACTTAAGCAACCTTCCTGCCATATGTGTCAATTAGATGCTATGTGACATGAATCGTGTGGTAAAACTATACGTTTTACAGACCTTAATATGTGAAAAATATAATTAAGGATATGTTGCTCTATAATAAAACTTAGTTAAGATTTGTCACTGTATTCTCACGTTTAGAAGAAGAAATGATTTTGTAATATATATGGTTGGCATGTCAAGTGTCACACATAAAAGAGACAATATAAATTATAATGTATAATAAAATATGGTTTGTTGCATGTGGTGGACTATATAGTTTACCATATGTTTGTTTATCTGATAATTAAAGTGTATGTATTTTTGGTTTATGCTCTTTTAGAGAAGATACTTATAATGTCAAAGGTTTATGGGTTACGTTATAAGTTTATTTTCAAATAAGAGACACAAGGTCCAAATAAATCATTATACAAGCTTAAAAGTTAAAACACATCTTTACGTGGTTTATTGAAAATTGTCACTTTAGTCCAAAATGGTTTGGACTAGCACCAGTGGTTTAAAAGTTTGATTTATTGCGAGTTTGGTCTAATTTATTTTGAATTTTTTTAAAATACAAATTTTCACTTTTTTAATTTTAACTTCTATTTTTTATTTTGTTATATTTCTGATTTAAATTAAACAAAAAAGGAAAAAAAAATCTATTTCCAGTCCTCCCTCCTGTAAACAACAACACCACCTCTCTCTCTCTCTCTCTCTCTCTCTCTCATTGGAACACCTCCGATCTCAACCCTCACCAGCATGCTCTTTGTTTCTTCTCCGGCGATGGAAACAGATCTGCAAATGAGGGTTTGCTTCAAGTTGGGTTTTGTTGAGGAACAATCAAGTCGAATGAGAAGATGAAAGGCGTCGAGAGGCAATATGTTTGCTTTTGACGGTGGTATCCTACAAACCGGCTTCCAAATCTGGACGGAGGATCTGAATCGTCGCCACCAGATCTGTTGATTCAGGCTTTGTAAGGATGCATTTCAGATTCTCGGAGGTGGCTTCGTCTAGAAACCCTCAAGATCGACGACGTTCCAGATCTGTAAATGTCGCTCTCTTCACAAATCGATGATAGCTTTGTCTGGAAATTTGAGCCACAAACGTCGCCTCCGTCTCTCGCTCATTCTCCAGCGAGTCTCGTCTCTGTCAATTTGACGACCAGTTAGGGTTTTAAGATCCGACAAGTTAGGGTTTCAGATCGCCGACATCCTTCTTCTTCACTGAAAACCCTAACCCATATGAGATATGGCAGCGCTAGGGTTTCAGAAGTTGGTGATGGTTTTTGACAAAAATCGAGGTTATGGATATGGTTTCCGGTGGAGAAGATGAACCAAGAAACTGACAAAAGGGTCTCCGGTGGTGGGAATTGATTAGGATTTGTTGTAGGTGATGGCAACTTTTCATATTTGTTGGAGGTTGCTGGTGACAGAGACGATGGGGGTTGAAGGTGGGGCTGAAGGCGATGGTGCCAACGACGAAGATGGTGGTGGCATCGACAATAATTTTGGATGACGGTGGTTTCTGTCGGTGACACTAGTTTCCAGCGATGGCACCGGTTTCTGGGCTTTATGAAGTATTCTTGAGAGACATGAAGAACAAACAAAGAGGGAAGGAGAAATATTGGGGAAGGAGAGAAAGAGAGAGAGAGAGAGAGAGAGAGAGAGAGAGAGAGAGATTTATATTTTATTTTCTTGTTTTTTAGAGAGAGATAGACAGATTTATTTTTATTTTTATTTTATTGTTTTTTTTAAATCTGAAAATTAGAAAAACAAATAAGAAAAAAGATAAAATATATTAATAGGGGCAGATCCGTCATTTTGAAAAAAAAAATCAGAACAGATTGGACTAAAGACGCAACAAAATGAAAGTTTTGGACCACTGGTGCTAGTTCAAACCTTTTTGGACCAAAGTGACAATTTTCGACATACCACAAGGACCATTTGTGCAGTTTTGTCGTTTCTAAATAACAAATCAGATAGACCAACCCGGGGAGAAGCCCAGGTCCCTTTCTATTTTTTCCAAGAAGTATAAAATGCAAAGGGTATAAAAAATTTTGATTTTTTATATATGCATTCTCGTGTTTTGCCACTTTGCATGCAACAAATTTCAAAGCGGCATACCCTCTGGAAAAACCCCGCTCCTCAAAACGACGAGAAGAGAGACCCAAGTAAGATCCACACAAGCATGCTTCCCTCCTACCCATCCAAATACCAAAATGTCAGCCAGTCTGAGTGTCGATCTTTGTAACGACCGAAAAATACAACCAATTTTAAATTTTTCAAAAACAACTCGATTCCATTAAATCATTACAAAAAGGTTTTCAATACAAAACATTTAGCGTATTCCCAGAATCACATTACTACAAAATCATGAGGAGCGGTACGATCACGCCTTCGCCTTGCCACGGTCTCCTGAAGAACCTGAAAAACATAAAACCACAACTGTAAGCCCGAAAGCTTAGTGAGATATCCCCAAAATACCAACCACTTATACCATACACGCATAACATGCCACAACATATCTGATCACAGAACAACCATGCACTTCGGGTCTACTATGTGACTGGTCCGCCGCACCGGCCTACAGTCCACCTGGTCCACCCTCTAAGTCTAGCCATAAACCTCGAGTCTACAGTGTGATTGGTCCGCCCGCACCAGGCCTTCAATCCACCTGGTCCACTCTCCGAATCTAACCACATACATCGAGTCTGCAGTGTGATTGGTCCGCCCGCACCCGGCCTTCAGTCGGCCTGGTCCACTCTTCGAGCCTCGGCACGTCTGGTCCGCCCTCTTGGGGCCTACAGCCTATCCGGACCGCTCGCTGGGCCTTCGGAACAACCGGTCCGCCCTGGGTATCTTGGCCTACAGCACAAAGCAGGACCCGCCTCAACCCAACTCCAGTCCAAACAACCATGTGCACATATACATACAATCATATAGCAATTCACAGTCAACAAGAAGATCAAACAGATCACATAACATATCATCATCCTAACCAGGATACCGACCTAACAGGTCACTAGCATAGCATCTCCCTATCTCTCAGGATACCGATCTCAATCAGGTCTCTAACATATACCATCCTAGCTCTCAGGATGCAAACATATCAAAGCAGTAACATAACAACAACTACCCAGATCTCAATCCGATAAGGGCCGACCTTGGTGCCTTAGACCCTGTTGATATAGTGAGGATAACTCACCTTGATACTGCCGACTAAACAGATAACCCAAGCTGCTCCGACCACTGACACGAACTCCTCCACTGAACAACAACAAAGCACTGAACTCAACACAATAACCAACAATTACCAAAATGCCCCTGGAACCACTGGTCAACCCTTGGTCAAAGACAAGGTCAAAGTCAACCCCTGACTGACTCTACTCGCCGAGTCAACCCGATGACTCGCCGAGTACCCAAGCTCAGAACTTTCCTCAATCCGCGACCTAACTCGTCGAGTCCAACAACTTTGAGTCCACTCGCCCACAACTCACCGAGTCATCCCTTGACTCGCCGATTCTCGACTCAACCAGAAAATATTGGGACTCTTCGACAAGACTCGCCGAGTCCAAGAACAGACTCGTCGAGTCCAAGACTATCTTCAACCTACTCGCCGAGTTGTTCATACAACTCGCTGAGTTCCAGGCCATCTTCATCCAACTCACCGAGTTGTTCTTCAAACTCGTTGAGTTCCAGCTCGTCTTCAAGCAACTCGTCGAGTACCACCGGTCTGAATCCATACAGAAGCACTCCAGGCCATGCAATTGATCCAAAACATAGATCTAGCCTTCTACAACCCATCCATCATGTAAAGTGGCAAACTTTACATGAATCCAAGGAGATCTAGGCCTTTAACAATTTAGGGCTAGGGTTTGGGACATGATAGCTTCTCTACACACTCAAACACAGGGACTTTCAGGCATTCCAACCCTTCTCCATTCCAGATCTGAGGTAGCAACCTCAGATCTAACCTCTAAACTCCAAAACACCAAAAGATAAACTCCCCACAAACCCCATAATGATGAATCCATAAGAACAACAGCCCAAGGACGAGACATTACCTCAAAAGAACGCCCCAACTGCAATGGAACTCGAATCCAAGCAAAGCCCCTTGCTCCAAGCCTCCTACCCTTCAAGATTTCCTCAACAATTGCTTCTCCAAGCTCCCAAATGCAATTTGATCCACTCACATACGAAGATTAGGGTTTCTGGACTTGAGGATGAGTAAAGAGGTTGGGGGAATGGATATTATGTTCTTTATATAGGGCTCAACCCCCGAGAATTAGGGTTTTCTCCACTCAGCGCCTACTCGCCGAGTCCATCTTATTGACTCGCCGAGTCGGCTACTTAACATGCGACCAAGTCGCGACTCTACTCGCCGAGTCCACCCATGGACTCGCCGAGTCGCTCTTTCCCAATTTACTCTTTTAGCCCTTCAACTCTACTCTTGATATTTCGGGATGTTACAATCTTCCATCCTGCGGGTCCGTCAAAAAGTTCACTGATGCTTCTTTCTTCATGCAAATACTAGCACGCCGACAAGCATCAAAGGGAACATCCCTAACCACAACATGTCGGTACTTGAAACCAAGGAGCTCACTACAATGAACCGCATGTTCCTCAAAAGTGTCCAAACATGCATTGCGGAAAACTGGTCATATCTCGTCAATTGGAAATAGATTATTTGTTCAATTTCATTAAAAGCCTAGTATATTATGATTTCTAGTACATGCATACATCTGGACGTGGTCATTAACTTTGTAACACCCAAAAATTTCAAACAAATTTAAACTTTTAAAAGCATTTTAATTCGATAAGTCATTACATAGTTGGTTTTCAAAATACAGTTATCAGAGTATCCCAGTATCAAATCATAAAAGTCATAACAACGAGAGGATCGGTACGATCATGACTTCGCCTTCCCGCGATCACAAGAAGTACCTGAAACAACAACTGAAACTGTAAGCCTGAAAGCTTAGTGAGCTATCCCCCAAAATACCAACCACATAACCATGCCATATAAACTTATAACCAAACAGCAAGCATAATGAGCCTTCAGCCTGAATGGACCGCCTCGCAGGCCTTCAGTCTATCTGGACCGCTCTCTGAGCCTTCGACACGTCTGGACCGCCTCGCGGGGCCTTCAGCCTATCCGGACCGCTCGTCGGGCCTTCGGTCTGACTATCATACCCTCTTGGGTTTTGTAGTCTATCTGGACCGCCCTGGGTATGTTAACCTTCAGCACAAAGCAGGACTGCCTCAACCCAACACCCAAATCAAACAACATGTGCATATACATTCATAAGCTATCGTAATAACAGACAAACCGATCTAACAAATCAAATAGCATAGCAACGTCCTAAACCAGGACACCGACCTACCCAGATCATATCATAGCATAATCCTTTAACTAGGATATCGACCGAACCCGATCACTAAGCATAAGTATATCACCATCCTTACTAACAGGATGCGAAACAATGTACATATTATGTAATAATCCAAATACAAATCCCTAAGGGCTGGCCTTGGTGCCTTAGACCCTGTTGATATAGTGAGGATAACTCACCTTGCAACTGACGTCTGAAACTAGAAAGCTTAACTCCCGAGTCACCAACACGAACTCCACCACCTATAGTTACCATGAAACCCTTTTCCATAAATCTCCGAATTACCAGAATACCCTTAGAAGTCAACTGGTCAACCCTTGGTCCAAGTCAAAGTCCCCAGTCAAAGTCAACAGTCCATGTTGACTCGACTCGTCGAGTGCAGTTCACGTACTCGTCGAGTCCTTCCTGAACTCGAGAAATCGTGAAATCCTTGACTGGCTCGTCGAGTTCCCCTTTAACTCGCCGAGTTCATACGTGTCCAAGGATTGGGAGAAACCCTAGCCGACTCGCCGAGTCTTCGAACGACTCGCCGAGTTCAAGGCATTCTTCAACGGACTGGCCGAGTTGTTCATCAACTCGTCGAGTTCATGACCATCTTCAACGGGCTCGCCGAGTTATTCATCCAACTCGTCGAGTCCTTGCAGACCTTTATCCATGCAGACGCTTTTTAAGCCATGACAAGGTTCCAGATTACAAATCCAAGCTTCTAAGGCATGTTTATCACGTAAAGTTGCAAACTTTACGCACATGCAAGGCTCTAAAGGCCCTAAATGACCAATCTAAGCTTCCAATGGAGCTTTACACCTTGGGAGAGTCTCATCCTTGCAGAAGCTGGAAACCTTATGGACTAAGAAACCCAAGGGAGCTTAGTTCTGAAGTTACAACTTCAGATCTTAGCTTGCACACAAGAATAGCTTCCAATCATACCATGAAAACCCTAGGATTTGTCCAAAGAGGGGATCTAGAATGAAATGAGGTCAGGGTAACGATTTATACCTTCCAAAAGATGCCCAATAAGGTAGATTTCAGATCCCACAAGCTCCTTGCTTCTGAATACTTGCTCTCCAAGCTCTATTCTCCACAAAATCTTCTTCCAATCTCAAAAATACACAAATGGAACACACACACTCGATTAGGGTTTGAGAAGGACAAGAAACAGTAAAGGGGAGGCTGGGGGAGGCTAATGATCCTTTAAATAAGGTGCAAAACCTCAAGATTTAGGGTTTCATCTGCCAGCTCCTACTCGTCGAGTCCCTTCTTGGACTCGGCAAGCAGGTCATTAAAATACGTGGACCAACCCGCTGCTACTCGACGAGTAGGGCAATCAACTCGTCGAGTAGCCCTTGAAATCAAGAAACTCACACATTAAATCAATACCTGAGAAATTGGGCGTTATAAACTTCTTTCATAATGTTATCCATTATCAGTTGTAACATCCCGTTTAAGATAATCTAATTAAATAATAAACCCGAAGCTCCGAGAAGTAAATTTTTTTATTATTTTTTGCATATGATTATTGGATATTTGTAAAAGCTAAATGCTTCGTTTGGAAACCGGTTTTAGTCACATTTTTTTTTACTTTCCATGTAGTCGGTATAGCACGTAAATACCTTACATATTGTCACCGATTGCATATATAGTTCTTCAAAGTATCATAACATAAATTTGAAAAGATACCTAGTAATTAAAGGAGATTACATATAGCATTCTGAGAGATTATTAGAATATCTAGAAGTCTTAACATGAAATGGATCAATCGATGCTAATATTAAAAAGCCAGTTACACTTATATGATCATGTTCTTTAGCCTACAAAAGCATTCATGTTTTTAGCCGTATGCAACACTTTTCTTATGTTTTATGCATATGATATGTTTTTTTTTGTAGTTGGAGCATTTATAGTAAACTTTCTTGGGTGTGATTTTCAGATTCATCAAGAATCAAAAGTACCGATCTTCTTTTGGGGTGTAGCTATGTTCGGATTGGCAATTTTTGCAGCTGTTGTAGTTGCTTATAAGCGACATAGGCAAAGTAAGGATGGGTACCAGTTTATTGCAACTTAATCAACCTTTCTGCCATATGTGACAATTAGATGCTATGTGACATGAATCGTGTGGTAAAACTATACGTTTTACAGACCTTAATATGTGAAAAATATAAGGATATGTTGCTATATAATAAAACTTAGCTAAGATTTGTCACTGTATTAATTCTCACGTTTAGAAGAAGGAATGATTTTGTAATATATATGGTTGGCATGTCAAGTATCACTACTACACAATGGACCTTCACCCACGAAAATTACCCACGGACCAAATCTGTGGGTAATTAGCCACACATTTGCCACCGATTTTCCACGACTTAAAAACCCATAATTTACAAACTACTTCTCACGAATTACACATAGATTATCCACAGAAAGAAATCTGTGGAAAATCTGTGGGAACAATATTGCCATCACCCACGTCTTACCCACGGATTTTGGAAAATGGGAAACATTTCTGGTCTATGGGTAAAGCGTGGGTGATTTTCCACAGATTACCCACAGAAAAAGATTGTTTTTTTCATTTTCATCCCTTAAACGTTGTTTTTTAGTTCCATATTTCTATCGTTTTACTAAATCAATGATTTCTTTGTTTCATTAGTTTATTATACTCATCCATGTACATATATGTATGTGAATAATAAGTTGAAAAAACAAATGATATATTGGTTTATAAAGTATGTATGCATATATGTGTATAATAAGTTGATAAAACAAAGAAATACATTGATTTATTATACATTATAAATGATAAAACAAAAACAATAACGTTAAATGATCAAAAATGGAAAAATTATTTATTGTTGTGGGAAATATGTGGGTAATTATCCACAGATTACCCACATACCATAATCGTTTTTTTAATTTTTCGACCCTCAAGCATTGTATTTTCGTTCCATGTTTAACATAACTTAATACATCATTGTATTTCTTTGTTTGTTCAATTTATTAGATACATATCATACACATGAATGTATCGTTTACTAAGTTGATGAAAAAACAGAGTATACTGAAATATTAAGTATGTATGCATGTATAAAAGTATTTATGTATGTTTAATTTTATTTGTGAAATAAGTTGAAAAAACAAGTCAATACATCAATTGATTATGTTTTGTAAAAGATTGGACGAATATAACAATATTTAATGGTCAAAAATTGAAAAAATGATTCTGGTCTGTGGATGATCCGTGGGTGATTTGCCACGGATTACCCAGAAAACAAAATCGTTTTTCCATTTTCAATCCTTCAACGTTGATTTTTCGTTCCATATTTATATCAATTTACTAAATCAATTCATTTTTTTGTTTCATCAACTTCTTATACCCATACTCGTACATATGTATGTGAATAATAAGTTGATAAAACAAAAAATATATTTATATATTAAGTATATATGCATGTATGTTTATAATATGGTGATAAAACAAATAAATACATCGATTTATTATACGTTATAAAGGATAAAAACAAATACAACAACGTTAAATGGTCAAAAACGGAAAAATTCTTCATTGATGTGGGAAATCTGTGGGTGATTATCCACAGATTACCCACACACCAAAATCGTTTTTTCATTTTTTGATCATTAAACGTTTTTTTTTCGTTCCATGCTTAACATAACTTAATAAATCATTGTATTTCTTTGTTTTATTAATTTAATAGATACATATACATACACATGCATGTATGAGTTTACTAAGTTGACAAATTAACGGAGTGTACTGAATTAACTGTTATGTATACATGTATAAAGGTATTTTTGTATGTTTAAGTGCATTTGGAAAATAAGTTGAACAAACAAGTCAACACATTAATTTATTAAGTTTTGTAAGAGATTAGATGAATAGAACAACATTTAATGGTCAAAAATTGAAAAAAAGTTTCTGGTCCGTGGATAATCGGTGGGTGATTTGCCACGGATTACCCACAAAACAAAATCGTTTTTCCATTTTCGATCCTTCAATGTTGTTTTTTCGTTCAATATTTATATTAATTTTACTAAATGCATTTCTTTGTTTCATCAACTTATTATACCAATAAACATACATATGTGCATGAATAATTAGTTAATAAAACAGAAGATTCATTTATATATTAAGTATCTATGCATTTGTATCTTTGAAATATGGTGATAAAACAAAGAAATACATCGATTTATTATATATCATAAATGATAAAACAAAGACAACAATGTTAAATAGTCAAAAATGGAAAAACTCTTCACTGTTGTGGGAAATCTGTGGGTGATTATCCACAGATTACCCACATGCTAAAATTGTTTTTTCATTTTTTTGACTCTTAAACGTTGTTTTTTCGTTTCATGCTTAATATAACTTAATAAATCATTGTATTTCTTTGTTTTATCAATTAGTAGATACATATACATACACATACATGTATGAGTTTACTAAGTTGATGAATTAAAGGAGTATAGTGAATTATCTGGTATGTATACATGTATAAAAGTATTTTTGTATGTTTAAATGTATTTGTGAAATAAGTTGAACAAACAAGTCAACACATTAATTGATTAAGTTTTGTAAAAGATTAGATGAATAAAATAACATTTAATTGTCAAAAATTGAAAAAAAGTTTCTGTTCCGTGGATAATCGGTGGGTGATTTTCCACGGATTACCCACAAAATAAAATTGTTTTTCTATTTTTGATCCTTCAACGTTGTTTTTTCGTTCCATATTTATATCAATTTATTAAATCAATGCATTTTTTTGTTTCATCAACTTCTTATACCTTACATATGTATGTGAATAATAAGTTGATAAAACAAAAGATACTTTTATATATTAAGTATGTATGCATGTATGTTTGTAATATGGTGATAAAACGAAGAATACATTGATTTATTATACATTATAAAGGATAAAACAAAGACAATAATATTAAAAATTGTCAAAAAAAAATGAAAATTATATTTATGATATTAATAATGCATCGTTTTCTTTTATATTTATGATATTAAATAATTAATTAATTGTTTTTTTTAAATCAAAATGAAAATTAAAGGCTCATATCTAATAAATAATAATAAAAAACAAAAAAAATTAATTGAAATATACGGGGAAGTTGATTAAACGGACAAAACAAAAAAAAATGAAAAAAAAACACAGCCGCACATTTGACTCTTTTATTTACGATCAATAAAAAAGGATAAAAAAGAAAAAAGAAAACTAAAGTGTGAATTGGGATTGGGGTTTTACAGAGGATAAACAAACAAACGACGACTAAAACATTTTGCTCCTGTGTTCTATATCCGGCAGCAAAAAACGATACCACACCACCGCCGATTTTTATCTTTGCCGTCGTCCCACCTTGGAAACCACCTGCGTCACTGCCATTGAAGCCGGACGACTTCCTATCTCGATTTTTTTGATTGTTTCTTCCTTATCCCGAAAATTTGAGGTAAAACCCTAACTTTTTATTTTTTTAAATTCCAAATAGTAAGGCTTTAATTTGTTAAAGTTTTAGGTTTGGGTTTCTTTAATGTGTTGGAATAATGCCTATTACCTGAATTAGGGTTTAAGTAGTTATGTTTGGTTTTTGAAATTGTTAAAATTTTTAATTTGTTAAAGTGAGGGTTTAGTTTGTTAACGTGGTAGGTTTAGTTTGTTGAGTTAAAACCCTAACTTTTTAATTGTTTGATAAATTAATTTGATGTATAAAGTAATAGGTTTTAGTTATCATCGATTGATCATGTCGTCGAATAGAGATTGGATGTACGAAAGGAGAATTACCGACGACAATTTTCTTCATCCGGAATTTCATAGTCATCTCATGTCTTTCTTGGATTTTGCATTTGCCAACCAAAACGATATTGAAAGAATTATTGTAAACGAGAAGGAGGTTCTTAAGGTTAGATGTCCATGTTCCAAATGCAATAACAGTAGATATAAGACAAGATCCTCGGTTGCGGTGGATATAATGAGCAATGGATTCATGCCTGATTATTACATATGGTTTGCGCATGGTGAATCATTTCAAGTGCCGTCTCAACACGTGGGTCAAAGTTCAAACTCTGTAGATTATGGTTGTGGTGAATATAATGGATATAATCAAATGATTATGGATAGCATGCACCAAAACCATGTTCCTTATCCACCAGAATCAACGAGTTCGGAACCACAAGACCCAAATCCTACTGCTAGGGCATTCTATCGCATGTTAGAAGATGCCAACGAGCCTTTGTGGGATAGGTGTAGAAAGTATACCAAATTACAAGCCGCTACTAGGTTTTTGAATTGGAAATCAGATTCTAATGTTCCTGATTCAACATATAATAAAATACTTCCAATATTCAAAGACATGTTACCTGATAGTGAAAAGCTACCTGCAAACTTTTATGAGACCAAGAAACTATTGAAGCCACTAGCTTTGCCAAAAGAAAAGATTCATGCATGTAAAAACCATTGCATGTTATTCTACAAAGAGGATTCTGGTTTAGAACATTGTCGAGTGTGTGGGGAATACCGATACAAGAATCGTCAACGCAAGGTGCCTAATTTGGTACTAACCTACATGCCGGTTGGAGTAAGACTTCAAAGATTGTTCTACTCAGAGGAGATTGCTAAACATATGACCTGGCACTCAGATCATCAAAGTGAACCAGGAAAGATGGTACATCCTAGTGATGGTCAGGCATGGAAGCATTTTGATACGACATTTCCTGATTTTGCACAAGAGACACGCAATATTCATCTCGGGTTGTGTACAGATGGCTTCAATCCAAATAATTCAAGCTCAACCCCACATTCTTGTTGGCCTGTGTTTATTATAGTTTATAACCTACCTCCTTGGTTGGCTTTGAAAGATTCATACGTAAAACTTGCTTTGGTCATTCCTGGTAAGAAGAGTCCCGGACAGAACTTGGATGTTTTTCTACAACCTTTAATAAAGGAGCTTAAAATGTTGTTCCATTGTGGTATTGAAACTTATGATGCCTACCGAAGGAACAATTTCCAAATGAGAGTTGTACTGCTATGGACAATTAGCGACTTTCCTGCATATGCAATGTTGTCTGGATGGAGCACTCATGGTAAGTTAGCTTGCCCATATTGCATGGATCAATCGGGATCATTCCAACTTAAATATGGAAGTAAACCGTGCTGGTTTGATTGTCATAGAAAACATCTACCTATCAAACACAGTTTTTGGAAAGATGTGAATAATTTCCGGGCAAACAAAAAGGAGACAGTTATAAGGCCTATTCCATATCCAAGCGGAGATGAAATTTGGGAGCAAGTTCGTCACCTTCCCACCGTTTACGAAGGTGTTCCCTTTCATCCAAAAAACGAAAAACCTCCCGGCTTTGGAGTTACACATAATTGGGTAAAGCGAAGCATATTTTGGGAGTTGTCGTATTGGCGTAAATTGTTGATTTGCCACAACCTCGATCCGATGCATATTGAAAGAAACTTTTTTGAGAACATGTTTCACATAGTTATGGACACCCCAAAATCCAAAGACAATTTAAATGCGAGAAAAAACATTGTTCTTATATGTAACCGACATTCATTAAATTGTCAGATGTTAAACAATGGGAAATATACATATAATAAAAAGACAGCTTACACTTTGAAAAGAAAAGGGAGGACTATATAGTTTACCGCATGTTTGTTTATCTGATAAAATGTACGTATTTTTTTACTATTCTTTTAGAGAAGATACTTATAAAGTCAAAGGTTTATGGGGTTACGATTATAAGGTCGGACGGAATGGGTGAGGGAAAGGGTGAGGGATGCTTCCCTCCCCTCTTGAACACCACTCCGTGGGTGAGGGAAATGAGTGCGGGAAAAGAGGTGGGGGGAGGGGGTGCCGCACTCTCTCTCTTCTTCTCATTGACCAGTTTTTTTTTTAATATTTATAAAACTATATACCTATAAAAATATAAAAAATATATCAAAATTCATGGTTTTTAATTCCCTACAAAATGAGTATAATATATGTATGAAATATTTTAAAAAAAAAGTGAGGGAAGGGCTTCCCACCCATTTCTTGGCTTTTAGGTGAGGGAAAGAAAAGTGAGGAAAAGAGGGGTATGGCCCACCAAAAATGAGGGAAGAGTCCCTCCCACACCCTCCGGTCTAAGTTTATTTTCAAATAAAATACACAATCTCCAAATCTACTCTAATAAATGAAAGTTTTTTTTTGTCATATTTCAAACTCTTTCAATTTGTCAAATATCATTTTGTGGTTATTTTGAATTAATTTCTTTTCCACAAGTCATTTTTAGGTTTTACTATTTTAATAAATTTCACATAATACTTTAACGTAATAATTAAATAAATATAGTAATAAATGAATATCAATTTCATTAATGGACTTACTTTTTATTTCAAAATTTCTAAATTAAAGCTCATTATTTTATTTTATTTATTTAAATTTAAAAGAAAATTCAGTTTTAATAATTTATTATTTTTCTTATTTTCTTATAAATCTAAAATTCTTAAATATTTAGACTTTTATATTTAATTTTTTTAAATTAACCCATATAATACATGAGTTTTACACCTAATCTAATCTAATAATCCTTATAAAAAATTCAATATTTCTGGTATTATAAAAAATATATATGCTTACAATTTTTTATATTAACTCTTTAAAAAAAAGAAAAAAAAAGAGAAAAAAAAAACCTCATGTAATAAAGGGTCTCACCCGTAGTAAATTATTATCTACGCTTAAAACATATGTTTCAAAATACAATTAGATAGACCAAGACAATAGGTGCCAAACCTTTAGTTTTTAGTTTTTGGCCAACCGACTAAAATTGGTCGGTTTTGCTTTTTTTTTTTAATAGATATCTAAATCGGCACATAATAATTAAAAATTATAATATTCAAGTTTAAATACATTTAATTAAATGGACTACATAATTTGTATATGAGTTGTTTTTCCAAGTCTAAATAATATGGTGTAGACTTGATTTGTTTATGCCATAGCCTTTGATTATTTGTCTATAATAGAGTTAATTTTATCATGTCCTAGTTTATAGGATCTGTCTTGTTGTAATCCATGTATTTTAGGTAGTTTGTTGTATTAACTCTTATATATTATATATTGTTCAATGCATATCTCACAAAATGAAGGTGATTATTAAAACCTAACAACGTGTAAAATAGTTCCGGGTTTGCAGGAGCTCTATTGAACTAGTCTTTTCTACTTTCCTAGTCTTCTGTATGTAGTTGGGTAGTGCCGTATATTTCTCATTCATCTCTGTGTTTATACCAATGTATTCTATTGTATTAATACACAGTAAAATTCAATCCTTAATTAGTGTTTACATGGTATCAAGAGCCGCATAGTTTTTTTTTTCTCTCTTTCTCGTTCCTCATCTTCTCCCGATCGTCTCAGTTCAATGGCTCACCCAAATTCCTCATTGCTAAATCTTGCCATCGCAAATTCTTCAAATCTCAATCTTCAAATTCCTTCTATCAGCATCAAACTGGATCGTGACAATTACTCCCTTTGGCGGTCCACTATCATTCAAGCCCTAGAGACATTCGATCTTGAGGATTTTGTTCTTGATCCTCGTCCTCCCCCAGCAACCACATCTGTTACTGATGATAAAGGTGCTACCACCACAGAACCCAATGCGGAATTCACCATGTGGAAGAAACGGGACTGTTTTGTCCTCCTCTGGCTTAAATCTACCTTATCTGAGAGTGCCCTAGCCGTTGTGGTTCGTGCTACCTCTTCTCATATGGCCTGGAAAGCCATCGAAAAGACCTTCCAGGCACACACTAGGGCACGGAGAATGGCAATGCGGGTTCAATTGCAATCTCTTGTCAAAGGCTCTCTGTCCATGATGGACTATCTTCAGCAGAAACGATCCATAGCTGACTCCCTTGCAGAAAATCTCTATCCAATATCTGAAGAGGACCTTGTTGGTCACATCTTGTTTGGCCTCGACTCCTCTTATGGGCCATTCTACACTGCTGTCATGCTGCGACCTGATCCTCTCTCAGTTGATGAACTTGTTGGGCTTCTACTTCAATAGGGGGCTCGTTTGGAACAAGAAATCACTCATCAAGGTGCTCTTCTACCCCAACCAAATACCCAATCGCTATCTTCTACCTCTGTTGCATCTGCTTACTATGCAAATCGTTCATCTCCAAGAAAGGTTACTTCCTCTAACACCGGACATGCCTCCTCTCCCAATCGCAACAATGACAATCGCAAACGCCGACTAATGTGTCAACTTTGTAGCAAACCAGGCCATGAAGCCATTGACTGTTAGCAGCGGAATAATCAAGCTGACTACCATTCCCGCAAGGCTAACCCACATGATCAGTCTCGCCAGGCTCACATTGTTCAATCCGGTTCATCTTCTACTGTTTTGGATCCCTCCTGGTACTTCGATACAGGAGCAACTGATCATGTCACTCCGGACGTGAACAAACTTCATGGTGCTACTGAATATACAGGAGATGACAAACTCCAAGTTGGCAATGGTAAAAACCTTTTTATTTCTCATATGGGCTCATGTAACTTGCATCAACTTAAACTTCCTAATGTTCTTGTTGTTCCAAAGCTTACCAAAAACCTTCTTAGTATCTCTAAATTAACTCTTGACAATAATGCTTTTGTGGAATTTTGGCCTACTTACTGTGCTGTCAAGAATTTTCAGGGTCAAACCATGCTCCGAGGGGACACTAAGCATGGTTTATATCGCATTCCTCACTCAAGCAACAATAAGCAGCCTTCTGTCATGGATCTCTCTGGTGTTCGGACATCTCTTCATGGCTGGCATCAAAGACTTGCTCACCCACATGAGCAGCTTTTGCGTCATTTACTTTCTTTGTTTAAGCTTCCTGTTGTGTCAAATAAATTCCCAAATGTTTGTGAATCATGTCAATTAGCAAAGAGTCATCGCTTCCCTCTCCCCACTTCTCACATTGCATCACAAACACCATTTGAGTTAATTTATTCTGATGTCTGGGGACCATCACCCCTCTTGTCTATGAATGGAAATCGTTTTTTTGTTTTGTTTATCGATGACTGCACAAAATTCGTATGGATTTATTTTTTATCTCATAAGTCTCAAGTGTTCTCTACATTTTTGCACTTCAAAACTATGGTTAAAAATCAATTTCACAGTGACATCAAGAGTGTGCAATCTGATTGGGGTGGTGAATTTAGAAATGTTTCTACTTTTCTCCACCACCATGGCATAGACCATAGAATCTCCTGCCCATACACTCAAGAACAAAATGGTGCAGTCGAGAGACGCAACCGTATAATTGTTGAAAAAGGCCTTTCCCTATTAGCTCAATCTTCTCTCCCTCATGTTTTTTTGGGAACACGCCTTCAAAACTGCTACTTATCTCCATAATCGCACCATTACACCGCTTCTTCAATTTCACTCTCCCTATCAGTAATTGTATCACAAAACACCCCAATATGATTTCCTCAAAACATTTGGCTGCTTGTGCTATCCTTTCCTTCGACCCTACAACAAGAATAAGCTCAATTACCGAACTTTACCTTGTATTTTTCTCGGGTACAGTACGTCTCATAAGGGGTACATATGTTTTCATCAACCTACTTCCCGTGTCTATGTCTCACGACATGTAGTCTTCAATGAAGAGGTTTTCCTATATAAAACCATCCCATCTGTCTCACCTTCTATTCCTCCTACACCACCTTCCTCCACTTCGACTGGCATTTTAGCACATACAACCTCTCTTCCAACAACACCTCCACCTACTTCCCCACCGCCACCCTCACCTCCACCTTCGTCATCTTCCACTCCAATTGTCTCTACACCCTCCCACCAACGAACTACCATCAGCTCTCGATCTAAACAAAACCAACCCTCCACATCTCATTATCGTGCCGCTGATCACAATACTCACCCAATGCAAACCAGAGCTCGCACAAACTCACTAAAACCAAAAACCTTCACCACATCCCTCATATCCTCCGATCCTAAATTTGAACCCAAATCCTTTACTCAAGCTGTCAAGCATCCTTGGTGGCATCAAGCCATGAAACTTGAACATGATGCCCTTATGCGAAATAAAACATGGTCTTTAGTCCCTTGTCCTACTAATGTAAATCTTATTGGCTGTAAGTGGATCTACAGGATAAAGAGAAGATCGGATGGCAAAATTGAAAGACATAAAGCCCGTTTGGTAGCTCAAGGCTTCAATCAAGAAGCGAATGTTGACTATTTCGAGACCTTCAGTCTAGTTATTAATCCAACAACAATCCGTTTAGTTCTATCCCTAGCTTTATCAAACGGCTGGTGTCTCCGTCAACTCGACATCAACAATGCGTTTCTTAACGGTGACTTAAAGGAAAAAGTTTATATGAAACGGCCAAGGGGGTTTGAAGATCCGTCCAAACCCAATCATGTATGTCGATTACACAAGTCTATTTATGGGTTAAAGCAAGCCCCATGGGCTTGGTTCACTAAACTCAAAAATTATCTGGTGACTCATGGGTTTAGGGCTTGCCAATCCGACACATCATTGTTCGTTCATTGTTCTCCCGCATCTGTGATTTATATTCTCGTGTATGTGGATGATTTAATAATCACAGGGTCCAAAGCCGATCAGGTTCAGCGCTTCATCACTCAACTTCATCAGGTGTTCACACTTAAAGATCTAGGCGATCTAAATTTCTTCCTGAGGATACAAATTTCTAGAGACTCGAAGGGCATCAGCTTGTCTCAAGCGAACTACATTGCTGATATCCTGCATCGCACAAATATGACTGAAGCATCCCCGGTCACAACACCTGCTGATCCACAATCTTCTCTTCATAGCCAAGGTGATCTCTTTCATGATACTAAGATGTTCCGACAAGTGGTCGGTTCACTGCAATATGCTACAATTACTCGTCCTGACATAGCATATGCAGTTAATAGTGTATGCCAATTTATGCACTCACCAACCAATCTTCATTGGCAAGCTACAAAACGGATACTAAGATATCTAAAAGGCACTAATCATCATAGCTTGCGATTCACTCCAACCACCGCAACTGGTTTACTCGCTTACTCTAATACTGGTTGGATTTCTGATAAGGAAGATTCTCGATCTCAATACGGTTATGCTATCTTCCATGGTAATAATCTCATTAGCTGGACCTCCAGAAAACAAAGAGTGGTTGCCAGTTCAAGTACTGAAGCCGAATACCGGTCTCTGGCATACACAACAGCTGAACTCTTGTGGTTGAAACAACTCATCATTGATCTACATGCTCCTATCACTTGGCCTCCAATGTTACTTTGTGACAACGTCGGAGCAATCTTCATGGGCAAGAACCCGCTAATTAGCACCCGGTCCAAGCACATAACATTGGATTTTCACTTTATTCGCGAACAGATTGAATCCGGAGCGCTAAAAATCTGTCATGTTTCTTCTGTGGACCAATTGGCTGATATATTTACTAAACCACTTCCAAAGGATCGATTGTCTCTTCTTCGTTCCAAGCTTCAAGTTCGACCCATCCTTGAGCTTGCGGGGGGATAACAATGTGTAAAATAGTTCCGGGATTGCAGGAGCTCTATTGAACTAGTCTTTTCTACTTTCCTAGTCTTCTGTATGTAGTTGGGTAGTGCCGTATATTTCTCATTCATCTCTGTATTTATACCAATGTATTCTATTGTATTAATACACAGTAAAATTCAATCCTTAATTAGTGTTTACAAAACCTAATATGGTATCCGTCATCTAAAACCTTCCGGTGGTTCTCGTTTCCTGCTTATCTTCTTCTTTGTTGCTCACTTTTTCCATGGCAGACAAGAATGATAATTCTTCTCTTCCTATCTCTATTGTGCTGCACATGCTCACCATCAAATTATCTTCCTCCAATTACCTTCTCTGGAGTAAATAAATGTTTCCACTATTATCCTATCAAAAACTCATTGGGTATGCTGATGGCTCCATCCCTAAACCCGCCCCCACCATTGTTACTGGTGAGCAAACAACCGCAAATCCGGCTTATGCGTCTTGGATTGCCGCTGACCAGAGGGCTCTTATCTTACTTCAACCCTCTTTGACAGAGGAAGCAATGGCTGGAACTCTAGGCCATGATATTTCTCATGTCGTGTGGAAAGTCCTTAAAGCGACATATCGACATCAATCCCTTGAACGCACATATACTCGCCGGGATTCTATTCGTCATCTTAAAAAAGTTAACTTTCTTGTTATGGAGTATTCATGCAAGTTCAAGGTTCTATGTGATCAATTTGCTGTTATTGGTCATCCTCTTGATGATGATGACAAGTCGCATTGGTTCATTTGTGGACTTGGCTCGTCTTTTGAAACGTTTTCTACAACCTAATGATTAATTTCTCCACGACCATCATTCTGTGATCTTGTTTCTCAAGCTGAAAGCCATGAGCTGTTTTTAACATTTGTTAATGATTTCATGGTTGCTTCAGTTGCTTTCAACACCACTACTAACTACAACCTTTCCTACAACCAGGGTCATGGTAGTCGCTCTTCCTGCTGTGGTAATTCTCAACGTGGACGAGGTCGTGGCAGTGCTAAATCGCCTCCTCACTGTCAGCTATGCCAAAAAGATGGCTACTATGCGACCAAATGTCACGATTTGCATACCTTTTCCAGTCGTCCTCTTGATGCTAATCTTGCCGAGGCATTTCAGTCACAATGCAACCTGTCCTCACCGATTGGTTTGTTGATACAGGGGCTTCTACACATATGACTCCCTTCGCCTCCAAGTTCAACACGGATGCCCCTTATTCTGGTAATGCATTTTTCCTCTTCGGTAATGGTCATGACGAATCTATTTCTCATGTTGTAAATTCTTGTATTTATCCTAATATATCATTGTGAGATGTTCTTGTGGTCCCCAACTTACCAAAAGTTTGCTCTCTGTTAGAAAACTTACAGAGGATAATGAGGTTGATATCTTATTTTCTAATCCTTCATTTATCATTCAGAATCATCACTCAAAGGAAACGTTATCTCAAGGAAGGCGTAAACATGGACTTTATGTTTTAGAGCATGGTCAACAAGCTGTTTTGGCAAAACTTTCTTCCAGACGTTTACAAACTTCTTTTGAAATCTGTCATAATCGTTTAGGTCATGTATCTTATGAAGTTATTTATGTTTTAAATAAGACTGGTTGTTTATCCAGTACTTCTCTTTCACCTAAATCTCACACATGCTCCTCTTGTCACTTATCAAAGAGTAAATGCTTGTCATTTGATCTAAGTGTAAAAGTTCTTTACATGTGTTAGATTTAGTTCATTGTGATTTATGGGGCCCATCACCTGTTGCTTTTGTGGATGATTTTCGTTATTATGCAATATTTGTTGATGATTACTCTAGGTTTACATGGGTTTATCCCTTGAAGAGAAAATCTGATTTTTATAAGGTGCTTGAAAGTTTTGTTGCCATGGTTCAAACTCAATTTTCATGCAAAGTTAAAGCTTTTCAATCAGATGGCGGAACCGAATTTACAAATGGTCGTGTGAAATCTTTTTTCAACACTAATGGTACTCATCATCTCATGTCTTGTCCTCATACACCTCAGCAGAATGGTAGAGCTGAACGAAAACATGCCATATTACTAAAACCAAATTAGCAATGATGTTTAATGCTCAAATTCAACAACACTTTGGACACATGCTTTCAGTTCTGTTGCTTACATTATAAATCGAGTTCCCTCCAAGCTTCTTGACAACAAGTCTCCATGTGATTTACTTTTCTCCACTTAACCAAATTATGGAAATTTTTGCATTTTTGGTTGTTGTGTGTTTCTATATCTCAGGGATTATTCGACTAAAAAGCTTACTCCAAGAAGTTCACATTGTGTGTTTATTGGTTATAATACTCAATATAAAGGTTATCGATGTCTTGATTTATCCACATGGTGGATTTATATCACTCGGCTGCGATATTTGATGAGACTTCTTTTCCTTTTTTTTCTCGGGTACTCAATCTCCTACACTATCAGTTGCCCTTCTTCTCTCCACATATTGTGATGACTACACCATTGCCTATGGAATCCACTGTCACCACACCATCCACCACTACTCCTTGTGATTTATGTTCTACTCATGACCCGACACCTCTTGAACCTCCAGTACACTCACCACATGCTTCACCAGTGCCTACACCTACTATTTCTCATGTATCGACGCCACCATCCACACCATCATCTTCACTACTTCCCTCATCACCACCTGATGTTGGTCATCACATGGTGACACGAGACAAAGATGGTATTTTTAAACCTCTCCTACTTGCCGATTTATCTTACTCTGCAACATCAGCCTTGTATCAGGCTTTGTTCGCCTTAAAAGAACCAAAGGGGTTTAAATCTGCATCCAAAGATCCTAAATGGTTCGCTACTATATGTGAAGAAATGAAGGCTCTACACCAAAATTCTACTTGGGAACTCATCCTTAGGCCCTCTTGCTCTAATATTGTTGGTTCCAAGTGGGTGTTCTGTACTATATTTCATGTTGATGGTTCAATAGATAAATATAAAGTGTGTCTCGTTGCTTAAGGCTTCACTCAAGCAATTGGTTTGGACTACTCTTCCACTTTCAGCCCTGTTGTCGAGGCCTCCACTATGCACATTATTCTTTCTCTTGTTGTTCTTCATAAATGGCCTCTGCATCAACTTGATGTTAAAAATGCATTTCTCAATGGTAATCTTTATGATACTGTTTACATGGAACAACCACCTGACTTTGTTGATTCTCACTTTCCTAATCATGTGTGTCACTTAAAGAAATCTCTTTATGGGCTTAAACAAGATCCTAGAGCTTGGTTTCAACGACTCAACTCCTTTCTCTTAAGCATTGGGTTTTCTTGCAGTAGAGCTGATCCTTCCTTGTTTATCTTTGAAAAGGATTTTATCATCCTTTATTTGTTGGTTTATGTAGACGATATTATTCTTACCATAAATAATGTCTCTATTATGTGAAACTTTATTGTTCGCTTAAACAAGGAATTCCCCATCACCGATCTTAGGAAATTAAACTTTTTTCTGGGTCTTGAAGTCTCTTATCATTCTCATGGCATTTTTCTTAGTCGATCTAAGTATGCTCATGATATCCTTTCTCGGGCCAAATTACTAGATTCTAAACCAGTAGCGACACCCCTCTCCACTTCGATATATTTTATCAGTCAAAGTGTTTCTTTTTCAGACCCAACGTTGTATCGATCACTTGTTGGAGCTCTCCAATACCTCACTATCACTCGTCCTGACTTGCCTTATGTTGTCAATCAGGTAAGTTAGTTTTTACATGCTCCAATGGAAGGCCACTTTAAAGCTATTAAAAGGATTCTTCATTATGTGAAAGGGACTATCTCTTATGGTCTTACCTTCTCTCATGCCTCTACTACGACCATCTTAAGCTTCTCTGATGTCAACTGTGCCCGTTGTATTGAGACATGTTCCACTTATGGCTATTCCATTATTCTTGATGGAAATTTAGTATCTTGGAGTGCAAAGAAACAACCAATTGTGTCCTGTTCTAGATGTGAATCTGAATATCGGGCTTTGGCTAACACTGCTAAAATTATCTGGCTCACTCATTTGCTTCGTGAGTTGTATGTTCTTCCCTCCGGGCCCCCGACTCTTCTATGTAATAACCGAATTGCCCTTTTACTCAGTCAAAATCCTATTTCTCACAAGCGCGCCAAGCATATTGATATTGACTATCACTTTGTTAGAGAATTGGTCTTATCCGAGAAACTTCACACTCGTTATGTTTCTATGCACTTGCAACATGATGATATCTTTACAAAGATCCTTCCTCGACCATTGTTTGAAGAATTTCATTCCAAGCTCCGGGTTGGACTTCCCCCGCCTTGAAATGTCCCAAACTTTAAGACCAAAAAATTCATTTTAATTATAACAAAACCATCAACCAAAACATATTTCTAAAAACCATGCAAGAAAATCAGAGTATGTCAATCAAACAACCCAATACATCAGAGTCATATAAAGCGGAAATCGTGTGTACGATGCGATCATCCCGAGCTCTTCCCCTTCGATCCCAAAGTACCTGAAACATAAACTGAAAACCGTAAGCACAAATCTTATTAAGTACCCAAAAATACCTCATACCATACATATCAACATACGATGGGCCATGCCCAACAACCATCAAGCCCCGCTCGACATCGTGCCCCACTCGGCATCGATCCCTGCTCTATGAGTACAAGAATCAATGCGCAAGGACAAGGTTTGAAAACTCAAACCTTGAGTTAATCTTAAATATCAATGTCTGATCTTAATTTGATGTTCCATTCAAGTCTGGTAAAACCAGTCGAGGTTTGAAGTAAAGATTCAACAAAGTACACAAGTATTAAATGAAGAAACTATGAGTATAATCAATGTAAAGACAATAAATGAACAAGAAGAATGTTGTAAAGGGTTTTGACTTGAGAGAAAAGTGAAACAGAGTTAAGAGGAATATATGTTATCTTTAGAGGAACAATATGTGTCATTCTTGTCATTAAAATCACTTCTTATATAGGAAAAGGAGGTACATCGCACAAACTACAAAACGTTCCTAGGACTAGATAATAAACAGCTTCTGACAACTGATTATCTAATTGATACAAAAGGCTAAGTCCTATGAAATGTTACATCACATAAAAGACAAGAAATGATAAATGCATAAACAGACTGTCAATCTCGGATCTTTGCTCTATCTCAGAATGCTTTTCAGTTTGAACTCCATCTCTACTTTGGAACTTGCTGACTTCGGATCTTCAATACTTGTGATTGCTAGAGGTTCACTTTTAGGTTCCAACAATCTCCCCCTAAGCGAACTTAGCAATCTAGTTAGCTAGTTGGCTTCCTCATGGATAAACACATGAGCTCTGAACAACCAATCTCGGACTTCAAGATACCATTGAAGTTGACTTATAAACTTGGATTTCACATGATCGGGGGCATCAGACTTAGCTGCATTTTTTATGAACTTTTAAAAAGATTTTGAGGGGACAAGATGCTTATCAAGGAATTGGAAAAGGTCCTTCTTGTTCGTCTTCATTTGAAAGTAGACGTACCCCAACACCGGTTCATCAATTGGCCCTTCTACTAACATTTTAGCTTCTGGAAGTTTATAGTCAATCTTTTCCAAGAACTTTTTAGTTCCGAACAAGTGATCCAATTTGAAGTCGCATCTACAGAACTCAGCGACATAATCCTTCAAGTAACTCATTGCAGAGTTGTATGCAGCAATGCTCATTTGACTGTCTTGACGCGTTCGAAAGTGAGCAGCAATGGTTAAGATGTAATTAGGATTGACGGATGGGAAGTCATCGTCCATGATGGTGAGTTGTGTTGTCTTGTTCCGATACACATAGAAGCGATATAAGAGGCAATCCAAGTCAAACTTCTTCGTAACCTTCCTTCTGAACCTAGAAATCTTGGTAATTCTCTTCCGAGACCACACTTCTTTTTGGGGACGTGAATTCAAGTCTTTTAGACCAAACCCTAATATCCAGGCTTGAGACTTATATAAACGTCCTTAAGTCTTTTAGACCAAACCCTAATCAGCTTCTATAGCCTCATTCCGTCCCGTAACCTCAGATTTCCTTGTGAGTGTGATTCTTGAGCTTAGAAAGTGTATTGGTGGCCATTTTAGAGAGCATTCAAGAAGGATAAGGTGGTGATCAAGCCTTGGGAGTCGTTGAGCTTATAGATCCTGCATCTAGTCCATATTAAGGAACTTCTTGAGATATAAAGTCATAACCTTGTCGTCTCTTTTGATTGTTTGAGTTAGGGTTTTGTTATGGAGTCCCTTTTTGGCTTTTGGGCCTTCTCTTGAGAGTTGAGCAACTCCAGAGATTAGGATTGCTAGATGTAAGCTCCTTGAACATGTTTGATGCATAAAGGTGCCATCTTGAAGGTTAATTTGACACCATGCATAATTTAGAGGTCTTAAATGATGTCTTAATGGGAAGAATGAAGTATTGGGGTCACTCATGGCATGCAAGGGCATAAAGTTGCCAACTTTATGCCCTAGGACATCTTAATGGACTCAGATATAAAGTTTGATGTTGATATCCCATGTATTAAGCACTTAATGGTCGATTTATGCATGTCCTTGTACGTCGTGCGTCATATTGTGTACGCAGCGCATACAACTTAAGGGTCTGGTAAGTTGATGTCACACCCTCGGACCAGGCGGCAGAAACGTCCGGAGGCGGGTGACTTCATTGTGCAGTATCATAACAATTGAATATAAATGAAACATAGCAAATCCAAACATCATACATCGATATAACAAACTTACAGTGTTTTACATCATGTTCATGTTCTTGAATTACACAAACAAACAATGGTGAGTAAATTTCAAACTACATCAAAATAACTTAGCATTCGCGGTCCACAAACCTGCTTACTGATTTCCTGAGTATACAAGTCGTTTGAAAAGCGTCAACGTAAAATACGTTGATGAGCTCATAAGCATTTTGTATAAAAAATTGTGATAGTTGGAAAAATAAAAAAAATCCAATATTTTCTTGTCAAAATAGTTGTAAGTATCGTTTTCAATCAAGTATAGTTTCTTGTGTGTATTAGTTTATCGTTTTCAAAATCGTATACAATCGTTTTCCCCAGAAAATCCTATATTTTATGATATATAAAATAGTAGTATTAAAACCCTAATACTTGTGTAGTAAAAGCTGCATTTAAAGTATCTCAACAATCGTTGTTATAGTCGAATGGCTTAACTTGTGTTTATTTATAAACAATTCACTGTTACATTCTAAGTGAGCTGTTATAACCATACTAATACGACGGAGACATGTCTTGGCGTTTCTCAGGAACCCGCGTTTGTTTAAAGACATTTTTCACCCTAGACTGACCGGTCTAGCTGTAGCAAACAACAAAGGTGCGGGGTGTCAACCCCGTATAGATCTATACACAAATTCCCGCTCTCCCTCCAGGAGACTCTGGTTATAACTCATTACAGGACTTAAAAACGTACACTAATATATATATATATATATATATATATATATATATATATATATATATATATATGTGTATATATATATATATATATACACACACATTGGAGATGCGTCTGGCTAGAATACTAACAGGTTTTTTTGAAACCGATGAAACCCGTTATTTAATAAATAACAATAGTTGTGCTCGTTGACTAGATCTGTCGTATTGGCAAAAATGGCCCTTCTTTTTATAAAGTATCAAATAAGACCCATATTTGCCAAAAGGTGTCATAAGTGGTTCAAAACTTGGTGAATTGTTCAAAACGGACCATTTCTTCTAAAATGTTCATTTTAGACTTATATTTATGAAAATATTCAAAAAGGCCCTTGTTTATCCAAAATTTCATTTTTTGTCCTTTAGAAATTGAGATGTTCAATAATTTCCAAATTTATCCCATAATTCAAAATAGTCCTTATATATTTTTATGGCCGAAAGTGGTCCCCAAAAATATCATTATTTTCATAAACTAACCACTTCCAATATTTTGTCCAACAACTTGTTTTAAACAATTTTTGAAGCAATCCTTATGGCTTTTGTCATAATAATTTATGACTCGTATATTGTAACATACTGGTTCTTGGTTCTATACATCATTTCTAGATTATGTTTCAAACACTTGAAGCTTGCACAAAATTTCGAATTCTAGGACTAGTTCATATGGAGTTTTCATAAAGTTAGAACATATATAACTTTGCATACATGTATAACAAGCAAATATATCATGATTTAAACAAAACCTTGACTTGTATCCTCCCCCAAAGCAATGAAAACTTAAAAAGAGGGGTATGAAGCTCACCTTGAGTTGGTTGATGAGTTAGTTGGAGTGATGGGGTGAAGATCTCAAGCCTAGACTCTTGGATGAGTTGAGGAACTTCCTTGGGAGGAATGTTGTCCTAAGAGTTTTTCTTACACACTATTATGGGAATTTATCTTGAAAACTATATAAAATACTAAATGAGTGGAAAAAATTACTTACAATCTCTAAGAAAAACTTGAGAAGTTAAGCCTTTAGCGAGATCCTTGTTCTTACTTTCGAGAGAAGTATTGGAGAGAAAACGACAGAAGTGGGAGAAATGGTGAAGTTTAAAATTCTCCCATTGTCGTTGCTTTAAGGGGATAAAGGAAAAAGAGGGGGTAGGTGCATGGAAATCTATTGGTTTAAACATTGTTATTTGGTGGATATTGCATGGGTTACTGTGAATTGCATGGGAAATGGAAGATTACATCAAATCATAAAGTCAAACCCTCTTATCCCTTTATAGTTTAAATTAATCCCTTTATGATTTTCAAAAATTATTTTGTGTAAATATGCTTTAGTTATTCAAATTTGGCATAAAATAAGGGTTTAAGGGGTCTAAGTTATGAAAAACACGAGTTTGGTGGGATTCCTGACGTCAAAATACCTTAAAATGAAGAAAAGGTCCGAAATGGTCTAAAATCCGGAGCCAAATAGTGAGTTCCGGAGACACTTGGTGAGTTCCGAAGTTCATCTCATGTTTCGGAGTGGGTTCAAGAGGTTCTGGAGTCAATTCAAAAATTCCATAGTCAATCCCTTAGTTCCGAAGTCGGCTCTTATCCAAAACCACTTCCTTCTGAGGCTACGAAGGTTCCGAATCTACAAGACGTCTAGTTCGAAGTTGCGGAACCTTCTGGAGCGGGTTCGGTCCGGAGCATGGGAGGCATTCCAGAGTAAAACAGGAGGTTCCGAAATAAGACTATTCCGGAGCCAGATTGTCCGGGTGGGAGGGTCCGAAGCTTCCTAAAGGTTTCGAATTAGGCTTGCTCCTTCAAGTTGCTCCTTTTGTTTTGGTTTGGTTTCGACTATGAAAACTTCATAGGAAGATTTGAGAGAGATTTGAGATACATAGAGAGATTTGGGAGAGATTTGAGATACATATAGAGATTTGGGAGAGATTTAAGATACATAGATGCCTTGCATTATAACAATACACGGTTCATTAGGAACCATAATGTAAAATTTAACATGTTAGTATAAGCCTTACAATAGTTGATGTTTACAATAGTACATAATTTCCTAGCTAAAAATTCTAGTTGTGACATCATCCCCCCATTAGAGGGAATTTCGTTCCGAAATTCTTTTTAAAGGTTGGATCATGAACGAGAGAATAAGTGAGGGTACTTCTGCTTCATATGGTCTTAGCGTGTAACGACCCAATTTTCACGCCCAAAAATTTCATTTAAATTAAGTGGTTTGTAAAACATTTGTAGTAAAACATCATCCGATCATATCATTTCATAAAACATATCTCGTGTCTGAAATCCCAAAACATGAAAATAATAATAATGTCAGAGTACAATCCCAGAACTTCTCATAATGCGGAAAACCAATATGTGTGTGTATGATGTGCCGCTACCGTGCCAGCTCCTTCCCCTTCGCTGAAGAGGTACCTGAAACCAAAACTGAAAACTGTAAGCACGGAGCTTAGTGAGTTCCCCATCATACCACATACCTTACAATCATATCACATACATATTGCTAGGCATTTCTGGGGTGCCCGTCCTACCTGGTACGGCCAATCTGGGGTGCCGACCTACCCGTACGGCCATTCTGGGGTGCCGACCTACCCATGCAGCCATTCTGGGGTGCCGTTCTACCTGTGTCAAGCCATTCTGGGGCGCTGACCTACCCATGTCAAGCCATTCTGGGGTGCTGACTACCCTTCGGTCCTAACAAATGAACCTCGGGGACTATTTGACCCCCTACTACTACTATCATCACATATATCATAGCATAATCTATTGTCAGACATATCTGAGGTGTCCGACCTACCCTTCGGTCCTAACCATCGAATCTCGGGGACTCTTCTCCCTCCTACTACCTCTATCTCATGTAACATATCATGCTAGCAGCTAAACATGTCATAACATACTGTTAGGCATATCTGGGGTGCCTAACCTACCCTTCGATCCTAACAACCAAACTCTATCACTATCACATACCATATCACGCTAGCATATATCATATCAGGTAGTAACAACACAGATGAATATCACAAAGACAAACATCTAGCATACGATCCCTACTGGTGGGCCGGCATTGTGGCCGTAGACCCACCGCTACTGGAAGGTAACTCACCTCGTAGTAGTTGCTGAACTGTGCAGGAATCCTCTGACTGCTGCTGTTGCTGCTCCGGAAATCCTCCGGCTAAAATTCCCACAAAACACTTAGTCCGAAACTGACATCTACTCTTAGGGTAAAATGACCATTTTAACCCCTGACCAAGTCAAAGTCGAAGTCAACTTCTAGTTGACCTGACTCGCCGAGTTGGCTCGCCAACTCGCCGAGTCCCTATCCTTCCATTAGACCTCATACCCGTCTCTACTCGTCGAGTTAGGCGATGAATCAATGAGTTTTCCTTCTAAATGAACATCGACTGAATCCTCATCTGACTCGCCGAGTTGTATGAACAACTCGTCGAGTTCATCATCAACTGATACTCAGGTCCTGCCCTTGACTCGCCGAGTTGTATGAACAACTCGTCGAGTCCATCTTCATCCTTAAGAAGATTGCCTTGGACTCTCTGAGTCTGTTCATGCACTCACCGAGTCCTATAAATTTCCAGAACAATGGCTTAGTCCAGAACGTTGGGTCACCCCTTGGGACCCCTTTAAAACCTTTCCACACTCAACTGGGTCCTTATGACCCTCAAGTGATATGGGACAGAACCTTGGAATCGCCGAGTTGGTCACAACCACTCACTGAATCTTGGACCTGCCGGCCATCAGTGATCCGCAGGGTCGCTGGAGCTGGCGCCTTCACTGGCGCTGATGCTGCTGTCAACTGGGGGCAATTTGCCTTTTTGTGGCCCCTCTGGTTGCAGTGGAAACACAGCAACTCAGACGTCTGAATAACCGGTGCAGGGGCAGTACAATCCCTGTTGAAATGCCCCGTCTTGTCGCACTTGTAGCAGCCCGACGATCCCAGTCTACACGCCCCCTCATGTGGCCTGCCATATTTCCTGTAGCGGCCCGGTCCTGACTGGCCTTTTGGCCTACCATCTGATCCCTTGGGCTTCTTCCCCGAAGCCCCAATCGACTGCCCCTCCTCTACTTTCCTCTTCCGTACATGCTCCAGATCGATCTCCCTCTCCCTCACCCTGGCAATCATGGACTCCAGGGTAGGGCAAGCTGAAAAGCTAACATGCTCTCGGATTTCAGCCCGTAGCATGTCATGGTAGCGGGTCCTCCTCATATCCTCATCCCCCGCATACTGGGGCACTAACAACGCCCTCTCCCGAAACTTGGCGGTGTTCTCCGCCACAGTCTCCGTCGTCTGCCTTATATCTAAAAACTCCCTGGGCAGCTGCTGAAGCTCGACAACCGGCGCAAACTCCGCCCTGAACCTGGTCACAAAGTCCGCCCAGGTCATAGCCTCAACAGCCGAGGCTCCCAATGAGTCATCGACGGACTCCCACCAATCTCTAGCTCGGTCTCATAAACATCCTGCTGCATATCTCACCTTCGACCCCTCGGGGTAGAAGCTGGTCAGCTGTGCGGACTCAATGTCCACAATCCATCGTCTGGAAGCAATGGGGTCCTTCGCCCCATGGAAATCTGGTGCACAACTTCCCCTGAAGTCCTTAAAGGATAGTGTGAGAGATCCTGACTGGCCAGATGCCATGTCACTCCTGAACACCCTGAGGCGGTCCTCCATCAGCTCAACTATCCCTTCCTTGATCGACTCGAAAATGATGGGGGTCGACTCAAGGATGCCTCTGGTGATCTCTGACGCGATGAACTCGCGTAGCCTCTCATCTACTGGCTCGGAACCTGATCCCGAACCCGATCCCTCTCCAGAACTGCCAACTGCTAGCCTCTGACGTGGTACCACCATTCTGCAATACATACAGACAACTATTAGTGATACTGATACCTCTAAAGGGATCACATCTATTACAAGTTCCCCGGTCTTGTCTTAGCCTTCCTCAATTCGGGTATGGATCCTCTGCTTTCAGTAGTACGGGCCCATACTACCTTCCACATCTATCCGTACCTTCCTCAAGGACTGCCTTGACTCCACCAAATCCCTTTTACCACTGCTGATCTCTGCTACTCTTATCCTAGGCTTACCCTAGGAAACCTCTGACTCCACCCAACCCAGTCCTCAGCTGCTGAAGGTCTCTTTGTAATGCCAATTAGCCATTACCTGAACACAATCACATGCAACGAGGCTCGGATAATCCTTCGAGTAAGGGACTCATCCCTACAACGGTTAGGACTCGAACAAGAGCTACACAATAGGGTCAAATCCAACACTCTGAGATTATTCAATCCTGATCACATGTGACTTTAACGTATTCACCTAACATATAACTCCCATCACTCAAAGCCCACATAGCACAAAGAAAATAGCATTAGGACAAAAGGGAACAATCTCAAGCAACTCTATCCTCATAACAGGAACTGCCCTAGCATACAATACTAAGCTCATACTTTCAGGCATAACCTAGACAGACTATCCTACTGCTGTCTACTTAATTCTAGCATGCAACTCTCATAAGCTGAAGCACATAAAGCAGGCACATAAGGCATCACTCCTAGATCCTTAGTCCTATTCTAGCATGTTGTTCTACAGAAACTGATAAACGTAACATAAACTTGTGTGGATACTTTAGGGAATACTTACTTTGAGCTCGTCCGGTCGCGCACATCACACACTTGTTCTTTAAAAAAAACTCTTCTGTTTTATTCTTTTGAAAACCATTTTCTTATAAAATCTTTTAATCCCTCAGTTTGAGTCCAGACGCCCCCGAAGGTGAGTCCGAATCCCTCAAACCAGGGCTCTGATACCAACTTGTAACGACCAAATTTTCACGCCCAAATATTTCATTTAAATTAAGTGGTTTGTAAAACATTTGTAGTAAAACATCATCCGATCATATCATTTCATAAAACATATATCGTGTCTGATATCCCAAAACATGAAAATAATAATGATGTCAGAGTACAATCCCAGAACATCTCATAATGCGGAAAACCAATATGCGTGTGTATGATGTGCCGCTACCGCGCCAGCTCCTTCCCCTTCGCTGAAGAGGTACCTGAAACCAAAACTGAAAACTGTAAGCACGGAGCTTAGTGAGTTCCCCATCATACCACATACCTTACAATCATATCACATACATACTGCTAGGCATTTCTGGGGTGCCCGTCCTACCTGGTACGGCCAATCTGGGGTGCTGACCTACCCGTACGGCCATTCTGGGGTGCCGACCTACCCATGCAGCCATTCTGGGGTGCCGTCCTACCCGTGTCAAGCCATTCTGGGGCGCTGACCTACTCATGTCAAGCCATTCTGGGGTGCTGACTACCCTTCGGTCCTAACAACTGAACCTCGGGGACTATTTGACCCCCTACTACTACTACTATCACATATATCATAGCATAATCTATTGTCAGACATATTTGAGGTGTCCGACCTACCCTTCGGTCCTAAGAATCGAATCTCGGGGACTCTTCTCCCTCCTACTACCTCTATCTCATGTAACATATCATGCTAGCAGCTAAACATGTCATAACATACTGTTAGGCATATCTGGGGTGCCTAACCTACCCTTCGATCCTAACAACCGAACTCTATCACTATCACATACCATATCACGCTAGCATATATCATATTAGGTAGTAACAACACTTATGAATATCACAAAGACAAACATCTAGCATACGATCCCTACTGGTGGGCCGACATTGTGGTCATAGACCCACCGCTACTAGAAGGTAACTCACCTCATAGTAGTTGCTGAACTGTGCGGGAATCCTTTGACTGCTGTTGTTGCTGCTCCGGAAATCCTCCGGCTAAAATTCCCACAAAACACTTAGTCAAAAGGGGCGGACGCAAGATTTTACAGTAGGGGTTGCACGGGAGAGTTAGGGGTTGCATGGTAGTAGAAAAAATAAAATTTTCAAAAATCTTCGAAAAATTTTCCACTGCGGCCGAAAAAGTTAGGGGTTGCCGGTGCCACCGTGGATCACCCCTAGGTCCGCCCCTGTTAGTCAGAAACTGACATCTACTCTTAGGGTAAAATGACCATTTTACCCCCTGACCAAGTCAAAGTCAAAGTCAACTTCTAGTTGACATGACTCGCCGAGTTGGCTCGCCAACTCGCCGAGTCCCTATCCTTCCATTAGACCTCATACCTGTCTCTACTCGTCGAGTTAGGCGATGACTCAACGAGTTTTCCTTCTAAATGAACATGGACTGAATCCTCATCCGACTCGCCGAGTTGTATGAACAACTCGTCGAGTTAATCATCAACTGATACTCAGGTCCTGCCCTTGACACGATGAGTTGTATGAACAACTCGTCGAGTCCATCTTCATCTTTAAGAAGATTGCATTGGACTCGCCGAGTCTGTTCATGCACTCGCCGAGTCCCATATTTCAGAACAATGGCTTAGTCCAGAACGGTGGGTCACCCCTTGGGACCCCTTTAAAACCTTTCCACACTCAACTGGGTCCTTATGATCCTCAACTGATATGGGACAGAACCTTGGACTCGTCGAGTTGGTCACAACCACTCATTGAATCTTCGCTTTCTGATGTACAACGCTTGATTAAAATGTAGATCTATGCTTCTACAATCGATCTAGCACTTAAAATTACAACCTTTACGTGCTTGCATGGGACTTTAAGCTCAAAAGGTCCTAAAATAAGCTCTCACAATGCATGGGGCCTTCCTTGAGTGCAAAAGCCACCCCTTTCTGCCTTGTAACCCCTAAAAGGATCTAGATCCAAAACATCAACCTCAAACCATGCTTGCAATCATGGTTGGTGACCAAAATGGCTTAGAAAAGCCCTAAAACTCCACAAAATTGGATCTATCAAAAGAGCAAGCAAGGTATAGACTTTATACCTTCTAAAGTCAGCAAATGATGATCAAAACCGAATCCTTCTAGCCTCCTCTTGATCCTTCAAGCTTTTCCTTCCTTCCTTGGATCACAAAAGCACCAAAATCACTCCAAAAGCCTTAGATTGCTTCAATAACGGCTGGGGTTTGCTATGGGGGTCTTTTGGGAGCAAATGGGACTAAGGAGGCCGAGTTAAGGTGTTTAAATAGGGTGCAAACCCTCGGATTAGGGTTTTTTCCCAAACAGGGTCTACTTGCCGAGTCCGGGACTCGACTCGTCGAGTCCACAACTTAACTTCGCGCCTCATCCCGCTTCTACTCGGCAAGTTGGTCCTTCAACTCGCCGAGTCCAAGACCAAATGCAAAATATTAAAAGATTTAATCAAAAGAACACGTACCAAGAACCAGGTGCTACATCGCGTTCCCAAGTGAATTTCGGTCCACGCTTAGCGTTCCATCGAACCTTCACAATCGGAATGCGACTCTGTTTCGTGCGCTTCACTACCCTATCCATTATCTCGACCGGTTCTTCGATAAACAGGAGATTCTCATTTATCTCAATCTCTTCTAGAGGAATGACAAGGGTTTCATAGGTTAAGCACTTTTTCAAATTTGATACGTAGAATACGGGGTGTCCGTTGCCGAGCTCCGAAGGTAGCTGTAGCTTATAGGCCACCGGACTAATTCGGGCAAGAATCTCGAACGGTCCGATGTATCGCGGGTTTAACTTTCCTCGTTTCCTAAAATGAAGCATTTCTTTCCATGGAGAAACCTTTAATAGCACTCAATCTCCGACTTGGAACTCCAGAGGTTTTCGTCGTTTGTCAGCGTTACTCTTTTGTCAGCCACGCGATTCTTGGAGTCGGGATTTAATTTGGATTATCTTCTCTGTAGTTTCTCGGATGATTTCTGGTGTGGTAAGAGTGCTGCTCGGTGATTTCCCTTTTCCCAGCTGGGTGTCACCCACTTCAGCCCAACAAAGGGTTGATCTGCACTTTCGGCCATACAAGGCCTCAAAGGGAGCGACTCCTATGCTCGTGTGGTAACTGTTATTATATGAAAATTCAACTAGGGGCAGGTGGGTATCCCAGGCATTGCTAAAATCTATTACACATGCTTAGAGCATGTCTTCTAGAGTCTGAATGGTTCGCTCACTTTGGCCATCAGTCTGAGGTGGTAGGCAGTGCTCATATCCAGTTGGGTTCCCAATGCTTTCTGGAGAAACTGCAAAAAACGAGAGGTGAATCTACTATCTCGATCTGATACAATAGATATGGGGACTCCATGAAGTCTCACCACCTCTTTCAGGTATATTCGTGTTAGTCTTTCCATCTTGTACGTCTCCTTTATTGGCAAGAAATGGGCGAATTTTGTTAATCGGTCAACGATCACCTAGATAGCATCTAGACCGTCTGACGTCTTGGGTAATTTGGTTATAAAATCCATTGTGATCCTTTCCCGTTTCCACTCAGGTATTTCGGGTTGTTGAAGTAGGCCCGGGGGATTCTAATATTCCACTTTAACTTTTGCACAAGTGAGACACTTGCCTACATAAGTGGCAATCTCCGCTTTCATATTCGGCCACCAATATTGTTGTTTGATATCCAGGTACATCTTATCGAAACCCGGATGGATAGAGTACCTTGTTTTGTGAGCCTCATTCATTATCACATCTCGGAACCCACCGAATCTCGGTGTCCAGATCCGGTCCATAAGGTAATAGGCTCCATCTTCTTTGATCATCAGATTCTTTTCCATTCCGCGCAAGGCTTCATTGGCGACGTTCTCCGGTTTCAAGGCTTCCTGCTAAGCCTCCTTGATTTGTGAGGATAGATGGGAATGGATGGTCATTGTCAGCGTCTTTACTCGACGGCTTGAGTATTCCTTTCGGCTTAAGGCATCGGCTACTACGTTAGCCTTGCCTTTGTGGTACTTGATCTCGCATTCATAGTCGTTTAGTAGCTCGACTCATCTCTGTTTTCTCATGTTCAATTCTTTTTTATTCAGAATGTGCTGAAGGCTCTTGTGTTCTGTGAAAATGGTGCAGTTTGTACCATATAGGTAGTGCCTCCAAATTTTTTAGGGCGAAGACCACAGCTCCCAGCTTGAGATTGGGGGTGGTATAGTTTACTTCATGGGTTTTTAGTTGCCTAGATGTGTAAGCTATCACCTTTCTGCGTTGCATAAGCACACAACCTAACCCTTGATTAGAAGTATCGTAGTATACTACGAAATCTTCCGTTCCCTCTGGCAAGGACAACATTGGGCCACTGTAGAGGACTTGTTTCATGGTTTGGAAGGCAGCTTCATGTTTGTCATTCCAATGGAAAGATACACTCTTCTGGGTGAGAGTGGTGAGAGGCTTGACAATTTTGGAAAATTTTTGGATGAATCTTCAGTAATAACCAGCAAGGCCTAAAAATTGTTGGATTTCGGTTGGGGTTCTTGGGGTTGCCTAACCCTCGATAGCCTTGATCTTGGTAGGTCCACATGTATTCCCTTTTTACTGACTACATGTCCCGAGAATTCCACTCTATGAATCCAGAACTCGCATTTGGAGAACTTTGCGTAAAGCTTCTCCGCTCTCAAGGTTTCTAAAATCTGTCGTAAGTGTTGGTTGTGCTCTTCTTTACTTTTAGAGTAACGAGTATATCATTGATGAAAACAATCACAAAGTTGTCGAGAAACGGCCGACAGACTCGGTTCGTCAGGTCCATAAAGGTTGCGGGTGCATTTATGAGACCAGAAGGCATGACTATGAATTCGAAATGCCCATAACGGGTTCGAAAAGCAGTCTTTGGGATGTCCTCCTCTCGGACTCTTAGTTAGTGGTATTTGGACCTCAGATCTATCTTGGAAAAGTAGATGGCTCCTTGGAGCTGGTCGAATAGATCATCAATTCGAGGAAGAGGGTATCAGTTCTTGATGGTGAGCTTGTTTAACTCCCGATAATCGATACACATTCTGAAAGATCTATCTTTCTTTTTGACAAATAGGACCAGAGCTCCCCAAGGTGAAAAGCTCGGTCTGATGAATCCTTTGTCAAGAGGTTCATTTAGTTGGCTAGATAACTCTTTCATTTCGGCAGGAGCTAATCTGTAAGGTGATTTGGCGAATGGAGTGGCTCCATGTACAAGGTTGATTCGGAACTCAACCTAACGCTCAGGGGGTGTTCCTGGAAATTCCTCAGGAAATATGTCGGAAAAATCACGTACTTCCGAAATATCGTTAATGTTTTTCTCCTCCTTTGTTTTATCCACAACATGAGCAAGAAAGGCGTGATTCTTTTTATGCAAGCACTTTTGTGCTTGGATGCAAGAAACGAGTCAGAAGTTTGTGCCGGGTTTATCGCCATAAACTTTTAGGGTTTCGTTGTTGGGATGATGAAGGCGAACGGCCTTCTCGTGACACATAATTTCAGCATGGTGGGGGCTTAACCAATCCATGCCAACAATCACATCAAAGCTCCTAATATTAACAGGCATCAAATCAATTGGGAAGGAGTAATTATTTAACTTTAGTGTGCACCCTACGTAGACATCGTTGGTTGATTCTGTTTTACCATTGGCCATTTTGACCATAAAAGTCTCGTTCAATTTGTGGGGATTTTGATTGAGTAGGTGTTTGAATGTGTGACTTACGAAACTCCGCTCAGCACTACTATCAAATAAAATTCACGCATAAGAGTTGTTGAGAGGAAATGTACCAGTCACCACAGTTGGATCTTGCACTGCCTCTCCTTGTCCCATGTCTAGGACCCTTCCTGTGTTCAGATTGTTTTTCTTGGGGGCAGTTTCATTTAAAGTGACCTGTTTCTCCGCACCCGTAAGATGCACGGCTGGCTCCGGCGTTGTTGTCATTAGGCTACTTGTTTTGTTGTGGGGGCATCCGGCAGTATCGTACAGTATGTCATTTTCGATTGCAGTTGGTGCAGTGGAAGTCCTTGCATGGCCCGTAGTGGTGGTAATTACACTTGTTGCACTTGGGATTGGAACCCGCGTATGACTTGGCTAGCGTTGTTGTGGTTGAGGTTAGGGCGGGTGGAGATGGTGCGACTGGAGTGGTAACAGAATGGACCGCTACTGTCTATGGTTTCTGGGACGACCCTGATTTCTGTCCCCTTTTTCACTTGTTCTCCCAGTTCTTCTTGTTTCCTCCTTCTTGTTTGCTTTCTCCCTCGTTTGCTTTGGTACCTTTCTTGTCGTTGTGATCGTAAAGCTTCTTGGCTAGGCGCTTTGCATTTTCATGGGTCTCGGGTTTCGAGGCAATCACATTACCTTGAATGGGAGGCGTCAATTCCCAGATGAATCGTTCGGCCTTCTTTCCCTCAGATGTAATCATACCAGGACACAAAAGGGCTAGTTCGCTAAATCTTGAGATGTACCTTTTCAATGTCCGAGTTTTGCACCGTAAGGTTCCACAGTTCTTGCTCGAGTTTTTGTACCTCCCCTCGGGGACAGTACTCAGCGATTAGCATCTCCTTGAGTTCTTCCCAAGACATGGCATTTTCAATGGAGAGGGTCATGGCCTCGATGTGACCGTTCCACCATGACAATGCATGGTCGATAAATGTGCAGGCCGCAAATTTCACCTTACTCCCTTCAAAACATTCGCATACTTCAAATACCGATTCAACCTTTTCGATGCATCGCTTCAAGGCGATGACTCCTCCAGTCCCGTTGAAAGTGCGGGGTCTTGCATCGGAAAAGTCCTTGTAGGTACAGACCTTTACAGGTCCTTGATTCATCCCTTGGTGGGAGCTTCCTGTCCCTTGGCCATTCCCACCACCATTATTTCAGTTTTGGATGTGGGCTAGAGCCGCTGTCACTGCGGCTGAAACTGTCGCTTGGAAGGCCGCAGAGCTCATTTCCGGCGGGGGCGACGGTGGTGGTGTTGCATTGTTATTTTTACGAATCGGTCTCCTCAGCATCTTTCTGTCATGGAACAGAAGGATAATGAGTATCCAATGTATTTTTGCTTCATGATTTCTTGATTATAGAATAGTGTCGGTGATTTGGTTGATTATAAGCAAGTGTGTGCATAAAATTCAACATGTAATAATAGTAATAGAGCACATAACGGGCAACACATCATGAGAAAATATGGATCCATTTTTCATTCATAATAATCTTTTGAGTACATGAAAATTTGCCTTCAGAAGACATACAACACATGAAAATAAAATCTGAGAGAGTAATGACTCCATGAGTAGCGTAATCACTTAATCATGCATTTGGTAGTACATAGAGTAGTGCACAAAGGAAAATCAATACGGTAGCGAGTAAATGGGTACTAGCTGCGACGAGTAGGGTCTGATGGTGCTGACGACGAGGTAGATGTGCCCTGAAACTCGGCTAATCTGCGTTCGGTGATCCGCACACGCTCCTCCAGAGCGGCGTGCCTCTCCTGGTATTCCCTGACCTCTGCTCGTGCAGTGGTAAGGTATTCCATGAGTCGTTCCATTGGATATAATTCTCGCTCCAGGTATCGCGTGCGAGCATCCGTAACATGCATGGTCGCTCGTATTTGCATTACCTGGTCGACGGTCACTTGAGCCTGGTCACCGATGTCCCTAATATACCTGACCACGACAGGGAGTGCGCGATCTGCTAGTCCTCAATGTTGGAGGTTGTAGAAACCTCGGTTCATCCCAAATGGTGGTTGCTGACCCTGGTGTCGGCCCCACCTCTCAATATCGTCAGCCCAAGGAGGTGTATGGACATTATAGCCCATTCTATGCAGTGATACCCTTGCCATGTAGGGAGGATTGATAACTTCAGACTCTACGTCCGATTCATCGTTCTCCTCAACCTCCTCATCGTCATTTTCCTCGATTTCTTCATCGATTTCCTCTTCTTCAAACTCTATCGGCTCTTCAGGATCCTCCATGGGTTCCTCGGGGTATTCCTCTGGGTCTTCCTCGATCCAACCCCCATTCCCCTGATTGGGGAAGTAAGGGTCTCCGGCAAGGTGAAAGCCTTCCATGTCATCTGTACGAGAATATATAAGTACGAGAAAATAGATGGAATGTCAAAATACTCCTATATTATTTTAATTCTTTTAGCTTTTGTTCTCAGAACCTTGTAGTTTTAAGTCTGTAAGTCTTAGATTTGTCGTTCACCTCGACCACTCCTAGACACATGTTGGTCATATCTAGAATAAATATAGTTGCTCAGGCTATATTTACCCTAGATATGATTACATAACTATCCAACTTTAGACTCGATAACCAACTCGTCTAAGGACCCTTGATTGTTTCCCTATTTAAGACCCTACTAATAATGTGTTTACAGGTAGGTATACTTTTTATAAAATACTGGTATTGTTAAGGCATACTTTTATTTAGAGTGTTTTAGTCCCATTGTGTTTATAATTGTATATCTTGTATGGTTAGATATACTAGTTCACTATAAACAATGCTCTGATACCAATCTATCACACCCCTGGACCAGGCGGCAGAAACGTCCGGAGGCAGGTGACTTCATTGTGCAGTATCATAACAATTGAATATAAATGAAACAAAGCAAATCCAAACATCGTACATCAATATAACAAACTTACATTGTTTTACATCATGTTCATGTTCTTGAATTACACAAAAGAAACAATGGTGAGTAAATTTCAAACTACATCAAAATAACTCAGCATCCGCGGTCCACAAACCTGCTTACTGATTTCCTGAGAATACAATTCGTTTGAAAAGCGTCAACATAAAATATGTTGGTAAGTTCATAAGCATTTTGTATAAAAATATGTGATAGATGGAAAAACCAGAAAATCCAATATTTTCTTGTCAAAATAGTTGTAAGTCTCGTTTTCAATCAAGTATAGTTGCTTGTGTGTATTAGTTTATCGTTTTCGAAATAGTATACAATCGTTTTCCCAGAAAATCCTATATTTTCTTATATATAAAATAGTAGTATTAAAACCCTAATCGTTGTTATAGTCTAATGGCATAACTTGTCTTTATTTCTAAACAATTCACTGTTATATTCTAAGTGAGCCGTTAAAACCATACTAATATGACGGAGGCTTGTCTTAGCGTTTCTCAGGCGCTCGCGTTTGTTTAAAGACATTTGTCACCCTAGACTAGCCGGTCTAGCTGTAGCGAACAACGAAGGTGCGGGGTGTCAACCCCGTATAGATCTATACACAAATTCCTGCTTTTCCTCTAGGAGACTGGTTATAACTCATTACAGGACTTAAAAACGTACACTAATATATATATATATATATATATATATATATATATATATAGGTACATTGGAGATGCGTCTGACTAGAATACTAATAGGTTTTTGTGAAACCGATGAAACCCGTTATTTAATAAATAACAATAGTTGTGCTCGTTGACTAGATCTATCGTTTTCGTTTATTGAGGATAATCCACTTGAAATCATAATTATAAAAAATGATCAAATATTATCGGTATTGGCAAAAATGGCCCTTCTTTTTATAAAGTATCAAATAAGACCCATATTTGCCAAAAGGTGTCATAAGTGGTTCAAAACTTGGTGAATTGTTCAAAACGGACCATTTCTTCTAAAATGTTCATTTTAGACTTATATTTATGAAAATATTCAAAAAGGCCCTTGTTTATCCAAAATTTCATTTTTTGTCCTTTAGAAATTGAGATGTTCAATAATTTCCAAATTTATCCCATAATTCAAAATAGTCCTTATATATTTTTATGGCCGAAAGTGGTCCCCCAAAATATCATTATTTTCATAAACTAACCACTTCCAATATTTTGTCCAACAACTTGTTTTGAACAATTTTTGAAGCAATCCTTATGGTTTTTGTCATAATAATTTGACTCGTATATTGTAACATACTGGTTCTTGGTTCTATACATCATTTCTAGATTATGTTTCAAACACTTGAAGCTTGCACAAAATTTCGAATTCTAGGACTAGTTCATATGGAGTTTTCATAAAGTTAGAACATATATAACTTTGCATACATGTATAACAAGCAAATATATCATGATTTAAACAAAACCTTGACTTGTATCCTCCCCCAAAGCAATGAAAACTTAAAAAGAGGGGTATGAAGCTCACCTTGAGTTGGTTGATGAGTTATTTGGAGTGATGGGGTGAAGATCTCAAGCCTAGACTCTTGGATGAGTTGAGGAACTTCCTTGGGAGGAATGTTGTCCTAAGAGTTTTTCTCACACACTATTATGGGAATTTATCTTGAAAACTATATAAAATACTAAATTAGTGGAAAAACTTACTTAAAATTTCTAAGAAAAACTTGAGAAGTTAAGCCTTTAGCAAGATCCTTGTTCTTACTTTCGAGAGAAGTATTGGAGAGAAAATGACAGAAGTGGGAGAAATGGTGAAGTTTAAAACTCTCCCACTGTCGTTGCTTTAAGGGGATAAAGGAAAAAGAGGGGGTAGGTGCATGGAAATCTATTGGTTCAAACATTGTTATTTGGTTGATATTGCATGGATTACTGTGAATTGCATGGGAAACGGAAGATTACATCAAATCATAAAGTCAAACCCTCTTATCCCTTTATAGTTTAAATTAATCCCTTTATGATTTTCAAAAATTATTTTGTGTAAATATGCTTTAATTATTCAAATTTGGCATAAAATAGAGGTTTAAGGGGTCTAAGTTATGAAAAACACGAGTTTGGTGGGATTCCTGGCGTCAAAATACCTTAAAATGAAGAAAAGGTCCGAAATGGTCTAAAATTCGTAGCCAAATAGTGAGTTCCGAAGACACTTGGTGAGTTCCGAAGTTCATCTCATGTTCCGGAGTGGGTTCAAGAGGTTTCGGAGTCAATTCAAAAATTCCATAGTCAATCCCTTAGTTCCAAAGTCGGCTCTTATCCAAAATCACTTCCTTCTGAGGCTGCGAGGGTTCCGAGTCTACAAGGCGTCTGGTCCGAAGTTGCAAAACCTTCCGGAGCGGGTTCGGTCCGGAGCATGGGAGGCATTCCGGAGTAGAACAAGAGGTTCCGAAATAAGACTATCTCGGAGCGAGATTGTCCAGGTGGGAGGGTCCGAAGCTTCCTAAAGGTTCCGAACTGGGCTTGCTCTTTCATGTTTTCTACTTTCGTTTTGAGTTGGTTTCGACTAATAAAACTTCATAGGACGATTTGAGAGAGATTTAGGATACATAGAGAGATTTGGAAGAGATTTGAGATACATAGAGAGATTTAGGAGAGATTTAAGATACATAGATGCCTTGCATTATAACAATACACGGTTCATTAGGAACCATAATGTAAAATTTAACATGTTAGTATAAGCCTTATAATAGTTGATGTTTACATAAGGACATAATTTCCTAGCTAAAAATACTAGTTGTGACAGTTGAGCGTACTGGAGTGGTACGCAGGGTGTATGCACTCTTGTTGGGTTTGGGCTTTGTGTGGGCTTGTAAGCTTATTGGGCCTTATTCAGTTTTGGTCCCGGTCCCATTTAGAGTTTTGGACAAATTCTGATTTGGGCCATAGTTGTTTTAGTTGGGCCTTATTGGGCCATGTGGTCCATTAATGGCTTTTTATCTTAGATCTTAGGCCCATTTGCAAAGGAAAGACTTTTGGTCCACTATGGAAGGACTTAGGCTTAGGTGTTTAGACTCTTTGATTATGTTGTGTTATAATCCTAATTTAGGGTTAGTTGTATCATTATTTAGTGTGTGGTTTCAGATTGTTAGGCGAACAGCTTTTGTGTTCAGCAGATTGAGGTGAGTCATCTCACTACACTCATGGGTCAAAGGCACCAAAGCCGGCCCATTAATTGATATGAGATGATTAGTAATGGAGTATGAAATGGTTTGCTATTTGATCTATATGTGGACTTCTGTGAAGACCATGAGAAGAGCCCATGTCACTTGGCAAGACCATGGGAGGAGCCCATGGCTCGGGGATACAAGACCATGGGGGTAGCCCATGACGTTCCAAATGAAGAACATGAAGGGAGTCCATGGCAAACTTATATGTATGTATGCATGACATTATATGATTATATGTTTCATGTGGTTTGGGAAACTTACTAAGTGTGTGTTTACATTTTTGTTGGATGTTTCAGGTACTTCTAATTCTAAGGGCAAGAGTCTGGCTTGATGGCGTGGTGTGCATTCTCCAGTATTTTTGCATTTAGTTTTGATACTCTGATCTTTTAAAAAACTATGGTCATGTAATGGGATTTTTGGAAACAATTGTGGTTGGTATGTTTGATTATGAGAGTTAAAATTTTCTGTAAAATTTGGGCTGTTACACTATGTGTATTATTTATATAAGAAATTTTATATAAAGGTATAAGTTATTATATAAATGGTGATTATTCAAGTGAGTATTGGTAAGAGTAATTAAAATATATATTTTTAACCACATTGATATAATAAAAAAATTATTGATTGCATTAAAATTCTATTTTAATATTCTAACTTTTCAATTTCTAATTAAATGCTATTTAAAAATAAACCAGGTTTTATCATTCATGACACTTAATTGATACTTATAAGACTTAGAAAAGTATGATTAAAATATTAAAATTGTGTTTAGCAAATTAAATGACTAATAGATTCATCTAATATTTTTGACTAAATAATATACCAAAAATCTTAAAATGAGTTATTAAAAATTAAATTATGTACATCTATTGCTTTGTGTTCAAAAAAATTAATGGCATTTATATGTATTAAATTACAATAACACAATAATTGAAAAACAAATCATTAATGTTTTTTACCCAAGAATGAAATTCAAATGATGATAGCCAATTTTCATAAAAGTGTTAAAAATGATTCGGTTAATTTGCCTCAAAGTAATAATTGTTGTTTGTATTGTATTTAATTATAATATCTTTTAAGGAAAAAAAGAATTGAATCAAATCATAATAAAAGATTTTACCTTCAACATGAATTTACAAATGCAATCCAGACACCATTTAACACACAAATAAATAGATAAAGAGAAGAAATTGAATTCAAAAGAGTTTAAAATAGGGAATATCTTTTTATGACCTTGTAGATCTATGATTTTTAAAAGGGATAATGACTTAAAAGGGTAACATATTCTTTGATTTGTACATATTAAGTCATTGGGTTTTTTTGTCAATATTTTCTCATTGAACTTGTTGAACTGTTTAAAAAAACATCATTATGACCTACTATTTGAGGTTTAGCCGGTTTCCGGTGTATTTGAGAGCTCCGATCATCTTCTCCGGCATTCCTGATTTTTCCAGCGAACTCAAAAACTCCGACATTCATGATTTTCCATCAGATTACTGTTCATCATCTTCAACCTCCGGCCATGGTGTTCTTAAGCAAACCTGAAACAATTTCTTGAGCCTAGGATCGTGTTCTTATCTAACCCACATATACACACACTCAAATATGAATAAATAATTTATGGAAAACTATTAAAAAAAACAAAATCATACACACATCCAAATCTGGGTTCGTGTTCTGAACAAACACACACACTCAAATATGAAGAAGCTTTCAAGAACACGATGAACAACCCTGATGAACTAGATAAAGATCTGAAAGACAGAATGAACAAATCCATCCGAAAAACTACATATTTCGAGTTTATTTTAGAAGAATCTATCTACAATTCGAATTCTTTCCACATTATGCTCACAAACTCAGACTTGGGTAAGTTATTTTTTCAGAAATCGAACACAAATGAAGATGAACACATACACGTGATGAAAACACATGCACACCTTTGATTTGTTTGAAGCTTACAAAGTCGAGGATTGGTATGGCATTCTAGAAACACATAAAGACGAAAAATCAAACTCAAGAACAACCCTTAGTCGAGTTAGGGTTTCAAACCCAGAAATCGATTTCCAAGAACAAAGAAGAAATCGAGTTTGTGTGTTTTAGGTTCCCTGAAGATGAACACACTCGCATGTGGAGGTTTTCTCAAAACCGTGCTTGAAGATCTGACGAGTTCTTCAAGGTCTAACAAGCTTGAAGATGAACCCGAGTTAGGGTTTTCAAACCCAAAATCCGAGCTTGTAGATGAACTTGAATCTGGAATATATATGATTTGTGTTAATACCCCCAAAAAAATTCATGTTCGATTTTTGAAGATATTGGTTTGTGATTTGATCTAACACACACACACACACAAACTTCAAAAATCATTTTTAGAGTGAGAAATTATGATGGGTGTTCTTAAGTTTGAACAGATGAAGATGAAGATGAAAAATTGATTTCCGGGTTAGAGTTCTTGAGTTTGAAAATTGAACACCCACATGGGTTTATGTTCAAAATTTATTTAGATCTAACAAAGAGACATAAGGAGAGAACAAACCTGACTTCTTAAGTTTGCTAGAAAAATCATGTTCATCGGAGAATATGGTCAGAGCTTTGTCGGAGCAGTCAAATATGACGGAAACCGGCTAAACCTACTATTACAGGTTATAAGGATGTTTTTTGAACGGTTCAACAAGTTCAATGGGAAAATATTGACAAAAAAAAAAGTCAGTAACTAAATATGTACAAAACAAATAATAGATTACCCTTTTAAGTCATTATCCCTTTTTAAAATATCTTAAATATGTGGAAATCAAACCACGATTCTTAAAAAAGATAAGAATGTTATAGGGTATTTTAATAAGCACCATTTGAACTATTGTTATGCCCGTCCGGTGGATGGTAGACCGGTGTAATAAAAAATATTGATTTTACTTTCTTCTATATCATCATTCTATAATTTGTTCCCATATAATAAGTGTTATTTCCCAAGAACTATTAACCGTAAAATATAGAGTCAGGCTCACTATCTATATGTTTCTATTGACGGTGGGAGGTACTTCCATGGAATAAGTAATACTCTTTTTTAGATAACCAAATTCAATCCAAGATAATATTAAATGTTCCAGTTATAACATTGTACTATGAAATTCATTTATTTTTATACTTATATCATTCATTTGTTCCAATTATACACATACATACAAACTTACTTTTTGTTCATTATACCAACATACATTCATTGTAGTTATTTTTGGTAGTTAACCTAACTATAAATTCAAGTACAGTCAAATAGGTAAAATTGTCATTCAATGGAATAATAAATGTTCGGTCTGTTCCCCGATTAATGAATAACCATAAACTGTTTGTATATATAATTGATAATACATTACATGGTGGCAAATAAACAATAATTACTTAAAATGTGGATGTAAAAACAATGAACAATTTTTACTTTATTTTGTAGTATTATACTTTTATTTGTTCCTATTATAACATTTTAGTATGACAAATCTACTCAATTATAGTCATATCATTCAGATAAAGTTATTTATTTTTATAGTAGGAAATGCATAGGAAGAAATATACATTTAATGATGTGTCAGTTATACTATCCTACTTTCAATTACACAATTATTATTTTTTTCTCGAGAAAACACAATCATATGAAACAATTTTATTTTATTATTATTGTATTTTTTGCATCTAGACACTAATACTTAAAACAATTTTTAACACTTTTAATATTAACATATTTTGACAAAAAAACAATAAAAGTACAATAATATAATAAAATATAATAAATAATATAATAACCGATAAAAAATAAAAGAAAGTGTCATTTACGATAAAAATGTGGAATATAAAGTTAAAGAATGGAAGAGAACTAGGCCAATAATAAATAAATATAGGAAACTACATATTTCGATGTATTAGTCTATCCAACTTGTTTATTTGGACTATATTTGTGTTACTTCTTTTATCTTAAAAAAATATTTATTTTTACCTGAGATAATAATAAGGAAAATGAATAAAATATTTAAAATGTTTTTTTTCCACATTCCCTCTTATCATCTCTATATTCTTATTCATACAAACAATGTGAAAGTTGAAAATGGCGATGGAAATTAACTTAGCTTTAAAATGTTGATTGCTGAAATTAAGTTATGATTTAGATTTTAAAAGATTTTTAACTCTTATGCCCTTAATTTAATTTCCAAAACACAATTACAACATTGTATTTACAAAGTACAATGTCTTGATAAAAGATAAACAACACATGAAAAAAGGACATCACTACTATTAACAAAAAAGAAAAGATAAATAGATTGGTACTGTTGGCTAAAAAGGTAAAGTATGATGCTATTACAGGTGAAAATGATAAATATGATGCTATTATAGGTTAAAAGGATAAACATGTTGCTAATTACAATTTGATCATTCTTGTTATTTTAACCCATAGGAGAGAACAAAAACAATTGTTGGTTCATTAATGATTCTTTCTACATCAAGCACATAAATTCTTCCAGTAAAAAAAAAGATAGAAATTAGGATTTCATTTTTTAAAACATAAATAATAATACAACATTGTACTTTATAAACTAACACTTAGATTAATACATTGTAATATCTAAATAATTATCAAATTAAATATATATATATATATATATATATATATATATATATATATATATATATATATATTAAAGTTAAATGGGTTGGTGGGTTGAAATCGGATTGACAACATTTACCCAACCCAACCTATTTAATTTAATGGGTTAGACGGGTTGAGTCATTTATCCTAAATAGGTTTAATATCTCAACCCAATCTACTAATTTTGGGTTGGGTTCTGGTTAAATCAGTGGATTGGGTTGCTTTTTGTCACCTCTACGAAACAACTTTGTTTTACTTTTTCTAATGAGTTTTGTAGCAAAATTGATTAACCGACTCTCTTCAAAAGCAACATATGTTTGTTCAAATATTAAAAATTATTCTTTTCTTATTTCCAAGCAAGAATCATCAACTATTGAAATTTCCATCATTATATATAGCTTAATCAATGAACGTAAAAGCATTTCTTCAAACTTCATAATACATTATTATAAGATAAACATATATGTAACAATCTAGAAAGAACCACCATTTTCCCATCTTTTTCATGCTAAAAGTATTATAAAATAGCCTTAACGTAAGAGGTATACCATACTCCAGGCCACTTTGATAAAAAGAACCAACTTGGTTATACATGTCACAACCAACATCACAAACCATGTGAATCATGACCTCTTGAAAGTTGAAACCCACTTAAATATAATTTGTTAGTTGTATCACCGTGTATACATGTTGACCAAAAATTAATGAAATAATACTAACAGATGTGATCTTTTCTGATCCAAGAAAGATATATACCCATAGATGAATGGACAATTCTCAATCTGTTATTGAAATTAAATTGCTTGAAAAATATACATTTGGCTCCTGCCATCATTAGTAATTCAAATATAATTATAAAAACAATAAATACAAAACAACTCATGAACTCTTTGTTAGCGAACCAACAAATATAGTCATCTTCCTTATGCAAACAAACAACATAATTTTTATATTAGATTGCTAAAATACATACCAAAGTATAAGGCAATTCCTGGATTAAATCATCTCCAAAAGTTATTTATATAAATCAACAAACAAAAACATTAGTATGAAAATGTTATATAATGACTCAATTATTTTTTATATAATAATGTTCAAGTTCAAATCAATTTCACGGATTTTTTTTTGTCATACAGCCTAAGTGAGATCAGAGATGTCAAAAATGCAAGAAGTATCAACATACATTTAATAATGGGCTAAATTACAGAAATAACAACAAACTGCAATTGCTATTTCTTGCATTTAAACCAAATTTATTATTACAGACACTAACATACACACATACAAAGCATACACACACCACCGACAAACCAAACACATACACAAAGCATACATATTAGATTTTTTTAGTAAAATAACTTAATAAGACAAACTTGGAAATAAAATGCTATAATTGGGATTTCATTATTGTATCTTTCTAGGGGATTTCATTAGAGGGATTATTTAAGTCATAAATTGCCATACCTTATAGAACTTTGCATAAAGATAAAAACTTTCACGACCAACAACATTATCTTGGCCAATCTTCTAACCATGGTTATCCCATTTACAAGGAAACAAAAAAGAAAAATGATGTATAATCTACAAAAATCACAGAAAAAACAATGGTAAATCATCTAACCGTGACTTATCCCATAATAAACAAAAAATACAGAAAAAATGAATTGATTGATTTATTATGAAAAAGAAAAAAAGCAAATGATCCATTCATATGCATAAAGAACATAACTTTAGAAAGTACATATTTTCTATTTGTTTGTTCCTATTGGCTATCAGATTCGAGTTTTTCCATGACAAATCTAAACTCACCATAGGGCTTAGCTTGAAAGCCATCTCCAATATGAGAATTGTTAAGTTCATAATTCTTTGATGTTTTTGCTTTTCTTATGGAGCTAATAATCAGCATCACCAATAACCAACAATCAAAAATCCCAAAATAAAAAACGATAACATGAGATAACCATCCTCGTTCTTCCCCTGCTCTGAAACTGAAAATAATGTACTTCAGTAATTACAAACACCAAAAAAATTAGACGTTAAGCAAAAAATTTCAATCTAAAGTAGTTGTTTATGAGTCAATCTAAAGCTTCTTCTATACAAACAACAAAATCTCAGGATACATTTTAATTGATTATAAAATCACCTGATTTGTAGACGACTTGGGAAAGATGTTTGATTTCTTGTGTTTTGAATGGAAATTCGAAGGCTGATGCTGCTGATGTTGAGGGATGGTCATGATCAACGGAGGAGGTGTCAATTAATATGGAGATATAAGAGAACAGGAGGTGGAGGCGTCTGGATGAAGAAGAAAACGAAGAGTTACACTTAGGGAAAACATGATTTAGTTAACCTTAGCCCACAATTTAAGGCTCTTCTTCACCACTAAAGACTGCTTCATCGATAATGTTGGCACAAAAAAGTGCCAAAATCAAAGACTTATATGGCGGGAATGGAGATCGTAGGTGGTGTAGTTACCGGTTCAGATGGGAGCACAATCCTTAATTATGAAAGGAACCACCAGAGGCAATTGAGTCATGGGTAGGTTGAGAACCCGATTGCTCCAGAAGAACCGCTGACTGTGAGGAACCTGGAGAGAAGAAGGAGGAATCGTGGGACGACCGAAGACGGAAGGGTGAACGATTATTGTAAATAGAGAGTTATTAGGCTGGAGGGTGGTGCTGTTCCGGGAAGTGCGGTTTAGCCATAAGCAGCGAACACCTTTTGGACGCCGTTTGGCTGCGCCTTGTGATCCAGCGTAGATAATTTGACTGTTTTGTGATTGGGATGGAAGAAATTAAAGTTTTTATTTAATTTTTTTTTAAATAAAGTGTGGCATCACTCCTTGGGTGTGGCAAGGTACCGCACTTTTATGGTAAAAATGACGTGGCGCTTACGTGGCAACGAAGGGAGTGCGTTTTCGGTGGCATCACTCCCTCCAGCCTTACAGTCAGTATTAAAAGTTGAATGAGTTTGAACGGCTGTGATGATTTGTACGACGATTTTCCACTCACTGACTGTCGTCTATAGTATAATATTGTCAGCTTATTGTTTTATGACAAAACTTCAAAAATGGTCCCTGTGGTTTTCAAAAATATCAAGTTTAGTCCCTAAGTTCAAAAAACCTCACAGATGGTCCCTGTGGTTTCAAAACTTTTAACATTTGGTCCTTTCGGCTCACTGTGTTACTAATTAGCCGTTAAGAAAGGGGCATTTTTGTCATTTCACTACCAGGGACCATTTATGAGGTTTTGTATTACTTTTTTTTAAATAAATAAATAAAATTTAATATGCAAGGGGTCCCACCCACCTCTCTCTCTCTCTCTCCATTCTTCTTCTTCCTCCAGAAAAAAATTCCCCTGCTTCCCTTTTATCTAACAGCGATAGGTCGAGATTGAGAAAAACGGTGAGGTATCAAGTCCATGGTGGCAGGTCGTCAGAAAAGATGATTTGGGTTCAGCCGTTTCAAAATGATCAAATTCACATGATTGTAATGAGAATCATCTTCTTCCAAGATCAAATCCATAAAAGATTGTCAATCCATAAAAGATGAACATTTAACTGAAATCTTATTACCATGGCGAACCAATGCAGGAAGCAAAAACAAGAAAACTTGACAAATTACTCGGAATAAATTCAAAGGTGAACATGAATTCGAAGGCAACAACACGTCATAGTGTGCAAACGACCACTGACTCGATTTACTGGGTTCACCGGGGCCCAAGCTCGTCTTCATTGTTATCGAATCAAAAGCAAATACTAGAATCGTATGCAGAATGGTCAAACCTCAATGTGATGGACCCTAGTGAAAAGCGATACCATAGCCTTCGCCTTCAATCATCTTCTAATAGTCTTCGAATCCCTCAAGCTTCTGTTGGGTTCGATGATCAACCAACTACTGTTCATGGTTATCAGATCAAGTCTTACATGAATCAAATGGAGTCATTAACCCCAAAATCACCATCGTTTGGTTCTTTAGCAAACTATAAAGCTTCGTATTCTTTAACGAAAGGCCTGCAAAACAAAACCCTATGAGTGAACCAAACAAGGGAATGGTATTGGAAGCTGTAAGACATCCTCAAACACGAGGAAGAGAATCAGAAAACGCAGCAAAGGAAGCGTATGTAGAGAAAGAGAATTTGTTGAAGGTCATTTTGAGACAGGCATCAGAGTTGCAGTTCTTTGCTTGCAAACAATAAGGAAGCATGGGGTTTTTTTTCTTGAGGAAGAAGAAGAATGGGGAAGAAGAGAGAAAGGGGAGGAGACGAACTAAGAGAGAGAGAGAGAGAGAGGGGGGGGGGGGGAGGGGACCCCTTGCATATTAAAATTTATTTATTTATTTATTTATTTATTTAAAAAGTAATACAAAACCTCATAAATGGTCCCTGGGTAGTGGAATGACAAAAATGTCCCTTACTAAACGGCTATTTGCTAACGGAGTGAGCCGGAAGGACCAAATCTTAAAAGTTTTGAAACCACAGGGACCATCTGTGAGGTTTTTTGAATTTATGGACTAAACTTGATGTTTTTGAAAACCACAGATACCATTTTTGAAGTTTTGTCTTGTTTTATTTTCTCGTTTTTTTATCGCAACAAAATTCTTAATCATCATTGTAAAGAATAACCATAAAAATTAGCTCTTTTTATTGCAAAACTTATTGTTCTTTTTATATATATATATATATATATATATATATATATATATATATATATATATATATATATATATATATATATATATATATATATATATATATTCTCTGTTATGTTTCGTATTATTTCATCAATAAAAACATAACCCATTAAAATTTAATATTTAATCTTATTCTTTTTTTTCAAAAACACACTTCAAACATGTAACGCCCAGGTTTTAGGGCTAAGCATTTTTAAACAATGTAATAGTCTAGGTCAACTATTATAAATCTTTTTAAAGTAATAAAGATGAAATATGTGTATTTGTGTGCTTATTATTTAATTATAAAGATATATTTAATAAAGAATAAAAATAAGCGTCAACATTAAAGTGTGAGATAAGTTCGATGTCTTTACATAAAGTTGTAGTGGTCGAAACAAGGATTCCGAGGATATAAAGAACGCCAAAATCCGAGTTATAGCGAAGAAGTTATGGTCCGCCGAAGTTTTACGGCAAAACCGGCACGACACCGGGAGACGTAAATAGTGAATTTACGATGGATGACTTTTTAGCCTTAGTGATCTAAACTAAAGTCATATAATATGTTAAACCGAGAAAATCCATAAAAAGAACGCCCAAATCTGACTTCGTATGAATAAGTTATGATTTTTCTAAGATTCGGCTTAGCAGTGCACGACATGAAACTCGAATTTTAGTTCGAGCGGTTTTTGGATTACGCGACCTAAATGAGAGTTGAAGATGTCATTAATAGGAACTCAACGGTAAAAAGATAGACGAAAACGGAGTCCGTATGAAGGAGTTACGAATTCTTCGCGGTCATTTAACAATCTAAACGCCTCCTGCTGTTAAATTTGAGATCGGTCGAGAATTAGCCGACAGAGTCTAAATGAAAGTTGTAGATCTTGATTTTACCTACGCGTTGAAAAAAAGAACGTCAAAAACGAAGCTCGTATGCGAGAGTTATGATTTTTCTAAGTTTGAAGGCTGATACGCGATAGGGGGTGGCGTGACACCACCAGAATTGAACACATGGCACCACCAGAAGGCTGCCACATGCCCCAACTCGGCGAGTAGGTCCTCCTACTCGGCGAGTCCATCAGGATTTCACCTTATAAATAGAGGTGTCGGGTCTTGCCATTTCTTCACACCTCTCAAACCTTCTTTCTCTCTCTACACACACACACACTCTCTCTCTCTCTCTCTCTCTAAGCTCCCTAAGCCCCCCTAAAGTCTAGGTAAACCCCTTAGCACCCGAAGGAAGCCCCGAGGCTCCCAGAGTCCCGAGAAAAGAGCCTTTCGGCTTGGAAATGCTGCTCCAGCGAAACCCGATTTTGAGAAAAACTCGCTGTAAGTGAGCTACGTCTAACCTATATTTAGTTTAGCTTATGTTTTAATATAGTAATGTTATTAGGACCTTATAATAAGTACTTGGGCTATTATTATGGGTTATATAAGTATCGTTTAACGCTTATATAATAGTAATAATAGCTAGACTATTAATTAGTCGCGGTGAATATTAGACTAAACCCTAGTGGCAATGATACTAGGTTTTGCCGAAGGAAAAGTGTGTTAAGAGTAACGAAGTGCTGTCCAAGCGCCGAGTCACCACCTACTCAGGTGAGTGTATAGTTATTGTCTGCTTACACATAAATATGAAGTATTTTATATAAATTACCTGCTATGTGTGCATGTTATCTGAATACTTGCTATCTATGTTGGATGAACGTTTTATACATGTTTTTAATGATTTAAACTGTATATGTATTTTATATCTACAAAATGTGTTGGGTAAAACATGGGTAGATGTAATAGTTGTTGTGTGACAAAATAAAATAATGAGAGGCCTCGTTATAGATGTTATTGATGATCCAGTCATCTAGCGGAGTATAGATGACGACCACAGACTATTCTAGACAGTCCAGTGGAACACTAGCAGGCTCGCAACCTGTAGGTGTTTATTTGAACTGTGTGTTTATTTGAGCTGTGTGCTCACCAGGTGTACTCCATCCCCCACATGGTTGCCTTAAGGACATTTATTGCTGGGGAATCCCCTTAGCAGTAGTGTCCATCCCGATGATAGTCCTTAGACTAGGTCCCATGTGTTAGATGTTTTAGGGACGTAAAGTGAGGATAACGGGAACGGGTAATCGGGGTTGTTTGGTTTGATAAAGCTAATAAACTTATTTATTGTGGGTTGAAAACCCTATGTGCTCACCAGGCTCCCAAGCCTGGCCCACTCAGTTTCTTGTATTACAGGTAGTGGCGCATGAGCATAGATGTGATGTCTTGGAATGAGAGATGAAGGGGTTTTAGGCCTGTAGATACAGAATAATGTAGTAAGGCCTATGATGTATTGTTTATGCTTATGATCTGTATCGAACATGACATCCCGAGTCTTTTTACTGAAATACATTTCTACGGAAACGCTTTTGATAAATCTTTATCATATTTTGTTTTGGGACAAATTCCGCAACACTTTTATTTAAAATATTACTCTGATTTTCAAACAAAGCATAAACAAAATCGATCTTTTCTGGCCATGAAAATGGGGATGTCACAAAACACATTTATATTCATAACACAATTAAAAAACATCAAAATTTACAAAACTTTTATTTTATCTTTAATTATACAACTTTCACTTAAATTGACAACACAGTTTCTAACACATTACACATCAAATTAACAACACATTTATTTTCCCTATAATATACAACATTGACACAATTATTCATCATTTCTAAATACTAAAAACGGTTGGATCTACTCATATAGACAACAGCAAACTTCAAATAGAATGTAAACAAAAATTAAAAAAAAAAAAAAAAGAGAGATATGGGAAGAAGAAAACAAATAAATTAATTAATTTGAATGACCTTATAAAAAGACATAGATAGATTAATTTATTTATTCAAATAAATAAAGAAATCTTATTTTTGTTCGTTCTTTGATACATAAACGGCACCCGCTACCACCCCTATCTAATCTTGGTGGTGTTAAAATTACACACGATTTAATTACACGTATCAATTCAGAAACGAACAAACACAAAGATCTACAATTTGTTTGGCTATTATCATCTCCCCACCCCCACTTCAAAGCCACGTTCCATTTTCAGTTAATTTCTTTGTCTTTTTTCGTCGTCGACTACCCTCCCTATCCTATCAAATAGAAATCAAACATTCACACCAGTGGCGTAAGCGCTGCCATCATCCTCTCGTTTCTTATAAACCCGACACTTACGAGCCACTCCTTCGTCTCTGTAATCTCCAGAAGGTTGTCGTCAGGTCGTAAAGTTTAGAGGCTTTCATTGACTACTATTCTGGGTACGAATTTCTTTTCTTTCTTTCTTCACAATTTTCTGCACAATTCTGTTAGTTTTAAGGGTTCTTTAATCCAAAATATTTGTGGGTATTCAGTATTCTTGCTTAATCTTTTGATCATGTTAACTTTACCAAATCGAGTCCACCGCTGACTATTACTTTGTAGAATCCGCACCACTGCTGCTTATCAAAATGATTCTTGGATGTTTATATATATTATAGAACCAAATCAATCTTCGTAGCAAACATATGAAATCTAAAATGATGTTATTTGAATTCATTATCTAAAATTTCCCAATTTCTTTTTCAGAACGATGTTATCTGGTACTCAAGGTCTTCTATTCGTGTTAGCTCTATCTTTATTATCAATATGCGCTCAACAATCAGTAGGTCGCGTAACACTTGAAAACGGGGTTAAATCAAAGGTGTATTTATCACCTAAAATAACTCAACATCCGGGATCCGTTTCAAACAAATTCTACTACGATATCGAGTTCCCAAAAGGTCATATTGCTATAAAGAGCTTCAATGCCGAAGTTGTTGATGAAGAAGGGAATCCTGTTTCCCTTCAAGAAACTTATCTCCACCATTGGGTTGCAGTAAGATACTACCAACGTAAGGGTATAAAAGAACCAAAATATAATGGTAATCTAGGATTCCACCAATCAGATTTCGTTATTGCTAGGAATGCTGGAGTATGCAGTAAAGGTCTTACCCAATTTTTTGGTTTGGGATCTGAAACACGAAAGACAGATACACATGTCCCTGATCCTTATGGAATCGAAGTGGGTAATCCACTTCAAGTTCCTAATGGATACGAAGAGAAATGGTTGTTCAATGTCCATGCAATTGACACTCGAGGTGCAGTAGATGCAATGGGATGTACTGAATGCAGGTATATATATATATATCTATATCATGTATTTCAAAAGAAACAACCCTTTAGTTATCTTTAAAAGATTTTGATGAGTTTTTTGTTATGGATTTGGTGATGCAGATGTAACTTGTATAATGTGACAGAAGATGAATATGGTCGACCTTTGAAACCAGATTATGTGGGAGGTTTATTCTGTTGCTATGATGGAACACAATGCAAAGTGAAAAACGGGGTTCAAAGTGTGAAAAGAAACCTTTACTTAAAGTACACTGTTGAGTGGGTTGATTGGAGTGACTCCATAATACCTGTTAATATCTATATCTTTGATGTCACTGATACTTGGGAGAACACTGGAATCCATGATTGCTTGGTAAGTCGTAACTCAAATCAACCCTTCATCTTTATACATAAAATTTCACACCTTTTTACTAAAATTTTGAATCTTACAGATTGAGTTTAATGTTGAAAAAAATGAAAATGCTAATGACTTCACCAGCATAAGAAGATCAAAAGCAAGTTTCCCAATTTCTGGTGATGTTGTCTATGGTGCTGCACATTTACATAGTGGTGGAATAGGTTCTGCTTTATATGGAGAGGTGAATATTTCAACTTTTTTGTAGTTGGGTTGTATTTCTTTTAACCTAGATTTATCTAAAAAGATTAAAATTTATCAACTTTATTCAGGATGGACATGTAATTTGCTCATCTAAAGCTATATATGGGGAAGGAAATGAAGCAGGAAATGAAACTGGATATATTGTAGGAATGACCACATGTTACCCTAAACCAGGGTCTATAAAGATAACCAAAGATGAAGTTTTAACTTTGGAGTCTAATTACAGCAGTGAAAAGAGCCATACAGGAGTTATGGGGCTCTTCTATATTCTTGTTGCTGAGTCTTCTTCTACTTTGGATGCTTCAGTTCAAGTAAGATTTTTCTAAATCCCAAAAGAGCCCTTTAAGTATGTTGCTATACATTGTAAAGAATATAATAATTATGATTCTATCTTTCAGATTCATCAAGATTCAGTGGTGCCAATCTTCTTTTGGGGTGTATCTGTGTTTGGATTAGCAATTTTTGCAGCTGTTGTTGTTTCTTATAGGAGACAAAGGCAAAGTGAAGATGGCTACCATTCTATTTCAACTTCAACATAAATTGGTGAAACTATATGTTTTACTTAAATATGTGAAAAAAAAAATATAAGGATATGTTGCATACGAAATAAAGTTGAGTTTTTAACTTTTGTCACTGTAATCATGTGTGATAGGAGAAAGAATGCTTTTGTAATATATATGGGTGGCATGACAAGTATCATATAGAAAAAGTGGCAAGCTATTGATTTAATAAAATATTAAAATATAGTTTAGTATATCGTTTGTGGAATATTATAGTTCACTAATCACCACATGTTTGTTTGGTGGACCAATTGTGTACTTTAAAACCATGTTCATTGAATAGAACTTAAGAAAAGTAAATTAATTTAGCTTACGCTGAAATGGAATGAAATTATTCGTTATGCCTCGTCAAAACAGCTTTGAAACAACCAAAGAAAATGGATGATATTATGCTAATAATTAAAACATAGAAAGCAATCATGTGAAATCGAGTGAATAAGAAAATGATAAACGAAAAGTAAGATGAGGTTATTCGTTTATATATGTTTTTCACATCATATAATATATCTTCATTTCTTCTTTTAATTTCTACTTTGTATTTATTTTAATACACATCATCATATTATAACATAGTCCTGTGACGGAGGCTTAATGGTTGAAATGTTTTGTTCCATAAAAGAGGTTCAAGTTTAAGGTTTACAAACTTGTTTCGGGACCGGTTCGACGTGGACAGTCCAAAAAGTGAAATTTGCCATTTTCATGATATTAAAATATTTATTTAAATCTCAAAAAAAAAAAAAAAGATTTCTTTGTTTAAAAATAAAAAGAAATTCGGACATATGTATAGGACACGATTCATAAAATTAACATAGAGCTAAAAAAATATTATTTTACAAATAAAGGAGAATAGTATTAAGGAATAAGAAGGGTACAATGTTAATGTCTTTAAAAGATAATAATATCCAGCAAAAGGCAACATCAAAATACCTTTTTAAATGATTCAAACACTAAATAAAAGTTTGATGATCTTAAAATCCAAAAAAAAAAAAATCTAAATGAGTTGTATATTTATTTCCACATCATAATTTTTAAATTATTAGTAGTTGAGCTGTTTAATATAATAAAAGTGATTTGAGGTTTTAAGGTTCGAAACTTGTTTTGAGATGGGTTCGACGTGAATTGTCCAAAACAATATAATTTATCATTTTCATGATATTAAAATATCTGTTTAAATCTCAAGCTTTTTTTCATTTTCTTTTTAATTCACATATGTATAGCACCAGATTCATAAAATTAACATAGAGCTAAAAAACAATTAATTTTACAAATAAAGGAGAATAGTATTAAGGAATAAAAAAAGGTATTGCGTTAATGTCTTTAAAAGATAATAATATCGAACAAGGCAACATCAAAATACTTTTTTAAATAATTGAAACACTAAATAAAAGTTTGATGATCTTAAAATCCACAAAAAATAATCTAAATGAGTTATATATTTTCCACACTAAAATTAGGTGTCCACATGCCAACCAATGTCCAAAAGACGTATTTTTAGACACAAATTTTGAGGATAAAAAACATAAATATTTAAAAAGCTTTAAAAAAATATTTGATATTACATCTTTCAATCATTATTTTAATAACACAACTATTTTATCATCCAACACATGATTGAATAACATTTTTACATAGTGAATCATAAAATTATAAAATAAAATTTTGATCGACACAATTATTTATGAAGACAACACAACTATTTATGAAGAAGACGGACACACGAAAGATTTGAAAGCATATCTTGATTCGTATAATACATAAATAGTAATTAATTTAAAAATTATGGTAATAAAAAATAGTATTAATATAAACAAAAACTATACATAAATTATGTAAAAGACAGAAAACGTAAGTTTAAATGTAGTAAAGAGACCAACATTGTAATTTATAAAATACTAATAATTTAAAAATTATGAGAACCATAAGATCAAATTTAATTTATGGGTAAGGAATATAAAAACAAATGAAGTTTAAGGGTTGGAAATGAAAAACAAAATGAATGGTAAATATGTGTGTATGACCCACTTTCCTAATTATACTATATATTAAAATTAATTGATTAATTGTGTGTTCTTAGCTACAGTAAATTTGTTAGGTAATTAGCAAAATTAGTCCCCTGTCTATTTATATATGTTCAAATCCATTTTTTCTTTGCCTTGAGTCTTTTATGTCATTCTTTAATTGTTGGTTCACACGTGTTCTTTATCAGGTTGGTTGTCCACCAGTGCTAACAGGTGTAATCCACCGCTTCTTTCAGGAAGTGATACGTGTTTTGTCCACGTCTCACCCACCACCCATTCGTGTCACACTGCCTACATGATCGGGTTACCACAAGGTTTCCAACTCCACCGCTTTGACTACCTATTCTCAATTCTTCTTCACCTTCTCACCACCGCCTAAATCTCCCACTTATGTCTTTCGATTTCGTCTGCAACATCACCAACGAACCTCTCTCTAAACGCATCTACATCGAAGAAGAATCAATACTTTAGACTTCAGACAACCACCGTAGAATTAAGCCGGCTCGGCAGACTTTTTACGCATTAGCGACCATCGTATCAAATCCAACAGTCGCGATTTCCGACATTGTTTCTCCATTGATGGGATAAGAAAGAGAATAGAGAGATCTATTTGCCCGAATACACTTATTATTCTCGGCAAACTCTCCTGTAAACCATAATTTGGTCCAAGTTCAGAAATTTTGAAGAAAGATGGGGAAGAAACAACACAGCAAAGACCAAATGTACCTTACAAAGACGGAGTGGGCCACCGAGTGGGGTGGTGCCAAGTCCAAAGAGCTCCGCACACCTTTTAAATGTCTTCCCTTCTATTGTTGTGCGTACTCACGTTCTTCATCTTTCTCTTTTAGTTCAAATTTCTGAAATTCTATCTTTATGTATGCTTCCTCTACATATGCGAGTTGAAGATTGACTACATCACTTTCGTGAAATTTGCAGCCTCATATTTACTCCATTCGAAGACGCAGTGTACACTGAGGATGGAAGCGTTTTCGATATGATGTGAGTGTTTATTATTTCAGTGGTTTAGTAATTGCCTTTGAGGATTTCTGATTCGTTGATATCGCTGGTTTTAGGTAATTCCATCTTCTAAGATACATGTAAACATGTTAGAATATATTGCTCTATTTTTGTAGGGATTAAATTAAGTCAACTACAGAGTAATTACCGTTAGGTAATTCCATCTTATATTTGACTTACATCCATAGTTACATTCATGCCCCTTTGTTTTGTTTGGTTTTAGAACAAAGCTCTGAATCATGAACTTTCTATTTTTTTTATCGGATGACAACAGGCATAGGCATGCCCAGGGGATTCTTACAGAGTGATACACATGGTTAAAGATCAACAATTTTCAAATCTGCAAAACCAGCAGCCTTTGATGCATCTGTTGATTCCGGTGTTTTGCTGCTATTGTAGTCGCACCCCAGGTGTTTGTTAAAATGCCAAGGTTCTTTTTTATTTTTTATTTTTTTGGTGTATGTCCTGGCCAAAACATATGCTTAACCGTGTACAAAGAACTTCATTTCACCACTTCAAGGATTCATCTCAAAACACATTAAGTTATTTCAATAGAAGTTGCGGTATTTCCCTTTTATAGTCAAAAGTTACTACTGTCAACTTCATGCTCATCATTGTTGTCAATTGCTAGATTCAAAATCATCATGTGGATCTTTTCTCTTTTACAAGGGTGGCAATTAATACATTATGTTTAAAAAACCCAACGTATATTTACAATGGCAAAATCTAATCTTAAATCCATACATATTTTGGATTGTGATGGTCAATAGGTAGTGTTACCTTATTTGGTTAAGGTGAGTGGTGCCAATTAATGTTTTTGTTGTTGATTATTTGTTGTTTTTGCTCAATTGGTGTGAGTCCATCCCCACCCTCTGTTTGTATTTCAAAATCTGAATTAACTTGCTTCCTCTTCAGATTGCGTCAGCTATTGCTACATGTGTAATGGACGCTCATTGTTGTATGAAATGGTGTTACATGAGGTTGAGAAGAGAAATATGACGAAACGTGGTGGTGGGAATAGCATAACTGAGAGTAAGATGCTGAGAATTTTGGAATTGGAGAACATGACTATCAGGTTAGTCATATTCTTTAAATTTACCATTTACTTAGACTTAATTTTTTTTGGCATCCCAGGTGTTATATTAAATGCCTGAACACAAACAAATATCAGTACAGTTACTAAATTAGTATATTTTATTATTTAGGTGTAATTTGGATGAAGGTGAACATATTTTACAATGCCCACAATGTTCCTTAGATTGAACGGTGAGGTTTCCCCCATTAGCTCTTAACTCTTTATGAATTTACCCTTCCATGCCCAATGGATGGAATTTAATTCCGTCCAAATCCTTCAATTTCCATGTTTGATGGATTTCTCCATTTTTTGGACAGGGTGGAAGGAATTCAATTAATCTCTTCCTTTTTTATTAAGAACCAAGATACCCTCGCAACATATATTAAAATAAATATAATTACAATGAATCAGTTGAAGGATACTGTAATCATAATCTGTCATGCCTCGGTTTGGGTGGAATTGGAATGGACATGAATAATAAAATCTAAATAATTTTTTTGCTTTTTTTAGTTTCACCTATAATCAATTTTTTTTATAAATATTTTTGCTTTATTTCAATATATTTAATGAGGGTATTTTGGTCTTCTAATAAAAAATGAAGTATGAAATCAAATTCCTTCCACCTTTCCTAGGAATGGTGAGATCCATCAAATACAGAATTTGAATAAACTGAACTACCCTCCATTTGCCAACCAAACACACCATGGAATGAAATCACGAATTCCAGCTCTGTCTTATTTCTTGGAAATCCACAAACCATATACACCCTTATTACCCATTAGTTTGTAGTTATTTTTTACAACAATACAATTTCTTATTCATAAGTTATTACATGTTACTGGCGGACCAAAATTTATCACATTTATTGCTAATATCGGTTTTAAAAGGGATAATAATAATAATCTAATATAGTACTTTTAATTTTTAAACAAGATTTCTTGATCCTAATGCATCTTTTCTATTTATATTCCAGAGGGCAAAAAATGAAATATTTGCTTTGTATGGACTCAGAGTTTTCACCATTTCCCGTATACATACAGGATCAAACACAAACAACTATGCTATGCTAATCAAAACCAAATTGTAAATGTATTTAAGGATAACAGATTCTACTCTAGAATTGATTAGGGGTTATTATTGTTGCTTTCTTCCATGTTTCTCATTTTTTATGTTTGAACCTACATTTGAATCCAATGCCTATTTCTTGTATGTTTAAATACTTTTAGACATTTATACTGCTTTTTTTTTGTTTGTGCCGTGAACTCGATAAAAAGTCGTGGGAAAGTTGTGGTTCGTGAGGCTGTCATCAAAGAAGACATGACAGCTCTCAACATTTTGACTAGGATATTCACTTGTGGCTATTCTTGCTTCGTTTGAGCTGATTATATATTGAATCTTCATTTTACTTATTTTTCCATTCAAAGTTCAGGTAGGTTTTTCTTGAGGGAAGGTCTGCTAGACAGTGGTGGCTTAACAAGATTAGTAAAACCATGGATGAAGGTTCCACTTTTCATTGTGTTGATTCTTGACAGTTGACATGCATGCTCATTGGAGTATGTTGATTAACATTTTCAGTTGTTATTTTCCTATTTCTTTGGCTCTTTTGTAAATGATGAAAATCCAAAAAAATATATTCCAGAAGGGTAAAAGGGTCAAGTGAGAAAAGTGGCTGATTAGTTGGAGGAGTGAGAATATAAGAATAAATAGAGCAGGGGGATTTTGTTAGTGGTCATTCTGTTATTTTGTGTGCATGATTGTGCTGGATCCACACTCATGTGTGTGTGAGAGAGGGACGTTTTCCCTGATTATGTTCGTTTTTTTGCATTTGGTTATCAAGACATTCCTTCCTCCATTGTTATTGTGCCTCATTCACCGTTACATTGCTCAATCCCTAATTTGTTAATCCTTATCAGATAGTTTTATTAATTTAGTGATATAGAATTGGTATCTGCTTAAGAAAGGTAGTTGGTTATTACAATGGTAGAAGAGTTCCTGTTTATCTTGCAATAGAACATATTTGATTATTATGCATTTGTAAATGGACGAATATACTATACACCTTCCGATCCCCGCAACGCGGGGAAACCTTTCTAGTTAATATATATAATATTCTAAACATAATATTATTTAGGGTAAATTACACAAATGGTCCCTATGGTTTGGGGTAATCTGCACATTTAGTCCTTCAAGTTTTTTTTAACTCGGTCCGTCCCTACAGTTTGATTTTGTTTTGTAGTTAGTCCCTACCAAACATAAAATGACATTTATACCCTTTTTGTATTCTTTTTTAATTATTACCTTATTAAAAGTAATATTTTAATAAAAAAAAATGCATGAGGGTCCTACCCCACCCTCAAGCTTCTCTTATCTCTATGGTTTATGAACTCTATAGTGTATGAACAAACCTTCGTCTTATTCACTTCTTCAATAATGGAGCTTCGTCACCAAACAACAACCTATAAAATTCATCACCATCTCCCTGTTCCACTGAAAGCTTCTCTAGTGAACCCTCATCCACACGTTCTGGTCCATACTTCAAGATCCGTATCTACAACTTCAACACAAGATCCCTCACACACAAAATGCACCCAGTTGAAACCATAATAGCCCCAAAATGTTGAAGATTCTAGATGCAAAAAATGAAACGCAGTTCAAGATTCACCATCTTCTTTGCTTGAATCACCATATGCAATCAACGATGAAACCCACTACGATCCCAGACCCTTCATTTTCATCCGATGTAACACAACACCATGGACGATGTTATGATGGAAGTTCAATCCACACTCCTGATTAAACAAACCCATGATTTCCAGATAATGTAAAACAATTTCCTTTAAAACTTGTTAAACAAACCCATTGATCTCCCACAAATAAATAATCCCCATAAATCAAAAGTGAAGGATAGTGACAACCATGGGAGATTGAGACTAAAAAAGTCAAAATTGAAAGATTGATCGTCGAACTCCTGCTGAACCGGTTGATTAGTCATCATCCAACTCCACCGGAGTTCATCGCACGGATGAGGGAGATATCTGGGTCGCTGGAGATGAGAATGGTGAGAATGTTATACATCTCTTGGAGATATTAGCCTCACGTGGAAGACAGATAAAACTGGTTCGCCATTAATTTGGATCACTCTTGGAGATAACCAAATTAGGTTCGCTGGGAAGAGGGAGAGATCTAGATCACCATTGATTTGGACCACTTTTAGACATCTACTCTGACTTTTTTTCAAGAACAAGAGAGATAGAGAGGGTGATTGAGCTTCACACCGGAGGTTTATTGAGACGACAACGGTGATTGATTTTCATGCCGGTGTTGAGTTTCACCGGCACCGACACCGGCAATCTCTAGGAAGATGAGGTCGTAACGAATTCAAACCCTTGAGAAGATAAGTGGTCTAGTGATCCTAGGTTCCAGGGAAATGAGTGGGGCCATGCGTATATTTTGATTTTATAAATAATAATAATTAATTAATAAATTATAAAAGAAAATAATAAGGGTAATATAGTCTTTTTATACATAAGAGGGACCAAATACGTAACAAATACATAAAACAGGGACCATCCGAATTAAAAAAAACGTTTAGGGACTAAACGTGCAAATTAGCCCAAACCATTGGGACCATTCATGTAATTTACCCTATTATTTATAGAAGTATTACATGTATAAGGTTTTTATCATAACATTACAATTTTAAAAATTTTTAAAATGTTAATAATATTTTATTCAAATAGTACGAATAGTATAATTAGGAGAAAATGACAAAAATAGTCATTTACACTAATTGCATTACAAAAATAACCAAAAAAATCGAAATTACAAAATTAGCCTACGATTTCGCAGATGGAGATGCCCCATCTGCGAAATGAGCATCTCATCTGCGAATGTACAAGCACCTAAAGCACAGCTGTGCTTTAGGTGCTTGTACATTCGCAGATGAGATGTGCCATCTGCGAAATTGAAGCCCATCTGCGAAATCCCCTTGTTTTTCACTATATAAACGTTTTTTTTCTCCATTTTTCACCCTTCTCTACACAAAAACTCTCTCTATCTTTGGGCTTCTCTCGGAATTTTGGCTAGTTTTTGAAGAAAATGGAGGATTATGTCAACAACCCCGCAAATATGGTTAGATTTTAACTCTTTTAATGTTTAAACTTTATTTTATTTTATCATTTAATGTATTATTTAGTGTTAAAAAAGGGTAATTTTGTTGTGTTTGATAGTTTTAATATTTTTTTAGTATACTTGAAGTTTAAATGGTATTTTGTTAGTGTTTGTTTAAATGTACAAGTAGAGACTGTGTAGATAATGTTTACAATTTGTTATTTTTGTTGTTTGTTTAGTTGTTGTATAACCTGAAAACTTGTATATTCTTATCATATAATTGTTTATATAAAGTGAAAAATAGTTAAATTATCGTATGTGAAAAATAGTCGTTTGTATATATATTTGTCGTATAAGTATAACATTTGTATAAGTTGAAAATTTGTCGTATATATATTGTTAGAAATTGTTTGTGTTTGTCGTATAAGTTGAAAATTTGTATAAAGTTGTCGTATAACTTGCAAAATTGTTAATTTGGTTATCGTTTTATTTTAAAAATTGTTTGTTTATATGGTTATAAAATGTTATTTTTAATTAGAAAGATAAAAATTGTTTATATATTTGTCGTTTAAGTTGAAAATTTGTTTAAGTTGAAAATTTATTTTAAGTTGAAAATTTGTCGTTGATATATTTGTCGTTTAAGTTGAAAATTTGTTTAATAAAATGTTTATATAATTATGTATGATATTGTTTTTTATCGTAAATATATTTGTTGTATAACTTGGGAAATTGTTTATATATGTGTATGTTATTGTTTTTTATCGGAAATATATAAATTATTAATTAAGAAATTGTATTTGCATTACTAATTGTTTATGTACTTATTGCAGTTCGTAATCATATATTTTAATTTTTAAAAACAAAATATTTTTTAGTTCTCTAATTTGTTTTTGTGTTTTTTTTGCAGCATGATTTTAGTTTTATCAATACGAAAGCCTTTGCGAACTTAAAAGGCTCGGGCGGTAACATATGGGAAGTATTTGAAGTTTTAGATGATGTCAGACGTGTCATTTTCAGAGATACCGTATTTGGTTATTTTATTGATGTCCCTCGTTTACAAGGGGACGCATTATTGTTTCATAAAATGTTCCTTCATCAGATCCGGCCGGACCCTGTTTTATCTCCAGATGGAATAAAACGATTATATTTTCAAGTAGGCAATACGAAAATGGTTTATGGGCCGGAAGAGTTTTGTTTGATTATCGGCTTCAATTTTGGGGAGTATCCAAAAAACATTGGGAGAAAAGGGTCGGAAAAATTATTAAGCAGTAAAAAAAGATGTTTATTGCATGAACGGCTATTTCCGGACCATACTAATAGTTCGGTGAAAATCGGCGACCTGAAACGTTTAATTTTAAATCGAACATTCCTAGCACTTGACGACGTTGATGCAGTTAGAGTATGTTTGATATACATTTTGTGTGAAGGTTTTTTGGGTAAAGAAGTTAATGATCGGGTGCCACAAGATTGGTTTTTTTTGGCTGAGAATTTGGATCTCTGGAACATGTATATTTTGTTTACGTTAAAAGTTTTATTTTATTAAAGTTATAATTTATATAATAACCAATTTTGTTTTTTTTGTTTTGTTAGCTTCGCTTGGGGTAGCTATCTCTGGGATTTTACTTATGTTGACCTTGAGGATACATGGAACAAAATACATAATTATTTATCACTTTCTGAGCGTCGTGAAAACTTTAAAGTACTCCGTCTCAGGATTTACGGCTCCAATAAAGGTATAAAAATTTTCTTATATTTAAATTGTTTTATTGTTATGTTTTTTATTTTAATTTTAACTTTTATTACTGTAATTGTAAAAAATTGTAGATATGGATATATGAGATGATTCCGGCTGTTCGTGCATGTGGATTTGTATTGAGAAAAAATAAAGACTTGCCTCGGATGAAACGATGGAGTGGAACAAAAAAATTGAAATGGGTTGACGTGAACAAGATTTGGTCAAAGATACAGGTTTATAAATTTTTCGTTTATTATTAATAAACTTGATTATTATACTTTTATATGCATTTTTAATATGTTTAATTTTTTAGGAGGGGCAACCACCAAGACAAAACATGTTACCGGGTGATGGTGAGATGACATCTTGTTATTATATGTCATTTCAAGAGTATGTATATGGTGAAGGGAAAGCAGTTCCATCCCCAGTACGGGACCATTTTAGGAGACAAGACGAATCTTCGTCTAGTATGTCGTCCAGTGGTCGCTCTCATGGTAGAGGTCGGGGCAGTGGGAAACACAACCTAGACGAGGTGTTGAAACGGCTACATGCACTGGAGCAGCATGTGTTTATGAACCGACAACCTACAGAGGTTTTTGTTGAAGAAGTGAATACTGAACAATTTTGGAACGACATTACTTTTGATGATCCGATAGTGTCACAAAGAAAATATGATGAACAAGTTAGTTACACGCTACATTATTTTTTAAATTTTATTAACATATATGAATACCTGTGTTCATATTTTATATTTGAAAATATAGGTTGTGCAAGATGAAGTGATGAATAAAAACAATACAACTGAAAATGTTTTTGGTGATATTCAAGACGACAAGGTTGTTATAGATATTACCTTTACGATTTTAATAATTACTTTTTAATAATGTGTCTTTCATTATTAAGTAAAAAGTTATATTTTTAATGTAGGTGTTGGAGGAGAGGAATGACTATGCGGGGAACAAATTTGATGATGATGTGTTTGATGTAAATGATTATAGTGAAGTTAAAGAGGTTCTTATAGTTACATTAATTTATATTTTGTTTTTAGTAGATTAAATCATTTATTTAATTAGATATTATTGCTTATTAAATTATGTGTATTTCGTTATTAAGTATAAAGTTTTATTTTTAATGTAGGAGTCGGAGGAGAGGAATGACAATGCGGGGAACAAATTTGATGATGATGTGCCGGACGAAGACGAAATAATAATAACGGGAATTGTAGATTATTTTGATGAGTATGATGGCAAAGAAGTTACACCCGATAAACCGAGGACTCGAAAACCATCACAATATTTGTGCCCTCCTTACACCGAGGTATTCGTTTTATTTATAAACTCATGATTTTATGTTTATGTGAATTATCTGAAAGATATAGATTTAAACATTTGAATATTGTTTTTAGTTGCACACGACACCGAAGCAAAAAAGAAGAACAAGAAAGAAGGTTGATATCAAATCAACAAGCCCCGTTCCTCCTCCAGTTTTTGGTGTTGCTCATGACTTCTCCATGTTGCGCCTGCAACCTTACGTAGCAGGCGGTGAGGTTGTCATCCAAAATTATATATTTCATTCATATGATGTCCAACATCGTTTGTTTAATTTCGTGTTAGATAGAGATTTTTGGAGCTCATTGTTTGGGCATACACACGACGGATGGTTGGAGTCAACGGTAAATTAATTGTTAATTTATTATTTTAAAAGTTAATTGTTTTTTAGTCAATAACAAAACTATCATGTGTGCAGCATATAACCATTTGGTACCGACTATTGATGGAGAGATGGTTTGAGAGCAACCGACATACAATAATGCCTCCAAATTTTTTTGTTTCTCATGCTTTGGAAGAAGGACATGACTGGAGGGCGTTTATGGCTGGTATTGCTACGTACCCCAACTTCATGGTTGCTTGGTGGGATGTTGATACGGTAAAATTAATTGTTTATATTTAAAATAATATCGTTATTTTTGTTATGTTTTTGTATTGTGATGTAAAAAAACATAATTTTATTTTCTGATCCTTATACAGGTCTTATTGCCGATTCATTCATCCCCTAATCATTGGCTATTTGAGGAACTACGATTAGCGTCAATGGAAGTGCATATTTATGACAGTCTTGGTAGAGGGCTTATGAAAAATTCAAATCTGAAGGAATCTTTTCCAAATTTGAACGTCGGGTGGCAAATTATTTGGACAAGATTAAGTATTGGGCCCGGATGAACATCCCAAGGATTCCATTGAATATGCAATTCATTTATGAAGAAAATGTTCCCCAACAAAGTAGTCATTTGAGAGATTGCGGTGTTTTTGTTTGTATGTTTATGGAGCAATTCGTTTCAGGTCAACCAATACGTGTTCTTATTGACCCAAAAAATGCAGCTTTAGAGTTCCGTCAACGGATGACAAAATTTTTTTGGGGGTCTAGTCTTGGTCCTATGTAGTTGGATTATATAATTGTATATCTAAATTAATGTTGGATTTGATTATTAGTTTATTTTTACAGTTTACTCAACGGATGGCAAAAAATTTAACGTTACGACAATTACAAAAAATTAATGACCTACTAATTACTTATCAATACATACAACATAAGAACGACTACAACATTTGTTTTAACGTTACAAATACAACAATTTATTGACCTAACAACTTCAAAACCATAAAAACAATATTGAAAAGCTTACAACTTGTAAACAAGAACTGTCAAGAACAACACCCAACTACAAACCAACGCTATTTTTAACTTCTTATTTTCTGATTGAAAGAGTTTATTAGAGTTAGCTACTTTAGCTATTACCATAGATGATTGGTCCTTCTCTTCATCAACCCAATTGATAAACCCGCATTTTGGTCCCTGTTAAATTTAACATTGACAGTAAGAAAATAAATTTTTGTCATGTAAACACGAGGGTTTAAATTTGAATGACGTTAACAACATGATACCAAATATGGGCAAGCGTAAAACAATCTTCATGGGTTTTTAGTTGTACCCGAAATCCTAACGATACGTTCTCCTCCGCAATTGCAGTATGCCATTAGCCTTCTTTTTCTTTTAAATCGGAGTTACTTTCTAAGTTAAAATTTTCATACTGAGTGACACCCATTTATAGAAGAAATCATATTACAGACAATTCTTTTTGACTATGAAATGAACTGGTTTGACTATGAATTCAAAAAGTTGAACTACGAAATGCAGACAAGTACATTCTATAGTATTGTCATGTCGGTCAGTGAAATTTGACTATGAAATGAACTGGTTTGACTATGAATTCAAAAAGTTGAACTACGAAATGCAGACAAGTACATTCTGTAGTATTGTCATGTCGGTCAGTGAAATTTGACTATGAAATGAACTGGTTTGACTATGAATTCAAAAAGTTGAACTACGAAATGCAGACAAGTACATTCTGTAGTATTGTCATGTCGGTCAGTGAAATTTGACTATGAAATGAACTGGTTTGACTATGAATTCAAAAAGTTGAACTACGAAATCCAGATAAGTACATTCTATAGTATTGTCATGCCGGACAGTGAAATTTGACTATGAAATAAACTGATTTGACTATGAATTTAAAAGGTTAAACTATGAATTTTGAACAGTAGAGATACAATATTTTCTATTTATAATTGCATTTGTTTCATATTGCATTTGTGTGATGATTGTAGAGCACTATCATCGGTATTGAAAATGAGTACTTACAGCGAAAGAAGCTTTTCTCAACTACCAATTTTCTTGCATAACCTTCAAAGAACAAATCCTAATACCTTCACAGCCATTAAGAAAACCGATACCAACTGCTTTCAATTCTGTTTTGTGGCTTTAGGTTGCGTTGTATAACATACTTATTTTATTGAGTTATATAATATTTCATGGTAATGTATCTCGTTTAGTTTTTACTTATCACTAATATGTGTTCGTTTTTATGTAGATTCGTACCTTCCTTAGGTGCATGATATCGCTGATATATGTGGGTTATTTACCCCTTCTTGGGAGCTATCTGACAACAATGTACTTCGCAGTGGCTTTAGATGGAAATCATGAACCACTACTCTTAGCAATTGGTTTGGGAACCTTAGAGTGTGAAGAATCATGGAGATGGTTCATGATGAGGTTAAAAGATTGTTTAGGTGAGGACATAGAGGTTGGTTTCATAAGCAACCTGTGTTATAAAATAGACTTTGGTGTTCAGAGTGCCTACCCGAATTCCTATCATGGATATTGTCCTGAAGATATAGCTCGAAAGATACGTGAGTCTGTCGGACATAACAATACGGAAGTCGAATCGTTGTTTTGGAAGTCATGCAATGCATATAGCGTTGATGATTTTTACTTGTGTTTGGAAAGGTTGCAAAGTACATGTAGGAAACCACCTTTCTGCACCTTGCTTATGAGTCCAATTTACTGGCTTGACAATATACCAATTTCAAAATGGACACGAGCATTTTTTTCCAAAAATACGTTACAATGTTAAATCGATTGACGTCCCTGAAATTTTGCAAATTATATCCACACGTGAGTTTCCTATAACAACGATAATTGAGTTAATCACCACGTCGATACAATCAAAGTATGTTGAACGGGCCGAAGTGGCGGGTAAGGGAGATTGTTATATTTAGTTTTTTTTATTGTGCTACTATTTTTATTAAAATATCAAATTTTACAGGGAGGTTGTATGGTGGGTTGACCCCTTACGTTGAGAGTAAGGTTCAAAAATGTATCAACAAGTCTTATAATTGTAATGCAAGACGTTTGTATGGGGATACATTTGAAGTCGATGACAATTTTGCCACCAGCAACGTACAACTTGAACGAAGGGTATGAAGTTGTGGTAAATGGCAAAAAAGCGGTATAACATGTGGCCACGCTATAGCATGTCTAAGAACCCGTACATCTGAATCCATTCACGGAATGGTTGATTACAAGTTCACTAATTATGTGTATCGACTTGCATATGGATCTGAGTTGGTGAATACTATACCATCACATGTGCATTGGGAAATACCAAATGAAACGGTGGTCCTGTTACCTCCTTCAATGCAGTAGTTATTCATGTAGCATCTTTATGTTTTATGTAGTATTATGTATTAGTTTTTTATGTCCCCCGTTTTTATTTTAGTGTCGTGTTACGTATTAGTTATCCATGTACCCAGTTTATATTTTATGTCGTATTATGTATTAGTTATTTATGTACCCCATTTATATTTTATGGCGTTTTATGTATTGGTTATTGAGGAAACAACATACATTAAAAGAAATGGACGTTTATTAAATAGTAACGACTACACACATACAACAACAAGCAACTTAAATAACGAAAAACAATTAACTTAACCAACATGCATTTAAAAATAAGGGACATTCTTTAAAAGATTCCATGCATCTAAGTGGGTAAACTCGCTACCATCATATTCAAAACGGTATAGTTCCAAAGCCACCTGCCGTAGAATGTCTTCATCCGTATTTGCATGTTCGTTATCCAACTCGTTATAAATACGTTGAAATTGTTTCACCTTTATTTTCATATCCAGAAACTTCGCTTTGACATCTCTTCTTCTTCGATATTGAGTACGGCTCATTAAATGGTGAAACAAATGACAGACACGAGACCAAAATGATCCAACACGAACTTGTGGGGGACCCGGTGGAAAATCCTCCTCTACAGTTATAATCCAAGCTTGAACCAAAGCGACCTCCTCTGCGTTCCTCCATATATGTGGTGAGTCCATAATTACAAGGAGGGAAGTAATACGATACAATTACAACGGATATTAAAATCTATTTATAACGACTCCTTACTTTCCTGGTGCAATGGCTTGTCAATTCAAGCAGCAATGTATTGTGTTGTCATTCGACCGGGGATGACTTGTCAACTCGAACAATGATCTGTTGTGTTATAAGTATAGTACACTGCATTCGTCAGTTAATTTTGACTATGAATTGCAGACATATTAGAAGATTGGACTGCGATTTTCTGTAGAAACTACAATAAATTGACCTTAAGTTACATAAATACTTTATTAAATAAACCAATACAGCTGTTCAAATATTGTTTTTTAGATTCTACTCTCTTTGTTTCAATCAAAATGAGTTCTATATCATGGAGCAATGAAGAGTTTTTGGTTCTTACACATGCTTATATTCATGTGTACGAGACAAGCAAGTTGAACGATCCAATGTTTTGGAGCCGTTTAACCAATATTTTCAATGCTGAAAACCGAATGGCTACAAGAAACGATCGTGATGAACTAGACATCTTAGCAAGATGGTATGAAATGAAAACCGAAGTTCTATTATTCAACGATCTTTATACCAAAATTGACGACACCCGTTTAAATGCTACTGAGGAGGTCATCTTGGAAGCTGCTAAGGAGGAATACAAGTCATTAAGTAACGGGTTGGAATTCCAGTTTGAAGCCCCTTGGAATATTTTGAAATATATCCCGTTTGTTTAAAATCTATTTTAGTTTATTATGTGAGTACTAGGTTATTTTCATTTACTAGGTTATTTTCATGTATTTCGTATGTATTTCGTTTGTTTAAAATCTATTTTAGTTTATTATGTGAGTACTAGGTTATTTTCATGTACTAGGTTATTTTCATGTATTTCGTATGTATTTCGTTTGTTTAAAATCTATTTTAGTTTATTATGTGAGCAACTCGTATGATTAATTTGAATAAATAAATGCCCATTGCATTAGTTTTCACAATACATTAGAATACATTAGTAACAATGATTCCATGAACCATTAAAAACATTACAACAATTACATGAAAAACAACGACATAATACGAACAAAGCATTAACGTAAAACACAAGTCCATGGGTTATTCTTAACAGAAATTAGAGCGGTCTACATGAAATACTGTTTATCTTTAACAACCTTCCAAACTTCCTCATATTCGAAGTCTCTGCCGTCATGCTCACAGATGTAAAAATCTGCAACAACTTCCAAGAACTCTTCTTCGTCACGATAACGAACATTGTTACTTTTCGCATAATTACATGCTCGATTGAACCATGTCACTTCTTCCTTTACATCCATCCACTTAGTAACAACATCTGATTTTTCTCTTTTTTGTCCTTCTCCCATCTCATGGTTAAACAAAGATGTTATGCGAGTCCATTCATCACCAATTAGGCAATGCGGGGGAGCAAGTAATGATACACCATCCTTAACACTTAGCCAGCATCGTGTTAGAACTAACACCTCGTTTGTCGTCCATGGCCTTTCAAAATTGGAACCAGGTACTTCATTCGAAGAACTTGCTGCATTCGACGACATTTCTAATAATGGGAGTTCGTTTCGTTTAGGTGATTTGGGTGTTTGGTTTTTAGATCTTAAACATCTATTTATATAAATAAATAGACTATGAATTAATACTTTGACTACGAAATGGTTATATCTGGACTACGATTTTCAGCTTTATGCAGTGTTTTATCATGTCAAACTATCATTTATCTCTTGTCACTTAAGGGTCCCACTACGATGTGCAGGTTACTACAGTGACTTGTCATTACTGTCTAGTCATTTCAAAGTTGGACTTCTCATTACTGTCTAGTATGTATAAATACCACTTATAGCTCAAGTTTAATACAATATCAACTTTATTATGAGTTCCTCACACAAATTCGAAATTTGCTCATGCAACGAAGTAGATTGTTACTACTGTGATTCGGTAGACCCTTTTTTTACACCCTCTTCAGCCGGGCCATATATGTCACATGAAAATTTTAAAGAATTAAAGAAGGCTGAAGCACAACAAGAAGAGGACAAAGAGTCATCCCGACTTCTCACTCGACTTGCTAATGATATTGAATCGGAATGCAAACAAGCTCAAGAATGGATTAAACTCAATTAAAACAAAATCAAAGAGCATAAAGATTGGATAAAAAAGAGTAAGAAGGCAATCAAAACGACTGAAAAACAGCTTGCTGAGAAGGATGAGCAGTTGATACACATTATAGTAAAAAAGGATCGTTTCGAAGACAAAATGAGAATTAGGGATGACTATATAACAATGGAGAAAGAGAAGTACCCATTGCAGTTCCCTGAGTTTAAAAATTAGTTACAAAGTTGTTGTAATATTATCATGAAACAAATTAGGTTGCAAAAGGATCGTTTGTTGTTTTTTTAAATAACATGTTGTAACTGTTAAAAAAATCTGCAAACTATATTTTATAATATAAAGGCTTCATTCATTGTTATAATCAACAAACTTAACTAAAATATGAAAGCATAGCAATGTCTTGTAAGAGTTAATAAAAATATTACAATACATAATAAGTAAACAACTCATCATTACTCTTAATTTCAAGGTTGTTTTATATCAAAATCAACGTTATAGGTTTGTGAGCAACCCGCTAAACCACCAATATTATATGCCATTTCTGCAGTAGAAATTATGTGACCTGCTCTGCTACCGGACGCCCTTCCAGTACAATTATTTCTCGTGTGTCCTTGTTGACCACATGTAGAACACTCTTTTATAATTGGACCCTTGCCTTGGGATGGAATGCGGTATGTGTTTCTTGGCCTGCCTGGCTGACGTTTATCCATTATAGGTGGCTTAACAATCATCAAATCATCGGGGATCTCCCATTCGGATGGCTTTGGCAGAGGGTTTATTGATTCCTCATATGTTTTCCTCAGTGTTTCGGTAAGGTAAGCATTTAATGCAAACCTCAAGCAGTCTTGGTAATTGTTCACTATTAAACATCTTATGACATGACCACAAGGTATCCCATCAAGTTGCCAATGCCTACATGTACATGTCATATGTTGAAAATCAACAATCACATTTTGTGCCCCCATTTTGACTTCGCATTTCGTATTTGAGATCATGCGAACATCCCATTTGGTAAAAGTTTTCTTGTTTCCCAAGGGGTAAGTATTGTTGTTGCTTCCGCTAAAAAAACAGCCAAAATGAAGAAGTTAAGATCAATAACATCAAAACTAATAAAACATTAATATTACAAATTTACTTAATACATGCAAAGTTACGTCTTTGAAACCACCATTGTTGCATTGTAGCACGAAAAAAATCGATTAACATAAGTATTGGCACCTTACGTGCGTGTCTAGATAATGCATTTATAGACTCCGCACTGTTGGACGACATAAGATTGTATCGGTTCCCTTTAAAATGTGCCCTTGACCAGGTTTCTGGATTTATACTTTTTAAGTACTCCCATACTGGTTCTTTTGTCTTTTTCATAACATCCATGGTAGCATCAAAAGCATCAATTGTGTACGCTCTACACGCCTCCCAAAAAATTCCTTTAACCGTCTTACTCTTGCCGAATCTAGATACTATGTTGAAATACAAATGGACACCACATATTCCATGATGAGCGTGAGGAAAAATGTTGGCAACGGATGTTGCTATAGATGGAGACCTATCAGATATAATTGTAAGCTCCTGCATATTTCCTATGCAATCATGTAGTTTTTGAAAAAACCATGTCCAAGAATCGGTACACTCATTTTTGCATATACCATATGCAACCAGTAATATTTGGTTTTGTCCGTCCTTAGTAACTGCAAGTAACATGGTACCTTTGAACTCGCCCTTTAGGTGAGCTCCATCTACTACTAGGGTCGGCTTACAAAAATTGACAAAAGCGCGTACCTACAATACATTGTATATCTATTCAAATACACCAAAATAAATATTAAAAAATTAATATAATATGATAATACTAACCGAGCAACCGAGTGCGACGTACAAAAACTCAAAGCGATCATCAACATCTGTTTTAATATGTGTGACAGTACCCGGATTATGTTTGGCCAAGTTGTGACAATACGCCGGAAGTTTGGTAAAAGAATCCTCTTTCGTACCCCTTAACGACAACAATGCATATTGCTTCGCACGCCATGCCTGATGGTATGAGATATTGATATTCAATTGAGCATTCATATCATTAACAATTTCTTTTCCCCGATAAACTCTACTATAGTCTTCAGCCAAAACATCAGCAACATATTCACCCAAAACATATTTGTTTGCTTGTCGATGATTAGGTTGCAACAATGTTGAAGAACATGTGTGTACATCAACAAATTTATTCACTTAGAAAAGTCCATCAGAATTTTTAATTGCTTTTGCTCTTAGTAACCAAGAACAATTTTTCGAAACACACACAGCTTCATACCTTGATTTGGTGGATCTACTTGTCCTCGTCTGGAAACCTTCTCGAAGACATTTTTTACCAATACACCGCTTTAAAAGTTCTTTGTTCTTAAATATACTCTCACATTGAATCTTTTGAAGATTCATGTCTACCATCTGTGTTGGGATATCTTCATTAATATCAACTGGCCATGCTGGTACAGGGGGCATACCGTGAAAAAGGTTATCGGAAAACTTAGCTTTAACTTCATCACCCAACTCATCTTTATCGGAATTGCTTTGTAGCTCGGTTATATCTAAACATACATCACCAACATTAACATAATGCCCGTAAACATGATTTTTTTTCATTTTTTTGACTTGAATTTTTTTTCTTTTTAGTTTTATCTACCACACGCCTACTTATAACTTTAACTTCTTGTTCGGCAACATCATCACAACGACCACCCACATCGTCAAGATAAGTACCAACATCATCATCACCAACATGCTTGTAATTCTCAGGATCCACATAGTGAATAGGTGAATAACTAACATTAACATTTTCAGCAACATTGTGAAACTGAGGTACACTAGGAGTATTGAAAGTACCTATCAGATCGTTGCTCCCTTTATAACTGCATAAATTACCAACAAGCTGGTTTCCAATTTCACCACCCCCATTAACCTCCTTAACTTCATCAACCACCACAAACACTTTCACAACCCTTCCTCCACTACATTTGATTACGTTTATCAACATTCTAACATCCATGTCTTCAACTATAGCTATATAATAATTTAATTCAGGATGGTGGAAACGAAGACTAATTCTATATTTGTCTAACAAACCAATTTTGCTTCTTACCAAAGATACAAAATCACTATAACTAATATACTCAGAAAATATCAAAGCAAGTTCAGAAATACCTCCCTGTGGACATATGTATTCCAAATTAGTTCCATTAACTTGCCATCTCCCACCGGTTACAAGACAAACCAAATATTCAATCATTTTTTGAGCAAATTGTAGAGAAAGTTCCTAAACAAATAACAACCAAAATGATATTTTTCTACAAAACTTTTTATATAGCAACATGATTTCGTAGTCAAACCAATTCATTTCATAGTCAAACTAAAAAAAAAAAATACAAAAAAAACCACAATTTCGCAGATAGAATGAGAGTAAATCGCAGATGGACCTATTCCATCTGCGAAATTACCCCTATATATACAGAAAAAAATTTAAAAAAAAAATTAAAAGCACCTGCGAATGTACAAGCACCTAAAGCACAACTGTGCTTTAGGTGCTTGTACATTCGCAGATGAGATGCTGATTTCGCAGATGGGGCATCTCCATTTGTGAAATTGTGGGCTAATTTTGTAATTTTGATTTTTTTTTTGGCTATTTTTGTAATCCCATTAGTGTAAATGGCTATTTTTGTCATTTTCTCTATAATTAGTATTCATTATTAATAGTATTCTATTAAAAAAATAATGACGGTGATTTTTTTAACATTTTTATGTCCAAGTTGAAAGAAAATCAATTCCATAAAAGAAATTTAAAGGCTTTTTTTTTGCCTCCAAATATGTAGCCAAATTGTAGGGTGATAATTGATAACATAACACGACAAAAAATTTACGACACAAATCGAAATTGAAACAAAACTAAAATTCAAATTTATATTTATTATGTATTCGTGTCAAATGTAAAAATAGTATGTCGTGTCGTATGATATTTGTGTTCAAAATTTGATTCAAAATTGACACAATTTAACATTTGTTTGTCGTGTTAGGTATAATTAAATACTAATTAAATATACTAATTGCTATTTTATATTATCTTTATCATGTCATTGTTTGTCGTTTTTAATTGTGTCGTATTTGTATTAATAAATCATTGTCATATCGTATTAGACAAAAACACAATATGATTGTCCGATTTGTCACCCCTATAAAAACACATATATTTGTGGCACAAAACAAACTCGTTGCTATGGACATTTCGTTACATATGCATATTTATGTATATCTTGATATTGTTACGAAGTATGTCAGTCTGATGATAATAAATTAGATTAAATATGTTTTTATAAATACATCTTTAAATCTTGTGATACAACAACTATTGGCATAAAGTATAAACATACGAATAATGGAATATACCATGGTTTTGTAACCTCTAAAATATAACATTATTTATAACAAAATCTCCTCTCAAAATTTTTTTTTCGTGAATTAAAAATAAAAATCTCCTTTCCATAAAAGATTCTTGATCAAAAATTTCGCACACACAGATAACGCGTAGTATAATTTACTCTAACCATCGTCACCTTCATTTCCCCCATTTCTCGCTTTTTCTCTCTCACACGCACTAATGTGTGTGTGTGGAGGTTTCTTTGAACGATTTCAACATACCCCCTGTATTATCGGGTCTTTCCACCCCACTCACTTTAACCCCCTGGCCTCTCTCATGCGCCATTAACAAAAGCTCCACAATTTTGACCCGGAAAGATTGAGCCCTTACTTTGAATCGATTGGGTCAAGTTATCGGTTAACTTTCAAAGAATCTTCCAATATTATATCTACTGTATGCGTTTTGATTTCTTGGAACCTAATTCCACATATAGATCTTTTCCCTTATAGCAATTTTGGGATATGTTTTCGAGCAATTGAGGGTTTATTTCTTGATGGCATCATCTGCGATTAAGCATGTCGGAGATCACCACCGGCGTCCATCTTCCGCAAGGGACTTACCGGCGGGATGCTGTAATCCTGTCAAGGAGCAGGGACCGGTGACAATCGAACATGTGTTATTGGCGTTGAGAGAGACAAAAGACGAGAGAGAATCACGATTTCGGGGGTTGTTTAATTTCTTCGATACATCAAACGCAGGGTACTTGGATTCTGTGCAGATCGAGGTAGGGCTATCGGCGATGCAAATTCCGGCGGATTACAAGTACGCGAAAGAGTTACTTAGGGTTTGCGATGCAAATAGGGATGGGAGAGTTGATTATCAGGAGTTCAGAAGGTACATGGATGACAAGGAGCTTGAGCTTTATCATATTTTCCAAGCCATTGATGTCGAACATAATGGTTGCATTTTGCCGGAAGAGCTCTATGATGCTCTCGTTAAGGCTGGTATTCTACCATACTTCCCCCTTTTATCTTCTCTGCAATTTACTTCCAATTTTTCCATGAAGTTTATAATTCTCTTCTCAACAAGAACAAATTCAAACACCCTTCTAGTTGTCTTCCTCTTATTAGCCATGGCAGCTTTTCTGTTGCAGGGATAGAACTTGACGATGACGAACTAGCAAGCTTCGTGGAGCGAGTTGACAAGGACAACAATGGCATCATAACTTTCGAAGAATGGAGAGACTTTCTTCTTCTCTATCCCCACGAAGCAACTATCGAGAACATTTACCAATACTGGGAAAGAGTTTATCTTGTAGACATCGGAGAACAACCTGTAATTCCGGCAGGCATGAACAAACATGTTCCCGCCAGCAAGTACCTGATCGCAGGTGGGGTTGCCGGAGCTGCTTCCCGTACAGCCACCGCTCCTCTTGATCGCCTGAAAGTCCTCCTCCAAGTCCAAACCTCAAACGCATCAATCGCATCCGCAGTCAAGAACATATGGAAAGAAGGTGGGGTTTTATCTTTCTTCAGAGGTAATGGACTAAACGTTGTTAAAGTCGCCCCTGAAAGCGCTATAAAGTTTTACACTTACGAAATGTTGAAGAACTTCATCGGAGGGGAAGAAGGTCAGGGCGATATCGGAACGTCCGGTCGTCTTCTCGCCGGCGGTATGGCCGGAGCTGTTGCACAAACAGCGATATATCCAATGGATTTAGTCAAAACCCGGTTACAAACTTTCGCTTCTGTAAACACAAAAGTTCCTAGTTTGGGAAAGCTTTCAAAGGACATATGGGTTCATGAAGGACCTCGAGCTTTTTACAGAGGGATTGTACCTTCTCTTTTCGGAATTATTCCTTATGCTGGAATTGATTTAGCTGCTTATGAGACTTTGAAAGAAATGTCAAGAACATACATTCTTGAAGACAGTGGTATGAATATAAATTATCAATATTTCATCTCAATTACACACAACTCACACCCTATTTTGACATGATAATGATGAATCTTCGGTTAATTTTATGATGCAGAACCTGGGCCTTTGGTGCAATTAGGTTGTGGGACAGTTTCCGGGGCTCTAGGAGCCACTTTTGTTTACCCTTTGCAGGTTGTCAGAACAAGGTAACTTTGCATTTGCTTTTATCTGATATATGTCTGGAGTCTGTGTTGTGTTCTGATACTGTGGTTATCAGGATGCAGGCACAAGCGCCAGGTGGATCGACTGCGTATAACGGGATGTCTGATGTCTTCATGAGAACGTATCAGAAAGAAGGAATGAGAGGATTCTATAAAGGGCTTTTACCAAATCTTCTTAAAGTTGTTCCAGCAGCTAGTATTACATATATGGTTTATGAGACAATGAAGAACAGTTTAGATCTTGAATGATTGATTGTGTTGTGGTAATTTTGGTGGTACTGACATGATGATGATGAGAAATAAGAATAAGAATGGTAATTGTATAATGGCCATTGTTTGAGTTACATGATAGGTGTTAATTTTGCGGGGTATTTGTAGGGAGGGGGTATCATTGAATATCTCATTCCTGTTGTCTATTTGTTGAGAACTATGTATACTTGCAACTAGGTCATATGCCAAAATTGAGTACATTACAACTTGCTGATTCTTTTTTACATTGATACATGTTGAATTTTGGAAAGTGTGTATGTTTTAACTTGTATTTGTTCCATGGTATCTAAAACAAGTTATTCAAGCAAGAAGAAAGAAAGAAAGAAAGAAAGACTTTTAGATTCAACAAATATGAGTATGACTACCACTTGACCTAATCTTTTGTACATCTTGTGTCAATAGTTGGAAGTCTAACAATTCATTCAATGTTAGAGAGGATGAACTTAATCGAAATGTTATTCGATAATTAAAACCTTGGATATCAAAAAGATTTGTGTTGGACACTTTTCTTAAAATATTTTTTGACACTAGAATGGACAAACATAGCGTATATGATCAACAAAGAATATTGATAGCATCAATGCAATAAAACTAGCGTATCAATATATACACTCTACAGCTTCTAGGCAAGTTTTCAGGCTTAGCTTATAATCCCACTTGAATACTTGATACCCGTGTGAGTTTTAACTGTCAAAGATGATTGATGAAATCTAAATTAACAATAAGAAACAACCATGTATATTTAGTTGTCTATACGAATAAGTACTTAACCTATTAAGCTCATCAAGAAACAACCCTTGGTTTTTAGCATTTAAATTAAGGTGTGATGGTTTGCTATGGTGTAATATTATAAGGTTTATCTAAATTGCATCAAACTTCATTACCCGATACAGTAATTAGATCAAACTTTAATTCGTTAAAGTGTTTTCGCTCTTTGTATTGTATTCCCTACATACCTCAAACCCTTTTGGGGTGGTTGGACAGAGGCCCTTCGAAACAGCTCGACAGTTCAAAATCTTTCATACTTTACCACCGCTCTACTTTTTTTTTTTTTTTTTTTTTTTTTTTTTTTTTTTTTTTTTTTCTTTTTGCTTAACCATCAAGGTAATCTTCATCAACTTTTTCTTTCCATCAATTCTGGTTTCACAAAAATGTCATTTTCTGGTCGGTTTGACTTCTGACCCAATTTTTGACATTTGTAAAGTGTCAGCAACATAAAACCCAATCTACAAATTCGAAACTACAAAGTGTAAAAGCAAACATGCCATTGTTCTTTCCAACTTCAAATCACTTGCAACCACACAATCAATCAATGAATACTCAAAGCAACAAGTTTCAATTAACGCCTCAAGGAGAACGTACGAATCGACAACCATACATCATCAACCATAGAAAAACAAACAATAACAACAGCATACAAAATATCTGTTATAGATCATGACAACACTCCTCGAATAATACAAACTAAAACAAACACAAAACACACATACAACTTCAAGAAAACCGCTGGAAGAAAGGCGTCACCTTCCCTTTGCCTGAATGACTTGCCTCTTTGTTTCATCCTCCCCTAATCAATCGATCAAAAACAATTGAACCAAGAAGGTTGTTCTTCGCATTCCGTAGCCAAAAACGAGCTTCAGCCCCCATATGCCTTCTTCTTCTTCTTCTTCTTCTTCTTTGGCGACATGTTTGACTCACAGAGAGCCGATGGTGATCTCTTCTTACGCCAGTCAAGTGAATATATATAACACGGCGGTCGCGGTTGGTAATTTAGTGAAAAGTAGAAAGAGACCGATGTCTATAATGGAATTCTCCTAATGGTCCCCCTTGTCTTTATTCTCAAAATTAGCCTTATAATCATGCACCACTAAACTAACAAACAAAAATATATATATATATATATATATATATATATATATATATATATATATATATATATATATATATATATATATATATATATATATATATATATATATATATATATATATATATATATATATATATATATATAAGGAAATCATTACATATAAATAGAAACACTATATTAAATCTCAATAGTGCGTATTATAAAAGATGCAATGCGCTGGACATTTATGTCTAATTCTCGAATTAGTTTGTAGAGGTTGTTTGGTAGAAATTTGATGATTTAGTGTTGAACGGCTTACTGAATGATTTAGTAGTGTTTGCTAAGGTTGCTAAATGGATGTGATAAATGGTTTTAACCTTCTAACAAAAACCATACTAAGAACTTAAAAGTATGATTAATTCTAAACTGTAGTGGATCAAGAATTAATTCTTAACAACTTTGTGATTCAAAAATATAATTAATATATGTGTCGTGTGTTGGAATGAATTAAATTACATTTTAGTTTTTGTGATTTCTTGTTTTGTTTTAAGATGTATATTTGGAACATTACTTGTAGGGAAGTTATAAACGAATTATAAAATCATTTGATTTTAAGTTGTAAAGGTAGTAAATATCAAAATGAGTAGAAAATACGATAAAAGTCAATGTGTTCGTGTTCATTTGATAATTCCATTAAACTAAACAAACAAATATAAATAAACCTTGTTTCTGTCACTTTGGTTGTTTACAGCTCTAATACCACACTTCAAAATGTCATATTTGTTTTCTAAGAAACTCATGTCTGCAAATTAAATACTAGTCAAAATATACTTACGCAATGAAATGCCTAATGAGAATACTCACGTTGATTCATTTTAAATATATAAATATAACAATATATACTTAGGCAATCGAATGTCTAATGAGAATAGTCGACGTTCATTATTTTAAATATATAAATATAACTATAGTTATACTAATAGTTATACTCGAATCAAACCTTTAAAATCAATTTTACATCAATATAAAAGATTTAATAATCTCAAGGTTTGGTACTATATGAATCCACATAAAGTTAACGGGGTTTCATAACCAAAATCAAGGATACAAAAATCCGTAAATTCAAATGAAAAGGTCATGATGACATAAAATTCAAAGCCAAAGGTTTAATGATCCACAATACAAGGCATATGACAAAAGGGTTTTGTAGCCGTAATCCATAATATATGTTTTAACTCGTAATCCAAAAGAAAATGTTTAAATAATTCATAGTCCAAACAAAATAGTTTCCGAAGTCATGAATAGTATGCATAATATATTATTTTCAGCCCTTTTCAAAACTAATTAAAAACATGGACTAATGAATAATATGTATTTAAGATTTAAGATATTATAATCATTCAGGAGAAAATATTGAATACAATCAAATAACCTCTGAAATTAGGTCTATTGAAATTACTTACTTCAAAAACTAAAAGAAATAAAAAAAAAGGAAAAGTTCGTTAAAGTTGATATTAGCAACAAAATGGAGGAGAATAATAAAAGGTGAATATAGATGTGTAAGTAGTTTGGACCACCAAACTCAGCATAATAATTATCCAATGGAAGAATCTTGATGGGTGTCTTAACCAATTTATTAGTGGGACGACACATGTTTTCTAATACCCAAATCTACTAAAGATTTAGACATATATTACTTTCCATTAAAAAAGAAGGGAGAAACATATAACTTAATTGTTGGGATCATATGAATTCAATAATAGACGTATCACTATTTAGTTTTACAACTTTTTTGAGTGTTAAATCTAAAAATATTTTGAAATTAAATATCTTTCTATATTTCTTCTTATATATCCTTCTATTCATCTTAAATGATAACATGTGTATTAAAATATTATTATCTTCATTAAATATGACGTATGTTATCATTTAAGATGAATATGATGATATGGAAGAAATTGTAGGAGAATATTTAATTTCTCTTTTTAATAAGGGATAATTACTTAAAATAATAGAGAAATTAAATATCATCCTACATTTTCTTCATACTATTTTCATATTCATATTAAATTGTGATAAGTGTACCAAAATATTATCAGTTCATTAAATATGTCATTAAATGTGATACATGTCAAAATTTCATATGGTAAGGGATAAGTAGGAACAAAATGTAGGAGAATATTTAATTTCTCAAAATGATAATATATTATTTGATTTGTATATTGAGTTTTTTTTTGTCCATACTTTTCTATTTAACTTGATGAATTGCTCAAAAAAACATTTTTATGACATGTTATCGGATGTTTAGCCGGTTTCCGACATATTTGCCATCTCCAACGAGACTGCAGTCATCATCTCTGGCCAGATATCTAAAATAATTTAATTCTTGATTTTTAAATCAAGAACACACATACACACACAATGTTGTCTATTTTCAAGAACATAAGTCCATAAGTTGTTTGGGCTCTTTATATTGTTGTCTCTTTCAGATCTGATGAAGAATACACATTGCTGTCTATTTTCAGATATGGTTTAGCTGGTTTCTGGTTTGTGTATGTGTTCTTTAGATTTTGATTTTTGGATAAAGAACACACACATCATATATGGTTTCGTCTTGATTTATGACATATTTTGTTTCGATTTATGAAGCCATAACTCAAATCCAAACACACACACACATACACGAATCTAAAATTGAGTTCATACAAGAAATCTGGGATTTCTGGGTTTCTGATGATGAATCTGAAATGGAGTTCGTACAAGAAATCGAGATTTGGGATTTTTGTGTTTCAAATTAAGAACTTGTTTTGGTAAAAAATTACACTAGTACTAATCAACCAAATTGAATGAGAGGTTGTGATGTTCAGATTGTGTAATAGCAAATGGTAAAAGAAAGTGACATAATGGTTTACAAGGATAACCATTGATCCTTGCTAGGATTTCCGACATAAAACATTGGGATGTGATAATTATCACCTACCTTGATGCTTTTATTGATATAAAATGATGATTATAGTGAATTCTTAGTAAGAATGAGTAAATAATTTCATAGAGTAAGCTTAGACTAAAGAACAATGTGTTGTGTACAGAATACAAGTGTCAATTTATAGTCTAAACTAGCCAACAAGATGTCCGATATTTCCGGGATCCTCTATGACCAGCTTCATGAACGTTATTTGACCAAGTATTTCGGGTCTTTAGCATTGTTGAGATGATTCTTCGTTGATAATTGGTCTTCCCTTGACTACTTCTGCACACGTGTTAGTTATAGTCAAAATATGACCGTTATAAATATTAATAAAAATAATAACGGTAATTAGCCGGGATCTTGAGGTAGCTGAGGATCTTGGATATTTGAGGATCTTGAATATTGTAAGGATCCTGGTCCTAACATAACTCACAACGAGTCGTGCTTATTTATGTACTGAGTTTTCAGATTTTTCATGGATCATCATGTTTTACATATTGTGTTCTTGAATTCGAAGTTTGGTCCATCGTGTTTTGAAATCAGAGTGTTGTTCCAGATCTGATGTCCATAGGTCTTCAACCTAGAACCCATATCTGATGTTAGAGCATGAACACATACATGTGAAGACTTATGGAAATCGTTTGATTTTTGGGAAGAAGATGAACACTATGAAGATCTACAAACCTTGAAGATCATTTAATTTGTGGAAATAAAATGAACACACACATACATCGATTTTTGTTCAAGAACACACACATCGATTTATGTTCAAGAACTCACACATGCTGTCAAGACTTAAACAAGAACAAGATGCTTTAACTGATTTTAACTACCCATATCTGATATGTGTATGTGTGTTCTTGAGTTTTTTATTTGAAATTGAAATATGGTGTGATGTGTATGTGTTCTTAAGTTGATCTGAAAATTGAAATGTAACGCCTCATTTTCTCCTAACAAGTATAAACGACTGATTACATAAAATAGATATTTTGATAGAAGACTGTTTAGGATAAATAGTCATGATAAAAGTTGTAGTAGTCATAAAAGTGAGAGCATGCATATAGAGAACGTCCAAATTTGACTTCTTTTGAGGAAGTTATGATTTTTAGAAACTTCAACATAGCAGTGTACGACACATTAACTGAAATGGAGATCGGTCGATTGTTGGGAAAAACCATCTAAATGAGAGTTGAAGATCTCGTCAATATAATTATGTCGATATAAAGACAGTTGAGAACATAATTCATATGAGAGCATTATAATTTTTATACGAGCTTTAATAGTCTAAGCCTGTTAAAAACAAAGATTTAAAAATAAAGTGAGTATTAGCCGACAGAGTATAAATGAAAGTTGTATATCTCGTTGATAGCTAAGTGTGGATAAAGAACGTCGAAAATGGAGTCCGTATGAAGAAGTTACAAAATTTACAAAAATTTGAAAATCACACGCGTACGCGCGGTGCGCAAAGACAGCCCAACGCGGCCCACCATGTTTTTGCTACGTGTCACCCTCTAATTGAAGTCACATGACCAACCCTGAAAAGATGCACGATGCGTATCTGCGGTGCAAAGCGTGCACCCCAACTATAAATAGATGTCTTCGGTTCCTTTCATTTCTCACTCTTTCCTTACGCTCCCTCCACTCCAAACTCTCTAGAGACCACCTAGCCCTCGACTCCGACCTTTTTGGGTTTTTGGAGTGCTTTAGCAAAGCTCTGAGTTAGTGGCTTGGGCAAATAAAAGTGTTCGGTATCAAATCCCGACCTGCGATGTAACATCCCGATGACAAGGAACTTCTAATTTTTTACCCTATAATTTTATTATATTGCAATTTGGACCCTAAGTGAAAGAAAGCGTGAAATAAGACGCTAGTGGTATTTTCGTAATATTGGGTGCTGAGGGAGTACGCCATAGTATGCTAGGCTTACATATGTAGGCAGGGCGTACATGTCAGACATCCAAGATCACACCACCTTTTGTTTAACATCCCAAAAATTCAACAAATTTAAAACTTTTCAAAACAACCCTTTTACTAATAGAAGTGTTACAAAAGCATTGTTTTCAAAACATTATTTAAAATCAGAGTCTCCCAAGATCAAATCTATCGAAAACCAAGGATGTGTACGGTCATGCCTTTGCCTTGCCACAGTCCACTAAAGTACCTGAAACCATAAACCAAAAACTTTAAGCATGAAGCTTAGTGAGTTCCCCCAAATTACCACCATATAAATAGATAACATAAACAACAAGCTTGCTCAAATACTCATGCATGGCCCAATCAACCTCGAGCTGGAATACCAGACATGTCTACGATAGGACCAGTCATCCTTAGGATGGAATACCCTAGTATCATAAGCATGTTGGTCCAATCAACAATTGGTTTGGAATACCAAACATGTCGGGTCTAATCAACCATTAGATTGGAATACCCCAGGCCTATTGACTAAAGCACAAAGCAGTCCACTCTCACCAAAAACCATACAATCATGTCGGGTCTAATCAACCATCGGGTTGGAATATCGCAGGCCTATTGACTGATGCACAAAGCAGTCCAGTCTCACCATACACCATACAATCATGTCGGGTCTAATCAACCATCAGGTTGGAATACCCCAGGCCTAACATCGGGTTGGAATGCCAATATACCACGGGTCCATTCATCCTCGTGATGGAATACCCTCGGGCCCAATTAACCATCAGGTTAGAATGCCCCCTGGTCTATTGGTTCCCGTATATAGCAGTAAAACCTCAACCACCAACCAACATATAACTAATCACAAACAATCGGGCAGATCTATAGATCACTAAGCATAACATCATCCTATATATCAGGATATCGATCTAACAGATCTCTACAACACAGTAACATACTATCCCATGACATGATATCTAATCCAAAGAGTCGGCCTTGGTGCCTTCGACCCATAAGTATAATGAGGAAAACTCACCTCCTGATCTGATCCATAGATGATGAGGTCCCGACTCCGAATCCCAAATCCAACAAACACCTATCCATCCAAGTGACCTGTCACACCCCAAAACCATGAACGGCGGAAACGTTCTGGGGAGGAGGATGTCATGTACAGTATCACATCAATGAAAAGTAGTAAACAAGCAACAACATCATCCATTGCATTAATAATATAATTTTTAATACAAGTGTGTTCTGTCAAATTAGGATAAACACTAGAGTATAAATCAAAATGAAAGATGAGTCTTGAACGAGCACCATCTTCTCTAAACCTTGCATCAGTACTTGTCTACTGTTGACCTGAGGATACAAGTTATTTTGAAAGAGAGTATCAACTTTAAAGCTGGTGAGATCATAAGTATTTTAGTGTCTTAATTTGTATGTAAGTATTTGTATGTATGTGAAATGTAAGTATTTGTATGTATATGAACTGTAAGTATGAAACGTTTTGAACATCCTAGAAAACCATATGTTTCCTACTAAAAGTATCTTTCTACCAAGGCATCCAATATCTGTGTGTGTGTCTCTTGTAAGAGTGTGTATTTTCCCAAATCCGACTATCATTATTCAAAATATAGCTTCTACATTACCGTGCATCGTGTGAATGTTCACGAAGTGAATGTAATGGGAAAATGAAATAGTACTATGGTGTAGTATCAAATAACTACAACCGTACTAACTACCTTTAACCTATTGTAATCTCGTAAGTCCTGTAGTATTTGTAATAAGAGACTACTTTTGTACTAATATTGCCTTATTTGAGGGATAAGGCATAATGTGATGGCTAGATCCCAGGCTAGACGCTCCCCTGTCAAAGAGATTGTGGGACCCATACACGACCCCTGCATGTTTGCAAGCCGTGAACATCCACATTACTATGATCACGTATACCCAATATAACTATCACAATGCGTTGTGATTCATTGTTATAGTTAGATCCTGAAATCGATCCATGCTATAGCACCTAGTGATGTCTGTCTTATTATCATATATGTAAACGCACTCATGTAAACGTACTCATGTAAGCGTAATCATCTAAATGTAATCATGTAAACGTAATCATGTAAACGTATAGTAGTGTACTGTAATGTTCTGCGTGTGCTAGCTATAACATGTGTTCTCTCTCTCTCTATCTAGCATGTGTAGTAATGTAATGTGTGTACTAGCTGTAATGTGTGTTCTCTCTCTATTTAGCATGTATAGTAATGTACTGTGTGTACTAGCTGTAATGTGTGTTCTCTCTCTATCTAGCATGTATAGACTCATGAATGAACTGACTCGTGGTATGATTCCGCATTCTAGTAAACATATTAGTATCTTCCTAAACTACCCATATGGTAGCTTACTAGTAATATAACTGGTACGTATGAACATGGAAGTATACCCTTGCTACCCAAGGGTATTGAATGGACTGGAAGAACCTTTATGACTATATATGTACATATGATATATAATTAATAGTTAAATGACCTTCGGACGGATACCCGATACCCCACCAGACCACATCCCAACGGAGAAAAGGAAATAAGGCGGGTTAGCCTTCCTAAGCCCTTCAAACATTACTTATATAACTATACATATCTAGGCATGCAATTGACAATATAAAAGCATAAAATAATTTTTGTAACACCTTTGAACATGATTACTATCTAAGAAAAGGTCGACTTGATGTCGGCCTATAAAACGGATTGAAAGTATTTGTTTGATAAAACAGTTTAAGTATAAATAAACATTTATTTGAAACACAATTGTAAATAAGTTTGAAATGAAACATACAGTGTATAATGAACAGTTTAATTAGGAGTTTTAAACATATAAAACGTTTATGAAAATCATATGAAGAAAACTGTTCGGTAGAACAGCTAATGAGTAGTAAATCATTTGAATGCTGCTTATTAATCACATGTGATTGATATAATAACTAGCATGATTCTACTTGTATCCGCCCATAAAACATTTAAAAACATTTAAAACATTGATTAAGGGGTATGAACTCACCTGTAGCAAGTGGTTGGGATAAACGGACCGAAATAGGATGCTAGGTGTCAAGTGAAGACTTGTACACACTCTATGATCAAGTTAGAAGCTCGAAAAGGTGCTAAGGGCCCAAGAACACTAGTGTGTGTTCTTGGTGTTTTGGAAATTAGATTGAAGATATTGAATAAAAACTTGGATGATACTTGAGAGAGTTTTGGAGTTTACTCTTGAGAGTGAAAGTAAAAGGTGATGAGTTTAGGGAGTAAACTCATGCTTAAGGCATGAGTTTACGGTTTTTAAGGGAGTTTACAGCCCAAACATAAAAGTTTGGCCGTGAACTTCTAAGCTACGTGGTATTCGCGGTTTTGAAATTTCAAGACTCGAGACGGCATTTCCTTTCACCCGTTCGTTTAAAGATTAATTATTAAAATAATCAAACAAACTTTAAATTTGTTAAAAACAAATGCAAGTGAACTTGACTTATAATTTGAAATGATTGACTCTAGGGTTTTACTGAATGAAGATTCCGGGTTGTCACATCATCCCCCCGTTAGAAGGAATTTTGTCCCCAAATTAGAACTTAGGTAAGGAAGTAGGCATGAATTATCAAGCCATGAAGTGGGGATACTTCCTAATCGATCGATTCTCGCGCTCCCAAGTGAATTCGGGTCCCTGTTTGGCATTTCAGCGAACCTTCACTTAAAGGGAAATGACTATGAATCGTTTGTATGACCTCTCGGTCCATGGTCACCACAGTTCTTCCACGTAGGTGAGGCTCTTGTGGGACTCGATCTCTTTGAGTGGGATTTCAAGAGTCTCGCCAGCTCGATACTTTTTACAAGTTCGAGATGTGAAGGGTAGAATGTACGTTACTAAGCTCGCAGAGTAGGTCTAGTATGTGAGATATAGGACCGATTCCGGTAAGAATCTCGGAGGTCCTGACTATCTTGGATTTAGCTTTCCACGTGTTACGAAGCGTATTAAGCCATTCCCAAAGTGAGATTTCTTAAAGAAATTGGTCTCTCACTTGGAATTTCAAGGTTTCTTTCTCTTGCTTATCTTCCCAGTCGAGGGCCACCCTCTTCTGGGTCAAATTCGTAAGGGTTTTTGTGATTTGCAAGGAGTTCTGAATGGACTACGATAGTAGGTCTGCAAGACCTAGAATTTGGCGAATTTCTGTTGGCGGCTTTGGTGCCAACAAATTCCCAACGGTTTTGGATAAATTGACAGAGTACTCAAGAATTTCCACATCACTAATAGTGTGTCTTAGGAATTTGACTCTTCAATTCCAAAACTCGTGTTTAGAGAACTTCACAAAAAGTTTCTCTGAGGGTAATGTTTCCATGGGTTCCTTCTTACTACGAGGGTAGACAAGTAAGTCATTTCAAAGAGAATGACGAACTAATCCAAGTAAGAATGGCGTACTCTACCCATTAAGCTCATGAATGCTATGGGCGTATTGGTCCTATCCGAGGGGTATCACTACGGACTCGAAGTGTCCGCATCGAGTTCGGAAGGTAGTCTTCAGAACATCCTTTCCTAACACTCGAAACTACTGATATTCGGATCTTGGTCCATTCCTGAAAGGTAAATCGTTCCTTGCGTTTTCTTATCCCACACATTCATGCGAGGCAGAGATAATGATTTCTAATGGAATTCTTGACGGAGTCCTCGATAGCCGAGGTACATGTGATGCAATCCGTCCGCTTCTAGAAGAATAAGACCGGAGCTCTCCAGGGTGAGAAGCTTGGCATTTCAATTCTATTGTTGAGTAGTTCTCTAAGTTGTCCGGATTGTTCTTTGTCTCTCTATGGTGTTTAAACTGTAGGGCGATCTGGTTGTAGTAGTCGTACTGGGTTCTAAGTTTGCTCACATGTCGATGCGATTACTCGTAGTCTTGGGCAGTATCCGTCCTGAAGTTCATATTAGACGTCATACACGGTTCATCAATTGTAGTCTTGCGTATACGAGTCGTATATAATTAAGATTGAAAAGGTAGTCGAATAACTGATTCTTCTTTAAGCTCTTATTCCTACGAGGAAAAGAAGTTAAAGTGGAACCATCAATTCTAAACCTGTAGGACCTTGATTATATATCACCCCTATGTATACACTCTTCAGCGATAGATCAACCGTATGGATCTTTGGATTGAACTTGACGTACTGTACGAGTGGTACTTCGGGGAGGTTTGCTGAGGCTTCTTCGGAAATGATAAGAAACATGAGGTACTCTATGCATGAGTACTTACGAGTTCTGAAATGACGGCTTCGCTAAAAAGAAGTTTACTGAGAGAGAGATGTACTTATGAAGCTGGTATTGTGCGGATCAAATTGAATCTAGTCGTATCGTAATGTCGGAATCATAAGGAAACTTAAAGACATTAGATTTGAACATAAGGCGTTACAGATAAAACACAACCGTGCAACCATCAACAGAGTTACAATACTTTAGACATACTACAAGACGATTGCTGTGAACAAGGTATACTACAAAAGACAAGTATACGTAGCACGAGCATCCCTATACCGACGGGATCTCGCAAAAGATAAGACTCTAGTTGCACTAGTTTTGGATGGTTTATAAGTCTGTTACAACGAAACGCCTTAATTAGATTAACGTGGGTCCGGAGTAGTCTCCCCTGCGGTTGTGATCCTTAGAATTCTGCCGTCTGCGTCGGAGTTCTTTGTTATAGGACAATCCTTCTTGAAGTGCCCTATCTCACCGCATTGGTGGCATGACTGGCTAGCACTAGCATTGGTGGTAGGAGTGAGGTGTTTAGCCAGAGTTACGTGGACACGAGTGCCTTCCTCATTAATCCACTTTGGAAATTGCCTCCTAAAGAGTTCGGCAGGAGTTGCCACTTGCTGTTGTTGCATGAAAAGTCTTTGGGATCTCTTGCGCTCTTTTTGGGCTTGGCGCTTTCGTTTATTCTTCTCAGTTTTTCGGCTTTGTAGGTCCGTGACTGTTGTCATTTGATGGTTTCCCGGTTTGGTACTACCATCGGAACTGTCGGTTCCTTCGTCGGGCTTGTTTGCGTTGACAGAGTTGATGTGTGTAAGGAAAGCTGTCACAGCAGCTGCTACTACAGCTTGTAACATAGTGGCGTCGATATGGAGGATGGGGGTTTCGTTGTTCGGCTGATTGTTTCCGGATGACGACATGATTCTGTTAACACGAAAGATAAGGATTTTGTGAGCAGTTTTGGTCGACGCTAGATGCACTTCGACTGCTCAAGTAAAGAGTAAGAGTATGATCTCGAAAGTTTGACCTACATCCCTATGATGCAGTACTAGTACAGATTGAAAGTATGTTCGCGAAGGTTTGACCTACATCCCTATGATGCAGTCCTAATACTGAGTGGAAGTAAGTTCGTAGAATGGTCTCAAGACGTTTGTCGTTAAAGCCGAGGTATCGTTGGTTGGTGAACAACATGATCCAACCACTAAAAGAGACTTGGAAATGTCTCTGGAGTTAAATTACTATAGTCCAATGTCTTGGCTAAAGCTTGTTTCAGATAGACTCCAATGAAAGTATGATGAGAGTATTTAAATAAAGAATGACACAGAAGTTAGCCGACTGTCAATATCTTTGATATTTATGACGTAAAAGTTCAGGAAAATGACCTTGTAACAGGTCTTACATCATATCCAGAGTAGATAGTTCCTGACAGCATAAAGACCTAACCAAAAGTACTTGCAGTACAAGATAGTTTCATAGAAAATGCCACATTGGGCATAGACAGAAAACGATTCCTTTTAACAAGGAAAATAAAGTAGAGCATCTACTACTGGCGACGTTCATCCCTCTGGTGAACTCTTAGTTCAACCAGTTGGCGTTCCACATCAAGTAGGTGTCTTTCGTACACCCTTTGGTGTACTTGGAGCTCTATGACTTCGGCTCGTGATTCAGCCAGTGCTTGCAGCAGGGTTTCACGATCTCTCTCAGATCTCTCACGATCATCTTCTAGACGAATGGTGCGGAGGGTATGCATTCTCGCATTGGCGACAACTTCCGTGATCTGATGTAGGGCTGTCTTGCCTTGAATCTCATTTCGGGCCACTCTGCGGACCAAGATTGGCAAGATTCTGTCTGCTGAGCCCCCATTGCTCAGGTCATAAAAGCTTCGGTCACCATTAAATGGCATGGGCTGATCTTGTCCTTGGCTCCATGTTTCCAAGCATTCTACCCACTGAGGCGTCGGGCCATGAAAAGCCGGACGAGGGTTAGGATTTGGAATAGGAGCTGCCTGGGGTAGGTTCTCAACCTCTGGTTCGGAGTTAGCACCATCCGAAAGGTCTTCATCATGGTGATCATTCAGAGGGATAGGATGATCAATCTCTGGTTCTTCTCCAAACTATCCAACAATGACTTCGTTTGGAAGGTACGGATTGCCATGGGGATGGAGTCTAGCCATGTTATCTACGCGAGAATTGGGGTAAGAAATAATTATTAGACGAACTATCTAGATAATTATTTAGAAAATCTTCATTAGTTACATCACTATTTGTGAAGTGCATAACAGTTATATGTAATCGAAACAGGATAGGCCTTCGAATAAGTGACCTTAACTCCAAATTCACAAAGAATAGGGGTAAAGCAAAACTTTCACAGATTCTAAGTCTATAACATCCTAGTTACATATAGCCTTAGTGTATCCACTTAGCAACTATCAACTTAGTAATGAAGATCCCGTTTTAGTTCCCAAGTATGAAGTACTTACAGTAACACCAAATACTCCTATAGTATTTTAGGTTTTCTTTTCTTTTTTTCTCATTATGGTATTGTTGGTAAGATTTTAGACTTGTTGCAACTACACAACTACACTTAGGCACATGCTAGTCAACCCTCGGATAATATAGTTGAACAGGCTATATCTTCCCAGATTTGACTATATGTCTCTAAGTCCACCTGTGTTGCCCAACAATCGTAATTCTTTTGTACTGTCCTAGTGACACTGATTTTAGTATGAATGCAGGCACATATACTTAATTAAATATTTTATTATTTAAAGTATAAACTCTTGGTTAGAGTATTTTAATCCCATTTTATTTATAGTCTATATATCTTTTATGGGTTGATATACTTAATTCACTATAAACAATGCTCTGATACCAATCTGTCACACCCCAAAAGCATGAACGACGGAAACGTTCTGGGGCGGAGGACGTCATGTAAAGTATCACAACAATGAAAAGTAGTAAACAAGCAACACCATCATCCATTGCATTAATAATATAATTTTTAATACAAGTGTGTTCTGTCAAATTATGATAAACACTAGAGTATAAATCAAAATGAAAGATGAGTCTTGAACGAGCACCATCTTCTCTAAACCTTGCATCAGTATCTGTCTATTGTTGACCTGAGGATACAAGTTATTTTGAAAGAGAGTATCAACTTTAAAGCTGATGAGATCATAAGTATTTTAGCGTCTTAATTTGTATGTAAGTATTTGTATGTATGTGAAATGTAAGTATTTGTATGTATATGAACTGTAAGTATGAAACGTTTTGAACATCCTAGAAAACCATATGTTTCCTACTAAAAGTATCCTTCTACCAAGGCATCCAGTATCCGTGTGTGTGTCTCTTGTAAGAGTGTATATTTTCCCAAATCCGACTATCATTATTCAAAATATTGATGGGTTTTAGCTATAAGAACATCCTATGTGCTCATACAAACCCTAATGATTGGATCTAGGTTTCTCTATTGTAAATGCAATTCATCCAAGACTTCAAACCCTAGATCTAATATATGATAATCAATACAACATAAGAATTAGGGTTTAGATCATACCTTGATTGTTATGTAGTAATAACAATCTCAAATCCTTCTTGTAATGACTTTAGAAAGCTTAGAGTCACAAATGTCACTCCTCTAATGGTTCACAAACACCAAGAGCAAGAGGATGAAGAAGAGAAGAGAAGGAGGCTACCCAAAACGCGTGGAAACCCTAGAGAACAAGTTCACCACGTTTTTGGGGCTTAGGCCCTAATTTGGATGCTTAGGCCCTAAGCAACCCATGAACCCCTGTTTAATAAGCCTTGGACGATTTCTAATGAGTTTCCCCATAGATCATCCAACCTTATATTATAAAGTAATCCATAGCCCAATTGCAATTATCTTATAATTACAATTCCAGTCCCTTAAGTTTAATTAATCTCTTTTAGCCACAAACTTAATTCTTATTAATTCTTGACACTACTAGAAAATAGCCCTTTAATGACGCGCAAACAATGACACTAGCTGATAGAGGACGCGCATTTGTGAGTGCCCTAAAAAATAATGTCAATTTTGCAAAATTTAAAAGATTTTGGACACGCATTTTTGCATGCTTTAAAATTAGTGTCTAAAAAAAACACGGAGGGCGCCTATAATAAAATGTGCGTCGTCTAAGACCGTCTTTTTATAAATTTTAATATAACGCGGGCGTTCCATCCGGGTAAAACGAAATACCAAAAACTTAAAAACCCCGCCTTCCCGTTTTTTTCTCCTTCGCTTTAGTTTCCCTCTTTGTAATAGCTAGGGTTTTTTTCAAGAACTTGCCCCGGCAGGGAGGGGGTTCGAAACACGATTGGGAACAGTGGGTTAAGAAGCACCGACAGGGAGCAACGATCAAAATGAAATCATAGCAGCAACAGGTGGTGGTGATCGGAGATTCTCAACAAATGTAGTGGTGGTCGATGAATGGAGATGCGATAGCAGGTTGCTGCTCTTCTCTTTTCTTTTCTGGCGATGGTCAATGAGGAGAAAGGACGACAGAGGGAAGGGAAGATTGGCACCGGTGATGGAGGGGACAACCAATCACAACAGCGGCGACAACGAGGTGGTGGGTGGTAACGGTTGACTTGCGGTAGCGACTCTGCTGCCTTGTTTTATTTTGTGTCTGTAACACTCGACAGGGAGATGATGTAGAGTAGGAGGAAGACTGTCAGAGGTTGGAACAGAGTCAGCGATCTCCGACTTCCTGTTGGGCTTTTTCCGGTGATAGGGAATCTCAAACGACACAGTTGTTGTCAGAATGAAGAAAGTGAGAAACAGCAAATCGAGTGGGTGTTTGGGGACTTGCGTAACAGCAAGAGGGGAAGAAGATGGTGTGTGTGTGTGTGTGGGGGGGGGGGAGCTGGTGGAGCCCCTCCTCTCTGGCACTTTCCAGCGAGACCCAGCTGGTGGATTCCCTCCTCTCTAACAGTCTTAGACGAGATCCGGCGACTCCCAAGACTTCCCAGCGGTGTCACCGACAATTCTTCGCCGTAATTAAACCCCTTGTGTCGATGCTCCGTTCTCTATCACTGGAAGCCAACGAAGTTGCCCTGCTCGCCTTTCTTAACCTCTCTGTTATGGACGAAACGTATGTTTGTTTGTATTTCTTTTTTTACTTTGAAACTATGATCATGATGATGATGAGCTTCACTTTGTGTTCAATCGTTTTATTTTCTTATCGTTGCATATTTTTTGGATGATTCAAAAATATTTGGAAAAAGAAAAAGGAATCAAATCTTTTTGAAAGTGTGTTTTGTGGTCTCTGTTTTATCGTTGATCTTTTTTTTCCAATTGGTTAACAAAAAAGAAAACAATTTGACTCAGTTAATTAAATTAGTGTTTGTTCTTATTGATAAAAAATCCATATATTGTTTCTATAAATTAAACAATATACACATGTTTTTTTATTGGAAGTGTTTAGTTTTATGAGTAGTTATGTTCTTGCTTAGATAAACAATGTTCTCTTGTTCATAAGATTCCCTACTAGGATATTTCATTGGTGGTTTTAAAATTCTTGGAAGAAGTTAAAATGAATTAGAATTTGAAAAGTTTTTGTGGACTTTTCAGAACAGAGAACATCAGCAGCAGCAGAGAACAGAGAACAACAGCAGCAGGGGTATTTTTGGAACAGAAGCTGGGAGTTGATGTTTACCCACTACTAGAAAAATAGCCTTTTACGACGTGCAATTTACGACACGCACTGATTTATGTTACGCAAAAGAGAGCGCCCTTAAAATAGCGTCATCTCTTCAAAAATTTTAAGGATTTACGTCACGCATTATTGCGTGCCCTTAATTTAGTGTCTAAAGAAAAAAAAATTAAAAACACGGAGGGCGCTTTATCTTAAACGCGCGTCGTCTGTAAGTGTCGCTTTATAATTTTAATGAAACGCGCGTTTAATAGACAAGGGGGGAAACGAAATCCCTAAAATTTTGAAAACCCGCCTCGTTCTTTCTACATTTTACCTATCTTTCATCTTGAATTCGCAATCGACTCTCCTCTCTGATACTTTCTCCTCTAGATCTCCCTTCATTTTCTACCTCCCGTCTCCCTGTAAACCCTAAGCCATCGCCACCTCCTTTCTCTCTAGCACGTGCTAGGGTTTTATTTTCTTCCAAGCTTCCGCTTCCCTGGAACTGGCGTTTTTTTTTTTTGACTTTTTTCGATTTCTTTGGAACTGGCGTTTCACTTGGGTTTCCTTTCAGCAAGTCGTTAACCTTGGCTTTGCAGATTGGGAGACGTTTCCTCTGAATCCACACAGCAGATGAGGTATTCACGACCACCTTCAGGAACCCTACCAACAGGATTTTCTCGCCGACCGATCGAAGCTATTCTTCTAGCTCCTCTGATCTCATTCACGCCACTCTCTTCCCTGGCGACGGTATTGGGCCCGAGATCGCAACCTCTGTCAAACAGGTTCAATTCCACCTTCTTTATACTCAATATATTGCTAAAACCTGAAGGTTTTTTAATGACGAAGATGAAGGGTGTGGATTTAAGAGGATCACGATTGAGTTTGATTGGCTCATCAGATGCCGAGGGGAATGGTGATGATGATGAAGGGAATGGGAATGGGAAGAAGAAGATGATGAGTAGTGCTACATTGGGAAAATATGATATAAAGAAGACAAAAAGGATACCATTGAAATTCTTGGAAGAGGAGGATGATTTGTCTCTACATGTACAGGCTATTAGGAATGAGTTCAATAAGAGGCGTATGGCTGAAAAAGGCATTGGAGTGGGTGATGATGACTCCATCCTTAGTCCAAAGAGGTTTGCATTTTGGTTTTCTTGATGTAATGGAACTGCTAAATCTGATAGTGTTGTAATTTTGGGCAAATCATAATGGTTATAAGGTTCATAGGCTTTATGTTGACAATCGCTTTGGGGTTGTTCTTTTTTCAGGTTTGATGAGTGCAATATCTGCTTGCCTCGAAGGTATGATTTCTGTTTGTGTAATGTTTTACTCATTAACTTGTTATGTCTCAATCTAATTTCTTCCTAATAAGGAACGATGCTTTGGTCAAAGCTAAAACCGGAACAGGGAAAAGTGCTGCTTTTTTGGTATGCTAAAATCTGAATTCTTGATTACATTCAGCTTGTTACTTTCTTGTGCTTTTTATATTTGGCTATGCAATATTGTTAAACACAAACCACTCCCCACAATTGTAACAGTTTTAAAGGCTTCAGCTAGCAATGAGAGAAAATGGGTCCTACCAATATGTGTTCTTATTGTTTGTCCCACAAGAGAACTAGCAAGGAAGGCACAGCTACATCTGTATGTAAAGCTCTTGATGAGGTGACAGATATCTCTGTGCCAGGTGTGCAACTAAGAAAAGAGCATTGATAGATAGATGGAAACACTAATGTATCTAGACAATAAGTATGACTATATACAATATAGAATCCTAAAACATATGCAATGTTGAATGATTATAGGATCAATAGACCACATAAAGGTGCCGGGTGAGATTTTGGAGGGTGAGATTTTGCAGGGTGAGATTTTGTAAGCCATGAAAGCACAAAACAAATGGAGCTTGCTTTACAAGATTACCCTTCACCCATAGAGGAAGGTTTGCTACCCTTTTCACCTAATTTCATTTATATATTTTGTTTTCTATACATTATCATTTATTTTTCTTTTGCTTATGTGGCAGTTGATTAAGATTTAGGACCAGGTCTAAGGGAAATATGTGCTGCAAATAGATCTGATGAGAAACAAGTAATCTTTAATCTTTTAATCTCTTTTTAATACTTTATAGAGACTTTTAATAATCTTGATATACAATGCAGCAAATAAAAACACTTCTTGAAAATGTTGGGAAATCTTTTTGTCCAAATTATGTGGATTGGTTTGGATTTGAAGCTGCTGATATACCTCCAAGAAGTGCTAATAAATTAGTTGTTTCCAAATTTCTACAAACAAATCCTTCTGATCATACTACCTTTAAATTAAAGGTAATCCAAACTCTTTTATCAAATTTCAGTATAAATAACACACAAACAGTATTTTAATTGCATGATATATATATATATATATATATATATATATATATATATATATATATATTTTATTCAGGAAATGGTCAGATTGATGAAAGAAAAACGTTTTCCTGCTACTTTCAAGTGTTACTATAATTTCCACAAAATTAATTCAATATCTAGTGATAATCTTCATTATAAAATGGTGATCCATGTGCATAGTGATTCAACCTTCAGGAGATACCAAAAAGAGATGAGATTCAAGCCAGATTTATGGCCACTATATCGACGTTTTTTGTTGAAATTAATCTGTTCAAGGCAAGTAAAGAGAATTCCGCAGAGATTTCCAAAAATACCCCCGGTATTGGAAAAAATTACAAAGATGGCAATGAAAACTAATATTTTATCCCAGAAAAATAAAAATGAATAGAGATATAAGGTCATAATTAGATCCCATTTAAAGATATGTGAGTATGTGTAAGTGTGTGCAAGTGTTTGTGTATATTTTTGGACTGATTATTCTATTAGTATAGGTTTTGTCTATTAACTTTAGGCATATTTCATCCCGTCTATCTTATGAATCAAGGCTAAACCAAGGTATTGACTAAAATACCCCCGGTATGTTAATTTTTTTTTCTGTATTACCAATAAATGCTAATTTTTTTGTAATAGTGTTAACTCATCATTTAAAGTGTTTGTATGGAAATTATCTTATGGTGTGTCCAATTTTTCTTACCAATAAATGCTACTTTTTTGTAATAGTGTTAACTCATCATGTTTATATGAATCTAAAGGTTGCATGATTCAAATTTGCAGGTCTTGGGGTGGCATATCCATCTTACAATACAAAACAAAACCACAATAGAGGTTAGAATAATTTTTTAGTGTGTAAATGCATGCAGATCAATGTTGTGTTACATTACATGATATCTTTGTTGTTGTAACCTGTTTACAATTGGATTTCTTCCACATGATGAAATAGTAACAGTTAGGAGAGGGTTTTTATTTTTATTTTTGAAAATTTGATCATCAACAAGAACAAGGCTGTCTTGTAAGTGTTATTTCATCAAATTGCAGAAAATAGCAACGTACTTGAAATATGGAGCTTGAAACTTAAAAAAGCTTACAAGTTTTGATTGGTGGATTGATTCTTTTTGAGGCTTATTCTACATGAAGTGGTTATCAGGATATATCATACTTGATAAGGTTTGTTTAAAGTTTTATAGGATTAAAGTACACTAAAAAATGTCAATGGCTAACTTTTTGGGATTTTTCAGTTAAAATTGTGCAGAAGCATTTCTTATGCTGCTAATTTCCTCATGCAGATCAGACTAGCATGAGGAAATTAGCACCTTTCCAGGTTCCTTTGTTACTAGGCATTGGGGAAGAAGATACAGCCCTAACTAAGGCAACTGAAAGTGGCGATACTGATCTTGTTTATTTTGTTCTCTTTCATATATGGCAGAAGGTATTTATTGTTTTCTTATTTGATTAATTATAAAATAATGGTAAAATTAAGTTCTCAAATTATTGACTTGTATAGAGACCAGCATTGGAATTATTTGGAATGATACAAGCTAGACCTATTGCGCGCGATCTATTCATACGAGACTCAAGATATCATATTTTCGCATGGCTAAAAGCTTTGGAGGAAACGAGACTCAAGCAAAAGTAAACACACAGAGAGTTGTTGGCACATAGTAAGCTAGATGATGCAATTGTATATAAATGAGTTTATTTTTTTATAATATTTACTCACTTTTGGAATAATTATTTGTATTTGACATATTAGTGAAATGAATTATCTTTGTTATTTATGGTATTTTATTTTGTATTATGAGATTTTTAATGTATCATTTAATTTGAAAATTAGTAAATCTATAAAAAAATATTTTTTTAAACATTTAAAATTATGATACGCAAAAATGTGTGTCATCTTCATTTATGACATGGCCTTTCTTGACATGGGCTTTCTTGATACGCATTGCGTGTCATTAACATGCGCGTCGTAAGGTTACGACACGCAAATGCGTGTCGTCTCCTTTATGACAGGGCCTTCCTTGATACGCATTGCGTGTCGTATATACGCGTCGTAAATGCGCGTCGTCTATAGACGACGCACAAAAGCGCGTTGTCTCTCTTTATGACAGGGCCTTCCTTGATGCGCATTTGCGCGTCGTCTGAGCCTTTTACGACGCGCAATGAGCGTCATAAAAGACTATTTTTCTAGTAGTGACCCAGTGTAGTTCCAGGTATAGAGATGAATACATGGGCTATAGGATGAGAAGTCGCAACAGAAGCAGGGACAAATATGACCGTGAAAATGATAGTTCCAGGTATAGAGATGTTTACCTCTAACTTTGAACACATGATATTAAAATATAGAATACTTGAAATTTTTTTGTTTGTCTGTGATATAGAAGCAACAAGCTGGTAGTAGTGGTACTAGTAATCAATCTCATATGCCAAGTTCTCGGATTAACACACAGTCATACCAAACTGCTCCATCAAATCAGGTAAACCTTCTAGAATCTTTTCTATAGTTTTAATCATGAGAAATATTACTTATTGTGTCATGTTAACTTTGTGATCTGGTCGTTCATTGGTCAATATGTTGTTAATGGACTGAGTGGAGTTGACAAAATGGTGTTGGATTATTTGCTACTTCCAGTCAATTTGTAAGTTGTTTAGTTTGGTTTGGTTTATTTTAGTTTTATTATGTGAAATTCCAATTCTTTGTAAGTTGTTTGTATGTTTCAGATCAATTCATTACAATAGCTCTAAAACTTAATGTATTTCGGACTTTAGAGGAATCGGAGGTTTACAACAGTTAAGACATGTAGCTTAAAAATGGAAATGAAGAAAGTTTGTTTTAAAATCTTCCCTAGGCTGAGTTTCATCTGTTGGTTCAATAAGGAGTAATTGACCTCTTTCTTGGTTTGTCATAAGAGCTTTATAAGAAAAGTAGGCTTTTGGATAATTCGTGGAAGCTCTATTGGCATTCCTGACATCAGTTTGACAAGGAATGAACTTATGAACTATAATGTAATTGAGTTGCATTTTTTGGTTTATTACAGTCAACTAGTGCATATGTTTGAGCTATTTTATATTGTTTTGGTGACAAACTTTGCTAAGCTTACTAAAAAAATTTCTTTTTTTGTTAACTCCGGAAAGTGGACATGGAACCATGCCCGAAGGTGCACTCATTTCAGCTAAGGAAAGAGTATCCTTTTTCCCACCCTTATGATATTTTACTGACTTTTATGTTGATTATGGTCTTTCTTTAGAAGAAATTGCTATGCAATTTGGCCTTTCTTTAGACAAGATTCGGTAATCCTCTGTTTCTTTTATATGTGTAATGATGATGATTAAAGAATATATTTTGATGGTTTTGAAATTTTAACAGGGAGGCGATTGAAAGGATGGTAATTGAGGGGCTGATTTACTCATCGATTGATGAAAATCACTTCAAGTCCACTGGCAACATGTGATTCCGATTCCGGGACTGTTTTCAAGTATGGAATAGGTTGATCGTTTTGGTTCCTAACGTTTCCCTGTGTTTCTTGTTTGCTCTTTTTGAACCATGATGCTAGTTAAACTTAGTTTATCTGGTTTTGCTTTTACCAGTAAGATACTTGCTTTCAAGAGTTCACTTTTATTATCCTCAAATGATCAACCCTTTTATTGGCCTTTGGAGAGTAAATAGTTGATGATATAGATGTAATTCTAAAGATGAATCTCTATCTGTTTATCGTGTTTTAAACGTTTAATGTCAATTAATACTTAATAATCTATCATTTTGAGAATTGGTCGGCTGGGGATTAATTGACATCTCTCAGCTATGAAGTCGCTGACAATCTCTGTGAAATTAAAGGGTAATACTGTAATTATTGAATTATCTCTTGTTCTTTTCATAATCAGTTGTTTTTTGTTTTGTGTAGCTGTTGTTGGGGGACTACCATCATATGCTTCATGGATGGCTCTCTCGGTAACAAGAATTAGTTAGAAACAAGTGAGTTGCTAGAAGAACTTATACTTCTCATTTCATTTTCATCTCGATAATCTGTAGATGAATTGTGTAAATATAAATATAAAACATAATAAAGTTTAATTTCTTCACATTTTGATTGGAATTTTTCCAAGTTTAGATGTGTACTATATTTAGAGGGAGCTTGGAAAATCATCTTTTCATAAGTAAGTTTTCGCCATCTTTTTCCCATTTGGGAACTTTTCGAAATTGTGTACGTATTTTACCAGCTACTCTTCACCATGGAAAATTTCCAATTTTGTTGTTTGTAACTGTATGCAGGTTGTTGCTTGTCCATGTGCATTGGGTTTAGCAACACCAACTGCTGTGCTGGTAAACCCATTTTTCCAATATATTTCCTTTCTTTTTAAAAAAAATCGTTTAGCAAAAGCAAAAGAGTTGTTTTTAGTTTATTTGTTACTGATAGGCTGTTGCAGAGGGAAGAGCTATATACAATAACAAAAAGCAGTTCATTGGATTAGTGGTTGGGGATTAATTTGTATTCCTTAGGTATGGATGTCAAAAAAATTATCTTAACATTATCCTAACATTTATTCTTATTACAATTTAAAAAAAAATATTGAATCTATGTTGTTTTTGTTGTTAGGTTGATAGAGAATTGCAGCCATGGATTGCAAAAGATGATGATGTTGGTTGTTAGGTTGAGAGAGAATTGCAGCCATGGATTTCAACCGTATGTATCTCATGTGAAGCCCGCTTTTGTTAGAACTATTAATCTCAGGGATTTCAAGTTTTCCATATTTCTTGTATGTAATTAGTTTGTAAATTTTTGTTACAACTTCTATTGCTTTGTTTTATCTTTCCATTGAACGATTATTTGTATGACATTAAATTTTATGTAATGGATTGTATTTTTTGTATATGATATTTTATTTTATTTTTTGAGACATGAAATGCAAATTTAATTTAAAAATTAGTAAATTTGTAAATAAATTTTTTTAAAAAAAAAATAAAAATTACGATACGCAAAAATGTGTGTCATCTTCATTTATGACATGGCCTTTCTTGACAGCAGCTTTAATGATACACATTGCGTGTCGTAAATGCGCGTTGTGTCTCGTTATGACAGGGCCTTCCTTGACGCGCATTTGCGCGTCGTCTAAGCGTTTTACGACGCGCAATGAGCGTCGTAAAAGGCCTTTTTTCTAGTAGTGTGACTAATATTAATTAAACAATATGATTTCTCCTTTAATATATTATTCTCATAATATATTAATAAATCATATTTAATCCTTTCTCTCTATAATTCATCCTATCAAGTTGCTTTGGTGAAGGCAACCCAAAAGGACCATGCACCATCGGGTCAAGTACATACCAAAATAGTTATGGACTTAGACACTAATCCAACAGTCTCCCACTTGGATAAGTCTAATAACTATTCCGCGTATGACTTCAGATCCTGATCTGCAATCGTAGCTTTCTAAAGCCGCTGTCAACTCTGATCTTATCAGATACGCGTGTCCTTTAGATAAGGGATCATATATTCCTCCATTCTAGATATCGTATAGACTGAGACATGGATCTAAATCATTCTCTCTGTCTATGTGCTGTTTCCCGAATTCAGATTTATGACGACTGACAAGAGACTACAATTGAACACATCAATTTAGTCCCGGATTGGCCAAGCGCTTAGGTGCCATCACTAAATCATCGAGGGGCCCACAGATGTCGCTTTTATCCTACTTTGGATAAAAGGAACGGATAAACTTTGACTCAATGCTCGCTTGCACTCACTCACCAAATCACACACAACAATATGTTTTATAACACCGAGTTACTGGTGCGTTTACATATTATCAATGTGCAACCGACTCGCAAGATACAACTCACACATCTCGGTTTCAAGAATATAAGATATTATCATCTCACCAATCACTCGTGATAAAATCCATGAAGTGATCCAAGTGAGTGTGGGTTTAATCCAATGTTCAAATCATATTCATAAGCACTCATGAACATTGCAACAAACATTTGCTTATGTCTAATACACTTTAGACAATCCACACACCAATTCACGGCAGTCTTCATTCATATCTACTTCCAACATATGAACGACTGTGGCCCGTTTGAATAATTTGACTGTTCTTAACCAATTAAATTATTCAGGAAGTCAAAACATGCAAAGTGAAACACAAGAATAATACTAATACCATATGGCCTCAACCTTTGAGTATAAATAAAACACCTTTTATTTATCACCATATCGATTACTCATTATTTGTCGTCTCGGGTAATCAACTTCTTACTTGAATTACTTACCACACTTGTCCCATGCTCTTAGCATGCACACAATGCTAACCTACGGTCCTTACTTTGTGAAATAGATCAAATGAACACCTTTCCAATCATACTCATTTCACAACTCCCAATCCTTATCACAAGTGAAAGAATATCAAATTCTTGCCACTTATAGAATATGCTAGATTCTAACATTTTATGCAATGATCCTTTCGTAATGTCATAGCACAAAAGTCACAATGACTATTGCCAACAAAATTACAAAGTCCTCTATCGGAGATTGTTACAAGACAATTCCATAGATGTGATGTCTTTCACTCAAAGTACATTCCTTTGAACATCCTTTTACATTGATGAGATATTAATCTCTTAGATCGTTTAGATCTTACACAGGTTTAGCAAAATGATTCAAACAAAGTAATAAACAAGAGATGGAATCAACAGTATGCTTAAGGATTCAAATGATTCAAGCCTCAGCAGAGCTCGACAAAGAACTTCCGCTGTAGAGGCTTTTAGGGTTACAATCGATAAAAATAATAAACGATATGAATAATCGACTCGAAAAAACCTTCGTACCAAGATGCATGCAAGCATCTATAAATACTCAAACCCTAACAAATAAATCACGGATGCACAGGACCAATCCGGATACAAAACAAGGCTAAGAACCGAGCCCAAGACGCAACACCATACACCCAACAATCTCCCCCTTTGCGTCAAATGGGGCGAGACTCTACCTCGGCTTACTAGACCCAACAACATCAGCCTTCTTTGTAACATTGAATAAGCAAGGAATGATGGAGAGAAGAGTTACCCTGAACCGAATATACCACTGGATCATATTGTTGAAGTATTTCTTGTCACTGTCAGAGTTTTTCCTGCATAGATGGATGATCCCCAGAACATGCTCCAGACAAGATGTAGTGTAAAGATGTTTATCCGCTAAGGCAAACAAACACTTCTGGCCTTCTCCTCTTGTGAACATGACCGAGTTTCGCTTCGAGTCAATCCTCCCCATATGCATTTTGTTCAAATCACTTGCAGAATCGAATGGGGTGACGTAGGCTTCTTTCTGAGGACATTTGCGATTTCTTGATCCAGCTTGGCAACCTCCATGACATAGCAGCCCAACATCCTTTTTATGTGATCTATGATCGGCTCATATTCTTTTTCATTGGTGAGGAGGATATTGTGCAGAATGATCCAATCATGAGGATTTAAGTTGGGAAGATCAGCAAGAGAAATGGCATGTTCGGTTTTCTCTGATCCCCTCAAGATTTTGAATCGAACATTGATGAAGTTGCCCTCTTTTGCAGGTTTGAGAACCCGGACGTTGATGATTTTCTGTGCACTCCATGTTTTGTACTGAGGCTGAGTATAAATCAGGTAGAAATCAATCAACTCCCTGTCAACCTTCGGGTGTGGATGAGGGACTTCAGCAATGTGGCCGAAAGCTTGAAAGATGAAGGCCTTTCGGCTTAGGGGCATGTCGAACTGTGAGTCGACAAAATTGTCTTGATCCAGTGAGATCACAGGTTCTAGCCAGAGGAGACTTGGAGACTCGATTGCTTCTTTGATAAAATTTTCAAGAGTCCAAGGAGGGAACATAGTTTTTCGACTTTCAAGGAGATCATGAGCCTCCTTCATCCTCCTTTCATTTGCCTCGGCCTCCCTAGCAACCCGAGCGTTCAGATCCAGTTCTTTGTCCCTGGCCTGCTTCTTCAAGATCTCTGCAATCGTTTCTTTATCTTCATCTCCATCACTATCACCGGTAACCTTCTTGCCTTTATCTTTAGCACCCGAACCTGATGCATGACCAGTTGGTGGTTCGGTTGCTTTGGTTAGAGTAGATGAAGAGATGGGAGGCGGTTGGGATTGAGCTGTGGAAACAGGAGGAGGTTGAGATTGATCACTTCCCTTTGAACTGTCTTCTCCCCCTTGTTTTGGATAGGCCACAGGTTCAGGAAGACCCTCAATTCGGTTGAGCATGGAAAGCGCAGGAGCAAGCTTCTCATGCAGGGTTCGCCTCACCGAGTAGTTGAGAATCGGGTCATGCACTTCAAGGATGTTGGAAAGGGCGCTGTGGACATCCGAAACACAACTTTTGATCACTGCTCGCTCTGACAGAAGAGTATCAACCTCCGTCCTAGATTGAGAAAGAAGAAGGTTCTTGGCTTTAAGCGCAGAGGTTTTGCGAGCAAGAGCATCCATCACATAATTTTCTGTGGACAGATCCTATTGGAGTGTGGAGAGACGCTCGTCAATGCTGGACTGGAAGGATTTATGCTCTGATTCAAGAGTCTGTCGAAGACTAGCAAAGTTCTGTTGTTCAGTGGCAAACAAAGTGGTCAACTTCGTAATAGCAGAATTGACCTTCTCTGCATTGGTTTCGGCAGCCCCCTGCAAAGACTCCAGAAAAATGTTAGCATCTTTGAATAGTTTTTCGACTTTTTCGGTCGCAGCTGAGCATGCCTTTGAGGATGCATCAATGGCAGCAGTGGCAGAGGTGATGGAAGCTTCGTGTTTTTTGGTGAAGTCATCCACCATTTTCTAAATAGCAACCTCTATCACGTGGGACCGAGAGGAGGAGGAAGAAGCGATGAGATTGTCAATTTTCTCATGAAGTTCTTTGATGTGCTTTTTGGTGACAGGAGCATCATCATCATCATCGCTTTGGATCCGGTAAGGGTTGTAGTATATGGAATCAAAGGTCATATCCTCCCCACCCAAAAATGTCTCGGTTTCTACTGAGGGAGTGGGAGATAAGGGTGATGTTGGAGGTTCAGTGGTAGGGGTAGGTTCAGGTGTAGAAAATGGCTCGGTGGTGAAGGTGGTTTCGGGTGCTGAAGTCCGATCCCCCGTATCAGATACGTTGGTTCGAACCTCACTGATAGTTGTTTTGGTGGCCTCAGTGAAAATGGGTGGTGGTATAGGAATAGAGGTGGGTGGTATAGGGTTAGAAGGGGTTATGGGGGGAATGGAAATAGTGGTAGTTATGAGGGGAATAGAAATAGGAGTAGTTATAGGGGGAATGGAAATAGATGAGGTTATGATGGGAATGGAGGTTATGATGGAAATGGAAATAGGTATGGTGGTAGGAGGAGGATAAATAGGTTTGGATGAAATTGGTACCTCATGTGAAGGCGAATGGGGAGGAGTATCACCTCGAGCTGATTCCTCTGAGTCAGACTTGTCAGCCTCTGAATCGCTTGAGGAAGAAGCGAGAACTAGTTTCCTCTTTGGCTGGTTTTTCTTCCTTTTCGGTGGGGGTGATTGATCTGTCTTTGAGGGTTTTCGTTTCTTAGGAGAAGGACCCTTCGCCCCTTTGGCCTTTTTCTTAAGTTTCCCTTTTTCTGGTTTCTTTCCCCTGGCAGCTGGTTTATCTACGTCATGGATGGACTGAACCATCTCTGCAGTCAGCTCTCTCGGACCCGAAGGACGAAATTCCTTGTAGGTCTTCATGAGAATGCTCTCCTTTGACACACCGGCGTACATAGACTCCGAAATGGATCCAATGAAAGAGAACTTGGTGGGATCAGTTACAATTATCTTGGTAGTGTGGAAGACACTGATCGAGGAGAGGGGGGAATCGGCTACAGTGGGAACATGAAGCTTGTCCATTGCCCATTTGGTGATGAGCGTCCAAAATCTAACATAGGATACTTCAGTTTGACGGGATGAGGAGGCAAGGCTTTAAATTAGCTGTTGCCAGAGAGCCAAGCCATAATCTAGGTTGATCCCATTGTACAATCCATAGAGAATTGTCATGCAAAATTTACTGGCCCCATCAGAACCAACACTCCTCTCAGATAATCCCTTGAATATAATGGTGAAGAAGCCGTTCCATTGAGGAGGAAGACACGACTTTTTAAACTTCGTTATTGTAGTGAGGATTTCTGTGTAGCCCAATGTTGTAGAACATTGAGAATAACTGTCCCACAGTGATTGAGTCAGGGTTAACCCTTGATTCATCAGGTTCAAACCCTAGAAGCCAGCAAAAACGTTGCTTGGATATGGAGGTCTTGTTGGAAAGAATGTCGAAGTAGATTCTATCCACTGATTTGTCATAATGAGCAGTGGAGAATACCTGGGAAAGACACTCCATGGGTACGATTTCCACCTTCGACAAGGCGAGAACCAGTGGAGAGTATTTGAGACACTCCACGATGGGATACATGTAATGATTGTATATAAGAGGGTTTAGGTCAATCACCAGGCTTTGTTGAGGTCGAATAGGGAGAATGTGGGTGTGAGGAGAAGTTTCATGCACAGACGAAGAATCCGCGATTGTTGAATGTTGGGTTGAAGAAGATGAACAATAAAGGATAAATCGCCTTAGTTTGCTCTCTGATTTTGGATTGCTGTAAAGTGGTAAAGGAACAAGGAATGATCCCTTTATACCGTGGGTAGAGGAGAGAGAAGAATCAGCCCCCAAATCCTCTCGAAATGCGAAACGTTTCCGGAATTGACTGAATTGTGACTGTTAGCAACCTCGATGATGACGCATGAGAGAGAAAAACTGTGCAGTTAAACGCGCCTTTCCATCATATCACCTTTTTGAACTGTTGACCTTCCGGCTGAGTCATCATCTTATCTTTTAACATAGCTGTTATCATGAGATAGAATCAAAGATATTAGAAGAGCCACGTCAGTCTTTGATTAAGTATTTCTTTGAGATCCAAAGTTACACAAGAGGAAGTAGCATGTATCGAACCGAACCAGACTTTTGGAAAATCAAAAGATTTTCGTGCATAGAGTGTCAAAAGATAAAGAAAGAAAACAACATCTATGTGGGAATATGTGATGTCAATGTAGACACAAAACAGTGGATCCCGGGCATGAATCTCTTCCTTCAAAGTCAAGATAGACTTTAAAGTGTATGTATGGATTCCCGTTGAATTACGATCAAACACTTGTTAAGAAGTGTTGAAAGGCATCTTTTGATAAGGCTTAAAAGGGTGGCTTTCGCTTCAGTTTAGAATCCCGGACCTTGACATAAGACCGAAACCAAACAAAGTACCTGTGAGACCGATGTGGTCTGTTGAACAAGTAGGTTGGGATGTATTTGTGGTGACTTGGAGTTGTTTGTTTGTGAAGTCTCAAAATATTAAAACTGGATTCTATGGGAAGAAATGTCATGGTGAGTAACAATTTCATAAGAATCACACAAAAGAAAGAGATTTCATGATACAACTACAAATGTAATTGTTTACCGTCAATTCATGTTAGGTATTGAATTTAGGGTTTCACTTAGCACGTAGTGACACGAGGCTAAGATCATAAGCATAGAGATTGTGTAACCATAAACCTCAGTGGTTATTTCTGAGAGTCTCAAGGGTTACTATATGGGACCGAAATATGATGGAGAAAAATATTTGAGGTGGTGAAAAGAAACCAAAGTACCTCTGCTAAAAATAGTGACCAAGCAGAAAACTCTTGACTTATGTGAGAAAAGAGTAAGGTAGCTCATGATTAGAATAAATGTATCAGCCTAATTGGGAAGACAAAGTTTGTATATACCTAGTCATTAAGGCTTTATCCAAAATCACTTGAGGCTTTGACAACATGCAGCAGCATGCTTCTAGGGACGCTTAACTAGTATAAAGTGTTAGAATGATACCTGCCCCATCGATATTCCAGGAATGATAAACAAAAATAGGAACTAAAGAAAGAAAATATTTTTGGAGATTTGATAATTTTGTAAAGAGAAAAACCAAACCAAAAAGAAAAAAAAATTTGAACCGAACCCAAAATGGACCAAACGCTCGGTTCATTTCGGTTCCTAAAAAAATATTTTTGGAAAACAACTGTACATAAGTATACAACCATAGACAACACCTTTTGAGATTGAGCGAAACCAAGTGCAATGGGACCGAACCCGAAATAGACCGAGCGTTCGGTTCATTTCGGTTCCCATGTGAACCGAACCCGAAATAGAACGAGCGTTCGGTTCATTTCGCTTCCAACTTTTAGTTTTAAGATGGTGTTTTTGGTACTGACTCCGATTCCATCATGCCTAGACCTTGAAGGATTTTATTGAAACTAGCTTCAGGTAGGGCTTTGGTGAAGATATCGGCCAGTTGATCAGTGGTCAGAACAAAGTGAATTTCGATGTTTCCATCTTCCACATGATCCTTAATAAAGTGATACCTCAGTGCTATATGCTTGGTCTTGGAGTGTTGCACTGGGTTATGACAGATCCTAATTGCACTTTCTGAATCACAATATAGTGGGATCTTTTTCATATTGAGTCCATAATCACGGAGCTGGCTTTGGATCCAAATCACTTGAGATGTACAGGAGGCAGCTGCAATGTATTCTGCTTCGGCTGTAGAAAGAGAAACACATGTTTGTTTCTTTGATTGCCAGCTAACCAACTTCCCGTCTATGAATTGGCAGCCTCCTGTGGTGCTTTTTCGATCTAGACCACATCCTCCTAAGTCTACATCTGAGTAGGCTTGAACGAAGAAACCTGAGTTTGAGGGATACTAGAGACCGAGAGAGGTGGTTCGCTTCAAATACCTGAATATATTCTTTACTGCTAGCATGTGTGGTTCACGAGGATTTTCTTGAAACCCGGCACAATAGCATACTGAAAACATTATATCGGGCCTGCTAGCTGTGAGATACATCAAGGAACCAATCATTTGTCGATATAAAGTGATGTAGATTGCTGGTTTTTCTAAAGAAGGTGTGATCTTGGTGCCGAATGCCATAGGGACTTTGACTTTTGATTCTCCCATCATGCCAAATTTAGCAAGAAAAGTCTTTGTGTATGCTTCCTGGTTGATAAAGACGCGAATGGAACATGATTCAAGCGAAACCACAAATATGATTTGATTCCATTCAATTCTATCATTTCCAAGCATAAAGATGCGAATTTGAGTCACTTTTGTTTCAAGCACAAGCAGCCGAACCTAGGTTCACTCCAGATTCATTGAACCGAAACCATGTTCAGTCCGAGCACATGTTCTCTTTCGGTTCATCCCCCTTTCGTTCCAAGGCAACAGATGAACCCAATCATAGATTCGCTTCAATTTTGTCGATTATACCCCAAAGAGAATCCATATTCGTTCCTTTCACTCTCATTTCAAATGGACACATACCGAAAGTGAATCTCAGGTTCGTTCCGAGCTTCATCAGGTGAATCACCTTTCGTTATCGGTCCTTCCTTCATTCGCTCCAACCACTAATAAACGACCTCAAGTTCGCTTTCTCTGATGTTTGAGGGAGCTACGAATCCGATAATTTTTGCAGGTAAGAACATTCGTTCCAAATCAGTCGTTCATGACCCCGATGCGAATCGCAGTCAAATTTTGACTTTTTTATTTTGAGATCCAATTGCTAGCAGGTACACAATCATATTCCCCCTTATTGAATTTTGATTCGCAATTCATTCGTTCACATTACACATCCAAAAGCGAACGTTCGTCACAGGTTCGTTTTTCGTGGAAAGCACAGTTAGATTCAAAGAAAGTTCAACCCCATTCACAGTCAATTTTGACTTTTGCAATGACCATTGTTCATCCTAATTGAATACCAATTCCGATTTCTTTCGTTCTCAGTGAGTTCACTTGCACCAAAGTGTTTGCTATATGAATTTTGACCTTGAGAATTGACCTGCAAAAGCGAACAGATACGCAAAAACCATTCTGCTTGCAGGACCATTACACCAACTACAATCCATCAAACTTCTTCCCAATTGAAGTCCTTCCCAGTCGCAATCAAACCAAACCATCTTCCCATTGACATCCAAGTGGTTCATTCTCAGATCTTGAAACCTGATAACGAATCAGTAGCTTCCCAGAATTGATTCTTAATAATGAACCCTTCATGTCAAATTTAATTGGAAACAAGATTCGACCTTTATGAAATCATGGAATCAATTGATAAAATAAAAATTGATCTCGATAATGGCTTAATTCATGGTAATCGACTTAGGAATGGATGAGCAATAGATTTGACAATTATAGGTAAGCTTTATTGATTGCAGTTCACGATTACAAAGAACACGATAAAGGGACAAAACCACCGTCGATGAACAGTACAAGAAAACGGGAATCGTTGATTTACAAACGACGATAAGCCATACTCTAAGAGAAATCATTGATTATTGGATTTGATAAACAAGAATTCAAGTGTACAGAAACCCGATATAACATAAGGTCCAAGGAATGAAAACTAGATTATCACGCCTCATGAATAGTGATGGATGAATTATTGGGCCAAAACAAAATTGAATACGAAACTGATCCGATTTAAAATAAAGGAATAAGATCAATTGATTTGGGATTCAACAAACGATCTGATTCAATATGCACAGAAAAATGAATCAAATTAAAAAAAATACCCGATGAACAGTGGATGAACAACATAAATCAAACTTGCACAAAATTTTGATTCCAAGATGCCAAAACACCAAAAACTTCAATAATTTGTGCAGAAAATCACCAAATCAAGAACCGATACTTCAACAATCAATAGATCTTGAAAGACCCGCTCTGATACCAATTGTTGAGATATTAATCTCTTAGATCGTTTAGATCTTACACAGGTTTAGCAAAACGATTCAAACAAAGTAATAAACAAGAGATGGAATCAACAGTATGCTTAATGATTCAAATGATTCAAGCCTCAGCAGAGCTCGACAAAGAACTTCCGCTGTAGAGGCTTTTAGGGTTACAATCGATAAAAATAATAAATGATATGAATAATCGACTCCAAAAAACCTTCGTACCAAGATACAAATAAATCACGGATGGACAGGCCCAATCCGGATACAAAACAGGGCTAAGAACCGAGCCCAAGATGCAACACCATACACCTAACATACATAAAAGTTTCTAATCTAGACATGGATTCTCAATATCCAACTCCCAATATGGAAAATTTTCCATACTTACCATATGACAACTCATTCTTAATAGAATCTTGTCTATTCATAATAATGTCGATATGCTCCATCCAATATCATACTTCCAACTACTCACAAGCGACCAATCCTTAGCAAGCTTTGGATCGTCCTTTGATAGTTGTTTAATTATCTTAGTCAAAACCGATTCTTGTCCTTTTTCCCTCTTAATGCGCTAGACATTTGGAAAATTTTAGAATGGTCAAATATCATAGCATTTGCAATCTATCCTATACCCGAAGCATATGTGACACGATGCATAATGTCTTACATAAAGATTTGATACTTTATCAATCTTCTGCTATAATATTTTACGTGCTACGTTCTCATAATTTGAAATATGAAGAGGAATGCCGTAATCATAATCGAAATTTAAGAACACACTATGTATCCTTGACTAAATTTATTAACATTCCACAACCTAAGCTTTTAGATTTGAAATGAAGCATAATATTCTCTCCCTTAATTATAGCAAAACAACTTTACATCCTTACTACTTTGCAAAGTATGACTCTTGTTTTCTATAATTAATATTGCTAACTTGCAATACTTGCCTTAATAATCATACAATCATAACATTTATGCTCCCACTATCATGATGATTATTATAAACATAACACTTATGCTCCCACTAGCTTTGACATGTATTCAGAAACCAGCTTAACTTCTAGAAAACAATACTTATTGAATTTCTTAAGTTCATGTTTCTAATACCTAATGCTTTGATAATCCTTTATCTAACCTTATACACCTTTCCTTTAGATAGCTCATATGTGTGTCTAAACAATTAAGACTAATTGCCAAATCTCACAATTCAAATCATGGAAAGGGATACCGTAACCATAATCGAATTCGAGAATACAATTTCACAATCACTATCTTCTTAAAATCTCTATTAGTGAAAGCATTTCCTCATAGTCATTTTCATGAAGGAGGGAATCTTATGACACTTATATTTTAATGGTGTATGTGTTCCTATCCATGTGAATTTGTCAAAAACAAAGTTCACGACAAATTCAAACTCATATGGACCGAACTTTCTTAATCTTGATTTCTTGCCTTATGGTAACACGGCTGCCCACCATGTCTTCCAAGTAGTGAAGCATCTCACCCTTTCCTATCAATGTACTTTTCATTGATCAAGGTCCTTGCCTTTTATGCATTTAATGAGAACTCATAGGACTCATATGCATAATTCACTCAATTGGAACGGCACAGAAACAAGATAATGTCAACACGATAGGTTGTAAACCTCAACTCGTGTGCTAGTGATGATCGATAAGGTTATTCTTGATTAATTCTTGAATCTTTTCAAGACCATTAAGACTCCCACTAACTCCTTGACATATAAGATTCTTTTGTCAATGAACATTTCTTGACAAACGAATATTCAAGAGTTAGTGTAGTTTTTATCAAGACAAAACATTTCATAAAATTGGTCCTAGTTGGTCTTTGTCTTATCCAAGACATCACAACTTTCCAATTTCAAATGTACGAAAATAAGAAAATCCTTTTTTTCCAAATTCTACACTTGATGAATGTTATAAACCTTCTTGAGACTTGTCACTCAATGTCATAATCTTAACTCTAAGACTTGTTTTGGAACGAAGTATGATTGACTTCTTGATTTAACCATTTCTTCAATTCTTAATTCCTCTTCTTAGACATACAATTGTACTAAGATTTGCTTAGAGGATCAATTGAGATATGGTTCTTAATCATTAAGACCTATCATAAAACATAATAAAAGGTACTCTCCCTTCTTCTTAGAATGGAGAAACTTTTATCTTTCTGCCTACTTGATTCTTCTTATTCGTTTTGCTATTGATTTAAACCTTTTCAATCAATTCAGAATTACACTTAATCTTGTAAGTATAATCATATTTACTAAACCTTTAGTAAATCATGACGAATATTTTTGTTATTATTATGGTGGACTTGATCAACACGCAACTTTGTGTACTCGATCTCCTAGTCCTTCACCTGACACGTTGTCAATGAATTAGTCTAATTTCCAAATATGAAATTTCTCATTCATCATGCAACCAAGTTGCATGATTCCAAATTTTTGTCCAATTGAAACTTGGGTGATGAGAAACTCTCCCTATTTGGCAAATTCTCGACATTCCACAATTATCATAATAAGAATCACATCCATTCGTTGTAGAAATATGCTAACATCAATTTTTTCATAACGATTTTATTGCAAGGAAATAAATAAATAAATAAATGAGTCAAATCAAAATTTATTTTATTCATAAAGCAGCGGAAAACATTTTGTCCTTACAATGCAAAATCAATTGAAAAACTATGTAATAAATATTCCTAACAACTCTATCATAACTTTCTAAGCTGAAAAATCTAATCTTCAAGTCTATGCGATCGAGATCCATTTCTTTGTGATTAGACTCATCTTGCTTTTCCATCAAGCTTCCTCTCTTTTCACTGATCCTGCAAAACATTCAAATGCAATCTTATCACATTATGTATTAAGAATCAACGAATAGGAACTTAATGGAGTTAGATAGTGGATTATACCTGAAGCACATCCATACTCTTTGACTCTCCCATCTTCTAGACTCTTCAGGCTCTAAGGGAAGACTTGTATCCAATGCCCTTTTTCTTGGCTACAAACGCATGTCAGTTCTCCTAGAACGTCCTCGGAAGCATGGTTGGTTGATTTTCCCAACAAATATGCTCCATTGCTTTGCCAAATCATTTCTGATTCAGCAACAATGAGCATGTAAGTTAGGTCAATGAGGTTTTCGTCATGATCCATCGTATAATACTTTCTTTTGAACTCATTATATGATTCGGGAAGTGACTGCAGAACCCAGTTCACAGCCAACTTATCCAAGAATGACACACCCAACATTATCAACCTATCGATGTGTGATTTCATTCCTAGAACGTGGGCACACACGGGTTTACCATCTTCATGTTTCATTTCCAATAGGGCTTTAGTGACATTGAACCTTTCAATTCTTCGATCTTGTGGGTTAGGGAGAATAACGGGAGGAGGTGGAGGAAGTGAAGCATGATTTCTCGTTCCTTGATCGAATCGTGGAATATCATCTTCATGTGGAATGCTTGTTCCATGGGATATGGGAAGACCATAGTTGCCGTACTTTGACATCTACAAAACGGGAGAAAACAAATTCAAGTTAGTTGATCGATTGAGTCCTTAATAAATCACCCAAATGAGATATTAAGGCTAGGACCCAACACAATACGCTACAACCTAGAAAAGGGATGCTGTAATCTAGTTGCAGATATTTGAAGGTAAGTGAATGACGATTCACTAATTTCCACCATTATAAACGAAAAAGGATATTTAAGTTTTAAATCTATGAAAACTCCAAGATCCTTTGAGATTCATTGAACATTTCAATGGCATGTTTAAATCTCGATATGCCCCTCTAGTTTGTGACTGGGATACCGAGGATCACAAAACGGGTGTGAATAACCATGCAAACTTACATGGTGCCCCCACATGTTACAGTCACCTATTCGATGTGCCGGTTAACCACACACGCTCCACCGAACTATGAAAAACATCGAGTCACCCTTTGCTACCTTTGCTTAGAGCCATTTAGTGTGCCGGTTAACCACACATGCTTCACTAACGTCTTCGCAAGGGCACAAAGTGTAATTTCATGGAATTGCCTCAATTCACTTTTGCCTAAAGTAACTAATATTGGGAATTTTATGAAAGCATTTAGTTACTTTTATACTTCATTATACTTATAATGGAAGGTTTCTGACGAATCATACCCGTTCGGCTAACGACCCTCCACTAGTCAAGAGTACGGTGGGTAAGAGTGGATACCCATTCAATCGCCAATTTATAGGCAATTTCCTTAAACACCCCTTATAGACCAGCTTCGTGAATGAGGCCTACTAACGGTAAGACTGACTTTTACTCATACATATATATAATGTTAGACTTTTATATATTGTATAGGGTGTATTTTACACTTTTAAAATACTATGTGGTCAAATTTAATAATTATACCTTTAATTCAATTAAATTGTAAACCAAAATTTTATGGATTTATTAAACCTCTTTTAATTATACACCTTAATTAATTAATACAACCATAAGGGTGTGATTTGAACTTTTCAAAACAATACTAGGGTTTTAGAATTTAACATTCCTAAATTAAAATTTTGATTAACTTTTAAATTCCAAAACTTGAGGGCAAGTTTTGAAACATTTCAAAACATTAGGGTTTAGAATTTAAATATTTAAAATCAAACCTTTTAATCAAAATTTTAAATTCCAAAACTTGAGGGCAAGTTTTGAAACATTTCAAAACATTAGGGTTTCAACTATTTAAGTTTCAAAACAAAACTTTTGAGTTCAAATTTAAACTATAAAACCTAAAGGCGAAAATTGAAACTTTTCATAACACAAGGATCAAATAACAAATAATATAAATTAAACAATTAATTTCATCATTATCTATATTTGACCTAATTTCAATTTCTTGTAAAATAAGTTACCCAATTAATACAAATAACCAAACTTTATCATATAAGGAAGTTGTTATCTAATCAATTGGTAATTATCTTTTGTTTAATCAAGGATATACTCATAAATATGTATAAAATTGGATTTTAATGACCTAAAACAGAAAAGGCATGTATCCATGAGTAAAACAGTAAGAAATCCCGAAAATAGCTCCATCTGACGCTCGAACTCGCCGAGTACCACACTGGACTCGCCGAGTTGAGGCCTACTTGCCGAGTACACTGTGGTACTCGCCGAGTTCATTAGGCAGGGAGCTCAAAACTCGATTTTTCAACTTGAACAAACATACAAGGCATCAATACAATAGAAACCAATCAAGGCTCTGATACCACTGATGGGTTTTAGCTATAAGAACATCCTATGTGCTCATACAAACCCTAATGCTTGGATCTAGGTTTCTCTATTGTACATGCAATTCATCCAAGACTTCAAACCCTATATCTAATATATGATAATCAATATAACATATGAATTAGGGTTTAGATCATACCTTGATTGTTATGTAGTAATAACAATCTCAAATCCTTCTTGTAATGACTTTAGAAAGCTTAGAGTCACAAATGTCACTCCTCTAATGGTTCACAAACACCAAGAGCAAGAGGATGAAGAAGAGAAGAGAAGGAGGCTGCCCAAAATGTGTGGAAACCCTAGAGAATAAGTTCACCACGTTTTTGGGGCTTAAAGGTTCTTTAAATAATGAGGCTATTAGGGTTATCTAACAAGGAAACCCTAATTTGGATGCTTAGGCCCTAAGCAACCCATGAACCCCTTTTTAATAAGCCTTGGATGATTTCTAATGGGTTTCCCCATAGAATTTGTCCAACCTTATATTATAAGGTAATCCATAGCCCAATTGCAATTATCTTATAATTACAATTCCAGTCCCTTAAGTTTAATTAATCTCTTTTAGCCACAAACTTAATTCTTATTAATTCTTGACTAATATTAATTAAACAATATGATTTCTCCTTTAATATATTATTCTCATAATATATTAATAAATCATATTTAATCCTTTCTCTCCATAATTCATCCTATCAAGTTGCTTTGGTGAAGGCAACCCAAAAGGACCATGCACCATCGGGTCAAGTACATACCAAAATAGCTATGGACTTAGACACTAATCCAACAAATATAGCTTCTACATTACCGTGCATCGTGTGAATGTTTACGAAGTGAATGTAATGGGAAAATGAAATAGTACTATGGTGTAGTATCAAATAACTACAACCGTACTAACTACCTTTAACCTATTTTAATCTCGTAAGTACTGTAGTATTTGTAATAAGTGATTACTTTTGTACTAATATTGCCTTATTTGTGGGATAAGGCATAATGTGATGGCTAGATCCCAGGCTAGACGCTCCCCTGTCAAAGAGATTTTGGGACCCATACACGACCCCTGCATATTTGCAAGCCGTGAACATCCACATTACTATGATCACGTATACCCAATATAACTATCACAATGCGTTGTGATTCATTGGTATAGTTAGATCCTGAAATCGATCCATGCTATAGCACCTAGTGATGTCTGTCCTATTATCGTATATGTAAACGCACTCATGTAAACGTATCTATGTAAACGTACTCATGTAAGCGTAATAATCTAAACGTAATCATGTAATAGTATAGTAGTGTACTATAATGTTCTGCGTGTGCTAGCTGTAACATGTGTTCTCTCTCTATCTAGCATGTATAGTAATGTAATGTGTGTACTAGTTGTAATGTGTGTTCTCTCTCTATCTAGCATGTATAGTAATGTATTGTGTGTACTAGCTGTAATGTGTGTTCTCTCTCTATCTAGCATGTATAGACTCATGAATGAACTGACTCGTGGTATGATTCCGCATTCTAGTAAACGTATTAGTATCTTCCTAAACTACCCATATGGTAGCTTACTAGTAATATAACTGGTACGTATGAACATGGAAGTATACCCTTGCTACCCAAGGGTATTGAATGGATTGGAAGAACCTTTATGACTATATATGTACACATGATATATAATTAATAGTTATACGACCTTCGGACGGATACCCGATACCCCACCAGACCACATCCCAATGGAGAAAAGGAAATAAGGCGGGTTAGCCTTCCTAAGCCCTTCAAACATTACTTATATAACTATACATATCTAGGCATGAAATTGACAATATAAAAGCATAAAATAATTTTTGTAACACCTTTGAACATGATTACTATCTAAGAAAAGGTCGACTTGATGTCGGCCTATAAAACGGATTGAAAGTATTTGTTTGATAAAACAGTTTAAGTATAAATAAACATTTATTTGAAACACAATTGTAAATAAGTTTGAAATGAAACATACAGTGTATAATGAACAGTTTAATTAGGAGTTTTAAACATATAAAACGTTTATGAAAATCATATGAAGAAAACTGTTCGGTAGAACAGCTAATGAGTAGTAAATCATTTGAATGCTGCTTATTAATCACATGTGATTGATATAATAACTAGCATGATTCTACTTGTATCCCCCCATAAAACATTTAAAACATTGATTAAGGGGTATGAACTCGCCTGTAGCAAGTGGTTGGGATAAACGGACTGAAATAGGATGCTAGGTGTCAAGTGAAGACTTGTACACACTCTATGATCAAGTTAGAAGCTCGAAAAGGTGCTAAGGGCCCAAGAACACTAGTGTGTGTTCTTGGTGTTCTTGGTGTTTTGGAAATTAGATTGAAGATATTGAATAAAAACTTGGATGATACTTGAGAGAGTTTTGGAGTTTACTCTTGAGAGTGAAAGTAAAAAGTGATGAGTTTAGGGAGTAAACTCATGCTTAAGGCATGAGTTTACGGTTTTTAAGGGAGTTTACAGCCCAAACATAAAAGTTTGGCCGTCAACTTCTAAGCTACGTGGTATTCGCGGTTTTGAAATTTCAAGACTCGAGACGACATTTCCTTTCATCCGTTCATTTAAAGATTAATTATTAAAATAATCAAACAAACTTTAAATTTGTTAAAAACAAATGTAAGTGAAATTGACTTATAATTTGAAATGATTGACTCTAGGGTTTTACTGAATGAAGATTCCGGGTTGTCACATGAACAATCACAACCAAAATCCCAAAATAGCCTAGAGGTCAAACTTGGTCAAAGTCCATAAATCAACTGAGTCAACCCAGCCAAGTCAACTCGACCGAGTCAACCCAAACTGCATACACGGGGCGTACTCCATAGGTACGTTGGGCGTGCACGCAGCCTCACAGTTGACCATCATCATGGCGTATTTTTAGTATACGGGGTATACCCTCGCAATCCAAAAATTCCATTAAGAGCTTAATGGCTTCAACTCTACGTCCAAACTTCAGATCTATGGCTAAAATATTCTTAGGAGTCATAAAGTCTCCAACTTTATGACCTAGCATGTCCAATAAGTGCTTAACACAAGGTCTTATTCCGTTAAGACCTTCTAAATGATGCATGAAGCAAAACTAACCATTTGGAACCCATTTTTATGACTTAAGACCCCTCCAAGGGTCTGAAAGGACAACTCAAAGGTCAAGAACATGCCATATTCGAGATCTAGCATTTTGGGACCAAAAAGCTCAATAAAGACATCCAAAACTAGATCTAAATGCTAAAGGAGTAAAGTTGCAAGCTTTTTACCTTAGAATGGTTGAAAATGATGTAGAAATCCCATATCCAATTGTTCCACCCCTTTAATTTGAGATTGGTTTCCTTCCTTCTTCTAAGGCACCAAAAACACACTTCTAAGCTTGAAAAGGCTCATTAAGGTGAAACTAGGGTTCCACAAACGTTTGAGAGAGATGAAGGTAGTTAAGATGGGTGAAATGAGGCCATAAGAGTGCTTAAATATGAGACAAACTAAAAATTAGGGTTTTCCTTATTTGGCAAGTACGCTCAGCGTACACCACGTACGCATGGCGTACTCCAAGGCAAAAATTACACAAATTCCATTAAGGCTCTTGTGCACACTTTCTTGAACTTAGGGACCAAAATGCAATACATCTCAATTTAAGGATCAACAATGGAAGTACTTCAAACCAGATGTTACAACCCCCCCAATTTGAATTAGATTTCGTCCTCGAAGTCTGATACAGTAACTAGCCCATGGTAGTACTTCCACATCTCTGCCTTGGGTCACTCTGACGGTCCTTCCCTAGGACCCGATCCGAACTAAAAGTCGGCTCATTCTGATGGTTGCTTTCCCATACCATCTTTAACTTGCTAACTTTCATTACTAGAGAAACCATCACCACCTTCTCATAATTCAGACATCCACTACCTCAACTGATTCTTAAGCAAGCATAACCCTCTCGGAACGTAGATGATACGATATCTCTCACAATTCGAACCATATGGAACCCTTCCGATCCTGACTTACCTTGCTAAATGCATTGGGGATTCAGGACCATTGACCATCCTCTGCTGATTAACCCTCCATCCGAAAACAAGGAGACTTCGAACTCGAGCCCCTGCTGAATATCCTCTACAGAGAGGCACAAACAATGCCATCAAAACCCATATCATCCTGGCTAAGACTGAATGACTAGAGAGAGATCCATAAAATTCGGAAACACTCTCAAGGTTACAACACCGAATCAACTTTATTAATATGCTTCTCGAAACTGGGAAACCATAATCCACGACTGACATTTACCCATTCATTGAATCCGCCCCTTTCCTGAGAGTATGATCACTACCAATCATGCGAGAAAGAACCCAAACACTTAAATCACGAATTTCCCACTAATCCCCAAATCCATAAGATACCCTAAGAGCCTTTAATTAACTCGTGACTCCCTGACACGCCATTCCAACCACTACTCCTACGAGCAAAGATGAGAATTCTAAGAATTTCACTTTTACCTCCAATCCTTAACAACTCAAGTGTACCCCCATCTAGCAAGACACATGATATGCTAACGAAGAACATTTGATGTGAGACTTCATAACCGGTTCCCAACCTTGATAAGCAATCCCTCTTATCAGCTTGTGAGCAAACATGATTATAATGCAAACATACCATAGAGACTTTCTGATACCTGAATGATACTCCCAACAACCTTTAACTGTTTCCCCTTATCCAAACCAGCTGATTTGTGTGCTTTCTGACTTCTAACAATGCACCGATACTGAAAGTACCTTTATCAAAAGAAATCAACAATCATGATCACCGATCCCGCAACCTATTCCTAGAACTCACGTCCCCTTCAACGCTAATCGTACAACAAAGCGATAACTATACCACACCCAATTCCTTTCACAAAACTAGCTGCTATCAATACAGAGCTCAACGAAATCATGGTCTCCCACGACCCAAGAACAGGACAACAGTTGCACTCTTGATCCAATTCAAAGGCTATCACCCAAAAGAACCATGCGCATAATTCAAACCAAACCCCAATGCTATCTTGTCCAACCTACATACACACAATGAATTAATACAATGCACATCCTTATAGAACCCATAACCTCATTTAAAAGAGTAGAAATACCAAGTTCTATCGAACGACGAGCCTCAATCATTAATAGGATACACCTTCATGATCAATCGAAAAAAGATTCCATACTTGATTGAGACTAAACAGGTTCCACCAATACACAACCAACTCAAGAAGACTTCTAAATTGATCCTGAATGCCAGCCAACCCAAGCCTGCTATGAACCAAAATTCCACACCACGATTGAGGGTAAGCATACCCAGAGAGCAAAGGAACATAAAACATACGAAACTTAATGATAAACTGATACATCCATTGAACTTCCACTGAAACAAATTGAAACTTTCAGAGAACCTTTTCTATAATACGAACGATGTGACCAATAATCGAGGACACATTGCCATTAAATCTAATGAACCAAAATCCTCGTGGGGCTGAACGTACCAAATCCAAAAACTGATTCCCTGATCAATCTCTGACCAAGCTAGACTATAGTTACAAATCCATACCACCCACCGACAATTTCCCTCTGCCATCGATTCTCAACCTGAGTAATCCTAGTGGCTCCTCATTTGTTCATTAGTAATCCCAAGAGGAACCGATAGCTACAATGAGCTCCTTAACCACCTACTTATGAGTGACAACCTATGTGTCTCCTAAACATATTCACACAATAACCACCTACTGTATACCCCTTCCTTGGCTAAACCCTGAATCGATACCCCACATACTCGCACCACATATCCTTAAAAACCATTCCTCAATACCAAGAATTGGAACAGATCGATAATCCTCCAAGCAGAATACCTAGTTCTCCCCCACTTAGGGTTCGAACTACCACTTACGGGTGTTGAAACCAAACCATAACTCAACCGGATCAACCAGGTACAACCATCCCCGACCCTAGAGTGCATAACACACGCATGATGATCTTCCAGATAAGGATCAAGCAAATCCTAAGAGAATATCGAGTTTCGACTAAAGACCACTTAAAATTTCCAACAATGACCACTTTAACATTAAGGATTCCTTGCAAGAGCATAAGCCAAAACATACCCTCCTAGCCCGCAAACCCAACTACCAATCTGGTACCTGACCTACCTATATCACAAGAACACGGAACCTTGATCACATCACAATGCATCCATGACACAAATCCACCTATGCACTCCTACTCTGACATACTGTCGCCAAACCCTGCGAACAACAGACCCCAAGTTGGGCTTACATCCCAACTTTGAAGGTGATAGGCTTGCTTACTCCTTCCCCATACTCAAAAAAAGTGAAAAGGAAAAAACCCCCACCATGGATAGTGACATACTAAACCATCAATCAACCATTATACTCCCAACTGCAATTCCTAAGCCGATCATAACGTTCGTCCCATTCTGGAGTCCCGCAAATCGAATGAACGACCTTGAGAAAAACCTTAGAGACTTCAAAACCATAAAGCTCATCAAGGTGTGCACCAATCAACCCAAACTGATTTCACCATTGGGGCCCAAAACAATTACCAGACCCGACCTCATTCTTGAGTAACCATAAGCACAAGATTGACAGATACAGAGCCACTACCATGAATCTGTTGGGTTTTGGTATACTACAACATCCTATGGTGAACATACAACCCTAAATACCTTGGATCTATGTTTTCACTAATTATACATACAAATGGTTTCCAAGGTATTAATCTTACAACTAGCATGCATTTAACATAAAAATAGAATATACTAGTTAGCATGACATACCTTTTGATGGAGCTTGAATTCTTGGTGTATTTGGCCTTAAAGATCTTAGCCCCAATAGTGTGAAAGCCTCAAATGGAATCACAACACACCATGGACAAAGGATGAACTTGAGAGAGAATTCCATGCACACAAAAGACACCATGAACTCTAAAAAGATACAAGTGGCAATTTTGGGCAATGAAGTATCTATTTATATGTGGGATTTCTAGGGTCATGGATATAACCCAAATCCATACCCATGGTTTTTATGATCCATGGTTCAAGTGGCCCAACTCTTTATGTATCCATAAATAAACTTGGTCCAATATGGATCATAAGCCCAACACATATAAATATAACTAATTATCATAATTAGTCCCCATAGATTTAATTAGTCTCTTTCGGCCATTAAATTAATTCCAAATTAATTCTTGATCAATACTAATTAAAACATATGATTTCATATTAATATATTATTACTTATAATATATTAATAAACCATAAATAACCTTCTCTCAAAAGTCCATCCTAACAAATTGTCCTAATGATATGCAACCCAAATGGACCATGCTACTCTCGGGTCGAATACATACCAATAATAGTTATGGGATTAGACACCTAATCCAATAGTCTCCTACTTGGATAAGTCTAAAACTATTATTCAAGTATGACTCCAAGATCCCAACTAGCAATCGTAGCTCTTAAAGCCGCTGTCAAACTCTAAACAAATCAAATGACATGTCCATTAGATAAGAGATCATATATTCCTCCATTCTAGATATCATATGGACTGAGACATGGATTATAATCATTCTCTCTGTCCATTTGTTGTTTCCCGATTTCTGATTTATGACAATTGACTAACTGAACAAATCAAATCAGTCCAGGCCCGGCCGAGCACTTACGTTTGTCATCACCAAATCATCGAGGGGCCCACAGATATCGCTTTTATCCCGAAGGTAAAAGGAATGGATAAACTTCGACTCATATGGCTTGTTCTACTACTTGTTGAATCATACACAAAGTCATGTTTTATAACATCGAGTTACCAATGTGTTTTCGTGCAATCAATGTATAACCAACTCATAGTAACAACTCATATCTCTAGGTTTGAAGAATATAAGATATTATCGTCTCATGATCACTCGTGATAAAATCCATGAAGTGATTCCAATGAGCACGGGTTGAATCCAATACTCAGAACTTATGAGCACTCATGAGTGTTGTAGCCCTTTGTCCAACATCTTAGACCTCTACAAGCCAACCCATGACAGTCTTAATTCATATATACTTCCAACATATGACCGACTGTGGATGGTTTGAATAACTTAGTCATCCAGAACAATGACCTAGTTTATTCTGGAAGTCAAAACATGCAAAATGAAACAGAAGAATAATTGAATCGAATATGGTATCAAAACCTATGAACATAAATAAAACACCTTTTATTTATCACCATATGATTTCACATTATTCATTGTATACTGTTTCAGCTATCAACTTTATTCTTGAATTTAAAACAATAGTTGTCCCATGCTCCAAGCATGTACACTATGTTTTCTAAACACTAGTCATGTCATACACCAAGTATGCATACTATGTTTGTCTATGATCTTTACTTTGTGAAATAGATCAATTGAACATAACTCCAATGATCTTTTTTTTCATAGTCCCAAATCCTTACTGCAAATGCAAGAATTCCAAATTCATGCCATTTACTGAAATCTGTTAGATTCTAAACTTATATGCATTGATCCTCTTGTAATGATTATGCACAAAGTCATAAAGACTTGATAACAAACATTACAGAGCATTCCAAAGGAGATCAACTCCTTGGAAACATCCTTCTTGCATTAAGTTTCCTAATCTTACACAGATTGAATAATTTCTAACTTTGAAACATTTCCATATTCCATTTTGACTATCACTTCTGAACAAGAGTTGCCTCCTTACAGATTATGTCAATATGGTCCTTATAGAATTATCACTATACTTCCAACTGTCCTTGAGCAACCAATCTTTGGTAAACCTTATATTGTCCTCGACAATTGTTTAATCCTTTTAGTCATATCAAATTCTACACCTTTTCCCTTCTTAATGCCCCAGGCATTTGGAAAATTTTAGAAAGGATGAATATAGCACATGCAATTGATCCTATATCCGAAGCATATGGGACACGATTCATGATGTCTCACATAAAGACTAAACCTTACTTTTGCTATAATATTTCCATTTCAATTTGCCAAGTTCTCATAATTCAGATTATGAAAAAGGATGCCGTAATCATAATCGAATTTTAGAACGCAAATAATGGACCCATATATTAGAATTTTCTTATGTTGAGCCATTTGAGCCATTCCAACATAACATTCATATATATACTTGACTAAATACGATTAAAACCTCAATATAAGCTTTTAGATTTGAGATGAAGTATAATTTCCTCTCCCTTAATTATAGCAAAACAACTTTTTCCCAATTGAAACTTTTTGTTTTCTATAATTAACATTGCTAACTTGCAACCTTTATCATAATTATCATGCTCCCACTAACATGATGATTATTAGCATAACACTTGTGCTCCCACTAGCTTTGATATGTACTCAGAAATCAGCTGAGCTTCTAGAAAAAAAAACAATACTTTATTGACTTTCTTACCAAAGTTCAGATTTCTGATACTAGATTGCGTTGATAAAACTTTATCAATATCATACACCTTATCTTAGATAGCTCACAAGTGTTTCTAAACAATTTCAGAACTATGAAAAGGGATGCCGTAATCATAGTCTTAATTGTTTAGACCTTTGTCACTTCTCACAAGCCCATGTTAGTGTGCCGGTTAACCACACAGCTCCACTAACGACTTTGAGAATGCAAATATCACAATTGCTATCTACTTCAAATCTACTTGGTGGAAGTGTTTCCTCAGCATCATTTTCATGAATCGGAGAGAAACCTTATGACCCTTAGATTTAATGGTGTATGTGTTCTTATCCATGTGAATTTTCAAAACCGTAGTCACAAGACAAGGATAATGACAAATCCAAACTCATATGGACTGAACTCAATCTTAATTTCTTGCCACCTGGCAGCCCAAGGGCTTGCCATTGCTTCCAAGTTGTTGTGCAACCAATTGAAAACTCTAAGAACTCATATTCAAAGCCAACTTTAACTGGAATGGGCACAGAATATGTCAACACGATAGGTTATAAACCTTAAGTCGTGTGCTAGTGAAGAACTTCAGGTTTTATTCTTGATTAGTTCTTGAGACTTTCAAGACCTTTAAGACTCCCACTGTCCTCTTGACATATAAGACTTTCTTGTCAGATATTCAAGAGATAGTGTGGATTCTAATCAAGACAAACACTTCACACAATTGGCCTTAGTTGGTCTTTGTTTTATCCAAAACATCACAACTTACCAATTTCAAATGTACAAGAGTAGAAAACTTTTACTCTTACATTTGATAAGTGTTTTAAAGCTTCTTTAAGACATCTCACTCAAGTTACAATCTTAGAGTATAACTCTAAGAATTGTTTTTGGAATGAAGTATGAATCATCTTCTTGATTTAACCACTTAAACAATTCATAACTCCTCTTCTTAACTATCAGAATGCACTTAGAGGATGAATTGTGATAAGGTCTCAAAATCATTAAGATGGTCTTAAAACATGATACTAAAGTACTCTCCCATCTTTTCAGATTTGAGAAAATTTTATCTTTCTGCCTAAATTGATTCTTCTTATTCGCTCTGCCATACATTGGAACCTTTTCTTACGTCTCAGAATTACACTTAAGCTTGTAAGTATAACCATATTTACTGAGCTATAGTAAATTATGACGAGTAGTCTTATCGATCTTTTGTGGTGGACTCTGACCAGTGAACAAGAATGTGTACCTGATCCCTTAGTCCTTCACTTGAGTCACACATCCATGTGAATAAGTAGTTAGTCTTAATTTTTCCAATGCTCGAAAGTTCTCAGTCATCATGCTATACAACTTGCATGATTCCAAGTTTCCTTATTTGGTAAATTTAGACACTACCACAAATGAAAGAATCAAATTCATATTCCCACTCTTGCTCTTAATGGAATCTTATAAGCAACACTGATTTTCACAAATGCCATTGTAAGAATATTTTAAAATAAATAAAATCAAAAGATTTACCTTTTATTTTAAACTTTGCGGAAAAACCTATCCTTACAATCCATATGAAAACTTGTTATCTACTCCTAAGCAAAATATCATAACTCCTAAGAATTAGCTCAAGAATCCGATCTTCAAACTATGCGATAGAAATCCATCTACACGATCAAATTCAGCATATTCTTTCTTTAAGTTTCTTCACTTTTATTTGATTCTTAAAACATCAACATGTGACCCAGTCACATCATGTATCAAGAATCTCAGAATAGAAACTTAGCAGAGTTAGACAATGGACTTTACCTGAAGTAGAGTCAAACTTATTGACTTTAACATCCTTAGGTAAATTTGGCAGCTTTGCAACCAATGCCCCTTTCTTTGGCAATATAAACATATGGACCCTTTGGTAATGGGACTATCTCAGACTTAGCTTTTCTCTTTACCATTTGGTCAACCTAGTTGACTATGGCCGATCCCTTTCCATTGGGAAGAGAATGCTTTTTCTGGATTTCCAGTGTCATCATTGTCAATGTCCATAAAGTTTTTTAGGAAGTTGATCTTAGCAAATAGATAAGATCATTAAGGGTCTTGTCATAGTCTGTTTCATAGATGTTCCAAAAGAACTCACTATGTGACTTAGAAAGTAGTTGAGCCAGCAACTTTCTCAAGACTTTGACACCCAACTCTCTCGGCTTGTCAATATGTGACTACATCTCCAAGATGTGATCACACATAGACCTTTGCTTGCTAATAGGGCTTGAGTGACCTTAAACTTTTCAGGAACTTGTGGGTTAGGGAGAATAATTGGAGGAGGTGAAAGAAGTATGATTTCCATGGGACATCATCTTCATTTAGGAAAGCTTGTTTCAAGAGATTTGGGAAGATGATAAATGTCTAAACCAGACATCTTTTGGGAGATATTCAAGATAGTTGATTTAAAGTCCTTAATATAACACCCAATATGAAATATTAAGGCTAGGAACCAACACAATACTTTTATAACTTGGAAGAGGGATGCCGTAATCCAAGCTATAAAATATTTGAAGGTAGGCGAATGACGATTCACCAATTTCCACCATGAAAACAAAATATATATTATTAGGTTTTAATTGGTTTTTGAAACTCCTAGATCTTTGAGATTCATTGAACTGTTCAATGGCATGTTTCAATCTCGAGTGTGCCCTTCAGGTTTCGTGACTGGGATGCCGAGGATCACAAAACAAGGTGTGAAGTGACCATGCAAATTACTTGGTACCCTTAAGTGTTTACCCCTCAATCGATGTGCCGGTTAACCACACACGCTCCATCCATACTACGATAAACATTAAGTTACCCTTTGCCTACCTTGTTAAATACGAGTTAGTGTGCCGGTTAACCACACACGCTCCACTAACCGACTTAAACAAAGTGCAAAGTGTAATTTCACGGATTAGCACCTTATTCACTTTTTCCTAAGTAAATAAGATTAGGTATTTATAAAAGGTTTAGTTACTTAGTATTTATCATTAATACTTTTAATGAAGGGAGAATTATAGTCCTTGTCCTACCCGTTCGGCTAACGACCCTCCACTGGTCAAGGAAGCGGTGGGTGGGAGTGGACACCCATTAAACTGCCATTTTATAGGCAATAACCTTATACCCCCCTTATAGACCGACTTCGTGAATGAGGCCTACTAACGGTAAGACTGACTTTGTTCTTATACATATATATAAGTATTAACTATTAATATTATAATAGTATAAGGGTGTATTTTAAACATTTAAAATACTTGGTGGTTTAATTTATTGATTAAACTATACTCTTAATTTAATTAAACTTAAACCATGTCTTTATGGAATTATTAACTCTTTTAATTAAACACTTTAATTAATTTAATGAAGTCTGTAAAGTTTGAACTTTAACTTTTAAAATTCTAGAGTTTGGAATTAAAGTGTATATGGGGGGTGAATTTACAAATTCCAATACTTGAGGACAAGTTTTGAACAATTCAAAAACTTATGAGTTTTAAAGTGGTTTAATGGAAAAACTCTTCAAGTTCCATAACTTGTAGACAAGTTATGGAAGACTTTAAAAGCATTTAAAAAATGTGACTCTTCATTTTTTTCATAACTTATGGAAATTTTATGAGTTATAAAATTCATAAATGTGACTTTTCAAGTAACTTGAGGACAAGTTACAAAAACACATATTATGAACAACTTCAGATTAGTTTGGATTGAAAACAACTATCTCATAATTTTTCCTATTAATCTAAACAAACTCATAAACATGAACATTCATAATCAACATTTTTCTAGCATCATATAAATATCTATAAAACTTGAAACTTTGATTATTATCCTTTATTTGGATGAGAATAAACATTACCATAGTATCAAAAAACAAATTTTATGAACAAAAACACTTTGCGGTAATGATTCTAATCCAAAACAGGCCAAAAAAACTCGAAGATAAGCTGTCAGGGGGTCCAACTCGTCGAGTGCATGAACCAACTCGACGAGTTGGATGAATTTGTTCATGGAATCGTCGAGTCTGCTGTCCCGATAGCAAAAAATTCGATTTTTTTTTCAGATTTTTCCAGCAACTTGCGTCAGGTATAATTGAAAACAGCCCATGGCTCTGATACCACTGTTGGGTTTTGGTATGCTACAACATCCAATGGTGCACATACAACCCTAAATACCTTGGATCTATGTTTTCACTAATTATACATGCAAATGGTTTCCAAGGTATTAATCTTACAACTAGCATGCATTTAACATAAAATATAATATACTAGTTAGCATGACATGCCTTTTGATGGAGCTTGAATTTTTGGTGTATTTGGCCTTAAAGAGCTTAGCCCCAATAGTGTGAAAGCCTAAAATGGAATCACAACACACCATGGACAAAGGATGAACTTGAGAGAGAATTCCATGCACACAAAAGACACCATGAACTCTAAAAAGATACAAGTGGCAATTTTGGGCAATGAAGTATCTATTTATATGTGGGATTTCTAGGGTCATGGATATAACCCAAATCCATAACCATGGGTTTTATGATCAATGGTTCATGTGGCCCAACTCTTTATGTATCCATACATAAACTTGGTCCAACATGGATCATAAGCCCAACACATATAAATATAACTAATTATCATAATTAGTCCCCATAGATTTAATTAGTCTCTTTCGGCCACTAAATTAATTCCAAATTAATTCTTGATCAATACTAATTAAAACATATGATTTCATATTAATATATTATTACTTATAATATATTAGTAAACCATAAATAACCTTCTCTCAAAAGTCCATCCTAACAAATTGTCCTGATGATATGCAACCCAAATGGACCATGCTACTCTCGGGTCGAATACATACCAATAATAGTTATGGGCTTAGACACCTAATCCAACAGAATCATGGTATCAAACCATGATATCTCTCTCGCACAACTTTCACAATCCCTGCAATTCTCCTTGATTCATGTATAGATCTTTTGCTTTCACTAGTACAGACCCAATACCACCTTCCACACCTATCCATACTTTGCCCAATGTCATCTTGGGTCCTCCAAGACCTATCCATAAAATACTCTTGATACCTGCTCAACAGCGAAACAACCTCACTAAAGAATACTCCCTAGACTCTCCTAGGATTCCCCCACCTTCCCTGTCATCAGCTATTGAAGAACTCCAATCAATGTCGACCAACCATTTCATGAATACTTACATGCAACAAAACTTAAATAATCTTTTAACTAAAGGACCCAATCCTACAATGGTTAGACTCAAACGAGAACTACATAATAGGTTCGAGTCCTTCACTCTAAGGTTATTAAACCTTCATAGCATGTAACTTAGTGTATTCATTTGATGGTCAACCCACCTCAACATGAGTCCCACAAAGCGAAAAGGAAGCAACATTCGAGCAGTGCAGTCGACTGGCACTAAAACACAATAAAACCAGTTGGAGTCTCATAGGAAATTCCCAATATCTAAATCCCAGCATCTCGGATACACCTTCGACCTGCCCCCATTCTTTTAAGATGGGCTAATCATACATCGCGCTGACCCGCTATACTGCACCCACTCATGAAACTTCCACCAACCCAACAACACTCATGTATGCTAGTCGTACATACAATTGGATTCTATAGACAGTCGAATACTGGATCCTACCATAAGCCCTTCATCAAACAAGAATGAGAAATAAGGCCAAACCAAACATTCTCAGGTTATAGAATCTTAGTTACGTATAACTATGCTACATACACTAAGCAACTAAAGTAAGGATGCCACTTCCATAAAAAAGGAACCCTAGGCTACCAGACATCATATAATCAGACAATTCTATCATGAAATTCTTGAAGATCCCTAGCCCATCACTATATGTTGTTCTAACATCTCACATTATCAAATATCATTATGGTAACTTGGGGGTCAACTTACTGGCTTCGGTTGATCGTACACATCGCATCCTCTTTGAATATTTTGAAAACAGATTGAAAATCATTTTTTTTAAAACTTCTTCTTTAGTTTAAGAATGGATTCACACGAGTGTTCCTCCAATTCTCTCAAACCAAGGCTCTGATACCAAATTGGAACATCCAAAAAATTCAACAAATTTAAAACTTTTCAAAACAACCCTTTTACTAATAGAAGTGTTACAAAACCATTGTATTCAAAACATTATTTAAAATCAGAGTCTCCCAAGATCATATATGTGGAAAACCAAGGATGTGTACGGTCATGCCTTTGCCTTGCCACGATCGACTGAAGTGCCAGAAACTATAAACCAAAAATTGTAAGTATGAAGATTAGCGAGTTCCCCCAAATTACTGATGGGTTTTGGTCATAAGAACATCCTATGTGCTCATACAAACCCTAATGCTTGGATCTATGTTTCTCTATTGTACATGCAAGTTATCCAAGACTATAAACCCTAATTCTAGCATACAAGTAATCATATTAACATAAGAATAGGTTTAAGATATTACCTTGATTGTTATGTAGCAATAACAATCCAATTCCTCCTTGTATTGACTTTAGAAAGCTTAGAGTCACAAATGTCACTCCTCTAATGGTTCACAAACACCAAGAGCAAAAGGATGAAGAGGAGAGATGAAGGAGGCTGCCCAAAAACGTCTACAAACCCTATAGAAGTCTTAGCCACGTTTTTGGGTCATAAGGGTCATATATATAGGAGGCTATTAGGGTTATCTAACAAGGAAACCCAAATTTGGATGCTTAAGCCTTAAGCAACCCATGGATCCCTTTCCTTAAGGCCTTGGATGATTTCCCCATGGGCTTCCCCATAGAATTCGTCCACTCCTTAATATAAGGCAATCCATGGCCCAAATTACAATTATCTTATAATTACAATTCCAGTCCCTTAAGTTTAATTAATCTCTTTTAGTCACAAAACTAATTACCAATTAATTATTGACTAATATTAATTAACCAATATGATTTCTCCTTTAATATATTATTCTCATAATATATTAATAAATCATATTTAATCCTTTCTCTCAATAATTCATCCTATCAAGTTGCTTTGGTGAAGGCAACCCAAAAGGACCATGCACCATCGGGTCAAGTACATACCAAAATAGTTATGGACTTAGACACTAATCCAACAGTCTCCCACTTGGATAAGTCTAATAACTATTATGCGTATGACTTCAGATCCTGATCTGCAATCGTAGCTTTCCAAAGCCGCTGTCAACTCTGATCCTATCAGATATGCATGTCCTTAGATAAGGGATCATATATTCCTCCATTCTAGATATCGTAAGATATGATTTCTAATCATTCTCTTTGTACTATTTCTCGATTTCCGATTTATGACGACTGACTAATTGAACAAATCAAATTAGCCCTAGCCCGGTCGAGCATTTACGTTTGTCATCACTAAATCATAGAGGGGCCCAAAGATATCGCTTTTATCGTACTTCGGATAAAAGGAATGGATAAACTTTGATACAATGCTTGCTTGCACTCACTCACAGAATTACACACAACAATATGTTTTATGAAACCAAGTTACTAGTGTGTTTACGTATTATCAATGTGCAACCGATTTACAAGATACAACTCACACATCTCGGTTTCAAGAATATAAGATGTTATCGTCTCACCAATCACTCGTGATAAAATCCATGGAGAGATCCAAGTGAGCGTGGGTTTAATCCAATGCTCAAATCATATTCATAATCACTCATGAACGTTGCAACAAACATTTGCTTATGTCTAATACTCTTTTAGACATTCCACACACCAATTCACGACAGTCTTCATTCATACCTACTTCCAACATATGAACGACTGTGGCCCGTTCGAATAATTTGACTGTTCTTAACCAATTAAATTATTCAGGAAGTCAAAACATGCAAAGTGAAACACAAGAATAATACTAATCCCATATGGCCTCAACCCTTTGAGCATAAATAAAACACCTTTTATTTATCACCATATCGATTACTCATTATTTGTCGTTTCGGGTAATCAACTTCTTACTTGAATTATTACACTTGTCCCATGCTCTTAGCATGCACACAATGTTTACCTATGGTTCTTACCTTGTGAAATAGATCCAATGAACACATTTCCAGTCATACTCATTTCACAACTCCAAATCCTTTTTCATAAGTGAAAGAATATCAAATTCTTGCCACTTATAGAATATGCTAGATTATAACATTTTATGAAATGATCCTTTCGTAATATCACTGCACCAAAGTCACAAAGACTATTGCCAATTATATTACAAAGTCCTCTATCGGATAGTGTTACAATACAATTCCTTAGATATGATGTCTCTCACTCAAAAAACATTCCTTTGAACATCCTTTTACATAAAAGTTTCTAATCTAGTCATAGATTTTCAATATTCAATTCCCAATATGGACACGTTTCCATATTTTCCATAAGACAACTCATTCTTAATAGAATCTTATCTATTCATAATAATGTCAATATGGTCCATCGAATATCATACTTCTAACTACTCACAAGCGACCGATCCTCGGCGAACTTTGGATTGTCCTTTGATAGTTGTTTAATTATCTTAGTCAAAAACGATTCTCGTCCTTTTCCCTCTAAATGCGCTAGACATTTGGAAAATTTTAGAATGGTCAAATATTATAGCATTTGCAATCAATCGTATACCCGAAGCGTATGGGACACGATGCATAATGTCTTACATAAAGATTTGATACTTTATCAATCTTTTGCCATAATGTTTTATTTGCTATGTTCTCAAAATTCGAATTGAAGAGGAATGCCGTAATCATAATCGAAATTTTAAGAACACACTATATACCTTTGACTAAATTTATTAACATTCCACAACCTAAGACTTTAGATTTGAAATGAAGCATAATATTCTCTCCCTTAATTATAGCAAAACAACTTTTCAACTCTTACAAGTTTGCAAAGTGTGACTCTTGTTTTCTATAATTAATATTGCTAACTTGCAATACTATCCTTAATAATCATACAATCATAACATTTATGCTCCCACTATCATGATGATTATTATAAACATAACACTTATGCTCCCACTAGCTTTGACATGTATTCAGAAATAGCCTAACTTTCAGAAAAACAATACTCATTGAATTTCTTAAGTTCTTGTTTCTAATACCTAATACTTTGATAACCTTTAATCAAGGCCTTTTGAACTTATACACCTTTGCCTTAGATAGTTCATATGTGTGTCTAAACAATTAAGACTAATTGCCAAACCTCACAATTCAAATCATGGAAAGGGATACCGTAACCATAATCGAATTCAAGAATGCAATTTTACAATCACTATTTTCTTAAAATCTTTCTTAGTGGAAGTATTTCCTCACAGTCATTTTCATGAAGGAGGGAATCTTATGACACTTATATTTTAATGGTGTATGCGTTCCTATCCATGTGAATTTGTTAAAACCAAAGTTCACGACAAATTCAAACTCATATGGACCGAACTTTCTTTATCTTGATTTCTTGCCTTATGGTAGCACAGCTGCCCACCATGTCTTCCAAGTAGTCAAGAAGCTCACCCTTTCCTATCAATGTACTTTTCATTGATCAAGGTCCTTGCCTTTTATGCATTCAAATGAGAACTCATGGAACTTACATGCATAATTAACTCAATTGGAGTGGCACAGAAATAATATCAACACGACATGTTGTAAACCTCAACTCGTGTGCTAGTGATGATCGATAAGGTTTGTTTGATTTGTTCTTGAAACCTTTCAAGACCATTAAGACTCCCACTGACTCCTTGACATATAAGATTCTCTTGTCAATAACCATTTCTTGACAAACAAATATTCAAGAGTTAGTGTAGCTTTTATCAAAACACTTCATAAATTGGTCCTAGTTGGTCTTTGTCTTATCCAAGACATCACAACTTACCAATTTCAAATGTGCAAGAATAAGAAAACCTTTTTCCATATTCTACATTTGATGAATGTTATAACCTTCTTAATATTTGTCACTCATTGTCACAATCTTAACTCTAAGACTTGTTTTGGAACGAAGTATGATTGACTTCTTGATTTAACCATTTCTTCAATTCTTGATTCCTCTTCTTAGACATACAATTGTACTAAGACTCACTTAGAGGATCAATTGAGATATGGTTCTTAATCATTAAGACCTATCATAAAGCATAAAAGGTACTCTCCCTTCTTCTTAGAATGGAGAAACTTTTATCTTTCTGCCTACTTGATTCTTCTTATTCGTTCTGCTATTGATTTAAACCTTTTCAATCAATTCAGAATTACACTTAATCTTGTAAGTATAATCATATTTACTAAACCTTTAGCTAATCATGACGAATATTTTTGTTATTATTATTGTGGACTTGATCAACACGCAACTTTGTGTACTCGATCTCCTAGTCCTTCACCTGACACTTTGTCAATGAATTAGTCTAATTTCCAAATATGAAATTTCTCATTCATCATGCAACCAAGTTGCATGATTCCAAGTTTCTGTCCAATTGAAACTTAGGCGATGAGAAACTCTCCCTATTTGTTAAATTCTCGACTTTCCATAAACATCATAAACAAGAATCATATCCACTTGTTGTAGAAATATGCAAACACCAATTTTCATAACGATTTTGTTGCAAGGAAATGAAAAAATAAATAAATAAGTCAAACCAAAATTTATTTTATTTATAAAAGTCGCGGAAAACATTTGTCCTTACAATGCAAAATCCATTGAAAACTATGTATTTCAAAAGGAAAATTTCTAACAACTCTATCATAACTATCTAAGCTCAAAATCTAATCTTCAAGTCCATGCGATCAAGATCCATTCCTTGTGATTAGATTCATCTTTCTCTTTAACCAAGCTTCCTTTCTTTTCACCGATCCTGTAAAACATTCAAATGCAATCTTATCACATCATGTATTAAGAATCAATGAATAGGAACTTAACGGAGTTAGATAGTGGATTTTACCTGAAGCATAACCATACTCTTTGACTCTCTCATCTTCTGGAATCTTCAGGCTCTTAGAGCAGACTTCTATCCAACACCCTTTCTCTTGGCAGTAAACACAGGTCGGTTCTCCTAGAACGTCCTCGGAAGCATGGTTGGCTGACTTTCCCAACAAATACGCTCCATTGCTTTGCCAAATCATTTCTGATTCAGCAGCAATGAGCATGTAAGTTAGGTCAATGAGGTTATCGTCATGATCCATCATATAATACTTTCTTTTGAACTCATTATATGATTCAGGAAGTGACTGCAAAACCCAATTCACAGCCAACTCATCCGGGAATGACACACCCAACATTATCAACCTATCAATGTGTGATTTCATTTCTAGAACGTGGGCACACACGGGTTTACCATCTTCATGTTTCATTTACAATAGGGCTTTAGTGATATTGAACCTTTCAATTCTTCGATCTTGTGGGTTAGGGAGAACAATTGGAGGAGGTGGAGGAAGTGAAGCATGATTTCTTGTTCCTCGATTGAATCGTGGAATACCATCTTCATTTGGAATGCTTGTTCCACGGGATATGGGAAGACCATAGTTGTCGAACTTTGACATCTACAAAACGGGAGAAAACGAATTCAAGTTAGTTGATTGATTGAGTCCTTAGTAAATCACCCAAATGAGATACTAAGGCTAGGACCCAACACAATACGCTACAACCTAGAAAAGGGATGCCGTAATCTAGTTGCAGAATATTTGAAGGTAAGTGAATGACGATTCACTAATTTCCACCACGAAAAACGAAAAAGAAATTTAAGTTTTAAATCTATGAAAACTCCTAGATCCTTTGAGATTCATTGAGCTTTTCAATGGCATGTTTAAATCTCGATATGCCCCCTATAGTTTGTGACTGGGATGCCGAGGATCACAAAGCGGGTGTGAATAACCATGCAAACTTACATGGTTCCCTCACATGTTACAGTCACCTATTCGATGTGCCGGTAAACCACACACGCTCCACCGAACTATGACAAACATTGAGTCACCCTTTGCTACCTTTGCTTATAACCATTTAGTGTGCCAGTTAACCACACACGCTCCGCTAACGTCTTCGTAAGGGTACAAAGTGTAATTTCATGGAATTGCATCAATTCACTTTTGCATAAGTAACTAAGATTGGGAATTTAAAAAAAAATATTTAGTTACTTTAGTAATTCATTATACTTATAATGGAAGGTTTCGTCCTATCCTACCCGTTCGGCTAACGACCCTCCACTAGTCAAGAGTGCGGTGGGTAAGAGTGGATACCCATTCAATCGCCATTTTATAGGCAATTTCCTTAAACACCCCTTATAGACCAGCTTCGTGAATGAGGCCTACTAACGGTAAGACTGACTTTTACTCATACATATATATAATGTTAGACTTTTAATGTTATATATAGTATAGGGTGTATTTTACACTTTTAAAATATTAGGTGGTCAAATTTAACAATTATACTTTTAATTCAATTAAATTGTAAACCAAAACTTTATGGATTTATTAAGCCTCTTTTAATTATACACCCTAATTAATTAATTAAACCATAAGGGTGTGATTTGAACTTTTCAAAACAATACTAGGGTTTTAGAATTTAACATTCCTAAATTAAACCTTTAATCAACTTTTAAATTCCAAAACTTGAGGGCAAGTTTTGAAACATTTCAAAACATTAGGCTTTAAATATACATCAAAATTAAACAATTAATCAAAATTTAAATTCCAAAACTTGAGGGCAAGTTTTGAAACCTTTTTCAAAACATTAGGGTTTCAACTATTAAATTTCAAAACAACAAAACTTTTGAGGTCAAATTTAAACTATAAAACCTAAAGGGAAAATGTGAAACTTTTCATAACATAAGGATCAAATAACAAATAATCTAAATTAACAATTAATCACATAATTATCCATATTTGATTTATTTAATGATTTCTTGCAAAACAATTTATCAATTTAATCAAAATAATTAATCAATTATCACATAAGGAAACAAATATTTTATTAATTGATAAATATCTTTAATTAGATCAAGAATATAATCATATATATCTAAAAATCGGATTTATATTGATCTAATATGATAAGGCAAGTATCCTCAAGCAAAAACAGCAAGAAATCCCGGTTTTCCCTCTTACTGACCAGCCGACTCGTCGAGTCAGGCATGGACTCGTCGAGTTAGCATGAACTCGGCGAGTTCATCTAAAAAACTCGGCGAGTTCAGCCCCTAGAAACACAAAAATCGAATTTTTTCTACATACAAAGCATCAATAGAATAGGAACCAATCTAGGCTCTGATACCACTGATGGGTTTTGGTCATATGAACATCCTATGTGCTCATAAAAACCCTAATGCTTGGATCTAGGTTTCTCTATTGTACATGCAAGTTATCCAAGACTATAAACCCTAATTCTAGCATACAAGTAATCATATTAACATAAGAATAGGTTTAAGATATTACCTTGATTGTTATGTAGCAATAACAATCCAATACCACCTTGTATTGACTTTAGAAAGCTTAGAGTCACAAATGTCACTCCTCTAATGGTTCACAAACACCAAGAGCAAAAGGATGAAGATGAGAGATGAAGGAGGCTTCCCAAAAACGTCTACAAACCCTAGAGAAGTCTTAGCCACGTTTTTGGGTCATAAGGGTCATATATATATATATATATATATATATATATATATATATATATATATATATATATATATATATATATATATATAGGAGGCTATTAGGGTTATCTAACAAGGAAACCCTAATTTGGATGCTTAAGCCCTAAGTAACCCATGGATCCCTTTCCTTAAGGCCTTGGACGATTTCCCCATGGGCTTCCCCATAGAATTCGTCCACTCCTTAATATAAGGCAATCCATGGCCCAAATTGCAATTATCTTATAATTACAATTCCAGTCCCTTAAGTTTAATTAATCTCTTTTAGTCACAAAACTAATTACCAATTAATTATTGACTAATATTAATTAACCAATATGCTTTCTACTTTAATATATTATTCTCATAATATATTAATAAATCATATTTAATCCTTTCTCTCCACAATTCATCCTATCAAGTTGCTTTGGTGAAGGCAACCCAAAAGGACCATGCACCATCGGGTCAAGTACATACCAAAATAGTTATGGACTTAGACACTAATCCAACAATTACCACCACATAAATAGATAACATATACAACAAGCATGCTCAAATACTCATTCTTGGACCAATTAGCCTCAGGCTGGAATACCAGGCATGTCTTTAGTGGCCCCAATCATCCTCGGGATGGACTACCCTCGTATCATAAGCATGTTGGTCCAATTAACCATCAGATTGGAAAAAAAACATGTTGGGTCCGATCAACCATTGGGTTGGAATACCCCATGCCTATTAACTGATTTACAAAGTAGTCCAGTCTCACCATATACCATACAATCATATTGGGTCCAATTAGCCATCGGGTTGGAACACCCCAGGCCTATTGTCTGATGCAAAAAGCAGTCCAGTATCATTGTATACCATATAATCATGTCGGGTCTAATCAACCATCGGGTTGGAATACCCCAGGCCCAATCAACCATTGGGTTGGAATGCCAATATACCACGAGTCCAGTCATCCTTGTGATAGAATACCCTCGACCCAATCAACCATCGGGTTGGAACACCCCCGGTATATTGGTTCCCGTACATAGTAGTAAAACCTCAACTACCAACCAACATATAACTAATCATAGACAATTGGGCAAATCTACAGATCACTAAGCATAACATCATCCTATATACCAGGATACCGATCTAACAGATCTCTACAACATAGTAACATACTATCTCATGACAGGATATCTAATCCAAAAGGTCGGCCTTGGTGCCTTCGACCCGTAAGTACAATGAGGAAAACTTACTTCTCAATCCGATCCATAATTGATGAGGTCCCGACTCCGAATCTTAGCTCCAACCAAAACCCATCCATCCAAGCGACCAATAAAAACCAAAATCCCAAAATACCCTTAAGGTCAAAGTCCATAAATCAACTGATTCAACCCAGCCGAGCCAACCCAACCGAGTCAACCCAGACTGCATACGTGGGACGTACACCATAGGTACATTGGGCATACACACAACCTTGCAGTTAAAAACCATCGGGGTGGTTGACCTCGTACGTAGGGCATACTCTGAGTATGCGGGGCGTACCCTCGCAAACCAAAAATTTCATTAAGTGTTTAATGGCTTAAGCTCTTACGTCCAAACTTCAGATCCATGGCTAAAATATTCTTAGGAGTCATTAAGACCTTCTAAATGATGCATGAAGCAAAAATAACCATTTGAAACCCATTTTTATGACTTAAGAACCTTCCTAGGGTCTGAAAGGACAACTTAAAGGTCAAGAACATTCCATATTCAAGATCTAGCATTTTGGTACCAAAAAGCTCCATAAAGACATTCAAAACTATATCTAAATGCTATAGGAATAAAGTGGCAAGCTTTTTATCTTAGAATGATTGCAAATGATGTAGAAATCCTAGATCCAATTGTTCCACTCCTTTAAGATGAGCTTGGCTTCCTTCCTTCTTCTAAGGCACAAAAAAACACTTCTAAGCTTGAAAAGGCTCCTCAAGGTGAAACTATGGTTGCACAAATGTTTGAGAGGGATGGAGGCAGTTAAGGTGGGTGAAATGAGACCATAAGTGTTCTTAAATATGAGACACCCTAAAAATTAGGGTTTTCCTTATTTGGCAAGTACACCCAACGTACACTAATGTACGCCCAATGTACTAGGGCGTGCCTTAGTACGCTCAACGTACACCATGTATGCATGATGTAATCCAATAACAAAATTACATAAATGCCATTAGGGCTCCTTTGCACACTTTCTTAAACTTAGGGACCAAAATGCAATACATCTCAATTTAAGGATCAACAATGGAAGTACTTCAAAATCAGATGCTACATTTTGGCAACATTTTGATGTATAAAGCTCTAAACTTGGTGAAGTTTCATTTAGATCTCGTGTTGGAATGATTTTTGGTCCTTTTTGTCCCAAATGTGGAGATTCATGAACATAGCATGTTCTTGGCCTATTAAGTTGTCCTTTTAGACCTTTGGAAGGGTCTTGAGTCACAAAATGGATTCCAAATGGTAGGTTTTGCTCCATGCATCAATTAGAAAGTCTCAATGGATTAAAAAGTTGAGTTAAGCACTTAATGGAAATGCAAAGTCATAAAGTTGGAAACTTTATGACTCTTGAGGGTATTTTAGCCATGGATCTAAAAAATGGACATAAGAGCTTAAGCCATTATGCTCTTATTGAGATTGTGGGCTTCTGGGGGTACGCCTCGTGTACTTGGAGTATACCCAGTGTACGAGGTCAACCCCCCTGATGGTGGTTAACATGCGAGTATGCACAACGTACGTTTGGAGTACACCCCGCATACTCACTCTGGGTTGAATCAGTTGAGTTGACTCGGTTGGGTTGACTTTGCTAGGTTGACTCAATTGACTCAGTTGACTTAACCAGTTTGACTTTAACTTTGAACAAGTTTGACCAGGTTTGGCTCAAGGTTATTTTGGGTATTTTGGGATTTTGATTGAGATTGGTCATTTGGTTGGATAGGTGTTGGTTAGAGCCGAGATTTCATCAACTTTTGTCTAGTTTGTGAGGTGAGTTTTCCACGCAGTACTTACAGGTCGAAGGCACCAAGGGCGGCCCATGGGTTTAATATCCTGCTATTCACTGATATGCTGATCCTGGAAAAGATATGCATGATTATGCTAGTTGCGGATATGTTAGTATGGTAGATCTGTAGGATTACCTGTGATTCTGTCTGCATTATTATCTATATATGTTTGTTATCTGTTACATGTCGACATATTGTGTTGGATTAAGGTTGTACTGCTTTGTGTTATAGCCAACAAATCCTAGAGCATTCCAGATATGAGCTGAGGGTCGGGTAGGGCATGCCAGACTCATACTGAGGGCTCATGAGCATTCTAGATACGAGCTGAGGATCGGGTGGTATGCCAGAATCGTATCGAGGGCTTAAGGGTAATTCAGTCCGATGACTGATTTTATCAGACAGCAAGCCAGACATAAGTTGCGGGCATCGAGGGTAAGCTAGACTTAATACTTGTTAGGCACATTACCCGCTAGTTAGATAGCCAATAGGATCAACCAGATAGCTGTCAATCATCTAAGTAATATCCATGTGTGTTAGGATATAAGAGCTAGTATAGTAGTGCCGATAATATAGTCTATATATGCCCAATGTTAATGTATTCGAAGGTAGTATAGTAGAAAGTATAGTCTCTACATGCCTGTATTAGTAGAGCCTAAAAATTTAGTCTCTATATGTGTAATTTGGTTATGTATGTCCAGTGGGGCCCATTATGTATGTATGCTGGGCAGGGCCTATTTAGTAGTTTGGGTGGGGCCCGTTTATAAGTAGGTTGGGCGAGGCCAATTGTGTACTTTGGGCGGGGGCCCGTTTACGTGGGGCCCAATATATGTATTGTGGTATATGATATTTTGGGGAACTCAGTAAGCCTCATGCTTACCCAGCTGAATAATTTTTTTTTGAGGTACTTCACTGATTCATAAGAGGAAAGGTTCGGTTGTATACACACACATTTGCAACATGTTTCCGCCATTGTACTTAAACTTTGATATTTTTAATAAAAAATGATGAAAATTTTTGGTTGAAAATGGGGACATTACAAGTTGGTATCAGGGCCCTAGTTTAAGAGAATTGGATGAACACTCGTGTGATTCCAGATTCAAACCGAGGATTTGGATATCTTAACAATTTTTTTTGAAGAAAAAGAACTTTATTCAAAAGAAAAGAATGTGATGCGTGCAGTCATCCAAAAATTAGAAAGAAAAGTGATTCCCAAAATATCCATACTGTTATTACTAGAATAGTACCAAATGGGAACAAGCGGGTAGCAGTTCCAAAAAATTAAGAATCAGAACCTTACTTAATCGTAGGGGTGGAGGTGGAGGCGGTGGCGGTGACATATATGGTGGTGGTTGTGGAAACGATGATAGTGGTTGTGGTGGTGAAAGTGGTCGTAACAGAAGGGGTGGAGGTGGACGTGGTGATTTTTGCGAAGGTGGTGACGAAACAGGTGGTGGAGATGGTGATGGTTGCGGAGGTGATAGGGGTGGAAAAGATGGTAGAGGCGTGGTGGTGGTAGCTATGGTGACGATGAAGGTGGTGGGGATATGTGGTTGATGTGGTAGGGGTGACGGAGATGGAAGAGGTGTGGTGGTGGTTGGGGGTGACGTTGAAGGTGGTGGTATTGGTGGTGAAACCGAGAGAGATGGTCAAGGTTGTGTTCGCATAAAGGATGGTGATGGACTAGTGGTAATGATGGTGGTTGCAATGAAAGAGGTGGTGGTGGTAGTGATGAAGGAGGTGATAGTGGTGGAGAAGGGGGTAGTAAGATACCATTTTGTTTAAAAACGAAAGTAGAAGGTTCTTATGAATTAAAGTTGAAAGTGGGATGCTATTCTGGGTTAAAAATGAAAGTAGGGTGCTTTTATGGTTTAAAGTTGAAAGTAAGATGTCATTATGGATTAAAAATGAAAGTATGATGCTATTATAGGTTATAAATGTAAGTTGGATTCTATTATGGGGTATAAATAAAAGTAGGTCGCTATTATAGGTTAAAGTTGAAAGTAAGATGTATGTGTGGGTGTACATGTAGGTAGCGTTGGTTTGGTTAGGGGTTTGTGGATATAAGGATTTAGGATAAGGTAGGATGCATGTGTGGGTTTATAAGTGGGTATATGTGGCTGTTGTGGTGGGGGGGAGGGGATGAGGGTGTATAAGGTAGGGGTGGTGGCTTGTTGCGGCTTATGGCTTATGCTTCTTGCTTATGGCTTAAGGCTTCTTGCTTATGGTGTAACACTTGTGGATTAAAGATAAGGTCTTCTGACTTACGGATTAAGGCTTCTTGTTTGTGGCTTAGCCATAAATGTTTTTGGTATTACGATTATGCATAGGCAATGGCTTAAATCTTATGACGTTGGGCTTAAAGAAATGCCTTATGGAATAAGGCATACATATGATCAATGACTTAGGGATTAGGGTATATGACTTATAGCATAAGGTGTGTGGCATGTGGCTTAAAGATTGAGCCTTTGAGCTAATGACTTGAGGCTTATGGGCTATAGGTTAGAACTTATCACTTATGGCGTATGGATTAGGGCCTATATCTTATGGCTAAGGGCTTAAGGCGTGGAACTAAGATTTTACAATTTATAGGTTATAGATTGTTGTTTGTGGATTATAGATTATGATTTATGACTTGTTGATTATGGCTTAGGACATAGGGATTGGGGTACAAGGCTTAATGCTTAGTGATTATGGCACATGGCTTATAATGTATGGCTTAGGTATTATGGCTTATAGTTTATGTATTAAATTTAAAGCCTTACTTTTTAAGGTTTAAGGGTTAAGGCTTAGTGCTTAGGCCAAAATCCCTAAGCTCTAAGCCATATATACCATAAGCCATAAATTGTAAGCCATAACCTTACACTATAAGCAAGAAGCCCTAAAACCTAAACCATAAGACTTAATCCACAATCATTATGCCATACCTACCTACACCCATACCCCCATACGCCATAACTATACGCCCATTCCTATAAGCCCAGGTTGACGCCTACCCGATCCAACCTCCACCTTACACCAACTCCACACCATACACCTTACACACGTCCAATCATCGCCCTATATAATCCACATCAATTTAATGTTAGTAATGTTTTCGTACGTGCCATGTAGGTTTTGCAAATACATTTCACATCAGTGCAATATGAATGCATTTTCAAAAGTGCTCCATGCTGACATATTAACAAATAGTTAAAACCCATTCCACATACCACCTTATCCCCTATCTACACCCACACCCCATGCCTACCCACCCTCACCCCATATAACTTACATCACCCACATACAACCACCCTAACCCCTATTCTCATACCTACACACATGCTTCACTTAAACCCAACCCCAATCCTACCTTACATCACCCACCCACACCCATAAACATTACTTTCTAATTAAGGTTTAAATTTCATTATCATATTTGACTTTTCAAGTTTAAGTTTATATATACTTTGATGTTATTCAACTATAATATTAACTACAATTTAAAATTCCATAGCAAAATATGATTAATTATAAATATATAATATCATAAACGTTATAAAAATATTTATCTTTATGTTTCAAAATTAAATAACTTCAGAAAATTTTCATTAGAAAAAAACTCCCCCAGAATTTCCCCCAAAAAAAACATAAACCTTAATTTGATAACGATTTCAAATTTTCATTTTCAAAAATTTTCGCTTAAACCACCTTCCATATATTCCCCTAAAACATAAACCCTTGTTTGAGACTCTCAAAAGCTATTGCTTTATTTTTACTAATGTTCAACTAAAAACTTGTTATAGTTTTCAGAAAGGTTAATGTCATAAAAACCCTTAATTTTTCCAGAAATATTCGGATCTACCATTTGATGACTTTTAGGTTCACTAAAGCCGAAATTGGCATATATATATATATATATATATATATATATATATATATATATATATATATATATATATATTGTGTTTTTGTACTTTTGGCAAGTTACCCGGTTGCTAACCGGTAGATTGCACACGTGTTACGCTACATAGGCATTGACTATCGTCGACGAACGGCGACACAAACGTTGATGTGGCTTGTAAACTAAAAATCCGTTTGATAGAAAAGAGAAGAGGTTGGGGGAGCTCGACCACCCGACCTCGAATATAGACATAACACCTTACCATTGAGCTGAAACAATTTATGTGGAACAACTTTGTTTTTTTTAAATATAAATTGTAGCGTTGATATTATTATTATTATTATTATTATTATTATTATTATTATTATTATTATTATTATTACTTTTCAAATGTATAAAAATATTAGATTTATACATATTACATATAATATATATATATATATATATATATATATATATATATATATATATATATATATATATATATATATATATATATATATATATATATATATATATATATATATATATATATACTTTGATGTTTGCTTACTTTTGTTCATTTTTAATGTATAAAATTCGTTTTTAAATATATACATATGTTTTCAAATATGCATATGCGTTTTTTTTATAAATATGTTTTTATATGTTTATATAGCCGTTTTATACATATTAAAAACTATTTATGCATATCAAAAACATGCTTATAGAAAAATGTATTTATAGAAAGCATATTTATATGTATAAAAAACGTATTCATAATTTAAAACTGTATTTAAATATTTTGAAAACATATTTTATATTGTATGTATTTATATATTTTAAAACTATATTTAATATTTTTATATGTTTTTTAATAAAACAAAAAAAATTGTTTGTTAAACCATTTTTTCCTGTTCACAAAAAATGGTATGAAAAATGTTTCTTTCTTTCATTTTTTTGGTTATAACCACAGCACGAAAAACAAAAAAGAACATGGTTTTTTGTTTGTTAAACCACTTCATATAAAAAATGGTTGCATACATAAAAAAGGTTTTTCTTATTATTAATAATAATAATAATAATAATAATAATAATAATAATAATAATAATAATAATAATAATAATAAAAGGTTCCAGCATTTCATATAATAAATAAATGGGTTTAGTAAAAATAAATTGAAAGTTTGTTTGTCATGTTTGTAAAATAATTTCCCTTAAAAACAGAAGGTCGCGAGTTTGATTCCGCGCAGTCGTTTTCTTTCTTCCAACCATTTGTTTTTAAATAAGACAAAAAACGCTAACATTGCATCCGCGTCAACGCCATGTCAACTAAATGAAGCGTCATGTCAACTAAATGATCCTAGTCATCGTTGAAGTGGCGCTCCAGGTGTGTAGGCAACCTGTTGGTAACCTGCTAACCTATTAAAATGACGAAAATGCAAAATCTTGTACAAACTTGCGGTTTAAATGAACCCAAAATATGCAAAAGGGTAAAACCAAATATTTCGTGAAAACTTAAGGTTTTTATAACATTAACGTTTTTAAGAAAATCAACATGAAACATTTTTATTGATTAATTTGAGTTCGCAACTATGCATCTGATTATAAACTGGATGCTGCTGCTCTCCCCCAACACCATCGTCATCGATTCTACCCGTTCTTGCCCTTAGTATCACTGATTCAGTAAAGAATTCGGAATACATCTTGAGCAAATCCTACCTGAATGGAAGGACTAGTATTTTTGTTATAAACCCCTAAAAAACCTTCTAAAAAACCATCCTAACCCTCCCACGATGAAGCCGACGACCATCATCAACCACTACCCAATCGAAATCCTACCAGAGTTAACTGCGACCACAATATACCACCTGTCCCACGTCACTTAGTAGAATTGAGGACCATTAGTTGGATTTGCGATGTCAAAGCATAAACGCCTCATCATAAGTGTTCACTCCTCATTTCTAATTTTGACATCCTTTTTATGTTTACTTCTCATTTCTAATCTCATCCATATTTTATTATGAGTAGTGATTTGTACATAACATTTTTTAGCCATACACAACAATTTATGTTTTACACAACTGTACTGTACAATTATATAAAACATAAATTTTTGTGTATGGCTAAAAAGTGTTGTGTACGAATCATCACCCTTTTATTATACCTTCATATAAGGTTATGGTGCAGATACTTGATTACATCATTTTCGGCAATTTGGTTGTACAACATCATCACTAGAGCATTATCATGTTGGTGTAATATAGTTGCGATACTTATTCAACATTCTTACTGAGGTCATATGTCTAATGAGAAATGATTCTCTAGATAAAAATTTGATGACATATATCTTTATTACTTAGTAGATATTAAAATATTAGAGGAGTTTGAAATTTCTTTTTGGTCTATTATCTTTTTCGTTGTTTCAAATTTTCTGATGGTCTGTTACATAATGAACCCAATTTTTCTCATTAGAAAATGATGGTGTATTATAAGACATATTAGATCCACATGTAATCCTAAGTGATTCATTGAGCTAAGATTCTAATAGGATGAAAGTTTAGACTTTTGTTTTGTTACACATATTAGATTTGAGCAGTATGTGTTAATGCATATATTCTTCTGCTCTCTGGTCCAATTGAGCCATGGAATAGTTTAAGAAGCGAAGAGGTATTTGACTGAGGCCTTTTATACACCATATATCAATTAAAATTACAATTTTCCATATGAATATATTATGATGGTCTTATTTATTTATAGCAGTGGAAGGAAATAAGTTGGCTTAATTCTCTATGTTGGCAATTAGATATTTAATGAAGAAGTGTTAAAGGAGAATGCATATTTACAAAATCAAACTACCAAACACAAATTAGTTGGAGAAGCACATAAATGTTTTTTTGGTTGGAAAAAAGACCTTTTCATATTACATTGACATGTTTGTTTATTATGTTATATCTTTTTAAGTATTTTTTTTTCTTGTAATCATTTTTGTTTTAGTGTTTAACGATACATACAAATTGTGTTGCTATAGATACCGACTACAACTTCAAGTAAGGAGGGTAAAATTGCCAACTCTAAAAAGCTCAAAATATCTTACATAAAACCTGAGGCGTTAAAGACAAGGAGCATGGTTTATAGGAGGAAGAATTAACGTAGCTTTCATTTTATGACTAACATTTCATTTTCCGTTTGTATACATGCTAGGTATAATTTTGATTACAACATTTTTGTATATTATTTAAGTTGACTTTATGATTAATGTTACTTTCTTTTATTATTGTTTACTCCAATAATATATATTTGCAACATTTAAATATTCTTGTCGTCCATTTATAAATGTTACCGAATCTTAATTATAACCATGATCAAAAAATTAAATGTGGCTAAATGGTAACAAATAACCACACCAATTAGATAAAGTGTGATGGTTTTAAGAATTATGTATCACCAAACACAAACAATGGTCATATTTTTTATGATTTTATTTATGTGCCTAAATGATATCATACATCACGATTTTACGTATAAGAATTTAACTAAAGGTAACAAATAGCCGCATCATTTAGAAACAATGCGTTGCTATAACTAATATACAACGAAGGTTTTAACAATTAAGTATCGCCAAAAGCCACCAATATTCACATTCATTTCTTTATGATTTTTATTTATGTGGCCAAATGATATCATATGTCACAATATAATGTAAATAAATGTGACTAAAGGGTAATAAATAGCCACATGATTTAGACAAAGGTGTTGCTATACGTACTAATCAGCGATAGTTTTAACAATTATGTATGACGAAAAGCAAACAATGATCACATATTTATTCGTGATGTGATTTGTTCATGTGACTAAGTGATTTCATATGTCATGCTTTATCGTAAATGAATGTCAATAATGGTACCAAATGACCACATGATTTAGAAAAGAAATGTTGCTATAAGTAATATTCAATGATGTTTTGTACAATAATGTATCACTAATACCCAACCAATGGTCACGTTATTTTCTTTAAAACTTTTCTTTATGTGTCTAAATGATATCATACGTCACAATTTAACGTAAATTAATGCGACTAAAGGGTAAACAATAGTCACATCAAATATAAAGTAACCATGGTTAACACCAACTCGTCTCAAGTTATATGTGACTAAAAGGTAGATTATAGTCACGCTTAAATGATGAATTTCAATGTGTTTGTAAGACACCTATGGTGTCACGACATATGGTGGCACTTTTGACAAAAATAATAATAATAATAAGTGTGGCCATAGGATATAGTTACATTTTTTAGGCCTTAAAAAGTGTGGTCGTAAGTCATTTTTGGTGTAGTGATATCTTATTTATATGTCTTAATTCATCAAGATATATGCTCAATTCACATTATCACAATTTACTCAAATTAGGGCTCATAATCTTCTTCTTCAATTTCAAGGAGTCGACCATAGATAAGGTATAACAAGCTTGAAACAAGATCATTACACCCATTAGATCACTATCATCAAGATTTTCCTAACAAATTGACTAGGGTTTCATCCATTTTTAAGTTCATCAAGAAAACACCATTTAAGCTCTATAAGAAGATGAAGTTACCTTTAATCCATATAATAGAGCTTGACTCTTGATTCCTTTGAAGTTTCCTTGAATCAATCTTCTTCCGCAAGTGTTTGGCTCTCAAAATCCTCCTAGTAAGCTCCCTTATGATTGTTGACGTCTAATGAAGAATTATGACCAACTTAACACCTTTAAAAGTAATTTTATGTTGATCAACCCTGGGACATGACCGTGTTGCACCTAAATAAACTCAAAATGGCAATGTACTATATTAAAAACCTTTTACAAATGTTTTTCAGGACTTTATAGTGATACATGGCCCGTTTTCGGCTTAACGTGCCTACCTAGGCAATGTACTTTCAGTAGAAACTTAAAACATTCATAATTTCCTCATATAAACTTCGTTTAAGACAATTCTTTCACCCATACACTCTAAATTGCCTTATATATATATATATATATATATATATATATATATATATATATATATATATATATATATATATATATTCCAAGAATGGAACTTAATTATTTTAACTATATTAGGTCCTACTTCCAAAATATCAAACATCGGCTATCGACTAATAGTTTATTTAATATGAATTAAACAAATCTTCTTGAAACTACATAGCTTTGAAATGTGGTGTTTTACCAGCATATTCGAATGTTATTATAATATAACCAACCCATTTTAAAGGATAAGTACACCCCAATTTATGGTTAAAGATTCTCAAAATGGGGTGTTACACAGTCCATAATGTAACGTCCCAAATTTTCAATCCAAATTTTCGTTTTTAAATCAAAGGGAATCATACCATTTTCATTCATAAAGAATAATCAACCAATTGTTTTGACAACATAAGTCAGAGTAATAATAAAATAAATAGTGCAGCATTTGCGATGTAATCACGTTGTGTCATTCCCTTGCAAGTTAAAGTACCTGAAACATTTAAAATTAAAACCGTAAACACAAAGTTTAGTGAGTTTTCCACGATACCACACACGTCACAACATAGCAGGCCCGGTCCAATGCTCTATTTTAATGTAGCGGGACCAACCCAACAAGCATATAAGCGGGCCCAACCCAAAAAGCATACAAACATACCAATCATAGTCACAAAGATAACAAGCATACATGACACCTAGGTGATGTTTGTTTTTTATAAAAAAAAACCTCTTCAGACCTCTTATTGTTGTGCGGCGCAGCACACACACAACATTTTTAATCTCGCAACTGTTTGTTGTTTAGAAGCCTTCAGAGTTAAAAACCTCTCTATGTGTGTTCTGTTTGGCGCAACATTTGTATTGCCTCTTCTAGCCTCTTATTCTTCTTTTTTCTTGCTAAAATCTTGATTATATGTTATTGAAATCTTATTTTACATTTTTTTTCGTTTTTTTCTTTATTCTTGTTGATTTTTTTTGTTTTTGATATTGAATAAAGATAATTTCTTGATGAAATATCATTATTTTTTGCTAAAATATCTTTATTTTTTTTGAAATATCATTATTTTTGCTGAAATATCATAAATTCTTGATGAAATGTCATACGTTATTAAATTTTCAGTATTAAAAACTATTTTTGGCTTATAAATCAATTTATTTTAATTTGTTAATATCTGCAGCAACATGCAAATGTTAAAAAAACAAACACGCTTCTTATTACAGTTTGCAGCCATTTGGTCCACCTCTTCTACTGCAGAGGGTTGCAGAGGTGGTCTGCAAACTTCATGAATTTTTGCTTCATTAAAAGCAAACAACACCCTAGTGTCCTATAGTAACCGAAGCCTCAATGAATCAGCTACATGAATCGCCTAGACAAAACGCATGATAAATCTCAGTCTAAAGCTCAAATCCACCAAGTTTGACCCAAAAGTCAAGTTAGGCAAAAAGTCAAAAGTGAATGGTCACAGCAAAGTCACCGATCAACACCCAATCATGTCATAAGCCTTGACCACTCACGTCGTGATCCACTAAACGACAAAATAGTCGAGATCACTTCTAAAATCACGTCGTGACACTCTAAGTGTTGTGCCGTGAAATCCGTCCAAACATCTTAACTCATTAAACTCTTAATCCTTTACAATAGAAGCTCTAATTCCCATATTTGATACTCCACAATGACTTAATGTATAGATTTTACAACTGTGTCCATCATAAGGGCTTAATAACTCTAGATCTTAAACCCTAAGACCAAAAATCCACTTAGTATGCCAAAACTCAATGCACGGTCAATGGACAAACATCCACAAACATTTTTCCAACACTAATTAAGTCCAAAAGTTGATCAAATCGTTCATATGGTTTTGTAGTTCTCCAAACTCCAAGAACCCACAAAAAGGGACCACGAGATACCACTAAACAACTTAGAATCTATATATATATATATATATATATATATATATATATATATATATATATCATCAAATAAGCAATACAAAGGAAACTTTGCATCATACCAAGGTCCAAAAGTTGGATGAGTGAATATGAAATCTAGGGAAAGCAACTCTCAATCATAAAATGATCCTTCTTTTACAATTTTCCATTAAAATCTTCCAAGATGATCAAACCATACAAGGAATGAAGTCTGAACAATATGGGGGCTAGGGTTTGCTCCCAGGAGGCTCCTTGAGGTGATGAGGGATGGAAATGATCTAAATCTTGAAAATAATGCCTTTAAATACAAGGTAAACCCTAAAATCATGGTCTAAGGACGTACGCAGTTTGTGCCATGAGTCTCTCAATGCTGCGTCGTGATTTGCTTGGTCTAGCAAAGCCCAATCAAATTAAGCCCAAATCGATCTTAGCCCAAAACTAACCTTTTAAATCTTAAGCCATATACATTTAGCCCAAAATCTCAATCCTTTAAGGTCTAAACCTCATCTTTAAAATCCCAAGATCTTGTCCTAACTAAATTAAAGTTCTCCAATCTGAAATAAGAAAAGTCCCAAAACTGGATGTTACAACTCTCCCTCACTGAAATTGGATTTCATCCTTAAAATACGTTTCGGTTAGAATCTCATAAAACAACTCCATACACAATCTATATGCTTCTTCCAAACACTTGATAAAAATCAATAAATCCATAAAAGATCTGTGAGCCACTCAGAACCTAGTTAATGCCAACAAAACAACCTAATCACTTGAAAATTTTGAACTGCAACAACTACCTTTCTCTTACCAACGGTACAAACCATCTCCTAGCAAAAAACACTTAAATTGGGAAACTCCCAAAAATGCAACTACAAACCAACTCCAACAATGTACTTCACAAGACTAGAAACCCATTAGTCTAAAATCCAGAAATCATGCATAAAGACTGACAATCCATATGATATACACAATCCTATCCCCTGAATAGGAACACAACTAAACCATGTTGAAACGAACAATCAAAACATTTCGATCATAAATTTCAACCAATCCCAGATCTATAAATTCATGCCGAAAAGACCTCACACTTGAATTCCTAACAAGTCATCACTATCCCTTCGCTCCCACAAGCATAACAATGGTTAATCCAAAATCTCGCATGGCATACAAACGCCCATATAAACTCAAGTGCATAACTACCTGATAAATCATCCTATAGATCTTTAACGAACTTCTTGGTACAAAGTTCCAAAACGAATACAAAAAACTGGTAACCAAGCTCCTAATAAACAACCTACAAAAGCAAGCAGGGATCCACGATTACAAACACTCAACAAGGGACTTTAGATGTACAACTAATACTTCAAATAAAACAACATTCTACCAAACGCATAATTTCAAACCAGCGGGACATTATGTCTCCAGTCTTACAATAACACAGCAACACCCAACCATGCAAACAAGACTAACGAACCGAGACCTAAGAGCCTCAAACACATAACTGTCATGTAACACCCACAAATTCGGGATAGTCAATTAAAATATAATAGACATTAAAAATGATATTTTGATAGAAGATAATTTAGGATAAATAATCTTAATTACAATTATAGTATATGTGACATGGATTCGGCACATATAAAGAACGCTGAAATCTGAGTTCGTACGAAGAAGTTATGCTTCTTCGAAGTTTCGCGATTAAACTGGCACGCCTCTACATATCGTAAAAAATGAATATGGAGAACATCCAAATCTGACTTCATGAGAGGAAGTTATGATTTTTCGAAGTTTCAGCGTAGTAATACGGGTACATAAATTGAAATTTAAATCGGTTGATTGTTAGCCGAAACATCTAAATGGGAATTAAAGATCTCATGAATATAAACCTATCGATATAAAGACAATCGATAACGGAGTTCATATGAATAAGTTATGAATTTCACACACACTTTAACATTCTAAACGGGTCTAAATATGAATTTTTGATAGAGCAAGAATTATATGTTGAGACCATAATGAAAGTTGTAAAGCTCTTTAAGAGGATTCTGGGGATATAAAGAACGTTGAAAATAGAGCTCGTATGCGAATGTTATGGCCATACAAAGATCTACAAAAATTACAGTATGCTAATGACTTGACACATTCTGGAGGCGACACGTGGCCTGGTCGGTGAACCCCTCTCTTTCGAGACATGGTGACGTAGCCCAAGGAAATAGAGACACGTGGCATAATGAAATGGTGACACATGGAAACCTTATAGAAGGGAGGATGTGGAGCAATACGACGATGAAACATGTCAAAAGGAGGGGGGACAGGAGCCATGATGACTGAAGGGTGAGGCACCCTAGGCACGACCTATATATAGTAGCTGATTTTCTCATTTGTTCTTCACAACAATCACACATCCTCTCTTTAGAACGATTTTTCAGCTATAGGATTGAATTTTTTGGAGTTTCTTAGTATTTTAGCGAGTCTCTATTAGATTTAGAAGTTCAGCTAATAGAAACTTTCAGTTTCGGAGTTCTTTCCGCGCGTTTTCTTAGTTTCCACAAAAACCTTTGTAAGTTAAGCTACACTCTTTGGCTTTTAGTGTAACTTACATTTATAGTCATAAGTTGTTATTACGAACCTATAAATAAGATTTTTCAATGATACCAAGTAACAATATTGATTGATCTACTTATGGAGATGATTTATAGGCTAGATTTAATGAGGTGTTTAAAGTGGAATTTCCAAACAGTATACTATAGGCGTGTTCGGCACGCAACTTTTGGGAGCTTCTGGCTTCTAGCTTTTAAGAAAAAACTAATAAAAAAGAAAAAGCATCGCCGGCAACGGGAGCGTTTATCTTTTAGCCTAAATAAAAAGCTCTAAAATCAAAAGATACATGAAGTAGCTTTCAGCAAAACGCTCCAAAATCAAAAGCTACCCTCTACCAGCTACCTGCTAACCGCTACCTGCTACTCGCTACCAGCTAGTTTTTTTCCGAACACGCCCTATGTATATTAAACAGACCTTACCTCGAATATGATTATACTAGGTTGTTCCTTACTTGATAGATCTTGATGTAGACATTGTGATTAGTAAGAAATCTAGACTATCATTAGTTGCCATGAATGTAGGACTAAGACTTAGTAATGTGAACCTAGGTCACGTCAGAGGAAAATATAAAGCACCAAAGCGAAGTTCCGCCTAAATTCCAAGGCATCCACTTTTATCGACGTGGGTGCATAGTTACTTTTAGCTTACACATAGATATCAAATATTTAATTTGCTTAGATGCTCTATGTGCTTATTATCTACGTTCCTGATAATTTTGCTAAATAATATAATGATTTTTACGTAAATTATATGTATATTTTATTAAACTTATATTATATCGGGTAAAGAGGGTAAAAAGAGAAAAGTAATAGTATAATGGTGAGAGACCATGCGAGAGATAGAACAGTGGTGAGAGACCATGCCAGAGATAAAATAGTAATAAGAGACCATACCAGAGATAATGGTGAGAGACCATGCCCAACCAACATGATTCATCTAGCAGAGTATTGATGACAACCACAAACTCTTATAGACAGTCCGGTTGAAACACTAGTAGACTCGCAATTTGTAGGTGTTAATGAATCATATTATCTAGGAGTATGGATTGTGTATTCATTCGAGTACTCTATCCCCATCATGGTTACCTTACTGACATGTGTTGCTAACAAATCCCTGAGGCAATGTTGTCTAGTCGTTGTTACAAAAATCCACTAGGATAGGTCCTTTGAGATTATCATTTTAGGATCGAAGAGTAAGAATAACGGGAATAGGTAATTGAGATTAATTTGTTTGGTGTGTTATATATACTTAAAATAATATAATAATAATATTATGGGTTAGAAACCCTACGTATAGGTCCCTTTAGGTTATCATTTTAGGATTGAAGAGTAACAATAACAGGAATGGGTAATCGAGATTAATCTGTTTGGTGTGTTATGTATACTTAAAACAATATAATAATATTATTGTGGGTTGGAAACCCTATGTGCTCACCACTCTCCCAAGCATGACCCACTCAATTCCTTTGTATCACATGTATCGATACGAAGGTCCAATCCATTGAAAGATTCAAGGAGTACATGCCATTAGTGCAATGAGTTACTGTAAGGCTTGTGATGATTATGTATATACTTACGTTTCTTGTATCAATTATGACATCCCAAAGTTATAATAATCAACGAAAAATTTTCTTCGGAAATACTTTTTATGGGAAAAATTCTGCATTTATAAATAAACTATATTTTAAAATTAGTATAAATAAAACGGTCTTTTATGGCCGAGAAAATTGGGGATGCCTCAGTTGGTATCAGAGCATTAGTTTAAGTGAACTAGGAATTTAGAGGATTTCTAGACTTAAACTAAGAATGCTAAGCGATGATCGTGATATGATTGTCTATTATATTTTAGGCAATACACCTAAATTGACACAAGCACTAGCTCACTTTAGGATAAGATGCCTAATTTTCTTTTATGTGCTAAATGGTTTGTATTATAACATGCCTTAAGTTGCCTTTTTAAATTACTATTATTAGGATTAAGGTCTATTGCTGACCTAGGATTAGGAGATTTTATGTGTTTAGGTTTCTAAACACTTAATTATGGTATTAGAACTGGCATATAACTTTTCGGAGTGATAAGGAGAATTATATGTCTAAACCTTCCCTATCTATATTCTCATGATGGTACATTGATTGTATGGTGCGGTGTATGTGGAGAACCTAGAGTGGATTAGGAAACAATAATGGAAACCAACATCCTGAGCATTGTGTAGTCGAGCATGCACCATAGGCAATGCCTGCACTCGAACCAATCACGATGAAAATGATATCGACAATGTTAGATCGCCAGATGCAATAGATAAGATGTTTACTGCAAGGGATTAGAGATGAACGTACTGACCAGTCGTGCAATGTGAGCTAGAAGAGGAACAGTCAGATGAAGGAAACTATAGTCAGATTGTTAGCCAGGCTGAACCGCGAGTAGTCGGGAGAAATAATTCGGATGAAGGAGTTGAAAGGAATGGATGCAAGTACAAGAACTTTAGAACTTGAAAACCATCAACTATTAGTGGGAAAGAAGATCTGATTAGAGTGTTGGATTAAATTTTTGAGATGGAGTTAGCTTTCATAACTTGTGGTTGCAAGGGAAGGCTGTAAACCACTTACGTTGTACGTTAGTTTAGAGGCGGGGCTACTCGCTGGTGGAATACGTTAAGAAAGATTCTAAGCCCTAACGAGCCACTACAACTGACATGGGAAGAGTTCTTGGTTCACTTCAAGCGTAAATTCTGCTCGGCCCAAAACGTGCTAGAGATAGAGAATCAACTTCTAACATTAAACAAGGGCAACATGTCAGTTGAGGAATACACCAACACGTTCACAAACAAGATCAAGTTCACTTTGCTCCTTGTAACTAACGATCTTACAAAAATTGGTAGGTACTCAAAGAACTACCATGGGAGTACACTAAGCCAGTTAAGCAGTCTCCTACTTTTGAAGCGGCAGTCTGGGCTACAAGATCTTAAGAAAGCATGATCAAGGAAAGAAATGCCGACAAGATGGGAGAAACAAGGCAAGAAACGCCGACAAGATGGGAGCAACAAGATGGTGAGATAAGGAAGAGTGCAGGATTATCAAAATCCTATAAGAAGAGTAAAATCTTGAAGTCAACGGATCAGAAGTATGGGAGCAACAAGGCAAAGTGGTGTGATAAGTGTAGAAGGAAACACTTTGGGAAATGCTTTGAAGGGGTGACATGCTTCAAATAAGGGAACACTGGTCACAATGCCAACGAATTTGCAGCCAAGAAAGAAGGCTGCTTCAAGTGTGGTGAAGAAGGAAGCTTCAAGAAAGAATGCCTAAAGAAGGAAAGAGCTAGAAAGCCAAATGTGCCACCAAAGGAAAAGGCCAGAGTATACCATATGCTGCTTGATCAGGAAACAAGAGGACATGAATTTGGAGCTGCTTTTCTGGAGTAATTTATGGAATGAGATAAATAAGTAGTATTATAATATGTAGCCTAATGTATAAGGCATTGAGTATGATGAAATCAAGTAAGTATTATAATCATCGAAGAAGCAATATAATCTCCTAAATACATTATTTAATTTGTTAAATTATGTGTGGGTTTCTTTTATGATTACTTAGTGAACTACAAGACTATACTTGGGACATGTATGAGTAGGTGTGAAAAGTTATAGAGGCCTATACTACCGGAAGCACATAACTCACACTTGGATCAAAGAAAGTCACTAGGTTACTAAGTCTCTAAGTAGTTGAGCTAATTTCTTCATTTGCATCATTACCTTTGTTTTGGTAATGACTACGAAGATAAATATTGCCTAGTGGTCATATCAGATCAAGTCCGACTAATCTACGAAGTAATGTTTGATGTAGCGTCCGACTTTAGATTGAAGGAAAAGATAATCAAAGTGATTTGTACAAGTATTGCAGTCGTCTTTTAGACTAGACAGCTTGTAGTTAGAAGTGCTACATGCTAGAATGTGATTATATCATGTTAGAACAGGAAGGAAGGTATCATCAATGTTGGAGTCTGACTCAAAGAGACCCGAGTCTAGCCATTGCATCATACGATGGAAGGCCAGTAGATCATGACCATTCATTCTATTATGGTAGCCAAAGTAATGTCCTTATCTTAAGTTAAGTTTAATAAAGAAGGAGCAGGAGTCTCCAATGAAGATCGAATTTTGAATGAAGATCAGGTGAAAGATTGAGCACCAACAGTAATTAAAAAGTTTAAAGGACATCGGTGTTACAGTTATTAGCTAGGATGGAAAGGTAACGTGCAAATTCATTATACAAGTCATGTTTTGTTGATGATACTGGGACGGAATCATATTAAGGAAAGAATAATTGTAACACTAGCAGATTCAGGTTATTTAATTAAAATATAATAAATGTTAAAAATGACTATTTAATATAATATTACTTAGGATAAATAATCTTAACCAAAGTTGTAGTATATGTGACAAGGATTCTGTACATATAAAGAACGCTGAAATCTGACTTCGTGAGAAGAAGTTATGCTTCTTCGAAGTTTCACGATTAAACCTTCACGGCTCTACATATCGTAAAAAGTGAATTTTTGATAAATTAATTTGTAGCCTAAGTGATCTAAATGAAATTCATAGTATTCATGAAACCGAGAGCATGCATATAGAGAATGTCCAAATCTAACTTTGTGAGAAAAAGTTATTATTTTTCGAAGTATCAGCATAGTAGTACAGACACAAAAATCGAAACTCAAATTGGTTGACTTTTAGTCAAAACAATCTAAATGAGAATTAAAGATCTCATGAATATGAACCCATCGATATAAATACAGTTGAGAACGGAGTTCGTATGAATACATTATGAATTTCACACAGACTTTAACAATCTAAACGGGCATAAATATAAATATTTATTAGAGAAAGAATTAGATATTGAGACGGTAATGAAAGTTGTAAAGCTCATTGAGAGGATTATGGGAAAATAAAGAACAGAAAAATAGAGCTCGTATGCGAAAGTTATGGCCATCCGAAGATCTGCGAAGATTACTCTATGATGATGAAATGGAACATTCTGGAGGCAACACGTGGCCTGGTCGGAGACCCCCTCTCTTTCGAGACATGGTGACATGGACCAAGGAAATAGAGAAACGTGGCACCATGAAATGGTGACACGTAGCAACCTTTCTAGAAGGAAGGATGTGGAGCAATGCGGCGATGGCGTGCCTATGGTCAGGGCATGGCGTGCCTGGCCCGACCTGTATATAGTAGTTGATTTTCTTATTTTTTTCTTCACAACAATCGCCCATCCTCTCTTAAGATTTAAAGGCCTGGCTAATAAAAGCTTTCGGTTTTGGAGTTCTGTTCGTGCGTTTTCTCAATTTTCACTAAGACCTCAGTAAGTTAAGATACACTCTTTTTTCTTTTAGCGTAACTTATATTTATAGTCATAAGTCGTTATTATGACCCTATAAATAAGATTTATCAGTGATTCCAAGTAATAATACAGATTGATCTAGTTACGAGGATGATGTCTAGGCTGGATTAAGTGAGATGTTTAAAGTGGGATTTCCAAACAATATACTGTGACAACCCCAAATCTAATTCCGTTACAAACCCCATTTTCACTAACAGAACGTGTCACTATACGTTAATTTATGAAATATTTGGAATGGTCAATATCCGAATATCTAAATTCATGCATGGCTTAATATTATCATAAGAAATATAACTCGTATGTGTTAACCCCGTTTAACCTAATAGAGTTGTATTACCATTTCAACCACTTCACCCGGGTAAAAAGTTTTAACCCAGTTAACTTTAAACATCGGGTAGCCGTGTATCGGGTGCGATTCCTGAGACATATGCAATGGGTGTGCCCAACATTTGAACACTCATTTACTACACACCCACACTCTCTCTCTATTTTCTCTCTCTAGACTCGAAAACGACCCCGATTCCGCTAATTTCCGACCTCCAAACGTAAGTACTCATCCTCTATCTTAATCTAGTCATGCTTCATTGAATTTAGGGGCCAAAAATCATAAAAATCAAGGACCATAAAGGAGTTTACGGCCTAAGAAGCTCCTTAGGCCGTAAACCCCCAAATCCAAGCCAAAGACCAAGTTTTTCCTTCTTGTGAGTTAGTATACTAATTAAGGCATATATCTAGAAGGGTTTGGACACTAAAACACAAGGATTTGATGCTTAAAAAGGAGTTTACGGCCCAAGCATGTGCTTAGGCCGTAAACACCTCAAACACCCCACAAATCCATGTTTAAGGCTCCAAAAACTCTTCTAGGGTGTTTAGTAATTTAGACTTGACAACAAGGAAGGCTTAAAGGCATTAAACATCATCATTTGAACATAAAAAGTGGAGTTTACGGCCAAGGCTAAGCTTGGGCCGTAAACACCCAAACTTTTGTGTCAAACAAGCCCCTAAACTACCCTAATGCATGAAAGGAATTTATCTAAGGCCTATGGAAGTGTGTTGTACCATTAAACACTTCATTTTGACACCAAATGAAGAGTTTATGGCCAAGGATGTTCTTGGGCCATAAACTCCCCATAAATATGTGCCAAATTGTTCCAAACTCACTATAGGGCCTTCTAGGATTTTTCTAAGCCATTTGGGACAATGTTGTACAAGTAAAACCTTCATCTTGAAGGATTTATAGGAGTTTACGGCCCAAGAACAAGTCTTGGCCGTAAAATCCCCAAAAATATCACAAATTATGATGTTAATCCTTCTCTTTTGGTCCAAAACACCCACCACTAAATTAAGGAAGTGATATAAGGCCTTAAACATACACTTTGGGTCACCACTTGAGTTTACGGCCAAGCCTAGGGGGCTTACGGCCGTAAACTCCCAATGAGTGACTTCTAGGCCATAAACTCTAAGAAAGTGAACTCATGGACCCTCCCATAAATCATCCATGGCCTTGTACCACTCCCGGGAACCCTTTCTAGACCTTAAAACCCCGAAAACGACACTAGAATGTCCAAATTCTATAATGAAAAGCACAAGATGATTAACTTCTTGTAAAATACATATTTCATATGACATTAGGGTCCTAAAAGGTGTTCAAGTGGTTATTTGGTACCAAACGCTCAATCGACACTATTACCCGATTTACCCGATTCACCCGATTTCCGCGATTTCAGGTGAGTTCATACCCCTTTAATGAACCTTTCAAGTGTTTTACATGTTTTAGGGGGGAGATACAAGTTGCTTATAAATGTTTACGTAAAGTTTTACAGAACGATTTCCGAGTTACAAGGATTAATCACATGTGATTCACTACCCTTAGTTCGAATCACATGTGATTTGTCCCTATGCCTTAAAAACGGGTTTTACCCTTTTCAAACTATTTTTAGACAGTGAATCAGAATTTAAATGTTCTTTTGGAAAAATACTTTTATTTAATCAATTTGCTTAGAAAATGTAACCACTCTGATATATTTATATAAATAAGACTTGGAGGACTTAGGACCGATATCTCGCCTTATTTCCTGTTCTTGTTTGATTGTGGGCTTAGGGTAGTAGTTATCCGTCCGACTGTCGTTGATTTCTTACTTATATAATCTGTATATCAGTATGGTATACGAATATTACTGCTTTCACTTAATGCTAAAGTCGCTAACGTGCTAAGAAACATCCCCACTAAGATAACCATAATAGGTATGGTTAGGGTCGCTACCGCTACTACTCGCTAAAGTTATGACTATCTACACTATAATACTCACTATTACTAGACGATACACTAGTAAGAGAATACACTATGATCAATACTAAAAGATTACTACACTATAACCATAGAGAAAACACTAAACAAACAATAATACACTAACCCGCTACGAGATACTCTATTCGCTATTCACTACGCCCGGAGTGTTCCAGCAGGAGACGACTCTTCATGTATAGATCTATACGGGGGCAGACGCTATTACATCCCGACTGTTAACTCAGTCCGCGCCGTACAGGCCCAGGGATGCCACTACTTCACTACACTGTGCATGACCGGGAAGGTCATGGGATTCTCTATTATTCTCACTATTGGTAAATTACAAGGAATACCCTACAACTACACTAAAATACTACACTAAATGTTAAACCACATCCCGAAGTAAGTAAGTATCTATCACTAAAGGAAGCTCGCACCTCTATCATGGAACACGGACTTAACTTGTCCTGTCACATTTGTTATTTGGAGATTTGCCAAAGAATTTTTACAATAAATTGTTTTCAAAAAGATAAAGAATGCATACTTTTCACAGATTGTCACTTACAATGTATTTCCTGGAAAATATGGGATTTTCTAAATTTCTACTACTTATGAACATAAAGGATACATTTTTAACACTAAAGCTTTGTATACAAAAACTCACACTAAACTCTTATGAACTCACCAGCTTTATGCTGATAATCGTTTTCAAAATAACTTGTATCTTCAGGTCAAAGATAAACAGGTACAGACGCAGCGTTTTTGGAGAAGGTGGAGCACACAAGACCCTTCTCTTATTTTTGATTTACTTTGGAGTGATTGTTAAATATTACAAAACACGCATGTAATTAATTTCACTATGTAATACTATGGTTGTATGTTTCTTGTTTCTACTATTATGCAATTGTGATGATACTGTTCGCTACGTCATCCACCCCGAAACGTATTCCACCGTTATCGGTTTTGGGGTGTGACAGATTGGTATCAGAGCATGGTTTATAGTGAATCAAGTATATCAACCTATAAAAGATATATGAACTATAAACACTTCGGGACTAAAACACTCTGACCAAGAATATATATACTGTTAAGTATCTAAAAGATCTAACTAAGTATATATACTCACATCACTATAAAACACAGGAATCCGTATTATTCTAGAACAAAACAAAAGTATTAAGATTGTTGGGCAGCGCAATTGGGTTTAGAGACATATAGTCACATTCAGGATGATGTAGCCTGATCAACTACGTTTTCCTGGGAGTGACTAGCATGTGCCTAAGTTTGGTTGTGATGTTGCAACAAGTCTAAAACTTACCAACAATACCACAATAACGCTACCATAAGAATACTATAGGAGTATTCTGTATCTCTAGATTATACGTATGTGTTAACAAAAACGGTCATTACTAGTAGGACAATAGTTGCTAAGTGGATACACCACGATTACATGTGATTAGGGCGCTATAGACTCAGAATCTGCAGCCTTTGCTTCATCCCCTGTTCTTGTTTGATTGGGGGTCTGAAGTTAGGGTGGTTTATTCGAAGGACGATCTTGCTTCGATTACATGTAATCGGTATGCACTATGCAAGTATTGGGTCAATTGGTAATGATTCCTTCTATAAGTATCTTAGAATAGTACGTCTATTAATCTTCTTTCCCCCTTTCTCGCGTAGATAGCATGGCTGGCTTCCACCTACCCGGTGATCTGTACTTTCCGAACCAGGGCAATGGAGGATGGCTCGAAGAAGAGTCCGACGAAGATCACCCTATTCCTTTGGATAATCATCATGCCGAAGGCTTCTCGGATAGCTCAAGCTCCGAGCCAGAAGTCAACAACCAACCTCCTGAAGCCCCAAACCCTAACCCCCGACCCGCATTTCAGGGCCCCACTCCTATGTGGGCAATGTCCTTGCATCGATGGAGCGAGGAGCAGGGTCAGCCCTTGCCTTACAATGGAGACCGAAGCTTCTACAACATAAGCGAAGGAGGATCAGCAGATCGGGTTCTGCCCATCATGATCCGAAGAATTGCCAGGAATGTTGAGCAAAGTCAAGCTGCCATTGGTCGAGTGGTAGAAGTGGATGCCAACTCAAACCTCAACACTGTTCGCATCCGCCAACTCGAAGAAGCCATGGACAGGACAAGGAGGACCAACGAGGCTCTGCAGCATCAGCTGGCTGCATCCCGAGCTGAAGTTAGGGAACTCCGAGCACGCCAAAGGATTCATGATCGACACTTTCAAGAAGTTATGTGTCAACTAGAGGATCTAGGGGTTAGCTCGACAAGCAGCCGTCGCCAGTAGAAGACATCTAGTTACCTCACTCTTTTGTTTAAAGGACTAGCCTTTTATCTCTATGTTCCGTAGGTCTTTTGTCTGTAAGCATTCCTAGTTTAAAAGTACTCTATCTGAACCTCCAAACTGCCAACATTTTCTCTATGGTATGATGTAAGACCTACTGTTAGGTCAATTTTCATGAACTTCTGTTGCATCATTAATACCAGTGTATTGGCAGATGATTTCTCTATTGCTATAGCTCTTACCCTGATCTTGGATTATGTTGATTTAATCCATGAGACACTCTATTCATATTCGCAATAGGCTCTTACTATTGCTATCATTTCTATGATCTTCCAGTGAAGGATGCCTCCACGAAAGCGTCCCAGCAGAGGAAGACCTGAAACTCAAACCCCTCCTCCACCACCTCCTCCTCCGCAGTTCGATCCGGTGTTGTTCCAAGCGGCTGTGACGGCGGCTGTAACAGCAGCCATGGCCCAAATGAACTCGGGTGATGCGAGCGGTGGAAATTCTAGATTTGGTGAAGTCCACCAGCGAGTGCAGGGATGCACTTATAAGGACTTCATGAATTGTAAACCTGCTTTCTTCGATGGTACCGGAGGAATTCTGGCGTTGTCCCAATGGTTCGAAAGGACCGAAGCTGTATTCGAGATGTGCTCTTGTCCCGAGGAGAGCAAAATCAAGTTCGCTACTGCTACCCTCACTAACAGGGCTTTGTCATGGTGGAACGGCCATGTCAACACACTCTCCTTGGTCACAGCCAATGCCATGGGCTGGGACACTCTAAAGGATCTCATGAGAGGAGAGTACTGCCCTAGGGGCGAAGTCCAGAAGCTTGAGGAAGAACTCTGGAACCTCAAGATGAAGGGGACCGACATAACGGCTTGTACGGCCAGGTTTTGCGACTTAGCGGCTATGTGTCCCAACATGATCCCCTCTGAAAGCAAGAAGATTGAACGTTACATCTGGGGTTTAGTGCCCCCGTATCGAGGAAATGTTCTGGCTTCACGCCCTACCACTTTCGACAGCGCCAAGGAATTGGCCCAGAGTCTGATCAATCACGAAATCTCCTCCACTCCAGCAACAACAACCACAACAACCACTGCACCATCCGGATCGTCCGACAGAAAGAGGAAACGATGGGATAAGAAGAAAGGCAAGAAAACTCAAACCGCCTCCAGGGATCAGCAAATTGTGGCGGTTCATGCTGCCACCACCCCGACCGCACCAGCTGCTCCAGCCCCACCGAAAGCTTACAGTGGAAATTTGCCTAAGTGTCCCAAGTGCCCTTTTCACCACAACGGTCCATGCCGTGAATTGCAGTGTTCCAACTGCGGACGGAAGGGCCATACTGTCCGATTTTGCAAGGCCCCTCCCAAACCTATTACACAGGTTCCTGGTACGGGAATGACCCCGACGTGTTATGGCTGCGGCGAAGCGGGCCATTTTAAGAAGAACTGTCCGAAGACTGCAAATGCTGGGGGAACTGGAAGGTTACTTGCTATCGGTCACAATGAAGCAGTAGCCGATCCCACAGTGGTCACGGGTACGTTTCTTCTCAACAACTCTTATGCCTGTGTCTTATTCGATAGTGGTGCAGAAAGAAGCTTCATAAATCAAAACATTAAACACCTACTCAAACAAACCCCTCAACCACTAAAAGAAACATTCGTTGTAGAAATGGCTAATGGGAAGACAGAAAGCTCTAATGAAATCTATATAGGTTGTACTCTCACGTTAGATGATCACCCCTTTTTAATCGATCTTATACCAGTCTCAATCAAAAATTTCGATGTCATTGTTGGTATGGATTGGCTAAGCCTTCACTACGCCGACATCCTATGTTCCGAGAAAGTCATTCGCCTGAACTTTCCGACTCGAGAGACCCTAGTGATATACGGAGATAAGCCAAGTACAAACCTTCGTATCATCTCTAGTATTCAGGCTCAGAAATACTTGCGCAAAGAATATCGCGCCTTTCTGGCTCACGTCGTCGACACTAACCAGAAATCGAAAGATCCAAAAGACATTCCAGTAGTATGCGATTTTCCTGATGTCTTTCCGGAGGATCTTCCAGGCCTACCTCCTAAACGACAGGTTGAATTCAGAATCGACCTAATCCCAGGAGCTACCCCCGTAGCTAAGTCGCCCTACCGACTAGCGCCCGCCGAAATGCAAGAACTATCCGGCCAACTCAACGAACTGCTTAGCAAGGGCTTCATAAGACCGAGCTTCTCACCTTGGGGAGCTCCGGTCTTGTTCGTGAAGAAAAAGGATGGGTCATTTCGGATGTGCATCGATTATAGGGAACTCAATAAACTCACGATCAAAAATCGCTATCCTCTCCCTCGTATCGACGACCTATTCGATCAACTCCAAGGAGCCAGTTACTTCTCCAAGATTGATCTTAGATCGGGGTACCATCAGTTGCGGGTGCTCGAGGAAGATGTTCCAAAGACAGCTTTTCGAACCCGCTACAGGCATTTCGAGTTCGTAGTGATGCCCTTTGGACTGACTAACGCCCCTGCAGTATTCATGGACTTGATGAATAGGGTATGTCGTCCATATCTGGATCAGTTCGTCATCGTCTTTATTGACGACATACTTGTCTACTCTCAGAGCGAGGAAGAGCACAGAAGCCATTTACGATTAGTACTGGAAACCCTGCGATCCGAGAAGTTGTATGTGAAGTTCTCTAAGTGCGAGTTTTGGATCCGAAGAGTAGAATTCTTAGGGCACGTGGTCAGTGAAGACGGAATCCACGTGGACCCCTCCAAAATCAAAGCTATTGAGAACTGGTCAGCACCAAAGACGCCTACGGAAATTCGTCAATTTCTAGGCCTCGCTGGCTACTACCGTCGGTTCATCCAAAATTTCTCTCGGATTGCAAAACCCCTCACCATGCTAACCTAGAAGGGTGTATCGTTCGACTGGGAAGAGAAACAGGAGAAAGCTTTTCAGACCCTGAAGAGAGCCCTATGCACCGCACCAGTATTATCCCTTCCCGAAGGGACAGAGGATTTCGTCGTATACTGTGATGCATCCAATCAGGGGCTCGGTTGTGTCTTGATGCAGCGAGGCAAGGTTATTGCCTGTGCCTCGAGACAGCTAAAGAACCATGAAGTGAACTACACTACTCACGACCTCGAGTTAGGAGCGGTTGTCTTTGCACTAAAAATCTGGAGACACTACTTGTATGGGACGAAGAGCGTGGTGTACACTGATCATAAAAGCCTCCAACATATACTAAACCAAAAAGAACTCAACATGAGACAGCGTCGATGGGTCGAATTACTTAACGATTACGACTGTGAAATTAGGTATCATCCGGGGAAAGCCAACGTAGTAGCAGACGCCCTGAGCAGAAAAGAATATTCCGGACGAAGGACCAAGTCGCTAACCATGACCATACACTCACATCTATCTACGCAGATCAAAGAGGCTCAGCTGGAAGCTCTAAAGCCTGGAAACGTGACGGGAGAATTCCTGCGTGGAATGGATAAGAATCTGGAGGTTAAGGGTGACGGAGCCTATTACTTTATGGACCGAATCTGGACTCCACGCCATGGAGGTTTTAGGGATTTGGTTATGAGGGAAGCACACAACACTCGTTACTCCATCCACCCGGGTTCAGATAAGATTTATCTGGATCTCAAAAAGCTATACTGGTGGCCGAACATGAAAGCAGAGATCGCTACCTTTGTAAGTAAGTGCCTTACTTGTGCGAAGGTTAAAGTAGAATGTCAAAAGCCATCAGGACTCCTCCAACAACCGGAAATACCAGAATGGAAGTGGGAGCGAATCACAATGGACTTTATCACCAAGCTGCCCAAAACAGCAGGTGGATTAGATACCATTTGGGTCATCGTTGACAGGTTGACCAAGTCCGCCCACTTCCTACCCATCAAAGAGACGGATAAGATGGAAAAGCTCACTAGGACTTATATAAAAGAAATAGTGCGATTACATGGCGTCCCTATATCTATTATATCAGACAGAGATAGTAGATTCACCTCTAGATTTTGGCAATCATTACAAAAGGCACTAGGGACAAGGCTGGATATGAGTACAGCCTACCATCCGCAGACTGACGGACAAAGTGAGAGGACAATCCAAACATTAGAAGACATGCTGCGAGCTTGCGTGATCGACTTCGGGAAATCGTGGGATACACACTTACCTCTTGTGGAGTTTTCCTACAACAATAGTTATCACACGAGCATTAAGGCAGCTCCATTCGAAGCTCTCTACGGCCGAAAGTGCAGATCCCCATTGTGCTGGGCCGAGGTGGGAGACACTCAGTTAGCTAAGGGACGAGTTCCTGATAGCGCCCTCACTGGTCCAGAGATCATTCGAGAGACGACCGAGAAGATTGTACAGATACGTGAACGACTAAAAGCCGCTAGGGATCGACAGAAGAGCTACGCCGACAAACGAAGGAAACCCTTGGAATTCCAGGTCGGAGACCGAGTCCTTCTGAAGGTCTCGCCCTGGAAAGGCACGATACGCTTCGGGAAGCGTGGAAAGTTAAACCCAAGGTACATAGGGCCTTTTGAGATTCTTGCCAGAATCGGCCCTATAGCTTACAAACTAAACTTACCCCGCGAGCTAAGTAACATACATCCGACCTTCCACGTCTCAAACTTGAAGAAATGTCTGTCTGACGAGACTCTCGTGATTCCCCTCGACGAGATCAAGCTCAACGAGAGCCTTAACTTCGTGGAAGAGCCTGCGGAGGTTTTGGATCGTGAAGTAAAGCGGACGAAACAAAGCCGCATCCCAATTGTGAAGGTTCGGTGGAATGCCAAGCGAGGACCGGAATTCACCTGGGAGCGCGAGGATCAAATGAAACTCAAATACCCTCATCTCTTCGCTTAGTAGTATTGTAATATCGTATCTGTTTGTATTCTAAATTTCGGGACGAAATTCCCCTAACGGGGGGATGATGTGACAACCCCAAATCTAATTCCGTTACAAACCCCATTTTCACTAACGGAACGTGTCACTATACGTTAATTTATGAAATATTTGGAATGGTCAATATCCGAATATCTAAATTCATGCATGGCTTAATATTATCATAAGAAATATAACTCGTATGTGTTAACCCCGTTTAACCTAATAGAGTTGTATTACCATTTCAACCACTTCACCCGGGTAAAAAGTTTTAACCCAGTTAACTTTAAACATCGGGTAGCCGTGTATCGGGTGCGATTCCTGAGACATATGCAATGGGTGTGCCCAACATTTGAACACTCATTTACTACACACCCACACTCTCTCTCTATTTTCTCTCTCTAGACTCGAAAACGACCCCGATTCCGCTAATTTCCGACCTCCAAACGTAAGTACTCATCCTCTATCTTAATCTAGTCATGCTTCATTGAATTTAGGGGCCAAAAATCATAAAAATCAAGGACCATAAAGGAGTTTACGGCCTAAGAATCTCCTTAGGCCGTAAACCCCCAAATCCAAGCCAAAGACCAAGTTTTTCCTTCTTGTGAGTTAGTATACTAATTAAGGCATATATCTAGAAGGGTTTGGACACTAAAACACAAGGATTTGATGCTTAAAAAGGAGTTTACGGCCCAAGCATGTGCTTAGGCCGTAAACACCTCAAACACCCCACAAATCCATGTTTAAGGCTCCAAAAACTCTTCTAGGGTGTTTAGTAATTTAGACTTGACAACAAGGAAGGCTTAAAGGCATTAAACATCATCATTTGAACATAAAAAGTGGAGTTTACGGCCAAGGCTAAGCTTGGGCCGTAAACACCCAAACTTTTGTGTCAAACAAGCCCCTAAACTACCCTAATGCATGAAAGGAATTTATCTAAGGCCTATGGAAGTGTGTTGTACCATTAAACACTTCATTTTGACACCAAATGAAGAGTTTATGGCCAAGGATGTTCTTGGGCCATAAACTCCCCATAAATATGTGCCAAATTGTTCCAAACTCACTATAGGGCCTTCTAGGATTTTTCTAAGCCATTTGGGACAATGTTGTACAAGTAAAACCTTCATCTTGAAGGATTTATAGGAGTTTACGGCCCAAGAACAAGTCTTGGCCGTAAAATCCCCAAAAATATCACAAATTATGATGTTAATCCTTCTCTTTTGGTCCAAAACACCCACCACTAAATTAAGGAAGTGATATAAGGCCTTAAACATACACTTTGGGTCACCACTTGAGTTTACGGCCAAGCCTAGGGGGCTTACGGCCGTAAACTCCCAATGAGTGACTTCTAGGCCATAAACTCTAAGAAAGTGAACTCATGGACCCTCCCATAAATCATCCATGGCCTTGTACCACTCCCGGGAACCCTTTCTAGACCTTAAAACCCCGAAAACGACACTAGAATGTCCAAATTCTATAATGAAAAGCACAAGATGATTAACTTCTTGTAAAATACATATTTCATATGACATTAGGGTCCTAAAAGGTGTTCAAGTGGTTATTTGGTACCAAACGCTCAATCGACACTATTACCCGATTTACCCGATTCACCCGATTTCCGCGATTTCAGGTGAGTTCATACCCCTTTAATGAACCTTTCAAGTGTTTTACATGTTTTAGGGGGGAGATACAAGTTGCTTATAAATGTTTACGTAAAGTTTTACAGAACGATTTCCGAGTTACAAGGATTAATCACATGTGATTCACTACCCTTAGTTCGAATCACATGTGATTTGTCCCTATGCCTTAAAAACGGGTTTTACCCTTTTCAAACTATTTTTAGACAGTGAATCAGAATTTAAATGTTCTTTTGGAAAAATACTTTTATTTAATCAATTTGCTTAGAAAATGTAACCACTCTGATATATTTATATAAATAAGACTTGGAGGACTTAGGACCGATATCTCGCCTTATTTCCTGTTCTTGTTTGATTGTGGGCTTAGGGTAGTAGTTATCCGTCCGACTGTCGTTGATTTCTTACTTATATAATCTGTATATCAGTATGGTATACGAATATTACTGCTTTCACTTAATGCTAAAGTCGCTAACGTGCTAAGAAACATCCCCACTAAGATAACCATAATAGGTATGGTTAGGGTCGCTACCGCTACTACTCGCTAAAGTTATGACTATCTACACTATAATACTCACTATTACTAGACGATACACTAGTAAGAGAATACACTATGATCAATACTAAAAGATTACTACACTATAACCATAGAGAAAACACTAAACAAACAATAATACACTAACCCGCTACGAGATACTCTATTCGCTATTCACTACGCCCGGAGTGTTCCAGCAGGAGACGACTCTTCATGTATAGATCTATACGGGGGCAGACGCTATTACATCCCGACTGTTAACTCAGTCCGCGCCGTACAGGCCCAGGGATGCCACTACTTCACTACACTGTGCATGACCGGGAAGGTCATGGGATTCTCTATTATTCTCACTATTGGTAAATTACAAGGAATACCCTACAACTACACTAAAATACTACACTAAATGTTAAACCACATCCCGAAGTAAGTAAGTATCTATCACTAAAGGAAGCTCGCACCTCTATCATGGAACACGGACTTAACTTGTCCTGTCACATTTGTTATTTGGAGATTTGCCAAAGAATTTTTACAATAAATTGTTTTCAAAAAGATAAAGAATGCATACTTTTCACAGATTGTCACTTACAATGTATTTCCTGGAAAATATGGGATTTTCTAAATTTCTACTACTTATGAACATAAAGGATACATTTTTAACACTAAAGCTTTGTATACAAAAACTCACACTAAACTCTTATGAACTCACCAGCTTTATGCTGATAATCGTTTTCAAAATAACTTGTATCTTCAGGTCAAAGATAAACAGGTACAGACGCAGCGTTTTTGGAGAAGGTGGAGCACACAAGACCCTTCTCTTATTTTTGATTTACTTTGGAGTGATTGTTAAATATTACAAAACACGCATGTAATTAATTTCACTATGTAATACTATGGTTGTATGTTTCTTGTTTCTACTATTATGCAATTGTGATGATACTGTTCGCTACGTCATCCACCCCGAAACGTATTCCGCCGTTATCGGTTTTGGGGTGTGACATATACTCTGTATACCAAACGGACCCTACCTACGATATGATCCTACCTGGTTGTTCCTTAATTGATAGATCTTGATGTAGACATTATGATCAGTGAGAAATCTAGAATATAATTAGTTGTCGCGAATGTAAGACTAAGACTTAGTAATCTGAACCTAGGTCACGTTAGAGGAAAAGATAAAGTACCAAGGAAAAGTTCTTCCCAAAGTCTGAGGCATCCACTTTCATCGACGTGAGTGCATAGTTACTTTCATATTACACAGAGATATCAAGTATTTAATTTTCTTAGATGTTCTATTTGCTTATTATATGCATTCATGTTAATTGTGCTAAATGAGATAATGGTTGTTACTCGTAGTAAATTATATGTATATTAGATTATACTTATATTGTACCGGGAAAAATGGTAAAAAGAGAAAGGAGATAGTATAATGGTGAGAGACTATGCCAGAGATAGCATAGTGGTGAGAGACCATACTAGAGAAAGTAGTGGTGAGAGGCCATGCCAGAGATAGAATAGTGGCAAGAGACCATCTAGAGATAATGGTGAGATACCATGCCCAACCAAGAGCAGTCATCTAGCAGAGTATTGATGACAACCACAAACTCTTTTTGAAAGTCCAATTGAAACACTAGGGGACTCGCAATTTCTAGGTGTTAATGAATCATATTATCCAGGAGTATGGATTGTGTGTTCATTTTAGTACTCTATCCCCCTCATGCTTAGCTTACTAACATGTATTGGTAACAAATCCCCGAGGCAATTTTGTCTACTCGTTTTTATAGAGATCCACTAGGATATGTCCCTTGAAATTATCATTTTAGGATCGAAGAGTAAGAATAACGATAATGAGTAATCGGGATTTATCTGTTTGGTGTGTTATATATACTTAAAACAATATAATAATTATATTGTGGGTTGGAAACCCTATGTGCTCACTAGGTTTCCAAGCCTGACCTACTCCGTTTCTTTGTATTACATATATCAGTACGATGGTACAATCCACTTAGAGATTCAAGGAGTATAGGCCATTAGTGAAATGAGTTATTGTAAGGCCTGTAATGATTACGTTTATGCTTATGTTTTTTATATCAGTTATGACATCCTAAAGTTATAATAATCCATGAATAACATTTTTTCGAATATACATTTTATGGGACAAATTCCACCTTTATAAATAAACTCTGTTTTAAAATAAGCATAAAATAAAACAGTATTTTCTGGAGAAAATTGGGGATGTCGCATATCGCGTCCAACCCACATAAATCATATACTCACTGGTTCACGATATGTCGTCACACCATCTAGCCATTGGAATAGTAAGCTCATGGTACAATACTGATCATGCTATCATTCCACCACTTGTCTGAAGACTCACGACCATCACCTTAGTGGCCTTATTGGTACTTAACCATCATTCCACCGACCTATAGAAACCTAGTTAGGATCCATTGTTACCCCTACAAATTATCCGAACACATCATGCCAACTGCCCAAAAAATTCTTCCATCTGTTCAATACATCCTGCCAACAAGGCAGTTACTAAGGACTGACCACGACCTTACTTAAATATTACATCACTTCCTATATCTCCTCAATGTATCTCACTAAGAAAACACAAAAATCATCATGACTATCAACATTTCCTACCATGTAATCTACTCGAAGAGTGAAATACGTTGCAAATCGATACCTTAGTACATCCCACGGATCCTAATTCTCCTTGCAGCATCCAACTAGAGTCTACTATGGTATAACCATCAGATCCAAATAACCGACAAACATCAAATTACCTATGCCAATACTTTCATCAACAACTGAAGCAATGTCCCAAACCTTGGACAATCTTAGCAAATTTTCAACGATGCCTAGCTAAATCGTAGAGATTCCCAAACTCGGAGGAAAACTCCAAAATTACTCATAATAGCGCTGATTGGACCCTAGTTTTATCGAACCAACCTCCTATCCCCGATGACATTATATTCCTACACTAAACTTCATGTACACACATGGTCACGCATAAGAAACTTGACAAACATCGCTTTAACATCTGATCTTTTATTACCTCAAAACTACAACCGAACACTAACCACTAGAAACATCAATTCCACAATCAAGCAATCGAGTGTACACTCCCCTAGGATCCTAGATAAACATAACTGACCCAATTGGCAAGAATCTGATACCTTAACTTAACTTTCATTAATTCCTGCAACATATTCTCAAACAACCTTAGATGACGAATACCACCACAATAAAACGACTGAAAATAAGCCAACCATTACAAGTACATGATCCTATACGTTGCGGCTATCTAATATCTCGAAAGGTATTACTTCTACCTTTAACAACTCTAATTTATCTCATAGTTTTCCTTCCTAGAAACCCTTTTCTCCACACCTCTATTGATGCTTACCTAAATGAACCCATATGAAGATAGCGCACATACCACAATCATAACTACTCAACAGATGCTAATCCTTGATAACTGATAATCGATCTTTTTATGAGCTAATCATCTCCTCTAATCTCGACACTCTACTTGAGTGATCCAATTGGTTTCTCATAAACATATATGATGCTTCTAAAGAAAAGTTCCCAACAATGTGAATTCCTTGTCCGATCTGTTGTGAAGACAACTCTTGCTTTCCTGAAGACATACCTGATGTGTTTATATATATATATATATATATATATATATATATATATATATATATATACACACACACACACACATATATATATATATATATATATATATATATATGTGTGTGTGTGTGTGTGTGTGTGTGTATTAATTGGTCCTGTTTTAAATTTATAAAGCAGATTTTATCGCAAACGGAGTAAACACACACTAGTTAGTGTACCTAATCGTGCAATAGTATAGTTGTGGTAAAATCATGTGTTGAACACAAGGGGAACTTGTTGGAGTAGTGTCTAAGTCCATAACTATTTTGGTATGTAGTTGACCCGATGGTGCATGGTCCTTTTGGGTTGCCTTCACCAAAGCAACTTGATAGGATGAATTATGGAGAGAAATGATTAAATATGATTTATTAATATATTATGGGAATAATATATTAAAGGAGAAATCATATTGTTTAATTAATATTAGTCAAGAATTAATAAGAACTAAGTTTGTGACTAAAAGAGATTAATTAAACTTAAGGGACTAGAATTGTAATTATAAGATAATTGCAATTGGGCCATGGATTGCCTTATATTATAAGGTTGGACGAATTCTATGGGGAAACCCATTGGAAATCGTCCAAGGCCTTTAAGGAAAGGAGTCCATGGGTTGCTTAGGGCTTAAGCATCCAAATTAGGGTTTCCTTGTTAGATAACCCTAATAGCCTCACTATATATAGAGCCCTTATGCCCCAAAAACGTGGATAAGCTTCCTTCTAGGGTTTCCACACGTTTTGAGCAGCCTCCTTCTCTCCTCCTCTTTATCCTCTTGCTCTTGGTGTTTGTGAACCATTAGAGGAGTGACATTTGTGACTCTAAGCTTTCTAAAGTCATTACAAGGAGGATTTGAGATTGTTATTGCTACATAACAATCAAGGTATGATCTAAACCCTAATTTATATGTTATATTGATTATCATATGCTAGATATAGGGTTTATAGTCTTGGATGAATTGCATGTACAATAGAGAAACCTAGATCCAAGCATTAGGGTTTGTATGAGCACATATGATGTTCTTATGACCAAAACCCATCAGTGGTATCAGAGCCTTGGTTGGTTTCTATTGTATTGATGCCTTGTTGATATGTTCATGCTTGAAAAATTCGATTTTTGTGAGCCTGCCTGATGGACTCGGCGAGTCCCATTGTGGACTCGGCGAGTAGGCCCCTACTCGGCGAGTCCATTGGGATACTCGGCGAGTCCAAGCGTCAGAAAGAGCAAATATCGGGATTTCTTGCTGTTTATCTTTGATATACTTGCCTTTATCATATTAGATCAATATAAATCCGATTTTATGATATATATGAGTATATTCTTGATCTAATTAAAGATATTTATCAATTAATAAAATATTTATTTCCTTATGTGATAATTGATTAATTATTTTGATTAAATTGGTAAATTGTTTTGCAAGAAATTATTAAATAAATCAAATATGGATAATTATGTGATTAAATGTTAATTTAGATTATTTGTTATTTGATCCCCAATATTTTGAAAAGGTTTCAAAACTTGCCCTCAAGTTTTGGAATTTAAATTTTGATTAAAAGTTTAATTTTGATGTATATTTAAATTCTAAACCCTAATGTTTTGAAATGTTTCAAAACTTGTCCTCAAGTTTTGGAATTTAAAAGTTGATTAAAAGTTTAATTTAGGAATGTTAAATTCTAAAACCCTAGTATTGTTTTGAAAAGTTCAAATCACACCCTTATGGTTTTATTAATTAATTAAGGTGTATAATTAAAAGAGGTTTAATAAATCCATAAAAGTTTAGGTTTACAATTTAATTGAATTAAAAGTATAATTGTTAAATTTGACATCCTAGTATTTTAAAAAGTGTAAAATACACCCTATACTATATATAACATTAAAAGTCTAACATTATATATATATATAACCGTTAGTAGGCCTCATTCATGAAGCTGGTCTATAAGGGGTGTTTAAGGAAATTGCCTATAAAATGGCGATTGAATGGGTATCCACTCTTACCCACCGCACTCTTGACTAGTGGAGGGTCGTTAGCCGAACGGGTAGGATAGGACGAAACCTTCCATTATAAGTATAATGAATTACTAAAGTAACTAAATATTTTTTTTAAATTCCCAATCTTAGTTACTTATGCAAAAGTGAATTGATGCAATTCCATAAAATTACACTTTGTACCCTTACGAAGACGTTAGCGGAGCGTGTGTGGTTAACTGGCACACTAAATGGTTCTAAGCAAAGGTAGCAAAGGGTGACTCAATGTTTGTCATAGTTCGGTGGAGCGTGTGTGGTTTACCGGCACACCGAATAGGTGACTGTAACATGTGAGGGAACCATGTAAGTCTGCATGGTTATTCACACCCGCTTTGTGATCCTCGGCATCCCAGTCACAAACTATAGGGGGCATATCGAGATTTAAACATGACATTGAAAAGCTCAATGAATCGCAAAGGATCTAGGAGTTTTCATAGATTTAAAACTTAAATTTCTTTTTCGTTTTTCGTGGTGGAAATTAGTGAATCGTCATTCACTTACCTTCAAATATTCTGCAACTAGATTACGGCATCCCTTTTCTAGGTTGTAGCGTATTGTGTTGGGTCCTAGCCTTAGTATCTCATTTGGGTGATTTACTAAGGACTCAATCAATCAACTAACTTGAATTCGTTTTCTCCCGTTTTGTAGATGCCAAAGTACGACAACTATGGTCTTCTCAAATCCTGTGGAACAAGCATTCCACATGAAGATGATATTCCATGATTCGATCGAGGAACAAGAGATCATGCTTCACTTCCTCCTCCTCCTCCAATTATTCTCCCTAACCCACAAGTTCGAAGGCTTGAAAAGTTCAAGCTCACTCAATCCCTTTTGGCAAGTAAACATAAAGAAGGAAAGTCGGTGTGTGCACACGTCCTAGGGATGAAGTCACACATTGATAAGTTAAGAATGTTGGGATCCGTTGTCTGTGAGGAGATGGTTGTTGATTGGGTTCTTCAGTCACTTCCTAACTCGTATAGTGAGTTCGTAAGAGAGTACTATATGATGAACTGCGACGTGACCCTTATAGATCTCACCTATATGCTTATTGCTGCTGAATCAGCAATGGTTTGGCGCAATAGAAAAGCAAAGTTGATTGGTGAATCTCCCTTCCAGACCTCTATGGATATAGGCAATGGCAACGAAAGACATGCCATGATCGAAGAGTTTGATCATAAGAGAAAGGCAATATCTGAAGTAGTTCCATGTCCTGTTCCAAAAGAGTCAATTTGCTTTTATTGCCAAGAGAAGGGGCATTGGAGACGAAGCTGTCCTGTTTACCTAAGAGATCTAAGAGATGGGAGAGTCAAAACGTATGGCTCTGCTTTAGGTAAAATCCATTGACTAACTCTTCTAAGCTCTTATTATATATTCTTAATACATAATATGATAGATTACAATTGATGTTTTGTAGGATCGAAGAAAAGAAAGGAAGCTTAAGGGAAGAAGTGAGCAGAATCTAACCGTGAAGAAATGGATTTCGATCGCATTACTTGAACATTAGATTCTCGAGCTACTACATAGAGTTAGAATTAGATGGCTAAGAAAGATGAAGTAGCATAGTTTTTCAATGAATTGCATTTTAAGGACAAATGTTTCCGCAATAAAATAAATTTTGATTTTATTTATCCTTGCAATGGAGTATATGAAAAATTCATGTTTGAATAGATTTGATTCTTAATTATATTATTTGTGGAAATGTCGAGAATTTACCAAATAGGGAGAGTTTCTCATCACCCAAGTTTCAAGTGGACAAAAACTTGAAATCATGCAACTTGGTTGCACGATGAATGAGAAATTTCATATTTGGAAATTAGACTAATTCATTGACAAAAACTTGAAATCATGCAACTTGGTTGCACGATGAATGAGAAATTTCATGTTTGGAAATTAGACTAATTCATTGACAAAGTGTCAAGTGAAGGACTAAGAGATCGAGTACACAAAGTTGTGTGTTGATCAAGTCCACCACAAGAGTAACAAAGACATTCGTCATGATTTACTAAAGGTTTAGTAAATATGATTATACTTATAAGATTAAGTGTAATTCTGAATTGATTGAAAAGGTTTAAATCGATAGCAGAACGAATAAGAAGAATCAAGTAGGCAGAAAGATAAAAGTTTCTCCATTCTAAGAAGAAGGGAGAGTACCTTTTATGCTTTATGATAGGTCTTAATTATTAAGAACCATATCTCAATTGATCATCTAAGTGAGTCTTAGTACAATTGTATGTCTAAGAAGAGGAATCAAGAATTGAAGAAATGGTTAAATCAAGAAGTCAATCATACTTCGTTCCAAAACAAGTCTTAGAGTTAAGATTGTGACATTGAGTGAAAAGTATTAAGAAGGTTTATAGCATTCATCAAATGTGGAAAGTTGTGATGTCTTGGATAAGACAAAGACCAAATAGGACCAATTTATGAAGTATTTTAAACTACACTAACTCTTGAATATTTGTTTGTCAAGAAATGTTTATTGACAAGAGAATCTTATATGTCAAGGAGTCAGTGCGAGTCTTAATGGTCTTGAAAGGTTTCAAGAACAAATCAAAATAAACCTTATCAATCATCACTAGCACCCGAGTCGAGGTTTACAACCTATCGTGTTGACACTATTTTGTTTCTATGCCATTCCAATTGAGTCAATTATGCATGTGAGTTCTATGAGTTCTCATTTGAATGCATAAAAGGCAGGCACCTTGATCAATGGAAAGTACATTGATAGGAAAGGGTGAGCTGCTTAACTACTTGGAAGACATGGTGGGCAGCTGTGTTACCATAAGGCAAGAAGTCAAGATTAAGAGAGTTCGGTCCATATGAGTTTGAATTTGTCGTAAACTTTGGTTTTGACAAATTCACATGGATAGGAACACATACACCATTAAAATCCATGTGTCATAAGATTCCTTCCTTCATAAAAATGACTGTGAGGAAATGCTTTCACTAAGAGAGATTTTAAAAAGATAGTGATTGTCAAAATTGTATTCTCGAATTCGATTATGGTTACGGTATCCCTTTCCATGATTTGAATTGTGAGGTTTGGCAATTAGTCTGAATTGTTTAGACACACATATGAGCTATCTAAAGGAAAGGTGTATAAGCTTAGATAAAGGATTATCAAAGCATTAGGTATTAGAAACATGAACTTAAGAAATTCAATAGGTATTGTTTTTCTAAAAGTTAAGATGTTTCTGAATACATGTCAAAGCTAGTGGGAGCATAAGTGTTATGTTTTATAATAATAATCATGATAGTGGGAGCATAAATGTTATGATTTGATGATTATTATGGAAAGTATTGCAAGTTAGCAATATTAATTATAGAAAACAATAGTTATACTTTGCAAAGTTGTAAAGGTTGAATAGTTGTTTTGCTATAATTAAGGGAGAGAATATTATGCTTCATTTCAAATCTAAAGGCTTAGGTTGTGGAATGTTAATAATTTAGTCAAGGAAACATAGTGTCTTCTCAAATTTCGATTATGATTACGAAATTCCTCTTCATAGTTCGAATTTTTAGAACGTAGCACATAAAATATTACGGCAGAAGATTGATAAAGTATCAAATCTTTATGTAAGACATTATGCATCGTGTCCCATACGCTTCGGGTATAGGATCGATTGCAAATGCTATAATATTTGTCCATTCTAAAATTTTCCAAATGTCTACCGCATTTAGAGGGAAAAAGGACAAGAATCGGTTTTGACTAAGATAATTAAACAACTATCAAAGGACAATCCAAAGTTCGCATAAGATTGGTCGCTTGTGAGTAGTTGGAAGTATAGTATTGGATGGAACATATCGACATTATTATAAATAGATAAGATTCTATTAAGAATGAGTTGTCATATGGAAAATATGGAAACATGTCCGTATTGGGAATTGAATATTGAAAATCTATGTCTAGATTAGAAACTTTTATGCAAAAGGATGTTCAAAGGAATGTACTTTGAGTGAGAGACATCACATCTATGGAATTGTCTTGTAACAATCTCCGATAGAGGACTTTGTAATTTCATTGGCAACAGTCGTTGTGACTTTTGTGCTATGACATTGCGAAAGGATCATTGCATAAAATGTTAGAATCTAGCATATTCCATAAGTGGCAAGAATTTGATATTATTTCACTTATGGAAAAGGATTAGGAGTTGTGAAATGAGTATGATTGGAAATGGGTTCATTTGATCTATTTCACAAAGTAAGAACCATAGGTAAACATTGTGTGCATGCTAAGAGCATAGGACAAGTGTTGTAATAATTCAAGTAAAAAGTTGATTACCCGAAACAACAAATAATGAGTAATCGATATGGTGATAAATAAAAGGTGTTTTATTTATGCTCAAAGGTTTGAGGTCATATGGGATTAGTATTATTCTTGTGTTTCACTTTGCATGTTTTGACTTCCTGAATAATTTAATTGGTTTAGAACAGTCAAATTATCCAAACGGGCCACAGTCGTTCATATGTTGGAAGTAGGTATGAATGAAGACTGTCGTGAATTGGTGTGTGGATTGTCTAAAGAGCATTAGACATAAGCAAATGTTTGCTGCAACGTTCATGAGTGCTTATGAATATGATTTGAGCATTAGATTAAACCCACGCTCACTTGGATCACTCCATGAATTGTATCACGAGTGATTGGTGAGACGATAACATCTTACATTCTTGAAACCGAGATGTGTGTGTTGTATCTTGCAAATCGGTTGCACATTGATAATATGTAAACGCACCAGTAACTTGGTGTTATAAAACACATTGTTGTGTGCGATTCGGTGAGTAAGTACAAGCGAGCATTGAATCAAAGTTTATCCGTTCCTTTTATCCAAAGCAGGATAGAAGTGATATCTTTGGGCCCCTCGATGATTTAGTGATGACAAACGTAAATGTTCGGCTGGGCTAGGGCTAATTTGATTTGTTCAATTAGTCAGTCGTCATAAATCGGAAGTCGAGAAATAGTACAAAGAGAATGATTATAAATCATGTCTCATACGATATCTAGAATGGAGGAATATATGATCCCTTATATAAAGGACACGCGTATCTGATAGGATCAGAGTTGACAATGGATTTGGAAAGCTACGATTGCAGATCAGGATCTGAAGTCATACGCATAATAGTTATTAGACTTATCCAAGTGGGAGACTGTTGGATTAGTGTCTAAGTCCATAACTATTTTGGTACGTACTTGACCCGATGGTGCATGGTCCTTTTGGGTTGCCTTCACCAAAGCAACTTGATAGGATGAATTATGGAGAGAAATGATTAAATATGATTTATTAATATATTATGGGAATAATATATTAAAGGAGAAATCATATTGTTTAATTAATATTAGTCAAGAATTAATAAGAATTAAGTTTTTGACTAAAAGAGATTAATTAAACTTAAGGGGCTACAATTGTAATTATAAGATAATTGCAATTGGGCCATGGATTGCCTTATATTATAAGGTTGGACGAATTCTATGGGGAAACCCATTGGAAATCGTCCAAGGCCTTTATGGAAAGGAGTCCATGGGTTGCTTAGGGCTTAAGCATCCAAATAAGGGTTTCCTTATTAGATAACCCTAATAGCCTCACTATATATAGAGCCCTTATGCCCCAAAAACGTGGATAAGCTTCCTTCTAGGGTTTCCACACGTTTTGAGCAGCCTCCTTCTCTCCTCCTCTTCATCCTCTTGCTCTTGGTGTTTGTGAACCATTAGAGGAGTAACATTTGTGACTCTAAGCTTTCTAAAGTCATTACAAGGAGGATTTGAGATTGTTATTGCTACATAACAATCAAGGTATGATCTAAACCCTAATTTATATGTTATATTGATTATCATATGCTAGATCTAGGGTTTATAGTCTTGGATAAATTGCATGTACAATAGAGAAACCTAGATCCAAGCATTAGGGTTTGTATGAGCACATAGGATGTTCTTATGACCAAAACCCATCAGAACTGTGGTGAATTAATTTGGAGTTTTTTATTATAGGTTACACTAAACACACGAAAACAATAAAAATGGGTTTTTTTGGAATTAAATATCAATCAAATAAACAGCTAAACTGCAAATATCGATAAACTGACTGAAAACGAATTTCTTTAGGTACTTTGGTTTAGACAAAAAAAACCTTCTCAAAATCATAGATACTTACCAATACAATATTATTTATTCTTTATTCACCGATTCCTAATATGAATGGTTTCTTGGTCTAGACAATAAATCCTTTGATCTTTAAGACTTTTAGTTACAGTGATCAAGTGCTCTAATTATCCTAAAAATTAGTATCCAATCTGTATTATGAGAGACTTGAATTATTAACATCAAGCACTATGAAGCTAATTACATATGAATGGTCATCACATTCATACTTACACATTTAAATCACAAACTTACTGTTTAACCATAGCTTTTGATCAAACACGAGTTATACAAATTTATAATTCATAAACTTATATGATTCAAGCACATCAAACTAGATTGTCGATCTAACCTAACAATGCTCAACAATAAAAAGATAAGAATGTAACTTTAACACAAAGGGTCTTTATCAAGCAAAACTAATAAACTGAATAAGAAATAATAACCCAAAAAGCAATTTATCCACAAATTCAAGGATTCATCTAAATCAGAAAGTAAATACATATAGAATCACATTCAAATGTTGATCGAGGTCGGAACAACAAACCAAATGATTTCTTGCATGAATTTGTTCTCTAATCCTTCCGATCTGCGCTCCTATTAGCTTAACGGCCTTCCAGCCGTCTTCTAGACCCTCAAAACGGCATAATATGTGTTAGTTGTCAACCAAGGGTGATTAGAATTCATAATCCCTCTTTATGTTAATGATAAATGGCTATGAAATGATTTTCTGCCGACGTATTACGTAGGGCGTAAATAGATTTACGCATGGCGTAATCCATTAGTGTCTCGTAATCACCCAACCATCTATGTTGGGCGTAGTTCCGGACTACGCAGGGCCTAATGTGTAAAATCAGCTTAATTTATTTCTTATTTTTGCATTCCAACTCCGTTTTCCAATCTTTTGTTTCCTTTTCGCTCTAGCAACATGTTATATCTGTAAAATATAATTTAAAACTTTACAAGTACCTTTTAGTTCCAAATAATAGAAAAACATAATATAAAATAATGAGAAAACGCCGGAAATATATGTATAAAATAGAATTATCAAATTACCCCACACTAGTATTTTGCTTGCCCCCAAGAAAAACTGATTTTTTTTTTATCATCATAAGATCAAATCAAAACTCTAGCTACCAACATCGCAGAAAACAACCCATTTTGAGCCTATCCAATACATCGAGATGGCAATGCATGTATTTGTGTCTAATATTCCTAAAAACTTCCCCAATCCTAAATACTCACAATCCTCATAAACACTTCCCACTCAATTTGAACAACGTTCATTTTTGGCTTTCTTACCTCCTATACCTTTTTATTTACCCATTTTCGTCTCAAAAGTTATTATCATACTCCAAGTGACTCGATTTTAAAAGAAAAACACTATATAAAATAATTATCCTAAAAATATAACTACACTTTTTATTGTTGCAACTTTTATATTTTTGTGGAACTTTTTCTCACTCTTTTTGTTTTAATCTTTTCTCAATATTTCAACTTTCAGTTATCACACATAAGTAAATAAATAAGTTTAACTTTAACTTAGTTGCAACATTATTAATACTATAATTCGTGACTTTCTAAGGACTTCATTGGAGTACTCGGAATCCCTTAGGTCATTAATGGATCCAATGACTTTCGATGAAACCCATATACTGGCATTCTACCCGGTCCGATCCGTGTTAATGTATTACAGGTGGACAAATATAAATATCCCGAGGGGTTTACTGGCCAAGTTCCAAAGGTCATAGATTGACTCCACTCCTGAAATGTTACTTTATTTTATATCATAATTAGACTCAAAAATGAAGAAAAGTAAATAGATAAACTTGAAAAATTGATTCACTTTGTTTTGACAGAAAAGACCAGGAGATAAATCACTCATTGGTAAGTTTTTATTAGGTCTAGGCTTTCCTAAAGCAAAACTTATTACATCCCTTAAAATACGCAAGGTTGTGTTTTTTCCAAATGATTTCAGTATGACAGGGAAGCCACAAATACACTAAACGTATATTGGCTCAAATAAACATCGAAGCTCATATCGAATCGTCCCACACAACACTAGCAACCTTGGTCCCAACATAGCAATACAATAATTTTTTTAACTATATTTCAAATTTTGACCATTATCTCAAGTCTTTATGCTCTATTTTTTTCATCCTAGTCATTTTTATTTTTAAATCAATATTCTTGCATTCCTATATTCGATCCGTATCCCACACTTAAGTCATGTGATGTCCTCATTTCATGCTTAACATAATTAAAGAACATAAAAGTAAAGAGGGAGAAAACGGAACAGACTCCCCTGTGATAGAATTGGTGAGATCGAAAAAATAGTGGGCTACTTGAGAATAATGTTACTCCAAAATTTACTTGAAAACTAAAATCTGGATCTGGTGCTTTTTCTTTTGAGATTGGCACTCTACACGTGAAGAGATTGCCAAAAACACCATATAACAAAAAACGTCAAGATCCCAGAATAGTGAATAAAAAGAACTAGATTCGTGTTAGCCAAACACTCGTCTCATCTCTCATATATGTAATGGCTTTCGATAAAGTTATGTTCCTTCTCTCGTGTGGGTAAGTGACCTCACACTGATGTGATGAAATGCCTCTCATGGAGTATCTCTCAGGAAGAAATCGCACTCGGTCCTAGTGGTTGAACTTACTGCCAGCATTCTAAGGGCGAAAATTTTACGAAAATCTAAAGCATCAAAGAGCATCAACATGGAAAACAGAAGAAAATTACATCGACTAAAAATTAACTAAACATCCTAATTTAAACAAACTAAAAGCATACCAAAATAGAAATACTAAGTCCAATAAACCAATATAAAATTAAAAAGGATAATCGCAATCACTCATCATATTCGTCATCCTGTTGTTGTGTCCCAGATGGACCGACTCCATCACTTGGATGTCTGTATGGTGGAGGAAAAGGAACTGGATCTTTAAACCACTGATGTATGCCCTCAATCACATCAAATTGGTCATCCTTACGATAATGAAGGTAACATATATTAATCTTAGGTTATGGTCCATGTTGTGCTCCTTGAGGAGCAGGTCTACACCTCCCCTGTCTATGTGATCCCTGATGTTGGTTCAACCTCCTATGGCGCCACACCATCTGGCGTTATCCTCAAAATACCATCATCACCACGTACTATGACGCTCATCGACTCCAAAATCTACAAACTCATCACCTCCATGTCATAATGTACCATCGTCCTCGTAATCTCTCTAGTCAATATTGAGTAAGATCTAGCCAATCGAGTGAAGAAGTGTCCACCAAAAGATTGGGTTATTCTCATGAAGCCCCCAAGCCTTTCGTGGCAAATATAAAGCTAAAGCATTTGGGAGGTTCATGTTCCTCCCTGGAGTAATAAGTGTCCATAAGAAAAAAAATATCAGTCGAAGGCACCATCTCAAGATTCTTGTGATGCATGAGAGAGTCGGAGATCAAACGGTGTAACAATCTATAAGTATTTGATCGAATCATGTTGCCTCGTGTAGTCGATGGTACATACCCACCACTTGTAAGCTCGGCCCAGAAAACACTCTTGCTGTAATCCTCATGTGTTCCTCTAACACAAGCTCCAAGAAAATCCCGGAAAATAGACACTCCTTGTCTCATCCACAGTGTAAATTCCCACTCTAGTAGCAAGTTCAATAGCGCTACACTCTCTACTAACTCCACCAAATCGATAAGAAATGACTGTCCTATCACCAAAAGCCTTCGTAGGGTCAAAAGCAAATGTAGCATAAAAAGTCCAACAAAAACTTCCTATCAACATGCTCCTGGATTTTGAACAATTTGTCCCAAACACGGCATGTAAACAAGGGCACACGACCCACGTCTATGTGGATGTATGTCAAAAAACAGGATCAATCTATCTAGTCCAGTTTGGGCCGCCAATCCGCAATTAAATGATGGTGTGATGCCTATCTCCTTGTGAAGCAACTGACTAAGCTTGGCTTGATACCCTGAAAGTGTGTTAGAATTTAAGTCCCTCAGGAATTAAAAAAATTGGTGGTTACTAAATTACTTAGGAGGTTGATTTTGATTACCTCTTTTATTTCCCCTAGCCATTATCCTGCAAAAATAAATACAAAACAACCACCCCAGCACAATTTGTAAATAAATTATGAAGGAAAATCAAAAGTTGGGCAGAACCAACTACGCAAGGTGTAATTGGTTGCATACGACGGTGGTTCTTCCAATCGATGTCTAGGCAAGCAATCGATCAAAAGGGGGTATGCACAAAGGATCATAATAAGTCCATTCAAGCCATATCAAACCTCAATTCCATGAAAATTAAACAATCAGACACAGTTGCATAAACCATAGCAATATATATTCCGCACATTGCAGCAAAATACTTGAAACTAAATAGTAATTTAAGTAAAAAGGTTAACAAAAAATATACATGTGTGTTGAATTTTGCAAAAGGAAAAGAAAAATCGAAGAAATTGGGAGAAGTTCGCCGATACAGTAGATAGAATGGTGAAGAAGTTGAAAAGTGAAAAGTGAAAAGCAATAAGCATAACAACTACTTAACCCGATTGTGCCTATGTAGCGTGTAACATATCTATTATGCAGGGCGTAATGAGTGTACCTAGTATCCGAAGTTGCGATTGTTTCATGCTACCCAGGGTATAGACAATTTTACGCCATGCGTAATTTTTGAAATTCTTCATTTTTAATTATTTTCTCCCCAAGTCCATCGGGTACTTTCGTATACTTCAATATGTTCAAAACAACAGTAGAGGCGCTCCGACAAGTGACATGTAATCAAATAAAAAATTAGAAACAAATAACGAATAATCTAACCAACCAAATCAATTGAAAATCGTTCCCTGGCAACAAAGCCAAAAACTTGATGTGTTTATATATATATATATATATATATATATATATATATATATATATATATATATATATATATAGAAATTGCTCAAGTTTTAAATTTATAAAACTAGTTTTATCACAATCAGACTAATACACACACTAGGCACTGTACCTAATCGTGCAATAGTATAACTGTGGTAAGACTAGGTGTCGAACACAAGGGGAACGGTGGTGAATTAATTTGGAGTTTTTGATTATAGGTTACACTAAATAAACGAAAACAATAAATAGGGGTTTTTGGAATTAAATCTCAATCAAATAAATAGCTAAACAACAAATCTCGATAAACCGACTGAAACAAATCTCTTTAGGTACTTTGGCCTAGAAAAAATTACTTTTCAAAATCATAGATAATTACCAATACAAATAGTTATTTATTCTTTATTCACCGATTACTAATATGACTAGTTTCCTAGTCAAGACAACTATTCCTTTGATCTTTAAGACTTTCACTTACAGAGATCAAGTGCACTAATTATCCTAAAAATCAGTATTCAGTTCATATTATGAGAGACTTGAATTAATAATGTCAAAGATTATGAAAATAATTACATATGAATGGTCAGAACATGCATACTTACACATTTTGTCACACCCCCAAACCTTAATGGCGGAAACGTTCGGGGGCGGAGGACGTCATGTGCAGTATCATAACAAATGAATAGTAAAGAAAGTACACACAACCATCATATACATAATTGAAAATTTTACATGATTGTAGTATTACATGTTTGCAAAAGTCAATTGCAATATGATATTCAAAAGATTAAACTAACGCCTGAGCGTAAGTCTTCAAAAGCAGTTGCTATACTTTTCGTACTGTTATTTTAACTATCATATGAAGTTGTTATCATGCAAAACACCTCACAACACAACTTTACCCTCTTGGGATACAATATGTTTTGAAGACTTACGCTCAGGCGTTAGTTTAATCGCTAAACCAGGTTAGCAACTGCTTTTGAAGACTTACGCTCAGGCGTTAGTTTAATCTTTTAAATATCATATTGTAATTGACTTTTGCAAACATGTAATACTACAATCATGTAAAATTTTCAATTATGTATATGATGGTTGTGTGTACTTTCTTTACTATTCATTTGTTATGATAATGTACATGACGTCCTCCGCCCCCGAACGTTTCTGCCGTTAAGGTTTGGGGGTGTGACACATTTAAATCACAAACTTACTGTTTAACCCTAGGTTTTGATCAAACACTAGTCATACAAATTTATGACTCATAAACTTATATGATTCAAGCACATCAAACTAGATTGTTGTAACAGCCCGGATTCCCAGGTATTATTTATTCTTCTTAATTTTGGTGTTTTGTGAGGAGACTCGGCGAGTTGGAGCTCAAACTCGCCGAGTATGATCGCGGTTTGGGAAAGGTTTCGCGTCCGGACTCAGCGAGTCCAAAAGGTGGACTCGGCGAGTCCACACAGTTTAATGAAACCCTAAATTTCAGGGTATGAGACCTATTTAAAGGGGCTTATGGCCGTCATTTGCGGCCACCAACCCCATAGAGAACCCTAAAAGAGTCCTTGAGCGTTTTGTGAGAGAAAAGAGGAAGATCCTTGATTATTTGTGGGTGATTTTGCATATAGAAGAGGATCAAGGCAAGAAGAGACCAAAGGAGGTGCTAATCCAGTGATTCCTGAGTCTAGAGACTTCATTTGAGGTAACCATTCGTTCCTTTCTCAGCCTTTGGTGTAAATCTTAGAGTTAGGGCTTCTTTGTGGAATGATTCATGGAGTAATTGGCCTCTTTTTGTGTTGATGCTTTAGATCTGGACCCAAAGAGGTCCAGAGACTCTTTTCCCTCAAGCTTTATGAGTGTTAATGGAGGCCATAAGCTTAGAATAGCATTCTAGAGACCATATCATCAAATAAGGCCTTTGGACCTTTGCATGAGCACCAAGATTGTAACTTTACGTGATAAATGTGCTTGGAAGGACTGGATCTATGAGTTACTGGAACGGATCTGACCTCAGGAGTGATTTTGAGTTCATGCATGGCTTAGACTCGCCGAGTCCTAAGAACAGACTCGGCGAGTAGCATGAAGATTGTCCATAACCACTCAGCGAGTGGTCTTACCGAGTTAAGGGTTGACTCAGTGATTCAGGGAGAGTCAGAGAGGGTTGACAGGTGGACTGAGTCAAGCTGGAACTCGCCGAGTTGTTCTTGAGACTCGGCGAGTTGAGTCGTGGTGGCCCCGCGAATCATGCCAGGTGGAACTCGTCGAGTCAGGGAAGTACTCGACGTGTCAAGAGAGGATCCTAGGGAGTCAGTGAACACGTATAGACTCACCGAGTCGCTCTAGTGCACTCGCCGTGTCCGGTCAAAGTTGAGCGTTGACCAGAGTTGACCAGTGTTAACTTGATAGGGGTAGTCAACCTTAGTTGTGAAAGTGTTAATTATAGATATATTGTGTTATAGGAGGATTATAGCTCGGAGGATCGAGCGCGAGTGATTTTCGGGATTTGCAAGTTATCGAGATACGCGAGGTGAGTCTTCTCATTATACTTTACCTTGAGTAGGTAATCAGAGTTATGTGACAGAGTATTTATATGCTATATGTATGTTATGTGTTGTACTACATTATTTCTATGTGATTTATGCTGTGCATGTTTACAGAGTTAGAACCGGAAGGTTCACAGAGTTAGAATCGGAAGGTTCACAGAGCTAGAACCAGAGGGTTCATAGAGTAGGGTCCACGGACCCACAGAGTTATAGCCTCGAGTGGCTAATATGTGTTATGTGTGGTATTTTAGGGAACTCACTAGGCTTCGTGCTTACAGTGTTTTTTGTTATGTGTTTCAGGTTTCTCTCAGGATCACGGGACGGCACCGGCTCGATTGTACACACCAGAGAAAGTGTCATGTTTTGAGGATCCTGGTTTATTATGCAAGTGAAAATGGAGTTATGTTTTGTAATTCGATTATGAATGAGATTTTAAGCAAAGTGTTTTTAAGAATTAAACGATTATTTTTAAATGAAAAGTTGTTTTGAAATTTTCGGTGTTACAAGTTGGTATCAGAGCCTTGGTTTCAGGGATTCGGATGCGCCTTCGGGTAAATCTGGACTCAAACTGAGGAAGTAAGAAAAGTTTTCAAAGAAATTTATTTTCTAAAGCGAATAAGAGTTCAAAGAGAAAGCGAGAAAGAGCAGTGTGTACAATCAGCCAGAGCCCGAAAGGTGATTTCCCAAAATACCCTTACTTTTGTGTTATGAGATATTTATGATGCACTTTATGAGATATTATTGCATGCTAGAGACAGGCTAGGTATTCCATATCTTAGGACTAGAGTGGCCTGATTTGTGATGCCTTAGCCCAGGAATTGCTGTTATATGCGATGTGCTTTTGAGTATGTGATGAGTGAGAATATTTAGTTGGAATCCTTAGGGGATTTGAGTAGAGGAGTAACCTAGGGGAGATACCTAGATAAGTACCGTGGTACTTAAAGAAAGAATAGTTAGAACCCGCAAGGGGAAGAGTTGCAGAGTTCGGTGGTACTTTCGAGGATGAGCAGAGCAAGCGGAGTTATCACCCAGAGTGAGTCATATATATTCTTCGATGCTCGAATGCTGCTTGCTTCGTGCTTTGTGGAACTCTCGATGATGGGAGTCAGCTACCAAGCGAATATGACGATATTCAGGAGGTAAATGGCTGGCATCATTAGGAGCTCTTCAGCAGCTGATGGCAGAGAAGTGTGGGAATCTAGGAAGAGCCTAGGGAGTAACCTTAGCCAGATGAGTGCGCTGGCAGAGTAGATAATTTCTCTGGGGAGCGAGCGCGCGACGGAATTGGTGAACGAGAAGGTCGAGCAGCTACTTAGGAGCTCCGGAATAGTCCGTGTGGAAAGTATGGGTAGATGTGGCAGGTAGTATGGGCTCGTACTACTGAAAGCAGAGGACCCATACTTGATACAGGGAGTATTCTGAAGGCTCTAATGAGCGGATTGAGGAGTGATGTTATGGTTCGAGTACCATACATCGGAGCGGATTGAGAAGTGATGTTATGGTTCGAGTACCATACATCGGAGCGGATTGAGAAGTGATGTTATGGTTCGAGTACCATACATCGGAGCAGATTGAGGAGTGATGTTATGGTTCGAGTACCATACATCAAAGCAGGTTGAGGAGTGATGTTATGGTTCGAGTACCATACATCGGAGCAGATTGAGGAGTGATGTTATGGTTCGAGTACCATACATCGGAGCGGATTGAGAAGTGATGTTATGGTTCGAGTACCATACATCGGAGCAGATTGAGAAGTGATGTTACGGTTCGAGTACCATACATCGGAGCAGATTGAGGAGTGATGTTATGGTTCGAGTACCATACATCGGAGCGGATTGAGAAGTGATGTTATGGTTCGAGTACCATACATCGGAGCGGATTAAGGAGTGGAGTTATGGTTCGAGTACCATAAATCGGAGCGGATGAAGGAATGATGTTATGGTTCGAGTACCATACATCGGAATAGATGGAGGAGTGATGTTATGGTTCGAGTACCATACACCGGAGCATATTGAGAAGAGATGTCATGGGATGAGTACCATGGTTCGTAGTGAATGATGCTTGTGGTTCTCCGGTTATCCGGTCACGATTGATGAGGTAGAGATTGGACACTATGGGTTTTAGGCCTGTGGTCCATGATTGAGTTTGAAGAGGCGTCCCTTGAGAGGGAGGTCGAGAGCCTATCAGAGTATTTTTGGTAAGGAGTTAGAGGGATGGGAGAATTTCGGTCTGAGTTGAGCAATCAGTCGATAGAGGAGATGCCACCTTCTATGACCTGAGTGGTGCTATTTATGTTCGTGTGCGGAACATGAGAGGCCTGATGTTTAAGTTTCGGGTTTGGGGGTAAAACCCTGCAGGTTGTCATTGATGATGATTTTCCATCAGAGTATCAGGTAGCATGTATGCTGCGAGACAGTGATTTACCATGAGCAGATAGTCATTTGGGACTGAGATAGTCGAGGACCACGTTACACCTATTTGAGTATAGTAGGGCGTATTGTAGAGGTATTAGTGGGGAGTCCAGTCGAGTTAATCAGTGCAGTGGTTTTTCTATTTATGTTGGGTACTGAATATGGGAGTGGGTCCCTGTTCTTGGGATGATCCATGTGTTGGAACGTCGGTTGATGAGTCGAGGTGGGGGAGTATGATGATTTCGTGGTCCAGTCTATGAGTCAGGGATGTTATTGGACAGATGAGTTGTTTGGTATTGGATTAGTATGAGACTTGGAACGACTAGAGGCAGTCGTGACGAGAAGCTCTTAAGGGTTTCATCTGAGGTTCAGAGTTATGAGATCGATTGATTTCCTTAAAGGGGATTATCGGGCGTTGCGTAGCACTTTCTAGGGGCAGGTGCATTATTGCTGGTGAAAATAGTTCGTAAGGTTGTTGATGTGTCAGATAGTGATGGTTCGAACCCTAAGTGGAGGTGAACCGGGTGGTTTATTGAGAAAACCAGAGATTTGTGCAAGAGCGGTTAGGGGTTGGATGCAGAAACCTGCGGCATGAATTCATGAGATCAGGGTCATTAGTGATCAAGGAAAGGTGCAGGGCGAGATAATGCATGTGGTATATGTCTGAGAGAGGGATGGGTGTCTCCACGGTGGGTGGTCAATGGTCAAGAATCTGGTGGTGGTTAGAGTCGTTTCAAGTGGAAGACTCGTAATGATGGTATGGGCAGTTGAGAACTTCTGGGTTGAAATTTGGGTAGAAGATTGTCGAGTAGCCAACTCCCGGGCTGGGATGTGTATTCTTGCTTGGATTTTGAGCAATAGTGGAAAGGATTTCGGAGGATCATCAGTGTGATCTGAAGGGTTAGCGCCTTCCTTGTATTCCAATTGAGTGTTTGGATGCACTGAAGTTGCGCATTGAGTGAAGTATGAAATTATTATGGGATTCAAAGGAAATGTATTGTTGTATGTGTATGGTGTTGGGAGTAAGGGAATCAGTGGTAGAGGCAGGACATTGTGATGCTCTGTTAGGGTGTTCCGTGGTTTCCGCGTATAGCGTCCCGATTTCAGAGTTACTTAGAGTCTTGGGTTTAAGATGACCAGTGATGTATCATGTATCCACGGTTCCAGTGGGAGCCCTTCGTGTATTGTCATCAAGAGGGATTATTTAAGGAAGTGGATCTCCGCAGAGGTAGGTTCTGTGTTATGGCGGTTGCCGCCAGAGTCTGTAATGCATATCAGGGCAAGTGTGTGTGTAACTATCTATGATAGTCTTCGGTGCATGAGTTAGTGAACATAGTGTGGCGTTGTATGAGAATGAGAGTATAGGGTGAAGCTACGGAGAGCCGTAGTATTCACCAGTCAGAGGGTGTTGTGATGCTACGGGGAGCCGTAGTACTCACAAGTCAGAGAGAGAGAGAGAGAGAGTCGTGATGCTACGGGGAGCCATAGTATTTGCCAGTCAGAGGGTGTTGTGATGCTACGGGGAGCCGTAGTACTCACAAGTCAGAGGGAGGGAGTCGTGGTACTACGGGGAGCCGTAGTACTCACTAGTTAGTTGGCGTTGTGATACTACAGGGAGCCGTAGTACTCACTAGTCAGAGGCTATCGTAATGTTGTGGGAAGCCATAGTACCCACTAGACGGCAAGAGAGTGTGATGATGGAGTGTTCTCCGATAAGTGCATGATGCAGAAGAGTTTTAGGCTTGAGTAGCCCTAGTGTTGAGTTTTTAGAGCCTAGTGGTTAAACCGGGGCGAGACTGGGGTCTCCGTCTCTGTCGGGAGGGTCAGCGAGGCGCGCGGGAAAATATGCGCAGCAGACGCCAGAAGTTAGAGCTGAGTCGATCTTCGATTGGATTGTATTTTTTTTAAGAGGAAAAGGGAATTTCGTGACTTGCGTGTCATTGGGCCGTGACAGTGGTCACGGGGAGGAAGTTAGTGAGATGTTTTGGATCATGTTATGTGTGACCTTTGGGGGTTCAGTTGTGGGGCCAAAAGCTGACCTGGTGCTTAGTATCGAAGATGAATACGAGAAATGAGCTAGAGTTTACCATGGTGATGTCTGCGGACACTTCAGAGCGAGCGAACGATTCAGATGCTCGAGGATATGTCTCGGGCATGTGTATTAGATTTCAGGGGGAAATTGTGGCCCGTATTTGCCCTTGGCAGAGTTTTCCTACAACAACAACCATCATTAGTGCATCAGTATGCTACCCTTTGAGCTGTTGTAGGGAATGGGTATCGGACCCCATTTGCGGGGGAGAGGTAGAGCAACGTGTGATGGGAAGTACGAAGATCGTGCTTCAGACGTCAAAGCAGATACAGCAGGTCAGACAAAGGTTGTTGACCGCTCAGAGTCGTCAGAAGAGTTATGCGGACAGGCGCCGGTCCGAGCTCAAATTTTTGGTCGGTGACTTTGTACTCCTGAAGGTCTCTCCTTGGAAAGGAGTGATTCGATTCAGGAAGAGGGGCAAGTTGGGGCCCCGATATATTGGTCCATTCCGAGTGATCGCGAGGGTAGGCTGGGTAGCCTATCGTTTGGATTTGCCAGCAGAGTTGGGGCAGATTCACGACACTTTTCATGTGTCGCAACTGAGGAAATGTTTAGCTGATGAGTCGGCAGTGGTTCCATTAGAGGATATTCAGGTGGATGCGAGCCTGAATTATGCTGAGAGACCAGTAACAATTAGAGATCGGAAAATCAAGGTTCTGAGAAACAAGGAGATACCCTTGGTTTTGGTTCAGTGGCGGCATCGTAAGGGGTCCGAGATGACTTGGGAGCCGGAGCTTGAGATGCGTGAGCAGCATCCAGAGTTATTTGCAAAGCGAGACTTCGAGGGCGAAGTCTAGTTCTAGTGGGGGAGAATTGTAACAGCCCGGATTCCCAGGTATTATTTATTCTTCTTAATTTTGGTGTTTTGTGAGGAGACTCGGCGAGTTGGAGCTCAAACTCGCCGAGTATGATCGCGGTTTGGGAAAGGGTTCGCGTCCGGACTCGGCGAGTCCATGCTGTTTAATGAAACCCTAAATTTCAGGGTATGAGACCTATTTAAAGGGGCTTATGACCGTCATTTGCGGCCACCAACCCCAGAGAGAACCCTAAAAGAGTCCTTGAGCGTTTTGTGAGAGAAAAGAGGAAGATCCTTGATTATTTGTGGGTGATTTTGCATATAGAAGAGGATCAAGGCAAGAAGAGACCAAAGGAGGTGCTAATCCAGTGATTCCTGAGTCCAGAGACTTCATTTGAGGTAACCATTCGTTCCTTTCTCAGCCTTTGGTGTAAATCTTAGAGTTAGGGCTTCTTTGTGGAATGATTCATGGAGGAATTGGCCTCTTTTTGTGTTGATGCTTTAGATCTGGACCCAAAGAGGTCCATAGACTCTTTTCCCTCAAGCTTTATGAGTGTTAATGGAGGCCATAAGCTTAGAATAGCATTCTAGAGACCATATCATCAAATAAGGCATTTGGACCTTTGCATGAGCACCAAGATTGTAACTTTACGTGATAAATGTGCTTGGAAGGACTGGATCTATGAGTTACTGGAACGGATCTGACCTCAGGAGTGAGTTTGAGTTCATGCATGGCTTAGACTCGCTGAGTCCGTAGAACAGACTCGGCGAGTAGCATGAAGATTGTCCATAACCACTCAGCGAGTGGTCTTACCGAGTTAAGGGTTGACTCAGTGATTCAGGGAGAGTGAGAGAGGGTTGACAGGTGGTCTGAGTCAAGCTGGAACTCGCCGAGTTGTTCTTGAGACTCGGTGAGTTGAGTCGTGGTGGCCCCGCGATTCATGCCAGGTGGAACTCGTCGAGCCAGGGATGTACTCGACGTGTCAAGAGAGGATCCTAGGGAGTCAGTGAACACGTATAGACTCGCCGAGTCGCTCTAGTGCACTCGCCGAGTCCGGTCAAAGTTGACCGTTGACCGTTGACTAGAGTTGACCAGTGTGGACTTGATAGGGGTAGTCAACCTTAGTTGTGAAAGTGTTAATTAGAGATATATTGTGTTATAGGAGGATTATAGCTCGGAGGATCGAGCGCGAGTGATTTCCAGGATTTGCGAGTTATCGAGATACGCGAGGTGAGTCTTCTCATTATATTTTACCTTGAGTAGGTAATCAGAGTTATGTGACAGATTATTTGTATGCTATATGTATGTTATGTGTTGTACAACATTATTTCTATGTGATTTATGTTGTGCATGTTTACAGAGTTAGAACCGGAAGGTTCATAGAGCTAGAACCAGAGGGTTCATAGAGTAGGGTCCACGGACCCACAGAGTTATAGCCTCGAGTGGCTAATATGTGTTATGTGTGGTATTTTGGGGAACTCACTAAGCTTCGTGCTTACAGTGTTTTGTGTTATGTGTTTCAGGTTTCTCTCAGGATCACGGGACGACACCGGCTCGATTGTACACACCAGAGAAAGAGTCATGTTTTGAGGATCCTGGTTTATTATGCAAGTGAAAATGGAGTTATGTTTTGTAATTCGATTATGAATGAGATTTTAAGCAAAGTGTTTTTAAGAATTAAACGATTATTTTTAAATGAAAATTTGTTTTGAAATTTTCGGTGTTACAATTGTTCATCTAACCTAACAATGCTCAACAATAAGCAAATAAGAATGTAACTTTAATACATAAGGAACTTTTATCAAGCAAACTTAATAAATTGAATAAGAAATAATAACCCAAAAAGCAATTAATCCATAAAATCAAGGATTCATCTAATCTAACACAAGGAAAAAGGGTTTTGACTCCCTAAATCAAAAATTAAATACATATAGAATCACATTTTAATGCTAGTCGTGGACGGAACATCAAACCAAATGATTTCCTACATGAATTCACTCTCTAATCCTTCATGTCTTCGTTGCTATCAGGTTAGTGGCCTTTCGGCCGCCTTCTAGACCCTCAAAACGGCATAATATTTCTGCAGACATATTATGCAGGGCGTAAATAGCTTTATGCATGGCATAATTCATTAAAGTCCCGTAATCATCCAACCATCTACTTTGGGTGTAGTTTCTGAGTACGAAGGGAGTAATGTGTAAAATCAACTTTATTTCTTATTTTTTTTCATTCCGACTCCGTTTTCTAGTTTTTTTGCTTCCTTTTCACCCTAGCAACATATTATATTTGTAAAATATAATTAACATTATATGTACCTTTTAGTTCCAAATAATATAAAAACATAGTATAAAATAATAAGAAAACGCTGGAAATATATGTACAAAATAGGCGTTATCTATAACCCTGATAGCTATCCATGTCGCACCCGCAACTAAATCAATTTATGAATTTTCTTCCTGCCACCCAAAAGGAAATTCGAATGATACTAACATAACCTCATCAAGAAAAATCTTTAACCACAGACACTTCGATGATAACTTACTACCATTTCTTTCCCGAAAACATAAGACCGAGCTAATAAACCCACATACTCGAGCCCAATATTCTTCTAACCCATGACGTAGAAACCTGAAGTCGAACTTGTTCCAAGAACTTCTAATCAGAGTACCTGGTTCTCCCCCACTTAGGGTTCAAACTACCACTGGCTTTCTTTCACAATTATCGAAATCCAGAACCTGTCCAACTGATACATTTCATCCTTGATTTCCATAGTGCATAAAACAAAAAAGATAAAACTTGTGATACAAATAACAAATGCCAGGGAAACTCTGAATCTGAGATGGATACTGCAGAACCTTCCACTACACCACTACCTCAATATTGGCTGATCCGACCAAGATATCATTTTGGTTGACAGGGGGGAGGGTATCCCAAGAACCAAACTCCGCACAAAAAAACTCACATCTAAAGACTTTACAAACAACCTATCCATCCTCACAAATTCAAGAATCTTCTTGTCGATGCTCAAGCAATAACTCTGATAGTCCCAACCTAGCACCAATTCTTTAACTAGCGATAATGATCTAAACACATAACTCGCCCACAAATTCCCATCTAACATCTCATCACAAGGATTAACATAATACAACTGACATCATTCTCACAACTAAGACAAAACACCGACTAAGACAATTGTTGTTTCCAAAATTATCCCTCCTGATTACCTTATACAACCAGCTTGAACATGGCCTATCTGATTTTAAAGAAAGCACACCCTTATTCTCTCAATTACAGCCTCCACTAAAATGACTCTCTTGCCCATACCTTCAATATCTCGATGCAACCATATAACAAGACTCTTCTTGCACTTTTTCATACTTTTCTCATCAATCTTCACTACCTAATCATCCAAACGAATACCCGGAACCTTAAATCTCTCACTTTCGGTGGTGCCTGAACCTACACTTGCTGTCTCGTCCTTTGTAGGGTCTCCATTCCAAATATGAAATCATATGCTCGATCTCTCTCTCCTCCCCTCGAATATAGGAGGCTAAAATATAACCTTGATGTAGCAATTAATAACTCTATTCATCAGCTTACCAACATCGACAAGGATGTACTCCCCATGTTGATTGTCAATTTCGTTTCTTCCTTGAGTCATGTGAATCCCATTGATAATACCTCTAAACAAACTCTCAAGGTTTCAGGACCAACCATCTCACACAAATCTGCAACACTCAGACGCAAACCATTATGGCCACTAGGGTCGATCCAAAATCCAGATCATCTTCTAACCATAACCCTATTACCGAAAGAAATGGAAATAGACTAAATCAAAACTTGGTTCCAAACCACCATGTCTACCCTTAACTAGTTCCTTAGTAACCTTTAGGGCTCTTCTTGATCCCCGTACGGATCTTGTACTTTTGGTAGTACGAGCCCATACTACCTTCCTTGTTTATCCGTACTTGTCCCAACAACTATCTCAAAGTTACCAAGTCACTTTACATGAGCTCTACTAAATATTCTATTCTCGTATACACGCGCTCACACTAGAGTACACCATTAATCTTCCGAGATTCTCCTTCTAGTATACCTCTTATGCATATATCCACATTAGCACATTTCAACATTGTTTCTAGGTCGCTAAGAATCTCACCTCACCATGCTTTCAAACACGGAAGAAACTTCTATTGTTGTTAACTAACTACCTTATAAATAAAATCACATGCAACAAAAACAAACAATCTTTCGATTGGAAGACCTTGCACTACAACGATTGACTCAGACGAGAGTTACATAATAGAGCCAAATCAAAAGTTCTAAAACTAATTAATTTTTGTCGCATGAAACTTAACTTATTCTCTTAATAGTTAGCTAATATCAATATATGTTTCACATAGCATAAAGCAAGCAACATTCAAGAAGAAAATCCATCAAGCAACAAGCCATCATAAAGATCAGACAATTCTAACATGCAATTCCTGAAAGATCCTTATCCTACACACTATTATACATCTCTAACAACTCACATAACATGCACAAAAGAAATCTATCCTACATAGGCGTTCTAGCATTAAATCCTATGCACATCCTTATTCTAAATTTTATCATGCATATCCGACTATAACGAATATAACATATCAACATGTATGGGTATTCTGGGAATTACTTACTTGAGCTCCGACTGATTGCATGCATCACATCCTTTTTTCTTTTTGTAAAACATTTTTGGAAAAATATTTTCCTCCAACCAAGGCTCTAATACCAACTTGTAACGGTGCAAATTTCCAAACTAAATTTTCGTTTTTAAATCAAATGGGAATCATCCTATTTTCATTCATGAAGAATAATCAACAAATTGTTTTGACAACATAAGTCGGAGTCATAATAAACTCAATAGTACATAACATCTCAAAATCATAACAGTAGATGCGATGCAATCACATGGTGCCTTTCCCTTTGTAACTAGAAGCACTTGAAACATTTAAACTTACAACCGAAAGCACAAAGCTTAGTGAATTCCCCAAGATACCTTATACAATTTAACATAGCGGCCCCAACCCAATGGTCTATTTCAATGCAACATGCCCAACCGAAAAAGCATATAAGTAGGCCTAGCCCAACAAGCATACAAACATGCTAACAAGTTTCACAAAGACAACAAGCATTCATGACACCTAGTGTATTACAACATAGTGAGATGACTCATATGAAACCCAATGTTGAATCTGACTAACCGAAGTCCTAATGAATCAGCTACATGGACTGCCTAAACCAAAAACTGACTAAATCTTAGTCTAAAGCTCAAAACCACTAAGTTTGACCCAAAATTCAAACTAGGAAAAAGTTAAAACTCAACGGTCAAAGTCAAAGTCAACATTCAACAGTCAATCATGCAGTGAACGTTGACCACTCATACCGTGATCCACCAAACGACAAAATAGTTAGGATCACTTCCAAAATCATGTCATCACACTCTAAGAGATGTGCCTTGAATCCATCCAACTAGCTTAACTCATTGAGCTATTAATCCTTTACAACATAAGTTCTAATTCTCAGATCTGATACTCCATAAGGACTTAATGGATAAAGTTTCCAACTTTATCCATCCCAAGGTCTTTATAACTCTAAATCACAAACCATATGTCTAAGAAACCACTTAGTGTGCCAAAACTCAATACATGGTCAAAGGACAAGTAGGCACAAATTTTTTTCCAATACTAATCAAGTCTAGAAGCTGATTAAATTGCTCATATGGTTTTGGATTTCTCCAAAATCCAAGAATACCACAAAAGGAACCAAAAGACACCATTAAACAAATTGGAATCTAGATCTATCATCAAATAAGTAATAAGGTGGAAGCTTTACATCATACCATGGTCTAGTAGCTGCATCAGTGAAGATGAATTCACGGGAAAGCAACTCTCAATCATCAAATGATCCTTCTTCTTATACAATATTCCATTAAAAGCTTCCAAGATCATAAAAACTTTCAAGGAATGAAGTATAAATAATATGGGGGCTAGGGTTTTCTCCAAGGAGGCTGCTTGAGATGATAGTGGTTGCAAATGAATTAAAACTTGGAAACAATGCGTTTAAATATGGGACAAACCCTAAAATCATGGGCTTAGGTTGTATGCAGTTCACACTGCTAATCTCTCAATGTCACATAGTGGTTGGCCTGATCCAGAAAGGCCCAATCAGCTTAAGCCCAAATTGATCTCATCTCAAAACTAACCCTTTAAATCACAAGCCTTATAGACTTAACACAAAATCTCAATCCTTTAAATTCCAAAACTCAAATTTAAAATCCCTAGACCTTCTCTTGACTAAACTAAAGTCCACCATTCCGAAATAACAAATGTCTTGAAACCGAATGTTACACATAATGTGTATTGCATAGTCTGAAATGCGATGTTTCAGTTAATTGTTTCATTCTTGATGGTCATTTCCATCTATATACTAAGGATAGTTTAAGGATTTAAACTTGATAAATCAGCCTTGTTTATATTTTTATATTTTCTAGATTCTTGAAAATCAAATTATTAAAACCAATCCAACTGAATTATAATTTAGTTAGTTCATATTGGATTTTCATTTACAGGAATTATTCAGATTCATATTTTAGATATCAAAATTAACTTAAATTCACTTAATTAGATCAAATTGTCATTCCATTCAAATGACTATGTTAATTTATATCCATACACAAAACCCATGAATAGCCTAGAAAAACCCTTCGACTACCCAAATGCGAGTTTGGTTTGGCTCATGTTTTTTTATCGATTGCATCAAGTGAAGATTTGTCTTGTTTATCTTAGATAAATAATGTTTTTATTTAAGGAAAAGTTTTTATATGTTCTCATAAAATATCATAATATCATATTTGCCAAATTAATTAGCATTTTTAAACATTTTATAATCATTTAAAAATGAACTTAAGAAAACTAACTATTATAAATGAGCTTTTCAAAAAAAAACTATTTTTTCAGTTTTTTAAAATGACTACTTACTCCCAAATGCTTCATTTTGGATTTGGTCATTAAATTTCAGAGTTCCTTTTTGTTTTTTCCAAAGAAATCTATCTACTTATGTCTAAAATGTCCATTTCAAAAAGTGTTTAATGTCACTATTTTTCAATCAAGTTTCTGAATTTGTTCTTTAATATTGTATAAAGTATTTGTTAGATTTAAGTAAAAAAAACGTTTTCTTTTTCTCAAAATTCTTTATTTGTTTATCGGATTAAATATTTGTTCTTGAAATTTTGGAGTTATTTTTTTTCCCGAACTCTGAAATTTCAATCCGGAATCCAGAATGTCAATTCGAAAAGTTCGGAATCCGAATCGTTAGATTTAAGTAAAGTGGTTATTTTTGCCCATAACAATTTTTTTTGTTATTTTCTTCAAATACACATTAAATTGTGGTTATATTATTTAATTTCTTCCTTTAAAATCCTTAAGTTTATCACTTAAGTGTTATACATCTCTTATAAATCTAAGTTCAAATTATCATATATACACAATCATTATTTTAATCAATTTTAACACAAATCATTACTTAACCTATTTTAATAAGTGAAAAACTATAAATAACTATGTAATAAATTGAGGAAATGACACAATTGCACTACAATCTTTAAAGGGTTGGTCAATTCAGTCCTTAAAGTTTTTTTTTTGTTTCTTTATGAGGGCATGAAGTCATTTTTGTCAGGTCTCGTAGGTCCTTTTGGAAGATTAGAAGAGGTAACCGAATGAAAATTTTGCAACCTAATTTATTTAAGCCATGTACGGTTGTTGACTGTGTCATTTAGGTACTTAATTTTGCAACCTAATTTATTTAAGCCATGTACGGTTGTTGACTGTGTCATTTAGGTATTTAATTAGACTAAAATCGACGAACCTTTTTTCCAGTTTCTTCTCTTCGACTGGAAATTCTTACTCCATTTCCTTTCTTTAAAGTTCAAACATGGTTGTATACATCATTGTCAATTTACACTTCCAAGGTGTCTTCGCCAAGTACCCCATACAATACACCAATAGGATTAATCAGAGGCTGGTGAACATTACTTTCGCTGGCATGGACAAGGATGAGTGTTATGTGTTCGTCAAAAGATTCACAAAAGAAAAATGTGAGAAGCTCTATTATTGTCTTCCTGAAATTGATTTTCCAAAAGGTTTGGGATTAATTCCAACTGAGCTTGAATATGCCAACTTCATAGCAATTTGGTTATGAATATGGTGTTGAACTGCCTATATATGTAGACCATTTATGTAATACTTACATGCAGGAATGTTTAGATGGAGAAACAATGGAAGTAGTTGATAATATACATGAAGAAGTGCTTGATGATCCAAAAACAATTCACATAGTTGATACATGGCATGGGGATGATGATAATAGCAACCCTTTTTTTCTTTAAAAAGGATAATGGGCCTGATTCTGAGATGGGTGAGAATGTAGCTCTAGGTTAGCCTATTGATGAAGACATGGGTGAAAATGAAGATGTTGATCTTGATCCTGAATTCCCAAATATTTTCAATGAAGAGGTATACAGGAAGAAGCAACAACTTGTGTTAGGTATGAGGTTTGAGAATCCTAAACAACTGAAACACATGCTCTTGTAATGGAAAGTCTACTCTTAGGGTTTGTGGTTCATGTAGGAGTGATGATAGGTCTTTCTATATCATTTCGCTTATAAGTGAACATAATTGTGCAAAGAATTTCAAAAAAGGATCAATTGTCACTTGTAGATGGATAGACAACCTTTTCACTCAAGAATTTCTAACAATAAGAAAATGTGTGTTAGATTGCTTAGAGAGGATGTGAAAAACACATTTGGAATTTGCTAACGTACCCCTTGGTGTGGGCCAAGGGTCACGTCTTGTCTACGCCAAGAGCTTTGGACGATCGAAGGCGGCAGAGCAAACTTGCATGAAGCGACAACAACAGATACTTCCGCCTCATGAAAATCCCAATGAATCTAAGAGACAAGGAGTATGTTCACAGCATTATCACCTAAACTAATCACAAACTCTGACATGACCAAGAGCATGATTCCCAAATCAGCGCGCCCGGTCCTGTCGGGTCTGATGCTCTTGTCTGTTGTACGGACTAGCAGTTAGATGCTAGTATAAAAGTCCTCACTCAGTCGATGGAGAGGTAAGCTATATCCACCCTTATTCTCTAAACACTCATCGTCTCATATATATATATATATATATATATATATATATATATATATATATATATATATATATATATATATATAGGGCGAGGAGTGCTTGAGAGCAAAAGGCTAGAGATGGAGAGCATTTTGTAGAGAGAGAAACTAGAGAGAAGAATAGTGTGTGTGTGTGTGTGTGTGTGAATCTCTTGTAAGGATCTTCATTCATATCATCAATACATTAGATTCATCTTATTCTTCTTCTCCTTACCTTCTATTTTGATTTGACATCATCCATTTGATTGGGATTCAGCACCATCAAACGGATCTAATTGACACACAAGAAGATTTGGGACTTACAAACTCCCTCTGAAGAAAGCTGCAAGTTTGTTTGTGAAGCATAAGGGTATAATTTCAAACTTAAGGGCATCACTCATGATCCGTACAAGAACAGTCTTTGTCTGTGTTTTAATGTAGGATGGAAGTATTTGACTGGACTTACTGACAAATGTTTCGGTCACAAGACAGGAAGTTTGGATCAACTGAATATATTTTAACAAAGGATATTGTTTTATATTGTATATAAAAAAAAGCTGGATTTTGCTCAATTTTTTCTTGATCAAGTGATTGAATGCATCACTGTGAACAAGAAGCCAACGTATGCTCCTTATCCACGTTGGCTTCGACTGATCTAATCGTAAGGAAGGATATGTTGAGAGTCATGGAGTTATCATTCCAATTCTTGCTCCTTCCTTAAAGATTATAAATTCCGCTCCATCTGAAGGTGACTTGTCTATTATTGTGGCAATGCAAAAATGGATTAAAAACCCTTTGTAGTTGAATCCTCATACTCTTAAGAGGATGATGAGGATGACCAATAAGAAGACTTTAATAAAGATGTTGAGAATACTAAGGATGATTATGAAGAAAGTGTTGATAAAAAGAAAGGGATGATGAAGAAGAAGACTATGATAAAGATGAAGAAGAATCATCCATTGATAAGGGAGAAGACTTTGCTCATGGAATGAACTCTCCTCCAAGGATGAACAAGCACATTCGATTTTCATCCACTTCTTCATCCACTCCATATGCAAATGTTCCTACACAAAGTTGATCATCCCACCTTTTTTGGAAACTATTGAACCAATGATCCAAGATGTATCAACATCTCTTTATCCTTAAGATGAGAATATTCCTTCTATATCAACTCCTATCAAGATGTTGTTTTTCATCAGTATAATAAGGAAGAACCAAACTCCAACTTTCAAACTGATGTGCTTTCTCAACTCTCTTTAATTGTGCAGTTAACTCAATCCATGGATAAAAGGTTGACTAAAGTTGAAAGGGATGTAGTTGTGATGAAGTGACTAATGGCTCGAGATGATGATGATCATGATATATATATATGGTTGTTGATGACACTCCACCAAAATCTCCAGGTGATAACCCTCCTTCACCTCCACCTCTATCTACAAATCCTCCTCCACCATCTCATCCTTCTCCTCTCACTCCTTCACCACCTCCTAACTCTCCTCCCCAATCTAATGTTGCCAAAAAAGAGGTATATAATCAAGGATTGTTCTGATCAGCAAATGCAAATTGTGGTAATTGCATAAACTCCATATCAGCCTGAGATGCCTACAACTGGAAAGGTTGTAACTAATCTTCAAAAGGAAATTGTTGTTGCTGATATTCCAGGAAGTTGATGAAATAATTGATGATCAACCTATTTCTGATTCTGGTGATTAATCAGAGACTGATTACTATGATGGGTTTCTTGATCTTGGTTTCATGCCACAAGCTATTGTGCCTCCTGTTCCACTAAATATTGTATATCCTGATTCTTACTCTGAGGGGGAGGTTCCTTAAGGAACTAATATTGACATTGATTATGACAATGATCAACTCAATCCTCAAAAGAGGAAGGCTTCCTTTTTGGGGGGAGCTCATGATGCTGAAGCTAGAAGTTATGTTGCTGGTGATTCTTCAACACCCTTCCTTCCATAAAAAGCAAGAAAAGCACACTCATTTTTGATTTGAATGTGTTAGCTACAAAATGGAGGATTACCTATTGAGGAAGTTAGAGAAATCATGTTAGAGTATAAATTTGCTATTCGTCAAAAGAAAGAAGCTAGAAAAGAAGAACATGTGTCTACCAAACTTGTTCAAGCTCTTGCTACTGCTGATAAAAGTGTTCATGATCAAGTCAAGGAAATCCATTACTTCTATAAAAATATGGAGAAGAAACATAGATTTTCATACCTGAATGGACGGATAGGTAGGAATAAGTTTGGTGACGTTCTGACTCGGAAAAAAAACCTGACCCCACCATCAAACTAAGATGCACCAAACCCAAAAATGGGTCACTAAAGCTTCACCTGGTTAGAAAGAAGACTAATTATGAATACGCTGAGGTTGTATTTGCTCGTGAGCTAGTCAAATTTGGATACAGCGAGTGTAACATCCCAAAAATACAGATAAATTTTATGTTTTTAAATTCATTCCATTCATAAGAAAGTGATACCAAAGTATTCAAAAGAGTCACATTGTATCATAATATCATAGTACAAATCCCAAAATCACTAAGTGGGGAAAAACATGGAGTGATGCAATGCGGTCAAGTCGGGACCTTCCCCTTCGAACCAGAGGTACATGAAATAGAACTTGAATGTTATAAGCACAAAGCATAGTGAGTTCCCCAAACTTACCATATACTAATCCACATACCACACAAACATACTGAACAAACATAGTGTCAAGCAAAACTGGGTGTTGGCCTGCCCCTTTGGTCTATCTCAACCGGATACTACAAAGCATATATGGGTGTTGGCCTACCCCTTTGGTGTATTTCAACCGGATACTAGATCTATTTCACCCCTACTACTACCACATAATGCCATAAAATTAATCATTGAGTCATCATACAAATACATACAACACTAAAAATTATCACAAAGATAATCATCATGTTGTAACATAACTAGTGGGCCAGCCTTGTTACCTTCGGCCCACAGCTGCAACGAAGGAAGACTAGATTGTGGGTATCAAATCACACTCGGCGGGTGACTCGCGAACTACTCTCCCTATCACACAAGCAAAAATCCTAATTAGAAGTTAGGTCACAATCTAACTCAAGGTCTAAAATCTTAGTCCTTGAATTAAGGCAAAATGGCTCCTTTACCTTTACCTTATTAGGCCTCCTTCTCTACAAGGCCGAAAACCAAAAAACACAAAAAAAGCACCCAAGCCCACCATAGGGCCTTTATGTCCCAATATGGCCCAAGGACTCCCAAACATGGCCTTAGACACTTGGTTAGTCCCTAACACTTGCATGGTTGAGGCTTAACACTCAAGATCCGATTTTTATGACTCAAAACACCTCCAAGAGCTCAAAAGGACAACTCATATGGTTTGAAGTTCCTTAACTCCAAGAATCCAAACTATGGTACCAAAAAAAGATGACATTTTCCACCCTAAAACTAGATCTAAGCATGCAATGGTCAAGGTTAAAGCTTTATACCTTCAATGGGTCAGAAATGGTGCCAAAGTTCAAGATCTACAAGCTCTTCCCACGTCCTTGCTTCTTCTCTAGCTTCCTTCTTCTTCAAAAGCTCTAAAGAACATCAAAAATCACTCAAGAAGCTCACAAATGCACTAAGGTGGCTTAGGGTTCAATATTTGCACTTCAAGGGTAATAGAGGCTGAAAAGGTAAGGGACTTGGGGGACTTAAGGTCCTTAAATAGGTTGCAATCCCTAAAAACTAGGGTTTGCTTCCGACATGAGTACGCCATGCGTACACAACATATGCCCAGCGTACGTAGTTAATGATCTACGAACAAGTTGTGGCTAGTATGCTAAGCGTACTCAATGAGTACGCCCCGTGTACTAACCAAAGGATTAATATGAAAAGGGATTTTACACTAGGGACCAAAAGGGAACTTACCAAAAACTCGGATGTTACAGAAAGCGGATGACATTCAAGAAATTTTTGACAAACACAAAGGTACTCATGCTCAGGAAGTGAACCTGGAAATTATACAACTACTCAATAAAGTCAAGAAGCTGAACCTTGTGTCATCAGTTGGTCCATCAAGATCGTTTTCCTTAGGCAGAACAGGTGCTCCCAGACAGACCAAGAATACCAAGTGTCTTCTTCCCTATGGAACTCAGTATATCAACAATGAATTACCAGTGCATGTTGAACCAGTCCAATATATGTTCATTCCAGAACCAAAGCATGAGATATTTTATCTTGACAGTCAAAATCACATGTGCTTTCAACGCATTGATGATCTTCCTTCGGCTCCTACTGAACATTGTTTCATCTTCATTTGGAAGGACTTAGTCACTTTGAACTGGAAAGAGGATATCACATGCTGATATCTCTTGTGCGTAGGAGAAGACTGGATGAACTTAAAGTTAATCAATTCAGAAGGGTGAAGCCTGAGATCTTGAAAGAAGCTGACAAGTTTTACAATGGTTCTTCTAATAAGTCTAAATAAGAATATTAGTTTTGACATCATTAGATAGGGGAGATTGTAAGGTCACACCTTATGATCTGATGAGTCAAACTCTCTTACACGTTGTCTATCAGTGTCATCGTCTATACCAACAACGTTAGTGTATCAAGACTATCAGCGTCAACACTTAGTATAGTTATTCTATGTAATATTTTGTATATTAGGTAATGATATAGATGAGTATATAATAGATATAATATCTGATATCTTTGTTATAAAGATCAATTCTTAGTAAAGATAAGATATAATCCCTTCAATCAAGGGATACACTTGTGTAGATTAGTGTATATTCAACACTAGGGTGAAACCTTAATGTCAACACGGTTTGGTGTCATAATAATCTTTGTGACAACCCGTCTTGTTGGGGAAGACAAATCCTTTCTTGGTGAAAGAAAATTTTAGAGAACTGCTTGTGTTATTTACTTTATGCTCTTTGTTTTTCATAGAGTAGTTTAGTTTTGCTATTTATACTTGAAGTGTATCTGATAAAATCAAAACCTTTAATTACCCAAAAGTTTTCCTAATGACTCGGTCAAGTTGACCAACAGCGTAAGCTTGAGAGAATGGTTGATTGAAAATTAGATGAACTAGACTCCCCCTGAAAAGTAGCAGCAACTTAAAGGGGAGGAGGCTGTGGAAAAACAGAACCGATAGGACCAACATGAAGTGGAGATAACCGTGGATGAGTCGTACTAGTAAGAAGGTGAATAGATGTATCAAATATTAGATGTGTTATCTCATGATGTGGGATGGGTTTAGATGGAGATGTCAGTAGAATAGATGCATCAACTTGTGGAGGAGTTGATCCATGTTGTGTGATAGATTCAGGAAAAGGAGAGGGAGATGGAGAGTTAAAATAAATGTGTTTATTCAGTCTTGGAGGAGATACCCTGACTGAAATCAGAGAGTTAGAAAAGTAACCTGCAGTTTCATCTTCATTCTCTCCAAGTGAAAACTGAATAGGTGAAGGAGCAATAACCTTTATTTCTTGATTAGACACAACAATCAATTTAGTATTTGCATTGTTGTAAGGTGAGGAGGAACTTGATCACTAGAGGAATTGTTAGATTCTTCTTTATCATCTTCACAATAGCTGGAAGAGTTGTTAGATTCTGCATCCTCTTCTTCTAGATCATCATAATTATATGGATGTTCTGTCCAAAGAACCATCCGCTGAAATAAGTGAGTATCTACTTCTTTAGGGTCTACATTGATTATTTTTGAGGAAAGAATCAGGTCTAGAATAGATGCCCGAGATTGATGTTATAACCCATTCCAGTGTGTGCCAAAAAAAACAATCTAGCGTTGATATGGCACATATGCTGGACGGTTGTTGCCGATGATACACTTCGCCATCCGATCCAAGAATAATTGAGTAAAATCTAGGTTTTTGTCACGAACGATGGTATATAGAATTCATAACTACAAAAAATTCAACTGGTCCAAGCTACCATTTTTGTTCCCTAGACACTTTCCAATAACTCATGTCACATACTTCTAGCCAGCATCAAGACATTGGCGAAGAACATATTTGGCAGTGTTTCGTTTTCCCTAAAGAGAAAGATCATACTGAATTAATGGAAGAATTGATGTGCATCTGGCTTTAGGAGTCTCGTCATATACGTCTAAACGAAGGATACGAAGAACTTTTCATATGAGTGTTAGAGATATGTCGACCATTGAATGAGCATCTTTGATAGTTCCGAAGATTGTTTGAGCATTTACGTGAAATGCACATGAGTAATAAAACTCACATACTTGATTTTGGAAGAAGGGCTCTGGAATGTCACTTAAGGCATAGAGAAGTAGTAATCACTTTGAGTATTCAAAGAAGTCTTCGATGCATGAATTTTGATGTTATGGTGGTATGGCGTCTGTGAAGGCGACATTGTTGTGAGCCTTTAGAACATCTGCCACAGGAACGAAAGAAAATAGAACTTGAGCGATTGTTGATGTCTTTAAAGAGCTTGAACTAAAGCAACATAACTTTTGAAGAGAATGAAAATGATCAAAGTGGGATTGGAGAGAGTTTGCTTGAAAAGGGAAATGGAGTGAACTAGGGGAGAGAAATCTCCTTTTTATATTCAAACCCCCCTTCCCACCTTTCACTTAATCGTCGTTCAAGAAAAGGTGTCGTATAAATCTCGAATCCCAAGGTAACGGTTTGCATTCTTATCCTCGTCTAAAAGTTACCATTGAAGAATTACTATTTTGAAACAATGTATCACATATTGCAACACAATGTATCAATGTGTCACTAGTTGCAGTGGAAGGTATCAGCGTATCATGAGTTGCAATGGAATGATGGATGGGTTAGTGATGTCTCCTAATAGTATGTTCTAATACTATAGATCATTGACATAGTGTTGCGAAATCTCATCAGCGTATGGTTTTATATGATGAATCATTAATTTATTTTATTAAAAGAAAAATGCAAGAGTGGGTAGGTGCATGTAATATACCTTGGAACAAGATATTCCCATCGACACAAATTTTTTTAAGTTCTAATCAGCATCTGGAATCTTACGCTGAATTATCAATTTTTTAAGAAGAAAAATAGGGTGAGAAGGGGTTGGTGCATGTGATAGCCTACAGAACATAGTCTAACCATCGACATAGAGTGTCAAACTTTTATCAGTGTATGGTACAATATAGAGAATCCTCAAGCTCTATTTTATAAGACTTGGAGTAACCCTTTGTCAATTAAGGAGGAGGAAGATGACATGAGCATGGATCTTCTGATTAGGTTTGTTGAGAATGTGTTTAAGAATATATCTAAGCGAGCTCGCAAAGTCGTTTGATCCGTTCTTCCTATCAATATCCCCACCAAATTGGTACTGATTTGCATTTCTCAACTTATCAATTTGATCCAATTCGTAGGTTTTAGCTGGTTTTTACTACAATTGAGTTCAAATTACTAAAATTGGGGCAAACTCGATTCAAATTCCATTCTGATTTATTTGTTTATACACAAAATAAATGAACTACAAAGATTTTTTCTTTCCCGATTTGATCCTTTTTATATATGCAAAGTCAACAGCTTTCCGTTATGTTCTTGATATGTATTCAATTTCAACCTTTCGTTAGCCTACTTACATCTTTTTCTGAAATTGGCTATAAAAACTTTCATCTAATACCTTGTATCTTGCATTCTTACTTTGACATTGTTCATTCTTTATTATCATACGAACTTACTATATGCTCAATGCCTTATATAGGTTGGATTCTCTGTTAATGGAGTTATAATCACGAATTCCATTTCTGTTGGAATGGAATCATGAATTCTAATTCTATTGGAATGGAGTCATGAATTTCAATTCTGTTAGAATGGAATCATGAATTCTAATTCTGTTGGAATGAAGTATGGATTTTTTTTCTCATTGATTTATGCATGTTCTACAATTCTTGGTTATTGGTTTTGATGCAATTCACAAGTCCATATATTTTTCCAAAGGAATTTAGTTTTGTATTTTTCATTTGTTAATGCATTATTGGAATCTAAACTACAATTTGGTTTTGTTTTCACAAAAGTTTATGCTTGAAGAACGGACCACAAAATTGAAAGTGATTCTAAACAACATTATTCTTTTAGAATGTATTAATGTCATTGTTAGATTTTGATGCTTTCTTTCCCGTTTTGAAAGTTTTTTTAGTTTTATTCTTTAACAATAAATGTAATTCTTAACAATTGTTAGTCGTATTCTATAAGAAATTATGTATTTATTGTTTTTATTCTTCAATTGATGGTTCGAGAATCTGTTATTCTACAAAAAGTTTTTAAAATCATGATCATGAAATAGGTTTTATTATTTATGGTTCAAGAATATTTTTGTTTTTGAATATACTCTAACATACTCTGTCAGAATATCCGAATTAAAAGAATTATAATTCGTAAAATCGGATTTTTAAAATTAATAGAATCTATGATCCTTTAAAATATGCAATTTTCCTTTATTAGATCTATATTAATTGACTAAAATATGCTTGTAATTAAATTAGATGATATTTTTCGATTATATTTAATTCAATAATATATATTATCACTTTCTTAAAATAAGTAAAATTGATTGGCTCATATTTATACATATAATAACACAATAATTACTTTGAATAGAATAACCTAAGGCTATATATATATATATATATATATATATATATATATATATATATATATATATATATATATATATAATGGCTATCAAAAGCATAGGTTTATCACATTTATAGTAATTAGAGTTTCAAATAATTATTATTTTGAAACGGACCTTTATTTTGGTGCCGTTTGTTTTTTCAAAGCGAAAATGTTTGAAGTTTGCAGACTACCTCTGTAACCCTTTGTAACAGAAGAAGTGGACCAAACGACTACAGCAGGTAACAAAAAGTCTGTTTGTTTTTTAATATCTGCAGACTGTTGCAATAAGTTAAAATAATGAGTGGAGAGGTTTGAAATAGATGAACTAGTGCTACGTCACGCTGCATACGCACAACAAATTTTAAATTAGAAACTTCTGATAAACAAACAGTTACAAATGGTCAAGAGATCCAATGGTTTAAAAAAAAAAAACTAATAACATCTTAGTAATAGGTTGGATAACTTTTTCCACTAACTTAACCTTTTCAAAATAATTTTTATAATAATTAACTATTTATCCATCTATCATAAGTATCTTATAAAACTCTAATTTAATATATTGTTTTTACAAAACATATCCTATTTAAATTAACTAATTTATCGAATCATCTATTATCATACTTCATGACTCATTATAATGCTTCGTGACTATTTGTGACTCCCAACCTCATTAAGGTTTTGAGGTATACTCATCATATCTGTTTCCCCATTACATAAGAGGGGGTAGAGTAACACGCCAGATGGCGGTGTTTCTACATAGCCACGCATGCCAAATAAGCACCAAGCCCGCATGATGATGATGATGAATATACAGCAAGGTCTGATCCAAAACAAAGAATCTCGATATCTAGACTAAGTAATTAGTGGGGTGACACGACTTTTCTTGTAACAAAAGCATAAATTTCACCATTAAAATATTTTCTGTTGGATAAATAGTCATGCTTGCCATTTCTTGGAAACGCTAAAATTAAATGTTTTAATAATACAATTTTTTTGTCTGAACATGTATTGCCTTTATAATCAAAGATACGTCGTCACCCACAATCAAAAATCCAAAACAAAGAATCTTGATTGGTGGATTCCCCAACTCATTAGTAAAATGTCTCGCGGCATTTACCATACTATCATTTTTTTCTAGATTTTTTTTTTAATACATCCAATTATGAATTTCATCTTAGTCTTTATAAACTTTTGGATTTATATTTAGGATATGATAAAGAAAGTGAAAAACGTATGTCTTATCCACTTCATGGACACATCACACATTGTTGGCAACGATGGATTAGAAGACATTATTGGATAAGCTAGTACCCATCCTTTACAAAAGGCTGTAGGGGGTGTGACCTTTTTATAAGATAATTTTTTTTAGGAACTGCTAAATATTAGAAGAGACACTAGCAAAAAAAAAAAAAAAAAAAAAAAAAAAAAAAAAAAAAAAAAAACGAACAATTACAATTACATGAAAATATTTGAAAACGGATTTTGAAGCCACAAATTTCAATCTTTATTTATAAGATAAATAGGTTAATATCTACAAATTAATTATCTCTTCTTATATATATATATATATATATATATATATATATATATATATATATATATGAGACGGCTTAATTTTGTGAGACCGTGAGAAGCATTTTTTTTATTTTTTTAATTCTTTTTTAGTTAATTCAAGTTCCGAAAATAATATTTAAATTTTTTTTTGGATTTTTCCATTTATTTTGCATTTTAAAATTATTTTTTAGAATATGTCAGTGTAATATTCTATTAGAATATTTCACGTATTTTAAAAAAAAAAAAAAACGTAATTTTTTTTATTTTTTTTTAGTTAATTCAAGTTCCGAAAATAATATTTAAAAAAGAATTTTTAGAATTTTCCATTTATTTTGCATTTTAAAATTATTTTTAGATTTGGTCTCACGGTCTCATAAAATTAAAATGGTCTCAAATGAACCTGAATCTATATATATATATATATATATATATATATATATATATATATATATATATATATATATATATATATATATATGAAAAAATGAATATGTAGCAGTTATGTACTTAAGTTTGGGTATAAAACCTTTTAAATGATATAGTTTTAAACAAAACACATACATTTTCATTTTCCCTTAATTTTGTTTTAATATAATACCATTGAATTGAGTAACATTATGAAATAAAAGAATCAATTATATATCTTTTTTTTTTGCAAAACATCATTGAAGTTTATAAGGAAAATAAAAAATTAAAACGAATACTACTCAAACGTTTTGTCCTTCAATTGAAAAACTATATCGAATGATTCTGAAAAGCTTGATTGGGTTATTGCATGTTCTTCTTTTATATTTTATTCTATTAGTTTTCATTTAAAATTTAGTAGGGTTGATTAAATGATCATGACTTTTAGTTAAGTTTTTAGACACAATGAAGAAAAAGAATATAAATTCGATCGGTATAGTATGTCACATGATTAAGGAAGAATAGTAAACGAGATATCATGATTAGTTTGGATATATATGGATCAAAACTACATAGTTTGGAGGGTTCTATATATAAATTTAGGTACATAATAGCCACATATTCCTTAAGCTCATATATATATATATATATATATATATATATATATATATATATATATATATATATATAACAACGCAAATTTTCAAACAAACTTTTCATTTCAAAAATAAAGTATTTTCATTCAAACAAGGCATAATTATTCCACGTGTCATGTCAAAATACAAATCATAGAATTCCCAAGATCACAAAACATCCTTCAGTGTGTACAGATCACGCCGGCGCCTTCCCACGGTCCTCGCTAGTACCTGAAACACATACATAACAACTGTAAGCATAAATGCTTAGTGAGTTCCCCAATATACAACTTACGCTCATACGCCTTTCCAGGCCCTGACCTTCCGGTCCATGTGTCTCAGGGGACTTCCGTCCCTGCTGGGTAAACATTCCGGTCCTACCCACGCCGACCTTCCGGTCCATAACACAACGCCTTCCGGCCCATAACATAATTGCCTTCCGGCCCATCACATAATGCCTTCCGGCCCATAATATAATCGCCTTCCGGCCCATAACATACATAGCACGTATAACAAATGACTTACCACATATAGCACATATATCACATATCATATCTGACCTTCCGGTCACACAGTCAAACCCTTCCGAGTACAGTATAGTGAGAAGACTCACCTCGTGAATATCGAAAGCTAGCAAATCCCGAAATCACTCGTGCTCGATCCGCCGAGCTACAATCTCCCTATAACATCATATATCTCTTATTAACACTTTTATCTTCTAAGTTTGACTATCCCTAAGAAGTCAGGCATAGGCCAACTCTGGTCAACGGTCAACGGTCAACTTGACCGGACTCGGCGAGTGCTATGGCGACTCGGCGAGTCTAGACGTCTTCACCCATTCTCTAATATTCCCTTTCTACTTGTCGAGTATCCCTCTTGACTCGACGAGTTCCTCCTGGAAGAATCGCGGGGCCACCCCGACTCAACTCGCTGAGTCTGAAGAACAACTCGACGAGTCCCAGTTAATCTTCAAGCTACTCGCCGAGTCTGTTCATCGGACTCGGCGAGTCCATGCCATGCAACCGCTCAAACTGCTTTCTAAGGTCAGAACTGCTCCGACCATTCATAGGTCTGGCCTTCCTAGACTGATCCATCACGTAAGGTCCTCATTTCGGTGCTCATAATACACCCCATGACTCATAATTTACATTTTGACCTAAGGCATAAGGATTCCAATCCAAAACCTCCATTAATTCCCGAAATGCTCAGGCATGGGACATTCTGGACCTCCAAAGGTCCCGATACAGGGTTCCAATCGTTTGGGGGACTAAGGTAACATTCAATCTAGCCACAAAAGGGTTCCATAAACCCTAAATCCATATACACATCAACATAGAAGAGTGCAACTCGAATTGTTACCTGAATAATGTGCTCTCTGTGTCCCCAATCTCCAGAACGTGGCTTCTTATGTTGTTCCCTTAACCAAGCCTCCTCTTCTTTGCAAGACAATGCTTCCAAAATCAACAATGGTCTTCTACTTTGCTCCAGATGCTCACAATCGAATTAGGGTTTCTCTCTGCAGGCTAGGGTGAACAATGACGGCCATAAGATCCCTCATATACGTCCCAAACCTGAACGGTTAGGGTTTTCGCTAAACAGCGCAGACTCGCAGAGTCCATATCCGAACTCATCGAGTCCAGTCGCGAACCCGCGACCAGCTCCGCGATCCTACTCGGCAAGTCTAGGCTCCAACTCGCCGAGTCCCCTCTTAAAACACCCAAAAACATAAATATACAATACCTGAAATTCCGGGCTGTTACAATATAGGTGGGTTCAATTGAGAAAATAAAAAAGGTTGAGAATGGGGGAATCATTCTCAGCCACTCATTTAATCTAAGCATAAAAAGACACGTGGCAAACTTATAAATATGATATAATAGTCTTCAATCACAAATACGTAAGTGTAGAGAATTAGATAACAGTTAAAATTCATTCTAATCGATCGTTATCATCCAAATTTCTCCTCCAACCTTCAACTATCATCCAGATTTCTTCAATTAAATCATCGATCAACGTCATCTTGTGTTAATCAATCATCGATCTTCATTAATAACACGTTTATCAACACCATTCAACAGTTGACAACAAAAATTCGTTTTTTGCTCTTTCAATCCAACCTTCAATTCTGCTTGAATACGGGCATATCTTCAACATCTATGATTAATTATACTTCCAGCATCATTAGATCAACATCATCGATAATCAACAAAAAATTCAATTCGTATCATTCATTCAACATCGATCATCAAATAAAACATCGAAATTAAGGTTAGAAAAAGATCAAATCAATTTTTGTTTGAAAATTTTCATATATTTCTCTACCAATATACTATTTTGTAAGATTTAAATAGTCAAAGTATCATATTTATCACATTTTAAAAAAGTTAACTTGTATGCACTCCAACTGTTTGATGAAATGCATAAACTAAATTACCACGTTATATTCATATATGAATATGTTTTCTCACCTAAATCAATATGTTATTATTAAAAAACAAAACAAATATGCATGTTTCTATGTTATTCATATGTGAATAACATATAAAAATTATATATATTTTCTGAAAACACCTTGTAATATTCAGATATGAATATACTGTGCAATATTCACATATGAATATATCAACTATTATTCATAAATAAATATACGATCTAATATTCACAAGTAAATATACTACGTACTATTCTCATGTGATATACCATATAATATATGCAAGTCTGTATGTTATTCATATGTGAATAATATATAAAAATTATATATATTTCTGAAAACACCTTGTAATATTCATATATGAATATACTGTGCAATATTCACATATGAATATACCAACTATTATTCATAAGTGAATATACAATCTAATATTCACAAGTGAATATACTATGTACTATTCTCATGTGATATACCATGTAATACTATATAATATTCACATATGAAAATATCATCTAATATTCATAAGTGAATATACCATCTAACATTCACAAGTGAATATACTATGTAATATTCACAAGCGAATGCATTGTCTAATATTTAAATATGAATATACTATGTTTAGTATATGCTATATTCATATATGAATGAAACTTAAATTGTAAAAAAAAAAAAAAAAAAAAAAAAAAAAAAAAAACTTAATCATAGTTTTTATTCATAAGTGAATAACGAATGTACTGTAGTAAAAACCTGATTCATTTTTATTCACTTATGAATAACGATAGCTGGAAATATAAAAAAAAAATTATTTTATCTTAAAACTATATCAATATGGATGCTTATTTGTAGAGAATAAAAAATCATGAATTTTGGTATACTTAAAATCAATTTTCGATAAAAATAGTTTCTTAAAAATTAAAAAAAAAACGAAAAAACTATGTTTTTGTATATATTAAGGTAATGCTTAGCATAGTTTAAGGAAACATGTTTTGTTGGAAAACACATGTGCATTCCTTTCTCATTTCTCTCTGTACCTTGGAGGCTTTTGTGGCAAAAATAAATGATTGGCTAAGAATGATTCCCCCATTCTCAACCTTTTTTTTTTCTCAATTGAACCCTCCTCTCTCTCTCTCTCTCTCTCTCTCTCTCTCTCTCTATATATATATATATATATATATATATATATATATATATATATATATATATATATATATATATATATATATATATATATATATATATATATATATGGGTGAGATCCGTAACTCACAGTTTCTGGAGAATCCAAGAACTAAAAGTGGAGTGTTAGATCCAAATTAACTTATTAAGGGCATGATCGTCATCTTATCAATCTCATTTAATGGTTAATTTTTTGTGTTATTCGAAATATTAATAAAAAGGTTTAAAAATTAACAAAATAAATCAAATTTTTGGATTTTTTTTTTAAAACAGTTTTCTATTTTTTTTTTTTAAAATCATATTTTTAAATTCTTTTAGAAAACATGAATTTAAAAAAAATTGAAAAACATAATTTTTTTTTTTTAAAAACTGCAATTTTTTTAAAAGTACCTAAAAGAGATTTGTCTTCGGTAGTTTATCGAGATTTGTTGTTTATTCATTTGTTTGAGATTTAATTCCATAAAACCCTTTTTACTGCTTTCGTGTGTTTAGTGTAACCTATAATCAAAAACTCCAAATTAATTCACCACCGTTCTCTCCTTGTGTTCGACACCTGTTTTTACCACAACTATATTATTACACGTTTAGGTTCATTGTCTAGTGTGTGTTAGTCCGGTTGCGATAAAATCAGTTTTATAAATTTAGAACTTGAGCAATATATATATATATATATATATATATATATATATATATATATATATATATATATATATATATATAAACTACACATTAAGTTTTTGACGTCGTTGTCGGGGAACGGTTTTCAATTAATTTAGTTTATTTGATTATTCGTTATTTGTTTTTAATTTGTTTTTATTTTATTTATTTTATTTTCGTTGATATCATATCACTCTTCGGGAAGGTTATTGTTGTTACTTGCAGGAATTCGTGATCATACACACTGCTTGGTTTTACTTTTTGCATGGGTTTCGAGATTGCAAACGATTAGAGAATTCTTGACTTATTTAGTCTACTACTTTGGCGATTTGTCCAACTCAATTCACGAGGCGTAGCATACCAAGGCGTATCGAGGTGGTTATGGGGAAGACCGAACTCTTGCTACTCTTGACTAGTTGGGTCAATTATTGTTCTACTTATTAGTTAATGATGCAAAAAAAACAAAGAAAATAGTCTGACAGGTCCCAAAAGTTTTTGTTTTCACAAACCATCTTTTGCATGCAAGGGATTTAAGCAACAATTGTAGCTTGATTTCGACAAAGATAAGTGATCGTGATATCCTTTTTAGTTATTTTGGTTTGCTATTTTAGTTATTTTAGTGAGTTTTTATTTTTATTTTCAATTTGTTTAAATTTTGTTTTCCATGTTGATGCTCTTGATGTTTCAAATCTTTGCAAAATTTTTACCTTTCAAATGCTTTTAGAAATTTCAACAATTGGGGTCGAATGCTGATTTGTTATGAGAGAAAAATTCGTGCGATTTTCAAAGATTACAATTGAAGTCCATATTTTTTTAATAAGTATGGGGTTCCCTACTTGACGAAGAGAAAAGTTTGAAGGAATTATATATAAATAAGAGTTTGGGAATGGTCCTCTGCCCTTAATAAGAGTTTGGGAATGGGAATGGTCATATCCTTCTAAGAAGAAATTATTAATAATAGATTACAAATTATTCAACTATGATTGAATTAATTTATTTATATTGATACAACATATTTATAGATTGATAGCACACTTTAAAATCGAGACCTTATATTCATCTATATTACAGTTGTTTTTTATTGATAAATTCGTATATTTATATTAATCCAATCATATTCATAAATGAATTAACTATATGAACCATGTTGGAACAAAGCCAACCACACATCCCATGTTAAATTGAAAAACGGCCACCTAGTTTGATAACACCAACAATTGGTTTTGTTCCCTCCCGTTCAAAAATGTCTTGATCATTTTCAATTCCACATTTGTGGTAATGATAATTTTCTCTTAATTTTTTCTTTCTTCCATTTTGAAATCAATTTGTTCCTAAAACTTGGTTTTGTAAAAAGAAGATAATGTATGGGTTAAAAATCAAACCCAATTCAACCTTCTTGTTCTCAGTGAAGAGTGGTAACACTCAAAAGTTTTATTGGGTTAAGTGGATCCCTTTCAAATTAAATTGATTTGTATGACGTATGTTGAAGAACCGTATTCTCATCCGTCCTAATCTTGTGAAGCGGGGGATCACTGGGCATCCACTTTATGCCCATTATGTCGAAACCTTGAGGAATGTCTGGATCACTTATTTTTTTTTTCATGCCCTGCATTCTCAACACTATAGGAATGGCTGGTGAAATGGTCTTCGATATTACATCACAAACCTGCTTCTTGTTTGGATTTAATGAGATGTTGGAGTCGACAGATGGAAGCAAAAAGTTTCAAAAACTGAGTTTGTCTCTCGTTTACTCTACTTTTTGGATGCTTTGGAAAGAAATGAATGCAATCATTTTTAGAAACAAAAGGCGAGCTATTATGTTTCTTGCGGATGACATTACCACTTTCACCTTTAAATGGATTACTCGTAGATCTAAGTTAAAAATGGTTGATTGGCATATTTGTTATGTGTTTCCTATTTCAAACATATTCTAGTAAGTTTGTAAAAAATCTAATGGGTCAAAATCTTAAACGTTTATCCACACATCAAGGATATAAATACAACACTTTGCTTGGTCACCAAGAAAAAGAGGATAACAACTAAAACATACGTGACATCCCCAAATTTACGGTCATTTTAAAAATTTTATTTATGCTTATTTTAAAATCAGAGTATCATTTTTAAAGAACAATGTTGCGGAATTTTGTTCCCAGAAAACATGATAAAGGTTTTATCAAATCATTTCTGAAGAAATGTATTTTATTCATTTTAAAACTTTGGGATATCATTGTCAATACAGAAACATAAACAAAAACAAAACTTACATTCATTTACACTAGTGATCTACATCTTTTAAATCTCTTGGTGTAGGTTAGCTTCGTATCGACACATGTGATACAAATAAACTGAGTGGGTCAGGTTGGGAAACTTGGTGAGTACATAGGATTTTCAACCCACAATAATAAAGTTATTATGTTAAATCATCAAACAATAAACACATTTACACATCTCTATTATCTTCTTTATTCTTAAGTATCTTCTTTATGAATCATCTACTCCTCATTATTTATTCCTAAGGATTGTCCTAAGGAATAGGCACGAAGTCCATCGTTGTCAGGGTTTATATAACAGGCACTAAGTCCATATTCGCCAAGATTTATATAACAGACACTAAGTCCATAGTCACTGGGGTTTATCTCGTTTATTGACGGTATTATTTTCCAGAGTCAACTCGCAATACATGTAAATGGGTTTTTATAGTACACCGTGTGAACGTCTCGTTCACAACACCTACAGGTTGCAAGCTAGTTAGTGTTCCACCGGACTGTCTAGAGTAGTCGGTGGTTGTCATCCATACTCTACTAGATGACGGGGCCAATGTTTAAGTAAAGGCTTCTCTCATTTTTCACCTCTCACCCTCATCTCATGATCTATTTTACCTTTTCATTTCATCATCCAACTCATATTTCATCTACCCATCTTTACCCCTTGTAATTTATAGGTATAAAATACGTATACAATTTAAATCATTTAAAACATGTATAATAGTGTTCATCTAGCATAGATAAAAAGTATACAAATAATATGCACACATAACACATAATTTATATAAAATACTTCATATCTATGTGTAAGATGAAAGTAACTATACACTCACTTGTTAAAGTGATGATTCCAAACTCGGGCAGCACTTTGCTTTTAACGATTCTATTTTCCTTCGATGAAACCTAGCATTATTATCGCTAAGTTTTAGTCTAATCTTTATTGTGACTAATTGTTACTATAGATTCATCATTAACTCAAAGTCTACTTCATGATCTATCAAGTAAGGAACAACCAGGTAGGATCATTTCGGAGGTAGGGTTGGTTTCGTATACGAAGTATACTATTTGGAAATCCCACTTTAAACACCTCACTAAATCACAACCTAGACATCATCCCCGTAAGTAGATCAATCAGTATAATAACTTTGAAACACTGATAAATTTTATTTATAGGTTCATATTAACGATATTATAAGTTATATTCAAATTAGGGTAGCATAACTTACTTAGCTAGGATTCCGGCTCTGCAGGGGCAGAACTTCGTCGCTGAATCTTTCTAAGAAAGACTCTTGCAGCGCTTCAGCACTCATTTTACTATACTAAAAACTACAGAAAGAGAATTCGAATCACGAGGGACCGAAATGCTCGAGGGATAAGAAGATAAAGACTCGTGAATCAAGAGAATGGTGCAAGAAATATGAGAGCCTAGAGGCTTTTATTTATAGTAATTGAATTTTCAAAAACCACCTTCTATATTTACTTAAATGACTAAAAACCAATTTATAATACTATTTTAAATAGATTTAATGATATTTGTAAATTAATGTCGAAAATACTCAACACTAGTCTTATAACGACTGAATCATTGATACCTTTCTAACGGTATATACATATGTATATATGTATACGTATATATGATTTACACTTTATTTTAATACATAAATGTGCTATTAAAAATTATAACTCGTTCATAAGAACTCTGTTTTTGACGTTTTTTATATCCACACGTAGCTATCGACGAGATCTACAACTTTCGTTTAGACCCCGTCGGCTAATTTTGAATTTATATTTTTGTCCATATTTTTAAAAAATTAAATAATTTTGCTAAAATCATAACTCTCTCGTACGGACTCCGTTTTTTACATTCTTTTTCTCAAAATTCCTATTTTAAGGTGTACTACGATTTTCATTTTGGTCGCATTAGCTAAAAGTCAACCATTCTCTTCGTAGCTTATTATGTCATACATTTGTTGTGCGCGACTGACTTTTATATCTTATAAAAATCATATCTAATTCATATGGATTCAGATTTCGACGAAATTTATACTTTCGGGATCGGGACGACGTATACTTCCTATATATATATATATATATATATATATATATATATATATATATATGTGTGTGTGTGTGTGTGTGTGTGTGTGTGTGTGTTTTGGCGCACTTATTTTTACGATTTACAGACAATTCGATTGATTTTTCTTATTTTATTATATTATAATAATAATGAAACATATAATATTCAAATAATTGTTCTTTATTACGTCAAATAGGTTACAATCGTTAACACTATCTATTACTTTAGTTAAGATTATTTATCCTAGATAATCTTCTATAAAAAAATCATTTTTAAAGCTTATTATATCTTAATTGACTAACTCGAATCTGCGGATGTTACAACAGATAAACACAAAATTCAAATTAAGATATACTAGGAAACTAATAAGGACTTTTCAATTCTGTTACCCACCCCCCCCCCCCCCTTTTTCAAGTTGGAGCAAATAATTTCTGAAGCCCAACTTGTTTAACAAGAAATGAAATCGTTGTGATCCCAATGCTTTCGTAAATAAGTCAGCAACTTGATGTATGGTATGTATGTGCATAGGAAAACTTCTTTAGAATCAACTCACTCGCGAACAAAGTAGCATTCCATTTCAACATGCTTGGTTCTTTTGTGGAACATTGGATTATCAGCTTTATGTCTCACCGCTTGATTATCACAAAACAACAGTGTAGGTCTAACTGGAGATGCTTCTAATTCTTTCAACAACCATCGCAACCATATTGATTCACTAACTGCAGTGGCCATTGCTTAATATTATGCTTCTGCGAAAGAGCGTGAGACTACAAACTGCTTTTTGGTTTTCCATGAGATTGGTGCATCCCCCCAAAAAAAGTAAATATCCGTTACGTGATCGTCTACTATAGGAGCAACCAAGCCATTCTGCATTACAATAAGTGGCAAGATTCATCCCTTCACTTTTTGGAAGAAAAATGCCTTGACCTAGTGTGGAATTTAATGTAAAATTATGTTTTCTGCATCCATGTGTGTTTGCCTTCGGTCCGAAACAAACTAGCTCAAAATGTTTACTATGTACGCTATGTCTGGCCTGGTGGCAGGTAAGCAAAGAAACCTTCCTATGAGACGTATGTATTGAATCACATCAACATGAGAATTGTCCTTGCTTTGATATATCTTTAAATTTTGCTCCATATGGAAATTACAAGGATGACAACCTTACATCCCACAATCTTTAAGAATGTCTAATGTGTACTTGTATTCACTCAAGATTAGACTGACTGAGCTTCGCGCCACCTCAATGCCTAAAAAGTACATCAACAAGCCCAAATATTTGATACTAAGCATTTTGTCCAGATAGGTTTTCGTTGCTTGAATTTTGATCATATCATTCCACACGATCACAACATCATCCACATAGATGAGAGCAACAAAGAAACATCATTTTTGTTTGTAAATGAAGAGCGGTTGCTTGTAATCAATCTTGAGTAAGGCTATTGTGAATTTTTGTTACCAATTATGTGAAGTTTTTCGAAGTCCATAAGGCAACTTCCTTAATCTGCACACTCTAGTATCTCCCTCTTTACTGAAACCTTCAGGTGTTTTCATGTATACCTCTTCATCTAGATCCCCATGAAAAAATTCATTGTTGACATTGAGTGTAACATCCCAAAAATGATGACAAAAATTTTATTTCTCAAAACCCTTTTGTTGGATTAGGTGTCTAGCTTTGGCTCTAAGCAACCAACAACTATTTAAAGAGCCTCAAGCCTATGGATTTCAGCCATGCCATCAAACCCTAAGGATAGCCGAAATTTTGAAGTATCTTCCTCCTCTCTCCTCTCATCCTCTTTCTTAATGTGTTTGTGAGCCATTAGAGGTGTTACACTTGTGACACTTGCTCTCAAGTCCAAGATCTTCAAGGATTTCATTATTATTACAATATAAAAATCAAGGTATGTATCCAAACCCTAGTTTTTTGATGATTTCAAAAATTATAGTTGCATCCTAGGGTTTCTTGTTTTGTGTTTAATGTTTGTATGTCTAATAGAGAAAACATAGATCTAATATATTAGGGTTGCAAGCTCACATAGGGATTGTTTGCTATGCTCAAAACCCATCAGTGGTATCAGAGCTTTTGGTTTTCATTTTCAATTAGATATAATGCAATTGATTGAACTTGACAAAATTAGGGTTTATGGCAATTAAACCCTAAGCCTTATAATTTTCGCAAATTAGGGTATCATAACTATGGTTTTTGAAAATTTTCTAAGGGTAGGTTTTTTAACCCTTTCCTTTGGCCTCCTAAATTTCTAGATCTAGGGTTTCCTAACCCTAGGGCTTTCGAAAATAAGGGAAGGATTAAAAGCCTTGCCTTTCACCCCAAGTCATGATTTCGAAAATTAGGGTTATGGGTAGGGTTGTTATTTTTGGTAATCCTTAATTGATTTAATTTAATGGATGATCCTTAATTGATTTAATAAATTAATTAAAGGTTTAATTAATAGATAGTTATTAAATCAAAGTTTTTAATTTTAAAATTTAAATTAAAATTGGTTTTAATTTTTGAAATTTTAAATAGATTTAAAAACCCTAGTATATTGAAATGTTTAAAATACACCCGTATACTATATGTAAAATTAAAAGTTTAATATTTACTATATGTATAAGACAAGTCAGTCGAACCGCTAGTACACCTCATTCACAAAGTCGATCTATAAGGAGAGTTTAAGGAAGCGAACTATAAAATGACCGTCATTAGGTATCCACTTTTATCCACCGCTCCCTTGATTGATAGATGGTTGTTAGCCGAACGGGTTTGATAGGACACTTAATTCTCATTAATAAGTATAATGGAATTAATAAAGTAACTAAATGTTTTTATTAAATTCACAATCTTAGTTACTTTAGAAAAATGTAAATTTGATGCTAATCCATGAAATTGCACATTGCACTTTATAAAAGTCGTTAGTGGAGCGTGTCTGGTTAACCGGCACACTAATATTGACTAATAAAGGGTTGCAATGGGTGTCTCGTAAATTATCATTGATTAATGGAGCGTGTTTTGTTAACCGGCACATTAATTAAGTGATAAAGGACATCGAGAGTGCCAAGCTAATTTGCATGGTTATTCACACCTTATTTGTGATCCTCGGTCTCCCAGTCACAAATGGAAAGGGCATAATCAATACTAAACATGCAATTGAATAGTTCAATGAATCTCAAAAGATCTAGGAATTTCATTTAAAATTCGTTTTTCGTGGTGAAATTGGTAAATCGTCATTTACCTACCTTTAAATAATTTACAATTAGATTACGACATCCCTCTTCTGAATTGTGAATTATTTATTTGGATCCTAACCTTAATATTTCATTTGGGTGTTATATTAAGGATTTTCTTATCTAATCAAAGCTTGTCCTTCTTCTTTTTCAGATCTCAACTTCCAAAAATGCTTCTGGTTTCTCCAAAAACAATAACATCGCCTCTAACCACTTCTTGCTCTTGAGCATCAGCTCAAAAGTCACTTTTGATGGCACCAATTATAATGATTGGATGTGTAACATCAAGATGGCTTTGTGCTTCGAGGACAAGGAATATGTACTCGAAAAAGAGAGGAACGAGATTAATGAAAAAACTGCTACTCCTGAAGAAATAGTTGGTTATATGAGACATTGTAATGATTCTACCAAGGTGTCATGCATCATGTTGACTACTCTGACTCTTGAGATACAAAGGTTCTATGAGGATTACTGGTCATATGAGATGAAAAAGGACTTAATGGAAAATTACCATGAACGAGCTCATCAAGAGAGATATGAGATAGTAAAGTCCCTTATTACCAACAAGATGAAGGACGGAGAGTCCGTCACGACCCACTTGCAACACGTGCAACGTTATGTGGATTGTTTGCTAAAACTCAATGTGAATTTCGATGAGGAATTGGCTATTAACATAGTCTTGCACTCATTGCCTAGCTGTTATGATCAGTTCATCATGACTTATCATTTGAACAAGGAGGAAACCACATTGAGCCAACTTCAAAGCTTGCTAAGAACTGCTGAAAGTGGAATGAAGGGAAAGAGTATTACCTCCACTCTTACTGTTGCTCCCATCTTTTCCATTGGGCAAGGGAAGGGGAAGAAGAGGAAAGCTCCTGCCAAGCAAAACTGGAAGGGAAAGTCCCAAGTCGGGTCCTCAAGCAATGGACCAAAAGGAAAAGCCAGTTCTCATGCTCCTCTTGCCTCTGATCCTAAGGAGGCTGCTTGCTTTTACTACCACGACAATGGGCATTAGAAACGAAGCTGCCCCAAGTACTTGAAAAACATAAACGATGGCAAGGTTAAGCCAACCTCGGCAGGTATTTACATTATCCTATCTAAAACCTCATCACATTCAAACTCTTGGGTCCTTGATACAAGATGTAGTTTTCACATTTTTTCTAACTTGCAGGGACTAAAAAGAAGTGAGGATGTGGAGCATGGAAAGATGAACTTGATTATGGGCAATAGGAGATCATAACATGTTACCAAGATTAGTATTTATTCTTTAGTGCTTAGTAGTGGGTTATGTTTAGATTTGAACAATTGTTACTATTTGTCAGAAATCACAAGAAAATATTATTTCATTTAATGGTTTATACAGACAAGGTTTTAGATATTCTTTTGATAATGATAATGGTTCTATTTATGCATATAAAATGGTGTATTTTATTTTGAAGCATTACCTTTTGATGGCGTGTATGAAATTGTGATGGTTGTAGACAATTTAGGTAATAGTGTTTTGCAAATTGATTCGTCTAATGGTTTAGACAATGCATGCTTGTGGCATTATCGTCTTGGACATGTCAACAAGAAACACATTGCCCAACTCCAAAAGGATAGAGTGTTGGAATCATTTGACTTAAGGTCAGATGTGTTGGATTAGGTGTCTAAGCCCATAACTATAAATGGTATGTATTTGAGAAAGCGGTTATTAGGTAAATCAGTAATATTTATAGTTTGGGCTAATGATCCATGTTGATTAGGGATGGGCTAATTCTATGTGAAAGTCCATGAAGAGTTAGTCCAAAGGGCTTATCATATGGATCATTGCATTACCAATGGTTTTAGGGTTTTATGTATGAAACCCTAAGGATTCCAAACTATAAATTGAACCCTAACTTGCTAAAATTGGCACCCAAGAGTTCCATGAAGTAACCATAGCCGATTTTGGTGCCTAGAAGCTCTCTCTCATTATCCTCCAATTGTTGGTGGTGTTTGTGACTCATTTGAGGCATCACACTTGAGGTGCTAAGCTCTTGAAAGGCCAAGAACTACAAGCTACAACAAAGAGGTATTCATCTAACTAATTTTTATGTTGTTTATCTCCAATTGCATACTAGTTAGGGTGTATGATTTGGAAAAATGAAATTGCATGTATAACGATAGATAACTTAGATCCAAAGCTTTAGGGTTGTATGTGCACCATAGGAGTGTTATAGTACATAAAATTCATCAGTGGTATCAGAGCCATGGGTGTTTTATGTTATATTGATGCATTGGTTAATTGTTCAAAGTTGAAAAAATTGGAAAATTATTGTCTGAACAGTGGACTCGACGAGTCCCATGAGTGGACTCGACGAGTTGGGTCATTTGGTGATGAAATCGACGAGTTAGATCACTTGTTTGCAGTTTTTTGGGTTTTTTTTGGCCAGAATTGGATCAGGATCATTGCCTTAAACTGTTTTGTATCATAAAATATGATTTTTCTGATATGGTAGTGTTTATCCTTATCTAATTAAATGATGATTGTTAAATTTTAAGATAATTACTTGATTCTGTGAAAAAAACTAATTATTTGTAGAATTTGAATCATTTTGGTATATGAGTTAAGATTAGGTCATATTAGTAAATGATAAATTATATGATTATTTTATTAGTTTAAAATTTGATTTAAATGGCTTTGAAGAGTTTCATAACTTGCCCTCAAGTTATGGAACTTGGAAAGTCTTTTTTATGAAACAAAGAGAGTTACAAAACTTGCCATCAAGTTTTGGAATCCAAAAGACTTTGAAGAGTTTCAAAACTTGCCCTCAAGTTTTGGAATTTAAAATTTGATTAAAAGTTTTAATTATGAAATATTAAATTCCAAAACCCTTAGTAATTTGAAAAGGTTCAAAAAAATTGCACCTCTTGGTTTTGTAACTTAAAATTTAATTAAATGGCCTCGATTTTGAAATCTTAAATTTAGAACCTTGATATTTCGAATAGTTCAAATTACACCCTTATGGTTTTATTAAATTAATTAAGTGTTTAATTAAAAGATAGAATTAATAAATCCATAATGGCATGGTTTAAGTGTAATTAAATTAAAATTTTAATTTATTATTAGATTAAACCACTTAGTATTTTAATGTTTAAAATACACCCTTATACTATATAAAATTAAAAGTCTAATATATTATATATGTATAAGTTAAAAGTTAGTCTTATCTTTAGTATGTCTCATTCTCAAAGTTGGTCTATAAGGGGTGTTTAAGGAAGCGGGTTGTAAAATGACCGCCATTGGGTATACACTCTTAGTCACCACACCCTTGATCAGTGGAGGGTCGTTAACCGAACGGGTAGGATAGGACACTAAATCCTCATTAAAAATATAATGAATTATAAACTAACTAAAGCTTATAAATTCCCAATCTTAGTTACCTTAGGAAAAATGTGAATTTGATGCTAACCCATGAAATTGCACATTATACCTTTTTGGTCGTTAGTGGAGCATGTATGGTTAACCGACACACTAATATGGGACTAATGAATGATGGAAATGGGTAGCTCATAGGTTGTTATAGATCAATGGAGCGTGTGTGGTTAACCGACACATTGATTAGGTGATAAATGACTTCGAGAGTACCAAGCTAATTTTCATGGTTATTCACACCTTGTTTGTGATCCTCAGTATCCCAGTCACAAACTTGAAGGGCATAATCGAGATTAAACATGCCATTGAAAAAGTTCAATGAATCTCAAAAGATTTAGGAGTTTCATTTAAAACTTAATTCGTTTAAAATTTCATTTGCGTGGTGGAATTGGTTAATTGTGATTTACCTACCGACAAATAAATTGCAATTGGATTACGGTATCCCTCTTTCGAATTGTAAATTATTGAGTCGGGTTCTAGCCTTGATATTTCATTTGGGTGTTATATTAGGATTAAATCAACTCACTTGAATTTCTCCCCTTATAGATGTCTAATTCTGAAAACTATGGGCTTCCCGAATCTTTTGGAAAAATCTTTCCCCATGAAGATGATGGTCCACGTTTGGATCGTGGAAATGGAAATCATACTTCACTTCCTTCACCTCCTTCAATAGTTCTCCCTGACCTATGTGTTTGTCGACTTGAAAAGTTCAAGGTCACTCAAGCCCTATTGGAAAGCAAACACAAAGATGGAAAGTATATATGTGCTCACGTCTTGAAGATGAAGTTGCATATTGACATGCTGGGAATGTTGGGTGTCGTAGTCTCGAGGAAGCTAGTTGTTGACTTGGTTCTTCAGTCACTTCCTGATTCATATAGTGAGTTCATTAAAGATTACTATATGACAGACCACGACGTGACCCTTATTGATCTAACCTATTTGCTTATTGCTGCTGAATCAACAATGATTTGGCGCACTGGTAAAGCAAATTTGATTGGAAGATCTACTTCCCAATCTTCCATGGACATTTACCAGATGGTAAAGAGAAAGACTAAATCTAAGATAGTCCCATGTACCATTCCCAAAGAGTCCATATGTTTCTATTGCCAAGAAAAGGGGCATTGGTTGCGAAGTTTCCATATCTACTTGAAGGATCACAAGAATGGTAAAGTCAAAATGTATGACTCTACTTCAGGTAAGTTTACTATCTAACTATATTAAGTTCCTATTTATAGATTCTTAATACATGATGTGATAAGATTGCATCTTGATCTCTTGTAGGATCGAAGAAAATAAAGAAAGCTTAAAGGAAGAGTGAGTTGAGTCTGGTCGCGAAGAGATGGATTTCTATCGCATGGTTCGATGATCAAATTTTTGAGCTGCTATTTAAGAGTTATGATAGATTGCTTAGGAATAGATAGCAACATAGTTTTCATTTGTAATTGCGTTGTAAGGACAAGTTTTTCCACATCTTTTATAAATAAAGAAAAATCTGGATTTTATCTTATTTTATGTTTCCTTGCAATGACATTTGTGAAAATTGTTGTTTATATGTTTCTGATAATAGCAATGTTGAAAATGGTTTGATTCTTAGGTATATAAATTGTGGTAGTATCCAAATTTTATAAGTAAGAAAAGATTCTCATCGCCCAAGTTTCAGTTGAACAGAAACCTAGAATCATATGATTTGAATCATGTGATGTATGAAAATCTTGGTACTTGAGAAATTGGAACTAATTCCTTGTTTACATAAGTATGTAAGTCAAGTGAAAGATAAAAGGATCTAATAGACATTAATGTGCAGTGGTCAGATCCATCACAAAGAATGATAAAGGCTATTCATCATGATTTACTAAAGGTTCAGTAAATATGGTTGTGCTTACAAGATTAAGTATAATTTTGATATATTGAAAAGTTTGAATATATAGCACAACGAACAAGAAGATTCAAATTAGGCAGAAAGATAAAAGGTTTCTCCAATCTGGAAGGAAAGTAGAGTACTTATGTATCATGTTTTATGATCATCTTAGTGATTAGGAACCATATCACAATTGATCCTCTAAGAACACCTTATACTTGTATGGCTAAGAAGAGCAATCGAAAATAGTTGAAATGGTTAAGAAGATGAGTCATACTTTGTTCCAGTATCAAGTCTTAGATTCATACTCCAAGATTGTACATTGAGTGACATATCTTAAGTAGGTTTATAATGCTTCATGAAATGTGGAATAGAAATGTTTCTTATTCTTACATATTTGAAATTGGTAGTTGTGATGTTTTGGATAAAAAAAAAGATCAACTAAGACCAATTACATTACGTGTTGTCTTGGTAGGATCTCACACTAACTCTTGAATATTTGTTTGTCAAAGAATGTTTCTTGACAATAGAATCTTATATGTCAAGAGGCTAGTGGGAATCTTAATGGTTCTAAATAGTTTCAAGAACTAATCAAGAATAAACCTATTGTTTAACACTAGCACACGACTTGAGGTTTGTAACATGTCGTGTTGACATATTCTTGTTTCTTTGCCATTCCAATTAGTTCGACTATGCATGTGAGTTCTATGAGTTCTCATTTGATCGCATAAGGCAAAGCACCTTGGTCAATAGAAAGTACATTGATCAGTAAGGGTGAGTTGATGAACAACTTGGTAGACATGGTAGGCCCTTGTGCTACCATATGGCAAGAAATAAAGATTGAACAAGTTCAGTCCATATGAGGTTGAATTTGTCATAGACCTTGTCTTATGATAATGATTGGAAATGACAGATTCACATGGATAGGAACACATACACCATAAAATCTAATTGACATAAGGTTCCTCTTCACTTCATGAAAATGATTTTGAGGAAACGCTTTCACTAAGTAGATTTTAAGAAGATAGCAGTTGTGTTAATTGCGTTCTCAAATTTTATTATGATTACGACATCCCTCTTTATGGTTCAAATTGTGAGAAATGGCAAATAGTTTAAACATTCAGGACTTATTGTTGTAAGTTCTAAAATAGTTTAGACACACATATGAGCTTTCTAATTATAGGTGTATGAGCATAGATAAAGTCTTATCAAAGCTTCTTGTATCAAAAGTCTGAACTTCGGGAAGGAATTCAATAAGTATTGGTTTCTAGAAGTCCAACTGATCTCTAAAATACATGTCAAAGCTAGTGGGAGCATAAGTGTGATGCTTATAAGTATGTAATTATTATGCTAGTGGGAGCACAATTATTACATTATGTGTTGTGTGTTAGCAATGCTATTAATAGGAAACAAAGTTTTGATTTGCAAAGTTGCAGAGTTTGAAAAGTTGTTTCGCTATAGTAAGGGAGAGGATACTTATACTTCACTTCAAATCTAAAAGGTTAGATTGAAATTTTAACTTAGTCGTGGATGTATATGAATGTTATGTTGAAATGATTCAACATAAGGAAATTCTATATATGGAAATATTATAGCAAGAGACTAATAAAGTATCATGTCTTTATGTAATACATTATGTATTGAATCCCATATACTTGGTATATAGGATTGATTACATAGGATATAATATTAATCTGCTCTAAATTTCCAAATGCCTAGGGCATTAAGAGGGAAAAAGGACTAGAACGAGATATGACTAAAGTCGTTAAACAATTGTCAAGGACAATCTGAGTTTCGCTGAGGATTGGTTGCTTATGGACAGTTGGAAGTATAGTATAATTTTGGAAGGACCATATTGACATGTTCTGAGAAGAGGTAACTCTTGTTCAGAAGCGATAGTCAAAATGGAAATATGGGAAGGTTTCCATGAGAAGAAGTTAATCATAAAATTTTTGTAGGATTAAAAACCTTAATGCAAAAAGGATGTTCAAAGGAATGTACTTTGAATATGAGACTTCGTTTCCATGGAATTATTCTCCATTAGAATACTTTGTAATATCTTTTGCCAAGTCTCTGTGACTTTTGTGCATAGTCATCACAGAAGGATCATTGCATGTAAGTTTAATATCTAACAAATTATAGTAAATGGCAAGAATTTGGTATTTTTACATTTACGATAAGGATTTGGAATTGTGAAATGAGTGTCATTGGAAATGTTTCCAATTGATCTGCTTCACAGAGAAATGACTATAGGTAAACATGGTGTGCATCTTTAGAGCATGGGATAACTATTGTTTTTAATTCAAGTATTAAGTTGATTAGTTGAAACATTATACAATGAATAATGTGTAATTGATATGGTGATTAAATAATAAGTGTTTTGTTTATATTCAAAAGTTTTGAGACCATATTGGATTCGATTCTTCTTGTGTTTCACTTTGCATGTTTTACTTCCCGAATAACTAGGTTATTCAAACATCCACAGTCAATCATACTTTGGAAGTAAGTAATGAGGTAAGATTGTCATGGAGCTAATTGTAGATTGTCTATGTGTTTAGACATTGAACAAGTTTGCTACAATGTTGATGAGTACTTCTGTAATAAGATTTGAGTGTTGGATTAAACCCACGCTCACATGAATCACTTCATGGATTTTATCACGAGTGATTGTGAGACGATAATATCTTATATTCTTCAAACGGAGACATATAGTTGTAGTTTACAAGTCGGTTGCACATTGATGACACGTAAACACACTAGTAACTTGGTGTTTTAAAAAGTATTGTTGTGTGTGATTTGATGAGTAAATAGAGCAAGCATATGAGTCGAAGTTTATCCGCTCCTTTTACCCTAAGAGGGATAAAAGCGATATATGTGGGCCCCTCGATTATTTAGTGATGACACCCTAAGCGCTTGGCCAAGCCTGGACTGGTTTGATTTATTCAATTAGTCAGTTTTTATAAATCAGAAATTGGGAACCAACACTTGAACAGAGAGAATGATTATAATACATGTCTCAGTTCATACGATATCTTGTAGAATGGAGGAATATTTTATCCCTTATCTAATGGACGCGTCATAGTTCGACAGGGGCTTTTGAGAGCTACGATTGCTGCTCGGTTTTTGAAGTCATACTTGAAGTTATAGTTATTAGACTTATCAAAGTGGGAGACTGTTGGATTAGGTATCTAGATCCATAACTATAATTGGTATGTATTTTACCCGATAGTAGCATGGTCCATTTTGGGTTGCCTTCACCAGAAGAATTTGATAGGAAGGATATTTGAGAAAGAGGTTATTTGTGATTTATTAATATATTATAAGAATAATATATTTATTGAGAAATCATATTATTTAATTAATATTGGTCAAGAATTAATTTAGTGATCAAAAGAGACTGATTAAATTTGCTGGGATTGATTATGTAAATCAGTAATATTTATAGTTTGGGCTAATGATCCATGTTGATTAAGGATGGGCTAATTGTATGTGAAAGTCCATGAAGAGTTAGTCCAAAGGGCCTATCATATGGATCATTGTATTACCAAAGGTTTTAGGGTTTTTATGTATGAAACACTAAGGATTCCAAACTATAAATTGAACCCTAACTTGCTAAAATTGGCACCCAAGAGTTCCATGAAGTAACCATAGCCGATTTTGGTTCCTAGAAGCTCTCTCTCATTATCCTGCAATTGTTTGTGGTGTTTGTGACTCATTTGAGGCATCACACTTGAGGTACTAAGCTCTAGAAAATCCAAGAACTACAAGCTACAACAAAGAGGTATTCATCTAACTAATTTTTATGTTGTTTATCTCCAATTACATGCTAGTTAGGGTGTATGCTTTGGAAAAATGAAATTGCATGTATAACTAGAGAAAACTTAGATCCAAAGCTTTAGGGTTGTATGTGCACCATAGGAGTGTTATAGTACATAAAACCCATCAAGATGATACATGCGAATCTTGTTTGCTTGGAAAGATGAATAAATCACATTTCACTGGTTCTTGTGAAAGAGGTGAAGGATTGTTGAATCTCATATAGATAGATGTGTGTGGGCCCTTCAGATCCACCAAAATGGATGTAAATCGATTCTATGTGACATTCACTGATAATTATAGCAGATATGGATATATCTACTTAATCAGGCATAAGTCAGAAACGTTTGAAAAGTTTAAAGAGTTCAAACATGAAGTCGAGAATCAGTTGGGCATGAAGATCAAGATGCTCAGATCTGATAGAGGTGGTGAGTATCTTAGTATCGAGTTCCATGACAATCTCAAGGAATGTGGAATTGTTTCACAATTAACACCTCCTACGACACCACAACTTAATGGTGTGGTTAAGAGGTGTGATTGAACCTTGTTGGACATGGTTCGTTCCATGATGAGTTGAGCTTCAATTCCAATATCATTCTAGGGGTATGCCTTAGAGACTGCTACCTACATTCTTAATCTTGTCCCAACAAAGAAGGTTGCCAGAACACCTCATGATATGTGGACATGGAAGGTTCCCACGTTAGCACATATCAAGGTTTGGGGTTGTGAAGCTTTCGTTAGATGAGAGACTCGCGACAAGCTTGAACCTCGAAGTGAGAGATATCTTTTCATCGACTACCCACAAAAGTCCTTTGGATACTTGTTCTACATACCTAGTGAAAACGTGGTCTTCGTGGCACGAAGGGGAATCTTTCGCGAGAGAGAGAGATCATATGCAAAGAGGACTGTAGGAGTACAATTGATCTTGATGAAATTCAAGAGTCAAACGATGAAGGAACCTCTAACACTAGCGCTCAACCTGAGGAAGAAATTCTTGTTGAACCAGTTGATGAGTCATTACCTCTTAGGCGTTTTAGTAGAGCTAGCATTCCGCTTGTGTTGTATCGTTTTCATATAACTGCAGAAGGTGATACGTTTGTAAGTGATAGCATACTAGTAAATTTGGATGAACCAGCTAACTACAAGAAAGCAATGGCAGGCCCTGATTCTGCCAAGTGGAAAGAGGCAATGGACAATGAGATCAAGTCCATTTATGACAACCAAGTTTAGAATTTGGTTGATAATGTACCAGGTCGTAAGATAATGGGTGCAAATGGATCTTCAAGAAGAAGACCGGCATGGATGGAAAGGTACACACTTTCAAGGCTCTACTAGTTGCGAAGGGCTTTACTCAAACCCCAGGGGTTGACTATGATGAGACCTTCTCACTAGTGGCTAAGATTAAATCTATTAAGGTAATCTTAGCCATATATGTGTTTCATGACTATGAAATGTGGTAGATGGATGTCAAAACCGCTTTCCTTAATGGAAAGTTGGTTGAGGATGTTTATGTGAGTCAGCCGGTGGGTTTTGTGGATTCTATGTACCATAATAGAGTGTGTAATCTTGAGAAATCAATCTATGAATTGAAACAAGCTTCTTGCAGATGGAATCTTTTCTTTGACAAGAAAGTTAAAGAGTTTGACTTCTTACGAAGTGAGGATGAATCTTGTGTATATGTCAAAGCTAGTAGGCATATATTCACCTTCCTGGTATTGTATGTTAATGACATACTACTCGTAGGAAACAACATTCCTACTTTGCAAGAGGTTAAGTCTTGGCTTGGAAAGTATTTCGCTATGAAGGATTTGGGAGAGGCTGCTTATATTCTAGGAATAAGGATTTTGAGAAATAGGAGTAGATGATTTATTAGACTTAGTCAAAGTACATATTTGGATAAGGTGTTAAAGCGTTTAGGTATGGAAAATTCCAAGAAAGTAGAAGATTAATTGGATTGAGTAATGACGCAGAGATAGCAGAATGAATCAAGTTCCATATGTTTTGACCATTGGATTCATCATGTATGCTATGATATGTACTCGCCTTGCGTGGCTTTTGTTTTGAGCATGGTTAGTCGATATCAGGGAAATCCAGGTAAAGCTCATTGGATAGTGGTCAACAACATTCTTAAGTATCTGCGAAGAAATAAGGATTGGGTCCTTGTACTTAGTGGCAGTGATGACTTAAGAGTTACGAGGTACAGTGACACCAACTTTTAGATAGTCAAAGACAACTTCCATTCTCAATCCGGTTGGGTGTTTACCCTTAATGGAGGAGTTATAACTTGGAAACGTTCCAAGCAGGAGACGGTGGCTAATTCTACATGTGAATCAGAACATATAGATGCAAGAAAAGCATCGAAGGAGGATATATGGTTGAAGAACTTCATTGGATAACTTGGAGTAGTGTCAGCTATTAAGGAGCTTATGGAGATTTTTCACAATAATAAAGGAGTGGTTGCCTTAACAAAGGAACTAATAGATCATGGCAGATCTAGACATATTGATAGAAAATATCACTTTATCAGACATCGAGTAGAAGAAGGACACCTTGTCGTAAAGAGGGTATCATCTAAAGAGAATCCTATCGATCCCCTTATAAAGGGTCTGAGTAGGGTAAAGTACGTTCAACATGCGAGGAGCATTGGTCTGAATGATGATATTAGTTTTAGTGATTAGCAAGGTTGTAAAAATCGCTTGACGTTAGCTAGTCGGTGGACTGGGGTTAAGAGATTAATCAGCTAGGCGGAGATTAATCGGGGGATTAATCGGAGACCATTAATTGCTGATTTTTTAGATTTTTAGAAATTAAATATGACTAATATCATATAAAAGTTCATAAATACCACTAATATCATAACAAAATAGGTTAATATGACTAATAAAAGACTAATCATACCTTAAATAGTTTCTATTAAGATAAAACTTCTTCAAAGTATTAAAATTTCATTGGGTTCCACTGCTTCACTCATTGTGTATGCAGGGATTAATCGCTAGGTGCCATCTAATCGGTCGAGTAGCGCCTAGGGATTAATCGGAGATTAATCGGGACCTATTTGGGATTTTTACAACATTGGTGATTAGATAGATATTTAGAAACTTGTAACAAATAAATGTAACTGACATTTGATGATTAAATAACGAAGATTTTTTTATGAGTATCGTTTACTATCTTTTGTCAATTACTTCTCATTATATTCCACCTTTGCATGTTTTATTTCCCGAATAAAATATCCACAGTCGATCATACTTTGGAAGTAAGTAGTGAATTAAGGTTGTCATGAATTGGGATGTAGATTGTCTAAGGGTTTAGACAAAACAATAGTTTGTTGTAGCATTCATGAGTACTTTTGAAATGGGATTTAAGTATTGAATTAAACCCACGCTTATTGAATTACTTCATGGAATTTATCACGAGTAATTTTGAGACAATAATATCGTATAATCTTTAAACGGAGATATATGAGTTGTTGTTTACGATTTGGTTGAGCATTGATAATGTGTAAACGCATCAGTAACTTGGTGTTATAAAACGTATTATTGTGCATGATTTGATGAGTAAATAGTGCAAACATATAAGTCAAAGTTTATCTGTTCCCTTTACCCTAAACGGGTAAAGCGATATCTTAAGCCCCTCGATGATTTGGTGTTGACTTATGTGTCGGGCCCGGCCAGGACTTAATTGATGTGTTCAATTCTAGTTCTTTGTCATTACAAATCATAAATCGGGAAACAAGCTGTTGGAAAATGAGAATGATTTTGTTCCATGTCATTTGTCCACATGATATCTTGCATAACGGAGGATTATATTATCACTTATCTTAGGACACGTTACTGACTAGGTCATATTTCGACAACGGCTTTGAGACCTACAATTTGCTAGTCAATTTTTGAAGTTATACTTTAAATTATGGTTATTAGACTTATCCAAGAGGGGGACTTTTGGATTAGGTGTCTAAGACCATAACTATAATTGGTATGTACTTTAATTGATAATAGCACAAATCCTTTTGGGCTGGCTTCATACTTACAACTAGACAGGATGACCTATTGAGAAAGAGGAATAATTGATTATTTGGAATAATAAATTAATATAAATGATTTATTAATGTATTATGAAAATAATATATTAATTTTAGATCATGTTATTTAATTAATATTTAATCTGAAATTAATTTGGAATTAATTTTGGGATTAAAGGAATTAATTAAAAGTAAAAGGGCTATTTAGCAATTAATTAATAGTTATGGTTTTGGGCTCTTAGACCAACCTAAAAGGGTTGGACAGAAGATTATAGGGAGGCCCTAGAATTTTCCACCAAAGCCTTAGGATGGGGCGTCCATGGGCTGCTTAGACCTTAAGCTGGAAATTAGGGTTTCCTCCAGCAAACTCTAGCTTTGGCTCTAAGCAACCAACAACTATTTAAAGAGCCTCAAACCTATGGATTTCGGCCATGCCATCAAACCCTAAGGATATCCGAAATTTTGAAGTATCTTCCTCCTCTCACCTCTCATCCTCTTGCTTAGTGTGTTTGTGAGCCATTAGAGGTGTTACACTTGTGACACTTGCTCTCAAGTCCAAGATCTTCAAGGATTTCATTGTTATTACCATATAACAATCAAGGTATGTATCTAAACCCTAGTTTATTGATAATTTCAAAAATTATAGTTGCCTCCTAGGGTTTCTTGTTTTGTGTTCAATGCTTGTATGTCTAATAGAGAAAACATAAATCCAATATATTAGGGTTACATGCGCATATAAGGATTGTTTGCTATGCTCAAAACCCATCACCTTTTATAATATATAAGTCAAAATAAACATTATTTCAAAAACATAGTCATCAAATCAGAGTAACAAAAATCACCTCTCAATATAATATCTAAGGATGATGTGCATAATCACGCCTTCACCTTTCCCTTATCATCTGATGTACCTGAAACCATGAAATCAAATTGTAAGCCAAAGCTTAGTGAGTTCCCCCAAAATACCCCACACAACAAAACATATACAAACATACATGCTGGGTTCCCAGTCTTCGGACTGGATCACCCCTAGGTCCACAGTCATCGGACTAGATTACCCTTAGCCTACAACATAAGACTAGATTACCCTCCCGACCCTTAGCTTATGATTGGTTTGCTCTTGAGCCCACATCATAAGTCTAGATTTCCCTCCCGACCCTCAATTTATGAATGATTGCCTCTAGGTTTGTTGGCTTCCACACAAAGCAGTGTCGCCTCAACCCAATCACACAATGTCAACATATACAACATATAGCCATATAACCAGCAAATACAGATAATCATACAGATCTTCCAATCTAACAAATCACTAAACTATAGCACCATTCTATATACCAGGATACATAACTGAACCTAGTGAGTCGGCATTGGTGCCTTCGAATACCGGCTCTATAGGTATAGCTGAACTCACCTCAAAGTCCAAAATATAACTAAACTGATCACTGCTCCAAATACCAGCTCTACAAGTCACCTATACAACATACAGGGAGCAAGCCTAAATCTACTACTCAAATCACTCCATTTGACCTAAAGTCAAACTTGGTCAAAGTCAATACTCCAAGGTCACTCAGTCACTCGTCACGTCATGACCTAATAAAACAAAACAGTCGTAATTCATCTATTTTCACGTCGTGACACCCAAGTTGTTACGTCGTGACCACGCTCTAGACAAAAATAAGTTGTAAGCTCGTAATCCATTAAGCTTTGGAATTCAGACTTCCAGAAGGATTTCTTTATCCTAGAACACCATCAAGATTGTAGCTTTTTGGAATGCATGTCCCAAACACAAGCTAGGGAAAAACAAAGAAATAATGATGTGAGGATCTCATGCAAGGGTTCGAAAACCTAACCATATTTCAGATCCAACACTTATCTCAACAAAGGGACACTGGAGATCCATAAGTTGACAACTTTATGGACCCCCATCACTATATCAAGCCTAAACATGAAAGATGGTACATAAAAATATAGATCTAAGCTTATAAACTCATAAAGCATTGAACTTGGAAACCCACAAGGGTCCAGAAAGTGTGCAAGTGGATGATTGTGAAGCTTGAACATTGATTTGATGCACCAAACTCTATCTCTCCTTCTTCTTAGAAAGAAACACCCAAATGAGCTCAAAATCAACTATAGAGGATTAGGATTTCTAGGGGAGTATGGGGAGGTGATGGAGGTTGAGTGTAACACCAATTTTACTAGTACGGAACGAATTAGGGTTTCAAGGAGTCAAAGGTTGGATTTTGGAGGAAAAAGGATCCTCATGACGTGAGGCATGGAGGCTCACGATGTGACATGAGTTGCATGAATATTTTTTCGGGTTTTGGGCTCACGGCATGAGCAACAAGAGCTCATGATGTGAGGAACACTACAGCCTAAGCCCATGATCTTTTAGGGTTTTCTTCGTATTTAAGCATCTCTAACCTCTTTTTAGGGTTTCTTATAATCCCCAAACACTCTTGCACCTTAGAAAAACTTTAGTGCCCATCTTTGCTTGATCGTAGGTTATTTTTGAGCTTTTCTTAGATTGGAAGACGGAGGAAAGAAGAAGAAGAAGGAGGTATTGTGTTTTGGCTTGCAAGGAATTGTCATCTACATTACCTTTATTCTCTCTGGACCATTGTAAGTGATATAGCTTCTACCTTTATGGTTATAAAAGGCCAAATCTAAGTTTTGTCCCACTTTTCTTATTGGTTATTCATATTAGAATGAGTACAAACCATAAAGTTGGCAAATTTATGGGTTATGAGGGACATAGTGATGTCTTGGAGTTCAGATCTTGGGAATTATTGTGTTTTGGAACCTTGAATGAAAGTTGGATGCCTTTTTCTTCAACTTTGGACCTAAATGAGATCTAGACATATATGTCTTAAAAGCATCGACTTTCTTTTGTATTAAGAAGTTATAAGACCCTCTGTAAAATTGCAGTGCAAGGCTTAATGGATCGAGGACTTAAAAGATGAACTTTTGCTTCTGACTGTTCTCATGACGTGAGACATGGGGGTCTTACAACGTGATGGATTGAGTGATCATGTTTTTGGTTATCTTCTTGGAGCTCACGATGTGAGGGCAACTCCATTGAATTTTCTTGACTGAGTTGGCTAGGGTGAGTCGTGTTGAATTGGAATCGGACTAACTGGGATCTCACAGCATGACCAAGGATTGGCCACGACGTGAGTATGGGCAAGTTGGCTTTGGGCCGTTGACTTCTGACTTGGTTTGACTTTTGGGTCAAGATTCTATTTTTCGAAGGTAGACTTAGGGTTTACCTTGTGTGGATTGATAGGAGGTTCTGAACACCCGTCTTTTGGCAGGAGGGCAACTAGTTGAAATCGACTTTGTGATTCAGGTTAGTCTCTTCACTGTACTCGTGGGTCGAAGGCACCAATGCCAACCCACTAGGATATGTTATGCTAGTTGTCTTTTTGACTCTTGCACGGTATGTTAGGCTCGGCCCATTAGTATGATGGGCTAGGTCCATTTGTATGTTGGTCTAGTGTGACATCCCCAAATTAAAGGTCATTTTAAAATTTTTATTTATGCTTATTTAAAAATCAGAGTATCCCTTTTGAAAAGTAGTATTGCAGAATTTGTTCCAAGAAAAACATGATAATAATATTATCAAATCATTTCCGAAGAAATGTATTTTATTTATATTAAAACCTTGGGATGTCATCGTCAATACACAAACATAAGGACAAATATATCTTACATTCATTTACACTAGTGATTTACATATCCTTTAATCTCCCAGTGTAATGTTGCATCGTATCGACACCTTTGATACAAATAAACTGAGTGGGTCAGGTTGGGAAACCTGGTGAGTACATAGGGATTTCAATCCTACAATGCTATGTCATATATATATATATATATATATATATATATATATATATATATATATATAATTTCACCTCATATAAGAAATTTTACCCCACCCCGTCGATCCTCACAACGAAACGATCTATACTCTCGGATCTAAAGTTAACCTTTTTACCTAATCCTTATTCCCGGATCAAGTATGTCTAATCCATGCTCTCATATCAATAACTATGCCTATTCCATACTCTCAGACTAGGGACAATTGACTATGTCTAATCCATGCTCCCGGATTAAAGACAAATAACTATGTCCTCCCCATACTCTCAGACTAAGGACAAATGACTATGTCTAATCCATGCTCTCGGATCAATGAAAAATCTTAAAGTTCGACCCCGTGCATATCTCACCCTCACTCATAAGAAGATACTACCCGATATCTATCTCAATTAATTTAGGTTTGTTTTGTATCATAAATCATCATATATTATCATATATGCTCTCAACACGTATTTCAGGAAATAACAAATATTTCACACACAAATATATATTTAATACTTTAATCAATACTTTCTATTAAAATCATGTTCGTCAAAGGGACTATGCACTCACCTATTAAAGTGATGATTCCAAACTCGGGCAGCGCTTCGCTTCTAGCAATTCTATTTTCCTTCGGCGAAACCTAATATCATTACCGCTAGATTTTAGTCTAATATTTATTGTGACTATTTATGAGTGATATTGTTTTATAAGTGTTAAACTATACTTTCAACCACTATGTACAGACATGGGCTAGACATGTAACACCGGAGGGGAGGACCATTTTGGCATTTAAGCACTTCGGAAATCCAACAACCCTATGCGACCCTTCAAACTCAATTTCTCATATCATGAGTAGTTAAAAGATATTATAATAACACTTTTATATTACATTTTATAATATATATATTGTTTATAAGTTTGATAATAACGACATTAAACTTAAACATAAGCTATACTTAAAGTAGGGTAAGCGTAACTCACTTACTAGGAGGTTTGGCTAGGAACCGGGCTCTGTGGGGGGGAGCTGAAAGCTCTTCTTTAAGGAGCCTTCTGGCGCTCTAGGACTGACCTCTAGCTCTTAGGAAGTACTAGGTATTGGGAGGGGTTTAGAGAGATGTTTGAGAGAGAAAGAAGGGTGAAGGTGTGAAGAATTGAGGAGAACCTCGCACCTATTTATAGGTGCTGGCCTCGGACTATGTTGGGCATACTCCTCGGGGTACATTGCGCATATGAGGGGGCATCTGTCAATCTTTGGATGGGGTGATGTGGAGGCTACTGGACCGCGCATGCAAGACCGTTGGGCGTAATGCTGGCTACGCGGGGCGCACACGTGTCCCACTCACATCCTAACCCTTAATATTCTAAATTTCGTAAATTTCACATATGATCTCCGTTTTTGACATTCTTTATATCCATGCATAGGTGGCGACATACTTTATAACTTTATTTTAGACTTCATCAGTTAATTTTTAGTTTATTTTTAAAGTTATATTTTAACAGACATGGACAGGTAAAGTCCGTTAAAAATTCATAACTTTGTTATCCGACATATGCTTTCGTTTGTCTTTATATCGTTGAGTTCTTGTTAACTAGATTTTCGAATCTCGTCTTGATTGTGTCGGCTAAAAATCGCTTGATGTAAAATTCGAATTCTGGGCTATGCACTACTATGCTAAATCTTAGAAAAACCATAACTTCCACATACAAAGTTAGATTTGGACGTTCTTTTTATGCACGCTCTCGGTTTAATGTATACTATGACTTTCGTTTAGATCGTCAAGGCTAAAAAGTATTTTATCGCAAACTCACTTTTTACGTAACACAGCGTCGTGCCGATTTTGTCGTGAAACTTCGATAGGTCATAACTTTTTCGTCATAACTCGGATTTCAGTGTTCTTTATATGTACGAACCCTTGTGACATATACTATAACGTGTTTAAGATTATTCATTCTAAATAATCTTCCATCAAAAAGTCATTTTTGACGTTTGTTGGATTTAAATTGACTAGTTCGAATCTGTAGGCATTACAGTTATCTCCCCCTTAAAATGATTAAGTCCCAGAATCATCAACAAAACATGGCTTGTATAATGACTCCATATGTTATCTCTTCATCCTAGGTAATAACCATAAATTCTATGTTCCTTCGAATGAGTATCTAACTCTTGGACTTCTTGACTGCAGGTGGTGCTCAATCTTGCACCTGCTCTTTATCTAATGTTGGACTTTCTATTGTAACTTTCGAGTTACAAAATCGGTCCTTGTTGGAGACTCTTACTTAACTTAAGATAGGTTTGTTACTTCGATTATCGTAACATATGGATGGGTCACATTCTAATTGTTGGATTAGTGTCTAAGTCCATAACTTATTTGGTATGTACTTGACCCGACCCGGCATGGTCCATTTGGGTTGCACTTCACCGGCACAATTTATATTGATAGTATTTTGAGAATAGTATATTTATGATTTATATTAATATATTATAACTTCTAATATATTAATATAATCATATTATTTAATTAGTATTGATCAAGAATTAATTTATAATTAATTAAGTGATCAAAATGAACTAATTAAATATGGACTCTTAGATATATATGTGTAGTGGGACAAGTTCATTTAGGTTGGGCTAAGTCTTCATGGATAGTCCATGGAGCTTTAACCCATGGATCCTAGGAAACGAAAGGTCATGGGTATTATGGTTTAACCCTAATCCTCCACACTATATAAAGATGTCCTTGGTTGGTGAAATGGGCACTAGTGTGGGTACACTAAGAGGGCTAGCCAATTTCACTAGAGAGAACCAAGTATCCATATTCTCTAAAGTCTTCCAAGGTGTTTTGGTGATTTGTGATTCCATTTGAGGTTTCCACACTATTGGGGCTAAGCTCTTAAAGCTTGTAGACATCAAGTTACACCAAAAGGTATGTCATCTAACTAGTCTTTGTAGTATAGTTACCTCATAGTATGCTAGTTAGGATTAAAGCCTTGGAAAGTTCTTATTTGCATGTATAATAGAGAAAACATAGATCCAAGGTTTATAGGGTTGCATGTAAACCATAGGAGTGTTAGAATGCTCAAAACCCAACACTAATGACCTCTCATCATATGATGCAATGCTTAGACTCATGCCTTTTAGAGTCGGATTCTAGAATGGAATATACCTTCCTTCATGTTCTAATGTGATATAATTACATTCTAGCATGTAGCACTTATATCTACAAGCTTCTTGCTTTAACAACGATCATGATACTTCTACTGATCGCTTTAATTACCTTTCCCTTCAATCTTTTGGGTTAAGTTGAATACTAAATCGAACTTGGTTCTCTGAACCACATAAAACACGCATCTTAGTTGGACTCAATATGATATGACCACTAGGGTCGGAATAATCATCTTCTTAGTCATTACCGAAACAATGGTACCTACAAATATGAACAAAACAGAATCAATTACTAGTGTCTTGGTAACCTTGTGACTTTCCCTGATCCACGTGCGAGTCACGTTCCTTCGGTAGTATAGGCCTCTACTACCTTTCATACCTACTCATACTCGTCATATGTATTGTCTCATAGTCTTCCAAGTCACCTTACAAGAATTTCACATAGTCATTTAATACATTAGATAACATAGCCAAACTTTATATTATTTCTTGAAACGATTACATAGATGTTCAAGTTCAACCTATACTATGCATCTAATAGGCTACACCACATGATACTATCTATATAGTTACTTCATATCCGGATCTTTTGATATATATATATATATATATATATATATATATATATACATACATATATATATATATATATATATATATATGTATATACAGATCCTCACTCCTGATCATTGTCACCTGCCTCATTAAGGATCATCTAGAATGCTCTTGACTATGGCTTCGATGGTATGTTTGGCTTTGTAGGTCCTTCCCTATTTGGTCAGTCTTTCTTGAAGTGTCCTTCTTCACCACACTTAAATCAGACTTCTCTCTTGGCCATGCATTCGCTGGCATAGTGACCAATCTTCCCGCATTTGAAGCAGGGCACATCTTTAGATCATCTCCTAATGTGTTTCCTTTTACACTTGTCACACTACTTTTCTTCATTATTATCCTTATACCTCTTGTTATTGAGATCAGACTTCGGGAACCTATTTTTTTCGGATCTTGAAGACCCTCAAAATTTCTCTTCTCGCCAACTTCAGCTCTCTCTAGACCCTTTTCCCATATCTGGGTCACAATATTCTTGGCTGCCCAGACGGCGACTTTCAAAGTGGTCGCTTGCTTGAACATCGGACCAAAGTCTACTGGTAATCCGTTAGCGAACTTGTTAACCTTGGAGTGTTTAGTCGGAACTAGGCAAGGAAAAAGCTTCATCTTCTTCGTAAAACTTCTAGCATACTCGGTGCTTATTCTTCCCTTCTTTAGGTTCTGAAATTTGTTGTTGATCTCCAGCAGATCCTGCTCAGAGCAATACTGCATTTTCAGTTGCACAAAAAAGTCTTCTTAGGCATGGTATCAGCTAGTAGCTTCCACCAGCTCAATACTCCTGGCTTTAACAGTGTAACCACGAGGGCGGTCTTCTGTTTGTTGCTTAAGTCGCAACTTTCAGACATCTTCTCTATCTCGGAGATCTAATCCATGATTCTACCGATGTTGGGCTTCTAGAAAGACTTGGTGTTTTGGACCCCATGAAATCCTTGTACTTACATCCTCGTCCATCATTTCCTCCATTGGGTTGGGTTCTTCTAACCACTCGTGGCTCAACTTGACTGACAGTCTGACTATCTGACAGTTCAGTGTTCAGTTCAGGTTGTACAATGGGTACAGTAGGTTCATCCCTATTAAGAAGCATCTACCTCATCTCCTCCCTATGTTTGGCCATCATAGCGCGAATCATTTCTTGGACTCTTGCCATCGTGATTGGCTTGGGTATAGCTGCTACCTCTGGTGCACGCTCAATCACATGCCGCTGATTAGCAACAACATTTCCATTAGCATTTCTAAATCCGCTTTGAGTTCCCACCATGTCGATCTGTACACCAAATCAGACGTTCGGTGTGCAGCGACGAGAATTTAGATAGGAAAGTTGTATTTACGACAGACCTATAAATCTCCTTATCTTTTCGAAAAGTTACATGCCATTTCTAATACCGTAATTAAACGTATAGAAATGTGAACACATAAAGTTTCTAGATCCGGTCGGCAACAGACCATAGATCCGATCAAACGATAGGATCATAAAGCATCACAAATCATTTAGCACATAAAAACGATTTAGGCATCTTCCTTAAATAAGCTATTGCTTGTGTCTATACAGGTGTACTACCTAAAATATATTAGACACACTCCTCACGATCACCGCTTAGCATTCTAAGATTAATTCTAAACATAAATCCTTATTCCTAGTTCGCCTAAACCAGTGCTCTGATACCAACTATGACATCCCCAAGTTCACGGTCATTTTAAAATTTTTATTTATGCTTATTTAAAAATTAGAGTATCGCTTTTGAAAATTAGTATTGCGGAATTTGTTCCCAGAAAAACATGATAATAATATTATCAAAGCATTTCCGAAGAAATGTATTTTATTTATATTAAAAATTTGGGATGTCATCGCCAATACAGAAACATAAGCATAAACAGACCTTATATTCATTTACACTATTGATTTACATCTTCTTTAATCTCTCGTTGTAGTGTAGCTTCATATCGATACCTATGATACAAATAAATTAAGTATTGGGAAACCTAGTGAGTAGATAGAGATTTCAATCCCACAATGTTATATCATATATATATATATATATATATATATATATATATATATATATATATATATATATATATATATATATATGTATGTGTGTGTGTGTGTTTTAGAACTCACAATATATACAATCTTACCTCATATAAGCAATTTTACCCCACCCCGTCGATCCTCACAACAACACGATATACTTACTCTCGGATCTAAAATTAACCTCTTTACTTAATCCATACTCCCGGATGAGGAATTTCTAATCCATGATCATGGATCAATAACTCTGTTCATTCCATATTCTCAGACTAGGGACAATTGACTATGTCTAATCCATGCTACCGGATTAATGACAAATAACTATGTTCTTTCCATACTCTTGGCATAAGCACAAATATCTATGTCTAATCCATGCTCTTGGATCAATGACAAATCTTAAAGTTTCACTCTCCATGTATATCTCACCCACACTCACATGAAGATACTACCCGATATCCATCTCAATTAATTTAGGTTTGTTCTGAATCCAAAATCATCATATATTATTAGATATGCTCTAAACACGTATTTCAGGCAATAACAAATATTTCTCACACAAACATATATTTAATACTTAATTCAATACTTGTATTAAAATCATGTTCATGAAAGGGACTATACACTCATGTGTTAAAGTGATGATTCCAAACTCGGGCACGGTTTTGCTTCTAACAATTCTATTTTCTTTCGGCGAAACCTAGTATCATTACCGCTAGATTTTAGTCCAATATTTATAGCGACTGTTTACGAGCGATGCTATTTTATAAGTGTTAAACAATATTTTTCAACCACTATGTATAGACATGGGCCGGACATGAAACACCGTAGGGCAAGACCTTTTTGGCATTTAAACACTTCTGAAATCCAACAACCATATGCGGCCCTTCAAACCAGATTCCCCGTACCACGAGTAGTTAAAATATATTATAATTATATTATATTATATATATATATATATATATATATATATATATATATATATATATATATATATAATGATATTAAACTTAAACATAAGCTATACTTAAAGTAGGGTAAGCATACCTCACTTACTAGAAGGTTTGGTTAGGAACCGGACTCTGCTGGGGCAGAACTTCTAAGTCGAAAGCTCTTCTTCTTGGAGCCTTCTGGTGCTCCAGGACTCGCCTCTTGCACTTAGGAAGTACTAGGTATTGGGAGGGGTTTAGAGAGATATTTGAGAGAGAAAGAAGGGTGAATGTGTGAAGAATTGAGGAGAACCTCACACCTATTTATAGCAGCTGGCCTTAGACTACGTTGAGCGTACTCATTGGGGTACGCTGCGCGTACGAGGGAGAAGCTGTCAATCTTCGGATGGGGCGATGTGGAGGCTACGGGACCACGCATGTGAGACCGCTGGGCCTAATGTTGGCTACGCGGGGCGTACATGCGTCCCCTCGCATCCTAAACCTTAATCTTCTAAATTTCGTAACTTACACATATGAACTCCGTTATATCCACACGTAGGTGGCGATGTAATCTATAACTTTCGTTCAGACTTCGTCGGCTAATGTTGAATTTATTTTTAAAACTACATTTTAACAGGCCTGGATAGGTAAAGTCCGTTTAAAATTCATAACTTTGTCATTCAATGTCCCCTTTCATCTGTCTTTATATCATTGAGTTCCTATTAATGAGATCTTTAACTCTTGTCTTGATTGTGTCGGATAAGAATTGGTCGATCTAAAATTCGAATTTCGGGTTTTGCCCTGTTATGCTAAATCTTAGAAAAATCATAACTTCCTCATACGAAGTCAGATTTGGCCGTTCTTTTTATGCACGCTCTCGGTTTAATGTATACTACAACTTTCGTTTAGATCGCTAAGACTAAAAAGTATTTATCGCAAACTCAATTTTTTACGTCACACATCGTCATCTCGGTTTTGTCGCGAAACTTCGATAAGTCGTAACTTCTTCGTTATAACTCGGATTTAAATGTTCTTTATATGTACAAAACCATTGTGACATATACTATAACTTGGTTAATATTATTCATTATAAATAATCTTCCATCAAAAAGTCATTTTTGACGCTTATTGTCTCTAAATTGACTAGCCCGAATCTACGAGCGTTATAGCTAGACCCATGGATCAAGAAGGGCTAGGCATATTGTATGTTACGTATGTGCTAACTGTATTTGTGACTTTTGCATTTGTATGATTAGGCTAGGCCTATTGGTTTGGCAGGCGTAGGCCCATTATGGTGGGTTGGGCCCAATGTGAGGGCTAGGCCCAATGGTATGTACAGTATGCGGTATTTTGGGGAATTCACTAAGCTTTGTGCTTACGGTTTTTATGGTTATGGTTTCAGGTATTTCTAGTTCAAAAGGGATGGACCCGACATGATCGCAGCGTAACCACCCATGTTTCTACATTATAATGATTTAGGGATTGTACTCTGATAATTGTTTTATTATAAAGTACCTTTGAATGTTTAGAAAAAGGATAATGAATGTTTGACTTAAAGTTAATTAATGTCATGGTTGAATTAAAAATGAAATTTTTACCTCATAATTTTCGGGACGTTACAAGTTGGTATTAAAGCCTTGCTTTGAGGGATTCAGACACACTATCAGGTATATTTGAAGTCAAACTGAGGAATTGATAATATTTTGAAAGAAATTGAGTTTCTAAAATGATTTTGTAAAATGGAATAAATTTCTAAAAGCATTTATAAAGACAAAGGGGATGTGATGCATGCAATCACCCAAGCTCAAGTAATTGATTCCCAGAATACCCATACATGTTTGTTATGATTATATGTTATGAGAGTTACATGCTAGGATAAGGCTAGGGATACTTTTAGGAATTGCATGATAGATTGGCCTGATATGTGATGCCTTCTAGCGAAGCATTGGATGCTATGCTAGATTGCGAATATGTATTAGTATCAGTAATTGCTAAGTGTATGCTTCAAAATTTGTATACATTTAGGATCATAAAGCCCTGTAATCATTGGCTTGGCCTTATTTCCTGTTCCTCGTTTGGTTATGGTCCTAGGGTAGAGTCTTTTATTCGACATCCTATTTGATCCTGTATTGTGTATAATTTGCACGCATAAGGCAACCATTAGTGAGAGTAGAAGTTTCTAGTATGATTTTGAATGTTCTTTGGTTATTCTATGGATCAGAGTGCTACTGCATGAATGATGCTAGCATTTTGCTTTATGGAACTCTTAAGTGATGTGAGTTAGCTATTAAGTGAATATGTTAAGTCACATTTGATAAAGGTTGAATAATCTCATAGTGATGGATTTGACCTTATTGCGTAGCTCTCATTTGAGTCTAACCATTGAAGGGATAAGTCTTTTACTCAAAGGATTATCTAAGCTTTGTTGCACGTAGTTGTATTCATGAGGTGGTTAATTGACATTATGGGGAGTTCTTCAGCCGCTGATGGCTGGGTGAGGTCGAAAACCTAGGAAAGCCAAGGAAGTTCTTCAGTAAGCTTAGTCACGTGGTTTTAGCGATTGTGATATGGTTTCTTAATCATTAAGATGATCACAAAACATGATACTAAAGTACTCTCCCATCTTTTCATATTTGAGAAACTTTTATCTTTCTGCCTAATTTGATTCTTCTCATTCATTGTGCCATACATCAAAACTTTTCCAATGTTTTAGAATTATACTTAAACTTGTAAGTATAACCATATTTACTAAACTTTAGTAAATCATGATGAATAGTCTTATCGATCTTTGTGGTGGACTTGACCAGTGCACAAGAATGTGTACTCGATCCCTTTAGTCCTTCACTTGGCTCACATATACATGTGAACAAGGAATTAGTCTTACTTTTCCAAAGATGAAAATTCTCATTCATCATACAATACAACTTGCACGATTCCAAGTTTCTGTCCAATTGAAACTTAGGTGATGAGAATCTTTCCTGATTTGGTAAATTTAGACAGTACCACAAATGAAAGAATCAAATTCATATTTCCATTATTGCTAGAAACATACAAACATCAATTTTCCATAAATGTCATTGCAAGGAGATATAAAATAAAACAAAACCAAATTTTATTTATTTATTAAAATGCAGAAAAAAAACTTTTTCCTTACAATGCAACTTTAAATGAAAACTATGCTATTACATATTCCTGGCAATCTACCATAACTCCTAAGCAGCAGCTCAAAAATCCAATCTTCGAACCATGCGATTGAAATCCATCTTCGTGATCAGATTCAGCATGCTCTTCTTTTAATATTCCTTCCCTTTGTTTGATCCTGCCAAACATCAAAATGCAACCTAGTCACATCATGTATTAAGAATCAACAATTAGGAACTTAATAGAGTTACATAGTGGACTTACCTGAAGCACAGTCAAACTTTTTGATTCTTCCTTCTCTCAGATCTTTCAAGTAGTTAGGGCAGCTTCGCAACCAATTCCCCTTCTCCTGACAATAAAAATGTATAGATACTTTGGGAATGGTACACGGGACTATCATAGACTTAGCCTTTCCCTTTACCTTTTGGTCAACCGGGTAGACCAAGGCCGATCCCTTTCCATTGGGAAGAGAAATCTATTTTGGACTTCCAATGTTACCATTGTCAATGTCCATGGAAGTTTGGGAAATAGACATTCCACCCAAATTTACTTTTCCAGTGCGCCAAAACATTTCTGATTCAGCAGCAACAAGAAAATAGGTAAGATCAATAAGAGTCATGTCGTGATCTGTCACATAGTAGTCCTTAATGAACTCACTATACGACTCAGGAAGTAACTGAAGAACCCAGTCAATAGCCAACTTCCTTGGGATAATGACACCCAACATTCTCAACTTGTCAACATGTGACTTCATCTTTAAGACATGAGTACACAAAAGTCTTCCATCTTTACGTTTCATTACAAGTAGGGCTTGAGTGATCTTGAACTTTTCAATTCTACGAGCTTGTGGGTCAAAGAGAATAATTGGAGGAGGTGGAGGAAGAGAAGTACGATTTCCATGATCCAATCACGGGACATCATCTTCATTAGGGAAGCTTGTCCTAAGAGATTTGGGAAGATCATAGTTATCTGAACCAGACATTTACAATGGGAGAAATTCAAGTTAGTTGATTTAAGTCCTTAATAGGACACCCAATATGAAATATTAAGTCTAGGACCCAACACAATATTTTATAACTTGGAAGATGGATGCAGTAATCCAAGCTATAAAATATTTGAAGGTAGGCGAATGACGATTCACCAATTTTCACCATGAAAAATGAAATAAATTATTAGGTTTTAATTGGATTTGAAACTCCTAGATCTTTTGAGATTCATTGAACTTTTCAATGGCATGTTTAAATCTCAATTGTGCCCACTCAAGATTGTGACTGGGATGCCGAGGATCACAAACAAGGTGTGAATAACCATGAAAATATACTTGGTACTCTTAATTTTTATCACCTAATCGATGTGCCGATTAACCACGCGCGCTCCACCGATCTATGATAAACCTTAAGCCACCCTTTTCCAACCTTGTTAAATCCAAGTTAGTGTGTTGGTTAACCACACGTGCTCCACTAATGACTTAAGCAAGGTGCAAAGTGTAATTTCATGGGTTCGCACCAAATTCACATTTTCCGAAAGTAACTAAGATTGGGAATTTATAAAAGATTTAGTTACTTTATATTTATCATTATACTTATAATGATAATCAAATTCATTGTCCTACCCGTTCGGCTAACGACCCTCCACCAGTTAAGGAAGCGGTGGATGAGAGTGGACACCCATTAAGCTGTCATTTTATAGGCAACAACCTTATACCCCCTTCAGTGGCGAATCTAGAACAAAAAATCACGTAGTTCCTAAATTTAGTGAAGCTAATAAAAAATCAACACCACTTATGGGGGGTTGGGTCGGGTTGTGTACCTTAAAAAAACAGGACCAACTAGTTCAACCGGTTAAGACCGATCGTATACCACTAATTAAAAATTATAAAAAACCAACTGAAATATACTGAAAAAAACCATACGGTTTAATGAAAAACTAGTTGATTATTAATCCATTGATAAAGGGACCAACCAGTTAAAACCGATCAGGCACCACCAATTATAAATTTTAAAAAATCGACTAAAATATAACTGAAACAAAACCTATGTTTAATGAAAAACTAGTTGATTATTAGTCCATTAATAAAGCGGGCGAACGGAGAATGAGAGTCTTTGGCATGTGGGCTTCTTTTTATTATATCAATTTATTTATATATTGACATTTTGAGAGTGGCGATTAAAAGTGGTTAACTTTTTGTTATTAATCACATAATTTAAAATAACAAATTGCCTTTAGTAAGTTATTTTTCCTCTTTTTAAAATGGTTGTTTAAGAAATTTTTTTCCTAAAACAAACTTAAGGTAGGTCTTTTATTTTTTTTAAAGATAGTTCCTAATTTTTCTGTTATATATATTTTAAATGAAATTAAAAATTTAGGTAGGTCCTAGGACCTACCTTTGGCATAAGTGGATACGCCCCTGACCCCCTTATAGATCGGCTTCGTGAATGAGGCCTACTAACGGTAAAACGACTTGATCTTATACATATATATATATATATATATATATATATATATATATATATATATATATTATTAACTTATAATACTATAAAGTATAAGGGTTGAATTTTAAGTTTTAAAATTCTAGGGGTTGGAACTAAAGTTTTCTAAAGTGACATTACATGTTCCAAAACTTAAGGGCAAGTTGTGTAACTATTCAAAAAACTTTTCATTTCTATAACATATGAGTTTAATATAGGTTTTAAAAACTTTTAACGAAGAGACTCTTGAACATCTATAACTTGAGGACAAGTTACGGAGTCCATGAAACTATTTATGAGAAAAGACTCTTCAATTATGTAACCTATAACTTTAATGAAGATTTAACACAAAAACTTTTAGTTTTCCATAACTTGAGGAAAAGTTATGGAATCCATTAAAAACAAACCTTAAGATTATCAATTCAACTAACAAGCATGTCAAGAAAAACTATGATCTAGATTAAACTCATTTGAACAAGACAATTCAAATCAAACAATTTTCATGTAATTAGCCTAACCATTAAACTGATACAAAACATGAATCTATTGACAATTATCTTTTGAATTGGATTGGAATGATCATTACCACATCAAAAACATGTTTATAAGTTCAAAAACAGCTTAGTGTAATGATTCTAGTCCAATTCCAACCTTAAAACTCGACGATATGTTGTCAGGGGTCCAACTCGTCGAGTGCAAGAACCAACTCGACAAGTTGGATGAATTTGTGCTAGGACTCGTTGTCACAACTGCCATTTTTGCCAGGAAATTATGTGATCATGTAAACATCATCTATCATAATAGTTGTAACTCTAACTTGATATCATACACTATGTTCGTTCTATGACCACAAACTTAGTCAAGATTTACAATTAAAATTCAAAACTATATGCAAAACATTTCAGAAAGTCAATTGGGGAGTTGAAAACCCTAGAGACCCAGGTTCAAGTTCATTATAAACTAGGATTTCCTTATTGGGCCTAATGGACCAATAAGCATTTAATTCAACTATATTGGGCTTAGAAACCTTATTTGGATTCTAAATGGACCCAATTCATAAATCTATAACATTTTGGTCCATTTGGGCCTAGAATGATTCATTCTAACCTAACGGGTCTTACTGGGCCATAAATGATTTCCATTTACCCTAATGGATTTTTATTAGGCCGTAAACCACTCTAAGGGCCCAATGGGCCGAAAATGATTTTTTGGCATCATGATTTCGAACAAAGGCAAGAGTATGACCCAAAATAACCCATTCCTTCCTCCTAGCCCAATTGATCGGCCCATATATATATATATATATATATATATATATATATATATATATATATATATATATATATATACAAGTAAAAAAAAAAAGAAGAAAAGAGGGATAAATTGTGCACTTGCTACCTCACTTTTGCATGGTGGGTTTCCATGAACCTATCCTTCTCACTTCTTCTACCCTCAGCCGAAGATCAAAACACCCCCATCATCTTCATTTTCTCTCAAAAACTCCTCTTTACTCCTCGAATTTTCGTGAATTGTGTGGGTGTATCCAAGAATTCTTCCACAAATATCACTTCTAGGTAAGTTACTAACACATTCAAATGATTTGACTCTATTTCATGCAAGAGTTCTCATCTATAAACACTTTATTACATGATCTAGCTTCCTAGAACTTCTTAAGTTCGAAATGCACTCAAGAAAGCTTGCTAGGGCTGAAAACTCACTCACATCTTCTTCAAAACCAAGAACAACAAGCAAAGGCGAGTTTATACCCCCTTGTTTTTGGTTTTTACATGTTTTTTTTTTTGGGGGGGGGGGGGGAGAATACAAGTATTTGTGTGTAGATCTATGTATTTATGCATGTTATGTGTGATTTTCTTAGCTTTTGTTGTGTTTGTGTGATAAACTTGATGGATATATAAAACTTTAACAAAAATAAGTGAGATTCACAGAGAAAAACACTCTAGTCACCATAATACAAGGTTAAAGGTGATTTACATGCTTAAGTTGTGAAAAATAAAACACAAGTCTTGTATAAGGATCATTTTTGACAAATATGCAAAAGATTGGGATTAAAGTGACACCTACGGTTTTATAAGGACCAAAAGGGTCACATTTGCTTAAAAATGAGTTTTTATAACAATCATACTTTCCAATGGTTCAAAAGTGTAAAATTGTGCATTTTGGGCCTTAATGTGGGCCTTACGGCTTTTTGGGCCCAAATTGCAAAATATAACAATCTTTATGGATCAAAATGTTATGAAATAAAAACTTGGGCCAAAAATGAAAACCCACGAGATTAGGGGCTGAAAATGACACTTATTTCAAGATTTGGGCCAAAATGTTAATTTTATAAAGAATGGGCCGAAAATGTCATTTTATTCAAATAAGGGCTGAAAATGTAATTTTCTGCGAAAATGGGCCGAAAATGTCAATATATGTATTTTTGGGCCAAATCCGTAAATTACTAAACATTTGGGGTGAAAATACAAATTTTTATAAATTTATGGGCTAAAATGTTATTTTTTAATTAAAATAGACCAAAAATGACATTTTATGTAAAAATAAGCTTTTAATTGTTTAATTTAGTTCTTAAGGGACCTAAAGCAAAATTTTTATTAAACACGAGTTCAAATTATAGAATTTTGATGTAATGAACTAAAAATATCGTTATAACAAAATATTAGATTTTTATAACATTATGGATAAATTCTCCGACTAAGTGAACAATACTATAACAAACAAACGAAATACAACAACGGTATGAATATCGGGCCTAACACTTCCTATACATGCTTATTGGGCCTTTATGGTCCGATTGCATGTTTAATGGGCCCAATATATTCATTACATGTCTATTGGGCCTTAGTGACCCAATTACTTGCTTAATTGGCCCTAAATTATCTTTTACATGTTTGTTGGGCCTTAGTGGCCCATTTACATGATATTTGGGCCTGAACTATTCATTATGTGCTTAATGGGCCTTAAGTGTCCTTTTGCGTACCTAACAAGCATATAGATAATTTACGCGTCTAATGGGCCACAATTGCCCTTTTTCATGTCTGTTAGGCTTTACCATTTCACATTCATACATCATCTGGTGTTTGTAAAACTAAATACATATAACGTTATACATATTCATGTGGAAACATTAGGGATCTAGTAGGACTTGTCGGTTGACATCACTGAGTGTATGGTCGTAGCCTGTAGTTATAATCAGGGTCTCCTGGAGGGAGAGCAAGAGTTTGTGTATAGATCTATACGGAGGTGACTCCCCCACACCTGAGTTGATCGCTACAGTTACACTAGGCCAGTCTAGAGTGACAAATCCTTGATCAAATACCGGCGTTCAAAAAATACCAAGGCAGGCGAATTAGTCATTATCATGCATGGTTATAACGACTCAAATAGAGATCCAATACCATCTTAACATTTCGGAAATCAAACTCCTCAATCGTGTCGATACAAAACAATTTATACGATAATGCAAGAACTATAACACTTTTATAAATCAGAAAATATCGGATTTTCTGGGGAAACACTACTAATCATTACCTCTTTCTTATAACAGATATAATACAAGGAAATTTGGATATTTCATTTATACATGATTTTACAATGAAAATCACACATACATTTACACTTAATCATTACATCTTTTTCAGAGAATTTTACTGGAAAATATCGGATTTTCTGGGTTATGCGCCTAATACAAAATTTTCCAATCAAATATGCTTATGAGCTCACCAACATTATATATGTTGACCATTTTCAAAATAACTTGTTTTCTCAGGTAATCGATAAGCTGAAGAACTGTCAAGAGTATCTTGGGATTTCTTTTATGCAAATGTCAATCATCGTACAACTTACGCTTTTGAATTACGCAATGTAAAACAATGTACTTGATGTGAACAATGTCAGTTGTCTTATGTAATGTTGCTGACGATTGTGTTATGTTTCATGTATATTCATTGTGATGATATTTCAATTTATAGTCACACGAGCCCCCGGATGTTTCCACCGTCAGGTTCGGGGGTGTGACGCTCGTCGAGTCCCTTACCAAACTTGTCGAGTCCCCAATCTTGACAGCATAAAATTTGATTTTTCAGCCACTGCATCAAGTATAATTGAAAACCAAGCCTAGACTCTGATACCACCGATGGGTTATGAGCATTCTAACACTACTATGGTTTACATGCAACCCTAAAAACCTTGGATCTATGTTTTCTCTATTATACATGCAAATATTCAATATTCCAAGGTTTCATCCTAACTAGCATAATATGAACTATATGCAATACAATAATCTAGTAGAATGACATACATTTTGATGGAGCTTGAAGTCTTGAACCTTTAAGAGCTTAGTGCCCCAAGTGTTGCACCTCAAATGGTTCACACAACACCAAAAAACCCTATGAATAACTTGAGAAGAAGGTTACTTAGGTTCACTCTTATGAAATCGGATTTACCCTCTTGTGTATTATACACTAGTACCAATTTCATGAACTAGAAACCTCTTTATATAGTGTGGAGGATTAGGGTTACATTCATGTAAACCCTAATGCCCATGACCTTTCATTTCCATAGGATCCATGGGTTAAAAACTCCATGGACTATCCATGAAAGCTTAGCCCAACCTAAATGAACTTGGCCCATCCTATATATATATATATATATATATATATATATATATATATATATATATATATATAAGAGTCCATACTTAATTAGTTCCTTTTGATCACTAAATTAATTCTTGATCAATACTAATTAAATAATGTGATTTCATCTTAATATATTAGAACTTATAATATATTAATATAAATCATAAGTATCCTTTTTCTCATTTTGTCTATCCAATTGTTCCGATGCCATGCAACCCAAAAGGACCATGCTACTCTCGGGTCGAATACATACCAATAAGATTTATGGGCTTAGACATCTAATCCAACACTATAGTCCTTGTCAACAGCCTAAAGGACTTAAGGATTTGGTGTTGTATCATGCAAAGCGATTGGGGTTATCGGGCTTGCTAAGATTTTGGGGAATATTCATCTGGATTTCAAGAGTTGTAAGATCGTCGAGATTGGATAGTAATAGAATGCAGGCGTTGTAAGCACAGGTTTTCGACACTTTGAATTGCAACGTTCAAGACTTTAAATTGCAACGCTCAAGAGGGATTGGAAATTCATCAAATCTTGAGGTTGGAAGAGTACAGTCGAGTCCATGTGGGGGAGAATCGTTGGTCTAAGCGATTGTACAAGAATAGATATTCAGGCTTTATTACACACTATTAGTGATGCTTGGTAGATATTTAATAAGAACAGGTTGATGGTTGTGTTAGATCCTCTCTTCCTGTTCTTTTCTGATTAAGTCTTTAGGGTTTGAAGCATAACCCAAACGCGTGGTTTAGGCATAGTCAAATGCGATTTCGACTCAAGTTGATTACGATTGGTATAGCAGATAGGCGGTAAGTCCATTGGTGGGACCATGGCAGTATGGAAGTATTGTAAGACCGTAGGGTGGCCGTAGCATACACAAGGATGATATACTGTCGGAAAGTGTTGTGAGTATGTGATGTAGTCGTAGCATTCACCAGAATGAGGTAGGCCATTCTAGGAGTAATCGTTAGACTAAAAGAGGATTAGCATATTCCTGGGTCGGGGTGGACTGCATTATCAAAGGATTGCTCTTTTATTGGAATGAGGATTGTTGGAACCGTGGGCGAGGCCCATTCATTTGTGCAGATTGGGTGAGACCCGTGGGGAGGCCCGTTTGGTTGTGATAAAGTGGGTGAGACCTGGTGTAGACTACATTGGGCAAGGCATTGGATCATGTTTAGGATGGGATAACTCTGTGGTCAGTGGTTGATAACCATATGGTAGTGTTGTAAGACTATTGGGTGGCCCATGGCATTCACTTGGTTCGTGAGCAGTTATGAGGGCTTGGTATGTCTGTGTTTGGCTTGTGGTTCCTCTAGGTGAGTTTAGACCATGGCAGGGAAAATTGTGAGACTGTGGGCAGGTTACAACATTCATGGAATTAAGGGAGGTTATGGGCCGTATGAGGCTGGTTGAGATATAAGACTACAGCTAGGCATGTAGCATTCATTATTAGCAGGTGGATTTGGTTGAATCAGGTTTGATGGTCATTTATGTTCATTTGGATCAGGAGCGTCGTTAGATTCGTTATGGCATGTAAGCTAGGACAACTCATGCCCATTGAGACCCTCGTTCAGAAGTCGCATGTTACGACTGTATGAGCCTATTAGTCTCAATATCTGTTATATTGGTTATTTGGTAGGTGGGTATGAGACCAGGGAGGCCTCGTTTTCATCTGGATTGTAACTAGGGGAAACAAGATGATCCTGAGGTGGTACTAGTAATTGGGAATCATATTAGGAGTCTCTTGTTCATAAGTGAATATGTTATGTCACTTGGGGCATGGGTTAAATAATCTTAGAGTAATTGATTTGACCCTACTTTGCAACTCTCTTTTGAGTCTAACCATTGTGGGGATGAGTCTTTTACTCGAAGGATTATCTCAGCATTCTATCAAGTGAAAAGTTTTCGGCAGAAAGATATGGCCAGTGATTCTGTTTTCAGTGGAAGCTACAAGATAATCAACGGTTGGAAGTTTTATGATTGGTTGGAATCCAAAGTAGAGTTGTAGTGGCAGCAACTTAGAGTGGGCTGTCTGTCGGGGACTCAGACAAGGTTTTAGGATTTCAGTCTACGGGCAAAGCAGTAATGGTTATTCTTCAGGGGTGAACGTTAATGGGGTAAGATCTGTTCGCCGAGAGCCCTGCCAAGGTTGGGTTTAGTTTTGGTTGGGAATGTTGTTGTATACTTGAGTTTTCTCCACCGTCCGTATTTGGGTTGAGGAAGAAGTGTCCAAGTTGTATGAAGTAGTTGGAGGATAGTGAGGAGTGATTTCTAGGACAAAATCTAATTTAAGTGGGGGAGAGTTATAACACCCATTTTTCAGAACGAATCGAATTAGGGTTTTAATGAGTCAAATGTTGGATTTTGGAGGAAAAAGGATCCTCACGACGTGAGGCATGGAGGCTCATGACGTGAGATGAGTTGCAAGAAGATTTTCTCCGGGGCTGAGCTCACGACATGAGGAGCGCTACAGCTCAAGCCCATAATCTTTTAGGGTTTGTTTCATATTTAAGCATCTCTAACCTCATTTTAGGGTTTCTTATCAGCCCCAAACACTCTTTCACCTCAGAAAAACCCTAGTCCCATCCTTGCTTGATCTTTGGTGGTTTTGGAGCTTTTCTTGGATTGGAAGAAGGAGGAAAGAAGAAGAAGAAGAAGAATAAGAAGAAGAAGAAGAAGAAGAAGAAGAAGAAGAAGAAGAAGAATAAGAAGAAGAAGAAGGTGGTCTTGTGTTGTGGCTTGCAAAGAATCATCACTACATTACCTTACATTGTTTCTAGACCATTATAAGTGATAAAGCTTCTACCTTTATGGTTATAAAAGGCTAGATCTAAGTTTTTTCCCACTTTTCTTCTTGGTTGTGCATGTTGTAATGAATAGAAACCATAAAGTTGGCAGCTTTATGGGTTATGAGGGCCTTAGGGATGTCTTGGAGTTCAGATATAGGGAATGGTTGAGTTTTGGAACCTTGAATGAGAGTTGGATTCTTTTTTCTTCAACTTTTGACCTAAATGAGATCTAGACATGTATTGGACATATATGTCTTAAAATCGTCAACTTTCTTGTGTACTAAGAAGTTATAAGACCCTCTCGAAGGTTGGAGTGCAAGGCTTAATGGATTAAGGACTTAAAAGATGAACTTTTGCTTCAGACTGTTCTCACGACGTGAAATATGGAGGTCTCCTGACGTGTGGGATGAGTTATCCCGTTTATGGTTATTTTCTTGGAGCTTACGATGTGAGAGAAGGGTTCTCATGACGTGAGGGAAGCCCCGTTGACTTTTCTTGACTGAGTTGGCCAGGGTGAGTCGTGTTGAGTTGGAATCGAACTAAGTGGAATCTCATGACGTGACCAAGGATTGGCCACGACGTGAGAGTGGGCAAGTTGACTTCTGACTTGGTTTGACTTTTGGGTCAAGATTCTATTTTTAGAAGGTAGACTTAGAGTTTACCTTGTATGGATTGATAAGAGGTGTCGAGCACTCGTCTTTTGGCAAGAGAGCAGTTAGCTGAAGTTGACTTTATGATTCGGGTGAGTATCCTCACTATACTTGTGGGTCGAAGGCACCAATGTCGGCCCACTATGATATGTTATGCTTGTTGTTTTTGTGACTCTTGCATGGTATGTTGGGCTAGGCCCTTTAGTATGTTGAGCTAGGCCCATTTGTATGTTGGAATAGGCCCATGGATCAGGAAGGGCTAGCCCCATTGTATGTTATGTAGACGCTAACTGTCTTTTTGACTTTTTCATTTTTATGATTGGGCTAGGCCCAATGGTATGTATGGTATGTGGTATTTTAAGGAATTCAGTAAGCTTTGTGCTTATGGTTTTTATGGTTATGGTTTTAGGTACTTCCGGTTCGAAAGGGAAGGGCCCGACATGATAGCAGCGTATCCACCCATGTTTCCGTATTATGATGATTTTGGTATTGTACTCTGATAACTATTTTCTTATAAAGTACCTTTGAATGTTTAGAAAAAGGATAATGAATGTTTGACTTAAAGTTAATTAATGTCTTGGTTTGATTAAAAATGAAATTTTACTTCATAATTTTCGGGACGTTACATTGAGGGTGAGCTAACCCTAGCCCTTACTTCCCTTAAATAGGGGTACAGTCCCCAAAATTAGGGTTTTGGCTCGCAGTAGTTGTGACATCGTGACCCATATATGGTTACGTCGTGAGACTAAAGGAAAATGTGCGTTTCTTCCGACATGGTCGCATCGTGACACATAAGTGCTCATGTCGTTACCAGGGTTAATACTCCAAAATAAATTGATCAGAGATTCAAAAAAAAGTGTTTATATGGAACTGGGTGTTACATCGAGTTGAAGTATGAACCAATCCTTCTTCACGGCCATAACAAGTAAGGTTCTAACAGTGACAAGTTTTTCTATCGGTGAAAAAGTGCCATGGAAGTCCACACCCTCTAATTATGTGAAGCCTTTCACCACGAGTCGTGCTTTATCTCTTTCAATATCCCCATCGGGTTGGTACTTTATCTTGTAGACCCATTTTGAGTCTATTATGTCTTTCCCTTTTGGCAGCTCCTCAAGGGACCACATTCCATTTTTTTCAAGGGCATTTATTTCCCTTTGCATTGCTTCCCTCCATTTGATATCCTGTATAACTTTGTGTGAATTAGTAGAATACTTGTAAGAGATAAAATTAACTAGACGATGTACTGTCGAGGATTGTTGATTGGTAGTGGGTGGTCCATGGTCTACCGAATGAGGCAACTTTACAACAAAATCCTCAAAGTATTTGGGTCTAGACCTGTTTCTTTTATCTCTTGGTTTCTCAGTTAGTTGTGTTTCAATGATTACATTCTCATTAACATCCCCTATGGTACCTTGAGGTGTTCTCTCAACTGTTGGGTTTGGAGTGGTGGTGGCCTCGTCATGATCATTAGCTACATTTCCATTAACTTCATGATCTAATTAATTTGGCACTTCTTGAGGTGTTCTCTCAACCTTGAGGTGTTCTCTCAACCGATTCCCAAGACAGGGGCGAAGTTAGGAGTAGGAGTAGTAACAACCGATTTACCTTTAAGACCACTTTCGGCGGTCTTCAAAAGTCCTTGAAGTTTGCTGAGTGTGACCTCCTCCTTGTTCATGTGATATATCATTCGGAATTGATCATAACATGAAGGTAAGGAGTGCAATATGATGTCTATTGCCAACTCCTCCGGGAAGTTCACATTCAATTTCAGCAAACTGTCCACGAATCTTTGCATTTTCTGCATGTGGCCCATGATGGGTTCACCATCCTTCATCCGGGTTGTTATCATGGAGGAGATGATTCATACCGCTCTTGACGAGCACTCTGATGGTATCTGTACATGAAGTCCTGGTGCATCTCAAAAGGGTAATAGTCCTCATAGGACTTTTGGAGCTCGGTTGTCATCGTAGCCAACATGATACATGTCACCTTAGTGGCATCTCTCTCAAGTGCTCGGAATTTAACGATCTCCTCTGGAGTAGCAGATGACTCATCAAGTTCCTTAAGCTCCTTGTCGAGGACATATTCCTTGTCCTCATAGCATGTGACCATCCTGATGTTCCTAATCTAATCATTGAAGTTGGAACCATCGAAGATGACTCTCCCACAAAGGTTCATGAGAGAGAAGGAGCAGGTAGGGTTTGATCCAGAAGAATTGTTGGAAGACATCTAAAAAGGAAGAAGGACAAGTTTAGATTATATATGTAATCCTTAATAAAACACCCAAATGTAATATTAAGGCTAGGACCCAACACAATACTTTATAACTTGGAAGAGGGATGCCGTAATCCAAGCTATAAAATATCTGAAGGTAGGTGAATGACGATTCACCAATTTCCACGAAGAAAAACGAAATAAATTATGTGGTTTTAATTGGTTTTTGAAACTCCTAGATTCTTTTGAGATTCATTGAACTTTTCAATGGCATGTTTCAATCTAGATTGTGCCCTTCAGGTTTTGTGACTGGGATGCCGAGGATTACAAAACAAGGTGTGAATAACCATGCAAATTAACTTGGTACCCTTAATATTATTACCTAACCACACGCGCTCCACCAATCTATGATAAACATTAAGTTACCCTTATCTTTCCTTACTAGTCCAAGTTAGTGTGTTGGTTAACCACACACACTCCACCAACGACTTGGTAAGGTACAAAGTGTTAATTTCATGGGTTAGCACCAATTTCACATTCTCCTAAAGTAACTAAGATTGGGAATTTATAAAAAATTTAGTTACTTTGTAATAATCATTATACTTTTAATGAGAATTAAAGTCATTGTCCTACACGTTCGGCTAACGACCCTCCACCAGTCAAGGAAGCGGTGGGTGAGAGTGGACGCCCATTAAGCTGTCATTTTATAGGCAGCTACCTTATACCCCCCCCCCCCCTTATAGACCGGCTTCGTGAATGAGACCTACTAACGGTAAAACGACTTGATCTTATATATATATATATATATATATATATATATATATATATATATATATATATATAATATTATATAAGGGTTGAATTTTAACTTTTAAAACTCTAAGGGTTGGAATTAAAGTTTTCTAAGGTGTGTGAGACTTTACAAATTCCAAAACTCGAGGGCAAGTTTTGAAACTATTGAAAACTTTTCATTTCATAACTTATGAGTTATAAGTTTATTAAAATAAAGTCTCTTCATTTTATGTAACATATGTGTTCATTAATGGACTTTAAAAGGAGTAACTTTTGGTAATCCATAACTTGAGGACAAATTTTGGATTCCATTAAAACACATCAAGATCAAGAATTAAACTAACAAACAATTTGCAAATAATTCCTATGATTTACTAAAACTCATAAGTTCATGAACATTCATATAAAAAATTTAAAAAATCATATAAACACATACAAAACTTGAAATTTTGATAATAGCCTTTGAAATTGGATTAGCATAATCATTACAACATCAAAAAAAAGGTTTTATAAGTCCAAAACAGTTTAGTGTAATGATTCTAGTCCAATTCCCTCTTAAAAACTCGAAAAACTGCATTCTGGGCCTCCTACTCGTCAAGTGCATGAACCTACTCGATGAGTAGGATGAAAAAACACATGGACTCGTCAAGTCCCCCCACGGACTCGGCGAGTTCACTGAACAGAAAGCAGTCTTTTTTTAACAATTTGCATCAAGTATTAAGAAAAATTGCCTAGGCTCTGATACCACTGAAGGGTTTTGAGCATTCTAACACTCATATGGTATACATGCAACCCTAAAAACCTTGGATCTATGTTTTCTGTTGGGTTGAAGATTCGTTCAAGGGTTGCGTCTTTGGGCCCGGCTGTTAGTCCAATTGTTTTGTACTCCGGTTTTGGGCCTGTCCAACCGAGAGCCCGTTAGGTTTATTATATAAGTATATGCTTGCATGCATATTAGGTTAACGATCTAGAAGGCGATAGTATTACGATAGCATTACAGTTTTCTCTCTTTATCGTTCTTGTAAACCTACTAATCCTCTACAGTTGATGTTCTTAATCGAGCTCTTCTGAGGGTTTTGTTTTAATCATTCGACACGTTTGATTCATTCTTGACTTGTTCTTATTTTCGTGTTCTTGCTGTTTTATATTTACTTACCTGTTTAAGATCTAATCGATCTTCAAAGATTAAGGTTTTAATCTCATCAATTGGTATCAGAGCAGGAGGTTGTGTAATCGATACACATCTTTTCTGTGAAAAGGTTTCAATTAGGGTTTTTCCGCAATTACTGATATTTATTGAGTCGTCATCTCATTATTGACGTATCTTGATATTTATTGTTTTGCCCTAATCTGCTTTATTACTAGTCTGATCTTTGAACAGGTTTTTCGATCATAATGGACGAGTCGCAATCAAATCCCATCAATATTTCCAACAGCATCGGTTCAACCACGAAGATTCCAATCCTATATACCCATGACTATGAAGTCTGGGCGCATCACTTCGAAGACTACGTGATAGGATCTGAGGATAATGGATACCTCATATGGGAAGCAATCATTAATGGACCTTTTTCTCATTCTGCAACGTCCAGGATTATTAAAACTCAAAAGGAGTACAATGATCTGCTGAAGGATGTTAAAGATATTGCGCAAGATGAAAAGGATAAATTCCAGTGCAATATCAAGGCGTTAAGATTGATAAGATTTGCCCTTCAGTCCGACACCTTCAGGTTGGTCAGCTCATGCACGACGGCAAAGGAAGTTTGGGATAGACTTCGTGAACTGTACTCTACAGACGAGGATCTTGAACATTCTATCCAAACCTTGCTCTTATCTGAGTTTGGAGAATTCAGGCAACGAGCCGAAGAAACAGTGACCCAGACGTTCGATCGCTTCAATCATCTTCTCAGCAGGATGATCAAACATGACATCGAAAGGAAGCTTATCGAGCAGAAGGTTACGTTCTTAAATGGTCTGAGGTCTGAATGGAGAGCAGTGGTGTCTACAGTCAAAGCCCATGAACAGTTTAAATCATACTCTTTGGCGAAACTGGTGGGTATTCTCAGGTCCCAGGAGAAGATTGTGCTGCAGGAGAAGAACGTTGTTTCAAGCCTTGGTTCGCTGGCCCTCCTGTCAAAAAGTAAAGCTGTGATGGAGGATGAAGACCTCAACTTGGAGGAGTATGACCTCACGTTTGAGGATTATGCTATGATGGTGTCTAACCCCAAGAGGTTCATAAAGAAGAGATTCCCCAGCAACAAAAACCGAAACTGGCAGGGAAGTTATAGTTCAGAAAAGGTTAACAATGAACCGAAGGTTGAAGAGCCCAAGAAGGAACCGAAGGCGGATGGTGATTCTGGAGTAAGTTGTTACTACTATGGTGGGAAAAACCACTATGCTAAGGATTGTGTCCTCAAAAAGATGGCTGAAAAAGATGAGGAAAAGGATGAGGAAGCTGTGCTGCAGAAAAGGCTTGATGAGATGAGGAAGAAGAAATCTACCGCTAACCCTTCCATGAATGCTCTTATTGTGCAGGGTTCGGTTGCTGATGACGAGTTCGGTAGCGTGGAAGTTTGGTCAACCGACTCAGAAGACGAGGAAGTGAGGAAGCCTTCTCATGGAAAGGCTTGCGTGGCAAAGGAGGAAAGCAGTGGAGGAAGGTGCTTCATGGTGTCCGATGTATCTCAGTTGAGGGGATACAACACTGATGGTGGAAGCAATGAACCGAAGGAGCAGCAGGATATGTGCTTCACGGCCAAACCACTCAGCCAGCAGTTCAATGAGCTCGATGAACTGATCAAGAAGGTACAATCGGTTTTCGTTTCATTTAAAGTACCACAATCCTCATATGAGAAAGAACTAAAAAATGTTAATACAAGAATTTCTCATCTAGATAGTAGTTTAACTCAAACTCGAGTCACCAATTCTAACCTAACTGATCAATTAAGCAGGGTGTCTTCGAAGAGTGAGGAGCGGCGCATGTGGATCGAGTTGAAGGAGTCTGAATTAGTTAAAATAAAAGACGAAAACATTTATTTACAAAGAGACAATTTAAAGTTGTTAAAATAGCGGAATGTTTTTTGTTTAATTGCAAAACGTCTTTATTCTAATATTACTCAGCTTCACTTGGACTGTGAAATAGGCCAAAAGATCCATCGCATGATTTTGCCTTTCCTTGAGTTTAAGGAAGATGAAATCGATGTTGAAGCCTATAATTGTGAGAGTGTGATATCATATGATGATGTCAATCCGACCTACATGTATGGACTGGACAAAATTGAGTCCTTCATTAAATCCAAGGACCACAAGGACATGCTTAAAAACCTTTTGGATGAAAATGATAGACTTAAACTAAGAACCGAAACCATACAAAAATTTGACTCTTTAAACGCCAACGTAAGCTCAGAAAACAAAATTGATGTTGAAAATGCATCTGAGCTTAACGAGGACGACAACATGAGTGAAATTTCTGTAGAGGACACGGTTGACTGCTCAGAATTTGTAAAAAGCGAACCTGAAAACCACAAGAATCTAATTTCTGAAAATTCAGTGGAGTTCGCTCGTTTGTCCCAACAAAAGTCCCCGATCTTAGCAGAGAAATCGGTTGTATATCAGAAGGTCAGGACCACTCCAAATCAAGTGTACAAGGTCACTGGAGTAACCGAACATCAGACCGCTGAACTCACAGCTATTGTAAACAAAGACAATGTTGATGGCTGTGATGAGTACTTCTGGTCAGCTCCAATAGATAATGCAAACGAAACGGTAGGCTTATCTGAAAGAACCTCATGGATGAGTAAAGGTAGGTACATACCAGAACCCTTGAATAAGCCAGATAATTTCGATGAGCCAAGTACTAGTGGTACGAAAGTCATTCCTCAAGAGAATGAAAGTTCGGCAAAAGAAGACATTCCTTCTAGTTCCTCAGTTCAAAGTGAATCTCCTACAGTTCAAAGTGAACCAGCCAAGGAGAAACCGAAAATGAAAGCCAATATTCATCATCAACCGAAGCAGATGAGGAATAAGAAACGTGAAAGGAACCAGAGATACAGGAAGAATCTCTCTGAAAGGAAACAATTCTGCCAATCCCAGAATGCATATTTCTCTCATCAAGACAAGAATCTGAAGTTTGAGAACAATCCTGTCAAAAAGCATGAGAGCCACAACAACCGAAAGCCAAGGTTCGGTTCAGAAGAAAATACCAACCGAACGCAAAGGCTCGGTTCTGAGAATGACTTCAACCGAAAGCAAAGGTTCGGTTCACATAACAACTCCAACCGAAAGCAAAGGTTCGGTTCACAGAACGATTCCAACCGAAAGCAAAGGTTCGTTTCTGAAGTCAAAAGAGATCAAAACTCTAAGGTCAGTCCCACCAATGATCGAAAGCAAAAGGGTCACCTAGAGTCTCCAGCCAAGAAGTCATCTCAACCTAATCCCATTCCTTCTCATTCATCTAATTCTTCCAATTCATCTCCACCTTGCTCTAAAGCTCATTCTGTTCGTTCTCAAAAATCTCATTCGTCAGCTGAACAAAAAGGCAAACAGAAGGTTAATGCATCCAAACCAGAGTCTAAACCGAACGCACCTAATCCTAATAAAATCAAAGTTTTTACCATTAAAAAGAAAGATGAAACAACACTTATAAAACGAACATATCTTGTTGACATCTCTCTTACTATTCATGTTCCTATGAAAAGCTCACGTGGGCCCAAGAAATTTTGGGTTCCTAAATCTGCTTAATTTTTGCAGGTTATAAGTGACGAGCAGTTCGACGAAGAATGGTACATCGATAGTGGCTGCTCGCGTCACATGAAAGGAAGGAAAGAAGAGCTCAGGGAATACAGGTCTCTCTCAAATGGTGGCAACATCAAGTTTGGAAACAATTCTTTCGGCACCATAAAGGGATACGGAATGATAACTAATGGTGATTTCACTATAAGGAAGGTGGCTTATGTGGAAGGACTCCAACACAACCTCATCAGTGTATCTCAGCTTGTTGGAGGTACAGGTCTCAAAGTCTCATTCGATGATGAAGGTTCTGAAATTATTGAGAAGAAGACAAAGAAAGTAATTCTCAAGTCGGAGCGTAAGGGTGAAATGTTTCCTCTAAACCTTAAACCCATCAAAGGAAACCCAGCTATATGCTTGTTATCAAAAGCTCAATCTGACGAAAGCTGGTTGTGGCACCGAAGACTCTCTCATCTCAACTTTAAAGATATCAACAAACTTGTCACTGGAGGTCATGTTAGGGGCCTTCCATTGCTCAAGTTCGACAGAGATCATTTGTGTGCTGCATGTGAAATGGGGAAGCAGAGTCGTCAAAGTCATCCATCTGTAATTAACACAAAAGTTGTCGAACCACTCGAATTACTTCATATTGATTTGTGTGGTCCTTCATCTATCGAAAGCATCGGTGGTAGCAAGTATATTCTTGTTATTGTTGATGACTTTTCACGATTTACATGGGTGTTCTTTCTAAAGCTCAAATCTGAAGCGACTCATAAGCTGAAAGTGTTCATCAAGCAGATTGAAGTACAGCTCAAGAAGGTCGTTCGCAACATCAGGAGCGACAATGGTCTGGAATTCAAGAACAGGGAATTTGAAGAATTTCTAGCAGAAAAGGGAATAAGTCACAACTTCTCAGCTCCCTACACACCTCAACAAAACGGAATTGTCGAAAGACGAAACCGATCTTTGTGTGAAGCTGCCCGAACTATGCTAAGTTTCGCTTCCTTACTTCTTTATTTTTGGGCTGATGCTATTTCTGCTTCTTGTTTTACACAAAACATGTCCTATCTCAACAAACGATTCACGCTCACACCATACGAGATTCTAAACAACAGAAAGCCCAATGTGAAATTTTTCCATGTGTTCGGCTCACGGTGTTTCATCTTTAACTCTAAAGAACACCGCAACAAGTTCGATGTCAAAGCCGACGAGGGAATCTTTTTGGGCTACTCTCTCACATCCAAAGCATACAGAGTCCTAAACAAGCGTTCGAGAAAAATCGAAGAGACCTATTACGTGACTTTTGACGATAGCTATGTCAAAAAGCTACATGCCAAAGAAGACACAGCTGGGGAAATTTTCCCTCATACTGGCCAAGTCACAGTCTCGATCGCTAATCTATACGAGAAATTTCTGGAGCTCTTTGACGAACCAGAGAAAGCTTCTCTCTCAGAAGCAGGTGCAGCAGACAACAAGGTTGACCACATGAAGCAAATTGTCGAAGAAGCTGCCAGGAGAATGAATGAAGGAGGATCGACTTCTGATGAACCTCCATCCAACGATGCTTCCGTCGAGGGGGAGCCAAGCTCACATGTTGAGGGGGAGCCAAGCTCTACAACTGCAACCGAAAGTGCTTCTCCAACCGAAGGTGCATCAACGCTTGAAAGTCCAGCACCACAAGAAACCTCTGAACCTCCAGTTTCTCATAGCTCATCAATCGAGGGGGAGCAAGCTGATATGACGCTCGACTACGAAAGCCAATCCGAGCCAGAAGAAATGATCAATGCTGAACTAGACCCAACCTTTGATCCAAATTATCCTCCTCTTACCAAATGGACCAGAGATCATCCTATCTCTCAAGTGGTTGGTGATGTCTCCGAAAAGGTTCTGACCCGATCACAACTGAAGGCAAAACAGACATCCTTATTTTCAAAGGTTGAGTTTGTATGTTTAACTCATTCGTATCAAAAGTTGAACCGAAGACAGTTAACACTGCTCTCGATCACTCTGATTGGGTTCAAGCAATGCAAGACGAACTGAACGAATTCGAAAGGAACAAAGTCTGGCGCCTCATTCCAACTCCTCCAGATGCCTCGGTTGTTGGTCTCAAATGGGTCTTTAGGAATAAAATGGACAATGAAGGGAATGTTATAAGGAATAAAGCTCGTCTGGTAGTAAAGGGATATTGTCAGGAGGAAGGGATTGATTATGAAGAGACTTTCGCTCCAGTAGCTAGGCTGGAATCTGTAAGAATATTTCTTGCTTACGCTGCCCACAAAAACTTTGAAGTTTTCCAAATGGACGTCAAGTGTGCATTTCTTAATGGAGAACTCGAAGAAACCGTGTATGTGGAGCAACCTCCTGGGTTCGTGAACGAAAAGTATCCAAATCATTGCTATATTCTGGATAAAGCTGTGTATGGCCTCAAACAAGCTCCGAGAGCCTGGTATGAAACGCTAACTAAATTCTTAAAGATGTCTAAATTCAAACAAGGTTCGGTTGACCCAACCTTCTTTCGCAAAAAGGAAGGTAACCACCTTATGATAGTTCAAATTTATGTCGATGACATCATCTTTGGCTCTACGAATCCCAGCCTAACAGCTGAATTCAGAAAGCTGATGGAGACTAAATTTGAAATGAGCTCAATGGGTCCTATTAACTTTTTCCTTGGTTTAAATATTAGACAGGGACCCGAAGGCATCTTTATCAATCAGGAAGCTTACACGAAGGCTCTCCTAGCAAAGTTTGGTATGATGGGAGACTCCAAAGTCAAAGTCCCAATGGCATTCGGCACCAAGCTAACTCCATCCCTAGACAAACCGGCTGTTGATATCACGCTCTATCGTCAAATGATAGGCTCACTAATGTATCTTACTGCTAGCAGGCCTGACATCATGTTTTCTGTGTGTTATTGTGCTCGATTTCAGGCAAACCCACGCGAACCTCACATGCTTGCAGTGAAGAACATTTTACGCTATCTCAAGCGAACCACCTCCTTAGGTCTATGGTATCCTTCCAACTCAGGCTTCTTCGTTCAAGCCTATTCAGATGCTGACCTTGGAGGATGTGGACTCGACAGAAAAAGCACCACTGGTGGCTGTCAATTCCTTGACGGGAAGTTGGTCAGCTGGCAATCCAAGAAACAAACGTGCGTGCCGTTGTCTACTGCCGAAGCGGAATACATAGCCGCTGCATCCTACACCTCTCAAGTGATTTGGATCCAGAGTCAACTTCGAGACTATGGACTCAATATGAAGAAGATCCCACTATATTGTGACTCAGAAAGTGCAATTAGGATCTGTCATAACCCAGTGCAACACTCTAAAACCAAACACATAGCACTGAGGTATCACTTCATCAAAGATCACGTGGAAGATGGAAACGTCGAAGTTCACTTCGTAAGAACCACTGATCAACTGGCTGACGTCTTTACCAAAGCTCTTCCTGAAGCATCATTCAACAGAATACTGCAAGGGCTAGGTATGATGGAATCAGAGTCAGTACCTCACACTACTTCTCAACCTCAAACGTAAGAAGCGAAATTGACCGAACGTTCAGGTTCGGTTAAATAATCTGACTCGCTCATCACCACAAAGGTAGTTTTCTTGATTGTATATTTCTTGTACAAAGTTGTTTATCTTATTTTTAAAAGTATTTTCTGATTGCATGTCTAAATTCCTTGGTTTCTTAAAATTTTCCGAAACCGAAACCTACCGAAGGTTCGGGTTCGGTTTCTTAAAATTTTCCAAAACCGAAACCTACCGAAGGTTCGGGTTCGGTTTCTTAAAATTTTCCGAAACCGAAACCTACCGAAGGTTCGGGTTCGGTTTCTTAAAATTTTCCAAAACCGAAACCTACCAAAGGTTCGGGTTTGGTTTTTCAAAATTTTCTTGAACCGAAACCAACCAAACGCTCGGGTTCGGTTTTTCAAAATTTTCTGGAACCGAAACCAACCGAACGCTCGGGTTCGGTTTTTCAAAATTTTCTTGAACCGAAACCAACCGAACGCTCGGGTTCGATTTTTCAAAATTTTCTTCAACCGAAACCAACCGAACGCTCGGGTTCGGTTTTTCAAAATTTTCCCAACCGAAACCAACCGAACGTTCGGGCTCGGTTTTTCAAATTTTTTCCAAAGTTTTTTTTACTCTTTCTTAGTCTTATTTTTTTTCTTACTTATTTTTTTATTATTTTTTATTTTTTCTTTTATTTTTTTTATTTCTTTAATATATCTCAAAAACTGCAAAAATATTTTTCTCTTTTATTTTTTTGTGCTCGTTCGTTTATGGGGGTATAATTGTTGGATTACTTAAGTGTCCCTAGAAGCATGCTGTTGTATGTGTTCCAAGCCTCATAAGATTTTGAATAATAGCCTTCATGACCTGGTATAAACAAACCTTGTCTTCCCAATAAGGCTACCACATTTATTCTAATCGTGAGCTACCTCACTCTCTTCTCACATGAGTTAAGAGTTTTCTGCTTGGTCCTTCTTTTCGCAGCAGAGGTACTTTAATTTCTTACACTATCTCCATTATATTTCTCCATTACATTCGTTTCATCAACGTAACCCTTGAGACTCTCAGAAATTACCACTGAGGTTTATGGTTACACAACATCTGTGTTTATGATCTTAGTTTCGTGTCACTACGAGCTGAGTGAAACCCAAAATTCAACACCAAATCTGAATTGACGGTGATTAATTAATTTGCTCAAGTTTTCACCAAAGAATTGACGGATGTACCTTCATGAAATCTCAAATTTTATTTTGTGTGATTCCTATGAAATTGTTAAACACCATAACATTTCTTCCCTTGGGATCCAGTTTTTATTTTTTTGAGATTTTATATTTTCCAAGCCAATTTAATATTAATTCCCACCTACTTGTTCAACAGACTACACCGGTCTCACAAGTACTTTGATCACTTTCTTTCTTATTTCAAGATTAGAATTGTTGCATCAAAGAGAAAGCCACCCTAAAGTAGCATAATTAAAAGAAGCCTTTCAACATTTCTTAATAAGTGTTTGATCGTAATTTAACGGGAATCCACATTAACACTTTGAGGTCTCTCTTGATCTTGAAGGAAGAGATTCGTGCCCGGGATCATTAGTTTCGTGTCATTATTGACATCACAGTCATTCCTAAAAAAAGTTGCTTTATTTCTTTTCTTTTTACACTCTTTGCACGAAAATCTTTGATTTTCCAAAATTCAGTTACTAATTAATTTCAAGCTGATTTATTGCATTGGTGGTTAATTATTAAGACGTGGTCAAAAATCATCCACGTGGGCAATTTATTCAAAAGATGTGATTTACAAGATAAGACGAAAGGTTGCTGACTCAGGCGGGAGTTAAAAGAATTGAATTTCAAACGACGGTAAAAAGGGGCGCGTGTGAATTTGAAACGCCCACTCTTTTACTGACGTAATGGACGCGTGTGAGAATTTCAAGCGATTTCTCTCTGGCACTTAAAGGCGCGTGAGGATTTGAAACGGCTTGTTCTGAAACGGCGCTTGTTGGGCGGCGTGATCCTAGGAATCTGACACTCTCTCTCCTACGTGATCATCGCATGCCTCAACTGTCACGCATCTGTCATTCCGGAAACCTTTTCGTATTTCCATAGAAGATTTGAAACGATTTTTCTCTCTCCTTTCACCCACTATAAAAGGCAGTCTTCACTACCATTTACCTCTTTACTGCTTCAAAATTTACAAGAGAGCAAAAACTCGAAAAAGATTTACTGTTCATCTTCTTCTTTATACCTTCAACAATGGCAGAATCATCTTCCGTCCATGCTACCTCACACATCCTTCCTATTCGTCCACAACAATGCTTGGTGATCGATCTAAACCCTCTGGCGTACGACTCTTACATGTCGCCGATCATCGAGTGCCTGAAGTACTCCCAAATCGCTCCAGCTCTCTCCAGGATTGAGTCTGTGCCAATGGTGGTTCTCTCGCAGGTGTATGCGACTGCCTATTACGACAAAGCAGTCGAGCGGGTGTTCTTCGAGGTTGCTGATCACAAGACCTCTATTTCTCGACAGCGATTTGGTACTTTGCTTGGTTTGGCTGCTGACCCATCGAGAATTAATCCGGAGACGATTCCGATTGGGCATCTTTACAACATGTTCTATAACATGGGGTACACGGAGGCGCTCGTCTCCGTTGCAAAGTTCAAGAAATCCTGCTTGCTGCCGCAGTGGAACGGCATGTTCACAGTCCTCTTCAAGGGCTTGTCTGAACGGAGCTCAGGATCCGATGGTGCTAGTCGACTGTTCTTGTCGATTATGTACGCAGTTTACAACGGAGTCAACCTAGACTTTGGGTTGGTCCTCTGGCAACAGCTCATCCAGAGCCTTTCTTCTTCATCACGACATTCTGAGGTGTCGTTTGCCCGGTTCTGGATTCTTATCACCAAATGGGCGATGGATAAGTTGGATATACCCACTGCTGCTGGTGCAGTGATGTCTTCGGTCGGTACTTTTCATACCACGAAGATCATCGTTTCTGATGCATCAAAATTCTCTTTCATTGGCTCTATTCCGGAGACAATGTATGGCGCCGTCCCATCCAACAGCAGGATGATCCGGACGATCAAAGAGTTCAAGGCATCTGGTCCTAGGGAACTAACACCGGAAATGCTAAAGTCCATCCATGATGCTGACAAACCGGTTCCCAGGGGCAAAAAGGCGGATAAAGGGAAGCAAGTGACCAAAGCTCCAAAAGGTCCTTCTCCCAGGAAGAGGAAACAAACAAAACCTGCCCAGTCACCGCAACCGAAGAGGAGGAAAACTCAACCGAAGCGCAAGCTTGTCATCCCTTCCTCTTCAAGTGACTATGAAGGCGAGAGTTCGGACTCGGACGGCTCTCAAAGAGGCGAAACCCCTCCAAGAGGCAACACCCCACCCCGATCTCCTACCCCAGATATGGAAATCCATAACTCACCCATTCCTTCACCCACTCAAACAATCCCTACTTCCATTCCCACCATAAACCCCACTACCACTATTCCTCCAACCTCTTTCCCTATACCACCACCCATTTTCACAACTGCAACCGAAACCCCACCCATAACCGAAACACCTCAAACCGAAACCCAGCATACAACCGAACCTACCCACACTCAACCACCACCCGAAACTACCCCACCCCACACTCAACCTGAACCTACAAAACCCACAACACCCCCAGCTTCACCACCCCCACCATCTCCAGATCATGCCTCTGATGGAGATAACCCGTTCCTTGGCGGTGACAACATGACCTTCGATTCGGTCTACTTTAGTCCGTTTCAAGTTCAAAGTGACGAAGAGGATGATGCTCCAGTGACAAAGAAACATTTTAAGGAGCTAAACGAGAAGGTTGATTTACTTCTTGCCTCATCTTCCAACCACCAGTCCTCTCTATCTGAAGCTGCACTTCAGAAGATTGTTGATGCCTTCTCGAGGGCTCAGCATGATTCAGTAGCCTCAGCCACTGCCGCCATAGACGCCTCCATAAAAGCATGTGAGGCAGCGACCGCAAAAGTCGATAAACTATTCTCAGACGCCTCTTCCCTGTTGAAGTCCTTACAGGAGAGTGTGGATTCTACCAAGACAACTTTGGAACTGATTGTTCAGCAATTGGCAAAGTTCATCTCAACGGAGTTGACTTCGTTCGCTACCCTTCGCCAATCCATAAGCGACGACAACTCGGCCCTTCGTGCCTCCATTGATGAGCGCCTCGCTAAGCTTCAGGAGGATCTCGCAGCTGAAAACTCATTGATGGACGTTCTGGCAAGCAAAACCACCGCCCTCAAGGTCAAGAGCACTCAGCTATCAAACTCTCAACAACAACTTGAAGCTCTTCGATCCGAAAGGGAGGTCATCAAGACATGTGTTTCGGATGTACACGCGGCCCTATCTAACATCCTGGAAGCACATGATCCGATTCTGAACCATTCAGTGAGGCGAACCCTTGCTGAAAAACTTTCTCCTGCCATGGACCTTCTCAGGAAAATCGAAGGCTTACCTAGTTTCGTGTCCAATCCGAAACAAGGGGGAGAAGGGATGAAGACCGGATCGAAACCACCTCCTTCCTCCAAAGCTACTCACACAACTGAACCACCTCCGACTGGTCAAACTTCGGGTTCGGGTGTGAAGGGTAAAGGGAAGAATATAGCTGAGGAAGAAGATGAAGATGAAGACAAAGAAACCATTGCGGACATGTTGAAACGAAAGAACAGTCGCAATGTTGATGAAGATGTAAATCGTGTGGCGCGAGAGGCTGAAGAAGCCGAACGCAAGAAGAAAGAGGCCCACGATCTCCTTGAGAGCAGGAAGACTCTCTTCCCTGCCTGGACTCGGGAGCGAATGATTAAGGAGGCCATAGATACTCCCAGCATCCTATGGCTCGAGCCGGTGATCTCGTTCGACTGCTATAATTCTGTCGATTCGCAGTTCGACATGCCGTTGACTCGAAAGGCGTTTATCTTCCACGCCTTCTCAAATATTTATGAAGTCCCTCATCCGAACCCTGAGGTTGATAGGGAGCTCATCGACTTCTATCTGAAGGCTGCTCGTCCTCAGTATCTAACATGGAGCGCCCAGAAGATAGTGAACGTTCGGGTATTGAAGCCTTACACCGAAGGAAGATTCATCAATGTTCGGTTCAAGGTGATTCGAGGATCTGCAAAAACTGAACATCTAATATCCCTGGCAGATCTACCGAACCTAAATCCTCATGATTGGATTGTTTTGCATAACATCCTCTTGACGAATGAAGCTGAATATGGTCCGATTATAGACCATCTCAAGAGGATGATTGCCTGTTACATCATGGAGGTAGCCCTAATGGATCAGGAGGTAGCCACTGTCTTCAAGAAGAAACCGAAGATAGCTCCTGTGGGATCGGCCAGTGATCTCAATCAGATGAAAATGGGCAAGATCGATCCGAGACGCAATTCGGTTATGTTCACTAGAGCAGAAGGACAGAAATGTCTCTTTGCCTTAGCTGACAAACATCTTTACACCACTACTTGTCTCGAGCACGTGTTGTCGATCGTCCGAAGGTGTAAAGAGAATGCAGCGGATGATGTTAAGTACTTCAATGATATGATCCAATGGTACATCAGGTTTAGACAGACGATACTGGCTCTTATCTCGCGTCTGTTTAATACCGTGAAGAAGAAAGTACCTGCCTCCGCTGCTGGCCCAAGTAACAAGTGAAGATCTCGCTCCAATTGACGCAAAGGGGGAGATTGTTGGGTTGAAGATTCGTTCAAGGGTTGCGTCTTTGGGCTCGGCTGTTAGTCCAATTGTTTTGTACTCCGGTTTTGGGCCTGTCCAACCGAGAGCCCGTTAGGTTTATTATATAAGTATATGCTTGCATGCATATTAGGTTAACGATCTAGAAGGCGATAGTATTACGATAGCATTACAGTTTTCTCTCTTTATCGTTCTTGTAAACCTACTAATCCTCTACAGTTGATGTTCTTAATCGAGCTCTTCTGAGGGTTTTGTTTTAATCATTCGACACGTTTGATTCATTCTTGACTTGTTCTTATTTTCGTGTTCTTGCTGTTTTATATTTACTTACCTGTTTAAGATCTAATCGATCTTCAAAGATTAAAGTTTTAATCTCATCATTTTCTCTAAAATACATGCAAATAAAAATTTTCCAGGGTTTACTTCCTAACTAGTATGTTATGGGGTACTTGAATCATAAAACACTAGTATAATTACATACCTTTTAGTAGTAGTAGTAGTAGTAGTAGTGGTAGTAGTAGTAGTAGTAGATTGCTTGGAGTTTGAGAGCCTAGCACCAATAATGTGGATGCCTCAAATGGAAGTCACAAATCACCACAAACTTTGGAAAACTTGATAGAGTAGTAGAACACTTCAAGAAATCGGCCACCCTTAGTTCTCACACACACTCGTGCCATTTCAAGTGTCAAGGACCCCTTTATATAGTGAGGTGGATTAGGGTTACATTCATGTAAACCCTAATACCCATGACCTTTCATTTCCATAAGATCCATGGGTTAAAGCTCCATGAACTTTCCATGCAAGCCTAGCCCATTCTAAATAAGCATTAGCCCACACTATATAAATACAAGAGCCCATATTTAATTAGTCACCCTTTTCGATCACCAAATTAATTCTAAATTAATTTTAGATCAATACTAATTAAATAATATGATTTCATAATAATATATTAGAACTTATAATATATTAATAAATCATAACTTATACTATTCTTAAAAGATTATCCATATAGATTGTTCGGGTGAAGTGCAACCCAAATGGACCATGTCGGGTTGGGTCAACTACATCTCAAATATAGTTATGGACTTAGACACCTTATCCAACATTTAGTCCCAAGAATGGATCTTTATGACTCAAATTCTTTTATAGGCCTAGGATTGCCACCCTTGATGCTAATGGTGTCCCTACATCAGTAAAGTTTCGATCTTTGAGGTTTTAATGGATTCATGCAAGAGTTAGGACCACATTTATGGAAGTTGATTGCTATTTCTTGAAATTTGGAATTATGGGGACATGCAAAGTCACCAAGTCCGTGACTTTATGATTCTAGAGGTCCTAGATAGCTTGAATCTGTGATTGGATATAATGGCTTAAGCATTAAGTGCTTAATGGCCCATTTTTGACAACTGGACGCGAACGCTCTACGTAGGTCTTGGGAACGTGATGCGTTCCCACTGGGACTCACGATCTGAACCAAAGAGGAATGACCAGCATTCCACAAGGGAACACCCTGCGTTCGTTGCGACAGTGGGTCTTTTTGGGCCATTTCCTTGGACTAGTTGATTATGGGCCTTAGTGGATTATTGTTTTGGGCTGATAATGGATTCTATTGCATATTGGACTTGAGGGAAGGCCCATTTGAGAAGTTGGGCCCAATTTAGAAAAATAGGCCATTAGTGGGCTTAGTGAGAATATATGGATTTAGGCCTTCATGTTATGGATTTGGGCTTAGGTTATGGGTCCATTTAGATAAGGGGTAAAATGGTCATTTTTCCCTAATAAGGATTTTTTGGATTTTGACTAAGTGTTATTTGGTAATGATAGCTAATGGAGTCATGGGAGCAGCCGATAGAGATTCCTTACCGAGAGATTTAGCAGCCAACTTTGTGAGGTTAGTTTTCCTCCCATAGGAACGAGTTGAAGGCAACAATACCGGCCCATTTATGTATGTTAGCATATGGTGGACTTAGGTCCGATGCCGACGTTAGCCCGATGTAGGTTATATGTTTTCGGACTTCGGTCCGATGTCAAGGAAAGCCCGAGGGATGTTTGTATGCTCGATGTCTTCGTGATTCTTGCATGCTTTTATTTATGTGTTCCAGGCTTTGGTCCGATGTCGGGGCAAGCCCGAGGAATGTTTAGCTTATATGTTATGTTTATATATTTCGGGCTTCGGTCCAATGTTGGGGCAAGCCCGAGGAATGTTTATATGTTTATGTTATGTGCTTATGTTATATGCTTGATGATATGTTATATGTATACTAGATTTCGGTCTGATGTCGGGCGAGGCCCGATGCCGAATTTTGGTCTGATGTCGGGCGGGGCCCGATGTCGGATTCGTCCAGTGTCGGGCGGGGCCCGATGTAGCGGGAAAGGCCTAATGTATGTTATTATGTGATTATGTGTATGGTATGTGGTAGTTTTGGGAGACTCACTAAGCTTCGTGCTTACAATTTTCAGTTTTAGTTTCAGGTACTTTCGCTAGTAAGGGGAAGAGCTCAGGATGACTGCATGGCACACACCACAACTTTTAGCCTGGGAGGATTCACTCTGATGTTTTTACATATGATTTTGATATATTGACAGATGTTATGATATTTTTAAGATACATAATTTATGACTTTTATATGATGAATGATACTTATGGTTTTTATTAATGAATTAAAATGAAATTTTTGGACTCTACTTTTGGGATGTTACATAAATTCTCCACCATTATTTGCTCGTATCCTTTTGGTTTGTTTTTCAAATTGAGGTTTCACCATTTTGTGAAAATCAACCAGATAATTACCTACTTCATTTTTGTGTTTAAGAAGATAGTCCCAGACAACCCTACTAAAATCATCCATAATGGTAAGGAAATAGGAAGCGCCATAAATTGAAGGAGTACGATACTTTCCCCAAACATCAACATGTAATAACTCAAACAACTATTTGTTTTTATTGAACTAAGAGAAAAAGGAAGCCTAGTATTTTAGCCTTCACACAAGAATCATAAACTTTGTCTTTTAATTTCAAAGAAAAACTCTCTAAAGAATCGAATTTGCTTAGCTTTGATTCGGAAGCATGACCCAACCTCTTATGCCATAGTTCAATATCAGTCGTTGTCATCTTAACACTCCTTTACGCCGCTACCAATCTCATTTGGTAGAGACCACGTTTGCACTCGCCCGTGCCAATCACGCTCCTCAAGCGTAAGTCCTGCATGTAGCACAAATCAGGAAGAAAAGTTATAACACATTATAAATCTCTAGTAAGTCGACTGACTGACAGTAAGTTGTAATTAAAACTAGGAATATGCAAGACTCCTTCTATTTTGTTTCCATTATGTAAGGTGAAATTTCCTTTCCCTTCAACAGAAACTAGATCACCATTAGGTATCGTGACAGATGGTTCTGATGGATTACTTGTTTTATTCTCTAGTAATTCATGTTGATATGTTATGTGCTCAGTGGCACCAGAGTCAACGACCCACACATCATCAATTTCGACCTTACCAACCATGTTTACTGTTGGAGTGATGTTATATCTTGGTTCATCCTTTGCAAAGTGTTTTATTAACTTCTGGTAGTGTTCATTGGATAGTCCTAGTATAGGACTAGTTGTAGATTCGACAAAAGCCGCCTTTATTTTGTTCTTGTCTTGTTTTGTCTTGCTTGGCCACCAATCAGGATACCCGATTCTTTTGAAACACCCATCTCTGTTATGACCATTTCTGCCAAAATGACTGCAGTTCTCTACTTCTTCTCCTGTTATGTGTTTAGACTCATTTGGCATTGATTTCTTTCTTTGTTGATTAAAATTTGTAGCAGGTTCCCTTTGTCCAGGGGTATAGGTTTGGAAAGTCGCTGCTTTTATGGTCGTTTTCTTGGATGCCAAAACTGCCCTTTGTTGTTCATCTTCAGACATAAGATGATAAACGATTCCTAGAATGGGAGTGGGTTTCATGGCAATAATCTGAGTTTTGATGGTTGAGTATTCACTGTCAAGACCAATAAGAAATTCGCAGTGTTTCTCTCTCTCTCTTTGAATTCATTGAGCCTTTTCCCAATATCACAGGTACAGGCGTACAACTTAAACTTTTTCTGTTATCATCTAATAATATATATATATATATATATATATATATATATATATATATATATATATATATATATATATATATAATAAATGGAGAGTTTTTTTTGCTACTTGTCACACTCTCATTTAATTTGCCAAATGTCATTTTGTGATTATTCTGAATATAATTTTTTTCCATATGTCATTTTATAATTTTTTTTTATATTTTATTAAATTCCATATAATATTTGAATGTAATAATTGCAATATATATAGTTATAAATGGATATTAATTTCATTAATGAATTGACCTTTTAATTTTAAATTTTCCAAAAATTAAAGTTTATTAGTTTCTTTTATTTGTTTAAATTTAAAAAATACAAAACATTTTCATTATAATAATTCATTATCTTTCTTATTTTCTTATAAATTCAAAGTTTTCAAATATTTTTACATTTACATTTAATTTTTCTTTTTTCTAATTTAACCCATGTAATATATGAATAGCCCCAAAAAATTTCCAATCTAATAGTACGAGAGGATCACAAGCGTCCCTATGCATGCCTTGAATTTAATTCAAAAACTTAATGGCACATTTATATAACAAATTATGAGTATCTTTATGTGTATTCTGGATACATAATTAAGCAACGACATCCACTAAAATCTATTAATTGATCATATTAACGACTTCAAAATTTCAAATTGAGAATTTTAAAGCAAACCAACTCTATATATAAAACTAGTTTATAACTCGTGGAAACTACGGTTATAAAATTAATTAAACTTTTATAATAAAAATTTATAATTATTAATTAATTATTTTAAATAACTCATTTTAAATAAATTATTAATTAAAAGATATCTCAAAATTTTAATGAGATAAAAAATAAAAAAAAATAAAAAAGTTAAAAAATTTTGAATTTTGAAATGAATTGCCTAATATATCTACATGACACATAACATAATATTAATGAGGAGTTGTGTTAGAGTGACACTTGACAAAAGCATATTAAAACTATTCATTTATTAAAATAGGGATTTGCATATCGTACAAAACAAAATCAAAGAGTTAATAGAATGACGGGAAATACATACCTATTGGTGATGATTAGCTGGTTTAGATGGAGTTATTCGTTATCCATATTGATGATAAATCGAGATAAAAAGATCTTAGTAGCCCACAATTTAGTGGTAAAAAATCTTAATTTCATAAAACAAAACGAAGACGAAGATGAAGAGTGGTCGTGATAGAAGATGTAATCAACAGAAACATTTGAAAAGGGGACGCCGATGATGATTCTGAAGCAATCAGGGTGGCGGAGAGCGACAGAGGTAAACAACGGTGTCTTGGGTGATGGTGATTGTTCTTAGTCGGTCGGTGGTTGAAGTGGTGTGTTGGGACGATTATGATAGCGATTGTGGATGTTGGTGGTGTTTTGTGGGCTGTTATTGTCCAAAATGGGATTGTTGCAACGATGGTGGCGATGTCGATGATGATGTTAAGACCGTTTGGTGTGGTACCAAACTTTTTGCTTGTCACGTGAGCACCACATCACTTTATTCTTGTTATCTGCTCATCCACAAAATTAATAGGAACGGTACCACACCTTACCATACTTCCTTTTTCTTTTTTCTTTTAATTAAATCAAATGTAATGATATAAAATTAATAAAAAGAAACTATTTCATTAATTTAAAAAATTAAATATTAAAAAAAACACAATTGAAACATGGTTAAATATTACGACATGCCTATTAATCGCCGATCTAATTTCATCATAATTCTCGCTTGAATCATCTACTAACATGTCTGATGCATCATATGTATCGTCAAACAACTTATCATTAAAATCATTGATAACGGGATTCACTTAAGCATTGAAGAGATGTTCCACCACATCAAACGTGAAGTTTGTGGTGTCCAACTCGGTCATATACTTCCCTTATGTTCACCATGTATTTCGGCGTACCATTTCCTACTCATTCAAATGTTGGTGAATTCTCATTTTCATTGCAGTAACAAATCGTCTTTCCCTCGTTTTTGAAAATCTACGCAGGAAGAACTAGGGGAGAAAATCAAATTTATGTACGTCGTATCACCCCCAAACCTACTGCAAAAGTTAAAGAACCATTTTAACCATAGAAAATATGTTGAGAGCATTTGTAATTGACTTCCGGTGCAAATGGAATGACTATACGATCGATCATATATGTCTTTATATAAGTTATATTTTTTCTTCTCTCTATGTATCTTATAAAAGGAAAAAGGAAAGTACTGATTTTTTAAAGATTAACCATTGGATATAAGCTTAAAAAATAAGTTGATTTTTTTCTAATAAATCAAGTGTTTAAAATTGAAAAGCTCAACTGCAAAAATGAAATCATCTCAATTGGTTTCATAAAACTCTTTAAACTGCTTCTACAAAAAAAGTAAATTATTATTTTATAATATATTTTGATTACATTTGAATACTAATCAACTATAATCTAACATAATAAATGAAAATTAATTTTGCCAAATGTCAAGTTCTTATTAAAATTGACGCATGTCATTTTCTAAGATTTTTGAATTATTTTTTTTTCCACTTGTTATTTTCTTAAATTTAAAATCCACATTTTAATAAAATTTATATATGTAAAGTAGATCATTCTATTAAATTTCATAATAAATGCTCTATAACTTTCAAAATCTTAAATTATATATTAAATTACTTACTTTATTTATTATATTCTTTGTATTTATGTAAAATTATTACTTTAAATATAGTTAATGCTTATAATTTTATACATTAAGTCTTTTTATTATAAACTCGTGTAATACACGAGTCTAACACCTAGTAAATAATAAATGAAGATCCATTTTGTTGTATGTCAATCTTTCATGAGTTTAACTCATGTTATTTTGTGATATTTTTGAAATAAATAATATCAACATGTCAATTCTTAGGTTTTTTAAATTTTAAAAATAAAAAGTCATATAATATTTATATATTTATATATATGAAGTATTAAATGTCAAAAATATAATATTAAATTGCAATGAATACATTTCTTTATTTATTATTTAAAAAATATTTTTTGTTTACGTTTTAATATTTAAATTCATTTTTAATCAACCCGTATAATATACAGGTTTTACACCTAGTTAGTTTATAAAACTAATAAAATAATTAAGATTATGATTTATTAGCAATCAACAAAACCCCCCTTCCCCCGATACTCGTCCTTATCCCCGTTATACGTGCGCGTTTTTGCCTTTCTAGCTGATTGGTAGGATGTAATGATGTATTATACTATACAAATGCGAGAGAAAATAAAACAACAAAGTGGACGTGCCGGAGTGGTTATCGGGCATGACTAGAAATCATGTGGGCTTTGCCCGCGCAGGTTCGAATCCTGCCGTCCACGTTTTTTTTAGGTGTTGTGAGGAAAAATGTTAGTCAAATTTGAAATCATTGTTCGACGTTTTTGGAAACCAAACAGTTGTTTTATTAATTTTGCAAATCTATCTTTAGAAATCTAATTCTTGCTAATACATATCATCGTTGTTTGCCACTTTTTCTATTTGATTTGACATGATAAGCAGTATATGACATGCTCTTTGAAAGACATTTATGTTAAAGAAATTTGGAAGTTTTATTATTTTTAGTGAATTTTGTATATGAAATTCTTTTAATTTAATTCCTATTTTGTTATTTTGTAGAAGAAAGTATAATTTACTTGAAAAGTTTACTCTCATTCAAGTGATGCTATGTCGATGTTCATAAAGGGCAAATGTGTCCGGAAGTGTTATTTCTTAGCTTGAAAAACTTATCATTGCATATTAGGTGATGATAATATATGGTACAATTAGTCAATGACCATGTGAATGAGTTTATGAGAGCAAAACATGTACTTTGAACAACAATAAAAATATTGTACCAATAATATTAACAATAACAATAACAATTTGTTTTGTAAATTCCGTTCGAGCTCTGTTTTTAGCAATTCGCGAGGGACAAGCGAATTCATGGTTTCAAATAAGTAGCATCTGCATAAGCAGCAATGAGAACTAAAACTTATTAGCATAATGAAAAGAAAGTGCTTTGGAATTCAAAAAAAATTGTTGGGCTATATGGATTGCAATTCTCGACATGACATGAATCCATTACGAAGACAAACAGGTTTGAGTTAAGTTTTTTGACCCGCCAACCTGTTTATTATACAGGTCATGTTCGGGTTTACATATAATTTTACGGGACGACCCGTGAAACCGTTTATTTTTTATTGGATTAAAAAAATAAAAAAATTTATTTATTAAATAAAAGAGAGATAAAGACTAACAAGTTAATATGTAATATTTGGACTTCCTTCCTTGTTACCCATGAACCCGATTTTGAACCGCGAACACGTATAATTAAACGGGTTACACGGGTGGTGTCCGTGTTTGGCTTATCTGGGTTTGGGTTAAGATAAACGACACAAATATTTATATGAGTTGTGTCTGGGTTGAGCTTCATGACCCGCCAATCCGTGACTTGCCAATCCGAAGACGACATATTTGCCACCCTAACTACCTGAAAGTTTAGCCATAGTGTTTCCAATTATAACAATGTACTTTCTCTTTTTAAGTTTTACAACATACTTCTATAATCAAGTCTAGTTTCAATACATTATATCAATGAACTTTCTATTCTTTTACCACAATGTACTTTCTGTGTTCACTTTTCATAACAAAGTACTTTTAATTTCTATTTTATGTCAATTTGCAATATTATGGTAAAAAGTATAAAAAAAAAAAAAAAAAAAAAAAAACAATATTAACCATAACCAAACCTCATTAATACAACCGATCAATTTAGTCCGGTTTTGGCCCATATATGCACCCTAATCCAAATATCATAACAAAATGAGTCAAAAGAGATGTTAGATGGACACAATTTAGAACAAATTACTAAAATCGTCTCTATGGTTTGGTAAAAATTACTAGTTTGGTCCCTAAGTTTTTTTTGCACGTAGACCATCCCTAGGTTTTGGTTTTATTGTGTATATCGTCCCTTTTAGAAATGAAAAGACTATATTACCCTTTGCATTTTCTTTTTTCGGTTTTATTTATTATTTATTGATTTATTAAAATCAATTAAATGATTTATTGGGACCCAACTCCTACTTGCAGCACAACGACGACCGGTCACTGTTCACCGGCAATCACCACCAGTCACCAACACCACCACCATCCATTTATTCTGGCACCACACCAGTCACCAACACCACCACCATCCATTTATTCCGGCACCACCACCGCTAACGTAATCAGTTTCAACAGTTTAGATCCAAAGATTAAATCATAAGAATCAAAACCAGATCAAGATCAAATCCCAAAATCAGAAAATCAAAACCGAAAACCTACCCTAAAATGGTTGATGAAAGAAAAATCATATGAAATCCCAAAAATGAAAGACGGTTTCAGAAGAAACGAGGTTAAAGGGGAACAATGTTCGTTGTGATTTTTGATTTAGCAGTCCAATTTCAAAGTTTTTTTTTGATGAAGATGACGGGGGATGGGTTTGCAGTGAAGGAGATGGTGGTTGTTGGAATTTCTTTAAAGGAACGGCGGTGCTCGTGAAAGGAAACAACCTCCTGCGGCGGTGGAAGGAAACAGCCGACTGCAACGGTGGAAGGAAACAATTTGATTTTCTCATTATCTGATACCTTGCTCCACCTATGGCGGTGATGATTCCTATTTTAGAAAATCACCCGGTCAATAACACGATGGTGGTAGTGGCTCTAACTTCCGTAAGACGGAGATGGTGATAGGAGATTAGAGATACATGTTCACTGAAGATCTTCGATTTGAGTTCCATATCTTATATTGCAGATCTCCATTTTCGATTTAAGATCTCTTTCGGCAGTCCAATGGAGGAACCAGAGGGGAAAAAATCACAATGAGGGTGTTCTATCATCAGACTTGTGGTGTTCGCCAGAGTTCTGGTCCCGCCGGAGATGGTGGTGGTGTGTGGTGTTCGCCAGAGTTCTGGTCCCGCCGGAGATGGTGGTGGTGTGTGGTGTTCTATCATCAAACTTGATAATGGTCAGGAAGAAAAAATAGGAGCGAAATCTATTGTTTGTCGGTGTTCTAGTCTCCTCGGAGTTTTGGTCTTGCCGGAGGCAAGAGATTTTCCGACGGAGATGGTGGTGGCGTATGGTTGCTCACCGGAGAAGTGAGAATTTGGAATTGATTCCCATGGTGGTGTTAGGGTTAGAAGTGTTGGTGATGGGGATGTTAAGTGTAAGGATATAATTAGGTGGGACCCATTTAATTAATTAATAATATAAATAACTCTAACAAATAAATTAATGAAAAAGAAAATAGAAAAGGGTATTATAGTCTTTTCATGTGTAATAGGGATGAAAGACGTAATAAAACCAAAACTTAGGGACGGTCCGAATGCAAAAAAAAAAAAAAAAAAAAAAAAAAAAAAAAAAAAAGAACTTAGGAACCAAACTAGTAATTTTTACCGAATCATAGGGACGATTTCAATAATTTGTTCTACAATTTATCTCCACCGAACAAAAAAACATATCCTTTTTGTAGAGAATTGTTATCGAGATTTAGAAAGCAATCATGATTGTTTGAATGAAAAGTATGAACACAAGAAGTAAATATTAATTAGATCTTATATTAATAAGGAACTGATTACAGAACTAAGCAGAGAAAACTTGCGAATGATGAATCACTCGTTCATCTGATCCTCTACTTCTAACCTCAGTCCCTATTTATAGGAAACCTGAGTGTACAAAAAATATACTAAGTCCTGAACTATATGCTTCGCACAAAAGAAGACTTAGTAAAATAACTAAAAATGTGAAACTAAAGAAACAAACACTTCGACTTTTACAACATTTAGTCTCTACATTCTCCCCCTTTGTAAACAGTCGAAACTATTCAGTTTGTAAGATGCTGAATAGCTGAGTGCATTGTTCTCCGGATTTCTGAATACCAGGTGATTATCTTTTTAAGTTCCTTCTTGTCTCCTTCATTGTTCTTCGCACAATTATTCATACGAACAATAAAGTTCGTATATTGCGAAGTGGTGTATCTTTCTATCTCTGAGACTTTGAACAAAAACTTCTTGTGCTTCCCTTTCGTATCTTTTCCTGCGAAAACCATTCCAAAAGGTTTAAGACATATTTCTCCATCTGCATACTTCCTTAACTCCGTTTGAGGCAAGGTTGATTCCCAAGAGACTGTAACTTTTCTTCTAAGACCCAGTGCAAGTTCTTCATCAGTCAACGCCAAGCAATCATAGTAGTTATCTATGAATATCTTGATATGTGCGAAACCAAATCTGAACACATCAGTATCATGTCCTTTCAGCTTGTTTTCTTTCATGTCTTTGAGAATAGATGCCACTTGAATGAGATCATTTAGATTCATCAAGGGAAAATCAGCAATGGTGAAATCAAAAGCCTTGTTGTCTACACGAACCACAAAATATAAAAAGTTTTGAAGCATGTTCTCGAACATAACATCCTTCTTGATTGTTAAAACTTTCTTGATTTTCATTAAGGACCAAACTTCCTCTTGATCCTTCGCAAGTACAGCATGAAATCTGATCTTCAAGTAAGTGTATTCATCAGCCTTATCAAAATTTTCACTTATCTTGTACTGCGCCGTAATAAACATCATTTCGTTTATTGGAAAATCAAGTTGGCTTCTGTCTGAGTTCGCAACATCATAACTCTTTCTAGGCTTCTTCTCAAATTCATAAAAGTGATTCCCCAACACTTTGGACTCAATAGTTTCATAAGAATATAACTTCGCAGGATCACCCTTGTTCATTGTTGGTGGATCATTTGCTCTTTGCCTCATAATACTTTGCACTTGTCTTAACCTTTCCATTTCAGCTTCTGCCTCTGCTTTCTTTTCTTCTTTTGATTTTTCAACAACCACCTCTTTTCCTTTTCAAGTATCCTTTATTTGAGGTTTCGCACTCGAACTTCCTCCTTCAGTTGAACCAATTATAATTCCTTTAGTGATTGGCTTCGTTGTTACTATTGTTGAAGGAATTGGTTTCGTGATTACAGGCAGAGTTGTTTTAATCTGAGTTGAATTAATCTTCCCAACAGTTTTCGCATCCTCTCCTTTACTTCCTTTTATTTCTCCCCCTTGCACCCCTATGAAAGCAGGTGGGGCATTCTTTGGCAAAAGAGAAGTAAAATTGGTAATCGGGGCCAACGCCTTCTGGATAGCTTGCTCTAAAGTGTTGACTTTGAGAGTTAAAAATTCCGGAGTAAGAATTGATTGTTGAGAAGGCTGTGAAACACAACTTTTTAATTCAGTAGCCAACTGAATTAATTTTGAAAACTGCTCCTTATTCTCTTGATGCTTGGCTTCGATAATTTGAGCATACGGTTGATAATCAGTAGCAAGCTTGGTCAGTGCTTCAGCAATAATATCAACACGTTTTTGTACTTCCAAATTTTGCGAATGAAGATCTTGAATCTCCTTTGCAATTTCTTTCTTTAACTCCTCAATTTTGAAGTTAACATCTTCCCTGACCTTCTTCACATCCTGGACAAACAGAACGTATCATTCTTTTGTAACAATTTTTAAATCGTTTATAACACCATCAAACGATTTTCCTTGAGCTTGAATACGAAGCTCATTATTCTTATCAGAATCATCAACTTTAGTAATGATACGCTTCTCTGCAGCTTTGATCATAAATTCAACCTCCAATCCCGATATAGATGACTTTGTACCAGCATCAGCTTGTGATTAAATAATGGCATTCAACTTTCGATTCAGGATTTTGAATTGCTTACCTGACATAAGCATATGATCAGGTATTTCCTCCTCCTCTGAATCAAAATGTATGGCTTCAAACATTCCTCCAAAACCTCCTCCTTCGGTTTCTTCATCATACTGAACTTGCGAAGTTATAGGTTGTGGTGTTTCAGGTGATTGAGATGGGAACAAAGTAGTAAAGGGATGTTTTAAAGGATGGTCAAATATGGACGATGTGGTTGTGCTTGTATTTGGAAGAGAAAATGATGTGATTGGCATTGTAACTTCAATATTTGTGATAGGTGTCCCCGTATTAGATACGTTAACAACTTTATCAGAAATAATTTCCTCCTCTTGAACTGATTTGTTTGGAACAACTTCAAGTGGAATGGATTTGGTGGTGGAAATTTGCGAAGTGATAGGAAGAGAAACATTTACCATTGTGGAAATGGAAATTGGTGGAGTCTCTGGAATTACTTCATCGTCTGATGATTCATTGCGAATAATCAGCTTTCGTTTCTTGTAGAGCTTTTGAGAAATATGCTTTGAAATCTCTTGAGCTCTTTTTCTCTTTGAACCAGGAGAAACAGGAGCCGGAACGTCTCTAAACACAACCCCCTTACTACTCATCTCAGTTTTGCGAATAGTAGAAGTAGTTGTTGTCTGTGATGATTTGCGAAGCTTCTTTAATACCCCTGACTTTGTGGGTATTATCTCCTTAGTAGTTTTAGGAGAAAGCTTATCTTTCGCAACTTCTTCACGTTTTTCTTCCTTTGTATATTTCTTCTTCTTCTTTGAGGACTCTCCACTAACTTCAAAAAGTATTCCAGTTCGCACATTTGGATCAAAAGTCTTCATGTAGCGAACTAAAACTTTGTGTGTAGATGACACCTTGCGAAGCATTGCATCAGGAATTCTTGCAACACTTGTGAAGATATTTTCATCATCTTCAACCACTTTTGGAAATTGATATAATGAGAATTCTGCAACATCTGCTCCTTCAGGAACTGGAATTCCCTCCTTCGCATAAACTTTTTCAAGAATTAAGCTCCAGTACCGTGCACAAGAAATTCCCCTATCCGCATTAGTGTTTTCTAAACTTTTGATGAACTCCTTCCAAAGTTGAGTTCCATAATCAACACTAAGAGCATAGTAGAGACCCATTACCATTGCATACACCTCCATTCTTCCCCTGTCTAGACCAACAATCCTTCCTGTTAAACACCGTAGAAAGATTCCGAAAAGAAAATTCCACATGCAAGGCAAGCCTGATTTCCTGAAATCACTTATCTTTTCAAGAGTGGGTTGTTGTCCCATCTCATTGAACATGAAGATAATTTGGGAATTGATAGGTTTAAAGAACGGTGGGTTATGGGGTATGTTTAGAAATTCAATGAACATGTTCTTGGTCAGACGAACCCTTTTGTTGTTCATTAGATTGAAAGTGATGATGTCAGTTGAATAGTTGTATGACGCAGTTGATGCCGCCATTGACAACCAGGTCATCGGAACAGGAAAAGAACTGAACATAGCAGTTGATAATGGTGACCTTTTCAGTGAAACAATCAGCATCTTCAATTCTTATGGGTAGGATGAAACATGAGGATCAACTTGATAGTTTGTGCTTTGAAGACGATGAAGAATCAGAGAATTTGGGAATTTTTGTGTTTGATCGCGTAACCGTATAACACACTCTTGAACCCCCTTTTATATGTAACCCTGATTGATTTGAATTTAAAGCGGGATGCATTTAATGATATCCGACGTGGCACCTTGAAAATCAGACCATTACTGCGAAAAGTTAGCCATGTTTCAAAAAGCAGCTGTCACTTCGCCTAGAAAACCGGGTAGAATACCATACGTCACGTATACACAGCCTGTCAATATTCCCTTTATTTAAATGTAACCGTTAGAACCCTTCGCATGGAGGCAAGGCTCTTTCACTTTTGGGATGAAAAAGCGAAGTCATATGCCAGACTTGTGAAATCTTCAGCCTAAGTTGGTATTACTTAGAACCTCAAGGATTTCGTGAGTGTAGTGTTCCAAAGAAATAAGATAAGAAGCAAGTAAAAACAATTTTTGGAATTCTGTGATGTCAAAAATGTAATTTGACACGAAAACAGTTAAACCCCGGGAAAAGGTTGCTTCGTTAATCATCAAGAGAGATGATCAACAGCTTGTGTATGTTCCCGTGAATTACAATCGAATACTTTTTGATAAGTATCAAAGGGCTTCTTTTAAAATTGATTCTTGGGTTGGTTTAAAATTTTGTTACATGTCATCCTAACATAAGGTGATAAATTGTAACAGAAATTACTTGTATGACCAGTGTAATCAGTGACAAGTCAACTTTGAAAATATTTATCATGACCAGGACATTCAAATGAGACTCACACAGAAATCATATTCATAAAAAAATTTATGTACTGGATCTTTTTGGGTAACAAACATCGTGGGTTGCGAATGTTTGATCAAGACCACGCATGCGAATTGAATATGATTTGGAGTTTCGAATTTTTGGTACTGAAACAAAAGTTTCGTCAATATCTGGAACAATGTTCCCCGTCAATTCCTTAAGTTGTAAGATGTTTGGGTTTCACCTTCATCACGGACTCATGATGTCAGATCATTAACACATAATTTTTGTATATCTAAGTCTCGATGGGTTTGATCAGAGACCTCTCAGACATACGTCTTTCTGTGTGATTTGTGTTAAGAATTTTGTGATGAAAAAGATTGGTTATAAGATCGAATGTACCTCTGTTATGATTTGGACCAAACAATAAACTCTTTACTCATATGAGAAGAGTAAGGTAGCTCTTTTGACTACTGCGAATATAAGCCTAATTGGGAAGAAATTTTCATGAAATAATTTCATTAAAGCTTTTTTTTTCTCACACATAGAGTCATATGAGGCTTGGGTCAACATGCTGCAGCATGCTTCTAGGGACATCCTAACTAGTACAAAGTTGAAAGAAATGATACCTTCCCATAGAAACATATAAGCATGACCTCTTCGCATTTTTCTCTTGACTAAAACAGATGTGTGAATGCAAAGTATTGTGTACCAAACCTTGATATGTGCCAACAAGGGAGCTTTCCCTGTCCACATCTCGTGAGGTGTTTTGGCAACCTTCTTAGTAGGGACTTGGTTAAGGATATCGGCAGCAGTCTCTAAGGCATACCCCCAAAAAGAGATAGGTAGTGAAGCACGATTCATCATAGAGCGAACCATATCCAATAAGGTTCGATTACACCTTTCTGCCACACCATTCAACTGCGGTGTCCTAGGAGGCGTCAATTGCGAAACTATTCCACACTCCATGAGATAATCGTGGAATTCAAGACTTAGGTACTCTCCTCCTCGATCGGATCGAAGCATCTTGATTTTCCTGCCCAATTGATTCTCCACTTCATTCTTGAACTCTTTGAACTTTTCAAAGGTTTCTGACTTTTGCTTGATTAAATAGATATACCCATATCTACTATAATCGTCGGTAAAAGTCACGTAGAAGCGGTTCCCATCCTTCGTGGTTGATCTAAACGGTCCACATACATCGGTATGTATTAGGTCCAATAGACCCTCACCCCTTTCACATGAACTTGTGAAGGGTGACTTAGTCATCTTTCCAAGTAAACAAGACTCGCATGTGTCATCTTCCCTAAGGTCGAATGACTCCAACACTCCATCCTTTTGGAGTTGGGCTATGCGTTTCTTGTTGACATGTCCAAGGCGACAATGCCACAAGGATGCCTTATCCATACTATTGGAAGAATCTATATTCAAAACATCATTTCCTAAGTTATCAACAATCATAACAGTTTCATAAATTCCATTGCATGGTATAGCTTCAAAGTAAAAGACACCATTTAAATCAGCCAAAATAGAACCATTCTCATTATTAAAAGAAAATCTAAAACCTTGTCTATATAAACCATGAAATGAAATGATGTTTCTAGCCATTTCTGGCGAATAGCAACAATTGTTCAAATCTAAACATAAATTATTCCTAAGCACTAAAGAATACACTCCAATCTTGATCACAGGCGACGATCTTCTGTTCCCCATGATTAGATTGATCCTTCCTTGCTCCACATCCCTACTTCTTCTTAGTCCCTGCACATTAGAACAAATGTGGTAACCACAACCAGTATCAAGAACCCAAGAAATAGCATGATTAGAATCGTTAGATTTAATTGTGTATATACCTGCGAAAGATGGCTTGATCTTTCCTTCCTTGATGGCTTGCAGGTACTCTAAGCAGCTTCTCTTCCAATGTCCTATCTTGTGGCAGTGGTGGCACTCTGCCTCCTTCGGGTTAGGGCAGGGCTTAGCGGGATCAACTTTGGTCCCACTAGAAGAGGCACCATCTCGGGCTTTAACCTTGCGATAGTTCTTAGACGAAGCCTTCCTCTTTTTTCCCTTCCCTTGACCAATAGCCAAGACAGGAGCAGCGGGTGGATTAGGAGTTGGTGCAATAGACTTGTCTTTGAAGTTGCTCTCAGCGACCCTCAAGAGACCTTGGAGTTTGCTTAGGGTGACCTCCTCTTTGTTCATGTGGTAGGTCATCCTAAATTGATTGTACATCGGAGGCAAAGAGTGAAGCACCATGTCGATTGCCAAGTCTTCCTTAAAATCAACATTTAACTTGCGAAGGCGGTCGACATACCTTTGCATCTTTTGCAGGTGCACGGTAAGAGATTCTCCACGACCCATCTTAGCGGAAATCATGTTAGTGAAAATCTCATAACGCTCTTGTCTCGCGTTCTGGTGGTATCTCTCCAATAAGTCTTGATGCATCTCGTACGGGTACATGTCCTCGTAGGACTTTTGGAATTCGGAGTTCATGGTGGCTATCATGATGCAATGTACCTTCGTTGCATCTCGCTCATGAGTTTCAAAAGCGGTAATTTCAGCCGGAGTAGCGATTTTAGGGTTGATCTTCTCGAGCTTCTCATCGAGGACATACTCCTTATCCTCATAGCGAGCAATGGTGCGAATGTATCTTATCCATTCGCTAAAGTTCGTTCCATCGAAGGTGACCTTTTGGCAAAGGCTCATCAACGTGAAAGAACTAGCAGCAACGTTGTTTGTGTTCGACATCAAAAGAAAAAAAAAAGACAAAGATAGATTAGAATAAGAATCCCTAATTATCACCCAATAAGAAAAATTAGGGCTAGGATCCAACAATAACATTTACATATTAGAAAAGGGATGCCGTAATCTAACATGCAAATAAATTGAAGGTAAGTGAATGACGATTCACTAATTCTCCATCATAAAAAAACTAACTATAAGTCCTAAATATATTGAGAATTCCTAGGTTCTGATAAGATTCATTGAAACTATTCAATGACATGTTTAAATCTCGATGTGCCCCTCTTGTTTGTGACTGGGATACCGAGGATCACAAAGCGGGTGTGAATTACCATGCAAATTCACATGGTGCCTTCATTGTAACGATCACCTATTCGATGTGCCGGTAAACCACACACGCTCCATCGAACTATGATAAACAATGAATCACCCTTTTCCACCTTTGCTTAGAACCAATTAGTGTTCCGGTAAACCACACACGCTCCACTAACTTCTTAGCAAGGGTGCAAAGTGTAATTTCATGGGATTGCATCAATTCACTTTTCCTAAAGTAACTAAGATTGGGAAATTTTTTTAAAAAAAATGTGTAGTTCCTTTGTATTACTTATTATACTTTTAATGAGAGGATGAGGTTGCCCTATCCTACCCGTTCGGCTAACGACCCTCCACCGATCAAGCAAGCGGTGGGTGTGAGTGTACACCCATTAAGCGTCATTTTATAGGCCGCAACCTTATACCCACCTTTTAGATCGGCTTCGTGAATGAGGCCTACTAACGGTAAGACTAGCTTTTTAGTTATATATATATATATATATATATATATATATATATATATATATATATATATATATATATATATATATATATATAAGTATAGGGTTGTATTTTAAACCTTTTAAAATCTAGGGTTTGAAATTTAAGTTGTCTAAATTAAAACTTTTAATCACAAAATATAAATTTCAAAACTTGAGGATAAGTTTTAAACATTTAAAACATGGAGGATCAAATAACAAATAATTTCAATTAACAATTAATTTCCTAATTATCTATATTTGATTTATTCAAGATTTCTTTTAAGATAATTGCCAAAATAATCAAAATAATTAATTAATTATCATATAAGGAAATTAAATATTTTATAAGTTGATAAATATCTTTAATTAGATCAAGATTATAGTCATATATATCAAAAAATCGGATTAGGGTTGATCTAATATGATTAAGGTAAGTTTCCAAAAGATAAATATCAAGAAATCCCGATTTTTGCCCTTCCTGACACTAGAACTCGTCGAGTTCCCAACTGGACTCGTCGAGTCAGGCCAACTCGTCGAGTCCACCATGGGACTCGTCGAGTTCATGACACAGAAACACAAAATCGAATTTTGCAGTTAAGATTCAAACAAACAAGCAACAATTTAATAGAAAACCAAGCTAGGCTCTAATACCACTGATGGGTTTTAGCCATAAGAACTTTCCTATGTGCGCATGCAAAACCCTAATGCTTGGATCTAGGCTTTCTAATTAAACATGCTTTGAATCCAAGACTTCTAATGACTATTTAGGTTAAATAACAACATTGAAACAGATCTAGAATCATACCTTTGAATTCCTTGTTGATCTTGTTATCTTGGAGCTTCTAGAGTCACAATTGCCACTCCTCTAATGGATTACAAACACCAAATAGCAAGGAGGATGATTTGGGAAGAGAGGAGAGGGAAGGAATTCGGCCAGGGCTTCTCTACTTTAGGTGAAGTACCGAATTCCTTATGCCATAGGGTCTATTTATACTTGTAGACTCCTTAAGGGTTACAACTTAAACCCTAACTGGATAATCTTCTCTTAAGGCTATCCAAATCCATTCCTTAGATAACCCCTTGGACGATTTTGAAGCTATCCTAGCTTCTAGAATCCGTCCAATACATATCTATATGGATTTACAGTCTAAAGTTTAACTATCAAACAATTGATAGTTTATACCCTTTTATTTAATTAATCTCTTTAAGTCACCAAATTAATTCCAATTAATTCTATGACTTATATTAATCAAATAACAATATATTATTCTTTATATTATTCTCATAATATAATAATAATATTTACTCTCTCTTAATAAATCATCCTATCAAGTTGCTATGGTGAAGGCAACCCAAAAGGACCATGCACAACCGGGTCAAATACTTGCCTAACATAGTTGTAGCCTTAGACACTATTCCAACAAAGTTCGCATATGTTAACATGGTTCTGGCTGCTTCGCATAGAGACCTATTTCTTCTTTCAACAACACCATTTTGTTGTGGAGTATATGGTGATGAGAAATTATGCGAAATGCCTTTGCCTATGAGAAATAAATTCAATGTTTGATTTTTAAACTCAGAACCATTATCACTTTTAATTCTTCGAACACTCTTTTTAAGACTCATCTCAATCTTTTTGATAAAATCAATCATCGTCTGAGCAACTTCAGGTTTTAACCTGAGAAAAAATACCCATGTGAATCGAGAAAAATCATCAACAATGACTAAAATGTACCGCTTTTTATTGATTGTAGCAACAGTCGACGGTCCACATAAGTCAATGTGAAGAAGTTCCAATGGTTCCAAGATCTTTGAATCTATCACAATTGGATGACCTTTTCTATGTTGTTTTCCTTGTTCGCAAGCTGCACACAAAGTATCATTGTCAAACTTTAGTATAGGTAAACCTCGAAGCAAATCTTCAGTGACAAGTTCATTAATATTGCGAAAATTCAAATGCGACAATCTTCTATGTCAGAGCCAGCTAACATCATTAGAGGCCTTTGATAGTAAACAGACAGCAGGTTTGCCCACAATTGGTTTGATATCTAGTGTAAACATGTCGCCATATCTTTTGGATTTGAAAAGTACTTCATTTGTCTTTGTGTTTGAAATGATACTTCCTTCTTCATTAAACACAACCTGATTTCCAGTACCCACAACAAGTTACGAAACACTAATCAAGTTATGTTGAAGACCTTCAACATAAGTAACCCTACTAACTGTGAATTGTCCATTTGTGACTTTTCCATAGCCTTTCACTTGACACTTGTGATTATTTCCAAATTTGACTACTCCAGCATTTTCCAAGCTTCTATAATCTCACAAGTTTTCCTTTCTTCCAGTCATGTGATGAGAGCAACCACTATCAATATACCATTTCGCATCATATTGCTAGTCACATATCACCTGCATTTATTGAAAAAATTTAGGAACCTAAAACTTATTGGGTCCTTCATTAGTAGTTTTGAACAAATTCTTTGAATTTAAAAACCATGTTTTCACTTTGTCTGAGACATTATCCATTAAATCAACATCATCAGATCTAGATATTGAAATATAGTTGTTCAATAGCTTTGGATTTCCATTGACTTTCATCTCATCCTTCACAACATTCGCAACTTTCATAACTGGTTTCCATTTTTGTACCGGGACTTGTGAATCATGAGATGATGAATTACCAGTAGTAGACTTATTCACAAATTTGTTAAATGCAGTCTTTATCTGTTTCTATGAAAACTTCCCATTTTGATATTGTTTTTCTTTCCCTTCAAGCCAATTGTTGATCGTATATACATCAGATTTTCCTTTTGTATACGAAACTTTGGTCGATTTTGAGATCGAAGGATTTGGAAAATTTGGTTGTTTAGGTGAAAATTTTGGTTTTGCTTGAGTTTTGACATTCAAAGTTGATGAATTATTCGTTAATTTGCTAACATTGTGAAACTTATGATCATTCACAAATTTTTGCGAAGTCTCAAATTTTCTAATGTTGTCATATTTCTGAACAAATTTATCATTATTTTTCATTGAAATTTTGTCAGCAGAATATATTGGTTTGTGAAAATTTGTATCCTTTTGAAATTTTGATGATTTTGTCTTTGAAATTTGTGCTTTTTCAACTTTTGGTTTATCATTAGACACAACTTGCCAAAAGATTGCTTTTCTTGCTTTTCTTTTTGAAACATTATTTTTTGTTGAATACTTTCTAACCATCAATTTGAATTCATGAGAATTTAGTTTCACTTCCATCTTTGGTTTTTCATCTCTTTCAAAAACTTTGTTTTCTTTTTCACGTTTAACCACCTATTTTTGTGATGATTTTTGACCTTGAAAAACATAAGAATTTTGAGTCAAATTGTTTTCTACTGTATTTTGATTTGCAAAGAAACCTTCAGTAGTTGACCTTTGATTATCATTTTCAACCATTTTGTTGAATTCAAGTTTAATTTTCTCAACATTTCCAGTTGTGACAAAGACTTGATTTGGAAAAATTGTATTATCTGTACATGTAAAATTTGGATAAACCACAGTGTTAGTTTCCAAATAATGTGCACCTTTATCATTAAGAATTTTGTCGAATTCTTTTGTATCACCAAACACTTGATTAACAACAACTCTTTGAGGTGTTTCATGTGAATCCTTCACTTCTTTGTCTTCATCATTGTCATCAGACTTCCAGCTTTCAACTTCCACTTTATCAAAGTCACAATGTTGCAAAGTAGAGGGTTTATCATTTTCATCCTTTACTATCGAATCAGCTATAATTTCGTTACCTTTGACCTTAGATGTGATATTAATGATTGACAATTTAGAGCAATCAACCTCTTCTTCCTCTTCGATCTCACTGATTTCACTCACATTATCTGAATTGTCATCGACATCAGCATAATTAAGTTGAGAATCAAGAGTTGAATTTTCAAATTTCTTTAAGATTTTCACTTGTTCATTCTTTGTCAAACTTTCATTGACAATATCAACCAACTCATCAGCATTCAAGAATTCATCAGTTTTGACAATACCATATGCGAATTTATCATCATGTATTTTGTCAAATTGAACAATTGTGTTTTCGCAGTCATAAGAAACAACATCAAATTTTTCGCGTTCATATTCAAGAAAAGGTAAAAGTTTCATATGTTGTTCTTTGCTTATTTCAGATGAATGATGTAAAGCTGTCAATTTTTCATATAAACGTTTAGCAAAGTTACAATAAATGTTTCTTTGTGATAGCAACAACCTAACTTCTTTATCTAGATTGTTCCTATCACAATTAAAATTTTTCAATTGTAATTCAAGTTTATCTACTGTGCTTCGTTTTATTTCTAATTCTCTTCTTGTCTCAACTAGTTGCAAATTTATTTTTTGAGCTTCAGTACTAGCAGACACAATAACAGAATCAAAATAAGCAACAATATCATCAAATGAAGTTATTTCAGCATCATAAGCAGATAAAGGAATATTAAATGATTCAAGAATAGCACGTACCTTGGTGGTCATTGGAGATTTATCAGTGGACTTGGTCACAAAGCAACGTCCAGAAACATTCTTTTCGCTATTATCTTCATAACTTATGAACATTGCACAATGAGTTGGATGCCTCATTTCTTCATCATCAGATCCTGAAGACCAGATCTGATAAGTTCCACTATCTTCTTCATCAGACTCTCCTTTCGCAACTAATGACAATCATTTTGCCTTTGCACGCACCTCTTCAAGCTTTTATGAGTAATAAGCTTCATCTTTGTTATCTATGTTATGGAAATAGGACATGCATAATTTGTGAACCATATTTTATTTTTATATAAGCTTATTTACTCATCGAAACGGTTTTCCTAGTTGTCTATATTTCAATTTGTTATCAAAATTTACTTACTATATTTTATGTATAAAAGCATTTAAAATGACAAAATTGTTTCAGGAAGTTTTTTTTATGTAAAATGCCGCCTCAACATCCTAATAGTTTTGATATACACTAGTTGTGAGTCCTATGTATTACATGGATTAATTTTTAAAAAATAAATAAATATAAAGATCAAAATATTTGAGAACTTTGAATTTATAAGAAAATAAAAAAAATAATGAATTATTATAATTAAAATGTTTTTATCTTTTAAATTTAAATAAATAAACAAAAGAAACTAATGAGCTTTAATTTGAAAATTTTGAAATTAAAATGTAAGTTCATTAATGAAATTGATATCCATTTATTACTATCTTTATGGAAATGATTAAATTAAAATATTATGTTGAATTTAATAAATTAAAAAAAACTCATAAAATGACACGTGAAAAAAAATTAATTCAAAATAACCACAAAATGACATTCGGCAAATTGAATGAGACTGTGACATGTGACAAAAAACATAGGATCATTAAGTGTCGCCACAAATTAGCATCATTAAGTGTCGCCATCTGTCGATGCCATGGTTCGACTTACAAAGCCACCATGTTTCATCATCGCGTTCGACACAATGAGTCATCATCGGCTCAGTGCCATGATTCAGCCTAATAAGTTGCTCATGGTTCATCACCATGGATCAGCATCATTAAGTGTCGCCATTGGTCGATTCCATGGTTCGACCTACAAAGCCATAATGTTTCATCATCATGGTTCGACCTAATGAGTCATCATCGGCCGATGCCATGGTTCGACCTATAAAGCAACCATGTTTCATCATCATGGTTCGACATAATGAGTCGCCACCAGCCGATGCCATAGTTAAACCTACAAAGCCACCATGTCTCATCATCGTGGTTTGGCATAATAAATCACCATCGACTCAGTGCCATGGTTCGACCTAATAAGTTGTTTGTGGTTCATCACCATGGATTGACATCTTTAAGTGTCGCCATTGGTCGATGCCATGGTTCGACCTACAAAGCCACCATGGCTCATCACCATGGTATGTTATAGCGAGTCACCATCGACTCACTGCCATGGTCCGACCTAAAAAAGCCACCATGGTTATCACACCATGGTATGGCATAATAAAGCCACCATGGTTCTCATAACATGGTTCAACATAATAAAACCATCATGGTTCACACACCCTGGTTTGACATTAAAAAGTCATTATGGTTCTTTCATCAGGGTTCCACATAGGATCGCAACTAGTCGAAAAAAAAATTGAAACAACATTTATCAAAACAAGACTTGTCCTAAAACGGATAAGTGTAAGCACAAAAAGTTATGGTTAGCATCGTAACTAACCAACATCCAAAATTGTGCTATAACTCAGCATAGTATATTTCCGAAGTAGGATCGAATATCGACCCGTTCCAAATTTAGAGTTGGGGGACTTAGTGGATAGTTCCCTTCTTAAGGTGATGCAATCGACGATTCGTTTCTCGACATTATTGGTTATATACAACACATCTGATTTATGCAAACTTCATGATCACACAAAGACATGTTAAATAAATAACATCGTCAGACAGATTATATCGTGGCTTTAATCTTGTTCATGTACTCTTGAAAAATGATGAACAATGCCACATCCCCGGTCCAGCTCAATAAAGATATTTGATTGTGTATGCGGCTAGTATAAGTCTAAATCAGGACCAGACATTGAATCGCTCCAACTTCAAATTTAGGGGACTTAGTGATGTATATATCTCATCGGGCCTTTTTCCAAGTTTGAGTATACGTTGTTCGATTAAATATGGTTTTGCTAACCAGGTTCAGTCCGACCATTCAGGTTCGGTTTGGTCTTCTGTTGATGGTTCGATTCATCCATTCAGGTTCGATTCAACCATTCATGTTCGGTTCGGTCTTCTATTGATGGTTTGGTTCATCCATTCAAGTTCGGTTCGACCATCCAGGTTCAGTTTGGTCTTCTACCGATGGTTCGGTTCAACCATTCAAGTTAGGTTCGCCCTTTTGTTGATAGTTCGGTTCGGCCATTCGGCCAACCAGATTCGGTTCGGTAATACGTTATGCTCCTTCCTAAGATAAAAGGTACACCAGTCAACTCAATCATCTCAGGAACAACAGATAAGCTTTATACCCAACGAAAAGGTACATCTGACTGTATATATATACCTCTCAACACACACACACCTAAAGGTAATGTAAATAACTCTCTCTCTCTCTCTATCTATCTATCTATCTATCTATCTATCTGTTTCTTTTTCTCTCTCTATCATATGCAAAACACAAACACACTTATTTAATTAATTGAATTCGAGTTACAATCATTGACTGATTTAACCATTGGAGAGTTCCCTCGGAACTCGTTCCCGAGGAACTTGTAACTTGTTGTGTTGTATTTCAGGTACGAAATTTCGGATCTCTCTAGTATCGTTGGGTTTGATACCTTTAATGAGACCTAAAAAATCTTAGATTCATCAGTTATGACACTCAATATAAAGGCTATTGGTCTTTAGATTTTCCTACTTCTCAGATTTATACAACTCGTCATGCTCAATTTGATGAAACAAATTTCCCATTTTCCGGTCAAGTTGAACCCATCAATCTCGCCGCCATACTTTTCTCAAGTAATTGTGTTGGTTCACCGATTGTCGCTACCGACTCTACAGCTCAGAAGCTTGGAAATGCCTCTACCAAGTAGCCCATTCCTCAGCTTACTGGGCCTACTAAAGATTCCTTTTCCACCGATCTAGCTCATTTAGCCTCATCGTAATTTGGGTCATCTGTTTTGACCAATTCAGTGGGTCTTTGCTCTTCAACTGGTTGCTCCTTACTGTCTCCCACTCTAGCTATGAATCTGAGTACTATGATACGGCAGATACAACCACTAAGAATGTCTGGGCCACTCATATTTTTTGTGAGCTTCATGTCTTACCCCCTGATCATCTTATCCTTCTCTGTAATAACAAAAGTGCCATCTTTCTTAGTCATAATCTAGTTTCTAACAAACGAGCCAAACATATTGATATTGATTACCATTTTGTTTATGAACTAGTTGCCTCTGGTAAATTACACACTAGGTTTGTTCCTACCCGGTTGCAACTTGCAAGTGGTAGATATTTTCATCAAGAGTCTTCTAAAGCCGTTATTTGAGCATTTTCATCACAAGCTTTGTGTTGGACCACCACCCATGTGATTGAGGGTGAGTATTAGCAATAAAGATATAGCTGGCATTATCCCTTAGTATTCTTATCAGGAAATCTCCAATAACTTCCTAATATTTTTTGTCAGTTTACAGTTTAATCCCTATTTTTATTTTTTGAACCGAAAAGTCCCAATAATTTTATATTTTGTCTAAATCAACGAAAAAATCCTTATTTCTTTTCAACAAAAAATAACATACTATCGTATAAAGTTAGATAATCGAGACTTTTCTGTTCAAAAAATAAATATTGTGATTAAACCGTAAACTGACCCAAAATATTGAGATTTTATCAGAGATTCTCTATTCTTATCATGTATATTTAAACTTAGGGTTTAATCTTTTCAAATGTTTATTACTTATTTGTAATTGTATTATATATATACTCAATAAGAATTATCTCCATAACTGTGACGAGAATTACAAGCATTATAACGGGTTTATAAAAAAAACCATGCAAAATCGGAGGGGTTTCCTGAAGCTCGTCGGAGAAGATGAAGGTTTTACAGATCTGAGACGATGAAGTACATATTTGAAGGAGGTGCCTCATCGTCAATGCTACCCTCACCCGATTCATGCTATCCCATATGAACAACACACTCTACTACAACCTCGTCGTTAACATGACGTTCATAAACCTTAACTACGACTAAATTCAGGCCAACTTGATGTACCATCCAAAGATTTCCAATGATAAAGGTTTAAGGGTTTTATTTAAGGCATAAGAAGGAGAATAATGTATTAATGTATGATAAAACTTACACAAACGATGATTCATGTAATTTAAATAATATATGGTAAAACTTACTGAGTGTTAGCCTCATGAAATTTACTCATATATATATATATATATATATATATATATATATATATAGGAATGAGTTCTATGGAAAACAAATAACTAGGACAACATCTACCGGAACCAATAATCAAATGACACGTGTCCATTTCTTTCTTCACAAGTAATATATTGTGGAAGTTATTGTGGAAGTGATGTGTTGTCATGTTTTCATTGGTTCAAATATGTGTTACCCTAATCATTCATTTTCCATATAACTCTTCCCTATATATATATATATATATATATATATATATATATATATATATATATATATATATATATATATTATGGTAAAACCTTTCAATAAGCTTATAAACTTATAATTAAATAAATGAAGAACTTGAAAAATAGCTTGTTAATAAAAGAAAAAAAAACTCTTTATTTTTTCAAAAATACATACTATCATGTATGCTTTAGCTTGTTTAACGGTTGCAAATGCTTGCAACTAGGGGTGTTCATAACCGGATATCCGAAAATTCGGATATCCGAAATTTCGGATAGTTGATTTTTGGTATCCGATTCCGTATCCGAAATTTTGGATATCCGAATTTCGGATATCCGAAATTTCGGATACGGAATCGGATACCAAATCGGATATCCGAAAAATTGAAATTTTGTTAAAATTTGAAAAACATATGAAGTTTTTAAGTTAAAAATTACATATTTTTAAATTAGAAAGGCATATGAAGTAATATAGGTATTTAATTAAGGGTGTTATCAATATGTTTTAGTTACTAAAATTCATATCATAAGACATATGCGACTAAAATAACAAATAATGTATAAAATAAAACCAAAATTTTCGGATATCGGATATCCGAAAAATCTGAAAAGCATTATCCAATTCCGATTCCGAAAAATTGGATATCCGAAATTTCGGATATCCGATTTTTCGGATAATTCGGATTTGGAATTTCGGAATTTCGGATCGGAATTTCGGATACGGATATTTTTGAACACCCCTACTTGCAACTGCTAATGGTGGTTCTCCGGCACGTTCTTCCAAAATCCAATCTTTCTCCGCCAATTCTAACTGAGAACTGCAAACATCAAATACTTGGAGGGTGTTTGGGATATATTTTTAAACAAAATTTTGATTTTTTCTTTTTCAAAAAGTAAAAAACCCTAAAAGTCGTTTGGCAAATTGAAAAGTCCTTTTCATTTTAACTTTTGGCCAAAAAGAAAATAAAGGCTAGACAAAAGACACACATTTTTTTTTTTTTTTTTTTTTGAGACTTTTCATTTTTACATATCAAACACACCTTTTCCAAAAATCCTTTTACCAAAAGGTTTCAAAAAACCGATGATTTATTGCAAACAGTCAGCAGATCTAATATGCAGTCTCAAAAATCAATGCAAATCGATCAAAGAAATCCACCAAATCCATTCCCAAATAATCACCAGAGGACTTCTTTCTCTCCACCCTTCATCCGCCTCCTACCTACACGCCACCATCCTCCATACCTTCAACTCCGTCATCTCTTCTCCTCCACAGCCGCCGCATCGTCATCATCCCATTTCAATCCACTACCCCCTTTCTATATTCAACCTCATCAGCAACCCTTCGATTTTTTGTTGGAACACCATCATTCGTTCCCATACTCTCCTCTCTTTACCTGAAAATGCGGTTTTCTTCTTTATCAGAATGCGGCGGCGATGTGTTCGTCCGGACGCTCACACCTTTCCTTTCGTTCTAAAAGCTTGCGCACAACTCCGTGAACTTTCCCTTGCAAAAACTATCCAGTCTCAATCGTTAAAGTTCGGGTTCACGTCCGATGTATTCGTCTGCAACAATCTTATTCACGTATATTGTCACTGTGGTCTTATCGATGATGCGTACAAGGTGTTCGACGAAAGTGCTCACAAAGATGTTGTATCTTACAATGTAATCCTTGATGGGTTGGTGAAGGCTGGGGAAACTAAACGTGCTCGTCAAGTGTTTGAAGAAATGCCAACTAGGGATTCAGCAACATGGGGTACAATGTTGTCTGGTTATACACAAACGAAACACTACAACGAGTGCTTAGATCTATACGATCAAATGCTTGTTCTAGGGATCCATCCCGACAACACATCATTGGTTTCTGTTCTCTCCTCCTGTTCACGATTAGGGAAATTAGAAAAAGGTAAAGAAGTTCATGATCATATCAAACGTAGTAAGATTCAAATAGATTCATTCTTGTGTACCTCATTGGTGGATTTCTACTCCAAATGTGGTTGCATAGAGATAGCCATGGAGATATTTGAAGCAACATCTGACAAGAACCTGTTCACCTGGAATGCAATGCTTGTTGGGTTAGCTATAAACAGTCATGGCAAAATGTTACTGAACTTTTTCTCGAAAATGGTGAAGAACAGAGTCAAACCAGATGGGGTGACATTTCTTGGTGTTCTGTTGGGGTGTAGTCATGCTGGTTTAATCGATGAAGCAAGAACACTGTTTGCAGAGATGGAGGTCGTCTATGGAGTTCCTAAAGAGCTGAAACATTACGGATCCATGGCGGATTTACTTGGAAGAGGTGGTTTGATAAAAGAAGCGATGGAGATGATAGAGAGTATGCCAATGTCGGGTGATGTTTTTGTTTGGGGGAGTTTGCTTGGAGGGTGTAAACTCCATGGAAACGTTGAAGTTGCAGAGAAAGCTGCTGAGTGTATTATGGAGATTAGTCCTGAAGATGGTGGAGTTTATTCAACAATGGCTGATATTTATGCAAATGCAAAACGTTGGGATGATTTAACGAAGATAAGGAGGTTGAGGGATTCAAGGAGAGTGAAGAAGAATGCTGGATGCAGTTTAATCGAATTGAATGGTGTTTGTCATGAGTTTGTGTCAGGTGATGATTTGCATCAGAGAACTCATGACATTTATTTGGTTTTAAATGCTATTTCTCAACACCAATTTGAAGCCCAAATTTAGGGTTACTGTGTCACATAAATAAATTATGATATTAATTTGGCATTGTGTAAAACGGGAATCTATGGTTGAGAAATTATAAAGATCTTACTAAAACAAAACATAGCTTCATGTTTACTGTTGAAGAAAATGGGTATCTTATTCTCTTAAGTTGCTTCTATATTAAATGTTATGCTTGTTACGATTCCAAAATACTACATTAAATTTATTCTTTGAAGCCAACTTTGTGAATTGTTGGGTGAAATGAAATAATATAGAACTAGAATTAGCAAGAGAATAAAATTTTATATTGTTTTATAATCGGAAATGATTCTCTGTTCATTCCGTTTCATTTGATAAAACAAATATCTCTATCATAATCATAATATTTATTAAATTTCAATTTCTATCGTTCACACAAAGACAAAGACGTGATATTAAAACAAACAAACAAACAAAAAAGAAAATCTCCAAATGGTCCAACATATTTTCATGTAACCCTGAACTTCCTAGCTTGTTGATAAACCACAAAAGGAGAGGAATAAGAATCAATAGATAGCCCACAACCACAAGAAAAAGGAAACCAATTGAACCCTCAAGATGACTTCTGATTTCCAAAAATATCCATTTTTTCTTTCTAAGAAAACATATATTTTGGAATAGAATCGAACTCATGCTTATATATGCATTTACTTGTAGGTGCAGAGTGCACACAACCAATGGGAATGGAGAAAAGAAAGCTTAAAATTTTTTGTTGGTTACTCATGATTCTTTGTTTAGCCCAAATCCCAGCAAGATTGGCTCTTGAAAACATTAGGATTGCACATTCAAAAAGTCTAAGGACTCTAGTGCAAGAATCTCAAGGTAATACTCGTTTATTTTAAGCATATTGATAATATATTATCGTATAAAGATCATATGATTTCTATACAGGTTTAGGGATAATGAAGTTGAATGGCAACAGAGAACTCTTAGAACAAGATGCGGTGATGTTAGCAAAGGGACAAAAAGGAGGAAGGGGAAGCGGAGGTGGAACCAATGATCGTGTTCCTCATAAAAGCGAGTCATCGAATGAAGCCCCTCATCAATTGGGAAGATTTGTTATTGGTGTTACTTTTTGTATTCTTCAATTTATAGTAACATAAATATTTTCATTATAGAGTATTATAATCTATGATGTTTTGGGGTTTGTTATGTTGAAATGAAGCCCATCGTCAATTGGGAATATTTGTTGTGGGTGGTGGTTTTTGTATTCTTCAATTTATAGTATCATAACTATTTTCATTATAAAGAGTTTTATAATCCATGATGTTTTGGGGGTTTGTTTTTCAAGAACATTAGTTATATTAGACTATGCTAGTTCTTTTCTTTAAGGAGAACTATAACTATTTTGTAATTTTGTATAGCTTTTTGCTAGTGTATTTTTTTTAATCTATTTCCATCTTTCTAAAAAAAAGTCTCCATAATCCCATTCGAATGAGATAAATCAGAGATAGATGTCAACAATCATATCTCAGTGAGATGGTGGTAGAGCGACTGCTTAACAAGTTTATATGTATAATTGTTCAAATTAGAAAATCATTTTATGCAAACTAACATTTTGTCGATTATATTTGTCTTTGGGTATTTTTTTTTTGTTTTTGTTGTATTTCTTTTGTATGCAAGTGGAATTATTTTAATCGTTGAGGGTCAAAGCGTATCTTGTTCAGGTTTACACATGGGTCTTCGAATCTCTCTTGACCCGGTATATTAAAGTGTGCAGTTGTGGTGTTAATTCGTTCATTTAGTCTTTTTCATTCTCTCACAGCTCACAACTCTCTCTCTCTCTCTCTCTCTCTCTCTCTCTCTCGTTTCTTCGTTGATAGATCATCTTCAGATTAGGGTTTTCATATTGTATTGTTGATTTTCTTGATAATCTTTTAGGATAGATTGAGTGATATATTCAGAGAGTAGTGTAGGTGATTTGTAGTGACATTCTATATGTAAGTAAATGAAAACCTTGTGATTCTTTGTCCTTAAATGATATAAGAATCATTGATGTTGGGAGTCTTTCATTTCTATACTTTTTACATGGTGTCAGAGATTTTGTGCTTCGATTTGTTTCTTAGATCATCAATGGTGCTTTGTTCGTTCATCTAATCCAGAAAGGTACAATTTGTTCTTTGTTTTTTGTTCCTTTTGCTTTTATATCTTCGATTATCCTTGTATTCTTCACAGACTGGGTCGATTTAGGGTTTTCATTTTAAAATTTTGAATCCTTGACGTAAACTATGAAGATCTAGGGCTTCTAGTTCCGATCTAGGGTTTGCTTATTTATCTCCCTAAATCAAAACATATGGTTCTTTCCTTTTCTATTAAGAGCTTGGTTACTGCGAGTACATTTATTCTTGCAGATATTTTGGAGACCTTGTTTCTTCTATTAGTGTGTTGCATCTTTGATCAATCAATCCCTGTCATATTCTGAAATAAATCTCTAGAGAACGGACTTCATCACCGATTAACTCTAGAGGGAACAGAATTAAGGGATCCGATCTTTTCTTTTAGTAAACGACACTTCAAAAGTGGTTAATAGGACCACTGTGAGCGTCTCTCATTCCCTTCTATCTCTTGTTTTTTAGATGTAGACGTGGGAGATCTTGTTGTCTTGAGTACAACATTTAACTGTTGATTTGGTCTATCTGTTTACTTGTTTTTCTTTATGCTTTCCTTGGCTATGTGATTGACTGTCGTGGACCCCAACATACCGTGGTGCTCTACTGGACTTAAGTCATTGCAGGTGTCTGCTTTCAGTGTTCTTTTATCTTTTAATTGTGTTTTTTTTGCTTTATTTACTGTTATAATGGTTGATCCAACTGATAAATCATCTAGTGGAAGCAAAAATGAATCTGTTATTAATATTGATGATCCTCTTTATGTTCACCCTTCTGATAATGTTGTTACTAGTGTGATTAACTTTAAATTGTTAAGGACTGAAAATTATAGGTTTTGGCGTAGTTCCATGATTAGGGCCTTCAAAGCTCGCAATAAGCTTGGCTTTACTAATGGAACTATTTCAAAACATAGTAATGATCCTATTACATTATCAAAATGGGAACTCGCCAATGTTGTTACCCATTCCTGGATCCTTGGGTCTATCTCTGAAAACATATATACTAATCATGCTTGTTCTGAAAGTGTTCTAAAAATATGGGCTGAATTGTTTGAAGCCTATCATAAGGATGACGGGTCTGTCATTTCTAATGTGCATCAGAAAATCAATTCATTTACTCAGGGTAGTTTGTTTTTATCTGACTACGTTAATAAACTTGAGTCTTATTGGAAAGAATTTGATTTTAACAAAGCTTACTGATTATAATTATGAAGCTCCTAGTAGTTTTAACAATCATTCAAAATTAATGAAGTTAATACAATTCTTGAGTGGATTAGATAAGTCTTATAATCAGGTTAAAAGTCACATTTTCTTAATGAAACCTCTTCCTTCTATTATGATTACCTTCTCCTTAGTTTCTGGTGAAGAGTCTAATAAAAAAAACATGGTTCAAATTTGGTAAGTTCTAACAATAAAACTCCGTCTTCTGCATTTGTGTCAAAATTTGTTGATGAAAAGAAACCTAAGTCTAAGTGGTCAAGTTCCTCAGTGTAAGAACTATGGTCTCAATGGCCACTCTATAGAAAAATATTGTAAACTAATTGTATATCCCAAGGATTATAAACCAAGGTCTAAATCTAACAATCAGAATAAAAGTTTTTCTGATAATTCTACTATTGGTTATGACTCTGAGTCTTTTGTGTCTGGAGATAATGATAATGTCTCTAATTTTTGTTACTTACTAATGAGAAATATTCTAAGTTTCTTAAAATCATTGGTGACAATAAGAAAGGACTGGATGAAACATCTATCGGTGTCAATAAGGTATTTCATGGAATTCCTTTCTCAATTCAAGTTTTCATATTGTTGAGTCAGGAGCTCGTCAACATATGATAAACTATGAATCTCTTTTCCTTGATTATGTCGATGTTTCTAAATTGAATATGAGGATCAATCACCTAAATGGTTCTTCTGCTCAAATTAATAAAACTGGGAATTTGCAATTTTCAAATTCCCTCACTTTATTTGATGTGTTTGTTGTTCCTGATTTTATTATAAATCTTTTATCTGTTCATAAATTATGCAAAGATAGTAAGTGTTAAGTTATTTTTAATGAACATAATTGCTTTATTCAAGATTCACATGTTGGATCTATATGCTCAAGAATAATTATTGAGTGATATTGCTAATAACATATGATCATATAGGGTCACACCTTAATCAATTTGGTACTTATTGAATATTTATTAAGTATTTGATTATTAATAAATAAATTCAACTCTTGTATTTAATTAGAGAAAAATTATTATTTTGTGAAAATAATAATAAAAGAAAGAACAAACTAGTTATTATATCATATAGTATAATTACTAAGTCAAGTACAAATGTTTTTGGTCACTTTGGCTAACCATGTATTAACTAGTTAGATGGTGCTTTTGGTTAAAGGAACTAGAACACAATTTTTGTCTTATTTAGGCACTATGGCCGAAAATCCCACGGGTATGGGATGTTCCTTTCCTAGCTTCCTTATCATGTCCCCTCATGCCTTTATGCTTTAAAATACTTTAGAGTATTATATTGGTTTGACCTTACTTTGCATGGGAGTATAAATGAAAGCCTCTTGCGTGAAATAAACACTTCTTCTTTAGCTTAGAAAACTCACAAAAGTCATAGTTTTCTTTTCTCATATCATCTATCTTTCTTTTGAAGTTAGTTGCTTGATTTGGTGCTTCAGTTTGTGTCTTCCTTTAGTGCTTATTTTGTTAAGCACTTAAAGGCTTAAAGAACAAAGTAATACAAAAAAACTAAAATTTCTTTGTACCTTACTCTTGGTGGTGGATTACTTGTAGAGAAGTTCAAGCGCCTTGTTCTAATCATCTTCATCAACACCCAAAACCAAGTGGGTTCAAAGGATCCAAAGGTTGTCATTCTAAAACACTCTATGGTTGTTTTTAAAATCATTATGACCTCTTTAAAAGGATCATTGGTGGTTTTGTTTTGAAATATACTCGAAAATTACTAGTGAGTTTTTAAAGCTTCCGTTGCGGTTTTTATGAAAAAGCTCTCTTATTTTAAGTATCAAAACCCATCATCATAGTCCAAGGGGACGATGGAGACTGGTAATCAATCCGGAGGACTTTATTATCATGATCCCATCATTTCAGGTAATAAGTCCTCTATCACTTAAAATTCTTGTTGTATCTCCAACTTTACTTGGCATAGTAGCCGTGGTCATCCTGCTGATCAAGCCTTGAATGTGCTTAAAAAGAAACTTAATTTCAATAATGTTTCTTTACCTCATCATGATGTTTTTCATAAAGCCAAACAAACTGGATATTCTTTTGTTAGTAGTCAACATGTTACCGAACTTATTCACCTAGATGTGTGGGAACCATATCGTGTAGATAGGTGTATATAAACTTTCTTGACTATAGACAACTTCAATAGAGCTGCCTAGGTTTTTCTTCTTAAATCCAAAAGAAGAAGTCTATCAAAGTTATGTCACTTTCTTTAAAATGTTAAAACATCAATTTCATGTTAACATTAAAGCTATAAGATCTGACAATGGAAACGAGTTTTCAATTTTTTATGTAAAAATTTTTAATGAAAATAATGGGATTATTCATCAAACTTCTTATTTTTACACTCCACAACAAATGATGTTGTGGAGAGAAAACATAGACACATTTTAAATGTTGCAAGATCTTTCATTTTTCAAGCAGGAGTTCCTTTGAAATACTAGGGTGATGCCATTCTTATCTCAGTGTTTCTTATCAATAAAAATCCTTCATCTACTTTAAAAGGTTTATCTCCTTATGAATTGGTTTATAAGAAGTGTTCCAATTTTGATAACCTTCGTGTGTTTGGGTGCTTATGTTTTTCTACAAACTTAAAAATAATGATAAGTTTTCTGCTAGAGCTGAGAAGTGTGTTTTTTTAGGATATTCTTTGGAAATGAAAGGATATAAAGTTTTATGTCTTGAATCGAATTCTATTTTTATTTCCAGGGATGTAAAATTTTATGAATTTGTCTTTCCGTTCAAAGTGCAAAGTAATGTTTTTTGATAGGTCTAGTGAAAAATCTTGTGGAGTTGATATGTTTCCTATAGCGAGCCTGTTTAATCTGAGTCATCAATTGATTATGGTTCTTTTAATAGTAGTCAGATACTGGATTATCGATTAGATGGTGCTAATTCTCTTTTCAACCTAAATAGAACAGATTCTACTCAGGATAGTTCTGATACTATCTTTGGTTTTAGGGAGTCCTCTCTGCCCTTATCTGTTGGGTTTGGTCATGATTCTCCTGTCATGGCTAACAAAACTAGTCGGTCCAATTTTGAGTCTCTAGACTTTCCATCTATTGCTTACACACGCAATAGGAGAGAATCACGTCTTCTCTCTAGTGTAACACCCGAACATCATATATTTTCCTTTTTGACCCAAACTATAAATTATGTTGAAAAATTATCTCTTACACTAAGCGTACTTTGGGGCGTACGCTTGTCGTAACTCATTAAAGTGGATCACAAGTGTATGTGAGTATGCTGAGCGTACTTATGCGTACATTGGGTGTACATGGCTAGCGTGCAAACCCTAATTTTTTAGGGTTTGAGCACTATATAAACATCCTTATCCCTCAAAACCCTTTCCTCCATCAGCCTCCATCTCCCAAAAACGTCCCTTGCAAACCCTAACCCATTGCGTGAGCCTTATTGAGCTTGAGAGTGTATTTTTGTGCTCTTGAAGGAAGAAGAAGGAAGTGGAATCATCTTGGAAGCTCAACGCAACTTAGATCCAAAAGTATCTCACCCTCAAGCATCATTTCAAGGTATAAAGCTAGGAACTTGATGAATGTGATCTGGGCCCCTTTCTTCCCTCCATGCAAGAGTTATGATGCTTTGGTTTTTGTATTAAGTTAGAGTTTTGGTTTTTGGACTCTGCCTAGCCATAGAAAGTCATAAAGTTGGAAACTTTATGACTTAGAATGGTATTTGGGACTAGATAGGAGCTTTGGATGTGAGATCTTAATGGATCCATCACTTAATGAGGAAAAGTGGATTTAGGATGAGTACGTTGGATGTACCAGGTGGTACTCTGAGCGTACTGGGAAAAGGCCCCCTAGTATGGAGAGATCGCGACTACACAGAGCCTAGTGAATGAGTATGGTAGTACGCTAGGCGTATCTAGTTTTTGTTTATTCCCTTTGAGCTTTCGACTTTTTGACCTTGACTTTAATGAGGAATTTAACCAAGTTTGAGATTCGTTCACTGTTTGTTGTATAGTTGACCAATAGAGTTCGCATTTGGAGTAGCATTCATTTCTGCTATCTTTCAGACTGAGAGGTGAGTTTTCCTCGCTATACTTATGGGTCGAAGGCACCAATGCTAGCCAACTAGGTTATGTATCCTAGTATATAGGATGATGTTATGCTGGTTATATGATACATTGGTAGATCCGTATGATTACTTGTATTCTCTGCATATGTGTTTATGCTTATCTATTGTATATGTCGACATATTGTGGTTGGGTTGACGCGGTCCTGCTTTGTAATGAAAGCTAAGATACCCGAGGAGGTCCCGATAGGCTGAAGGCCCTACGAGGCGGTCCAGTTAAACCGAAGGCCTGAAGAGCGGTCAAGATAGGATATAGGCCCTACGAGGTGGTTCTGTCATGCTAAAGGCTCATATTTGCATGTTCTTATATGTTTGGTTATGTGTGGTAATTTGTGGAACTCACTAAGCTTTGGCTTACAATTTGATTGTTATGGTTTTAGGTACTTTAGAGGACAAGGGCAAGGCGAAGGCTTGATCGTGAACATCCTTCAAATTTTTATGAGTTTTGATTTTGGGATACTCTAATCTATGATTTTTACATTTGGGAAATATGTTTTGCAAAAATTTATGGTTTTTGGTTTGGTTTTGAAAATGAAAATTTTACCTTGATTTTTGGAATGTTACAAGTTGGTATCAGATCCTTGGTTTGATTGAATTGGATGAGCATTCTTGTGAATCCAGACTCAAACTAAGGATCGGTAAAGGTTTTCAAAAGTAACCAAGGAAGAATGAGATGTGTACGATCACCCGAAGCAAAAAAATATAACCCACGTACCCACACTGTTATTAGCTTATGACGCTTATGATAGAATTGCATGTTAGTGGTAGGCTAGGGATCTTGTGACATGATAGATAGATAGATATATATATATATATATATATATATATATATATATATATATATATATATAGAGAGAGAGAGAGAGAGATAGATAGATAGATAGATAGATAGATAGATATGTTAGAACCTCTATAAATAGTGGGTTGCATACCACTTGTAGAGTGTGCTTGAGAGATGTAGTTCATTCATGGAGTGACTTTGTAATGGTTTGATTCTTGTAGACCCACTTGCATATGGGATTTATGCCTTGTGACATGATAGATAGATAGATAGATAGATATATATATATATATATATATATATATATATATATATATATATATATATATATATATAGAGAGAGAGAGAGAGAGAGAGAGATAGATAGATAGATAGATAGATAGATAGATAGATAGATATGTTAGAACCTCTATAAATAGTGGGTTGCATACCACTTGTAGAGTGTGCTTGAGAGATGTAGTTCATTCTGACAAGTGAGTGGGATATTTATGTAGAGCTAGATCTAGATCCCTTTTTGTACTCATTCCTATGATTAAATACATCTTTTAGCACCCAAATCACCGTGTTCTTTTAATTCTCCATGCCAAATCAAATGCTCATAATTCACTACATTTGGTATCAGAGCAGGTCTTCGAAGATCAAAATGATTTTTTTGAAGAATTCTCGGTTTGGCTACATTCGACACAATTGGAACGTTTATGGTGAGTCTCTCAATGATCTCTTAAAATCTCTTTGATTCGTGCTTGTGTTATTGAATTTTTGATCATTTTGACTCATTGGATTAATTTTTTTGAAAAACCCATTTGTTATGATCCAATAAAATTTTCATTGATCAAGCCCACTCCAATCCTATTTTCTTATGTTTGATTCAATTCTCAACTTGAAACTATTTATTTGAATCAAGATTTAGCCCAAAATCATGTTAGATCTATTACTGTTCATGATTGGTTTTAAGTCCAAAAATCATTTCGTCTATGATCCAATATTACGTATCTGTTACTATTCATGAATGTATTGAGTCCATAAGTCGTATCCTTTACTGTTCATTGTAACGTTTGATCCAGCCCATTCGTTTAGTTCGTTACAGTTCATCATTTATCCTTGGTCAAAATCATTGTTTTCCTATGAATTTTATGACTCCGAGTTGTTCATCAGTATTCATTGTTTGAAGATGATCGATAAACGTCTTGGTCTTGTCATACTCATGTGTTCTAGTCCGATGATCAATTTGTTCTTGCTTCGTGTTTCTAATTTGTGAATTGATTGAATATAATATGGTTTGGTTACGATTCAATTTTGTTCAAGTTAAAGTTGAGAAATCATCAATCAATATTTTGGTTTTAAAGAACTTGACCAAGAACAATTGAAGGTGATGAAGATTAGTTGAATAATCACTTTTTGATCTGAAAATCGATGTTAGAATCATCAATTTTGTGTTTGTTGACCTTACAAATCGAAAAGTCAAACTTGAAAAAAGCCAACATTAGATTATCAAGTGTACACAACCATTAGGAATAGAGAATCCATATCAAAGAAAGGTCTAACTGTTGTAATAGTCGTATCCATTGCTATTTGCTCTATTGTGGTTAGTAAGATCGATGAATTAGGTGAAGGTACGGAAAGAGAGGGATTCAAACCCTCGGTAAGCAAAAGCCTACATAGCAGTTCCAATGCTACGCCTTCAATCACTCAGCTATCTCTCCTACATAATGATTATGACCCAAAAAACTAAAATCGAGTGAATAGAGAATCATTCTAGATTATTGGGTAGGCACAACCAATCAACTCTAACTATAAAGTGATCAAAATTGAAAAAATTTCATCATAGTAAAAGAAGTATCTTTCCTTCTAGGCTAGGGGGATAAAGATAAAAAAAAATCTTACAAAACTGTTGTCGTTTCAATGAATTGAATGTTGACATTGGTTGATACAAGTTGAACTTGGGTTGTGTGATTTCGAAATAGTGTTTGATTGGAGTTTAATTTTGAAATTTGACTGGGTTAGGGTTCTTGATGTCGAACACTGTGAATAGGTTCATGTTCGCATCTTGAAATCCATATGGAAATTGAAACCCCTTGCGGTCAATATTGATGTCGAACGATGGAGCTTTGGAAGTCAAGAGGGGTTGATTTCAATATGTAGAGTCGAATTTGATTTGTAGTTGGTCATTGGGTTCAAACGAATTTTGACTGGTTTGGTTGGGTAGAATGGATTTGTTGGTCGAACTATCTTGGTTTACTGATGTCAAAATCAATTTCAACTTGTAATGTATCAAGTATTCGATGTGTGCTTGTAATCGTTTGAAGTGCAACTGGAAATTTCGACATGTAAAAATTGAAGTCTTGTGAGTAAACATCAAACAAAGCTGGGATAGGATGAATGGGATTCGAATCAAAGTCTTATACTCTGGTCAAAATTGATTTCTATGCGTGGATGGTAATTTCAATATGTGATGTATTTTGGGGATAGCGAGTTTGACATGAGACGTGCGAGTGTTTTGGTTTGATAGTCAAACAATTCTTTGTTATTAGTTAACTGGATTGGAGGTCAAAATCAGGTTCGCATCTATGGATTGTGTATTTGTCGTGTGATGATCTCTTGAGTTCACATATGAGGTCAAATGGTTCGTTCGCATCCATGGATAGTATGTTCAATGTGCGAAAGTCTTCATATCCAACTGGAATGCGAAGTGAAGAAGAAAGGGTTGTTTCATTTTGCACCCCTGAACTTTCAAAGAAGTGAATATTTTAACCCACTTTCACAATGGGGGTCATAAAATGTGATAAATGCTAAATTTTCATTTCGCATACCTGCAATTTTTGCAAGTTGGTAGAATTTACCCAGTTTCACATTTGGGCTAAAAATTCTGTGAAATGGGAAAATTTTCGAATAAGGTCCTTGCAGTTGATGCGAATTAACACTTTATGCCCAGTTTCACATTTGGGGTAAAGTTTTACATTTAAGGTTGTTGTGGCACAACGTGTCCCCGCGTAACTTCGAAATTGACAGTTTCTACCTGGACTTTTGAATTTCAAGTCAAAGGCGGTCCGAGAAGTATTGAATTCGAAAATTGTGATATTTTTGGATTTTTCGGATTTATGCAAAACGTTTATGCCATGTGTTAGGGGGGGGGGGGGGTTGTATGGAAAATTCTGAATTGAGCACTTTCTCATTCCTTTTCGGTTTTATAATCATTTTTTAATTATAAAAATAGGGAGAGATTTAAATATGAGAATTTGAAAGTTGTGAATTTTCATATTACATGGATTTGAAGACCAATGTGACCTTGAGAAATTGAAGTTTATGAAGTAATTCGATTTGAGATTCTGAAGTGATTTGGTTTTTCCCGGTTCATGAGGGGTTTGGACTTAATGAAGGTTTTTGGGGTGTGCTTTTATTCTCAAATTTGGGTAATCTATTGTGGAGGTTTGGATACTCCAAAATTTTGATGCTCGGTATGTAAGGTCTCACACTCTATAACCCGAATTGGAAGGTCATTGAATAATTGAATATTTGAAGTTCATTTCTACATTTGTCAGGCTTGAGGCTTAGTTCATGAAGTTGCTCATTTTGGAAGATTGAAGTGGGTCATCCATTCCTAAATTTGAGGGGGAGAATGTTTGGGTGCAAAGTTATTCATGGAGTGACTTTGTAATGGTTTGGCTCTTATAGACCCACTTGCATATGGGATTTATGCCTTTTGACATGAGAGATAGAGAGAGACATGTTAGCATCTCTATAAATAGTGGGTTGCATACCACTTGTAGAGTATGTTTGAGAGATGTAGTTCATTATGACTAGCGAGTGAGATATTTATGTAGAGCTAGATCTAGATCCCTTTTTGTACTCATTCCTATGACCAAATACATCTTCTCTCACCCAAATCATCATGTTCATTGTGTTATATTAATTCTGCATGCCAAATCAAATGCTCATAATTCACTACAGATCTTCAGGAATTTCATGATAAAATTGTGTGATGTATGATGTCTGGTAGCATAGGAGAATTTCTTTAATGTTAGATGGAATTGACATCATTACTGTAGTTGCTTAGGGTATGCATCATAGTTGTACACAAGTAAGATTTTATAGCACGAGAATTCTTGATTTAGTGTAACATCTACAATTATCAAGTTTGCTTTTGAACCATTAAGTTTTAATTTTGTTGCAAATTGGGTCCCCGAAGTTAAAATCTTGATTTTTTGTATTGTTTGTGTATGCAGGGCGTACGTCCTTGTACGCTTGGCGTACATGGCTCAGACCAAAACCCTAAGAATTAGGGTTTGTGCACAATTTAAACCTTATGATGGACCAAGACCCTCCCTACCTTAGCCTCCATCCCCTTTCTCGATCCTATTAGCAAACCATAGTGCATTTTGATCATTTTGGAGCTTTTTGAGTGATAGCGTGTGCTTTTTGTTATGAAGAAGGTTGTTCAAGAAGGAAGCTTTGCCCTCAAGACTTTGGATCCAACATCTCCTCTTCATTTTGCACCACTAGAAGATATAAAGCTCCAAACTTGGGTTATGTTTCATTAAGTTCTAGTTTGAGGCTAGTTTCTTCCTTTTGTTCCTAAATTTTAGATCTTGGTGAGTATGAGCTAGTCCTAAGCCTCCAAGTTGTATTTTCAGATGTTTCTACTCATCTTATATCATAAAGGTGCAAACTTGGTTCGTGTTTAGTCCTCATTCATGTGTTAGAGTCTAGGTTGGAGTGAAATGCGCTAGGTTTTAGAGTTTAGGCTCCTTGTATTCACCTAAAGGCATAAAGTTTGCAAATTTATGGCATTAATGGTCTTAATGGGTCCATATCTGAGTTTTAGTGTCTTGTTCTTAAGGCTTTAAGACATTCAGCTCAAGGAACTCCCGAGCCAATCTATCCCTCTCATCTCGCGGAACATAGCGAGTACTGAACATCTCTCTGAACTGATCCCCTGAAACCGCAGCCCTCTGCGCGTCGAAATATGACCCCGTGGTCAATCTCCACCAATCCTTCGCCCCGAGCCTCAATAGGTTCAGAGCACACCTCACCCTCTGATCAGCAGGGCATAAACTCGTGGAGAAACACCCCTCCATGTCTGATAACCATCTCATAGCAACAATCGGGTCCTGAACTCCATCGAATGTGGGGGGCTTCGTATAAAAGAAGTTCCGATACTGAAACCCCGACTAGGTCTTCCCTTTGCCGCTGCTACAGCCGCTGTAACCGCCGCGGCAGCCGTCTCTGCGAGAGCCGCATATCGCTCATCAAACTACTCAACCATGGCGGTCCTGATCGACCCAAACCATTCTGGCAACTCAGCCCGTAACAATGCAGCAACCTCATCACGCAGGATCTCGCGAATCCTCGCATCCCGCTCGCTCGTGCTCGTCCGATCGATAACCTCCGACGGCACCGATTCACCCGGAACTCGCTCTCCAGCTCCCGATCCTGATCCGGATCCACTATCATCATGCCCCGAAATCTCCATACTGAAGACACCCTACCAATCTCAGACACTTCCCAAAATCCTGGGATCCAACTCTTGCAACCCTACCCTAGAGACCATGGTTTCCCTGATACGCGTATGGGTCCTGTGCTTTCAGTAGTACGGGCCCATACTACCTTCCACACCTACCCATATTTGTATGAAGTACTACCACAATACCCTAGGGAACATGCATAACAACTATCAACCCTCACCACTAGAGGAACACTGAGAACATCCCATAAGGGACCCTAGGCTACAGGCATCACAAATCAGGCAACATTATCATGAATTCCTGAAGATCCCTAGCCTAACTCTAGCATGCTGTGCTATCAAGCTCAAATAAACAAATATCATGTATGGTATCTTGGGGTTACTTACTGGCTCCGGCTGATCGTACCTTCGCGTCCTCCTTTTACTAAATTTGAAAACCATTTTAATTTCTCTTTTTAAAATCCTCCTCGATTTGAGACTGGAGTCACACGAATGTTTCCCCAATTCACTCAAACCAAGGCTCTGATACCAACTTGTAACATCCAAAATTTCAAAACAATTAAAACTTTTCAAAACCACTCATTTTAATAACGTTGTTACAAAAAGGTTTTCAATACATTATTTAACAGAGTATTTTCCCCAGGTTCATATCATAAAACACCAACGCGAGGAACGGTACGATCACGCCTTTGCCTTGCCACAGCCTCTTGAGAACCTGAAACATAAAACCACAACTGTAAGCCCGAAAGCTTAGTGAGATACCCCCATAATACCAACCACATATACGCCTTTCCAGGCCCTGACCTTCCGGTCCTACCCACGCCGACCTTCCGGTCCATCACACAACATATTGCCTTTCGGCCCATAACATATCGCCTTCCGGCCCATAAGCATAAAATGCATATATAACATAACAAATAATCATATAGCAGTTCATAGACAACAATCGATCAACAGATCACATATCATAGCATTACTCTAAACAAGATACCGGTCTGGCCGGTCACTAGCATAACATTACCCTATGAATCAATCAACATACTAAATGCATACATACGCCTTTCCAGGCCATGACCTTCCGGTCCACATAGTAATGCCTTCCGGCCCATAACATGTATTGCCTTCCGGCCCATAACATATAACAACTGACAACTACCCGGATTTCCATCCGATAAAAGGGTTGGCATTGGTGCCATAAACCCTAGCGATATAGTGAGGATAACTCACCTCGAAACTGCCGACTGAACAGATAGCTCAAGCTGCTCCGATCACTGATACGATCTCCACCTCTGGACAGTCACTAATGCACTGAACTCAAACAATAACAACAATTACCAAAATACCCCTGGAACCACTGGTAAATCCTTGGTCAAAGACAAGGTCAAAGTCAACCCCTGACTGACCCTACTCGCCGAGTCCCCATGCTCAGAACTTCACTCAACCCGCGACCTAACTCGCCGAGTCGCCCCAAGACTCGCCGAGTTCAACCACTCTGAGTCCACTCGCCCTTAACTCACCGATTCCTTAAGATTCCCTTTCTACACGTCGAGTATCCCCTTTTTACTCGATGAGTTCCTCCTGGAAGAATCGCGGGGCCACCCCGACTCAACTCGCCGAGTCTGAAGAACAACTCGACGAGTCCCAGTAAATCTTCAAGCTACTCGCCGAGTCTGTTCATCGGACTCGGCGAGTCCATGCCATGCAACCGCTCAAACTGCTTTCTAATGGCAGAACTGCTCCGACCATTCATAGGCCTGGCCTTCCTAGACTGGTCCATCACGTAAGGTCCTCATTTTGGTGCTCATGGTACACCCCATGATTCATAACATACATATTGACCTAAGGCATAAGGATTCCAATCCAAAACCTTCATCAATTCCCGAAATGTACAGGCATGGGACATTCTGGACCTCCAAAGGTCCCAATACAGAGTCACAATTGTTTGGGGGTCTAGGGTAGCATCCAATCTAATCACAAAAGGGTTCCACAAACCCTAATTCCATAAACACATCAACATAGCAGAGTATACTCGAATTCTTACCTGGATGATGTATTCTCTGTGTCCCCAATCCTCAGAATGTGACTCCCTTGCTGCTCCTTTAGCCAATCCCTTCTCTTCCTTGCACAACCACTCTTTTATAATCAACAATGGCCTATAATCCTTGCTCCAGATGCACACAATCGATTTAGGGTTCTTCTCAGAATGCTAAAATGAACAATGACGGCCAATAAGTCCCTTTTATACGTCCCAAACCTGAACGGTTAGGGTTTTCGCTAAACAGCGCAGACTCGCCGAGTCCAGTCGCGAACCTGCGACCAGGTCTGCGATCCTACTCGGCGAGTCTAGGCTCCAACTCGCCGAGTCCCCTCTTAAAACACCCCAAAAACATAATTATTACAATACTTGGAATTCCGGGCTGTTACAACTCTCCCCCACTAGGACTAGACTTCGCCCTCAAAGTCTCACTCTGAAAATAGCTCCGGATGCTGCTCCCACATCTCACGCTCCGGCTCACAGGTCATTTCCGATCCCCTCTGGCACTGCCACTGAACTAACACCAGATGTATCTCCTTATTCCTCAGAACCTCGATCTTCCGATCTCTGATGACCACTGGTCTCTCAGCATAATTCAGGCCCGCATCCACCTGAATGTCTTCTAATGGGACCACTGCCGACTCATCGGCTTACACTTTCTCAATTGCGACACATGAAAAATGTCGTGGATTTGTCTCAAATCCGTGGGCAACTCCAAACGTTAGGCCACCCGGCCTACCCCCGCAATCACATGAAAAGGCTCAATATACCGGGGCCCCAACTTGCCCCTCTTCCTGAATCGAATCACTCCTCTCCAAGGAGAGGCCTTCAGGAGTACGAGGTCGCCGACCTGAAACTCAAGCTCGGACCGGCGTCTGTCTGCATAACTTTTCCTGTCGGCTCTGGGCGGTCAATAACCTCTGTCTAACCTGCTGAATCTGCTCTGCCGACTGAAGCACGATCTCTGTACTGCACATCACTCTCTGTAACCGAAAATTACCCAAGATGCAACTCTGCTCTAAATCTCAACGATGACTCGACCCATAAGGGTTAGGAAACCATGAACCACCGGATCCCCGATCCAAAGCCCACTTTGTCCATTCCGGACCGACTGAGAGATCCATTCTCACTCTCAGAGCAACTCTCACAAGTTCTCCTCTTGCCATCACATACACATACTGAACTAGTCCCAACACCCGCAGGTTGGAAGACCCGATACACTGATGATATCCTCGAACATCTCCCAAGATGAACCACTACATCCACCCTACACTCTGATCAGAATCACACTGAGAATTTAAGATTCTCTCTCCCCCTGCATCCCTTCTGAGCCTCAACAGACATCCCCAAACCGGATGGGTTCCTACTTCGCTGCCACGAACACGATGCTCGAAGCCATACTCGAAATACTCTAACCATAACTCTGCTCTGCAGCTTTCATTCTCGTGAACTTGCACTCCCCTTCGGAGTTACACACCTTTCTCTTTTCCTTCCAAGGGACCCTCTTGGCCATAATGCCACTCCAACCGGTGCCACGGTGCTTGCCCCAAGCGACACCACCCTTTTTGCGTAACCGCTATTCACATACTCTGGTTCTCATTGCAGGGGCTCTCAATCCCATGCACTCTCTCCACTCATCAAAATCACTGCCTCAGCTAAACAAGATCACTAACCCGGGGCCAGACCTTCCAATGCAATCACACTGCAACATACACAATCCGCAATCTCAAACTGATCCAGCAATACCAACAGAGTCTCCAGCATGACTGGACCGACTCTCATAACACATACTAGCCACTCGAGGCTATATCTCTGTGGGTCCGTACACCCAAACTCTGCGAACTCTCAGGTTCTAACTCTGGGAACCTTCCGGTTCCAGCTCTAGAAACATGCACAACATAATCCCGTGGGATTAATGCAGTACAACCCATCACGTACCTCAAACATACAAATACTCTGATCGCATAACCCCGGTTACTTACTCAAGATTGATCCCGACCTTCTCTCAGGCCTCCACAATCAAATGCCCTAGGTCTGTATCCCGCCCCGCATACCCGACACTCGCTCTCGTCGGCCTATACTCTGAGCTGACAAACACTGCTGAATCCCAACAGCTAAGCACCCTCACATACTCATCGATCTCCTGGAGAATTCTCCAATTCTCCCCTACTAAAGCACTGACTAACTGCCACCGATCGTCATTAACGACCTTTCAGAACAATCCTGCACAAAGAGAACATTTACACAATGACTGCTTCCCACAAGCATAAGCAACCCTCAGCAAAACACATCTCCTCCCTGATCAATCCACTCAAAAGAATCCGGTCTTTCAATTATCCACTCTACGACTGCATATGCTACCCGACATTCAACCCAGTGCCGCATCTCCACTAACAACCCTCACGAACGATAACCAACGGAATTCCCAACAATAACCCGTAACCAAACCCACAACCTGCCAAAGGATGAATACCGCATCGAAAACCGCACAAGGCTACCGGCACCAAAACAATACGCCACAATCAACGCAAGGCAATCAAGACATCAAGAAAGCATCATACCCGCAGCTGCCTACGGCATTGCTCCGTCTCCCTCTGCCGCAAGTCGATAAGCATGACCCTGAGCCCTTGGGGCTCCGCTCCATCCTGTCCTCCTCCTGAACTCCTCAAGGTGGCCGGTGCTAGAGCCTGCACCGGTCCTGCAGAAAGCGGTGGACAGTTGACCCTCAAATGTCCAACCTGCCGACACTGACAACAAATCCTCAAATCCCGAATTGGCACTGACTGCCGACAATCCCGTGCACAGTGCCCCTCCTTTCCACACTTGCGGCATGCACCACCGGACCAGCAAGCTCCGGTGTAACCCCTCCCACACTTCCCACAAGTGTGGCCGCTCCGATCCCCCATTCTAACATCTACGGTCCTGGACCGTTTCGGCGCCGGCTGCGACTGCATCGGGGCCTGCCTCAACTCACGTAACTGCAACTTAACCTCTAACACACGCCACAGGGCGGCCTCCTGCAACTCCAACAAGGTCTCACACCTCTGCGCAGACACGAACTGTCTGATATCCCCCTTGAGCATACTCAGATATCGGGACATCTGAGCCTGCTCCGAAGCGAACTCAGGGCAAAACTTCGCCCTCTCAATAAACATCCTGGTGCTCTCAGTCACCGACTCCAAATCCTGCTTCAGCTCAAGGAACTCCCGAGCCAATCTATCCCTCTCATCTCGCGGAACATAGCGAGTACTGAACATCTCTCTGAACTGATCCCCTGAAACCGCAGCCCTCTGCGCGTCGAAATATGACCCCGTGGTCAATCTCCACCAATCCTTCGCCCCGAGCCTCAATAGGTTCAGAGCACACCTCACCCTCTGATCAGCAGGGCATAAACTCGTGGAGAAACACCCCTCCATGTCTGATAACCATCTCATAGCAACAATCGGGTCCTGAACTCCATCGAATGTGGGGGGCTTCGTATAAAAGAAGTTCCGATACTGAAACCCCGACTAGGTCTTCCCTTTGCCGCTGCTACAGCCGCTGTAACCGCCGCGGCAGCCGTCTCTGCGAGAGCCGCATATCGCTCATCAAACTACTCAACCATGGCGGTCCTGATCGACCCAAACCATTCTGGCAACTCAGCCCGTAACAATGCAGCAACCTCATCACGCAGGATCTCGCGAATCCTCGCATCCCGCTCGCTCGTGCTCGTCCGATCGATAACCTCCGACGGCACCGATTCACCCGGAACTCGCTCTCCAGCTCCCGATCCTGATCCGGATCCACTATCATCATGCCCCGAAATCTCCATACTGAAGACACCCTACCAATCTCAGACACTTCCCAAAATCCTGGGATCCAACTCTTGCAACCCTACCCTAGAGACCATGGTTTCCCTGATACGCGTATGGGTCCTGTGCTTTCAGTAGTACGGGCCCATACTACCTTCCACACCTACCCATATTTGTATGAAGTACTACCACAATACCCTAGGGAACATGCATAACAACTATCAACCCTCACCACTAGAGGAACACTGAGAACATCCCATAAGGGACCCTAGGCTACAGGCATCACAAATCAGGCAACATTATCATGAATTCCTGAAGATCCCTAGCCTAACTCTAGCATGCTGTGCTATCAAGCTCAAATAAACAAATATCATGTATGGTATCTTGGGGTTACTTACTGGCTCCGGCTGATCGTACCTTCGCGTCCTCCTTTTACTAAATTTGAAAACCATTTTAATTTCTCTTTTTAAAATCCTCCTCGATTTGAGACTGGAGTCACACGAATGTTTCCCCAATTCACTCAAACCAAGGCTCTGATACCAACTTGTAACATCCAAAATTTCAAAACAATTAAAACTTTTCAAAACCACTCATTTTAATAACGTTGTTACAAAAAGGTTTTCAATACATTATTTAACAGAGTATTTTCCCCAGGTTCATATCATAAAACACCAACGCGAGGAACGGTACGATCACGCCTTTGCCTTGCCACAGCCTCTTGAGAACCTGAAACATAAAACCACAACTGTAAGCCCGAAAGCTTAGTGAGATACCCCCATAATACCAACCACATATACGCCTTTCCAGGCCCTGACCTTCCGGTCCTACCCACGCCGACCTTCCGGTCCATCACACAACATATTGCCTTTCGGCCCATAACATATCGCCTTCCGGCCCATAAGCATAAAATGCATATATAACATAACAAATAATCATATAGCAGTTCATAGACAACAATCGATCAACAGATCACATATCATAGCATTACTCTAAACAAGATACCGGTCTGGCCGGTCACTAGCATAACATTACCCTATGAATCAATCAACATACTAAATGCATACATACGCCTTTCCAGGCCATGACCTTCCGGTCCACATAGTAATGCCTTCCGGCCCATAACATGTATTGCCTTCCGGCCCATAACATATAACAACTGACAACTACCCGGATTTCCATCCGATAAAAGGGTTGGCATTGGTGCCATAAACCCTAGCGATATAGTGAGGATAACTCACCTCGAAACTGCCGACTGAACAGATAGCTCAAGCTGCTCCGATCACTGATACGATCTCCACCTCTGGACAGTCACTAATGCACTGAACTCAAACAATAACAACAATTACCAAAATACCCCTGGAACCACTGGTAAATCCTTGGTCAAAGACAAGGTCAAAGTCAACCCCTGACTGACCCTACTCGCCGAGTCCCCATGCTCAGAACTTCACTCAACCCGCGACCTAACTCGCCGAGTCGCCCCAAGACTCGCCGAGTTCAACCACTCTGAGTCCACTCGCCCTTAACTCACCGATTCCTTAAGATTCCCTTTCTACACGTCGAGTATCCCCTTTTTACTCGATGAGTTCCTCCTGGAAGAATCGCGGGGCCACCCCGACTCAACTCGCCGAGTCTGAAGAACAACTCGACGAGTCCCAGTAAATCTTCAAGCTACTCGCCGAGTCTGTTCATCGGACTCGGCGAGTCCATGCCATGCAACCGCTCAAACTGCTTTCTAATGGCAGAACTGCTCCGACCATTCATAGGCCTGGCCTTCCTAGACTGGTCCATCACGTAAGGTCCTCATTTTGGTGCTCATGGTACACCCCATGATTCATAACATACATATTGACCTAAGGCATAAGGATTCCAATCCAAAACCTTCATCAATTCCCGAAATGTACAGGCATGGGACATTCTGGACCTCCAAAGGTCCCAATACAGAGTCACAATCGTTTGGGGGTCTAGGGTAGCATCCAATCTAATCACAAAAGGGTTCCACAAACCCTAATTCCATAAACACATCAACATAGCAGAGTATACTCGAATTCTTACCTGGATGATGTATTCTCTGTGTCCCCAATCCTCAGAATGTGACTCCCTTGCTGCTCCTTTAGCCAATCCCTTCTCTTCCTTGCACAACCACTCTTTTATAATCAACAATGGCCTATAATCCTTGCTCCAGATGCACACAATCGATTTAGGGTTCTTCTCAGAATGCTAAAATGAACAATGACGGCCAATAAGTCCCTTTTATACGTCCCAAACCTGAACGGTTAGGGTTTTCGCTAAACAGCGCAGACTCGCCGAGTCCATATCTGGACTCGTCGAGTCCAGTCGCGAACCTGCGACCAGGTCTGCGATCCTACTCGGCGAGTCTAGGCTCCAACTCGCCGAGTCCCCTCTTAAAACACCCCAAAAACATAATTATTACAATACTTGGAATTCCGGGCTGTTACATAATTTACACACAATACAATCCCATGTCTATCCACTAACTTGACCGTCAGAGCGTTTTCCCGTGCGCCTCCTCCCGGAGAACGGTTGTCGATCCTTTCTCGTTGTGACCTCACAGGTTCATCGGAATCACCACAAACGTACGACACCATCGTCCGGGAACCAGGTCACATCATTTGGCGCCATCTATCGTATGACGAAAAACAAATAAAAAACACACTCCTCATTGGTGAAAGAATGGCGTCTAACGACATTGGGGGAACTGGTGGAACACCAACCAGCCCCATCAGACCTATGATGTCATTGGAACAAACCACCACCCCGATTCTCATAACGCTTTTCGGTGATGCGTCACAAAAGGGCGACTCGACGGTAACCACCACTCCAATAACTGAGTCACAGAGATCGGCCGTCGGAGGACCAACTTCCTCCACCGCCGTATCAACATAACGCACTCCAATGCAAACACCATAACTAACGGTGATATTAAGCAATACAACACCGCCAATGGTGGAAAACGTCAGTGCCACACCGACTTTCTCGCAACCGCCACCACTACATCAAATGGTAGGCGAACAACCAGTGGTTTTTTAGACACCGCCGTTGAACCAGATCGTGAGAAATCAAACAATGGCTTTCGAAACACCTCTGTTTGTAACAAACATACCTTTCAACACCACAATCCCACATTATCAGCAACTTGTGCCCAATAATCCTCTTGCACAAAACTCATCCCCTCTTGCCCACACAAACATTTACCTTCCCATTTCCATGACAAGAATTCTATGGGCCAAACCCTAGCCATTCCCTGGCATAAAACATCATGATGATGCAACCTTACATCACCACTCAACAGTATAACCCACATGGTTCCTTCCCTATCCCAAACCAAGATTTTTTGTCATGCAGCATAACATCTCCGTTCACCAAGGAGCTCTTAGATTACAAAATCCCAAACACAGCAAAGTTACCACATCTCAAAACCTACAATGGAACCACATATCCCAATAGTCACACTGACACGTATGAGTGGACGATGACCTCACTCAAGCTAGACTAGCGATTCTAGTATACGTACTTCCCAACAACCCTAGAAGGCAATACAGGAATGTGCCTCAAGACGCTGTGACCAAGGAGCATCTATAACTTCGGGCAGTTAAAGTATCTCTTCTTGACGAATTTCATGCAACTTCGTAAATACAAGGGAGATTCACACTCGATCATTAGCTGCAAGCAGAATGAAGGAAAGACAATGCGAGAATACTTCACCAGGTTCACTAACATCACACTGGACGTCCCATGCCATGACGAAGGATTAATAGCAGACGCCTTCACGTGGGGCCTCCTCCCAGGACCACTGTCTCAAAAGCTCATGGGGAAAAAACCGCAGACGTGGGCAAAGCTAAAATAGAAAGTAGAACGCTACCTGAGACAAGAGGAAAGGGAGGTAGCAAAGCAAGCATATCTGAACTCCATGACCGCCTCGGCCACAAAGTGTCACAACTCACCATCATCTCTAGGGGTGAGCATTTGGACCAGACCGAACCGGCTCTTGGACCGAACCAGTTTCGGAGAATATTGCGGATCTTGGACCGGAACGGATGACACTTACCGGGTCCAGGTTCATGTCCGGGTCCGGGTCCAGGTCCGGGTTTTCCGGTTCTTGGACCGGTACAACTTTATATGCATACGGTACAACTTGTTAAAAACGTGTTTTTAGGTTTGATACGACTCATTAAAACGAATATATTGTTGGGTTTGATACGTTACAACTCGTTAAAATAAATACTTTTTTGGGTTTGATGCGGTACAACTCGTAAAAATGAATACGTTTTCGTGTATTGTGCCCTTTAGACCGGTCAAACTTTGATTATTTATAATTTATACTATTTTTTTGAAGGATTGTAACTCATTGAATATAACAAAAAAAACAACAAAATTGTAGTCTAAAATCATCTAAAGACTTTAACTTACATGTTGGAAAAACACGCATGTTAATCTGACTTAAAACGAATGAGATATGTTTGTTTAAAGAATTTCACAGAATACAAAAGTTTAAATTCTCTTCCTGAAAAGCTGAAATATTTCAGCTTTGATCTCATCTTCAAATGATTGTAACTCATTGAATATAACACCAAAAATAACAGAATTATAGTCTAAAATTATCTACAAAATCTAAATTACACGTTGGAAAAAACCGCATGTCAATTCGACTTAAAACAAATGGGATATGCTCGTTTAAAATATTTCATAGAATACAAAAGTTTAAATTTTTTGCTGAAAAGTTGAAATATTTCAGCTTTGATCTTTGAAGCATTGTAACTCGTCGAATATAATACCAAAAACAATGAATTATAGTCTAAAATCATTTACAAACTCTAAATTACACCTTAGAAAAAACGTATGTTAATTCGACTTAAAACGAATGAGATATGTTTGTTTAAAACTTTCACAAAATACAAAAGTTTAATTTTATTGCTGAAAAGCAAAATATTTCAGTTTTGATATCTCATCTTTGAATGATTGTAACTCATCAAATATAACTCCAAAAACAACAAAATTGTAGTTAAAATTTATCTATAAACTCTAAATTACACATTAGAAAAAATTATATGTCAATCCGACTTAAAACGAATAAGATATACTTGTTTAAAAAATTTTACAAAATACAGTTTTTTTTTTTTTTTTTTTTTTTTTTTTTAAATAAGCCGGTCCAAAACTGGTTTTTACCCAGAACTGGCCAGACTGGACAGATAAAAAAACCAAACCGGTTTTGCTGAAATCCTAGAACCGAGAACCGGTCCGGGGTCCAAAAAAACAGTCCGATCCAGTCCAGTTCACAGGTCTAAAAACTCACCCTAGAAGTAGGATAACTTTTCAAAAACTTTAATTATCAAACTATTTTCACTATGAGTTATAAAAATTTACAAAATAATTAATACATTTGTAATAATGTTAAACTCTTTCCTTTCTAACTCTACAACATAAAGCAATTTTTTTTTCTAACTCAAGAAATTATCAACTTCCAATTCTTTTATCTATTAAAAAATAAAGATACATATATCATAAAGCAAAATTATTTGAACAAGACGTTAATTTTACAAAAAGAAAAGAATAATTATAAGTTTGAAAAAAGAGCATCTCATAGGCGATCGAATTCGTTAAAGAAACATGTCACAGTTAGGAACTACACGTGCTTCTTCCAGAGGTCTCCACGGGAAACGTGTACCCATTTTCCTACCGCCACGTGTCTCCATGGTCTCTTCTCGAAAATACGTGTCTCTTCTTCCCCACTATATACACCACATCACCTCGAGAATACACCATTGCAAACACCAAATAACAATCCATCCACTCATCCAGAATTTGTTATCAACAGTTCACAGGTTCCATCATCTTCAATGGCTTTAAGAGCAACTGTGAGTAATCATCACCCAGTTAACTCCTATTTTCTCCTCAACAATGAAAATTGGAATCATTTTAGTGAATTTGAACCATTTCTTTATCTAATTGTGTTTAAGTAACTGTTTTTTTACCTTGCAGAATTTGGTGAAATCAATGGTGAGTCGGTCAAGAGGAATGCCAGCATTTTCTACATTAACCTCCCCCAAGATGAAGGCTTACTCCCCAACCGCTGATCACAGCTATGGTCACCATGATCCGAAACCCAGGTAATTAATGTCATTCTTGAACTGAAATTATGCGTCTTATATGTGATTTGTATCTGATATATCGATATGAAAACTTTGGGGTGGAATTAATAAATAGTCTGGTGAAAGGTGCGTATGCACCGGTGTATATCTCGCTGGGGTTGATTATGATGTCGGTTAGCATCGGAGTGTTCACTGCGACGCATCAACTTAGAAGGGCGCCGAATGTTTCAGTGAAGAAGTCAAAGCGAGAGACTTTGCCGGAGCTGGTGGAGCCGGAGAAGGTGGCGGAGGAGTCGAATGAGTTCATCAAGAAGTCATTCTTCAGGAAGATAGCACATGTGCAGGAGGCTGATCGCCAGCAAGTCATGTCTGATCCCATCAGAGGGGATACTTACTCCATGTAATTATTAACAAATACTTACTTTAATGAGAAATTTTTGCAGAGTTATGGTGATAATTGAATCGAGTTGACATGACACTATTACAGGCACCCGAAGCCATATACAGAGTCGCTGAAATCGGTGGGAGTGGAGGTGGAAAATAAGCCGTTTGTTCAGCCACCACCGCTGAAACACTGAAGCTGTCGTTCTTGTGTTATCTTTAACAGGGTGTCGTACACGTGGTTACTTTTTGGTTGATTTTTTCATGGTTCAAGTTGGGATCATATGCCTGTAAATATGCAAAAGCTGTTTCTACTTTGAATTGCATCCAAGTGATGATGGGGTCAACCTCGTAGTAAATATTTGAGAAGAAACGTTTTACGTACTTTTTGTGCTTATTGATTAATGCGTGTTGATATCTTTTAATTATCTGAAAGAGTTGGTGATGAGTGAATCTATAAGTGGGTCTAAGAGTTCGTAGAGAGATTTGTTATGTTTGCAACTGAAAAAGCTAGCCTAGCATCTTGGATGAATCTGGGAAGTAGTACGTATTAATATTGAAAATGTTACATAGTGATAGTATATATGCATACACATTCAGGACATTAAACGAACGCGAACTACATCTGATCAAAAAGATACCAGTGGTGCCAGAAAGCCATAAAGAACTAACCTCGATCCTGAACGACGTAGTCCAAAATAATGGTGATAAATCAAATCATTCAAATGTTGCTGATACGATTCTTCAAAATCAAAGTTGTAGTACCCCAACTACAAAATAAAATAAAATAAAATAAATAATAAATAAATCTAACGAAGTAATTAACACATAATAAACTTCCAAACCATGAAATGATTTATGGTTAAGAGGTCAATACGATTTATTTCATCGTCTGAGGTTATTATCAATATTACATAATCTAGATTAATCCTTTAAAAATGGCGAAATAGAATCAATACCAGAAGTTTCATAATAAAGATTTAAACAAATTGGTATTTTTCGGAAAAAAAAAACCTATTCGGAAAAAAAAAACCAATTACTTGATTAAAAAAACAAAATTGAAAAGTCTATTTATTACCAAATCAACTTATTCTCTTATGTCTTAGTAAAAAAACCTATTCGGAAAAAAAAAACCAATTACTTGATTAAAAAAACAAAATTGAAAAGTCTATTTATTACCAAATCAACTTATTCTCTTATGTCTTAGTATTTTTTCTAGCATTAAGCACTCACGACCAATTACATCTTCGGTAAAACTAGCTGGTACCTCGTAGCTTGTACCAGGTAGCGGATAATTTATAGTTTGTAGCGTTTTGTTAAACGTTACGTGAAGTAGTTTTTGGATTTGGAACGTCTTGTTTCAACTAAACGCTAGAAAATTGTAATGTTGCCATTTAGAGGACCAAGAAGTCAAATTATTCCTAAGATAAATGCAGAACCCAGAGGTAGACTGGCGAGTGGTAGGACACCCTACCCAATCAACATCAGAGGAAGCAACTAAGTGATCAACGGATTACAGACGAATATGAAGACCATGCGTCAAGTACATTTAAGGTAACGACGGATGCGCTTAAGAGCATGAAAGTGAGGTGCATGAGGATCATGCAGAAAAAGATAGGTTTGTTGCACAGCATAAGCACTATTAGAGCGAGTAAAAGTAAGATATTTTAGAGCTCCAACAAGGCTTAGAAAGGTAGGGTTAAGGAACCACTTGCCCCCGACAATAAGTTTTCTTTTAGTGGCAGCCAGGGTGCTACATGGATTACACTCAGCCATATCAACACGCGAGAGAATTTCTCGAGAAAATGTAAATTAAGATTGGAAGAGTCCCAAGGAGTCACGAGTGGCAGATATGTCGAGAAAAAAGACAAAGTTCCAAGATCAGACATTGGGAACTCAGAGGAAAATTGAGAAATAACTTTGGAGATGGGAAGGAGAGGATGCAATGAGAATGATATAATCTATATAAAGAAGAAGACAGTATCAGAACCGCACTGAAACGTAAAAATGGAGGAGTCAGATTTCTTACTATGAAAACCAAGGGAGAAAAGAATGATGGAAAAATATTGATACCAAGCTTAAGGAGCTTGTTTGAGACCAAAGAGAGCCTTTCAAAGATGGCATACGTGATTAGGAAATTAAGTACTTACATATTCGGGAGGTTGACGCATGTACATTGTTTCCACAAGGTCACCGTGAAGGAAAACATTTTTGACATCAAGTTGGCGGGCCAATTACGAGAGATCAAGATACCGAGAACAGTTCGAATTGTGGCAAGTTTGACAACATTACTGAAAGTTCCATCAAAATCAAGACCACGTTGTTAAGAGAAACCATGATCAACAATGTGGACCTTGTAGCTATCACGATGGCCCTAACTATCAAACTTGTGACCATATAGCCAATAACAACTAACAATGTTGGCATTAGATGGTCAAGATCCCAACTATGGTTAGAACGAAGAGGCTGCATTTCGAAGTCCATGGCAACAAGCAAATTGAGGTCCCACAAAGCTTGAGCAGTAGAATGAGGAATGGGAGAGATGTCAAAAGTAGAAGAGATGTTAAAAATCATTTTTGGTCAAAGAGAGCCAATGTGAGAGCGAGTGACCATGGGTGATTAAAGGTGGTAGGGGAGGAGAAAGAGAGTCTGAGGCTCAATATGAGGAATCTTAAATGTTACCAAAGACAGGGTAGCCAGAAGGAGGGGAGAGAGGAAGGGAAGCAGTCACAAGGTAAATATGAGTGATAGTGACAAGAGGAGATGTAAAGAATCTCTCTATGTTTTGCATGTGGACACAACTTAATCAATGTGATCATGTGAACCACGTTAATTCTTCTTGTGTTCTTGTTTAATTCTCTTAGCATAATTATCGATATCATTGTCCTCAAGTTTGTCGACTTTGCATCTTAACATCCAATGGGTTGGTGGAGTAGTAAAGGGGTGGTGGGACCCGTTAGATTTTAATAATTCTATAATTATTTGTCAGAGTGAACCACGACATTCTTTGTGTTTCTATTTAATTATCATAGCATAATCGTTCTTATCGTTGTTAGGTTTGTCGAGTTTGCATCTTAAATAAATTAAAAACAAAATAAGGGCAAACTATTCATTTTATAAAGGCATCAAAGCCACAAAAAACATTCTATACAGACATTCATAGTTTTTTTTATTAAAAAAACAAGTTACAAGACAAGTGTACGGATTACCCAAACCACATGGACGTGTAATCTACCATAATTTATTATACTACTTTTTTATTAAAAAGAAAAATGTATAAGAAAAGTTTCTAATAAACTCAAGGTATACAAAAGTTTTACCCGTTTTAACTGTAATCCAACAACCCATATATTTTACGACCTCTTTTCACCCTTCTTTATTCTTCAAATCTATAGGTTTTTTTTTCAAGTTCCTTCAAATCTATAACATACGGCCAATCTTATTAGGTGCCAAACATAGTACGGACAAGTCACAAAAGTCTCCTGCCTTGTTTGAATATTGCTCCTATAAACTACAAGAAACAAACTCGTCCTCATATACTTGGCCCACTACACCACCCGATGTATTATTGTATAGGACAAATTACAATTGGATCTCACGTTCGGAATACATATTATTCAAATGACACAAAATGATATGTATTTAAACTTTATTATAATATCATATGTTTACATACGTGTCTAACGAAACTTGGAATGCAAGGTTACCGACTACTCATATGCTTCATCCAATAACAATGATTTGAAGCTTGTGTCGCTTTCAATCGGTAACCAGTTGAAAGTTGGGCAGCAACTTCTTTGAATATCAGCCATGTTTTCTTGGAAAACATGGAAATTGGAATTGTGTGGAAAACCATTCTTGTTGAACGTGTAAACACAATGTAATATCTAGTTACTTGTTGTATTTATAAGCCACTTATGCATTCTATAAGTTTACACCAACCCTTCACTTGCTTTCAAGAGTATGCAATTAAAACTCAATTTTTTCTGAACTCTCTCCCTCAATATCAATAAATTGAACTCCTAGATGTAATTTAGGAGACTTGATTGCTTTTGAGGGATGGGTTCAGTAAATGTTGGATTTTATATTGATTAGCGTCCTTATGATCAACGCGTCATATGGAGACGTCCAGGTTGTCATGAACCCGTTTTGCTATTGTGATCGATATTGTGTAAGTTTCCTTTTTCTATTGATACATATACATGAACAGATAGGCAAAAGTTAAAACAGTATTTTGTAAAATAAGTTTTGAGTGACTTTATATCGGATGCATAAATGTTTAACTATTGATTAAATGTGTAATTAAACACATTTTTAAATAACAATATATAGAATATTTTGATTGAACCCATATATTAAGGGCATGGGAGTGTGGGTGAGATGTGGGAAAGATGATGATAAACGATTTCAAACAATAAATCATGGCAAAACTAAAAGGAGGTGAGAGACTATTTTTTAATAAAATATAAAAATTAAAATCTAAAATCTTTATAGCCAATTCCTTGGAGCATAGAATTTAATAGAATTTAGTTAAACTCCAAATCTAAGCAGTTATCGTGGTCCAAATTTCAATAGCGGTCACATGCCGTTATTTGAAATTGCGGTTATCGCAGTGATATAACAGTGGTATAACGGTTTTTTAATATTATGTATAGTTTTATATTATATATTTATACAAAATTTATATATTAGATTATTAATACTATATGGAATTAATATCATAAAAAATCATATAAAAACATAACATAATCTATATATAATATTCTAATATAGTTATATGGAAACTAAAAAGTGTCAAAATGTCATTACAGCTCAAATCGTTCGTGGTTTCTAAGTACTGAAACATACGAGAAAGGAAGTTGTCATTTGTTGATTTGTAGTTTATAATTAATTATATTTATTATTTGGACTTATTAAGACAAAAAATATAGTGGACTAATTTAAAAAATAAAGAATTAATATTGAAATAACACACAATTGTTTTTTTCTTTGTCAAGGTAGTCTAATATGTACGAAATTGTAAAGCGGGTATAGCGTCGCTATAGCGCAGATGGGTTTCGCGGTAAATAGCAGTCAATAGTGCCGCTAATAGCACCACCGCTATTTGTAAACGCTATTTCAAAATAGCGGTTCAGTAACACCGCAAAACGCTATAGCACCATTATTGCGCGCTATTGATAGCATAGCTCCAAATTACTTTGATTTCATATTCAAATTCATGTAAAATGTTTTTTTTTTCTTTTTTTGTTGCTGTTAAAAAGATGAACGTATTAATCCAATAATATTATTTGGGAAGTAATTATTTCCATTTGGATTTGTATTTTGAATTTGTTTCCGATAAACCCCGCAAAACCCCCCGACTTGTTCCCATCGTAAACGAAAGCCCATTCTACGCATTATAGCCGTTCATCTCGGATTGCTGCATACGACGCGAGCCATGTTTGAGAAAGCTACGTGGCAATCTCTGATTGATTGATTTCCGCGCCATGCGATATTTTTGGTTAAACCATTTTGACGTAACCACTCCCGAGATCCATATATCTACTACACACTTAACAAACTAACCAAAAGAAGAAGCCATTCAGATCGGAAGATCGACTCTGGAATTCGATTCGTCGGATTATGGAAGAAAGCAAACGGAGAATCTATTGTTTGCAGTTCTTTTGTTTCATTTTGATCGGCTGTTTCGCTTTTCAAACCTTCGCTTCTTCTTCCGGCACTGTAAGTGACCTAATCAACAATCGATGAATGTGTGTTCTCATCGGGTGTTATGATATGATTCCATTGGTTTCTGAAGTGCTAATTCTTTTGTTTTTTTCGTGTTAGGTATTTTACGAGTCGTTTGATCAATCGTTTGAGGATAGCTGGACTGTGTCTGAGAATGAAGAGTATTTAGGTTAGATATGTTCAGATCTACAATTTGTTTATTGTTAATTCTGCTATTTGTTTTGACGTGTTTATTAGATTTTTTTTTTTCAATTGTAATCAATTGCTAGCATCTCATGATTGTAATCTATGCGATGTACTATTGTTATACATCATCCTGCAAATTCAAGTTTCATAGCACAGACTAATATCGGAATCCATTGATTCATTCATGTGGTTGCTCAGGTGTATGGAATCACTCAAAGAGCGAGGGACATGATGATTATGGTCTTCTTGTAAGCGAGAAGGCTAGAAAGTACGCAATCGTTAAGGAGCTGGAGAAGCCTGTAGAAGTTAACAACCGTACAGTTGTTCTTCAATTCGAAACGCGCTTCTACAACCAGCTTGAATGTGGTGGCGCATATCTGAAGTACCTCCGGCCTCAAGAATCCGGCTGGACTCCCAAACAATTCGACAGCAATTCTCCTTACTCAATCATGTTTGGTCCAGATAAATGTGGCTCCACAGAGAAGGTTCATTTCATCGTAAACACCAAGTTCCAGAAGAATGGAAAATACGTCGAACACCATCTCACCTATCCTCCTAAAATCCCTTTAGACAAAATGACACATGTCTATACTGCCATATTGAAACCTGATTACGAAGTGAGTATCTTAATCGACGGAGAAGAGAAAAAGAAGGTGAATATCTTGTCACCTGAAGATTTTCATCCACCGATTGTTCTCCCAAAAACCATTCCCGACTATGGCGAGCACAAACCTGAAGATTGGGACGACAGCAAACAGATTCCCGACCCAGATGCCAAAAAACCCGACGATTGGGATGAAGATATACCAATGGAGATTCCAGATGAAGACGCTGTGAAACCAAAAGGATGGTTAGAAGACGAACCAGATGAAATCGATGATCCGGAGGCGGTGAAGCCGGAAGATTGGGACGATGAGGAGGACGGCGAGTGGGAGGCTCCGAAAATTGACAACCCTAAATGCGAGTTCGTAGGGTGTGGAAAGTGGCAAAGACCAATGAAGAAGAATCCGGATTACAAAGGTACATGGAAAGCTCCTCTTATCGATAACCCTAACTACATGGGAGTCTGGAAGCCTCGCCAAATCCCAAATCCCGAATACTTTGAACTCGAAAACTTCGCAGTCGAACCCATCGCCGCCATTGGAATCGAAATCTGGACAATGCAAGAAGGGATTTTGTTCGACAACATTTTGATCACAAATGATGAAACGACTGCAGCATCGATTAGGGATACGACATGGAAGCCGAAGTTTTTAGTAGAGAAAGCGAATCAAACAGCAGAAGAAGACGCTGCTGGTATTGAAGGACTCAAGGGTATCCAGGTAATTAACCAACTTAAACAAAAGTTCAAATCATGGTTTAATAGTTTTCCATTTCACTTTCTTTGTTTTGATAAATTTGATTATGAAAATTTGCAGAAATCTGTGTTTGATGTGCTTTACAAGATTGCTGATTTACCTTTCTTGAGTGGACACAAGATGAAGGTTATGGTAAGTTATTAGGGTTTTTTTTTTCATGAGTATTTGGAACTTAATTTTTTATTATTTTTGTGTAGGAACTTATTGAAGAGGCTGAAAAGAAACCAAGTCTTATTGTTGGCATTATACTTTCACTTGCTGTTGTTGTTGTTAGTCCCTTGTTGAAGATCTTGTTGGCTACCAAGAAGAATCAAGTGAGTATTAGCAAACTTTTTTTATTACAACTTTTTTAATGTTTTGTGTTCTAATTTATTTTTATTTTATTATTATTATTTTTTTAAATTAGACAAAGGTGAAGGAGGGAGGTAAGATGGCCGCCGCTCAAGGCGAGGATGCAACTTCTCCTCGTAGGAGGAATACCAGGCGCGATGGTTGAGCAGATTAGCTTCTTTGGTAGAATCAAGGCATTAGTTTTGACTGAAGATTTAATCTAATTAAAAAGTTTTTTTTTTTTCTCTCTTTTTCAAAAAAAAAAAAAAAATTACATAAGCGAGAGTTTTTTTTATTTTTTTACGAAAATAATAATCGGTCATTTTTTAGAGGTCTTTTCGCAACATGTTAAATCAATCAAATTGTTAACCAAGATTTGAGTATACAATGTATGGTTGCATAAACATAAGTACCACAAAGGTATAGCTAGGAAGATTGAGGCATTAGGCTATGGATAAAAACAAGACACCATTCGGATCAAAAGCCTAACAATGGTAACATATTTGTTGATGAGTTTAATGTCATTAAACATTATAGAGTTTCATAAGTCTTCATGTTGAAGGGAGTACTTAAATATGTTTTGAAATGTTGACGGGCATGACTAACAAGGGAAAATTCAAACTTTGGAAACCAACATTGAGGTGGAACTCATAAAGTGATTTCTTAACCTTCAAACATGATTATCATGTGACAGTTAGGAAATGTATACCTCTTTTAAAAGGTCACCATGTAGAAACACATTATATGCATCCATTAGATGCAATTCCAGTGTCAATTACATGCTAGATCAAAAAGGTATGTATTGATGGAGATAGATGCAAGATATAAACAAATTGTTGTATTGTTATTATCTGTGAGACTAGTGGCTCACATACTAAAAGTTATAAAAGATTCAAAATAAATAATAAAATATTTATAAGATAAATTTTGTTATTTATCGATTAAAATAAAAAATAAAACAAATAGTTTATTTATTATTTATTAAGTCAAAGTAAAACCAAATAATTGGCTTATTTAATAATTAAATAAAGAGTTCATTTAACAAGCCAAATAATTAATTAAATGGTTTTAGGTTGACTTGTTTAATGGTTTAAAGGTTTGCCTAAAGCCTACGATTAATATAAGTATAAAAGAAAAACATCTTGGGATTTTTCTGTTGAGAGTTCCCAAGAAACTAATTTTCCTCATTTCTTTTCCCAATCTAAACCACAAAATTTCTATCCTACCTCCTCAAGTTGATCGTCAGTTTGGGAACAAAGAAGAATCATATTGGTTTTGCTTTGATTAATTGATTGTCTAGCAGCTATATGGATTGAATTGTGTGGATACGTCATAGTAACAATATATTTTGATTGCTATCACGACATCAAAAGTAGTACGCTTCAAGGGTATGAGTTATACATCTCAATATGGTTGTATTAGTTAATCATAATTGTCTAAGTGGATCAATGGTTCTTAGGCTTGTTTTAAAATTTTAAATACTATTTTTCGCTACAAATCTGGTTTGTTTAATTTTTTAGATTTCATAAAACCCCAACATCTATTGTAACCATTTTTTCTATTGGAGAAAAAGTTTTAGTATATTCGACGCCTTCAACTTTGTGATTTCCAAACACGACCAAGCATACCATATGTCTCTCTACGATGTCATCCTAATTATATATAACCTTTGTACATATATTTTCTCTGTATAACTTTGTTTCCCTTTAGTGAAGTTTTAGTGGTCCATTAAACATCTATTATCCATTAGTGCTCAGATCTCCTTTCACATTGCTCTACACCAACCTTTGTAACATATTTGTTTGGATGTTAGATGCTTTTAACTTTTAATTGAGAATATAACATTTAAGTAGTTAACTATCAGTATTAAATGACATCTTAAGTGTAAATTGAACAAAGTTGAGCATTTATATTTTTGGAAACGGCCAATATTATAAATGCTCACCCGAACTAGCAAGTAGCTAGAGGGGAGCAAGAACAAGCAAAACGTACAAATTAAAGTTTAAAAAGAAAATGGGTGGACAATGAATTCCTCCCAGTTACAAGGATACCCTCTACTTCTATATTTAATCCATGTAAACACCGACGCCTTGATATTGTCCACCACACGATTGGGGTTGACAAATCTCCCCTGAAATAGTCGGTCATTACGTGCTCTCCATAGATTCCATAATGTCCCGTAGCATATGGTTGTTAGTCTCTTCCTTTTCTTAGGGCATCTACCCCAATTGGCTGTGTAGTGAATTGTTTCTTCAATGTTTTGGAAGTCTGACCAATTAATACCACACCACAAGAAGATATGCTTCCATACCAAACAGGCGTAGGGACAACGCACCAGCACATGATTTGCGCATTCAAACCCTTCAATACATGAGCTACAGTAGCATATCAATCTGTATACTTCTTTGTGATAGAGCCATTGCAGTAGGAATCTGTCCCAACGCAGCACGCCAAGTAAAAGTACTGATTTTTATCGGGATGAGTTTACACCAAGATATCTGAATTGGGTTATTATTAACAGGGGGAATAGAATCTAACTTTCGCCCAAAGGCGTTGACTCTATAGACTCCATCAGATGTTAACGGGCATGAAAATAGGTCTTCACCCAGCTAGAGTTTGAATGAGTTGATGACAGAAGAGACAAATTCCACTTGAGAGGACAATCCAGCAGCAACATGGCAGGATTTCCATCTCCAGTAAGGTGTGAAGAAAATGAGGGTGGGAGAGGTTCTATTTATAGGATGAAAATGGTTGAACTTGGTGCCACATGTCACCATCTAGTGGCAATACTTGGGGAGAAAGCAATGGCCAAGATTGTGCCATATCACCCATTTTCGCACAACACACTTCCGACTTCTAAAATCCGTAACTTTCACATACGACCTCCGTTTTTAACGTTCTTTATATTCACACGTAGGCGGGACCGTACCCTAGTACCCTACAACTTTCATTTAAACTTTGTCGTCTAATTTTGATTTATTTTTAAAGTTATATTTTTAACAGGCCGGAACATGAAAAATCTGTTAAAAATTCATAACTTCTTCATTAGACGTCCGTTTTCGTCTGTCTTTTTACCGTTGCGCTACTATTAATGAGATCTTCAATTCTCATTTAGGTTGCGTTGGTCAAAAATTGATCGATCTAAAATTCGAATTTCAGGTTGTGCACTGTTATGCCAAATCTTAGAAAAATCATAACTTCCTCATACGAAGTCAGATTTTGACGTTCTTTTTATGAACACTCTTGGTTTAACGTATATTAAAACTTTGATTTAGATATATAAGGCTAAAAATTATTTTATCAAAAATTCACTTTTTACGTTACGCGGTGTCGTGCCGGTTTTGTCGTAAAACTTCAATGGACCATAACTTCTTCGTTATAACTTGGATTTCGGCGTTCTTTATATGTACGGAACCCTTGTAGCATATACTATACATTGGTTAAGATTAATCCTTCTAAATAATCTTCCATCAAAAACTTATTTTTGATGCTCATTGTCTCTAAATTGACTAGCCCAGATCTGCGAGCATTACAGAATACAAGCAAGGCGTTGGGGAGATGGGAATATGCAGTTCTTTAAGAAGATGAGTAATCCAAACAACTTCGGAAGCGGTATTTTCCATGGCCCTGTATTCTGATTCGCAGCTAGAACGAGATACTGTTGGTTGCTTCTTGGCACTCCATGAGACAATATTTCCACCCAGAAAAATGGAGTAACCATAAGTAGATCGTCTTGTCTCTACAAAACGAGCCCACTATGCATCTGAATAAGTAACAAGAGGAATAAAAGGAGATATTTGATAGATGAGACCAAAGGACAAAGTTCCTTTGACATAACGTAGAATCCGTTTAACAGCCTGATAGTGAGCAGTTGTAGGTGCATGCAGAAATTGACTCACTTGATTTAATGCATAAGAGAGATCTGGATGAGTGATGGTAAGGTATTGTAGAGCAACAACTAGAGATCCATACAAAGTATGGTCATGAAAAGGATCACCTGAAGTTGTGAGAGGTTCGGATGTGGCTATAGTAGTGTAAACAGGCTTGCCATCTAGCAAACCAGCTCTTGATAATATATCAAGAGCATATTTAGTCTGAGTAAGAAACAACCCAGTGCTGGTGTAAAGCACCTCAAGTCCCAAGAAATAACTCAACTGCCCCAAATCTTTAATTGCAAACTCCTTGTGTAACCTGGTAACAAATTTAGCAATGGACTCCTTATTGTTACCGGTTAAAATTATGTCATCAACATAGACACGAAGAAAGAGAATACATGAGTCATGCTTATAAATAAATAGAGAGGGATCTTCTCGACTACATATAAACCTAATATGAATCAAGAAGGTACTGAGACGTTGAAACCAGGCTCGTGGAGCCTATTTAAGGCCATAAAGAGCTTTCTTGAGACGACACACATAAGATGGATACCTGGAATCAATGAACCCTGGTGGTTGCTCCATAAACACATTTTCAGTCAGATGACCATTAAGAAATGCATTATTTACATCCAGTTGATGTAAAGGCAAGTTTTGATGAGCAACTATGGAAAGAATGATACAGACAGTGGAAGCTTTCACAACTGGACTAAACGTATGAGAGTAATCAATGCCATGAACTTGAGTGAAACCCTGTGCTACTAGACGCGCTTTATACCAATCAATAGAACCATCTGATCGATATTTGGTGTAAAAGACCCATTTGGAGCCAACCATATTTGATGAATGAGTTCTTGGAACTAGTTCCCAGGTATTATTTTTTTTGAAGTGCACGTAATTCATCATACATAGCATTCCTCCACCTGGAATGTTTAGATGTAGTTTTAAAATATTTAGGATCTTTTTAAGCGAGTAAGACTTGGTGAAGAGCACTAGATGTGAGAGCCATGAATCCTGTAAAAACCTTTGGTTTACGAATCCCATCTTTTCCCCGTGTGATCATAGGATGGGTGGAGACTGGAGAAACTGGTGGAGTTACAACACCATGTGGAGGAGAGACTGGCTCGTCATCACTGGAGGGGTCTTCATCATTATTAGAAGGTGGAGGTGAATCATTAGTCTGTAGTGGCGAATCTGATGAAGATATCACAGGAGGAGGATCAGGACACAAGAGACAAAGGCTGGGCACAATAGATGAACTTGAAGGTGAGCTGGAGGGAGAACTAGTGCTGGGCTTTGATTGGGCCTGCAGCACTGACCCAGTTTCTTCAAAATTCGATAATAGTAGTGTCGCTTCATCAGCAAACGAAGGGGAATCAGCAAAGGGAAAACTTGCCTCATCAAACTTAGCATGGCGAGTAGTATAGATTCTGGATGTGCTAGTATCCAGACATCGATATCCTTTGTATTGTGTGTTGTAGCCGATGAAGATACAAGGAATGCTACGTGGAGCCAACTTGTGATCTGAATAATTTCGTATGTAAGGGTATACCCGACAACCAAAGCTACGAAAAACCTGGAAGTTTGGTTGTGTGTGATATAAAAGCTCAAATGGAGACTTGCTATCTAGCACTGAAGAGGGTATCTGATTAATGATATAGACTGCAGAACTAAATGTGTCCACCCATAAAGATACAGGTGCACTAACATTGAATAGCATTGCAAGTCTTGTTTCAGTGATATGTCGATGCTTGCGTTCAGCCCTAGCATTTTGTTGGGATGTATAAGGGCAAGAAATGCAGTGATGAGTACCATTTTCAGCAAATATACTCTTAACCTGGTTGTTTATGAATTCAGTACCCCCATCACTTTGAAACACTTTGACCTTGCAAGAAAATTGAGTTTGAACAAAGGCCAAGAAATTGTTTAGAGTGTTGGAAAAATCTGATTTGTGTTTCAATGGGTAAAACCAAGTAAATATGGAGAAGTCATCAACAAAAATAACATAATATATAAACACATCGGTATAACAAATGGGTGTTGGACCCCACAAATCACAATGTAACACCCGAAATCAGAAAGGTCAAGAAAGGAAAGGAAAACCATAAGTTAAAGAGGGTCGACTCTTCGAGTCCAGGGAGGAACTCGGCGAGTCGGAGCGGGATTCCAGGTGTAAAGTAAGTGACCGACTCGGCGAGTCGGCAAGTGGACTCGACGAGTCTGGTCTGGGTTGGGAAACCATAATTTCGGGACTTGGTACCCTATTTAAGCATCTTATTCTCTTCCCTAGGGCTCATTTGCGGCCCCTATAGTCCAAAACCCCAAACCCTAGCCACCATAATCGTTTTTGGAGCAAGATCTACCCTTGGTGAAGTAAATTGGAGCTTAGAAGAGAAGAGATTCATAGTAGTGCAAAAGAGAAGGCCTTGGATCCAGAGTTGGTGAAACTTTTTAGAGCATTTGGAGGTAATAAATCGTTATTCTTGGCTTTCTCCTTTCTAGATCCATCTTTCATGGAGTTTTAGGGTTTCTTTGAGAGTATGTGATGAGAAGTAGGTGCACAAGTTAGATCTGGAGTTGAAACTCCAGATCTGAGCTCTATTTGGACCAAAGATGCAGAAAGCCCTGTTAGTTGCTATGAAAAAGCCATTCCCCATGAGTTAAGTTCCTTTCTAGCTTGGTTTTGGTATTATGAGACAAGAAGCACGTAAAGGTAGCAACTTTATGTTGCTAATGGACTCTAGGAACCCAAATCTATTGTTTGGAGCAAAGGAGAAGCTCTGTGACTCGAAATTATGGAAATGAACGTAAGGAATCGACGATTCTGGGAGAGGACTCGACGAGTCGGACTAGATTTCAGACTTGAGTTGTGTAGTAACTCGGCGAGTCAAATGGGAGGACTCGGCGAGTTGGATGAAGATAAGCAGGAACTCGACGAGTTGGATGGACAACTCGACGAGTCTGTTAAAGATTGTCTGGGACTCGACTATTCTGTTCTTGGACTCGGCGAGTCCAGTCGCGAAACCCCAAACCCTCCGAGTTAAGACTCGGATCAGTGAGTGGAGTGGGGACTCAGTGAGTCGGACAGGTCAGAACTCGGAAATCAGTAGACTCGGCGAGTCGAGTCGCGTATGAAAGGGGTTTTTGAGCTTATGAACCCGGTAAGTCAATAGGCTGACTCGGCGAGTAGGGTCAACCTGGAAGGTTGACTTTGACCAGGACTTGGACTTTGACCAGAGTTGACTTAGTTGACTTTTGGAGGACTGTCAGACTAAGTGTCATATTGATATTGGTAGCTCGGAGAGCTAGAGGAGCAGCGGCTCAGAGAGTTGTCGGTTAGCAGCCAGAGGGTTATCAGTAGAGCTCAACAGTTCAGGTGAGTTTCCTTCCAGTAGGAACGGGTCTAAGGCCACAATGCCGGCCCGTTTAGATAGCAGTAGTTTCCGGACTTCGGTCCGATGCAGTAGTTAGTATGTTTGATGCCTTCGTGGCTCAGACTGGATTTACGTGTTATGTGTTCCGGGCTACGGCCCGATGCAGTATGCAGTTTATGTGTTCATACTAGTTGATATGTTTATGCTATGCTATGTTATGCTCAGTCAGCTTCCGGACTTTGGTCCGATGCAGTTTCTGGGCTTTGGTCCGATGCAGAGGGCAAGGCCCTGGTTAGTTCCTGACTTCGGTCCGATGCAGTTTCTGGAATTCGGTCCGATGCAGTGGGCAAGGCCCAGTATGTGTTATATGTTATTGTATGGTATGTGGTAGTTTGGGGGAGCTCACTAAGCTTTGTGCTTACAGTTTCAGTTTTGGTTTCAGGTACTTCCGCAAGTAAAGGGAAGAGCTCGGGATGATGACATGGCACACCCCACAACTTCAGTCTTTATCCTGGGAGTTTGTTTAGATTCATAGTTTGATTTGGCACAAATGTTTCATGACATTTTATTATGAGTTGAGATATTTGACGTATGGTTTCATGGTATGACGATCAGTATATGATTTTTATTATTATTAAAAACAAAAATTTTTGGGTCGTATTTTTGGATGTTACACACAATGTATCATATCCAAAACATGCAAAGATCGTTTTTCATTAATGGGAAAAGGAAGTTTATGACTCTTAGATAGCTCGTAAGATGAGCAAAGACCAGGTTTAGGTAAAACTGAAGTAACAAATAAATGACCAAGTTTATGTAAATTTGAAATAGTTGAAAACGCCACATGGCCTAAACGAGAGTGCCAGAGCTTATATGAAGCACCTACTCTGGTAGAATTCAGATGCGAAATTAGGGCTTCATGACCATGCTCCAACACATACAATCCTTGATCAACCCTGCCCTTTGCTAGCACCTCCTTGGTTTTGCGCTTCTGAATGGCAAATTGATTATTAGAGAACAACACATTAACTGGAGAATCAGAGGTTAGCTTGCTTATCGAAATAAGATTTTTTGTTAACTTGGGAATCACAAGTACATCTGCTAGATTAATATCTTTGGTAATAGAAGCATTACCAATCCGAGAAATGTTAAGAATATTACCATTACAAAAAGCGACATGCTCATTCCCAGTGCATGGAGCAGAATTAGTGAGGTTGGATGCTTCAGGTGTCATATGCGCAGAGGCGCCAGTATCAACATACCAATCAGAACAGTTGTGATCAACATTACATTTAGCAGTGAAAGCATGAGCTAAATTAGCATCAATTTTGACACTTTGTTTTGCAAAGGTAGGAAGACCAGGACATTGGGAAGCATAGTGTCCATCTTTCCTACGCAACTGATAGTGAGGAGGGCGACGACCTCGTCCCCATCCACCCGATCTACCACCACGTCCTCCACGGGAAGAAGATCCACGGTTTGCAGTGGGTGAAAAACGATTCTGATGAACATTAAATGCCACTGGAGGTGGATGACTGTTGGGACCATGGAGAGACTTCAAGAAAAGCTCATGGATTTCTGCTTGAGCAACAAGATAACGGAAAGAAGGGCGTGGGGTGATAGCCTTATGTGCAATGGAGAAGGTTTCAAAGGAGGGACCATGACTTTGAAAAAAACAATGAGTTTTATCTGTGGTGTCAACCGGTTGCCCAATTGCTGCTAGCTGATCACAGATGGATTTGAACTTTCTACTATAATCAGAGACTAAGGGAGAACCTTTTTGGAGCTGACGAAGAGAATCTTTGAGATTTTGCATCCTGTCAATTGAGTCAATACTATAGGCCGATTCTAGGGCTGCCTAGACTTCATGAGCAGTAGTGAGACCTAGAACCTCAGACATCGCCTCTTCAGTGAGCGATGCTTGGATAATCAATAGGGCACGATGATTTGCCTCTTCCCAGATGGGCAAAAGAGGATTTGGGGAAGACTTGTCTTCCACTGTAATCGTCTCAGAGGGACAAATTGATTCACCATTGACATGAGCAAACAGATTCTGGTATTTGAAAAGAGGGAGAATCTGATTTTTCCACAACAAATAATTCGTGGATGATAACTTAATCGTAAGCATGTGTAAGATAGTATTAAGGGAGAGATTTCCATCGTTTGTGCTTGAAGAAGCCATGATCGATGAAAAGAAAAGAAGGTAGGGCAGGCTTAGAAAAGGAAAAAAGAAGAAGGATCGGAAAGTGGTTGATACCATATAAGAGTAGATATAATCAATCTCCAATAAATCATGGAGAGAGTTGTATTATATATATATATATATATATATATATATATATATATATATATAAATGAGATTACATGATAAGATAAATTTGAATACATTTAAAATACAACAATATGCCTATCAAATAGAAGTAGATAGAGTTGAGTTTGGCTTTATCACTTTATCGTTAATAGCTCATGTTGGTGTTATAGCTGAACTGGAAAGGATTATAAGGAAGTTCTTATGGGGCGGAAACGAAGAGAAGCAAAAAATACACTGGGTACCTTGGGAAAAGTAATTGCATCTAAGGAACTTAGTGGCCTGGGGGTAGGCTCTATACGCGCGCTAAACATAGCATTGTTGGTAAAATGGTGGTGGCGAATCAAACATGAATCATCTTCATTATGGGCCAACGTAATTGGTGGTTTACACAATTTGAAAAACAAACCGGCTGATCATCTAGCAAAAAAAGTATCACAGGTGTTTAGAAAAACATAGCTGGAACCAAAAAAGACATTGAAGAGATGACATTCAGATTTAATGATATTTTTAGTAAATTTGTCATATCTGGGGATAATACACAATTTTGGCACGACACATGGGCAGGTTCTAAGAAGTTAAAACTATTATATCCAAGGCTATATGAATCGGAGAAGAAAAAATCATGTAGGGTGGCAGAAAGAATAAAACATGGAGGTATTCTTTCTTCTCTTTACTCTCTCTCTATCCCTGAAACCACCCGAAAAACCTAGGGAACCTCCCTAGCACGAGGTGGAAGCCCCGGAGTGCTCGACGGCTCCGAGAAGAAGAGATTTTCGGCTCAGGAATGCTGCTCCAAGCAAAGCCCGGTTTTCTATAAAACCCGCTGTAAGTGAGCTACGTCTACACTATTTTTAATATAGCTTTTATTTAATTATAATAACGTTATTAGGAACTTATAATAAGTACTTGAGCTATTATTATGGGTTATATAAGTATTGTTTAACGCTTATATAATAGTAATAATAGCTAGACTATTAATTAGTCTCGACGAATAATATATTAAACTCTAGTGGTAATAATATTAGGTTTCGTCGAAGGAAATTATTTTAAAGTAAATGAAGTGCTGTCCGAGTACCGAGTCACCACCTTATCAAGTGAGTGCATGGTCCCTTTCATCTTACACATAGATATGAAGTATTTAATATAAATTACGTGCTATGTGTACATATTGTCTGAATACTTGTTGTCTATGTTGGGTGAAATATTTTTATACACGTTTTAAATGATTTAAATTGTATATGTGTTTTACATCTACAAAACGTGTTGGGTAAAACATGGGTAGATGTAATAGTTGTTGTGTGATCAAATAAAATAATGAGAGGCCTCTATATAGGTGTTATTGATGATCTAGTCATCTAGCGGAGTATAGATGAAGACCACGGACTATTCTAGACAGTCTAGTGGAACGCTAGCAGGCTCGCAACCTGTAGGTGTTTATTTGAACTGTGTGCTCACCAGCAGTACTCCATCCCCCACATGGTTGCCTTATTTGACATGAATTGCTGAGGAACCCTCGAAGCATGTGTTGTCACCCTGATGAAAGTCCCTTAAACTAGGTCCCTTGTGTTAGATGTTTTAGGGACGTAAAGTAAGGATAACGGGAACGGGCAATCGGGTTTGTTTGGTTTGATAAAGTTAATAAACTTATTTATTGTGGGTTGAAAACCCTATGTACTCACCAGGTTTCCCCACCCGACCCACTCAGTTTATTTATATCACATGTGTTGATATGAACTCACATTACACTGAGAGATTAAGGAGATATAAATCACTAGTGATAATGAATGTAAGTTATGTTTATGCTTATGTTTCTGTATTGACGATGACATCCCAAATGTTTTAAAATGAATAAAAAATACTTTTCTTCGGAAATGCTTTGATAACGTATTTATCATGTTTTACTGGGAACAAATTCCGCAACATTTTTATTAAAAGAGGTACTCTTATTTTTATAAAGCATAAACAAAATCGGTCTGTTCTGGCCGTGAAAATAGGGATGTCACAGTTGGTATCAGAGCATTAGTTTAAGCGAACTAGGAATATGGATTTATTTCTAGACTTAAACTTAGAATGCCAAGCAAAGATTGTGAGGAGTGTGTCTAATAAAATTTATGTAAAGCACCTAAATAGACACAAGCACTAGCTAATTTAGGGAAAATGCCTAACATGCTTTTATGTGCTAAATGATTTATGATATGCATTGTATTATCAGATCTATGGTCTGTTGCCGACCGGATCTAGAAACTTTATGTGTTTAGATATCTAACCATTTAATTACGGTATTAGAATCGGCATATAACTTTTCGGAGAAATTGGGAGAATTACACGTCGATCGTAAATAAAATCTTTCCTATCTTAATTCTCGTCATTGCTCACCGAACGTCTGATTTGGTATATAGATCGAAATGGAAAGAACCCGTAGTGGATCCGGGAATGCAAATGGGAACAAGAATCAACCACCAGTGATTGAAAAAATACATGTTGTTGCAGATGCTCCTGAGTCAATTACAATGGCCGGAGTACAAGCCATGATATGGGTTATGTTGGCTGAACAACGGAAGAGATGAGGCAAATGTTACATGAAAATAGGGACGAACCTACAATGTCAGTTGAACAGCCCAAATTGAACGATGGGTAGTCAAAAGGAGGGAACTACAGTGGGACCGTTGGTCAAGCCAACCCACCAATAGTTCGACAAAACAATCAGTATGACGGGGTCGAGAGGAATGGATGCAAGTACAAGGATTTTCTGACTTGCAATCCATCGACTTTCACTGGAAAGGAAGATCTAATTGGAGTAATGGATTGGATCTCAGAGATGGAGTTAGCTTTCATGACGTGTGGTTGCAGAGGCAAGTTACAGAACACATTTGCAGTACGCCAATTCCGAGGAGGTGTTGTGTGCTGGTGGAATACGCTGGGGAAGACTCTGAGCCCCAATGAGCCCCTGCAACTGACATGGGCAGAGTTTTTGGTGCAGTTCAAACGCAAGTACTGCTCAGCCCAAAACTTGCTCGAGCTAGAGAACCAGTTCCTGACCTTGAAGAAAGGAAGCATGTCAGTTGATGAATACACCAACAACTTCACAGAGAAGATGGAGTTCACCTTGCATCTTGTTCCAGATGAGCTGAAGAAAATCGACAAGTACGCAAAGGGACTTCCATGGGAGTACGCAGTGCCAGTGCGTCAGGCACCTACTCTGGAGGAAGCTATCTGGGCTGCCAAGGCTGTGGAGGATATAATTAAGGGAAGAGCTACCAACAAGATTGAGGTTGGCGAAAAGAGGAAGTTTGAGGGGTCTACGAGGCCCAATAAGAAGATTAAGTATGGTTCAAAGGAGTTTAGCGGAGGAGGAAACAAAGTGAAATGGTGCGAGAAGTGCAAGAAGAATCACTTCGGGAAATGTAGCGAGGAAGTGACTTGCTACAAGTGTGGGAAGACCAGACATTACGCCAACGAGTGCACCGCCAACAAAAGGGTGTATTATGAATGTCGTGAAGAAGGCCATGTTGCTAAGGATTGCCCGAAGAAGAAAGAGGCAGCAAGACCAAACATTCCACTGAAACCGAAGGCAAGAGCGTTCCATATGATCCTTGATGAAGAAGATGGAAATGAAACGGATCAGGAATGAGGATCTATGAAGTAGTCATGTAAATAGTACCACGTTGTGTAGCCTATTAGATGCATAGTATAGGTTGAACTTGAACACCTATGTAACTGTTTCAAGGAATAATATAAAACCTTCGTTTTGTTATCTAATGTGTCAAGTTGTTATGTGATTTTCTTGTATGGTGACTTGGGTGAACTGCGAGACAATACTTGGGACGAGTATGAGTAGGTGTGAATGGTAGTAGAGGCCTATACTACCGGAAGCACAGGACTCGCACTTGGATTAGGGAAAGTCACAAGGTTACCAAGGAGCTAGTAATTGATTTCATTTTATTCAAGAATGTCGTTACCATTGTTTCGGTAAAGATTAAGAAGATGATTGTTATTCCGATCCAAGTGGTCATACCAAATTGAGTCCGTCTACGACGAGTATGTTACGTGGTTCCAAGAACCAAGTTCGACATAGCACATGACTTAAGCCGGAAGAATTAATCGAAGCGATCAGTAGATGTGTCACAACGGTTGCTGGTAGCTAGAAATGCTACCTTTTAAGAGGAGATTATAACATTAAGGAAAGTATAGTCTGTTCTGGAAGACTCTAAGAGACCTGAGTCTAAGCGTTGAGGAAGACAAGCATCCTCGAATCCAAGATCTCCATTTCAACCCGAAACCCATCTATGAAAGCATTGAATCTAAGTATTCCCAATTAATGGAGTCAAAATCTTTGTCAAAATCAACTTTAAACAACAAAATCCTCTTCTTGATACTTTTTTCCCACCCACATAAGTCATTTACTATTAACGGTCCATCCAGTATACTCCTACCCTCAACATATGTTGATTGGACCTCTCCGACTACCTTTCCCACCATAGTCTTTAACCTCGTGGCGAGCAATTTGGAGATTATTTTATACATACAGCCTATGAGGCTGATTGGCCGGTAGTCGCCAAGAGTAGTTGGGTCTTTGACTTTAGGAGTGAATGAAATGCAAGAGGAGTTACAACCCCTCCCTAGAGTGCCAAATTCATCAAAGTGTTGTACAAACCTCATCACATCAGGAGAAATACATGGCCAATATTTCTTTATAAATTTAAATGCTAATCCATCCGGGCCCGGTGCTTTGTCCCCACCACATGCATATACCGCCTTCTTGACTTCCTCCAATGAGAAAGGAGCCTCCAAGCTGATAGTGTCCATCATGTCAATGGATTTAATGTTAGAATTTACAAGTTTGGGATGAGAAATCCAATTGTCTTTAATTTTTTCCTGAAAGAACCTAAAAGTACGATCCTTGATTTCTTTCACACTAGTCGACCAATTCCCGTTTATCATAAGACCTGAAATTCTATTTTTCTTCTTGCTATGGTTAACAAAGCAATGGAAAATTTTAGAGTTCTCATCACCGTCGACAACCCATTTGGTTTTTGCCTTTTGCTTCATATCCAAAACTTTCATTTTTTCGAATACCAACAACTGATGTAGCCCATTACTTCTTATCTGCAGTTCATTAGGGGAGAGAGCTCTAGTTTCAGTTGCCTTTTCCAATTTCCCTATCACATCTTTTATGTTAGTTAAGGTATATTGATATATAAGCAATGGATAATAGAAGATATTTCACTTGGAATAAATTAAGGTATATTGATATTTCGAACTACATTTCTTCTTATTGTTTTAGCCATATTTGTGAAAGATAGAATCTTTAGGTAACTATATGAAAATATGTAACAACCAAAAATTTCACACCAAAAAATTTATTTTTAACAATCATAAAACACGTGTCTCATTAACAAAATCCAAATATGCATCAACAAAGTTTTCAAAACAACAAGTCAAATCCAGGATCCACAAACATAGCTCCATATCAAGAGTGTGTGTACAATCACGTCGGTGCCTTCCCGCGATCCTCTAGGGTACCTAAAACATATAACACATAACACGGTAAGCACGAATGCTTAGTGAGTTCCCCAAAATACCATGTACAACAATTCGCCACTCGAGGCTATACTCTGTACGACCCTCTGGTCAGTGTGTCTCAGTGGGACCCTCCAGTCCCGTAGCTCGTTGGACCCTCTGGCCCGGTCTAGCTCGTTGGACCCTCCGGTCCGGTCTGGTTGAGGACCCTCTAGCCTTGTAAATCATTGGACCCTCCAATCCGGTCAGAATAGCACATAGCATACATAAATCATAATACACATAATCTTAAGAAAACACGTATGACCTTCAGGTCCACACATAGATACCACCCTAGGTAATGTATAGTGAGAAGACTCACCTCGGGTAAACTCGGATGATCTCGTACTCGAAACACTAATCTAGCCTCCGCCTAATCACATACAGAAATTACCTCTAGTTAACAATGGCTCTCAAAGGCTAGACTATTCCCTCCCTATGCTCTCTCTCAGAAGGGTAAAAGATCATTCTACCATTCCTGACCTCTTACACTCATCTTTGACCAAACCCTAAGGTCAACAAAATTCAACTCCAGTCAACAGTCCAACTTTTGACCAGACTCGTCGAGTCCAGTCGATTCATGGCAACCCCAGCAAGCTCCAACTCGACGAGCTAACCCCTAACTGGTCGGGTCACCACCTGACTCAGTTCATTTAACGTCTGTGTTTCTGGGCTTGTCATTAATGTTGATATAATAGTCTAGGTTAACCTTTGTAACCCGTTTTGAAATAATAGGAGTGTATTATTTGAGTATTATGTGTTTTGTGCTTAATTGCTTAATTATGTGATTTGATTAATTAAGAATAAAAATAAGCGTCAAAATTTAAGTGTAAAATAAACTCGATATCTTTACATAAAGTTGTAATGGCCGAAACGAGGTTTCCGAATATATATAGAACGCCCAAATCTGATTTCGTATGAGGAAGTTATGATTTTCTGAAGTTTCGACTTAGCAGTATGCAGCCCGAATACTCGATTTGAGATCGAGCGGTTTTTAGCCGAAACAATCTAAACAAGAACCGAAGATCTCGTTAGTGGTAGCGAAGCGATAAAAAGTTAGGCGAGAACGGACGTCGGGCGAAGAAGTTATGAATTTATAACGAAGTTTTCCTGTCCCGACGTACTAAAAATAAATAATAAAAATAAAATCAAAATTAGCCGACGGAGTCTAAACGAAAGTCGTAGAGCGTAGTCTCACCTACGCGGGGATATAAAGAACGTTGAAAACGGAGTTCGTATGAAGAAGATATGAATTTTTGAAGTTTATTAAATAATTAAAATATATAAATTTAATCTTTAATTTGGATGTATATCCGAAGGAGTCACCGATCTGATCCGAAGTACGCCCAGCGTACCCCAATGCATGCACCGCCTCGGACTCGAGTGCTCTGATGACGCATGCAGTGACGATCCGAGGAGTACTCCCCGCGTAAGGGCATTACGCCCAGCGTACGTGCGAGGCTCAGCCTCTATAAAAGGCTTGCGAGGGCAGCCGAGAGTTTTGCTCTTTTTCTCTTTTCTCTCTCTCTCTCTCGTTTTGTATCGTTTTGCGTGCCATTTATACCCCAAAGCCCCGGTAATATTCCCGAGCCCCGAAGCAAGTTTCGAAGCCTCGAAGATCCCGAGAAGTGCGATTCCCGAGCTGAAGCTCTGTCCGCGAGGAGTTCGATTTTTGTGAAGATCTCCCAGATCTACAGAGAAACACTACTTCTGCACGTCGTAGTGCTGTCTGATCATCTTTTGATCAAGTGAGTGTGTAGTTACTTTCTTCTAACGCATAATTATGAAGTATTTTATACGAAATACGTGTTATGTGTATAATTTTGTTGTTATGTGTGTGAATGTATATTCACTCTCTTCTATCTCATAGACCTGATTTACTTTCTATGAAATACGTGTTATGTGGGTGTGTCGCATCTGTTATGTGGAATATGTATTGAATGAAAAATGCTATACAGGTTTTAAACTATGTATAAAGATATATATTTTTATCTACTAATATGTTGGGTAGAACATGGGTAGATAGTTGGTGTGTAATAAACAGATGAGAGGCCTCGATGTTGTTGTTGTTGATCTAGTTATTCAACGGAGTATGGATAACGACCGCAGACTCTTTCTAGACAGTCATGTGGAACGCTAGCAGGTTCATAACCTGTACGTGTTGTGAACGATGTGTTCACCAGTGTACTCTATCCCCCTCATGGTTGCCTTTAGGATATCTATTGTTGAGGAAACCCCTTAGCAGTAATGTCTGTCCCGATGAAAATCCTAGATTAGGTCCCTTGAGATAGATGTTGTTTTAGGGACGTAAAGTGAGGATAACGGGAATGGGTAATCGGGATATTGTTGTTTGGTGAAATTAAATATAATTATTTATTGTGGGTTGAAAACCCTATATGCTCACCAGGCTCCCAAGCCTGACCCACTCAGTTTTATTTGTATTACAGGAAGTGGCGCAAGGGCATAAGATGGATGAATCATCGAATTGTTTTGTTTACAAGTCTGTATATGTATATATTTGTTGAATGACTTGTAATGTTATCGTTTATGATTTATGGTCTGTATCAGAACATGACATCCCGAGTTTTGATTATATAATGAAAATGCATCTCTTGATGAAATGCTTTGATAAATATTATTTTATCATATTTTGTTTTGGGAACAAATTCCGCAACTCTTTTAAATCAAAAGGATTTACTCTGAAATTATTTTAAAAAGCATAAATGAAACCGGTCTTTTCTGACCGAGATTTTGGGGATGTCACAGTTGGTATCAGAGCATTAGTTTAAGCAAACTACGAATTTGTAGGATTTCTAGACTTAAACTTAGAATGCTAAGTGGAAATTTGAGTTAAGTGTCTGTTGGATTATAGACACGAGCACTAGTTTATTTTAGAAAAGTTGTCTAAAATGCTTTTATGTGCTAAATGTTATATGTTGCCATATATGATATTTGTAAGACCCTGTTTATTTATTAAATAAATAAACGAATTTATGAATGAATAGTAGCCCTAAAAAAAGAATTATATATGCAGGGTGTTGGGTTCGAGGAGTTAATTGCCACATTTTTATTTGTTGGGGGTTAAAAGCGTGAGTTTGGGACTCATTTTATAAATATTTATGAAGGCAGGGGCTCTGTGGTAATTATTTTAAAAAGAAATGAGGTGAAGGGGCGGAATATGTTATAATTAAGATATTGGGGGTTGTTTGATAGTTTATGGACTTAATTTGTAAGGGATTTCCATGGATTGGGTTGAAAAGGTAAAATTTAGATTAGTCTTGTAAAGATTTTAGAGTCAGGGGGCTTAGTTAGACTTGGGTGTACCAGTTGAGGAAGTGACTTGGAGGATCCGGGAGGATTGCTGAGGAAAGTATGGATAGGTGTGGAAGGTAGTATTGGGCCCATATTACTGAAAGCACAGGATCCATACTCGAATCAGTGAGAGTCTTGGAGAATCTAAGAAGCTTTAGAAAGAGTTCGTGACCCGGTTTGGGGGGAACAAAGGATGTTCGAGTTGTTGCAGCTTAGCCATTGGCAAGCGAGATAGTGAGTGTGACAGGGTGTCAGACCCTGAAGGATATGATTTACATGAGGTTGTAGATGCGAGATCGATTTGGAGCACCTGCACCCTAGAAAGAGAGGGTTGTGCTAGGCGGGTATAGTAGAGGATCCCGGGAAGAGACCCATGACTTCTGATCATCGGGTGGAGGGCCAGCAGGGCCAGAGTCAGTGCAATGCGTATGAGAGAGTACACGAGGGAGTTTGTCACTCCAAGGGTTTAGGCTGCTACAAGTGTGGCAAGGGTGATCACGTCAGCTGGAGGTGACTAGGGTTCCTCCAGATGTTGTGAGTATGTCATCTTTTACTGCTACCCGATTCATGTTGGGAATACGTATCACTTTGTAATTGTGAGCGAGTTTGGATAAGTCGGATCTCGAGTCGGTTTTCTGCTAGTGCTTGGTTATCAAGGACCGTATATGCCATTTTGCATGCTGAAAGGTCCTTGATGAACCTACAGAGGGACGTATCTTGCGGAGTGGGTTCCACGCGTACCGTTATCATTTCGGATATTTGTTGAGATCTGTACAGGAGTATTGTTTGGAAGATCCTTGGTTAGGGTTAGAGTGATAGTTCTCCAGTGAAGTCAGCGTTCAGAGGTTCTGTCATTGTTCATGTATGGTCAGTAATTGTCTATGGATGAACTTTGGAGTTCAAGGCACCGTTGCTAGGACAGAGTTGGTGACATGAAAAGGATAATGTTATTCGCGGGTGTTAGATGCAAAAGTGGTTGGTCATAGCATGTTCAAGAGAGTTGTATTTTCGCATGGGTTGTGTTCGGTCAGAGTTCAGTGGTACTGCAAGATTGGAAATGAGAACGGGGATTCGTCAGCTAGAGTGAAGATTAAGGTCTTCAACTGACAGCATGTTAGATGGATTGAGGTGTCAGACTGGATCAGATTTCAAGAGTACTCATCGAGATTTCCGAGGATGGAGATCTCAAGGTTTAATCGACGATTAAACGCTAGCATTAGCAGGCACAGGTTGTCATCAGTGGGATACTAGAAAGCGAGAAGGATTGGGAATCCTTCAATTCTGGCGTAATGTGAAGACTTAGTCGAATTTAAGTGAGGGAGAGACTTTTATAAAGTTCTCCAACTGTGAGTTATGGTTGTGCAATCTCTTGGCCACCTTGTCAACCAGAAGGGTATTCTAGTTGATCCTGTCAAGATAGAGGTCGTGATGCAGTGGGAGATTCCGAGGTCTCCATCTGAGATTCAGAGTTTCCTGGGTCTACCAGGTTATTACTGGAGATTTATACGAGACTTCTACGAGATTGAGGTTCCTTGGATCCGACCTTCGGTGGGGGCCTGAGCAGCAAGCAGCCTTCGAGACTCTCAGACATCGGTTGTGCAAGGCACTGATTCTCACCTTGCCAGAGGGTGTAGACGATTTTGTGGTTTGCTATGACGCTTTGATCACGGGCATGGGTACGATACTGATACAATGGGGTCACGTGATAGCATGTTTTAGGAACCATGCCAGAGTTCCGGTTAGGACTCTAGTTCAGTGATGTGTTAGGGCATAAGATGGATGAATCATCGAGTTGTTTTGTTTACAAGTTTGTATATGTATATATTTGTTGAATGACTTGTAATGTTATCGTTTATGCTTTATGGTCTGTATCGAAACATGACATCCCGAGTTTTGATTATATAATGAAAATGCATCTCTTGATGAAATGCTTTGATAAATATTATTTTATCATTTTTTTTGGGAACAAATTCCGCAACTCTTTTAAATCAAAAGGATTTACTCTGAAATTATTTTAAAAAACATAAATGAAACCGGTCTTTTCTGGCTGAAATTTTGGGGATGTCACAGCCTTGTAATCCCAAAATTGAGGGAGAAAGTTAGAGATTAAAGTTGAGTTTGATCTTTGGTGAAATGAGAGCAAGTGAATGAGAATGAGGAGAGCGGATGAGAGTCCAACTCTAAAAATGTGGGAATAACTTGTGAGAGAGGGAAAAAGTACAAGGAAGTGACAAGGTATGGTGGGGAGGTGTGTGGGTTAGTCATGGAGTGGGTGTGGTGGTTGCTTGTGTCATAATTCAAAGAAAAGTCAACACTCCACCTCTTGTACTTCACCCACTCTTCTTGGATAAGATTTATCCCCAAAAACGTGATTATTTAATAAATATGGGGTCTTATATGTTAAAATATAATTTTGGGTGAACATCTCGCGTTTAAATGATCAAAACGGGCTTAAAACGCAAAACTAGTCGAAAACCGGGAAGAAAAGTCGAAGTCTGCGAAGCCTCTCGCATGGGACCGAAGGTGCGAGGGTTCGGCCCTGAGAAGGCTGGAACCGAAGGCGAGCTTGTCAGGCGCGGGCTTGTCAGAAGCGAACCTAGGCGAGGCGAGAAGCGAAATAGACCGAGAGGAGGTTCGGTCCAAAGGGACCTTCGGGTTCGGTCCAGCAGGGTTCGGTACTCAGCAGTTCGGTCCTTAAGAGGACTTTCGGCTCTAAGAGGGTTCGGCCCCATAGAGTAGGTTTCGGGTCATTAAGCCTATTTTACTCGTTTTTATCCCGTTTCAAGCCATTTTTGACCCGTTTAAGGGTCGGGATGGCCCAAATGATTACGAAAAGTTACGGAAACTTTTGAGAGAGATTTGGGAGAGATTCCATATTCTTGGAGAGATTTGGGAGAGATTCCATATTCTTGGAGAGATTTGGGAGAGATTTGACATACTTGGAGAGATTTCACATACGGGGAGAGATTTAGGAGAGATTCCATATTCTTGGAGAGATTTGGGAGAGATTTGACATACTTTGAGAGATTTCACATACGGAGAGAGATTTGGGAGAAATTTGACATACTTGGAGAGATTTCACATACAGAGAGATAGAGTGAAAGAGATTTAAGAGAGGTTCCATTTACGACCTTTTTGAGTATCCGGCTTCGCAATGCAGGATCCGTAAACCCAGTTAAGCCACGATTTAGTGTTCTACACACTCCCAATGAGTGTGAAATAGTGTTTTATCGCTTTGGTTCATTGTTTAGCATTATAAAGGCTAAGGAAATTCAAACACACGAATTTTCCAATTGATATTTTCTCATTAAAATAGCGAGTTGTACAGTAATTACATAACGTAAGCCCTAGTACACAAGGGTTAATTGAGTCGACCGGTTTGACTTGTTGACTTTAGTTGACTTTGACTTGACTAGAAATTGACAGTTGTCACAACGAGCATGATTAGTAACCATCGTTTCGGTCCCTTTGCCAGCATGATTAATGTTCGATAAATACCCATTGGCCAATAGACACCACTTTTGAAACCCAGAGAACCTTCTTTACCGATAGTAGTCCCTTCAGCAAACTATTACATCACACGACGTGTATTACTAACACCCTGATTTATATGAGCAGGTAGATATTGCAAGAGGTAGGTTTTAATAAAACCAGTTCTAGAGCAAACACTATATGCAAGTAGATCATTTTCAAAATGAAGGTTACTGCCTTGTTTTCGTAAACATCTTACCAACAAATAATTTACATTCATGTACCGACAATAAACATCTTATGTTACTTTAACTTTTACAATTTTATTACAATACATTCAAGGATCACTTAAGATTGCAAATTTATTTAACCATAATTCCACTCTAAGAGGTTTAATCCAATATTACGAATTCTCACTTTGTTTATACATACCATCCTTCATTGTTTTGTGTTGTATCCACCCTTAAATTGCTAATACTTACAACTTACCAATTACTTCATGAACAAACTTTCTTGGGATATTTTGAGGATGAGCTCATTAACGTCATTGACCTCGACAGACAAGAAATCCAAACGAGTCATTATCCCACTTCCATCCATCTTTTAAGATGAAACAAAAAAAACTATACAGTAATTTTTATCTTATTGACACTTATCTCTATTCCAAGAGGATCAACTACTAGGAAGAACGAAAGTTAAGTAAACTCGTTAAAAAAAAGTAACACATAAAGTAAACTTATATCACAAACAAACAAACAAACATCCGATCCGATCCTAACCATTGCTGCTCACCTTATTAAGAGTCGTATAAATTAAACAAAAAACAAAAAAACAAAAAAAAACGATGCAAAACAAAATTGTCCTCTACCATAATTAAATAAAAAAAACGAACCAAATCTCTCTGAAGAAAAAAAAAACATAAACTTTCTATCTCTTGGCAGCAATCGTCTCTCCATATTCAAACATTTTGAGTACCTTTTTTTTCTGTTGGTGTTCAGCGTTTCCCAGCAGCTGCTTTCTTAGCACCAGGCAGAGGATTCTCATCATCATCAGACTCAATATCACCATACTCCCACATCCCCAACCTCTTTGTACGCGCTTCCGTCTGATACTTTTCCAGCTCATCAAGCGCCACCTGTCGCTCTTTCGGCTCCCACCTCCTCCTTTTCTCCAACCTCGCAAGTCCTCCCTAAAAAAATGCTTCCAAAATTAATCCCAAAAAAAAAAATACGGTTTTAATATCTTATAAACGAAAAATACGAACATTGAGCATCGAGGCATTGATACTGATATCAGATTCGGGATCGATCAAAGTCACCAACAGCACAGTTCCAGTTCCTTGACCTTTGACTTTTCCACCAGAAGTATCTCGTTCTTCAATAATCGCCCTGAACTCCTTGGGCCCACTAAGTGTGCTTTCACTTAAATGCATTGCTGCTTCCTGACCATAATCGTCTTCCAAAGTCGGCACCTTTAAGTACGCCAGCTGGCAAAGCTGGGCCACCCCAGGTGCAGAAGAAACCGATGCATCAAGTGGACGTAACTGATTGTAAGTAACAACTTCTTGGTTCCCGTAGTCGATGTAAAACACTTCGAATTTGTCTTTTGTCGATTGCACCACACCACGCGGACCACTCACCACCTGCCACGTCATCATCAAAAACAGAATTTAATTATTTATTGAATTTAATTATTGGAAGAAAAAAAAACAAGTATAAAACATGATTCTTACCATGGCACGATTCCATGAGTTATCTGCACTGAACTGTGCAAGGACGATATCGCCCTTTTTGGGATTGAATGCGCCAAGTACAGGGGCTTCTTTGAGGTTTAAGGAAGCGAGTTGTTGTTGGATAGAGGCGACTTTTGAATCTGAAACAGCTTGGACATAGAATTGGCCTCCGCTAAGGACTTCGGTCACAACAACCTTGATCTCTTCTTTTTGTTTTTTGTCTTGAGTTGCACCATTGGTGACTTCTTCACCTTCCACGTAGTTTTCCCATATCTGAAACAAATTTATAAAATCAGAGTTTTTACATTTTTGATTTTATTGTATTATGAGAAAATTTGATATATTATCAAACCTTTAGTTTCTTATTCTTGGCAGACTGTTCGGCTTGAGCAAGAAGATGAGCATCTGGAATCCTATCAGCACCAAACGTCTGAAGTCTTGCAAGTCCGGCTTCTAGAAGATGAATCGCGACATTCGTTTTTGATTCCCATAATGACCCCAAGAAGGTTCCGGTCCTATCAACTGTTTCCACTTCAATCTGAAATAAATAAATAAATAAAATAGTATTAACAAACGACGTGATAGTAAAAATTATTAATAATTGATTATGGGTGAGTGAAATTACCTCAACGTCCCTCTGCATGATCTTGCGTCTCATGAGTGCAATAGCTTCGTTAGAATAAGGCTCGTCACGTGCGGGACATCGGACACCGGAAAACGAAAAGGCGATGCTGCATGTTTCTTTGGGGACAAACAGTTTGAATCTGTGTCCACTGAGTACATATTCAACGACAGCTGTCATTCTCCTGTTACGTTGCAAAAACGGGAGGAAATCTTTGGCTTTCTTGGCAGATGCCTGAAAAAAAAATTCCAAAGTCAAAACATTGCATACAAGTCAAACATGAATAAGCAGAGTCAAGATTTTAATTTTATTTACTAACCGTTAAGAGATCTGTGACATGCATGACTGGAGGATCTTTAGCGGAATGAATTCCTTTCTTTCCGGATGTAGCACGGGTTTCAGCTGCTAAAAGATTCTCATAGTAATTTGATCTTTCCTCAAAGTCTCTATGTCTAATCACAGTGCCAAATCCACGTGCAATAATCAGCTCAGCAACGTTAACACCCGGTTGCTGGGTTGCTGCTGGAGTAGTAGCAGCAGGAGGAGTAGGAGTAGGAGTAGCAGAGGAGACATCTTCAGTTTCTTTCCCTGGAGTCAGCAGAAACACTGACCCAAATCCCATTACCCTTGAATCTGCGGGCCCAGCTGGGGCAGCAGATCCATCAGCAACTGGGACCTTCCGCGAATATTCCATTGAAACTTGAACCTAAAAAAGTTTAAAAGTAATCATCAAAATCAACCTTCAACTTTTCTATATTTCAAATTAGGGTTAATGTCAAGAATTTGAAAGTGTTTAAAGAAGGTTGAAATGTAATAATGTTACCTGACGACCCATTAATCTTGTCCTGAGAAACTCCCTTGCTTCACGGGCATAAGGAGCTGGTTTCTCCTCTCTCCTTGGGTTTCCCAATTTGGGGCATCTGATACTTGAGAGATTGACTCTTCTTTCAGCAGCTGGACTACCGAATGGTAGTGAATCATCAGCAACAACAATGCAGTCCCCACTAACAACTTCAACTACCTGTAAAAAGTTTTAATTTAGTAAACTTTATTTAAAAATGGAAGAAATGAGATTAGTTTAAAGACAAACCTTTCCAGTGAAGTTATCTGATATGGCCTTTGAATTGGTAGCTGGGGGAACATAGTTTGTCCAAAGCCTCAACTTAGTCTTCTTTGCTAGAAGTTCTGCAGCTTTTAACTTCCTTCTGGCTTCATCTTCCATCATACTCGCACTCCACTCAACATATTTTGCATATCCCTAATTAAAAAAAAAAAAAAAAAGAACAATATGTTATAAAGAAAGTTGTAAGAAAGTAGGTTGTCATTTTAAAACATAACATACGTTTTCAATAAGCTCCATTGCCAGATCCTTTGCTGATTCTCCATCAGAGTAATATACAGAACCAATCAGATTGCTAAACTTGTCAACACCCTCAAGAACAATCCGGACCTGTTCAATAATAAACATAGAAATAATCAAACCCAGTGTCCTTTATGTCAACTTAATAAGGGGAAATTGCAAGATATTACTCACATCTCTGTTTAGAACACGGATCTCAGTAAAATGTTTAGCTTCCCTCCCATAAGGATCAGGGGAAACTTCATTGAAGCCTGATGAGGCTGAGATTCTTTGGGCTGATGTTAAGGGCCCACGTGACTCGGAATTATTATTTTCTCCATTTGTCTCTTCGGATGGGACCTCAATTGGTATTGTAGGTTCTTGTGTTGTCCTTCTTCCCATTGATGGTGCCTAGTAAACAATTAGATAAATTAGAATTAAATATATCATTCCATTCCTCGAAGGAATGGGATAACACACACAGATACTGTGAGAAGGAACCACATTCTGTGAGGAATGCATGATTCCATTCCTTTGTGGTATTCAAAAAGAATGCATGTGGTACCTGGATTCCAGCAACAAATACTTGGACAAACTGAAACTCTGGAAGCAGATAAACACGAAGTGAACTTCCATCACGAACTTGTTCTACAATGGCTTCCATGGGTTTGCCTTTGTGTGAAGCTAAGAGGCCCATGGCATCAAGATTGCTGGGATCACCAACAGCAGATGGAGGAAGGTTCCTGATAGCTGCCTCCACAGCACCCGGAGACTAAAATCCATCAAGAAAATGACACGTCATCAACATGTAACAATACAACTTATAAACACCATGCATAAGGCAACACAGTAATTACTAACTAACCCTATCCCATAAACCAACTCCTTGTTGTCTGGCTTGTTCTTCAAGGCGTAGGAGTTCAGTATGCTCAGGAGTAACCTCTCCTTTTCCCTCTTTAACCTGGAATTAGTATTTAGTAAGTGAAGCTATGTTGAATGTGAAGGTGAAAATTCTATTAAATGAATTGGAATTGGAATTGGAATTACCTTTGCCCAGCCATGAGTGACAACCTCATTTCCAACATTTGAAGTACCGATGAAAACACTGCAGAATTCTCGGGAGAAATTTGGGATGGTGTATTCGGTTCTAAAGACAACATCCTGGTAAACAAATAGATATATATAAACATTGTCATGAGATTTTTAAATTAAAATGAAATATGAATAATGGAAATCAAAGGGTTCTATGAATCAGAACCTTTCCTATGCACAACTTCCGTAGAAATTCTCTGCTTTCCCATGCAAACGGGTCATCCTGGCCACCTCTACGTGCCTAAATATAAAACAAGAAAATTGTTCCCCATCACTTATCAACAGAATTAGAATTATTACAAGTATAATTCCTAGTACAAGTTCATAAAGGTCAGATAGAAATAGAAAAGAAACTGCAGAATATGGCATACACCAACATAAAAAAAGGTATTCACTTAATTTAGAAAACAAACCAATTTATCCACTAGGTTAAGAAGTCACTTCGTTATGGCTTTAAATAAGTGGGTGGTAATTGGTGAGTGGTGAAGAAATAGTACTATTTGTAGTAGTAGAAGACAACTGGCTTATAGCAAAAAGTAGGAATCTTGGTAAAATTTGCAGTTTTGGGAGCCAGCAAGAAAATGAAATGGCGACTGGCTACATTCCAAAAAAGTGTTTAAAACCAAATTGTATGATCAGATCAAACCTACTAAATAAATACTCAATGCTTGCTTTTCAGAACAATTTCACAAAAAAAACTGAACAACGCCTCTAAAAACAAATTCTGTCACCATTCAAAAAGGACATAATGTAGGAATAAACACAATTAGGTAAACATACTAATCTTGGAGCCGATAGATGAGCTAAAACGATTGTCTTCTCAGGGGGGATTTCCGCTTTGGTGAATCCCATAATCACCAAGGTGTCGCCAGACATAACAGCTTTGACTTTTCCTCTCAGCCATCCTGAATTTCCAGCTGGTTGCGCCATCCCTTAAGATCTGAAAAAATAAAACACATAAATCATCAATAATTAAAAGAAAGATGTATACACATTGAATGCAGGTTGATAAACCCTAAAATCTCAGAACACATGGCACATAATTTGGTCAGTGTTACATTACATATCCAACATGTATTCACGTAGAAAAAACCAACATTTCCTTAATGTTCATAACTTCACAAGAAAACACAGGATCAACATAAACCCACTAATATCCAATCCATCATTCAAAAGAACTTATCGAAACCTAATTAAGTAATCGTGAATCGATGATACGCTCATTAAATTACATCAATTTAGATTCCAATCTTCAGATCCATATGCAATAATATAATAAAAATCAACATTTTCAAAACAAATCCAAGTAAAACCACATAACAATCACGGATACACACATTGACACTCCAAACACATCATATAACTCAAATCACTATCCAAGATCGACAATTCATCAAACAAAAATCAATCCAACGACTCCGATCTATCAAATAAAAGAACCAAAATTTACAGTATTAACGTAACATCCTGCATGTAAACGCGCAGATTCGTAGAAACAGCGTTACTTATTAGATCGGTAGACTACAATACCTGAAGGCTAACTGTTCTGGATCGATCAAGGAAAACACACACAGAAATCGAACAAACTCAAAATCAACCAATCTGAAATGAAACTTCGAGTGTAGAATTATCAAAATCCACACATAATTAAACCCGAATTCGAACGAAAACTACGGTGATTCAAAATTGAGACCAGAAGGAAGTAGTTCGGCCGGCGGAGGAAAATTTGTGACACTATACAAAGAGGCTGTATTTATATAGCAGGGGTCGAAAATCGATATCAGAAGCAATTAAATATACCCCTTCATTTTGAAGTAAATTACTAAAAATGCCATAAGGTTTCCGCTAACAGTTTCTGACTACCCTTGGTGTTGGACTACCAGATATGTATCTACTATCTATGACGACATTTTACTTCCACGTCGGATCTTTCAACCAATCAGAATGCATCACATATGCTGACTCATCGAATTAAATCGTGTCTACCTAAAATAGTAAAAGCAGGGTTACATATTTTACCCTGAACTTTTTTACCATATTTATGTACTCAGATGATGTTGGATTTGTGTCTGAAATTGTATTAATTAGGTTTGAGTGTTTGATAAAAAATTAATATTTATTATAAGTTTTTAATTATTTATAATTGAGATTAGATTATTGAGATGGGTAAAAAAGTTATCTCCAAACTTTATTTTTACAAAAAATATAATTTTAATTACTTTTATAAAAGTTATATAATTAATAACAGTATTCTAATTTTCTGAATAGAAAGATTTAGAATGTCTAGAAACATCAATAATGAGTTTATTTTAATTTGACAACCCATAACTAAAAATATCTTCTAAAAAATTGATTTTTTTTATTGTGATTAGCTAGGGCACTCGTGTAAAAGATCAATCATTACAAAATATTATTTTGTCTCCTTTTATACCCATTTTCACCCACTTCCTCACAAATGTACAAAAAACAAAGTAGCAACGATCAATTTATATCGAACATATACTATATACATTACATCTTCTCTTATTTTTCAGTTGTGACAATATTACCAATTTACCAAGCATGAATTTATTGGAAAACACTACAAAGTAAGTAATTTTAAGAATCTAATTCATGCCTACAAAGATAAGAGTTCGTAAGAAAACGAAGGGTTTCCATAAATCATATCCCTCCAAGACTCCAATGTCAAAAGGTAAATGTCATTTTTACGCATACACGTCTTTGGCGTGTGAATTGTTCATTCTAGTGACTTGAAACCGCAATGTCTCTTTCCATTCTATAATTAGATTTCTTGCAACCATGATGGAAATGATGGAAAGACCTTATCTAGTAAAAGGGCATAATCATCTATCTTATTGAAGCAAAATTAGATAATGAGGTATCCAAATTTGTCAAGTTTGTTATACAAAAGCTTGTCTAAGTTAAAGAAAGTGAGCATATGTTGTTCTTATATGCATGCACACATGTTAGGTGATATGTGATGGAATGATATATATTTTAAGATGCATATTTAATATTTTTTTTATATTATTATAGATATATGATGCTTAAAATATATAAATTTGTATTTTGCATATTATAATGACTAAAAGATAAAATATAAAATATTTAGAGCATATTCTGGAAGAAATTATTAAGCAAGATTCAAATTAAAGATATCTCTAAACTGGCAGAAGATTTCGAAGATTTCTGAAGATTTGGTAGTCCGTGCAGTGGATATCTTGTCTAGCCGGAAATTAAGGCGACATCATATATCTATAAATTAAAGTTCGGTTTCTTATTTTTCAAGGGAGAGACAAGAAAAAACAAAAAACCCTATAAATTGTAGCAATTAAAGTCCTAAAGCTAGAAGAAAAGTCTTTTCATTACACATTTAGAATTAATTTGGTTTGCAATATGTTTAATTTTTCAGATTATTCAGTTATCTAGTGTAGATTATAGGGTAAGTTCATATACTTTCGTTTATAGTAGATGATCCAAGATTGATTATGTTTTAATTCATTGAAAGGAGTTTGATGTGACATCTTCAATTTCACAGTCAGAAATAACCGATTTATTTATGTTTATTTAATATCAGAGTATCCATTTTTAAATAATAATATTGCGGAATTTGTTCCCAAAAACATGATAATAATATTATCAAAGCATTTCTGAAAAAAAATGTATTTTATTTATATTTAAAAATCTGGGATGTAATCGTCAGTACAATACATAAGAATAAACGGAAATAATATAGGCCTTACAAACATCTATTATTTTACTGGCCTATAATCCATAAATCTATCATATGATCATCACATTTGTGCTCTCGTACCATTATTTGTAATACAAGAAACTGAGTGGGTCAAACTTGGGAAAGTATGGTGAGCACATAGGGTTTCAACCTACAGTAATTAAATTCTTTAATTATATTATTTTCATCAAATAATTCAACCTGATTAATTATTCCCGTTATCCTTAAATTATGACCTAAAATACTAGTCTCGAGGGACCTATCCTAAGGATCATTGTAAGCATCGGGGTAGACAATATTGCTTTGGGGATTCTGTAACGATATATGTCAATAAGGCAATCATGAGGGGGTGGAGTACATATGGTGAACACATAGTTCAAAAAGATCTACAAATTGCGAGTCTGCTAGCATTCCACTGTAACACCCATAAAATCATGCCAAATTTGAACTTTTAAAAACATTTCAAAACCATTAAATGATTACAAACGTGTTTCCAAAATGTATAATATCAGAGTTTTTCCCAGAAACATAAACAAAACATGAGGAGTTGTACGATCACGCCTTTACCTTGCCGCGATCCCCTGATGTACCTGAAACAATAAACTGAAAACTGTAACCCGAAAGCTTAGTGAGTTTCCCCCAAAATACTGATACACTGCACATAACACATATATAAATAACAACATGTACTGGTCCACATCTTTACAGACTGGATTACCCCTGGTCCCATAGTATGAGTCTAGATTGCCTTTCGGGCCCACAGCTCACATCTGGATTGTCATCGAGCCCAAAGTATGAGTCTCCCTCAGCTCGTATCTGGAATGCTCCCGAGTTTGTTAGTTGTCGCACGGAGCAGCATCACCTCAACCCATCCCACATAATATGTCGACATATAACACAACTAATGCACATATAGATAATCACATAATACTACAGGTAGTCCTACAGATCTACCTAACTGGCATAGCAACAAACATGCAACACTAACTCATACTCATCATACTACAAACTGCTAGGATATCATATCCAATGGGCCGCCATTGGTGCCTTAGACCCCTTAGTATAGTGAGGTAACTCACCTCTCAACTATCAACTCGAATGATAAGCTCAAACTCTCCGATCACTGCCACAAACTCCACCACCTTCCAAAAGATGCAAACTGAGGTAGATTTCAGATCCCCACACGTTCCTTGCTTCTAGTCACTTTCTCTCCAATCTCTTCTTACTAAGATCCACCTTCCAAAGCTTAAAACACACAAGAATGGAGCACACACACAGATTAGGGTTTGTTGGACTCTCAAGAGGCCGTAAGGGGGCTAAAGGAGGCAAATGATCCTTTAAATAGGGTGCAAAACCCCGGAAATTAAGTTTTCATCCTCCAGCTCCTACTCGTCGAGTCCTAACTTGGACTCGGCGAGTAGTTCACTTAAACACGTGGCCCAATCCGCTTCTACTCGATGAGTCAGGGCATCCAACTCGTCGAGTAGACCTTGAAATTATGAAAATTAAAGCCATACAATTATCACCTGAGAGTCGGGGCGTTACAATTCTCCCCCACTTGAACTAGACTTTGTCCTCGAAGTCTGTTGCGGTGAACAACCCTGGATAGTGCTCCCGCATTTCCGCCTCCGGCTCCCACGTCCACTCAGACCCTCTTCGGTGCTCCCATTGTACCTTGACCAAAGGTATCTCTTTGTTCCGCAGAACCTTCACCTTCCTCTCCAGAATGGCCACGGGCCTCTCAACATAATTCAGGCGTTCATCGACCTGAATGTCATCCAATGATACTACTGCCTCCTCATCCAGAATGCACTTCCACAATTGCGAAACGTGAAAGGTGTTGTGGATCCGACTGAGCTCCTCTGGTAGCTCTAACATGTATGCCACCTTGCCAACCCTTGCAACAATCCTGAATGGCCCAATATATCGGGGGCCCAATTTTCCCCCTCTTCCTGAAACGGATCATACCCCTCCAGGGCGAGACCTTCAAGAGTACCATGTCACCGACCTGGAACTCTAACTCAGATCAGCGCCTATCGACGTAACTCTTTTGCCGACTCTAAACGGTCTGCAGTCGCTGCCTGATCTGTTGAATCTTCTCGGTAGTCTGCAAGACTACCTCCGTCCGCCCCATCACCCTATGTCCGACCTCACCCCAACAAATCGGGGTGCGACATCTCCGACCATACAACTGCTCAAAAGGCAGGGCCCCAATGCTGGAATGACAATTGTTGTTGTAGGCGAACTCTGCAAGGGGTAGGTGCGAATCCCAGCTCCCACCGAAGTCGATGATATATGCCCTCAATATATCCTCGAGGGTCTGAATGGTCCACTCGCTCTGACCGTCGGTCTGTGGATGAAATGGTGTGCTAAAATGTAGCCGCGTGCCCAGTTCCTCGTGGAACTTCTGCCAGAAATGGGAGGTAAATCTAACATCTCGGCCGGAAACAATAGAGACCGAAACCCCATGGCAAACGACGATCTCGCAAACATGCACGTTGGCCAACTTCTCGGCCAATGAACTCTCCCGTATAGCCAATAAATAGGCACTCTTGGTCAATCGATCCACGATGACCCATATAGCTAATGGGTTTGAGCCATAAGAACATTCCTATATGTACATGCAAACCCTAAATACTTAGATCTAGGTTTATCTATTGTACATGCAATTCATCCAAGATTTGAAATCCTAGATCTAGCATACATATTACAAAATCAATGTAACTAATGAGATTTAGACGATTACCTCTTGAATAACTTTTGATCTTTCTTCTTCCTTGAGCTTAGAGTCACAAGTGTAACTCCTCTAATGGCTTACAAACACCAACTAACAAGAGGGTAGTATATAAGAGAGGGAGGAGGCACTCAGAATCAGCTCTAGGGTTCTTAGAGAAGTAGTGGCCGATTTATGTAGCCTAGGGGTTTTATTTATATTGTGAGCAGCTAGGGTTTCAGTCAAAACCCTAATGGACAACTTAAACATTAAGCAGCCCATGGAACCTTCTGGAATAAGGCCATGGACGGAAATATGATGGGCTCCCATCATAATCTCGTTCATCCCTTTATCCATTAGATTTCCCAGCCCAAAATACAACTATCACACATTTGATAGTGTAAGTCCCCTTTATTCAATTAATCTATTCTAGTCACCAAATTAATTCCTAATTAATCTATGACTAATATTAATCAAATAATATGATTTCTCCTTTAATATATTATTCTTATAATATATTAATAAACCTTAATATCTTCTCTCTCTCCATAAGTTACCCTGTCAAGTTGCTATGGTGAAGGCAACCCAAAAGGACCATACACAGCCGAGTCAAGTACTTACCAAATATATTTACGGGCTTAGACACTAATCCAACAATAGCATCAAACCTCTTCGCCATCCTCGACAGCTTAGTAATGAAATCCATCATGATATGTTCCCATTTCCACATGGGGAATCTCCAAGGGCTACAGCATACCATGCGGCCTCTGATGCTCGACCTTGACCATTCTACAGGTCAAGCACCTCTCGGCGTACCAAGCGATCTCTCGCTTCATACATGGCCACCAGTAGCTCAAACTCAGGTCTCTGTACATCTTGGTGGCCCCCGGGTGAATAGAGAAGTGAGACTTATGAGCCTCCTTCATGACTGTCTGTCTGACCCCACTAGACATCAGAACCCATACCCGACCGCATTGGGTCAATAATCCCCGGCTATCCCGCACAAACCGGGTGTTCTCACCCCAAATCCTCTCCAGCTTCTAGTTCTCTGGTCGCATGCCCTTGACCTGAGTATCTCTGATCAAACTCACAAGGGGATAATCCACCGCTATCCTCATATATATCGCTAAAGTAGAAGACCCAGCTGACTTGCAGCTCAAGGCGTCCGCCACCATATTTTCTCTACCGGGGTGGTAAAGGATCTTGCAATCATAGTCCTTGACTACACCCAGCCACCTGCGCTGCCGCATGTTCAGGTTCGGCTGATCCATGATATGTCTCAAGCTCTTGTGATTCGTGTATATGGTACAACGGACCCCATATAGGTAATGCCTCCAAATCTTGAGAGCGAATACCACCGCCCCAACTCCAGATCATACGTAGGGTATCTCGTCTCATGCGGCTTTAGCTTCCGTTATGCGTAGGCTATCACTCGTCCTCTCTGCATGAGGATCGCCCCCAAACCTGTGATGGATGCGTTACAGAACACCACAAAATCCTCAACTCCCTCTGGGAGAGTCAAAATTGGAGCCTCGCACAAATGCTGTCAGAGGGTCTCAAACACCTTCTGCTGCTTAGGGCCCCACCGGAAATCCACCCCCTTCCTCTTCAGATGAGTAAGGGGTACTGCAATCTTAGAGAAATCCCGAATGAATATCCGGTAGTACCTTGCTAATCCCAGAAAACTCTTGATATCTGAAGGAGATCTCGGCACCTCCCACTGCATGACTGCCTCGATTTTGGCCGGGTCGACCAAAATCCCGTCCTGGTTAACGATATGTCCGAGGAAATCGACCTCTCATAACCAAAACTCACAATTTGAGAACTTGGCATACAACCGTTCTCGTCTCAGAACTTCCAATAACTCCCTGAGGTGCTCCTCATGTTGTTCTCAGGTCTTGGAATAAAACAAGATATCATCTATGAACACGACGACTGAGCGATCAAGCATCAGTCTGCAAACCCGATTCATCAGGTCCATAAATACTGTTGGCGCATTGGTGAGCCCAAACGGCATCACCACGAACTCGTAATGCCCATAACGAGTCTGAAACATGGTTTTCTCTACGTCCTTCTCTCTGACCCGGACCTGATGATACCCAGGCCTCAAATACATCTTGGAAAACCAAAATGCACCCTGCAAATTGATCAAAGAAATCATTTATCCTTGGGAGTGGATAACGGTTCTTCACCGTCAACTTGTTCAACTCCCTATAATCAATGCACATCCGGTACGAACCGTCCTTCTTCCTGACGAAGAGTATCGGCGCTCCCCACGGGGATCTGGTCGGTCGAATGAACTGCTTGCCCATCAGTTCCTGTAGTTGTGACGACAGCTCCTACATCTCTGGTGGCACCAACCGGTACGACGCCTTGGCGATAGGGGCCGCACCCGGCACCAGGTCGATCCAAAACTCGACCTACCTCTCCGGAGGTATCCCTAGCAACTCCTCTAGAAACACATAAGCAAACTCCCTGACTACTGGAACCTCTGTAACTGAAATATGATCCATGGTTCACGTATCTACCACATACGCTAGATAACCTACACACCCGTTCTGAATATACTGTCGAGCCCTAGCAGCTGAACAAAACCCTGATCCCATTTTGGTGCCCTCACTATATACAATCATTTCTCCCCCACTTGGGGTTTGAACTACCACCTATTGACCCTCGCAATCAATTATGGCACCAAATCGATTATGTCAGTCCATCCCCACAATCACGCATACCCCCCCCCCCATGGGAATCGGAATCAAGTCTATCGGGAAGGACATCCCAAAAATCTTCAACTCACATCCTTGGTAGACCGAAGAAGCAGAAACCCCGTTTTCATTGGTAATAGAGACTTGTAATGGACACTCAAGCTTGTCTATTGGCATACTGAACTCCCTACTAAATGTATGAGATACAAACGACTGAATCGCCCCCGAGTCAAATAAAACCAATGCATGCAAGGAGTTCACTAAAAACGTAATTAATCACAGGTACAACAGATAAGCATAAAACATATATAATAAAAGAAATAAAGGATAGAAACATACTAACAACCACATCCGGTGCTGCTCTGGCCTCCTCTTCTATAAGCTGGAAGGCACGCCCCTAAGCCTTCGGAGGCTCTGCCTTAACAGGCCTCTCATCAGCAATCCTCAATGTAGCCGGCGCGGGAACCTGCGTCGGCTTAGCGGCAAGCAACGGACAGTTGGCCTTTAAGTGGCCAACCTGATCACAGTGAAAACATAACCTCATACTCGGAACCGGGGTGGTATGGTGACAATCCTTTGCATAATACCGCTCCTTGCCACACCTATGGCACCCACTACTAGCTCGACAAACCCTAGAATGACTCTTGCTGCACTTTCCACAAGTGCGGCTCTACTGACCCCCGGTCCTAAAATAAGCGGTCTTAGACTGCTTCGGCGCCGGCTGTGACTGTGTCGGGGCCTGTCGTTGCTTCCTCAACTGTAGCTCAATCTCCAACTCACGTCATCTCACGGCCTCCTGTAAATCCAGAAGAGTATCACATCGTTAGGTAGATACAAACTGTCAGATGTCAGTCTTGAGCATGCTCAGATAACGAGTCATCCGAACCTGCTCGGAAACAAACTTTGGGGAGAACATTGCCCTCTCTATGAACATGCGGGTAATCTCCGTCACCGACTCCATGTCTTGTCTCAAACTCAAAAACTCCTGAGCCAATCGTTCCCGCTCAACCCGAGGCATGTAACGAGCGCGGAACATATCCCTGAACTGCTCCCAAGTAACAGCAGTTATTTGATCATCAGTGTACGACCATGTTGTCAATCTCCACCAGTAGGGAGCTTCGTGTTATCGAAGTCCCTGTACTGGAAGCCCTGGCTGGCTCCTCCTCCCCTATCGTTGTTATAGCCAATGCAGCTGCAGCAGCAGCTGTCTCTGCAAGAGATGCATAACGCTCGTCAAAATACTCGACCATGGTGGTCTTAATAGACCCAAATGTCGCTGGCAGTTGTGCCCGGAACAAAGTGGCAACCTCATCATGCAGGATCTCTCGAATCCTGGCGTCTAACTCATCTGTCCCCATCTACACCACAACCTTAGGTGCTGCTGGCCCCTCCTGGCATCTGTCTCCTGATCCTGATCCTTGATGATGGGTTCGTTAGAGGCTCTTTACGACAATGGTCCTGTGAACAATTAGCCCATCCTCTTTATGAGTCAGACGGGGTGCTTTCTGATGTTAGAGGCTCGGTCTGATAATTTCTTTACTTATCAGGTTGTCCCATTGACCAGACAATTTCTGTATCCATGTTGGTGCTAAGTAGTATTAGGGATCTGGCTATGGGTATGGCTTCAAGAGTCAAGTCAATTCCGAACTCAACTTGGCACATGGGTGGTATTTCCGAAAGAACTTCTGGGAAACACCTTGGGAAGGTTATAAACTTCTGGGGTACCCTTAATGTCTTTTTCTTCTTGTTTCCTATTTCTATTATGGCTAGGAAGGAGTGTGGTGCCTCTTACATAGGTACTTATGAGTCTAGATGCAAGGGATGATTCGGGGGGTTTTCATTATAGGTTGAAAGGGTTTCATAAGTCGGTTGGTTAATGCGAAGGGTCTCTTTGTAGCACATGAAATTGGTAGGGTGAGGATCAAGCCAGTCCTTGTCGCATGATGACGTTGGAACTTGTTATTGTAACAGATGTTAAGTCGATTTGGAAGGGAGATGATTGTTTGGAACGATAGTGTATTCTATGTATATAGTTTTATCCTTGTTATCACTACTGTGAATATTTTGTACTGGGATTAGTGAGTTCTAGTAGTACGAGTGCTTGGATAAATAATGATGGAATTTCGTAGTATGTTTCCTACTAGGTCTCTCTATACTAGTTTGGTGTAAACTAGTCGTATATAATTATGATTGAAAAGATAGTCGAATGAGTGACTATGCCCCAAGTCCACAACCAAACAAGGAACACGAAGTAATGCGGAATCACCCATTCTAAATCTAAAGAATCATAATTATGTATGACCGTTATGTTTACACCAGCCACCACAGATCACCTGTAAGAGTTCATAGTGTGACAACCCAATGTTTGTTCCGTTACATTACCTCGTTACCGTTAACGGAATATTCCACGTTATAAAAGTTCTGTTAATTTGAGGTCGTAAAATAAATAAATGTTTTATTTATTTCATGTGAATATTTGTTTTGGTAAATTAAATATAGCCCGTTAATGTTATTCTCATTTAAGGGAATAAGGTTATATTATTCAACCAATTAACCCGGGTAAAAAGTTTAACCCCGTTAAGCTTTAGCATCGGGTAGTCGTATACCGGGTGCAACACCCGAGACCTATATAAAGGGAGTGTAACACCCCTTAGAAACCTTTTACCACTCCAACTCCTCTCTCTCTAGACTCGTTTTCGACTCCAAAACCGCGAATTCCGGCTCCTAAACGTAAGACCTTCAACCCTAACTTGTTCTAAACATTCATTATTGTTGTTATAGCTCAAAAATCTCATGAAAAGGACAAGGAAAAGGATTTTACGGCCTAAGAGCCTCCTTAGGCCGTAAACACCCCAAAAGTGGCCAAAAGTCCCGATTCTTCCTTATTTGAGCTTGGATACTAGTTAGGGAATTTATCTAGGAGTGTTTAAACATCAAAACACAAAGTTTTAGGGCATAAAAGAGAGTTTACGGCCCAAGCACATGCTTAGGCCGTAAACACCTCTTATCCTTGCAAAAATGCCCCAAAAACCTTCCAATGCATATTTAGCCTTGAGATACGACTTAGGGAAATTCCATATCGAGTTTGGGACAAGTAGAACATCATATTTGAGGGTTAATTTAGAGTTTACGACCCAAGCATAAGCTTAGACCGTAAACTCCCCCAAACCTCACCAAATGAGGGTTTAAACCCCCTAATTGGCCTTATATCTTCACTAGAAAATGCTAGGGTTGAAACAAGGGCTTAAACTTCAATAAAACCAAGGGTATAGGAGTTCACGGCTGTGAACTCCCATAGGGGTGGTTCATGGGCCATAAACTCCCATTTAGTCCCTTTAAATGACTTAAACCCATTCATACATTTTAGATTTGGACCTAGAAAAATTCCACGATCAATATAAGGCCTTTAAACATCCTAGAACCCCCTCACCATGAGTTTACGGCTGTAAACTCATGGGGAGTTGTCCCAGGGCCATAAACACTATGTATAGAGTTTACTCTTGGAGAGTAAACTCCATTCCTAAGCCATTCACACCCTTAAATGTTACCCGGGACACCCCAAACACTTAACCAAAGTGTTTTCCGCTCCTTAGAGTGCGTATACTTGTTTAATTAGTATTAAATGTACTAATTGTATGTGAACATATGTTATCATATGTTAAATAGGTCACTAAGTGTGTCCAAATCTTTACTTGACACCGAGCACCCAACCGACACCTTCGTCGGATCTACTTACACCAGGTGAGTTCATACCCCTGAATGAACCTTTTAAATGTTTTTACATGTTTTATAGGGGGGGGGGGAATACAGGTTAAACATGCCAGTTATCATATCAATCACATGTGATTGGTAACCCGCATGCACAAGGATTTACCACACCGTAAACTGTTTTACCAAGTAGGATACTATAAATGGTTTTATGAAATGTTTTCACTCGTTCAAAACTCTTACTGATACTGTTTTATCAAAGTTCATTTTAAACTGGTTTATGAAAGGTTTCCAAAGAATTCCTAAAGGTTTACAAACTTATTTTGTCAACAAAAACCAAGTTGTGATTTTCTTAAGTATAAAGGTTTTTCCATGGTTTTCATCAAAGTTCTCTTTCATGTTGTATACTTTTACTTGTTAGATACCGCTGCTTCACTCCTACTTGATACGCTTTTAACTAATGATGCATTTCTTCTTCACTTATACTTGATTACGTTTCCGTTTCACTTATACCTATTAACGATTTCACTTCGGGGTATACTTATACTTGATAACACTTTTACTTCATGATACGCTTATACATCACGAGTCGGTTATTCCACACTGTTCGCTTACACTTCACGATTTGGTTATTCCACACGATTCGGTTATTCACACTGTTTGTTTACACTTCACGATTCAGGTTAATCCACACTGTTCGGTCATACCTCACGATTCGCTTATACATCACGATTCGGTTATACTTCACGATACGTTCCCACTTGTTAAACACTCAGACGTAGTTAGATGTACGCATGTGCTTGTATAGATGCATATAAATAATGATTGAAGGACTTAGGAAGGATTGTCCGCCCTATTTCCTTTTCATCGTTGAGATGTGGTCTGGTGGGATCGGATGTCCGTTCGAAGGTCGTTTGATTCATTAGTTATATATTATGTATACAAGCATAGACATATAGGTTTGCATTAGTCAGTTCAGTTATGAGTCTCTACCTCTAGTTCAGCACTTATATTGGAAACCCACTACCCACTATTTAGGATGCATCTTCAGGACACGACCTTCTCCGTCGTCTAGTTGGTAACCAGAGTCTCCTGTAGGGAGAGCGGACATTATGTGTATAGATCTATACAGGATTGACACCCCCGCACCCTGACTGCTAGCTACAGTCCACGGCCTACCAAGCCAAGGGGTGACGAATGTCACATTTTATAGACGCTTGCAGGGCGTCAGGTACTCTAGTGTCAGTTAGTATGGTTACGAGTATCCCAGGTTGCCTTATAATTCATGGCCTTAAGGTAACGGTATTTCACACTATATTTTACATTGTATGATGGAAACCCACTCTCAGAGTCACACTGTTTTAGACCTTACTAGTTGTATCTTTCACTTGATACTGTCTGGGGTCTATATTCTCTGTTTTTAGACCTTGCTAGCCGTACCTTTCATTTGGTACCGTCTGGGGTCTGTGTCTCTTTTGTTAGACTGAGCCAGGTGTGTCGTTCGTTCGATACTCTCCTGGAGTCTATGATTCCTCTTGCCTTAGTCAGCAGTCTTCACTGCTGAGGCATGTGTTATTTTCCCTGAGTTCTCCTGCTTTCTTTAATAATCAAATTCTGTATTTTGATAATGATAGCGATTAAGGGAAAACTACTTTTTACCACATAACTCCGTCCAGTCTTGGTAGAAGACTACTTTTATTAAAGAAAATATAGGATTTTCTGGAAAGGACTCTAACTTAACGGATACTCTAAAACTACCACTTTTATTAAAGTTATTTGAATGAAATGACACTAAATACTTATGATCTCACCAGCATTTGTAAAAATGTTGATACTCGCTTTTCAAATAACTTGTATTCTCAGGTCAGCATTAGACAGGTACATTTCTGGAGCTGTTGATGAAGATAGCTTAGTATCAAGCTGCACTTATATTATTACTTGTATTACTTTGATGTATTGTAATGAAAACCATGTAAAACTATTACTATTAATGCAATGGTTGTTGTACTTTGATTTACTATACTACATATGTTGTGATACTTGACATGACGTCATCCACCCAAGAACGTTTCCGCCGTTCCGGTTTTGGGGTGTGACACATAGTGTTCTTATGAATGAGGTTTTTTATGTGGGTGAGAAGGGAAATTTATGACTTTGATTTGTCGTGTTTCAAGGTCCATGGTCGATAAATTCTAAATGGGTACTAGGATTAGTTGAAAATTCAAGGCTTAAGTATTGTTATTTGGAAACATACCGATAACCATTGGTGGTTCTGGGAGAGTCTTTCCTGCAGTGATCATTAGTACCCTTCCATTACTATCAACATTCGTGTCCTTGACTCTTGGGGACTCCCTTTTGAAATGCGCAGTCTCGCCACAATCGTAGCAAGTTTGGCTCGCTCTGGCACTGGTGGCTTGGGCGACCTGTCGGGTTGGCACTCTACAAAAGCGAGTGGTATGCCCTTTTCTGTTGCAATTCTTGCAATAAATCCCTCGGCAAGATCCTTTGTGATGGAAGTTACACTTGTGGCACTTGGGTAGGTTTCTCGCATATGATTTCGTCGGCACTGAGGCAGTAGGGGTAGTGGTGGCATGAGTTGCCACAATTTGTTGTCTTTCGGCAGGTACCCGAGTCATACGACCCCCTTTCTTGCTCTAAAATTGTTGTTTATTGGGTAGTACCTTTCCTTTGTCATGGGAGTTCTTAGATTTGTGATTTGGGGTGTCCTTACAGGAACACACCTACTGGTGTCCTTGGTTATCACTGGGGTTGGTACTGTTGGCACTGCTCCCATTTCCGTTTTCTTTGATAGTGTTAAGTTGTGCCATGATGGCTGACACAACGGCTATTATGGTGGCTTGAAATGTAGTTAGATCCATTTGTAGAACTGATGTTTCGCCGGTAGGCTGGTTACGTCCTTGTTGCGGCATGATTCTGTTGTATGGCATGAAACAGGTTCATAAATAACTATGGTCATCGCTAGTTATATCTAATCTACATTTATATATATACATATATAGATCACATGTTTTGTTGTATGATTCCCAAAGGTTTCGACCACATCATCTAAATGTACTTATGGTAATTAGTGATATGTATTGTGTGAACGTAAGTTTATCAAAATAAAACATAACGTCATTACATTAAGTTGCCTCTGGTTACATGGGTCTTGGAGGACGTACCTCTCTTGATTTACTACTAGTAGTTGCGATGAAAGATGTAATAAACCTATGACATGGTGCGAGTAGTGTAGTCACTAACTCACTTTACTATACTAGTCTATCATATGCCAAAATGGTGCAGAAGGTGCCCATCCATTTCACTCATTTTGCGAGTGGCCTCCTCTGCTCTCTGTTCTGCTAAGGCTTCCCTAGCCTCGGGTACAAGGATTTGTTGTCTTAGGGTGGCAACTTGCTCCTATAAGGAATGTAGACGGTTTGTAATATTCTCCTACTCTGCTTGCTGGTTCAATATAGCTCCTGAATGGTGTTCTTGTTCTTCGCGGAGGTGTCGAATTTGTATTATCGCATTTTGGGCTTCGCCTCCAATCTCTATTACCTCCTGATGGAGAGCCTCAACCTTGGTGTCTAGACGGGCCACTTGCAGTACAATTAGAGTTATTGCTTGACTCGTGAGGGTGTTGGGGCCCAGAGTATGGCGTAGTGGGTACATGCCTAATGCGGATCGTCGACCGGCTCCTCTAGTCCAGACATGTCACTAGGTTGCCCCCTTGTGGAGGTGCATCCTGGGCAAAGGTAGATGTTAGTAACGAAGCTTGCCCTTGCATGGGCGATAATTTATCGCTAGAAATGTTCATCGAAAGAGGACCCCTAGTGGGTGCTTACGTACCTGGAAAGAAGGAGGTGAAAGGGTATCTTGCCTGCTCTTGGTAAGGTAAGGCTCACTAAGGATTTCTCCAACGCCTTCATCCTCGTCTGACACCTCATTAGAATCATCCCCCTCGTAATCCACCTTTTGGTATTCTTCAGGGCCCACTTCGGGGTTCTCCTCATGAACCTCTCCTGGCTCCTCCTCGATCCATCTGTTGGCTACCATAGCAGGGTAGTAGGGCTCTTCGAGGTGAAATTCAGCCATGTCGTCTGTGCAAGAATAGTGGTATAAGAAATACATAGAGGGTTTAAGGGTGTGGTTCTATGGCATCTTAGAATACTCCTAAAGTATTTTAAATGTTGCGTTTGATTATGGGTATCTTTGTGTTGGTAAGTGTAGACTCGTCGTTTACTATGACTATTTCCCAGCATATTCTAGTTACAACTCGGATAAATATAGTTGATCAGGATATATTTATTCAAGGTCCAATTACATATCCCGAGGCCTACCCATAGTGTTCGACTCATCATACTACTTTTATAATGTACTTATTATGACATTGTTCCTAGTATGTATGCATGTATGTATACTTTTATAAAAATACTTATATTTAGAAAAAGTATATTTTTTAGTCAGATTGTTTTAGTCCCATTGTATTTATAATTGTATATCTTATATGGTTTGATATACCAGTTCACTATAAACAATGCTCTGATACCAACCCGAACTGGAACTGCGGAAACGTCCGAGGGTGCATTGTAAAGTATCTTAACAGTTGAATATAAATGAAACATAGAAAACCAAGCAACATACATTGAGATTACAAACTTACATTGTTTACATATTGTATTTGTTCATAAGTTACACAAAAGTGACAGAAAAGTACAAATTCCAAAATGCAGCAATCCAGTTCTCAAAGACTTTGGTACCTACTTACTGGTTCCCTGAGAATACAAGTGGTTTTGAAAAACGTCAACATTAAATGTTGGTGAGTTCATAAGCATGTTTGTATGAAAAGATTTGTAACTGTTTTGTTTAAAAATGGTTTGTATATCTCCAGAAAATCCGATATTTTCTATAAAAATGAGTTGTAAGTCTTACACCAAGGACTAAAAATGTATGCATGGATGTCCTTTGTTTATTTTCCTTTTAATTGTAAAATGTATGTTCCTAGAAAATCCAATATTTTCTGATGTATAAAAACTATAGTCTTAAACCCTAAGACCAGAAATGTAAGCAATAATGTACTGAAATGTAGTATGCAGTTTTATATTTGATAAAACCGGTGAAGTGTAACCTTCCCGTAAACCAAGATAGTATTGTTAATCCCTATGTGAGTTATTATAACCATGCTTAATGTGACCATTATGCATGTACGACGTTCTTCAGGCGTCGGAATCGGTAAGATATTTGTCACCCTAGACTGGCCCGTCTAGCTGTAGCGAACAAATCAGTTGTGGGGTTGTCAATCCACGTATAGATCTATACACAACTATCTCGCTCTCTCTCAAGGAGACTCTGGTTATAATGCAGGACTTAATGTGTATGCTAGGTAGGTACCGTGAAGTGAATATGTCTCACTAGAGCATCAATAGATTTACATGAACTGTGACTCCTTTTTCTTGTAAAATGAAATAGTTATATCATTGAATAATTATATGGTTCTTCTGAAATGAAAGAGTGGTTTGTGACTCCCAAACTATACCAATTATATTTTGTCTTGTATGTTTTATTTAGACTATTTATATAAATCTTTTATAAACACCTGTAAGTTATCATGTCTAGATGTTTTAAAACGTTATAACATGTAAACTTACATCTAAACACAAGTATAAAACATTTAGGGGTCGTTTAATAGTTGTTGATTGGGTTAGAGCTTACCGGGTTAGAAGCTGACTGGGTTAGAAATGTTGACTGAGTCCATATCTGACTGAGTTTATGATGTTTGATTATTTATCTGAATGATTGTGATGAATGAAAAAAAATGACCATATTACCCTTGTGTTGTCTCTTGTGCTGGATAAACTAATTATAAAAACACAAATTATCATATAAAATCCAAATTAAACATACATAAATTAAAATCCAAATACAAAGTGTAATACAAAATTCAAATACAAATTGTCATACATAATAAAAAAAAGTACATCATTTAACGTGAACCATTTGAAAGTAACTGATTAGCAATCTAGTCACGCAAAGTAGTCATATAGTCAATGGCTTCTAAATCCCATTTTATGCCTTCTATGTTTTGGCCCTCACTTCTTCCACCACCCACATTAGGAGTAACCATAGTGTTTTGTTCAAAGTTCGTAAATAAGTCATCTTGAATATCGTATTTCCTTATAAAATTATGGACCGCAACACAAGCAATGACTATGTCTCTTTGCACTGGAAAAGGATAAGGAGCAATTTTGTAACGACCCAAGTTTCACGTCCAAAAATTTCATTTTTGATTAAGTGATTTGCAAAACATTTGTAACAAAATATCATCCGATCATATCATTTAATAAAAACATGTCTCGTATCTGAAAATTGAATCGTAAAAACATAATAATGTCAGAGTACAAATCCCAGAATAACTCATAGTGCGGAAAACAAAGAGTGTGTGTATGATGTGCCGCTACCGCGCCAGCTCCTTCCCCTTCGCTGAAGAGGTACCTAAAACCAAATCTGTAACTATAAGCACGAAGCTTAGTGATTTCCCCCATCATACCACATACCATACAATCACATAGCATACATATTGTCGGGCAATTCTGGGGTGCCCGACCTACCCGGTACGACAATTCTAGGGTGTCGGCCTACCCGTGCAGCCATTCTGGGGTGCCGACCTACCCGTGTCAAGCCATTATGGGGCGCTGACCTACCCATGCCAAGCCATTTTGGGGTGCTGACCTACCCATGTTGAGCCATTCTGGGGTGCTGACCTACCCGTCGGTCCTAACAACCGAACCTCGGGGACTAATCCACCCCTACTGTTGCTATCACATATATCGTAACATAAACATACTATCAGACATATATGGGGTGTCCGAACTACCCTTTGGTCCTATCAACCGAACTTGGGGACTATTCCCCTCCTACTACCACTATCACATATAACATATCATGCCAGCATATAAAACATATCATCACATACTGTCATACATATCCGGGGTGTCTGACCTACCCTGCGGTCCTAATAACAGAACTTTACTACTATCACATATAACATATCGTGCCAACATATAACATATCAGGTAGTAGCAAACCTAGATGATATCACAAAGACAGTCATCTAACATACAACTCCTACTGGTGGGCCGACATTGTGGCCGTAGACCCACCGCTACTGGAAGGTAAATCACCTTGTAGTAGCTGCAGATCTGTGCGGGAATCCTCTGACTACTGCCGCTGCTGCTCCAAAAATTCTCCGGCTATAATTCCCACAAAACACTTAGTCATACACTTCTAACTGTTCTTAGGGTAAAATGACCATTTTACCCCTGACCAAATCAAATTCAAAGTCAACTTCTAGTTGACCTGACTCATCGAGTTGGCTCGCCAACTCGCCGAGTCCCTATCCTTCCATTTGTCCTTATACTCGTCTCTACTCGTCGAGTTAGGCGATGACTCGATGAGTTTTCCTTCTTAATGAACATCGACTGAATCCTCATCCGACTCGCCGAGTTGTATGAACAACTCGTCGAGTTCATCTTCATCCTTAAGAAGATTGCCTTGAACTCGCCGAGTCTACTCATGTACTCGCCGAGTCCCATGAACTTCCAGAACAATGGCTTAGTCCAGAACGTTGGGTCACTCCCCGGGACCCCCTATAACCTTTCCACACTCAACTAGGTCCTTATGACTCTCAACTGATATGGGACAGATACCTTGGACTCGCCGAGTCCAAGAGTGGACTCGTCGAGTCAGTCACATCCTCTCACTAAATCTTCGAGTTCTGATGTACAACCCTTGATCAAAAGATAGATCTTTGCTTCTACAATCAATCTAGCACATAAAGTTACAACCTTTACGTGCTTGCATGGGACTTTGAGCTCAAAAGGTCCTAAAACAACCTCTTACAATGCATGAGGCCTTCTTTGAGTGCAAGAGCCACTCCTTTCTGCCTTGTAACCCCTCTAAGGGCCTAGATCTGAAACATCAACCCCTAACCATGCTTGCAATCATGGTTGGTGACCAAAATGGCTTAGAAAAGCCCTAAAACTCCACAAAATGGGATCTATCAAAAGAACAAACAAGGTATAGACTTTATACCTTCTATAGACTGCAAATGATGCTCAAAATCGGATCCTTCTAGCCTCCTCTTGATCCTTCAAGCTTTTCCTTCCTTCCTTGGGTCACAAAATCACTCCAAATGCCTTATATTGCTTCAATAACGGCTAGGGTTTGCTATGGGGGTCTTTTGGGAGCAAATGGGACGAAGGAGGCCGAGTTAAGGTGTTTAAATAGGGTGCAAACCCTCGGGGTTAGGGTTTTTGTTCAGACATGGCCTACTCGCCGAGTCTGGGACCCGACTCGTCGAGTCCACTGCTTAAACCCCGCGTCGCGTCCCGCTTCTACTCGGCGAGTTGGTCCTTCAACTCGCCGAGTCCAAGGCCAAAAAGCAAAACATTTTAAAGAATTAATAAAAGAATACGTACCAAGAACCAGGTGCTACACATTTGTTTTAAAATTGGAAATCTCGCCTTCAATACACCATAAGCACTTTTAATGATATTTCTAAGTTGTGCATGAGCATGATTGAACCTTTCTTCCTTAGTTAAAGCTCTGTTTCTTCCAAAATAGGCTAACCAATACCTAGTATTGCGGTAGGGAGTCATAAATCCACGGGTGTTGGTGTATGCGGCATCAAAAAGGTAATATTTATATGTAGATGATTGACAAATTTATAATATAAATAATATAGATAATTAAATGTATAGTAATATTACAAACCTGGTGGAGGGAATGGAAATGCGGAAGTCGGGTGAAATGCAACTTCTTTCAAAACTTTAGAATCATGTGATATGCCCTCCCATCCAGCCCATACAAAGGTGAATATCATATCAAAATTACAAACTCCAATTAGATTTTGATAACATTTACCTTTTCCTCTTCCACAATAACGATTTTGTTGATCAACGGGCACAACTGCATGTATAAGTGTTCCATCTAGTGCACCTATTGCTCCAGGAAATATGTGCATTAGCCGTCTATGTCGTTCTGAGGTATTTCTTGTTGGATTATACAAGGTTGGTACTATAATTTCTCATGCAAAACACATCATTGTACGTAAGATCTCATGAAAACATTGATGAATCGTTTGTGTGGAGTGATGAAATCTTTCTTTAACAGCTCGAAAACGTTCATTATGTCCTATAACATGTAAAAACATAGCATCTTCTCTTCAACGCTTATCGCCCTACTACATTGCAACCAATTTCTTTGTGTAAACTGTAAAGTGATTGCATAATAGTACAAATGCATCTTGTGAAAGACACATCATATCATAACATTATATAGGAGATCCGTGTATCAAATCTTGCGTACACATACCCCTTTGCTACCTGTTCACTAACTCTTATTCTTTTAATTGTTGTTTGCCTTTTTCGGACCAACATCAACCAATACCACGAGAATATAAGGAAATATAAAAAGTCACCTTGTTTATCCATGTGTCCTGTTAGATGTCAAATACAAACTACATTTAAATTAATAACATAAGAGTCAATAACATAACAATCCATAACATAACAAACCGTAACATGTAAATACTAAAAGCATAACATTCCATAACATATAAATTCATATAATATAACTGCACCTAAGAAAACAATCCATAACATAACTAAACCATAACATACTAATGTCAAACAATGAACCATAACATACTAAAGTCAAACAGTCAAACAATGAACCATAACATACTAAAGTCAACCAACTAATCCGAACTTTCTTCCCGCATTTGTTACCCACGACTCACAAGTGGACAAGTTAAGGCGCAACCAAATTTTCCTATTACAAGCACTTTCAGCAAATAACATAAGAGCAGTGGTGTATTTCGGATCATATTCTCCCCACTCCAAGCTTGTCAACTTCGTCATACAAGCATCCATCTCCTTGTCAATATTATTTGTTTCCGTGAATGTTTGTGTAGCCTTGATAATTTCTTTGCCAACTTCTTTCAACTCATCATAAAGTGTGGTTTCTTTGGGACCATTTCGTTTGCCCCCCTTGTTTTTTGTCCGCCTAGGTGATTCCTCACTAGTAGGTTGAGCTTGGGGTATCTGCATGAGGTGTTGGCTCTTCAATCTCTATATCCTCAAAATCATGTGTACTGAAGGTTTCATTGGGATGAGGTAGTGTCAAAGTGATGGGCTTTGAGCATTCTAACACTTCCTAAGTGTACATGCAACCCTAATAACCTTGGATCTATGTTTGTCTAATTATCATGCAAAGTTGAATTCCAAGGTTATATTCCTATCTAGCAAACATGGGGAACAATTTCTAACTTGAATGAAAGATAGAATAACTTACCTTGTTGTTGCTTATGTTCCTTGAAACCTTGTGAGCCTAGCACCCCAAGTGTGATGCCTCAAATGCTTTACACAACACCAAATGCTCTTGGAAAGACTTTTGAGAGAATACACACTTCTTGAAATCGGCCTAGCCCTCTAGTTTCATATGTGTAGCTGATTTTGGTGGAGAATGGGATCCTTATATAGTGTTGACACATCTAGGGTTACACCATGTAACCCTAATGTGTCATGACTCTTCATTTCCATGACCCATGGGTTTGTAACTCCCATGGAGCATCCTATGGGTAGAACCCAAATTTGATAATCCATGGAGCCTCTTAGCCCACTATACAAGATATGAATGATTTACATAATCAACCCATATATTTAATTAGTTATCTTTTGATCACTTAATTAATTCCAAATTAATTCTTTGATCAAACTAATCAAATAATATTATTAATATATTAGAACTTATAATATAATCTCCAAGTGTTATTCCTCTCATTTAGTCTATCCAATTGCATGGTGCCATGCAACCCAAATGGACCATGCCGGGTCGGGTCAAGTACTAACCAGAAATAGTTATGGACTTAGACACCTTATCCAACAGTCTCCCACTTGGATAAGTCTAATAACTATAACTCCAGTACTTCAGGAACCGACCGACAATCGTAGCTCTTTCAAGGTCTCTCGGAACTGAGAAGATGTTGATACGCCATTTAAGATAAGTGATCATATAATCCTCTGTTCTAGATATAAGCCGGACAAATACATGGAACAATGTCTCACTTATTGTTCAGCAGTTTGTTTCCCGATTTCCGATTTGTTTGACAAAGAACTTAATTGAACACATCAACTTAGTTCTGACCGGGCCCGGTACATAGGTCAAAACAAAATCATCGAGGGGCCCAGATATCAGCTTCTAATCCAAGAAGGAACAGATAAACTTCGACTCATATGTTTGTTCTACCACTCATTGAATTATACACAAAAGCACATTTTATAACATCGAGTTACCAATGCGTTTTTGTACAATCAATGCATAACCAACTTGTAAGTAACAAATCATATCTCTAGGTTTGAAGACTTAATATGATATTACCGTCTCACAATCACTCGAGACAGAATTCCATGAAGTGATTCCAGTGAGCGTGGGTTGAGTCCAATGCTCAGAACTTATGAGCACTCATGATTGTTGTAGCCTTGTCCAACACGTTAGACCTCTGCAACCAATCATGACAGTCTTGATTCATACCTACTTCCAACATATGACCGACTGTGGAGGTTTGAATAATATGTTATGCCAAACAAAATTATTCTGGAAGTCAAAACATGCAAAAGAAATATAGTAAACGATCGACAAGAGATAGCAACACTTTACTCATAAATAAAACACCTTTTATTCATCATCTAATGTCAATTACACTTTACAAATTTCGAGGTTATCTAACTACTAAATCTAATATCATCCTTCAGCCCTATGCTCCGAGCATGCTGCAGATGCTTAACCCGAGTCAGTCCCTTCGTGAGGGGATCTGCTGGGTTCTCATCCGATGATACCCTCTTTGCCACGAGGAGTCCTTCTTCTATTCGATGTCTGATAAAATGGTATTTTCTGTCGATGTGTCTGGATCTCCTATGATCCCTTGGTTCCTTGGCTAAGGAAACAACACTTTCACTATCATAGAAAATTTCCATTGGCTCTTTAATAGCTGGTACAACTCCAAGGTCTCCAATGAAGTTCTTCAGCCATATCGCCTCTTTTGCCGCCTCGCTAGCTGCAATATACTCTGATTCACAAGTTGAATCAGCCACTGTCTCTTGCTTGGAACTCTTCCAAGAAATTGCTCCTCCATTTAGGGTAAAGACCCAGCCCGACTGAGAGCGGAAATTATCCCTATCAGTCTGGAAGCTAGCATCACTATACCCTACAACTCTCAAGTCATCACTCCCACCGAGGGTAAGGACCCAATCCTTAGTCCTCCGTAGGTACTTAAGGATATTCTTTACCGCAGTCCAGTGTGCCTTGCCAGGGTTCGCCTGATACCTGCTAACCATGCTCAGAGCAAAGGCTACATCAGGTCGAGTACACGTCATAGCATACATGATCGATCCTACAGCCGAAGCATAAGGTATTCGACTCATTTCTGCTATCTCAGCCTCAGTGCTAGGGCTTTGTGTCTTACTCAATCTGGCGTTACTCTGGATGGGTAACTCTCCTTTCTTGGAGTCCTGCATGCTGAATCTCTTCAACACCTTATCCAAATAGGTACTCTGACTAAGTCCAATTAGTCTTTTACTCCGATCTCTCAAGATCCTTATCCCTAGAATATAGGCAGCTTCTCCTAGGTCCTTCATAGAGAAACACTTCCCAAGCCAGGACTTAACTTCCTGCAGAGTTGGGATGTAATTTCCTATGAGTAGTATGTCATCCACATACAACACCAAAAAGCTAACTATACTCCCACTAGCATTGACATACACGCAAGACTCATCTTCACTCCTAGAAAAGCCAAATTCCTTGACCTTTTCATCAAAGCAAAGATTCCATCTGCGAGGTGCTTGCTTCAATCCATAAATGGATTTCTCAAGCTTACACACTCTATTAGGGTACTCGTTGCTGACAAAATCCTCTGGCTGACTCATGTAAACATCTTCAGCCAACTTTCCATTATGGAAAGTGGTTTTGACATCCATTTGCCATATTTCATAGTCATGAAATGCAGTTATGGCCAACAGAACCCGAATAGACTTAGTCTTGGCTACTGGAGAAAAGGTCTCATCATAGTCCACTCCAGGAATTTGAGAGAAGCCCTTTGCAACCAGTCTAGCCTTATAAGTGTGTACTTTACCATCCATGTCGGTCTTCTTCTTGAAGACCCATTTGCACCCTACTGTCTTACGACCTGGTACATTCTCAACCAAGTTCCAAACTTGATTGTCATATATGGACTGTATTTCGTTGTCCATTGCCTCTTTCCACTTGGCTGACTCAGGGCCTGCCATGGATTCCGCGTAATTGTTAGGTTCATCCAGACCTATCAGTGTCTCATCACTGATAAGCGTATCTCCTTCTGCAGTAATATGGAATCCATAGTAATGCTCAGGAGCATTCCTAACCCTTGTGGAACGCCTCAGAGGTACAGACTTGTCAATTGGCTCAACAGGAGTTTCCTCCTCAAGTTGAGTGCTAGGATTTGAAGTTCCTTCACCGCTTGACTCTTGAATTTCTTCAAGATCAACTTGCCTCCCACTGTTTCCTTGGCTTATGAACTCTCTCTCTCTCTAAAGAAAGCCCTCCTAGCTACAAAGACCACATTTTCACTAGGTCTGTAGAAGAGGTAACCAAAGGATAGCTGTGGGTAGCCGATGAAAATACACCTCTCACTTTGGGGTTCGAGCTTATCGTGAGTCTCACGTCTCACGAAAGCCTCGCAACCCCAAATCTTGATGTGGTCTAGTTTGGGTACTTTACCAGTCCACATCTTGTGAGGAGTTTTGGCAACTTTCTTTGTAGGGACTAGATTAAGGATATGGGCGGCAGTCTCTAAGGCATACCCCCAGAATGAGATTGGTAGCGAAGCTCGACTCATCATGGAACGAATCATATCCAACAAGGTTCGATTACGCCTCTCAGTCACACCATTCAACTGTGGTGTCCTGGGAGGTGTCAATAGTGAGACTATCCCACATTCCCTTAGATAGTCAAGGAACTCTGAACTAAGATACTCACCACCATGATCGGATCGAAGCATCTTAATGTTCCTACCCAATTGATTCTCGACTTCCTGTTTAAATTCCTTAAACCTTTCGAAAGTCTCTGACTTATGCTTGATCAAGTAGACATATCCATATCTACTGTAATCATCAGTAAAAGTCAAATAATAACGATTAGCATCCCTTGTGGCATGTTTGAATGGTCCATACACATCCGTGTGTACAAGGTCCAACAAACCTTCATCCCTCTCACACGAGCCTGTGAAGGGTGACTTTGTCATTTTTCCAAGTAAGCATGATTCGCAACTATCATCTAACTTTAGGTCAAATGACTCCAAGACTCCACCCTTTTGGAGTTGGCCTATGCGTTTCTTGCTTATATGTCCAAGACGACAATGCCATAATGATGCTTTATCCAAGTTATTATTATTAACAGAATCAATACACAATACATTATTTCCTAAATTATCAACCACAGATACTGTTTCATACACGCCATCACAAGGTAATGCTTTAAAATAAAGAACATTATTAAAGAAAGCATTAATCGAACCAACTTCATTATCAAACGAAAAGGTGAAACCTTGTTTATACAATGCATGAAAGGAAATAATATTTCTTGCCATTTCTAGCGAATAACAACACTTATTCAAATCTAAACTAAACCCACTACTTAGCAATAGAGTATAAACTCCAATCTTGGTGACAGGTAAAGCTTTCCTATTCCCCATGATTAAGTTTATTCTTCCTTGCTCCACATTCTCACTTCTTCTTAGTCCCTGCAAGTCACAACAAATATGAATACCACAACCGGTATCAAGGACCCAAGATTTAGAATGGGGTGATTTATTAGAAATGATAGTCTAAATACCTGCATGGTTGGGTTTAACCTTCCCATCCTTCACATCTTGCTGGTATTTTGGGCAGTTCTGCTTCCAATGTGATTTTTCATGGCAATAGAATCATTCAGCCTCTTTTGGGTCAGAAGAAAGAGTGACGAAACCTTTCTTGGTTCCAATTGAAGAAGAGCCATCAAGGGTCCAAGCCTTGGTACCCTTAGAAGAGCTCTTTCTCTTCTTCCCTCGACTTTCTCCGATTGCCAAAGCCGGAGTAGAGTTTGGAGTAGGAGTGTTAACAACCGACTTCCCCTTAAGACCTGTTTCTGTGGTCTTGAGAAGTCCCTGAAGTTTGCTGAGTGTGACCTCTTCCTTATTCATGTGATATGTCATGCGGAATTGATCATAGCACGATGGTAAGGAGTGGAAAATGATATCTATTGCAAGCTCCTCAGGGAAGTTCACATTAAGCTTCAGCAATCGATCCACATACCTTTGCATTTTTTGCATGTGGCTCGTGACGGATTCCCCGTCCTTCCTCATGGTTGTTATCATGGAGCAGATGATTTCATACCTCTCTTGTCGTGCACTTTGATGGTATCTTTCCATCAGATCTTGGTGCATTTCATAAGGGTAGAAATCCTCATAAGACTTTTGGAGTTCCACTGTCATCGTGCCCATCATGATGCATGCCACTTTCGTAGCATCCCTTACACGTGCCTGAAAGTCAGTGATCTCCTGAGGAGTTGCAGTGGTCTCATCAATCTCCTTAAGCTCCTTGTCAAGGACATATTCTTTGTCCTCGTAGCGGGTAATCATCATGATGTTTCTGATCCACTCATTGAAGTTGGATCCATCAAAAGTGACTCTCCCACACAAGTTCATAAGGGTAAAGGAGCCATTAGGGTTAGAGCCAAAAGCAACATTGTTTGAAGACATCTGAAAGAAAAGGACAAGATTAGTTTAGATATTAAGAGAATCCTTAATAAAACACCCAAATGTAATATTAAGGCTAGGACCCAATCACAATATATTATAACTTAGAAGAGGTATGCCGTAATCTAAGCTATAACATATTTGAAAGGTAGGTGAATGACGATTCACCAATTTCCACCACGAAAACCGAAATATTAAATATTAGGTTTTTGATTGGTTCTTAGAAATTCCTAGATTCTTTGAGAATCAATGAACTTTTCAAAGGCATGTTTCAATCTCGAGTGTGCCCTCCAAGTTTTGTGACTGGGATACCGAGGATCACAAAACGAGGTGTGAAGTAACCATGCAAATCACTTGGTTCCCTTAAAGTTTATCACTCAATCGATGTGCCGGTAAACCACACACACTCCACCGATACTATAATAAACCTTAAGTCACCCTTTACCTACCTTGTTAAGTCCAAGTTAGTGTGCCGGTTAACCACACACGCTCCACCAACGACTTAAACAAAGTGTAAAGTGTAATTTCATGGATTAGCACCTTATTCACATTTTTCCTAAAGTAACTAAGATTGGGAATTTAATAAAACATTTAGTTACTTTTATAATATTCATCATACTTTTAATGAGAATTTATAAGTCCTTGTCTTACCCGTTCGGCTAACGACCCTCCATCGGTCAAGCAAGCGGTGGGTGAGAGTGGACACCCATTAAGTTGTCATTTTATAGGCAACAACCTTATACCCACCTTATAGACCGGCTTCGTGAATGAGGCGTACTAGCGGTAAGACGACTTTGTTCTTATACATACATATATATATATATATATATATATATATATATATATATATATATATATATATATATATAATTATTAAATCATAATAATATAAGTATAAGGGTTGAATTTTAACTTTTAAAATTCTAAGGGTTGGAACTAAGGTTTTTAACATGACTTTATTTGTTCCAAAACTTGAGGGCAAGTTTTGTAAACTTTCAAAACTTTTCATTTCTTGTAACTTATGAGTTTAATAGAGTAATAAAATGAAGACTCTTCATTTTTCTAACTCTTGTGTTCTTTTAATGGTTTTAACTCAAGTGACTTTTGGTTTTCCATAACTTGAGGACAATTTATGGACTCCATTAAAACACATTATGATCAAGAATTAAACTACCACATAGATTACAAATAATTCCTATGATCATCTAAACATCATAAGATCAAGAACATGAATATGAACACTTTCATGAATCAAAATTACACTTAAAACCTTGTAATTTTGATAACTAGTTGTTGTAAATGGATTAGCAAAGACATTACACCATCTAAAACAAGTTTTCAAGTACCAAAACAGTTTAGGGTAATGTTTCTAGTCCATTTCCAGCAACTAAAGTCGAAAATCTGCACTCTGTGGCTCCTACTCGCCGAGTGCATGAACCTACTCGGCGAGTAGGTTGAAGATACAAGTGAACTCGGCGAGTCTCCCCATGGACTCGGCGAGTTCATCAGGCAGACAGCAAGTTTTTCGACTTTTTCAACTTTTAAGCACAAATAACAAACAAACAAGCCTAGGCTCTGATACCACTGATGGGATTTGAGCATTCTAACACTTCCTAAGTGTACATGCAACCCTAATAACCTTGGATCTATGTTTGTCTAATTATCATGCAAAGTTGAATTCCAAGGTTATATTCCTATCTAGCAAACATGGGGAACAATTTCTAACTTGAATGAAAGATAGAATAACTTACCTTGTTGTTGCTTATGTTCCTTGAAACCTTGTGAGCCTAGCACCCCAAGTGTGATGCCTCAAATGCTTTACACAACACCAAATGCTCTTGGAAAGACTTTTGAGAGAATACACACTTCTTGAAATCGGCCTAGCCCTCTAGTTTCATATGTGTAGCCGATTTTGGTGGAGAATGGGATCCTTATATAGTGTTGACACATCTAGGGTTACACCATGTAAACCCTAATGTGTCATGACTCTTCATTTCCATGACCCATGGGTTTGTAACTCCCATGAAGCATCCATGGAGCATCCTATGGGTAGAACCCAACTTGATAATCCATGGAGCCTCTTAGCCCACTATACAAGATATGAATGATTTACATAATCGACCCATATATTTAATTAGTTATCTTTTGATCACTTAATTAATTCCAGATTAATTCTTTGATCAAACTAATCAAATAATATTATTAATATATTAGAACTTATAATATATTAATAATCTCCAAGTGTTATTCCTCTCATTTAGTCTATCCAATTGCATGGTGCCATGCAACCCAAATGGACCATGCCGGGTCGGGTCAAGTACTAACCAAAAATAGTTATGGACTTAGACACCTTATCCAACACAAAGATGGCCCCCAACTGTGAACACCGGTCGAGGTCGCGCCATCAAATAGTTGGGTATAAAGATTAGAGCAAGGGAGGGGTGCATTTCTCAGCTTATCTACATACTTGTTCAACTGTTTGAAAATTTAATAAATATTATTAAAGTAGTAAAAAAATAATCTAATTTAAAAAATATGTATATATATATATACACACACACACACACACACACACACACTCATATATACCTTTGCTTCCGCTTCCCATTCTTCATTAGTCATGTTAAAAGAATTCGTTACGGGATTATAAAGATTTCCTGTTTTGTTTTTAAGTTTTAACCACACTGCACACTTTGCTTTTAAATAGTCGTAGCGGTTTTTCATTTGTTTTTTCTCAACAACAAACTTATGATATGTTTTCAATTTCTCCGCGACTACAACCCATGAGCTTGCTTTTAGGCCACTACCCTCCCAACCATTCCTTGTTAATTCTTGTATACATGCTTCCATAAAAAGTTTTGTCCACCAATTCCGACTTCTAACTAACCCTAGTTCTTTTATCTTTCATGTCTATTGTAAAATGGGAAAAAAATAGCTAAATCATCCACACAACACACATTACAAATAAATCAAGCATAAATGTGATTTCATCACATTTTTAACAGCATATACAACATAAATTTTGATTTCATACAAATAAATTTTGATCTCATAAGCATATAACAATTTTTAATTTCCGATTTCATACAAATTACAACATATTCAACATTTTCTAATTTCAGCAACCTAAAATCTGATTTTATTCACACATTAGTTCATGTTAAAATCACACGTTGGTTCATACATAGATTCATACACAAATATTCATTACTTCATATAGACAAAATCAGATTTCATAAACAAAAACACATTATGAATTGATTTTATGTTAACCCTTTAAACTATTTGAATCCATGAATAATGAAAGCAGTAATTTCAAACTTTGATTTCAGAATGAAATCAGTAGTTTCACAACAGACATGAAGGGTTTTGTGATTTCAGAAAAAAAAAAAAGCAAAAAACAAAACGCAGAAATCTTACCTGCAGTAGAGCTCGTTGCTGGTGTAGAGGATGAGTCGCCAGCGCTGTGTGGGTCGTCGCCGGAGAAGATGGCGCAAGAGGTGAACTCGTCGGTAAAAGTTGTTGGGGATCAACAGGTGTTTTGTCTAGGGTATCGGAGATGGAGGCAAGCGAGGGCAAAAAACGCGTTGTAGCTTTCTTATTTTCGAGTCAGGAGTTTTTTTTGGGCTTACCGAGTAAGTGGTATGGCCTGACCGAATCAACTATAATATGGAATTATCAAACATCCGACTGCTGACCGAGTTAGCAGTCAGCACTGACCGGACCCGGTAAGTTTAAATCAAACAGCCCCTTAGTATGATAAAGGCAATTTCTAGTTTTTGAGTTTTCTGCCCATGTTTTTAGAAAATTATTGAAAAATCATCATAAGTCAAAATTTGGTTCCGTAAACTCTCAGAGCTTAGAAAATGAGTCTACTTTGTCCATAATATTTTTCCTTAACCTTAAGTGGTTCCTAACCAGAGTGAAAACATTCATTTTTACATCATGGTCTGAAAATTGTTTTGAAATACTAGGCAGTTTTTTAAGAATCACCACAAACTGTAGAAAAATCGTATGAACGCATGCAAGTAGTCCTTAAAAAGGTATAGAACTGAACTAATTGCATATTGAACAGTTTTGAAATATACAAAGTTTAAGCTGAGCAAAACAATCGGTGAACAGACCACAACTTTTATGTAGAAAGCTGATTTTTAAGCTTACATATGTTTTAGTGACACAACTTGTATTTTAAGTTTGCAAAGCCTTTAGATCATCCAAATAAGATTTGTTTACTTATATTCCCCCCCCCCCCCCCATAAAAACTTGGAAAAACTCGAAAATGAAGGGGTATGAACTCACCTTGAAGATTTTCGTGGGTTGTAAGGAGGAAAAGATGAGTTGTTTCGAGCCAAGCCTTGTGCACAAGCTTGAAGAACTTCTCGAAAATGCAAGTGTTCTAAGGATCTAACACATGAAAATGTGTGTAAAGATGGAATTTTTAACATAAGGATGCTTAGAAATACAAGAGATGCACGAAATGCATACCAAATTTACTAGGATTTTCTTGAAGGAAAACACCCCTTGAAGGCCATTGCTCGAATTTGAGAGAAGAAATGAGAAGATAATGAGAGGATGTATTTTTTTGGTGTGGGTGTGGGTGTCTCTCGGCCGACCCCTTTAAATGGAGGGGTTTTTTGCTTTCTAATTGTTTGGTGGACAATATAGTGTCATATGTGTAGGTTTGTTGATTATTAACGTGTTATGTATGGAAACTTGTTGTGTATTGGAGTGTATTGTTGGATTAGGTGTCTAAGCCCATAACTATTTTGGTATGTATTTTACCCGATTATGAGCATGGTCCTTTTGGGTTGCCTTCACCAAAGCAACTTGATAGGATGATTTCTGAAGAAAGAGATTAATTATGATTTATTAATATATTATATGAATAATAAATTAAAAGAGAAATCATATTGTTTAATAAGAATTAATTTTGTGTCTAAAAGACATTAATTAAATAAAGAGGGCTAGAATTGTCAATTGTGTGATAGTTGGATATTGGGCTAATGGAGTCCATAGAGGTTGGAGTGGACGAAATCTATGGGGAAACCCATGAGAATTCGTCCAAAGCTCTAAGGAGGGAGTCCATGGGCTGCTTAAGGCCTAAGCAGTCAGATTAGGATTTCCTAGTTCAAAACCCTAATAGCCTCACTATATAAAGACCCCTAGGGCACCCAAAAAATAGGGATGTTAAAAAGTCTCGTGGAACCCACTTCCCGTGGGGGCCCCGTCCCGTTTGGGGATTTTTTTAAAAAAATCGGGGGCGGGGGCGGGGGTAGGCAATCCCGTCCCAAAACCCCCATGGGGACCCCGTTAATAAATTACACATATATTTACATATTAATTATATAAATATAATAAACAATAACATGATTTTGAGCTTTCAAAATTCATCAAAAAACATGTTTTTAAGTTGTTAGTGTTATTTTTTAAAATGCTATAACTTTTTTATTTTTAACATGTACAATTCTACGATAAATAATTATTTGTTACCTAAAAAATAGCTTCTTTTAGCCTAAATAACAACTTCTTTTAGCCCAACAAAAGGTAGCCCAAAATCAATCGGGGGCGGGGAACGGGGACGGGGGCAGGGTAATAAAGGGGATTCGGGGGCGGGGGCGGGGGTAGAAAGGCTGAATATTTCGGGGGCGGGGGCGGGGGATGCACTCCCCGTCCTGTTTGCCCCCGTTGACATCCATACAAAAAAACGAGGCTAAGCACTCCTTGGAGTTTCTTGGACGTTTTTGGTGCCTCCTTCTACTCTCCTAAGTCATCCTCTTGCTCTTGGTGTTTGTGAGCCATTAGAGGTGTGACACTTGTGACATTAAGCTTTTAGAAGCCAATTACAAGAAGGAATAGATTGTTATTGCTACATAACAATCAAAGGTAAGTATGCTAGATCTAGGGTTTATGGCTTTGGATGATTATTGCATGTTCATTATACAAACTAGATCCAAAGCTTTTACGGTTTGCATGTACACCATATGAGTGATGTAGGGCTCAAAACCCATCAGTGGTATTAGAGCCTAGCCTATTTGTTTGATGTATTTGATGCTTGTTTAGACATTCATTGCCTGAAAAATGAAGTTTTTGGTCCTCTGTCTGACTGACTCGGCGAGTTAGTTGATGAACTCGGCGAGTTAGGCTGACTCGACGAGTCCTGGGGTCAGACAGAGGATATTTCGGGATTTTGACCTATTTTGTTGTGGGATAATTACCAAAAACGTTTTTCATTAATAAAATTCGAATCTTATCAATATTTGGTGATTATTTTTACCAAAATAGAAGATAATTATCAAAATTAAGATAATTACTTGTTTTTATAAGATAAATATTAATTATTTGTAATTTTGTTTTGAATTATCTAATAAGAAATTGAATTAGGTCAAATTTAGATAAACACCAATTATATTATTAATTTTAATTATTTGTAATTTGATCTAGATAGTTTTGAAAAGTTTCAAAACTTGCCCTCAAGTTTTGGAATTTAAATTTTTGATTAAAAGTTTAATTTTGAAATATTTAAATTCTAAATCCTAATGTTTTGAAATGTTTCAAAACTTCAGTTTTGGAATTTAAAATTTTTAACTAAAAGTTTAATTTTTGAAATTTTAAATTCTAAAACCCTAGTTTTGAAAAGTTCAAATTATACCCTTATGGTTTTATTAAGTTAAATAAAAGTAAAATTAAAAGAGAGTTAATAAATCCATAATGAAGCCGATCTATAATGGGGGTATAAGGTTATGGCCTATAAAATGGCCGTTTAATGGGTGTCTACTCTCACCCACCGCTTCCTTGATTGATGGAGGGTCGTTAGCCGAACGGGTAGGATAGGGAAAACCCTTTCCTCATTAAAAGTATGATGAATGTTAAACTAACTAAATGTTTTACAAAAAAATTCCAATCTTAGTTACTTTAGGCAAAAAGTGAATTGATGCAATTCCATGAAATTACACTTCGTACCCTTGTTAAGACGTTAGTGGAGCGTATGTGGTTAACCAACACACTAATTGGGTTCTGAGCAAAGGTGGCAAAGGGTGACTCGATGTTTGTCATAGTTCGGTGGAGCGTGTGTGGTTAACCGACACATCGAATAGGTGACTGTAACATTGGGGGCACCATGTATGTTTGCATGGTTGTTCACACCCTGTTTTGTGATCCTCGGCATCCCAGTCACAAATCGAGGGGCATATCGAGATTTAAACATGCTATTGAAAAGTTCAATGAATCTCAAAAGATCCAGAAGTTTCCAATACATTTAAAACATAACCTTATTTTTCATGGTGAAAATTGGTAAATCGTCATTTACCTACCTTCAAATATTTTGCAAATTGGATTACGGCATCCCTCTTCCAGTTTGTAGAATATTGTGTTGGGTCCTAATCTTAATATCTCATTTGGGTGTTTTATTAAGGACTCAATCAACTAACTTGAATCTTCTCCCGTTTTATAGATGTCAAAGTCTGACAACTATGGTCTTCCTGAATCCGTTGGAAAAAGTTTTCCACGTGAAGATGATGTTCCACGATTGGATTATGGAAATGGAAATCATGCTTCACTTCCTCCACCTCCTCCAGTAATTCTCCTTGACCCACGTGTTCGAAGACTTGAAAAGTTCAAGGTCACACAAGCCCTATTAGCAATAAGACACAAAGATGGAAAGTCTGTGTGTGCACACATCTTAAAGATGAAGTCACACATTGATAGGTTAAGGATGTTGGGTGTCGATGTCTCAAGGAATTTGGTTGTTGACTTTGGTTCTTCAATCACTTCCCGAATCATATGGTAAGTTCGTTAGCGAGTACCATATGATGGACCACGACATGACCCTTATTGATTTGACTTATTTGCTTAATGTTGCTGAATCAGAAATGATTTGGCGCACTGGTCGAGCAAATTGGTTTGATAAATCAATGTCCCAACCTTCTACAGGCAATGGCAACATTGGAAGTCCATAAAAGTTTTCTCTACGTAAGAGAAAGGCTGAGTCTGAGATAGTCCCGTGTACCATTCCAGAAGAGTCCATATGTTTCTACTGCCAAAAGAAGGGGCATTGGTTACGAAGCTTCCTTGACTACCTAAAAGATCTAAGTGATGGGAGAGTCAAGATGTATGACTCTGCTACAAGTAAAATCCACTATCTAACTCCATTAAGTTCCTATTTGTAGATTCTTAATACATGATGTGATAAGATTACATTTTGATGTTTTGAAGGACCGAAGAAAAGAAAGGAAGCTTAAAGGAAGGAGCGAGCTGAGTCTGATCGCGAAGAAATGAATTACGATCCCATGGATTCGATGATCGGATTTTTGAGCTGCTGCTTAGAGTTATGATAAATTGCTTAGGAATATATAATAGCATAGTTTTCATTTGCAGTGTAAGGATATATTTTTCTGTAATAAAATAAATTTTGATTTTGTCTTATTTATATTTCCTTGCAATGGCAACTGTGAAAATTAATGTCTGTGTGTTTCTATTATAAGCAATATTAAATGGATGTGATTCTTAGTTATGTTATTTATGGTAATGTCGTAATTTTCTAAGTAAAGAAAGATTCTCATCGCCCAAGTTTCAATTAGACAGAAGCTTGGAATCATATGATTTGAATCATGTGATGTATGCAAATCTTGTTACTTAGAAATTTTAAGGCTAATTCCTTGACAAAGAGTCAAGTGAAGGACTAGGAGATCGAGTTCACAATGTTGTGCATTGGTCAAGTCCATAATAAATAACAATAACATTATTGCTCACGATTTACTAAAATTCTAGTAAATGTGGTTATACTTACAAGATTAAGTGTAATTCTGAATCATTGAAAAGTTTCAATGAATGACAGAACGAATAAGTAGAATCAATGAAGGCAGAAAGATAAAAAGTTTCTCCAATCTAAGAAGAATGGAGAGTACTTTTGTATCGTGTTTTATGATCGTCTTGGTAATCGTAGGAACCATATTACAATTCATCCTCTAAGGACACCTTAGTGCACTAGTTTGGATAAAAAGAGGAATTGAGAATTGTTGAAGTGGTTAAGTCAATAAGATGTATCGTACCTCATTCCGAAATCAAATCTTAGAGTCATACTCCAAGATTGTGACTTGAGTGACATAATCTTAAGTAGGAATGTTCTTACACTTGCAAATTTTGGTAAGTTGTGATGTCTTGAATAAGACAAAGACTAACTAGTACCAAATTGCATGTAGGTTTTGTCTTGATAAAGACACACACTAACTCTTGAATATATTTTTTTGTCAATAAATGTTCCTTGATAAGAGAATCTAATATGTCAAGAGGTCAGTGGGAGTCTAAAGATCTTGAAAAGTTTCAAGAACTAATCGAGAGTAAACATATTGTTAATTACTAGCACACGACTTGAGGTTTCTAACTTATCGTGTTGACATATTCTTGTTTCTATGCCCTTCCAGTTTGCTCAACTATGCATGTGAGTTCTATGAGTTCTCAATAGGTTGCATAAGGACAACACACCTTAATCAATGGAAAGTACATTGAAAGGTAGGGGTGAGCTGCTCAATAACTTGTAAGCAATGGTAGGACCCTTGATGGCAAGAAATTAAGAATGGACAAGTTCGATCCATAAGAGTTTGGATTTGTCACAATTATTGTCTTATGATTATGGTTATGACAAATTCACATGGATATGAACACATACACCACAAAATCTGAGTGTCATAAGGTTTCTCTCCTTCATGAAAATGATTGTGAGGAAACGATTTCACTAAGAGAGATTTTGAAGATAGCATTATGTAATTTTCATTTCTCATATTTGATTATGATTACGGGCATCCCTCTTCATAGTTCGAATTGTGGGAAACGGCAAATGGATCTGAACATTTTAGACTTATTGTTATAAGTTCTAAAATTGTTTAAACACACATATATGTTATCTAAGGAAAAGTGTATGAGTTCGAGAAGCTTAGATAAAGGTTTATCGAAGCGTCTCGGTTTCAGAAATCTGAACTTTTGTAAATAAAGTCAATAAGTATTGGTTTCTAGAAGTCCAACTAATTTTTGAATACGTGTCAAAGCTAGTAGGATCATAAGTGTTATGCTTGGAAAAGATATAATCATCATGTGAGTGGGAGCATGATAATTATGGTAAGTATTGCGAGATAGCAAGATTAATTATAGAAAACAAAATTAAGGTTCAATTCGCAAAGTTGCAAGGGTTGAAAAGTTGTTTTGCCATAATTAAGGGAGAGAATTTTATACTTCATTTCAGTTCTAAAAGCTTGGATTGATTTTTTATCTAATTTAGTCATATAAAATTAAGATTGTGTTCTCAAATTCGATTATGATTACGACATCCCTCTTCGTAGTTCGAATTGAGAGAACATGGCAAATAGAGATATTATAGCAAAAGACTGGTCAAGTATCACGTCTTTATGTAAGACATTATGAATCGTATTGATTGCTTATGCTATAATATTAGCGTGTTCTAAAATTTTCCAAATGCATAGGGCATTAAGAGGGAAAAAAGATTGGAACCAGATATGACTAAAGGTGATTAATCCACTTTAAAAGAGGACAATCTAAGGTTTGCTAAGGATTGGTCGCTTATGAGCAGTTGAAAATATAGTAATGGGAGGACCATACTGACATTATTATTATTAGATATGTTTCTATTAATAATGAGTTGTCATATGGTAAATATTGAATTGTTTCCATATTGGGAGTTGGACTTGGGAAAATGACTTATAAACCCAACAAAATTTTCAAACCGTTCAAAAAACCCAATTATGTTTTGTCTGTTCAAGAAAACCCAACGAACTAACATTTTGTCTAAAAAGCCCAACTAACTTACACTTTGTTCACTTCTCATTTAGGGTCAACCGGCTAATAAAAGTCAACGAATGACATGGCTTATGACGTGTAATTAAATATCAAAAAATGACTTGTAAGACCAACGAAGTTTCAAATCCGTTCAAAAAACCCCAATCATGTTTTGTTTGTTGAAAAAAACCCAATGAACTTATGTTTTTGTTCAATTCTCATTAGAGGCAACCATATTCATTATGTATACAACTAGTTGGCAAATGACATGACATTATATTTAATAACATGAAATAAATAGATTAGAATTACGCTTTATATATCGATTTAGGGTTTCGAGAAGAGAAAAACAAATGGTGTCTGTGTTCGAACTCTTGTAATAGCTACTTCTTATTCTTCCTCTCAATCATTGATGTCCAACTCAATATATACAAAGAAGATATTTGATGATGAAAACCATTGTGGATGTGGACGCTCTTCTTGGATTTGGACATCTAGAACGGAGGATCATCCAGAAAAAAAAAGTTTAGGGCTAAATCGATATATAAAGGGCAATTCTAATCTCTTTATTCCATTTCATTAAATATAATGTCATGTCATTTGCCAACTAGTTGTATACCAAATGAATCTGGTTGCCTCTAATGAGAATTGAACAAAAACATAAGTTCGTTGGGTTTTTTTCAACCAACAAAACATGATTGGGGTTTTGTGAACAGTTTTGAAACTTCGTTGGTCTTACAAGTCATTTTCTGATATTTAATTACACGTCATAAGTCATGTCATTAGTTGACTTTCATTAGCCAGTTGACCATAAATGAGAAGTGTAAGTTAGTTGGGCTTTTTAGACAAAATTTTAAGTTCGTTGGGTTTTCTTGAACAGACAAAACAAAATTGGGGTTTTTTGAACGGTTTGGAAACTTCGTTGGGCTTATAATTCATTTTCCCGTTGGACTTTAAGAATCTCTATGTAGATTAGAAACTTTTATGCAACAAGGATGTTCAAAGGAATGTACTTTGAATGTGAGACTTCATGTCTATGGAATTGTCTTGCAACAATCTCCAATAGATGACTTTGTAATTTCATTGGAAAAGTCTTTGTGACTTTGGCACTATGACATTACGAAAGAATCGTTGCATAAAATGTTAAAATCTAACATATTCTATAAGTGGCAAGAATTTGGTATTCCCACACTTGTGGTAAGGATTGGGAATTGTGAAATGAGCGTGATTGAAAATGTTATTCAATTATACTATTTCACAAAGTAAGGACCATAGGTAAACATAGTGTGCATGCTAAGAGCATTGGAGAATTGTTGTTATAATTCAAGTACTAAGTTGATTATCCGAAACATTATACAATGAATAATGTGTAATCAATATGGTGATTAAATAAAAGGAGTTTTATTTATACTCAAAAGTTTGGGGCCATATTGGGTTTGATTATTCTTATGTTTCACTTTGCATGTTTTGACTTCCTGAATAATATAATTATTCGAACGTTCCACAGTCACTCATACTTTGGGAGTAGGTATGAAAGAAGATTGTCATGAATTGGTTTGTAGATTGACTAAAGTGTATTAGACATAACAAATGTTTGTTGCAACGTTCATGAGTGCTTATGAATATGATTTGAGCATTAGATTAAACCCATTCTCACTTGGATCCCTTCATGGATTTTATCACGAGTGATTGGTGAGACGATAATATCTTATATTTTTGAAACCGAGATGTTTGAGTTGTATCTTGCGAGTCGATTACACATTGATAATATGTAAACGCACCAGTAACTTGGTGTTATAAAACGTATTGTTGTGTGTGACTCGGTAAGTGAGTACAAGCAAGCATTGAGTCGAATTTATCCATTCCTTTTACCCAAAATGGGATAAAAGCGATATCTGTGGGCCCCTAGATGATTTAGTGATGACACCTAAGCGCTTGGCCAAGCCGGAACGAAGTTGATGTGTTCAATTGTAGTCTGTTATCAGTCGTCATAAATCTGAAATCGGGAAACAACACATGAACAGAGAGTATGATTTAAATCCATGTCTTAGTTCATACGATATTTAGAATGGAGGAATATATGATCCCTTATCTAAAGGACATGTTTCTGATAAGATCAGAGTTGACAGCGGCTTTTGAAAGCTACGATTGCTGATCAGGTTCCGAAGTCATACGAAATATAGTTATTAGACTTATCCAAGTGGGAGACGTGGCTGAGCATTCTTTGGAGTTTATTGGATGTTTTTGGTGCCTCCTTCTGCTCTCCTAAGTCATCCTCTTGCTCTTGGTGTTTGTGAGCCATTAGAGGTGTGACACTTGTGACATTAAGCTTCCAGAAGCCAATTACAAAAAGGAATAGATTGTTATTGCTACATAACAATCAAAGGTAAGATCTAAACGCTATATTATGATAATATTGATTGTTGTATGCTAGATCTAGGGTTTATGGCTTTGGATGGTTATTGCATGTTCATTAGACAAACTAGATCAAAAGCTTAAGGGTTTGCATATACACCATAGGAATGATGTAGTGCTTAAAACCCATCATGTATGGCATGGAAACTCGATGGTTAAAGGGAGGTAAAGAGAACATGCCAACTTGCATAGGAGTATGGAGTATAAAGGCATGCATAGTCTAGATGTTTGGAGGGTAAAAGGTAGTAAAGCTTTGAGGTGGCACCACTAAGTCAACTTTGGGTCTTGTGTTCTATACCAAAGGGGTTTTCAGTTTTAAGGGAAACTGAAAACACCCTTCACTACAAAGTAAATTACATTTAGTGGCACAATTTTTTAGTGGCACAACCCTTTTTATGCCACTATATTATCTTTTTAGTAACACTTATATTTTTATGCCACTATATCTAAGTCAAATTGGCTCTTCTATGTCCCCAAATTTCATTCCCGCTACATGCTCCCTTAAAATTTCATTCCTACTCTCGAAATTTTAATTCCCGCAATACCTAATTTACAATTTCACATTCCACCTCATATACCTCACAAACCTTTTCATCTCCTAATTCCTAAACCTAAAAATGCGATCTGTCGATTGGAAAACATAACTTGTTGCTCATATGTTCCCCTTTCCTCGATTTTATTTTTTATTTGGTAATTCGATCCTATGAAACTAATTCCACCTCCATGTGACGCCGCCTCCATGCGATGACTCACCTCCGACGCTCCCCACATCTTGTGTGTGAACTTCTAATCTTGATGTATTGCATTTTGGTATTGTACTTCTTTTTTGAAATTTGAAGTATATATTGATTTTATTGTTGTATTGTATATCGATTTTATCGAGTTTTGTGTTTCTTAGCCCTTGACCAAAGATATATTGATTTTATTGTACTATTAGTTTGAATTTTGTTGTATTTTTTGTTTGATTTTATTGTTTCTTTTTAATAGCTTGATATTATTGTTTTCCCTTGGATGTGATTTGGAAGCAACTGCAACTCTTTATCTCGTTCTTCATTTTGGAGATGAAAATTGAAACGAAGATGGCACCAGAATCAAAATGGAAATTGCAACATATATTTTCAATAGGATTTGGAAAATGGAACTGGTCTGTTAGTAGGAAAGGGAATAAGGTGTGGTATATCACTAGAAAATCAAATAGAAATTGGAGATAACAGAAGAGCAGGTGAGAGTTTATGTGGAATTAAGAAAATAAAAAATATGGAATGGAAAATTGGAGAAAAACCTTTTGAGGAGTTGGTAGAAAGATAAAAGTTGGAGATCTTTTGGTTTCAAGAAAATAAAACATGTTAGCCGAGTGAAAACTGCGAGAAGAAAATGCAAAAAGGAATCAAATCACTTTTTATTGTCATTGATCTGGTAAATTCCATAAATGTTATTGCTAATTACCAAATTATGCCTTTAATATCTAGACAGTTAGCTACTATCTTACTTTTCAATTGTAGGAAAATCCAGATTTATGGAAATGGCTAATTTGACAGGAGCAACCTCCTGAAGCTCATATAACACTTGGAAATTACAGGTTTAGTTTCATCACATACGGAGATTTCACATGCTTTTTCATGGTCTTTAACATTTCTATTTTGCAATTATAGGTGTGTTGTATGGAGCTCATATACCATCTGGGAAAAATAAACATTTAAAAGACATGCTTTTTGTTAGTAGTAAGTTATCAACTATCTGTGATCCTATTTACACTATATAATTGGATGAAATCACTTGTAATCTAAACTTGGTTGTTTTTGTCATTTCCAGTTTTGGCACTTATTCAATGGTTTTGTAATTTTTTTTTTTTTGCATAAATATGCATTTAAGCCTAACTTTATCTTCAAAAAATAAACCTTAATGTTCTTGTTTCCTTTTTCCATATGCATAAAGTGATCTCTAAATAGAAACACACTTTCATTTATGTGTTTTTATAGCATCTTACTTTCAATTTTCTATTACAACCTAGTAATTTGAAGCAACTGTTTTATCTGTTTAAACTTGATGTTCTGAAAATATGCAATTTTTTACAGATTGATGGACTTTGAGAAGCATTGAACGATGTTCTTGATGACTATTATTGTAAGTAGATTTTTTAAATTTTGTTTGCTAGTATTTTTATAATTTGATAAATAATTAGATGAATTCTTATTTGAATGAAACTTTGACTTGTTTCGTATCAAGATAAATACAAAGTTGTTGAGTTCTAGTATGCTACTTTATACATATTCTTTTTTTTGGCACTTAGTATTAACACCACTTTGAAGCAACATCCACTCAAATGGTCAGCAACCAGTATAATGTTACTTTTTGTAAAGACTAAAGACTCTAACACAACATGTTGATTGTTGGATAATTGCTAGTAAGAGGCTATGTTCTTCATTTCAAGAATGTTGCATTTCAAATTTAGGACTCAAATAGATTAATGTTTGTGTAATTACAGTCTACAATGCATAGACTTATTAAGCCTTTTGAAAGATATTTTTGTTTTAAATATTGAGAATATTGTTGTAAAGAAAGTTTAGTTTTAATTTAAGTAATGCTTTGTGTTTTGCATTTATTATCTTACTTGTTTTTTATAAGTTTTTTATTTCATTTAAATTATAAAAAATTCGTACTAATTTATAAATATAAATTCTTTGTGTAAAAAAATGTCGCTAAAAACATAAAAATTGTTTTTATTTTATAAATTATATAGTGAAAGACCCTAACTTTCGTATTTATGAAAGTCCCAAACTTTCATACTCGACAATATAGTTACTCCAAAACATGCTACTTGCATATTCATAAAAACAATATTTTACATTGATAAAGAGATTACAAACTACTGAATACAAACCGACTATTTTAAAGTGTTATATATTACATAACTTCCCAGGATTCTATAGTTTTATACATATGGGAGTGCAAAATACAATAGTTTCAAACTATTCATAAGCTTCTATCGATACAATAGTTTCAAACTATTCAAAAATCTTCTACCAGTATATAACTATACTGGTTGTTTATCTCCTGCAATTCGTTAAACATCGAGATGGTAAGCGGTGACGTTTAGTGAGTTCAATAATAGATATAATATAACGTTATGCCATATATATACTTTAATAGGGCAGAAGCAAAGAGGAACAAGGAACAACAAGGGCATATGTGAATCATGTGACAAACATTCCATATCAATCATTGATTTGATTTAAAGATATACAATCAATGAGAGATAACAATTTTCATGCTTGATATACATCAATAAAGCTTTGGCCCAAACGGCACAGAAGATATACAACTTCGGATTAACATTTCGGTAGATTTCAGGCTTATAGCCCTGTCTAACCTTCTGCCACTACCATATAATAGAATTCATTCTCTTACGGAGACATGTTCCACATGGCCAGAGGCTACATACCAGTACCAACGTGAATCTAAGTCCTTTCACTGATCACATGGTCAAAGGTATTTCTTTGCTATTAAAAATAGCAAATAAAAATAACCCGGAATAATAACACTGAAAAGCACGTAGCACATATAACACATAACATACAATTATTTCTATATATTAAACTCACCGTGAAATAACTGGAGGCTAAAATATTAATTTGGGCAGTACTTCGGCTCTAAATATGACTTTTGTCGTTGAAAACCGGGCTCTGCGAAGGTAGAGCTTCGAAACCGAAAAGATAAATTTTTTAGACTTCTCGGGAGTCTCGGGGCGTGTTTCGGGCTTTGGAATCAGTACCGGGGCTTCGGGGGAAGTCGGAATAGTAAAAATATAAAAAAGGGGGGGTGAAAGTGGCAATTTTCTAAAATTACCCTAGAGGTCTCGCAGCCCCTTGTATTTATAGGGAGGTCCGAAGTCGGCTAAGGAAGGGGAGTCAGCAGTGAGGACACGCGACATCAGCAGGGAGAGGGTGCACAGGTGGCTCGCATGTGGGTTGCGCATGCGAAGGGCTCGGTGTCGGCTTCTGATTGGACCAAGGCGAGGCTTCGGACGTGGCACCCCTGTGAGGCTCGCACACGTGATAAAGGGCACGCGTCGGATTCTTAGCGGACCGGACTTCGGATGCGAGGGCAGGCGACACGTCTCGCCAGCTGGCTTCGGTGACTCACCAATTTCGGATACGTGGCATGTTTTAAGCGAGGGTGACGTGGCCGAAGTCCACGTATGCGAGATTTCTCGGTTTTTGTGCAAAAACTTCTAAACTCCATAACTTTCACATACGAGCTCCGTTTTTTACGTTCTTTATATGCACGCGTAGCTAAAATTATGCTCTACAACTTTCGTTTAGACTTCGTCGGCTAATTTTGACTTTAGTTTTAATATTATTATTTTTAACAGACCGGGACAGGAAAATCCGTTAAAAATTCATAACTTCTTCATCTGACGTCCGTTTTCGTCAGACTTTTCACCGTTGCACTACTAATGACGAGACCTTCAATTCTCGTTTAGGTTGTGTTGGCTAAAAATCACTCAATCTAAAATTCGAGTTTTTAGTTGTCTACTGCTAAGCTGAAACTTCGAAAAATCATATCTTCCTCATACGAAGTCAGATTCAAACGGTCTTTATATGAAAGTTGATTATTTTCATGAGTTCTACAACTTTTATTTACATCACTAAGGCTAAAAATTAGTTTATCGAAAACTAAATTTTTACGCGACAAAGTATTTTTCGGATTTATCACGGATCTTCGTTTGGTCATAACTTATTCGTTATAACTCGGATTTCGATGAGGTTTTCGCCCAAATGTTTTTAATGAGATTATCTAGAACTTTCAAATTTTACTTATTCCAAATTTTATATTTACGCTATATTTCACTATTTGGCTTTTAATTGGAATCTCATAAGACTTCCAATACTTTCTGAATGATTCTAAGCATAGTTTTACTTCAATTCTAGTAAAAACTATCTGTTAGAACTCAACATTCAAATTCACATAATTTTTCATAATATTATTTACTTAAAACACGATTTCAAAATGTGTATGTTACATATAGTGGCATAAAAATTGTGCTACAAAAACCCAAAGTGTTATAGTGACATAAAAAAAAAGTGTCACTGAAACCCAAAAGGGCTGTAGCGACTCAACCAAAAAGTGTCACTAAAGGCCTTTAATGGTACTTTATTTTTGTGCCGCTGATTCCCAATGAGACTTTTAGTGGCACTTTTTTGGTTTTTAGTGGTACTTTTTTTGTGCCATTAAATGTTATTTTTTTGTAGTGCTTCATCCTTAAGGGTTTTCGGTTTTTGAGTGGATTTGAGTTTTCAGGTTTGACATGGCCCAATAAGAGGGTTTCGATTTCAATATGGCCTAAAGAAAAAGGGTTTTCGGTCATGGGTTAATTGGGCCGAGACTTTTAAGCGAAGGCCCAAAAATTGGTTCTTGTTTAGCTATTCGATCAAACTTCGGCTTATAAGAGGAAATTACGACTCAATTCTTAGTGTAAGCATATATGTACTCATATAACATTGTCATTTATGAATTTCGATAATCTAATGCAACAAGGTTACATAGAGAAATTGTTTGTACATGAATACAATTTCGACCATAAATTTGCTAGTTGTGACATATTTGTCATTGTATAGTTGTTTTTAAAATTTATGTTTTAGGGAAGCAGCTTGATTTCCTTTGACATGTTGATGCTAATAAACAAAGTAAGATAAATGACACTTTTTCCATTAAGTTTCATCTTTTTACAAATTGAGATAAACATCTTGTATGTGTATAAAAAAACATGGACTAAATATGTTTATCAAAATCTGTGGTCCTATTTTTCAATTTCTCCAAATGTATGGTTACTATCTAAATTACAACTTTAGATGCAATACTCACATTTGGTTATTCTTAGTGATGAAAGTAATACACCTCATAATCAAAACCCTATCGCACCTTAGCTAATGTCAAAGTTTTTTACGACTAAAACACTTATTAACTGTTTTTTTATTATATGGTTTTTAGTTTTGATAGTTGATATTTGACTAATAAATTGAATATTATAGAAAATGATGTTTAATAAATTTAGTTAAACTATATAAATAATCATTGATTGGTTTGATTATACAATATTTCTATTTCATTTTTTTATACTTTGTTATATTCTTATGAAAATTATATGATTTAGACCCATGGAAGAATGTTCATGTATATTTCCTATACGATCTTACTATTAATTTTAAATAAAAAATGTTATATTCATCAAAGATTGTCTATGTTACTTTTTTTTTAGTTTTTTAAATGTTATATTTCATCGTACAACTTGATCATTCAATCATTAATCAAAATATAAAGAAAATTGCTCATATCTTCAATCCATTTTACAAAATTATTCAGTTACAGACAAAACATATAACTATCTTTTAAAATACTTGTTTTCAAATATATGATAAATATTAAGTTTTTTTAAATTTCAATATTGTTTTATTTTGTCAACCATGTATTACACGGGTTATAACATACTATATATATATATATATATATATATATATATATATATACACACACACACACACACACACACTACTCTAATAAAAGAGTACCCATTGTCTACGTGTCATTAGCTTGGCCTCATACAATGCTTATTTTCCCGCCTACAATATATAAGTGATTTATCGAATGTACCATTCTATCCTTATAAACTCGCATGACATTACACGACTTATTTTCCGAAAGTTTCCAATTTACAAGCCACTAATTACCTCTCCTAGAATTCTTCAATTGATGTGTCTAGCCTTAAATCTCTGCAAATCACCCCAATCGTTTCTTTCATGTGTATAACTGAACCTTAGACAACCCATTCCCATATGTAGTGGCCACTTTCTTCTTCAAACACGACCTTACCTTTCTCTCTTTTCATAGAAACACATTAATCATCAACGAATGTTCTTGCCAAATGGATTCCCTTCACCGTCGTCTTCCTAGCCCTCTGCTACCGGGTTCCTTTTGTGTAAAGATATAGAAACTTTATTTGTAAATACGAAATAATGAAATCATGCAGTTTTCAACAACAATGGTAACTAATCAGTGCATCTTCTCTCCATTAGCTATTTTTCTGCTGCAAATCAATGCCTATTGTTTGCTATTTCTTTGTATTTTGTTTCAACCAAAAGAGGAAAATGGTAAATATTATATTTTTTTATGTATTCTAACGTCATGTATCATTTTCAACGTAGATTCAGTGTTTACTCTATATTTTGATTTCATTTGCAATATTATTGCTATTATTTGACAAGTTCATGGCCAATCCTCAATATATGGAACATGTATGTTATAAATGCCACACTGTGTTTGAGGTATTGAAAATTTTTATAATTTTTTTAATGGTATTGATGATATGAATTTGTATCTTGATCTTCTTCAATCTGATTACACAAAAGGGTTAGGAATTCTCGATGCCTATTTTTCTTTTCACTTAATGTTTGATCTCAAGAATATTGTGATGACTTGCTGATTGCTTTTATAAACATGTTAGTAAAGTATTCAATTTTTTTAAGAAAAAAAGAAACATGGTGTTAATGTTGGATAAGGTGTCTAAGTCCATAACTATATTTAGTATGTACTTGACTCGATTTGGCATGGTCCATTTGGGTTGCATGGCATCATAACAATTGGATAGGCAAAATGAGAAAAAAGGACACTTATGGTTTGTTAATATATTATAAGTTTTATTATATTAATATGAAATCATATTATTTAATTAGTATCGATCAAGAATTAATTTGGAATTAATTTTGTGATCAAAAGGAGACTAATTAAGTATATGGGGATTGATTTGTAAATCATTCATTCTTATATGGTGGGCTTATGGTCCACGATTCACTAGATTAGGCTAGGACCCATTGGGTACTCCATAGAGGTTAAAACCATGGATCATGGGGGAAATGAAAAGCCATGCACATTAGGGTTTACATGGTGTAACCTTACATGTGACACACTATATAAGCAACCTCATATGGAGCAAAATTGGCACTAAGACAAGAACAAGGGGGGCTGGCCGATTTTGAGTGAAAGTGTTATTCTCTTAAGTTATTACAAGAGTTGTGGTATTGTATGAAATATTTGAGGCATCACATTTGGGGTGCTACGCTCACAATGTCTTAAAGAATCCAAGAGACAAGAAAGGTATGTCATTCTACTAGTTTTTATATTACAAGTACCCCATGTCATGCTAGTTAGGATGAGAACCTTGGAAAAATCAAATTTGCATGAATATTAGAGAAAACATAGATCCAAGGTTTCTAGGGTTGCATGTACACCATAAGAGTGTTACAATGCTCAAAACCCATCAATGGTGTCAGAGACTAGGTTTGTTTTCTTGATATTTGATGCAAATTGCTTGAAAAGGTCAAAATTTTTGTTCACTCTCCAGTGGACTCGCCGAGTCCATGGGGGGACTCGACGAGTCCAAGTGAAAATTCGTCCTGCTCGTCGAGTAGGTTCTTTCACTCAGCGAGTAAGAGGCCTTGTGTTCATATTTTTTGAGTTTTATTGCTAGAAATGGACTAGAATCATTACCCTAAACTGTTTTGGACTTATAAAACATGTTTTTGATGTGGTAATGATTATGCTAATCCATTTACAATGGTTATTATCAAATTTTCAAGTTTTATATATGTTTATATGATTCTTGAAATTGTTTATTTGAATGTTCATGCTTATGAGTTTTAGTAGATCATAGGAATTATTTGCAAATTGTTTGTTAGTGTAATTCTTGATCTTAATGCTAATTAATGGACTCCATAACTTGTCCTCAAGTTATGGAATTCCAAAAGTCTTTTCTTTAAAGTTATTAAAACTCATAAGTTATTGAATACGAAAGGTTTTGAATAGTTTCAAAACTTGCCCCCAGGTTTTGGAATTTGTAGAGTCACTTTAGAAAACTTTAATTCCAATCCCTAGAGTTTTAAAAAGTTAAAATTCAACCCTTATACTTTATAGTATTATAAGTTTATATATATATATATATATATATATATATATATATATATATATATATATATGTATGTATGTATAAGAGCAAGTCAGTTTTACTGTTAGTATGCCTCGTTCACGAAGCCAGTCTATAAGGGGGTATAAAGTTGTTGCCTATAAAATGGCAGCTTAATGTGTGTCCACTCTCGCCCACCGCTTCTTTGACTGGTGGAGGGTCGTTAGCCAAACAAGTAGGACAAGGACTATAATTCTCATTAAAAGTATAATGATAAATATAAAGTAACTAAACCTTTTATAAATTCCCAATCTTAGTTACTTTAGGAAAATATGAAATTGGTGCTAACCCATGAAATTACACTTTGTACCTTACCAAGTCATTGGTGGAGGGTGTGTGGGTAACCGGCACACTAACATGGACTAATAAGTGTGGCAAAGGATGACTTAATGTTTATCATAAATCGGTGGAGCGCGTGTGGGTAACCGACACATCGATTAGGTGATAAAGAGTAAGGGTACCAAGTTAATTTGCATAGTTATTCACACCTTGTTTGTGATCCTCGGCATCCCAGTCACAAACTTGAGAGGGCACAATCAAGATTTAAACATGCCATTGAAAAGTTCAATGAATGTCAAAATATATAGGAGTTTCAATCCAATTAAAACCTAATATTTTATTTCATTTTTCATGGTGGAAATTGGTGAATCGTCATTCGCCTACCTTCAAATATTTTATAGTTTGGATTACGGCATCTCTCTTCCAAGTTATAAAATATTGTGTTGGGTCCTAGCCTTAATATTACATTTGGGTTTCTTACTAAGGATCCTATATCTAATCTAAACTTGTCTTTCTTCTTTTCATATGTCTTCCAACAATGTTGCTTCTGGCTCAAACCCTACTAGCTCCTTCTTTCTCATGAACCTTTGTGGGAGAGTCATATTTGATGGTTCAAACTTTAATGATTGGATCATGAACATCAGGATGGTCACGCATTACGAGGACAAGGAATATATCCTCGAAAAGGAGCTGAAAGAAATTGATGAGTCTACTGCTACTTCAGAGGAGATCGCTGACTTTAGGGCACATGAGAGAGATGCTACTAAAGTGGCATGTATCATGTTGGCCACAATGACAGTTGAGCTCCAGAAGTCCTATGAAGACTTTTACCCTTTTGAGATGCACATGGACTTGATGGATCATTACCATCAGAGCGCTCGTCAAGAGAGGTATGAAACCATCTCTTCCATGATAACAAACCGAATAAAGGATGGTGAATCCATCACGGGCCACATGCAGAAAATGCAAAGGTTTGTGGACCATTTTCTAAAGTTGAATGTGAACTTCCCGGAGGAGTTGGCTATTGATATCATACTGAACTCCTTACCTACTTGTTATGATCAGTTCTGAATGACCTATCATATGAACAAGGAGGAGATCACACTCAGTAAGCTTCAAGGACTTTTGAAGACCGCCGAAACCAGTTTCAAAGGTAAATTGGTTGTTACTGCTCCTACTCCTAACACTTCCCCTGTTCTGGCAATCAGGCAAAGTATAAGGAAGAAGAGGAAGACCCCTTCGAAGGGTACCAATGTAAAGTCTCTTGATGGATTCTCTTCAAGTGGAACCAAAGGTGGTTCTGTCACTCCTTCTTCCAACCCAAAGGAAGCTCAATGCTTATATTGTCAGGAAAAGGGGCACTGGAAACGAAACTGCCCCAAGTACCTGCAAGATGTTAAGGATGGGAAGGTCAAACCTACACATGCAGGTATTTATACTATATTGTCTAATAACTCACCGCATACTAATTCTTGGGTCCTTGATACAGGTTGTGGTATTCATATATGTTCTGATTTGCAGAGCCTAAGAAGAAGTGAGGATGTGGAGCAGGAAAAGATAAACTTGATCATGGGGAATAAGAAAGCTTCACCTGTCACCATGATTAGAGTTTATTCTTTGTTGATAAGTAGTGGGTTAGTGTTAGATTTGAATAAGTGTTGTTACTCGTCAGAAATGGCGAGAAATGTTATTTATTTTCACGGTTTGTATAGACAAGGGTTTGCTTTTTCATTTGATAATAAATGTGGTACTATTAATGCTTTTTATAATAATGTTCTTTATTTGAAAGCATTACCTTGTGATGGTGTATGTGAAACTGTGTCGGTTGTAGATAACTTAGGAAATAATGTATTGCATATCAATTCTTCCACTAGTTTGGATAAAGCATCCTTGTGGCATTATCGTCTTGGACATGTTAACAAGAAGTCCATAGGCCAACTCCAGAAGGATGGAGTCTTGGAGTCATTTGACTTAAGGCCGGGTGATAGTTGCGAGACTTGTTTGCTTGGAAAAATGACAAAGTCACCCTTCACTGGTACCTGTGCTAGGGGTGAATGTTTGTTGGACCTCATTCACACAGATGTGTGTCGACCCTTCAGAACCGCCACAAAGGATGCTAACCGCTTCTATGTGACTTTTACTAATGATTATAGTAGATATGGTTATGTATACTTAATCAAGCATAAGTCAGAAACATTTGAAAAGTCAAAGAGTTTAAACAGGAAGTGGAGAATCAGCTGGGCAGGAACATTAAGATGCTTCGATCCGATCGAGGAGGAGAGTATCTTAATATAGAGTTCCTTAACTATCTTAAGGAATGTGGAATTGTTTCACAATTGACACCTCCCATAGCACCACAACTTAATGGTGTGGCTGAGAGGCGCAATCGAACCATGTTAGACATGGTTCGTTCCATGATGAGTCGAGCTTCGTCACCGATCTCATTATGGGGGTATGCCTTAGAGACTACCGCCCATATCCTAAATCTAGTCCCTACCAAGAAGGTTTCCAAAACACCTCATGAGATGTGGACTGTGAAAGTTCCCAATTTAGACCACATCAAGATTTGGGGTTACGAGGCTTTCGTGAGACGTGAGACTCAGGACAAGCTCAAACCTTGTAGTGAGCAGTGTATTTTCATTGGCTACCCACATAATTCTTTTGGTTACCTCTTCTACAGACCCAATGAGAATGTGGTCTTTGTGGAAAGGAGAGGGTCCTTATAGAGAGAGATTTTATAAGCCAAGGAAACAGTGGGAGGCAAATTGACCTTGAAGAACTTCAAGAGTCAAGCAGTGAAGGAACCTCAAACCCTAGCAATCAACCTGAGGAGGAAACTCTTGTTGATGAGTCCGTACCCCTGAGGCGTTCCATAAGAGTTAGGAATCCACATGAGCATTACTATGGTTTTCATATTACTACAGAAGGTGATGCATTTATCAGTGATTATACATTGGTAAATTTGGATGAGCCTAACAACTTTAAGGAAGCCATGGCAGGCCATGAGTCTGCCAAATGGAAAGAGGCTATGGACAACGAGATTTAGTCCATGTATGACAATCAAGTTTGGAACTTGGTTGGCAATGTATTGGGTCTTAATATGGTCGGGTGCAATTAGATCTTCAAGAAGAAGACCGACATGGATGAGAATGTACACACTTATAAAGCGCGACTAGTTGCAAAGGGTTTTACTCAAAATTCGGGAGTTGACTATGATGAGACCTTCTCACCAGTAACGAAGATTAAGTCTATTGGGGTTTTGCTAGCCATAGTTGCATTTCATGATTATGAAATATGGAAAATGGATGTCAAAACCGCTTTTATTAATAGGAAGTTGGTTGAGGATGTTTACATGAGTCAGCCAGAGGGTTTTGTCGATGTAAACCCTAATAGAATGTGTAAGCTTGAGAAATACATTTATGGATTGAAACAAGCATCTCGCAGATGGAATCTTTGTTTCGATGAGAAAGTCAAAGAGTTTCGTTTTTCGAGGAGCGGAGATGAGTCCTGTGTATATGTTAAGGCTAGTGGGAGTATAGTTAGCTTTGTGGTATTGTATGTGGATGACATACTACTCATAGGAAATGACATCCCAACCTTGCAGGAGGTTAAATCCTGGCTTGGGAAGTGTTTCGCTATAAAGGACCTTGGAGAAGCTGCCTATATCCTAGGGATAAGGATATTGAGAGACAAGAGTAAGAGAATAATTGGAATTAGTCAAATTACCTCCTTGGATAAGGTGCTGAAAAGGTTTAGCATGCAGGATTCCAAGAAAGGTGACTTACCAATCCAAAGTAATGCCAAACTGAGAAAGACTCAGAGCCCGAGTATAGAGGCTGAGATAGTTGAGATGAGTCGAGTACCGTATGCTTCCGTTGTAGGCTCGATCATGTATGTTATGACTTGTAATCACCCTGATGTGACTTTTGTTTTGAGCATGGTCAGCAGATATCAAGGGAATCCGGGCAAGGCTCACTGGACTGCGATGAAGAATGTTCTCAAGTACCTGTGGAGGTCTAGGGATTGGGTCCTTACCCTTGGTGGGAGTGATGACTTGAGAGTAGTAGGGAATAGTGATGCTAGCTTTCAAACTGATAGGGATAATTTCCATTCTCAGTCGGGCTGGGTCTTTACCCTAAATGGAGGAGCTATTACTTGGAAAATTTCCAAGCAGGAAACAGTGGTTGATTCAACTTGCGAACCATAGTACATAGCAACAAGCGAGGCGGCAAAGGAGGCTATATGGCTAAAGAGCTTCATTGGAGACATTGGAGTTGTACCAACTATTAAGGAGCATATGGAGATTTTCTGTGATAATGAGGGTGCAGTTGCCTTAGCTAAGGAGCCAAGGGATCACGCCAGATCCAGACACATCGACAAAAAATACCACTTCATTAGACATCGGATAAAAGAAGGTCTCTTCGTGGTAAAGAGGGTATCATCAGATGAGAACCCAACAGACCCCCTCACGAAGGGACTGTGTAGGGTTAAGCATTTGCAGCATACGAGGCGCATCGGGCTGAAGGATGATATTAGTTTTATAGATTAGATAACTATTTCTGAAACTTGTAAAATGTAATTGACATTTGATGATTAAATAAAAGTTGTTGTTTATTTATTAGTAAAGTGTTGCTATCTTGTGTCAATTGTTTACTATTGTTTCAATTTTGCATGTTTTGACGTCAAGAATAATTACGTTATTCAAACTCTCCACAGTCATTCATATGTTGGAAGTAGGTATGAATGAAAATTGTTATTAATTGGGCTTGTAGATGTCTAAGATGTTAGACATAGCAAAAGTTGCTACACATTCATGAGTGCTCATAAGTTCTGAGTATTGGATTCAACCCACGCTCACTTGTATCACTTCATGAAATTTATCTAGAGTGATCGTGAGACGGTAATATCATATAGGTCTTCAAACCTAGAGATATGAGTTGTTGATTATGAGTTGGTTGTGCATTGATTGTACGAAAACGCATCGGTAACTCGATGTTATAAAACGTGCTTTTGTGTATGATTCAACAAGTAGTTAATACAAGCATATTAGTCGAAGTTTATATGTTCCTTTTAATCCTTGGATGATTAAAAGCGATATTTGGGCCCCTCGATGATTTTGTTTTGACCTATGTACCGGGCCTGGTAAGAAGCAAATTGATGTGTTCAGTTTAATTCTATGTCAAACAAATCGGGAATCAGGAAACAAACTACTGGACAATAAGTACGACATTGTTCCATGTATTTGTCCAGCTGATATCTAGAACAAAGGATTATATGATCACTTATCTTAAATGACGTGTCATCTTAGTTCCGCGAGACTTTGAAAGAGCTACGATTGTTGGCTGGTTCTTGAAGTCATACCTGTAACTATAGTTATTAGACTTATCCAAGTGGGAGACTGTTTGATAAGGTGTCTGAGTACATAACTATATTTAGTATGTAATTGACCTGCTTTGGCATGGTTCATTTGGGTTGCATGGCATCATAACAATTGGATAGACAAAATGAGAAAAAAAAGGACACTTATGGTTTGTTAATATATTATAAGTTCTAATATATTAATATAAAATCATATTATTTAATTAATATTGATCAAGAATTAATTTTGTGATCAAAAGTAGACTTATTAAATATATGGGGATTTTTGTAAATCATTCATTCTTATATGGTGGGCTTATGGTCCATGATTCACTAGATTGGGCTAGGACCCATTGGGTGCGCCATGGAGGTTAAAACCCATGGATCATGGGGGAATTGAAAAGCCATGCACATTAGGGTTTACATGGTGTAACCCTACATGTGACACACTATATAAGCAACCTCATATGGAGCAAAATTGGCACTAAGACAAGAACAAGGAGACCTAGCCGATTTTGAGTGAAAGTGTTCTTCTCTCAAGTTATTCCAAGAGTTGTGGTGTTGTGTGAAACATTTGAGGCATCACATTTGGGGTGCTAGGATCACAAGGTCTTAAGGAATCCAAGCTACAAGAAAGGTATTTCATTACACTAGTTTTTATATTACAAGTATCTTATGTTATGCTAGTTAGGATGAGAACCTTGGAAAAATTAAATTTGCATGAATATTAGAGAAAACATAGATCCAAGGTTTCTAGGGTTGCATGTACACCATAGGAGTGTTAGAATGCTCAAAACCCATCAGTTTACAGCATCTTAAAAACTTTCAACAATACAAAGTGGGGAAAAAGCCACTTTGTGTTTTGATTTGGGGATAAAAAGCTATAATCTCTTTAATTACTCTCCAAGTGATGCATAAAATGGTGTTAAATCCTTTTCACCACGTTCTTATTTTCCTTTGGTATACATTGGTTGTGTTTACAAGAACTTTGATTCATTCACAATTTATGGTCTTTTTTGTTGACTCATGCAGATATGCTATTGATGCTTTGGGACTTATTCGTTATTGTTGCAGAAGAATGTTGATCTCATGGAGAAGCTTCTGAATTACAACAATTACAATAATAACTTCACTCCTTATTTGTACATTAAAAATTCTTTTCAACATTACAAATGAAGTGATTATTATTATATTCAAAGCTATAATCCACTAAATTTAGGAACAACCATTGTTTCTTTTTTGCTCTTACACTAACAAAGGTGGCCTTCTGTTGCAGCATTGGAGAAATCTGATACTAGCCGAGGCATTGTGAAGTTCGTGAAGAATGTTTTAGATAATCCTAAATAGCTTCCCAAGTATATGCTAAATTGTATTGATTAAACAAAATGGATTGATATTTGGGTTGTGTTATCTACTGTGGGAATATTATTTTGGTTTAAAGGATTTGTAAACATGTTGTATATCGATTTAGAGAACATCGTGTTCTGGTTTATAGCTGCATTTGTTTTGATATGTGCCTTTGATAAATTTTAAATGGCTGACAAAGTGATACATTAGGGGCTATTGGTTCCTAAGGATTATTGGGAAGTAGGAATCAGTCAAATGAATTGGAATTTGTAGGATTTGGTATCTGAATGAATGCATGAATTGAATTTTGTTGTGTTTGGTTGACAATAAATGGAATAAATTTTTGACACATTCCAACACTTTATTATAGACTTTACTTCAAACATATGGAATTTTAGTATTATTTCAAGTTTATAATATGCAGGATCACAAAATAATATAGGATTAGAATGTTGATGAGTATGTTTGGTGGACTTGGAGACGGTGGCATGAGAGTCCCAAATATTTAAAATTTTTTCTCGAGGTCTAGAGATTTGATATGATCATCATATGTCTTTCACTTACAAGCGAATCTGGTATTTTTTGCATATCTGCATCTTTATATAAGTTTACTTATTTACCCTTTTTGTCACCACATTTGAGTAATCAGGAAAAAAAGATAATTCATAAAATTAGATGACTTTGTAAACAAATTCATAAAAAATATTTACTATAGTTGAAAGAAAATTAATAGTCATTATAACATTTTACTATTTTAACTTTACATAAGGATGTCGTTTTTGGTAATCTAATTATTAGCTTCTTAAATAATCAAAATTTGTCCTTCAAATATTAACAAACAAGTTAAATACATGAAATAACACTCATTGTTTCTTCCTATTATGACATTCTATTTTTATAAAATATACCCAATTATAGCAATTTTGTTTAAATACAAAGCAAATTTTCCTTGCAGGTTGTCATATTTTCAATATTTTATTAGTTATTACGATTTCAAATTATGAATATTGTTTTTCTTACTCATCTGTAGTTTCCAAGAGTTTAAATCTAGTGTGTGTGTGTGTGTATATATATATATATATATATATATATATATATATATATATATATATAGGGGACAGTTCACTTGATATTAAAAAAAAATAGAGATCTTGATATTCAACCTCAACCATATATTTCTCATTTGCTGCTCTAACGCTCCAGCGTATCGGCAACAACGATTTATGCCTAATCATAAATGATTATATGGCAGAAGGGTATAATCATATATGATTATACATGTTTATATGTATATGCCTAATCATAAATGATTGTACATATATGTATGTTCACTGATTGAGTGATCATATATGATTATGATGATAGTTGGTGGTAGAAGAGGTGGTGGTAACAGAGGTGACAGTGGTATAATTGACGGATGTGAAAGTGGTGGGGTCGGCCGGTGTCAGAGGTGGTACAATTTCATAGCTTTTTCTTATTTTCGCCTTTTCGCAATATTTGCATTTTCGCATGAACCATCCCCTATATATATATATATATATATATATATATATATATATATATATATATATATATATATATATATATATCACTCATGAATTAGCGTTGTCCTAGTGATTTCAACTTGATAGAAAATTTAAATGTTTAACCTAGTGTGACTGGTACTAGTAATTGAAAAGAGAAAACCTCCTCCTTCAATATTAAAAAATAGATTAAACACTTATTTGTAGAATTACACGTAGATTCCTCTGCCATATGTTTTTCGTATAATCATTTCATCATCTAGCAACTTGCCTATTTTATAATACTACTAAAAAATATTATTTTGCACATACATTTTTGCTATAACTTTGAGTTTCATGTTATGAAAGACGGATTAATAATTAATACCCATCAAATTCCATTTCCTGCCAGGCCCAGCCCATAACAATATTTTCAGCAGGCGGGAAATTACGCTTGATTGGCGGGAGCATGACGCCCGCAGTTACAACTTACGTCGATGACTCGTCGATTTGAAACGAAATCTTCTACCTCCATTAATTCTCAAACCACAAGTTTCTGCATCTTTTCTACAAGGTATTCCTCTCAAATATGGTTAATTTCAGATTTATTATTTGAATTTGATTTATCTGATCATCTTAGGGCTTATAACTTCATTTTTATTATTCCATTTTTCGTCTGCTTGATTAATGATTTCTTCGGTTTATATGTTTCTGGTTATGATTTGTTTGAACCTTTTTTTTTATCGTCCGAGCAATTTATTTCTGTTAGTGTTGAAGTGTTTAAAGATCGTAAGGTTAGAGCTTCTCATGACAGTCATAATGAAGCTTAGTTTATGTAACAGATTGATGAAGAAATCGAAGCGAACACACGCACCAAAACGTGAAGATGGGGCTGATATAATCAGTAAATTACCTGATCATATTCTCCTCTTGATTCTTTCACTTCTTCCAACCACCGAAGAAGTAATTCGAACCCGCATTTTATCTAAACGATGGAGGCATTTGTGGACTTCAATTCCCTCTCTAGACATAGATTACTCCCGACGACATAAACCCCCAAAAACATTCAAAAAGAACAAATTCAAAAAGTTTGTGTTTTGGGTTTTGGCAAACAGATCCTTCGATTTAGACAGCTTTCGTTTATGCTGTTCAAATTACTACAGTATGTCAACAATAGCGCAATGGATTAACATCGCCATTACCAGAAACGTGAAACAACTTGAGTTGAGGTTTTGCCCTAGAAAGGAGTCTGAGGATATCGAGTTGCCTCATTCTCTGATGACTTGTGGTTCATTGGAGATACTAAGGTTGTTTTTGTCCACACATCGTCTAAGTATGCCTGGTTTTATAGGGTTTCCAGCACTTAGGGTTCTTGAGTTGAACAATGTTGAGTTATTCCACAATGATTTCCTTCAAGATTTTCTCGTAAACTGCCCATTGCTTGAGGATTTGAGTTTGATAAACTGCTTGTTAGACAAACTTATCTTTCTTGTTATAAACTGTCCAAAGCTCAAGAGTTTGAGAGTTGATAATAGGAATAAGGGTGAGTATTTAAACAGGTTTGAATATGTGGGGTTGTGTGGTTTGGTTATGCTTTTCTGCCCAAAACTGGTGTTTTTGGAGTTTGGAGGTCATATAGCTGATAAATTTTTCTTTCAAAGTCTTGATTCCTTGAAGAAAGCTGTAATTCACTCTGAAGATACACTGCTGGATGAGTTTACTTTTGACCCAATAGGTGACACCATTCGTGAGCTGTATGCTGGAATTTCTCATGTGGAATCTTTATCGATTAGCCATCATTTTGTTCAGGTAGATGCCTATTCCTTTTTTGAATGAGAGGGTAAAATGGTCATTTTGTCTCATTAAATCACTTTACCTATAAAGAACTTAATGAGAGAAAGAAACCCGAAAAAGCCCTAATTGTCCTTGAATTATGATATAGGCGCTACATCTCCCTGTATCTCTACCTAATTTGAAGACTTTGGAGATAACAATTGATGCCCTCATCATGGATTCAATCATTGAATTTCTCAAATGTCTTCCAGATTTGGAATCTCTCCATTTAATCGTTGAACAGGTATTCTCATATCATTTCTTTAAATACATTTTTCAAGAATTCAAAACTTATGCTTTTGTTTGATGATGTTAGCGATTTTTTACATCAAGATTCGGCGACTTAGATCAAGAAGACAGAAGAAGAATCTTGACTTGTCATCTGAAAAAAATTGAGTTTCTTGAATTTGATGGAGAAAATACAAAACTAGAAGTAGCAGCTTTTTTATTGGCTCATGGAGATGCAATGGAGGAAATGGTGTTCAGTTGCAGTAATGAAGCTAAGTATCATGCTTTGTCTATGGAAACTTTGAAAAAAGTGTCAAATTTTCACAAGGCTTCTTCAAATGTCAAAGTGATTACTCTTTTAAGGACTGATGCTGCAAGATTTTCTGATAATATGTAATGTAAGTAAGTAGCTAACTAGATTTCTAGGTTTCATGTGGAGTTGGATTTTGATTTTTGCTTCATTTTCACTTATTATTAGAAAAATATTTGTTTTTTTTTGTCCGTTTTAGAATGATGTCTGTGATGATTCTAACTTTCTGACTAGGGAATTTTGTTGGGAGATGTATTAAGATTTGGGTTAAATGCATATCATTATTTAGGTCGAATTTTATAATATTCAATGTATCTTTGTCATGTAAAATTGAAACCTATATATATATATATATATATATATATATATATATATATATATATATATATATATATATATATATATATATATATATATATATATATATATATATATATATATATGGAAAACAAAAAAACCCTAAAAATCATAAAAATGCATAAAAAAAATACTTAGAGATCACAATTTTTTTTACATATAGTCCATATTGCTTGGTTCGACTAGCGACGATTAGATTTAGAAGCAATGAGACTCCACAAGTCAATAGGAAATAAGTTACCTACTTAATCATTGACACCCGATATATTTCCACCCATTGATTGACTTTATAAGCAAATATTTCCGGCTTTGACAAGGTCATCGACACCAAACAAGCATGGGAGCGGAGGCATGAGTGGGTAATTCAGTCCTGGCACCAAACAAGACTACATGGGATTCGAGTTGCTTTGTGACTAAGCAGTTGTAGCCTATATATAAGGTGCAAGGGATCACATCTTAATTGCTCAATTCCTCATGGAAAATTTGTTCTCCCTTCTTCCCCAAGGAGGATTGAAATTCTCAACCCTTCTAGGGTTTGTAGAATTTTCGATCTTGCTCGTTTCTCCTTTTTTTTTTTTTTTTTTTTTTTTTTTTTTTTTTTTTTAATTAGTTCTTTTGGTGATCTTGGGCGTGATACCATCGGAAGGATTCTGGTTTGGGTCTTTTCATCCCGACAATGTACATTCTTACATTCTTGTAGTAGTAATTGCAGTAATAGTATAAAACTTAGATCCTTTAGGTTGTATGAACACATAAGAATTTTATTATACTTTCGCTATTAGATTCATGTGTTTAAATTGCTTGAAAACATATCACTTTGGCTAAAGGAAAAGATTTTAGATTCCATGTTTTTATGTTTTATTCTAAAGAAAAAATGTCCTCCCTCATCATCATTATTTCGTTTAGGATTCATCAAATTAAAACATATTATCATCATCTCTATCAGACCCTATCCATCCATCCACCCACGCACCCAACCTACATATCCTACACCTACAAACCCATGCCCACCCTACCCTAACAAATTGGTATCGGTATATACCAAACACACAAATAATATGTAGTTGTAACTAATGGTGTGGGAGGTTGTATACCACTCGAACTACATGTCTACCTTCTCGATATTGTAACATCCCAAAAATAAGACCTGAAAGTTTCATTTTTAAATTAATAAAATCAGTATTTCAGAAACATCATCATAAAAATCCAGGTAAAATAAATGTATTAATCATCACATCAGAGTAATTCAAGAAAATGCGGAACGAGGTGGTGTGTAACATCCCAAAAATCGAGGGGGTAAAAATTTCATTTTTAATATATGTAGATTCAACATCCATTTACATTTATCCAACATTAAGGTATTCCAAATTAAAACAATTACCAGAGTAATTCCCAAAATCTTAAGTTGCGGAAAAACATAGGTGTGTGCGCTGCGATCAAGCCGGACCCTTCCCTTTTCGAACCGGAAGTACCTGAAACCATAAACCACAAACTGTAAGCACAAAGTTTAGTGAGCTCCCCAAAATACCACATACCATACATAACAATGAGCCAAACATATCCGACATATCCAATCAATAAAAGTGCTATGTGCCAACCATAGTCTTGCCATTATGCCACGAGCCGCCTCGTGGTCTTCCTTGCCAGGCCGGGGGCCACAACCCTGGGTCTTACATACAAGTGCAAGGAGCCACCTCCGGGTCTTCCATGTAAACATCACAAAGACAACTAGCATACAATCTACACTACTTAACTAATTAACTGCCAGAGTTCAGACTCTGGTCTTGCATACAGTTTGCTGGGAACCGCCTCCTAGTCTTTCATACAAACTGCCAATTACCCCCGGGTTGTCCTATAATACATAAACCAAATGGGTCGGCATTGGTGCCTTCGACCCATAGAACAGTGAGGAGACTCACCTCAAATGCAGAAGGTCACTGAAAGAAATCTCTAGCTGCTGCCCTGACGACTCCTCTGGGCTATCAATACCAAGATAACACCCAATTAGCAATTGGATTCCAAACTATGATCCATAAACCATACTTGGGGTAAAATGACCATTTTACCCTTAACCCAACTTGAACCAAAACTGAGGCCCTGGTGCAAAAACCATAAAGGCCCAAAACCAAAAGTTCCACAAATGCCCACTAATGGCCTAATTTTCCAAATTGGACCCAACCCATATGTGCCTTATCCTAAAGCCCAAAAATCCCCTTAGTCCAACAATTGATCTCAAATGGCCCAAAAGGCCCAAAGCAACAAAGCCCAAATAGGTAGCCCAAAACCGAAATGACACAAGGCCCAAATTAGCAAGACCCACATCCAAAGTTAAGTCCAAGCCCAACAACCAAAAACCACACTCATCAGATGAACGCATGACGTTCGTGACCGGACAAATTGACGGGGACTAAAGACGGAACGCACTGCGTTCCCAGGGGCTACGCACGACGTTCAAGGCTAAGTTCCAAATTCTCATTCTAAGGACTTAATCCATTAAGTCCAACGTCTAGAACCCCATAATAGTCATATAACAGTGACTTAACCCATAAAGTCGAAGGCTTTAAGCCTTTACATGGCTTAAACAAGCCCAACACCAAAGATGAATCCCAAAGGTCAAAATCACCCCAAAATGTCTTAAAAACTTCTTAATACCTTAAGACCTCAATCCAAACTTCTAGATCTGATTTCAAGGGACTTCTTAAGTCATAAAGTTTCCAAATTTATGACTTAACATAACTCAATGGGACCCAAACCAAAACCCTAAGTCCCAAACTTCATCAAATGACTACCAAATCATGCATGGAAGGTTTATACCCATCAAGATCCAAACTTTATGACTCCATAACCTCAACAAGTACCAAATATGAAGCTTAAAGGTTCTGGAGTAACTTATACTCATAAGAACCATCTCAAAGGGACCAAAACCATAACAAAATACCACTTAGATAGATCTACATGAAAGAGTTGTCAAGGTTGAGACTTTATACCTCTAAAAGATGGATCTAGGTGCACAAAGCCTGGATCCAAAAGCTCAAAGTCAAGCAATGAATGTTCAAGAAGTTCCTTCTTCTTCCTCAAGCACCAAAAACATACATAAATCACTTTGAAGCTCAAGAATCACTCAAATAGAGGCTAGGGTTTCGTTCTTAGGGTTAGAGAGGATGGAGGCTGAAGGAAATAAGGGTTGGAGGTGAGTTAAGGTCTTTAAATAGGGTCCAAGACCCTAATTTAGGGTTTTAATCTGGCCTAACGAACGCAACGCGTTCCTTTGGGGAACGCAGGGCGTTCCCAAATGCACTCGCGTCCAAATTCCCGTGTACGCCATGCGTATCCATTTTGGCCCAACACCCCTCTAACTTCAAATCATCATAACTTTTGCATCCCTTATCCGTTTTCGACGTTCTTTATATCCACGAAAAGGTAACGAGAAGCCCTACACTTCTATAAACTTTATTTAGTCTAAAAACCAACCGAAATTAAATCCAAAGTTCATAAAATACCGAATTATCAAATTACGATTATACCCTACTACTAGAAAAACAACCTTTTACGACGCTCATTGCGCGTCGTAAAAGGCTCAAACGACGCGCAAATGCGCGTCAAGGAAGGCCCTGTCATAAAGAGAGACGACGCGCATTTACGACGCTCATTTACGACGCGCAATTACGACGCGCATTTATGACACGCAATGCGTATCAAGGAAGGCCCTGTCATAAAGGAAAACGACACGCATTCGTGTGTCGTAACCTTACGACGCGCGTGTTAATGACACGCAATGCGTATCAAGAAAGCCACTGTCAAGAAAGGTCATGTCATAAATGTAGACGACACACATTTTTGCGTATCATAATTTTAAATGTTTAAAAAAAATATTATTTATAGATTTACTTATTTTCAAATCAAATTTGTATTTAATGTTTCATAATAGAAAATAAAATATCATATACAAAAAATAGAATCCATTGCATAAATTTAATGTCATACAAATAATCGTTCCATGGAAAGATAAAACAAATCAATAGAAGTTGTAACAAAAATTTACAAACGAATTAGATACAAAAAATGCAATCCATTGTCCCTTCGCTTATTTAAGATCAACCTGCAAGTAGCTAACTAATCTGTACAAATTCACCCTTGTTTCTAATCATTTTCTTAAATACTTTACAAACATAATTCATCCATAGTACCTGAACTATAGTTGCAGCCTTGTTTCTTCTTCTTCTGAACTCATCTCTTGGAACCATTGCTCTAAGCCTAGTCTAAATAGATACAACAGCTACCTGTTTCTAGATGAAATCAGATATAAAATATGGAGCCAAACAAACCATACCATTGGTGACACTATAAACAGACCCAACAGAAACGTGAACAAGACCTGCAACAGATGAAATCAAAACAATGTTTCCAGCTCCAGAAGCTTTTAAAAGAGGATGTGTAAGTTGACACATATGGTAACAAGACTCCAAATTGGTAGCCATGATCATGGAGTACTTGGTAGCCATGATCATGGAGTACGTAAACATTAAAATTCTCTTGCAACAGGGATCAGTATATGGTCCCATGCTGCAATATAATCTGCATCATCACATTTGATCTTGGAGGAAAGCCCTGAAAAAAATATTATTAAAGAAGAACGAGTTTGAGATTGACAACCATAACAATGGTCTGAATTTTTTATGAAAAAAACATCAGTGAATATACCTCAAACATTTCTATTGCAGACACCCTAAGGTTACAAATGCAATAAATGCCCAACCTTCGATCCAAGATAGCATCAAAGTTTGAAGAGGCGACTCAGCTGCGGTTAACCATATGTGGTTTATTCTTTTCTGACTGATGATGCTTTAAGATTGCCTAATCAAATACGTAATCAGAATAAAATCCTGAAATAAGTAGAACATCATATTAATCAAAAAATAATATCAAGAGTTAAACATCAGATACAATGTTATACAAATTTACAGCATAAATGTGGTTAAATTTCTATAATATTGTATTATATGAATAAAGGATATACCTTCTCGCGTAAGTAAGTCACGAAAAAGGCGCTTCAAGAATCCATAATTAGGTTTTTGATCAAATGTTAAAGATCTGCAATATTTGAAGTAAGTGGCAAACTCCACATGCTGATTCTTGCATAAAACATGTTAAACAAATTGAAAATGATTTTCATACTCCACTAAAACGATTTAAATATGACTGTTATTTTAGTAGTAGCCAACTATCCCTATAAAAAAAGTTATATTTTGTATATTGTTTCACAAATACCTCAATAGGAGTCGATACTTTCTTTTCACATATTTTGTCATATTTTTGCTTCTTTGTTGCACCTTTTAGACCCTGCCATGGGAGACTGCAAAAAAAAAAAAAAAAAAAAACAAGAAGCTCATTTTTTTTTAGATTTCACAATATACTCAATTAAAATATTTAAGCACATACCTTTCAAAAAGTACAAGAAAACATAGCCCAGAGACTCCAAGTCATCACGCCGACTTTGTTCTGAATTTATATATATATATATATATATATATATATATATATATATATATATATATATATATAAATTGTATAAGAGAAAATGCAAATAAAAATATCAAATTGTAAAAAGAATTATGCAGAAATAATTGCATACCAATTCCCAAATGGGTATTACAGCTAGCATAACGTGCAGTCCCTGTCAAGTTTTTGTTTGCTCTATATATATATATATATATATATATATATATATATATATATATATATATATATATATATGGTAAGAAAATAGATATAAGAACCAATAAAATATAAGAAAAAACACAGCAGCATACAAACAGAAGGATATGAACACAATAATAAAAGACAATCATACTTGTAGGGAATATGGAAACTTGTGGTGGGATCACAGTATCTTTTAGCAAGTCCAAAATCAATAACATAGATAGTCCAAAATCAAAATTCCCTTACATGACTATAAGGGCTTAAGAGTTAAGACTCTTGTTTTCCAGAGACAGCTACGACTAATAATAATGAAGAAATTGTACCTTAAAAAAATACACTTACAGTGTGAAATGAAACATTATCCTTTCTCATAAACTGATTTAGCTCTACATTTTCAGGATTTTTCCACCACTTCTCCCATTCAGGTGTGTATCTTTTAGTTATTGACACGTATCCAATAGGTGCATCAAACTATACATTGAAAACCTGAAAACATGTGCTGTGAGAAGCAAGAACCAAAACAAAACAAAAAAACTCATGAAAGATTGGTTGGATATTGCCATTTAAAACTGCTACAAATGAACTCATTAACCAGATATATGAAATGAGTACAATACACAAATAGATCCTCAAGACTAGGCCTAAGAAGGTCAAGAACAAGCACATTGTCCTGAACATCAACCCCGGACCAATGGATGCCATCAATTCCAACTGCAGGACATGAAAGTAAGAATTAGGATTAGTGAACATATTGTATATAAGTATTTGTGCTTAAGCAAAGCAAATGTTACATTAACTAACCTATTCCCTAGAGATAATTGTATAGTTTGGCTTCATAAAGCAATTGTAAAAAAAATGGAATCTTTTTATTATAAAAAAGGTTGAATTATAATTTATACCCTAACACACAAGTCTCTGTCCTGCAGCAACCTGATGAGAGCACAATAGACTGGTCGTTTGGTGTCATCTTTAATCTGCAAAAACAAATTACAAAAAAGAAAATAATAAAACAAATAATGTGACAAAGAATTACCAAACAAAACTGAACTTTGTATTTATTGTGGACACTAAAACGAGTTTGTACTTAGTTATGTATATATAAACATAGTCATTTGCATTAAAAAAGTATGTAAGCTTTCGTTAGTTTTAAGCTTTGTGTAAGGAATAATTTAAATCAACAAAATAGGAAATGTATTATTTAAAAAAAAAAATTCAAGAACGCAATAAGATCACCTCAGAAACCCATTGACCAAGAATAAGTGGAACTTTCCTATGTATAATCCGCATGTTGGGATGATCATTTGTGAGTCCCAATGATAAAGTATTGTCAACCCTGAAGAAATTTCACACAAACAAAAGTATAACTCATCTTTAAAAAAAAATCTAGATAAAAAAATCAAAACACTTAATGGGAAAAAAAGAAACAAGGTCTTAGTATCATATAGATAACAAATATATCAAGTCTAGAAGGGTAAAAAAGTCACACCAATCCTTAAAGCTGCACCATAAGCAACATCTTTTAAAAAAGTCTGGAAGGGTAAAAAAGTCATATCAGTTACTGAAGGAAGACAACCACTCATTGCCTCTTGACGAATTGAAACAACAACAGGTCCTAACAGCTGGAAGCACAAAAAGAAATAAAAAAAAACTAAATGTTAATTAAATTTAAACCTACTTGGCTATGATTGTGAAATAAAACAAAGAACTGCATGTTGCTCATGGTGGAAAGACTCAGGGTTTTGATGTCACTCGTCCAAATCATTTGATAAAGGCTTACAACTTTTGTAAAAGGGTCAGATTAGAAAATGAAGGTGGTATCGAACCTTCAAAAGAATTCCCCTCAAACCTCCTATAGGAACATCAAACATAAATTATATTTAAAAAGTTCATAGTGAAAAGCATGTAAATAATCTAAATGCTTGCTTACAAGGGTACAGATGACCTAATTTTTTATAAGAACTCTAGAACTGATACGTACAGTATAATAAACAAAGCACCGTTGAAGGCCCTTCATCATCTTCCATTGCCCTTACTTCCTCCAGTGACAATTTCAAACATAGCCCAAAGATTCCTGAAAAAAACAGAAGAATTAAAACCCTAAATCATACAATCGAAGTTTAGGGTTTACAAAGTTCATCGGCTGTAAATCACCCAAAAAAACTGTAAAATAACATGCAATTTAAGAAGCAATTAGCGTCAATTTTGAGTTGGGGAAACAAACCTTAGTTCTTTTTTCTTTGCCATGGAAAAGCACATGAACGGGAGGATTTGTATGATGTTTTCCTTCGAGATTTTTGCCTTCATGGATTATAATAAGTAAGCCGGCACCCTCCGGAGTTCCCACCGGAGCTTTCTGCATCGCACTAACTTCTTTAACGTCAGTCACCATCTGGTCTTCTCCGAAGGGTTTGTACATGACTTCAACCATGATTTGACCTCGTGATTTATCGTGTGCGAATCATTGGGATCCATATTCTTGAGTAGATTGAGAGTTAGGGTTTTTGGTTCTTCGAGAGTTAGATCTTTCAAAGGTACACGATTCATCCGCATTTTATCATGCTTCCCTACCGATTCCTAATCGAAAACCATGATTGTGCTTTACAGTCGTCTTCTTCGATGGAAACTTATCATCTGCGAGTTTGGAACGGCGGAACTCTGTGGTGAAACCAATAGTATCGTAATTAGGGCAAGAGGAAATAAAACTGGAGGATAAAAATGAAGGCGGGTCTTCAAAATTTTGGGATTTCATTTTCCCCCTGTATCTACTAAATGCGCCTTTCATTAAAATTATAAAGCAACACTTATAGAGGACGCGCAGTTAAGATACAATGCCCTCCGTGTTTTTTATTTTTTTTTCTTCGGACACTAATTTAAGGGCACCCAATAATGCGTGACCTAAATCCTTAAATTTTTTGAAGAGATGACACTTTTTTAATGTCACTCTCTTTTGTGTAACAAAAATCAATGAGTGTCGTGGTTTGCGCGTCGTAAAAGGGTCTTTTTCTTGTAGTGAGCCCTTGACCTCCGAAGACACATTCGAACACTTGGGTCACTTAAACCATAACACCCACACCCGAGAAGGGCCAAATTCTTCCTTCCGCAAGGCCCTAAGCCTCATGACCACTGAAGATTGGGACGCAACCCCGAATAAAGAAGCAAATCCAAAACCGAGTGTTACAACTCTCCCCCACTTAAATTAGATTTCGTCCTCGAAATCGCTCCTTACCAACACTCGTATCAAAACGAACAACTTGAGGAATGAAACCGGAAATTATGCGCATAAAACGACTTTCCTAAGACAACCGAACCCAAACCGAAACTTCCATCCCGAAGAAAAACAAACCCTGAGACTCTAAAGGAAACCACTTATACCATTTTCGAAACCTGGAATCTACATTGGTTTGACTCCCTGACAGACCACCCATGCTGAAACAACTCCATGCCAAACTCTCAACGAATAAAATACCAAACAAAACATTTCCAACTCTGATCATCTCGATGCTACCAACAGAATAAATTCACTGACTATAACCAGATGCGGAACGCCCGTACTTAACAGATGGCTCAGATAATCCTTCGAGTAGAAGATCCATCCCTATAACGGTTAGACTCAAACGAGAGTTGTGCAACATGGTCAAATCAATTACTCTGAGATTATTTAATCCTATGGCAAGAGGCTTAGCATCTCCCGATCAACAAGCTACCCCACACACAAGGATCCCAAATCACGACTACTACTCGAAACATCACACCGCCTTCTAGTTGCTTTCCATAGCAGCCAAGATCTCCCTGGTTCCAACTTGTCTGCTAACTATCCGGAATACCGGACTCCCGCCTGGTTGCTGAGCCAAAAGACACTCACACAGTTGCCCCACGCGACTTCTGAAAGAAAACCTCGACTGACAATAATTACCCAAACCATCACGACAGTAACCCGATGCTAAACTAAATGCTACAGGACCAACTATAGCCTTATCTCATACCCAGTCTCCTGCGAACTACCAATTCCTGATTCCAAACATGTTGTGGCCCTCTTACAGCCTTGCGAACAGACCCACCTTGGCCTAAACCATCTGAAGAAATCCGTGAGCAAATCACAGATTTGCCACAATCTTACCGATGCATAGGGATCGGTGAATGCTACAGGTCCCCCCGCAGTCTTACAACACTTCCCACACTAACTAACCGCTGGTGAATGCTACGGGTCACTCCGCAGTCTTACAACACTTTTATTCTAACTGCTAACTAGTGAATGCTACGGGCCACCCCGCAATCTTACATCACTTCCACCTTGCCACAACTGCCGCCCAAAGCCTTACCTATAATCTATCAATTCGAACACATCCAAAGTCGAGCACACACTCGACCCAACAGTCGAGCTGAACTCGAGTCATGACTGGAACCCCAATCTGGGTCCCCCAAAGCCTGCCATCAAACACCAAGAAGACGCGAACGTAATGTTGGGACGTTTCTCGAACTCCCAAATCACACAATCCTCAATCCAGACAACCACTTGGGCCGACATCCCCCCGATGGGGATGCGAAAATCATCCTAGTTTCACACCTGCTTCTATCCTGAACACCTGAACGGTTCCCCCCACTTTGATTCGACTAAGTCCTCACAAAACACGAGAATTAAAGGATTCCCAATCCTTCTTACCCTTCAATGATCGATCTGCCGACAACCGGTTCTTACCAATGCTAGTATTCCATCACTATCCATCTGAAAGACCGCACAACCCCTGAAGACCAGCTGAACACTTCCTGAATCCCAACAACACTGATAACCCCAGATGCTTAAAATGATATCACACTCAAATCTTGAAGTCCTAAGGAAAAATGCTCCAACCTAAATCTCAACAACATAACTCTTCCTTCGGCACCCTAAAGAGCCAATCCTCGCACCAATGCTAAAACCACTAAATCCTGGCGATACTGGATAACTAACCCGATGAATCCTGTAAACCTTCCACACAATGCCCCGAACCAATCTCAACTACAAACCAAGATAACACGGAACACTCCAAACCCGCTATAAGAGAAAAAACCCTTCACTAAACCACTAATGATTCATGGCATGCAAATTACATATAACATTTCTTAAAGATATAACCCGAACATAAGTAGAGAAATAAACCAAAGATACACTTACCCAAAACCGACGCAAGATTCCAAACAACAACATTTAGATAAAACCGAAAAGAAAGCAAAAGATACATACCCGCAACATTGCCTGCTGGAGTCCTGACATCCCCTGTCTGACACTGCAAAGCCCGACTCCTCTCCATTGGGGCTCCTTCCCTACCTTCTTGTCCATCGGTAATACTCAAAGTAGTCGGAGCAGGCACACTCACTGCTCCTCCTGTCAACATCAGACAGCCGGCCTTCTTGTGGCCCACCTGATCATAGTGAAAACATAACAGACTTGCCCCCCGAGGACGATCCCTGCTGACATGACCAATCCTGCCACACTTGTAGCAGCCTAAACCCATGGAACGACAAACTTCATCGTGCAGTTTCCCACATGTGCTGCACTGACCTCGGCCCTGCTGGCCTCTGAAACGCTGATCATAAGTCTTGGTTCTCTTCCCGAGACCCTCCATTACATGCACCTGATCTGATCCCCTCTTCCCGAGGTGCTCTAAATCGATCCCCCGCTCTCAGGCTCTAGAAACCATATCATTCAGGGTCTCGCACCTTGAAATACTCACAAACTCCCTGATGTCATCCCGCAACATATCATGATACCTCACTTTCTTCATGTCCTCATTTGTTGCATATTACGGTACCAATAAAGCCCTCTCCCGGACCTTGGCAATGATCTCTGCCACAACCTTAGTAGTTTGGCGGAGATCCAAAAACTCTCGCGCCAACTGCTGCACCTCAATTGACGGTCAGCTCGGAACCTGGTCGAGAAGTCATCCCATGACATAGCATCGACAGTATCATCACCCAATTTTCCTAAAATCTTAGTTGGGTTAAATAAAGTAGAAGGAATCGTATCAAGGTTTCCAAGCATATAAAGAACACTAAAATCCGAGTTATAACGAAGGAGTTATGACCATTCTAAGTTTTTCCGTCAGAAAAACGACAATACGAAGTTACGTAAAACTCGAATCGGAGATCGAGCGACTTTTGGCCGAAATGACCTAAACGAGAATTGAAGGTCTCGTCAATGGTATTTCAGCGGTAAAAAGTCTAGCAAAAACCGACGTCAAATAAAGATGTTATGAATTTTTAAAGAAATTTCTTAATCACGTCATTTTAATAAATAAATAATAAAAATTATTTCATAATTTGCCAACGGAATCTAAACGAAAGTTGTAGATCATAGTCTCACCTTCGCGGGGATATAAAGAACGTCGAAAACGGAGTTCGTATGAAGGAGATATGAATTTTTGAAGTTTAATTAAAATAATTATAAAATTTAATTAAAAACCCCCGGTATTATCCGAAGGGGAGTCATCGGATAGGACCGAAGTACGCCTTGCGTACCTTCGTACGCCCCGCGTACTGAGATCAAGGGCCTCGGATCGTCCACGTCGCCCTATCCGAGGCATCCGACCCGTCCGACCTGTCCGAAGCGCCCGACCCGTCCGACCCGCCGACCCGTCCGACCCGCCTCCCCAGCAACCCGTCCCATCCGAAGCCGAGGCAGTCGAGGCTTCGGTCATGCATGACGTACGCGTACGCGCTGCGTACGAGCGTACGCCCCGCGTACCGAAGCGGTTCAGCCTTCCTATAAATAGGATGCGAGGCTTTCCGAAAAATTTGCTCAATTCTCTCATTTCTCTCGCGGTCTTGCCTCGTTTTCCGTGCCCGTTCAAACCCGAAGCTCTGGCCTTTTTGCTTAAGTCCCGAGGGTCGATTTTACTCCCGAGAATCCCGAGAAAAATCCGTTTCCCGAGACGAAACTCTGCCCGGTTTTCCATCTCGCTATCTTCAAACTTTCAGGTGAGTTCATACCCCTATAATCCACACTTTTAAATGTTTTATAAATATTTTTATATGCTTTTAAGGGGGGGGGGGGGGGGGGGGAATACAAGTAAAACACACGATGATTATCGTATGTTATATAAAGTTTCGTTTTATACTTTTTATCAACGGAATCGCATGTAATTTATAATTATTATAAAGAAACTTTCGTATGCAAAATGTATCACGATAACATCATATCTTTTGAAATGAAAAGTGTTGTTATTTATATATAAATCAAACACACTGCTTATACTGTATGTATATGTGTCCACCTATCATACTACAAACATACGATTATTTTGGCATGAAAAACATCAATATTTTGGGATACTTCTTGTTAATAAATCAATCTTATGTGATTTATAACTAGTATACAAATGGATTTACTACAAGTTTAACAGTTTCACTAAACATATTACTTCAAATGACTTTCTTAAACGTTTTTACATGATTAAAGCTCGTTATCAAACTGTCTTACATACTGTAAGCTTCCTTTCAAAATCGGTTACAAAGGTGTTTTCAAACAATGGTTTTCCGTGTACTTAAACTGTCTTATCAAACAAAATACTTTCAATCATTTTATAAACTGACATCAAGTCACAAATTCTTTATTAGACTTTTCAACGGTTTTACAAAACTTCTTTATGCTTTTATATTATAAATTGCATGCCTCTATATGTATAGTTATATAAGAAATGTTTAAAAGACTTAGGAAGGCTATCCACCCTATTTCCTTTTCGCGCCTTGAGATGTGGTCTGGTGGGATATTGGGCATTCGTCCGAAAGTCGTTTAAATATTAGTTATATATCATGTATACATATATGGTCATAAATGTTCCATCAGTTAATTTAGTTCCGATACTCGTAGATAGCAATGGTGTATAAACCTACTTGGTCACTCATCAATTACATTTTAGTAAACTATTATAGGAATAGTTTAGAGTAAACAAAACATTTTCCCTACTACAAGAAATTACACCAGAGTCAGTTCATTCATGAGTCCAGACTACATGTTATATGAAGGAATACTCTTACATGAATACTTATACATGAATACTTTTACATAGACATTATATGGCAAATTACTACTACATGTTATATGAAGGAATACTCTTACATGAATACTTATACATGAATACTTTTACATAGACATTATATGGCAAATTACTACTACATGTTATATGAAGGAATACTCTTACATGAATACTTATACATGAATACTTTTACATAGACATTATATGGCAAATTACTACTACATGTTATATGAAGGAATACTCTTACATGAATACTTATACATGAATACTTTTACATAGACATTATATGGCAAATTTCTATTACATGTTATATGCCTAGATACGGTTATATTGTTCGCCTTTCTATCTTTACCTTGTGATTCAATCACATCATCGACGAGATAGACTGGGACTTTATCTCCTAGTACCACATCATACTTTGAGGGACTAACCATTCCGACAACCACTGTTAGCTACAGAGGTAAATGAACAATCTACGGATGTTCTAGGTTGATACCATCGTGGGTATACATAAGGGACTAACTATTCCTAAACCCGGCTGTTAGCAACAGAGGTAAATGAACAGTCTACGGATGTTCTAGGTTGATACCATTTCAGGTATACTTAAGGGACTACTAATAATAGTTAAACAGGGAAAAACCATCACATTTTCAAGAGATGCGTACTTTCAAAACAGTCAGGTCTAGGTAAAAGACTACTTTCAAAACATTCGAGTCTTGGTAGAAGACTACTTTTATACTAGTAGGAAATATGGGATTTTCTAGAGCTTTTCATACTTATACTAAATGTTTCATCATTCATTTACCAGTCTTTCATATCAACTAATCAAAGCAATGACATTAAATACTTATGAACTCACCAGCTTAAATGCTGATCTACTCTTTCAAAATAACTTGTATTCTCAGGTTACAAATAGACAGGTGTCGATACAAGGTTTAGAGAAGACGAAGCAGTCAAGACTCGTCTTTTATTTTGATAAGTTATCATCATGTCTTGTACTATGAAAGAAAACACTTGTAACTAAAATTATACTATTAATGCAATGGATGATGTTGTTGCTTGTTTACTACTTTACATTTGTTGTGATGCATACATGACGTCCTCCGCCCCAGAACGTTTCCGCCGTTCTCGGTTTTGGGGTGTGACAGATTGGTATCAGAGCATTGTTTATAGTGAATTGAGTATATCAACCCATAAAAGATATACTAACTATAAATACAATGGGATTAAAAATACTCTGATTTAGAGTATATACTTTAAATAATAAGATATTTAAGTAAGTATACGTGCTGCATTCATACTAAAATCAGTGTCACTAGGACAGTACAAAAGAATTACGATTGTTGGGCAACACAAGTAGGCTTAGAGACATATGGTCAAAACTGGGAAGATATAGCCTGATCGCCTATATTATCCGAGGGTTGACTAGCATGTGCCTAAGTTTAAGTGTGTAGTCGCAGCAATGCTAAAATCTTACCAACCCTACCACAATGAGAACAATAGAACATAACATAAAAATTAAAATACTATAGGAGTATTTGGTGTTACTATAAGTACTTTATACTTGAGAATTAAAACGGGATCCTCATTACTAAGTTGATAGTTGCTAAGAGGATACACTAAGGCTACATGTAATTAGGATGTTATAGACTTAGAATCAGTAGTAATTTTGCCTTACCCCTATTCTGTGTGAATTTGGAAATAAGGTCACTTATTCGAAGGTCTATCCTGTTTAGATTACACATAGCTGGTATGCACTTCACAAATAGTGATGTAACTAATGAGGGTTTTCTAAATAATTATCTAGATAGTTCGTCTAATAATTATCCACTTACCCTAAATTATCGCATAGAAATCATAGTTGGACTCCATCCCCTTGACAACCAGTATCTTCCGAATGAAGTCATAACTGGTTGGTTTGGAGAAGAACCAGAGAATGATCATCCTATCCCTTTGGATGATCACCATGATGAAAACCTTTCAGCCGATGCTAATTCCGAACTAGAGGTTGAGAACCTACCCCGAGCAACTCCCTTTCCAATTCCTAACCCTCGTCTTGCTTTTCAAGGCCCGATGCCTGATTCGGTGGAATGCTTGGAAACATGGAGCCAAGAACAAGATCAGCCCATGCCATTTATTGGCGACCGAAACTTTTACGACCTGAGCAATGGGGGCTCAGCAGGTAGAATCTTGCCAATTATGGTCCGCAGAGTGGCCCAAAACGAGATTCAAGGCAGGACAGCCCAACATCAGATTGCCGAAGTTGTCACCGATGCGAGAATGCATACCCTCCACACCACTCATCTAGAAGATGCTCACAAGAGATCAGAAAGAAACCATGAGAACCTGCTGCAAACACTAGCTGAAAACCCGAGCCAAAGTCATAGAGCTCCAAGTACGCCAGAGGGTGTACTAGAGACACCTACTTGACATGGAACGTCAATTGGTTGAACTAAGAATTCACCAGAGGAATTACCGTCGCCAGTAGTAGACGCTTTACTTTATTTCCCTTATAAAAAGAGGAATCGTATTTTTCTGTCTATGCCTGATGTGGCATTTTCTATGAAATTATCTGGTACCGTAAGTACTTTAGTTAGGTCTTTATGCTGTCAGGAACTATCTCCTGTGGATATGATGTAAGACCTTTACAAGGTCATTTTCCTGAACCTTTACGCCGTAAATATCCAAGATATTGACAGCCGGCTAACTTTTGTGTCATTTCCTTCATTCAAGTACTCTTATCATACTCTCATTGGAGTCTATCTGAAACCTGCTTTAGTTAAGTCATTGGACCATAGCAAGTTAGATACGGAGACATTTCCAAGTCTCTTTCAGTGGTTGGATTTTGTTTTTCACCAATCCACGATACCTCAACTTGTACAACAAACGTCTTGAGACCATTCTACGAACTTACCTCTATTCATTACTAGGACTGCATCATAGGGATTTAGGTCAATCCTTCAAAAACATACTTCTATTATTTACATGGACGATCGAAGTACGTCTAGGTTCAACCATACTCGCTCACAAATTCATTTTTCTTTTCATATAACAGAATCATGTCGCCGAAGAAAAACGATCAACCCATCTACCAAACACCAACTCTTCAGATTGATGCAGCTACCTTTCAAGCTGCAGTCTCGGCTGCCGTGTCAGCTGTTCTGACCCTCCTTAACGCTAACAACGCGAATGTTAGCGGGATCGTTAACAATAATTCCAATCCAAGTAACAGTCAAGTACCTAAACGAGAAACAAACTACCACGACACCCTGAATCCCAAGCCCAAGAATAACAAACGAAAGTTCTGGGCTAAGACTAAAGGCGAATCACCCCAAGGGACGAGCAAAAGACAACAACATGTGGCAACCTTCGCAGCCACGACTTCTGTACCTCATACTACCATCCCTAACCCGGCCAGACAGTATGCTGGCAATCTCCCAAAGTGTAACAAATGCAAATATCACCATCATGGATTTTGTCGGAAAATGCAGTGCTTAAACTGCAATAAAAAGGGACACACCGTCCGTTACTGCAAGAGTCGGATCCAACACATTACTCCAACCACCAATGTCGAAATCTCTCGAATATGCCATCTATGTGGCGTCATGGGACACTTCAAGAGGGACTGTCCAACAGAGGAGAATGATGGTGAATCCGGAGGAGTTTGACCTCATTATGGAAAGAGACAACGAAGGACCCTACTATAGTATAGGTTCACTTCCAACCGTCAGTAATATGTATGTTTTTATAAACCATCTAGAACTAGTGCAACTAGAGTCTTACCTTTTGCGAGATCCTGTCTGTATAGGAATTCTCGTCCTGCGTATACTTGTCTTTTGTAGTATATCATATTCGCAGCAATAGTCTTGTGGTAAATCTAAAGTACCGAAACTTTGTTGATGGTTGCACGGTTGTTTTGTCTGTAAACATCTTTTGTTCAAATCTAATGTCTTTAAGTTTCCTTATGATTACGACATTATCATACTGCTTGATTCAATTCTATCCTCACAAAAACAGCTTCATACGTACATCTATTCCTCCAAAATCGTCTTTCTAGCAAAACCGTTATTCCGGAACAACAAAGTACTCGTTCATAGAGCACCTCATGTTTCTCATCCTCTCCAAAGAGAAATTTAGCAAACCGCCCGAAGTACCACTCATTCAATACGTCAAGTTCAATCCAAAGACCCACAGTTTCAAGCTTATTTATATAGGACTCGTATACCCGAGACTACGATTGGTGAGCCTGGTATAGGTTCTACTATGAACTTCAGGACGGAGACTGCCCAAGATTTACAAGTGATTATGCTACCATACGAATAAACTTAGAAGCCAACACGTGCCCTTTCTGTCGATTGGGACAAGAAAGTCAGATAGAACAAAAGTACCTATCCCTTTTCCTTAAGTCATGAGTAATCATACTTTATTTTAGATCTTCACGTCATCTAATCAACCATAAGGTTCTGACTTCATAATCAGTATGAATTGGTTTTGTTCTTATACAAGAGGAAAGGTCACTGCCTATACCTCGAGTCAGCTTAAGACGCAGGAAGTTAACTATACAACGCATAATCTTGAGTCAGGGACAACAGTAATTATTTGGAAGATCTGGAGGCACTACTTATAGGATACAAGATGTACTATCCTCACGGGCCACAAAAACAGTCAACATACGTTCGACCAAGAAGAGTTATCACACCAGTAAGGCCAACAAAAGAAACAAAGCCGTTCCCCTATAGTGAAAGGTTCGCTGGAAGGCCATGCGAGGATCTAAATTCACTTAGGAATGCAAAGATCAAATAAAACTTCTATCTGTAGCATAGTATCAATTCTGCTTAAACTCTAATTTCGGGACGAAATTCCCTCTAACGGGGGGATGATGTGACAACCCGATATTTCAAGACGATATGTTGGGACGCAAGTCAAATTAAGGTCAAAATTGAACTTTCCTAAAATCTTAGTTGGGTTAAATAAAGTAGAAGGAATCGTATCAAGGTTTCCAAGCATATAAAGAACACTAAAATCCGAGTTATAACGAAGGAGTTATGACCATTCTAAGTTTTTCCGTCAGAAAAACGACAATACGAAGTTACGTAAAACTCGAATCGGAGATCGAGCGACTTTTGGCCGAAATGACCTAAACGAGAATTGAAGGTCTCGTCAATGGTATTTCAGCGGTAAAAAGTCTAGCAAAAACCGACGTCAAATAAAGATGTTATGAATTTTTAAAGAAATTTCTTAATCACGTCATTTTAATAAATAAATAATAAAAATTATTTCATAATTTGCCAACGGAATCTAAACGAAAGTTGTAGATCATAGTCTCACCTTCGCGGGGATATAAAGAACGTCGAAAACGGAGTTCGTATGAAGGAGATATGAATTTTTGAAGTTTAATTAAAATAATTATAAAATTTAATTAAAAACCCCCGGTATTATCCGAAGGGGAGTCATCGGATAGGACCGAAGTACGCCCTGCGTACCTTCGTACGCCCCGCGTACTGAGATCAAGGGCCTCGGATCGTCCACGTCGCCCTATCCGAGGCATCCGACCCGTCCGACCTGTCCGAAGCGCCCGACCCGCCCGACCCGTCCGACCCGCCGACCCGTCCGACCCGCCGTCCCGTCCGACCCGCCGTCCCATCCGACCCGCCTCCCCAGCAACCCGTCCCATCCGAAGCCGAGGCAGTCGAGGCTTCGGTCATGCATGACGTACGCGTACGCGCTGCGTACGAGCGTACGCCCCGCGTACCGAGGCGGTTCAGCCTTCCTATAAATAGGATGCGAGGCTTTCCGAAAAATTTGCTCAATTCTCTCATTTCTCTCGCGGTCTTGCCTCGTTTTCCGTGCCCGTTCAAACCCGAAGCTCTGGCCTTTTTGCTCAAGTCCCGAGGGTCGATTTTACTCCCGAGAATCCCGAGAAAAATCCGTTTCCCGAGACGAAACTCTGCCCGGTTTTCCATCTCGCTATCTTCAAACTTTCAGGTGAGTTCATACCCCTATAATCCACACTTTTAAATGTTTTATAAATATTTTTATATGCTTTTAAGGGGGGGGGGGGGGGGAATACAAGTAAAACACACGATGATTATCGTATGTTATATAAAGTTTCGTTTTATACTTTTTATCAACGGAATCGCATGTAATTTATAATTATTATAAAGAAACTTTCGTATGCAAAATGTATCACGATAACATCATATCTTTTGAAATGAAAAGTGTTGTTATTTATATATAAATCAAACACACTGCTTATACTGTATGTATATGTGTCCACCTATCATACTACAAACATACGATTATTTTGGCATGAAAAACATCAATATTTTGGGATACTTCTTGTTAATAAATCAATCTTATGTGATTTATAACTAGTATACAAATGGATTTACTACAAGTTTAACAGTTTCACTAAACATATTACTTCAAATGACTTTCTTAAACGTTTTTACATGATTAAAGCTCGTTATCAAACTGTCTTACATACTGTAAGCTTCCTTTCAAAATCGGTTACAAAGGTGTTTTCAAACAATGGTTTTCCGTGTACTTAAACTGTCTTATCAAACAAAATACTTTCAATCATTTTATAAACTGACATCAAGTCACAAATTCTTTATTAGACTTTTCAACGGTTTTACAAAACTTCTTTATGCTTTTATATTATAAATTGCATGCCTCTATATGTATAGTTATATAAGAAATGTTTAAAAGACTTAGGAAGGCTATCCACCCTATTTCCTTTTCGCGCCTTGAGATGTGGTCTGGTGGGATATTGGGCATTCGTCCGAAAGTCGTTTAAATATTAGTTATATATCATGTATACATATATGGTCATAAATGTTCCATCAGTTAATTTAGTTCCGATACTCGTAGATAGCAATGGTGTATAAACCTACTTGGTCACTCATCAATTACATTTTAGTAAACTATTATAGGAATAGTTTAGAGTAAACAAAACATTTTCCCTACTACAAGAAATTACACCAGAGTCAGTTCATTCATGAGTCCAGACTACATGTTATATGAAGGAATACTCTTACATGAATACTTATACATGAATACTTTTACATAGACATTATATGGCAAATTACTACTACATGTTATATGAAGGAATACTCTTACATGAATACTTATACATGAATACTTTTACATAGACATTATATGGCAAATTACTACTACATGTTATATGAAGGAATACTCTTACATGAATACTTATACATGAATACTTTTACATAGACATTATATGGCAAATTACTACTACATGTTATATGAAGGAATACTCTTACATGAATACTTATACATGAATACTTTTACATAGACATTATATGGCAAATTTCTATTACATGTTATATGCCTAGATACGGTTATATTGTTCGCCTTTCTATCTTTACCTTGTGATTCAATCACATCATCGACGAGATAGACTGGGACTTTATCTCCTAGTACCACATCATACTTTGAGGGACTAACCATTCCGACAACCACTGTTAGCTACAGAGGTAAATGAACAATCTACGGATGTTCTAGGTTGATACCATCGTGGGTATACATAAGGGACTAACTATTCCTAAACCCGGCTGTTAGCAACAGAGGTAAATGAACAGTCTACGGATGTTCTAGGTTGATACCATTTCAGGTATACTTAAGGGACTACTAATAATAGTTAAACAGGGAAAAACCATCACATTTTCAAGAGATGCGTACTTTCAAAATAGTCAGGTCTAGGTAAAAGACTACTTTCAAAACATTCGAGTCTTGGTAGAAGACTACTTTTATACTAGTAGGAAATATGGGATTTTCTAGAGCTTTTCATACTTATACTAAATGTTTCATCATTCATTTACCAGTCTTTCATATCAACTAATCAAAGCAATGACATTAAATACTTATGAACTCACCAGCTTAAATGCTGATCTACTCTTTCAAAATAACTTGTATTCTCAGGTTACAAATAGACAGGTGTCGATACAAGGTTTAGAGAAGACGAAGCAGTCAAGACTCGTCTTTTATTTTGATAAGTTATCATCATGTCTTGTACTATGAAAGAAAACACTTGTAACTAAAATTATACTATTAATGCAATGGATGATGTTGTTGCTTGTTTACTACTTTACATTTGTTGTGATGCATACATGACGTCCTCCGCCCCAGAACGTTTCTGCCGTTCTCGGTTTTGGGGTGTGACAGTACCTGCACCTGAGCCGGAACCCGAACCAGAACTTGAACCACCTCCCCGAGTGCTCATCTCCAAACTGAAATACAACATGCCAACGATCAAAACATGCCAAAGAATCCTCCTCCCATAAGCTTCTTAGATTCTCCAAGACTCTCACCGATTCGAGTCTTCGAGAATCTAATAAAGTTGATAGAAGTTTAGGGCTTCTCGTTACCTTTTCGTGGATATAAAGAACGTCAAAAACGGAGTTATAACGAAGAAGTTATGACCATTTGAAGTTAGGAGGGTTTTGGGTCGAACCGGGTAAGTGGGGCGTACTAGATGGGAATGCATGACGTTCAAGGGAAAAGTGACACGGGCCAAGATGGGAACACAGAGCGTTCCCCAAGGGAACGCAGGGCGTTTGCTGAGCTGTATCATAGACTCGTTTTTAGGGTTTGGTCCCTTTATAAGCATCTTTATGGACCCAAACCTCTTCCATTCTTCAGCCTCCATCCCATCTAACCCTACGAACAAAATCCAATCCTCCATTTGAGTGATTATTGAGCTTTTTGGTGATTTAGAAGGTTTTTAGTGCTTATTATTGAAGAAGGAGTTTCTTGAGGAAGCATTGCTTGGCTTGGAGCTTGTGGATCCAAGCCCTAATCATATTGATCTAGCTCCAGAAAGTATAAAGTTTGAATCTTGGTGGCTTTCTCATGTAGATCTAGTTGGGTTATGGCTTGTTATTTTTGGCCCTTGAAGAAGAATGAACTTGGTGATCAAGCTAATGTGGGAGTAAAGCTTCTAGATCCAGAACCTCCATCAACTTTGCAAGCTACTAGAGGTATAAAGTTTCTATCTTGATGAATCATGTGTTTGATCTAGCTGATTTTGAGTTTATGTGCTTTTTGTCCCAAAGTTGTGGTCTTTATGAGTATGGGCTACTCTAGATCATATGAGTTGTCCTTTCTGAGGTTTTTGATTATTCTAAGTCATAAAAATGTGATCTTGGTCCATTCCTCCCAACCATGCAAAGGATTGTGAAGTTTGGGTTTTTGTGTTAAAAGTTAGGGTTTGAGTTTGAGCATATTTAGCCATGTCAAGGCATAAAGTTGGGAACTTTAGGGTGTAAAATGTCTTCTTGGACCAGATCTGAGTGTTGGGTGAAAAGACTTAAGGAGTTGAGAACTAAATGTGAGTTATTGGCCTCTTTATGGAGTTAGAGTGATTGAAATTGTGTGTGGGCCCCTTTGAGCCATGCTAAGCCTTAAAGCCTTCAACTTTATGGATTAATTCATTATTATGGGATTATTCTGAGGTGTTGGACGCTGGACTTAATGGAATAAGTCATTAGACCAAGAATTGTAATTTCGCCGGGAACATCGTGTGAAATCCCTGGGAACGCAACGCGTTCCGGCCTGTGACATCCCCATTTTCATGGCCAGAAAAGACCGATTTTGTTTATGCTTTATAAAAATCAGAGTACCTTTTTTAATAAAAATGTTGCGGAATTTGTTCCCAGTAAAACATGATAAATACGTTATCAAAGCACCTCCGAAGAAAAGTATTTTTATTCATTTCAAAACATTTGGGATGTCATCGTCAATACAGAAACATAAGCATAAACAGAACTTACATTCATTATCACTAGTGATTTATATCTCCTTAATCTCTCAGTGTAATGTGACTTCATATCAACACTTGTGATATAAATAAACTGAGTGGGTCAGGTTGGGAAACCTGGTGAGTACATAGGGATTTCAATACCATATATATATATATATATATATATATATATATATATATATATATATATATATATATATGTATATAGTTTAAAACTCACAAAGTATACAATTTCACCACATCTATAAACAACTCTTATTCCACCCCGTCGATCCTCACAACGAGACTATCCATACTCTCGGACCTAAGATTAGCCGTTTTACCTAATCCATACTCCCAGATCAGAAATGAACAACTTTACTTATTCCATACTCTCGGACTAGGGACGAATGACTAATCCATACTCTCGGATTAATGATGAATGATTATTCCTAATCCATACTCTCGGACTAGGGACAATGACTATTTCTAATCCATGCTCCCGGATCAATGACATATAATAAGGTTTTATTCTCTAAGTATAATTCACTCGTACTCGTAAGAAAACACTACCTAATATTCCTCATAATTAATTTAGGTTTACTCTTTATCCTAAATCAGCATATATAATCAGGTATGTTCTTTAACAAGTATCCCAGGCAACATCAAATAATGCGCACATAAACATATATTTAATACTTCAATCGATACTTGTATTAAAATCATGTTCATGAAAGGGACTATGCACTCACTTGAAAAGGTGGTGATTCTAAACTCAGACAGCGCTTCGCTTCTTAAAAATAATTTCCTTCGACGAAACCTAGTATTATTACCACTAGAGTTTAGTCCATTATTTGTCAAGACTAATTAATAGTCTAGCTATTATTACTATTATATAAGTGTTAAACAATACTTATATAACCCATAATAATATCCCAAGTACTTATTATAAGTTCCTAATAACATTATTATAATTAAATAAACGATATTTTAAAAATAGCGTAGGCGTAGCTCACTTACAACGGGTTTTATAGAAAACCGGGATTTGCTTAGATCAGCGTTCCTGAGCTGAAAAGCTCTTCCTCTCGGAGCTGTCGAGCACTCCGGGGCTTCCGCCTCGTGCTAGGGAGGTTCCCTAGGCTTTTCGGGGGGTTTCGGGGCTAGAGAGAGGTTCTAGAGAGAGAGAGAAAAAAAAAGAAGAAAGAATGGGAAAGGTGTGAAGAAAATGAGGGTGAGAGAGGTTCTATTTATAGGGTGAAAATGGTTGAACTTGATGCCACATGTCACCATTTAGTGGCAAGACTTGGGGAGAAAGCAATGGCCAAGATTGTGCCACATCACCCATATTCGCACAACACACTTCCGGCTTCTAAAATCCGTAACTTTCACATACGACCTCCGTTTTTTATGTTATTTATATCCACGCGTAGGTAAAAATAAGATCTACAACTTTCATTTTGACTCCATCGACTAATTCTCGACCGATCTTAAATTTAATAGTACGAGGAGATTATACTGTTAAATGTCCGCGTAAAATTCATAACTTCTACATACGGACTTTGTTTTTGTCTGTCTTTTTACCGTTGAGTTCCTATTAATGAGATCTTCAATTCTCATTTAGGTCGCGTAGGCCAAAAACCGCTCGGACTAAAATTCGAGTTTTCGGGTCGTGCACTGCTATGCCAAATCTTAGAAAATTCATAACTTCCTCATACGAAATTAGATTTGGGCGTTATTTTTTATGTATGTTATCAATTTAACATATATTACAGATTTTATTTTGATCGATAAGGCTAAAAATTCCTTTATCAAAAATTCACTATTTACGTCTCCCGGTGTCGTGCCGGTTTTGCTGTAAAACTTTGACGGGCGATAACTTCTTCATTATAACTCGGATTTCGGCGTTCTTTATATGTACGGAACCCTTGGGACATATTATAAAACTTGGTTAATATTATTTATTCTAAATAATCTTTTGTCGAAAAATCGTTTTCGACCCCTATTATCTCTAAATTGACTAGCCCGGATCTACAGGCGTTACACGGCCTAAGTCCCCGTCAAGCGATCCAACGACGAATGGCGTGCGTTCATCTGGTCTGTGGAGTGGTGGGCTTTGGACTTGGACTTGTTCTTGAGGATGGGCCTGCCTTGTTGGGTTTCCATGTTGGGCTTAAGGAGTTATTGAGTTGGGCCTTAGTAGGCCTATTTTGTGTTTGGGCCTTAGAGGGCCTGTTTAGATTGGGCCTTGAGCTTTGGGTATAACCGTGAATGTTATCTGATAATGATCTTGTTTGACCCAATGTGAGGAGCTAATGTATAGCAGACACAAGTGTAGGATTTGCTACCCATCGACTAAGATGAGTCTTCTCACTATACTTACTTGAGTGGTAATGCATGAGTGACCGGAGGGTCTTATTTGTGTTATTAACCGGAGGGTCTTATTTATGTTGTTGACCGAAGGGTCTTATCTGCTTTATGTGTTATTATACATTCTGTCTTTGTGACTTATGTTGTTATATTATTTTGTATGTATGTATGTATGTATGTATGTATGTATGTATGTATGTATGTATATATATATATATATATATATATATATATATATATATATATATATGTTGAGCTATGACCGGAGGGTCCATACCGAGTCGTGAGACCGGAGGGTCTTCACTGAGACACATGACCAGAGGGTCCATGCCGAGATATAGTCATGAGAGGCTTATTAGTTGTGTATGTGGTATCTTGGGGAACTCACTAAACTTCGTGCTTACCGTGTTGAGTTAAATGTGTTTCAGGTACTTTTGTAGATTCCGAGAAGGCGGAGGCATGATTGTACACACCAACTTGACGGTTGAGTTTATGTGGATTCTAAGATATTTTGATAACAAATTATTATGTTTTGTGTTTGGGGAAAAATTTCAAATTAGCATGAGAATTGTTAAACTATGTTTTATGAAACCTTAAAAATGAAAAAAATTGTCTAGGCGTTACTTGTTAATATTTAAATTTATAAATATCTATTATAAACAATATTAAATATTTAAATTTACTATTTAAATAATACATAAATATTCAAATTCAAATAATCATATTTATCAATTTCTAGATTTGAAACATTTTAAATTTGATATTTATCCATATTTAACAACCTTCAAATTTGAAAAACAAAAATATTGGGGAAACCCTAATCTGGCAAATCACATCGTGAGCTGCGGTTAAACGTTTTTTCAATTATGAATTTTTCAATCATTCTTCTTTCATTTAATTTCAAACAAGCATTTACAAAAAATATGGATCTAGAGTGAATATAATCATGAACTAATAGCTCTGATACCATTGTTGAGTTTTCTACGCATCAAATGCACTCTATACTAGGTAGCAGAAAAAATCAAAACTACGATATACCTAAGTGTACATGAAACCTGTGGATCTACGGTTTCATGATAATTACATCTACGATGGAAAAGGAAAATACAAAGAAGAAAAACATACCTATTATGTAGCCCTTGTTGATCTCCATGCTTGAGATCTCGTCCTCCCCGAAGTTGCTTGGATGAGAGGACCCAAAACATAATCCCTTTAATGGCATCACAACCAATGACACCAAAGAGTGGAATAAAGATAACTAGAATGCGGCTCAATTTCACAAACTCTAAGAGGGTTAGAAATCGTCCCTAAGAGGGAGAGGAAAAAGAGTTGGTGAAATTTCAAGCCAAGGTGCAAGGAAAAATGTAATCCCTAAGGCCCTATTTATAACTTTGGATGTCTTCCTAGGTTTTGTACTCCTTTGTGGTACAAGGAGCCAACCACGAAATTCACTCCCTTCCTCATGTGCGATTGGATGATTTTCGTCCAACCCTAATTCCATAAGGGTTTCGGAACATTCCTAATTAACCAACTATCGATTAATGAATAATCAACCCTTTAATTAATTAAACTGTTAATTAATTCCCAAAATATTTTTCCAAGTAGTTCTAAATTAATTATTAACCATAATAATTAATAAACCAATTTCTCCTTTATATATTCTACTCAATTTGGGTCTTGAGGGAAACCCAAAAGGACCCTGTTATTATTAGAAATATTACCAATAGTTAATAACCTCGGACACTCTTTCCAACATACCCCACCTCCACCATCCTTCAACTGTGCTTTTTTCCTTTCCCAACAACGCCTCTAGACTAACAGTTGGAACTCCGATAAACAAAAACCCTTGATCTGGAACCCCAATGAACATAATAGATCTGTTGAAATCCTTGTCGCCGGAGTTGTAGGTTTCGAAGGGGAGAAGAAAATGGTTGGAATTGTAGGTTTCAACATCTAGGAGTCCTTTTATGTTGATATGCGATGATAGCTTTTCTGGTGGTGAACGGAAAATAGAGAAGACAGGTAGAGATGGAGCGGTGGTGGTCGGAGTTGAATAGATCGTAAGTGGCTCGATGACCTGGTTTCCAGGGAGGCAGACGGAAAAGGGGAAAGGGAAAGGGAATGAGGGTGGGTTATGGACTTAGGGAGTAGACCGTGGACGTGTGATTGGGGGTTATTTATTTTTTTATTTAAAAAAAGAATGATAAACAAATAATAAAAATATAAAAAAGAAATTATTAAGGGCAAAATAGTTATATTATGTTTTTAGGAACAATATGAGTGGAAAAAAACATAATACAACCAATTAAAGACAATCCAAGTTAATTTTTAAAAATAAATACGAAACGTATAATTTAGCACTTGGGCCATGGAGGAATCTTGTAAATTACTGAAAACATTAATTTAATCATATATATATATATATATATATATATATATATATATATATATATATATATATATATATATATAACATAATAATTTCTTAAATATATAGGGATAAATATGCTGGATTTTCTTTAAGGTTTTATATATATATATATATATATATATATATATATATATATATATATATATATATATATATATATATATATAGAGAGAGAGAGAGAGAGAGAGAGAAAGTTATGTTCAAATGTTTCTACTATCTATTGTGTGCATGTAGGATTGATTATGGACCAATCATTTTAGTTATTTTAAGAAAGTAACTAATGCATATTAAATGCTGGAGATTTAATTAATATTCATTATATCTTCAATATGTAATATGCATTAGTTACTTTCTAAAAATAACTAAAATGATTGGTCCAGAATCAATCATATATGCATACAATAGATAGTTAGAACACAATAATGTAACCCTATATATATATATATATATATATATATATATATATATATATATATATATATATATATATATATATCATTCTCCTATTGTAAACTAGGTCTGGCAATCGTGTCGTGTTTGGGTTGACGTGTCGCGGGTTGGCGGGTCAGAATATGCCAACCCATTTAAATATACAGGTCACGGGTTGGAGGGTCACGTGTTGACAGGTTTGGAGCATAAACTCATATATGACTCGCTAACCCATTTATTTATACGGGTTCACAGGTTGGCGGGTTCGTCGGCTTCACCGCTTCAACCTTCAGGCGTCAACGTCGTTTGTGATTTTGATACACGATTTCGATCACAGTGTAACAGAGGGGAGAGTGAGACTGTGGGAGACTGGGAGTCTGGAAGTATGGAAGAGGGAGTTATGCTCAAACATGATTTGATTTTGGGATTATTATTTAGGGCAAATGGACAAAATGGTTACAAACTTAGCCTTACAGGTTACGACTTACGACGTTAGGTCATCCACCACGAGTCAAAATGTTAAAACAGATAAATGGTGTATGAATCAATTGTATATATTATATAATATTTATTAAATATTATTACTTGATACATAAATACATTTAGAATAAAATAAAAAATTTAATTAAAAATATAAACGGGTTGGCGGGTCAACTCGTTTATTTTTTGAGAAACTCATATATGACCCGTTTAATAAACGGGTTGACAGGTTGAAAAACTCAACCCAAACCTATTTATTTCGTATCGCGTCGTAGGTCATGTCGCGTGTCGTGTCGAAAATTGTCAGCCATATTATAAACAAAATTTCATGATATATGTCAACGAAATAGAATGGTGGGAAAAAGTGCTCAACATGTAAATGATTAGTGGTTTAATATATTAGTCATGGTTTTTGATTTAATACATTTAGTTATTTTATACAAATTATATTAACTAAAAAATAGAAAATAAAACACAAATATATACAACTATCCAGATTATATGTATCTAAACATAATTAATATATTTTTGGTTAATTTAAACTCTTGAACTCAATAGAACATTATTTATTTATAATTTATAATTTATAAAAATATCCGACTATTTAATATAAAGTCTAATTACGGATAACTAATTCTTATTTGATAACAATAGTTTAATATAATAATAAACATTTTCCACAAATTTGTAAAATTATTTTTATAATATGTATTTTAGAATTTAATATTTGTATGTGTAATTTATTTATGGACTAGGAGTTGGACCCTCACATGTTGCAGCGAGACCCTAGATTAACGATGAACCATGTTATTTAAGTATTTTATATCTGCATCTGATGTTATTTTAAATTTAATATGTACTATATTTCTTTCACACAACAAAAGGTTAAATTGTTTATTGAATATGACAATACATATATCCACACATACATTAGGGGTGAATTGGTTTTTCTATCGTGCTAAGTTAGAGGCAATTCAATATATATATATATATATATATATATATATATATATATATATATATATATATATATATATATATATATATATATATATATATATATATATATATATATATATATATATATATATATATATATGGTTAGGTTCATTTGAGACCACCTATATTTTGTGAGACCGTAAGACGCATTTTTTTATTTTTATTTTTTATTTTTTTTTAGTTAATTCAAGTTCTGAAAATAATATTTAAAGAATTTTTTGATTTTTCCATTTATTTTGCATTTTAAAATTATTTTTAGAATATGTACAGTGTAATATTCTATTTAGAATATTTCACGTATTTTTAAAAAAAATGGATTTTATTTTATTTTTATTTTATTTTTTTTAGTTAATTCAAGTTCCGAAAATAATATTTAAAAAAAGAATTTTTAGATTTTTCCATTTATTCTGCATTTTAAAATTATTTTTTAGAATATGTCAGTGTAATATTCTATTTAGAATATTACACTTATTTTTCAAAAAAAAACGGAATTTTTTTTATTTATTTTATTTTATTTTATTTTTTTAGTTAATTCAAGTTCCGAAAATAATATTTAAAAAAAGAATTTTTGGATTTTTCCGTTTATTTTGCATTTTAAAATTATTTTTAGATTTGGTCTCACGGTCTCACAAAATTAGAATGGTCTCAAATGAACCTGAACATATATATATATATATATATATATATATATATATATATATATATATATATATATATATATATAGTATAAAAACATTTCGTATAAAATAACGTTGTAAAAAATTATGTTTTACACAAATCATATTTTAAAGAATATTTAACACGACAGTTATAAATAGATCAAGGAAATTTTTTAAAAGAAATTTGACTTAAAATCCTAATAAAAACTGAAATTGGGCTAAGATGTTAAAAAAATGGGACCAAATCCTTAATAGATATTAAAAATCCACGCCAAAAAAAATAAATAAATAAATAAAATAAAAATAAATAAAAAAAAAAAAATCCACGCCAAAAATGTATTAGAAGAAGTGAGGGACCATAAAGAAAAAATGAGTGATCAAATTCCTAACATAAAATAAAAAAATAAAAAATCGTTGTAAAGTAACCAAAATCATAACAAAAAAAGGGTTAAAACTGAAAAAATGAAAAGTAGGTGACCAAAGTAGTAAATGATATTATAAATGTCGACGGCCAAAAGTGTAAAATGAAAAAGTAAGGGACCATAAAATAAAAATAAAGGATCAAATATGTTATAAAAGTTTAAAAATAAGCTGAAAATATAGAAAACGAAAATAAGATGTTAGTATTTGGCAGAATATAGACACTGTTCATCAAGTTGTCAGAATACATCAAAGGAGGGTATTCTCAATCAACGGGCTTGTACCTGTTTGCGTCTTTGCTACCGTTCATCCGAATCCGTTCACATTCTCTCTCCATCTCTATCAAACCTCGCAAGAAAAAGAATTCTTTATTCTTTAGGTAATTAATCAACAATTTCCCCTATTTTGTATACTGCATTCAATGCTTAATATTTTTAACTCGTAGTTAATTGAATTCGGCGTTTGATTTCCCATCCATTGGTGTTGATTAATTCCCGAAAATCTCATTGATAGGGGTTTCGTTCGTGCATTGTAGAATAAACACAATTTGACGTTATATTTTTGTTTTAGAGTTGGAGTTCGTGTAGAAATCGATGGATTCTCATCTTTATGTTGACTATAAGTTTTGTAGGGGGGCAATCGATCAGTCGTATATCTCTCTTTAATTTTAATGGACGATCAGCGCAATGCACACCATATGTTCGACTATATGTCTGAGTCAAATTGATCACGTTCTTATAACTGCTGTTCTGATTGATCTTAGGAAAGCACATGAAATAGGCGAAACTTTTACATGCAATAAACCAAGAGATGTAAAGAACATGAATTACATGTTTTGAAATACGACTGTAAACCTAAGGTTGAATTCAGAATTTCAGATCTGATGTATGTCGACTGGATAAACAGTTGGCCACCTAAAAAGTTTTATGAAGCATATGTTCTCATTCTCTTTGTGTAGTGGACCTTCCAAACGCTATTACAACTTGCAATTTGTTTCAATACTAGAATCTGCAATTCAACATTCAACATTCAACTTTTTTTTTTCAATGTCTCAAAACATAATCTTAATTTTCTCTCCAGTTCTTCAACATGTTCAAGATCCCAGATCACCAAGTTGCAGGACACGTGGCAGGAGCTGGGAAACTCGGTCCTCTTGTAGATGATTCAGGTCGTTTCTACAAGCCACTCCAAGATGGAAAACGTGGAACAGAAGAAGTTTCCTTCTATGAATCCTTCTCTTCCAACACTCAAATCCCAGAAAAAATCCGTAAGTTCTTCCCTATCTTTTATGGCACCAAAATCATGAAAGCATCAACTGGAATCGAACACCCTCACATAATCTTACAAGATCTTGTTTCATCTCGCTTGTCACCCTCATTAATGGACATCAAAATCGGGGCCAGAACGTGGGCCCCAGAAGCTTCTGAAGAATACATTACAAAATGCTTGAAAAAAGACAGACAAAGCACAAGTGTTTCACTTGGATACAGACTTTCAGGGCTTCGAGTCTTTATAGGTGATGAATTAGGGTTTTATAAACCTGAGAGAGATGTGATGCGTAAAGCTGGACCAGATGATGTTAGACTGTTTCTTATGAAATTTGTTTCATCTAACCTGGAATCGGAATTGGAATCGGGATCGGAATCGGAATCAAAACCGGATTGTTCTTTGGCAGCTTCTGTTTATGGTGGAGATGATGGGATTTTGTCACAGTTGTTGGAATTGAAGGCATGGTTTGAGGATCAAACTATGTACCATTTCTACGCTTGTTCGTTACTTTTCATGTTTGAAAAGGGGTTGACTTCAAATCCAGAAGTCAAACTTATTGATTTTGCACATGTTGAAGAAGGAAAAGGGGTTATAGATCATAACTTCTTGGGTGGACTTTGTTCTTTGATAAAGTTCATATCTGAGATACTTTCAGACACAAATGATCTCAAGAATGGTCTGATTGAGCCTTAGCTGACAAGATTTGAACTTTTAATTCCCACTTTTTCATAATTGTCAAGACAATGTATTTCCATTTCATTTGAACCAAGATTTGCTTACTGTATCAACCTTTTTTTTGATATATCTGATTCTATTAAGTAGGTATATATTGTATGAAAAGCACAAACATATAAGAAAGAAACTAGGATCGATAAAAAAAACATTTTTTTTTATTATTTTGGCATCGTTAGTTATAAAAAAAAAAATATAGTGGATGGAGCCCATTTGTTGCATATAATTAAGATAACAACATGATATCTTTCTTGATGGCAATACAGACATTCTTGAAACTTAATCCAACATGAAGACTAGTAGTAAAGCTAACTCCAAACTCAAAGTGTTTCTTCCCTTAGATGCAACATAACATTTATAAGTACCCAAATTTCACATTCCAAAAAGAAGAAAGCCTAATAAACTCCAAAAAAAATGTCAAACTTAAATCTTCTCTTCACCATTGCCATTCCCTTGTTATTCCACTTCTATATTTCACCCGCAAACAGCGATAACCTCCAAGACATGTGCCCAACCGACACCTCCTCTCATAGAACCATGTTCATCAATGGCTTCCCTTGCAAAAACCCATCAAACATTACAACATCCGATTTCAAAAATTTACAATTAAGCCACCAAGGTAGCACCGACACGTTCCTACGCTCGTCTGTAACCCTAGTTACTGCTTCTGAGTTCCCGGGGCTCAACACTTTAGGGTTATCAACGGGTAGAACTGATTTAGAAGTTGATGGGTTAGTGATGCCTCACACACACCCAAGATCGAGTGAAATGATGTTTGTGGTAAAAGGTGTTGTGATTGTTGGGTTTATTGATACGGATAGTAAACTTTTTCAAAGTGTTTTGAGGGAAGGTGATGTGTTTGTGTTCCCAAAAGGGTTGTTGCATTATTGTATGAATAGTGGGTTTGAAGATGCGATGTTTTACTCGGTGTTTAATGCACAAAATCCAGGAGTTGTTGATATATCGAATGCTATGTTTGGGGATAAAGCGTCTGAAATGATGAAAATGGCAATGGCGAAATTGGTTTCGCTTACTAAAGTTGAAGATGTTCGTGTGGATGATGGTTATAAGAATTTTTATGATGAACTTTAGAATTATAATGTTGGGTTTGGTTTTTTTGGTTTTTGGTGTTTATAATGTGTAATGTGTGTGTATATGAAAGGATTGATATATTGGCATATGTATATGCTTTTTAAAATGAAATACTTCAATTTATTGAATTTGTTTCGAGTTTATGTGGTTGTAGATTGTATCTAGTATCTGGTGAGCATCCAGACCGGTGGACCAGACCTGGCTACTGGTTTTATGTTGTGGGAGATAGTTATTGGTTATTGGTTTTACACTATATTGGTTTCAGTTTTTTACCGTTTCAGTTTGCCAGTTCTTGTTTTTGGACCTGTTGGATCGGAATTTTAAGAAGCATAATCTTTTTCAAATCGTTTATCCTAATCCATGTGATATTATTTCCATCGGTTCTTCCCTCCAATTTCATCCCTAAGTCAGGGCATCAAAACTGAAAGGCTTTCAACTTTTCTGCATATTGTGTAATATGTAAAAATCTTACCCTAACATGAGGTTTTGTGTTTGTCACATGTTCATTGAGTTATATAGTCTCACGAAGACGAAGACGAAGACGATGTATCTCATCTAAACCACAGGATATGCTTCATTGACTTGTACCATATGCTTCGCATGTTGTACCGGTCCAAAAACCAGAAAACCAGAACCGGCACCCGGTATACACCTAATTGGTCTGGTCCAGGGTCCATTGACCCCTAGATGATTTTGTAAGTTAATAAAGAACATTAAATTTGGGGGAATTGGAATTGATGTTTATTTCATACATGAATATTGAATAAACACCTTTCCCAATAGAATGTGTATATAAAGGTTTGACTGACTTATAACTTTTTTTATTTATTTATTTAAACTATTATAAAAGTCTGCTGAACTTAAAAGTCGGTAATGTTTAGATTTTCAAACAAATATATTATTGTTTTGGTATTTAAACGGAAAGACTCGTATTTGATTCAAACGAGCAAGACATGAGCCATTTCGTCATTAAAAAGGAATGATATTTGTCTGATTTATATGAACTGAGACATTTTATATAAATCACATGGCTTAATAAGACAGAAATTGAATATTAGTCACAAAAGAAGTTAAAAGAAAGTGATGGGTTTAATTCAAAATTTTAAGCTTCAACTCTGAACCTGTCTTTGTTAACCTTTTCTGTTTTGATTTTTCTTGCTCCCAACCCCATGGCTGCATTTTCTCTAATTTATCTTTTTGTATACTTTTCTAAAAAGCTTTACCTAATTATTAGAAAAAAAAAAACAAATTAAACTATCGACAAAATTTAGCCAAAAATAAGGAAATAACCCAAATAATTATCAATTTTGCAGGACCCAATGTGAAATGGGTGAAAAAAATGCCAAATCTTTTTAAAATGCCTAAAAAGATTTCGTTTTGAAAAAAAAGGAATTAAAATTCCATACTGCGAAATATATTTCATTCTGTTACATTTTTCATGTAAACCAAAACAAATTCATTACTGTCAATTTTTCATTTTTTATGAAAAATCATGATTTTGTTAAAGAAAATATATTTTTGGAATTTTTATTTGTTTTGTTTGTAGAGATCTTTAAAATTTCACCAGTGTTGTAAGAATTGGCACCTGGATAATTTATATAATTTTTTTTTCTGATTTTGATAGAAGACCGTGTCTATTCAATTAGCTGTAAATCATTATAATCAATGAACTTGGCTCCTAAAAGTATAATTATTGACACTTGGATAATCATAACTCGTAACACGTAAGTATCACACAAAGACCAACCAATACAACCGACTCTCCCACTAGGCCACTAATTCTCTTCACAAACAATGAAACAATCCAAAGTCACCCATCATCATAGATGACGTTATTTTTCTTAGAAAGAAAGATATAATCATAACCCGTAAGTATCTAGAATTTTTTTTGTGTTGAGAATCTTGTGCTCGAAATATAATGAAACTAAGGAAATGAATAATCATTATCGACGTCAAGATGTCGACGAGGTGTTCCGGTATACATAACTTTTATACCTAAGTTAGTAAGCGTGATATTAGAATAATGTATATGTAAGTGAGAAATTAAATTGATTTCTATTTTTTATACCTACAAATGTCCTACTTAATAAGATTATGACAAGTGTCATCATTTTATATTTTTTTTAACTAACTCATTAAGGTTATATTAAAAATATATTAAATTGAAGGGTGATTTGTCATAATTGTTATTGTAGAATAATTTTTCCCGGTGAATAAATATTTCATTCATTAAAGCTATATTAAACACATAATTACACGTGCCTATGTTAGTTAGAGAGGGTAAATATAAATATTTGGCCAGACTAATTAATATCCTAAATACACTTAAACAACTACGTGTAGCTTTTTATTGGGATGTATACGGTGAACGTTCGAGTTGGATTGAAATTCTACTAATAACTACAACGTGAATTATTCGGTGAAAATATCAACCTTGAAAGAGCACCCAAACACGACCACGAATAAATGAAAATCCATCTATATCTAGTTATCTACTTAATACATTGGTGTTGCATTGGATTCATAGAAAGGTAAACCATATTAACATTGCCACAATACATAATGATTACTTTGTTTAGAGGATAGTGAAGTTTCGTGAAAAAGCTTTTGAATTCTCACAATGTTATTATGTGAGAATGATTAAGAGAATATGTTGTTTGGTAATATGAATACATTCAATCTCACATAACTATTGTCATTATCACATATTCTCACCAGCGAAATCGTCTATAAAGGGTAGTATAGACTTTTATGATACTCATTTTTTTCAAAATGTTGTCATAATGGGTTCTTGATAGTCGTATTCTATAAGAATGAGAACGAATGAATAACGATGTGTGTGAATGTAACATCCCAAAATTTAAGACCAAAAATTTCTTTTTAATAAAACATTACTTTAAACAAAGACATCATTCCAAAACATAATCTGAGTATAAGTTTTCAAAACACATGTTTATTATCAGAGTAAACATTCCCATGCTGACTAATTTATGGTGTGTGCCATGCGATCACCCCGAGCTCCTCCCTCCGCTACCGGAAGTACCTGAAAGCAAAACTGAAAAACGTAAGCACGAAGCTTAGTGAGTTCCCCTCCTTACCACATACCATGCAAAATCACATACTGCACATACTGGGCCACGCCCGCTATCCTGCGCCTCGCCCTCTACTTCGGGCCTCGCCCGCTACAACGGCCTCGCCGCTCCAGGCCCCACCTGGCTTCGAGCCCCGCTCGGATACAGATCTGTTTCACTTAGGCCTCGCCTGTCACAGGGCCTCGCCCACTAACATATAATAGCACATAAACATATCACATAACATTACATAAACTAACCATATACTAACAACTCTTGCTCTAAGGCCTTGCCTATCTCTGGGCCCCGCCCGTGTCCTGCTACTGATGAGTCATGGAACCTCGTCCATACTCCTACTGATAGTGAGATACGGGCCCAGCCCACCCTCACTCCTTTCCTGACTTCGGCCTCGCCCCTGCTCTGCTGCTACTAAGATGTGGAACACCATCCACACTCTGCTATTGGTGAGATACGGGACCTCGCCCACACTCACCTCCCTACCAGGCACATACAAGTATCACACAGACAACAAGTATAAACTATCACATAAACCGCTCCTTGGGCACCCGCCCTCTATCATTGGACCTCGTCCGAATATCATACTAGCATACTGTGCCTAGGGCTAACCCTCGGGTCTTCTACTCATAACTACATGGGTCGGCATTGTGGCCGTAGACCCATTCATACAAAGGGAAACTCACCTGATACTGTTGAACTGCTGCTGCTAACCCCTTTGACCGCTACCTGACCACTGACTCCGAACTGCTGCTCCGCTAGCTCCCCGAGCTACCAATATCAACATAACACTTAGTCTAACTGACCTTCAAAGGTCAACCAAGTCAACTCTGGTCAAAGTCAACGTCCTGGTCAAATTCAACCTTCCAGGTCAACCCTACTCGTCGAGTCACCCTACTGACTCGCCGAGTTCATAAGTCCAGAGTCCTTCCACTCGCGACTCTACTCGCCGAGTTTACTGATTCCCGATTCCTGTCCTGTCCAACTCACTGATTCCTGGCTCGACTCGCTGACTCGAGACTTAACTCGAAGGGTTTGGGACCACGCGACCTGACTTGCCGAGTCTAAGAACAGACTCGCCGAGCACACGACAATCTTCATCCAACTCGCCGAGTTCATGCCTATCTTCATCCGACTCGACGAGCTGTTCATCCCACTCGTCGAGTTCCTCCTCATCTTCAAGCTACTCACCGAGTCCACTCGAAGGACTCGCCGAGTCCAATAAGATCCACTTACATGAAGAGGACTTCCGAGTCATGCATGAACTCCAAACTACAGATCTACCCTTCCCAAGCCTATTCCCCACGTAAAGTTGCAAACTTTACGTGTAGAGAGGGAGATCTAGGCAAAATGCACCAATAACTAGGGTTTAAGACCAAGAGGCTCCAAAATCCACCCAATGGCTGATACTTTACGAGATTCTAAACCAACACAAGCATGGATCTGAGGTAGCAACCTCAGATCTGGACCTCAAGCTTGAAATTGATCTTAGGCATGGCTTAAAAGCCCCAAAACTCATAACCAAAGAAGATCTAAAGGAGGGAAACGAATTGATACCTTCCAATGCTCTGAAATGCTCCCCAAACTTCAGATCCAAAGCCACTCCTTGATGCTTCAAAGATTCCCACTTCTTCTTCTTCTTCTAAATCACTCAAAAATGGCCAAAAGAATAAATCATCACAATAGAGGCTTAGGGTGCGGCATTCTGGGTGTGAGAGGCAGTAAAGGAGCCCTAGGAAGAAGATTGAGACGTTTAAATAGGCTCCAAGCCCCGGATTTAGTGTTTTCCTCGCACAGACCAGACTCGCCGAGTCCACTTGGCCGACTCGCCGAGTTGGTCACTTACTCCTCGACCCGGATCCCGCTCCGACTCGCCGAGTCCTTCCTTGGACTCGCCGAGTCCCTCTTAAATTTAGGGTTTCCTTTACTTTCTTGGCTTTCAAAATCTTGGGTGTTACAGTGAACAATAATGAATGAGAACTAGTGAGATTGCATGATAATGACAATAGTTATGTGAGGTTGAACGTATTCACATTACCAACCAATATATTCTCTTAGTCATTCTTACATAATAGCATTATCCTTACACGCCCGCACAATAGATGTCATCCACATTTGAACCTAGTAAGAGAGATGATTTTAAGGAGTTAGTTGAAAGATTGGAAGTAAATTTGAAGGCAAGTGGTGATTCTAACACATAATCTTCAAGTGGAGTTGTAAGGTAGTTAGTACACCCAATTCCTTGTCATCTAAGTTTATGATACTTATGAAATCTCAATAAATTTGAATTTTCTTGACAAAATTTTGGAATCATTCGAGGTTAATATATAATCATATATTTATAATTTGGAGATGTAAGTTATTTTTCATTGTTTCAAATGAATTCATGAAGATTTAATGGTAGATTTGAAACCTAGTTTTCATGGAATCATCCCTAGATATAACATAATCCCATTTTAATCAATGAATTACCTCAATGTTATTATTTGGATATACGATTATTGATGCAAAGTCCAATTCATGGTGTTAAAACATCTAACTAGGTCAATAATGAATTTATGATGTTCTAATGATACTTTTTCTTGACGAACCTGCTTGTTGAGGTGGATGGTGTGGCTGCATTGGATGAAAACTCTAGGGTGGGAATGGTGGCCTCTGTTGATATGGAGGCGGTTGTCTCGATTGATAACCCATATTTTAATTATTAGTCCACCCTTGATTGCCTAGGCGTTGATCGAATTTTCTCTGATTTTACCCAGGATAGCCTCTCATTGCTTGCATTTCTTCCTTATCTTCTTATAGTTGTAAGCACATATCAGTTGGATGTCCCACTTGAGTGAAAATACCGCAAGGGTGGAGTGTGGGTTGCACACCTTTATCTTTGACTAACATCATTAACAACTTTGTAAGCTCGAATAGTTAAGCTTCAATTTAAGGAGTATGCCCCTCTTTTACACCTCGAGGTGCATCCATGTACCAATCTTCGTCTTGCGTTGAATGCTTGGAATCCTTCACCATTTTCTTGATAAGATCACGTATATTGGTTGGGGTCTTGTTAGATAAAGACCATCCACTTGAGGCATTTAGTAACATCCTTTCCCATGGAGTCGTGCCTTCAATAAAGTATTGGAGGAGTTGATATTTGGTGATTTCATGCTTCGGGCAACGAGCACAAAGCTTTTTGAACCTCTCCTAATATGTGTGGAAGGATTCCCTATTGTGTTGCTCTATCCCAATGATATCTCTTCTTAAGGTTGAGGCTTTTATCTCTAGAAAATATTTATCTAAGAAAAGGTGTGCAAGGTATACCCATGTGGTGACCGTCCCTGGGGGGAGGTCATAGAGCCAATCTTTTGTTGCATCTTGCACTGCAAAGGGGAATGCCCTAAGCTTAATTTGGTATTCAGTGACATTTGTGTGGTTCCATAACTCTTGCATGTATGAATACCAAGGATCAAGCTTGCATTTTTATGACACTATACACCCTAAAACGTCTGAAAGGACGGTTTAAAAGTTCTGGAGTATTCCATACTCACAAAGATAAAGATTTTGGGACAAAAGGAGTATAAATTTAAGCTTAAACAAGATCTAGCAAAGAAAGCTCCAAGTTATGAACTTTATACCTTCTGAAGATGCACAAGGATGAGAAAAATCTTGATCCAAAAGCTTGAGAGCAACACCACAAATCCAAAGGTATTCCTTCACCATCAACAACACCAAAATGTCCCTCTAAAGATTCAAAGCTCACACACAAGGATTAGGGTTTCAAGATGGAGGCTAAGAGATATGGAGGCTGAAGGTAAGAAAGGGTTTGAGGCCAATAAGTTCTTTAAATAGGGTCTAAACCCCAAAAATTAGGGTTTGTCCTCTGCTTGCGTACGCCTAACGTATACACATGTACGCCCAACGTACATGCGGGACTTTGCGATCATCTTTTAAGTTCCTACACCCGACGTACCTATCTCATACACCTAATGTAGGGACCAATTTTGTCAACTTTTTAAGGAATCAACGCTAAAATGAAAATTACCTGGAACACTGGTGTTTCATGTTTGGTCCACTAATCCGAATGAAATTGGAGCAAGTTTGGAAATTCTTTGCCTCAAAATTTGTTGAAGATGTTCCTATTAGGCCCAAGCTAATCAACTCAATAGTAGATGGTTCTTTCTCTCGTGATGAGATAAAGGAGTTTTGGGACATTATTAAAATTAAGATTTAGGGTTATGAAGGAGTTTTGGGACATTATTAAAATTAAGATTTTTAATCATATAAAGAACTTTTAGTCAAGGGGAGAATTTAGAGATTGTAATGCGTCTTTTATATCGCTTATTTCAAATATTAGAGATACTCTTTCATTAAAAGACTATATGATGGTGAACTTAATTGGTTGTATGTACAAGATTTTGTCTAAAATCCTTTCCTTACGGATTAAGAAGTTCTTGAAGATTGTTAGACCGGAGCAATCAACTTACATAGAAGGTAGAAGCATTTTAGATGGGCCTTTGGTGTTAAATGAGTTATATACTTGGACTAAAAAGAAGAAAAAGAAAGCATTAGTCTTCAAAGTTGACTTTGACAAAGCATTTGACTTGCTTAATTGGCATTATTTGGATACGATTATGGAAAAAATGGAGTTTAGCAAAAAATGGATAGTTTGGATAAAAGGTTGTCTTGTTTCCAAGAGAGCTTCCATCTTTTTTTTTATGGATCCACCACCAAAGAGTGTGCTATTAGAAAGAGGGTGAGGCAAGGTAATCCACTTTCACCTTTTCTTTTTATAATCGCAATGGAAGGCTTAGGAGAATAGGAAAGAAAAAAACTCGAAAGACTGAATGGATTGCACTGGAAAAAAATATCTTTTTTTCTCTATATAGAGATAGAATGGTTGTCATAATTCGTGAACTAATGCAACGTCTAATTTGATTTCATAATTAAAAATGTTAGGTTGAAATATCTATGGATATTGATACAAGAAACATTTTATTCAAGGATTAAGTTATTACTCAACAAAGAAGAAATTAAATTATTAAAAGATAAGATGAATTCAAAAGCACTTTATTATAGATATAGCAGACGTAATTTTAGTGTTATTATGCATGAAGCTTGTGATCAACATAAGTTTAATGGTATCGCTCTTCCAAAAGATGGTCCTATCTTGTCTCATATAATGTATGCAGATGATGTTACCTTTGTTGGTGAATGATCCGATGTGAATTTTGTTAATCTTAATAGGCTCTTGAAATGTTTCTTCATTGCTTCTGAATTGAAGGTGAATCTTCATAAAAGCAAAGTGTTCGGGATCGGTGTGGATGATTTCGAGATTAACAGTTTAGCAAGTTTTCATTATTGTGAATCAGGGAAGTTCCCATTTTTTTTATCTTGGGCTTCTGATCGGGGCCAACATGAAGTTTTCCAAGAACTAGGTACCAATTGTTGATAAGTTCAAAGCAAATATTTCAAAGTGTAAAACGACTAATCTTTTGGGGGTCGGCTCGCCCTTGTGAAGTCTGTTTTGGGCAGCCTCCTGTTGTATTAGTTCTCTCTTTTTAAAAGCTCCTATAAAGGTTATTGATACTTTAGAAGGCATAAGGAGACGATTTTTATGGGGAGAAGTAGATTACAAGAGGAAGATAAATTGGGTGGCATGGAGCACTTTGGTAAAACCAAAAACTAAAGGCGGTCTTGACATTAGGTGTCTTCGTTCTTTAAATATGGATTTTCTAGTCAAACAGTTGTGAAAATTAAGTTAGAGAGTAACGCCCTTTGGTCTAAAAGTATTAAGTCTTGGCATAATATATTGGGCGTGGATGGTAAGCCCTTGGCCAAAGCTGGTCTTTCAGTTGTCTTGTAACGCCCGCATATTCGGGCTAATCAATTTAGAGATAATAAACCTAAAAAATGACTTTTTGATAAAAAATTATTTAGGATAAATAATATTACCCAAAGTTGTAGTATATGTCACAAGGATTTCGTACATATAAAGAACGCTGAAATATGACTTATAACGAAGAAGTAATGACACATTGAAGTTTCGCGATTAAACCGGCATGGCTCCGCGTATCGTAAAAAGTAAATTTTTGATAAAATACTTTTTAGCCTTAGTAATCTAAAATAAATTCATAGTATTCGTTAAACCGAAACCGTGCATATAGAGAACGTCCAAATCTGACTTCATAAGAAGAAGCTATGATTTTTCGAAGTTTCAGCGTAGCAGTATACAACTCAGAAATCAAATTTTAAATCGGTCATCTTTTAGCCAAAACAATCTAAATTTGAATTTAATATCTCATTAATAGGAGTTTAATGATAAAAAGACAGTCGAAAACGGAGTCCGTATGTAGAAGTTATGAATTTTACATGGTTGTTAACAATTTAATCTTCTTAGACGGTTAAATTTAAAATAGGTCGAGAATTAGCCAATGGGGTAAAAGGAAAGTTGTAGTACTTGGAAATATCTAAGTGTGAATATAAAGAACGTAAAAAATGAAACTCGTATGCGAAAGTTATGAATTTTTTAAGATTTGTTGTTTTATCTGCGTCTTGCGCCACGTGTCAGCACCAGGCGAAGCCTTGGTGCCTACGCATGCTCACGACGTGAGAGACATGTCTCACAACGTGAGGAGCCCCTGGACAGCCTATAAATAGAGTCGGATTTCACTCATTTCTTCACACCTTTCAGCTCCAGTCTCTCCCAAACCCCCAAGGTCCCTAAACTTTTTTCTCTAGCACTTCCTAGGCGTTAGTAGCAAAGCTCCAGAGCGTCAGAAAGCCCCGAGAAGTAGAGCTTTCGGCTTGGAAGTTCTTCCCGCACAGAGTCCGGTTTCTCGCTAAACCACCTATAAGTTAAGTTATGCTTACCATACTTTAAGTATAACTTATGTTTAAGTTCATTATCATTATTATGAACCTATAAACAAGATTTATCAGTGATTCCAAGTCGTTATACTGATTGATCTACTTACGGGGATGATGTCTAGGCTGGATTTAGTTATGTGTTTAAAGTGGGATTCCTAAACAGTATACTTTGTATACCAAATGGACCCTACCTCCGATATGATCCTATCTGGTGTTTCCTTACTTGATAGATCTTGAAGTAGACTTTCATTAATGATAAATCTAGACTAATAATTAGTCGCAATAAATATTAGACTAAAACTTAGTGATAATGATTCTAGGTTTTGTCAAAGAAAAAGACAGCTGCTAGAAGCGAAGTGTTGTCCGAATTGCGAATCGTTACTTTAACAAGTGAGTGCATAGTTACTTTCATCTTACACATATATATGAAATATTTAATATTAATACATGCTATATGTGTTTATTATCTGCGTTCCTGATACTTATGCTAGATTAACAATTTATACATCTTTTACTTGATTGAATTGTATATGTATTTTTATACCTATAAGTATATTGGGTAAGGATGGGTAGATGAAAGATGATATAGATGATAAGAGATGTGTCACAACCCAAAATTTTATTCTTATAAAGTCAACTTTGGTCAAACTTATTCCTTCCATGATCTTAAATTAAATGGATTATTGGTTTATAAGTTTTGAAGCCTCGTAACTAAGTGTGTTATAGGTTGGAAAGGAAAAGCCTTAGGAATCCAAAACCCTTGCAGCCATAAGCCTCCAAAGACGTGAACACCGAGCCGTGAACATCCGAGCCGTGAACCCTCGGTCTGTGAACCCTTGGACCGTGAACTAGACCCTATATATAAGTTTACTTCATTTTTAATTCATTATTCTACTTCTGGTCGTGATTCATCCAATTCTCTCTCAAGTATCATATTCGAGAACATCCTTTTCATCCCTTAAACACTCCTTTCCTTTTACATCTCTTTGATATACCACAAAAGGCCTTCAAACACACACCAATCCACAAGATCTTCAAGTGTTCTTCGTGTTCTTGGGCCGTTAACCACTCATAGGGTCGTGAACCCTTCAACATGGGCCGTGAACACTCATGTGTTCTTGGACCGTGATCATTCCTTAGGGTCGTGAACACCATTTCAGCCTCCTAACTTGCTTTTAGCACTCTTTTGGTGAGTTATTTGTAACGCTCTAAAAATTTCAACCAATTTAAACTTTTCAAAAACAAACCAGTTTCATAAATTTATTACAAAAAGGTTTTCAATACAATTATTATCAGAGTCTTCCCAGAATCACCTCATAAAACAAAATCATGAGGAGTGGTACGATCACGCCTTTGCCTTGCCACGGTCTCCTGAAGAACCCGAAAAAAAAACATTAAACACTGTAAGCCTGAAAGCTTAGTGAGATACCCCCAAAATACCAACCACATATACAATATACGCACAACATGCCATATCATAACAGAACACAGAACAACCATGCACTTCGGGTCTACTGTGTGACTGGTCCGCCACACCGGCCTTCAGTCCACCTGGTCCCCCCTCCGAGTCTAGCCATACATATCGAGTCTACAGTGTGATTGGTCCGCCCGCACCGGACCTTCAATCCACCTAGTCCACTCTCTGAGTCTACAGTATGACTGGTCCGCCCGCACTGGGCATTCAGTCGGCCTGGTCCACTCTCCAAGCCTCGACACGTCTTGTCCGCCCTCTTAGGGCCTACAGCCTATCCAGACCACTCGCTGGGCCTTCGGGACAACCGGTCCGCCCTGGGTATGTTGGCCTACAACACAAATGTAACGCCCGCAGAACAGGGCTAGTCAATTTTGAGGCAATAAGTGTCGAAAACGACTTTTAGGCAAAAGATTATTTATAATAAATATTCTTAACCAAGTTTTAGAATATGTCTCAAGGTTTCCATACATATAAAGAACGCCGAAATCCGAGTTATAACGAAGAAGTTATGACCCGTCGAATTTTTCGGCAAAACCGGCACGGCACCGGGAAGCGTAAAAAGTGAATTTATGATAGAAGAATTTTTAGCCTTAGTAGTCTAAACCAAAGTCATAGAGTATGTTAAAACGAGAAAATCCATAAAAAAAACGCCCAAATCTGACTTCATACGAGGAAGTTATGATTTTTCAAAGTTTCGGCTTAGCAGTGTACAGCTCGAAACTCGAATTTTAGTTCGAGCGGTTTTTGGCTTACGCGACCTAAATGAGAGTTGAAGATCTCATTAATAGGAACTCAATGGTAAAAATACATACGAAAACGGAGTCCGTATGAAGGAGTTACGCATTCTTCGCGGTCATTTAACATTCTAAACGCCTCCTACTGTTAAATTTAAGATTGGTCGAGAATTAGCCGACGGAGTCTAAATCAAAGTTGTAGATCTTGAATTTACCTACACGTGGAAAAAAATAACATAAAAAATGGAGCTCGTATGTGAGAGTTATGATTTTTCTAAGTTTGAAGGCTGATACGCGATATTGGGTGATGTGGCGCTATCACAGCCATTGCTTTCTCTCCAAGGAAAGCCATCAGATGATGACACATGGCACCAAATCGGCGAGTAGGTCCTCCTACTCGGCGAGTCCATCAGAAATTCACACTATAAATAGAGGTGTCGGGTTCCATTCATTCTCACACCTTCAAACCCTTCTTTCTCTCTCTAGAACTTCTCTCTAAGCTTCCCTAACCCCCCTAAAAGCCTAGGGAACCTCCCTAGCACCCGAAGGAAGCCCCGAGGCTCCCGGAATCCCAATAAAAGAGCCTTTCGCTCAGGAACACTGCTCCAGCGAAGCCCGGTTTTCGAGAAAACCCGTTGTAAGTGAGCTATGCCTACCCTATCTTTAGTATAGCTTATGTTTTAATATAGTAACATTATTAGGAACTTATAATGAGTATTTGGGATATTATTATGAGTTATATTGAGTGTTATTTAACGCTTATATAATAATAATAATAATAGCTAGACTATTAATTTGTCGCGGTTAACGTCAGACTAAACCCTAGTCATATTGATACTAGGTTTTGTCGAGGAAATCGTTTTAAGAGTAACGAAGTGTTATCCGAGTGATGACTCACCACCTTCCCAGGTGAGTGCATAGCTACTTTCAGCTTACACATAGATATGAAGTATTTTATATAAATTATGTGTTGTGTGTGCATATTATCTGTATACTTGCTATCTATGTTGGATGAATGATTTTATACATGTTTTTAATGATTTAAACTGTATATGTATTTTCTATCTACAAAATGTGTTGGGTAAAACATGGGTAGATGTAATAGTTGTTGTGTGATAAAATAAAATAATTAGAGGCCTCGTTATAGATGTTATTGATGATCCAGTCATCTAGCGGAGTATAGATGACGACCACGGACTATTCTAGACAGTCCAGTGGAATACTAGCAGGCTCGTAACATGTAGGTGTTTATTCGAACTGTGTGTTTATTTGAATTGTGTGCTCACCAGGTGTACTCCATCCCCCACATGTTTGCCTTTAGGATATTTATTGCTGAGGAATCCCCCTAGCAGTAGTGTCCATCCCGATGATAGTCCTTAGACTAGGTCCCTTGTGTTAGATGTTTAGGGACGTAATGTGAGGATAACGGGAATGGGTAATTGGCTTGATTGTTTGATGTTTAAACATAATAGTTATATTATTGTGGGTTGAAAACCCTATGTGCTCACCAGGTTTCCCAACCTGACCCACTCGATTTATTTATATCACAGGTGTTGATATGAAGTCACATTACACCGAGAGATTAAAGAGATGTAGATCACTAGTATAAATATATGTAAGTTATGTTTATGCTTATGTTTCTGTATTAACGATGACATCCCAAATGTTTTGAAATGAATAAAATACGTTCCTTCGAAAATGTCTTAATAACGTATTTATCATGTTTTTCTGGGAACAAATTCCGCAACATTTTATGAAAACAAGTACTCTGATTTTTACAAAGCATAAACAAAATCGGTCTTTTTTGGCCGTGAAAATGCGGATGTCACAACAAAGCAGAACCCGCCTCAACCCAACCCCAGTCCAACAACCATGTGCACATAAACATTCAATCATATAACAATTCACATTCAATCAAGCCGATCTAGCAGATCACATAACATAACATCATCCTAACCAGGATACCGACCTAACCGGGTCTCTAACATAATACCATCCTAACTACCAGGATGCAAACATAGCAAAGCAATAACATAACAATGATACCCGGATCACAATCCGATAAAGGGTCGGCCTTGGTGCCTTAGACCCTGTTGATATAGTGAAGATAACTCACCTCGCAACTGCCGAATGAAAGATAAGACCAAGATGCTCCGACCACTGATACGATCTCCACCACTAGCCAGCACCAACACTGAACTCAAAACAAATGCCAACAATTACCAAAATTCCCCTGGAAGTCAACTGGTCAACCCTTGGTCAAATTCAAAGTCAAAGTCAACCTCCTGACTGACTCTACTCGCCGAGTCAACCCGATGACTCGCCGAGTCCCCAACTCTGAGTCCCCTCGCACTCAACTCACCGAGTCCTCCCTTGACTCGTCGATTCATGGCTCAACCCGAAGAAGGTTAGGACCTCACGACCAGACTCGCCGAGTCCAAGAACAGAGTCGCCGAGTCCAAGGCTATCTTCAACCTACTTGCCGAGTTGTTCTTCCAACTCGCCGAGTTCCTGCCCATCTTCAAGCAACTCGCCGAGTACACCTTTGTGACTCACCGAGTGCCTCTAGATCTTAACCCATATAGAAGCCTTCCAGGCCATGCAGTTGATCCAAACCATAGATCTACCCTTCTATAACCCATCCATCACGTAAAGTGGCAAACTTTACGTGAATCTAAAGAGATCTAGGCATTTAACACTCTAGGGCTAGGGTTTGGGATAAGATGGCTTCACCAAACACTCAAGAACAGGGACTTTCATGCACTCTAGACCTTCTCCATTCCAGATCTGAGGTAGCAACCTCAGATCCAACCTCCAAACTCAAAATACCACAAGCTAATCTTTCCAAATACTCCAAAATGATGAATAACAGCCCAAGCAACGAATTAATACCTCAAAAGGAAGCTCCAACGGAAGAGAAATTCGAATCTTAGCAAAGCCCCTTGCTCCAAGCCTCTTAACTCTCCAAGATCTCCTCTAAAATCTCTTCTCCTAGGTTCAAATGCTCTCAAATCCCTCACAAGCGCGCCTTAGGGTTTTCTTGACTTTAAGAGAGGGTAAAGAGGCTGGGGAGAGGGTATAATGTCCTTTATATAGGGCTCATCCTCCGAAATTAGGGTTTTCTCCACTCAGCACCTACTCGCCGAGTCTAGCCTCCGACTCGCCGAGTTGGCCACTAAACACGCGACCAGAATCGCGACCCTACTCGCCGAGTCCACCCATGGACTCGCCGAGTTTCCCTTACACATTTACACTTTGAACCCTGAACTTGCACTCCTGAACTCGGGATGTTACAATTCTCCCCCACTTAAATTAGGCTTCGTCCTCGAAGTTTGCGGCAACTCAACTCCAGACCTACTCCCGCAATGCATTACCTGGCATTAACCAGACCAGATTCCTCAAAACACAACCCCCGAAACCCAACTCTTCTCCTGCGGCATTCTGACCACCGCCTCAAGCCGGCCACCGGCCTCATTCTCAGATAACTCCACTTAACAACTAAGTACCATTTCATGATACTTCACTCGCTCCAAATCATGCCAATCACTTGACTCATTCGAGCTAGAAATAACCCTGAACCACCGGAATCCTGCTCGGAGTCCAACTCTATCCACTCTAGGTTGACAGAAGGACACATCCTTCAATCTCAGAGCAACTACCATGAGTTCTACTCCACAATCTCATACCCATGCCGGACTGGTTCTAACATCCTCGGGATTCCTTCCGTGACCTCGGCATACATCCAATCTGGATGTGATTCCATACCACTGCCGCAAACACACTGCTCAATGACCATAATTGGAACACTCCAATCATAACTCCTCACTACTGCTTTCACTTCCGTGAACTTACACTCCTTCTCAGAGCTACATTCCTTTCCCTTTCCTTACCAAGGAAATCCACTTGGCAGCCTTGACACTATCACAAGTGCCACGGTGCTCACCCAATATTACCCCATTTCTTATAGCATAACCGCTATCCCATGCACCACACATAATCTGAATCTGATCGCAAGGACTCTCGAGTCCATGCACTACCTTCCACTAATCGATGATCAATACCCGGGGCCAGACCCACAGATGCTATCACGTCACGACATACTCATTCCATATCCTCATACAGATCTATCAACACATGCAGAGTCTTCAGCATGACTGGACCGCCTTACCAGGCCTTCAGCCCATCTTGACCACTCTCAGAACCTTCAACAGGTCTGGACCGCCCTCCATGGCCTTTAGCCTGTCTGGACCGTTCTCCGAGCCTTCGGCCTGACTAGTATGCCCATCGACCTTCAGTCTATCCGGACCGCTCAACTAGTATTCATCATCCCGCGTTATCCCTCCAAAAAACTCTCCCATGCATACCGTTCTAGCCCTCTAGGGGTTCCGAACTCTATCTCCACCCTACATACTCAAACCCGGCTTGATCCCATGCCTTCCATAATCAATCACCCTTGTTCTGCATCCCGCCCCGCCTGTCCGACAATTGCTCATACCAGCCTACGCTCGGCTGTCAGAACAACTGCTGAATCTCAACAGCTAAACGACCTCTCATGCTTATCGATCTTCCAGAGAATTCTCCAATTCTCCCCCACTTAGAGCATTGACTGTCAACCACCGGTCGCCATCACCAACCTCCCTCGATAACCCTACACAACACAAAACCTTACACGCGAACTGATTCCTACCAGAACGAGCAAACTTCACAAATTTACATAACAACACTGATCATCTCGGGCTCAAAAGAAACTCGATATTTAGCTAACCACTCCTCATACTGCAGTTGCTACCCGACATTCCGACCAAAAGCCAGATTCCCACTAGTAATCCTCATGAATGACAACCAACGAAATTTCCAACACCAAACCCCTAACCAAACCACAACCCTCAAGGAACAACGAATACAATACCAAAAACCACACAGCGAGACTAGCAGATAAACAATACTACACAAAATCACCAAATAACAAGACATCAAGAAAGAAACATACCCGCAATTACGTCCGACAGTGCCCTGACCTCCTCCGTTGTAAGCTGAAAAGCACGACCCTGAGCCCTTGGGGGCTCAGCTCCACCCTGACCTCCACCCGTAATCCTCAAAGTGGTCGGTGCTGGAGCCTGCACTGGTCCTGCAGCAAGCTGTGGACAGTTGACCCTCAAGTGTCCAACCTGATGGCAATGATAACAAATCCTTAAATCCCGAACCGGCGCTGTCTGCCGACAATCTCTCGCATAGTGCCCCTCCTTTCCGCACTTGCGGCATGCACCACCAGACCTACAAACTCCGGTGTGACCCTTCCCACACTTCCCACAAGTGTGGCTGCTCTGATCTCCCAATCTAGAATCAACGGTCTTGGACCGTTTCGGTGCCGGCTGCGACTGCACCAGAGCCTGCCTCAGCTCTAGCAACTGCAACTTAATCTCCAACTCACGCCGCCTGGCGGCCTCCTACAACTCCAACAAGGTCTCACACCTCTGCGTATACACAAACTGCCTGATATCCCTCTTAAGAATACTCATATATCGGGACATCTGAGCCTGCTCCGAAGCGAACTCAGGGGAAAACATCTCCCTCTCAGTGAACATCCTGGTGATCTCCGTCACCGACTCCGAATCCTGCTTCAGCTCAAGGAACTCCTGAGCCAGCCTCTCCCTCACAACCCACGGGACATAACGAGTGCTGAACATCTCCCGAAACTGATCCCATGAAACCGCAGCTCTCTGCGCATCCGAAAATGACCCCGTGGTCAATCTCCACTAATCCTTCGCCTCGAGCCTCAACAGGTTCAGAGCACACCTCACCCACTGATCAGCAGGGCATGAACACGTGAAGAAACACCCCTCCACGTCCGATAACCATCTCATAGCAACAATCGGATCCTGAACCCCATCGAAGGTAGGAGGCTTCGTATTATCGAAGTACCGTTACTGAAAACCTCGACCGGCTCCTCCCCTGCCGCTGCTACAGCCGTTGTAGCTGCCGCGACAGCCGTCTCTGTGAGAGCCGCATAGCGCTCATCAAAATACTCAATCATGGTGGTCTTGATTGACCTGAACAGTTCCGACAACTCGGCCCGGAACAACGCAGCAACCTCATCCTGCAGGATCTCACGAATCCTAGCGTCCAACTTGATGGGTTTTATACAAACAATCCTAAGTGTGCATGCAACCCTAGTTTGGATCTATGTTTTCACTATTAGATACACAACATTATGAACACAAGAATAAAACCCTAATGTGCATTGTTATTTTCGAAATCAACATACAAGATTGGATTACATACCTCTTGTTGTTATATTGCAATAACAACTTAAATCTTCAAATCCCAAGTCTTGAAAGCAAGCACCACAAGTGTAGTGCCTCTAATGGCTCACAAACACCACAAACAATTGGAGAGGCTTAAGATAGAGGAGGGAGGAGATAGAATTCGTCCTTGGGACCTCTTAGGAGCATGTATACGAATTCTAAAGGCCTAGGGGTCTTTATATAGGGTTTAGATTAGGGTTTCAGTCCTTATCCTTATCCAGTTGCTTGCCCACCAAGCGACCACAAGATAAGCCTTAAAAAACCTTTATCCTCTTATCCTTGGAAGATTTTAAGGATATCCTTATCCTTGAATTCGTCCATCCTTTAACAAGGATAAATATTGCCCTATCTTGCAACTATCTTATAATTACAATTCAGCCCCTCTAGTTTAATTAATTACACTTGATCATAAAAATAATTCCTAATTAATTATTGACCAATATTAATTAAACAAATATGATTTTCCTTTAATATATTATTCTTATAACATGTTAATAAATCACAATAACCTCTCTCTCTATTTAATTTCTCCAGTCAAGTTGCTTTGGTGAAGGCAACCCAAAAGGACCATCACAACCGGGTCAAGTACTTACCAAATATGGTTACGGGCTTAGACACTAATCCAACAGTCTCCCACTTGGATAAGTCTAGTAACCACAAATGTAACGTGCAACCCGATTAGCAATCGTAGCTCTCAAAGACGCTGTCAAACTCTGATCTTATCAGTAACCTGTCCTCTAGATAAGGGATCGTACAGTCCTCTGTTAGATATCATGCTGACAATTCTATGGAATGATTAGTCAAGCATTTAGGTTTCTCGATCTCCGATTTATTTGACATAGAACTTAATCGAACACATCAATTTAATTCTGACCGGGCCCGACACATAAGTCAAATCAAATCATCGAGCGGCCGAGATATCTCTTCTACCCTCTTAGGATAAAATTTACAGATAAACTTCGACTTATATGCATTTACTTATTCAATAATCAACTATACACAACAATGCGTTTTATAACATTGAGTTACCAATGCGTTTTTGCATTATCAATGCACAATCAATTAGCAAATAATAAACCATATATCTAGGTTTTAAGACTATATGATATTATCGTCTTGCGATCACCTCTTATATATCATATTCCATACGGTGATTCCAGCAAGCACGAGTTTATTCCAATGCTCAAAACCAGTTCATAAGCACTCATGAACGTCGCAGCAACCCTTTGCTATGTCTAATACCATTTAGACAATCTACACACCAATTCATGACAATCTTCATTCATATCTACTTCCAACACATGAATGATTGTGGACAATTTGAATAATTTGATTATTCCTAATAAACTCAATTATTCTGGAAGTCAAAACATGCAAAAATTGAAACAATAGTTAAACAATTAACATATGACAGTAGCTTTACTTATAAATAAAACTCCTTTATTTAATCATCAAATGTCAATTACATTTATCTATTACACGTTTCTAAAACTATCTAATCTATGCTAATACCATCCTTCAGCCCAATACTCCTAATATGCTGCAAGTGCTTAACCCTACTCAGTCCCTTCGTAAGCGGATCTGCTGGGTTATCTTCTGATGATATCCTCTTCACTACAAGTTGTCCTTCTTCTACACGATGTCTGATGAAGTGATATTTTCTGTCGATATGTCGAGATCTACCATGATCCCTCGGTTCCTTGGTCAAGGCAACCGCTCCTTCATTATCACAGAAAATCTCCATGGGCTCCTTTATGGCGGGTACAACTCCAAGGTCACCAATGAAGTTCTTCAGCCATATTGCTTCCTTCGACGCTTCGCTCGCTGCTATGTACTCTGATTCGCACGTTGAATCAGCTACTGTTTCCTGTTTGGAACTCTTCCAAGTCACTGCTCCTCCATTTAGGGTAAAGACCCAGCCCGATTGCGAACGATAGTTGTCCCTATCGGTTTGGAAGCTGGCGTCACTGTACCCTCGCACCTTCAAGTCATCACTCCCTCCGAGGACTAAAAACCATTCCTTCGTCCTCCGAAGGTACTTAAGGATATTCTTCACAGCAATCCAATGTGCTCTTCCAGGGTTCCCTTGATATCTACTCACCATGCTCAAAGCAAAGGCTACATCAGGGCGAGTACAAGTCATAGCGTACATGATTGAGCCAATTGCGGAAGCGTATGGAACTCGGCTCATTTCAGCTATCTCAGCTTCGGTACTCGGACTTTGAGTCTTACTCAATTTGGCATTGCTTTGTATCGGTAATTCTCCCTTCTTCGAGTTTTCCATACTAAAACGTTTTAGTACTTTCTCTAAGTAAGTGTACTGACTAAGTCCAATTAGTCTCTTACTTCTTTCTCTTACTATCCTTATTCCCAAAATGTAAGAAGCTTCTCCGAGGTCCTTCATAGCGAAGCACTTCCCGAGCTAGGAATTAACCTCTTGCAAAGTCGGGATGTCGTTTCCTATGAGCAATATGTCATCGACATATAAAACTAGAAAGCTTACTATACTCCCACTGGCTTTGACATATACACACGACTCATCTTCGCTTCGTACAAATCCAAACTCTTTGACTTTCTCATCGAAGCAGAGATTCCATCTGCGAGATGCTTGCTTAAGTCCATAAATGGACTTCTCAAGCTTACACACTCTATTTGGATGCTTCGGATCCACAAACCCTTCTGGCTGAGCCATGTAAACATCCTCAACCAACTTTCCATTAAGGAAAGCGGTCTTGACATCCATTTGCCAAATCTCATAATCATGAAATGCGGCAATAGCTAGCATCACTCTAATAGATTTTATCTTCGCAACTGGTGAGAAGGTCTCTTCATAGTCAACTCCGGGAGTTTGAGTAAAGCCCTTCGCAACCAATCGCGCTTTATATGTGTGTACCTTTCCATCCACGTCGGTCTTCTTCTTGAAGATCCACTTACACCCAACGGTCTTACGTCTGGGCACATGATCAACCAAATTCCAAACTTGGTTATCATACATGGATTGGATCTCGCTATCCATTGCCTCTTTCCATTTCACAGACTCCGAGCCTGCCATGGCTTCCTTATAGCTATTAGGTTCATCAAGATTTATTAGTGTACCATCACTAATATACGTGTCCCCTTCGGTAGTAATATGAAAACCATAAAACTGGGGTTGAACTCTAACTCTATCGGAACGTTTAAGAGGTAAGGACTCATCAATTGGTTCAACCGGAGTTTCCTCCTCGGGTTGAGTGCCAGCGGTAGAGGTTCCTTCATCTATCGACTCTTGAATCTCTTCAAGCTCGATTTGCCTCCCACTGTCCTCTTGGCCTATGAGTTCTCGCTCTCGGAAAACTCGTATCCTCGCAACAAAGACAACATTGTCATTCGGTCTATAGAAGAGATATCCAAAGGATTTCTATGGGTAGCCGATGAAAATACATTGCTCACTTCGAGGTTCAAGTTTGTCGTGAGTGTCTCGTCTTACAAAAGCCTCGCAACCCCAAACCTTGATATGTGCCAACGAAAGAGCTTTCCCCGTCCACATCTCGTGAGGTGTTTTGGCAACCTTCTTAGTAGGGACTCGGTTAAGGATATGGGCGGCAGTCTCCAAGGAATACCCCCAAAAAGAGATTGATAGTGAAGCACGACTCATCATAGAGCGAACCATATCCAATAAGGTTCGATTATGCCTTTCTGCCACACCATTCAATTGTGGTGTCCTAGGTGGCGTCAATTGCGAAACTATTCCACACTCCTTGAGATATTCGTGGAATTCAAGACTTAGGTACTCTCCTCCTCGATCGGATCGAAGCATCTTTATCTTCCTGCCCAATTGATTCTCCACTTCATTCTTAAACTCTTTGAACTTTTCAAAAGTTTCTGACTTTTGCTTGATTAAATAGATATACCCATATCTACTATAGTCATCGGTAAAAGTCACGTAGAAGCGGTTCCCATCCTTCGTGGTTGATCTAAACGGTCCACATACATCGGTATGTATTAGGTCCAATAAACCTTCACCCCTTTCGCACGTACTAGCGAAGGGTGACTTAGTCATCTTTCCAAGCAAACAAGACTCACACGTGTCATCTTCCCTAAGGTCGAATGACTCCAACACTCCATCCTTTTGGAGTTGGGCTATGCGTTTCTTGTTGACATGTCCAAGACGACTATGCCACAAGGATGCTTTATCCAAACTATTGGAAGAATCTATATTCAAAACATCATTTCCTATGTTATCAACAATCATAACAGTTTCATAAATTCCATTACATGGTATAGCTTCAAAGTAAAAGACACCATTTAGATAAGCTAAAATAGAAACATTCTCATTATTAAAAGAAAATCTAAAACCTTGTCTATATAAACCATGAAATGAAATGATGTTTCTAGCCATTTATGGCGAATAGCAACAATTGTTCAAATCTAAACATAAATTATTCCTAAGCACTAAAGAATACACTCTAATCTTGGTCACAGGTGACGATCTTCTGTTCCCCATGATTAGATTGATTCTTCCTTGCTCCACATCCCTACTTCTTCTTAGTCCCTGCACATTAGAACAAATGTGGTAACCACAACCGGTATCAAGAACCCAAGAAATAGCATGACTAGAATCGTTAGATTTAATTGTGTATATACCTGCGAAAGATGGCTTGATCTTTCCTTCTTTGATGGCTTGCAGGTACTCTGGGCAGCTTCTCTTCCAATGTCCTATCTTGTGGCAGTGGTGGCACTCTGCCTCCTTAGGGTTAGGGCAGGGCTTAGCGGGATCAACTTTGGTCCCACTAGAAGAGGCACTATCTCAGGCTTTAACCTTGCGATAGTTTTTAGACGAAGCCTTCCTTTTCTTTCCCTTTCCTTGACCAATAGCCAAGACAGGAGCAGCGGGTGGATTGGGAGTTGGTGCAACATACTTGTCCTTGAATTTTCTCTCAGCGACCCTCAAGAGACCTTGGAGTTTGCTTAGGGTGACCTCGTCTTTGTTCATGTGGTAGGTCATCCTAAATTGATTGTACATCGGAGGTAAAGAGTGAAGCACCATGTCGATCGCCAAGTCTTCCCCAAAGTCAACATTCAACTTGCGAAGACAATCGACATACCTTTTCATCTTTTGCAGGTGCACGGTAAGAGACTCTCCATGACCCATCTTAGCGGAAATCATGTTAGTGAAAATCTCATAACGCTCTTGTCTCACGTTTTGGTGGTATCTCTCCAATAAGTCTTGGTGCATCTTGTATGGATACATGTCCTCATAGGACTTTTGGAATTCGGAGTTCATTGTGGCTATCATGATGCAGTGAACCTTCGTTGCATCACGCTCATGAGTCTCAAAAGCACTCATTTCAGCCGGAGTAGCGATTTCTGGATTGATCTTCTCGAGCTTTTCATCAAGGACATACTCCTTGTCCTCGTAGCGAGCAATTGTGCGAATGTATCTTATCCATTCGCTAAAGTTCGTTCCCTCGAAAGTAACCTTTTGGCAAAGGCTCATCAATGAAAAGGAACTATCGGCAGCGTTGTTTGATTTTGACATCTACAAAGGAAAAGGAGAAAGATAGATTAGAATATGAATCCCTACTTATCACCCAATAAGAAAAATTAGGGCTAGGATCCAACAACAATATTTACATCTTAGAAAAGGGATGCCGTAATCTAAATGCAAATAATTTGAAGGTAAGTGAATGACGATTCACTAATTCTCCATCATGAAAAACCTAACTCTAAGTTCTAAATGTATTGCGAATTCCTAGGTTCGGATGAGATTCATTGAAACTTTTCAATGGCATGTTTAAATCTCGATATGCCCCTCTCGTTTGTGACTGGGATACCGAGGATCACAAAGCGGGTGTGAATTACCATGCAAATTCACATGGTGCCTTCATTATATCGATCACCTATTCGATGTGCCGGTAAACCACACACGCTCCATCGAACTATGATAAGCAACGAATCACCCTTTGCCACCTTCGCTTAGAGCCAATTAGTGTGCCGGTAAACCACACACGCTCCACTAACTTCTTAGCAAGGTGCAAAGTGTAATTTCATGGGATTACATCAATTCACCTTTCCTAAAGTAACTAAGATTGGAAATTTTAGAAAACATGTAGTTACTTTGTATTTCTTATTATACTTTTAATGAGAGGATGAGGTTGCCCTATCCTACCCGTTCGGCTAACGACCCTCCACCGATCAAGCAAGCGGTGGGTGTGAGTGTACACCCATTAAGCGCCATTTTATAGGCCGCAACCTTATACCCACCTTATAGACCGGCTTCGTGAATGAGGCCTACTAACGGTAAGACTAGCATTTTAATTATACATACATACATACATATATATATATATATATATATATATATATATATATATATTTATTAAGCTTGTAATAATATAATAGTATAGGGTGTATTTTAAACATTTCAAAAATACTAGGGTTTTAATCTTCAATTAAAATTTTCGAAATTTAATGTCACTTAAATTAAAATTTTAATTATTAAAACTCTTGATTTAATAATTATCTTAAATTAAACTATTAATTTAAATTATCAAATCATAAGGGATTATCTAACTCTAAAAGATAATTACCATTTAAACATTTAAGTTATCCTAATCCCTTAAATCCCTCTATAAATTTCGAAAATATGGATGGGATAATTCATGATCTTTAATTACCATATTTAACTATTAAAGGATAATTACAAGATATGGGATTATCCAAATCCCTAAAATTTAGGATCTTATCTTGGGGAAGGAGGAAAATCTCGAAATCTAAGGGTTTGCAAACCCTAGATTTCGAAATCTTGGATTGAAAGGAAAGGATTCAAAAACCCTTTCAAGATTTTCGCAAATTAGGGTTAGGAAACCCTAATCTCGAAATCTATGGCCTCCTATGGTTTATTGGCTATAAACCCTAATTTGTCAAGTTCATACAATTGAATAAAACTAATTGAAAACAAGTTAACCAGAGGCTCTGATACCACTGATGGGTTTTATACAAACAATCCTAAGTGTGCATGCAACCCTAGTTTGGATCTATGTTTTCACTATTAGATACACAACATTATGAACACAAGAATAAAACCCTAATGTGCATTGCTATTTTCAAAATCAACATACAAGATTGGATTACATACCTCTTGTTGTTATATTGCAATAACAACTTAAATCTTCAAATCCCAAGTCTTGAAAGCAAGCACCACAAGTGTAGTGCCTCTAATGGCTCACAAACACCACAAGCAATTGGAGAGGCTTAAGATAGAGGAGGGAGGGGATGGAATTCGTCCTTGGGACCTCTTAGGAGCATGTATACAAATTCTAAAGGCCTAGGGGTCTTTATATAGGGTTTAGATTAGGGTTTCAGTCCTTATCCTTATCCAGTTGCTTGCCCACCAATCGACCACAAGATAAGCCTTAAAAAAACCTTTATCCTCTTATCCTTGGACGATTTTAAGGATATCCTTATCCTTGAATTCGTCCATCCTTTAACAAGGATAAATATTGCCCTATCTTGCAACTATCTTATAATTACAATTCAACCCCTCTAGTTTAATTAATTACACTTGATCATAAAAATAATTCCTAATTAATTATTGACCAATATTAATTAAACAAATATGATTTTTCCTTGAATATATTATTCTTATAACATGTTAATAAATCACAATAACCTCTCTCTCTATTTAATTTCTCCAGTCAAGTTGCTTTGGTGAAGGCAACCTAAAAGGACCATGCACAACCGGGTCAAGTACTTACCAAATATGGTTACGGGCTTAGACACTAATCCAACACAACTCACATGTGCTCATCTGACCAATAACCTCGGGCGGTACTGACCCACCCTGACCGCCCTCTCCTGCTCCAAATCCTGACCCGGATCCGCTCCCAGTATGCCTCGTAACCACCATACTAAAAAAAACACCGCAAGATCTCAGATACTTCCTACAAACCTGGGAACCAACTCCCAACCCAACCCTAGAGGTCATGGTTTCTTTGATACGCGTATGGGTCCCGTGCTTTCAGTAGTACGGGACCATACTACCTTCCACACCTACCCTCATTTGTATCAAGTATTACCACAACACCCTAGTGAAAAACATACATAACAAGCGCTCAACCCTCACTCCTAGAGGAACATCAGAAATCTCCCACAGAGGAACCCTAGGCTAGCAGGCATCATAAATCAGACAACATTATCATGAAATCCTGAAGATCCCTAGCCTAGTACTAACATGTTGTTCTATCAAACCTCAAAAACAAATATCATGTATGGTATTTTGGGGTTACTTACTGGCTCCGGCTGATCGTACCTCCGCGTCCTCCTTTACTCATTTTGAAAACCATTTTAAATTTTCTTTTGAAAACTCTCCCTGATTTGAGACTGGATTCACACGAATGTTCCTCCAATTCACTCAAACCAAGGCTCTGATACCAACTTGTAACGCTCTAAAAATTTCAACCAATTTAAACTTTTCGAAAACAACTAAGTTTCATAAAGTTATTACTAAAAGGTTTTCAATATAATTATTATTAGAGTCTTCCCAGAATCAATCATAAAACAAAATCATGAGGAGCAGTACGATCACGCCTTTGCCTTGCCACGGTCTCCTGAAGAACCTGAAAAAAAAAACATTAAACCACAACTGTAAACCCGAAAGCTTAGTGAGATACCCCCAAAATACCAACCACATATACACTACACGCACAACATGCCATATCATAATAGAACACAGAACAACCATGCACTTCGGGTCTACTGTATGACTGGTCCGCCGCACCGGCCTTCAGTCCACCTGGTCCACCCTCCGAGTCTAGCCATACATATCGAGTCTATAGTGTGATTGGTCCGCCCGCACCGGGCCTTCAATCCACCTGGTCCACTCTCTGAGTCTACAGTATGACTGGTCCGCCCACACTGAGCCTTTAGTCGGCCTGGTCTACTCTCCGAGCCTCGGCACGTCTGGTCCGCCCTCTTGGGGACTACAGCCTATCCGGACCGCTCGCTGGGCCTTCGGGACAACCGGTCCGCCCTGGGTATGTTGGCCTACAGCACAAAGCAGGACCCGCCTCAACCCAACCCCAGTCCAACAACCATGTGCACATAAACATTCAATCATATAACAATTCACATTCAATCAAGCCGATCTAGCAGATTACATAACATAACATCATCCTAACCAGGATACCGACCTAACCGGGTCTCTAACATAATATAATCCTAACTACGAGGATGCAAACATAGCAAAGCAATAACATAACAACGATACCCGGATCACTATCCGATAAAGGGCCAGCCTTGGTGCCTTAGACCCTGTTGATATAGTGAGGATAACTCACCTCGCAACTGCCGACTGAAAGATAAGACCAAGATGCTCCGACCACTGATACGATCTCCACCACTAGCCAACACCAACACTGAACACAAAACAAATGCCAACAATTACCAAAATGCCCCTGGAAGTCAACTGGTCAACCCTTGGTCAAAGTCAAAGTCAAAGTCAACCTCCCGACTGACTCTGCTCGCCGAGTCAACCCGATGACTCGCCGAGTCCCCAACTCTGAGTCCCCTCGCACTCAACTCACCGAGTCCTCCCTTGACTCGTCGATTCATGGCTTAACCTGAAGAAGGTTAGGACCTCACGACCAGACTCGCCGAGTCCAAGAATAGACTCGCCGAATCCAAGGCTATCTTCAACCTACTCGCCGAGTTGTTCTTCCAACTTGCCGAGTTCCTGCCCATCTTCAAGCAACTCGCCGAGTACACCTTTGTGACTCGCCGAGTGCCTCTAGATCTTAACCCATACAGAAGCCTTCCATGCCATGCAATTGATCCAAACCATAGATCTACCCTTCTACAACCCATCCATCACGTAAAGTGGCAAACTTTACATGAATCTTAAGAGATCTAGGCATTTAACACTCTAGGGATAGGGTTTGGGACAAGATGGCTTCACCAAACACTCAAGAACAGGGACTTTCATGCACTCTAGACCTTCTCCATTCCAGATCTGAGGTAGCAACCTCAGATCCAACCTCCAAACTCAAAATACCACAAGCTAATCTTTCCAAATACTCCAAAATGATGAATAATAGCCCAAGCAACGAATTAATACCTCAAAAGGAAGCTCCAACAGAAGAGAAATCCGAATCTTAGCAAAGCCCCTTGCTCCAAGCCTCTTAACTCTCCAAGATCTCCTCCAAAATCTCTTCTCCAAGGTTCAAATGCTCTCAAATCCCTCACAAGCGCGCCTTAGGGTTTTCTGGACTTCAAGAGAGGGTAAAGAGGCTGGGGAGAGGGTATAATGTCCTTTATATAGGGCTCATCCTCCGAAATTAGGGTTTTCTCCACTCAGCACCTACTCGCCGAGTCCAGCCTCCGACTTGCCGAGTTGGCCACTAAACATGCGACCAGAATCGCGACCCTACTCGCCGAGTCCACCCATGGACTCGCCGAGTTTCCCTTTCACATTTACACTTTGAACCCTGAACTTGCACTCCTGAAATCGGGATGTTACATTATTCTTGCATCCTTAGTTGTTTCCTAAGCACCTTTTTAGTTATATTCACTAACTATATACATATATGTGTAATAATATGCTAAATAGGACTCATTTGTGTCTCGGGACTTTGTTCGTGGAACCAATCATCATATATCGAATCTTCAATTGAATCACCCACATAATGTGAGTTCATACCCCCATGTCTTTTTCCAACTTTTTAAATGTTTTAGGGGGAGAGTACAAGTATAACACAAGAAATGTTGTGTTTTAAAATATAAATTGCTTATTATTTGTACCATTGAACTGTATTTAGAACATGAAAAATAGAACATGGAAATGAACTTATAAACTTTAATAAGTTTAGTTTAAGAAACAAAATGATATTTTATAAACTTATCTGTTAATTATAAAAAGGGTTTTCCACATTATTTCTTGTAAAGTCGTTAATGTAGCTTGTGAGACACGTCTTCAGTACTTACTTAAGTACAAATGGAAGTCTACCTTTATGACCAGAGTATCCTCGAGGGAGAGCGTGAGTTTGTCTACAATACGTCATGTTTTATATTAGTCAAATTAGTATGGTCGTAAAATTCACAATATATAACAACGATATATTTACGTAGTAATATACTTTTCATGAACAATCTCAAGGGATAATAACTATGTGATTACTTAGTATATACCATAGGGTTAGATAAAACTGAAATCTGATAGACAGTGGAATGTGTGACTTCCGCCTCACTTCATGTTCCTTGTTAGGTTGTGGGCTTGGGGCAGATTCACCCGATCAACTGTTTGTTCGGTCTTGCTTATATACAACTCGTATGTATTAAGTGATCATAGGAGGGTAGTATCGTCATATCAGATTTTCAGGGTAAACAAGTCTTTATTCAGTTTAACATATCAACAGAACTAGATATCATTGAAGTAAGTATATTGAGTATGCTTATGCTTTTCAATCTTGGAACAACATAGACAACCAATAGGTTTTATAGAAAATATAAGATTTTCTATGGTAAACATCATTCTTTTAAGATAAATACTTTTTGATAGAACTTTCTAAAAACAATAACATTTATTACCGAATCAATGTTTCACAATAGATTTAGTGAAATTAGAAACTTATCTATAAAAAGATTTAATATGTATTTTTAAGCTAGTATAACATAAAGGACCTTAAATGGTTAATTCTATAATTACTTGGTTTATACATCAAGGTTATATATAATTAATATCCGATATGCAGTGGAATGTGTGACTTCCGCCTTACTTTCTGTTCCTTGTTTGGTTGTGGGCTTAGGGAAGATTCACACATTTAATTGTCCGTTCGATATTAGATTATATAAAGTCAGTATAAACTAAGTGATTATAGAAGGAACTATTGTGGTCACCTTTTTACCAAAGAAAATATATGATTTTCTTAAGGAATGTTTTCATCAAATATAAATGAACTATTACAGTTAACTCCGTAAGCACCTAGTGAATACGCCAGTGTTATATACAATGAGGATCTAACAAACAATGGGATGTGTGACTTTCGCCTCATCTCCTGTTCCTTGTTTGGTTGTGGACTTATGGCAGATTCACATAATTGATTGTCTGTTTGATCTGGATTGTATATATCTTATATTCGTTAAGTACTCATAGAAGAAATTGTAGAGTCATTTTTACTTATCATGTTATTATATCAGAAAATATAGGATTTTCTAGAGTATCAGGTGAACTTTTCTAAAGAACTTAGAGTATACTTTTTATAACAAAAATACTTATGAACTCACTAGCTTAAATGTTGATCTACTCTTTCAAAATAACTTGTATTCTCAGGAAACTAGTAGACAGATACACGCTCAGGGATTTAGAAGATGGAGCATAGTAGCTTCATGTCTTTGTTTTGTTATTTACTTTTGGAGTCAAACTTTTGTGAATAAAATATAATGTAAACACTTTAATATTAATGAAATGGTTGTTTGTTACTTTGATTACTATGATGCATCTATTGTGATACTGAGCATGACGTCCTCCGCCCCCGAATGTTTCCACTGTTTCGGTTTGGGGGTGTGACAAGATGAAAGATGATACGGATAATAAGAGATGAAAGATGAAATAGATGATGAGAGACATTGACTTTAAAAGATGACGTCATATAGTAGAGTATAGATGACAACCACAGACTATTTTAGACAGTCCAATGAAACGTTAGCATGCTCGCAACCTGTAGGTGTTTTTGAACTAAGTGTTCACCAAAAGTACTCTAAAAACCCATTGACATGTATTGTGGGTGGACTCCCTAAAATAATACTGTTAGTAAAGGAGATAAACCTTGGCAGCTATGAACTTAGTGCTTATTAGATAAACATTGGCAGCTATGAACTTAGTGCCTAATAAATAACATTGGCAGCTATGAATTTAGTGCCCTATAAACATTGGTAGCTATGGACTTAGTGTCTTATAGATGAACATTGGCAGTTATAGACTTAGTGCCTAATAGATAACATCGATAGTTATGGACTTAGTGTCTGTTAGATAAACCCTGGAATCGATGGACTTCGTGCCTATTCCTTAGGACAAATCCTTAGGAATAAATATAGGAGAGTACCTACCGACAAGTATCATGGAGGAATCCTTGAACTAGTATTGTTAGCATAGATGACCCTTAAGGTAAATCCTTAAGAATAAAGAAGATAATAGGGATGAGAAATTTGGTTAATTGTTTGATGATTAAACATAATAATTATATTATTGTGGGTTGAAAACCCAATGTACTCACCAAGTTTCCCAACCTTATCTACTCAGTTTATTGTATCACAAGTAGCGATGTTAAATATACATTATGTTGAGAGATTCAATGAATATTAGGCCACTATTTTAATTAATGTAAGGCTTGTAATATTTCGTTATGCTTATGTTTTTGTATTGACGATGACATCCCAATGTTTTAATATAAATAAAATACATTTCTTCGGAAATGCTTTGATAATATCATTATCATGTTTTCTGGGAACAAATTTTGCAATGTTATTTCTCAAAAAGGATACTCTGATTTTTAAATAAGCATAAACGAATCGGTCTTTTCTGGCCGTGAAAGTGGGGATGTCACGTGTCTGGATTGTCATCATTACTATACACGTGGATTTAGAGCAGTGGGGTATTGAATTAAATGAGCTCCTTATGAGGAGGCTTGGGGCAGGAAATAATACTTATTTTTGGAATGACAAATGGTGCCAAAATCTAGTGTTGAAAGATACTTACCCGTCACTATATAGGTTGAAGGTTAACAAAAAATGTATGGTTTCTGATAGAGTGAACAACATGGGTATCAATTGCTTCCAGGGGATGTGGTCGAGAGGTCTTAGACGTGGAAGGGAGGCTAGTTCGCTTATAGATCTAAAGAACAAGTTAGCTACCATCACCTTGACAGACTACCCAGACAAATGGGTCTCGTAAGGTAAAGATGTTGAAGGGTTTTCTTTCCAGATAATGAGAAGTTTGATTGCTAAGGCGAATTTGATAAGACCATCTCCAACCCATCTCTATCCCCCCCCTCCTAAATGGAGTAAAAAATGGAGTAAATAGTGTTTCATCTCCAACCCTACTCTATTTTCTACCCCATTTTTTACCCCAAAAGCATATTCCTAGAATATTCCATTTTTATAACTTATATATATTGTCAAATACACCCCTCTACTAATTAAACTTATATTTATGATTAATTAATATAAATTAATATATAACATGATATTATAAATATTAATTACTGCATTTAAATTATAATTAGTAGATAACATAAACTAGAAATGTATAAAATAAAAATGAGAGAGACTAAAATTGGCAACCAAACTTCACCTCCATTTTTGGAGGAATACTATTCATATCTCCAAAAATGGAGGTGAGAATGGGGTAGAGTGGAGAAGAATGGGGGAAGAAATGAAGTTTGGGGGTGGGTTGGAGATGCCCTAAGTGATGAGGATGACATGAATTTTCATTGGGGAGAAATGGGCTCCATTAAAAGCTACTTGCTTCGTGTGTCGTTTGTTTTTAAATAGAATTTCGTCTATGCACAATCTTACAATTAGAGGAGTTGTTTTGTCCTTGATCTTATGCCCCTTTTGTGTTAATTCACAGGAAGACACTAACCATTTTTTCTTTGGTTGTCCTTATGTGAGTGAAGTTTTGAGATGATTTGTTAACCGATCAAAGTTGTTATGTTCTCCTCCTTTGGATAAAATGAGTTTGGTTACTGATGTGTGTTCCATAAATTTGGACAAAAAGAAGAAGAGGTTGGTGCGGACTCTTATTTTCTCATAAGGAGGACTTTAATTCGATTAATTCTTTTGATCGATGTTTTTCCCCTATTAACTTTGATTGTATGATGTAATGATTCTAGTGCCTCGTTAGTTTTCCTTAAGGCCATCCGGAGTGGATGAGATTTCTACGCGTGAGTTGCTGATTTGGCACCCTGGAGACGCGTGAACACCGCCCACAGGGTGAGTGGGTTGGGGGTGGCGCGGGTGGTATGACGGACGAAGACGTGTAGAGCTTAAATTTTGAATATTGGCACCGTTTGAAAGCATTTAATAAAAATAATCTATTCATTATTAATTGAATTTCACCCTTTATATACATTCATTTTAAACATATTTTTCAAAACAAAACAGACACATTTTTTCAAAACAAACACACATTCAACAAAAAATAGATAATTTTTAAATTTTTATGTTTTTTTAAGTAATGTAATGTTTATGTTTTTTTTACTAATTAGCTTTTAAATTTTTATGTTTTTAATTAATGAAATGTGGTTTTATTTTTCTATATTTTAAAAATATTTATTTATGTTTTAAATTATGTTTTTTATTTAATTTAAATCATAAAAAAGTAAAAAAAAAAAAAAAGAATATTATGGAGTGGTATGCATTCCAATGCCTAGAGAGTTGGTGGTGGTGAGCTGACGTGACGGTAAGTTGACTACGTCTTTCCGATGATATGGTTGGAACCACTCCCTACAATCTAATAATATATTGCTAAAGTTGAAAAATAAAATAAAAACTAAAACAAAATATCAATACCATATTTTTGGTATTTGAAACTTACCACTAACGAACTATTGAGTATAATGGTCAATTACTCAATTTATTTTGGTTTGAGAAAAAGATTGTCAAATTAATTATTAAATTCCATTCAATAAACCATGATGATCAAGTAAATTAGATCCTAACTTGTTTGTTATTGAAGACTAACAAAAAATAGCATTAACGGCATCAAGATTTGAACAAGAGAAGGCACCGATGGCGTTGCGTGCGCCATTGGTTGACCGCTAAACCTCTTCTTCTATCCGTCTGATTCAAAGCAAGCAACCCTCTCATATTTGGCATCTTGCAATGAAACACAATCAAAGGAACCGACCCTTTGACCATCGTGGCGTTAAAATTAACGGCACACAAAGCAGCCTAACATGTTACGCAATCATAAATAATCGATCAAGAAAAGAAAGAAATCATTCACCAAACCCCCTAAATCGAAAACTGTAACGTGCAGGTTTCATCCTCTTCCCGTTTGTTCCTCTTCTTTTCAATCTTTTCTGCTCCACACATGTATGATTATGATTTGTAGATATAAGCACACACAGATTTGATTCGTATAGTAAATTTATAGCTTTTAAGCCCACTGTTCTTCAATTTTTGTTTATAATTATAGTTTTATAGCACTTTTTCTCTTTAATGGAGGTCTCATCGTCATCATGTTCCTCCCCACTTTCGATTCATCGACTCGACTTCGCCCCACCTATTTTGACCCGACCCATGTCGCGTTTCTCTTCCAAACCCGTTACCCGATTCACCCCTTCCACCACCTGTAACACTTCGTCTTCTTCTTGTTCTTCTGCATCGTCGTCTTATTTTGGACTTTCCATCTCTCATAAACCCTTGAAATTGAAGAATAATCACACCCTTCCTCGAAAAAGGCGTGGCTCGTTCTATATTGTAGCTGGTGTGTTCGAGAGATTTACCGAAAGAGCAATCAAAGCTGTGATGTTTTCTCAAAGGGAAGCTAAAGCTTTAGGCAAAGACATGGTCTTTACGCAGCATCTGTTATTGGGCTTAATCGCTGAAGATCGTTCTCCTGGTGGCTTTCTCGAATCCGGCATCACCATAGACGCTGCTCGTGAAGCTGTTCGGAGTATCTGGGATGAAGAAGAAGAGGGTGATAAAAAGGAGCAGGTCACATCAACAACGTCTGCCACAGATGTGTCGTTTTCAAATAGCACAAAAAGAGTGTTCGAGGCTGCAGTTGAGTATTCGAGAACCATGGGTTATAAATTCATCGCTCCTGAGCACATTGCCATCGGATTGCTCACTGTAGACGATGGCAGCGCCGGTCGTGTCCTTAAGAAGTGAGTGAAACCAAAGCCATTTTCATATGAAGCTTGCGTTTGAAAGTCATTAATGGTGGAATTCTATTTTCGCAGATTAGGAGCAGATTTAAACCACCTGGCAGATGTTGCAGTCTCTAGACTTCAAGGAGAGCTTGCCAAAGATGGAAGAGAACCCACGAAAATGTTAAAAAATTCCTCTTTTGGTAATAAAACATCAGTCAGATCCCCTGAAAAAGCAAAAGGTAAAATATAATTAAATATTATGTCTTTTTGTATCCATGGTGCTATCTTTTTTGTTCTATAAACATGTTGGTGTTAGATAGTGACATTTTCTTTTCAAATTTTTTTTCAGGGAAAAGTGCATTAGATCAATTCTGTGTGGATCTTACTGCTAGTGCTAGTAATGGGCGCATTGATCCTGTGATTGGGCGAGATAATGAAGTTGAAAGAATCGTTCAGATTCTTTGCAGAAGAACTAAAAATAATCCCATTCTTCTAGGTCAAGCTGGGGTTGGAAAAACAGCCATTGCAGAAGGACTAGCCATTCGTATATCTGATGCAAATGTCCCTGTCTTTCTCTTGGTAATTAGTCCTTTTCGCCCCTGTTTTTAGTAAGCATAATATGACATAACAGAACAGGTTGCACTGCATCTAGCAATGATATGACAGAACAGAACATGTTGTACTGCATTTGACTATCATATGACAGAACTTGTTGCACTGCATTTGTCGATTGAGATGAGACTGATGTCAATAGGACAATATTGCAAAAGGTGGGACAAGGACTTGCTTTTGATATCTTGTTTGTGGAAAAGACATGAATGCCCTCCTCATCCCCATAATTCAAGATAACCCTAGAAAATTTGTCTTTTAGGTTGTGTTTTTTTGTTAATTTTTTTATTGGTTTAACTGCAGACAAAACGAGTTATGTCATTGGATATCGGTTTGTTAATTTCGGGTGCAAAGGAGAGGGGAGAATTAGAGGGGCGTGTAACGAGTTTAATTAGGGAGGTAAAAGAGTCAGGTAAGCATAATACATTAAATCTTATTAGGTTAATAATAATAATTGTGTATTTTGATAATTTATTTTATTTTATTGATGTTGTAGGTGATGTGATACTTTTCATTGATGAAGTCCATACACTGATTGGGTCAGGGACTGTTGGAAGAGGTAACAAGGGATCTGGACTCGACATTGGTAATCTTTTGAAGCCATCTCTTGGGAGGGGTGAATTACAGGTTTTTATTATCCTTCATTCTTCATTATACTAAAATTTGAACTTGTGTAATGTGTTATAACTTATAACTTTTAAATTTTAGGTCATATTTACCTTTTTTTAAGAAAAAGCGTTGTTATTTCAGTGTATTGCTTCCACAACTATGGATGAGTACAGATTGCATTTCGACAAGGATCAAGCATTGGCACGTAGATTCCAACCTGTCATAATTGAAGAACCAAATCAGGTAATATAATAATATATATAAAAAAGTAAATTAACAACTATAACAGCATTCTTTGTTAAAAATATTCGTTCTATGAAAATACAGGAAGATGCAGTGAGGATTCTAATGGGGCTACAAGAAAAATACGAGGCTCATCACAAATGTAAATACACATTGGAAGCCATTAATGCAGCTGTGTACTTGTCATCAAGATACATTCCTGATAGATATCTTCCAGATAAAGCCATTGATCTGATTGATGAAGCAGGAAGTAAAGCAAGAATGGAGTCTTTCAGAAAGAACAAGGAACAACAAATTGATATACTTTCAAAGTCTCCTAATGACTATTGGCAAGAGATTAAAGCAGTTCAAGCTATGCATGATGTGGTAAGTGACTACATTACATTTTCACTGCTATAATTGGATAGATTTTTCCAAGTTTAAAAAAGTATTAATAAATGAAAAACCTCAGGTTTTGGCAAGTAGAAGAAGCAATCTTGTTGACCCAACAGACACAAACAATGATGATGCTTTGACTTGTTCCACATCTGATGATCAAGAGTATGCTTTTTATATTCTTATAAACAATTTTTTTGTGGTGTTACTTTTATAAAAATTATGATTTTTGAACTACTTTTTTTTTCAGGCCTACAATTGTGGGGGCTAATGAAATAGCAGCAGTTGCTTCACTATGGTCAGGGATTCCAATTCAACAGCTGACAGCTGATGAAAGAATGTTATTGGTGGGACTTGAAGACCGATTAAAAGAAAGAGTTTGTGGTCAAAATGAAGCTGTGGATGCCATTTGTCGCGCTGTGAAACGATCTCGTGTAGGGTTAAACGATCCTGACCGTCCGATTGCTGCCATGCTTTTCTGTGGGCCCACGGGAGTTGGCAAAACCGAACTCACAAAAGCCCTTGCTGCTTCCTACTTTGGCTCGGTAAAAACCATTTTTTCTTACTTATATAGATTTACAATAATACTCTTTATATTTTTTAGTTTTTTTTTCCCTTCTAAATTTGTTTTACATCTTTTTTTATTTTTTTACAGGAAAGTTCGATGCTAAGATTGGACATGAGTGAGTACATGGAACGCCATACGGTCAGCAAACTAATAGGCTCCCCACCGGGATATGTAGGGTATGGTGAAGGTGGGACCCTTACGGAAGCCATCCGTAAACGGCCTTTCACAGTGGTGCTTCTTGATGAAATAGAGAAAGCCCATCCTGATATCTTCAATATTCTTCTTCAAATTTTCGAAGATGGTCACCTCACTGATTCCCAGGTTCGTGAACCTAGGAAATCGATAAATGCACCAGTCATCCGGATTCGAATAATCCGGATGACTGGTGCATTTATATTAGATGACAGGCGCATTATGCGCCAATCATCCATCCGATATACGTCATATATCTCATTAGATTTTGTCATAATTTCAGGGTCGTAGAGTATCGTTCAAGAACGCGTTAGTGGTGATGACTTCTAACGTGGGGTCCACAGCTATCGCGAAGGGGAGACACAATTCCATTGGTTTCCTACTTGATGACAACGAGTCTTCATCTTCTTATGCCGGATTAAAATCACTAGTAATGGAAGAACTCAAAGCGTATTTTCGTCCCGAGTTACTCAACAGGATAGATGAAGTTGTCGTGTTCCGTGCTCTCGAAAAGACTCAGGTTTGTCTTTGTCTTAGACAGAACATAACAGATTGTACTGTGTTTGATTTTGACTTGACCGAGAGAGACTGACATTGTTTATTTTGTCTTGTTTGCAGATGCTTGAGATATTGAATATGATGTTGGAAGAGGTGAAAAAGAGGCTTGTTTCGTTTGGAATTAATCTGGAAGTGTCTGTACCGGTATTGGAGCTTATATGTGAACAAGGTTTTGATAGGAGTTATGGGGCAAGACCTCTTCGAAGGGCGTTGACTTTGATAATTGAAAATCCATTGAGTGAATCACTTCTTTCTGGAGAGTTTGAGAAGGGGGACACTGCTGTGATTGAGATTGATGGTTCGGGAAATCCGGTGGTTAGTAACAAGTCTCGCCGGAATGTTTACTTGTCTGACACATCAGCATTGTCATAGGTGAATATATGTAGAAGCCCATTAATTATTATTATTTAATGTACAAAGTGATTCATATTGACTGTGTATATGTTAGAGGAATGTTGTGAATTCATTGAGGTTCAGTAAATATATAATTCATAATTTATTGGTTAACGCTATTCCAGTTGACAAGTTAATTTCTGTTTAGATTTTTTGGCTGAATTTTGTGTTTAGGTTGTAAGCTTTAAATAGAATGCATGTTTGTGTAATGTTTTATTTAATGTTTTTTTTTTTTGTAGCTTTGCTGGCCTGGCACCACAACTAGAAAAATAAAGCAATGGTCGATTACAAACTTTTTTCCTGGAATATTATTTTATTTTCGTGAATATGATATATTTTTCGTGGTGAAATGAAGTTATTTTAGCAAGATTGAAAAGTTCGCAAAATTGGATTAGCACGGTTTATAAAGGAGGCCATGCAACAAAATTGGTTAAGACTTATATCGTCAAAGACCAAATAGAAGTTATTAATTATTATTATTATTATTATTATTATTATTATTTTTTACTTCCATGTGTAAATTTTTGAGGCTACGTGGAGTGGCCAATGGTGGTTGTCAAAGTTAGAATGCAAATATGACAAGTAAAAGATTTGAGTAAATTTAATGAAGTGAAGTTGGTTGATTGTGGGATACACCACATGGTTGACTTATCATTAGACTAAATGGAACAACACTTGTTATTAAAATGGTTAGAGGAGCTCTTAACACATTTCCTTAATTAAAATCACAAAATCAATGCAGCATGAGCATATAATCTTGTGAGAATCAATTAGTTTTACGTTCTAAGAGTTACCAAGTCCAAAAGATAATCAAATGTTTACATTATCATTATGGAGGAAACATTTCCATGATCTAAATGAAATGAAAACAAACATATAAACCATTTGTTGCTTACTAATTTGAGGGTCCATTACTTAATTAAGAAATTAGTCAACAAAAATAAGCATTCATTCATCAAAGTTCATGATCAAAGATAAATAAACACAAGAAGATGTTTGACTAGAAAACATTTCCATAAATTTCAAACACAAGATAATATGAAGTCTTCAAAGCAACCAATCATCCATGGGTTAAACCCTAATCAACCAAATGTGAATCTAGCCAAACATGACCAAAATAAAAGAAATACAAAATAGTTTAGAGGTACCAAGCATTGTTCTAGTTGCAAGATGAAAAGAAATTACACCAATATTCTAAATCTTCAAATCTTCTAAAGCCTTCTTGAGAGAAAAATGAATGATTTTTCTAAAGTGTTGATAATGAACTCCCTCTCATATTTCCAGTAAAAAGGGCTCATTTCCGGATTCAAAAACTCCCCCAAAACCCATCCACCAACCTTCCCAAAATAGAGTCAAAAAGTCAAACCCCGGATTCACCACAACACGATCCATGCGAACCGTTTGTGGATCCACACGGGCCGCGTGGGTCTCGCTGATTGTATGCCTTGGCCCATTTAATATATAATCCAGCCCAATCTTCTTATTCATCCTTCAGCCCACATTTCATCAATTCTTGGGAGCCCAATTATGTTATTCCAAAGCCTCCCATGATGGTCCAATGCTTCTTTAGTCTTCCTTAACTCGAGTCCTCGTCCAAAGATTAAGTCCAACGTGCTTCTCGCTTATACTGACACCAAGCCCAATTGCACCACTTCAAGTCCATGAACAAATTGAAAGCCTCCAATAGCCCCGCACTCCTTCCATACCTCCAATAACAAATAGTCTTCGCTAAATCCTGCAAATAAACTCAAAAGACTGGAAAGCACCCGGTAAAGGAGAAAAATAATAAAAAGAGAAAATATGCAAGAAGATTAACTAACATGAGATGATTTTAACTAAAAATAAACTATGAAAAGAAGTAATAAAAATGAAACTATCAGCCAACTAGGAATTTTGTGTGTTAGGGGTCAAAAAGCTATTGTGGGTATCCTTATAAACAAACCTTTGTATTCTGAAATATTTCAATCAAATTAACACTATTTTTTTACTATACCAAAAATCCATTGGGTAATTGACCAACTGGTGTTTTTATCTGCCCATCGACACCGAGAGGTTGTCGTGGCTCGACGCACACTATCCCGTTCGGCATGCTGAGGTGACAAGTTCATCTTTGTGTGTGTGTGTGTGTTTGTGTGTGTTGACCAGCCAATAACTATTTTGTTTGATTTTTTTCTTCAATTCTAATACACTATAAATAGCAACCTAATATACCATTTTATACCACACAACACTTTCTTTTTAGCTATTCTAAAATGTTTTTTTTCGTCTTCATCTTCAACTTCGAACTTTTGACATGGTGCTACAAGCGACGATGGGCGTTGCTAAAACGATGACAAATATGATTTTTTTACGACGATTTCAAATGCATAAACATTTATTTTAGTGTATAGTCGAACATGTGATGAAAGCGTGTTCATATTTCCAACAATCTCCTGATGCAAGAGATATAGTAGATCCTAGTCCATTGCAAAAATACACAACCACACTTCATATGATATCATATGACACCCTATCGATGGACTAGATGAGAATCATAGGATGTGTACCGTACAAGAAAGTCTTCACAAATTTTACAAGTATATCATGACGTTGTATGGTCGACGATATATGTTTAAACCTCCTCTACTTTCTATGACATCCAACAAATGCATGCTCATCATGTAAATGTACATGGCTTTCTCGAAATGTTAAGAAACTTGGATGACATCCATTGAAAATGAAGAAATTTCCCGAATGCATATAATGGTCGATACACACAACGATCATACTTGAAGTTGTATGGATATGACATGCCTTATTTGGCGCTCCCGGTTTGCTTATGATATTAATGTTAACCATCGATATTCAACGACATATATAAAAAGGTTGCACCTAATTCTTCATATGTAGTGCATGAATTGATCCACCGACACAACCACTAGAGATTGATAGTGATGAGTATATGGCACGAAGAAAACTAGTACGTAATATTGAGATCCATCAGGATCTTCATAAAGACTTGGCAAAACATATTTGGACGATTGAGAACAAAACATGACGGATAAAAAAAAACTATCTTTGTCAAGATCATTGTGTTCACCCTTTGATTACATGGCATCACGAATCTATACAACTAATGGCACATAATGAATTAGGAGGAACATCTTGAGATGAAAAAACAAGGTCAATTTGACCCCTATAACTACATGTAAAAGAACATCTTAAACAAAAAAATTAAACAAAGGGACAAACCTACATGATGTGCATTTCATGATGCTCTACCTATTTTGAGATGCATATATGAAATTATGAACTTGTGAGACTCTGTGTAACACCAAAAATTTCAAACAATTTTTCATTTAAAAATAATCGTTTAATTCTTAAAAACACTTTGCTTAAAATCTTATTCATAATCGAATTACAAAACATAACTCCATTTTTCACTTGCATAATAAACCAGGACCCTCAAAACATGACTCTTTCTCTGGTGTATACAATCGAGCCGGTGCCGTCCTGTGATCCTGAGAGAAACCTGAAACACATAACGCAAAACACTGTAAGCACGAACCTTAGTGAGTTCCCAAAAATACCACACATAACACATATTAGCCACTCGAGGCTCTAACTCTGGGGGTCTGTGGACCCTACTCTGTGAACCTTCCGGTTCTAACTCTGTGAACCTTCCGGTTCTAACTCTGTAAACATGCACAACATAAATCACATAGAAATAATGCATTACAACACATAACATACACAACATACAAATACTCTGTCACATAACTCTGGTTACCTACTCAAGGTAAAGCATAGTGAGAAGACTCACCTCGCGTATCTCGATAACTCGTAAATCCCTAAAATCACTAGTGCTCGATCTCCCGAGCTATAGTCCTCCTATAACACAAATATAACTCTAATTAACACTTTCCCAACTAGGGTTGACTAACTCTATCAAGTCAACACCGGTCAACTCTGGTCAATGGTCAACCCAACTCGCCGAGTCCCTACGGGGACCCGATTCCTCTGAATCCCTTCCGACTCACCGAGTCACTCACCCAACTCGGTTACTCAACCCCTGGTTCGAAAACACAGAACAACTCGCTCCAACTCGTCGATTCTGCCAATGGACTCGACGAGTGCATTCCATGCACAACCCCAAGCTTATTTATCACGTAAAGTTTATGTCTTGGCGCTCATATCACACCTATTGACTCATAAATGGTGTTTTAACCTCAAACACAAAGATCCCAAACCAAAACCTCCATAGACTCATATAAAGCTTGGACAAAGAGACACTCTGGACCTCCAAGGGTCCAGATCCAGAACCTAACTCGCTTAAGGGACCATGGAAGCACTAGATCTAGTCACAAAAGGGCTTAATAAGCCCTAATTCAACATGAACATCACCTCAACATAAAATGGTTCGAAAATAGTACCTCAAACGTGATGTTCTGGACCTCAGATCTTCAGGAAGTTAACCCTCTTGCTTCCTCTTGGCTATAGCTTCCTTTCCCTAGCTAAACAACACCTCCAAGGTCGACAATGGCTCCTTCTCTCACTCCAAACGCTCAAGCTCACTAGGGTTTCGCTCTGGGGGCTGGTGAGCACAAATGACGGCCATAAGGCCCTTTTAATAGGCCCCAAACCCGAGAAATTAGGGTTTCATTAAACAGCACGGACTCGCCGAGTCCACCAATGCGACTCATCGAGTCCGGTCATTAATCCAGGTGAGAAATCGCGTTTCTACTCGACGAGTCTACGCACCAACTCGCCGAGTTCTTCCACAAAACTCAAAATAAAATGAATAAATATAATACCTGAAATTCCGGATGTTACAATTCTCCCCCACTTGAATCTAACTTCTCCCTCGAAGTCTCATCCCTGAAATAGCTTCGGATGTTGCTCCCGCATCTCACGCTTTGGCTCCCAGTTCAACTCGGATCCTTTCCGATGTTGCCACTGAACCTGTACCAGAGGCACCTCCTTGTTCCTCAGAACCTTTATCTTCCGATCCACAATCGCAACTGGTCTCTCTGCGTAGTTCAGGTTCGCATCCACCCGAATGTCCTCTAGCGGCACTACCGCCGACTCGTCGGCTATACATTTCCTCAACTGAGACACGTGGAAGGTATTATGAATCCGCTCCAACTCCGCAGGTAGCTCCAAGCGATACGCTACCCTGCCCACCCTCGCGATCACTCTGAACGGCCCAATATATCGGGGTCAGGCCCACATCCACTTGAATATCCCTTAATGGCACTACTGCCGACTCCTCGACTATACGATTTTGCAGCTGCGACACATGGAAAGTGTCATGGATCTGACCTAGCTCTGCAGGTAGCTCCAACCGGTAGGCTACCCTGCCTACCCTCGCGATCACCCGAAAAGGACCGGTATATCGGGGCCCCAACTTGCCCCTCTTCCTAAATCGGATCACTCCTTTCCAAGGAGAGACCTTCAGGAGTACACAGTCACCGACCAAAAATTCGAGCTCGGATCGGCGCCTGTCCGCATAACTCTTTTGGCGACTCTGAGCGGTCAACAACCTCTGCCTGACCTGTTGTATCTGCTCTGACGTCTGAAGCACGATCTCTATACTTCCCATCACACGTTGCTCTACCTCTCCCCAGCAAATGGGGTCCGATACCCCCTTCCCTACAACAGCTCAAAGGGTGGCATACGGATGCACTAAAGATGGCTGTTGTTGTAGGAAAACTCGGCCAAGGGCAAATACGGGCAATTTCCCCCGAAATCTAATACACATGCCCGAAACATATCCTCGAGCGTCTGAATCATTCGCTCACTCTGAAGTGTCCACAAACATCACCATGGTAAACTCTAGCTCATTTCTCATATTCATCTTCGATACCGAGCACCAGGTCAGCTTTTGGCCCCACAGCTGAACCCCCAAAGGCCACACATAACAAGATCCAAAATATCTCACTAACTTCCTCCCCGTGACCACTATCACGGCCCAGTGACACGCAAGTCACAAAATTCCCTTTTTCCTCATAAAAATACAACCCAATCGAAGATCGACTCAGCTCTAACCTCTGGCGTCTGTTGCGCATATTCTCCCGCGCGCCTCGCTGACCCTCCTGACAGAGACGGAGACCCCAGTCTCGCCCCGGTTTAACCACTAGGCTCCAAAAACTCAACACTAGGGCTACTCAAGCCTAAAACTCTTCTGCATCATGCACTTATCGGAGAACACTCCATCATCACACTCTCTTGCCGTCTAGTGGGTACTATGGCTTCCCGCAATATTACGACAGCTTTTGACTAGTGAGTACTACGACTTCCCGTAGTATCACAACGCCAACTAACTAGTGAGTACTATGGCTCCCCATAGTATCATGACTCCCTCCCTCTGACTTGTGAGTACTACGGCTCCCCGTAGCATCACAACACCCTCTGACTGGAGAATACTACGGCTTCCCGTAGCATCATGACTCTCTCTCTCTCTCTCTCTCTGACTTGTGAGTACTACGGCTCCCCGTAGCATCACAACACCCTTTGACTGGCGAATACTACGACTTCCCGTATCTTCACCTTATACTCTCATTCTCATTACAACGCCACACTATGTTCATTAACTCATGCACCGAGGACTATCATAGATAGCTACACACACACTTGCCCCGATATGCACTACAGACTCCGGCGGCAACCGCCATAACACAGAACCTACCTCTGCGGAGATCCACTTCCTTAAATAATCCCTCTTGATGACAATACACGAAGGGCTCCCACTGGAACCGTGGATACATGATACATCACTAGTCATCTTAAACCCAAGACTCTAAATAACTCCGAAATCGGGACGCTATACGCGGAAACCACAGAACATCCGAACGGAGCATCACAATGTCCTGCCTCTACCACTGATTCCCTTACTCCCAGCACCATACACATACAACAATACATTTCCTCTTTCACTCAATGCGCAACTTCAGTGCATCCAAACACTCAATTGGAATACAAGGAAGGTGCTAACTCTTCAGAACACACTAATGATCCTCTGAAACCCTTTCCACTACTGCTCCAAATCCAAGCAAGAATACACATCCCAGCTCGGGAGTTGGCTACTCGACAATCTTCTACCCATATCTCAACCCAGAAGTTCTCAACTTCCCATACCATCATTACGAGTCTTCCACTTGAAACGACTCTTACCACCACCAGATTCTTGACCATTGACCACCCGCCGTGGAGAAACCCATCCTTCTCTCAGACATATACCACATGCATTATCTCGCCCTGCACCTTTCCTTGATCACCAATGACCCTGATCTCATGAATTTAAGCCGCAGGTTTCTGTATCCAACCCCTAACCGCTCTTGCACAAATCTCTGGTTCTCTCAATAAACTACCCGGTTCTCCCCCACTTAGGGTTCGAACCATCACTATCTGACACATCAACAACCTCACAAACTATTTTCACCCGCAATAACGCACCTGCCCCTTGAAAGTGCTACGCAACGCCCGATAATCCCCTTTAAGGAAATCAATCGATCTCATAACTCTGAACCTTAGATGAAATCCTCAAGAACTTCTCGTCACGACTGCCTCTAGTCGTTCCAAGTCTCGTACCAATCCAATACCAAACAACTCAACTGTCCAATAACATCACTGGCTCATAGACTAGACCACGAAATCCTCATACTCCCCCTCCTTGACTCATCCACCGACGTTCCAACACATGGATCATCCCAAGAACAGGGATCCACTCCCATATTCAATACCCAACATAGATAGAAAAACCATTGCACTGATTAAATCGACTGGACTCCCCACCGATACCTCTACAATACGCCCTACTATACTCAAATAGGTGTAACGTGGTCCTCGACTATCTCAGTCCCAACTGACTATCTGCTCACGGTAAATCACTGCCTCACGGCACACATGCTATCTAATACTCTGGTGGAAAATCATCATCAATGACAACCTGCAGGTTTTACCCCCAAACCCAAAACTTAAACATCATACCTCTCATGTTCCGCACACGAACATAAATAGCACCACCCAGGTCATAGAAGGTGACATCTCCTCTATCAACTGATTGCTCAACTCAGACCGAAATTCTCCCCTCCCTCTGACTCCTTGCCAAAATACTCTGAAAGGCTCTCGACCTCCCTCTCAAGGGATGCCTCTCCGAACTCAATCATGGCCCACAGGCCTAAAACTCATAGCGTCCAATCTCTACCTCATCAATCGTGACCGAATAACCGGAGAACCACAAGCATCATTCACTACGAACCATGGTACTCATCCCATGACATCTCTTCTCAATATGCTCCGGTGTATGGTACCCGAACCATAGCATCACTTCTCCATCTGCTCTGATGTATGGTACTCGAACCATAACACTACTCCTCAATACGCTCCGATGTATGGTACTCGAACCATAACATCACTCTTCAATACGCTCCGATGTATGGTACTCGAACCATAGCATCACTCCTCAATACGCTCCGATGTATGGTACTCGAACCATAACATCACTCCTCAATCCGCTCCGATGTATGGTACTCGAACCATAACATCACTCCTCAATCCGTTTCGATGTATGGTACTCGAACCATAACATCACTCCTCAATCCGCTCATTAGAACCTTCAGAATACTCCCTGTATCAAGTATGGGTCCTCTGCTTTCAGTAGTACGAGACCATACTACCTACCACATCTACCCATACTTTCCACACGGACTATCCCGGAGCTCCTAAGTAGCTGCTCGACCTTCTCGTTCACCAATTCCGTCGCGCGCTCGCTCCTCAACGAAATTCTCTACTCTGCTGGCGCACTCATCTGGCTAAGGTTACTCCCTAGGCTCTTCCTAGATTCCCACACTTCTCTGCCATCAGCTGCTGAAGAGCTCCTAATGATGCCAGCTATATACCTCCTGAATATCGTCATATTCGCTTGGTAGCTGACTCCCACCATCGAGAGTTCCACAAAGCACGAAGCAAGCATCATTCGAGCATCGAAGAATATATATAACTCACTCTGGGTGATAACTCCGCCTGCTCTGCTCATCCTCGAAAGTACCATCGAACTCTACAACTCTTCCCCTCGCGGGTTCTAACTATTCTTTCGCTAAGTACCACAGTACTTATCTAGGTATCTCCCCTAGATTACTCCTCTACTCAAATCCCCTAAAGGATTCCAACTAAATATTCTCACTCATCACATACTCAAAAGCACATCGCATATAACAACAATTCCTAGGCTAAGGCATCACAAATCAGGCCACTCTAGTCCTAAGATATGGAATACCTAGCCTGTCTCTAGCATGCAATAATATCTCATAGATTGCATCATAAATATCTCATAACACAAAAGTAAGGGGTATTTTGGGAAATCACCGTTCGGGCTCTGGCTGATTGTACACACTGCTTTTTCTCGCTTTCTCTTTGAACTCTTACTCGCTTTAGAAAATTATTTCTTTGAAAACTTTTCTTACTTCCTCAGTTTGAGTCCAGATTTACCCGAAGACGCATCCGAATCCCTCAAACCAAGGCTCTGATACCAACTTGTAACACCAAAAATTTCAAACAATTTTTCATTTAAAAATAATCGTTTAATTCTTAAAAACACTTTGCTTAAAATCTTATTCATAATCGAATTACAAAACATAACTCCATTTTTCACTTGCATAATAAACCAGGACCCTCAAAACATGACTCTTTCTCTGGTGTGTACAATCGAGCCGGTGCCGTCCCGTGATCCTAAGAGAAACCTGAAACACATAACGCAAAACACTGTAAGCACGAAGCTTAGTGAGTTCCCCAAAATACCACACATAACACATATTAGCCACTCGAGGCTATAACTCTGTGGGTCCGTGGACCCTACTCTGTGAACCTTCCGGTTCTAACTCTGTGAACCTTCCGGTTCTAACTCTGTAAACATGCACAACATAAATCACATAGAAATAATGCATTACAACACATAACATACACAACATACAAATACTCTGTCACATAACTCTGGTTACCTACTCAAGGTAAAGCATAGTGAGAAGACTCACCTCGCGTATCTCGGTAACTCGTAAATCCCTGAAATCACTAGTGCTCGATCTCCCGAGCTATAGTCCTCCTATAACACAAATATAACTATAATTAACACTTTCCCAACTAGGGTTGACTAACTCTATCAAGTCAACACCGGTCAACTCTGGTCAATGGTCAACCCAACTCGCCGAGTCCCTACGGGGACCCGATTCCTCTGAATCCCTTCCGACTCACCGAGTCACTCACCCAACTCGGTTACTCAACCCCTGGTTCGAAAACACAGAACAACTCGCTCCAACTCGCCGAGTCTGCCAATGGACTCGACGAGTGCATTCCATGCACAACCCCAAACGACCTTCTGAGGTCAGATCTATTCCACTAACTCATAGATCCAGTCTTTCCAAGCTTATTTATCACGTAAAGTTTATGTCTTGGCGCTCATATTACACCTATTGACTCATAAATGGTGTTTTAACCTCAAACACAAAGATCCCAAACCAAAACCTCCATAGAATCATATAAAGCTTGGACAATGAGACACTCTGGACCTCCAAGGGTCCAGATCCAGAACCTAACTCGCTTAAGGGACCATGGAAGCACTAGATCTAGTCATAAAAGGGCTTAATGAGCCATAATTCAACATGAACATCACCTCAACATAAAATGGTTCGAAAATAGTACCTCAAACGTGATGTTCTGGACCTCAGATCTTCAGGAAGTTAACCTTCTTGCTTCCTCTTGGCTATAACTTCCTTTCCCTTGCTAAACAACACCTCCAAGGTCGACAATGGCTCCTTCTCTCACTCCAAACGCTCAAGCTCACTAGGGTTTAGCTCTGGGGCTGGTGAGCACAAATGACGGCCATAAGGCCCTTTAAATAGGCCCCAAACCCAAGAAATTAGGGTTTCATTAAACAACACGGACTCGCCGAGTCCACCAATGCGACTCGTCGAGTCCGGTCATTAATCCAGGTGAGAAATCGCGTTTCTACTCGGCGAGTCTACGCACCAACTCGCCGAGTTCTTCCACAAAACTCAAAATAAAATGAATAAATATAATACCTGAAATTCCGGATGTTACACTCTGCGTGACATCGTGTGATATGTGATGCTCGATTTCATGCCGAATAAATGGATTTTTTGGGCTCAGTTTCAAGATGAATGTCTAAATCTTTGAGGCTCTACATTCGATTTTTGAACTGTTAGATTAGTCTTTTTGGGTTAGAAAATGACTTTAGAATTTACACTTTAAGGTATTGAAGACCAAATTAAAGAGAAGGGATGAAATCGGATTAGTATACATTCTTATGATCCAATGTGCGATCCTATGAACTTAAGTTTGATCTTGCTTCAAAACCAATATTATTAAGGTGGTAGAAATTCATTTCCTCCAATCCGTTATGAGTACGCTTTAAAATCATGGTCTTTTTTTTTTTTTTTTTTTTTTTTTTTTGAAAGATCAAACGATACTACGAGTGTACGATTAAAATCCTGATCTTACTAAAACAACAAACCAAATGTAGGTTAAATTTTAGAACGGCTGAATAGGTTAAATCTTATTTGAATCCATTATATTTTTTTTATTATAGCTACAACAATAAAATATACTGTATTTTAAACCAAAAATAACATATTTTAGTAATTTAGAAAAATTTCCCATGCAAGCTACAAATGGGATGCTATGGAAGCAAATCGAGTACAAGTGTACTCCCATCGTACAAGTTGACGTGTTACACTTTTGGTGCAGTCCATCATCAATTTTCGCACCAACCCTCAACCTCCTGATTTTCGTCATGCCCACGTTCTCCCCCAATTCAACAACTCCAATTTCTGATTCCCCTTTTGTTTAGACTTCAAATTTTACATACGAAGTGTTCATTTTAACCAGGGAATCCGCAAATGGCCGTGTCTATGGGTTCTTACGGTTGTATTGCTGGGGTTTATGACGATTTGGTTGCATCTCCAAAGCAACCCATCTCTAAATCCCCAATTTCTACCTTTTCTTTTGGTTCGAATCCTGCTAGACACTTCTGTGTTTCCCCCAAATCCAGGTATGCTACTAAATCAACTTATAAATTCCAACCCCAGTTCTATCTTAGTAAGCTGTCTGCATTGTGTGATTTTTCTCAAGATTTCTAAGGTTTCTTTCTGTCTGTAAATACATGAAATCTCGAATTTCAAACTTTAATATCACTGATTTGACCACTTAGTAGCTAATTTTTGTAGCTATCGTCTTAATTCAAAATGGATTCTTAGCGATTGAGCAACTTTCAAGTATAATTCAGAATTTCACAGCTGATATACAGTTTAATAAGCAAGAAAATGAAAATAGAATAATCGTTATAGTTAGGAATTTAGGATCCAAAGCACCATCGATTTCTTTTATAACACGCATCACGGATTCAGGATCTACGTTTTTTTGTTTTTTGTTTTGTTTTGTTATTCTGATGTGGGTTCTTACCCAGATTATTATATTCGCTGAGAACTATGATTCCAAAAGCTTCAGCCACAGCTTTAGAGGTATCAAGAAAGAATTTGTTCTAAAACTTCGATTATGTCTTGTAAACTAATCTAATTTCATTCGTGTCTTCAATCTGGTGTCGAACAGGATGAAATTTATCAGGAAACTGATGATGTTCCAATTCCAAAGGTGATCATAGACCAGGATTCGGATCTCAATGCAACTTTCGTACAGATTACCTTCGGGAATCGCCTTGGAGCTCTTCTTGACACTGTACGTCTGCCCATCAATTTTGTTTTTTCATCATTATAAACTTATATTCATCTAAACGTGTTGTGTGATTGTGGGATAAATCATAAATGTAAAAACATATGTACAGATGAACGCTCTGCAAAATCTTGGACTAAATGTTGTGAAAGCAAATGTTCATCTAGATTCTTCAGGGAAACACACCAAGTTTTCAATCACTAAAGCGTAAGTATTGAGCTATATCTATCTTTTTATCAAATTACATTATTGTTTTCTTACATAATTTCAGCAAGATTGTTTATAAAAAACATCATGAATAAACTATTAATAAAGCATCAATTTTTAAAATTTTGATTAATTTATATCCGGTTTCTTTGCAGCTCAACTGGGCGAAAGGTTGAAGACCCAGAGTTGCTTGAAGCAATTCGTTTAACAATTATTAGCAATCTTCTTAAATATCACCCAGTATTATCCTCGTCTTGATCTTTATAAAATAAGCAAATTACAGAAAAACCATTATATTTTGGACAGTTTGTTGTTTAATAACTTATACTTTATTATTCCCAATCAAACCATATAAGTTTCATACAATTTGTAAGAGGTCAAAATGCTAATCTGGAAATTTGTTAATTTGAAAAAAAGTCAGAAACTTTTATGGTTTGATTGGAAAAAAAAGTATTAGTGGTTAAACTGCAAAACTGCCCAAAATATAATACTATATATTTTTAACTGTAATGACTAATGTGCCCTTACAAACTTTATGAAATTGATGGCCTATAGGAATCAAGTGCCCAGTTAGCAATGGGGGAAGCCTTTGGAATCGAGGCACCAAAACATAAGGTACTAATCATAATCAATAATCATCACCTTTTAACATATAAACCAGCAAATGCATTACCTTTTAAATTTAAACTTTATAGAATTTTCGTATGTAAAGTTGTTTATTTAACTATTAATAATTGGTGGACAATTCCAGATTGATGTGGACATTGCAACACGAATACATGTGTATGACGATGGCCCTAATCGAAGGTCAAATAAGAACCATATAGATATTATGTATTTCTGTTATCAAAAGTGAAAAAAAAGAAAAAGAAAAAGTGAAGAACATTGAGTGTTGGATTATGCAGTTTGCTCTCAGTAGAAACCGCAGATCGGCCTGGATTACTGGTAGATCTTGTAAAGATTTTCACGGATATAAATGTTGCAGTGGAGTCAGGCGAGTTTGACACTGAGGTAATCTGGAAACCTGTTATTGGGGTCTGGGTCCCACATTGACTAGACACTGTCCTATCTGTCTCTATATATGTAGTGATTTGAGAATTCACATCGGGCTCTTTTTGAAAGTAAATCAAAAACTCCTCGTGTAAAGTAGTTAAAAAGCATTCTTTTTCTGCAAAAAAGTTAATTCTTTCAACAACCTCTGAGCTAGCCCACACTGTCTGTGTATGTAAATAAGTTACACAGTGGTCCACACAAGTAGAGGTGGCAATCGTGTCGTGTCGTGTCGTGTCGGGTTCGTGTCGTGTCGAAACACTAAACGGGTTGAAAGTGCTTCACCCTAACCTGACCCATTTAATTAACGTGTCGTGTCAACCCGTTTATTTTCGTGTCGGGTTTCGGGTTAGGGCTATACCTCGAAATATGTCGTGTCATGTGAGGTTAAAAGATTGAGCATGTTGAAAGAGTAGGAGTTAGGTAGGCAGAAAGGAAAAGCTAATAGTTTGGAGGCAGAATAGATGAAGTCATAGCCAGTTCAGATGACAAAATTAAAAGAGTGGGAGTTGGGGAGGCGGATGAAAAAGGTCATGAGGATGCGAGAGTGGTGAAAGAGACCGGTTAGTTTGGGAGAGAATGGAAAAATTGAAATGAACTCTTGATCTAGATGACTAATTCATTTCAACATTACAAAACGATTCAATTCGAAGGCTTTCTTTTACTTATGGTTTTAATTTAGTATCTTTTTAGTTTATTTAAATAATTCAAAATACTTGCATATAAATAAACAGGTCATTTTCGAGTCATATTCGAGTTGAAATTCTCAATCCTAACCTTACCATTTAATTTTCGTGTCGTGTCGTGTCAACCCGTTTATTTCGTGTCGGGTTTCGTGTCATGTCAATTTTTGCCACCTCTACACACAAGGGAGCCCAATTTACATTGAATCTGTTCGAGACTTGAACCATACCATAGACCTTTTTTTACCATACATAACGACTTATTAAATTGCAATGTAGGGGTTGTTGGCAAAGGGTAAATTTCATGTGAATTATAGGGGAAAATCACTTATTGAGCCACTTCAACAGGTGATTTGAGAATTCACAATCACAGCATGATTTTTAAGGTGTAAGATTTTAAGTTTAAGAAACATTTTGTAGGTTTTGGCGAATAGTCTACGATACTTTCTGAGGAGACCAACAACAGAGGATTCGAGTTTTTGAAGGATTCTGCAAGATGCAAAGTTTATACAATCACAACTTGCTTATCGTTACTTCACTTTTGTATTTATAATTTTACATATTTCTGAAACGTTTGTGCATTATGTTGATGCTTCTTAAATCTTACTCCATGCTACTTGTTTTGTTACTCTAACTTGCGCAAATTGCATGTAGAAGGTTTCTATTTTAGCCTTTTAGGAAACATACTTTCAGAATAAACGTTAACATAAGATTATCATATTACCAATAAGTCAATTTTTAATTTAGGTAACCAGGTTTATTAATTGAGTATGAACTCATAACAACGATCTTAATTGAGGATAAAGTCAATTATTATAAGGTAGAAGGAAACTGTCGTTACTCGTTAAAGGTTTTATCAAACCTTATCCGAACCTTGAGTTTATCTAGTTTTGTAGACTTCTAAAAGATTAAGGCACGAAAAATCTTATAATTAAACTCACAATATGTTCTTCCTCCAACTTGCGTACATATAAAACTTTGTTTGTGTATTATTCGGATGATAACCTAGCGATGTTTCTATCATTTTCTGATATTTTACACATTTGTGCTCACAAAATCTTGATTTAATAATACAAAATACTCAAGTATTCTAGACGCGGTTTTGATTTTTTTGACAGAACATGTTAAAATTAGAATGGTCCAATACAAAAGTTACAATATTGCTATACGATATAATAATTTATGTTTAGAAGATGAATATATGCATCATCTTAAATGGGGACAATTCGTGATTGGGTATTTGGGTATGGCATGAAAATGGATGCGATAATGAGTTGAGTTTTTGGGACATGGTGTAATGATGGCATGACTCATGATGGTAGTTATCAAGATTACACATTTGTGGGCAATATGAGAACTACTTCATGCAATCATCCTTTCAAGCCCATACATGGATCATGGATGTCTCCATCATTATTTTCGTCTTTTATATATATGATTGGCTTTAAAACTTTAATTTTAATATTTTACCATTCTTGAAATTGGAACTATTTTATTTAATATTTTAAATGGGATTTTATTTTTGTTGTAGGTGACTTGTAGGATGGCCAAAACTAGAAGAGATGATGATGTATGAGGCTCAGATGGTGCTAACCATTTTTCTTGGGAAACTAAACTGTCTTTTGTAGTCTTATTGGCTGTTGCCTAATATTAGATATACATATAAATATAAATATAAATATAAATATAAATATATAAATAAATAAGGCAGAAAATAGAAAGCATGGTGGTTATAAAAGAGGGTGGAATGGCGAAGCTAAATGACATAGAGTCGATTCTTGCAAGATGTCTACAACAATTGGAAAAGGAGCTCAAAACATGCATACCTTCTACATAAAGTAAGCTCTTATTACGTTATATACATTTCTTATTTTCTTTAAAGATATGAAGAAGATTATGTATATATAAGTTCTAGATTATAACTTAAAATCAGATGTGTTGTAAATTAGTAGCATCCAATTGTATGTATTTTCAGTCTTTTTTATTTTATTATTTATACGTAGCATGTCTGCAGTGATGAATAAACATATAACCTTGGGTTACTTTGGAAAATAATTTGATTTATTCTTGATAATGGTTGATGTTATTTTACAAATAAAAAGATAATCAAGGAAACAGCAAAATTGGTAAATTAATTATGGAGTTTTTTTCTATGGTTTGATGAAATAATGAAGTAATGAAATGTAGTTAGACGTCATAACTGATTTACATCCTTTATAAATATTTGGGAATACTTCTAACAATTTCTACTTTTTATTGAAGTGATATAACAAGGGAATAGGTGAACATGGTACGATATAAATTTTTTTCTTTAAACTGTATACCTTACCAACTATAGCTAATATAAATTTTTTGCTACCAGTATCATACCAAGTATATTTCGTACCACATTGTTTGGCTACTAACAAGTTTGGTTGGTACAAATTTATAATGATATATATCTTCTTTATAATTTTCAATTTTTGTTTAGTAAAGACATGCAAGGGCATGAGACAATTTTGTCGTTTAGTAAAGAAATTAGTAAAATAATTCTTTTTAGCTTACTAGATAATTATATTGAAGTAACTTTTTGGTTTTTTAATTTAATGTGGTAATAATTTTTGACTACCACTAACTAATGACTAATACTGTGCTCTTAAAATTATAAACACAAAACACTTGACAATAGGAGTATATATATATATATATATATATATATATATATATATATATATATATATATATATATATATGAAAATGTTCGAATGAGAATAATTATAAAATCGATAATGGGAGAACAAATTTTAATCACATATGAATAGCTTAATCACATGTGATTAATTAATAGATGATAAATATTTGTTTTCGTGTTCTCAATTTTATAATTGTTCTCATTTAATCGTGTGTGTGTATATATATATATATATATATATATATATATATATATATATATATATATATATAACAAATTTGTTGGTATAATATTACCAACCAAATATATTGACTACTTACTTGGTTCATATAGTAACATATTGTTTGGTTCTCTATATTACATATTTAACGGTGCTAAAAGGGGTACCATATTCATTAATTAAAATAATATTGTAATTATTATTTATTATCAGTTTCATTAATATATTGTTATAATTATTAGTACCGTTATTATTGTCATTATATTGACACTATTATTAGTATATCAATATTTTCGTTGTCAACATTATTTTTTATTAATTTAGTATATAATTTACAAAAAGCAAATCAATTATTAGTAGAATAGTAAAATTAAATTGATAAATCTATTATTCATAATCTATTGCAAAAAGCGTTAATGTACCAAACCAAATTGCACATAATTGGTCCTAAAACCAATAATGATGGATTTTTGGATTTTAGAATCCATCATAGAATCGTTTCCAGTATCAATCACATGTTTCGAAATTTCGAATTGATTTTGATTTAAATATTTGGAAGAAAACCAAAAAATTAGTCTTCAATATAGGTAAAAGGTTCCCTTACAATTTTACTAAAACTACAGGGTTTGTTTCTTTCATAAGATAATGTCGGATGAATTGTTTTTGAAACAATTGTTTTTCACGCATTCCATATTGAACAAGAATTAGAAATGAAAGAGGTAGCAAGACTTATAAAAGCGAATGATTGACAACTATTTCTACCGATGTTACTTTTAAGTCTTCACCTTAGACTTAGTCATTGAAAATTTATAACTTTAAAGTACAACTAATAAACATTTGACGATTATTGGTTTTTAAATGTCACAATTAATAAGTATTTTACTAGACTGTTCATCTATTTGGTGAGGGAAAACCATTTTTTTTCCATAGATTTGGAAGGGAATCCCTAATTATTTCTATCAATTCTCCTATCCATTTAAATGATGACATATATCATATTAATATCTTAAAATATCATTAAATTTCATTAAATGAGTATTAAATGTTACGAATGTCATTTTATTGGGTATAATGATATGTAGGAACAAAAAATAGAAAAATATTTTATTTCATAAATAATAAATCTCAGTAATAAATTATTGAAAATTTTGAATTAGATTGACTTAGTTATTTAAATAAATAACTTATCAATATTATTACAATACAATTTTACTCTCACATAATGTATATAAATACAATACATGAATACATTAAGTATCTTATAAAATAAATCATTTAACTAGTGTGATTCAAAATAAATAATTATATTTTAATACATTAATTTGATTTTTTTATTTGTCAACTCTTACAAATTAATATAAAGCATTTCAGTTACTTGATATTATTTTAATTTATTTTTAATAACCAAATGATAATATATTACAAATAAAAAAAAAAAACAAAAACTTCATTACACACAATTAAAGTAACTAAAATATAATAAATAATATATTTCATAATTTATAATTTTTTTCTTACCTTTAGTATTTCTTTTCCATCCATTTTCAATAAAGTAATATGATTGAATATTCGTTAGCTGATTTCAATATATTATTTAATATATATTTTAACTTTATATGATACTTTTGTTATTTTGAAATGTTTAATCTTTGAAACTTCAAACAAAATTCTAAATATTAAAAGACAACATCTTATTCTTAATTCTTAATATATAATCATTTAACTTGTTTATAAATAAATATAAAAAAATCAAGATACTTATATTTAATACTTAATATTACAAATTATCTTTATATCTATCTTTTTTTTTTTAATTTTTTTATAGTTTTTTTTGTAAATGAATTAATTAATTTAATTTTAATATTAGCACATGGAAATCAAAGCTATTGCACTTAATTTCTTAATTTATACAAGTGTTAAATCATAGTCAAATAAACCAAAAGGATGTCTAAAGCATAACTTTTTATAAAATTAAGAATAACCAATATAAACAACCCACAATATTGACATATAAAGTTTATTGAGATTATATGGTTTGTGATGAATATTTATTTTAAATAATTTTATTTGACTTTGTTTGTAAATTTTATTTAATTAATATGATCATTACAAAGTTTTAAACTCTAACTTATTATCTGTTTTATCATATAATTTAAAATTAGAAAATTAATTTATATCAAAATTTTAATTTAATACTATAACAATAATTATTTCATCCCTAATATCAATGAGTTAACTATTTTTGACAATAGAAATCTGTAAATATTCTAACTACATAATTATATTATATAAAATACATAAAACATGAGACAATTTGTTAAAATACAATTTTGGAAGGATCGCACTTTACTATCAAAATAATATATGTATTAAATAAGACTATAAGAGGATATTCACACCAATGACAACATTATCTAAAACCAAGACATACTATTTTTTTTTAACAAAAGACACTGATAACTATCAAGTTCGAAAATTGCAATTTTTATAATATAGATTTTTGAATTTTTTATTTATTTATTATTATTATTATTTTTACAAATAAGAATTTCGAAAATTATTTTTCGAACTAAAAGGCAATTTTCGAAATTGCTATTTCGAACTAAAAAGCAGTTTTCAAAATTGTTTTTTACTAAAATTAAGTTTTAAAATTGTTTTTTTGCTCAAAAAAAATAAAATAAAATAATACATATTTATTTCAAAATAATAATTTTTCAAACTTGATGATCATTTATAGTTCTTGTTGAAAGGTTGATAAGGAAATCTAGTTATTGGAGTAAATATTTAACTCAACAAAGAAACCAACTGGCAACTGCCACCATATCTTCATACAATCACTTTGATTACAGTATCTATATTTTATTCACAAAAATCTAAATGCTCAATGGTTGATGATCAATGTTTCAGTATTACCATGAGACAAGAATAACATTCGTTCAAAGTCACTATTCACTAATTTCTCTTAATCTTGAATTTAATTTGTTAAATTAAACAATGATTACGTATAATTAATTTGCATTTTTTTTTAACGGCTATTACAGTTTATAAGATCATGAAAAACTAAGTATATTTATTAGTTATTTCCAGACCAGCATTGAGAAAGGCATATCATAGAAAGAGTGGGGGTGCTGATCATACTACAAAACTGAACCATGACGAAGCTAAGAACAAGAATTTGTGCAGCGGGTCTCTTTCAGATGCTAATATCGTTTGGGTCCCTGATGGTCGTACTGGAATCTATTACCCTAAGGGACAAGAAAAAGTCATTGAAGATGTCCCTACTAATGCTGCAAAGGATTACACTGTAAATTGGTTTTCTATGCCATAAAATCTGTTGTGATTTTCTTCCATGCAAAGTATGATCGTTGTGGAATCTTGAAGAGAATCTGGAAGTAATAAACTCTAAGAACTCATGTGATTTGTGTTCATATATTGTCTTTGAGTTGGTTGATGTTTTGCAAAAGAAAAGGAAACCGAGAGTTGTCAAATGCGAATATATAAAACACACTAAGATACCAACAATTATCTAAATATTGCAACAAAAATACAATAAAGCCAAATTATTACAGACTAGTTGTGAGACCCGTGTATTACACGGGTTTATAAAAAAATTTAATATAAAATTATAAGCATTACATATTTTTTAAAGTAATAATTTTAAATAAATACAAAGAATATAATAAATAAAGTAAATAATAAAGGTTGTAGAGCATTTATTATGAAATTTAATAGATTGATGTCATTAAAATGTGGATTTTAAATTTAAGAAAAAATGAAAAATTTAAGAAAATGACAAGTGGAAAAGAAATAATTCAAAAACTCTTAGAAAATGACATGTGTCAAATTTAATGAGAACATGACATTTGGCAAAATTGATTTTCATTTATTAGGTTAGATTACAAACAAAGATTATATTTATCCTAATAATTCGGATATGGATAATTGCTTTAAGGTGTATTTGATATGAAAAAATTAAATTAGAAAGTAATGGAATGAACAAGGTAATAAAATGAGCAATATAATGAGTTGAATTATTGTTGAAAATAATAATATAGTCATTCTTATATTTATTTGTATGAATGGTAAGTGTTTATTCTCAAAGGGTTATTGTGTTCAAAGATATTGTTGTGGGATAAAAGTGTAAATGCGGGGACAAACACGCGGATCTTCTGGTCTGGGTTGGATATTCGGGTATGCTCCATATTTGTGTTACGGATGTATAAAAGAGGAGAGAGAGTGTGGAGATATTTCAGATCACTTCTTCTTCAGTTCAAGAGAGTTAAGGTTTTCTCTCGTTTTTTGTCTACTCCTCTCTGTTCTTGAGTGTTTTAGCAAGTTGTTGTAATTGCTTAGAGTCTTGATAATTGATCAGTAGTTTAGATGTGTTTCATTGAATAATCTGATTAGATTAGGATTGAGTGTATGAATCTGTGAGAGTAGATTAGGGTTTTGTAGTGAGATTTCAACTGTAAGTACATGAAAACCTTATGTTTCTTTGTCCTCTAATGATATAAGAAATGAAGATGTTGGGAAATATGTCTTGTGTGATTTTAACATGGTATCAGAGCAGTAAGGCTCATGTTCTTTGATCCTGACGCTTGGGTTGTTGTTAATCGTAGTTTGGTGGTTTGGTTTCTCGATGATCTGTAAAAGGTATTTCTTCCTTTTGTTTTTTCGATTGAATCTGGTTAGATTTAGGGTTTCATTTTCTATTTACCCTAGTTTTGATTCTGTTTTATGAGATCCTGGTACTGCGAGATGTTTGATTGATCTTGCAGATTGGCGTTTTCATTTACTTGGTGCTATTGTTGCGAGGTTGGATTAAAAGCTCTGGAAATAATCGATCAATCCCTCTAATCTGAAATAATCCTCTTGGGGTCAGATTTCGTCACCGATAAACCCTTGTAGGGAACGAATTCAGGGAGTCGATTTTAGAACAACATCTTTGCCTATTGCACTGTGAGGGCTTCTTGTTCCCTTTTTCCTTATTTCTTTAGTTGTAAATGTGAGAGACCCTGGTTGTCTTGAGTACACAAGTTATTTGTTTTTGTGTCTTGTGTTGTTCTTGATCTTTTTTCGACTCTGTGTTTGATTGTCTTGGGCCCCGAGACACTGTGGTGACCATCTGGACTTAAAGTCAACACATGGTCTGTTGTTTGTTGTTTGGTTTTCTGTTTACTATTTGTTCTTGTGTGTCTTCTGTGATTCACTATGGCAGGAGACACTTCTGAAGGAAGTGGTACTCCTAAAGATAGTACTACTGCTGATTTTGATGATCCCTTATATGTTCATCCTTCTGATAATGCTGTAACCTCTATCATAACAATTAAGTTGACTGGAAATGAAAATTATCGGTTATGGCGTAGTGCCATGTCTAGAGGCCTAAAGGCTAGGAATAAATTGAGTTTTGTTGATGGTACTATAACACTTGAAAATACTGAAACTTCTAAATCTTCTAAATGGGAACGTGTTAATGCTGTTGTATGTAATTGGATATTAGGATCTATTTCTGAAAACATATATGCTAGTCATGTCTATTCTGACAAAGCTAAGGATATTTGGGATGAATTATTTGAAACCTATAATAAGGCTGATGGATCTGTAATTTTTAATATCCATCAACAAATTAATACTTTAAAACAAAATGGTCCAGCTCTTTCCGATTACTATAATAAACTTGACTTGTTATGGAAGGAATTTGATGGTTTAACAAGTCTAACTAAATGTGTGTGTGAGACTGCTACTAAACTTAGTGATCATTCTAAATTGATGAAGCTAATGCAGTTTCTAAGTGGTCTTGATGATGTATATAATCAAGTCAAGAGTCATAATCTCTTGATGGAGCCCTTACCAAATGTTAAATCTGCCTTTTCTATTCTTTCTGGAGAAGAATCTCTTCAAAAGAATGGTTCTCTAAATTCTTTGGTCTCTTCCAAACCACAGGTTTCTGTTTTTAATAGTAAAGTCAATGATTTTAAAAAGGGACAAGGTCAAAACAGGTTCAGAAATCAAGGATTGCAATGTAAACATTGTAATCTTAAAGGTCATACAATAGAAAGATGTTATAAGTTGATTGGTTATCCAAAAGATTTTAAAAAAAGAAATGAAAATAATAATCAGAATAAGTCCTTTTCTATGAATTCATCTTCTGTTAGTTCTAATAATAACACTGTAGTTTCTTCTGAGTCTGTTCACAATAGTGATGTTCACTATCTCACAAGTGAACAATACTCCAAGTTTCTTCGTCTCATTAGTGACAGTTCTGCTAGTGAGGATGTGTATGCTGCAACTAATATGGCAGGTACATCTACATTTACCTGTTGTAACTCCTTTGTCAGTTTGAATAATTCTCAAAGTTGGATTGTAGACTTACGGGCGAATCAACATATGATAGCCTCTGAGTCACAACTTGAAGACACAGTGGATGTGTCTAAACTCAATCTTCTTGTTAAACATCCAAATGGATCTTCTGCTCCTATAAATAAAATAGGAAACATTCAGTTGTCTTCCCATCTCACTTTATTTGATGTATTTGCTGTTTCAGAATTTACTGTTAATCTCTTGTTTGTACACAAGCTTTGTAAGGATGGTGGTTGTGAGGTTGTATTTTCTGAACATAATTGTAAAATTCAGGATTCACTATCAAAGGAGATGGTGGAGAATGGTAGGGAATCTGGGGGGCTTTATTACCTTGACCATGTTCCTTTAGGTAATTCTGCTAGTTTAACTAATCCTAAATGTTGTGTTTCCAAATTGACTTGCCACAATAGACTTGGTCATCCAGCTGACCAGGCCTTAAGTGTTCTAAAAGATAAACTGAAACTTGAAAATGAGTCTATACCTCCTTGTGATGCTTGTCATAAAGCAAAGCAGACTAGAGAGCCTTTCTCTCATAGTCAGCATCTTTCAACTCAATTGGGTGAGTTGATTCATCTAGATGTTTGGGGTCCCTATAGACTTGCTTCTGTTGAGGGCTATAAGTATCTTTTGACTGTTGTGGATGACTTTACTAGGGCCACTTGGGTTTTTTCTTTTGAAATCTAAAAGTGAAGTTTTTGATTGCTTTAAATCATTTGTAAATATTCTATTAAATCAATTTAGTGTTAATATTAAGACTATAAGGTCAGATAATGGGACTGAGTTTGTGAATAATCAAATGAATTTTTTTGTATAGAACATGGTGTCATTCATCAGACTTCTTGTGCTTACACTCCACAACAAAATGGAGTTGTGAAAAGAAAGCACAAACATATTCTTAATGTTGCACGGTCTCTTATGTTTCAGTCAGGAGTTCCAGTTAAGTTTTGGGGAGATGCAGTTTTAACTTCAGTTTTTTAATAAATAGGATGACTACTTCTGTTCTAAATGGCTTATCTCCTTATGAACTTGTTTTTAAAAGAACTCCTAGTTTTTATCATTTAAGAGTTTTTGGTTGTCTTTGTTTTGCTGTTAAACAAAATGTCACTGATAAATTTTCTGAACGTGCAGAGAAATGTGTCTTGTTAGGTTATTCTTCTGATAAGAAAGCTTATAAACTTCTTAGTCTGGATACTAACACTTCTTTTGTATCTAGGGATGTGAAGTTTTATGAGTCTGTATTTCTTTACAAATTAAGGTCAACTCTTGTTGACAAAACTGTTGATACTTTTGGCCCTAGTGATCCCTTTTCCTATGATGTTTTTGACACAAATGAATACTTAAATGATTCTATAAACCCAGATGAACTGAGAGGAGAACTGCAGGAGGATGGTACTGATGCAGCTACTAACTTGGATGATAGTAACTTAAATGTGTCAATCAACTATAGTGACGAGGCAGTTGTGCCTCCTTCTGCTGGTTCTGTTCCTTTTTCTTCTGATGTGTCTGAGGAAAATAGTCATACTTCCTCAACTCCTTCTGTAGAGCTGTCTTTAGGTGCCTCTAGATCTAGGCGTGAGTCGCACATGCCAATTAAGTTTGCTGATTATGTTATTGAAGGAAAATATAAATATGGCATTGAAAGATCTGTTAACTATTCTCTACTTGATACTGATACTAAATGTTTTGTTTCCAATCTAAATAAGACCATTGAACCCAAAGATTACAATGAAGCCTTATCTGATCCTAATTGGGTAAAGGCCATGAATGAAGAGATGGAAGCTCTTCATCGTAATCATACTTGTGAAATAACTAACTTACTTAAAAATAGAAAACCAATTGGTTGCAAATGGGTTTTCAAAATTAAATATAAGTCAAGTGGTGAAGTAGAAAGATATAAGGGACGGTTAGTTGCTAAAGGTTATAATCAAAGAGAGGGAATTGATTTTGAAGAAACTTTTTCTCCAATTGCAAAAATTGTCACTATTCGCATTGTTATTTCATTATCTGTGCATAATTCTTGGACTTTATATCAGTTAGATATAAATAATGCCTTTCTCTATGGTGATCTCAATGAGGATGTTTACATGTCTCTTCCTCCTGGATATTATTCTGCAAATGATTCTAGGGTTTGTAAGCTAACAAAATCGTTATACGGTTTAAAGCAAGCTCCTAAAAAATGGAATGAAAAACTGTGTGCTTCTTTGTTTATGTTTGGTTTTCAACAAAGTATAAATGATTATTAACTTTTTGTTAGAAGGTTTGAAAATTCAATTACTATGCTACTTGTATATGTTGATGATATTATATTAACTGGTAATTGTGAAATTGAATTAAAAAAAGGTTAAAGATTTTATGAAAACTTAGTTTTTTATTAAAGATCTTGGAGTTCTTAAGTATTTTCTGGGTATTGAATTGGTAAAATTTGTTAATGGTTTATGTTTAAATGAAAGAAAGTATTGTTTAGAACTTCTACATGAATATGGTATGCTTAGTTGTAAACCTGTTAACACTCCTTTAGAGACAAATTTTATGATAAATGCAGGAAATGATGATAAAAGCAATGAGTTATTAGATAATAAAACTGAATTTCAAAAACTTATTGGGAAACTTATATATCTTACTGTTACCAGGCCATATATTTCTTATGGGGTTCAAGTGCTTAGTCAGTTTATGCACAAACCTAGAAAATCTCATTTAAAAGTTGCTTTCAGGCTGCTAAGATATTTAAAGGGTAGTCCTGGAAGAGGAGTAGCAATAACTAAATCTGATAATTTTGTGTTGAGTGGATTTGTTAATGCAGACTGGGCCAAGTGCTTGACTACAAGGAAATCTGTAATATGTTAAATGGTGTATTTTAATAACTGTTTGATATCATGGAAGAGTAAGAAACAGTCTACTATTTCTAGATCTTCTACTGAACCTGAATATAGAGCTCTTGGGTCTATTACTTGTGAAATAATTTGGGTTTTAATTTTTTTTTTGAATTAGGAATTAAAGATCTTATTCCAGTTTCTGTATTTTGTGATAATGACTCAACAATTAAGTTAGCTCTTAATCCTGTGTTTCATGAAAGAACTAAGCATTTTGAAATTGATTTGCATTTTGTTAGAGAAAAAAATTTCTAATGGGGTTTTAAAATTGGTTTACATTAGTTCTTCTGAACAGAATGCAGATATTCTCACTAAGTCTTTGAATATGAAACAACATGATTTTTTATCTAAGAAAATAGGTCTTGTTGATATTTTTAAGGAAAACAAATAAATATTTCGATTGAGGGGGGACGTTGAACATAATAATATAGTCAATCTTATATTTATTTGTATGAATGGTAATTGTTTATTCTCAAAGGGTTATTGTGTTCAAAGATATTGTTGTGAAATAAAAGTGTAAATGCAGGCACAAACACGTGGATCTTCTGGTCTGGGTCAGATATTCGGGTATGATCCATATTTGTGTTACGGATGTATAAAAGAGGAGAGAGGGTGTGGAGATATTTCAGATCACTTCTTCTTCAGTTCAAGAGAGTTAGGGTTTTCCCTAGTTTTTTTTCTCGTTTTTTGTCTACTTCTCGAGAGTTTGGGGTTTCTCTCGTTTTTTCTCATTTTTGTCTACTTCTCTATGTTCTTGAGTGTTTTAGCAAGTTGTTGTAATTGCTTAGAGTCTTGATAATTGATCGGTAGTTCAGAGGTGTTTCATTGAATAATCTGATTAGATTAGGATTGAGTGTATGAATCTGTGAGAGTAGATTAGGGTTTTGTAGTGAGATTTCAGTTGTAAGTACGTGAAAACCTTCTGTTTCTTTGTCCTCTAATGATATAAGAAATGAAGATGTTGGGAAATATGTCTTGTGTGATTTTAACAATTATTACATTTTAAAGATTAAATTATCGGTTTTTTGTGAAAAAGTTGGTGAGGAAGACCTCTACCGAAGATGTTGGCATACTGATAGGCCAAGGTATGTGAAGAACTCAAATGTGGCAAAGGTTGACTTTTTTCCGGATAAAGTGTATATTCATCTCGATTATTTCATGCTTTGATGTTTAACTGGATTGGTAGATAAGTAAATCGTTGAGACATTATCTCAATAGACCAATGTGGCTCGATGAAGAGGTAAGTGAAGTTCTAATAGGAGTAGAGGTGTACAAAATTAGGATTGGATATGATCCGATCCAGTTTAGGATATGTCACTTTTAATCCGATCCGACCCAAATCAAATTTGGATCTAGGAAAATTTGGACGGATTTTGGTCCAAATCTAATTTCATCCAACCTTGCCAACTCAGATGAACATGAACATGTTGTTCACGCAATGTTTTTTTTGCCGATGCGCCTATTATGGGACAGTGTGCTTGGCCGACATCCCTTACCAATTAGGATGTCGTTGGGAGATGCCATCGCACTACGTATAGCCTTAAGGCTTCACGTTCAAACCAAATGGAATATTTTTTTTTCCATGTCACATCATAATTAATAAATGTTGTATAAATTAGGTTGTATAAACTTTAGTCAGGGTTTATTTGGAATTTTGTTTTTATGTTTAGTACTTTTCAAGTAACGTCTTTTGGAGTATATTATTCTTTTAAATAATCTATGCTTAGGTATCATTGTTAGGCATTTCATCTTTTAGGGCTTGCATATCTTAATTAACATATATTTATTTTCTTAATTTTAAGTAATGTATATTTAGGTATGATAGTTTAAAATTATTGTATCTTCTGTTTCTTAATAATTAACAAAATATGATATATTTAATAAAATTGTGATAGGTTCAATTATTTAAAGGGACAATTTCCTAGGCTTTTTGCCTCAGAGCCTATTCTGCTCGTAGGGATGAGCATGAGTTGGTTTGGGTCGGTTTTTGTCTAAAACCAAACCAAACCGTAGAAAGTTGGTTTTTCGGTTTTTAAACTCATATAGGTTCGGTTTTTGCATGGTTCAGTTTTTCGGTTTTCCGGGTTGGGTTTTCGGTTTTAAACTGTGTGTTTATGAGCTCCTGTTTTTTTTTTCTTTCTAGTTTTTGGGTTCAATTCCAGTGAAAGTATATTGCGATAAATAGTATTGTATCTATTTTAAATATACTAAAATAAAGAGTATGGATTCTAGTATTCTAAAAGCATAAAAGTGTTCAAAAGATCAAAATATAACACTATTAACAGTTTGGTGAAAATAAATATAAAATAATAAAGGGATAAAGTCTAAAGTTTAAAACTAAAAGTTTAAAACATAATAAATAGTATACATGTGGGCGTTTCGGTTTTTATGGGCAGTTTTATATGTCAAAATCGAACTAAACCGTTATCTTTTTTTTTTTTAAATTCAAACTTAAACTGTCGATTATTGCTTTGGTTTTGGTTTTTCGGTTTCGGTTATGTCGGGTCTTTTTTTTTCGGTTTTCGGTTATGTTTTTGCTCATCCCTAGTAGATAAGAACTCCCAAGAAAAGATTTTGGAGGCTTTTGAAAGGGAACCTAGAGTGGGGGTCACGACTACTCAATTGTAAGAGTTGTGTTATAAGCTTGAAGATGTTATTTTTATGTGCTGCATTGATACACTTGAGATTTAGAGTTTAATGAATATTTCTTTGTTTCGTCTACGAGAACTTGTTTAGATTATTTTTTGCTGGGAAATGCTCCAATTTCTACCAGATGGAATACTTTAACTATTAGAAAAATAAATATTTTTCTTTGGGGGGTTAATAGGGATATGATTCCATCTCGTTTAAACTTACGAGATAAAGGAATTGATCTAGAGTTGGTGTTATTCCCGGTGTGCTCTTAGACAGATGAGTACACTGAACATCCTTTCTCTTCTTGCACTTTATTAGTTCCAATTTGGAATAGGATTGCATTGTGGTGGGGGTTACCGACTACGGAAGTCATTTTAGTTCATTTTGTAACACCCCGACTCCCATGTATAAATTTTAAAGCTTTTATATTCATAATTATAGACCTACTCGACGAGTTGGCTGCCTCAACTCGTCGTGTAGAGACTGATCAGGTCACGTGGTTTATGGAACCTACTCATTGAGTTGGAGGATCCTAACTCGACGAGGAGAGGTTGTGCATGAAAACCTTAATTTTTAGAGTTGTCACCCTATTTAAAGGACCTTAAGTCCTCCTTCCAGCCTCCTTACCACCTTTTCACACCCAAAAGCAAACCCTAATCGATCTAACCCTATTTTGAGTGTGTGTGAAGCTAAAAGTGTGTGTTTGGTGCATTTCTTAAAGAGATTTGAAGACTTAGAAGCTTGAAACGAGAAGGGGATTGTAGATCCATCATCTACACTATATTGGCATTCATTTGAATGTAAAAAGGCATTACCTTGATCATCTTCTTGTTAGATCTCTTCATTCAAGAGTTTAGGGCCATTTTTAGCTTATCCTTGAAGCATTTCTGGTTTTGAGCACGATCTGAAGTTGTAACTTCAGATATGGACTCCTCTAGACCCTCATTGACATAAAGCCTCAAGCTTTATGAAGCTTTGGCCCTTCTCCATGCCCTAAACCTCTTCCTAAGGCTAGTTTTGAGTGTTTTAGCTTCTTGAAGTCTTGCATGCACGTAAAGTTAGCAACTTTACATGGTAACTACACCCTAGGAGGTTAGATCTACATTTTGGAGCATTGGTTTCACTAAAAAGAGTCTGAATGAGAAAAGTGTTGGATTAGTGTCTAAGTCCATAACTATTTTGGTATGTACTTTACCCGATGGTGCATGGTCCTTTTGGGTTGCCTTCACTAAAGCAACTTGATAGGATGAATTATGGAGAGAAAGGATTAAATATGATTTATTAATATATTATGAGAATAATATATTAAAGGAGAAATCATAATGTTTAATTAATATTAGTCAAGAATTAATTGGTAATTAGTTTTGTGACTAAAAGAGATTAATTAAACTTAAGGGACTGGAATTGTAATTATAAGATAATTGCAATTTGGGCCATGGATTGTCTTAAATTAAGGAGTGGACGAATTCTATGGGGAAACCCATAAGGAAATCGTCCAAGGCCCTAATTAAAGGAGTCCATGGGTTGCTTAGGGCTTAAGCATCTAAATTAGGGTTTCCTTGTTAGATAACCCTAATTGCCTAACTATATATAAGACCCTTATGACCCAAAAACGTGGTAGAAGCTTTGTTCTAGGGTTTCACACGTTTTTGGGCAACCTCCATCCTCTCTCCTCTTCATCCTCTTGCTTATGGTGTTTGTGAACCATTAGAGGAGTGACAATTGTGACTCTAAGCTTTCTAAAGTCAATACAAGGAGATTTGGGATTGTTATTGCTACATAACAATCAAGGTAACATATTAAACCTATTCTCATGTTAATATGATTACTTGAATGCTAGAATTAGGGTTTATAGTCTTGGATAACTTGCATGTACAATAGAGAAACCTAGATCCAAGCATTAGGGTTTGTTGCCTTATCATATTAGATCAATATAAATCCGATTTTATGATATATTTGACTATATTCTTGATCTAATTGAAGATATTTATCAATTAATAAAATATTTGTTTCCATATGTGATAATTGATTAATTATTTTGATTAAATTGGTAAATTGCTTTGCAAGAAATCATTAAATAAATCAAATATGGATAATTATGTGATTAAATGTTAACTTAGATTATTTGTTATTTGATCCTTGTGCTTTGAAAAGTTTCATATTTTCCCTTTTAGGTTTTATAGTTTAAATTTGAACCCGAAAAGTTTTGTTGTTTTGAAATTTAAATAGTTGAAACCCTAATGTTTTGAAAAAGGTTTCAAAACTTGCCCTCAAGTTTTAGAATTTAAATTTTGATTAATAGTTTAATTTTGATGTATATTTAAATTCTAAACCCTAATGTTTTGAAATGTTTCAAAACTTGCCCTCAAGTTTTGAAATTTAAAAGTTGATTAAAAGTTTAATTAGGAATGTTAAATTCTAAAACCCTAGTAATGTTTTGAAAAGTTCAAATCACTCCCTTATGATTTTATTAATTAATTAAGGTGTATAATTAAAAGATGTTTAATAAATCCATAAAAGTTTAGGTTAACAATTTAATTGAATTAAAAGTATAATTGTTAAATTAAACCACCTAGTATTTTAAAAGTGTAAAATACACCCTATACTATATATATAACATTAAAAGTCTAACATTATATATATATATATATATATATATATATATATATATATATATATATATATATATATATGTATGAGTAAAAGTCAGTCTTACCGTTAGTAGGCCTCATTCACGAAGCTGGTCTATAAGGGGTGTTTAAGGAAATTGCCTATAAAATGGCGATTGAATGGGTATCCACTCTTACCCACCGCACTCTTGACTAGTGGAGGGTCGTTAGCCGAACGGGTAGGATAGGACGAAACCTTCCATTATAAGTATAATGAATTATTAAAGTAACTAAATGTTTTCATAAAATTCCCAATCTTAGTTACTTAGGCAAAAGTGAATTGATGCAATTCCATGAAATTACACTTTGTGCCCTTGCGAAGACGTTAGTGGAGCGTGTGTGGTTTACCGGCACACTAAATGGTTCTAAGCAAAGGTAGCAAAGGGTGACTCAATGTTGGTCATAGTTCGGTGGAGCGTGTGTGGTTTACCGGCACATCAAATAGGTGACTGTAACATGTGGGGGCACCATGTAGTTTGCATGGTTATTCACACCCGCTTTGTGATCCTCGGCATCCCAGTCACAAACAAGAGGGGCATATCGATATTTAAACATGCCATTGAAATGTTCAATGAATCTCATAGGATCTAGGAGTTTTCATAGATTTAAAACTTAAATTTATTTTTTGTTTTTCATGGTGGAAATTAGTGAATTGTCATTCACTTACCTTCAAATGTTCTGCAATTTGGGTTACGACATCCCTCTCCCAAGTTGTAGAATATTGTGTTGGGTCCTAGCCTTAGTATCTCATTTGGGTGATTTACTAAGGACTCAATCAATCAACTAACTTGAATTCGTTTTCTCCCGTTTTGTAGATGTCAAAGTTCGACAACTATGGTCTTCCCAAATCCCGTGGAACAAGCTTTCCACATGAAGATGATATTCCACGATTCGATCGAGAAACAAGAAATCATGCTTCACTTCCTCCACCTCCTCCATTTATTCTCCCTAACCCACAAGTTCAAAGGCTTGAAAAGTTCAAGATCACTCAAGCCCTTTTGGCAAGTAAACATAAAGAAGGAAAGTCGATGTGTGCACACGTCCTAGGGATGAAGTCACACATTGATAGGTTAAGAATGTTGGGATCCGTTGTCTGTGAGGAAATGGCTGTTGATTGGGTTCTTCAGTCAATTCCTAACTCATATAGTGAGTTTGTAAGAGAGTACTATATGATGAACCGCGACGTGACCCTTATAGATCTCACCTATATGCTTATTGCTGCTAAATCAACAATGGTTTGGCGCAATAGAAAAGCAAAGTTGATTGGTGAACCTGCCTTCAAGACCTCTATGGATATAGACAATGGAAACGAAAGACATGCTATGATCGAAAAAGTTTGATCATAAGAGAAAGGCAATGTCTAAAGTAGTTCCATGTCATGTTCTAAAAGAGTCAATTTGCTTTTATTGCCAAGAGAAAGGGCATCGGAGACGAAGCTGCCCCGTTTACCTAAGAGATCTAAGAGATGGGAGAGTGGAAACACATGGCTCTAATATAGGTAAAATCCATTAACTAACTCTTTTAAGCTTCTATTCTAGACTCTTAATACATAATGTGATAAGATTACAATTGATGTTTTGTAGGATCGAAGAAAAGAAAGGAAGCTTAAGGGAAGAAGTGAGCAGAATCTAACCGTGAAGGAATGGATTTCGATCGCATTTCTCAAAGATTAGATTCTTGAGCTACTACTTAGAGTTAGAATAAGATTGATAAGAAAGATGTATTAGCATAGTTTTTCAATGAATTGCATTGTAAGGACAAAATTTTTCCGCAATAAAATAAATTTTGATTTTATATTATTTATCTATCCTTGCAATGGCGTATATGAAAAATTGGTGTTTGAATGTTTCTATTATTAGCAATAATGGATTTGGTTCTTATTTATGTTATTTATGGAAAGTCGAGAATTTACCAAATAGGGAGAGTCACTCATCGCCCAAGTTTCAATTGGACAGAAATTTGGAATCACGCAACTTGGTTGCACGATGAATGAGAAATTTCATATTTGGAAATTAGACAAATTCATTGACAAAGTGTCAAGTGAAGGACTAGGAGATCGAGCACACAAAGTTGCGTGTTGATCAAGTCCACCATAAGAGTAACAATGATATTCGTCATGATTCACTAAAGGTTTAGTAAATATGATTATATTTACAAGATTAAGTGTAATTATGAATTGATTGAAAAAGTTTAAATCAATAGCAAAACGAATAAGAAGAATCAAGTAGGCAGAAAGATAAAAGTTTCTCCATTCTAAGAAGAAGGGAGAGTAATTTTTATGCTTTATGATAGGTCTTAATGATTAAGAACCATATCTCAATTGATCCTCTAAGTGAGTCTTAGTACAATTGTATGTTGAAGAAGAGGAATCAAGGATTGAAGAAATGGTTAAATCAAGAAGTCAATTATACTTCGTTCCAATAACAAGTCTTAAAGTTAAGATTGTGACATTGAGTGAAAAGTATTAAGAAAGTTTATAACATTCATCAAATGTGAAAAGTTGTGATGTCTTGGATAAGACAAAAACCAACTAAGACCAATTTATGAAGTGTTTTGATAAAAACTACACTAACTCTTGAATATTTGTTTGTCAAGAAATGTTTTGACAAGAGAATCTTATATGTCAAGGAGTCAGTGGGAGTCTTAATGGTCTTGAAAGGTTTCAAGAACAAATCAAATAAACCTTATCGATAATCACTAGCACACGAGTTGAGATTTACAACCTATCGTGTTGACATTATTTTGTTTCTGTGCCAATCCAATCGAGTTAATTATGCATGTGAGTCCTATGAGTTCTCATTTGAATGCATATAAGGCAAGGACCTTGATCAATGAAAAGTACATTGATAGGAAAAGGTGAGCTGCTTAACTACTTGGAAGACATGGTGGGCAGTTGTGCCACCATAAGGTAAGAAATCGAGACTAAGAAAGTTCGATCCATATGAGTTTGAATTTTTCGTAAACTTTGGTTTTGACAAATTCACATGGATAGGAACAAATACACCATTTAAATCTAAGTGTCATAAGATTTCCTCCTTCGTGAAAATGATTGTGAGAAAATGCTTTCACTAAGAAAGATTTTAAGAAGATAGTGATTGTAAAATCGCATTCTCGAATTCGATTATGGTTACGGTATCCCTTTCCATGATTTGAATTGTGAGGTTTGGCAATTAGTCTTAATTGTTTAGACACACATATGAACTATCTAAGGCAAAGGTGTATAAGTTTAAGAGGCCTTGATAAAAGATTATCAAAGCATTAAGTATTAGAAACATGGACTTAAGAAATTCAATAGGTATTGTCTTTCTGGAAGTTAAGATGTTTATGAATACATGTCGAAGCTAGTGGGAGCATAAGTGTTATGTTTTATAATAATCATCATGATAGTGGGAGCATAAATGTTATGATTGTATGATTATTAAGGCACGTATTGCAAGTTGACAATATTAATTATAGAAAACAAGAGTTATACCTTGCAAAGTCGTAAGGGTTGTAAAATTGTTTTGCTATAATTAAGGGAGATAATATTATGCTTCATTTCAAATCTAAAGGATTAGGTTGAGAAATGTTAATAAATTTAGTCAAGTGTACATAGTGTGTTCTTAAAATTTTGATTATGATTACGACATTCCTCTTCACAATTCGAATTTTGAGAACATAGCAAATAAAACATTATGCGTCGTGTCCCATACGCTTCGGGTATATGATCGATTGCAAATGCTTTAATGTTTGACCATTCTAAAATTTTCCAAATGTCGAGCGCATTTAGAGGGAAAAGGGACTAGAATTGGTTTTGACTAAAATAATTAAACAACTATCAAAGGACAATCCAAAGTTTGACGAGGATTGGTCGCTTGTGAGTAGTTGGAAGCATGGTATTGGATGGACCATATCGACATAGAAAAGATTCTATTAAGAATGAGTTGTCATATGAAAATATGGAAATGTGTCCATATTGAGAATTGGATATTGAAAATCTATGACTAGATTAGAAACTTTTATGCAAAGGATGTTCAAAGGAATGTACTTTGAGTGAGAGACATCGTATCTAAGGAATTGTCTTGTAACAATCTCCAATAGAGAACTTTGTAATATCATTGGCAATAGTCTTTGTGACTTTGGTGCAGTGACATTACAAAAGGATCATTGCATAGAATGTTAGAATCTAGCATATTTTATAAGTAACAAGAATTTGATATTCTCACACTTATGAAAAAGGATTTGGAGTTGTGAAATGAGAATGATTGGAAATGTATTCAATTTGATCTATTTCACAAAAGTAAGAACCATAGGTAAACATTGTGCGCATGCTAAGAGCATGGGACAAGTGTAGTAATTCAAGTAAGAAGTTGATTACCCGAAACGACAAATAATGAGTAATCGATATGGTGATAAATAAAAGGAGTTTTATTTATACTCAAAGGTTTGAGGCCATATGGGATTAGTATTATTCTTGTGTTTCACATTTGCATGTTTTGACTTCCAGAATAATTGAATTTATTAAGAATAATCGAATTATTCGAACGAGCCACAGTCGTTCATATGTTGGAAGTAGATATGAATGAAGACTGTCGTGAATTGGTGTGTGGATTGTCTAAAAGAGTATTATACATAAGCAAATGTTTGCTGCAACGTTCATGAGTGCTTATGAATATGATTTGAGCATTGGATTAAACCCACGCTCATTTGGATCACTCCATGAATTGTATCACGAGTGATTGGTGAGACGATAACATCTTATATTCTTGAAACCGAGATGTGTGAGTTGTATCTTGCAAATCGTTTGCACATTGATAATATGTAAACGCACTAATAACTTGGTGTTATAAAACATATTGTTATGTGTAATTCGGTGAGTGAGTGCAAGCAAGCATTGTATCAAAGTTTATCCGTTCCTTTTATCCAAAGTAGGATAAAAGCGATATCTTTGGGCCCCTCGATGATTTAGTGATGACAAACGTAAATGCTCGGTTGGGCTAGGGCTAATTTGATTTGTTCAATTAGTCAGTCGTCATAAATCGGGAATCGAGATATAGTACAAAGAGAATGATTTGAAATCATGTCTCATACGATATCTAGAATGGAGGAATATATGATCCCTTATCTAAGGACACGCGTATCTGATAGGATCAGAGTTGACAGCGGCTTTCGAAAGCTACGATTGCAGATTAGGATCTAAAGTCATACGCATAATAGTTATTAGACTTATCCAAGTGGGAGACTGTTGGATTAGTGTCTAAGTCCATAACTATTTTGGTATGTACTTTACCCGATGGTGCATGGTCCTTTTGGGTTGCCTTCACCAAAGCAACTTGATAGGATGAATTATGGAGAGAAAGGATTAAATATGATTTATTAATATATTATGAGAATAATATATTAAAGGAGAAATCATAATGTTTAATTAATATTAGTCAAGAATTAATTGGTAATTAGTTTTGTGACTAAAAGAGATTAATTAAACTTAAGGGACTAGAATTGTAATTATAAGATAATTGCAATTTGGGCCATGGATTGTCTTAAATTAAGGAGTGGACGAATTCTATGGGGAAACCCATAAGGAAATCGTCCAAGGCCCTAATTAAAGGAGTCCATGGGTTGCTTAGGGCTTAAGCATCTAAATTAGGGTTTCCTTGTTAGATAACCCTAATTGCCTAACTATATATAAGACCCTTATGACCCAAAAACGTGGTAGAAGCTTTGTTCTAGGGTTTCACACGTTTTTGGGCAACCTCCATCCTCTCTCCTCTTCATCCTCTTGCTTATGGTGTTTGTGAACCACTAGAGGAGTGACAATTGTGACTCTAAGCTTTCTAAAGTCAATACAAGGAGATTTGGGATTGTTATTGCTACATAACAATCAAGGTAACATCTTAAACCTATTCTCATGTTAATATGATTACTTGAATGCTAGAATTAGGGTTTATAGTCTTGGATAACTTGCATGTACAATAGAGAAACCTAGATCCAAGCATTAGGGTTTGTATGAGCACATAGGATGTTCTTAGGACCAAAACCCATCAAAAAGTATTGAAGGAACTCGACGAGTTGCATAGTCAACTCAACGAGTTCGATGAGGGTTCCCGCTTTTTGGATTCTGCATGAACTCGGCGAGTTAGAGAGATGACTCGGCGAGTTAGTTAGGGTTTTCCCGATATTCTAGATACTACATGGACTCGACTAGTTGTCTACTAACTTGGAGATTTGACTGGGGTTTTCGCGACTTCCTGAGTTCTTATGGAACTTGACGAGTTTGTAAGTTGCACTTGATGAGTTGGGTCAACATGGACTGTTGACCTTGACCGTTGACTTTGACTTTCACCAAGGGTTGACCAAGTGTTACTTCTGAGGGTATTTTAGTAATTTGGGAATTTATGGAATTGGATCAATGGTGGTTGTCAGTGTTGGTGTTTGGAGTTGTGTTTCAGGAGTTTGATACTTCAGTTCTGATCGACATTGTGAGGTGAGTTGTCCTCACTATACTAACAGGGTTAAAGGCACCAATGCCGACCCTTGTTGGATTGTTATCGTGGTTATGGCATGATGATATGCTTAGTGACCTGTTAGGTTGGTATAGCGATATATAGGATGATGCTATGTTAGTGACATGTTAGGTCGGTATCCGGGTATATAGGATGATGCTATGATTAGTGATCTGTTAGATCGGTTTGACTGTTTGTACATGCTAGCTAGCGTTTGATATATATATATATATATATATATATATATATATATATATATATGTATGTATGTATGTATGTATGTATGTATGTATGTATGTATGTATGTATGTATGTATGTATGTATGTATGTATGTATGTATTGATTACATGTTTGGGGTTGGGTTGAGGCGGACCTGCTTTGTGCTGAAGGCCAACATACCCAGGGTGGCCCGGATAGGCTGTAGGCCCAATAAGGCATATCAATCAGGCCAAAGGCCCGGAGAACAGTCCAGACAGGCTAAAGGCCCGGTAGGGCGGACCAGACATGCTGAAGGTTCTGAGAGTGGGCCATATAGACTGAAGGAAGGTGAGGGCGTTCCAGTCATACTGCAAACTCTATATGCATGCTAGGGGTGTTGATCGGATAAAATTTTCGGGTTTTTCGTATTAAAAAAATTGACCGTTACCCGACCCAAATTAAATTCGGGTAATACGGGTAATGGGTCGGGTAAGGGTAATTCGGGTATTACCTGTTTTTTTTTTTAATTTTTTTATAAACTTTTTAATGGCACCTAATAAATTCAGATTTCCACCATACCCTACTTTCATATATTCTCCAAGAGGTTTTTAGCACACAATGATATGTTTTTTTTAGCAAAAATGCATGTCATAATGGTTGTGATCAAACATATAGATGGCGTTTACATTTGGACAATGAGGTGGGAATTTCTTTTCTCTATAATAAATTAATACTATATGATTTAAATGTTGGATTATTAATTTAATTATATTTTTTTTATATAATTAGGGTCGTGACGAATCTTATTTAAACAAAAGTATTCCACTTCAAAGGAACACAAATGTTTCTCTTTAGACTCAGAGTCATTATGTGTAAGCAAAATTTATCTATTATCATCTTAAAAACTCATAAAAAACCACCATTTTTTCATAAAAAATGTATATTTTTTTTATGATTTTTCAGGATGGATGTTTCTCTTTAGACTCTGATATCTTTCTCTTTGGGGCAAGAACAGATTACAGAGATATATGTCTTGGTTAGAAATTGAAATACATATCTTTCTTTCAGTTATCATATAAATATGCGATTTATTTTTCACTATAGTGCTAATTTGTTTATGTTATTGTTGGAGAAGGTGGATATGTTGTTTGTTATGAAATGGATGACATCGAGAGAAAACTTGGATTTGGAAGAAACTCACTGGTGAGATGAGTTATGTTACATTTTTGTAAATAATGTTTAAAAACTATTTAAAAACTTACAATTTTATATATTTAACATATTTTAGATCGCAAGGCGGGGACAACCAGCGAGGCGGCGACAAGCTGACGACCAGCTGACCGGCAAGGAGGCGGGGACAACCGGCTGGAGTTGATCTCGATCGGTGATGAACGAAGAGACGGGGGTTTTTTGACGAGAGAATAGAACGAAGTAGTTGGGATTTGGAGTTTTGGACGAACACGAATAATTAACCTCATGAAGGAATAAAATATATTGGGCCATCATTATTTATTTAATAAATTTTCGGGTAATCGGGTATACCCGAAACCCAAAACACTTACCCTTTACCCGACTTGAAAAAAAATCGGGTTACCCAAATACCCGAAACATTTTACCCGATACCGATTTACCCCGACCCGATTTACCCGATACCCGAAAAAATCGGACGGGTAATTCGGGTAACGGGTATTTTCAACAGGGCTAATGCATGCTGTTTGTTATGATATGGTTAAGGTTTGTATGACGTTGGTATTTTGGGGGAACTCACTAAGTTTCGGGCTTACAATTTTGGATTTCGTTTCAGGTACTTCGGATGATCACGGGAAGACGAAGGCGTGATCATGCACCTCCTCGCATTTTATGATATGATTTCTGGGATACTCTGATATGAAGCTATTTTGAAAAAAAATTGTAATAAATAATGGTTTTTGAATGCTTGAAAAAGTTTTAAATTTTTATGAATTTTATGGATGTTACACATTTTTTTATTAGATTGGGTTGATTCTATGGTTTCTGACATGGAGGCTAAGAAGAATTTTGATGCGGTTATAAGGGTTGCTTTTTGGATTATTTGGCGTGTTCGCAATAACCTTGTCTTTGGAACGGTAAAGCCTACAGAAGATGAAAATTTTGATGATCTTCCATTTTTTTCCCTTTTTTATGGATTAGCAATAGACGTAGGAAATATAGAATTTCTCCAGATTGTTGGTTGTCTTTCCTCAAAATGGAATTTACTTATGTGTAATTATCTCTAGCTTCTTGCTAGTGTGCTTTTAATATATGCATGTCGTTCCAAAAGAAATCAGTGAACTATAAAGAAAAAGATGTAAAAATGTTCCACATAGTTGCTATTTTTTGTGTTTTCAGTCTATTCTTTTTGAACTGACAATGTAACGCCACGTTTTTGGTATGTTCATTTAATAAATTAATGTTTAAAGTTTGGAACTTTTGATAGACACACTGTGGGGAATGAGTTCCCACGGCGTGACCATACTTTGAGGATGCACACATCTTTAATGGGTGCTACGGTGTGGTAGCATCATGGCCACGACGTGCCAGCTGTTTAATGATAACCTTAATTACGGGGTTTGTGTCCTTATTTAAGGGATGTGATGGCTAGGGTTTGCACACCCTCAACCTCCATCACCTCCCTTCCTCCCTCACTGAAACCCTAGCTCCATTTTTGAAATCTTTGAGTTTTGGGGTGATTTCTAGCCAAGAAAAAGAAGAGAAGAGGTCTTAGTGCATCATCTCATGTAACTCCCGTTTTTTCTGGATGAATCAATTTAAGGTTTCAAGGAGTCAAAAGGTTGGATTTTGTAGAAAAAGGAGCCTCACAACGTGAGACATGAGAGGCTCACAACGTAAGGTAGGTTAAGAAGAATTGTCATGCGGGACTGGTCTCACGACGTGAGAGCTGATGCAACCCAAGCCCATGATCATTTTAGGGTTTACTTCGTATTTAAACATCTCTAAACTCATTTTAGGATTTCTTATCAACCCCAAACCATCTTTCACTTCATAAAAACCCTAGTCTTCATCATTGCTTGATCTTGGGTCATTTTGGAGCTTTTCTTGGTTTAGAAGAAGGAGAAAAAAAGAAGAAGAAGGTGATCTTGAGTTGAGGCTTGCATGGAATCTTCACCATCATCATCTTACATTGTTTCTGGATCATTGTAAGTATCAAAGATTCCTCCTTTATTGTTCTATGAGACTAGATCTAGATTTTGTCCCACTTTTCCTCTTGATTGTGCAAGTTTGATGAACGGAAACCATAAAGTTGGCAACTTTATGTGTTATTAGGATCTTAAGAGTAATATGGAGTTCAGATATAGGGAATGGTTGAGTTTTGGAACCTTTCATGAAAGTTGGATTTCTTTTCTTCAACTTTTGACCCAAATGAGATCTAGACAAGTATTGGACATATGTCTTAAAAGCATCGACTTTCTAGTGTATTATGGAGTTATAAAACCTTCTGGAAAGTTAGAGTTCAAGGTTTAATGGATTAAGGACTTAAAAGTTGGACTTTTGGATTCAGAATGATCTCACGACTGTTGGATTAGGTGTCAAAGCCCATAACTATAATTGGTATGTACTTGAATTGATAGTAGCACAGTCCTTTTGGGTTGTCTTCATACAAACAACTAGACAGGATGACCAATTGAGAAAGAGGAAGAATTTATTATTTGGAATAATAAATTAATATAGAGAAATGATTTATTAATTTATTATGGAAATAATATATTAATTAGAAATCATGTTATTTAATTAATATTTAATCATAAATTAATTTGGAATTAATTTTAGGCTTAAAGGAATTAATTAAAAGTACAGGGGTTATTTAACAATTATTTAATAGTTATGGTTTTGGGCTCTTGGAATACTAGAAGGGATGGACGAAAACTTCTAGGGAGGCCCTAGAATTTTCTTCCATGGCCTAAGCGATGGGGAGTCCATGGGCTACTTATGCCTTAAGCCGGAAATTAGGTTTTCCTCCAGCAAACCCTAGCTTTGGCTCTAAGCAACCAACAACTATTTAAAGAGCCTCTAACTATTGATTTCAGCTAATGATTCCAAACCCTAAGCAGAGTCGATTTCTAGAGCTTCCTCCTCCTTTCTCCTCTCGTCCTCTTGTATAGTGTGTTTGTGAGCCATTAGAGGTATTACACTTGTGACACTTGCTCTCAAGTCAAGATCTTCAAGGATTTCATTGTTATTACAATATAACGTTCAAGGAATGTATCGAAACCCTAGTTTGTTGTTAATTTAGAAAATTGCTAGATGCTTCTAGGGTTTCCCAAAAGTTGATCAAAGGATTGCATGTTCAAATAGACAAACATAGATCGAGAACAATAGGGTTACATGCACACATAGGATTTATATGTATTGCTCAAAACCCATCAGTGGTATAGATCCTAAGTTTTTCTTTTTTGGTTGAATTGATTGTTAATTGGTATTTTGAACAAGCACAAAATAGTTTTTTTTTTCTAAATTACTCCACACGATGTGAGCAATATGGCTCACGATGTGAGCTCAGTACAGATCCGAAAATATGTATAAAATCTGCTTAATTTTGTTAATAGAGATAATTACTTGTTATGTTTATCTTCCAAATTTGATTTTGATAATATTTGGTGATAAATTGAATACCTCAAAATTAGTAGATAAATATTTGACTAAAATAATTACCTTGTGATTAATATAATTAATTTTTTTATGTCTCAAAATAATTAATTTGAATATTAATTATACTTGATAATTATTGTGAAATATTTATTTGGATTAATTTTTAAATTAAATTAAATTTTTTTAATTTTGGAATTTAAAATAATTAATTCAAAGTTTTTAGTTTTTAAATTTTAAATTAAATTGTTTTTAATTTTTGAAATAGATTTAAAAACCCTAGTTAATATAGTGAGGATAACTCACCTCGCAACTGTCGACTCGAAAGATAAGCTCAAACTCTCGGATCACCGTCACAAACTCCACCACCTATATTCACCATAGGACCATACTTATAAATTTTCAATTTCCCAAAATTCCCCAGAAGTCAAATAGTCAACCCTTGGTTAAAGTCGAAGTCAACGATCAAGGTCAACAGTCCATGTTGACCCGACTTGTCGAGTGCAGTCGCTGACTCGTCGAGCCCTTCTAGAACTTGAGTAGTCGTGAAAACCCCCACTGACTCATCGAGTTTCCCTGCAACTCGCTGAGTTCAAGCGTGTCCAAATGTCGGGAAAACCCAAGTTGACTCGCCGAGTCACCCCTCTGACTCGCCGAGTCCATGTAGAAGTCCTTGCACGTCAATCTTCATCGGACTCACCGAGTTGACCATGCAACTCGCCGAGTCCATTCAGACCGTTATCCATTTAGATGCTTTTTAAGCCATTTTAAGGTCCCATATTGCAAATCCAGCTTCTCAAGGCATGTTTATCACATAAAGTTGCAAACTTTACGTGTATGCAAAGCTCATAATGTTAAAACCAAGCTTGCAATGGAGTTTTACACTTAAGGAAGGGTTCATACTTGCTAAAGTTGAGAGCTTTATGGGTTTAGAGACCAAAGAGAGTTCAGATCTGAAGTTACAACTTCAGATCTTAGCTCATACCCAAGAATAGCTTCTTATTATGCTAGAAAAGCCCTAATCTTTAACCAAATGAGATCTAGAATGAAATGAGGTTAAGGTAACGACTTGATACCTTCCAAAAGATGCCAACTAACATAGATATAAAATCCCACACGTTCCTTGCTTCGAGCCACTTGCTCTCCAAGCTCTTCTTACAAAGATCCACCTTCCAAAGCTTAAAACACACAAGAATGAAGCACACACACGGATTAGGGTTTGCTGGACTCTCAAGAGGCTTTAAGGGGGCTAAAGGAGGCTTATGATCCTTTAAATAGGGTGCAAAAACCCAAAAATTAGGGTTTCATCCTCCAGCTCCTACTCGTCGAGTCTTATCTTGGACTCGATGAGTAGGTCACTTAAACATGTGGCCTAAACCACTTATACTCGACGAGTCAGGGCATCTAAATCATCGAGTAGACCTTGCAATTTATGAAAATTACAGCTTATAAAATTATCACCTGAGAGTCGGGGCGTTACAATTCTCCCCCACTTGAACTAGACTTCGCCCTCGAAGTCTGCTGCGGTGAACAACCCTGGATAGTGCTCACGCATTGCCGCCTCTGGCTCCCACGTCCACTCGGACCCCCTTTGGTGCTCCCATTGTACCTTTACCAAAGGTATCTCTTTGTTCTGCAGAACTGTCACCTTCCTCTCCAGAATGGCCACGGGCCTCTCAACATAATTCAGACGCTCATCGACCTGACTGTCATCCAATGATACTACCACCTCCTCATCCAGAATACACTTCTGCAATTGCAAAATGTGAAAGGTGATGTGGATCCGACTGAGCTCATCTGGTAGCTTTAACATGTATGCCACCTTGCCAACCCTGGCAACGATCCTGAACGGCCCAATGTATCGGGGACCTAATTTCCCCCTCTTCCTGAAGCGGATCACACCCTTCCAGGGCGAAACCTTCAGGAGTACCATGTCACCCACTTGGAACTCTAACTCAAATCAGCGTCTGTCGGTGTAACTCTTCTGTCGACTCAGAGGGGTGTACAGTCCCTGCCTAATCTGCCAAATCTTCTTGGTAGTCTGCAAGAATACCTCCATCCGTCCCATCACCCGGTGTCCGACCTCACCCCAAAAAACCGGGGTGCGACATATCCGCCCATACAATAGCTCGAAATACGGGGCACCAATGTTGGAATGATAGCTATTGTTGTAGGCGAACTCTGCAAGGGGTAGGTGGTAAACCCAGTTCCCACCGAAGTCAATGATGCACACCCTTAACATATCCTTGAGGGTATGAATGGTCCGCTCACTCTGATCGTCGGTCTGCGGATGAAATGCTATGCTAAAGTGCAACCGCGTGCCCAGTTCCTCGTGGAACTTCTGCCAGAAACGGGAGGTAAATCTAACATCCCGGTCAGAAACAATGGAGACCAGAACCCCATGGCGAGCAACGATCTCGCGGACGTACATGTCGGCCAACTTCTCGACCGACGAACTCTCCTGTATAGCCAAAGAAATGGGCACTCTTGGTCAATCGATCTATGATGACCCATATAACATCAAATCCCTTCGTCGTCCTCGACAGCTTGGTAATAAATTCCATCGTGATCTATTCCCATTTCCACATGGGAATCTATAGAGGATGCAACATACCATGCGGCCTCTGATGCTCAACCTTGACCATCCTACAGGTCAAGCACCTCTTGACATTGTTGGGTTTTGGGAATTCTAACACTTCCTAAGTGTACATGCAACCCTAAATACCTTGGATCTATGTTTTCTCTATTATACATGCAAATAAGAACATCCAAGGTATTATCCTAATCTAGCATACAAAAACTATGAATGTAACAAGATAGAATACATACCTCTTGATGTAGCTTGATGTCTTCAAGCTTTAAGAGCTTAGCCCCAATAGTGTGGAAGCCTCAAGTGGAATCACAAATCACCAAGACACCTTGGAATACTTTAGAGAATATGATTACTTGGTTCTCTCTAGTGAAATTGGCTAGCCCTTCTTTAGTGTATCCACACTAGTACCTATTTCACCAACCAAAGACATCTTTATATAGTATGGAGGATTAGGGTTAAACCCTAATACCCATGACCTTTCATTTCCTAGGATCCATGGGTTAAACACTCCATGGACTATCCATGAAAGCTTAGCCCAACCTAAATGAACTTGGCCCATTCCATATATATAAGAGTCCATATTTAATTAGTTCCTTTTGATCACTTAATTAATTATAAATTAATTCTTGATCAATACTAATTAAATAATATGATTCCATATTAATATATTAGAACTTATAATATATTAATATTAATCATAAACATACTATTCTCAAAAGATTATCCATATAAATTGAGTCGGTGAAGTGCAACCCAAATGGACCATGCCGGGTCGGGTCAAGTACATACCAAATATAGTTATGGACTTAGACATTAATCCAACAGTCTCCCACTTGGATAAGTCTAAAACTATTATTGCGTATGACTTCAAACCTAACTGGCAATCGTAGCTCTTAAAGCTGCTGTCGAACTCTGATCTTGTCAACGAACTTGTCCATTAGATAAGGGATCATATATTCCTCCATTCTAGATATCATATGGACTGAGACATGGATTATAATCATTCTCTCTGTCCATTTGTTGTTTCCCGATTTCCGATTTATGACGACTGACTAATTGAACAAATCAAATCAGTCCTGGCCCGGCCGAGCACTTCCATTTGTCATCATCAAATCATCGAGGGGCCCACAGATATCGCTTTTATCCCGAAGGTAAAAGGAATGGATAAACTTCGACTCATATGGCTTGTTCTACTACTTGTTGAATCATACACAAAGGCACGTTTTATAGCACCGAGTTACCAAATGCGTTTTCGTGCAATCAATGTACAACCAACTCATAGTAACAACTCATATCTCTAGGTTTGAAGAATATAAGATATTATCGTCTCATGATCACTCGTGATAAAATCCATGAAGTGATTCCAATGAGCGCGGGTTGAATCCAATACTCAGAACTTATGAGCACTCATGAGTGTTGTAGCCCTTTGTCCAACACCTTAGACCTCTACAAGCCAACCCATGACAGTCTTAATTCATATCTACTTCCAACATATGACCGACTGTGGATGGTTTGAATAACTTAGTCATTCCGGAAGAATAACCTAGTTTATTCGGGAAGTCAAAACATGCAAAGTGAAACACAATAATAATTGAATCCAATATGGTATCAAATCTTTGAACATAAATAAAACACCTTTTATTTATCACCATATGATTACACATTATTCATTGTATACTGTTTCAGCTATCAACTTTATTCTTGAATTTAAAACAATAGTTGTCCCATGCTCTAAGCATGTACACTATGTTTTCTTAAACACTAGTCATGCCACACACCAAGTATGCATACTATGTTTGTCTATGATCCTTACTTTGTGAACTAGATCAATTGAACATAACTTCAATGATTCTCTTTTCACACTCCCAAATCCTTACCGCAAATGCAAGAATTCCAAATTCATGCCATTTACTGAAATCTGTTAGATTCTAAACTTATATGCATTGATCCTCTCGTAATGATTATGCACAAAGTCATAAAGACTTGGCAACAATCATTACAGAGTATTCCAAAGGAGATCAACTCCTTGGAAATATCCTTCTTGCATTAAGTTTCCTTAATCTTACACAGATTGAAAATTCTAACTTTGAAACATTTCCAGATTCCATTTTGACTATCACTTCTGAACAAGAGTTGCCTCCTTACAGATTATGTCAATATGGTCCTTCCAGAATTATCACTATACTTCCAATTGTCCTTGAGTAACCAATCTTTGGTAAACCTTAGATTGTCCTCGACAATTGTTTAATCCTTTTAGTCATATCCAGTTCTAAACCTTTTCCCTTCTTAATGCCCCAGGCATTTGGAAAATTTTAGAACGGATGAATATAGCACATGTAATCGATCCTATATCCGAAGCATATGGGACACGATTCATGATGTCTTACATAAAGACTAAACCAGTCTTTTGCTATAATATTTCCATTTCAATTTGCCAAGTTCTCATAATTCAGATTATGAAAAGGGATGTCGTAATCATAATCGAATTTTAGAACGCAAATAATGGACCCATATACAGAATTTCCTTATGTTGAGCCATTCCAACATGAAATTCATATATATCCTTGACTAAATGATTAAAACCTCACGATCTAAGCTTATAGATTTGAGATGAAGCATAATTTCCTCTCCCTTAATTATAGCAAAACAACTTTTTCCCAATTGAAACTTTTGTTTTCTATAATTAACATTGCTGACTTGCAATACTTATCATAATTATCATGCTCCCACTAACATGATGATTATTAGCATAACACTTATGCTCCCACTAGCTTTGACATGTACTCAGAAATCAGCTGGACAGTCTGAAATTTAGATTCATACACCCTTTCCGTAGATAGCTCACCTGTGTGTCTAAGCAATTTCAAGAACCATGAAAAGGGATACCGTAATCATGGTCTCAATTGCTTAGGCATTTGCCATTTCTCACAAGTCCATGTTAGTGTGCCGGTTAACCACACGCGCTCCACTAACGACTTTTGAAAATGCAAATAACACAATTGATATCTTCGTAAAATCTACTTAGTGAAAGCGTTTCCTCACCATCATTTTCATGAATCGGAGAGAAACCTTATGACACTTAGATTTATATGGTGTATGAGTTCCTACCCATATGAATTTGTCAAACCATAATCACAAGACAAAGATAATGAAAAATCCAAAACCATATGGATTGAACTCAATCTTAACTTCTTGCCACCTGGCAGCTCAAGGGCCTGCCATTGCTTCCAAGTTGTTATGCAACAAACTGAGAACTCTAAGAACTCATATGCAAAGCCAACTTTAACTGGAATGGGCACAGATATGTCAACACGATAGGTTATAAACCTCAAGTCGTGTGCTAGTGAAGAACTTCAGGTTTTATTCTTGATTATTTCTTGAGACTTTCAAGACCTTTAAGACTCCCACTGTCCTCTTGACATATAAGACTCCCTTGTCAAACATCCAAGAGATAGTGCGGATTCTAATCAAGAAAAACACTTTACCCAATTGGCCTAAGTTGGTCTTTGTTTTATCCAAAACATCACAACTTGCCAATTTCAAATGTACAAGAGTAGAAAACTTTTACTCTTACATTTGACAAGTGTTTTAAACCTTCTTTAAGACATGTCACTCAAATGACAATCTTGGAGTATGACTCTAAGACTTGTATTGGAACGAAGTATGACTCATCTTCTTGATTTAACCATTTCAACAATTCAAGTTCCTCTTCTTAGTCATAAGAATGCACTAAGATTTCCTTAGAGAACTAATTTTGATATGGTTTCTTAATCATTAAGATGATCACAAAACTGATACTAAAGTACTCTCCCATCTTTTCAGATATGAGAAACTTTTATCCTTCTGCCTAATTTGATTCTTCTTATTCGCCCTGCCATACATTGGAACCTTTTCCAATGTCTCAGAGTTACACTTAAGCTTGTAAGTATAATCATATTTACTGAGCTTTAGTAAACTATGACGAATAGTCTTATCAATCTTTTGTGGTGGACTTAATCCGTGCACAAGAATGTGTACTCGATCCCTTAGTCTTTTACTTGACTCACACATCCATGTGGCCGAGTAATTAGTCTTAATTTTCCAAAACTTGAAAGTTCTCATTCATCATGCTATACAACTTGCATGATTCCAAGTTCCGGTCCAATTGAAACTTGGGTGATGAGAATCTTTCCTTATTTGGTAAATCTAGACATTACCACAAATGAAAGAATCAATTTCATATTTCCACTCTTGCTTTTAATGGAATCATATAAGCAACAATTTTTCCTCAAAAGCCATTGTAAGGATATTTTAAAATAAATAAAATCAAAAATTTTTTCTTTTATTTTAAAACTTTGCGGAAAAACTTATCCTTACAATCCATATGAAAACTTGTTGTTATCTATTCCTAAGCAATATCTCATAACTCCTAAGAAGTTGCTCAAGAATCCGATCTTCAAATTATGCGATAGAAATCCATCTAAGCCATCAGATTCAACATATTCTTTCTTTAAGTTTCTTCACTTTTCTTTGATTCTTAAAACATCACCATGTGACCCAGTCACATCATGTATCAGGAATCTCAGAATAGAAACTTAACAGAGTTAGATAGTGGTCTTTACCTGAAGTAGAGTCAAACTTATTGACTTTAACATCCTTAGGTAAATTTGGCAGCTTCGCAACCAATGCCCCTTCCCTTGGCAATATAAACATATGGACCTTTTGATAATGGTACAAGGGACTATCACAGACTTAGCTTTTCTCTTTACCATTTGGTCAACCAAGTTGACTATGGCCGATCCCTTTACCATTGGGAAGAGAATGCTTTCCTGGATTTCCTGTGTCACTATTGTCAATGTCCATCAAGTTTTAAGGAAGTTGATCTTAACAAATAGATAAGATCATTAAGGGTCTTGTCATAGTCTGTTTCATAGGTTTCCCAAAGGAACTCACTATGTGACTTAGAAAGTGATTGAACCACCAACTTTCTTAGGACTTTGACACCCAACTCTCCCGGCTTGTCAATATGTGACTACATCTCCAAAATGTGATCACACCTAGACCTTGCCTTGCCAATAGGACTTGAGTGACCTTAAACTTGTGGGTTAGGGAGAATAATTGGAGGAGGTGAAAGAAGTATGATTTCCATGGGACATCATCTTCATTTAGGAAAGCTTGTTTCAAGAGATTTAGGAAGATCATAAATGTTTAAACCAGACATCTTTTGGGAGATATTCAAGATAGTTGATCTTAAGTCCTTAATATAACACCCAATATGAAATATTAAGGCTAGGACCCAACAAACTATTTTATAACTTAGAAGAGGGATGCCGTAATCCAAGCTATAAAATATTTGAAGGTAGGTGAATGACGATTCACCAATTTCCACCAAGATAAACGAAATGTATTATTAGGTTTTAATTGGTTTTGAAACTCCTAGATCTTTGAGATTCATTGAACTGTTCAATGGCATGTTTCAATCTCGAGTGTGCCCTTCAGGTTTTGTGACTGGGATGCCGAGGATCACAAAACAAGGTGTGAAGTAACCATGCAAATCACTTGGTACCCTTAATAAATTACCCCTCAATCGATGTGCCGGTTAACCACACACGCTCCATCGATACTATGATAAATATTAAGTCACCCTTTACCTACCTTGTTATGTCCAAGTTAGTGTGTCGGTTAACCACACACGCTCCACTAACGACTTAGACAAAGTGTAAAGTGTAATTTCATGGGTTAGCACCTTATTCACATTTTTCCTAAGTAACTAAGATTGGGTATTATTAAGAGTTTAGTTACTTAGTATTATCATTAATACTTTTAATGAAGGGAGAATTCTAGTCCTGTCAAACCCGTTCGGCTAACGACCCTCCACCAGTCAAGCAAGCGGTGGGTGAGAGTGGACACCCATTAAGTTGCCATTTTATAGGCAACAACCTTATACCCACCTTATAGACCGGCTTCGTGAATGAGGCGTACTAGCGGTAAGACTGACTTTACTCTTATACATATATATATATATATATATATATATATATATATATATATATATATATATATATATTATTAACTTATAATATTATAAAGTATAAGGGTTGAATTTTAACTTTTAAAATTCTAAGGGCTAACTTGGAATTAAAGTATTCATAAGAGAAAACTTTACAAATTCCAAAACTTGAGGGCAAGTTTTTGAAACTATTCAAAACTAATTAATTCCATAACTTATGTGTTTAAAGTAGTTTTAATCCAAAAACTCTTCAAGTTCCATAACTTGAGGACAAGTTATGGAAGACTTTAAACTAATAAAAGAATTAACTTTTCTTTATTTTATAACTTATGGAATTAATTAAGGTTACACCTTTTTTATTTTATTTTATTTTATTAAATGAAGAGACTCTTGGTCCTCCATAACTTGAGGACAAGTTATGGAGTCATAAAACCATTTAATTAGAACTAGACTCTTCATTTTTGTAACCTTTGCCAATTTTTATGAGTTTTATGATTCTTAAATGTGACTTTTCATATAACTTGAGGACAAGTTACAAAAACACATTTTAGAATCAATTCTTAGATTAATTTGGATTAAAACCAACTTTTGTAACTCCATAAAAACTTTGAATCAATTTTTTTTTAAAACCTTTTCATATCCATAACTTATGGAGGTTTCAAAAAATAAAACTCTTTAGATCAAACTTTTAAAACTAATAAAATAATCATATTATTTTATCTTTTATTAAATTTGACCTAATTCAACTCATAAAGCAAATTATTCAAATTTTACAAATAATTAGTTTTTCACAAGAACAAGTAATTATCTTAAAATTTGACAAACTTCATGTTTTTTTTTCCTTTTTTTTTTCAACTTTGAAAATAAAATATTTGCTTCAATATAACAGAAAACAACCCGTGGCTCAGATACCACTGTTGGGTTTTGGGCATTCTAACACTTCCTAAGTGTACATGCAACCCTAAATACCTTGGATCTATGTTTTCTCTATTATACATGCAAATAAGAACATCCAAGGTATTATCCTAATCTAGCATACAAAAACTATGAATGTAACAAGATAGAATACATACCTCTTGATGTAGCTTGATGTCTTCAAGCTTTAAGAGCTTAGCCCCAATAGTGTGGAAGCCTCAAGTGGAATCACAAATCACCAAGACACCTTGGAATACTTTAGAGAATATGATTACTTGGTTCTCTCTAGTGAAATTGGCTAGCCCTTCTTTAGTGTATCCACACTAGTACCTATTTCACCAACCAAAGACATCTTTATATAGTATGGAGGATTAGGGTTAAACCCTAATACCCATGACCTTTCATTTCCTAGGATCCATGGGTTAAACACTCCATGGACTATCCATGAAAGCTTAGCCCAACCTAAATGAACTTGGCCCATTCCATATATATAAGAGTCCATATTTAATTAGTTCCTTTTGATCACTTAATTAATTATAAATTAATTCTTGATCAATACTAATTAAATAATATGATTCCATATTAATATATTAGAACTTATAATATATTAATATTAATCATAAACATACTATTCTCAAAAGATTATCCATATAAATTGTGTCGGTGAAGTGCAACCCAAATGGACCATGCCGGGTCGGGTCAAGTACATACCAAATATAGTTATGGACTTAGACATTAATCCAACAGACATACCAAGCGATTTCTCGCTTCATACATGGCCACCAGTAACTCAAACTCAGGTTTCGGTATATCTTGGTGGTTCCTGGGTGGATAGAGAAGTGAGTGTTATGAGCCTCCTCCATGACTTTCTGTCTCACCCTACCAGACATTGGAACCCATACCCGACCGCATCGGGTAAATAATCCCCCGCTATCCTGCACAAACCGAGCGTTCTTGCCCTTGATCCTATCCCACTTCCAGTTCTCCAGTCGCATGCCCTCAACCCGAGCATCCATGATCAAGCTCACAAGCGGAGAATCCACCGCTATCCTCATACATAGAGATGGGGTGGAAGACCCAGCTGACTTGCGGCTCAAAGCATCTGCCACCACATTCGCTTTACCGGGGTGGTAAAGGATCTCGCAATCGTAGTCCTTGACTACATCCAGCCACCTGTGCTACCTCATGTTCAGGTTTGGCTGATCCATGATGTGTCTTAAGCTCTTGTGATCCGTGTATATGGTACAACGGACCCCATATAGGTAATGTTTCCATATCTTGAGAGCGAACACCACCGCTCCCAGCTCTAGATCATGTGTAGGATATCTCGTCTCATGCGGCTTCAGCTGCCACGATGCGTAAGCTATCACCCGTTCTCTCTCCATGAGGACTACCCCTAAACCTATGATGGATGCATCACAGAATACCACAAAATCCTCCACTCCCTCCGAGAGTGTCAAGACTGGTGCCTTGCACAACCGCTGACGGAGGGTCTCAAACACTCTCTGCTGCTTAGGTCCCCACCAAAAATCTACCCCCTTCCTTGTCAGACGAGTGAGGGTACTGCAATCTTGGAGAAATCCCGTATAAATCTCCGGTAGTACCCTACTAATCCCATGAAACTCCTGATGCCTGAAGGAGATCTCGACACCTCCCACTGCATGATTACCTCGATTTTGGACGGATCGAGCAGAATCCCCTCCTGGTTAACGAGATGTCCGAGGAACTGGACCTCTCGTAACCAAAACTCACACTTCGAGAACTTAGCATACAACCGTTCTCGTCTTAGAACTCCCAATAACTCCCTTAGTTGCTCTTCGTGTTGTTCTCGGGTATTGGAATACACCAAGATATCATAATTAAACACTATGACTAAGCGATCAAGCATCGGTCTGCAGACCCGATTCATCAGGTCCATGAATACTGCTGGCACGTTGGTGAGACCAAACGGCATCACCAGTTCACCACGAACTTGTAATGACCATAACAAGTCCGAAACGCGGTCTTCTCCACGTCTTCCTCTCTGAACCGGACCTAAAGATACCCCGAACTCAAATCAATCTTGGAGAACCAAGATGCACCCTGTAACTGATCAAAGATATCATTTATCCACAGGAGTGGATAACGGTTCTTCACCGTAAACTTGTTCAACTCCCTATAATCAATGCACATCTGGTGCGAACCATCCTTCTTCCTGACGACGAGGATCTGTGTTCCCCATGGAGAACTGCAAGGTAGAATGAATTGCTTGCCCAACAGTTCCTGCAACTGTGATGACAACTCCTGCATCTCGGGTGGTGCCAACCGGTATGGCGCCTTGGCGATAGGAGCCGCACCCGGCACCAGGTCGATCTGGAACTCGACCTGCCTCTCCGGAGGTACCCCTAGTAACTCCTCCGGGAACACGTCAGCAAACTCTCTAAACACTGGAACCTCTGAAACTGGAATCTGATCTTTGACTGACGTATCCACCACATACATTAGATAATCTACACACCCGTGCTGAATATACTACCGAGCCCTGGCAGCTGAACAAAACCCTGATCCCACTCTGGTGCTCTCGCCATATACAACCAATTCTCCCCTACTTGGGGTTCGAACTACCACCTGCTGGCCCTCGCAAACTATCATGGCACCAAATCAACTAAGCCAATCCATCCTCAAAATCATGCACACCTCCCCCATGGGAATCAGAATTAAATCTATCGGAAAGGACACTCCGAAGATCTCCAACTCGCATCCTCGGTAGACCGAAGAAGCAGAAACTACGTGTTCGTTGGCGATAGAGACTCACAACGGGCACTCTAGCCCACCTACTAGCACACTGAAATCCCTACTAAATGTTTGAGATATGAAATACCGACTCGCTCCCGAGTCAAATAAAATCAATGCAGGCAAGGAGATCACTAAAAACGTACCTAATCATAGGTATAACAGATAAGCATAAAACATATATAATAAATGAGATAAAAGGATAGAAACATACCAGCAACCACATCTGGTGCTGCCCTGGCCTCCTCGGCTGTAAACTGGAAGGCACACCCCCGAGCCTTTGGAGGCTCTGCCTTAACTGGTGTCTCATCTGCAATCCTCAATGTAGCCGGCGCTGGAGCCTGCATTGGCCTGGTTGCGAGCTGTGGACAGTTGGTCTTCACGTGACAAACCTAATGACAGTGATAACATATCCTCATATACGATGTAGGGGTGGAATGGCGACAGTCCCTAGCATATTTCCCCTCCTTGCCACACTTATGACAACCACTACCCACTCGACAAACTCCAGAATGACCATTGCCGCACTTTCCACAAGTGCAGCTCTGTTGACCCCCGGTCCTAGAATCAGTGGTCTTAGACCACTTCTGCGCCAGCTAAGACTATGTCAGGGCCTGTCGCTGCTCCCTCAACTGCAGCTCGATCTCCACTCACGCCACCTAGCAGCCTCCTGTAGATCCAGTAGAGTATCACATCGTTGTTTGGTAACAAACTAACGGATGTCCGTCTTGAGCATGCTCATATAATGCGTCATCTGAGCCTGCTCAGAAGCAAACTCTGGGAAGAAAATCGCCCTCTCTATGAACATACGGGTGATCTCCGTCACCAACTCCCCATCCTATGTCAAACTCAAAAACTTATGAGCCAATCATTCCCGCTCAACCTGTGGAATGTATCGGGCGCTGAACATACCCCTGAACTGCTCCTAAGTAACAACAACTCTTTGATCATTGGTGTACGACCCTATCGTCAACCGCCACCAGTCCTTGGCCCCGGACCTTAGCAGGTTCAGAGCACACCTGACCTTATGGTCAGTAGGACACGAGCAAGTAAACAAACTCACCTCAACATCAGAAACCCACCTCATAGACTTGATGGGGTCTTGAGTCCCATCAAAAGTAGGGGGCTTCGTGTTATCGAAGTCCCTGTATTGGAATCCCCGAGTGGCTCCTACTCCTCCCCCTGCCGCCGATGCAGCTGATGCCGCTGCAGCGGCAACCGTCTCCGCAAGGGCTGCGTATCTGTCATCGAAGTTGTTGGATTAGATGTCTAAGCCAATAACTATTATTGGTAGATAGTGAACCTTTCCCAATCCGAATCCATATGATGCACCAAAACCTTAGAATAACCTTTGACTCTCTGCCATGCCATTACCAACCTCTGAACCGACGGGAGAAGATGATCAAACCAAGAATATCCGCATTTCATCCAATCCCTAACAACAACTTGCGAACAAATATAAATACAGAGTAGAAATTCCATAGATTCATTATGATACCTGAATGGTACTCCCAGTAACCCTTGATCGCTCCTTATCCAAACCAACTAATTCATGGGTCTTCCGATCTCCATCAACGCATCACCACTGAAAGTATCACAAATAGATGAAATGAATGATCATGACCATTAGGCCCATAGACCATGACTTGAATACCCCCACCAGGTCCTCAACACGGGTCTGGATGGCCACTGAGCCCACAACACAAGTCTAGAATGCCCTCCCCGACCCTTAGCCCATGTCTGGAATTCTCCCGATCTCACACCGACCTTGTTGGCATTACATCATACGCCCAACACTCTGGGCCGAAAGATACCCACCTCATTCCATTGCCTTGAAGGGACCTAAACAACATCTCTCACAATCACCAATTGAGTACAACAATGTTGCAATCCTACCACACCTGATTCTCGTCACAGAGCAAGTTGCTACCCAAGCAAAATCTTACAAAACCATGGTCGCACATGACCCGAGAATAGGATAATGGTCAAACTCTTGACCCAATTCGAAGGCTAAAACCCAAAAGAACAATGCACATTATTAGGAAACCCAAACCTCATCCAAAAGGGAAGAATTTCCCGATGAAAATCAACACACCACCTCCATCAATAACATAAGACATCCTCATCACCGGTCGAAACAAGATCCTATACTTGATCTAGACTAAATGGATCATACCAACACGAAACTAGCTCGAGAAGACTTCCAAGGCGATCTCAAAGGTTGCCAAACCTGAGTCTGCTACGAACCAGAATTCCACTGCACCATTAAGGGTAAACATACCCAAAGACTAAGGGAAGATAAACACATTGTATAGGAGGGTGGATGACTGATATGTGTATTTCTATATATATTTTTATGCACTTTATCTTAATATTTTGGCCTTATTTATTCTCTTTTAGAACTAAAAAGTACTCATAATGCTTTGAATTATGTTTTGCAGCTATTCATTGGCGATAAAGCACAAAAGAAAAGACTGAAGAGGAAACCGGACTTAGAAGCTAAAAGAAATTAAAAATGCTGAAGGAGTGATTATGCCCCGCGTCCATAGCGATTACGCCCCGCGTAACTACCTAAGTGACATATGCCCCGCGTAACTTAAGGGTACGCGCCGCGTACTGGTTGGCCTCGGATATGTTCAATCGCGTAGTGATCCTTAGTACGCCCAACGTAATCCGACTTATGCCCAGCGTACGTAAGTCGGCTACAAAGGTTATAAAAGTCGATTTTCAGCTAACCAGGAGGGGGGAATTCGACTTACAACTTAGTTTAGTCGATATTAAACTTCTGTTAAGCCGTTTTGAGGGTTTAGAAGGCGGTCGGAAGGCCGTTAAGCTAACGGGAGCGGAGATCGGAAGGGTTGGAGAGCGGATACATGTCGGTAATCATATGGATTGTTAACGTGACCATGTTTAGCATTCCATTGTGGTACTTTTCTGTATTTAGTTTCTGATTTGGGTGTAAAAACCTTTTACTTTGTGTTTATGATTGAATGAAGCTTTGATTATTAGACTAATTGCTATATTGAATTGTTTATTTATGTTTAATTTATCTTGCCAAGCTTGTTAAAAGATCCTTATGTGTTAATGATGATTATTTTCTGTTAATTGTTAAGTGAATTGAGTTGCATGAACATCTGCTTGATTTGCTTGTCTCTTATGATTTTTGATGACCATCGAGATTATAAGTCTAGAAATAACGAATGTGAAACTAGGATTAACTTGAGAATAAGTAAGTTAATGTGTGAGCCTTGTTGGATGACCATCAACAAGAGGTTAAATTGAATTAATAATTCGATTAACTATATTTACAAGTCTTGCTTGATACGAACTGAACACTAGGAAGCATGTTAGTTTAACCAACTGATCACTGTTTGAATTGACTTGTTTTCTAAAGGATTAGTTATAGTGAACACGAATCTAATCATTTTAGGAATCGATGAACATGAATAAATGAATTTATATATGCAATTGTCTATGTTTTCAAGGTGTAATTTGTCTAAACCAAAGTACCTGAAGAGATTTGTTTTCCTGTTAGTTTATCGAGAGTAGTTAATTAATTGTTAGTTTGAAATTTATTTCTTTATTCTTTTCGTGTGACCTATAACCTATAATTAAATATATTAAATTAATCAACCGTTCCCTGTGATCGACACCCGACTTACCTAAGCTATACTGTAATCTGACTAGGTACACTGCCTATAAGTGCATAGATAGTCTAAGTTTGTTAGGTTATAAATATTAAAATTAATGGGTACTTTTGTGCACATCAATGACGCATTCCTTTCTCTTAACTGTCACCTCTGAATCCTTCGGAGAATTCTCGCTGAAAGACGAACTCAATGACCAAAGACATATGACACCTTGAAACCTAAACCAGAGAACCACAAACAAACCCACCCGGAGCTAAACATACCCACTTCTGGAAAGGTTCACCAATCAACATCTGCCCAACAAATCTGAAAGCAACAATCCAAATAAAAAACTGACAAAACCTTCAATGACTGACGCTCAACCTAAGAATTCCCAATTCTCCCCCACTTAGAAAACTAACCACCACCCACTTGTGGTGAAACCAAAACATAACTTAACTGACCCAACCAGATACAACCATTTCTGACCATGGAATGAATAACATACGCAGAATGATCCTCTTTATACGGATCAATCGAGACCCAAGAGAAACATGAATTTCAGCTATAGACCCCTAAATTTCCCACTTATAACCACTTACAAGCATAGACAGCTACCAATCTACGACCCAAACATACCTTCCTCACTTGCAATCCTAATGACGATCCGACAACTGGCCTTCCCATCTCCTAAGGATATGGGCCCTTGCTCGCATCGCTAAGGTACTCATGCCACATCAATCCACTTGCGCACACCGGCGCTGATATACTGTCCCCAACCACTACAACCAACATACCCCCAGCTGAGAATCCAACCTAACTCGAGAGGTCACATGCCTACCCACTCCTTCTAACTCAGAAAAAACCGAAGGGTAAGATCCTTGCCACAGATAACAACAATCTAATCCCACAACCCATCACTTACATCCCAAATGCGATTTCCAAGCCGATCATATCAACCACTTCCTCCCTATGTCTTAAGGCCCGAGGGCTGACCTCTAACAAAACCCTCGAGACTTCCAACCAACATACTCACATGGGTCTGAACCACTCAATCCACATCAATATCGCCACATGGGCCTAAACAAACACACAACCCATCCTCGCCTGAGCAACCCCAAGCCAAAAGATCAACAGATACGAAACCACTGTCTCGAACCATTGTATCCAACCATGCTATCTTCCCTGACCAGTCCTTAGAATCCCCGAAATCCTGCTTGAATTGAGTATGTATCATGTGCTTTAAGTAGTATAGGCCCAATACTACCTTCCACACCTATCCATACTTTCCTCAAGAATCATCTCAGGTCCTCTAAAACCTATTCATAAAATACTCCTGAAATTTGCTCAACAACGAACATTTGCACAAAAAAAAATACTCCCTAGGCTATCCTAGGGTTCCACACTTCTCTGCCATCAACTGCTGAAGAGCTCCACACAATGTCAATTAGACATTCCATGAATACAATCACATGCAACAAAGTTCAGATAATCCTCCGAGTAACAGACTCATCCCTATAACGGTTGGACTCAGACGAGAGTTGTGCAGCAACATCAGATTCTTCACTATGAGATTATCCAACCTTTTCCACATGTGACTTGACATATTCACTTAATGGCTAACTCACACCACTCATGAGATCCACAAAGCCCAAAGCAAGCAACATTCGTGCAGAGGAGCCGACTGCCATTAAATGCAGTAAAATCTGACAGATTCTCCTATGGAATCCTCGATCTCAAACTCCGAACACCACGGATACACCTTCACCCTACTCTTGCTCTCATCGAGTGGCTAATCATTCTTCGCGTCGACTCGCTATAAACCGTGCCCAGACCAGGGAAGTTACCTCATCCAGTCGCGGTAACACGACTAGTCGGCTAACCATTGCACCTACTCATGAAACTTCCACCAACCCTGCAACACTCGCATATGCTAGCCATACATAACACTAAATCCTATAGACAATAGAATACTTAGTCCTACTCTAAGCCCAAAACCAGACGAGGAATAAGAAATAAAGCCAAACCAAATATTCTCAGGCTATAAAATCTTAGTTATGTACAACTATGATGCATACACTAAGCAACTACAGTAATGATGTCAATTTCATATACTAAAGAACCCTAGGCTATTAGGCATCATATAATCAGGAAATTCTATCATGCAATTCCTGGAGATCCCTAGCCTATCACTAGCATGCTGTTCTAAGGTCTCATAATATTAAATAATAGTATGGTATTTTGGGATCTACTTACTGGCTCCGGCTGATCGTATACATCACGTCCTCGTTATGTATTTTGAAAACCATTTGAAAATCTTTTTCCTTAGTTTGAGTTTGGATTCACACGAGTGTTCCTCCAATTCACTCAAGTTAAGGCTCTGATACCAACTTGTAACATCCATAAAATTTCAATAAAATTTAAACTTTTCAAAACAATCCATTTATTAAAGAGGTGTTACAAAACCGTTGTTTCCAAAACCTTTATTTAAAACCAAAATTATTTACACATAGTTTTTAAACAATAACGTTATCAGAGTATCCTAGAAACGATAAGTTCCAAAAACACGAGGATGTGTACGGTCATGCCTTCACCTTGCCACAATCCACTGAAGTACCTGAAACCATAAACCAAAATTGTAAGCACGAAGATTAGTGAGTTCCCCCAAAATACCTACACAAACAATAGCTAATATACAAAATAACAACATGCAACGGGTCCACAACTAACATACTGGATTACCCCTGAGCCCACAACATAAGTATGGCTTGCCTCCTAAGCCACAAATTATGTCTGGCTTGCTCCCTGACTGTCAGTATGAGTCTCGCATGTCCTACCCGATCCTCAGCTAATATATGGAATGCCCATGAGCCCTCAGTATGAGTCTGACATGTCCTTCCTGGCCCTCAGCTCATATCTGGATCGCTCCAATTTCCTCAAGCCCTCAGTACGAGTCTGGCATACCAACCGGGTCCTTAGCTCGTATTTGGAATGTTGTTGAGCCCTCAGTATGAGTCTGGCATGCCCTACCTGGCCCTCAGTTCATATCTGGAATGCTCCAGGGTTTGTTGGCTATAGCACGAAGCAGTACTACCTCAACCCATCCACACAATATGTCTAGATATAACAAATAATAGCATAAACATATAAACATGCAATTCTTAGGTAGTCCAACAGATCTACCAGACTAGCTTAACAAGACTATCATGCATAATTATATCATACTCAACATATCGGCAATATCAGGTTATCAAACCATTGGGCCGACCTTGGTGCCTTCGAACCAAAAGTATAGTAAGGAAGACTCACCTCACACTGCTGATCACACAAACGTTCCCTTGGTGCTGGCTGCCAGATCCTGAACCGCCACATCAAGACGACACCCCATCAATAGTTGATTCCATGAATAACCTCTAGCTGTAAATCCGCTATCACCCACACGCTAACAAATACCAAAATGACAGTCCATCAACATCTAGTTACTGACTCATACTACGAGTCTAATTCAGGGTAAAAGACCTTTTTACCCGTCCTCAAAATTGGCCTAAAGCTAAGGCCCAAACTAGATGAGAAAAGGTCCAATATCAAAATAAATTCCTTAAGTCCAATTATGGCCCAATTTCCTAAATTTGGCCTAATTCCTTCATGGCCTTCACTCAAGAAGATCCAGTAAGCCAAAAGTATATACCATAAAATCCCAAACGGCCCAATGCAACCCAATGCAAAACCAACCTAAATCTTGATCCAAAAAGGCTCAAATTACTTCAAGTCCCACACTTGGCCCAATTTTCTAAATTGGGCCCAACTCCTTATTGGGTCTTATCCTAAGGTCCAATCCTCCATTTAGTCCAGAACACACTATTCGGATAGTCCATTAGGGCCCAAGAATCAAAGCCCAAACAGATGACCCAAACCCGAAGCCCAAAGTCCAAAACGCAAACAGAGGCGTGCGCTGGGCGTACCCCTTCGGTACGTTGGGCGTAACTTGCCATGCATTGACCACCATTGGGGTGGTTGACTCAGTACGCAGGGCGTACATCGACTTATGTGGGGCGTACCCTCGCATGCCTTAAAATCCTTATAAGTGCTTAATGGATTAAGCACTTAAGCTCAAACTTCAGATCCATGACTCAAAAGTACTCCTAAATCATAAAGTCTCAAACTTTAATACTTTAGACGTCCAAAAAGGGCTTAATACATGGTCTTGATCCATTAAGACCTCCTATTAGCAACATGAAGCCAAACCAGCCAAAGGGACCTCATGTTTATAACTTAGAACCCTTCCTAGGGTCTGAAAGGACAACTCAAAACATCCAAAACAAATCATGCATAACAATGGGACTTTTGGGACAAGAAGAACACCAAAAAGCTACCAAAACAAGATCTAAACAATCCAAGCATAAAGGTAAAAACTTTAGACCTCCTAAAGCTCCCAAAGAAGATAATAATCCCATATCTACAAGCTCCCTTCCTTCCTTGACTCCTTTGATGCACTAACTTCTCCTTCAACCATACAAGAAATACACTCATAACTCACATACACACACTAGAGGAGTTAGGGTTTGCCAAAAACGATCCCAGAACTTAGAGGCTGAAAAGATAGGGGGAAAAAGGGCCATAATGATGCTTAAATACTCCACAAACCCTAAAAGTTAGGGTTTCACCCAGACACTAGTACGTCTAGCGTACATATGTGTACGCCCAGCGTACTAGGGCACACCCTAATACGCTTAACATACTCATATGTACGCCCAACGTACTACTTTTGCTCCAGAGTTACCATTTTGCCACTAGGGCTTCCCATGACCACTCATTTCTAATCTAAGGACTAAAAATGCCATAATTACAACCCAAGGGATGAATTTGAAATTACTTTAAGATTGAGGTGTTACAACTTGCGACGTGGCTCGCATCGCTATACCTCTATACTTACATCGTGACTACAAGTTTTTCCCTTAAACACCAAAATCTTGAAATCCTCAAATTGACAATTTGACAACCTTGAAAATAGGTGTTACATTATATGAATACATTGATCAAATTATTGATATTCCCAAATTAAATTATCATTTTTTTGTCACAAATAAATAATTCTTAGAAAATTTTCAAAATGATGTATAATTACTTGATTACGAAAAGTTAAATTTGGGCTTTAATAGCTTAAAGATTCATAATGATCTCAGAAACAAAATTGAAAGAAGATTCATACCGACTTTTAGTCGTTAGGAGTAAAAAATGTAAGTTTTTCAACATCTTGTAGACCCAAAAATTGCAAGGCAAAAAGTGAAATCAACGGTTTGTTGATGTTAATATTGATGTCAGAGACTAGTTTTTTCTTATTTGTTAATATTGTGGTTTATCGAAGAAAGAAGATGAAGGTAGACGACGACTTGGGTTTCGATAACCACAACAGAGGCTTCAATGATGATTATGGACGTCATTGCAGAGAAACAATGTCGTCGGGGCATACTAATCATGACCGCAATATGAGATTTTTTTGAAAAAGAATATGAATATAATTTCTTGAACGTATTTGAAAGAAAAAGGATATTGTGGGGTGGGATGGACTCCATTTTATTTTCTAAATATTTTATATATGAAAAGAAATATAGAATTTGAAGGAAAAAAAGTGTAAGATAACAAAAGACAAAAAAATTTAAATTTATACAGGTACAAATCCAAAATTTTATTGAATAAAACCACAAAAAATGACAACAAGATATACATTATTTTTATAGTCTCGTCAACTATAAAATCATTAGGAAAGTTATAATTTTTTTTTATTAAAAAAATACATTACATTTTTTAGAATTAAATGAATCAACTATAAAATCATTAGGAAAGTTATAATTTTTTTTTTATTAAAAAAATACATTACATTTTTTAGAATTAAATGAATCGCTAGATGTCTAAAAGTTAATTTTAAACGTGTATACTTTTCAAATGCACGTTGTAATAGTAAATCATCGGTGATTCACCGGAATTATCGCCGACGGCAATAGACCACATGTCCTCCAGCGAGTAAGTGTGGTAGGTAGACAAGACGTCTTAACTTTGTGATATCAAACTTTAAAGAATCACCACCCAAAAGTTGACCTACCCCTCAATACCAAAACCTTCTTAACTTAATAAACAAACATAAACATGACTTTCCGTTTCATATGACTCCACGTTATTGTCGACTTAGTATAATCTTTTTCATAATTTATTTTATTCAAAGACATGTGGCTACAAAGTCAGCATAAAAGTGGTATAACAAAAAAACAACTCCAACCTCACCAACCACACCAATGCCCAATTGCCCATTATGCCCTCCGACCACTTGATCAAATTTCCATTATTACCCTTCAAACCAACCCATAATCCCAAACTACCCTCCGGCCACCACAGGCGTATAAAGTATTTTGCCTTTTTGCAACCTTTTAATTCCCAATCCAGACGCCTATTTCTCTCTCTAGAAATATTTTCCGATGGAGCCGGAGAAGGAGATAATTTTCCGATCAAAACTCCCGGATATCTACATACCCAAACATCTACCTTTACACTCGTATTGTTTTGAAAACATTTCAGACTTCAGTGAACGCCCTTGTCTCATTGATGGCGCAACCGGTGAAGTCCACACCTACGCCGAAGTCGAGCTCACGTCACGAAAAGTTGCTTCCGCTCTTCACCAACACGGCATCAACAAGGGCGACGTAATCATGATCTTGCTTCCAAACTCGGCTGAATTCGTTTACTCTTTCTTCGGTGCATCTTACCTAGGCGCCATCTCCACCATGGCCAACCCGTTCTTCACCGCTGCTGAGATCATCAAGCAGGCAAAAGCCTCCAGCGCTAAGATCATCATCACGCAATCCGCACACGTACCGAAGGTCAGAGACTTCGCATCGGATAATTCAGTTAAGATTGTGTGCATCGATTCGGCTCTGGAAGGATGTTTGCACTACTCGGAGCTGATTTCCGGCGACGAGAGTAAATTGCCGGAGGTTGAGATCTCGTCTGACGACGTGGTGGCTCTACCGTACTCCTCCGGGACCACTGGTCTACCAAAAGGAGTGATGTTGACTCACAAGGGGCTTGTGACGAGCGTCGCACAACAAGTCGATGGAGAGAATCCTAATTTATGGATCCACAAAGAGGATGTGTTGATTTGCGTGTTGCCGTTGTTCCACATCTACTCGTTGAATTCGATCTTGTTGTGTGGATTACGCGCAGGTGCAGCCATCCTTATCATGCAGAAATTCGACATAGTTCCGTTTCTGCAACTGATCGAGAAGTACAAAGTGACGATCGGACCATTCGTGCCGCCGATCGTGTTGACGATCGCGAACAACGAGGAATTGGTGGATAAGTACGATTTGTCATCGATAAGAACGGTAATGTCCGGCGCGGCGCCGTTGGGAAAAGAGCTTGAAGATACTGTTAGGATGAAGTTCCCGAATGCGAAGCTTGGACAGGTATGGCGTTCCTTCCACAACATTCTCTCTCTCACACACTTGAACACACAGTTGATGCATCTGTCTACACGTATTTCTTATGATTATCTAAAATTAACATCATTTTCAATACTCTCGTTATATGAACTGAACAAACCAGTATTGTCCTTTTGCGAAACAGGTAAGATAAATGTCTGGAAATGTAGTTTGATTGATGGTTTTATATTAAATGGAAAGAGCCAAAAATATTTAATTTTTTTTAGACCCACTGAATTAAATGAAAACCGAATCCATTGCTTCATTTAACAGATGAGATTTAATTTGTTAGGTCCTTATAAACATAATAAGACCAATTTATTCATTTTTATACAACTTGGGTTACAAGGAGTCCATAAATATTTGTTACCCCATCGACATAATTGGTTGGTAAAATACTCCATACATCATTATTACCAATTATAGAAATACCTAACATGAAATTCTATATAATTGTAGTAACTAGTTGTTTTGTAACTAGTTTATAACCCGTGGAACCACAATTATAAAATTAATTAAATTTTCATATTAAAAATTCAAAATTATTAATCAATTATTTTAAATAAATTGCATTAATTAAGAGATTTTTTTTTGTTATATAAAATTATATATATTGATTTATATATATATATATATATATATATATATATATATATATATATATATATATATATGTGAAATTATATTACTATCAACTTTATTTTAATTCTTATTCTAATGTTATTAATTTAATGTGTTTAGAGTGTAAAATATAAAATTTAAAATTTAAAATGAAAAATAAATATGTTGACAAGTGACATGATATTAACTAGGAAACCAAATAGGGTGACACATGATAAAAGGATAATAAACATATTTTTTTGTTAGGATACGAAAATTGGTTACTCGTATATATTTTATGTAATTACACATTAAGTTAGCTTTTAGCCTGTTAACTTATATATATTTTATGTAAATTTACAAATTTTAAAAGCTTACCGCTACATACCAAATATTTATACATAAATAAAATATGCATTATACTTGTTTAGTTATAACAAATTTAAGTTCCCAATAATAATTTAAATATGTAAAATAAAAATTGCATTAGAAAAAAGATATAAGAAAACTATTTACTAGATCTTTACGTCGAGTGCATGTTTGACAAAATTAGCTGTTCACCAGGTAGTTGATAGTTGATAACGGATGGTTGAATAATGACAGGGTTACGGTATGACAGAGGCAGGACCAGTGTTAGCCATGTGCTTAGCCTTCGCTAAAGAGCCATTCGACATAAAGTCCGGTGCATGTGGCACCGTGGTCCGTAATGCCGAGATGAAAATCATCGATCCCGAAACCGGTGCCTCACTTCCTAAAAACCAACGAGGCGAGATTTGTATTCGTGGTGACCAAATCATGAAAGGTATTGTACCTATTTTTCTAATCCTTATCTTTGTACACTATGTGTCAACATCAATATATGTCACAATTTGATTGTCATCTACTATTCAACCAAATATGTTTTTTTTTTAATGTGGATTGAATTATCTATAGGTTATTTGAATGACCCTGAGGCGACTAAGAGTACAATAGACTCAGAGGGTTGGTTACATACGGGTGATATTGGGTACATTGATGATGATGATGAGCTTACCATTGTTGATCGGCTTAAGGAGTTGATTAAATACAAAGGATTTCAAGTAGCACCCGCTGAGCTGGAAGCCTTGTTGCTTACTCATCCCGACATTTCTGATGCTGCAGTTGTCCCGTAAGTTTGCACTTTCTCATCACAACAACTGAATTAATTGTTAGCAAAAGACCATGACTAAAAATTTAATAGTACTCACGTAAGTGGTCAGGATATAAAAATTAATTAAAAGATGTTCTGATATTCGTACTATGTCAAGATTGTGATTTACCTTTTCTATTTTTTGGCCGCTAGTGAAGTACGATGAACTTTTTGTTACACATAATAAAGGAATAAATCTTAAAAAGATGATTAATGTGAGTATCGAACTATACAAATACCTAAATTGTCCTTGGGGGTTAAAAATGAAAATAGCGAGAATAGCATGACTGGATCTGGCACCAAAATCGGGTTGGCACATGTGTTGTCATTGCTAGTTGGCTCTAGCATTAAATAGAATTATACGGAGTATTTTATAATTATAAAATATTAAAATATCTAAATATGCACTTACCTCCCACCAACTATTCTGACTAAACAAGGAGTGCCCATCCACCACGAAAATTGACACTTTGACTCCTTATAAGTAGGTTGTCGTGTGTCAATTAGCTAGTTTCATTTTAATTAGGTTTTTTACTTTTTATAAATTGCATCGATTTGATTTTGACATAATATTTTGTGATGTGTTTATCTCAGAATGAAAGATGAAGCAGCAGGAGAGGTTCCGGTTGCTTTTGTGGTGAAATCGGCTGACTCAAGCATAACAGAGGACGATATTAAGAAATTTATACACAAACAGGTAATTAATTATCTTTATATATAATCATCCATAAAACTATGTATTTACTTGAATGTGTATTTATTAATGGTAGTCTTTTTTTTATATATATATAATTTACAGGTAGTATTCTATAAAAGAATAAACCGTGTGTTTTTTATCGAAGCGATTCCTAAATCGCCATCAGGGAAAATTCTTCGTAAAGACTTGAGAGCAATGCTTGCTGCTGGTGTTCCAAATTAAATGTTATTAGATACATCAATAACTTAATGGATGAAATTTGTTAAGGATTGTGTTTTGTTGTCTGTATATTAAACCATTTTTATTTTTAAATATTGTTTTTAATAAAGTTATGATTTGTTGAGAAGTCTTTTTTTCACTTGCTGAAAACATCAATGTACTCTTTCAAGCTTGAGTTATTCTTTTTTGTTCTCTAGTGCTCGAGAATATAATGAATGATCATGACGAAATAACTTTTTACCTTATTGTTGGGTGTAAGTGATGAACACTGAGAGTTCTTGTATTGAATGATAATGATAGTAACATTTACATGAGTTGGTACAAATACATAGAAATACAGTTGATTCCTAAATACAAGCATAAGACCCGGTATTAGAGTGTGAGTAGGACTAAGACTATACACATGTGCTCTTATACATAGAAAGTACCCTTATTACCCCCTACAAGCTCAAAGTCGGGTCGAATTTGAAGCTTGTGTCTTAAGGTCGTTAAACGATCTTTGTGTAAAGGTTTCGTGAAGATGTCCACTACCTTATCAACTGAGAAGACGGGACTGATCTGGAGTTCCTTGGCTTCCACTTGTTCTTTGATGATGTGAAAATCCAAAGCAATGTGCTTGGATCTTGTACGAATAACTGGATTCTTTGTCATAAAAATGGCACCGATGTTATCACACAATAATAAACGAGAGCTTAGTAGAGGAGAGTGCAACTTAGACATCATTTGTTTAATCCATATCAATTCTGCAATTGTGTAGGCAAGTGAACGGTATTCCGCTTCTGGACCGAGCAACCACTCGTTGTTTTCGCGAGGTCCAGCTAATGAGATTACAACCATGAAAAATGGCAAAGCCTTACTGTGACCTGCTATCGTCTTGATCTGAAATCCATCCAGCATCCGAGTATGCTAGCAGAGAGGCAGTGGTTGTGGGTTTGAAGTGCAAGCATTGGTTTAGAGTGCCTTTTAGGTACCTGAGAATTCGTTTAACCGCCTGCCAATGTATAATAGTGGGCGAGTGCATATATTGACAAACTTTATTTACAGCAAAAGCTATGTCTGGGCGGGTGATGGTGGCGTATTGTAAGGACCCAACGACTTGTCGGTATAGAGTTGGATCAGGAAATGGATCGCCATGCATTGTTAAACGAGACTGACTATGAGCAGGTGTTGGGACTGGGGTTGCTTCATCTATGTGTGTTTGTATGAGTATATCATGTATGTACCCAACTTGACTCATTGTGGGACCAGTCTTAGTGGTTGTGATGTTGATGCCAAGGAAACAATGTAAGGAACCCAAGTCTTTGAGAGCAAAGGCACCATTGACTTGTGAAATTAAGCGGTTAAAAAGAGTTGCACTTGTCCCTGTGATAATCAAATCGTCAACATAAACCAAGACATAGATGGTGACAAAAGATAAATGATGAACAAATAGAGAGGTGTCCGAGTGACAAGAACGAATTCCTTGAGTGATCATATATGTCTTTAGTTTAGTGAACCAAGATCGGGGAGCTTGCTTAAGGCCATAGAGTCCCTTATGCAAGCGAAAAACATGATTTCGTTTTGTGGAATCTTCAAATCCTCGTGGTTGCTTCATGTAGACTGCTTCTTGCAAATAACCATTTAGAAATGCATTGTTGATGTCAAGTTGACGTATGCACCATCCATTTGAAATAGCCAGAGATAGAACTAAACGGATTGTGGTAGGCTTGATGACGGGACTAAAAGTTTCAAAGTAGTCAACACCCTCCTCTTGAATGTAGCCTTGATCAATGAGACGGGCTTTGTGTTGTTCAATTGTGCCATCAGACTTTCTTTTAACCATGTAAATCCACTTGAAGCCTACAAGATTAATGCTAGTGGGACAGGAAACAAGTGACCAAGTTTTATTTCGCATAAGGGCATCATACTCATTTTACATTGCATCTTGCCAACATTTGTACTTAATTGCCTGTTTAAATGTGGAGGGTTCAACAGTAGGGATAGAATCGGTGGATGCAGAATTAGCTTTGGGTTTGAGTGAATTGGTTCGTGCTCGAGTAATCATGGAATGTGTGGTGGTATTTGAAGGGCGATAGTGAGAGATGGAAGGACATGTCTATTTTGCATGAGAGCTTACTGTAGAGTTTTGATAAGTGGAAGTATTAGGAGAAGGGGGGATGTGTTGTTCGAGGGGACAATAACACTTGGGCTGGGATAGATGGGAGTGTGAGGTGGTGAAGGCAGAAGGGTAGGGGACAAAGAAGTGGATAATTGGAGAATTGCAGGATCAGTAGTAGATTGGGGCAAAAGTAAAGATTGTATAGGAGGAGTGGGAGGCAGAGTGGTTGAAAACGGGAAAACATCCTCGTTGAAAACGACGTGTCTGGCAATGTAGATTCGGGAAGAGGGTTGATGGTAACACAAATATCCCTTGTGAGAGGCACTGTACCCAATAAATACACATGGTAAAGATCTAAAATCAATTTTATGATGATTATAAGGTTTGAGAAACGGGTAGCAGAGGAATCCAAAAGTTTTTAGAAACGAATTATCGAGAACTTTAGAGTATAACTTCTGGTAGGGTGAGTGATAATGGAGAACAGGAGTTATGGTGCGATTGTGAAGGTAAGTTGTTGTTTTAAAACGCATGTTCCCAGAAGGTATGAGGAAGGGAGGAATGAGCAAGGACACTAAGACCTTTCTCCATAATGACCCGATTGCGCCTCTCGACTGTCCCATTTTGTTCCTGTGTACAAAGACAATAAATGCGATGGTCAATACCGTGTGTCGACAGGTAGGTAGAAACACTACAATATTTCCCTCCCAATCTGATTAGAGACTTTTGATGGTAGTCTTGAATTTAGTTTGGATCATTTGATGAAATTGGATAAAAATGGAGAGAACTTGATATTTTTAAGATAAGAAATAAATACACACATATTTTGTGCAATCATCAATAAACAAAATGAAATAGCGCTTTCCATTTATTGAAAAAAGTGGGGATGGACCCCATACATTAGAATAAACTAAATCAAAAGGTTTTAAAGATGCAACATGAGAACTAGTGAGTGGAAATCGGTGGCTCTTTCCAAGCTGATAGGAATCGCAGACAGTAGGGAAGGCATTTGATGAAGTTGGAAGCTTGAATGAAGACAAAAGGCACTTGAGAATAGGTGCATAGGGATGGGCAAGTCTCTTGTGCCAGCCGTGAAGAGAAGTGTGAACTCTAGTGAGTGCTATGATAGGAGTTGAATTGTTTGACAGTGTAACATCCCAAGTCCTAAGCATATTACTTAATCAATTTCTTTCATTTTGGCAGGTAAACTCGACGAGTTAGGAGCACTAACTCGCCGAGTAGAGAGTGTAATGGTCGCGGGATTTTGGAGTCTACTTGACGAGTTGGAGGACCCCGATTCGACGAGTAGGAGCTGGGTGAGAAAAACCCTAATTTTTCGGGTTTGTGTCCTATTTAAAGGACCTTAAGCCCTCATTTCTGCCTCCCTTGTTAGGGCTGCCAATTCTCGACACGACACGCGACATGACCCGCGGCACGACACAAAATAAATGGGTTTGGGTTGAGTTTTTCAACCCGCCAACCCGCTAACCCGCCAACCCGTTTATTAAACGGGTCATATATGGGTTTCTCAAAAAATAAACGGGTTGACCCGCCAACACGTTTATATTCTTAATAAAAAAATTATTTTATTTTTAAATGTATTTATGTATCAAGTATTAATATTTAATAAGTATTATATAATATATACCATTTACTCATAGACCATTTGACTGTTTTGGCATTATGACTCGTGGCGGATGGTCTAAGATCATAAGTCGTAATCTATAAGGCTAAGTTTGTAAAATGTTTCTATGAATGTTTTTAATTTTCATTTTGATGTTTAAGACTTAAATATTCTAAAATTCAGACCCACAAACCTAAATCTGACCCACGAACCCACCAACTTGTGAACCCGTATAAATAAATGGGTTGGTGGGTCATATATGGGTTTATGTTCCAAACCCGCCAACCCGTGACATGTATACTTAAATGGGTCGTGTTTGGGTTGGCATATTTGGACCTGCCAACCCGCGACACGCCAACCCGAACACGACAGGATTGCTAGGCTTATCCCTTGTCATCCTAACCCTCTGTAAGAAACCCTAATCGTGTGTATCCATTTGTGAAAGAGAGAGGAGATAACTTTGGGTGTTTTAGTGCGCATTTGGAAGAATAGTGAAGAGCATCAAGCCTTGGAACGAGAAGAGGCTTGTGGATCAAGTGTTTCTCTGTTCTAGCTTCAGTTTGGAGGTAAAAAGCTACCACCTTGATCATTTCTTTCGACAAATCTCTTTCTAGAGAGTTTTAGGGGTTTTTCCCCTTATCTTGTGGTTCCTAGGCTGCTGGAGCTTGTCATGGAGTTGAGACACCAGATTTGGACAAAAGGAGGTCCCATGAGCCCAAAGATCCAAGCTTTATCAAGCTTTGGGCAAGTACCCATGCATGAAACCCTTCATGGAGCTTGTTTTGGCATTTTGAGCCCTAGATGTCACACATGAACATAAAGCTTGCAACTTTACGTGATAAGTGAGCCTTAGAAGGCTAGATCCAGAGTATTCAACATCAATTCTATCTAAAAACATTTGAATGAGGAAATGGTCTGAAGGGACTCGACGAGTCGGTGAGCTGACTCGATGAGTCGGTTAGGGTTTTCCTTGACGAGTCTGGACATGTGTGACTCGGTGAGTTGACGAGGCAACTCGACGATTTAAGTTGGATTTTCATGACATTTCTGAGGACACGAGGGAACTTGACGAATCACATAGATGCACTCGACGAGTTGGGTCAACAGGGACTGTTGACTCGAGTGTTGACTTTTAGGGTTTGGTTAAGACTTGGATTATGGAGACCATGGAGGGGTAAAATGGTCTTTTACCCATTCCAAGAGTTAGAGAGCGAGGTTGACTGAATTTATTTAGAGTTGTGGTTATAAGTGTTAATTAGAGATGATTATGACATGTAGGCGGGGATTAGACCGTTCGAGGGGTACGACGTTTACTTGCTTGCTTATGAGGTGAGTCTTCTCACTATACTTAACATGAGTGGTGACATTGTGTGACCAAATGGTCTTGTGTGCTTATATTGAGAATTGTAATGTCATGCATTATGTCTTCGTGATTTATGATGTGTATTATCCTGAGTTTTATTGAGTTGGGACCGGAGGGTCCAACCCGAGCTGTGGGACCGGAGGGTCTCCACTGAGCCACATTGACCGAAGGGTCATATCGAGATATAGCCATGAGATGTGTGTGGTATTTTATGGAACTCACTAAGCTTTGTGCTTACCGTGTTATGTGTTATGTGTTTCAGGTACTTCTCAAGATCACGGGAAGGCGCCGACTTGATTGTACACACGAGATGGAGTTTATGTTTTTGAGGATCCTGGATTTTATCAAACAATTTATGAATTTGTGCTTTTGATAAATTGACAATTGTGGTTCATGGGTTGCTGGAGCTTGTCATGGAGTTGAGACTCCAGATCTAGACAAAAGGAGGCCCCATGAGCCCAAAGATGCAAGCTTTATCAAGATTTGGTCAAGTATCCATGCATGAAACCCTTCATGGAGCTTGTTTTGGTATTTTGACCCCCAGATGCCATGCATGAACATAAAGCTTGAAGCTTTACATGATAAGTGAGCCTTAAAAGGCTAGATCCAGAGTATGCGACATCACGTCTATCTAAAAATGTTTAAATGAGGAAATGGTATGAAGTGACTCGACAAGCCGGTGAGCTGACTCGACGAGTCGGTTAGGGTTTTCCTCGACGATTCTGGACATATGTAACTCGGCGAGTTGATGAGGCAACTCGACAAGTTAACTTGGATTTTTACGAAATTTTTGAGGAAACAAGGGAATTCGACGAGTCACATAGATGCACTCGACGAGTTCGGTTGTAACACCCGTGTTTCTGGGCTAGGCATTAATGACAATGTAATAGTCAAGGTTAGCCTTTGTAACTCATTTTGAAATAATAAGAACTTATTATTTGAGTATTATGTGTTTTATGCTTAATTGTGTTGCTAAATTGAATTAAGAATAAAAATAAGCGATAAAATAAAATATTAGATAAGCCCGATATCTATAAAGGATGCGGTAGTGGTCGTGGAAAGGTTTCTGAATATATAAAGAATGCCAAAATTCGAGTTATAACGAAGAAGTTATGACCTGTCAAAGTTTCGTGACAAAAACGGTGCGACACTGCGTTACGTAAATAGTGAATTTACGATAGAGCGATATTTAGCCTTAGTGATCTAAACGGAAGTCGTAGAATACGTTAAACCGAGAGCATACGTAAGAAGAACATCAAATTTGACTTCGTATGGGGAAGTTATGATTTTTTGAAGTTTCGACTTAGCAATATGCAACCTGCGATTCAAATATGAGATCGAGTGATTTTTAGCCGAAACAATCTAAACGAGAATCGAAGATCTCGTCGATAGTAGTCCAACGGTGAAAAGACGGACGAAAACAGACGTCGGATGAAGAAGTTATGAATTTCTATCGGAGTTTTCCTGTCTCGGGATACTAAAAATAATATAATAAAAATAAAAGTCAAAATTAAGCGGCGGAGTCTAAACGAAAGTCGTAGAGCATAATCTCACCTACACGTGGATATAAAGAACGTCAAAAACGGAGATCGTATGCGAAAGTTTTGAATTTTGAAGTTCGAGGCACGCATAACGAGGAGGGAACGCCCCGCGTTCAATTGGGGAACGCACCGCGTTCAATACTTGGCTCCGGAGTGGCCACGTCGATGCTGACTCAACGGATAAGGTATAGGATCGGAACCCCGCTCCTACGCACCGGGTTCGAAGGGAACGCCCTACGTTCACGGCAGACTTCCCCCTATAAATAGATCACAAAGGGCGGCCGTTTGTGGTTTCCAAATCTCTTCTCTCTCACCCTTATTTCATTGATCTACGTGCAAATTATACCCTCGAAGCCCCGGTATCATCCCGAGACCCGAAGCGAGTCTCGAAGCCCCGAAGATCCCGAGAAGTAAAGTTTCCGAGCCGAAACTCTGCCCGCGAGAAGCCCGTTTTTTGTGAAGATCTCCCGGTTTCACCGAAGATATGCTACTCTTAGAGCTGTAGTGATGTTCGATCATCTTCTGATCAAGTGAGTGTGTAGTTACTTTCTTCTAACCAATACTCCAACAACATTCATGGATTTAATGAACAGATTTTGTAATCCGTTCCTTTATAAATATGTGATAGTGTTCATAGATGACATGCTGATTTACTCAAAAAGCCAAGAGGAGCACGGTAGACACTTGCGAGAAGTGTTGGAAGTCTTGAAGAAGGAGAAGTTGTATGCTAAGTTCTCCAAATGTGATTTTTGGATTCGAGAAGTCCAATTCTTGGGTCACGTGGTCAACCAAGAAGGGATAATGGTTGATCCAACGAAGATTGGAGTTGTGATGAAGTGGGAACAACCGAAGAGTCCCACGGAAATCCGAAGCTTTTTAGGATTAGCCGGATATTACCGAAGGTTTATCCAAGGCTTTTCTTCGATCGATAGTCCATTAGCAGCTATGACCCATAAAGGAGCTGCTTACGCTTGTAGTGATAAGCATAGAGAAGCATTCGAGTTGCTAAAGAAGAAGTTATGTGAGGCACCGATTCTTTCTCTACCCGATGGAATCGAAGACTTCGCTGTCTATAGCGATGTGTCTGGTGTTGGGTTCGGTTGTGTTTTGACCCAAAGAGAAAAGGTGATAGCATATGCGTCTCGACAGCTGAAGGAGCATGAAAAGAACTACCCCACTCATGATTTGGAGCTGGCAGCGGTAGTTTTCGCTCTGAAAATATGGAGGCATTACCTCTATGGCTCGAAGTGCAAACTTTTCACTGATCATAAGAGTCTCAAATATCTATTTAATCAGAAAGAATTGAATATGAGGCAACGACGCTGGCTAGAGTTACTTAAGGACTACGACTGTGAGATACTTCACCACCCCGGTAAAGCAAATGTTGTCCCTGATGCTCTCATTAGGAAAGTCAATCTTGAGAGAAAAAGGCCAAGAGCGTTGAGAATAGAAGTTGTCTCGACAATTGTGGAGAGTATAAAGAAAGCTCAAGAAGAAGCCTCTGAGAAGAATGACCGAAAGGAGGAACGTTTGGGCAAAACGTTGGTGTTTGGTACAAATAGTCACGGACTGAAGGTATTCCAAGATCGAATTTGGGTGCCTAAGTCAGGAGGTATAGGTGATCTTCTGATGGAAGAAGCTCACAAAACCATGTACTCGATTCACCCCGGTAGCACTAAAATGTATAGGGACCTAAAACCCTATTACTGGTGGCCGACGATGAAGCTTGATATTGCAAAGTATGTGGCGGAGTGTGTAACATGTGCACGGGTGAAGGCACAACATCAGAAACCATACGGGAGTTTAGAACCTTTACCTGTGCCTATGGGTAAATGGGAAGACATTGCTATGTATTTTGTCATTAAACTGCCCAGTACAAAGAACGGTCACGACATGATTTGGGTGGTCGTTGATCGCTTCATAAGAGTGCGCATTTCATAGCAGCCAATGAGAAATGGTCTATGGATAAGCTGGAGAATTCTTACATGAAGGAAATTGTGAGGCTTCACGGTGTTCCGTTAACGATTGTGTCAGATCGTGACAGCCGTTTCACCTCGTGATTTTGGAAAAGTCTACAAGAGGAATTGGGTACCAATTTATGTTTGAGTACAACTTACCATCCACAGACTGATGGTCAGAGCGAACGAACGATACAAACTCTTGAAGATATGCTGAGAGCACGTACCATGGAATTCCAAGGTAACTGGGATGAACATTTACCTTTGGTAGAATTTTCCTACAATAATAGTTTCCACTCGAGCATAAAGATGGCACCTTATGAAGCTTTGTGCGGACAAAAATGTCGTACGTCGTCTTGTTGGCTTGAGGCTGGGGAAAAGCAGTTTATGGGACCGGAGATAGTCCATCAAATTGCTGAAAAGTTGAAAATAATTAGGGAGTGAATGTTAGCAGCTCAGGATCGTCAAAAGAGCTATGCTGACAACAAGCAAAGACCGATGACTTTTGAAGTTGGAGATTCGGTTTTACTTAAAGTCCCACCGTGGAAAGGACTTATACGATTTGGTAAAGGGGGAAAGTTGAGTCCAATGTTTATTAGACCGTTTAAAGTTCTTCAAAGGATTGGGAACCAAGCTTACAAGCTCAAACTATCAGAAGAACTGAATGGAATTCATAACACTTTCCATGTGTGTTATTTGAGGAAGTTCACGGGAGAAGTTCCCAACATGATTCCACTTTCGGAGTTGAGAATTGATGAGAACAAGAGGTTAATTGAAGAACCAGTGGCAATCGTTGACTGAAAGACTAAGAAGTTGCGGCGTAAGATGGTCGAATTAGGGCTTGTCCGATGGAAACATACGAATGGGCCGAATCTCACCTGGGAGACGGAGAGTGACATGATGAGTCACTATCTGCATTTGTTTGTTGATGTGTGATTCCAAGGACAGAATCATCCTAAGGTGGAGATAATTGTAACACCCGTGTTTCTCGGCTAGGCATTAATTATGATGTAATAGTCTAGGTTAGCCTTTGTAACTAATTTTGAAATAATAAGAATGTATTATCTGAGTATTATGTGTTTTATGCTTAATTGTGTTGCTAAATTGAATTAAGAATAAAAATAAGAGATAAAATAAAATATTAGATAAGCCTGATATCTATGAAGGATGCGGTAGTGGTTGTGGCAAGGTTTCCAAATATATAAAGAATGCCGAAATCCGAGTAATAACGAAGAAGTTATGATCTGTCAAAGTTTCGCGACAAAACCGGTGCGACACTACGTGACGTAAATAGTGAATTTACGATAGAGCGATATTTAGCCTTAGTGATCTAAACAGAACTCGTAAAATACATTAAACGGAGAGCATGCGTAAGAAGAACATCTAAATCGACTTCGTATGAGGAAGTTATGATTTTTCGAAGTTTCGACTTAGCAGTATGCAGCCCGAAACTCGAATATGAGATCGAGTGATTTTTAGCCGAAACAAACTAAATGAGAATCGAAGATCTTGTCGATAGTAGTCTAACGGTGAAAAGACAGACGAAAACGGACGTCGGATGAAGAAGTTATGAATTTCTAACGGAGTTTTCCTGTCCCGGCCTACTAAAAATAATATAAAAAAATAAAGGTCAAAATTAGCCGACGGAGTCTGAACGAAAGTTGTAGAGCATAATCTCACCTACGCGTGGATATAAAGAACGTTGAAAATGGAGATCGTATGCGAAAATTATGAATTTCTGAAGTTCGAGGTATGCATAACGAGGAGGGAACGCCCCGCGTTCAATTGGGGAACGCACCCCGTTCAATAATTCGCTCCGAAGTGGCCACGTCGATAATGACTCAACGGATAAGGGATAGGATCGGAACCCCGCTCCTACGCACCGGGTTCGAAGGGAAGGCCCTGCGTTCGCGGCAAACTTGACCCTATAAATAGATCACAAAGGGCAGCCATTTGTGGTTGCCAAATCTCTTCTCTCTCACCCTTATTTCATCGATCTACGTGCAAATTATACCCCTGAAGCCTTGGTATCATCCCGAGACCCGAAGCGAGTCCCGAAACCCCGAAGATCCCGAGAAGTAAAGTTTCCGAGCCGAAACTCTGCCCGCGAGAAGCCGGTTTTTGTGAAGATCACCCGGTTTCACCGAAGATATGCTACTCTTAGAGTCGTAGTGTTGTCCGATCATCTTCTGATCAAGTGAGTGTGTAGTTAATTTCTTCTAACACATAAATACGAAGTATTCTCTATACAATACGTGCTATGTGTATATATGTTATGTGTTATTTGAAATGAGTATTGATTGGATGTTTTATAAATGTTTTATGTTGTATATATATATATATATATATATATATATATATATATATATATATATATATATATCTACAAAGATGTTGGGTAGAACATGGGTAGATAGTAGATGTGTGATGAAATAAAATGATGAGAGGCCTCGATGTTGATGTTGTTAATCTTGTTATCTAGCGGAGTATGGATGACGACCACAGACTCTTTCTAGACTGTCCTATGGAACTCTGGCAGGTTCATAACCTATAGGTGTTGTGGGCTTGATGTTCACCGGTGTACTCTATCCCCCTCATGGTTGCCTTTAGGACATCTATTGTTGAGGAAACTCCTTGCAGTAATGTCCGTCCCGATGAAAAATCCTAGATTAGGTCCCTTGAGATAGATGTTGTTTTAGGGACGTAAAGCAAGGATAACGAGAATGAGTAATCAGGGTATTTTTGGTTGGTGAAATTAAATATAATTATTTATTGTGGGTTGAAAACCCTATATGCTCACCAGGCTCCCAAGCCTGACCCACTCAGTTTATTTGTATTACAGGAAATGGCGCGAGGGCATAAGATGGATGAATCATCAAGTTATTTTGTTTATAAGCCTGTAGTTGTATATAACTGTTGTATGGCTTGTAATTTGTCGTTTATGCTTTTTGGTCTGTATCGGAACATGACATCCTAAGTTTTGATATCTAATGAAAATGCATTCCTTTATGAAATGCTTTGGTGAATATTATTTTATCATATTTTGTTTTTGGGAACAAATTCCTCAAATCTTTTAAATCAATAGATTTACTCTGAAATTATTTTAAAAGCATAAATTAAAACGGTCTTTTCTGGCCGTGATTTTGGGGATGTCACATCGGTCAACAGGGACTGTTTACTCGAGTGTTGACTTCTGTTGACTTTTAGGGTTTGGTCAAGACTTGAATTATGGACACCATGGATTGGTAAAATGGTCTTTTACCCATTCCAAGAGTTAGAGGGAGAGGTTGACTGAATTTATTTAGAGTTGTGGTTATAAGTGTTAATTGGAGATGATTATGACATGTAGGCGGGGATTAGACCGTTCAAGGGGTACGAGGTTTACTTGCTTGCTTACGAGGTGAGTCGTCTCTCTATACTTACCATTAGTGGTGACATTGTGTGACTGAATGGTCTTGTGTGCTTATATTGAGAATTGTGATATCATGCATTATGTCTTCGTGAATTATGTTGTGGAGTATCCCGAGTTTTGTTGAGTTAGGACCAGAGGGTACAACTCGAGCTGTGGGACCAGAGGGTCTCCACTGAGACACATTGACCGAAGGGTCTTATCGTGATATAGCCATGAGAGGCTAATGAGATGTTTGTGGTATTTTGGGGAACTCACTAAGCTTTATGCTTACCGTGTTATGTGTTATGTGTTTTAGGTACTTCTCAGGATCACGGGAAGGCGCCGACTTGATTGTACACACGAGATGGAGTTTATGTTTTTGAGGATCCTGGATTTTATTAAACAATTTATGAATTTGTGTTTTTGACAATTTGACAATTGTGGTTTTGGAAATGTGATATTGAGAATTATGTGGTTTTGAAAATGATTTTTTTTTTGAAAATTCACGATGTTACAGACAGTGTGTTAGGGGAGGCTGGAAACGATAGTGACCATCCTTAACGTCCCCTGTTAGAAGAGTGTGTCCCTGCAATGACTTGACAGAGCAATGATTATGCCAAAATTGTAAATAGACATCATTTTCTCGACCTAATTTAGAGACACTGAGCAAGCGTTTGGTTATTTTAGGAACAACCAGAACAGTAGGAAATTTAAGATGATGCAGAGTAGGTGAACCAGTATGTGAAACAAAAAGTTGATTATTGTTGCCCACTTAAAGTTTATCAGGGCCATGATATTCATCAGCGACTGTCAGGTTCTGAAGATCCAATGTGATGTGATCGGTGGCACCGGTATCAAAATACCAATTTGGATCAATTGCTTTAGAGGAACCGGAGTGCTGAGCAACGTGGACTTGATGAATCTGAGAATCACGGGGATTGGGCTTGCAAGAGGATAGTCCACCAAGTTAAATCAATGTCAGTAGTCCACGGCTTGTTGCACAATTGGCAATGTGGTCGGTGTCATCGGGAATCAGAAGAATGAGAGCCAGATGAAGAGTTGAATCAAGAACCAGAACTAGTGGAGGAGCTGGGTCATGTCGGAGCACGCTTGACTTGTAGAGCAAGTGGAACTGAAGCATTGGGAGCCGGAAGAGGAATAGCAAGTTGTCGACTGTGTTGTTGTTCCACTCGTGCTTCCTCTTGGAAAAGAAGCCCAAGTAGTTTATCAACATTCTAGTCGTCATCCTTGAACATATAAGTTGTTGTGAATGGGTCGTAAGATGAATCAATGCCACTGAGGATGTGCCCAATCAAGTCTTCGTTTGAGATTGGGGAAAGATTTTCCTCTAGAGAGTCGGCGATAGCCCTTTTTTGTTCAAGATATTTGAGCATGGTCATGGCCCCTTTAGAGAGTTTTTGTAGCTTAAGCTTCAGAGACATACGGCGGGCCTTCATCTGGGACTGAAATGTCCGCTTAATAGCGGACCAAGCAGAATACGAGGTGGTAGCTCTGGAAACAATGGCTAATGATCGTTCAGATAAGGTATATTTCAGCAACAATAGAACAAATTGGTCTCTTTTCTCCATAATAGAATGTTTGGGTTAGGTTCGAAGGTGGGAGGGTCGGTGGCAGGAGCAACAGGACGAGTTTCAGCAGGGGGATTTAGGGCTAAGATGAAGGATTCGAGGTCGAAAGTTTCTAGGTTAGACACAATTTTTGTACGCAATAAGCATTAGTTTTGTGTGGCTAATTTGATGTTAATGGTCGGTCTTTGGAAGGTGGAATTTGTAGCAAGACTAAGAATGAGCTGATTATTAGCCATGGGTAGGAAGAAGACGATGGAAAAAAATTACAAGGTTTTGGATACCATGTAAGTGTTGGACACTGAGAGTTCTTGTATTGAATGAGAATGATAATAACATTTACATGAGTTGGTATAAATACAAAGAAATACAACTTATTCCTAAATACAAGCATAAGACCCAGTATGAGAGTGTGACTAGGACTAAGACTCTACACACGTGCTCTTATACATAGAATGTATCGTTATTACTAGGAAGAAACTAGGGCTTGCTCAGTGTTTCACGGAAAGTAAAAGCAACACCTCTTGGGATAATCAAAAGAGATAAAGATAAATAAAGGCATATGATACATTTTTTCATTAATTTCATTTAGTGTTTACAAATACATTGACATCTAGTATGTGTCATTTTTCAAAAACTATTGACATCTAGTATGTGTCATGTTTCAAAGAATATTGATATGCAGAAAAATAAGAACAGATGATTGAAAGGTATAAGTTATTATTGTAAATAAGAAAATAACTCAAAACTATTTACAGTCTCTCTTCTCAAGTGCTCTCTCTAATCATTGAAACCTACATGTTTCGAATGTCTATATATAGTTGATAATGACTTCCTAATTTGTATCTAACTAGCATACAACTTGCCATATAACTAGATTTAATTGAGTCCTAAATGACTTCTTAAGACTTCTTGTTACCCAGGGAATGTCCTTCCTACACCTCATTGTGTATAGAAGGGTATTATCGAAAATTAGCTTATAGTAACCCCCTAATATCAGAATGGAAATTGAGAGGTCTTCAACTCCTAGCAGCTTGCGCATTTCAAAAAACTTTATCTTAGCTAACACCTTTGTCAGAATGTTAGCTCGTTGTTCCTTTTCATTAACATGCTCAACTATGAACTCCTTGACTTCAACTTGTTCTAATATGTAGTGGAAACGAGATTTGATGTGCTTGCTCCGGTCATGAAAAGTTGGGCTTTTGATTAATAATGCAATTTTTGATGTGCTGTTAATTTTAATTACTACTTTCTGTATTTCAGAACATGTTATTTCTCCCAAAAGATCTCGTAACCGAGCTTCTTGACAACTTGTTGCAGAAGCAGCCATATACTCAGCTTAACAAGATTATAACACCATTGTTTCTTGCTTTTGAGAGCACCATGAGATTGGTGATTCACCAAAGTAAAATACATGATCGGTGGTACTTCTTCCATCATCTTGATCATTGTTGTCATTGCTATCACAATATCTAACCAAACTTACTAGATTATTGCTACTATAACAAATCCCATAGCCTATAGTAAGTGTTGGTGATTTCTTTGTAGCTTGCATATAACGATTTCTAATGCCAACTGAGTAAGTGTTGGTGATTTCAGTGCCATCGGGACACTTTGTGTAATTAGAACATATATGTGAGATAAAGGGGCTTTGTAATTTGTACTCTGATATATGTTTAGGTATGTGTGGAGTGCACACATGTATAAGATTGAACTAGAAGCCGGTTCGACGACATGTTGAGGGTCTGTGGGCAGCACCCTCGGGTTCGGGGTTTCTAAAGGGGCGTTTCCCCTTTGGTGGGGTCTAGGAGCAGCACCCCTAGCGGGGTTCAAGGGGCAGATCCCTTGTTTGGTAAAACTGATTAAGATCGTCAATTTTAGAAACCATTGATTTCCTCATTATTTATGGATTCCCTTAACTTGTTTCTAAAGGAACCTGTGACGACCAACCCTAAAACGAAACCCTACATATCGTTTTCTATATAAAAACGGCTCTCCTTCTGAGGAGAATTAGCACCTGTTAGCTCTCGTTTTTCTTCATACGAACTCAAAATTCTCTAGCAATTTGGCTTGCTTTTTTCTGTTCCTAGATTCGTAAGTGTCCCCTTAGGATTATCCTAGGCTGAATTTCTTGTAACCCGGGCATATGGTAGAAATCTCAGTTCAGAAAGTGTTTACATGATACGAGGGGTATCCAAATCTCCACCATACACCCTACCCAATTTCTAACAATAAGCTAATTCAACCCTTGTTTAAAGCAATATTTCAATATTCCATATAGGCTTCGATTGCCCATTGCATCCGTGACTTCCCCCCCTTTTCATTTCGAGAATTTTGCATTTGGATATATTGGAACTAGAGTAGGATTGCAGTCATACATCCCCGCGTCCTTGAGCAACTTTTTTGCATACCCTTCTTGTGTGATTAGTATGTTATCCTTCTTTTGATACACCTTTATTTCTAGGTAATATCGTAATATTCCAAGATCACTCATATGAAAGTTCGTTTCCATTCCTTGGTTGAACTTGTTTATGATTGAGACATTCGTTCCCGTAACGACCAAGTCATCAACGTACACTCCAACTAGGATCATATCAGAATTTATTTACCTTCGGTATACTGCTTGTTCTTGTATACACCTTTGGAACTTCATATTTTTAAGAATCTCGTCCATATTCATGTTCCATGTTCGAGGGGCTTGACATAGACCATATAATGCTTTTATTCACTTGAATACAAAACTCTTTTTATCTTTTCCATGTTGAAACCTTTGGGTTGTTCTACATGCTGAAACAACCCAAAAATACGACCCGAAAATTTTATTTTTAATATAACCAAAAGTCATAAAACTGAGTATATCATAATAAAACCATGCGTTGCATTTCTCAAAAACCACACTGAAATACTGTAACAAGAAAACTGTGTCACAACTGTATCAAAACATATCTAAGAAAACTGAGTCAACTCCCAGGATAAAACTGAGGCTGTGGTGTGTGCAATGCCATCATCCCGAGCTCTTCCCTTTGCTTGCGGAAGTACCTGAAACCAAAACTGAAACTGTAAGCACGAAGCTTAGTGAGCTCCCCCAAACTACCACATACCATACAATACATATATAAAGCACATATTGGGCCTTGCCCACTGCATCAGACCGAAGTCTGGAACTAGCTGCATCGGACTGAAGTCCGGAACTGACTGGGACCTTGTCCCCTGCATCGGACCAGAGTCCGGAACTAACTGCATCGGACCGAATTCCGGAACTGACTGCATCGGACCGATGTCCGGAACTAACTGCATCGGACCGAAGTCCGGAACTGGCTGATCATGGCATAGCATAAAAAATAACAACTATTATAATCACATATGTTGCATACTGCATCGGAACAGAGTCCGGAACACATAACACAAACATGCTTGAATCACAAAGACATCAAGCACTCTAACTACTACATCAGACCAAAGTCCGGGACTACTGATAATTAAACGGGCCGACATTGTGGCCGTAGACCCGTTCCTACTGAAGGGAAACTCACCTCGTGAACTGGCTGCTGAGTGAATGGCTCTGAGGGCTAACTGTTGCTGCTCCGGTATCTCCCCGGCTACAAGTCCATAAACACACTCAATCAAATACTAAACACTGCACTGGGTAAAAAGACTCTTTTACCCTTGGTCAAAGTCAACTCTCGGTCAAAGTCAACCCACAGTTGACCTGACTCGCCGAGTTGGGCCGCCAACTCGCCGAGTCTCTAATCTCACTTCTCAACCCTACTCGTGGCTACTCGTCGAGTATGACATCGACTCGACGAGTACCCTCTCGATCCAAGAACTCAGACAATCTTCATCCGACTCGCCGAGTCATATGAACAACTCGACGAGTTGTTCTTGAGCTTAAGAAGATTGCCTTGGACTCGCCGAGTTATATGAACAACTCGCCGAGTCCTTCCATTACTGAGTCTACCCTCAAACTCGCTGAGTCCACTCCACTACTCACTGGTCCCACTCGACACCGCTCAAAAGGAAGAAATCGGGGACTCGCGATTCGACTCGCCGAGTCACAACCATGCAACTATTCTACACTCGATTCTGCTTGAATCCATTACATACAAATGATAGATCTGAGTCCAATAAGCTGATTTACCACGTAAAGTTTCCAACTTTACGTGTACCAACACATGAAAAAGGGGATAAAGGCTAAAAAGGCACTTAAAAGGGTAGATCTAGGGTTATGATGCAAAATAGCTCCATAAAGGCAATAGATCTGGGCTCTACAACTCCTAAATGAACAAATCTAAGGATATCTCGACATAATAGGGCTTCCATATCAACATAAGGCTTGAGAAAAGCATCAACTAGATCTAGAGGGGTTTTAAAGCATAAAAGGGAAGGAAATCCGAAGAATACCTCAAAGAACTCTGGTTTTCCCTTGAATCTTTGCTCTACAACTCTTCTCCTTGCTCCTTTCTTCTTCTCCTTCTTCAAGCCTTCACAAATGCACACAAGATCACTTAAATCACTCAAGAACGAATTAGGGTTTTCTCACAGCTCTCTGAGGGTGAAGGAGGCGAGAATGGAGGCTATAAGGTGGCTTAAATATTGAGCAACCCAGGGATTTAGGGTTTCTTCCAGATAGGCAGACTCGACGAGTCCCGAATATGGACTCACCGAGTAACACGTGCTCGAAGTCCCGTCCCTACTCGGCGAGTCAGGCTATGAACTCGCCGAGTCCCTCTTTCAAACTTCAAAATAAATACCATGGAATCATCATACCGGAGACGGGTCGTTACAATTCTCCCCCACTTATCTCAGACTTCGTCCTCGAAGTCTGCTACGGCTGAATCTGCAAATATCTCTGGGTAGTGCTCTCTCATCTCCTCCTCAGCCTCCCACGTCCACTCAAACCCCTTCCGGTGCTGCCACTGTACCTTCACTAACTGAATTTCCTTATTCCTCAAGGTCTTGGTCTTCCGGTCCAGAATCGCGACCGGCCTCTCAATATAATTCAGGCTGCTATCAACCTGAATATCCTCTAAGGGAACGACTACTGACTCATCCACCAAACACTTCCTCAACTGAGACACATGGAAAGTGTTGTGGATCTGACTAAGCTCCTCAGGAAGATCTAACCGATAAGCAACCCGACCCACCCGGGCCAAAACCCTGAAAGGACCAATAAATCTGGGGCCCAACTTGCCCCTCTTCCGGAATATGATGACACCTTTCCAAGGTGAGACCTTCAGAAGGACCATATCTCCCACCTGGAACTCCAAGTCCGAACGCCTCATGTCGGCGTAGCTCTTCTGCCGACTCTGTAGTCTACTACGGACCTGCTGGATCAACTCGGTCGTCTTGAGCACCACTTCTGTGCTCCCGATGACTCGCTGACCAACCTCGCCCCAACAAATCGGGGTCCTACACTTCCTCCCATAAAGCATCTCAAAGGGAGGTCGATCAATGCTCGCATGATAACTGTTGTTATACGAAAATTCCGCTAACGGAAGGTATGTATCCCAACTGCCACCAAAGTCTAGAACACATGCCCTGAGCATGTCCTCAAGAGTCTGAATCGTCCTCTCACTCTGCCCGTCCGTCTGAGGGTGGAAAGCGGTGCTGAAATGAAGACGAGTACCCATCTCATCGTGAAACCGCTTCCAGAATCTGGATGTAAAACGGACATCTCGGTCTGACACTACCGATACCGGCACTCCATGACGTGCCACAATCTCTCGCACATAGATATCGGCTAACTTCTCTGTCGATATACTCTCCTGGATCGGGATAAAATGGGCACTCTTCGTCAGCCGATCCACTACTACCCATATCGAATCCACTCCTTGTGCGGTCCTGGGGAGCTTGGTGACAAAATCCATGGTGATGTCCTCCCATTTCCACACGGGAATGTCTAACGGCTGCATCTTGCCGTGAGGTCTCTGGTGCTCCGCCTTGACCTTCCGGCAGGTCAGGCATCTCTCAACATACCAGGCGACATCCCGCTTCATACAGGGCCACCAATAATCAGGTCGAAGATCTCGATACATCTTCGTCGCCCCTGGGTGGATAGAAAATCGAGACTTATGAGCCTCGTCCATCAACACTTGCCGTACTACACCCCAGTACGGTACCCACACCCTCCCGTGAAGCGTCAACAATCCCCGACTGTCATAATCAAACGAGGCTACTCGGCCCACTATCCTCTCACACTTCTGCCTCTCCTCCTTGAGGCCCTCCACCTGAGCCTCCTTGATCCGCTCCAACAACGGAGTGATCACTGTCATCCTCAAACACAGATCTCTGATAGGGGCCGCCGACACTTTGCGGCTTAGGGCGTCGGCCACCACGTTGGCCTTCCCTGGATGGTAAAGGATCTCACAATCATAATCCTTTAGCACATCCAACCATCTCCTTTGCCTCATGTTCAGACTCGGCTGATCCATAAGGTACCTCAAACTCTTGTGATCCGTGTAGATAGTACAACGGACCCCATAAAGATAATGCCTCCAAATCTTGAGGGCAAATACAACCGCCCCCAGCTCTAAATCATGGGTAGGATAATTAGCCTCGTGAGGCTTCAACTATCTCGAGGCGTAAGCTATCACATGGCCTCGCTGCATCAATACTGCTCCCATACCTGTGATCGAGGCATCACAGTAGACCACGAAGTCCTCTACTCCCTCTGGCAAGGTAAGGATCGGAGCCTCGCACAATCTCTGTCTGAGGGTCTCGAACGCTGCCTGCTGCTTAGGCCCCCAACGAAATACCACCGACTTCTTGGTCAGTCGGGTGAGCGGCACTGCTATCTTGGAGAAATCCTGAATAAATCTCCGATAATACCCTGCCAACCCTAGGAAGCTCTAAATCTCAGATGGAGACTTCGGAACCTCCCACTGCATCACGGCCTCTATCTTGGCCGGATCTACCAAAATACCCTTCTGGTTGACGAGGTGGCCAAGGAATTGCACCTCGCGCAACCAGAACTCGCATTTGGAGAACTTTGCGAAAAGTCTCTCCCTCCTCAAAACCTCCAGCACCTCTCGCAGGTGCTCCTCATGCTGCTCCTGCGTCTTGGAATACACCAAGATATCATCTATGAATACTATCACTGACCGATCCAGCATCGGCCTGCACACGCGATTCATGAGATCCATGAACGCGGCTGGAGCATTGGTGAGCCCAAATGGCATCACCACAAACTCATAATGACCATACCTAGTCCTGAAAGCAGTCTTCTGTACATCCTCATCTCTAACCCGCATCTGATGATAACCGAAGCGTAGAACGATCTTGGAGAACCAAGACGCTCCCTGAAGCTGATCAAAGAAATCATCTATCCTCGGAAGTGGGTAACGGTTCTTCACCGTTACCTTATTCAACTCCCGATAATCTATACACATACGATGCGACCCATCCTTCTTCCTCACAAACAGGATCGGCGCTCCCCAAGGCGAACTGCTCGGCCGAATGAAACCCTTGTCTAACAGCTCCTGCAGCTGCGTAGACAACTCCTGCATCTCAGGGGGAGCTAGTCGATACGGTGCCTTGGCTATCGGAGCCGCACCAGGAATTAGGTCGATCCTGAACTCAACCTGCCTCTCAGGAGGTATCCCCGGAAAATCCTCGGGAAACACATCCGGGTAGTCTCGCACTATAGGAACATCATCAACTGTCGTCTTGCCCTTCTCCCGGGCATCCAAGACGTAAGCTACAAAACCGGCGCAACCCTGCTGAACATAGCGTCTCGCCCTTGCGGCGGAACAAAAGGTCGGTCCACGTTGTGGCCTCTCGCCCTGAATCACTAACTCTCCCCCACTGGGAGTGCGAACCCTCACCAGCTGAAGCTCACAATCAATCACCGCCCCATTGGGGCTTAGCCAATCCATGCCCACAATAACCTTATTCCCTCGCAGGGGAATAGGTACCAGGTCCACTGAAAACTGCTCATCAAATAACTGAAGAGAACACCCTCTATGCACTCTGCCGACCCTCACGGTCCTATCATCTGCTATCTCCACCTCTAATGGACAATCCAGCTCCCCTGGAGCTCTACTAAATCTCTTGCTAAGCGCAAGCGATACGAATGATCGGGTAGCCCCCGAATCGAATAATACCATAGCAGAAATGCCGTTCACAGAGAACGACCCTAAATAAAACATACAATCATAAAAAATATTCAATCAATAATAATAATAAAGAGATGAAGGGAAGATACATACCCGTCACCACATCAGGAGTCGCTCGCGCCTCCTCTGCTGTCATCTGAAACGCCCTACTCTTCGCCACTGGCGCATCAGCTCGGCCCTGCCGGCCATCTGTAATCCTCAAGGTAGCAGGGGCAGGTGCAACCACCTTCCCTGCTGCAGCTAAACTCGGACACTGGGACTTTTTATGTCCCCCCTGATTGCACTGAAAGCAAATCAGATCTGATGCTGCAACGGCAGTAGCAGGGGCCGTACAATCCCTGCTCAAATGCCCAATCCGACCGCACTTGTAGCAGCCGGAACTCCCTGCCTTTCACGCCCCCTCGTGCAATCTCCCACACTTGCCACATCGACCGTGGCTCTGCTGACTCCTAGATATGTGGTCTGAAACCTTGGGCTTTTTGCCCGAACTACCTGTACCCGAAACCGCCTCCGGTTTCCTCTTCTTCTCCATCTCGAGATCAATCTCCCTCTCCCGAGCCCTAGCAATCATGTCATCCAGCGTTTTACAGCTGGACCGGCTCACAAACTGGCGGATATCGCTCCGCAACATCTCATGATAACGGGCCTTCTTCATCTCCTCGTCGGCTACGTACTGAGGAACGAGAAGAGCCCTCTCCCTGAACTTGGCGGTGATCTCCGCCACTGTCTCTGTAGTCTGGGTGAGGTCCTGGAACTCCCTAACTAACTGCTGCACCTCAATAACCGGTGCAAACTCCGCCCTGAACCTGGTAGAGAAATCAGCCCAGGTCATGGCGTCCAATGCTGCGTCATCTCCAATGGCATGTCCGACCTCCTCCCACCAATCCCGTGCCCTGTCCTTCAGAAGACAGGACGCCAATCTGACCTTGTCCCCCTCGGGACACCTGCTAGGGCGGAAAGCATTGGCCACATCCGCCAACCATCTAGTACTCGCTATGGGGTCCCGCGCCCCATGATAGTCCGGAGCTCCACATGCCCTGAACTCCCTGAATGTAAGGGTGCGCGACCCTATCATGGCCGCCACCTCGGCACGGAAGGTGCCCAATCTCTCATCGATCAGCTCTAGAATTCCCTCCTTGATCGAACCGAAGATCACAGGAGTCTGCTCTATAATGATGCGCGTAATCTCCAAAGAAAGAAACTCTCGGGTCTGCTCATCCATGCGCTCATCCCCCGAGCCTGAACCTGATCCCTCCCCGGCACCTCCACTGCCGGCTGCTGGTCTCGAACGCAAAACCACCATTCTGAAACACATCACAACTACATCAGAAAACTGAAATATCTCAAGGGATCATTGATACTACAACTAGCTTCCTGATCTTGTCTTAGCCCTTCTTGATTCGAGTACGGATCCTCTGCTTTCAGTAGTACGGGCCCATACTACCTTCCACATCTATCCGTACTTTCTTCAAGAACTGCCTTGACTCCACCAAGTCACTTCTACTACTACTGATCTCTGCTACTCTCATCCTAGGCTTGCCCTAGGGAAACCTTAGACTCAACTCAACTAGTCCTTAGCTGCTGAAGGTCTCCTTATAATGCTAATTAGCCACCACCTCAACACCATCACATGTGACGAGGCTCAGATAATCCTTCAAGTAAAAGACTCATCCCTATAACGGTTGGACTCAAACAAGAGCTGCGTAATAGGGCCAATTCTAGCACTCTGGGATTATTCAACCCTGATCACATGTGGTGTGACGTGTTCACCTAATGGCTAACTCCCATCACTCAGAATCCCACAAAGCACGAAGCAAGCAACATTCGAACACAAGAACCACTCAAGCAATCCTATCCTCATAACGGGGAAACTGCACTAGCATGCAATGCTAAGCTCATACTATCAGGCATAACCTAAACAGGCTATCCTACTGCTGTCTACTCAATACTAGCATGCAAGACTCATAAAGCTGAGACACATAAGGCAGGCACATAAGGCATCCTCCTAGATCCTTAGTCCTATACTAGCATGTTGTTCTACTGAAACTGAAACTGAACAAATAACTTGTATGGGTAATTTGGGAGTACTTACTTGAGCTCGGTTGATCGCATGCACCACACCCTTATCTCGTTTAAAAATTTCTTTCTTTCTAAGTGCTTTCAAAACTCTTTAGAAAACATTTTCCTTTTTAAAAAAAATCTTTCTATCTTCCCCTTAGTTTGAGTTCAGATACACCCGGAAGCGTATCCAAATCCCTCAAACCAAGGCTCTGATACCAACTTGAAACAACCCATAAATACGACCCGAAAATTTTATTTTTGATATAACCAAAAGTCATAAAATTGAGTATATCATAATAAAACCATGCGTTGCATTTCTCAAAAACCACACTGAAATACTGTAACAAGAAAACTGTGTCACAACTGTATCAAAACATATCTAAGAAAACTGAGTCAACTCCCAGGATAAAACTGAAGTTGTGGTGTGTGCAATGCCATCATCCCGAGCTCTTCCCTTTGCTTGCGGAAGTACCTGAAACCAAAACTGAAACTGTAAGCACGAAGCTTAGTGAGCTCCCCCAAACTACCACATACCATACAATACATATATAAAGCACATACTGGGCCTTGCCCACTGCATCAGACCGAAGTCTGGAACTAGCTGCATCGGACCGAAGTCCGGAACTGACTGGGACCTTGTCCCCTGCATCGGACCAGAGTCCGGAACTAACTGCATCGGACCGAAGTCCGGAACTGACTGCATCGGACCGATGTCCGGAACTAACTGCATCGGACCGAAGTCCGGAACTGACTGCATCGGACCGAAGTCCGGAACTGGCTGATCATGGCATAGCATAAAAAATAACAACTATTATAATCACATATGCTGCATACTGCATCGGAACAGAGTCCGGAACACATAACACAAACATGCTTGAATCACAAAGACATCAAGCACTCTAACTACTACATCAGACCAAAGTCCGGGACTACTGATAATTAAACGGGCCGGCATTGTGGCCGTAGACCCGTTCCTACTGAAGGGAAACTCACCTCGTGAACTGGCTGCTAAGTGAATGGCTCTGAGGGCTAACTGCTGCTGCTCCGGTATCTCCCTGGCTACAAGTCCATAAACACACTCAATCAAATACTAAACACTACACTGGGTAAAATGACTCTTTTACCGTTGGTCAAAGTCAACTCTCGGTCAAAGTCAACCCACAGTTGACCTGACTCGCCGAGTTGGGCCGCCAACTCGCCGAGTCTCTAATCTCACTTCTCAACCCTACTCGTGGCTACTCGTCGAGTATGACATCGACTCGACGAGTACCCTCTCGATCCAAGAACTCAGACAATCTTCATCCGACTCGCCGAGTCATATGAACAACTCGACGAGTTGTTCTTGAGCTTAAGAAGATTGCCTTGGACTCGCCGAGTTATATGAACAACTCGCCGAGTCCTTCCATTACTGAGTCTACCCTCAAACTCGCTGAGTCCACTCCACTACTCACTGGTCCCACTCGACACCGCTCAAAAGGAAGAAATCGGGGACTCGCGACTCGACTCGCCGAGTCGTTCTTCCGACTCGCCGAGTCACAACCATGCAACTATTCTACACTCGATTCTGCTTGAATCCATTACATACAAATGATAGATCTGAGTCCAATAAGCTGATTTACCACGTAAAGTTTCCAACTTTACGTGTACCAACACATGAAAAAGGGGATAAAGGCTAAAAAGGCACTTAAAAGGGTAGATCTAGGGTTATGATGCAAAATAGCTCCATAAAGGCAATAGATTTGGGCTCTACAACTCCTAAATGAACAGATCTAAGGATATCTCGACATAATAGGGCTTCCATATCAACATAAGGCTTGAGAAAAGCATCAACTAGATCTAGAGGGGTTTTAAAGCATAAAAGGGAAGGAAATCCGAAGAATACCTCAAAGAACTCTGGTTTTCCCTTGAATCTTTGCTCTACAACTCTTCTCCTTGCTCCTTTCTTCTTCTCCCTCTTCAAGCCTTCACAAATGCACACAAGATCACTTAAATCACTCAAGAACGAATTAGGGTTTTCTCACAGCTCTCTGAGGGTGAAGGAGGCAAGAATGGAGGCTATAAGGTGGCTTAAATAGTGAGCAACCCGGGGATTTAGGGTTTCTTCCAGACAGGCAGACTCGCCGAGTCCCGAATATGCACTCGCCGAGTCGCCGACTAACACGTGCTCGAAGTCCCGTCCCTACTCGGCGAGTCAGGCTATGAACTCGCCGAGTCCCTCTTTCAAACTTCAAAATAAATACCATGGAATCATCATACCGGATACGGGTCGTTACACATGCACTTCCTCTTGTAGTTCTCCATGTAGAAATGCAGATTTTACATCGAGGTGATGTAACTCCCAACCTTTTGAAGTAGCTAGTTATGACACCCCCAAACCTGAACGACGGAAACGTTCGGGGGCGGAGGACGTCATGCTCAGTATCATAACCATAGTGAAGAAAGCAAACACAACCATCATAAATATAATTTAAAAGGTTACATTATTTCCAAAATACATGTTTCCGAATAAATTACATATGATGTTCAAAATATAGCAAAAGAATCTACGCCTTAGCATCTTAACTTCTGAAATCTTGTGTTTACCTGAATTACTGATTACCTGAGAATACAAGTTGTTTTGAAAAGAGAGTATCAGCATAAAGCTGGTGAGTTCATAAGCAATTTATGAGTGAAGAATGAATGCAGTTCCTTTAAGTTTGTTACAAGTTTGTTACCAGAAAATCCAATATTTTCAAAAAGGTTTGTTGTAGTCTCAACTTAACCGAGACTTAGTATATGTAAGTAAATCGTCATACTTATGTGTGGTTTTATATTTAAATAAAACTCTTTTGTTCAAAATCTTAGAATTTACGTGAACTTTATGTTTTGTTAATATCCCATGTGAGATGTTATAACCATACTAAAGACTAGAAGACCCCGTATGCGACGTTCTTCAGGCATCGAAATGTTATGACACTTGTCACCCCAGACCTGCCAGTCTAGCTGTTGCAAGCAGCTTAGGTGCGGGTTTGTCATACCCAGTATAGATCTATACACAACTATCACGTTCTCCCTCCAGGAGATTCTGATTATAACTACAGGACATTTCTGTGGTACTTAGGAGTACCCTGAAGGAGAATGTGTCGCAAGTTTACTCATTAACAAGTTCACATAGTGTGCAATGATATATTTGTATTGTAAGTCGATTAAGTTACTATTTCTTTGTCAAACGAAGTGTTCAAACTATACCTATTATAGTTTATCAAAAGTGTTGTGTGTGTTTGAATGAAACCTTGTTATGCAAATCATTGTATTTCCATAAAATGATATTTGCTCAGCATGTTACAAGGTGTGGATAACTCTTAAACATGCACTCGACAGTTTGGTAAAAATGTCAAGTTTAGGTTAGGTAAAACAGCCTATAAATAGGGCACAACTTTACTGTTGTACGCTGTCCAGTTAAGTTTCAAATGTATTTTGGTGTTTTAACTTGTATTCCCCCCTGAAAACTAAAGAAAGCAAGAAAAATGTAGGGGTATGAACTCACCTGGAAAGTGTAGTGATTTGACGGAAACATGATTTTTCCTCGGGCATCACTTCGACCGGAAAGTGGTGAGTTTTTCGGGAATCTCGGGGATTCGGACCTTCGTCAGGGCTTGGATATGAAACCGGGACTTCGGGATATTACTTGCATGCAAAACGAGGTAAAAACGCGAAAGAAGGAGAGAAAATGAGCAATGGAACCCGAAACTCTTGCATCCCTTTTATAGGGGCTGGAACCCTCGCGTACGCGGGGCGTACCAGCGGAGTTACGCGGCGCATACCGGAAGTCATGCGTGACCGCATCCTTGGTCACCGTTCTTCGGATTGGACAGGGGCATAGAGGCATAAAGGGGTGACATGGACGATCCAAGGCCTAGCACCCGAGTACGTTGGGCGTACGAGGGTACGCTTGGCGTAAATCGTCTCGGTTTGAGCACCGCGAAATTGTAAAATCCGTAACTTTCGCATACAAGCTCCTTTTTTGACGTTCTTTATATGCACGCATAGGTGAGAATATACTCTATAACTTCCGTTTAGACTCCGTTGGCTAATTTTGATATTAATTTTAAGTATATATTTTTAACAGGCCGGGACATGATAAATCCGTTAAAAATTCATAACTTCTTCATCCGATGTCCGTTTTCGTCTATCTTTTCACTGTTGTACTACTATTGTCGAGATCTTCAATTCTCGTTTAGGTTGCGTCGGCTAAAAATCGTTCGATCTTTATTTCGAGTTTTTAGTTGTCTACTACTATTCTGAAACTTATAAGAATCATAACTTCCTCATACGAAGTCATATTTGGATGTTCTTTTTATGTATGCTCACGGTTTGTTATTATCTATGACTTTTATTTAGATACTTAAGGCTAAAAAGTCTTTTATTTAAATTTCACTTTTTACGCTCAACTGTGTTTTACCAGTTTAGTCGTAAATCTTTGATCGATCATAACTACTTCGTTATAACTCAGATTTGAGTGTTCTTTATATTTCTGAAAACCTTGACGCGATATCTAACATTTTATGTATCCCAATTGAGACTTTTAAACATTACATTTTTGATGTTATTTTCCAAAATGGATTATAATATTTGACCTTTTGAACATTACATTGACTTGGAATATCGGGTTGTCACACTAGTGTTATCAAAATTCTGATAGTTTCAATTCGTGCTACTGGTGCAAACACTTCATCAAAATCGATACCGTTGTAGATACCCTTTTGCTACAATTCTAGCCTTATACTTGCCAATTGAGCCATTTGCATCTCTTTTTACTTTGTAAACCCATTTTAGACCAATAATGGTTGTGTTGCACGGTCTTTTTCAAATCTCCAAGTTCCATTTTTTCAATAGAGTCGATATATCTTTCCATTGATTTTACCCATAAGGGGTTCTTCTTTACTTCATGATAATTCATCGATTCATCTTCATTAAGGGCTAAAAGTAACTCATGATTCTCGATGTAAAATTCAACTTTGAAATCATCATATCTTTTAGGAAATTGCGTGTTGCGATTCGAACTTCGTAATTGTGGAACTTCATCTTGGACCTCCGTTTATGTATTTTTTTTTGAAGTGGTATCGGTTGTAAGTTTGGATCATGCGATAAAGACTCATTTTCTTCACCGTGTTTGGGTTCATTTGTGACTTCGTGTGTACCACTCATTGTTGTTCCACTTCCGGTGTCAATCATCGTCGACCAATGAACCGAAAACATCCCAAGTTCGAGTGTTTGCTCGACTTCCTTTTCCCAACTCCAACTTGTGTTTTCATCGAAAATAACATCCCATGACATCGTGATTTTTCCCAGCATTGGATCGTATAAACAATAAGCTTTGGAGCTGGGTTTGGACCCAAAATACACCGTCTTTTTGAACTGATCATCTAGCTTATTTTGGTGAGGTGTTGTGATTTTTTACATAAGCTAGTGACCCAGAAATTCGTAAGTATTCGATGTTAGGCTTGCAATGATTGAATTTCTCATATGGAGTTGAATTCTTTAAAGCTTTTTTTGGTAACCTATTTATAATATAGGTTGCATGTCAAATTGCTTCTCCACAAAGAAAGTTTGGAACATTTTTGGCTTTTAACATGCTTCGTGTCATCTGGAGGAGCATGCAATTTCTTCTCTCTACCACCCTATTTTGTTATGGTGTGTAAGGATCCTTGAGGTGTCGTATCATACCATCGTCTTCACAAAGCTTGTTGAATTCTTGTGAAGTAAATTATCCTTCTATGTCTATGCGAAAAATCTTTATACTATTTTCGCATTCTTTTTCAAATAATTCCTTGAATTTCTTGAAACAGATTATGGTCATGTTTTTTTTTCTTTCAAAAGATAGCTCCACATGAACCAAGAGTAATCGTCGATAAGAATGAAGATATACTTGTTTTTGGCAATTGTTGATGGTGATATTGGCCAATAGATATCTCCATGCACGAGTGATAAGACTTTTTCAGCTTGATACAAAGTCTTTTTTGAATAATTGCTTCGTGTTGTTTTCCAACTAAGCATGAATCACAAAGTTGATTTAATTCGGTGATGGTGGGTAGCCCTTTGACAAGTTCTTTTTTCGACATTGCTGAAATATTATTAAAGTTGGTATGCCCTAGTCTAGCATTACATAGCCACGATTGCTTACTAAGACATGTGTGTAAGAAAATTGGCTTTCCTACTTTGATTTTCGTTTTGTAGAGACGATCCGAGAACATTTTAAGTTAAATAGAAGAATATTTCGGCTATTATAAAGGTGTAGATAACCACCTTTCATTGACACATCACACCTAATTTTGGTTTCTTGTCCTAAATTGATAATATTAGTTCAAAGTCTTAGAATGGTTGATAATATTAGTTCTAAGTATTGGAATGCAATATATATATATATATATATATATATATATATATATATATATATATATATATATATCAGTTAATAACTTCTGGCTTCCCCCTTCACAATCGAACAAAATAGACCCTTTGCCATGTATCTCGACAAAAGATTCATCACCAAATTTTACTCTACCTTTAATTTTCCATTAAGTTTAGTAAATAAAGATAGATTACTTGCAATATGATTACTCGCATCGTTGTCCAAGTTCCAAGTATTATTGTTGTTTTCTTGATTCTCGAATTTTCTTGGTATAACACCTTCTTCATTCAAGAAAACTATCTCGTAGAAGGTTTGAGCCATAAAAAGTTGTGGGTTATGATCTTCAACTTCAGATACATACACTTCTTCTTGCTTGGCTTTTTGTTCCAGACATTGTGATACAAAGTGACCAAACTTGTCACACCTATAACATTGTACTTTGGAATGATCTTTGTTCTTCCTTTTTGTTTTTTCAGACTTTCCATTATTTGATGTTGTGTTCGATTTTGTTGATAGGAATTTTTATGACGACCTCCACGTCCTCCACATCCCCCACCACGAGCTCCTCGACCACCATGACTTGATTCTCCAAATCGAGAAGAAGAGTTGGTTTTGTTGAACAAAAGTTTGATACGTTTGTTGTTGGTTCACTTTCTTGGATGTGTTCTTCGTAAGCTTTTAAATGTCTGACCACGTCGTTGAATCCTATCGTTTTTAGGTCTAGAAATTGTTCAATGGAAGCAATGATGTGGATGAATCTTCTTGGTAAACTTGTAATAAATTTCTTAACAAGTTTACTAACATTTATTGTTTCGCAAAGAGAAGTAGATTTTGATGAGATTCCCGAAAACTGACTTGCAAACTTGTCAATCGTACTTGATTCCTTCATCTTCAAGTTATCAAACTCGTTTATTAGGGTTTGTAAATGAGCTTTCCCTACCCTGTATTCTCCAAGGTGGTGAATTTTGATGGCTCCCCATATCTCCTTAGTGGTACTTGTTAACGTATCCCTCTAGGAATACATTAAAGATAATAGAACTGCTATCTTTAGGATGACCTAGCTAACGGTCACTTACTAACTTAGTGTCATACCCGAGCCCTCGTGGTAGGACTCTGGTGCTTGGCACTCTCACGACACTGCCAAATGCACGATGTTGAAGAAAGAGATTGAAGAAAAGAAACTAATGGGAAGGCTATCTGATATTGCATATGAATTGAGATCCAAGTTCGATGTCGACCAGAAGAATGTATGCGCTCAAAAAAGAAGTTGGCAAGCGCCAAGACAAAAAGGGAGACATCTTCACTATCACCAAGCCACGCAAGAGAACTTGGCCACCTAATTGGGACCCCAGAGATCCACTCCTGGTCACTGTCTACATACACAAAACGAAAGTTCATCGTGTATACATAGACAATGGTAGCAACACCAATGTACTCTACGAACATTGCTTCAGGAAGATGCCTACCTCCTGGAAGGAGGGTCTAAATCCTCTGATAGGCGGTTTGGTCGTAGGTTTCATTGGGCATAGTCTATGAGCATTGGGCACTATATATCTCCTACTCACATTAGTCAGTCACGATGGGAAAGACAAGATCACACAAACGATTGGATTCTCAATGGTACGTTTTTTAAAAGAACACAATATCTTGCTCAAACGGCCAATGATTTATCAACTACAGGGCATATTGTTAACAATCCATGGTATTGTCAAGTTCATCACACACATAAGGTCAGACACAATCGTTTCCACTAACCCACGCATACACCACTACCATCAAATCATTGCCGCACCAGAACTGGTGCGAGCCTTGAAAAAATCGAAGGAAGGTTGCCACTCAGAAAAACACATCATTCACCAGGATTATCCACAGAAAACAGTATGAATAGGCGCCAACCTATCGAAGAAACCAAAGCAAGGTTAGTCGCGCTCTTGAAACAGTACTCTAAGGTCTTTGTCTGGCAATCTACTGACATGACAGGGTTCGACCGCGAGGTCATCGAGCATAAATTGAATGTTATCCTGGGAAGCGTCCCCATCAAACAAAAAAAGAGGGGCAAGTAGGTGATAGAAACAAGGAAATAAATGCATAAATGGCGAAGCTGGTAGAAACATGCATTCTCCAAGAGGCAATTTTCTCTACCTGGATAGCAAATCCAGTGATGGTGAAAAAACTAGATGGGTCGCGGCGGTTGTGTATTGATTACTCTAACCTAAACAAAGCCTAACCAAAATTTCATTACCCTCTCCTAGAGATAGACCAAAAAGTTGAGTCTTTGGAAGGATTCCAGTTCAAGTGTTTTGTAGGTTCCTATTTTCTCGATTGGATTGGTGCGAAAAGATAATATCAAGAAGATAATTGTATGAAGAATGACGAACAAAAACGTGTGAGTAAACTACGATGGATAGATAGAGAGAATAAACATGTTACAAGAACAAATCTCATGGATAGGGAGAATCCCTAGCCAAACACACACACACATACACACATACACACACACACACACTCTTTCTCTCTCTAAAGTCTACATGGTGTGCTCATTAACAAATGACCACTCACCTCCACTTCATATACTAGCGGATGGAATATACTCTCATACATGGGAATATTCTAACCTAATAAATCACTCATCATTGTAGATCATTTTCATGATCCAATAATTTCCCCCTAAATACTCGAAAATGGTGAGAGTAAAGCTGTGATAAAAGGCAGAACATCCAACAAGCAGACTTTGGTGTTGAAGTGTCTCAGAAAAGTTGAAGTTGTTGTGATTTTGGAATATAGAAATGGAATATATAGCATCAAAGAACATATAGAGGATCCCAATATCTGAATAAAAATGTGAAATCCCAATCTTCGAATGTGATCAGTCCGCAACAACCAACCATGTTCATAGTCACCCCCTCAACTGTTGAACCGAAGAGCACAATGTCCAATTACACAATGTCTTCAATATTCAGAACTCGAGTGATAATGCACCAAATAATCTCTAAAGAATAACCTGCTAAAAATATGAAGCATCCAAAAGTAAATTCGAATGAAAAATAATGACATGTTCTAGCAATGCCAAAACTTTGATTGGAAGATCAAAAATAAGTGTCACACCGCATTGCCAAATTAATCTTTGTCTTCAAAGTATCGCAAATCCAAACTCGAGAAATCATAAAATACTCTTTGGATGTTAACATAAATGAGACATCCCAAAAGGTAGAGTCTGAAGATAAATAATCGTGATCTGAAGAACATCTATTAATGCCAAAAAATTCGATCGGTAAAGATCAAAAATCAGTGCCACATCACATTACTAAATCGATCTCCATCTTCAAATGTCTGTAATGTCAAAACTCCAATAATAAAATCAAAATGTATTCTCATGATTCTCCCCCTATTTCTGATCGACCATGCAATAAAGATAAAAAATAATCATGAAACCAGGCAACATAATATGTCGGATATGATGGAGCACCGCACGCTCCCCCTAATGTGAGCATCTACCTGTAAAAACAAGGATATTATTTTTTCTTCTTAAGGTTAGACTTGGTGATGTATTGTCGAACTGAACAAACACTATAAATATATATATATATATATATATATATATATATATATATATATATATATATATATATATATATATATATATATATATGATAAACCCGTTGCTGAAGAACCATAATGCTGAACCGAAGTGATGCTGATAGCCTTCTTCTAGCTCCTTTCCTTAGAGTATCACTCTCAAACAACACCTATATAACATTGACATAAGTCATTAAAATGACCAAAATACCACTCATATACTTCATTACTAAATTTAATTGTTTCATCTCATTCCTTATGTAAAAATATGAATGTAGGCGAAAATCGCGCGTAAATCCGAGTCCGTATGCAAAAGTTACGCAAAAATTACATGGCATTGCTCAGGGCATTCCACGCCTGTAGAATGATTAGCCTTGTCATTCCACGGTCGTGGAATGAGGTCTGCGCAAACAAAAATATTGAATTTTCTCAATATAGCACCCTACTTTGCATAGTTCTTGAATACCCTTTTCCCATTTACTTTCTACCATTTGTTTAGGTTCTCACACAAGATTAGGAGGTATTTTATCATTGTAAAACACTCCACTTAATCCTTTAAGTGCTTATTGAAATCATAAGAACATGATGATCTTCAAGTTTTTACATATAAGGGTGAACTTGTCCATTGATCAATTGGGCATTCTAAAACTTACAAAGATTGTTCCCAACTTATTGAACACTCAAATTAATGTGGTCAACTACATAAAACCCTCATTAATCTAATTGTAAGTACATAAACTAACCATGGAATCCTCAATTCCATTCCATGTTCCTCAAAATGCCCTTTAGGCCAAAACAATCACTAGAACCACTTATAGATCAAGATATCCTTCATGTTTATGTTCCAATCCCATCTCTAAAGTGTCAATTCATATCCATGAATTCCATTCATCTCTTAGATGTCAATCAACATGAAGTTATCCTTAGATTCCGTAAAATGCCCTTATGGCCGAGTGCTCCATAAATTCAAAAAGATATCATTCAAGTCTTCATGTTTTTGCATTTAAATCATTTTATTATTATCAACTCATATTCATGAGTATCATATACTCATCAAATGCTCATAAACAAAGGATTCCCTTGTTTTCATCACATTTCACTTAATTCCATTCTAATTCTAGCATAAACATGGTTCTATCACCATTGATGATTGTGAGCATTCTAATTGGATTTTTTGCTACCAAATATCATCTAGGTCATAGAAGCCATTCCAATCTAACATATAAACTAGAAATCCCCAATTTAGATTTCTAGGGTTCATGAGGGTTTTCACCAAAGTATTCAAATCCATCAATAGGATGATTGGATTGAAATTGTGGTCATCAAAACAAATCAAGGGAGGTTAGAAAATCGAACCCTAATCCTAAAATGAGATAAAAATCATACATATCTCCCAATCCATAGATGAAACTCGAATTCAACAACAGGGGAGGAAGTAAGTATTCCTTGAACCACTTGATTTCTTCACAACTTGCACCAAATGAACCAAGAAGGCTTGAGATCGACTCCTAGGCTTCCTCTCTGAGCATTGAGTACAATGCATCATTTTAAGCTTGGGAAGGGGGTTAGTGTAAAAGTGGCATTTTTTTGTTAAAATTTTTAAATTTTTAGTTTTTTTTACGCTAATTTTTTCAAATTTTATTTTCCTTTTTGCATTTTATTTTTTGAAATGCATTTGTATAGAATTTTTTTTTTGAAAAAATCCAAAAGTATTTTCTATTTTCCTTTTTATTTTTTTTTCCGAATTAAAAAAACCAAAAAACTTTTTTATTTCTAGTTATTTGTAATTTTTATTTTCTTATAAAAAAAATGAAAAAGTTGAAATTTTTTTACTTGAGATGAAGATATTATTTACATTCGAGAGCTCTGTTAAGCTGAACTGTGATAGTTACCGAAAATAACCGTCTCATTACAATCAATTTTAAAAATTATCTTTTCAAGTGCTTTAAATGTTTTCAAAATATGAATCACCATATGAGTCGGATAATTTTTACAATGGAAGTGTGAGATGGAAAAACGAACATTGTTTTAGAAATAATTTCCTTAAATGCTTTAAAAAGAACCTAGATTGGATAACTCTTATCATTCCTTGAAGTACTGAACCGTATACCTTCTGTATCTTTTGAGGTTGGGAGGGAACTCTTGTTATACCTACTATTTATTATCATTTTTGAAGTATTAAAGATATGATTGTCCTCAAAGTAAAATTCGCGCCCAGTCAATATATATGTTAGAAATGGTAAATCAACCAACTTGAAAAAATCTGCAATTCAAAGTCAAATTCAAGTTAAGTTCAAATCGAAATAATGAACCAAGCAAGTTAAATCTGAAGAGTTCATCAAGACAAATAAGATGTATGGTATAATGAGATAGATCCCTTGATAGTGGAATCATAGGGGTAAGCTTGGATTTTCTATCCATAGTCGAGCTTACCGCGTTTACTGGACGAGTTCGGAAAGAAAATAAGGGGTTGATCAAGCTATGTTTTTATAAATGAATTTTTGTGAAATTATTTTTAAAAATACACTGTTTTCACAGATTTAATTCAGCATAAAAATTATTGACTTAAGCTTGGTTTGACTAATTAAATATGAATTATGAATCTGCAATAAAAGTATTGAGATTGCTGTCTAGGTAGTGATTTCATTGGAAGTTCTTCGTTGTGAAATCTGATCATGTGAAGAAAAAAGAGTGAAGTATTTTAATTTCCTTTATTTTATTTCTAAATTCTTTTTAGGTCATCTACAGCTTTCCACCTGTTTATAATGTTTTATCTTTTTTTTACTTAAAGACAAGTAAGGTTCAAGCTTGGAGAGATATGATAGATGCCATTTTATGCATCTTATAGGGTAGTTCTTATTATCATTTAGCATCATATTTTGTACATTTGCATGTCATTTGTTTAAATAATGTTCAACTCATGTATTTTATAAGAATTCTCGTACCACTAGCATTTTTTGTGTCAATTTCAGAAAGTTCGAGTGGAGCAGTACTTTGGGAGCAGTTGGATGCATATTTGGAGCCTAAATGGAGTTGGAACTGAAGGAGGATATTGATGAATGCTTGGCATATGTTTTGGTCAATAAGCATTCGATCGAATTGATCATATGAAGATAGATTGCTACAATCTGAAGCTAAAGGATGTTGTTGGCCGCTTTGATCCCTTGTCAGTAATTTGACCATATCTCATGAACCGTAACTCCGAATTATGAGATTCAAAATGTTTTGAAAACTAGACAAAATTTTGGACAACTTTCATGTTTGTGGAAAAGGACAAAAATGTGATCACATAGGCCAAAAATGTGATTGCATAAGTGATCACATGTTTTTTCTAAGAGCACATTTTTGCCAAGAAGTTTCCTAAGGTCAAAATAAATCATCTGAAGAAAAACCCAAAACATGCGATCGCATATAGCATACCTACAATCACATAAATGGCTTGTAGTTCTAGAAAAATCAAAAATAGCATCCTACATCATTTAGAGGCAAATATGGAAAAATTTTGAACACCTATGATCACATATAACCAACCTGCAATCGCATTTTTTTTGTTTCTTTCTGCGGAAGTTTTCATCTCACATATAAATACGACCCTCAGTATCATATTCAGGGGTTAGACGATTTCAGCCGGTAGAATACCCTTCTAAAGATGATTTCTGATATCTTTCAGCGATTTCTGAAGATCTGAAGGTTGTGAATCATCTCATTCAGTTAGTTTAGAAGATTAATCAATAAATGTTTCTTTTATCTAGTTTATTTTCGTTCTTAGCCATGTCTGGCTAAACCTTAGTTTTCAGTTTTGCATAGACTAGTACTTTTCATGTGATTATTTTTCAGATCTGGTTTTCTTTTTGTGTTTCTATCTAGATTTTTCAATTTTGAGCTTAATAAATGTTTGATTTTTAATTATTGTTAGTCTGATCACTTAGCTAGGGTTTTATTATTCTAGTTAATCAATTAATATAATACGTAATTGTTCTTGTCAACTGGTAATTAGTAACAAGTATCAGATTGGTTCCGTGTTGGGATCTAACTCTGGTGTAAACTGTAAAAATCATATCTTTACACTTCCGAGTTTGTAAGAAGTATTGGGTATTGCTGGGAATTTTACACATATCTTAATGCAATTTTTCTGATTTAATTAAGAGCTTGTTTTATTGAACAGTGAAAAGCTAGGGATAGTTCAAAAAGCTTGTTTTGATTAACTAATTTAGGTAAAAGAGATTATACTAGAGCTTGTTACTTTTTCTCAGTACCAGCTTAGATAGAATGCATTTTGAATAACTAGATCAGAACTAGTTGCATGATTAGGAAAGTCGTAGCAAAACTGAAATCGTTTTTATTATTGATTTTCGTTTAGTTTATTTTCATTGCAATTTTAGTTTTTAGTGTAATTCAAAACCCCCTTTTAATAACTTTTTTTTTACTAGCATGTGTCTGATGCAAAAAGGCATTGACCGTTAGGTTATGTCCATGAGGATTCAACACTGTTTCCCTGTGCTATATTTTTAGTGCAACCAGCAGTGATTATTTTATTTATTTAAATAAGGTGTGACTACGAGTCTAACAAACATCCACATACATTTTTCCACCTAAGTATTCTTATTACCGATAATGGTACCCAATTTGAAGGAACCCCTTCACAAAATGGTGTGAAGAGAAGCAAATCCATTACCGATTCACCTCAGTGGTGCATCCCCAGGCCAACAGCAAAATAGAGGCATCGAACAAGACAATCTTCAATGGACTTAAGATGCACATGATGAAGTCTAAAGGAGAATGGGTTGAAGAATTGCCTATAGTGATCTAGTTGTATTGCACGACCCCACGATCTAGTACTGGGGAAACACCCTTTAGCCTAACATACGACACATAGGCAATACTCCCACTTGAAATCTTGACCGGATCACTACAAGTGACGGACTTTGATGTAAACGAAAATGAAGTTGAAAAACATCAAGACTTAAACATGCTTGATGAGAAACGCGAAGCCGCCCATCCCCGCAAAGTTGCATACAAAACTCGCATCGAGAATTACCACAATTGGCATGTACAAGTGAAGAACTTCAAAGTAGGAGAATGGGAATTAAGGAAGAATGAATCCAGTCATGCTCAACCCCAGGGAAAAATAAGTGTCACCTAGGAAGTCCCATACAAGATAGTGGAGACACACCATAATGGAGCTTACATCTTGGAACCACAAGATGGGAGGCCCAGCCCCCAGACTTGGAACGCACATAATTTGCCGCACTTTTACTCTTAGAGCAGGGATAAAAGAAATAATAAGACACATCAAGGGAGAGGGTAATGTGATGTAACTCCAAGTGGATAATCACACCCCAATAATTAGCTCTAGTTCTAGACCCCTTTTTTGTCGAAGTTTAGTTATTTTTTTCCTCATTATACAGTGTTGATATTTCCAGAACATTATTATTAGAATGATGAAGGTTGACAATTTTCGAAAAAAAATTAGATGTTTATTATTATTCAAGCTTGATATCATTTCAACAAGAGGTTGTGCACATTTACCAAGTGATAACAAGGGCTGATCATCCATGTCACTTAAGCGAAATCGATGCAAGGATGCAACCATAGGCTTTAAAGGCTCATAACCTTTCCCTAAACGTATCAATCTGAGTCAAGAGACCATTACCTTTGCCCATGACATGAACAAAGTCTTTAAAGGCTCATAACCTTTCACTTGATATAAAAATACCCAAGTCCTAAACGCCTCGAGGTAACGATATTGGCTTAACTTAGATAGCTAGGGCCAGAGTGCAACTCTCATCGGCCCAAGACTTAGAACAAAGTCTTAAAGGGTAACTAGAAAACTTTGCATAAAAGTGAATACCCCGATAAAAGTGAACTAGCCAAGGTCCAAGAAATAAGTGTAACGCCCGCGTTTCCAGGCTAGGCATTATCATTGATGTAATAGTCTAGGTTAACCCTTGTAACTCTTTTTAGAGTATTAATGATGAAATATTTGAGTATTATGTGAATTATGTGTATTTGTGTGCTTATTACTTAATTATAATGATATAATTAATAAATAATAAAATAAGTGTCAAAATTAAAGTATGAGATAAGCCCGATATCTTTGCATAAAGATGTAGTGGTCGAAACAAGGATTTCGAAGATATAAAGAATGCCGAAATCCGAGTTATAACGAAGAAGTTATGACCTGTCGAAGTTTCGCGACAGAACCGGCAACGCTGAATGACGTAAAAAGTGAAATTTACGTTATAGCGATATTTAGCCTTAGTGATCTAAATGAAAGTCGTAGAGTTCGTTAAACCGAGAGCGTGCATAAAAAGAACGCCAAAATCTGACTTCGTATGAGGAAGTTATGATTTTTCGAAGTTTCGACTTAGCAGTATGCAGCCCGAATACTCGATTTGAGACCGAGCGGTTTTTAGCCGAAACAATCTAAATGAGAATCGAAGATCTCATTAATTGTAGTAAAACGATAAAAATATAGGCGAAAACGGACGTCGGATGAAGAAGTTATAAATTTATAACGGAGTTTTCTTGTCCCGACCTACTAAAAATAAATAATAAAAATAAAGTCAAAATTAGCCGACTGAGTCTAAACGAAAGTTGTAGATCGTAGTCTCACCTACGCGTGGATATAAAGAACGTCGAAAACGGTATGAGGAAGATATGAATTTTTGAAGTTTATTAAATATTTTCGATATTTAATTTAATTATTTATATTATCCGATATTATCCATGGGGGGAGTCAGCGACCTTATCGTCGTTACGCCCAGCGTAATTTTAGATTACGTCCAGCGTAATTCGAAGTCCCAGCCCCTATAAAAGGATGCCGAGGCTGCCTTATTCATTTGCTCATTTCTTCTATCTTTCTCGCGTTTTTGCATCGATTTACGTGCAAGAAATATCCCGAAGCTCCGGTATCATTCCCGAGCCCCGAAGCAAGTCCCGAGGTCCCGAAGATCCCGAGAAGTAAGATTCCCGAGCCGAAGCTCTGCCCGCGAGGAATCCGGTTTTTTGTGAAGATCTTCCAGATCTACCGAAGAATACTATTTCTACAAGCCGTAGTGCTGTCCGATCATCTTCTGATCAAGTGAGTGTGTAGTTACTTTCTTCTAACGCATAATTATGAAGTATTTTATATAAAATACGTGTTATGTATATATTTTGTTGTTATGTGTGTGAATGTATATTCACTCTCTTCTATCTCATGGATCTGATTAAAGCATGCTATACAGGTTTTTAAACTATGTATAAAAATGTATATTTTTATCTACTAATATGTTGGGTAGAACATGGGTAGATAGTTGGTGTGTAATAAACAGATGAGAGGCCTCGTTGTTGTTTTGATTCAGTCATCTAGCGGAGTTTAGATGACGACCACAGACTTTTCTAGACAGTCATGTGGAACGCTAGTAGGTTCGCCACCTGTAGGTGTTAATGAACTTGGAAGTTCATTCGCTGTACTCCATCCCCCTCATGGTTGCCTTATTTGACTTATATTGCTGAGGAAGCCCCGAAGCATGTGTTGTCGCCCCGATGAAATATTCTTAGACTAGGTCCCTTGTGTTAGTTATTTTAGGGACATAAAGTGAGAATAACGGGAATGGGTAATTGGGTTATTGTTGGTTGATGAAAATTAATTTAATTATTTATTGTGGGTTGAAAACCCTATATGCTCACCAGGCTCCCAAGCCTGACCCACTCAGTTTTATTTGTATTACAGGAAGTGGCGCAAGGGCATAAGATGGATGAACCATCAAGTTGTTTTGTTTACAAGTCTGTATATGTATATATTTGTTGAATGACTTGTAATGTTATCGTTTATGTTTTATGGTCTGTATCGGAACATGACATCCCGAGTTTTGATTATATAATGAAAATACATTTCTTTTATGAAATGATTTGGTAAACATTGTTTTATCACGTTTTGTTTTTGGGAACAAATTCCGCAACTCTTTCAAATCAAAAGGATTTACTCTGAAATTATTTTAAAAGCATAAATGAAAATCGGTCTTTTCTGGACGAGATTTTGGGGATGTCACAATAAGGCTAGCTAAGGCCTAAGCCTAAAAAACATAGGTCAATGACTAGAAAAAAGGACGAACCCTGAGCTCGTGAGCGCAAACTCTCGGGCCAAAACCAAAAAACTTTGGTAAAGTATAAATCCTAAAATCACAGTTCAAACCAACCTAGTAAAACAACTAAGTTGTTGAGCAATATAACTTTCACCTATCAAAGGGAAGAACGCCTCGAGTCTTAACACCCTACAAAGCAAGTAGGAATCATTCCCAGTCAATTCCTAAGGCCAACAAAAACCTTCGGAAATAAATCCCTCAAATGGGAAAAACATGAACAAATGCACCTCATAGGCCAACATTAACCTTTGAGAAGAAACCAAACCAATGGCCAACATAAACCATCTGGGATCAAAGCAAGCAAGCTTTAATCAAATGATAACCATACCATTAAGCAAACTAAAACAAACTGTATGTCAGACACGTCCCAGACTTAAAAGAAGACCACGTAGGGCCACAAACCAAGTTAAACATTATTCAAACTTTGTTTCCCAAAACGTTATCATCAAAACAAAAAACTAATAGGAGATAGAAAAAGGAGAGATCAATAACCAGGTGGACTAGAGGATGGTCCAACATTCGGAGAACTACCTTTTGATGGGTTCCCCTCGGTGTTGGAATCACGTCATAGGTGACAGAGGCCTGCCAAATCCATTTCACCTAAACGGCGATATGAAACAAATTCAGTCTCCATAAAGTCCTTCACGTAGTCGTTTATTGCTTGGGTCTGCTCCAAAAATACACTCGGCTCCTCTGGATTAAACTTTCCGGTGACCACGTGCTCTCGCACTACATGTTTATCACCCTCCACGTCGGCTGCCACACACACTGCCTTCATTTGTCGGACCCCAAACGAGAACTCAATGCTCTTGATGAGCCGATTCACCACACGAACAATACAATTTTGGAGTAACCAGGACATATCCATCTCCAAAATCCTTCTCTCCGACTCCTCACGACAGCTGCTCACCCTGTTGCTTCACCTTCTCCTCCAACACTTTCTTCTCTATTGTCAAGGTCTCCACTTGCTGAGACAAGTGTTCCACTTTAACATCCAAGCTTGTCACTTGATCCTCCACTAAAGCTTTCTCCCCGGCCAACATATCATAGCCGTATTCAAAATTGTGTTTCTCCTCCTCAAGACTCAACACTTTCTCCCTCAATTCACCATGCTCAGCTTTGAAAACGGTCAATTCTGCCAAGTCTGAGCCCACATGACGTAGGTGCCCATCGGAAGCCACCAACTAGGGGAAATATGGGTCTCTGCATATCGAAGGTTGTTCTCCATGTGGGAATTGGAAAAGGACGTCAGTGCTTCCATTATAGTCAGATGGAACGTATGACGACACCCCTCATACGCAATGACATGTTGTATGAGTAGGGTCTCGTGAGTAAGAGTCCATCCAAGGAGATAAATGTTGGGAGCCACCAATGGCAAAAGGGAAACACCAAAAATTGTGTTGTCCCTCATCAGAGACAAAGTAGTGCCAAGAGCAGTTTGGAGGTCAACCTCCGACTTCTTTTCAAACTTTCCCTCATCAATGTCAAGGCCGATAGCATCCTCATCTTCTTTCTTTGGTTCCCGAGGTGTTTATGTTTCCTTCTTTTCTATCCCCTACGATTGGTGACAAGTGTCATAATTGGGGATGTTAATTATCGTGTTGGACTCTCCCAACAAAAAATCGACGTTATGCTTCTTGCGAAGTCATTTTCCAATAGTGTCTGCACTAGCATCTTCTGCAAGAGGGGAGTCCATCCAAGTTATCTGCCGTTTGGTGGTAATACGGTCGCCGTCAATTAACACCTCCTTCGCCAGTTCTTCTTCATATGTTTGAGGCAGAGGATCGTCATGGAAAACGCCATCAACAGGTACATCCACCAAACCAAGTTTAGCCTGGCTAGCAAATTCCTCACCCTTGATGGCAGGAGAAGCAACAAGCGTCATTGCCCAATCAACAATAACGGGCGGAGGAAGAGTCTCCACCAGGTCCACCTCATGGTACTGGCGATCACTCTTGTACTTGCCCCGCATAACCATCTCAAAGGATAACACCATTTCGATACCTAAAAATACGAACAATAAACGGGTTAGCAAACCCCTTTCTTCTCCCAAAAAAGAAAGGGGGAGGAGAAGAGTACTCACCATCCTACTCCACAAAGAACCGAGGCATCTTTCCTCGGGCCCGCCGGGTGGCACTCATTCTTGCTGCCGCCAAGATGCAATCCTCCTAATCTTCCTCACTGAAACAGATCTTCCTAAACGTCTGTGCCACAGTCAAACTGACACTCCACGGCTGTGGTTCTCGGTCAGAGAAAGTGATCGAACGAGGATAACCAAAACCACCCAGGTTGTTGTTAACCCAGAACCACTTGTCCTTCCAGCCCATCTTAGGCGCCTTATGATTGATGATGAATGTGTAGATGTTTTGCCTCTTAGATAAGGTGTGAACATTGGACTTCATAGACGAGTTGAAGTAAGCCTAAAACACCCAAAATTGGGGAAGGACACCAAGTGCTCAGCAAGCTAGTTCGAACCCCACGATCTTGTTAACAGCGGTAGGGGTCAAATCGTCCACAAAAAGATGTAGTGGCGCAAAATTTCATCAAAGAAATCAGTCTTGGGTAACCGCAACGCTGCTTCAAAGATTGGGATGGGGACTCCGACCTTGCCTGCTGGAGGCTGATAGATGGTAAGCCCCTTTCTTGGAAACTAAAATCCGTGCTCTGGCATGAATCCAAAGCGGGGCTACAGAGACTCAAACTCCTCCGGAGTCGGCTTAATTCTAGATCGATCAATCGCTAGTGTTGTTTTAGCGCAAACAAAAGAGAGAAGAATGAGGGAGTAAAGAGAATTCAGAAGTAGTGTAGAACGAAAGGGTGAGAAGAAAACCGCTCTTAATGAGATGGGTTTAAATGAGGAGCGGGAATATCAAACCGTCTCCATGATTAAATCGTCTGCGCTGACGACCCCGTCGCATTAGTCGAACGTCCAAACCATCTCCGTCGAACACGTGTCCTAATCAAGGCTAACATGACTCGGCTACGCTACGCCAACGCTCACGCCTACTAGCGTAAGGGACTTGTTAACATATCCCTCTTGGAATATTTTAAAGATAACATAACTGCTATCTTTAGGATGACCTAGCTAACAACTGTTAACCAGCCTAGTCCCAAACCCTCTCCCTTGCCCTTACAGCCTCATGCTAGGACTCTGGTGCTTGGCGCTCTTGTGCCCAGGTCCAACTCATGACAACAATCTCCGGTCTATAATAAGACAAAACACAATTAATCACTCCCTAGGGGCGACAAATGTAATGCTAAAAGCATTATCCTTTATTCCCTCTGCACCAATAGCAGAGATGATTACTACTAGTGATGCACGATTCACCAATGGGACTCCTCCACATCCTATCGGCCCTGACGGGACAAAGGAAACCGTTAGGATCATGCTCAACGGATAAAACGTATAAAAAGTGTCCTTCTCCTTCAAAGGAAGGGATCACTTCCTTACAACTAAAACTCTAATCTCTGTATTCTCACATACACACTCAAACTAACTAGACTGTTGGAGCTTCGTCCCATGACTACCGTCCCAGACGTCGACTGACGCCACTTCTTCATTGTTGTGATGTAACATCCCAAAACACGAGGGTAAAATTTCATTTTTAAAACAATCAAAACACCCATTTATCATTTAAACAAATCCTTAAAGATATTTTATAATAAAAACAGTTATCAAAGTACAATCCTAAAATCTCAAAGTTGCGGAAAATATAGGTGTATGCGCTGCGATCAAGTCGAGCTCTTCCTTTTCGAACCGGAAGTACCTGAAAGGATAAACAACAACTGTAAGCACAAAGCTTAGTGAGTTCCCCAAATAACACATACCATACATAACATATGAGTCATACATATCAAACATGCAATAGGAGGTGCTATGTGCCAACCATAGTCTTGACATTATGCCACAAGCCATATCATGGTCTTTCCTTTCCAGGCCGGGGACCAAAACTTTGGGCCTTACAGACAAGTGCCAGGAGTCACCTCCTGGTCTTCCATGCAAGCATCACAAAGACAACTAGCATTTAATCTACAACTACTTATCTACTTAACTGTCAGAGTCCAAACTCTAGTCTTGCATATAGATTTGCTACAAGCCACCTCCTGGTTTTTCATACAAATGCCAAGGGCCACCCCCTAGTGCTCCTATAATACATAAACTAAATGGGTCGGCATTGGTGTCTTCGACCCATAGTACGGTGATGAGTCTCACCTCGACAGCTAAACCCACAAATAAATCTCTGACTGCAGATTCTCTAGAATCCTCGCGTGTAACGCCCGTAGATCCGGGTTAGTCAATTTAGAGATAATAGGGGTCAAAAACGAATTTTCGACAAAATATTATTAAGAATAAATAATCTCAGCCAAGTTTTAGTATATGTTACAAGGTTTCCGTACATATAAAGAGCGTCGAAATCCGAGTTATAACGAAAAAGTTATGACCCGTCGAAGTTTCGCGACGGAACCAGCACGGCACCGGGAAGCGTAAATAGTGAATTTACGATAGAGCGAGATTTAGCCTTAGCGATCTAAACAAAAGTCGTAGAATACGGAAAAACGAGAGCGTCCATAAAAAGAACGCCCAAATCTGACTTTATATGAAGAAGTTATGATTTTTCGAAGTTTCAGATTAGCAATGTACAACCCGAAATTCGAATAATAGATCGAGCAATTTTTAGCTGACATGACCTAAACGAGAATCGAAGATCTCGTTAAGAGTAGCGTAATGAGAAAAAGATGGGTGAAAACGGACGTCGGATGAAGAAGTTGTGGATTTTTAACGGACCAATCCTATCCCGACCTGTTAAAAATATAAAATTTAAAATAAAATCAAAATTAGCCGTTGGAGTCTAAATGAAAGTTGTAGAGTACATTCCCACCTACGCATGGATATAAAGAACGTTGAAAACGGAGCTCGTATGCGAGACTTATGAATTTTTGAAGTCGGGACTCGGATTTGCGAGATTTGGTGACGTGGCCGGATCCTAGCCGTTGCTTGATGATCACGCCTCGCTTCGGATTTGCGACATGTCGCCTTCGCTTACGCCCATTGTTCGAAGCTCGGTACGCACCGTGTACAGCTGCCCCCCTCAATCCACAAGCAACCGCGTAGCTCCGGCCGATGTCCAACGTGTGTCTCGTACGAAACCATCTGGTAGCCTGATGCGAACTACGCCCAATGTAGCCGAGGACTACGCCCAACGTACGTCCGAGGCTGCTGAGGCTATAAATTGCATGCGAATTCATCCGGATTTCTCACACCTTTCTCATATCTCTCTCTCTCTCTCTAAAGTTTCTCTCTCTAGGGTTTTGAACCCTCCCTAAAGTCTAGGTGAACCCCTAGCACCCGAGGGAAGCTCCGAGGCTCCCGGAGTCCCGAGAAAAAGGGTATTTCAGTTTCGAAACGCTACTCCGAGCAAAGCTCAGTTTTCTTTAAAATTTGCTGTAAGTGAGCTAGGCTTACGCAACTTTTAATATAGCTTTCAAATAATTATAGTAATGTTATTAGGTCCTTAAAATAATTATTTGGGCTATTATTATGAGTTATATTGAGTGTTATTTAACGCTTATATAATAACAATAATAGTCAGACTATTAATTTGTCGCGGTTATCGTTAGACTAAACCCTAGTGGTATTGATACTAGGTTTTATCCGAGGGAAATTATTCTAACAGTAACAAAGTGTTGTCCAAGTACCGAGTCATCACCTTATCAGGTGAGTGCATAGTCCCTTTCATCTTACACATAGATATGAAGTATTTTACTATAAATTACGTGCTATGTGTGCATATTGTCTAAATACTTGCTGTCTATGCTGGTGAAAGATTTTTATACATGTTTTAAATGATGTAAACTGTATAAAGTATTTTATATCTACAAAATATGTTGGGTAAAACATGGATAGATGAATGATGAGGGATAAAAGCTGAAATAGAGGAACATTAGTAGTATGGACCTAGCGCCCTATAGGTAAACATTGGCAGCAATGGACCTAGTACCCTATAGATGAGCACTAGCAGCTGCACCACAACTCGTAGATGTTTTAGATCTACGGTAAACGTCCTAGCAGTTGCGCTCTAAGGACAGTATTAACAGTTGCGCCTAATAGGGAGCCTTATGACCATGACAGTAGCGTTTAAAGGTCAATACCAGCAGCAGCACCTCATAGAAAATGTCCCAATTTTGGCAGTTGTGCCTACACAATAATATTAGCAGTTGTGCTTGACCACTGTGTCATTAGCAAGAATGGACTTCATGTAGTTTCCTTAGGATGATCCTTAGTAATGAATGAACAAGGGTTAGCTGATCCTTAGGGTAAATCCTTAAGAAGATAATGGGAATGAGTAATTGGGTTGATTGTTTGATATTTAAATATAATAATTATATTATTGTGGGTTGAAAACCCTATGTACTCACCAGGTTTCCCAACCTGACCCACTCAGCTTATTTATATCACAGGTGTCGATATGAAGTTACATTACACTGAGAGACTTAAAAGAGATGTAAATCACTAGTGTAAATGAATGTAAGTTCTGTTTATGATTATGTTTCTGTATTGACGATGACATCTCAAATGTTTTAAAAGTGAATAAAAAAATACATTTCTTTAGAAATACTTTGATAACGCAATTATCATGTTTTCATGAGAACAAATTCCGCAACATTTATATTAATTAAAAGAGGTACTCTGATTTTTATAAAGCATAAACAAAATCGGTCTTTTCTGGCCGTGAAAATGGGGATGTCACACCGCGCTATCGAACATAAATAACATTTGGGTTCCAATCCAACACCAACAATCCATATATGGGGTAAAAATACCATTTTACCCCTCACCTAGTTTGGTCTAAGACTAAGGCCCAAACTCACAATAAAAAAGGCCCACAAACCAATTAATCATCCAAATCCTTCTTATGGCCCAATTTTCCAAATTGGGCCCAACCCTTACATGGGTCTTACCCTAAAGCCCATTAACTTTTCCCTAATCCAAAATACTTGTTCTTAGATGACCTAACAATGCCCCAAGCAACCAAGCCCAAAAGATAGCCCAAACATATGAGGCCCAACAGACCGAGTACGTGGGGCGTACTCAACACATACGCGCATCGTACTCGCTTGGAGGCTTGTACGCTAAGAGTACCTGCTTGTACGCCCAACGTACTCACCCTCTTTAGCCCAAAACTTGATTAAACACTTAATCCCTTAATACAAAGCACCAAAACATAGATTTGACTTCCTTGAGCTGGATTATCACGTAAAGTTGCTAACTTGATGTTCATGCATGGCTAAATGAAGCTCCTAAGCTTAAATAGGACTTAATAAGTGACTTAATGCATGCATGGCACCAAAAATCTCATAAAGCTGACACCTTTATGCTTAAGGAGTCCAAAACAAACTCAAATCTAAAAGAACAAGCCCTTGAACGACTTAACTCTTCCATTAACCCAAAAAGGGACCAAAAGCATAACAAACTAACTATGAAGAGATCTAAACATATACAAGCCAAGATGCAAACTTGATACCTCAGAAAGCTTTCCCACAAGATGATGATTATGGATCCAAAACCTTTTCACAATGTAAGGCAACTTCAAGCTTCTCTACTTCCTTCACAACGGAAAAAATGGGCACCAAAGTCTTCTTAATAGCTCAAGAACACCACCAAGAGGCTAAGGGGTCGATTTAGGGTTTTAAGGGCAAGTAAAGAGGCCAACCCTAAAGGATTAAGATGCTTAAATAGGGTACACTTATTCAAAAATTAAGGTTTTAGCACCCCTCCTACGCCCAACGAACAAGGCCGAGTTTCGCGATCCTTCCTTCTGGGTACGTTGAGCGTACACCAATGTATACCCAGCGTATTGCCCTTCGCACTAGTATGCTCTGCGTACTCCCTATGTACGCCCAACGTACTAGGGTTTCCTCTTAAACCCTAAATTACTCCGAAGACCATAACTTCTTTGTTATAAATTTGATTTTGACGATACTTATATCCATGAAAAGGTAACGAGAAGCTCTTCACTTTTATCAACTCATACTTGCCATGAAGTTTTCCAAACAAAAATCCAATTTCCATAAAAGCCCGCTGCCATTTTACCAAAATACCCCTTGGCTCCAAAACAAAATCCGAACACCCGAATCATCTACATTACATCACCCACACCCAAATGGATGATGATTCGAGACAGTAGGTTACATGTGATTACAGGGATTAACTTAGATGGAACCACCACGAGAGGGCGTTAAGCTCAGAGCACATATCACAACAGTACTCATCATGCCAACTTGCAAGATTAAGTCTTCAGGAATTGTTGGGAATAAAATTGCAATTTCTACATTGTTTCTCTTAGCATCCATCGTTCCTGGATCAACATCATCCTAGAGTTGGTAAATGTTGAAGATAACTTTCATGCGAATTGCCCAAACAATGTAATTTCTTGTAATGAGCATTGGTGCGTGAGACGAAATGGACGAATTTTCCTTTGTTCTGGATGTGCTTGGATTCGTCGGTCCTATTATGCTTGGTGAATTGGATCATTTTTTCTAAAATACGATACCAATTGAAAGACTATTAATATGCAAAAAAATATAAGAAAGCGAAATTTAAAGGTACACAACTCTTATTGTAAATAAGAAAATAACTCAAAACTATGTATATTCTCTCCTCTCAAATGCTCTCTCGGAGCTGGAAATTCCTATCAAGGGTGTCAAGAATCTCACCAAGGTTATCAAGATCGAGATCTTACTTAAAACCGTTTTATGTTTTGAAAGATCTTAATTGTACGATCGGATCGGGATCAAAAGATTCTATCAAAATGAACTCATATTTAAATTTGATCGCAAGATAGTGGGTGTGAAGTATACATTATAAGTTGATGTTTATTAAGATGTTGATAGTGGAATCAACTTTAACTTCTTAAGCATGAACCATAAATTTTGTTGCTACAAACTATAAATATTAAGAAGAAAACGACTTAACTAGAAAATATCATTTTGATCATGTAGAACTAAAGACATAATGAGTGTGTTATGCCTAATTCATGATGAATTAATGAACTGTTGATGCTTTACAAGACTTCTTGCAACTTGTGATATTCGATTTCAAATTGACTAGACAAAACTTTGATACTCGACTACATTATAGAACTAGAGAGGTCATATTGGTATCGTAAAGTGATCAGGATCATTTTTCACTTGTAGGATCTTAAAATCATAAAATTTTAAGATCAATATCGGGATTTTAACAACCTTGATTCCCACCACCCTCTGAGACGTGGATTATGTAGACAACAAATAGAACCAGAAAAGAAAACCAAATATCTAGATTTACATAGTTGAGTGAACAAAACAAAGGTTGAAAGTAAGTTTAGGAATATAATAGAAATCAACGAGAGAAATACGAAGGGTAACAACATAACCAACATTCTCCATTGTATGAATATACAGATATAATAGAAATATGTGCGGTAGTATACAAATAAATAGAGGATGACAAACACGTTGACATGAACCAAAATCCAAAATTCATAAGGATGGAGTAATACTTGAAGTATTGAAAGAAGACAAACTCCAAATGAGACATAAATGTTGAACTGGCAGCAAGACTAAAGGCAATATGTTATCTTAACTTCTAAAAAACATGTAGATCCAAAGACATGGCGGTGTGATGGTAGCTTGGTGATCAATCTCTAATGAATGTGTAACAACAATAATGAATTATGGTGGACAAGGTGCCTATGATGTAGGACCAGAAGGGCATGGGTGAAAGGATGGCAATAATTGTCCAAATGGTATGTTTTGTACGTCCTTTGTTGGTGTTTTACCTTGTTAAGTAACAGTGGGCACTGAGACTTCTAATAATTCTTTTGTTTGAAAAAAACACATTCATCAAATATAACTTTAGGGTTGGTTCAAACTAATTTGCAGTCTATAGTCGTGGTAGAAACAAACAAGTGTAGTTGAAGCTTTAGACTGTTTGTCAATCTGAGATTTGATACACGTTTCTTCTACTATCAGCTTATGAAAAAACTAAATCAGCCGCGGGAATAGGAGTATAATGGAGTATTGCTCCACATAGTCCTTTAAAATCATATCATGATGCCATCAAAACTACATTAAATGTTGTTCTTTTAACCTAACAATGTAAGGTTTGAAGACCTTCAACTCAAAGGACTCTATGATAGCCGACTGGTCCCATAAATTAGACATAACAACATAAAAATCATGAACACTAATTGTATTCAGTTTGAGGGATCGAGTATAAATATCAAGTTAGTATTGTTTAACAAAGATATACTAACTGTACACTCTACCAAGTGATCTCAAACTTCTTTTATCGTATCAGACTTCACCAATTGGGTGCCAATCAATTGATTGAACTACATAGTTATTGATCCAAGTGATAATCCTAGAATTATCAGTTTTACATGCATCCAGTAGCGTTGCATAACTAATAGCTTTCTCATTTGCCGGTTTTACTTTTACAAAAAGTTCTTCATTATATAACCCCAGTAAGCATAATTATTGCCATCAACTTTGGTACTAATCGACCGAAGATAATCATCTTTTGGATCCATAATGCCAATAATTAAGCACAAAAACAAATAACCAACAACGAAAAATGAGAACTAAACCAACAACAAACGACAACAACGAGAATCAAATACTAATGAGATCGAAAAACACACCTGACAAAAAAGAGATTGAAACGAGAATATATGAAGAACAATACCATGAAAATTTGCATTTTGGCATTGCCCCGGACCCCGATCGAAACCAAATGCACAATAGTGGTGTCTCCTACAAAGCCATCTATAATAATCAAATTATCAGTCATGAATCGAATATAGCTTTTATACCATGTAAGTTGATAACAAAATAAAGAATATATAGCTGAGGTTTATTATTGAAAGGAAAAGTTGTTTTAAAAAAATACAACTATAAATAGGAAAAATATATAATGTTAACTTAGCTAAAGAGCTAAATAAAAACTCAATATAAAATAAGCATGTATCCTTCTTAATAAATGAATGTTTATTTTTTCCACATGTCAATCTATCATGATTTTTGACACTTGTCATTTTATGGTATTTTTTAATAAATGTTTTTTCCATTTGTCATTTTCTTATTTTTTTTTTATCTTTCTTAATTAACATATCATATTTACATCTTAATTAATAATTGTTTTAATTGAAAATAACCAATAAATTACAATATTACAACTCATATAGTATTTAATATGTTCCTTTAAATTCAAATTTTAAAATTTAAATTTAAATAAATTTTTGTTTAAACCTTCATATTTATTTATTTTTTTGTTTTATCCAATCCATATAACATACGGGTCTCACAACTAGTATTATATTATGTTAACATTTCTACACGGTTAAGATGTAATACATATTTAAAAAAAATCAGATTTCTTCTATTTAACAATCAAACACATCAAATATTAGAATCTTATCTTTCCGAAGAAAGCCTGATTATTAAAATGCAAAATTTCACAAACATTCAATACTCAACATTAATATATCCAAAATATTGCTATTGTTTGACGAATGACCTATATGAATATGAACCCTAAGACGAATAGACCTGTTATAGTTTACCATCTCTTTTAGAATCTTCCGATTTAGTATTTTTGGATTCCATCGAAAGCAAAACAAATGAATCCAAACAAAATGGTTATTTATATTACATGAGTAGATAACACTTTTTGTGTTATTATAATTTTTCTGCCTATGTTTTGAGTTGTGTCCAATTAAAAACTTTAAAAATTCTTCTTTTATGATGTCGACCATTTTGATATTTGCATTATTGTTAAAAATTAATCTACTTTTTATAGAATGGGATGAAGGGATAGGATGGCTTGATGTTATATTTAATTCAATAAATTACTTTTTGTTATGATGCGTTTTAAGAGGTCATATGAAGCACATCAATTTCAGTATTTCACATATTTTACATGTATGATGATGTTTCTAGAATTTCAAAGAATAAATACTAAAATTTAACCAATCAAAACCAATTTCGAAAATAATTAATCAAGTCGGATATCCAAACTACATCAAAAAGGGTTGGTAAACCAACATTCATTGATTAAATCCATTTAGGAATGAATGATGTTTCCAGAATTTCAAAGAACAAATACTAAATTTTAACCAATCAAAACCAATTTCGAAAATAATTAATCAAGTCAGATATCAAAACGACATCAAAAAGGGTTGGTAAACCAACATTCATTGATTAAATCCATTTAGGAATGAATCATACCCAATGGAAACACTTACAAAACAAATTCTCTAATCAAGTAATATGTTAATTTGAAGTAAAGGGAATCTAAAGTTCAACCAAAAGAACTTCAGGGGCTTTTTAGTAACAATAAACACCTACTCATAAACATAAACAAGTATCAATATATAGCATTGCACCCATAGCATTCCTCCACGTGTCACAATTTTGAATAATTTATAACTAACAAAGCAAAATCAGCCACCACAAACAAACCACGTATCATTAGATACACATACATAAACCCATCCTTCCCCTCTATATAAACGACATCGGTGAGACAGGATCGAAATGGTCCACCGTCTACCATCGAAGGCGGCCAAAGCAGGCAGACTACGGTGCATGCTTCCGGTGAGCCATCTTTCTCTCTATTCCTCTATATATAGTTATATACGTAAATATATGTATATGTAAATTTCTATACCCTATGAACTTCAACCTCGAAATTGTTAACATAATGATGAATTTGATTACATAATTTGATCACAGATTACTTACAGTTACAAAGATGTTGATAGATAGGTTGTTGAAGCTAAATTAAATCACAAATTTTGCAATAAAAGTCAAAAGTCAAAAGTAAACCACAGAGTTTTATTCCTGAAAAGCATGTGTACAAGTACAATTACAAATCTTTTCGAGCAGAAAGGGCCAATCTTCCCCTAGCTGTCGAGGGTTAACTTCCATTGCAACTCTAAAATCTAACAAACAAATCCTCCGTTTCTCTTCGTGTTCTTCACTTCTCCCCAAACTTCCAAAATGTTGTTTGACTGGTGTCCTGAAATTACCAAAACACCCTATCAACCCCTTCAAATAAGCATCTAATCCTTTATTCAGTACACTAGCACAATCCATTGATACTCCTTGAAGACCTTGTGCTGCTGTAATTTGATCCATACGTTCTTTTAATCTGATCGTATCCATCAATCCACCAGTGTCAAAAACAGTAACATACTTTCGATTATTGGATGACACCTTTCGGGCCCCACATGGAATCCCGAGTGGAGCTGTGACTGTAACTGATCCATTTTCATGGTGAACCTTCGGTGGTGGTGGTGGTGGTGGTGGTGGTGGTGGAGGAGGAGGTGGGGGTTTTCTGGTGGAAGCGTTCTTTAAAAGTGATTGAATTAACTGATTATGAAGTGATAAGTTGTCTCTTCCAATAGTTCTTAAACAAAGCTTATCGAACTCAATCTTATTCAGCTTTAAGCTCAAAAACCTTTTCAAGTAATCAAAATACTGTTTTGATCTTTCAGGTCCGAGCTTTCTGGTTAATTGATCTTTCATGTCGGCAAGATTGATCCTTGAATGCTTCTGCTGTGGTTCCATAAAACACTCACAAAACTATAAATTTCCTACTTCGCTAAAAAAAACCCCAAATTTGACGAACTAAATTAGGGTTTTGCTTCTTCTACAAAATGACATCTTCCTGAATGAATTTAAACTACTCTACAACAATTTACGTAACGAGTAACGAATACACATTTATTGAAACTCTCAATTGGGTTTTTCCGTACTGATTCAGAGAATCAAATCGCATATTACAGTTTTAACTAACTCTCCCTCCAAAACCCAAATCCCCAATTATTCAAATTCTAATCTACAAACGAATAAACCCTAAATCTAATTCACATCTACACTATGTAAAAACCCTTAATTTTTGAAAAGAGATCTCTATCCAACTCCAAGTAAACTCATGAATCAGTGTACGAAACATGCTCACACTTTCAAGAATCTTCAAGTACCGGAAACGTAACTTTAAAAATGTGTTAAGCTTAACAAAAAGATCGAATTTGGAGATTTCCCAACACCAACTTCAATTTCTCAATGCAAAATTGGGAATCAAATATACAACGGATTGAAGATATTTATGCTTCGAATCAACTTTATCAGTAAACATAAATATCCAATTCTGACCTTTTTGCAGCTCCTCCAAAATTGAAATTCCGATCACTGAGGTGTTAACTTTCACAATCATCAATCTTTTTCTTCGTTGGAACCCAAGGTAATGATACTATTAGCTTCGATTTGATGTTCCAAAATATCGGGGTTTCCTTTTGGTATAAATTTCTCCGCCGCATTAATGTTCTTCGCCTAAAATTTCCATCTTGCCTGTTTAATTCAAAGCCAAAAGAGCACTCTCTCTCTCTATGATCGCTCTTCACCGATACACACTCTATCTTCTCTTTCTCTCTCTACTTTCCTTTTCCAACTCTTTTTTTCGTTTTTGAGTCTGTACAGCGACGTTAATGTGCATTACCAACTGCCCCCTCATCTTTAAATTATATAAAAAACACCCCCTTCAGTTCAATACTTGTGGTAGGGAATTCAAAGATATAAGTTCATTTCATTTACTTCATGTTTGTTTCAAGCGTATTGCTATGTGTGCATGATAAGTAAAATATTAAAATGTTTAACCTTTTATTGATGGCTCGAAATTTATTTGATGATACTTTCGAAACATAGGGACTTCCATGTCAATTATTATAAGCTAAGGGTGGTTTGTGTAACATAACAGTTTTCAGTTTTCTATTTTCATGTCTATTATAGCTTCATATACAATGGAAACTCCAAATTCGTTAACTAAATCTAATACCCCAAACATATATAGTAAGTGACGTATTGCTGTTCCATTTTAACCTTCTGATTTCATATATTTACTTTCAGGTTCAAGATTTCGCATATGCATGTTCGGGGCATTTTGCCATTGGAATCAACGTTGTTTATGTAGAAAACTTATAAACCTAAAATAACACATTTCATGAGAAAAGACAATAAAGAACATAACTTTGTGTATTATGTTCGGATAATTAAATTGATACATGATAATACCATGGTAATAACAACAAGACTACTACTGGAAGTTCCAATGCCTGATGGTTGATCAGTATCTGCAGGCTGGGATAGTGATTCAGCGGGAGTGTCTGCAATCTTTGGTGGTGATATTGGCGGTGCCTCTATAGAATTAGGAGGTGATTTTGGTGTACTTGCAGAACTACCTGAGGGTGCAACCAATGATGTTTCACTCTCCGGTGGTGATTTTGCAGATACCGGTGTATTTGCCGAACCTCCTGAGGGTGCACCCTCAGGTGGTGATTTTATTGATGTCGGTACATTTGTAGAACTACCTAAGGGTGAGGGTGCCGGTGCACCGTTAGGTGGTGATTTTGTAGATGCCGGTGCACTTGCAGAGGGTGCACCCTTCGGTGGTGATTCTACAATTGGAGGTGGATTTGGGGAAAGGGTTGGGGTTGGGGATCTCGAATGAGATGGTACTAGCTTAGGAGCCAACAACGGTGATTCTGCAAATGCTGGTGCATTTGCAGAACCACCTGAGGGCGCAGGTGATGCGCCCTCAGGTGGTGATTCTCCATGTGGATTTGGAGAAGGTGCGGAGTATCTCGAATGAGATGGGGCCACTTTATGGCCACATCGTGGCGTGTAGACACGTGGTTTTGACGTTTTTGGGGTAGGGGCAGAAGAGTCCACCCGAGAACTTGAATTTGAATCAGAAACAACCGGAAAATTCATCCCGAGTGGGACGATCTCAGTGCTAATATGAAGCACCGATATGTTGAACGGCTCAGCGAACATTGAATTTACCAAAATAGCCCCAACAAGGACTCCACTAGTCGCCGAACTAATGACAACATTTTCAGTCTTGGAAACCGTAGCTTTCAAGAAACCCTGTTCGCCAAGGGCTCGACCAGTGGTTTGGAATAGTGTTGTCATTTGTGTAGTCCCGTTTTGCAAATTATGTAGCTTTTCAACATCAAAATAATCAAGAACAACATGAACCCTCATGAGATCATCAAGCATATCATTTTGATGTTTTCCAGATAAATGCAATACATCATCATTAGATACAGCCAACACTGTTATAGTTTGGCGTGAATTGATCTCTGATGAAACGTTTGTTTCAGAAAGATAACGATTGAAGATGCTAAATGATGGGTATTGGTTGAGGATCGTTGTGATGTTAAATGCATTTGAGTAGTGAATGAAGAACAAATGGGTGTAGAGTAAAAAATAAAACTTAAAATGCATCAGTGGCAACAATGGCGACAATGGTTAATTTCTTGAAAATGGATGATAATATGGAGTGGTTGTTATTTGTTAATTTGTTATGTGTGTATATATTTGTACATGTACACACACAGATAAACGCAGTCAAGATTAGGACAGTTTCAATAGAAGAAAAAGCAGATTCTTGTGCCATTTTTGTAGGGAATTTGTTTCCAATTGTATAACTGAACCTGACTAAAAAATGTTTCCTTTTATATCAATGAAAGAATTAATTAAATTTTCTACAATGTTACATATTTTGTACATAACACGTATAAGAATATCTAACAATAAATCTTGCTAAACTCCCTTGGAAACAGTTAATGTAATCGGATATTTTTGTACTTGATGGAATCTTCTACTTTCTTCACTTTTAATGGCGTTCACATCTCCTTCTGACCATGAAGATAGACCATCATAGCTTGATCCATCTGTAAATGAAGACGACCATAACTCACCATCATCATCATCATCATCATCATGGGAGAAAGCTAGTGATGAGGTGATGTTGTTTATGTCAAAAACTTCTTTCTGTGATTTGTCAACCTCATTGACATTGTCATCAAGTAAACCTTTTACAAATGGATGATTTAACAGCATATTAGACCTTAATCTACACATAACCTTTCTAGACAAACAACCCTTCAAGAAACTCCTTCCATCTGTAGATATACTGCTGGAAACACATGGCAACTCATTTTCATCATCACTAATACGACTCAAAATCTCATCAACTGTCAAATCTTTTTCAGAAAACCAAAGCGGTTTTCCAGTCAACATCTCAAACACAATACAACCAACTGCCCAAACATCAGAAGGAGGCTCTTGAACACCATTAACAACAGTTTCAGGTGATAAGTACATTGGGGTGCCTCTCCAGTAAGGACCCAACTTGTTCTTCTTGCTCTGTTTTGCTCGTTTTGCCAATCCCAAATCCCCAATTTTAGCAGTGAAACCATCTCTTGAATTGGCTACAAGCAATACGTTTTCAGGTTTTAGGTCACAATGAACGTACCCTTTCTTGTGAATGTGAGTTAACCCACGTAGAATTGACCTGGTGTAGCGTCTGACGTCAACTTCCGGCAAGCTTTTACCGGATTTCTTGATTAGGTCGGCTAGGGTTCCACCGGAGCCATACTCCAACAACAAGTTGTACACCATTTGACCATCTTCTCCGTTTGTAATCTCGTCGCCAAAACATTTTATCACGTTAGGACACCCACGAATGTTATCCATAACTTCTTTCTCCTTTTGGATTGAACCAGAAGCAGAGACCTCCGCCGATTTCACAGCCATAATCGGTGGATAAGAGCTGTATTTCGATTTGGGTTTCTTCAAATTCGCTAGAAAAACAGACCCGAAACTTCCTTTACCTATCATTGCACCTCTGGACCAAGCAATCCCATCTCCATATTTCTTATGCACAAGCTTCCAATCGTCTTGTTTACTTCTTTTACCCTCGTACGACTTCTCTCCAGCAAGCAAGCTTCTTTTCTTCGTCTTTGCTTCCATGGAGTTCATATTTGTCACCAATTGGTTCGTGAAACTTAGGGCTTTGGTGACAAATTAGGCAACAATGTCGTTGTATTGGTGCAATACGCATGTATATGTATGTTTTTGCTTACTTGGGGTTAAAGCAATGAAACTGAAGGGATTGGGGGATGGGATTAGGGTTAGGGTTTAGAAGAAGAAAGCGTATGGAATGGGCATAGGTTTGTGGATGATTGAAGTGCATATGCAAGCTATTTAACGGAATAACGGTCAGTTGCGTTTATATGGAGTTTCATGTGCAGTTTCTATATTTGACGGCATAATTCCCTTCTTTGCTTCTACGGTCACGTTTACTCTTCTTGTAATGAGAAAAGTATAGACTTCATGAAAAAAATGTATTAAAAAATGGGTAAATTGTATTTTACGTTAAAGATTCATGAGTTTAATCGGTATTTGTTATAACGTATAAAGAATACATGTATAAAATAAAGTTTAAAAAGATTCATGATTTTAATCGGTATTTGTTATAACTTATAAAGAATACATGTATAAAATAAAGTTTAAAAGTTTCTAACTTGAGTATATAATTATATGAAGAATGAAGAATTCGGTCATTAAATAACAAACTCATCTACCCTAATAAATTAAAATGACTTTGCCACATGTCATCTTCTCATTCATTTGGACACATGACATTTTCTAGAGATTTTAAATTTTTCTATTTTCCACTTGTCATTTTATTGTATTTTTTATTTTATTAAATTAAAATCCACATTTAATATATAAGGTAATATATATGTAAGGTATTTATTAGAAAATGGTTTATATATGTAATGTATCTAATGCATTAAAGTCTCATTAATTTTAATAATTCAAAAAATTTCTTATTTTTCTTATAAATTTAAAGTTTTCAAATTGTTAAAATTTTATATTTAATTTTTTTTTTAAATAAACTCATGTAATACATGGGTCTCACACCTAGTTAGCAATAATTATGTTAAATTTAGAAGAGAAATGACTATAATAGTTTTTTTTCTTAAAGTGTTTTTACAATATAATCTAAAAATGAAAAATAAATCAAAATATTCATAATTTTCATGTCACATCTATTAAAATCGACATGGCTAATGAAAATTTTTATTTTTTTTCTCCAAAAATCTAAATGACGTTCTTCTGGAAACTAATGATGTAATCTTAGAAAATTGGTCAAATATAGTTTTTATTTTAAACAAGTTGTACTGTCTTGTCATGTTGATTACGAAAATCATAGGTCGTACTGCGAAATCAGAATCTGTGATCACGAAGAAAGCTTGGTCAATACTTGCATAACCTTGGAAGTACGAACCTCCATAGTTACACCAACATTAGAACATATGTTGTTAGATCATTTTTTACTCTATTTTGTGGCTCTTGGATGTGTGATAAGATAATTTTATTTCCTAACTTTTAATTGTTTATTTTCATTTTTTTAATTTTGTTACCATTAACTGTTTAGTTTTTCCATAAAATATAGCTTCATACATTCATCTTGTTAATTTTACCAATCATCTTTATATGTAATATCCCTCTAAGAGGGGACTAATGTACATAATGGCTGTTATGGATGGAAACAACCGGAGTTTTCATCTAATGTTTATCTAGACATGACAAATAGCATCAACTCTTGTACCTGGTTGGTCATGATGCGGATGAAAGAAGCTCTTAGCGGGACACTAGGGAAGTAACATTCATAACTAATCTGGACAATGTCATCATAATTTTTTTAGGTCAACCTGATTCATATCATGGGTATTGTTGTAAGAGTGTGGTTGTTGCTTTGTGCCCTAGGTTTGGTCAAAATAGAACATATGATCTTGTGTTCTATAGGGCATGAAAATCATATACAATGCATGACTTATTTTGAAGAAAATGTTGGTTAACTACATGTGACATAGACTGCATGTGACTAATAAAATGTTGGTTGACTACAACATATGGCATAGATTGCATGTGACTAGCTTGCCATATTGGCCATGCGAAATGGTTAAGTCCTTTTTCCGCTAACATTTGTTAGAATGTAATCAACCTTAATAGTCCATATGTGTGACAACCCGAAAAAATTTTACGTTTAAAAGACCAGTCAATCAAATCAACTGAGTGTCAAAATCATTAGTACAGAGTTCTAGCCTGGTTACAGGTCATTCTAAGGAGTTTTGAGCCTAATACACTTACGGAATAAGTGTTAGGAAGTACCCGCTAGAACCACAGTGTAGCAAAACGAACCCTAACCCCATCTAAATGAGTTCACGGCCACAAGACCATGAGTTTACGGCCGTAAACTTATGTGGCCGTAAACTCAAGAGTATATATAGGGCATTGGGTCATTTCTTCAGTTCTTGGCCGAATTTTCCTTCATTCTCTCTCAACTATCATAACAACAATCACCCTAGATGTAACACCCAAAGTTTTGAAGGCCAAGAAAGGAAAGAAAACCCTAATTTTAAGGGGGGGGGGGGGGGGGCTCGGCGAGTCCAAGCGGGATCCGGGTCGAGGAGTAAGTGACCGACTCGGCGAGTCGGCCATGGAGACTCGGCGAGTCAGGTCTGTTCGAGGAAAACCCTAAATCCGGGACTTTGGGCGCTATTTAAACTCCTTATTCTCTCCATTAAGGTTCCTTAGAGCCTCCCTCATACAGAAAACGAACCCTAAGCCCCCATTGTTGTGCATTCAAGCTTCCAAGTCATTTTTGGGTGAATTGAAGGAAGAAGAAAGAGGGAAATCATTGAAGTCTCAAGGATTGGCCTTAGATCTGGAGTTTGTGGAACCTTTCTGAGTTATTGAAGGTAATAAGTCGTTCCTTTCCTTTAGATTTTCTTTGGTTGTGAGATTTGGGGCTTTTTAAGCCATGGATAGTCATCCATTTGAGTTAGAAGCCGGATCTGGAGTTGCTACTTCAGATCCAAGCATACTATGGTCTTGAGAAGCATAAAGTTTCAACCCTTGAGTTGATTATGGAGCCTCCTTGCCTTAAACCCTATTTTATGGTGTATTTTGCCTAGATCTCCTTCTCTACATGTAAAGTTTGCAACTTTACGTGAGGAATAGGCTTGGGAAGGGTAGATCTACGGTTTGGAGTCCATGCATGACTCAAAAGTCCTCTGCATGTATAGAGATCTGAATGGACTCGACGAGTCCTTTGAGTGGACTCGGAAAGTAGCATGACGATGAGGAGGAACTCGACGAGTGGGATGAACAGCTCGTCGAGTCAGATGAAGTTGGGTAGGAACTCGGCGAGTCTGTTGAAGGTTGTCTTGGACTCGGCGAGTCAGGTCGCGAAACCCCAAACCCTTCGAGTTGAGACTCGAATCAGTGAGTCGAGTGGAGACTCGGTGAGTTGGACAGGTCAGGACTCGGAAATCGGTACACTCGGCGAGTCATGGACTGACTCGGTGAGTCGAGATGCGAATGGAAGAACTCTGAACATATGAACTCGGCGAGTAGGGTTGACCTGGAAGGTTGACTATGACCAGGACTTTGTCTTTGACCGGAGTTGACTTGGTTGACTGGCGGGGGTCAGCTAGACTAAGTGTTGCATTGATTTTGGTAGCTCGGGAAGCTAGTGGAGCAGGAGTTCAGAGAGTTGCCGGTCAGCAGCCAGTGGGATCATCAGCGAGTTCAGCCAGTGCAGGTGAGTTTCCCTTTGTATGAATGGGTCTACGGCCACAATGTCGGCCCATGTAGTTATGAGTAGGAGACCCGGGGGTTAGCCCTAGGCACAGTATGCTAATATGATATTCGGGACGAGGTCCAATGATAGAGGGCGGGTGCCCAAGGAATGGTTTATGTGATAGTTTATACTTGTTGTCTGTGTGATACTTGTATGTGCCTGGTAGGGAGGTGAGTGTGGGCGAGGTCCCGTATCTCACCAATAGCAGAGTGTGGATGGTGTTCCACATCTCAGTAGCAGCAGATCAGGGGCGAGGCCCAAGTTAGGGAAGGAGTGAGGGTGGGTTGGGCCCGTACCTCACTATCAGTAGGAGTATGGACGGGGTTCCATGACTCATCAGTAGCGGGACAAGGGCGGGGCCCAGAGATAGGCGAGGCCTTAGGACAAGATCCGTTAGAATGTGTTAAGCTTACGTGATGTGATGTGATATGTTTATGTGCTATTGTATGTTAGTGCGTGAGGCCCTGTGATAGGGGAGGCCTAAATGAAACAGATTTGTATCCGAGCGGGGCTCGAAGCCAGGGGGCCTGGAGCGGCGGGGCCGTTGTAGCGGGCGAGGCCCGAGGTAGGGGTGGGCGAGGCCCAGGATAGCGGGTGTGGCCCAGTATGTGCAGTATGTGGTTATGCATGGTATGTGGTAGGGTGGGGAACTCACTAAGCTTTGTGCTTACAGTTTTCAGTTTTGGTTTCAGGTACTTCCGGTAGCGGATGATGGAGCTCGGGGTGATCGCATGGCATACACCATAAATTAGTCAGCCTGGGAATGTTTACTCTGATAACGATCATGTATTTTGGAAACTATTACTCTGTTTATGTTTTGAAAAGATGAATTTGCTTAATGTGATGTTTTATTAAAAGAAATTTTTAGTCTTGAATTTTGGGACGTTACAAGTTGGTATCAGAGCCTTGGTTTGAGGGATTCGGACATGCTCTCGGGTGTGTCTGAACTCAAACCGAGGAATTGGTATAGAAGTTTTCAAAATGAAAAGACAGTTTTGTAAAAAGAGAGTTTTGGGAAAGAAAACAGTTTTAGAAAAGCAAAAATAATTCAGAAAGAAAAGAACTTTGAAAAAAGAAAAAGGGTGTGGTGCATGCAATCAACCAAGCTCAAGTAAGTACCCCAAAATACCCATACAAGTTTATGTTTTGATTATCAGTTAGTAGAACAGCATGCTAGAATAGGGCTAAGGATCTAGGGATGATGCCTTATGTGCCTGTTATATGTGTTTTTGAGCTGCATGATAGTGCTGATTAGACAGTAGTCGGATAGCCTGTTTAGGTTATGCCTGAGTCTATGAGTTTGTGTGGGTCTATGAGTTTGTGTTGCATGCTAGTTCAGTTTCTTGCTATGTGGATACGATTTCTTAAGTATGTTGTGGTTGGATTTCCCTTTGTCTGAATGTTGCTTGCTTTGTGCATTGTGGGATTCTGAGTGATGAAAGTTAGCCATCAGGTGGATACGACATGTCACATGTGATCAGGGTTGAATAATCTCAGAGTGCTGGATTTGGTCCTATTGCGCAGCTCTTGTTTGAGTCCAACCGTTGTAGGGACGAGTCTTTTACTTGAAGGATTATCTGAGCCTCGTCACATGTGATGGTATTCAGGTGATGGCTAATTGGCATCACAAGGAGACCCTCAGCAGTTGAGGACTGGTTTGAGCGGAGTCAGAGGTTTTCCTAGGGTAAGCCTAGGATGAGATAGTGCTGGGAGCAGTAGTAGTGGTTAAGGGAGCTGGTGGAGTCAAAGCAATTCCTGAGGAAAGTACGGATAGATGTGGAAGGTAGTATGGGCCCGTACTACTGAAAGCAGAGGATCCGTACTCGATTCGGGAAAGGCTGAGACAAGACCGGGAACCTGGTAGGGTGTGTTTGGTCCCACATCAGTGATGAGTATTCTGATAGTGGTTGTGGTATATTTTCAGCATGGTGACGTTGCGGGAGAGACCAGCGGGCGGATCAGGCGCCGGAGAGGGATCAGGCTCGGGTTCAGGGGCCGAGCAGCTCGAGGAGCGAATGAGGGAGTTGATATCCGCCGAGGTTACGCGCAGTATTTTGAATCAGACTCCTTTGATCTTTGGCACGGTCCAGGAGGGTATATTGGAGATTTTGGATGAGAGGCTGGGAGCCTTCCGTACTAAGATGATGGCTTTGATGGGAGCGCGTACCTTGACATTTCGGGAGTTCAGGGCTTGCGGGGCACCATATTATCATGGGGCTAGGGACCCCATCGCTAGCAGCAAATGGTTGGCTGATGTTGCCAAAGCATTCCGTACGAGCTGGTGCCCTGAGGGGGACAAGGTCAGACTCGCTTCCTGTCTTCTGAAGGACAGAGCGAGGGATTGGTGGGAGGAGATTGGTCATGTTTTGGGGGATGATGCCGCGTTGGACGCGATGACTTGGAGTGATTTCTCGGCCAGGTTCAGGGCAGAGTTTTCGCCGATTATTGAGGTGCAGCAGTTGGCACGGGAGTTTCAGGATTTGACGCAGACCACTGAGACTGTGGTAGAGATCACCGCCAAGTTCAGGGAGAGGGATCTTCTTGTACCGCAGTATGTCGCGGATGAGGAGATGAAGAAGGCCCGATACCATGAGATGTTGAGGGACGACATCAGGGAGTTCGTGAGCAGATCCAGCTGTAAGACGCTAGAAGATATGATTTCTCGGGCTAGAGAAAAGGAAATTGATTTGGAGCAAATCCAGAAGAGGAAACCGGATGAAGTTCAGGTAGTTGCAGGTTCGGGCAAAAGGCCCAAGGGATCGGATTCGAGATCGAGGGATTATCAGGACCGCAGTCGGTGCGGGAAGTGTGGCAGGGCGCACGGGGGCGCGTGCAGGAGTGGTAGCGGTGGTGAGTCTGGCTGTTTCAAGTGCGGTCGGACTGGTCATTTCAGCAGGGATTGTACTGTTACCGCCGCGCAGGGATCAAACTTGTTATGTTTTCATTGCCATCAGCGGGGCCACAAGAAGGCCGAGTGCCCCAGTTTGTTTTCAGCAGGGCGGGTGATGGCACCTGACCCTGCAACTTTGAGGATCACAGACGGCCGTCAGGGCCGTGCAGAGGCGCCTGCGGTGGGAGGCAGAGCTCTTCAGATGACTACCTTAGAGGCGCGATCAGCATCGGACGTTGCAGGTATGCGATTTCTGTTTTCAGTTCTTTTATTTGTGCATGCTTATATTGTTATGGTTCTGCATCATTATCGGTATGAGTATTTTTTTTTGAGCGGTTGATTGTGATCGAGTTATATGCCATCTGCATACCTTGGATGTTCGAATGGTAGTGAGGGGATGTGCCCTATTGGAGAAGGTTACATAGGATGCAGTAACTGTAGCATGCTTGGGAGGGACTTGGTATGTCTCACTAGATCGGAGTTGTATAGTGTTAGAAATGGATTGGTTAGATCCCTAGCTATGGTAAGCTTGGGTTCCTCAGCAGATCGATTATGGAATGGTAGCAAGGATTTCTTTTGAGTATTGAGCAACAAGGGGTAAGCAGGATCGAAGTGGGGGAGAATCCTCTGAGTGTGCAAAGGTAGGAGCACGCAGGTCCAGAAAGAGTGTCCGACCTCCGAGAAGGAAAAGAAGTGGTTCAGCGTTTGATAGATTGAGGATTTCAGGGTTGGGAGTTTGAAAAACTCCCCATCAGCTAGTGCGGGTGATGGTAATGGTTAGTACGTGGTTAGGAATTCAGGTTGTGGATCGCCCGTAGGACTCGAGGGAGTCGGAATGAGATCTTGAGAGCTAATGGCACATGGGTGCCTTCGAATTAACAGTTAGTGGTAGAAAGTGATGTAAGACTACAGGGCAGCCGTAGCATTCGCTAGCAGTTAGTGGTGGAAGTGTTGTAAGACTACGGGGCAGCCGTAGCATTCACTAGCAGTCAGCAATGGATGGTGATGTAAGACTACGGGTAAGCCGTAACATTCCTTAGTAGCTTCGATAGCGGAGTTGGGGCGAGGCCCTTACCTCCTCGTGATCGGTCAGGGATCAGGAATGGGTAGTGGATGAGAATGATAGGGAGTTTGCCTATATAGCCCTAGAGAGGTGAGACCTTGGGAGGCCGCTCCAGGATATGGTTGGGTGAGACCCGTGGGCGAGGAACGAGCGAGAGTGATTAGACTAGTGGGACTAGAAGGATAGAGGCGGGTGGGACCCGTGGGCTTAGCATTCACTAGCAGTAAGCAATAGATGGTGACGAATACAACCCACCTATTACGATTTAGTGTATATGCGAGGGTGGTATATGATTATGATTACGCAGACTTAGTATGTGTGTTTCCGCCCTTTCTCCTATTCCTCGTTGGGTTGTGGACCTGGGGCAGAGTCGCACATGCGACCGTCTTACTAATCCTAATTATATACGGCTCATATACACGAGGTAATAATAGATGGACCAAGTATAAATCCTATCAGGAACACCAGGGCAAAGTTTCCAGGTCTACGAGTGAGTATTCTGCAAAGCAGAAGAGCGCAACCCCAGTAGTAATGCTAAGAAAGCTAATTTCGGGACGAAATTCCCTCTAACAGGGGGATGATGTGACAACCCGAAAAAAATTTACATTTAAAAGACCAGTCAATCAAATCAACTAAGTGTCAAAATCATTAGTACAGAGTTCTAGCCTGGTTACAGGTCATTCTAAGAAGTTTTGAGCCTAATACACTTAAGGAATAAGTGTTAGGAAGTACCTGCTAGAACCATAGTGTAGCAAAATGAACCCTAACCCCATCTAAATGAGTTCATGACCACAAGACCATGAGTTTACGGTCGTAAACTCATGTGTCCGTAAACTCAAGAGTATATATAGGGCATTGGGTCATTTCTTCTCATTTCTTCAGTTCTTGGCCGTATTTTTCTTCATTCTCTCTCAACTATCATAACAACAATCACCCTAGATCTTCAAAACTAGTAAGTATTCATCCTTTATTAGTTGATACACCGCTTAATCTAGCATTCTCTCACGATTTCATCCACAAAAATCATGTTTTCTTAGATCTTCAAGAAACACCAAGAACACACACTAGTGTTCTTGGCCAAAACCGACCCTTCAAGCTCCTAGATCATAAGTACTCTTTTTATAACTTGTTTTGTACTAGATTTAACATGTTTAGGTATCAAAAACATCAAGAAACAAGGATTGGATGAGAGTTTACGGCCAAGGATCACCCAAGGCCGTAAACTGCCTTTTATGGTGCAAAGTTGCCCTAAATTCCTTCCTTATGCTTGGAAACTAGCCTAGACCTTTACCTTGATGTGATAAGTACTTGAAAACATCAAAAGACCATCATCCATATGGGTTTACGGCCGCAAACACATGGAGAAGTGGTCCATGGGCCGTAAACTCCATTTAAGAGTGTATTGATGCCACAAACACTTCCTAAGGCTTAGACTTGAAGTTAGGATGCTTCATTTTGACTTTTAGGACATCAAACCACAAAATGGTAGGAGCACCATGAGTTTACGGCTGTAAACTCATGGGTTTACGACCATAAACTCTAATGGAGTTGGTCTCATGACCATAAACACCTTTAGATGCCATTTCACTTCCCTTTGATGAATCACATGTGATTCCAACACTTGATCAAGGTGTTTCCTAGTCCCGGAAGGCGTTTCCTTTCATATAGTTGTTTATAAACACTATATTCATGTCAATATGTGTCCGTATATGTCATTTAGGATTTATTGTGTCTCGGGACATCATTCGTGGAACTTCTCATCCTTACACGCATACTCGTTTGAATCACCCACATCAGGTGAGTTCATACCCCTTAATCAATGTTTTAAATGTTTTTAAATGCTTTTATGGGGGGGGGGGGGTACAAGTTAAGTCATGCTAGTTATTATATCAATCACATGTGATTACGAACCAGCATACAAATGGATTTACTACACTTTTAGTTGTTCTATCAAATTGATTACTTCAAATGGCTTTCCAAAACGTTTTACTTGTTTAACAACTGTTTATTAAACTGTACTACGTTTTGTATGTTTTCTTCCAAACTTTGTTATACTTTGTTATCAAAGGAATTACTTTTGAAATGCTTTATAGAATTACATCAAGTCATTATTATTTATTTATTGTTCAAAACCCTTAAATGTTTTACAAAACTTCTTTTGTACTTTTAAATTGTTAAAAGCATGCCTATATATGTATAGTTATATAAGTAATGTTTGAAGGACTTAGGAAGGCTAGCTCGCCTTATTTCCTTTTCCTCGTTGGGATGTGGCTTTAGGGTATCGGTTATCCGTCTGAGGGTCGTTCAACTATTAGTTATATATCATGTATACATATATAGAAATAAAAGTACCCTCAGTCAGTTCAGTACCTTTGGCTAGCAAAGGTATACCTTCGTTATACTTGTACCTTACTAGTAACTATTATAGGTATAGTTAGGAGATACTACTTGCTATTCCTATTACAAGGAATACACCAGATTCAGTTCATTCATGAGTCTATACTAAATGCTATATGAAGAGATACACTTACATAGATACTTTTACATAGATACCTTGTTAAAAGCATGCCTGTATATGTATAGTTATATAAGTAATGTTTAAAGGACTTAGGAAGGCTAACCCGCTTTATTTCCTTTTCCTCGTTGGGATGTGGTCTGGTAGGTATCGGGTATCCGTTTGAAGGTCGTTTAAATATTTAGTTATATATCATGTGTACATATATGGACATAATAGTTCTAATCAGTTAGTTCAGTACCTTTGGGTAGCAAAGGTATACGTTCATATATCCCTAGTAAGCTATTATAGGTATAGTTTGGGCTTATATATGATTTGGTAATAAATATGGATTTCGACCTAGCGATTCGTTGCGGAAGTCACCTTTAGTTCCAAACGTAGAATAGGGACTACCAATCATATTACTACTTACTTACAACGGGTCTCGTGAGAAGACTACTTACTTATAGCGGGTCTCGTGAGAAGACTACTTACTTATAGCGGGTCTCGTGAGAAGACTACTTACTTGCTTACTTTCTTTCACTTAAGTCTTGGTAGAAGACTACTTTCAAAACAGTCTAGTTTTGGTAGAAGACTACCTTTTTATACTAGTAGGAAATATGGGATTTTCTAGGAAATTCAAACATTTACACTTTTACTTATAAGACTTTTCATTAATACTTATATAGATAACGACATTAAATACTTATGAATTCACCAGCTTTAAAGTTGATACTCGCTTTCAAAATAACTTGTATTCTCAGGTCACAAATAGACAGGTACCGATGCAAGGTTTAGTAAAGACGGAGCAGTCAAGACTCGTCTTTTATTTTGAGTATTCATTATGTTGTTATTACCATAAAAGAATACACTTGTAAGTAAAATTATACTAATAATGCAATGGATGATGTTGTTGCTTGTTTACTACTTTGCATTGTTGTGATACTGTACATGACGTCCTCCGCCCCCGAACGTTTCTGTCGTTCCTATTTTGGGGTGTGACAATATGCCATCAACATATTATTGTTCGTGAATGCAAATTTGTCTGATGGCAGATAAGAAAAACGTCGTCCGCCATGTTTCATGTAATAGATTTTAGGTCACATATGTTGTAAATCTTCAACTTTGAAAGTATACATGTGGGAAATGACACAATTGTGGTATAGTGTGTGGTCATACTTTGGCGACATTATAGTTTTTAGCATTTGTATGTTTTTACCATATGGTTAAGGTTTATTGGATGTCTACAGTGTATCGAGCTACATACCAATAGACAAATTTGCGTTCTCTCTCGCCTCCTTCTGAATGGGAAATACCAAAACAATTAATGGTCGTTTTAACCCATATGTCAAAATTAATTATTTTTGGATTTAGAATTATGAAAGACAATTATTATCATTACTTCTTATTACATACCACAAATAAAAATAATATTCGAAATATTGGACATCTTTAAAAATATTCCAATACACTTCGTGTGCAAGTCAACCCCATCACTTCACATTATGTATTGCTCTTTAGCCGTCTCCAAAATATCATTTTCATCTTCATTCGACAATTCATCTTCAATATTGTAATAAATTTTGTTAAAATTCTTCACATCTCTTGTCCAATACTTAAACTTAGTATTCACTTCTTTTTTTTTGTTCGAGGGCTCTACAACCAAATTCATAGTGAAATATATTTGTCAAGAAGACCAAAGTGATCATACTAGCAAATGTGGGAGATCGATAACAAAATATCATCTTTAATGATAATCCAAGAACGTGTGAGTGCGATCTCCTTTTCTGTAGTCCATGAAAGGGTACATTTGCCGACATTTTAAGTTGTAAAATTGAATAACTAGTGTAAAAAAAAGTTGAGTTCTAAGTCCTATATATATGGAAAAAGGTAAATTGACACATTATGGACATTTAATAAGAATTTTCATTTAACCATTGAATTTTCATTTCGTCAGAGAATTGCCATGTCACTTTGACAACGAAAATATACACTTTGACTATGAATTGCAAACATTTAGTAAGAATTGTCATTTAACCAATGACTTCTCATTTCAATAGAGAATTGTCATGTCAATTTGACTATAAAAATGTATACTTTGACTATGAATTTTAGATAGTTAATAAGATTTTCATTTCATTAGTGAATTGTCATTTCATTAGGGAATTGTCATGTCAATTTGATTACGAATTTCAGACATTTAATAAGAATTGTCATTTCATCGATGAATTGACATGTTGATTTGATTACGAAAATATACACTTTGACTACAAATTTCAAATATTGAATAAGAATTGTCATTTCACTAGTGAATTGTAGATGTGGGAAATGAAAAACAACATCTAATCGGAAGATTTATAGATGTGACATATGACAAAAAAGTGGTGTACTGTGTGGGCACACGATAACAATGATGAGGTCATTAACTTGGAAAAGATTCACCAATTTGTTAACTATAGTTTGATTTTTTTTTTCATGTATCGAGTTACATACTGAACTAAAATGGTATACCCTCTACAACCTCCTGCTGGGATTATGAAACAATGTATCGATGTTGTTACCCCCTCTATAACTTAAATATTTAGATATCTTTTTTAAGTGTATGTGTAATGTTATATGTTATCCACTAATAAAGTATCTACTTAATATGACCTCCAAAAAATTTCCATCATCATAACCCATCCTAACTTGGAGCTTACAAAATACGAATTCTCGACCTCCAAATTTGAAGTGTAATATTTCCATGTATAACCGTTGTTATATAGTACACAATGAAAAAATCACCTTAAAATGAAGTTCGTATTAAAGAATTATGATGGTTCAAAGTTTGAGTATTTTTTCATATATTTCACCAAGAAGACTACTTTGGACCTCAAAAAATATGACTTCTCAACCTTTAATGAAAAAAAAAATAGCCAATGTGAACTTCGTATTAAAGAGTTATGAATGTTCAACGTTTAGGAAAAAGTTGGATTTTCGCAGATGACCACAATTCTCACAAATGTGGCCATTTTGGTCGATTTTCATTTTTGAGACTATTTTGTGGAAAAACCTTGGAAAAAATGTTATTATGGTCATTTTCTCATTTTAGAATCATGTATGTTACTTGATATAAAATATATAACAAAGTTTTTTTAAGATTAAAATTTATTAGGGTGGACGGATTTGATGAATTTTTGCAATAAACTCACCGTGGTACCTTTGGCCATTGAATAGAGGGTAGTGCCAAATTGGAAGGATAACAAGTTACATAGCTCGTTGAAAGACTCTCTCTCTCTCTCTCTCTCTCTCTATATATATATATATATATATATATATATATATATATATATATATATATATATATAATAACTAAAATGATTGGTCCATAATCAATCACACATGCACACAATAGATAGTGAAAACAAAATAACCTAACCCTATATATATATATATATATATATATATATATATATATATATATATATATATATATATATATCATATTTACCTACTATAGATAGTGAAAACAAAATAACCTAACAAGTTACATTTCAATTTTTTATTTTTTAAACCTTTTTACCTACTATAGATATCATATTTAACCACTACAAAATTCACACCTTCACTCCAACTTTCTTCAATTCTGTAATAATTGTAACTTCCCAATCTTCAGGTATGAATTTAAAGCTTATTATTTATATTTTTAGGGCACCTCGATGAGTTGGAAGGCCCCAACTCGACGAGTTGAAGGCTGATCATGAAAACCCTAATTTTTAGGGTTTGCACCCTATTTAAAGGCCTTAACTCTCATTGTTGGCCTCCTTCATCACCTCCTTGTCCAGAGAAAACCCTAGTTCGTGCTTTTGCCCTTATTGAGTGTGTGTGTGTGTGTGTGAGAGAGAAAGAGAGAGAGAGAGCTTAAAGAGTGGTTTTTGGTGCTCTTTTGGAAGGAACGAGAAGCTTGAAGAAGTTAGCTGAAGGGAGTGGCTGTAGATCCGGTGTTTGCTCTGTTGTGGCTACCATTTTGAGGTATAAAGTCGATACCTTGGCCTCTTATTGCTTAGATCTACTATGGAAAGATATTGTTATTCTTGGTCCATATTAGGGTCATTCTTGGAAAGATGCATTGTTTGAATTTGCCACTTCAGATCTGGATGTTTTGTGGCTCTTTGAGCCTAAAGTTTCAAGCTTTATCAAGTATTGGCCCTCCTTCATGCCAGACATAAGTTGTGGGCCCGAGGGGCAAGCCAGACTTATGTTATGGGCTCGGGAGCAATCCAGACATGAGATGTGGGCCCGATAGGCAAGCAAGACTCAGGCTGTGGACTTGGGGGTAATCCAGTCTGTAAAGTTGTGGACCAATTACATGTTGTTATTATGTGTACTATTTGTTATGTATCGGTATTTTGGGGAAACTCACTAAGCTTCGGCTTACAATTGTGGATTTTGTTTCAGGTACTTCAGATGATCGTGAGAAGGCGAAAGCTTGATCGTGCACCTCCTCGTTTTTAATGTTGTGATTTCTTGGAAAACTCTGATAATAGATTATTTCGAAAACAATTTGTAAACAATGGATGGTTTTGGAATGTTTGAAAAGTTTAAAATTTTTATAAATTTTATGGATGTTACAATAATTCTCTCCAATCTCATTCCATTTTAGCCGATTCCATTTTAAATCGGTCTTTCTCGTGGAAAATCCAAAAAAGTCGGCTTAAGCCAAATACACAAACTGGCATAACAAAACCGCAAGCTCTTCTCAAGATTTTCCATATTCCTTTCCCGATACCTAAATCCAAAACTATTCCCGATACCAACCATATCAACCACAATATAAATGGTTGCACGTCAAAAAATACGATGACAACCCCCTCATCTTGCATCTAAAAGGACCAAAATATCTTATTCCATTACATACACAACTTCTTCGGATATACAATTTCCACCTGATTTCAACGTAGAGTCTGAAAGCAGTTTGTGTTTGACACGTCGCCATTGAGGCAACGTAAAAGGGGGAGGAAGCGGAAGCCACATCCTTATAGCCTCATGAAATAACGGATCTCCTCACTGAATCGAATCACTGGCCACTCTCATATAAACAAAGCAGAGATGGATGAGAGAAAATGATACCGATAGGAAAAATTATGTGTCATGGAAGCTAAATGAAAAAGAAAATGGCACTCTTGGAACATGAAATACAAGTGATGAAGAAAAACAAGAGGAAAAAAATATGCAGTATCTTTTTGAACCGTGTTTTACTAGTTGTTGAAATTGGTGTTTGCAAGAAACGGAAATTTGAAGAACTTATGGTTAGGAGATGTCGAATTTCATTTTAGATTTTTAATTATCATTTTAGGATTTTTATTATTGTCTTCGAATTTTATAGTAGTTTTATAATTTTATTTATTGTTTGTAGTAGTTTATCTTTTTATTTAATGAAATGTTATTTTCATTTTTAGTTTTAAAGTAATAAACCTTTAGTTTCGTTAAAAAAAAATTAATTATGTCTGAACAAAATCTAATTTATAGTTGATATCGGGTCGAACTAGTCTACTCAAACAAACACCCTTATAGCTAATTCATGTCTATTTTTCAGTAAAAAAAAGAATATTTATTATTTTCATCATATCTTATTAAATAAGTTTCAGACTTAATCTCCAATTACTCGTCTCGTACATATTTTTTTGTTACATCAATTATTTAATTTTATCCAACAAAATGTTCCAACTTAAATCTTCTCCAATCTTCTTCTTCTTCTTCTTCTTCTTCTTCTTCTTTTTTTTTTTTTTTTTTTTTTTTTTTTTTTTTTTTTTTTTTTTTTTAAGAAATGGACTAATTTACCCGTATCAGTATAAAATATTTTATAAATCCCTAATCCACAATTTTATTTTTATGTATACATAATATATATAAAATTAATAAATGATGAACAATTACATTAAATAAAATTAATATATTACAAGGCATGAAAATTAAAATAACTACTATTAAATCTAGAATCCATATTTTGTGTGTATCTCATCATACACCATTACATTAAGTAGACTGTTATAAAAATAAAAAATAATAAAAATACCATATAAACATTATAAAATAATATTTAATATTGTATGAAAAAAAATAACTAGTCGAAAATAATAAAGTTTTAAATGTTCCATATATCAAGTGTAGTAAAATAGAATACTATTGAATAAAAATGTTAATTATAGAAGAATATTTAGTAAAATAAAAATGGTTGATATTATTGACTTAAACAATTCGCTCAATGATATTTAAAAAAAAAAAAAAAAAACTTTGACCGAGTTTATCTAAGTAACATATCTTAAAATTCACTGGAAATAGCACGACAACAGTACATTTGTATCTATTATCGACAGGCAAATGATATTAGTTACACGGTTTTACCGATCATTTTTTTTCTCAAATATATCTGAAATTTTATTGTAATTATAACTGAAGTTGGCAAAAATGAACGATAGAGACAAGTGTGAAACAACAAAACATGCAACCAATTTTTTAAACTCGCAAATTTAGAATTTTTATTTCCGACGCAAAAATATGAGCTCAATGGTATTGGTAATATAAGTAACTTGAGATACATTACATATTAAAATAAAAATATCAAAGTTTAGTGTCTACATGATGATATTTAATCTTTGAAACCATACGAAATGAAAAGGCCTTATAGTTAAATTTGTTGTGTGAGGTTTTCAAATTGAAGTCAAAATTGAAGTCAAAATTGTTGGGTCCAGATAGTCTTTATATATGCAGAAAGACTTATATAAAGAACTACATATTTTGGCATCAAACAAACAAACTTTTTGATTAAAAAAAATATAAAAGTTATATCAAAATCAACGTAACAATTCTCTGGTGCATTCCCCCTCAATAACCCCTGCATCATGTCAGATTAGAATGGTCAAAAACATGTAAAAAATAGCAGATTCTTTTAGTACTTCAAAAGCTCAAAAATTGAAAAATAAACAAACTAATATAACTATGCAGTAATTAAGTTTTGATAAGTCGATCTTATTTTTGCTCACTATGTCAATGGCTCCTGATAAGGTAATTATTAAAAGTACTACAGATATTATCAAATTATTACTAGTATTTATCACCATTTCTACTAAAAAACTTGTCAATATATAATGTTCTCCTAACCCTTTTTTCATGCTTATTACATTCCATGATTACATGTAGGAATGGAATGAATTTTCATATACATGTTAAACCATGAATTTTTTTCTGAAAAGATTTGTGTTGCTAAAAGTCACATATGAAGAAAAAAGGTTATAGCAATTTTTTAAACAATTTCATGTTGGAATGGAAAACAAAAACATCATATGGCTAACAAAATGGGAGGAATCACATTCCTTCAAGAATTATCCATTCCATTCCATTCCACCAGGCAAAACAAACAACATTTTTTTTATTCCTACGAAACAAACACTTCAATTCCATCATACCAAATAACAATCTTAGTTGTGACATTAAGTGGTCATTTTCATTTCACCCTGCAGCAATATATTCCAAAATCGATGTCTACGTTCATGAACCACATATCAAAACATAAGTGCAATCATCTAAATACCTAAAAACACGTTCTGCATAAACTTAAAACAATTAAAACCGCATCCTCGTACCTGACTTTTCTAACAAGAATCGACTTGAGCTTACGAGCCAGGTCTTGGGATTTAAGCCTACGCTGTAGATTCTTTCGAGCCAAAATTCGTTTCTCTGAGTTCTTGATGTGATATAGCTGTTCGTTTTTTATCATTCGTTCGATGCCACTAGATTGCATTATCCTCTGCATATAAGTCAGTCCTCTCTCCAAATTGTTGTTCAGAATCTTCACCCGGATACCCCGCCATTGCTGTAGATCTGAGTTCAGATTGTTTAATCCGACGTTTGGGCGTGTGAAGATGGATGCGATGCTCCTGTGTATGGAATTCATCGTTAGGGTTTCGCTTTTGGGGAAAAATTAGAGAAATTGAAGTGGAACCTGCGTACCTAATAAGTAAATATAAAACGTAAAAAAGCATTTTTAAAGTATCTACTATAATACGATAAATAAAGTTTTTATTTTTTGTTTTTTATTTTTATGAATTTCTCATGAGTTTTGACATTTGTTATTTTATTGTATTTTTGAAAAAAATATTATCGACTTGTCAATTTCTGATTTGTTTTAATTTTTAAAATTAAAATCATATATTTATATATTTAAAGTATTAAATATAATACATATGAAATTAAATTGCAATGAATATGTTTCTACGGTCTTATTTTAAAGTTTTACATTGAAAAATATTTACTACTTATATTTTAATGTTTATTTTTTTTAAATCAACTCGTATAATATACGGGTTTCACACCTAGTAAATGAATAAATTAATGTTTTTTTTTTCCATATGACCTCTTCTCCTTTATTTGAACACATAACATTTTTTAGAATTTTTAAAGTTTCTATTTTTCACTTATCATTTTATTGTATTTTTCATTTTATTAAATTAAAATTTCACATTTAATATGTAAGGTATTTATTAAAAATGGTTTATATATATAATGTATTCAATATATTAAAGCCTCATTAAATTTAATAATTCAAAATTTTTCTCATTTTTCTTATAAATTCAAACTTTCCAAATTGTTAAAATTTCATATTTAATTTTTTTAAATAAACTCATGTAATACATGGGTCTCACACCTAATAAATTATATTATAATGTTTAACCCTATATTATATTTATCCTTATATTTTAGTGTAACACTATATAACTATATAGTATTGAATAAAAAACAATATATTTAAAATATTCTTTTTAGGGTTAAATATAATGTAATTAGTTGGAAGACTTTAATGTATACACTATCTTTCATACTATAATTATAGATATAATGTAAAAATATAATGTTAAAGGTTGGAGATGATCATAGTTCAAAAATAATGAATTTCATTTGCCTTTTCAAGGATTTTGCTCTTTATGGTTTCAAAATTGTAAATTTGGTCAATAACCTCAGATTTTATTATAGCTTTAATCGTGACGAATAATCCATGTTATCTTCCAGTCGTTAACCCATTTTAAGTGCTTCTTACACAAGGTATTTTATTCATTTTACATCACAACAAATTATAGGGACCAAACTTATAATTTTTCCTAAAACCTATCATAAAGTACATAAATAGCCCATGTGATTTGGGTTAATCTGTACGTTTTGTCCATAAATTTTTTTTTTAAACTTAGACAGTCCTTATAATATAATTTTGTTACGATTTTGATCTCTGACATATATAAAAAGACTATTATGCATTTTTTTTTATTTTCTTTTAATTATTTCTAATTTTTAGATAATATAAATAAAAATGGGTCCCACCCTTTATACCATTCCTTTTGATTGGAATACTACGACCCACACTTTTAAGCACATAGAGGAAATTTAGCACCACTGCTCACAACCACCACACCAACGACCCTTTAGCAGACTACCAACACTCTACCCACTATTAGAAAACAGACCTTTAATGACGCGCTTTTTACGACACACACTGATTAATGATACGCAAAAGGACGTGCCCTTAAAATAGTGTCATCTCTCCAAAAAAAATTAAGGATTCACGTCACGCATTATTGCATGCCCTTAATTTAGTGTCTCAAGAAAAAAAAATTAAAAACACGGAGGGCACTTTATCTTAAACGCGCGTCGTCTGTACCTGTCGCTTTATAATTTTAATGAAACGCGTTTTTAGTAGACAGGGGGGAAACGAAATCCCTAAAATTTTGAAAACCCGCCTCATTTTTTCTATCTTCTATTTCTCTCTCTCTCTCTCTCTCTCTCTCTCTCTCTCTCTCTCTCTCTCTTCTCTTTCAAGCCCTATGCCCTAAACAGCCTCCACCAACATCTGAACGAGCCCTCGCCAGTTACCTCTACTCCACCATCAAGCTCTTGCTCCGCTTATGGAGGTGTTGGCGCTGCTGGTGGTTGTCCTTCAGCTTCAGCCACACCTCTTCACGATTATAGTCCGTAGCAGCTCGTCTTCCCCCTCTCTCTCTAGCTCTCTCTCTCTCTCTCTCTCTCTCCCTTCTCTTTCAAGCCCTAAGCCCTAAACAGCCTCCACCAGCATCTGAATGAGCCCTCGCCAGTTATCTCTACTCCACCATCAAGCTCTTGCTCCGCCTATGGAGGTGCTGGCGCTGCTGGTGGTTGTCCTTCAGCTTTAGCCACGCCTCTTCACGATTATAGTCCGTAGATAATGATTTATGTTTGTGAAGCAACAACGGCTTTGACAACTGCGATGGCGGAGAAGTTGTATTCGTGTCTGACAAGACTGGTGACAGCGGTAGCTATCCTCCAACCCATCTCTCCTCTCCGCCACCGTCGCTGACCTACGCGCCGCCTGTAAGAGTTCAAGAGGTTTCGATGATTTGCTTCCTGGCTTTGGAAGCGGCGGTTCTCCATCTAGTAGCAGGTATTGTGCTATGATTTAACTACGTTTTAGTTGTTTAATCCACTTATTTATGTAATTTATCTGCTCTTGGTTTTGAAATTGTATAACTCTATTTAGTATTTAGCATCATAGCTAGGTTTTCATATGGATCAACTATCGCAAGTGAAAACTTATATTTGTTACTAAGAAAATTCATTTGTAAGAGTTTGTGCATTAACTATAGAAACGTAGAAATCATTAGTCATAAGTTAAGTGGAATCATAATTGCTTGCCTTTATGTTCCTGAAACAAACTGCTATCCTACACATTACATAACTGATATCACTAGAAGAATTCCATGGTAATATAATTAATGATAAAGGAGTCTAGTGATATGCAAACTCCAATAAGTCAGTAGCTTTTCAAGGATTCAACTACTTTTGGTTTTTTTAAAGCTAAATATGCCACATTTTACTTCTCTGGTATTTTATTTCTACAATTTCCTGCTGTAATCCGGGATTATAATGAGCGCATAAATAGATGCAGAAGCTCTTGCTTTTTTGTTTCTGTTCCCTTATGCTTCTGAATTTTGCCTACAGAAGAATGCCAATCTGATTTTAAAATGTGTTAAGATGGTGAACATTGAATGATATGAAAAGTCTAATGCGGAATATCATACTTTTCTCACAGGTCAAATTCAGAGACAGTGCCAGCATCAACTGGCAACACAATGGAAACTTCTAAAGCAATGGATGATCCATTTGTGGTTCTAGAATCTGCATCAACACCTGTCACATCACCCCCAAGTGTTTTTATCGATCCACTAGAAACAATTCACAAAATGAATAAATTCGGGAGCACTAATGCTGGAGTAAGTAGGGGTGTGTTTGATTTTGATGACATTGCCCCCTTCATGGATTTGGTAAGCCTGCACCTGCATTCCCAAATGAGACAAATAACAAGGCAAAAGATCAGAGCCCTTCTAAAGAAGGACTAAGAAGTTGAACTCATAGAGACCCAACAGACAAATCTTCTTTTAGATTTCCCGAGACCCAATCAGAGAAGGCACTTGAAAAAGAGAGAATGAGGGAGATTGAAAGGGAAAAGGCTAGGCAAGCTGTGGAAAGGGCAACAAGGGAAGCCCGTGAAAGAGCAGCATATGAAGCACGTGACAGAGAAGCTGCTGAAGCTCGTTTGAAGTCTGAAAGGGCTGTTGTTCAAAGAGCACAAGTTGAGGCACGTGAGCGGGCAGCTATTGATGCAAAGGGAAGGGCAGAACGGGCAGCGGGGGCACGTCAACGATATGAGGTCATTCCTTTGTCTCCAAACAGTGGGTTGAATGAGTGGTTCCCTAATTGTGACACCCTCCACCAACTGATCCGAGAGTACAATGCTGCAAAAAGAAGAAATTAAAGTATAAAAAAATCAGTGAAAGCATTTTGCTATTTGTTGCATATATGTAACTCTAATATGTAACTCCTGCTTTACCATGTTTTCCATTTTGATGGTGATATAATCTATAAAGGATCAATTGATTTTTGCAGACGTGTATTGTCTCTGCCTCCAATAATCAATGGAGTCCACTCATCTATTTCTACAAATACCAAGAACGTGTTCATTGAATGCACAGCCACTGATTTGACAAAGGTCAAGATTGTCTTGAACACAATGGTTAAGTGTTTAATCATAATTTTAAATGATTTTTAAAGAACAAGTGTATTGATAGAATTATGCATGTATTTATTAATTGTAGGTGACAATGTTTTCTATATACTATGAATGAAAGTTTGAAGTGGAGCCAGTTAAAGTAATATATTCTGATGGAAAATCCTACATTTGTCCTGAACTATCACCCTACGATATGAAGGTCTCTCTAACATACATAAATGATATCACTGGGGTTACATTGGAAGCAAATAAGGTACTAAACTAAAACTTGTCTTTTAACTTGTTATATGATTACTTACATTAAAATGACTTTTTTACCCCCCATCATTCAGGTTGCTCCCCCTAGATGTTTCAATTGACCACATGAGTAATATTGTTTGATTCTGACACACTCTGAGACATTTTAACAAAGATCATAAGGTGAATTAAGAATTTACAATTAATACCTTTTAATATTATGTTAAATAGTAGTTAGTTATGACATGTATATAAATACAAGGTCATTTCGGTCATTATACCCCCATAAAAGTTTTTAAAAAAGATAGGTAACTATTTGTTGCACTTAATTTATGGATTGATAACATTAAAAAAATCACATCTCATAGTATTTTCAAATATACATTTCTCCTTTTGTCTTACAATTGTTATATTGAATGTTCAGGATGATTTAGATAACATAACTCGTTATCTAATACTAGCAAGAGAACCTATAATCCCAGGAATTGACAAGCCCCATAAGGTAACAAAAAAGATAATTTATTTTATTGTATTTCAAATCAAATTATCAAATCGTATATAAACTACCCTAACAATATTCAAATTTTATTTTATCGCCTCAATTTTGCAGACGAGCATTGTGTTTACATTAGAAGAAGGCCCTAGGGTCTTGTTCAATGCTTTAGTTGTGTTTGCTCTAAGGGAGATCAACTTATCAAAAGTATATTATTTTTTCCACCCTTTTATTTAATATTTTTGTGATTGAATGAAAGTCTTAATGAAAGTAATTGACAATCCTTTTTCTGTAAATGATGTTGTGATGGTGGGAGAGGTGTTGTATTTTTCTCTGTTGCTAGGTAACCTTCTCAACAACAACATTCTACTTAAGCAGGTGAGTAATCAAGATTAAGGGAGACTTGTAATCATGTTTGTCATTCCTTTCCAGTAAGAAATAAAGTTGTATGATTATTTTTTAGTTTTATAGGAATGTATAACTCATGTTAGCAATGTATTATTTTTGTTTAACATTTGAATGATTCTTTATATGACATTATAATTTGTGCAATTTATTTTATTTTTTGAGTATGAAATTTTATTTTATATTATGCAATGGATTGTATTTTTTGTATTTGGTATTTTATTTCTATTATGAGAAATTAAATGCAAATTTAATTTAAAAATTAATAAATATATAAATTTATTTTTTTTTAACATTTAAATTTACGATACGCAAAAATGTGTGTCATCTTCATTTATGAAATGACCTTTCTTGACAGGGGCTTTCTTGATACGCATTGCGTGTTATTAACACGCGCGTCGTAAGGTTACGACACGCGAATGCGTGTCGTAAACGCGCGTCGTAATTGCGCGTCGTAAATGAGCGTCGTAAATGTGTGTCGTCTCTCTTTATGACATGACCTTCCTTGACACGCATTTGCGCGTCGTCTGAGCCTTTTACGACGCGCAATGAGCGTCGTAAAAGGCTGTTTTTCTAGTAGTGACCGAACAATCATCCAACATGATTTCTATTTCTCTTATGAATTTGAACGAAAAAACACTAAACACCATAAACATCTTACCTCCATCGTGATACCCAGCCTTCATTGTTCCTCTCGTCGTAGGAGTTGCGTTTGTTCCTCTACCAACGAAGTCGGTAACTTTGTTTCTTTGTCGCTCTGGTGACTTTGAAGACCAGATCTAAAAAATCGACGACATATTAAAGCTTCGTTCTTCTAAAACCCAAACCCCCACTAGTGGTTATCGATGCCAACAAAATAAATAACTCCATATATTGCACACACGATAGTATATAATGGCAAGGGGATCGAATCCACGGAGACTGATTCAATTTGTATATGAAAATCTTTATGTACAAATACTTGCGAAACAAAAATAAAAGTAAAAAATAGGGGTTTTAATCTTTTGGTTGTTTAAAGAAACTAAAGTTATACTAAGACTTAGAAATTACAATTCAACAACAAGAGTTTGATGTAAATCAATGAGAGAAATATGGTTGACTTTGGTTTTCATTACATGGACACTTAGTTAATTATCATTAGACACTATGGTTGGCTTAATGATAATTAACTAAGTGTCAGTGGGAGAAATATGGTTGACTTTGGCTAGACTTTTCTTGCTTAGTAAAATAGCTAGAGGAACTCATAACATATTTTCTTAGTTAAAGTCACAATTTCCATTAAGCATATAATTAGTGAAAGTTAACTAGCATTAAGAATTAAAAAAAATCACCAAATCCAATAGGAGTCAATATGCTTTCACTACCATGTTGGAGAAAGTAATTTTATGATTGTGTGAAGTGAAAACTAACACAAAACCCATTTGTTGCTTGCTAATTTAAAGATCCATTACTTAATGAATAAATTAGCCAACTAATCACTACATATACATCAAAACTCATGAATAAAGATATATAGATAGAATGACGTTCAAATGCAAAATACTTTCATAAAAATCATCAAAAGCTTATAATAGTCCTCAAACAACTAATCATCCATGGATTTCACCAAGATCAACCAAGAGTAGTTTAGCCTAGCATGGATAAACTTAAGAAAATAAAATAAAAGTAGATTGTACCAAACATGTAGCAAGATTCAAGGATAAAAGGTGATTTTTCTTCAAGTCTTCAAGCTCTCAAAAACCTCAACATCTCCATAGAAAACACTCAAAACCTAATGTTCAAAAGGTGAGAAAAAAAGGCTTACCAACCTTCCCTATATAGCCAAAGTGTAAAATTCTAGAAATGCCCCTAGCGGTGTCTGCACGGGCTGCACATGGTTGTGCAGGTGGCCTGCAAAATGGGCTTCTTGTATATTGGGCCTACACTGCTTTTAGCCCACTGGCCCGGTTTGCTTCCCATCAACTCATAACCCAATTCTCTAAGATTTCTTCAATTTCTTAGTCCACTTCACTTTCTCATAGTCCTCCAATGCTCGAGTACTCGCTCAATCAAATAATTTTACATGCTCAAATATTCCTCCATCTTCTTTAATAATCTACATTTCAACAAGACCACTTTTTTCATCATTCCCACAAGTTGCCAAGCCCAAACTTCCTCATCCTCCAAGTCTGATTTACTCCCACGATTCCTAAACATCTCCGCACCATGCTAGTCTTCTAAAAACTTGGAATTAAGCTCAATGACTAGAAAGTACCCGATATAGGCATAAAATAACAAAAGAGAAAATATGCATGAATATTAAATAGAATTGGAATGAAATATGCTAAAATAAACTATAAAAATAAGTAAATAAAATGAAACTATCACCCACCCCTAGGTCTACCCCTATTGAAACATCGGTAAAACAAACTGAAAGCAGATGACTTTGACTACTATCTTGTTCATATCTTCTCTCGTCGGTGTAATCTGTTGCCTCTTTACATTGATTTGCTTATGGTTTTGATTTAATATAGTGTTGAAAATCAACCTTTTTTCTGGTTTGTATTTAATCAAGGGTTGAAATCGTGTCATTACGTTTGATTTTGATGTAGGTTTTTTTTTCTGGATTTGATTTAGGTTAGATAGAGTTAGAGGATTATGCACTTGATACAGGTTCTTTAAGACTCTGTGTGGTCTTCTCCGCTACATATGTCTTCTTCTCCTCCATTTGGTTTTTTTCTGGGTATATCATATTTTCTAGACTTATGTGAGTTAAGTACCAGTTGTAAGGAAGCAAAACTGATATTACCTTGATTCCGCGGGATAGGGTATTCCATATTGAGATAGAGGGGGGAGGATGGTGGATTTAATGCAGATTCTTTAAGACTCTTTGTGTTCTTATGCGGGTTCATCATTTGGTACCAAAAATGGATTTTTCTAAGATGGTGATTGTGAGAGAGTGCAATGAAAAAAATAAGGGGCAACGAGGGAGGAAATTAGGGGATAGGTGGGAACCATACATATTATTAAATAATTTTTATTAATAAAATACATAAAAAATCTGTTAAAGGTGATATGGTTATTTTAAGTCGTTTAGGGACCAAGACCGAAACAATAACAAAATACATGGATGGTCCGAGTTAAAAAAAACATTTAGGGACCAAATGCACAGATTACTGACCATTCGTGTAATTTACCCTAAAACTATTTATATTCAATAAAATAACAAATCAATTTTCAAATAATTTGTCTACTTTTAATGAAATATTAGGTCAAATGTATCTATTGTTAATATAAAAAATTTAAATACTTATTCATCAATAACCCTAGTTTAATATTTAGGTTAAAATAACATAAAACCAATTTACAAGATATAGCAACATACTATTGATTATACATTTTGGCCATAGAAATTTATATATCAATGTAGTATGGATCAATCATTTTGACCATTCCAAACAAAGCATGCATCAATGAAAAACATCAGCTCACTTGAAAAAAAATACATCCATTACCATGGCAAAATATAAAAAAAAAAATTAAACCACATTCATCCATACAAAAATCATCAAATTACTTGAAAAAGAAAACTAAACATACCAAACTAAAACATCAAAGTTATCCACACTTGTCCACCTTCAATACCAACTTCAAAACATTTTATGAGTTTCCATAAAAAAAATGCTAATCATGCTTTTTCCTCTCTATGCATGAAACAACTTTATTAATTGAGCTCTTCAATTGTAAGTCACTCTTATTTGCTTGTGCAAGGAAGACCTATAATATCCCAAAATTCAAACCAAAATTTTCATTTTCGGAATAAAGTATAATATTGAACTTTGTTCCTAAAACTACTATATAACCCATTTTGTTCTACATTGTAAAATCATGGTTTCCAAAACAGGGTAACAACATAAAATAAACGAAACTCTAGGTCATGAAAATCCATCGATGTGAATGTAAAGTCATGTAACGACCTAATTTTTATGTCCAAAAATTTCGTTTTAATTAACCGACTCATGAAAACATTCATAAGAAAATACTGTGAAATCACATCATCTCATAAAACAATAAATCATGTCTGAAAACCCAAGTCATAAAATAATAACATGTCAGAGTACAATCCCAGAATATCCATAGTGCGGAAAACAATGAGTGTGTGTATGATGTGCCGCTACGGCGCCGATTCCTTCCCCTTTGCTGAAGAGGTACCTGAAACCCAAACTGTAAACTGTAAGCACGAAGCTTAGTGAGTTCCCCAATCATACCACATACCATACAGTCACATATCATATATACTGTCGGGCAAATCTGGGGTGCCCGACCTACCCGGTACGGCCATTCTAGGGTGCCGACCTACCCATGCGGCCATTCTGGGGTGCTGACCTACCCATGTCAAGCCATTCTGGGGTGCTGACCTACCCGTCAGTCCTAAAAACTGACCCTCGGGGACTATTATACCCCCTACTACTACTATCACATATATCATAACATAAACATACTATCAGACATATATGGGGTGTCCAAACTACCCTTCGGTCCTAACAACCGAACTTTGGGACTATTCCCCTCCTACTACCACTATCACATATAACATATCATGCCAGCATATAAACATATCATCACATACTGTCAGACATATATGGGGTGTCTGACCTACCCTTCGGTCCTAACAACCGAACTCTACAACTATCATATATAACATATCATTCCAGCATATAGCATATCAGGTAGTAGCAAACCTAGATGATATCACAAAGACAATCACCTAGTCATAGAACTCCTACTGGTGGGACGGCATTGTGAACGTAGACCCACCGCTACTGGAAGGTAACTCACCTCGAACAAGTAGCTGCTGATAATCCGTATGGGAAGTCTCTGCCTGCTACTGCTCCGGAAATCCTCTGGCTACAATCCCCACAAACACTTAGTCAGAAACTGACATCTACTCTTAGGGTAAAATGACTATTCTACCCCCAATCAAGTCCAAGTCAACGTCAACTTCAAGTTGACACGACTCGCCAAGTTGGGCCGTCAACTCGTCGAGTCCCTATCTCTTTACTCGTCCTCACCCATGACTCGACTCGTCGAGTTTGGCGATGACTCGATGAGTTCCTCTTCTATAAGAACATTGAATGATCCTTCATCCGACTCGCGAGTTGTATGAACAACTCGTCGAGTTCACCTTCATCTGATGAACAAGTCCTGACCTTGACTTGCCGAGTTGTATGAACAACTCGTCGAGTTCATCTTCAATCTTAAGGAGATTGTCTTGGACTCGCCGAGTCTGTTCTAGTACTCATCGAGTCCCATGAACTTCAGGTCTAAAACTAAGTCCAATGCGTTGGGTCACTCTTTATGCCCTGCTACAACCCTTCTAATCACCCAACTGAGTTCTTTGACCCTCAATAGATATGGGACTCAAAGCCTTGGACTCGTCGAGTCCCAGGAATGGACTCGCCGAGTCGGTAATGTCCATGCTCTATTTCCTCGATTTCTGATGTACAACCTTTGAATAAATGATAGATCCAAGCCCCTAAGCTCGATCTAGCACGTAAAGTTTTGAACTTTACGTGCATGCATGGGACTTTTGAGCCAAAAAGGCTCTAAAATGACTCTTATGTTTCATAGGACCTTCCTTGGGTGCAAAAGCAACCCAAATCTGCTTTGTGACTCCTTCTAAGACTTAGATCCGAAGTCTTGACCCCCAACCATGTTTGCAATCATGGTTGGCCACCTCATTTGGCTTAAAAAGCCCTAAATCTTCCCCAAAAAGGATCTAACAAATGAAAGAGCAAGGTTACAACTTTTTACCTTCAATGAACTGTATAAGGTGCACAAACTCGGGTTCCCTTGGTCTTTACTTGCTTCCTCAAGCCTTTCTCTTTCCTTCTTAAGACCACAAGCACCAAAATCCACCAACAAGGCTTAGATTGCTTCAATAACGGCTAGGGTTTCAATGAGAGGTGTTCTGGGAGCATAAGGGACGTTGTGGCCGACATAACATTGCTTAAATAGGGTGCAAACCCTCATATTAGGGTTTTTGTCCAGACAGGGTCTACTCGTCGAGTCCGGGACCCGACTCATCGAGTCCATCACTTAAATTTCGCGTCCCGTCCCGCTTCTACTAGGCGAGTTGGTCCCTTAACTCGCCGAGTCCAGGGCCAAAAATGTAAAATACTTAGAAAGAAATACATACCAAGACCCAGGTGCTACAAGTCATGCCTAGCCCATCCTTTTTGTACCTGAACAACTTGAAAAATGTTCAACTTAACAATGTAAGCACAAATCTTAATGAGTTCCCCAGTATACCATATATCACATCACATAAACAATGCATACAAAACAAAGGCTCTTGACTCTAGTATTGATCAACCTAATCAATCGTGACTAACTTCTCCCATGTCATATGGTCATCAACAGCAACTAACAACTCTCGTGCCATCTAGTCATCAATGGTGACTAACGGCTCTAGTGCAGTCTAGTCATCAACAATGAGTATTCTAGGCTTATAGCTATAGTATGGTTCCACCATTAACTTCTCAACATAAAATAACAACATATCATACAATCAAACAATCAACATGCAAAGATTATACTAGCCTACTTAACTGATCAACATACTACAATATGTCAACATCCTATCATGCAAATGATATATATTGTAACACAAAATATAATGAGATAACTTACCTAAATATGAAGAGTTGAAAAAGCACATCGGTAATAGCCACAAATCACATACCTTAACCAATATACAAACTTACAAAGGTCCAACTATTATTGACGATTCACCTTATGAATGTGGAGTCATACGTAATCGAGAAAAAGATAGCCAGTCAGACAAATGTTCGTACTCGAGAGTAATATATCAAACAAAAACCATGTAATATGGCTAGATCAAGAATTATAAGGATATCATATCATAACTACGCATAACCCCTAGGCATCCACTCGACGATATATCAATACTAACATAACCCAACAAGCAAACCTGACACATATACTAACACAATGCTATCCTAGTCTATCACATACTTGTATACATATAGCACACAAACATCCTACCACACATTAGACATGTAATGTCACACATATTATAGTGAGAAAACTCACTTGGGTCTAGTTAATCAACCACAAGCCTCATATGCGAGTCAACATCAACGAATATGCTAACATGAACCACCTAATACCAATCAGAGACCTATTCTTAGTCTAAAACTCATATCCATCAAAGTTTTACCAAAATTCAAACTAGTCAAAAGTCGATGGTCAGCTGGGTCAACACGTTGCGACCCGGCTCTTGGTCGCATTGCGACTACTAGGTGACAAACAGTTGTGAATTCATCTTCAGGCTCGTATCGTGACCCTCCCTTAGTCGCATCGCGCTTCTCTAAGAAGAGCACTTGTTCTATTAAATGCTTAATCTCTCCAGCCAAAGGTTAACATTCTCAAATATGAATCCAACATGGGTTTTAATGGATAAAGTTTCCAACTTTATCCATTCAAAATTCCAAAGAAATCTATAGCTCAAACCCTAAACCTTAAGGAGTCCAAAATGCTACTAAAATAATGCATAGATCAAAAGTCAAGACAAAAATCACTTCTTTCCACCACTAGGGGTCCAGGGGACCAGGAAACATAACCTTTAGGACATGAGACTTCCACAACTCCATCCAAATCCATAAAAAGGACTAAAGCATGATAAAAAACCTAGATCTATTAAGCAAATCACATAAAGGTGGAGACTTTATATGTTAAAAAGGTTCGAAGAGCTATGAAGATGAAGGGAAAAAATCTGGACCTTGCTTCCCTTGGCACTAGAGTGGTTTGCTTCCTTTTCAAGCTCCCATCTCAAACATAAAACACCAACAATGCAGGTAAGGAGGCAAGAGTTTTGACGTGAGGGGCTTTTATGCGGTTGGAGGCTGAGTAATTAGGGAAATTGGTGGATCTATATGCTTAAGAATATATCATTTAGAAATTATGTTTGCCAATAACTTATGATCCTATAGGGTCACACCTTTAGCAAGTTGCCACATATTGATTATTTATTAAGTAATTTGATTATTAATAAATATATTCAACTCTTGTATTTAAGTGGGAAATTATTATATATGGAAATAATATTTTCTAAAAGAGAAAAAAACAACTTGTAATTCATAGTTTATGATTTATATGTTGTGTACATCTTTTTGGACCCTTTGTATTCCATTTATATAAAGTTAGTTTATATAAATAAAAGGTTTATATACTTGTATACAATAAGTAGTGGAAGACACCCATGCTTAGACTTATTCCTTGTCAAAGTCATAGGTAGTGATGGAGATGGCGAGGTAGCTTGTAAAGTAACCCCTTACACCCCATGTCTCTTCCTTTTATCCCATTCTTTCATTTATGAAAGGTATGATACTTACTACTTGCACTATAATATATAAGGAGAAGACTAACTAGTTATTTGATTGATTGTTACTTCCTTCTCTTCTTGTGTTTTGAAGCTAAGTGAAGATTTGGTGCTTAGAAGTGCTTCTCCTTTAGTGCTTATTTGTGATATGTACTTAAAGCCTTAAGAAGTACTTCATACAAGAGAGAACTAGCATTCTTGGTGTCTTAATCTTTTTGGTGGATACATTATAGAGAATATCTATTCTTCAATTTTTCCCATCTTCATCAACTCCCGAAAACCAAGTGGGATCAAATTCTTCAAATGTTGTATTCTTAACGTACTATGGTTGTCATAATCTTTTTAGTTCATTTAATTGGATCCTCTTGATGGTTTTGTTAAAATGATCATAAAAATAAAGGGAGAATTTCGTATATACCCTTATTAAAAGGCTAAATATCGTATTTATCCAACATAACCTCTAAATATCGTATTTTCCCTTTTTAATGTTTTAAAATATCGGATTGCCCAAATCTATTTTTTAAACAATATTTATTATTTAAAAACCATTTTTTATATGTTAAAACCATCAAAAAATAAATAAATAACTAGATGGACAATAATACCCTTTCAATCTAAATCACAATAATCCATTACCTCCGTAAATTGGAATCACCATCGATATTGTAACACTGCCTCTACTTTTTTTTTTTCGCGCCTTCTGCCAATCTTTGTTGCAATCGTATAATCATCATGTAATTTTATGTTTTGTATTTGTTAATTGATTATTCAATTCGTGATTAGAACTACAGATAGCTTAAAAAATCGCAGGAACTGATCAGATATAAAGTGTAGGTAATCATGTAGGTAAATCACAACAAATGTGGAGAGCTTTTGGTTTGTGGGCCATTAGTGTTTTGGAACTACTGATGGTCTACAATATATATTAGAATATGGAGAAAGTGGAACCATACAGATTATCATAATTACATTGCTTGTTAATATTTTGGGACTATTATTGAATAATTTACACATTGATACTAACCACCCTAAGTAACCGACATGTGAACGAGATTTTGTAGCTTCATGATTTGCGACTTTAAAGAGATGCGTGAGATCTGCATGGCCAATAGAAGAGTCAACAGTGATAGACTAGAAATGTAGCAATTGCAGAGTCGACTTCACCGCTAAACTCCTTCTTAATATGTACATATGTATACATACAAAACATAAAATTACCTGATGGGTATACGACTACAACAAATTATTGGCAGAAGGCATGAAAAAAAGAAGAAGAGGCAGGGTTACATATATCGATCGTGATTCCAAATGTCGCAGGTAATGGATTCTTGTGATTTAGAAGGCCAGGGTATTATGGTCTATTTGGTTGTTTTTTTTGCTGATTTTAATATATAAAAAATGATTCTTAAATAATAAAAACTGTTTAAAAAATAGATCTGAGCAAATCCGATATTTTAAAAAAATTAAGAAGGGCAAATACCATATTAAGAATTTAAGTCGAGTAACTACAATATTTAAACGTTTAATAAGGATATATATGAAATTTAGCCAAAAATAAATTAGTTATTTTAAAGTCTTGCGTTTGCCGCTTAAAATTGTTTCATAAAAAAATTGTTTTTTTTGCTTCCCAAAACCCATCAATGGTATCGGAGCATTTTTTACATGTTAGAAAATTTTATTTAACTGTTTGATAACCTTTGGTTTTGGAAAATATATTTGATATATCTTTTGGTAAAAAAATCACTAAATATATTTTTTATAACAACTTGTTTTTTTATAATTGTTTTTTGTATGCAATCAATTTTTTCATAGATTTGGTTGTATAAAGTTGTCTTAGTTTATAAACAAAACATTAGGACTATTTTGTTATGTTTCATTGATATTATTTATTCATGAGATGTGATATATATATATATATATATATATATATATATATATATATATATATATATATATATATATATATATATATATATATATATATATATATATAGTCAAGATCAAATAAAAAGGAAATTTTTGGTAGGAAGGTAAGAAGTTTTTTTTTCTACATATTTTTTCGCGAACAAACAAAATGAATCATTAGATGATTTATTTGTAAAATGATTCATAAGAAAAAATTCTCAAAAAAACATCTCGATGATTCATTTATACAATGATTTTGTTGTTATTCACTAAAATTGTAATAAAAGTGAATTTTTTCTTAATTTACTTAAAAATGAATCATAAAGATGTTTTTTTGGGAATTTTTTCTTGTGAATCATCTTACAAATGAATCATCTAGTGATTCATTTATTTTGTTCGTCAAAAAAAATATATAGAAAAAAAACTTCTTACCTTCCTACCAAAAAAAAATTTCTTACCGGATCTATATCCTATATATAGTCAAGATCAAATAAGAAGGAAATTTTTGCTAGGAAGGTAAGAAGTTTTTGTATGTAATAAATTAGTTATATTACTTGTATTCTTTTTTTTTTTTTTTTTTTTTTTTTTTTTTTTTTAATTTTACCAAATATAACAAGTTGAAGAAATGAACATCTTGAATATTTGTTATGTCTTAACCACTTGATACTATAATCCCAATCTTGAGCTTAATTATAGTCTTAATGGTTTAAGTGTCATGACATCTACAACACATGGTGCCTTGAAATTCTTTTTGCAAGAGAAAGTTATCTTAGCAAGTAAGAGCTTGAAGACCTTTTGAAATGTCCCTTAGTCCGTTAGAAAAAACTTAATAAATTTTATGTTTACTCACAAAAATTATTACTAGAAAATGGCTTGGTTTATACACTTTTGATGCTTGCTTGTGATGTTTTATTTTATGTGGTTATATGTTATGTTTTATGTATGAAAATATTTTTTACTTGTTAAAAAAACATTTTATCATAAATTAACACCACTTGGAGTTTGAGAAATAAATATTTAAAAGATAACACAAGATGTTTATAAATGAGTTTTTTTATTAAAACATTTAAAATTGAGTTTTTATTAAAAATAGTTTTATTGTAAAACTTTTAATAGCCAACTTTAAAATATTTAAAATGGTTTGAAATGTGTTTTAAACTATATTTAAACTCCATGCTTTTTGTAATAAATAAGATTTTTATCAAAAAGATTAAAATCGGTTTAAAGCGTTATAACATTAAACTATAATATTATGTATTATTTTTACGTCAAAACTTTATATATGATATTAGTTTTTTTTAAATGCAACATGTTTATATTATATTTTAAGCATGCTAAATGTGATTTAAAACATTATTATCATCACCTTAGTTTTGGCTTTATCAAAATATATCTTTTTGACATAAGATGTATGTGAAATGAGTTTATAAATAAAATGAGTTTTATTTTACAAATTCATAAGGTCATAGGATTTTGATCATTCAAAGGAGATTTAAAATGATGATTTTGAAACTCATCTAAAACTCCAAGCCTTAACTATAAAATGAAGTTTTATTAAAAAACTATAATAAGTTTTTAAAGCGCTCTATGACTAAACCTTAAATATGGGATATTTGTTTATGATTGATTACAGATAACAGTTAATAAAATGAAGTTTTATTTGGAACCTAAAGAACCTTATACAAGGGATATGATTTTTTTTTTTTTACAAAAGGTACATATATAAATTGTTGGATGCATGCAATATTCATAAGACCATGTTTTTATTACTATATTTGTAAAACATATATAAAACATTTCCTTAAAAATGCAAGCCATTGTTGTCCATTTTGAAGAATATTCACTTACCATTTGTACGGTCTTTGTGGGAGATAGGTCACCTAACCACTTGGATTTTGTCTTATGATAGTGAAGCGATTTTCGAATATGCTAGCGGGAGACGGGTCACCTAACCACTAGTGGAATGTCAATGCCACGAGTTGTTTCAAGAAGGATTACTTGATTGGGAACCTTGTGTGATAAATGTCACCTAAGAATTAGATGTCCGACGCATAGATGTGATCAAACATGCCAAGTTAAACAATAGTTAGTTAGAATCCCATTTTCTAGGAATTAAATTTTGAAAGAATTGGTAATTGCTACCTACCGAGTTGGATTAAGTGTATAGGATAAATGTTACTAAATCATTTACTTGTTTCGTAACTTGGATCCTAGATTTTAATAAATTAATGTTTTAGAAACAATAAAATGTATTAATTTTTAAAAATTAATATTGAGAATACTAAATGAAATTTTTGTTAAATTTTGTAAATGACTGCTAATACTCATACAACCCTAGACAACCTCTCTTTTGTTGAGTTCCAATAAGTAGTAACATTTGATGATTATAATTTATATAACTGGCATGAGGCCTTGATATTTTTCCTCAAGGATAAATAAAAATTATATGTACTGAAAGATTCTGTTCCTGAATAACCTCTGCCTACCATCCTGATCATAATGCTTGGTGGAAGCATTATTGTGATGATGTGATGTGTCTCACATCATTCACATCATAATAGAATAATGACCGTTGAAATACATAAGGTCTTGGAGAATTATGAATCATATAAGATGTTTCTTCAAGTAAAACAAATATTCATCTAGAATAGTAGAATTTGGTTAAAACTTGTTCACTCATTGGATAAAAAAAAGGTCTGAGAGATTGTGTAATCTAAGAGACCTATAGTTTGGTTAAGGTAAATACATAATAAACCCAAGAAATCAAGAAAGGGTCAAAATGATCAGTGCTGTTTCTATTATGGAGAAACTAAACACTGAAATAGGAACTAATCCTCCTATTTCATCGAGCTAAGGAAGTCTGGCATGAATCACACTTCAGGTAGCTATATGATAGAACATTTATTTTTACACAGTTGACTTGAGTATTGAATACTGCATGTGACACTAATACTTTATACTATGTGCGGATGATTAGAAGAAATAAGCAACTGATAACGGACGAATGGTATTCCATGGTGGAGATATGGCAAGTGTTGTTATTGATATTGCTGGAGCTTTTGATTACCAAATAATATGTATTTAAATAACAGATGTTTTATACCTATTATTATATGAACATGTAATTGTTGCAAATTTTTGAATAAATCTAGATTTACTTATCATTTAATGTATGTTCACATTCATGTTATTACACGATGTATTATATGTTAAGAATATTTTTCCATAATGTCATTTATGAAGTAAATCTATAATTTTTCATTAAGTTAATAGTTATAAAGATACACATATACGATCAATGATATTTGGTTCAATCTTATTTATGTCATTATCATCTAAACTATATAAACATGAAACAAATATACCAACTTCAAAAGATGGAATTTTGAAGGCAAATAAATCCGATTCTTTTGATATATGTGAATCCTATTTATATGGGAAGATAGTTTTCAAGTGTTTTTCTCTAATGGTGATGAAAGAACAAAAGGTTCGATAAAGAATTATACATAGTCATGTATGTGATCTTTTTAATCCATGAACAAATTTTATGATAAATATCTAATCAATTTCACTGACGACTTTTATTCTTTATTGTTGTAATTTTTGATTTGCTAAAATTGTTTCATAGTGAAGATTGAAATACAAATCAATGAGGCTATCATAAACCTTTTTGTTCTAATAAAGAAAATGAGTTTTTAAACCAACATCTTAGGCGTTGTGGAATCGGTTCATAAACCATTCCTTCAAAGAACACTTACTTGTCATTTGTATAGTCTTTGTGGCACGGGATCACCCGGTCTCTTAGATTTGGTCTTATGATGTCTGAGGTAGTTGTCATATTTTCTAGCTATGTAGCTTATTTTAGACAAGAAGCGTAACTCAACTTGACATATACTAATTGTATTTATGTAAATTGTCTTAAATGATTGTTTGGGATGAAGAGTTTATGATCCTACTGATTGCTATTCCAGAAGACATATAATTACAAAGTTTTTTTTCTAAGTGGGAGCAATATGGAACGTAAGAGCTTGAAATTTAGAGAAATTTGACTTTTAGTCAAATCTTGACCAAAAGGGCAAAATGCTCATTAATGAGAATTTAGTAAGTTTATGAAGATGTGACTTCATGAAAATTGCTAAGATAAGTTTAAGTCACTTAGAAAAGATAAGATGAGTAAGTTCAAGAGAAAGAATGCATGACAAGATGCATTTTGGTCAAAAGGGTAAAATGGGTATTTTTATGCTTTTTGGGCCAAGTTTGTGACTTAATAGATTAAGATCCATATTAAGTTAGTAAGAAATGACATAACAAACTTGTAGAATATGTTCCCACCTTCACATGGATATAAATACCATAGAAAACAGATATAGAATGTAGAAGTTATGAAGGTTAGAAGTTGTATGGGAAGTTGTCCCCAAAGCTGGAATCGAATTGGTAATGCACTTTGCTTATCTCCAGGTACCGTGGCATGGTAAATAGATCGCCATTATGAGGTGGCGTAAGCGGGCTTCCATTGACCGAAGTCAAATGGCCATCATGATGTGGTGTCGCAATAGATTAAAGGATGTTAAGCCTTCATTCTTGTCATAACGCACCCCCAAACCCTCCATTGCCAAGCTCTGATGATTTTGAGATTTAAGAAGGATCAAGAAGCGATCAAGGGTGCTTGTGGCTTGTATTTGACATGAAATCTCCTAAGGTAATCATTTTCTCCATTTCTAAGCTAGTAGGGCTTTAATGGTGATTTATGGAATTGAGTTAGATATGAAAGATTACTCTTAGGAAGCTTGTTATTGATGTCATTAAAAGTGTTTAAGAGCTTTGAACAAGATCTATATGTGATTTATATGGTGGGATCAATCCAAAGAGAGTTAGGGTTTGAAACCCTAACTAGTTGTAATGTGAATTGATGCATTAGATTAGATTATAATGAATTAGGTAGTATGTGGTGCTTAATTCATTGATTGTGTTGAATTAGAACTAGAAAATGAGATGTTAGAAATATGATCCATTAAGTGGTAATTTTGACCATAAGATTCATAAGGTCTGAATAGGATAAGACAAGTATTAAGAAACTTGTAGATGTGTATGAATTGACATAAGAGCAAAGAAGATGGATCAAGATGCATCAATGGAAGAATTCAAGAAAAAGGGATAGTTAGTCCTCACAACCTAACAAAGTGAGTTATATATATATATATATATATATATATATATATATATATATACATATATATATATATATATATATATATATATATATATATATATATATATAATTATATGTATGTATGCTTATGAGATGTATGTTTAAAGTCATGTAAGAGAGCATGCATATTGATAGTTTCATTTTATTACTTCTTTTCCTAGTTTATTTTAGCTCATTCCATCTCATTTTAGTTAATATTTATGCATATTTTCTCTTTTTTTTTTCATCTTTATCGGGTATTTTTAGTCTTTTGAGATTAACTGCAAGATTTTTCGAAGACTATTCAACATGGAGGATTGAGGGAGTGCGATACCTTGAAAACGGGAAACTTGCAGTACTTGTGAGCTAAACTATGGAACTCTTGGATTTGGATTGCAAAGAAAGAAGACAATAGGGCTTGATGTCAAAAAGAGATGGATAATAATGGACTTTACTTTGAATGAAGAATGATGATGAGGAAAATATGAGCTTTGGAAGATCAACGGATCAATGGACCATCTCGGAGGAGTTTAGAAGACATATTTGGGCTATTAAGAGCCTGCACTTGGTTTGGATCGTGATATGAAGCAATGGAGAAGGAGGCCCATTTAAAAATGGACCAAATTGTCCCAACCAACATTTACATGCGGTTCACATGCATCCATAAACCGTCTGCATGGATCCTGCAGTGAAGAGTCTGAATTTTAGCCTCTTGCCTCTACTTTGGGAAGTTTGGTGGGATACTTTTTTGACAAATTTTAGATCCGAATTTTTAACATATTTAACTACAATTTTGAGCTTAGGGGGAGGGGGAGCTCTTTCAAGAACACACATATTTTGCTCCCAAGAACATCTTGAAGATTGGTGGATTTTTCATCTTTCATCTTGGACAATGTTTGATATTTCTAAACTATATTACTTTTCCTTAATCTTAGCCATGTTAGGATAAGTTTATCTTTGGTTGATGGTTGTTTTATCCCATGTATGATTAGTTACTTTGAAGATTTCTTATGAACTTGTGCTTGAAATTTATGGAAATGTTTTCTGGTTAAGCATCTTTTTATGTTTGTGTGTCTTTAATCATGAGTTTGGGATGAATGAATATTTACTTTGTTGGCTAATTTCTTCGGTAAGTAATGGACACTCAAATTAGTAAGCAATAAATGGTTTATGTGTTTGTTTTCATTTCACTTAAGCCATGGAAATATTTCCCCCGTAATGATAATGTGAGCATTTGATTATCTTTTAGACTTGGTGACTCTTAAAACTTAATGCTAATTGACTTTCACAAAGTTACATGCTTCATTAATTTTGTGACTTTGATTAAGGAAATATGTTATGAGCTTCTCTAGCCATTTTAATAACAAAGAATAATTGAGGTGATCTATGCTTATGAATTGCTATAGCCAAGTTAAATTAAATCACATGTATTGCATGATATTATCTAATGGTAAGTTAACTAAGAAATACATGTGGTGAATTCCAATGTCAACCAACTCCCTTTCATTGATTTAAATCAAACCTTTTACTTGTTTATTTATAGTTTCTACATTCTAGCATAAATCTAGTTTTCTCAAAGCAACCAAAAAGATTTAAACCCCTATTTTAATTTTATTTTTGTTTCATAAGTGCTTGAATAATAGATTTTCATAGAGTTATAAAATTGAACCAATCTCCATGGATACGATCCGTTTACCATTATACGCTGTTTTTTTTTTGGAATATTAACGATATTTATTTTGTTGGCCTCGACAACCACCAAATTTTAGCCCCGTTGCTAGGGTTGATTTATTTTTAATCAATTTGTTTCTCTATGCCCAGATCTCAATGTACAGGTACTTTGATCTACAATCCAGAAATTCAAAAAAAGCAAGGCGTTTGGAAAAGGAAAGGAGAATAGAACATGGTCAAACTTCAAACCCTAACATGGACCCAGAGGTTGAAACCGCTTCCTCTAGCGACACTAAAACCGAAGTAGAACCTAATTCTATCCCTAACCCTTGCCAATCGATTCCTAAAACACCACCTCTAAAACAAGATCCACCCATCCTAAACCAAAATCCAATGGCGGGCGGAGAAGAAGCTCCCAAGAGAACCTTGAGACTAATGATGGAAACCGATGCCACGAAAACCCCAACTAATATCAACTACCTCGTTTTGGTAGGAGGCTTGGAATTGAATTCAAGCTTAGTTTATCACCTTCCAACTTTTCGTGGATTAGAAAATGAAGACTATCATAAGCACTTGAAGATGTTCCACATCTTTTGCACTAGCATGAAGCCACAAGGGTCAACCGATGATCAAATCAAGTTAAGGGCATTCCCTTTTTGATTGGCCGATAGAGCAAAAGATTGGTTATATTATCTTCCACCGGGGTCAACTAACTCATGGACCGACATGGCAAGAGCTTTCCTTGATAAATTCTATCCTGCCTTAGGAGTCTTAGGTCTTAGAAATGAGATTTGGGGAATCTGCCAAGGATAAAATGAGACTTTCCATGATTATTGGAAGAAATTCACTAGCTTGTGTTTAAGTTACCCACAACACCAAATTCAAGAAAAACTTCTAATTCAACACTTTTACTAGGGATTGTTACCAATAGAGATAATACTATTTGATGCTTCAAGTGGTGGAGATGTCTTTAACAATACTCCTCAACAAAGAAGACAACTCTTCAACACCATATCCACCAATTCTCAACACTTTGACCCCCACAAAGACATGAAGAATGACGCACATCAAAAAGTTAATGATGCGGTGACATCAAGCCTCGGGTCTTAAATTAAAGAGTTAACATTAGTTATTCAAAAGTTAGCCATGGGACAAAATCCATAAGTGATGGTTTGTGAAATATGTACAACAATGAGATATCCCATGTGAAATATGTTCCATTCTTCATGAAGATGCAGAACATGTAAATGCCACGAGAGAATTTCAAAACTACCACAACAAGCCATCCAGTTATCAGAATGCTTATAAGTCAAATTGGAAGCCAAATCCTAATATGAGCTACAACCCAAGGCCATTGCCTCAAAATGCATTAGTTAGACCTTCTTACCCACCACAACAACCCCATTACCAACATCCACAACCACACTATCAATCCAAACCCCACCCTCCACATCATCACCAACAACCTCATCAATCCCAACCAAGTAGCTCCGTAATGTATCCTGAAGACATTGTCAAAGTATCTTTGCACTAGCACCAAACAATTCCAAAAAGAGACAATAATTGGTATCTCCAACCTTGAAGCACAAGTGGGAGATATAGTTACATCCTTGAGCAAGTTGGAGTCCCATGGTAAATTACCTTCTCAACTGAAAAGAACCCAAATGTCAATGTGGTGACCTTTAGAAGTAATAAACAAATCGAAGAGAGTAGCTCAACAAAGAAGTCAAGGAGGATGAGGAAGAAATAAAGATCACCCTCATTGAAGATATGATTGTCAAGAATGATGCACAAACCAAAACTCCAAAGAAGGCTACCATTCTAGTAACTCCAATAGCTACTCAACCACCATTCCCCTCCTGAATTGCAACTTTAAAGAAGAATGCAGAGGAGAAAGAAATCTTGGACACCTTCCAAAAGGTGGAGGTAAAAATTCCATTACTTGATGCAATCAAGAAAATCCCTATACATGCAAATTTTTTGAAAGAACTTTTCACAAACAAAAGAAAATTGAAATGGAATGAAAAGATTTCAATGAGCAAAAATGTATTTGCGATTTTACAAATAAAACTCCCATCTAAATGCAAAGACCTTGGAATGTTTAAAATTCCTTGCAAGATAGGGGAGTAGTAGTGACATGCTTGATCTTGGTGCTTCTATTAATTTCATGCCCTATTCGGTATATAAATCTTTAAATGTTGGTCATTTAAACGAAACAGGTGTCATAATTTCACATGCGGATAAATCAAGTATTTTTCCTAGAGGTGTCATAGGAGATGTTTTGGTGTAAGTTAATCAATTGGTCTTAACATCAGATTTCTAGGTGATTGATTTAGAGGAACAAGCTTCCTCCAAATCAACTCTAATCTTGCTTGGAAGACCCTTTTTGAAAACGGCTAGGACAAAGATTGATGTGCATACGGGTAACTTTACAATGGAATTTGTTGGTGAAACATTAAGATTTAATATTTATGATGCTATGAGATATCCTGGTGATGTCTCATCTTTATATTTTGTTGATGTTGTTGAATCAATAACCTAATAGTTGTTTGAGTTGACAAATGGTGAGATGTTGAAGATGATTCCAAGCAAAGGGTTTGATTGTGAGAAGCTAGACAAGAAATTGAAGCTTTATTCTCTAGATTCGAAAGTTGAAAAGTTGGTTAACAATTTGAAGGTCAAGAAAACTACACAATTCGATGTCAAGAAAATTGAGTTGCCCCAAAGTCACAAGAAGTTGCCACATTCCTAATACCACTGGAATTGGAATTGAAGGTCCTACCTCAACACTTGAAGTATGCTAACTTTGGAAATGAGATTTTTCTGGTTATCATTTCTACTCACTAAACCGAATTTGAAGAAGAACAACTCCTCAGGGTTTTGAAAGAACAGAAAGAAGCCATGGGTTGGATGATTACAGATATCAAAGGATTGAGTCCCTCCACTTGTATGCACAAAATTTTGATGGAGGACGAGTTCAAGCCAACATGGGATACACAAAGAAGATTGAATCCACTGATGATGGAAGTTGTGAAGAAAGGGAAATTGAAGCTCCTTGATGTGGGGATAATTTACCCAATCTCGGATAGCAAGTGGGTGAGCCTGATGCAAGTGGTATTAAAGAAGACATTAATCATGGTGGTCGAGAACAACAAAGGTATTATGGTCCCCATCCATATGTAAGACGGGTGGAGAGTATGTATTGACTGCCGAAAGCTTAATGCAAGCATGAGAAATGACAATTTCTCATTACCTTTCATTGATCAAATTTTAGAAAGGTTAGCCGATAAATCTCATTATTGTTGTCTAGACGACTATTCTAGTTTTCACCAAATCCTGGTGGCACCGTAAGATCAAGAAAAGACAACCTTTACATGTCTATTTGGCACTTTTGCATACCAGAGAATCCATCAAGAAAAGGTATGTCATGTGGGTTTCTACCGAATGTTCATCAAAGAATTTTCAAAGATAACAAGACCAGTGTGCCTAATCTTGCAAATGTAACGATGTGAAAATTTAAAACAATTTTTCATTTTTAAAATGCATACTCTTCATAACGTATCTTATAAAAATCTCTTTTATTTAATTACAAAGCACAACTCAGTTATTAATCCAGGATCCTCTTAACTCTTTCTCTGGTGTGTACAATCAAGCCGGTGCCGTCCCGCGATCCAGACAAGAAAACCTGAAACACATAACACATAACACGGTAAGCACGAAGCTTAGTGAGTTCCCCAAACTACCACATAGAACACATATTAGCCACTCAAGGCAATAAATCTGTAGACCCTCTGGTCGTAACTCTATGGACCCTCCGGTCCTAACTCTGTTGACCCTCTGGCCCTAACTCTATGGACCCTCTGGTCCTAAGCTCGTTGGACCCTCCGGTCTCTGCTTAAGCCTTCCAGCCTCATAAATCGTTGGACCCTTCGGTCCGGTCTATAAAATCCACATAGCATAAATCACAAAGACATAATGCATAGCATGTCACATACAACAGGATAACATAATACTCAATGTAAGCACATAAGACCTTCCGGTCACACATATCTACCACTCAAGGTAAAGTATAGTGAGAAGACTCACCTCGGATGAAGAACAACTCCTATAAACACTGCTGCCACGCACCAGTCTCTAACTCTGTGCCAAACCCACAATTATCTCAATTAGGAGCTAAGTCCAACCTCTCACTATTTGGGTCTAAAGATAGACCACCTACCAGCCCATTAATGCCCTGAACCCATTGGGCCCACCAAGGTCGAATAATAAATGGGCCCTCACACGGCCCAAAACCCCAAACAAAAAGGCAAGCCCAACCCAAGGGCCCGAAGCACATACATATGATTCTCTAATCCCAGGCTCTATTGTGTGAAGCCCGAACCCCATGCCCAACACATCACTTAGCCCAAAAGCCCACAGAGGGGTTACACGGGGCGTACTTCCTTTGGTACGCTCAGCGTACTCAAGCATGCACAAATCTGATCGGGGACCTCAGCCCAGTACGCGGGGCGTACTAGAATTACATTGAGCGTACACTCAGTTTTGCTTAAATTAATTTCTGGGTCTTAAACCGTTGAGACCTTAACTCATCTCTTGGATCTGGACTTCCTAACATCTCCTACTCCATAAAGTTAACGACTTTAAGCCTTTGCGTGGCTGAAGAAGTCACAAGCACACAAAAAACTTATTCTCTTTACCCATTAAGCTCTTATCTCATGCATAACTTGGTCCCAACACCCAAGGTTCCATTTTTATGACATTACACCACTAATAAGCTCAAAAGGGGAGGGTCTTAGTCTCTGGAGTTCAGGATCTCATCAAGTCTCCACCTTTTTTGGACAAAACCCTAAAATACCCCATTAACATACTTAAAACAAAAGAGAGGTAAAGTTTGAAGCTTTATACCTCAAAAAGAAGCTCCCATCTCAGATATGCTTAGATCTAGAAGCTTGGACTCCAACTCCTTCTTCTCCAAGGCTTCCACTTCTCCTCAAGAGCACACAAAACTCGCAAAAGCTCTTAAATACACATAAAAGCTCCAAGAATGAAGGACTAGGGTTTTGGAGGGTTTGCTCTCCGAGAAAGGTGGCCAAAAATGAGGCCATCTCATTCTTTATATAGGGTCACTTAAAATATTAGGGTTTTCCTTCTGTGCCTGGTACGCCCAGCGCACTAGGTGGCTCTTGCTTAAGGAACACGCGCATTTGTACGCTAAGCGTATGCATACGTACGCCCAACGTATTTCGTTGCCACACTTCTCCACTTTAGGGACTCGTCTAGCCAAATCTTCAAACTTCCATAGCTTATTTGATATAACTCCGATTCTAAAGATCCTCATACCTACGGGAAGGTGATGAGATGCCTGACGATTCCAGCAACTTGCCACAACCCGAGACTTCCTCATGCCCGGCTCGTGGCCCACGAACCCTAATCATGGATAATCCGAATCAGGATGTTACAACAAAAGTAGTTGATTTCGAGTTCAATGAGGTGTGCAAATAGGCTTTTGTAAAGCACAAAGAGTTGCTTACAACCGCCCCCATCATACAATAACCAAATTGGGATCTCCCCTTTGAGATAATGTATGATGCAAGCAACTATGCTATAGGCTCTGTTTTGGGTCAAAAGAATGGAAGAGTCTCTCATGTGATCATTATGCATCAAGGACACTAGGCAATGCTCAAAGCAACTACTCTACCACGGAGAAGGAGCTATTGGCCATAGTGTTCTGTGACATCCCCAAATTTATAATCATTTTAAAACTTTTCTTTATGCTTATTTTTAAAATAAGGTATTTCTTTTGTTGCGGAACTGCTCCCAAAAATATTATTTCAATTTGAGATAATATTAACATTAAACATTTTCAAATAAATGTTCGATATTGATATCTTTTTAAAACTTGGGATGCCATAACTAATACAAAAAATAAGTATAAACAGACCTTACATCAATTTACACTAATGATCTACATCTCCTTTAATCTCTCAGTGTAATGTATCTTCGCATCGAAACCTATGATACAAATAAACTGAATGGGTCAAATTGGGAAACCTGGTGAGTACATAGGGTTTTCAACCCACAATAATATAATTAATGTGTTTAATTATCAAACAATTAACCCAATTACCCATCCCCGTGTTACTATTTATTCATACCAAAGGATTTATCCTAAGGTCATCTTAATCATCATTGTTGACAGTACTGTTATATGGATTTCTCCGCAATACATGTTAGTAGGTTTCTTTCTATTTTTATTCTGAAGGATTTCTCCTAAGGAATAGGCACGAAGTCCATCGTTGCCAGTGTTTGGGCATGAAGTCCATTGTTGCTGGTGTTTAGGCACAAAGTCTATCGATGTCAGTGTTTATCTAATAGGCATTAAGTCTATAATTTCCAGTATCCATCTAATAGACACTAAGTCCATAGTTGCCAGTGTTTATCTAATATGCACTAAGTCCATAGCTGTCAGTGTTCTACGAGACTGTCGTCAATTAGTCTAGTAGTTGTCATCTATACTTTGCTAAGTGACTATATCCTTGGTAAAATAACAATTCCAAAGTCATGGCATTCTATCATTACCTACTTCTTTTGTCATACTACATCATATCTTTCATCATACTATGACCTCTTTCATTACCCATTGTTACCCAATGTATGATATTTATAAAAATACATACACGGTATAAATCATATAAACTTATCTTTATAACATTTCAGCTAACACATAGCATCTTTGCACGTAAGCATATATAGAAGTTATTTAATTAGATACTTCATATCTATGTGTAGGATGAAAGTAACTATACACTCACTTGTTAAAGTGATGACTTGAAACTCGGATAGTGTTTTGCTTCTAGCAACTATCTTTTCCTTGGACATAACCTAGTATTGTTATCACTAAATCTTAGTCTAATATTTCTTGGGACTAATTATTAGTCTAGATTCATCATTAATTCAAAGTCTACTGGTCTATAGTTGATAAGTGACAACCATGACATATCATATCGGAGATAGGGTCCATTTAGCATACATAGTATACTATTTGGAAAGCCCACTTTAAATACCTCACTAAATCCAACATTTTCTTTCATCCTCGTAAGTAGATCAATCGGTATAACGACTTGGAATCACTGATAAATCTTATTTATAGGTTCATAATAATGATAATGAATTTAAAGACAAGTTACACTTAAAGCGTAATAGGTGTAGCTCAACTTTCAGGGTTTCCAAAGAAAACTTAGAACTCTGTGGTCAGAACTCATCGTTGAATCTTTCTTCTCAAAAGATTCTTCTAGCGCTTCAGTGTTCACCTTACTATACTAAAACTACAGAAAGAGAAGTCGAATCATGAGGCACCAGAATGCTCGAGGATAAGAAGAGAAAGAATCTTGAATCAAGAGAATGGTACAAGAAATATGAGAGCCTAGAGACTCATATTTATAGTAACTGAGTTTTCAAAATCCACCCTTTATAGTTATTTAAACGACCAAACGCCCATTTAGAATACTATTTTAAATAGATTTAACGATATTTGTACTAAACTAATGTCAAAAGTATTCCATATTAGTCTTATAACGACCGCATCGTTGATACCTTTCTAATGATATATATATATATATATATATATATATATATATATATATATATATATATTATTTTAATATGTAAATATGCTATTGTAATTATAACTTGTTCATACGAACTTTGTTTTTGATGTGTCTTATATTCATGTGTAGCTATCAACGCGATCTACAACTTTTGTTTAGACACCAATGACTAATTTTGACTTTATTTTTAAAGTTATATTTTAATAGGCTTAGACTGATAAAGTCCTTTAAAAATTCATAACTTTGTCATCCGACGTCTGTTTTTGACTGTATTTTTATCGTTGAACTCCTATTAACGAGATCTTCAATTCTCATTTATATTGTTTCGGCTATAAATCGACCGATCTAAAATTCGATTTCTGAGATTTATACCACTATGCTGAATCTTAGAAAAATCATAACTTCCTCTAATGAAATCAAATTTAGACGTTCTTTATATACATGCTCTTGGTTTGATGGGTACTATGACTTTCATTTAGATAACTAAGGCTAAAAAGTATTTTATCAAAAAATTAATTTTTACATTACGTAGAGTCGTGTCGGTTTAAATCGCGAAACTTCAACGAGTCATAACTTCTTCTATCAAAAAGTCAATTTTAACGCTTATTATCTTTAAATTGACCAGCCCGAATATGTGGGCATTATAATTATCCCCCTTAGGATGATTACGTCCTAGAATCATCAACAAAACATGGCTTGTATAATGACTCCTCACGTTACCTTTCCATCCTAGGCGGTAATCATAACTCTCATGTCCTTTCTATCATGTTTCTAAATCTTGGACTTCTTGATCAGTGATAGTGTTGCACTTACTTGTACTTCTAAATTTGATCTCTAGTGGAGACTCCTACTTTTTCTAGAATAGACTTAACATTTATTAAGGTCCTTATTTTGACTACCATAACATACTGATGGTTGATACATCTAATGACCTTTCGTCGTATGAGCCAATGGCTAGACTCAGGTCTTTTCATTCTGACTCCAATATGATGGCACTTTCCTTCATGTTCTAATGTGATATAATCACATTATAACATGTACTAAATTTATCTATAGGCTTTTTAGCTTTATCCACAGTCGTGACACTTCTGTCGATTGCTTTGATTATCATATCCTTTAACCGTCTAACTTGAGTCGGATGCTACATCAAACATGGTTCTCTGAACCAATTAACTTATTTCACAAACTTATTCTCAAGTGGGACTTGATTTGATATGACCACTAGGGTTAGAATAACAGTCATCTTCGTAGTCATTACCAAAATGATGGTAATGACGGAAACAAACGAAACAAACTCAACTACTAATGCCTTAGTAACCTTATGACTTTCCCTGTGTGAGCCTTGTGCTTCCGGTAGCATAGGCCTATACTACCTTTCACACCTACTTATACTCGTCCCAAGTATTGTCTCTTAGTTCTCCAAGTCACCACAAAAGTAAACTCATATAGCAACTTAACATATTAGATAACATAACTAAGGTTTATATTAGTTCTTGAAACAATTACATAGATATTCACGTTCACCCTAGTTTATTCCTCTTATATTAGGCTACTCCACATGATACTATCTATATGGCTTCTTGATATCTTGATCTTCAGGTATATATATATATATATATATATATGTTTGTGTGTGTGTGTGTCCTTACTCTTGATCCCTTGTATTGCCGCCTGCTTCATCAAGGATCATCTGGAATGCTCTTGCCTATGGCTTTGGGGACGCATTCGGCCTTGGTGCTTCATTTTTCTTCAAGGAATCTTTTGACATATTCCCCTTGTCTCCACATCCAGAGCATACCTTATCATCAAACTTATAATCCTTGGAATTGTAACCGATCCTTCCACACTTATAACAAGTCACTTCTCTGTCGCATCTCCCAAAGTGCTTCTTCTTGCACTTCTCACACCACTTGGCTCCACCATTATCCCCATGCTTTTGGTCTTCCAAGTTGGACTTCGATAGTCTTCCTTTCTTATCAGATCTTTAGGATCCCTCAGGCTTCCTCTTTTCTCCAACCTTATCTTTTTCTAGACCCTTTTCTTATCTAGTTCACTACATTCCTAGCCACCTAAATGGTTGTTTTTAGAGTAGTTGCTAGCATCACCATTGGACCGAAGTTTGCCGGTAGTCCACTAGCAAACTTGTTGACCTTGGAAAGTTTAGTAGGAACTAGATAAGGAAATATATTCATCTTCTCTGTACAAGTTGCAACATACTCGTTTACACTCATCTTACCCTTCTTTAGATTCTGGAATTCATTGTTGATCTCCAGAAGGTCTTGTTCTGAGCAGTACTACATTTTCAGCTGCATAAGAAAGTCTTCCCAAGACATCTTACTAGCTTCTCCCTTGGGCATGGTATCAGCCAATAACTTCCACCAGATTAATACTCCTATCTTTAACTATCTAACCGCAAGAATGCCCTTTTGCTTGTTGCTACAGTTGCAACTTCAAACACCATCTCCATACGGAGATCCAATCCATGACTTCCATCGGTGTTAGGCTTCCAGAAAGACTTGGTGGCTTAGATTCCATGAAATCCTTGTGCTTACATCCACCTCGATCATCTCCTTCATTTAGTTGGTTCCTTCTAACCACACGTAGCTCAGCTTGACTGATAGTTCGACTACAGTTTCCTTGTTCTGATAGTTCAATGTCCATATCAGGTTGTACAATGGGTACAACAGGTTCATCCTTATTATTACACAACATTTATCTCATCTCCTCCATCTGTTTGGCCATCATAACCCGAATCATTGCTTGGACTCCTACCATCATTGTTGGATCGGGTGCAGCTGCTACCTTTAGTGAATGCTCAATCACTCGTGGCTCATGTTGTTGATTACCGTTTCCTAGTTTGCTTCGAGTTCTCACCATTCCGATCTATACACAAAAGCAGATGTTCAGTGTACAGTGATGAGAATTAAGATATGGAAAGATTTATTTACAAGAGACGTATAAATATCCTTATTACTCCGAAACATTATATGTCAGTTCTAATGTCATAGTTTAGAAATCAGAACACATACAATTTCCAGATCCGGTCGGCAATAGACCACATATTCGATCAAATAATAGCATCCTAAAACATATAAGGCATATTATAGCTATAACATAAATCATTTAGCACATAAAAAGCAATTTAGGTATCTTTCCTTAAATAAGCTAGTGCTCGTGTCTATTCATGCATACCTCCGAAATATATCAGACACTTATCTTATAATCATGGATTATCATTCTAATTTGAAATCTAGAAATCCATAAAATTTCTAGTTCTCTTATACTAATACTATGATACCAACTGTGACATCGCTAGATTTACAGTCATTTTAAAACTTTTATTTATGCTTATTTTTAAAACACAGTATTTCTTTTGTTGTGGAATTGGTCCCAAAAATATTTTTTTCAACGTGAGATAATATTAACATTAAATATTTCTAAAGAAACATTTGATATTGATATCTTTTCAAAACTTGGGACGTCATAACTAATACAAAACATAAGCATAAACAGACCATACATTAATTTACACTAATGATCTACATCTCCTTTAATCTCTCAGTGTAATATATTTTTGCATCGAAACCTATGATACAAACAAACTAAGTGGGTTAGATTGGGAAATCTCATGAGTACATAGGTTTTTCAAGCAACACTAATATAATTAATGTGTTTAATTATAAAACAATTAACCTAATTACCCATCCCCGTTAACTATTTATTCTTCCCAAAGGATTTATTCTAAGGGTCATCTTAATCATCGTTGCTGACAGTACTGTTAGATGGATTTCTCTGAAATACATGTCTGTAGGTTTCTTTCTGTTTTTATTCCTAAGGATTTGTCCTAAGGAATAGGCACAAAGTCCATCGTTGCCAATGTTTAGGCATGGAATCCATTGTTGTCGGTGTTTGAGCATAAAGTCCATCGCTACCAGTGTTTATCTAATAGGCATTAAGTCTATAACTGCCAGTATATATCTAATAGGCACTAAGTCCATAGCTGCGAGTTTTTATCTAATATGCACTAAGTCCATAGCTGCTAGTGTTCTACGAGACTATCATCAATTCGTCTGGTAGTTGTCGTCACCTATATTTTGCTAAGTGACTATATCGTTGGTAAAATAACAATTCCAAAGTCATGGCATTCTGTCATTGCCTACTTCTTTTGTCATACTATAGCATCCTATCTTTCATCATACTCTTACATCTTTCATTACCCTTGGTTACCCAATGTATGATATTGATAAAAATACATACACTATATAAATCATATAAACTTATCTTTATAACATTTCATCTAACACATAACCTCTTTGCATGTATGTATACATAGAAGTTATTTAATTAGATTCTTCAGATCTATGTGTAAGATGAAAGTAACTATGCACTCACTTATTGAAGTGATAACTCGAAACTCGGACAATGTTTTGCTTCCAACAACTATCTTTTCCTTCGACGTAACCTAGTATTTTTATCATTAAATCTTAGTCTAATATTTCTTTGGACTAATTATTAGTCTAGATTTATCATTAATTCAAGGTCCACTGATCTATAGCTGATAAGGGATAACCAAGTCAGATCATATCGGAGGCAGGGTCCATTTGGCATACATAGTATTCTGTTTGGAAACCCCACTTTAAACACCTCACTAAATCTAGCATTCTCTTCATCCTCGTAAGTAGATCAATAAGTATAACGACTTAGAATCACTGATAAATCTTATTTATAGGTTCATAATAACGATAATGAATTTAAACATAAGTCACACTTAAAGCATAATAGATGTAGCTCAACTTACAGGGTTTCTAGTGAAAACTTAGAACTCTGTGGTCAAAACTTTTTCACTGAATTTTTCTTATGAAAAAAGATTCTTGTGGTGCTTCAGTGTTCACCTTATGATACGTGCATATCTACATATATATTTTACATCATATCTTACTATTATTGGCTATATTTATGCTTATTATAGAACAAAAGGTACTTATTATGTTTAATATTTGTTATTTAGCATAAAAGACATTCTCGAGAGCAATATGGAAACTGGAAGCAGGAAAATACGAGCGTAGGCAAAAAGAAGACACAAAAAGAATTTTGCTGGGCATCTTGACCCCTCGTCAGTGTTTTGACCATATCTCATGACTCGTAACTCCGATTGACGAGATTTAAAATGTTCTGTAAACTGGACACAATTTCAGACGACCTTCATGTTTTTGAGAAAAGTCAGATTTCCAACCACCACGACGTGGTGAATGGAATCTTCGCTATTCTTGACACTCGCTTAGAGAATACGGGATAAACACGAGGACCACGACGTGGTGGCCAGATTTTAGACAATTATATATATATATATATATATATATATATATATATATATATATATATATATATATATATATATCCGAACATAGGTTAGAATTGAGGGACTTGGAGGTGACTTTCTAGAGAAGCATTACGAAAAATAACCTCTGGAAAACCCTTAGAAGATTAGGAAACGATTGGAGTTCAAGATTTGAAGAGATCTAGACGGAAACATAAATTTATTTCGATTTGATCATGTTTAGATTTATCTCTATTGAGTTTTTGTATTTGATTTCTACCATGAATAGCTGAATTTAATTACTCCTGTTTAGCTAGATGAAGCTTCAACTTATGGATTATTTTAATTAATTATGGATTTGACTTGTTGGTATTGTGCTTGTGTTTGATTGTTAATACCTAGCATGCTAATATTTGGTTGTTTAGTTGCTTGAATTCATGTTCTGTGTAGCTTAGTTATTATTAAATTACATGAACTTGACACCTAGTGATTTAGTGAATATTGAATTGCTAGAGCTAGGATCGACCCAATCTTAGATAAGTGATTGAAGTAATTGAATTTAGCTGTGTTGGAGAACATAAATTATGACCATGATTATGTTTGCATAATAAATCATACATAGCCTATTCATAATCCATAATTGATTCTGTGTTTAATTGTGTGTGACAATGCATAGTTTTACATGAATTAGTTAAATATTAGTAAATTTGGACTTAAATTACTAATAATATAATATTAGGTAACCAACTTTGATAATCCATAATTGTTAGCTAACCATAAAGAAGAAGTGGATTTGAACTAAACGAGAGTGTATTTAGTAATTGATTGAACCTTTGTTTAGTAATTAAGTTCATCTAAACTTGCAAAATTAGATAAAAAACCACTACTTTTCTAGAATCTTAGGTTAACTAGATAGTAGTTAGATTAATTAATTAAAACCGTTCCCTGTGTTCGACCCCGACTTACTTAAACTACACTACAATCCGACTAGGTACATTGCCTAGGTGCATATTGGTTAGTTAAGTTAGTTAGGAAATAAATTTGAAACCGTTAGGTACTTTTGTGCACATCACCATACTATACTAAAACTATAGAAAGAGAAGTCGAATCACGAGGGACCAGAATGCTCGAGGATAAGAAGAGAAAGACTCTTGAATCAAGAGAATATTGCAAGAAATATGAGAGCCTAGAGACTCATATTTATAGTATTTGATTTTTCAAAAACCAACCTTTATAGTTACGTAGACGACCTTATAGTTATTTAAACGACCAAACGCCCCTTTAGAATACTATTTTAAATAGATTTAACGACATTTGTACTAAACTAATGTTGAAAGTATTCAGTATTAGTGTTATAACGACCACATCATTGTTACCTTTCTAATGATATATAAATGTGTATGTGTGTGTGTGTATATATATATATATATATGGGTGTGTGTGTGATTTATATTTTATTTTAATATGTAAATATGGAATTATAAATTATAACTTTTTCATACGAACTCTGTTTTTGTCATTTTTTATATCTACGCGTAGCTATCAACGATATCTGCAATTTTTGTTTAGACTCCGTCGACTAATTTTGACTTTATTTATAAAGTTATATTTTAACAGGCTTAGACTTATAAATTCCATTAAAAATTTATAATTTTGTCATCTGACATCCATTTTTGACTGTAGTTTTATCGTTGAACTCCTATTAATGAGATCTTCAATTCTCGTTTTTAGTGTTTCGGCTAAAAATAGACCGATCTAAAATTCATTTTCTTAGATGTATACCGCTATGCTGAATTTTAGAAAAATCATAACTCCTCTAACGAAGTCAAATTTAGATGTTCTTGATATGCATGCTCTCGATTTGACGACTACTACGACTTTCGCATGGATCACTAAGGCTAAAAAATATTTTATAAAAAATTCCCTTTTTACATTACGCAAAGTCGTGCCAGTTTAAATTGCAAAACTTCAACGAGTCATAACTTCTTCGTTATAAGTTGGATTTCAACATTCTTTATAAATACGAAATCCTTGTGACGTATAATATAACTTTTGTTAAGATTATTTTTGTTAAATTATGTTCTATCAAAAAGTCAATTTTAACACCTATTATCTCTAAGTTGATCTGTCCTGGGCGTTACAATTTTCTCCATCTTTGGATGATTATGTCCTAGAATTATCCACAAAACATGTCTTTTATAATGACTCCACACGTTACCTTTCCATCTTAAGTGGTAATCGTAACTCTCATGTCCTTTCTATTGAGTTTCTATTCTTGGACTTCTTGATCGGTGACAGTGATGCACCTACTCTTACTTCTAAATTTGATATCCATCGGAGACTCCTGCTCTTTCTATAATAGACTTTGATAGATATTATGCAAAACATATAATCCAATGGTGTGCATCCAACCCTAAACAATTTTGATCTACGTTTTCTCTAATTGAATATACAATATGAACAACAATGTAGAAACTCTAGAACACTAGTATATAATCAACATACACAATTAAGGCTATTGAAACATACCTTAATTGTTATATAGCAATAACAATGCAAATCCTTAGTATTGTTGAAGCTTTGAGAGCAAGCGTCACAATTGTCATGTCTCTGATGGCTCACACCCAACACTAGCAATGGAAGATGATTGAAAAGGAGGAGGAGGGCTTTAAGTTTTTGGTTGGATCTCTTGTAAACAAGTGGCCGAAAATTGTAGGTTTATGACCCTATTTATAGTGCATATAGGAAACCTTAGATACGCCGAAATCCAAGATTATCTTAAACCAAGTAATTATCCACTTTCCTGATTATCCATCATGGATTATTCTAGAATCCCTTAACACTTCAGAAACCGTCCATAGCCTATGGAGGATTCTAGATTGCCTCTCGCTCAACTATTGAACGATTACAATTCAGTCCCTACATTTTTAATTAATTCTTTAGCTATATTAAGGTCCTTATTTCGACCATTGTAAGATACCGATGGGTTATGCATCTAATGAGCTTTCGTCGTATGACGCAATGGCTAGACTCTAGTCTTTTGAGTCAGACTCCAATATGGATGACACCTTCCTTCATGTTCTAATGTGATAGAATCACATTATATAAGATACCAATTTTAGCTACATGTTGCTTAGCTTTACCAACGGTCACGACACTTCTTTCGATTGCTTTGATTATCCTTTCCTTTAACCTCCTGACTTAAGTCGGATACTACATTGAACATGGTTGCCTAAACCAATTAACTTATTTCACAGACTTATTCTCAAATTGGACTTGATTTGATATGACTACTAGGTTTGGAATAATATTCATCCTCGTAGTCATTATGAAAATGATGGTAACGACGGAAACAAACGAAACAAACTCAACTACTAATGCCATAGTAACCTCGTGACTTTCCGTGATCCAAGTGTGAGCCTTGTGGTTTCGGTAGTATATGACTCTACTACCTTTCAGACCTACTCATAATTGTCCCAAGTATTGCCTCTCAGTTCTCCAAGTCACTACACAAGGAAAATCTTAAAGCAACTTAACATATCAGATAACATAACTAAGGTTTATATTATTTCTTGAAACAATTACATAGATATTCAAGTTCACCGTAGACTGTGCCTCTTATATTAGGCTACAACACTTGATACTATATATATGGCTACGTTATATCTTGATCTTCAGGTGTCTATATATATATATATATATATATATATATATATATATATATATATATATATATAGACACACACACACACACACACACACATATATATATATATATATGTATGTATGTATCCTTACCCCTGATCCCTTGCATTGCCACCTGCTTCATAAAGGATCATCTAGAATGCTCTTGCCTTTGCCTCGATGACGGATTCGGCCTTGCTGCTTCATTTTCTTCGGGAAATCTTTTGACATATGCCCTTTTTTTTTCCACATTCATAGCATATCTTATCATTAAACATACAATCCTTGGAATAGTAACTGATCCTTCCACACTTATAACAAGTTACTTCTCTGTCGCATCTCCCAAAGTGCTTCATATTGCACTTCTCACACCACTTGGCTTCACCACACCCCCAGGCTTTTGGTTGTCTAGGTTGGACTTTGAAAGTCTTCCTTTCTTATCGGATCTCGAGGATCCCTCAAGTTTCCTCTTTTTTCCAGCCTTATCTTTTTATAGACCCTTTTCTCTTATTTGGGTCTCTACATTCCTAGCCGCCTACATGGATGTTTTTAGAGTAGTTTATTGCTTCACCGTTGGACCAAAGCTTGTCGGTAGTCCACTAGCAAACTTGTTTACCTTGTTGACCTTGGGCATGGTAGTAGCCACGATCTTCCACCAGCTTAATACTGTGACATTCCCAATTTCATGGTCAAAAAAGACCGATTTGTTTATGATTTATTTAAAAATCAGAGTTTTCTTTTAAAGAATAATATTGCGGAATTGGTTCCCAAAAATCTGATAATGGTATTATCAAAGCATTTCCTAAGAAATGTGTTTTAATTATATTATAAACCTTGGGATGTCATTGTCAATACAATACAATAGCATAAAAATAAATAGCACGTGCCTTACAACATCTATTATTCTAATGGCCTATAATCTATAGATCTCTCATCATATCAACACTCATGTGCTATTTTACCACTATTTGTAACACAAGAAACTGAATGGGTCAGGCTTGGGAGCCTGGTGAGCACATAGGGTTTTCAAACCACAATAATTAAGTTCTTTAATTTCATCAAATCATTCAAACCGATTCCCATTCCCGTTATCCTCACATTTTGTCCCTAAAGCATCTAATTTAAAGGACCTAGCCTAAGGATTATCATTGAGATGGACAACACTGCTTAGGGGATTCCTCAACAATATATGTCAAAATGGCAATCATGAGGGGGATGGAGTACACCTGGTGAACATGTAGTTCAAAAACACCTACAGGTTGCGACCCTCCTAGCGTTCCACTAGACTGTCCAGAAATGCCCATGGTCGTCATCTATACTCCGCTAGATGACTAAATATCTCATCATTTATTTCATCATCTATATCATCCGCCCATTTTTACCCATCATAATTATAGGTATAAAATACATATACAGTTTAAATCGAATAAATCATGTATATTTTGTTCATCCAACATAGATATCAAGAACACAGATAATATGCATACATAGTACGTAATTTATATTAAATACTTCATATCTATGTGTATGATGAAAGTAGCTATGCGCTCACTTGTTAAAGTGATGACTCGAAATCCGGGCAGCGCTTCGCTTCTAACAATTTTCTTTTCCTTCGATGAAACCTAGTATCATTATTACTAGATTTTAGTAAAATATTTATTGCGACTAATTATTAGTCTAGATTCATCATTAACTCAAAGCCCACTTCATGATCTATCAAGTAAAGGAGAACCAGGTAGGATCATATCGGAGGTAGGGTCCATTTGGTATATGTAGTATAATGTTTGGAAAGCCCACTTTAAACACCTCACTAAATCATAGCCTAAACATCATTCCCGTACGTAGATCAATCAGTATAACAACTTTGAATCACTGATAAATCTTGTTTATAGGTTAATAATAACGATATTGAACTTATACATAAGTTATACTTAAAGTAGGGTGAGCATAACTCACTTACAAGAGGGTTTAGCGAGGAACCGGGCTCTGCTCGTACAGAACTTTGAGCCGTAAGCCATTCCTCTCGGAGCCTTCTGGCGCTTCGAGACTCGCCTCTAACACTTAGGAAGTGCTAGGGAATGGAAGAAAGGGTTTGGGAGTAATTGGGAGAAGAGAACTGGAAAGGTGTGAAGAAAATGAGAGATATGCGCCTCTATTTATAGGCTGGAAAACTGATCAACATGGCGTGTTTTGGAGTCCTACACGATGTGTTGGAGTGCCAACTGTCACCATCTGGTGGCAATGCGTGGGGAGGAAGTTGTGTCTGAGATGGTTCAACGTGTCAGTTTCAGAACTTAACCCATAACTTAATTATCTTCTAAATTTCGTATCTTTCGCATACGAACTCCATTTTTGATGTTCTTTAGATCTACGCGTAGGTAGCGACGTGATCTATTTTGTCTTTATTTTTATAGTTATATTTTAACAGACTTAGATAGTTAAAGTTTGTTAAAAATTATAACTTTGTCATCCGATGTCCGTTTTCAGCTGTCTTTATATCATTGAGCTTCTATTAATGAGACCATCAATTCTCGTTTAGGCTGTGTTGGCTAAAAATTGATTGATCTAAAATTCGATTTTCAGGTTGCATACTACTGTGCCAAATCTTCAAAAAATCATAACTTTCTCTAACGAGGTCAGATTTGGACGTTCTCTATGTGCACGCTCTTGGTTTACTATATACTATGACTTCCGTTTAAATCGCTAAGGGTAAAAATTATTTTATCGCAAACTCACTTTTTACGATATACGACGTCGTGTCGGTTTTGTCGCAAAACTTCGACGGGTCATAACTTCTTCGTTATAAGTCAGATTTCAGCATTCCTCATATTCCCGAAATCCTTGTTACGACTACTTCAACTTTCATCATAGATATTAGGTTTATCTATTATATTATTTTTGACACATATTTTTATTATTATTTTGTTATATCGTTATCCACACGTAAATCACTTAATACTCAAATAGTTCCTCTTTATTGTTGGATTAGTGTCTAAGTCCATAACTATTTTGGTATGTACTTGACTCGATGGTGCATGGTCCTTTTGGGTTGCCTTCACCAAAGCAACTTGATAGGATGAATTATGGAGAGAAAGGATTAAATATGATTTATTAATATATTATGGGAATAATATATTAAAGGAGAAATCATATCGTTTAATTAATATTAGTCAATAATTAATTGACAATTAGTTGTGTGACTAAAAGAGATTAATTAAACTTAAGGGACTAGAATTGTAATTATAAGATAATTGCAATTTGGGCCATGGATTGCCTTTTATTATAAGGTGGACGAATTCTATGGGGGAAGCCCATATGAAATCGTCCAAGGCCTTGAGAAAAGGGCTCTATGGGTTGCTTAGGGATTAAGCATCCAAATTAGGGTTTCCTTGTTAGATAACCCTAATTGCCTCACTATATATAGATCCCTTAAGGACCAAAAACGTGGACAAGCAGCCTTCTAGAATTAGAACACGTTTTGGGCAGCCTCCATCCTCTCTCCTCTTCATCCTCTTGCTTATGGTGTTTGTAAGCCATTAGAGGAGTGACACTTGTGACTCTAAGCCTTCCAAAGTCAATTCAAGGAGGAATTGGGATTGTTATTGCTACATAACAATCAAGGTAACATTATAAACCTATTCTAATATCTAATATGATTACTTGTATGCTAGAATTAGGGTTTATAGTCTTGGATTCAAAGCATGTACAATAGAGAAACCTAGATCCAAGCATTAGGGTTTGTATGAGCACATAGGATGTCTTATGACCAAAACCCATCAGTGGTATCAGAGCCTAGCTTGGTTTCAATTGTATTGATGCATTGTATAACTGGAAAGCTCGTTTTTTGGGTTTCTGGAGGCTGGACTCGCCGAGTCCATAGCTGAACTCGCCGAGTCCATGCTGACTCGATGAGTCCAGGCTTGACTCGACGAGTCAACTCGTCAGATAGAGGGTTTCTCGGGTTTTCTTGCTGTTTTTACTTATGGATTGTTACCTTATCATGTTAGATCAATATTAATCCGATTATATGATATATTTGACTATAATTTTGATCTAATTGAAGATATTTATCAATTAATAAGATAATTGTTTCCTTATGTGATAATTGATTAATTATTTTGAGTAAATTGATAAATTGTTTTGCAAGAAATCATTAAATAAATCAAATATGGATAATTATGTGATTAAATGTTAATTTAGATTATTTGTTATTTGATCCTTGTGCCTATGAAAAGTTTCATATTTTCCCCTTAGGTTTTATAGTTTAAATTTGAACCCAAAAGTTTTGTTGTTTTGAAATTTAAATAGTTAAAACCCTAATGTTTTGAAAAAGGTTTCAAAACTTGCCCTCAAGTGTTGGAATTTAAATTTTAATTAAATGGTTTAATTTTGATGTATATTTAAATTCTAAACCCTAATGTGTTGAAATGTTTCAAAACTTGCCCTCAAGTTTTGGAATTTAAAAGTTGATTAAAAGTTTAATTAGGAATGTAAAATTCTAAAACTCTAGTATAGTTTTGAAAAAGTTCAAATCACACCCTTATGGTTTTATTAATTAATTAAGGTGTATGATTAAAAGAGGTTTAATAAATCCATAAAAGTTTAGGTTTACAATTTAATTGAATTAAAAGTATAATTGTTAAATTAGACCACCTAGTTTTTAAAAGTATAAAATACACCCTATACTATATATAACATTAAAAGTCTAACATTATATATATGTATGAGTAAAAGTCAGTCTTACCGTTAGTAGGCCTCATTCACGAAGCTGGTCTATAAGGGGTGTTTAAGGAAATTGCCTATAAAATGGCGATTGAATGGGTATCCACTCTTACCCACCGCACTCTTGACTAGTGGAGGGTCGTTAGCCGAACGGGTAGGATAGGATGAAAACCTTCCATTATAAGTATAATGAAGTATAAAAGTAACTAAATGTTTTCATACAATTCCCAATCTTAGTTACTTAGGCAAAAGTGAATTGATGCAATTCCATGAAATTACACTTTGTGCCCTTGCGAAGACGTAAGTGGAGCGTGTGTGGTTTACTGGCACACTAAATGGTTCTAAGCAAAAGTAGCAAAGGGTGACTCAATGTTTGTCAGAGTTCGGTGGAGCGTGTGTGGTTTACCGGCACATCGAATAGGTGACTGTAACATGTGAGGGCACCATGTAAGTTTGCATGGTTATTCACACCCGCTTTGTGATCCTCGGCATCCCAGTCACAAACAAGAGGGGCATATCGAGATTTAAACATGTCATTGAAAGTTCAATGAATCTCAAAGGATCTAGGAGTTTTCATAGATTTAAAACTTAAATTCCTTTTCGTTTTGATGGTGGAAAATTAGTGAATCGTCATTCACTTACCTTCAAATATTCTACAATTAGGGTTACGGCATCCCTCTCCCGAGATGTAGAATATTGTGTTGGGTCCTAGCCTTAGTATCTCATTTGGGTGATTTACTAAGGACTCAATTAATCAACTAACTTGAATTCGTTTTCTCCCGTTTTGTAGATGTCAAAGTTCGACAACTATGGTCTTCCCAAATCCCGTGGAACAAGCATTCCACATGAAGATAATATTCCACGATTCGATCGAGGAACAAGAGATCATGCTTCACTTCCTCCTCCTTCTCCTCAAATTATTCTCCCTAACCCACAAGTTCAAAGGCTTGAAAAGTTCAAGATCACTCAATCCCTTTTGGCAAGTAAACATAAAGAAGGAAAGCCGGTGTGTGCACACGTCCTAGGGATGAAGTCACACATTGATAGGTTAAGAATGTTGGGATCCGTTGTCTATGAGGAAATAGCTGTTGATTGGGTTCTTCAGTCACTTCCTAACTCATATAGTGAGTTCGTAAGAGAGTACTATATGATGAACCGCGACATGACCCTTATAGATCTCACCTATATGCTTATTGGTGCTGAATTAGCAATGGTTTAGCGCAATAGAAAAGCAAAGTTGATTGGTGAATCTGCCTTCAAGACCTCTATGGATATAGACAATGGCAACGAAAGACATGCTATGATCAAAAAGTTTGATCATAAGAGAAAGGCAATGTCTGAAGTAGTTCCATGTGTTGTTCCAAAAGAGTTGATTTGCTTTTATTTCCAAGAGAAGGGGCATTGGAGACGAAGCTGCCCTATTTACCTAAGAGATCTAAGAGATGGGAGAGTCGAAATGTATGGCTCTGCTTTAGGTAAAATCCATTGACTAACTCTATTAAGCTTCTATTCTAGATTCTTACTACATAATGTGATAAGATTACAATTGATGTTTTGTAGGATCGAAGAAAAGAAAGGAAGCTTAAGGGAAGAAGTGAGCAAAATCTAACCGTGAAGGAATGGATTTCGATCGCATTTCTCGAAGATTAGATTCTTGAGCTACTACTTAGAGTTAGAATTAGATTGCTAAGAAATATGTATTAGCATAGTTTTTCAATGAATTGCATTGTAAGGACAAATTTCTTCCGCAATAAAATAAATTTTGATTTTATATTATTTATTTATCCTTGCAATGGCGTATATGAAAAATTGATGTTTGAATGTTTCTATTATTAGCAATAATGGATTTGGTTCTTATTATGTTATTTACGGAAAGTCGAGAGTTTACCAAATAGGGAGAGTTTCTCATCGCCCAAGTTTCAATTGGACAGAAATTTGGAATCATGCAACTTGGTTGCACGATGAATGAGAAATTTCATATTTGGAAATTAGACTAATTCATTGACATGGTGTCAAGTGAAGGACTAGGAGATTGAGTACACAAAGTTGCGTGTTGATCAAGTTCACCATAAGAGTAACAAAGATATTCGTCATGATTTTCTAAAGGTTTAGTAAATATGATTATACTTACTAGATTAAGTGTAATTCTGAATTGATTGAAAAGTTTAAATCAATAGCAGAACGAATAAGAAGAATCAAGTAGGCAGAAAGATAAAAGTTTCTCCATTCTAAGAAGAAGGGAGAGTAGCTATTGTGCTTTATGATAGGTCTTAATGTTTAAGAACCATATCTCAATTGATCCTCTAAGTGAGTCTTAGTACAATTGTATGTCTAAGAAGAGGAATCAAGAATTGAAGAAATGGTTAAATCAAAAAGTCAATCATACTTCGTTCCAAAACAAGTCTTAGAATGAGTGACAAGTATTAAGAAGGTTTATAACATTCATCAATTGTGGAAAGTTGTGATGTCTTGGATAAAACAAAGACCAACTAGGACCAAAGTTATGAAGTGTTTTGTCTTGATAAAAGCTACACTAACTCTTGAATATTTGTTTGTCAAGAAATGTTTATTGACAAGAGAATCTTATATGTCAAGGAGTCAGTGGGAGTCTTAATGGTCTTGAAAGGTTTCAAGAACAAATCAAATAAACCTTATCGATCATCACTAGCACACGAGTTGAGGTTTACAACCTATCGTGATGACATTATTTTGTTTTTGTGCCAATCCAATTGAGTTAATTATGCATGTGAGTTCTATGAGTTCTCATTTTGAACGCATAAAAGGCAAAGCACCTTAATCAATGAAAGGTACATTGATAAGAAAGGGTGAGCTGCTTAACTACTTGGAAGACATGGTGGGCAGCTGTGCTACCATAAGGCAAGAAATCAAGATTAAGAAAGTTCGGTCCATATGAGTTTGAATTTGTCGTAAACTTTAGTTTTAACAAATTCACATGGATAAGAACACATACACCGTTTAAATCTAAGTGTCATAAGATTTCCTCCTTCATGAAAATGATTGTGAGGAAATTCTTTCACTAAGAGAGATTTTAAGAAGATAGTAATTGTAAAATTGCATTCTCGAATTCAATCATGGTTACGGTATCCCTTTCCATAATTTGAATTGTGAGGTTTGGCAATTAGTCTTAATTGTTTAGACACACATATGAACTATTGAAGGCAAAGGTGTATAAGTTCAAGAAGCCTTGATAAATGATTATCAAAGCATTAAGTATTAGAAACACGAACTTAAGAAATTCAATAAGTATTGTTTTCTGAAAGTTAAGATGTTTATAAATACATGTCGAAGCTAGTGGGAGCATAAGTGTTATGTTTTATAATAATCATCATGATAGTGGGAGCATAAATGTTATGATTGTATGATTATTAAGGAAAGTATTGCAAGGTTAGCAATATTAATTATAGAAAACAAGAGTCATACTTTGCAAAGTTGTAAGAGTTGAAAGGTTGTTTTTCTATAATTAAGGGAGAGAATATTATGCTTCATTTCAAATCTAAAGGCTTAGGTTGTGGAATGTTAATAAAATTTAGTCAAAGGAACATAGTGTGTTCTTAAAATTTCGATTATGATTACGGCATTCCTCTTCACAATTCGAATGTTGAGAACATAGCAAATAAAACATTATGCGTCGTGTCTCATACGCTTCGAGTATAAGATCGATTGCAAATGCTTTAATATTTGACCATTCTAAAATTTTCCAAATGTCTAGCGCATTTAGAGGGAAAAAGGACTAGAATCGGTTTTGAGTAAAATAATTAAACAACTATCAAAGGACAATCCAAAGTTCGACGAGGATTGGTCGCTTGTGAGTAGTTGGAAGTATAGTATTGGAAAATATGGAAATGTTTCCATATTGGATGGACCATGTCAACATCATTACGAATAGATAAGATTCCATTAAGAATGAGTTGTCATATGGAAAATATGGAAGTGTGTCCATATTGGAAATTGAATATTGAAAATCTATGTCTAGATTAGAAACTTTTATGCAAAAGGATGTTCGAAGGAATGTACTTTGAGTGAGAAACATCATATCTAAGGAATTGTCTGGTAACAATCTCCGATAGAGGACTTTGTAATATCAGTGGCAATAGTCTTTGTGACTTTGGTGCAGTGACACTACGAAAGGATAGCTGCATAGAATGTTAGAATCTAGCATATTCTATAAGTAGCAAGAATTTGATATTCTTTAACTTATGGAAAAAGGATTTGGAGTTGTGAAATGAGAATGATTGGAAATGTGTTCAATGTGATCTATTTCACAAAGTAAGAACCATAGGTAAACATTGTGTGCATGCTAGGAGCATGGGACAAGTGTTGTAATTCAAGTAAGAAGTTGATTACCCGAAACGACAAATAATGAGTAATCAATATGGTGATAAATGAAAGGTGTTTTATTTATGTTCAAAGGGTTGAGGTCATATGGGATTAGTATTGTTCTTGTGTTTCACATTTGCATGTTTTGACTTCCAGAATAATTGAGTTTATTAAGAATAATCGAATTATTCGAACGGGCCACAATCATTCATATGTTGGAAGTAGGTATGAGTGAAGACTGTCGTGAATTGGTGTGTGGATTGTCTAAAGAGCATTAGACATAAGCAAATGTTTGCTGCAACGTTCATGAGTGCTTATGAATATGATTTGAGCATTGGATTAAACCCACGCTCACTTGGATCACTCCATGAATTGTATCACGAGTGATTGGTGAGACGATAACATCTTATATTCTTGAAACCAAGATGTGTGAGTTGTATCTTGCAAATCGGTTGCACATTGATAATATGTAAACGCACTAGTAACTTGGTGTTATAAAACATATTGTTGTGTGTGATTCGGTGTGTGAGTGTAGGCAAGCATTGTATCAAAATTTATCCGTTCCTTTTATCCAAGGTAGGATAAAAGCGACATCTTTGGGCCCCTCGATGATTTAGTGATGACAAACGTAAATGCTCAGCCGGGCTAGGGCTAATTTGATTTGTTCAATTAGTCAGTCGTCATAAATCGAAAATCGAGATATAGTACAAAGAGAATGATTTGAAACCATATCTCATATGATATCTAGAATGGAGGAATATATGATCCCTTATCTGAGGACACGCGTATCTGATATGATCAGAGTTGACAGCGGCTTTGGAAAGCTATGATTGCAGATCAGGATCTGAAGTCATACGCATAATAGTTATTAGACTTATCCAAGTGGGAGACTGTTGGATTAGTGTCTAAGTCCATAACTATTTTGGTATGTACTTGACCCGATGGTGCATGGTCCTTTTGGGTTGCCTTCACCAAAGCAACTTGATAGGATGAATTATGGAGAGAAAGGATTAAATATGATTTATTAATATATTATGGGAATAATATATTAAAGGAGAAATCATATTGTTTAATTAATATTAGTCAATAATTAATTGACAATTAGTTGTGTGACTAAAAGAGATTAATTAAACTTAAGGGACTGGAATTGTAATTATAAGATAATTGCAATTTGGGCCATGGATTGCCTTTTATTATAAGGTGGATGAATTCTATGGGGGAAGCCCATATGAAATCGTCCAAGGCCTTGAGAAAAGGGCTCTATGGGTTGCTTAGGGATTAAGCATCCAAATTAGGGTTTCCTTGTTAGATAACCCTAATTGCCTCACTATATATAGATCCCTTAAGGACCAAAAACGTGGACAAGCAGCCTTCTAGAATTAGAACACGTTTTGGGCAGCCTCCATCCTCTCTCCTCTTCATCCTCTTGCTTATGGTGTTTGTAAGCCATTAGAGGAGTGATACTTGTGACTCTAAGCCTTCCAAAGTCAATTCAAGGAGGAATTGGGATTGTTATTGCTACATAACAATCAAGGTAACATTATAAACCTATTCTAATATCTAATATGATTACTTGTATGCTAGAATTAGGGTTTATAGTCTTGGATTCAAAGCATGTACAATAGAGAAACCTAGATCCAAGCATTAGGGTTTGTATGAGCACATAGGATGTCTTATGACCAAAACCCATCATTTATTACTTCAAAATAGGTTATAATTGTAGACCCTAACTATTGCATCATCATACTAATGCTTAGCCAGAAACGCGGGTGGTACTACAATTCTCTCATCCTTAGGATGATTCCTTCTTGGAATCATGCATCAGCAAACATATGTGGATAGCGACTCATCATGTGACCCTCTGTTTCCCAGGTGAGGTTTGGCCCATTCGTATATTTCCATTGCCCAAGCACTAAATTGACCATATTGCATCGTAATTTAGTCGTCCTATGGTTAACAATTGCTTCAGGATCTTCGATTAACCTCTTATTTTTATCTATCCTTAACTCCGAAAGTGGAATTATATCGGGAACTTCTCCCATAAAATTCCTCAAATAACACACATGGAAAGTGTTACGAATACCATCTAGTTCTTCTGGCAATTCCAGCTTATAAGCTTGGTTCCCAATCCTCTGAAGAACCTTGAATGGCCCAATAAATCTTGGACTCAACTTTCCTCTCTTTCCAAATAGTATAAATCCCTTCCACGGTGAGACTTTGAGCAATACCGAATCTCCAACTTCGAATGTCATTAGTCATTGCTTCTTGTCAGCATAGCTCTTTGGCGATCATGAGCTGCTAACATCTTTTTTCTAATCACTTTTTACTTTTCGGCAATCTGATGGACTATTTCGGGACCCATAAACTGCTTTTTTCCAGCCTCAAGCCAACAAGACGGCGTATGACACTTCTGTCCATACAAGGCTTGATAAAGTGCCATCTTAACGCTTTAATGGTAACTAATGTTGTAGGAAAACTCTGCCAGAGGTAAATGCTTATCCCAATTACCTTGAAATTCTATGGTACATGCTCTTAACATATCCTCCAATGTTTGAATTGTTCTTTCGCTTTGTCCAATAATCTGTGGATGGTAGGTTGTACTTAACCACAACTTCATACCTATTTCCTCTTGTAGACTCTTCGAAAACCTTGATGTGAAATGACTGTCACGATCCGATACAATCATTAAGGGAACACTGTGAAGTCTTACTATCTTCTTCACGTAAGCGTTTGCAAGTTTATCTGTAGACCATCTCTCATTAGCTGCTATGAAGTGTGCATGTTTTGTGAATCGATCCACGACTACCGAAATCATGTCGTGACCGTTCTTCATTCTGGATTATTTAGTCATAAAATCCATGGTGATGTCTTCCCATCTACCCATGGGTACCGATAAAGGTTCTAAACTCCCATACGGTTTCTGAAGTTATGCTTTAACTCTCGCACATGTTACAAACTCTGCCACATACTTTGCAACATCGAGCTTCATTATTGGCCACCAGTAGTAAGGTTTCAAATCCTATACATCTTTGTGCTACCAGGAGGAATCGAGTACATGGTCTTGTGAGCTTCTTCCATCAGAAGATCTCTTATTCCTCGCATCTTAGGCACCCAAATCCTATCTTGGAATACCTTCAATTCTTGACTATTTGTACCGAATACCAACATTTTGCCTAAACATTCTTCCTTTCGATCATCTTTATCTAAAGCTTCTTCATGAGCTTTCATAATGCTTTCCACAATTGTCGAGACAACTTCTATTCTTAACTCTCTTGGCCTTTTTCTTTCCAGGTTTACTTTTCGACTTAGAGTATCAGCTACGACATTTACCTTACTAGGTTGGTAAAGTATCTCACAGTCGTAATCCTTAAGCAACTCTAGCCAGTGTCGTTGCCTCATATTCAATTCCTTTTTATCAAAGAGACACTAGAGACTTTTATGATCAGTGAAGAGTTTGCACTTTGTGCCATAAAGATAATGCTTCCATATCTTTAATGTGAATACCACCGTTGCCAACTCCGGATCATGAATGGGGTAGTTCTTCTCGTGTTCTTTCAATTGTCGAGATGCGTATGCTATCATTTTATCTCTTTGGGTCAGAACACAACCTAACTCAACTCCATATGCATCGCTATAGACTACGAAGTCTTCAACTCCGTCGTGTAAAGAAAGAATTAGTTCTTCACACAACTTCTTCTTTAATTTCTCAAATTCTTCTTCATGTTTCTCACTCCATGTATATGTAGCTCCCTTATGGGTCAAAGCTATCAATGGAGCAGCTATCAAAGAAAACCCTTGGATAAACCTTCTGTAATATCCGGATAATCCCAGAAAGCTTCAAATCTCAGTGGGACTTTTTGGTCATTCCCATTTCATCACAACTTCAATATTTCCTGGTTCAACCATTATTCCCTCTTGGTTAACCACATGACCCAATAATTGGACTTCTCAAATCGAAAAATCACATTTGGGGAACTTTGTGTACAACTTCTCCTTCTTCAAAACTTCTAATACTTCTCTTAGGTGCTTTCCATGCTCTTGCTAGCTCTTTGAGTAAATCATAATGTCATCTATGAACACTATTATGGATTTACCGAGGAATGGTTTACAAACCCTGTTTATTAAATCCATAAATGTTGCTAGAGCATTGGTTAGTCCAAATGATATAACCAAGAATTCATAGTGTCTGTATCTCGTTCTGAATGCGGTCTTCTTAATACCTTGCTCTCTCACCTTCAACTGATGATATCCTGAGCTAAGATTGATCTTTGATAAATAGCTCGAACCTTGTAGCCGATCGAATAGATTGTCAATCCTTGGCAATGGATACTTTTTCGTTACTGTTGCTTTGTTCAACTCTCTATAGTTTATGCACATACTCATGCTTCCATCCTTCTTCTTTACGAATAACATTGTAGCTCCCAAGGGTGATGAACTAGGTCTAATGAAACCATTGTCCAACAACTCCTGAAGTTGCATCATAAGCTCTTTCATCTCTGTCGGTGCTAATCAGTATGGTGTTTTCTCTATTGGCGTCAATCCTGGAAACAAGTCTATTTGAAACTCTACTTGTCTATTAGGGGAAAATCTAGGAAGATTTTTAGGAAAGACTTTTGGATAGTCACACACCACTGGTATTCTTTGTATCTACTTCTTCTCCTTCTTTGCATTGATCACAAATGCCACGTATGATGTGCATCCATTGGACAAACACTTCATGGCTTTCATCAGGGAAATGATTCCAGAATTCACTTTATGTTTATCCCTATACACCATAAACGACTCTTTACCAGGTGGGTTTACTCTCACCATCTTCTTCCTGCATAGTATCTCGACATTGTTTGCACTAAGCCAATCCATTCCCAGTACGATGTCGAAACCGTTCAACTTAATGGGTAATAATTCCTCGTGGAATTTATTCCAGTTCAAGTCGATGGCGATGTTTTTAATGCAATTGCTAACATGTATGAATTTTCCATTAATTGGCAACTTCTACAACTAGATCATTATCAAGTTTATCTATAGGCAATGTTAGTCTTCCCCCAAATTTATGCGATATAAATGAGTAATTTGCTCCAGACTCAAACAGTATATTGGTAGGAAATCTATTTACAAGAAAGGTACCTAAAGCAACATCTGCTTCATCCCTTCCTACTTCTAGGGTCATCTGAAATGCTCTTGCTTTTGGCCTTGGTGGAACATTAGGCCTCGCTGCCTCGTTCTTCTTCGGGCAGTCCTTTGAAATATGTCCTTCTTCGTTACATCCATAACACACCTTCTTGTTAGATGTACACTCATTGATGAAATGCCTGATCTTCCCACACTTGTAACAAGTCACCTCCCCGTCACATTTTCCAAAGTGCTTATTTTTGCACTTCTTGCACCATCTTGCTTCCTCTTCCAAACTTTTTAGAACCAAACTTCGAGAATTTGTTCTTCGTGTTGTACCTTGAAGATCCTTTAAACTTCCTCTTCTCGTCAACTTCGACCTTGTTGGCGGCTCTACTCTTGATCATCTCTTTAACAGACTTAGCAGCCCAGATGGTCGTCTCAAGTGTAGGTGATTGGCATACTGGCAGAGTGTACTCGCATGGTAGTCCCTTCTAATACTTATCGTTTTTTGTTATCTATTTAGGGACGATATGCCAAGAAAACCCATCTTGTCTGTGAAGGCATTGGTATACTCTTCAATGGACATGTTGCCCTTCTTCAACGTCAGAAACTAATTCTCTAATTCTAGCATTTTTTTAGGCTGAGTAGAGCTTGCTTTTAAAGTGTACCAAGAACTCTGACCATGTCAGTTGTAGTGGCTCAATAGGGCTTATGGTCTTCCCCAAAGTGTTCTAGTAGCGAACAACACCTCCTCTAAACTGACACACTGCATAAGTGGTTTGTAGCTTGCCCTTGCAACCACATGTTATGAAAGCTAGCTCCGTTTCAGAGATCCAATCCATAACTTTGATTGGATCTTCCTTCCCAGTAAAACTTGATGGTTTTCAAGTTTTAAATTCTTTATACTTGCATCCATTCCTTTCAATCCCTTCATCCTGGTTATTTCTTCTAACCACTTAAAGTTCAATTTGACTTACAGCACGGTTGTAATTTCCTTCCTTTGACTGCTCAATGCTCAGTTCAGGCTGCTCAACAAGCATAGTAGGTTCATCCCTATTATGTTGAAGTAGGTTCCTTGTTTCTTCCATCTGATGATCCAACATCATTTGGATCATTGTTTGTACCCCTGCCATCATGATTGGCTCGGGTGCAGCTACTACTTCTGGTGCACGCTTAATCACTTGTAAGTGAGGCTGCTAATTGCCATTAGTATTTCCATTATTATTTCCAAATCCGCTTCGGGTTCTTGCCATGTTGATCTATCCACCAAAGTAGGTGAATTTAGATCTTTATTTCTGATAGACGTTTAAATCCTCATTGTCTCTCCAAAAAGTTGCATGTTAGTTCTAATATCGTAATTGAACGTTTAGAAATCTGAACACATAAATTTTCTAGATCCGGTCGGCAACAGACCATAGATCTGATCAAATAATGTATAAAGCATCGTAAATCATTTAGCACATAAAAGCAATTTAGGCATCGTTCCTAAAATAAGCTAGTGCTCGTGTCTATATATAGCAGCCACTCATCTCACAATCATCGCTTAACATTCTAAGTTTAAGTCTAGAAATCTTACAAATTCCTAGTTCGCGTAAAGTAATTCTCTGATACCAACTGTGACATCCCCAATTTCACAGCTAGAAAAGACCGATTCGTTTATGCTTTATTTAAAAATCAGAGTTTTCTTTTGAATAATAATATTGTGGAATTTGTTCCAAAAAAATATGATAATGATATTATCAAAGCATTTCCAAAGAAATGTGTTTTAATTATATTAAAAACCTTGGGATGTCATTGTCAATACAATACAATAGAATAAACAGAAATAGTACAGACCTTACAACATCTATTATTCTAATGGCCTATAATCCATAGATCTCTCATCAGATCAACAATCATGCGCTCTTTTGCCACTACCTGTAACACAAGAAACTGAGTGGGTCAAGCTTGGGAGCTTGGTGAGCACATAGGGTTTTCAAACCACAATAATTAAGTTCTTTAATTTCATCAAATCATTCAACCCGATTACTCGTTCCTGTTATCCACACTTTATGTCCCAAAAACATCTAATTTAAGGGACCTAGCCTAAGGATTATCATCGGGATGTACAACACTGCTTAGGGGATTCCTCAGCAATATATGTCAAAAAGGCAACCATGATGGGATGGAGTACACCTAGTGAACATGTAGTTCAAAAACATCTACAGGTTGTGACCCTCCTAGCGTTCCACTGGACTGTCTAGAATAGTTTGCGGTCGTCATCAATACTCCGCTAAATGACTAAATTAGCTTAAACGTCGAGGTCAGATATGGACGTTCTCTATGTGACTAAATTAGCAGAGTATAGATCGATCTAAAATTCGATGTGGTTGTCATCTATTCTCCGCTAATTTAGTCCTCTAGCGAAGTATAGATCGATCTAAAATTCGATTTCCGAGCTGCATATTGCTATGCCAAATCTTAGAAAAATCATAAATTTCTCTAACGAAGTCAGATATGGACGTTCTCTATGTGCACGCTCTACGGCTAAAAATTATTTTATCGCAAACTTACTTTATACGATACACAACGTCATGTCGGTTTTGTCGCAAAACTTCGACGGGTCATAAATTCTTCGTTATAAGTCGGATTTTGTCACACCCCGAAACCGATGGCGGGAACGTTCCGGGGCGGAGGACGTCATGTAGTATCACAACTAATGTACATAGTAAGCGTAGTAAGCACAACCATTACATTACTTAGAAGTATTTACATTTGTTTGAAAACAAAGTTATACATGTTTATATATACATCCCAAAATGAACAAAAGTTAAGACGTGACTTCTAAACGCTCCATCTTCTCCAAAATATCATGTGGTACCTGTCTAATGCGGACCTGAGAATACAAGCAGTTTGAAAATCAGCATAAAGCTGGTGAGTTCATAAGCGGTTTGTTTCTGAAAATGAACAAGTTTCCTTTGGTTTTCTGAAAAAGTTGGTATCCAAGAAAATCCCATATTTTCTTATAAGAAAAGTTTAGTTATCCTTTGATCACACAGCCTGGTTTAGAAAAGTCATGCTATCCCAGGAAAAACCCTTATTTTCCTTAAACGTTTGCAGTTGGTTATTTGTTCTGAATGCAATGTACAAGTATCTACCATACGTAAATTGTTTGTGTGAAGTTTCCTGAAAGCCTGGTTATCCTTTAAAAGTACATTAGTTTTAACACGTATATAAAACTAATAAGTAAGTAGAAAAGTTTTCATAATCTAAGTTGCGAGTTCCATAACCATACGATAGACTAGATAAGGCTCGGAACGGGGCCAATATCGTTATATGACTTTTGTCACCCTTGGACCTTTCGGTCCGACTGTAACTAGCAGCCAGGTGCGGGGTTGTGAATCCCGTATAGATCTATACACTCAAGTCATGCTCTCCCTCCAGGAGATTCTGGTTACAGGGGTAGTCCTACACTCTCGTGTCTAGGGGGAGTGTTACCAAGGACGTGTCTCCAACCTTAAGATTAATGAATTTTAAAAGTTGTCCTTCACTCTCGAGTCTAGGGGGAGTGTCACCAAGGACATTTAAAAAGTAATAATAATACAGTAAACTCTGTTTACTAGTCCTTCACTCTCGTATCTAAGGGGAGTGTTATCAAGGACGGATCTAAAGTGCTGAAGTCCTTCACTCTCGTATCTAGGGGAAGTGTAACCAAGGACGTTTCGAAAGTTCTAAGCTAATGCTTTTAACAATAATGATGTGAAAAACTCATTTGTGAAAATAAAATACAACATTTTATAATGGGTTTCACAAACAGTTCGAAAACTAACTCTGCAAGTTAAACAGTAGGTTAATGCGATTTCCAATGTTAAAAGCATACGAAATATGAAACATTTCCAATAAAATCATAAGTTTGAGTACAAGATTTCCTTGTACTTTTGCTTGTATTCCCCCCTGAAAACATTGAAAACACGGAAAAGGTGTAGGGGTATGAACTCACTAGACGAGAAATGTGTCGGCTAGGATGCTAAGTGTCAGTTTGGGGCTTTAGTACACGCGAGGTTCCTATGTAATATGAAGAGATACATAATTGTATCTAATTAGACTTTGAACTACTAATTAGATAAGAATATACACTCCGAGGCACGAAAACACTTCATTTCAAGTGTTAGGAGTGATCCAGGTAGCATCTAAAGGGGTGTATGGCCTAAATATGGAGTTTGCTCTTCAAGAGTAAACTCCTAATGGAGATTACGGCCCTAAGACCATGTCCCCATGAGTTTACGGCCGTAAACTCATGGGTGGTGGATTCTTGGGTGCTTAATGGCCTTACAACACTTGTGGGGTGATGCTAGGCTTAGTTGTAAGGCATTGGAAGGGGTTTGATCAACATATGGACCATATAAAGGAGTTTACGGCTGTAAAATAGGAGTTTACGGCCGTAAACTCTCACATACTTATTGCTTATGTGTTTTGGTGTCCGTAGGTTAAGTACAAGTGTTCCTACTCCAAAATACAAGCCATGGAAGGAAGTTAGGGCACCATTTGACCACCTTATAGGAGTTTACGGCCCAGGAACCATTCCTTGGGGGGTTTACGGCCGTGAACTCCTAAGAGGATGGTTTCTTTCAAGTTTAAGGCCCTTAACACATTGGTGGTTGATCCTAGACATTATTCCAGGGCATATGAAGTGTTTAAGGGGCATCTTAACACCTTAAAGATGTTTACGGCCTTTGAATGGATGTTTACGGTCCAAGCATGTTATTGGGCTGTAAACTCATGTTTACCCATCAAATGTTAACGTTTTGGTGTTCTAAGTCCAATCTTGTAAGTCCTTAGGTCATATCCAAGCTCTAGAAGTAATTTAGGAGGGTTTTTGGGCTTCAAAACCCCCTTTAGGTGTGTTTATGGTTTGGGGCTGTTGCTGGGCTGTAAACACATGCTCTTGGTCTTATTTCATGATTTAAGCACGAATTTAAAGCCTAACATGTTATACTATGAGCTAGGATGGATTTCTTACCAAATTGGAGCTTGAAATGGGTGATTTTGGATCAAAGATTGAGTTTCTAGAGAGAGAGAGAGAGTAGAGAGAGAGTGTGAAAAAGTCTCAAATGAGGTTCACTCTACTTTAAATATGGTTTGAGTTTGAGGCTCGGTGGAAATCTACCCGATACTGACGTTAAACGGGGCTTTTGGTCGTACCCGATTTAGTTGTTGTAACCTGACGTGGTCGAAACTAAAAATTTTCCAAATAATAATTTGGGGCGTTTTCATGTGTTTCTAACGGGTTTGGATACTCACGAGGTCATAATAAAAGTCTAAAATTAAGTAATCTAATTCAAGATATACACGGAACAAATCGATAAAGACGAGTTTTATTGACAAATACGGGTTACATCGATGGAATAAACTTCGGGTTGTCACATTATCCCCCCCCCCCCCCCCCGGTTAGAGGGAATTTTGTCCTGAAATTCAAAATTAAGATACAAATCATGGATTTGGAAAGAGATGTGGATATTTTTGTTTCATCGAGTCTTCGCGCTCCCAAGTGAAGTCCGGTCCCCGCTTGGCATTCCAGCGAACCTTCACTATCGGGATTCGGATTTGGTTCGTACGTTTGATCTCTCGATCCATGATTTCGATTGGTTCTTCCACAAAGTTCAGGTTCTCGCTGATCTCGATGTCATCAGGAGGGATTACTAGGGTTTCATCAGATAGGCACTTCTTAAGATTTGAGACGTGGAATACAGGATGGATGTTGCTAAGCTCTTGGGGTAATCGGAGTTTATAGGCTACATGACCGATCCTAGCGAGGATCTCGAAGGGTCCTATGTACCTCGGGTTAAGTTTTCCGCGCTTTCCAAAGCGTATCATACCCTTCCAAGGCGAGACCTTCAACAGGACACGATCTCCAACCCGGAATTCTAGAGGTTTCCGTTGTTTATCGGCGTAACTCTTCTGTCTGTATCGTGAAGCTTTCAGTCGTTCTCGGATTTGGATGATCTTTTCGGTGGTTTCGCAGATGATTTCAGGACCAGTGAGAGCACTGTCAGGGACTCGACTCTTGGCTAGCGGCGTGTCTCCTACCTTGGCCCAGCACATAGGGGATCTGCACTTGCGACCGTAGAGGGCTTCGAACGGGGCAGCCTTGATGCTGGTGTGGTAGCTGTTGTAATACCAGAACTCGATCAAAGGTAAATGGATGTCCCACGACTTTCCGAAATCGATGAAACATGCTCTCAACATGTCTTCCAGGGTCTGAATAGTTCTCTCACTCTGTCCATCTGTCTGAGTATGATAAGTTGTACTCATATCCAGCTTAGTTCCAAGAGCTTTCTGAAGGGACTGCCAGAACCTTGAGGTAAACCTGCTATATTGGTCGGAGATAATGGACATAGGCACACTGTGCAGTCAGACTATCTCTTGGATGTGGACTCGCGTGAGTCTTTCCATCTTGAATGATTCTTTGATCGGAATGAAGTGAGCGGATTTTGTCAAACGATCGACAATTACCCAAATGGTATCGTACCCACTCGGAGATCTGGGTAGCTTGGTGATGAAATCCATGGTAATCATCTCCTACTTCCATTTGGGTATCTCGGGCTGCTGGAGCAAACCCGAGGGTTTCTGGTACTCAACCTTCACCTTGGTGCAAGTCAGGCACTTGCCTACAAATGTAGCGATTTCGGCTTTCATGTTTGGCTACCAGTATTGTTTCTTGAGATCCAAGTACATCTTGTCCGAACCCGGGTTAACAGAGTATTTGGTCTTGTGAGCTTCATTCATGACAACCTCCCTGAATCCTCCGAACTTTGGGGTCTAGATTCGATTCATGAAACAATAGACTCCGTCACCTCTGATCTCAAGATTCTTATCCATTCCTCTCAAGGCTTCGCTCGACGTGTTCTCTGGTTTGAGGGCTTCTAACTGGGCTTCTCTGATTTGTATGGATAAGTGGGAATGGATAGTCATCGTCAATGTCTTTGCCTTGCGGCTTAAACTCTCCTTTCGGCTAAGGGCATCTGCTACCACATTGGCCTTGCCGGGATGGTAGCGGATTTCACACTCGTAATCACTGAGCAACTCTACCCATCGTCGTTGCCTCATGTTTAAGTCTTTCTGATTGAAGATGTGTTGTAGGCTTTTATGGTTAGTGAAAATCGTGCACTTGGTTCCATAGAGATAATGTCTCCAAATCTTCAGTGCGAAGACCACTGCTCCTAACTCCAAGTCATGAGTCGTGTAGTTGACTTCGTGTGCCTTCAGCTATCTTGAAGCATAAGCAATAACTTTTCCTCTTTGCTTAAGCACACAGCCTAAGCCCTGATTGGACGCATCACAGTAGACAACGAAGTCCTCCGTCCCTTTGGGCAGGGACAGAATAGGTGCGCTGCACAAGGCTTGCTTTAACGTTTGGAATGTAGTTTCTTTCTTTTCACTCCAACAAAAGGGTACACCTTTTTGTGTCAGAGTAGTTAAGGGTTTGGCGATTCTGGAAAAATTCTGGATGAATCTCCGATAATAGCCGGCAAGACCCAAGAATTGACGGATTTCTGTGGGTGTCTTCGATGCCGACCAATTCTCTATCGCCTTGATTTTGGACAGGTCCATGTGTATACCCTCCTCGCTTACCACGTGACCAAGTAATGCTACCTTCTGAATCCAGAATTCACACTTGGAGAATTTCACATACAGCTTCTCCGTTCTAAGAGTTTCCAATACTAATCTCAAGTGTTGTTTGTGATCTTCCTCGCTTCTGGAGTAGACAAGTATGTCGTGAATAAACACGATGACGAACTTGTCCAGGAAGGGGCGACACACTCGGTTCATTAGGTCCATGAACACAGTTGGTGCATTGGTTAGACCGAAGGGCATCACTACGAACTCGTAGTGTCCATATCGAGTCCTGAATGTTGTCTTGGAAACATCATTCTCGTGGACTCGAAGCTGATGGTACCCTGATCTGAGGTTTATCTTCGAGAAGTAACTGGCTCCTTGAAGTTGATCGAAAAGGTCGTCTATTCGAGGAAGAGGATAACGGTTTTTGACGGTCAATTTGTTCAACTCGCGGTAGTCGATGCACATCCGAAAGGATCCATCTTTCTTCTTTACAAACAATACCGGGGCTCCCCAAGGTGAGGAACTCGGTCTGATGAACCCTTTGCTGAGTAGCTCATTAAGCTGACTGGATAACTCCTACATTTCTGCTGGAGCTAAGTGATACGGAGACTTGGCTACAGGATTAGCTCCAGGAATTTGGTTGATGCGAAACTCAACTTAACGTTCAGGAGGAATTCCCGGAAGCTCTTCAGGAAAGACATCATGAAAGTTACAGACTTCGGGAATGCTCTCGAGGTCTTTAACTTCCTGTTTCTCGTTGATTACATGGGCTAGGAAGGCATGACACTCCTTTCACAGAAGCTTTTAAGCTTTGATGCAGTAAATGATGCGAAGATTGGAGCTAAGCTTATCGCCATAGATCATGAGAGTCTGGCCAAAGGGGAGATTGAGACGGGTGGATTTTTCATAACAAAGGATATCAGCATGATTGGGACTCAACCAATCCATGCCCATGATAACATCAAAGCTCTTTATGGAAACTGGCATTAGGTCAATGGGAAAAGAATGATCGTTCAGGGTAAGGGTACAACCTATGAATATATCGCTAGCAGTTTCTTTCTCACCGTTAGCCATCTCGACGGTAAATGTTTCGGTTAATGGTTGGGGATTATGTTTAAGAAGGCGTTTGAATGAATGGCTAACAAAACTACGTTCAACACCAGAATCAAAAAGGATACTAGCATAAGAGTTGTCGAGAAGGAACGTACCCGAGACAATGGTGGGATCGGTGACTGCCTCCTCTCGTCCCAAAGCTAGGACTCTCCCAGTGTTGCTAGCTGTTGTCGCTTTGGGGCAGTTCCTCTTAAAATGCCCGACTTCACCACACCCGTAGCAAGCCTGACCGACACCCACTCCGGAAGATTGGTTTGCTGATTGGGTTGGTGTCTTGCAATTTTTCGTAGTGTGGCCCTTTTTGCCACAGTTGTTGTAATTTACTTCCCGACATGGGTTGTAAGTGAGGTGATGATAGTTGCATTTGTTGCACAAAGGGAGGGTACCAGCATACCTACTGGTAAGTGTTTGAGCTGGGGATCTGACGGTAGAAACAACAGCAGGGGCAGTAGCAGCGCGGACTGCCACCGTTTGCTGCTTCTTTGAGGACTCCTGAGAAGTCTGACTCTTCTTCTTCTTCCAGAATTTTCTTTTCTCACCACTCCTCTTTGTCGGTTCAGGAGTGGTGGCCGCTTCCTCAAGGTCATCACTATGATCAATCAAAGTTTGCGCTAAGCATTTGGCGCTGTCGTAGGTATCTGACTTCGCAGCTAAAACGTTACCCTTGGTTGGCTGGGTCAACCCCCAGATGAACCTCTCAATCTTTTTACTCTCCAGGTCCTGGACAGAGTAGTGCCAAGTCATCAAATCTTGAAGTATAAGAGGCGATATCGGAACCCTTCATCTTCAGGTTCTAGAGTTCATGCTCTAGCTTCTTCATTTCGCCCCGAGGGCAGTACTCTGCAAGCAGAAGCTCCTTCATGACCTCCCAACCCATAGCATTGGCTACAGGTAGGGTTAGGGATTTGACTCGGCCATTTCACCAAGTCAGAGCTTTATCGGTGAAAGTGCAGGCGGCGAACTTCACCTTATTAGATTCGGAGTAGGCACAGATTTCGAAAATAGATTCAATTTTCTCGAACCATCGAGTTAAGGTTATGACACCTACAGTGCCATCGAAAGATGTGGGTTTCGCGTTCATAAAGTCTTTATAGGAACACTCCTTCCAGTTTCCCTGGCTACCTTCCTGGTTTTGAGGCTGAGTACCACCTCCTGGCCTGCCTAAACCACCGGGGTTCATTTGAGACATGGCGGCTGCCACTACGGTAGTAACAACTGCCTGGAACATTACAGGATCAAATTGAGGAGGAGGTGGTGGAGGAGGAGGATTGTTGTTCTTTGAGCTGGGTCTTTTCATTGGAGGCATCTTGATCTAAAATAGCCAGGAAGGAGAGGATTATAAGTCCTCTGAATTTAATCAAGAGATATGGAACAGGAGATATCTCATTATGACAGATATAGTGTTCTACTAAGCGATAAGCAGGAAAGAGTTATCAAAGCAGATAAACTATCGCTAAAGAAGGAACGAGTAGCAATACTCGGAATGAATTCCTATAACGAAGTTGGCTCTAGAAAATACTCCCATAGTATTTTATGTTTCGATGCGACGATGACTCGTTGTTTGGGTATTAGGTAAGTTTTAGGCATGTTGCATACCACAGTCACTCCCAAGCACATGTTGGCCGTGTCTCGAATGAATATAGTTGATCAGGCTATATTGATCCTAGACACGACTATATAACTGCCCAGGTTTAACCACAGCGTACAACACCTAATTACTTATGTTTTGTTCTACTCGAGGTTACGGATTTCGGTGGTTAGGTATACTTGTATACTTTTGAAAAATACTTATATTTTAAAGTATACTTTTATTTCAGAGCACTTCGGCCTCTTAGTGCTTATAGTCTTATACCATGTAAGGGTCGGTATACTTAGTTCACTATAAACAAGGGCTCTGATACCAATCTGTCACACCCCGAAACCGATGGCGGAAACCATCCGGGGCGGAGGACGTCATGTAGTATCACAATCAATGTACATAGTAAGCGTAGTAAACACAACCATTACATTACATAGAAGTATTTACATTTGTTTGAAAACAAAGTTATACATGTTTATATATACATCCCAAAATGAACAAAAGTTAAGACGTGACTTCTAAACGCTCCGTCTTCTCCAAAAGATCATGTGGTACCTGTCTAAGGCGGACCTGAGAATACAAGCAATTTGAAAATCAGCATAAAGCTGGTGAGTTCATAAAATGTTTGTTTCTGAAAATGAACAAGTTTCCTTTGGTTTTCTGAAAAAGTTGTTATCCAAGAAAATCCCATATTTTCTTATAAGAAAAGTTTAGTTATCCTTTGATCACACAGCCTGGTTTAGAAAAGTCATGTTATCCCAGGAAAAACCCTTATTTTCCTTAAACGTTTGCAGTTGGTTATTGGTTTTGAATGCAATGTACAAGTATCTACCATACTTAAAGTGTTTGTGTGAAGTTTCCTGAAAGCCTGGTTATCCTTTAAAAGTACATTAGTTTTAACATGTATATAAAACTAATAAGTAAGTAGAAAAGTTTTCATAATCTAAGTTGCGAGTTCCATAACCATACGATAGAATAGATAAGGCTCGGAACGGGGCCAGTATCGTTATATGACTTTTGTCACCCTTGGACCTTTCGGTCCGACTGTAACTAGCAGCCAGGTGTGGAGTTGTGAATCCCGTATAGATCTATACACTCAAGTCACGCTCTCCCTCCAGGAGATTCTGGTTACAGGGGTAGTCCTACACTCTCGTGTCTAGGGGGAGTGTTACCAAGGACGTGTCTCCAACCTTAAGATTAATGAATTTTAAAAGTTGTCCTTCACTCTCGAGTCTAGGGGGAGTGTCACCAAGGACATTTAAAAAGTAATAATAATACGGAAAACTCTGTTTACTAGTCCTTCACTCTCGTATCTAAGGGGAGTGTTATCCAGGACGGATCTAAAGTGTTGAAGTCCTTCACTCTCGTATCTAGGGGAAGTGTAACCAAGGACGTTTCAAAAGTTCTAAGCTAATGCTTTTAACAATAATGATGTGAAAAACTCATTTGTGAAAATAAAATACAACATTTTATAATGGGTTTCACAAACAGTTCGAAAACTAACTCTACAAGTTAAACAGTAGGTTAATGCGATTTCCAATGTTAAAAGCATATGAAATATGAAACATTTCCAATAAAATCATAAGTTTGAGTACAAGATTTCCTTGTACTTTTGCTTGTATTCCCCCCTGAAAACATTGAAAACACGAAAAAAGGTGTAGGGGTATGAACTCACCAGACGAGAAATGTGTTGGCTAGGATGCCAAGTGTCAGTTCGGGGCTTGAGTACGCGCGAGGTTCCTATGTAATATGAAGAGATACATAATTGTATCTAATTAGACTTTGAACTACTAATTAGATAAGAATATACACTCTGAGGCACAAAAACACTTCATTTCAAGTGTTAGGAGTGATCCGGATAGCATATAAAGGGGTGTATGGCGTAAATATGGAGTTTGGTCTTCAAGAGTAAACTCCTAATGGAGATTACGGCCCTAATACCATATCCCCATGAGTTTATGTGTGACAACCCAAAATTTCCATTCTATGCAAACCATATCAAATCAGTAGAAGATTAGAACAGTTACAGTGAATTTCCAGACATTTGGGCATAAGTTTGAGTATTTCAGGATTTACACTTAAGGAGATATCAGGAGAGTGGATGCACTAGGGTTTTGTGCAACATTGTTATTTCAAAACTCTTTGATATTAGAGTTCATTTAGTGAATAAAATATTTTCGGCCAAAAATCCCAGGACTATATATAGGATTTTGAGCCATATTTATTCATTAGTTACATTTCCAACTAGAGAAAAGCCGAATTCTCTCTCAAGGATCTTTGGACTTTCATCCCAGAAAGTGAGTACCTCTCTCTAGTTGTATTATATGGCTTATTAGATGCTTAATAACCTAGAAATCATAACAAAACCCCAAGATTTAAGAGTTCACGGTCCAAGAACATCTTGGACCGTGAACCTTCTTTAAGGGGCAAATGATGCCCTAGACTTTTCCTTGAGCAATGAAACTAGTTTGGACTTGTACCCTAACGTGTGTATAGCCTAGAAATCATAAGGAAACACAAGAACAAAGGAGTTTACGGCCAAGACAGGTTCTTGGGCCGTAAACCCCTATAAATGGGGCAAATTGCACCCTAACTCCTTCCTTATGCCTAGAACCCAGCTTAGATCATATCCTTGAAGTGTTAAGGACCTTAAGCATCCAAGAAACCATGTTCCCATAGAGTTTACGGCCATAAGCTCATAAGGATTGGTCTTTAGGCCGTAAACTCTATAAAGGGGTGATATTGTGCCCCTAATGCTTCCACATGGCTAGAACTTAACATAGAACCAATCACCAATGAGCTAGGAACCTCAAAACATCAAATGGTACTCCTTACCATGAGTTTACGGCCGTAAACTCATGGGGGAGTGGTCCTAGGGCCGTGAACATTAAGCAAAGCCATTTTAAGGCCTTAAACCCACCCAAACACTTGTTTAAGCCTTGAAGCACTTCAGCACTTAAGTTGTAATACCTTGAGCATCATTTAGTGACCCAATAGAGAGTTTACGACCAGGAGTTTACTCCCTTGGGCCGTAAACTCCAACACACATGGTCTTTGGACCATAAACTCCCGTATGAGGTCTTGCACTCCTTTGTTGCAACCCGATAGCCTCCTAGCACTTGACCAAAGTGTTTTCCTCGCATTAGGATGTTTATACATGTTTAATTAGTGTTTTAATCAATAATTGTTTATATACATATGTCTTCATATGTAATTAGGATCATTGTGTGTGTCTAAAGTCTTCACTTGACACCAAGCACTTGCCCGATACTTCCTTCCGATCTGTTCACAACAGGTGAGTTCATATCCCTTAATCAATGTTTTAAATGTTTTTAAATGTTTTATGGGGGGATACAAGTAGAATCATGCTAGTTATTATATCAATCACATGTGATTAATAAGCAACAATTAAATGATTTGCTACTCATTAGCCGTTTTACCAAACAATTTTCTTCACATTATTTTCATAAACGCTTTATATGTTTAAAACTCCTTATTAAACTGTTCATTATACACTGTATGTTTCATTTCAAAATCATTTATAATTGTGTTTCAAACAAATGTTTCTTTATACTTAAACTGTTTTATCAAACACATGCTTTCAACCCGTTTTATGGATTGACATCAAGTCGGTCTTTTCTTAGATAGAAATCATGTTCAAAAGGTTTTACAAAACTTATTTTATGCTTTTATATTGTAAATTGCATGCCTATATATGTATAGTTATATAAGAAATGTTGAAAGGACTTAGGAAGGCTATCCAACCTATTTCTTTTTCGCGCTTGAGATGTGCTCTGGTAGGATATCGGGTACCCGTCCGAAGGTCGTTTAAATATTAGTTATATATCATGTGTACATATATAGTCATAAAGTTTCTTCCAGTTCATTCAATACCCTTTGGTAGCAAGGGTATACATCCATGTTCATACGTACCTGTTACATTACTAGTAAGCTACCATATGGGTAGTTTAGGAAGATATTAGAACCATTACTAGAACGCGATATCATACAACGAGTCAGTTGATTCATGAGTCAATACTTGCTAGATAGAGAGAACATACATTACAGTTAGTACACACAGTACATTATTATACATGCTAGATAGAGAGACAACACACATTACAGCTAGCACACGCAGAACATTACAGTACATTACTATACAATTACATGAGTACACTTACATGATTACATTTACATGAGTACGTTTACTTGATTTCATTTACACGAGTACATTTACATAGATACGTTTACATAGAGACCCTGTTATAAGCATGCCTATATATGTATAGTTACATAAGAAATGTTTAAAGGACTTAGGAAGGCTATCCACCCTATTTCCTTTTTGTGCTTGAGATGTGGTCTGGTGGGATATCAGGTATCTGTCCGGAGGTCGTTTAAACATTAGTTATATATAATGTGTACATATATGGACATAATAGTTCCTTTCAGTCAGTTCAGTACCTTTGGGTAGCAAAGGCATATGTTCATATACTTTTACATGATTACACTTACATGAGTACGTATACATAGATACGTTTACATGAGTGCACTTACATATACGATAGTAGGACAAACATCACTAGGTGCTATAGCATGGAACGAGTTCAGGATCTACCTATACCAATGAATCGCAATGCATTGTGGTAGTTATATTGGGTATACATAATCATAGTAATGTGGATGTTCACTACGTGCAAATACGCAGGGGTTGTGTAAAGGTCCTTAAATCCCTTTGACAGGGGAGCGTCTAGCCTGGGATCTAGCCATCACATTATGCCTTATCCATCAAATAAGGCAATAGGAGTACAGAAGTAGTCACTTATTATAAATACTAGAGTACTTATAAGAATTACCCTAGACTTAAGGTAATTAGTACGGTTGTAGTTCAACACTACACCATAGTACTATTTCATTTTCCCATTACATTCACTTCGTGAACATTCACAGAACGCACGGTAATGTAGAAGCTGTATTTTTGGTTAATGATACTCAGATTTGGGAAAATACACATTCTTACAAGAGACACACACATAGACACTAGATGCCTTGGTAGAAGGATACGATTAGTAGGAAGCATAGGGCTTCCTAGGATCATTCAAAACATTTTCATACTTACAGTTCATATACATTTTCAATACTTACAGTTCATATGCATTTTCAATACTTACAGTTCATATACATACAAATACTTACATACAAATTAAGACACTAAAATACTTATGATCTCACCAACTTTAAAGCTGATACTCTCTTTCAAAATAACTTGTATCCTCATGTCAACCATAGACAGGTACCGATGCAAGGTTCAGAGAAGATGGTGCTTGTTCAATACTCATCTTTCATTTTTGATTTATACTTTAGTGTATATTATAATTTGACAGAACGCACTTGTATTAAAATTATATTATTAATGCAATGAATGATGTTGTTGCTTGTTTACTACTTTTCATTGTTGTGATATTATACATGATGTCCTCCACCCCAGAACGTTTCCACCGTTCATGGTTTTGGGGTGTGACAGATTGGTATCAGAGCATTGTTTATAGTGAATTAAGTATATCAACCCATAAAAGATATACAGACTATAAATACAATGGGATTAAAATACTCTGACCAAGAGTTTTTACTTTAAATAATAAAATATTTAATTAAGTATACGTGCTGCATTCATACTAAAATCAGTGTCACTAGGACAGTACAAAAGAATTACGATTGTTGGGCGACACAGGTGGACTTAGAGACATATGGTCAAAACTGGGAAGATATAGCCTGATCAACTATATTATTTCTAGGGTTGACTAGCATGTGCCTAAGTGTAGTTGTGTGGTCGCAGCAAGTATAAAATCTTACCAACAATACCACAATGAGAACAGTAGAACATAACATTAAACTTAAAATACTATAGGAGTATTTGTTGTTACTATAAGTATTTTATACTTGAGAACTAAAACGGGACCTTCATTACTAAGTTTGTAGTTGCTTAGTGGATACACTAAGGCTATATGTAACTAGGATGTTATAGACTTAGAATTTGTGAAAATTTTGCCTTACCCCTATTCTGTGTGAATATGGAGTGAAGGTCACTTATTCGAAGGTCTATCCTATTTCGATTACATATAACTGGTATGCAGCTCACAAATAGCGATGTAACTAATAAAGATTTTCTATATAATTATCTAGATAGTTCGTCTAATAATTATTTTCATACCCCAATTCTCGCGTAGATAACATGGCTGGACTCCATCCCCATGGCAACCAGTACCTTCTGAATGAGGTCATTGCTGGATGGTTTGAAGAAGAACCAGAGAATGATCATCCTATCCCTATGAATGATCACCATGATGAAGACCTTTCGGACGATGCTAACTCCGAACCCAAGGTTGAGAACCTACCCCAGGCAGCTCCCGTTCCAATTCCTAACCCTCGTCCGGCTTTTCATGGCCCGACGCCTGAGTGGGTGGAATGCTTGGAAACATGGAGCCAAGGACAAGATCAGCCCATGCCATTTAATGGTGACCGAAGCTTTTATGACATGAGCAATGGGGGCTCAGCAGACAGAATCTTTCCAATCTTGGTTCGTAGAGTGGCCCGAAATGAGATTCAAGGCAGGACAGCCCTACATCAGATCATCGAAGTTGTCGCCGATGCGAGAATGCATACCCTCCGCACCATTCGTCTAGAAGATGCTCGCGAGAGATCTGAGAGAAACCATGAAACCCTGCTGCAAGCACTGGCTGAATCACGAGCCGAAGTCGTAGAACTCCGAGTACGCCAGAGGGTGTACGAAAGACACCTACTTGATTTGGAACGCCAACTGGCTGAATTGAGAGTTCACCAGAGGGATGACCGTCACTAATAGTAGATGTTGTACTTTATTTTCCTTGTTAAAAGGAATCGTTTTTCTATCTATGCCTGATGAGTCATTTTCTATGAAACTATCTTATACTGTAAGTACTTTTGGTTAGGTCTTTATGCTGTCGAGAACTATCTTCTCTGGATATGATGTAAGACCTTTTACAAGGTCATTTTACTGAATTTTACATCATGAATATCAAAGATATTGATAGTCGGCTAACTCCTGTGTCATCCTTATTCAAGTACTCTTATCATACTTTCATTAGAGTCTATCTGAAACATGCTTTAGTCAAGTCATTAGACTATAGTAATTTAGCTCCGGAGACATTTCCAAGTCTCTTTCAGTGGTTGGATCATGTTATTCACCAACCAACGATACCTCGGCTTGAACGACAAACGTCTTGAGACCATTGTTCGAACTTACTTCCACCCAGTACTAGGACTGCATCATAGGGATGTAGGTCAAACCTTCGCGAACATACTTACATTTCGTGCTAGGACTGCATCATAGGGATGTAGGTCAACTTTCGAAAACATACTCTTACTCTTTTCTTGAGCAATCGAAGTACATCTAAGGTCAACCATAATCGCTCACAAAATCCTTATCTTTCGTGCTAACAGAATCATGTCGTCATTCAGAAACAATCAGCTTCGTACGTACATCTCTTTCTTCGAGATCGCTTTTCCAGCGAAGACGTCATATCAGGACACCGAAGTACTCATGCATAGAGTACCTCATAGTTCTTTTCATTTCCGAAGAAATCCCCGCGGTATCACTCGTGCAGTACGTCAAGTTCAATCCAAAGATTCATACGGTTGATCTATCACTGGAGAATGTATACATAAGGGTGATATATAATCAAGGTTCTACAGGTTTAGAATTGATGATTCCACTTTAACTTCTTTTTCCTCGATGGGATGTAAGCTTAAAGAAGAATCGGTTATTCGACTACCTTTTCAATCTTAATTATATACGACTCGTATACACGAGATGGTGATCGTTGAACCATGTATGAATTCTAATATGAACTTCAGGACGGAGAATGCCCAAGACTACGAGTAATGGCATCGTCATGTGAACAAACTTAGAACCCAGTACGACTTCTGTAAACAGATTGCCCTACAGTCTAAACACCTACAGAGATACAAGGACAACCCGAACAACTTAGCGAAGTACACAAAAAAGAATTGGAAGACTACGCTTCTCACCCTGGAGAACTCTGGTCTTATTCTTCCAGAGATTGACGGATTGCATCGTATGTACCTCGGCTATCGAGGACTCCATCAAGATTTCCATTAGAAATCGTTATCTCTGCCTCACATAGATGAATTGGTTGAGCAAACGCAAGGAGAGAATTACTTTCAGAAATGGATATGAGATACGAATATCACCAGTTCGAGTGTTAGGGAAGGATGTCTGGAAGACTACCTTCCTAACTCGATGCGGACACTTCGAGTCCGTAGTGATACCCCTCGGATAGGACCAATACGTCCATAGTATTCATGAGCTAAATGAGTAGGGTACGTCTTTCTTACGTGGATCAGTTCGTCATTTCTCCATGTAATGACTTACTTATCTACCCTCGTAGTAAGAAGGAATCCATGGAAACATTACCCACAGAGATACTTTTCGCAAGGATCTCTGAGCACGAGTTTTGGAATTGAAGAGTCAAAATTTCCTAAGACACACTATTAGTGATGTGGAAATTCTTGAGTACTCTTTCAATTTATCAAAACCGTTGAGAATTTTCGACACCAGAGACGCCGACAGGAATTCGCCAAATTCTAGGTCTTACAGACCTACTGTCATAGTTCATCCAGAACTCCTCGCAAATCACAGAAACCCGTATGACTTTGACCCAACAAGGGGTGGCCCTTGACCGGGAAGACAAGCAAGAGAAAGAACCTTTGGAATTCCAAGTGAGAGACCAAATTCTTTAGGATGTCTCACTCTGGGAATGGCTTAATACGCTTCGTAAATCGTGGAAAGCTAAATCCAAGATAGATAGGACCTCCAAGATTCTTACCAGAATCGGTCCTATATCGTACAAACTAGACCTACTCCGCAAACTCAGTAATGTACATTTACCCTTTGCGTCTCAATTTTGAAACCATACCTTTCCGTTAGGACTCTTGTAAGTCCACTCGTCGAGATCCTCGCCTTCGTATTAGAACCGTAGTGACCCTCGACCGAGAGTTCAAGCGGACGAAGCAATGCCATCGCTCGTTAGTGAAGGTTCGTTGGGATACCACTAAGGACCTGATTTCACTTAGGAGCGTGAGAACCAATCGATTAGGAAGTTTCCACCTCATGACTCGCTCATTCATACCTATTTCCTTACATAGATTCTAATTTCGGGACAAAATTCCCTTTAACAGAGGGATGATGTGACAACCCGAAATTTCCATTCAGTGCAAACCAAATCAAATCAGTAGAAGATTAGAACAGTTACAGTGAATTTCCAGACTTTTGGGCATAAGTTTGAGTATTTCAGGATTTACACTTAAGGAGATATCAGGAGAGTGGATGCATTAGAGTTTTGTGCAACACTGTTATTTCAAAACTCTATGATATTAGAGTTTATTTAGTGAATAAAATATTTTCTGCCAAAAATCTCAGGACTATATATAGGATTTTGAGCCATATTTATTCATTAGTTACATTTCCAACTAGAGAAAAGTTGAATTCTCTCTCAAGGATCTTCGAACTTTCATCCCGGAAAGTGAGTACCTCTCTCTAGTTGTATTATATGGATTATTATATGCTTATTAACCTAGAAATCATAACAAAACCCCAAGATTTAAGAGTTCACAGCCCAAGAACATCTTGGACCGTGAACCCTTCTTTAAGGGGCAAATGATGCCCTAGACTTTTCCTTGAGGATTGAAACTAGTTTGGACTTGTACCCTAATGTGTTTATAACCTCGAAATCATAAGGAAACACAAGAACAAAGGAGTTTACGGCCAAGACAGGTTCTTGGGCCGTAAACCCCTATAAATGGGGCAAATTGCACCCTAACTCCTTCCTTATGCCTAGAACCCAGCTTAGATCATATCCTTGAAGTGTTAAGGGCCTTAAGCATCCAAGAAACCATGTTCCCATAGAGTTTACGGCCATAAGCTCATAAGGATTGGTCTCTAGGCCGTAAACTCTATAAAGGGGTGATATTGTGCCCCTAATGCTTCCACATGGCTAGAAATTAACATAGAACCAATCACCAATGAGCTAGGAACCTCAAAACATCAAATGGTACTCCTTACCATGAGTTTACGGCCGTAAACTCATGGAGGAGTGGTCCTAGGGCCGTGAACATTAAGCAAGGCCATTTTAAGGCCTTAAACCCACCCAAACACTTGTTTAAGCCTTGAAGCACTTCAGCACTTAAGTTGTAATACCTTGAGCATCATTTAGTGACCCAATAGAGAGTTTACGGCCAAGAGTTTACTCCCTTGGGCCGTAAACTCCAACACACATGGTCTTTGGACCATAAACTCCCGTATGAGGTCGTGCACTCCTTTGTTGCAACCCGATAGCCTCCTAGCACTTGACCAAAGTGTTTTCCTCGCATTAGGATGTTTATACATGTTTAATTAGTGTTTTAATCACTAATTGTTTATATACATATGTCTTCATATGTAATTAGGATCATTGTGTGTGTCTAAAGTCTTCACTTGACACCAAGCACTTGCCCGATACTTCCTTCCGATCTGTTCACAACAGGTGAGTTCATATCCCTTAATCAATGTTTTAAATGTTTTTAAATGTTTTATGGGGGGATACAAGTAGAATCATGCTAGTTATTATATCAATCACATGTGATTAATAAGCAACAATTAAATGATTTGCTACTCATTAGCCGTTTTACCAAACAGTTTTATTCACATTATTTTCATAAACGATTTATATGTTTAAAACTCCTTATTAAACTGTTCATTATACACTGTATGTTTCATTTCAAAATCATTTATAATTGTGTTTCAAACAAATGTTTCTTTATACTTAAACTGTTTTATCAAACACATGCTTTCAACCCGTTTTATGGATTGACATCAAGTCGGTCTTTTCTTAGATAGAAATCATGTTCAAAAGGTTTTACAAAACTTATTTTATGCTTTTATATTGTAAATTGCATGCCTATATATGTATAGTTATATAAGAAATGTTGAAAGGACTTAGGAAGGCTATCCACCCTATTTCTTTTTCGCGCTTGAGATGTGCTCTGGTGGGATATCGGGTACCCGTCCGAAGGTCGTTTAAATATTAGTTATATATCATGTGTACATATATAGTCATAAAGTTTCTTCCAGTTCATTCAATACCCTTTGGTAGCAAGGGTATACATCCATGTTCATACGTACCTGTTACATTACTAGTAAGCTACCATATGGGTAGTTTAGGAAGATATTAGAACCATTACTAGAACGCGATATCATACAATGAGTCAGTTCATTCATGAGTCAATACTTTATAGATAGAGAGAACATACATTACAGCTAGTACACACAGTACATTATTATACATGCTAGATAGAGAGAGAACACACATTACAGCTAGCACACGCAGAACATTACATTACATTACTATACAATATTACAATTACATAAGTATGTTTACATGATTACATTTACATGAGTACGTTTACATGATTTCATTTACACGAGTATATTTACATAGATACGTTTACATAGAGACCCTGTTATAAGCAAGCCTATATATGTATAGTTATATAAGAAATGTTTAAAGGACTTAGGAAGGCTATCCACCCAATTTCCTTTTCGCATTTGAGATGTGGTCTGGTGGGATATTAGGTATCTGTTCGAAGATCATTTAAACATTAGTTATATATCATGTGTACATATATGGACATTATAGTTCCTTTCAGTCAGTTTAGTACCTTTGGGTAGCAAAGGCATACGTTCATATACTTTTACATGATTACGCTTACATGAGTACGTATACATAGATACGTTTACATTAGTGCACTTACATATACGATAGTAGGACAGACATCACTAGGTGCTATAGCATGGAACGAGTTCATGATCTAACTATACCAATGAATCACAATGCATTGTGATAGTTATATTGGGTATACACGATCATAGTAATGTGGATGTTCACGGCGTGCAAATATGCAGGGGTCGTGTAAAGGTCCCAAAATCCCTTTGACAGGGGAGCGTCTAGCCTGGGATCTAGCCATCCCATTATGCCTTATCCCTCAAATAAGGCAATAGGAGTACAGAAGTAGTCACTTATTACAAATACTACAGTACTTATAAGAATTACCCTAGACTTAAGGTAATTAGTACGATTGTAGTTCGACACTACACCATAGTACTATTTCATTTTCCCATTACATTCACTTCGTGAACATTCACACGACGCACAGTAATGTAGAAACTATATTTTTGGTTAATGATAGTCAGATTTGGGAAAATACACACTCTTACAAGAGACACACACACACAGACACTAGATGCCTTGGTAGAAGGATACGATTAGTAGGAAACATAGGGCTTCCTAGGATCATTCAAAACATTTTCATACTTACAGTTCATATACATTTTCAATACTTATAGTTCATATACATTTTCAATACTTACAGTTCATATACATACAAATACTTACATACAAATTAAGACACTAAAATACTTATGATCTCACCAGCTTTAAAGCTGATACTCTCTTTCAAAATAACTTGTATCCTCAGGTCAACCATAGACAGGTACTGATGCAAGGTTCAGAAAAGATGGTGCTCGTTCAAGACTCATCTTTCTTTTTTGATTTATACTTTAGTGTCTATTATAATTTGACAGAACACACTTGTATTAAAATTATATTATTAATGCAATGGATGATGTTGTTGCTTGTTTACTACTTTTCATTGTTATGATACAGTACATGACGTCCTCCGCCCCAGAACGTTTCCGCCGTTCATGGTTTTGGGGTGTGACATTACGGCCGTAAACTCATGGGTGGTGGATTCTTGGGTGCTTAATGGCCTTACAACACTTGTGGGGTGATGCTAGGCTTAGTTCTAAGGCATTGGAAAGGGTTTGATCAACATATGGACCATATAAAGGAGTTTACGGCTGTAAACTAGGAGTTTATGGCCGTGAACTCTCACATACTCATTCCTTATGTGTTTTGGTGTCCCTAGGTTAAGTACAAGTGTTCCTAGTCCAAAATACAAGCCATGGAAGGAAGTTAGGGCACCATTTGACCACCTTATAGGAGTTTACGGCCCAGGAACCATTCCTTGCGGGGTTTACGGCCGTGAACTCCTAAAGGGATGGTTTCTTTAAAGTTTAAGTCCCTTAACACATTATTGGTTGATCGTAGGCATTATTCCAAGGCATATGAAGTGTTTAAGGGGCATCTTAACACCTTAAAAGATGTTTACGGCCTTTGAATGGGTGTTTACGGTCCAAGCATGTTCTTGGGCCATAAACTCAAATGTTAAGTTTTTGGTGTTCTAAGTCCAATCTGGTAAGTCCTTAGGTCATATCCAAGCTCTAGAAGTGATTTAGGAGGGTTTTTGGGCTTCAAAACCCCCTTTATGTGTGTTTATGGTTTGGGGCTGTTCATGGGCCGTAAACACGTGTTCTTGGTCTTATTTCATGATTTTAGCATGAATTTGAAAGCCTAACATGTTATACTATGAGGTAGGATGGATTTCTTACCAAATTGGAGCTTAAAATGGGTGATTTTGGATCAAAGATTGAGTTTGTATAGAGAGAGAGAGAGAGAGTAGAGAGAGTGTGTGAAAAAGTCTCAAATGAGGTTCACTCTACTTTAAATATGGTTTGAGTTTGAGGCTCGGTGGAAATCTACCCGATACTGACGTTAAACGGGGCTTTTGGTCGTACCCGATTTAGTTGTTGTAACCCGACGTGGTCGAAACTAAAAATTTTCCAAATAATAATTTGGGGCGTTTTCATGTGTTTCTAACGGGTTTGGATACTCACAAGGTCATAATAAAAGTCTAAAATTAAATAATCTAATTCAAGATGTAAACGGAACAAATCGATAAAGACGAGTTTTATTGACAAATACGGGTTACATCGATGGAATAAACTTCGGGTTGTCACAGATTTCAGCATTCCTTATATCCACGAAATCCTTGTTACGACTACTTCAACTTTCATCATAGATATTAGGTTTATCTATTATTTTATTTTTGACGCATATTTTTATTATTATTTTATTATATCATTATAAGCACATATATTGCACATATTTTGCACATAAATCACATGATACTCAAATAATTTCTCTTCATTTCTTCAAAATAGGTTACAATTGTTGACCCTAACTATTACATCATCATACTAATGCTTAGCTAGAAATGCGGCGTTACAAATACTCATGCATTTAACTGTCTAACCGCTAGAATGTTCTTTTGCTTGTTGCTACAGTTGCAACTTTCAACAACCATATCCATCTCGAAGATCCAATCCATGACTTCCACCAGTGTTGGGCTTCCCAAAAGACTTGGTGGCTTAGATGCCATGAAATCCATGTACTTGTATCCATGTCCATCATATCCTTCATTTGGTTGGTTCCTTCTAACCACACGTGGCTCAGCTTGATTGGCAGTTCGACTATAGTTTCCTTGTTCTGACTATTCTATGTCCGGATCAGGTTGTACAATGGGTACAATAGGTTCATCCATATTATTTTGCAACATTTGTCTCATCTCTTCCCTTTGTTTGGAAATCATAGCTTAAATCGTTGCTTGGAATCCTGCCATCATTATTGGCTTGGGTGCAGTTTCTACCTCTAGTACACGCTCAATCACTCGTGGCCCAGGTTGTTGATTACTGTTTCCTAGTTTGCTTTGAGTTTTCACCATGTCGATCTATACACGAAAGCAGATGTTCAGTGTTTAATGACCAGAATTAAGATAGGGAAATATTTATTTGCGAGAGATGTATAAATATCCTTATTACTCCGAAAATTTATATGTCACTTCTAATGTCGTTGTTAAACGTTTAGAAATCTGAACACATAAAATTTCCAGATCCGGTCGACAATAGACCATAGATCCGATCAAATAACAACATCCTAAAACATATAAGGCATCTTATAGCTATAACATAAATCATTTAGCACATAAAAGCAATTAAGATATCTTTCCTTACATAAGTTGGTGCTCATGTCTATTCAGGCACACTTCCTAAATATATCAGACATTCATCTTACAATCATCGCTTATCGTTCTAAGTTTATGTCGAGAAATCCTAAAAATTCCTAGTTCTCTTAAACTAATTTTTTGATACCAACTGTGACATCCCTAGATTTGCGGTCATTTTAAAACTTTTATTTATGCTTATGTTTAAACACAGAGTATTTCTTTTGTTGCGGAATTGGTCCCAAAAATATTATTTCAATGTGAGATAATATTAACATTAAACATTTCCAAAGAAACGTTTGATATTGATATCTTTCCAAAATTTGGGATGTCATAACTGATACAAAACATAAGTATAAACAGACATCACATTAATTACACTAATAATCTACATCTCCTTTAATCTCACTGTGTAATGTATGTTCGCATCGAAACATGTGATAAAAATAAACTGAGTGGGGTAGGTTGGGAAACCTGGTGAGTACATAGGGTTTTCAATCGACAATAATATAATTAATGTGTTTAATTATCAAACAATTAACCCAATTACCCATCCTGTTTTACTATTTATTCTTCCCTAATGATTTATCCTAAGGGTCATCTAAATCATCATTGCTAACAATAATATTACAGGGATTTCTTAGCAATACATGTGAGTAGCACTACTACAAAAATACCTTTCAAAGAAGGCCTTGTCATAAAAGAAGACGACCCACTTTTGTGTGTTGTAAACTTATGACACGCATTTACAACATGCTTTTAGGACACACATTGTGTGTCAAGGAAGGCCCTGCAATAACGGAAGACGGCATGCATTTATGTGTTGTAACCTTACGATGCGCATTTACGACATGGAATGTGTATCATTAAATCCCTTGTCATATATGAACACGACATGCATTTGCATGTCATAAACTTCAGCAACCAAATAACAATACACATTTACGATGTGCATTTATTATACACATTTTACAATGTGCATTTTCGTATAATATAAATACAAATATAATACCAAACATCCAATTTCATTTAAATACCAAACAAGTTATCAAAAACATTGTATGTATACTACGTGTCAAAAGAGGATTCGACCTAACATTTGACATGTACAGTTAAGAAAAACATTATACACCACAAGTCAAAAGATGATGCTACCTAACATTTCACTATTATATTGTTTGTGGATACAAAATATCACCGACAAATGAAGCCTATAACAAAATTCGAGCTACCTTACATTTCACATGTACAGTTAACAAAGGGGCATAACAACCACATCAAGCAATAACTATCTATTTCTCCTGATGATGTCTTTTGATTACGAGCAGGAAAAATCTTTTCCTACGAACAAAACAACATTCTAGTATTTGTTACAATCATGCAAGGAATAACAATTTGTATCCTATGTTTATTAATTACAATATTATAACTGTGTAGGTTTTTCAAAGTATGATCCCTTAATAAAAAAATATTGAAAGTAGGATGTTATAATAAACATATAAATGGAAGTACATTGTTATTTTTTGCAGTTATCCCAACCAACTCAAATACCTTTATTTATCCTGAGTTGCATCATGTTTAAAAAAGTTCCATTTGGCTTTTAAAAGTTGAATGCATAACACACAAAGTGAAATTTAAGAAGCATCAATAGATATACATTTGTAAATCTTGTATTATAGCAACAAAATGAATAATGCAACTGGTGGTTACCTTTAAATACTTGGGATTTGTGTAACGTGCCTACCTATTTCACTTACTTACAAAAGAAGGAAGAATAAGACAAGACACAAAGGTAGTGGGATGGCTAATGACTTGGATGTGTTTGAGGACAAATTGGGGGACCATGGGTAGGATGCACCTTTCCAGTCTGAAGATTAACTTCCATCAACTCGAGAAGTTTAACTGTTTGCTCACATCACCTTCCATCAATGGTTGTAGCAAAAAGTGTTGGTGGCTTGTGGCAGAGATGGATTTGGTGGCTTAAGGTGGTGAAGCAGATATGTGTACGGTGGTGGGATATTTTTGAGTTTTTTAAAGAGGGGTAGGAAAGTTTGTTCATTAGAGTAGACAGGAATTTCAAATTAGAGTTAGATGGAAATAAGGATTATATATACTAAATTATCAAAGTGTGTAATCGATTCTGATTAGTTTAATATTATTGACTTGGATCACCATTTATAATTAAATCTCGACCATTGAAAATAATCTAAAGGTTCATATTTGAGCTCCTTATTTTTAAGACTTTGGTCTTAAATCTTTTAAACTTCCTATTATGTATGCACTATATATATATATATATATATATATATATATATATATATATATATATATATATATATATATATCATGGCAAATTCAATGATTAAGTAGAATTTCATTAATTATCAAGATCTTGAAGAGTTTAAGATATAAGACTCTAAGAGACTTTATCTTGTTGATACCACATGACATGATTTTGAGCATTCCTTAGAATCCAAGTACAATGATTTAGCTGATAGTATGATTGTATTCCATACCCTGTTGAAATTGGATAAATCATATATGTCATGTTATGCATAAAGGCCACATATGTCGTATGTTTTGATCATGATGAATAAATACCAGTATAATCTAAGAATAGGTCATGGTATGACTGGTAGAAACATTCTAAAGTACTTACGAAGAACTAGAGAAATGTTCCTGATATGCGGAGAATTTGAAAGAAAGCTAAGTGTAATCTATTACACAAATGTAAACTTCCAAATAGATTGAGAGGATCATCGATCATAATCGGGCATGTCTTCATTATGAATGCAGAAGAAATTGCATGGATGAGAGTTTCATGTAGATTCAAATTGCAGTTATACTACAGAGTCAGAATACATTGTTATTTGGGAACCACAAATGAAGATGCTTAAATGATTAGTCATTTATGACTATGAGTAATCCCATTGCGTGAGTACTGGTATCTAAGTCATATTTAAGCATCTAAAACATTCTCAATGGTTTTCTCTATATAAGGGACACACAAACACACACACACACACATATATATATATATATATACACACACACATACACACATATGAAATAGAAGACGTTAGTATTCACAATGTTTACAGTTTACACAAATCAAGTTTTTTTGAATCTAATTAACAAAGTTTCTTCATTAGCTAAAGAATGAAAGTCACACTTATGCTATAGGACCTTGTTGTTATAAGTGGATAGATTTGGTTGGAATTTAGTATTTGGATATTGGAATAGTATAAGCAACATATTGTAATGAGTTGATATATTGGATATAGCATTTTTTTCATTAAAAATCATTGTGTTTTATATTAGCATGTTTAATGCTTGAATAACATGGTTATTCTAAATATCCATAGTCGTTCAAAGTTGCGGGAGTATCTACGAGGTATACTAATATGAATGGACTTGATGATTTTCATGGAGATGAAAATAGAAAAGAGTTGGTACCAACTTCATAGGTACTTGATTAGTGTAACGCCTGCATTTTCCCACTACGCATTAATAAGATTATGTAATAGTTTGGGTCAACAGTTGTAACCTATATGATATAATAAAGAAGAATTATATGAGTATTATGTGTAATTATTTGGTGTACATGTTTATAACAATATAATAAAATAGGAATAAAATACATGTCTAAATAGAATAACAATTAGGACGAATATCCTTGACGAAAGTTGAAGTAGTCGTGATAAGGATTCTAGAGATATGAGGAACTCCTAAATCAAACTTATAATAAAGAAGTTATGATCCATTGAAGGTTCGCAATTCGACACGATACGACAATGCGCATCGTAAAAAGTAAATTTTAGTTAAGATACGTTTTAGCCTTAGTGGTCTAAATGAAAATCATAGTAGCCGTCAAACCAAGAGCGTGCATATAAAGAACGTCCAAATCTGAATTCATTTGAGTAAGTTATGATTATTCTAAGATTCAACATAGTAGTATAAAGCTCATAAAGTGAATTTTTGGAACGGTTGATTTCTATCCAAAACAATCCAAATGACATTTGAAGATATCGTTGATAGGATTCCAACTATATAAAGAGAGTCTTAAACGGGCGTCGCATGACAAAATTATGCATTTTTATATGAACTTTAACAGTCTAAGCCTGTGTGAAATAAATTAAATTAAAATTAGATGACGGAGTCAAAATAAAATTTGTAGATCTCGTCGAGAGCTTTATGTGGATATAAAAAACATCAACAATGGAGTCCATATGAAGAAGTTATGCTTTTTTGAAAATTTGAAATTTGTTGTGTGCATGTGCGCCTCGCGCACGACGTTCTACAAGCCAACCACGTTGCCCCTGTAGAATGCCACCACACATCAATCTTTGAGAGGAGGAGTAGCGACCAAGCCGGTGCGTGGCTTAAGCGACAAGCATGGCCCGTACATGTTAAAAAGTTTTGACCGTAAAAGTAATAAATAATTAAAATACAAAAAGTATCCTTTTAGCAATTTGAAATTACACGATCTATGTCCAAATGTTACACAATTTATTTAAACCATATTTATTATCTAAACTCTCCGATTATGATTAGTAAACATGACAAAATAACTTTCAAATTGTGCATCCATACATCCACCATCATTCTTATTACATATACAAACAACTTTTATTTTTGTTGTCATCAATTCCAAATTTTTGTTTAGTAATCAGGGATTCAAGATTCCACTAATTTTTCAAAACTTGCCATTTCCATGTTGTTATTGTGGGCCAATGGGCCAATAATGTACAGGAAACCCTCACCCTGACTCACCGAGTTATTTCCCCAACTCGACAAGTCTACTCACTGAGTGTTTTACAGGAAACCCTCACCCTACTCACCGAGTCTGATCTTCGGACTCGGCGAGTTCATGCCATGCACAAACTCCATAGACCTCCTGAGGTCATATCTATTCCTTTAATCCATAGATCTGACCTTCCCAAGCATGATAATCACGTAAAGTTCAGACCTTGACACTCATATAACATCTAAATGGTCTAACTTGGTGATTTAGCCCCAAAAATGACATCCTAAGCTTATGGCTCCCAAAATAACTCATAAAGCTCCAATGGTTAAGGTATCTGGACCTCTTTGGGTCCAGATCCAAAGCATAGACTCGAGAAGGGACCAATTGCTCCACTTATCCATCCTTTAAAGGGGTTAGAAAACCCGAACTCTAAGAATTAACACCAAAACTGAAGAAGGTTCGAATAAATACCTCAATATGAACTCTATGAAATCTGAAGTCACCAAAATCGCACCTCCTTCAGCCTCCTCTTGCCTTGGTCACCTCTTTCTTGCAAATACACCAACAAAAAGATCAAGAATGGCCTCTCCTTCCTCACAAACGCTTTAGATCTCTTAGGGTTTCTCTGTGTGGTCTGGTAGCTACAAATGACGTCCCTTAGGGCCTTTAAATAGGTCCCAACCCCAGGACATTAGGGTTTCATTAAATAACATGGACTCGCCGAGTCCGGCCGTGAACCCGGATACTAATCTGCGACCATACTCGGCGAGTCTAAACACCAACTCGCCGAGTCCCCTCTCAATCTCCAAAAATAAAAGGAATAATTAATATACCTGGGAATCCGGGTGTTACAATTCTCCCCCACTAGAATTAGACTTCGCCCTCGAAGTCTCACTCTGCAAACAACTTTAGATGTTGCTCCCGCATCTCACGCTCCGGCTCCCAAGTCAACTCCGACCCTTTCGGATGCTGCCACTGGACCTGCACCAGAGGCACCTTTTTGTTCCTCAAAACCTTGATCTTCCGATCCCTAACTGCCACCGGTCTCTCAATATAGTTCAAGCTCACATCCACCTGAATATCTTCTAATGGCACCACTGCCGATTCATCGGCTATACACTTTCTCTGCTACGACACGTGGAAAGTGTCATGGATCTGACCCAACTCTGCAGGTAACTCCAAATGGTAGGCTACCCTGCCTGCCCTCGCGATCACCCTGAAAGGACCGATATATTAGGGCCCCAACTTTCCCCTCTTCCTGAATCGAATCACTCCTTTCCAAGGAGAGACCTTCAGGAGCACGAAGTCGCCGACCTGAAACTCGAGCTCGGACCGACGCCTGTTCGCATAACTCTTCTGACGACTCTGTGCGGTCAACAACCTCTGTGTGACCTGCTGAATCTGATCTGTCGTCTGAAGTATGATCTCAGTACTACCCATCACACGCTGCCCTACCTCTCCCCAGCAAATGGGGGTCCGACACCTCCTCCCATACAACAACTCAAAGGGTGGCATACCAATGCTCGAATGATGGTTGTTGTTGTAGGAAAACTCTGTCAAGGGCAAGTACGTGTCCCAACTCTCGCCGAAATCCAGCACACATGCTCGGAGCATGTCCTCGAGCATCTGAATCGTCCGCTCACTCTGCCCGTCAGTCTGTGGGTAGTATGCGGTACTAAAATGCAGTCTCGTACCCAATTCATCATGAAACTTCTCCCAGAATCCGGAAGTGAAACGTACATCTCAATCTAAGACAATCAAGATCGGCACTCCATGCCGTGATACCACCTCGCTCACGTACATCTCTGCCAACCTCTTCGCGGAAGAGCTCTCATTGATAGGAAGGAAATGAGCGCTCTTCGTCAACCTGTCCACAATCACCCAAATTGCACCGACACCTCTCGCAGTCCTTGGCAATTTGGTGATGAAATCCATGGTAATCTATTCCTATTTCCACTTGGGAATCTCTAACGGCTGCAACTTACCATGTGGACGCTGGTGCTCGGCCTTAACCCTACGACAGGTCAAGCGTCTCTCCACAAACCATGTGACATCCCTCTTCATACTAGGCCACCAATACTTCCTCTTCAGATCCAAATACATCTTAGTGGCCCCGGGATGGATCGAGAATTTCGATCGATGAGCCTCTTCCATCAAAATGGTACGCTTCCCGCCTACAAACGGTACCCATATCCGACCCTAAAATGTCATAAGCCCCCAGCTATCGGTAATGAATTTCGATACCAGCCCGACAACTCGCTCTCTCTTCTGGTTTTATGGCCTCGCGGCCTTAGCCTGATCCCCATGAATAGTGTCCAACACCGGAGTCAGCACTGTCAATCTCAAACAAACATCTCGCATCGGGGCGCCCTCTGCCCTACGACTCAGTGCATCAGCTACAACATTAGCCTTGTCCGGGTGGTACAGGATCTCACAATCATAATCCTTCACCACATCCAACCATCTCATCTGGCGCATATTCAGGTTGGGCTGATCCATTAGATACTTCAGGCTCTTGTGGTCTGTGTATATGGTACACCGAACCCCATACAGATAGTGACGCCGGATCTTGAGGGCGAACACCACCGCCCCCAACTCCAAATCGTGGGTGGGATACCTCGTCTCATGAGGCTTCAGCTGTCTCAATGCATATGCTATGACATGCCCTCTCTGCATCAGCACCGCTCCCAGTCCAGATATCGACACGTCACAATACACTACGAAATCCTCCATCCCCTCCGGGAGGGCTAACACCGGAGCGTCGTATAATCTCTGGCGAAGTGTCTCGAAGGAGGCATGCTGCTCTGGACCCCATGAAAAAGCAACGCCCTTCCGGGTCAACTTGGTGAGTGGCATGGAGATCTTGGAGAAATCCCCGATAAATCTCCGATAATAACCAGCCAACCCTATGAAACTCCTGATCTCGGTAGGTGATCTCGGCACCTCCCAACTCATCACTGCCTCAATCTTGGCCGAATCGACCAATATCCCTTTGTGGTTCATGAGGTGCCCTAGGAACTGGACCTCTCGCAACCAAAAATCACACTTGGAGAATTTGGCATAAAGCCTCTCCGATCTTAGGACTCCGAGGATCTCCCTCAAATGTTCCTCATGCTGCTCTCTGGATCTCGAATACACCAATATGTCGTCGATGAACACGATCACCGAGCGATCCAACATCGGTCTGCACACTCTGTTCATGAGATCCATGAACACCGCCGGTGCGTTGGTGAGTCCGAAAGGCATCACCACGAACTCGTAATGCCCATAACGAGTCCGGAATGCTGTCTTCTGGACGTCCTCATCTCGCACCCTCACCTGATGATACCCATACCTCAAATCGATCTTGGAGAACCAAGATGCTCCTTGCAACTAATCGAGAAAATCGTCGATCCTCGGCAACGGGTAACGGTTCTTGACCATTAGCTTGTTCAACTCTCGGTAATCAATGCACATCCGGTGTGAACCATCCTTCTTCTTGACAAAAAGGATAGGCGCCCCCCATGGCGAACTGCTTGGCCAAATAAACCCTTCCCCAGCAGCTCCTGGAGCTGCGAGGATAACTCTTGCATCTCTGGAGGCGTAAGGTGATAAGGTGCCTTGGCGATAGGCGCAGCTCCCGGAACCAAATCGATACTGAACTCTACCTGCCTCTCCGGAGGCACACCCGACAACTCCACTGGAAACACATCCGGAAACTCACGCACTATCGGGACCTCATCCACTGACTTCGGTCTCTCTGAATCAACCCTCGCATCCATCACATATGCCACAAATCCCCTACAGACCTGCTGTAGACTCTATCTCGCTCTGGCGGCCGAACAAAATGCTGACCCAGCACGTGTACCCTCGCCATACACCATAAGAACTCCCCCACTAGGGTCTCGTATGGTCACCAACTATCTCTTGCAGTCGATAACCACTCCCACTCTGCTCAACCAGTCCATGACCATGATGACACAGACATCCCCCATCGCAATAGGAACCAAATCAATCGGAAACTCGACGTCAAAAATCTCGAGTACACATCCTCGGATTACCTCGGCGGCATACACCGTCCTCTCTTCAGCTATGGAAATCCTCTGAGGTCGACTCAACGCCTCTCGACTAATACTGATGTGCTGACTAAAAGCCAAACATACAAAAGACCGACTTGCACCCGAGTCAAATAACACCAAGGCAGGTACAGAATTTACAAGAAAAGTACCTACGCATAACATAAAATAAACACTATATCCCAACATCAAAATAAATACAAGAAAGAATACATACCAGCCACAACGTCGGGCGCAGCGCGGACCTGCTCCGCAGTCAGCTGAAAGGCTCTCCCTCGTGCCTTCGGTACCTCGGCCTTCACTGGCCTGCTCTCAGCAACTCTGATAACAGCAGGGGCAGATCCCTGAGGTGCTCCCTGAGCTGTCCCTCGCAACTATGGACACTCTGCCTTGCGGTGTCCGGTCTGGTTGCAGTGGAAACACACTGTAAACCCCTTGGGGCAATATGTGGCCATATGCCCGTCCTTGCCACATTTGTAGCAAGATCCCGCTCTGCACACCCCATCGTGGCTCTTGCCGCACTTACCAAAAGTGCGACCCTTTTGACCCCCATATCTCGAATTAGCGGGCTTGGCCCGCTTGGCTGCCGGCTGAGACTGCGAGTTCGCCGATCCCTCCCCTGAGACTCAACCTCCTCCCTAGCCTGAGTCTCCAGCTCTATCTCCCTATTCCGGGCATTTGCCTAAAGCTCAGCAAATGTTCGGTACGTCGAGATCACCACGAACTCCCGTATATCCCTCCTCAAAATGCTTAGATATCGGCTCATATGTGCCTGCTTGGAGGACACGTGCTCTGGGCAGAACATCGCCCGCTCATGGAACATCCTCGTAATCACTGTGACAGACTCAATACCCTGCTTGAGGGTCAAAAACTCCTGGGCCAAACGCTCCCTCTCCACCTGGGGAATGTACTCATCTCGAAACATAGCATTGAACCTCTCCCAGGTTACTGCAGCAAGCTCAACAGGCGTATAATGCGCCGTCACAAACTTCCACCAGTCCTTTGCTCCCAAGCGAAGCTGGTTCAGCGCGAACTGGACTCTCAAATGCTCAGGAGATGAGCAAGTAAAGAACCACCCCTCAATGTTTGAAATCGACCTCATCGCTGCAATCAGGTCCTAGGTCCCGTCAAACTCTGGTGGTTTTGTGTTGTTGAACTCCCGGAACAGCAACGCATCACCACCCTGCGGTCTAGCCGCAGCTACAACTGCAGTGGCCGCAGCAACAGTAGCATCAGAAAGAGCAACGTATCTCTCGTCAAATGTCTTTATCAGGGTGGTCTTGATAGACCCGAACATCTCTGGAATCTCAGCGCGGATGGCAGTAGCCACCTCATCATGAATCATCTGGCGGAGCTCCTCGTCGCTCACACCCCCTCCACTAGTCCTTGGTCTGTGGCGTGTTCCCACCATGATACCTCTCTGAAATACAACACAAAATATCAAGACTCGCTCGAGCGTGCACACACTCGATACCCCCAATCCTACTTGGTTCCCAGAGTCCCACATTTCCAAGCACTCTACTATCTTAATCATGTTCTACTCATAAGTAGATATCTCATAAACACCTCGCTGCTATCTAAACACTCTCAAACATTTCTAGCAGCAAAAGCCCCTAGACTAAGGCATCATATAAGTCTAATATAGCATGCATATCATAATTCGTCATATAGCATAACATAACATATCTGATAGCACTTATTGAAAGGGTATTTTGGGAAATCATCGTTCGGGCACTGGCTGATTGTACACACGGCTCTGCTCTGTTTATCTCAAAACTCTTTTTACTCTTTTAAAAAAAGTTTACTTTATTACCAAAATTCTTCTCAAATCCTCATTTTGAGTTCAGATACGCCCGAAGATGCATCCGAATCCCTCAAACCAAGGCTTTGATACCAACTTGTAACACCGTAAAAATTCAAACAATTTTTCGCATTTTAAAAACCATGTATTTTCATTTACATCCACATTTTAAAATATTGTATCATCACTATCTCAATACAAAACCCCCAAGATCAAAACATATGAACTCCAGTTTGCGTGTGTACGAGTCATGCCGGCGCCTTCTCGCGATCATCATTGGTACATGAAACACCACACATAACACTGTAAGCATAAATGCTTAGTGAGTTCCTCAAAATACCACATAAACACATATCAGCCACTCAAGGATGTAACTCTGTTGACCCTCTGGTCGAATATCTCTGTGGGACTCTCTTGGTCCCATAACTTTGTGGACCCACTGGTCCTAACTCTGTAAACTCTGAATCATGCATATCACATATCACAATAAATCACAACACATAATATCATACAAATACACTGGCATATAACTCTAGAATACTCTGTCACATAACTTTGTTACCACACTAGGTAAAGTGTAGTGAGAAGACTCACCTCAGATGTCTCGGTATATCTCTGAATCGGTAGAAATATGATCTAGCCTCCGCCTAATCACACAAAGTATATATTCTCATAAATATAACTCTCGAGACTAGACTCAACCCCCTCTAGGTGAAACACCATTTTACCCCTCTATTAGCTCAAAGGCCACATTGTTGACCATACCCTAAAAGTCAACGGTCAAACTTTGACCCGACTCGTCAAGTGCACTTGGGCGACTCGGCGAGTCTACACGTGTCTACTGACTCTCTTAGTCCCTGTTGGCACATCGAGTCCCTCCCCCGTACTCAACGAGTCACACCTGGCATGAATCGCGGGGCCACCCTGACTCAACTCGTCGAGTCTCAAGAACAACTCGGCGAGTTCCGCCTTGAACTTCAGTCCCCTAACTCTCCTTGACTCACCGAGTTATTTCCCTAACTTGACAAGTCTACTCACTGAGTGATTTACGGGAAACCCTCACCCTACTCGCCGAGTCTGATCTTCGGACTCGGCGAGTTCATGCCATGCACAAACTCCATAGACCTCCTGAGGTCAGATCTGTTCCTTTAATCCATAGATCTGACCTTCCCAAGCATGATAATCACGTAAAGTTCAGACCTTGACACTCATATAACATCTAAATGGTCTAACTTGGTGATTTAGCCCCAAAAATGACATCCTAAGCTTATGGCTCCCAAAATAACTCATAAAGCTCCAATGGTTAAGGTCTCTGGACCTCTTTGGGTCCAGATCCAAAGCATAAACTCGAGAAGGGACCAATTGCTCCACTTATCCATCCTCTAAAGGGATTAGAAAACCCTAACTCTAAGAATCAACACCAAAACTGAAAAAGGTCCGAATAGATACCTCAATATGAACTCTATGAACTCCGAAGTCACCAAAATCGCACCTCCTTCAGCCTCGTCTTGCCTTGGTCACCTCTTTCTTGCAAATACACCAACAAAAAGATCAAGAATGGCCTCTCCTTCCTCACAAACGCTTTAGATCTCTTAGGGTTTCTCTGTGTGGTCTGGTAGCTGCAAATGACGTCCCTTAGGGCCTTTAAATAGGTCCCAAACCCAGGAAATTAGGGTTTCATTAAACAACGTGGACTCGCCGAGTCCGGCCGTGAACCCGGATACTAATCCGCGACCATACTCGGCGAGTCTAAACACCAACTCGCCGAGTCCCCTCTCAATCTCCAAAAATAAAAGGAATAATTAATATACCTGTGAATCCGGGTGTTACAAATAATCACAATGCTTAACTATATATAGTTGGACAAAAGAGGACGAAAATCTACTTGTCTACACGTTTATTTTACATAGAAAGAATAATCAGCTTGTTGGTGGAAACTAACAATTAAACAAGGATCACCTTAATTAAGTGAAACACATGTGGTTTATTTATTTAAAAACCACCACATTGTACAAGAAATTCTCTTTTTCAAACAAATTTTATAGAAAACAAATGAATATTTATTTAAGTTTCCTTTGATATTGTTTGAGTTTTTATGAAAACATGGCATAATGACAAACATACCCCATGTTTAGTTAAAGTAAAAAATGATTCTTGTGTGTGTGTGATATGGTGTTTGAGTGTGTGTTCTAATGGTGAATGTTATATAAGCATTTCTTAGTCAAAAGGTGGTGGTTGCCGCTGTGAGCCACTATCGACCACCACCGAGGTGGCAGTAGGTGGTGGTCGACCTAGTGGAACCCTAATCAACCTAAAAACCTAATCATTGGACCTAATTGGCATGTGTTGGGTTGGAAACCCTAATTACGGCTTAGAAAAGCCTAATATTAGAGACTCTTGTTTGGGACTTACCGGGACCCGCATTTTGGACCGTTGGATTGGAATAATGAACTATGTCCGACCATATTGTATGATTGACCTACTAGAATGATGGGCTTAATGTATTAAGTCCTTAATGGGTTAAGAGATTCTTACTTAGACCTAATCGTCATTTTATGTGAAACCCTAATCGTGTCTGGGCTTCAAGTTAGGCCTTTCTTTGGGCTTAAGTATTGAGGTTCTTGTTGGGCCATATGAGAACAAGTGTATAAACTAGGCTATTTGGATGGGCTTTAGGGTAAGGCCTATGTAAGGGGTTTGGGCCCAATTTGGAAAATTGGGCCATGATTGAGCCTTGGTTAATTATTTGGCTCTTAGGCCTTCAGAGTGTATGTTTGGGCCTTGGTCTTGGACCAAGCTTTGTTAGGGCTAAAATGGTCTTTTTACCCCAAGTATGGATTTATGGTTATGCATTGGAACCCAATTGTTAATTAGGTGTTGTTTTGATGTTGACAATTCATGGATCTGTCAGCCAGCAGTCAGAATTTTATCCACGAGACTTCAACAGTACGAGGTGAGTTTCCCTTCGTAGAATCCGTGGGTCGAAGGCACCAAGGCTGGCCCACTAGTATTGATATAGATTAATGATTGTCTTTGTGATAATTATTAAGATGGTAGGTATTGTTTTGATGTTTATGTGAGATATGCATGATTTTATATGGTAGTGGTAAGGGTGAAATAGACCCCGTCATGGGTTGGAATAAGACCGAAGGGTAGGTCGAGCATCCATATATGCTCGACAGGGTAGGTCGGGCACCCAAATATGCCTGACAATATGTTTGTGTTGTTATTATGTGGAAGTGGTAGGGGTGAAATAGACCGGAGGTTAGGTCAGGAACCCAGATATGCCTGGCAGGGTAGGTCGAGCACCCATATATGCTCGGCAGGTGTAACGTCCGTAGACCAGACTAGTCAATTTAGAAACGATAAGCATCAAAAATGACTTTTTAATAGAAGATTATTTAGAATGAATAATCTTAACTAAGTTGTTGTATATGTTATAAGGATTTCGTACATGTAAAGAACGTTGAAATCCGAGTTATAACAAAGAAGTTATGATTTTCTGAGTTTCAGCTTAGCGGTATGCAGCCCGAATACTCGATTTGAGATCGAGCGATTTTTAGCCGAAACAAACTAAACGAGAATTGAATATCTCGTCGATAGTAGTCCAACGGTGAAAAAACAGACGAAAACGGATGTCGGATGAAGAAGTTATAAATTTATAACAGAGTTTTCCTGTCTCGGCCTACTAAAAATAATATAATAAAAATAAATTCGAAATCATCCGATGGAGTGTAAACGAAAGTTGTAGAGCATAGTCTCACCTACGCATGGATATAAAGAATGTCGAAATGGAGCTCGTATGCGAAAGTTACGCAAGTTTGAAGTCTGCTTAATCGAGTACGCCCAACGTAATTTTGGAGTACGCCAGCATACCTGGAACCGCCTCAACTACGCATGCAATGACGTCACTCGAGTACATACGCATGCAATCGCATACGCCCAACATACCGAGATTTACACCCAGTGTAATCGAGGTTTCAGCACCCTATAAATAGATGTCGTTGGCTGTCGATTTCTTTTGTTCAAATTCTTCTCTCTCACTCGTTTTTACCCCGTTTTGCATGCAAGAAATATCCCAAAGCCCCGGTATCATTCCCGAGCCCCGAAGCAAGTCCCGAAGCCCTGAAGATCCCGAGAAGTAAAATTCTCGAGCTGAAGCTCTGCCCGCGAGAAGCCAATTTTTGTGAAGATCTTCCTGATCTACCGAAGAATACTACTTTTACAAGCCGTAATGTTGTCCGATCATCTTCTGATCAAGTGAGTGTATAGTCACTTTCATCTTACACATAGATATGAAGTATTTTATAAAATACGTGCTATGTGTGTGTGTGTATATATATATATATATATATATATTGTTATAGTCACTTTCTTCTAACACATAAATACGAAGTATTTGCTATGAAATACGTGCTATGTATTTATATATTGTTTGTCTGTTTGGGATGGGCATAGAATTGATGTTTTATATAGGTGTTAAATGATTTAAATTGTGTAAGTATTTATCTACGAAAATGTTGGGTAGAACATGGGTAAATGGGATAGTTGGTGACTATGGAGTTAGCGCCTATTGTATAAACCTTGGTGACTATGGAGTTAGCGCCTACTGTTAAGTAAACCTTGGTGACTATGGAGTTAGCACCTATTTGATAAACCTTGGTGACTATGGAGTTAGCGCCTATTATATAAGCCTTGGCGACCATGTGACATCGTGCCTATTTGATGAACCTTGGCGACTATGGAGTTAGCGCACGTTGAGTAAACCTTGGCAACTATGGAGTTAACGCTTGTTGAGTAAACCTTGGCGACTATGGAGTTGATGCTTGTTAAGTGAACCTTGGTGACTATGGAGTTAGCGCCTGATAGCTATGGATTTAGTACCTGATAGATAAACTTTGGCAGCAATGGACTTCGTGCCAATTCCTTACGTAAATCCTTAGGAATAAATAGGGTAAACCCTTAAGAAATAAAGATAATGGGGATGGGCAATTGAGTTGATTGTTTGATGAATGAATATATATATATATATATATATATATATATATATATATATATATATTATTATGGGTTGAAAACCCTATATGCTCACCAGGCTCCCAAGCCTGACCCACTTAGTTTGCTTTGCGTTACAAGTAATGGCACAAAAGTATAAGCTGGTGGACTTGAAGAAAGATTTTGGATTATAGATCAGTAGTTATAAATAACTGTTGTAAGGTTTATTTTATACTGTTTATACTTTTGGTCTGTATCGGAACACGACATCCCGAGATTTTGTTATTTAATAAAAATACATTCTCTTTGAGAAATGTTTTGATAAATGGTTATCATATTTTGTTTTATGAACAAATTCCGCATCTGTTTTCTATAAAAGATTACTCTGATTTTAAAAACAAAGCATAAACAAATCGGTCTTTTCTGAACGTGAAATTAGGGATGTCACAGCAGGGTAGGTCGGGCACCCAAATATGCCTGATAGTATGTTTGTGTTGTATGTAGTATGTTGAGGGGAACTCACTAAGTTTCATGCTTACGGTTTTCAGTTTATATTTCAGGTACTTCTGGTTCCTAAGGGAAGAACTTGAGACGACTGCATCGCACATACCACTGAGATTCCGCATATAATATTCTACTCTGATTTTTATGACATTATACAGTGGCGAGTCCACATATTACAAAGGTAGGTCACTTGACCTACCTTATTATTATTTTTTTAATAAGAAGTATAGAAAATGAAAATTGTGACCTACCTTAATTATGTTTAGTGAACTACCCTATTGTTTTGGCAAAAGAAAATATGTATAAATCAGGATTTTTAAAGCTTATATTTTATATTTCAATAGCCCAAATAAATAATCTATCCAAGGTGGAGATGAACAACGTCGGTTTTGTATATATATATATATATATATATATATATATATATATATATATATATATATATATGTCGGGTATAATTGTAAGAACTTTAATTTTTTTTTTTTGTTTATATGATTTGACCCGACCCGAACTCACAACTAGTATTTTTTTTTCTATCGATATCATTTTAATAGTGAACCATGTCGTTTTACGTTCTAGACTCGCCACTGACATTATACATCAGTTTCTTTTGAGTTGTAAGTGTGGTTTTTGAAAAATAATATTTGATCTAATTTAAAAATAAAATTTTGGGACCATATTTTTTTGGATGTTACCGTCACACTCCACATGTTGTTGGCCAACCCTGAATGAGGAGACGATGTACATCCTCATAGGAGGTATGGATAAAAAACAATGAAAATGAGGTTACAAATCATTTTCAAGTGACCAAAGTTATGAATTAAATAAATAAAATCATCAAAATCGGTTGAGTAAAAACTACAAGAACAAGAACTATAGTAACTAAATTTCATAATTAAAAACAAATAATGTGAAACAAACACTTGAACCATGATCATTGGTGGCGACAAAGTCGTACAAGTTGAAATTTAGAGTTTAAGTGGCCAATTGGTGGCATCGAGATTTTGTCTCAAAAGTCGCAGATAACAACCACTTGAAGTGACCAACAAGTGGCCAAGATGCCTATTCCAAACTTCTGTGATAATTTTCAAGGTGGTCGTGACGTCGTGTGTATATGCATGGTATATTAAAATTACAACACTCTACATTAATACCAATACACCGAAGAATAATCCAAATAATAAACAACGTGTGATCTTCTTTCTTCGGTGGCTTTCTTAAAGCTCTTTTTATTAGGAACCTATGTGAACCACATATTCCAATAATCCACATTGATACCAAAATAATTTAGTTTTTGTGGTTATTATTGTTATTGGTCTGTGATAAATGAATAAACTTCCTGGAAAATCTTCATTATCAGACTCTTAACATTGATCGTTAATTTTAAGTTGCTTAACATATGATATATTCCAACAGTCTTGTACCTCACAACTTAACTCACATTGGGTGCTCACCTTGTAAGTTGATTTCCATGTCGCATTACACATCACGCACCACATAATAGTTATGACTTGTTTTATTACTAGACTACTTGTGCGTAAGTCTCATTTGTCTTGACACTTATTACATAAAATTTCTTATGTATAACCACAATATATCATGACATACACTTTCCATAAATTTTTAGCTTAATCAAATTCCTTCCGAGCATTGCACTTTCATCTAATGGTTATTAAGGTAGCGTACCTTGGTTTATTGCTTATTCAAAACGATCGAAAATTCACCATTTACTTATTGCAATATTTTTATCTTTCCGTATACTAATTCCATGACTTTCAATCCGTTCACTCATTATATAATGCATAACATCACACTTTAATTCCCATTTAAGTATACTATTTTCAATATTTATATTTTAACTAACTCATTATCGTTTCATGCATGATTCCATGCATAATATGCAACAAACTTTCCATAAAATCAACGCTCAATACCATTCCATCATCTTATCCTTGTACATCTATTATCCTTTTTAAGCATCATACTTTTATCTCTTTGTCATCTAGACATTATGTCTTAGGTTTTATGATTATTCGTCATCCAACATTATTACTTTATGTCATTGGAAATATATTTTTATGTTTCTTATTACAATTACCATGTTTTCCATATAATGGTATGTAAAGGACAACTTACAAGTGCATTAGGCACAACTGTTTTTTAAATCCATTTTAAGGAACTTGTGATTAATCATGATAACTCCAAATACAACCATACCTAAAATCATAATTTTGTGGATATTACATCTTTTATCTCCTCATTTGGCAAGAAATAATCCCTCGTTACCAAATTATGAATATCGTAATGTTACTTTTACTATTTAAGAAATTGTGTGTTTCCATCAGCTTGTGTAAGATATGGGTATTCCATTTCATCACCAAATGTGATCGGGTGTCATAATAGATGTGTTACCCATATTTCCTATAATTACATGTTTTATGAACACAACAAGCACCGTAATATTGACAGACCGTTTCTATCGAAAATCTATCACTAGAAATATAGTTTGTCTATCTCCCACCTCCTCTATCCGCTAGGATACTTATGTATTTATTAAAGCTTTTATCACCAGGGATGCTTCTCTACTCTTATTTCCAAAAAAATTATATAAAAATGTAAATCATAATAACTTTAAATGACTGGGGCGGTTGGGCAACATATGCTTTTTTGTTAATTAGCTCAAGCCATGGGTTTACATCTCTAATGTAAAGAGTGTGGTGGTATTGGAACTTGGTGTCACGATGGAAAGCAACCGAACAAATAACACTCCAGAGGCTAATAATGAATGGTCCACACGATATAACTAGAAAAAAAGAAGCAGAGCTTGTGCGGCGTCTCCCTTAAAATCACAGTCAGTAGATATATATATATATATATATATATATATATATAAAAGAATAGTAAAAAGCTGTAAACAGAAAAAAGAGGGTTGGGAACCATAAATAAATAAACAAATAACGTTGGTTGTCAGTTAATTCTGAATTAGTTACCCACACAGGCAATAAAAAACAAATGAAAAATAACAACTTGTCATTTTAAAGAACTGTATATTGCATGTTATTCAATTATAAACCGAAAAATAAAGGATGAGGTAGGTATATGATGATGCCTGCGTTTCTGTAGAGGGACTGGGAGAAATTAAAGAGTTTTGTTAGTCCCACATCGGTAGGAAAGTAGAAGGTGTTGAAAGAGAGGGAAGAATAAAAGGTGAGGTGGAGGAGCATTAGAAGCATCTTTGCGCTTGGGGCAATGACGCAGCTAATGAGGTATTAACCGAGGCGCGTCAATTGCTGGTTGAAAACTATTTCCAAACCCCCTCTTTGGCCTTGGGTCTCCCTTGGCCATCGAGAATTTCTGGAAGGGTTTCCTTTGACTGGGAAGCCCTAAAAATTCTTAGTTTGTCAAAACTTTAGTATATCCTAATCCTCCCTCCTAATTAGATGGCCTAAGAGTAATATTAATAATCAGACAGTTTTCATGTAATCAAAAAAAAGTCTGTTAGTAATTATGTGATTTTTTTTTTGTATTGTAATTAAATATGGATAGTATTTTTGAGCAATTAAATGCATTGATGTTTGTGAAGTCTACATATACGGGAGATTAAATCAGCAAAAATGAAGGTTTGCTCTCCCACATCGGGTGAGAGAAGATTACATACAAGATGGCAGTGGCTATAGAAACCAAGCCCCAAGAAAACAAAAAGCATACCTTTCTCGGCCTTTTGGCTAAGATCAAGTGTAGTATCTGTTCTTATCAGTTTAATATCTGATATGTAGGCCATCGGCCTACTCGATATTAATCTTATTTTTTATGGGGGAGAGTCCATCACAGAGGCTTGCTGCTGGGTCTCTCGAGTGTCGCCTTAGCGTTGCACTACAGCCAGGGCGTGGCGCACCCCTCTAATCCTAGTCTAAAAGTACTTTTAATAGTTTTGAATGGAAGACTTTACTTCTTACCTTGTTATGTCTAATACTTCTATCAGTTTATTCGAACTAGGATCCAACATTCCAAAGAAGAGGTTGGAATTGTTTTTTAGCCTTGGCACACCCGTAGCTCCAATGTAAGTTTAAAACTTATATATATCGGCCTTTAATTAGTAAGATAGGAAGCAAGCTTTTCCTGTGTTCGGAAGGCATATATAGTATAACAGATCCTGCTCAATTAGTAAGATGGTGATCACTTTTATCAACGTTTCCTGATCGCACTACTGTTCCTGTTATACACTGCATCTATAACTTGACATCGGTAATACTACTACAGAACAAATAAGCATATTATGTGGAATTTGATTATGACTATTTATTTGATCCAAAGAAAACATTGTAATTCAGAAGCATGCATCAACTTTGTCTTAATCTTCAATTTTGGAATGGACTTCTCCCATTTACCACAATCAAAGATTACAATTCTCTTAAGAGGGAGAGACCGTATTGATCTAACAGGCCCAGACACACTTGAAATAATGCAATTATATAACTGCCATTTGGCTGTGCGTTTTGCCCAGAGGAAAGGGGAACTAATGGAACACTACAATAGATGATGTGAACCTGATCCCACATTGGAGGCTGAAGAAAGAAAACAGAAGCTGGGTTGTTGCATAAAAGGTGAGGGCAGGAGAATGGAAAACTCACTTACCTGGACAGGGTCTATGGGCGATCAAGAAGGTCCATGGCCTAGGTTGGTGATCTCCATTGCACATTACGGAGAGGTGCCTGTCTAAGGTCGGCCCAAGTTGGTCGAACCTATGTCATAATTTGTGCCAGTGGGGGCCTGCGTTTGTGCGGCCCCTACCAATATCCTAGTTTCAACATCTAACTCTTTTATTGCTTCTTTCATTGTTTTCAAATAACTTAAATCTGAAAATATAAATTAAAGATGATATGTTACAAAAAACGATGCTTTCAAAAAATTCAGGATTTGTCGTTCATGTTGTAGATTTTTGTCTAAATATGGAAGAACGTGTTGGCCAAACGACTCTGTGTCACATTTTTCCTTTCTCGACTTTTCAATATCAACTTTCTCTTTACATCTTAATCATGAGAGCTCCTCTTGTTACACCTCTCCCTTGCTATGTTGGTTACTCTATCTGGACCGGGCTTTTTAAGAATGGGGAAATCATAAAATACAAAAATGTGTCCCTTTAGCCATTTAAATCTAACATGTCTAAGTCCATCGTTACAATGTTCATCTTGTGAAATTCTTATTTAAAATATATTTTATTATCACAATTCTCCGATTCAGATTAATAAACATCGCATAATAACTTTCAAATTGCATATCCAAATATCTTTTATCATTCATTTCACATCCAAACATTCTTTAGTATGTTACCCCGAATTCCCAATCATGATTAGTAATCACAAATTCAAGATTTCCACTCATGATGAGAAACATGTTATCTTTCATGTTGTCATCGTCGATTGATAATCACAATTTATGTTTGTAGGTGGACACAAAGAACACACCAATATGTACTTAATTAGTCCGACTCTTTCGTATTTGCATAGAGAGAAGCGACTTGTAGGCTCAACTTTATATGTTTTTTCTAAAATTTATAGCCGGACCGTAGATTTGAAGTCTAAAAGCTTTAATCAAAACAACCAAAAGGAGCAAAATATATTTGAAACTTACAAAAAGAATCTGATTTGATGCTTTCTGTGATTGCTTATAGAAGTCAGTCGGACGTTTAGGTTCTTGACTGTGCATATTCTTTTCACATGACATCAAGAAAAGAGTGGTTCAATTCTTATGAAAAAGTGGCAACTGGAAATGTCCTGATGGGCAAGGATATGTCATGTAGTGTTGTTGGAATAGGGTCAATAACCATTAGAATGCATGATGGGACAAATAGAACCTTAACTGATATTCGACATGTGCTTGGTCTAAAGAAGAATTTAATTTCTTTAGGAATGCTAGTTTCTAAATGTTTTAAGTACAACATTGAAGATGGAGTAATAAGAGTCACCATGGGTGCTTTATTAGTGATGAAAGGAATCAATAAAGGTTCCTTTCATGTACTTGAAGGAAACACAATGGTTGGAACAACATCAGTTCAAGATTTTGAAATTATTGATTGAAGTTTGATAAGATTATGGAACATGATGTTGGGATGTTAGTGAAAAGGGGACGGTAGTTCTTAGCAAGAAAGGACTTCTTGGAGGTCATAAGGTTGGTGGGTTGGGATTTTGTGAGCATTACATCTTTAGAAAGCAAAATAGAGTAAGTTTTGCTAAAGTTGTTCACACAACTAAGTCTGCTTTAGACTATTTGCATGTTGATTGTTAGGGTCCTGCATCAGTCACTTCTCTACGTGGTGGTCGCTATTTTCTTTCTATTAGGTTCATATTGTTTATATTTGATGATGGAAAACATGTACATTGTTTTATAGTTATACTACACATTATTAACATACATTCTTGACTAAGTGTGAATATTACAACTTAGCAAGCTAAGCTGTTAGGCAGCCAAGTTATCTTTATGTTGTGAGTTGTTTTATTTTTTATAATGTTGGAGTTGCCGAAGACTGAAGATAGATATATGTTACCAATCTACCAAACCCCGAAGTCCATATGTCAAAGAATAAAGACTAGATCTGTGACATCCTGAAATTTAGGGCTAATATTATAGACGACCAATTTACCGCGAATCTCGTTGTAACTTGACCTATTGAGTTTTAGTGCATCTAAAGTAAATAAATAATTTTATTTCAATTACTATATGATGTCAGATGATACCTTACTTCCAAATGCGTAAATTATCAACCAAATCAAACCGCTTAAACGACAACGCCAATAAATTTGTCTAAAAAAACTGAAATTTTGTATTAAGAAGTTTTGAGCAAAACAAACAATGTTCTATTGTTTCCGAAAATATAAAGAACAGCCAAAATGGTGTTCGTATGCAAAAGATACGACCGTTTTAAGAAAAAAGACAGTAAGGTTTTCTTTAATCGCGTAAAACAGAATCGATCCGTTGAGGCACTTACACTTTGCCCACGTGATTTCCGAGAACGTTTTTCGAATCAGACTATAGTATATTATTTAATTTCATACTCGAAATATTTTTAGCAAAAATATTTTTAATTTTAAGTTTTATTTTCTTAAATCTCCCTTTCTAATAAATAAGTAGGATGAATCTCCTAATGTCATGTGTCAACCTCTAACAACTCCTAATCAGTTACACATGCCACATGTCACACTTTTTCTATTCATTTTTACATTTAATTCATTTCAAATTTCAAATTCCAATTTCCTTTTATTCATCTACATTTACTGATATTGAATATTGATATTGAAAATTTCAAATTCCAATTTCCTTTTATTCATCTTTTTGTTATGCCATCCATTTTGAAATCCCTGAAAACTAGCCAACAATTTTGTTAACATAAACCCAATATATCTTACATCTATATAATATACCTTCCATATCAACATTACAGTATATTATGAATTATGAATTATGAATTATGAATAAGAGAATATATATTAGGAATATGTATATTAAATATAATGCAAAATTGAATGAATTTCATGTCACCAATGTTATATAAATTACAACACAGAGACCGATTTTAACACCATTGCTTTTTTTTTTTCTCTCTGCATTTTTTTCTCCTCCTGCAATTTCATACTACAAGGTACTATAAATCCATTCTTTTCCTGTTGCATAACATTTCAATAACAAAACATTAATAAAGACTATTTCAGCCATATTCAACCGATTTTAACACCTTTGTTGTTGCGGGTAGTAAGACATTTTCTTATTTTCCTTTAAAATTCCGTGAATTTGGTTGTTTTTGGTTTAAATTGTTTGTTTCTAAACAAATTTTCGGATGGATTTATGTTATATGGATGAATTTGGTGGTTTTTGTTTTAAATTGTTTGTTTCTTGAACTAATTTTCATTTATGGTGGAATGGAATCATAAATGAATGGAATGGACAAGGGAATGGATCATTACATTCCTTTATATACCAAATTAATTTCATTTGGTATTCTAACTATACATAATAAACGACACATTTCAAACTGACTCATTCCATTCCTTCACTACTAGAAAAACAGTCTTTTACAACGCGCAATGTGTGTCATAAAACGCTCAGACGACGCGCAAATGCGCGTCAAGAAAGGCCCTATCATAACGAGAGACGACACGCATTTATGACACGCAATGCATATCATTAAAATCCCTGTCAAGAAAGGCCATGTCATAAATGAAGATGACACATTTTTGCGTATGGTAAATTTAAATGTTTAAAAAAACAAATTTATATATTTATTAATTTTTAAATTAAATTTGCATTTAATTTCTCATAATAGAAAATAAAATACCATATACAAAAAATACAATCAATTGCATAATATAAAATAAAATTTCATACTCAAAAAATAAAATAAATTGCACAAATTATAATGTCATACAAAGAATCATTCAAATGTTAAACAAAAATAATACATTTCTAACATGGGTTATACATTCCTATAAAACTAACAAATAATCATACAACTTTGTTTCTTACTGGAAACATTTCAACCCATTCTGCACCACTTTTAGGGATGTTGTCATTATTAGCTGATGAGTTGTTCTCCAAAGAAGCAACACCTTCACTCTTAGTAGAAGAATCTGTGGTTTTAAATTTTAATTAATAAATGAATCTTGTTTATTAAATATAACAAAAAAGAAAGTTCACAACAATAAAGAAACATAATATCCAAAACTCTATTTATTTGGCAATGGAAATGAAAAGAATTACCTTTTTTAGTTACTGCATTTGATTGCATGGGTAAACCAGAGATCCCATCCACATATCCAAGACAGAGTTCATTGAGACTCTTGATGGCAGAATCTAAATCATTTCCACTCTTTTCTAGTGCTTTCTCTGGTAGCTGAAAACACAGTTTGTTTCTTTTCAAATAACATTCATACACCATAACATAGAATAAAATTAATGTGATTTGAAGTTTGAACATCACTAGACATCATACATCATAATTCACAAATATTATAAAATGTATTTAAGTGAAGTGGATCTGATTCAGGCCAGACAACAAACACATACAAAGAAATTATGCATCTCAAATGCCACCATGGGAAGGAACTTGAATATAAACCTTGTGCTTTATATCTATCAGTAATGTTATATATTTTGGAACCATATTGGAAGAGAACAATAACATATATTAGGTTAAAGGAAGAGAAAGGAAATGAATCCGTAATATTGTATTTTCTATTGGGAAGAAAGTATACGAAAGCCAAATTTTTAAGATTAATAAGTAACTTGAGGGCCAAAATACCCTTGTGTACATGAAAAATGAGTGGTCTTAACGACTGTTATGGTGAAGGACAGACAGTGGTCTTAACGGCTGTTATTCGTTCCTGACCTTCATCTGCATCTGTTGGACTCATGCCCTGAAAAGGGTATTTCAATATTCACCTTCTTAAAAGTTCAAGCATGCATGTGTTATGTGTAGTATAATTATTAGGAAACTAAATGGCAACAATTCTATAAATAAACATTGGGATCACATGAAGGAAGTAAGTTCAAGACACATCATGTGCATGGTGGTTTTTTGATTATACAACATCAAAGAAGAAGTCTGATGCCCTTACCCTATCTTGCATCTCCTGCTTAATCTGCCCTAGTTCTGGCCTCAAACTCTATGTGCAAGATGCGAAAAAATCAATACTACTTTCGAATAGACTATTATTAACAATAAAGAAGATAACTCAATCACATGCAACCACACAGCAAAAAAGATAAAAATAAAATCACGAGTCAAAGAAAGCCAAAAATAAGAGATGGACATATATATATATATATGTAGCCGGAATAGAGCTCACAGATAACTTTAAGGTAGCCTTGAGCTGATTAATCATGAGTGGAATTGACAAGGTTCTAATTGTGGTGATGAACCGAATTAGATTATACTGTGGGTTCCTCCAGTAAGACCAATGTTGTTTCCACAAACAAGCTTTACATTGTATGATAAACAATGTACTTGGTTTGGAAAAAGAGATCCTATGAGCCACTTGGGGGCATACTAAGCTCCCTTATTAGTTCTTGGTTGTCTCTGAAAACATCACATAACATCCATTAAAACATATTAGAAATACACAAGGAAAACAATCATATGAGAAATAAAGATTTAGAACTTACTGATAACAGGTGGAGTTGGCATAAATCTGAGCATAGTCAACATTATGTTGATTTTCGACTGAAGAAGAAGTCACCTCCAAAACCCATGTAGCAGGATTATAACCATTCTTGATCCTTGGAACTCCTCGAATAGCCTACAAGAAGTAACTTTGGTGAATGAATATCATTTTGTTCACAATAACCACTAACACGAGCAAATGTTGCAAGTTCCCTCCAAAACAAAAATGATTAGCAATGATAGCCCATTGCAGTTTACATGCAAGAAATCATTTTTGAGACAAAGGAAACAGAAGTCAACTAGAGTCATAGAAGATAGAAAAATGTACCTCATCCAACATCTTCTTAAAAAGCTTAAGAGCTTTTTTAGGGCCTACAGAAGGTGACAATTTGGCAGGTATATTCGACCCCTTCAAGTAAATAGTATCATTGAGCACATTTGAGGTAGTATCTTGAACTTTGCTTCGATCATGTATGACTCCTACTGTTCCCACAACCTTTTCACTGTGCCTATAATGTATTATAAATGAGCATTAGCTTACATGAATTTTCTAAATAAAAGAATTATGGTAAGTTTGGTGTTAAAGTTGATCGTTGTATAAATTTGTCTTTGTGTTCATGAATAAGAGACAAATAGGAACAACACTGGGAAAAGTTCATTAAGTTTTTATGTGAGGTAAAAAAGAAACATAAACTTAAAAGAAAATAATATATAGACATAGGGTAAGTGTCGAACCATTTACATAATGACATCTAGAGCATATCACCACCTTTTTACTACTTACCATAGCAGTACACCTTTTAACTGCCTGGTTATAAATTCCATTCTTCCTCAAATGGTCCAAATTTGGATTTATGATCCTCTTTAAGAAGTTTACACGTTCTGTCTCCACCAACAGTATGCAAGAACAAGACTGAAAAGGAAAAACCATGTAAATGGGGAAGAGAAGGGGAAAGGGAAAAGCAAACATAAATTACAGCTACAATACCTTGCATATGCACTTCAAAATGTCCACAGCATGAGACATATATCCAACATTGTAAACTGGCAGCACAAGTGGCAGGTAACAAAAGTGACTAGGCCAAGTATGAGAATCCCCATGGCATGTCTCACATGTGCCGAGCTTGTTTGTAGGACCCTGAGATACCAAAAAAGATGCTTTTCTTAAACCAGCAGCCAATTAGAAGATGCATGGACCATTGTATTTGGAACCCAATGGATCTACATAAAGAAAACTACAATTGTCTTATTTTTGGAACATAATATTGGACACCATAATAATTTTAGGAAGTAATAAAAAAGAAAGACTATATATGGAACAGAAGGAAATACTAATCAGCTGCAAATCTCAAGCATCTGTTGTGCTTTCAACAAAGCTTTGATGTAGAAATATTCACAATAATCAAGCCTTCCAAACTAGACTAGTGTAGTAATGGCACGAATATACATCTAAAAACCCATTAGTTTAACAGATGGAAACTCTTTTTAATTGTTACCATACAAAATCAAGCTCATGGAAATAATTCACAAAAGAGCCATTATATGTCCTTAAAACTCCAAGCAATCAATTGAGTTCTTGTAGTCTAAAAATGATACTTAAATAACTTTGGAAAGATCTATATACAGTCATAGTAGGTACCTTGAGTTAGAAATTTCTCATCATCCAATGGGATGTAACCAAGCACCGATCCATTATGTAGAAGGTTCCCTGAAATGGAGAATTTGACATTGATGTCCTAGTCCACGGAGGGCCAGAGCTACAAACAAAAGGATTTCCGAAATTAATTCTCCAATACATTTATTTAATTAATAGAAAAATTAGAGTCTTAATTTTACATTTACAGAGAAACGACATGGTTGAATACTTCAGTGAGCGATTTTCCGAGTTTTCTTTGAGTTTCCTTCGATTAACTCCAATTTGGAGTCAAATCGATATCGATTCAACTAGATAATACCAATTTCAATTTCAATTTCATGTACTCTGTTGTTTACTTATCCAGATCTAGTTATGATGATGACATGTTAAAAGCCATGTCGCTAAGAAATTGATGATACGAGCATCATACCAAAATTTACAAACAAAATTGATAAAAGATAGAGATCGTAACAGACCTCGAGAAGTGAACAATTGACCGTCTGATTGAATTCATCGAATCTTCCTTCTCTTTCTCTGATGAAATTTATTAGGTCAAGAGCTTGAATGCGAACTATCATCATAGTCGTTGGCATTGGGCGGTGAATCGCCATCACAGTTCTCCATAGGTTAGCAATTTTAGGATTTGGGTTTGCTGCAGCGGAAGCATGGAGGAGTCGACTTGTCATTGGACAAGAAGGTAATAGCCACGCTCTGCGTAGGGTCAAGGAGCAGAATGATGAGAAGAGGGATTACCGATGATATTACTTGTGTAGGTTCAAGGAGCAGAACGACAAGAAGGTAATAACATACGACTAGGGAAGGAAGGATGTGAAAGCATAAAAGGTAAGACCTAGGGTTCTGGTGGGTTTGCTAAAGTTAAAAGGCCAGATTGAGTGAATGAAGGTGAAGTGTTGATTGAGTTTTTAAGGTTCAATGGCGGTGGCGGTAGCGATGGCTTAGGGTTTATAGAGAGAAGGAAGGAGTGAATGAAGGGAGATACTGAGGAGAGAGGGTAGACGCGGGGTTCTTCAAAATTTTAGAATTTCAGACAATTTTGTTTTCCCCCTTTAAAAACGCGCGTTTAAGAAAAAAAAATATAAAGTGACATTTGAAGAAGATACACATTTAAGATAAGCGCCCTCCGTGTTTGTATTTTTTTCTTTGACACTAATTTCAGGGCACGGACAAATGCGTGTCCTCTATCCTTCAAATTTTAGAAGAGATGACATTATTTTTAGGGCGTGCTTTTGCGTATCGTAAATCACTGCGTGTCATTGTTTGCGCGTCGTAAAAGGCTGTTTTTCTAGTAGTGTTTCAACCCAACATAACATGATACTAGACCATTCCATTCCTATTTGTAATTCCATTCTATCATACTAACTCATCGCTTAAACAAATGAATGCTTTCAAACCAAAAACTATAAAAAATATGGTATTTTTACCTAACCGAATTATATATTCCGAGTTTTTATCAAAACATGAAAAGTTTTTTTTTTTGGAAAATTTGATACCATGACATATTGTATGCATGAAATTATCATGATATCACATGTTTTAGATAGAATAATAAAACATACAAATCCCTTTCTCAAAATGCAAGTCTATGCTTTAGAAATGTTTGCACATCACTTGTATAATGCTAGTGGGATAAAGGATACCTAACCATTAGTATCATCTTTTGAGGGCCAAAGTATTTTTTTTATTTCTATAACCAAGTTATAGGCGAATTATACAAGTTTCTCTAATTGGATGACGTGATTGGAAACCTCTTGTGATAAAGGTCACCTAAGCAAGAGTGTTCCAAGGCATAGATGAGACCAAACATGTCAAATTAACAAATGGATTGTTGAGGGTCTCATAAATCTAGGAATTACAAATTAATTAATACAAGCTATTTACCTTACTAAAATCGGGTAAACGGGATAAAGGATACCCAACCATTTATTTGATTTGTAACTTGGATCCTAGACTTTAAATAAATAATGTTTTTTTTGGAAACAAAAGGGCTATTGTTATTTAATGAATTAAATACTACATGAAAACTTTGTTAAGCTTTTGTAGATGGCTCTACCAATTACTGTAACACATCACCCAATGAACATTTGGTTAATTCTTGACAAAGAAAAGATCAACCACTCCAACTTTTTGGATTGGCACGGAAATTTAAAAATCGTTTTGAAACAAGAAAAGAAAGACTATGTCCTTGAAAACCAAACTCCTAATGAACCACCTGCTCTCCCAAAGGTTGCACATGATGCATGGCTAAAGCATATAGATGATTCACTTGATGTTTCATGTCTTATGATTGCCTCTATAGTTCTCGATCTTTTGCGGGATCTAGAACACTACACTTCCTTTGATATGATTGAACATCTCAATGAGATGTTTGGTAAACAAGCTAGAACCGAAAGGTTTGACACTATGAGAGCAATTCATTCCATGAAAATGGAGGAGAATGGGAATGTGAGCACACATGTTCTCAAGATGGAAAGTTACATGGATCAATTGGAGAGATTGGGATCTCCATATCCACAAGACTTGGCTATAGATATCATTCTGAACTCTTTGCTAAAGTCTTACAATGCTTTCATCATGAACTACAAAATGAATGGGTGGGAGAAACCTATCTCTGAGTTGCATGGGATGCTGAAAATTGCAGAAAAAAAATCCCAAGTAAAACATCCCAAGTGCTCATGATTATGGAAGGAAAAGTCAAGAAGAACAAAGGCAAGAACTTGAAGGGAAAGCCACATGTTGGAAAAGGCAAAGGAGAGAAAGTTTCCTAAAACCCACTACCCAAAAAGAAGGAAAAGGTTGCCAAAGATGACACATGCTTTGAGTGTGGAGTTGTCGGACATTAGAAAAGGAATTATCCTAAGTATCTTGCAGAGTTGAAGAACAAGAAGGTCGGGGAAGGCCATTCATGTATATCTATTTTCATGATTGAAATGGGATTATTTACTTTTTCATCAAACACTTGGGTATTAGATTCTGTTTGTGGAACTCATATTTGTAATTCATTATAGGGGCTCAGAAAGAGTAGGGAACTGAGGAGAGATGAGATGGTATTGTATGTGGGAAATAGAGCATGGGTTGCAATCCTAGAAATAGGACATGTGGATTTATGTTTACCATCTGGTTTGTACTTAACATTAAACAGTGTGTGTTTGATCACCTCTATTACTAGAAATATTGTATTAGTTTCCCGTTTGAGAAAATCTGGTTATGATTTCAAATTTGTTGATGATAACATTCACTCCATCTTGAAAGGAATCTTCTGTTTTGAGGCTAGACTGATAAATGGAATTTATGAACTAAACCTAGATGAAACCTCAAACAATAAGTACCTTTATCATGTTAACACCAAAAGGCTCAAACCATATATGAACTAAACATATCTATGGCATTGTCGCCTTGGACATATAAACAAGAAAGGCATATATCAACTCAAAAAGAGTGGACTTTTGGGGGGAAATGACACTGAGTAATTTGACATATGTGAATCTTGTTTGTGTGGCAAGATGACAAAATCCCCTTTCTTTGGAACAAGTGAAAAGGCAAGTGTTTTTTAGGCCTCATACACATTGATGTATGTGGACCTTTTAAAACAACGTCTAGATATGGTGAGAGATATTATATCACTTTCACTGATGACTACAGTCATTTTGGTTATGTGTATTTGATGAAACATAAACATGAAGCATTTGAAAAGTTTACATTGCTTCAAAGTGAAGTTGAAAATCAAGTCGACAAAACAATCAAACTCCTTCGTTCGGATAGAGAAGGTAAGTGCTTGAGCCAGGAGTTCCAAGACCATCTAAGAAGTCGTGGGATTATCTCACAACTCACTCCACCTAGAACACCACAACTTAATGGTGTTTCTAAGAGGAGAAATCAAACCTGACTTGATATAGTTCGATCTATGATGATTCGAAGTACCCTTCCTTTATCATTTTGGAGTTATGCTTTACTCACTGCAATCCATATCTTGAATATGGAACCAACTAAGAAGGTAGAGAGAAAACCTTATGAGATGTCATATGGAAGACCTTCATCCTTATCTTACATGAAAGTTTGGGGATACGGGGCTTATGTTAGACAAGAGACTTCCAGCAAACTTCATCCTAGATTTAGCAAATGCGTCTTTGTAGGATATCCTCAAGATTGTTTAGGATATTACTTCTGCATCCCTAGCGAGAATAAGATCTTTATTTCATGAAAAGGTGAATTCTTAGAAAGCAAGTTTCTAATGGATGAGGCAAGTGGGAGGCGTGTGGAACTTGAACAAGATCAAGAACGTCAACCCGATGCATCTTTAGTTGGCACTAGTACTAAACAAGAGGTTATTGAAGATGAACAGATCACTATCCTTCAACCTACTGAAACACAAGGTGTTCGCAGATCTAGTAGAATTGGTCATGAACCAGAGAGATATGGATTTCTCATTGATGAGTGCTTCATAATGATAAATGTTTTTGAGTCGTTCAGCTACCATTATGCAATGATAGATTCCGAAGTTGCCAAAAGGCTTGAAGTCATGAACGTAGAGATGCAATCCATGAGAGAAAATCAAGTATGGGACTTGGTTGATCTTCCTCCTAATAGCAAGACTATTGGAAGTAAGTGGGTCTTTAAGAAGAAGACTGAAATGGATGGCAACTTACACACATTCAAAGCAAGATTGGTTACTAAAGGATTCACTCAAACTCATGGGGTTGATTATGATGAAACCTTTTCACCAGTCGCTATGATTAAATCAATTAGGATACTACTTGCCATAGCTGCATTTTATGACTATGAGATATGGCAAATGGATGTCAAAACCACTTTTCTAAATGACTACTTGGACGAAGATGTCTACATGGATCAGCCCGAAGGTTTTGTCGACCAAAAGCGTCCTAATAAAGTATATAAGCTCAAGAGATGAATTTATGGGTTAAAGCAAGCATCTCGCAACTGGAATCATTGTTTCGAAGATGAAATCACAAAGTATGGTTTTATTAGAAATGAAGATGAATCTTATGTTTACAGGAGAACTAGTGGGAGCTTGGTGACATTATTGGTCCTATATGTGGATGACATATTGATCATGGGAAATCACATTCCAACTTTACAAGGTGTAAAGACTTGGATTGGAAAGTGTCTCAATGAAGGACCTAGGTGAGGCACAATACATTCTTGGAATCAAAATATATAGAAATAGATCAAAACGATTAATAGGTCTAAGCCAAGGTACATATATTGAGAAAGTATTGAAACAGTTCAATATGGAAAACTCTAAGAGAGGATTTGTACCCATGGAACATGTAATTGTACTAAGTTCATCTCAATGTCCTAGCATAAAGGTTGAGCTAGACAAGATGAAAGATATTCCATATGCTTCTAAAATTGGATCCATCATGCATGCCATGAATTGTACAAGACCTAATCTTTCTTATGCTATGAGCATGGTAAGAAAGTTCCAACAAAATCCATAGGAGAGTCATTGGAGAGTTGTGAAGAGCATCCTAAAGTACTTACGAAGAACTAAGGATTTGTTCCTCGTCTATGGAGGTTAGGAAGAAAGCTTAAGTGTAAAGTGCTACATTGACGCTTCCTTCACACCTGATCGAGATGATTGCAAATCGCAATCAGGATATGTGTTCATTATCAATGGGGTGAGGTATATTGGAAAAGCTCCAAGAAAAGTGTTGTTGCACAATCCACTACAAAGTCAGAATACATTGTTGCTTCTGAAGTTGCATAAGAGGTTGCTTGGATGAAGAAATTCATTAGGGGTCTAGGGGTAGTCCCTACCATTCAGGACCCCCTAGACGTTTTTTGTGACAATAAGGGTGCTATTGCTTTGGCAAAAGAACCCCGAGCACACAAGAAGACCAGGCATATTAGCCACAGATTCAACTTCATTTGGTATAAAGTTGAAGAAGGTGAAATTAGTATTCACAAAGTTCACACTGATAAAAATTGGTGGACCCATTCACGAAGCCTCGTCCTCAAGAAAAACTTGAGGTACATGCTCGAGGAATAAGACTTTGCTACTCTAGTGATTGAATTTGATCTATGTATTAGTATTGAATACTAGAACATTATGTTACAACATCTATTGTAATGACTATGATATATATGGCATATGATCTTTTCATTAAATATTTGTTGTGTTAATTATTAACATGTTTAATCCTTGAGTAAATTTATTCACTCTAAAACTCCATAGCCAGTTATTATTGTGGGAGAAATAATGAAATAAGACTAATATGAAATGGTATGGTTGACAAAGCGTTGTAACTAGTTTCATAGATACTTACTAGAGAATAAGTATTGGAGTGACCCATTCAAGATCAATTCATGGATCTTTATCATGAATGATACTTTTTAAAACGTAATATCTGAATATCCTTAACATCTGAGATGCATATATGGGACTTGAGTATGGGGAACGTTATGCCTTGATGTAGTTAAAAGGTGTTCTTTTATTAGGCAATTATAAAAGTTATTATCAAGCATGATTTAAACCATACAAGAGGAATATGTAGTCAAGAGGGGATTTTCTCCTCTTATTTGTTGAGAGTTAGACAAATAAGGCATGATATAAAGTTGAACACTTATATGAGATTAACTGCGATCTATATCTCATGTTCAACAAAATGTCTGTAGAAAATGGATTAGTGATAAACTTACCTTACTCACCAATTATAGCCTTGGGGCTTATTAGTAATTGGGAGTTTATGGAATGGCACTATATCATATGTTGTTGGGGGCAGTGAAATATTGCTAGCCATTCACCACTGTCTATATCAGTTTGATATGAGTCTTGAGCAAGTGGGAGATTGAAATATCTAGTCTGATCAAGATTCATATTAAAATGATATTGCTAAATGACATATGGTCCTAAGAGTCTTTTGGCGTTTACCTAAACACAAAGATTATATTTTATAAACTTAGGGTTTATAAAATTTAAACATTTTGTCTTCTTTTTATGGGCATAGCCGAAACTAGTGTAGACTAGTTAGGTTATGGCCTTTTGTATTTGTTTAATGTAAAGAATACAAGCTAGAAGAAACACACTCATGACGTAGGGACATGCTTGCTTAAAGTGTTAAGATCTAGTGGTTATTGACTCTTCTTTATGGCTATATAAAGGTTGCACTCTTGCAACATTCTTCTTGCACTTCTTCTTGCAAAAGGCCGAGAGCCTCCTTCCCTTCTCCATCCTCTCTCTAAGGTCTTGCACTTTGAAGATATAAGTTGCTTCCATCCTCTCTTTAAGTCATAATCCTGTTTTGACATAAAGCTTAAGAGTTGTAACTAGCATTACATCAAGTTGGTACATTGTTGGTGTCTCAAGGGTTCATCCTCACTCCATCAACTTCCAAGCCTCTCCTAGAGGACTCAAAGTGCTTCAAAGGTTATTACCACTTCTTCCTTCTATGGTTGTGTTTTAAATATTTCTTTTACTTGCAAGATGATCCTTGGTGGGTAATAAATTGCTTATGGTATTTATAAAACTCAAGTCTTCCATTTGCCATTATTTGTAGTTTTTGAAACTAAGTCTTAAATAAAACCCAACAATTGGTATCAGAGCCTTAAAAGTTTTTGTTTTTTTGGAAAATTTGATACCATGACATATTGGATGCATGAAATTGTCATGATATCACATGTTTTAGATAGAATAATAAAACATACAAATCCCTTTTTCAAAATGCAAGTCTATACCATCCAACTTTAGAAACGTTTGCACATCACTTGTATAATGCTATTGGGATAAAGGATACCTAACCATTAGTATCATGTGACAACCGTCAATTTCTGGTCAAGTCAAGTTAAAAAAAAGTCAACAAGTCAAACCGGTCAACTCAATTAACCCTTGTATATTAGAGTTTACCTAATGTTTACTATTGTACAACGCACCATCTTAATACAAAGCATCGCTTAGAAGTTTCACGTGTTCAAAAAATCTACACCCAAATTAGGGTAAGTGATAAAACTACTTTGTAAAACACTATCCCATACCCTTTGAGGGCGTATAACGATCATAACAAGGCAAAACGGGGTTTACACACCTTGCATAGCAAAGCGAAACATCCAAAAAGGTCTCAAACGAAGTCTCTCTCAAATCTCTCTCGCTTTATCTCTCGCTACCACAAATCTCTCCCAAATCTCTCTAACTATGTGAAATCTCTCACAAATCTCTCTATGTATGTGAAATCTCTCCTAAATCTCTCTAAGTATGTGAAATCTCTCCCAAATCTCTCTAAGTATGTGAAATCTCTCTCAAATCTCTCTAAGTATGTGAAATATCTCCCAAATCTCTCTAAGTATGTGAAATCTCTCTCAAATCTCTCTAAGTATGTGAAATATCTCCCAAATCTCTCTAAGTATGTGAAATCTCTCCTAGATCTCTCTCAACTTTTTATAATCACTCGGGGCATCCCGACCCTTGATTTAGTCAAAAACCGCTCGAAAACGGAAGTTTATGCGAAAAACAGCCTCTTGGAGCCGAACCCTCTTAAGGAGCCAAACCTTCCCTTAGGGACCGAACCTACCCTGTGAGAGCCGAACTTGGCCCCTTCTAAACCGAACTTAGCATCCGAACCGAACATCGCATGGACCGAACCCAAGCTTCGCCTTCGCTTCCTTCCTATGTTCGCATGTGAGGCTTATCAAGACCGAACCCTCCTATCGGTTCTCATCAGACAAGCGAGCCTTACCTTCGGTTCCTCCTCCCTACCTTCGGTCCTCACCTCCTAAGAACCGAACCTTCGACCCTAAGCTCGAAATTTTGCAGATTTCGCCCTTTTTTCCTGGTTTTGCATCCTTTTAGCGTTTTGAGCATGTTTTTCATGATTTTGACGCGGGATTGTCACCCAAACTCGTATTTTAACATAAAAGACCCTAAATATTCATTTTTTTATCATATTTTGAGGGAAATCCTTGTCCAAGAATAAAATCTATTAAGTTAGATTTTGTGATAGGGTGTTGACTCTTCCATGGAGTTATGACACAAGGAACCTCCCATACCCACTCCATGTCACTATTCATTCTTTATGTCACAATTCCCATCAGCCCTCGTCAACTATTTGTCCTTTCACCAGCCCTCTCCAGCAAGATTCAATACTCAAAGATAGAAAAATCCTTATCTCTCCTCCCACTTTATTCACTCTTTCTCAAGAAGAACAAACACATCTCTCTCTCTCTCTCTCTCACTTTCTCTCTCTAAAATTCAAGATTCAAAGGCTGATCTTTGGTTTTTCCTCCACATTTGGTAACTATCTTCCTCCTACACGTAAATATTCTACTATCCTTCATCCAAATTATGGATTGCTTACACAAATATCATCATATTTGTTCATAGAACCTTCAAATCTTCAAGCATCTCCCAAGTGTTCTAGACTTGGACACTCCTTTTCTCCATCATCCATCCTAAGAGATCACTCAAGGTGAGTTCATACCCCTATCTTTTCATGTTTTTATTAAGTTTTAAGTGGGGGGAATACAAGTTAAAACACCAAGAACACAACTAAACTCATCAATCAGCCTTCATCAGAAAAGTTTAACTCCATTCACGGACTGTTTTGAACATCTTAAAGTTTTTAGTTTTAAAAACTGTTTTGGGTGAAAATAGTTCAGGTTCATACCTTTAAAATGAATACTTGCACATCTCCATATGATTTGTCTACCATTTATGGTGATTTTTACAAAACTGCCTATCATTTCATAAACGAATTCGGACCAGTCTGTAAAAATGAACATTATCACACAAGTTAGAGACTTCTACAAATCATAATAAAAATTATGGACAAACTAGACACATTTTCTAAACCCACATAATTTATGGAATCAGTTTTCGACTCTTATGATTTTTCTATAATTATTCCAAGAACAGGAACAGAAAGGATAAAACTAGCAAATTGTTAATAACTCATTTACACCTTGTAACTTGCTGAGCAAGGTGTGTAATATCATATATAAATACATTTTGGTTATATTACTTGTCTTTTTCCTCATTATAAAGGTTAACATCATATACAAAGAGGATTTCTACCATTACAAAACGTTTTCAATAAGCTATAATAGGTATAGTTTATGATTCCATTAACACAACAAACATATTTCGAAAGGTTCTATTCCCACAGAAAAAGGTTTTACACTCACGCACACTACACGTAAACTTGTTAACTTAAATTGTGAGACATTCTTCTCGGTACTCCTAAAGTACGTGATAAATTTTTTGGTAGTTATAACCAGAGTCTCTTGTAGGGAGAACATGATAGTTGTGTATAGATCTATATTGGGTTTGAAAAAACACACCCGAGCTGCATGCAACAGCTAGATCGGTAGGTCTAGGATGACAAGTGTCACTATCGTTTTCGACGCCTGAGAAATGTCGTGGCAGGTTCATAAGTCATAGTATGGTTATAGCGACTCACATAGGGAGTTAACAACACATAAAGTTTACGGGGATTTTCACAAATCAAAAAGGGTTTTATGTCGACTAAAAAACACTTTTTATATCAATAAGTATGGATATTATTGTACACTTTCGGTCATGGAATTAAAGACTACACATCACTTTTGTAAGGAAAATATTGGATTTTTCTTGGTAATACACAACTCATTCAAAGATCGGTTTCCAAACTCATCATCTAAAAAGTTTATGAACTCACCAACTTAATTGGTGACACTTTTTCAAAACTACTTGTATTCTCAGGAAATCAACGAAACCAGGTAACCACAAGCTTTTGAGGATGGGACGATACGTCGTTGAACAACTATTTTTTTATATCATGTTGTAATGAATCATTGAAATATGTAACACTTGAAACCATGTAATTCTTTTCCGATTATATTTATGATTGGTTGTATTGCTTTGATCACTATTATACTATTGTTATGATACTATACATGAAGTTTGCCACCGCCGGATGTTTCCGCCATCCTTGGTTTGGGGGTGTGACAGATTGGTATCAGTGCGTTGTTTATAGTGAAGTATGTATATCAAACCACATAAGATATACAAACTATAAATGCATTGGGACTAAAGTCTCTGATTTAAACATTTTCAAATAACTATTCTTTTAGAAATAAATAGTTTCTTGTTAAAAGTATAAGTACATACATGCATACCGGTTCAGTGTCACGTCTAAGGAAAACACAAAAGCAAAATGAGGAATTGGACACTACGAGTAGACCTTGGGATATGTAATCAGACTTGGGATGAATATAGCCTGATCAACTATATTTATCTGAGGTGTGACTAATGTATGTCGGGGTATGGTCGTGGCGAGCAACAAGCCTGAAAACTTCCCATACAAGAAAATTACTAAGAACCAAACATAACATTTAAAATACTATAGGAGTATTTTGTAATATTATAACTTATGTGAAAACTAAACAGATCCTTAATAATAGGTCTAAAGTCACTAAGTGGATACTCTAAAGTTATATATAACTTAGAGATCATAGACTTAGAATCTGTGGTCAATGCCTTACTTCCTTTTCCTTGTTTGGATGTGGACCTAGGGTAGGATCACTTATTCGAAGGTCTATCATATCTTTGTTATATGTAATTAGTATGTACTATGTCATTATAGAAGTAACTAATGAGGATCAAACCCCTATATGTAATTCTAGGAATACGACTAATATATGCTTCATACCCCTCCTATTCTCGCACGTATAACATGGAAAGATTTTACTTACCAGGTGACCCCTACTTTCCCAACCAGGGAAATGATGGACGGTTAGGAGAAGAACCCGAGGAAGACGAGGAAGAGGAATCTGAATAGGAAGAAATTGAAGTAATGATGGGTGAAGATGAAGAATCAAAAGAGGAACTGGAGGTGATCAACCCTCCGTACATAGCCAAGGTTCCCACGAACCGTCTCGACTACATCGGACCTGTGCCCCGTTGGGCAACCGTGATCGGGGGTTGGAGTCAACAACAACGACAACGATCACCATTTGGAGACCAACGAGGTTGCTATGACCTCAACCACAGGGGACCGACTGACAGAGCCCTCCCAGCGAAGATCCGGCAGATCGCGAACATCGGGGATCAAAACAAGGAGACTGCAAATCGAGATCGGAAACTACACCCTACTAAAGACACTACCATCTCACGTACCCGAAACTTGGAAAGAGACTACTATTCCAGAGACCAACTTCTTAAGAACTTTATTGCCGCACGGGCAGAGGCAAAAGAGTAACAGGGTAGACGTACGACACTCGAAGAGAGAATGGTTGTAGCCAAGCGCCGATTGGCTGAGCTGCAAGGTGCATTGATTTTGTCTCAGGCATCGTAAGGGACGGGTTGTCATGAGTAGAGTTCATACTGCTCACAAGACCTTGTAGGTTAGGTTCATGAGTATGCGTTTGTGCTACTCTATTCTACGTGTAAGCTCAACCCTGCGATTTAAGTGGTTATTCTAATCGGTGGATTTAATTGCTGTCAAAACTTTTCCTTACAATGATGTGGTGTAGACCTGCATCGAGGTCAAAATTTTCTTTGAAACTAAAATTACTAGAATCATATCAACAAAATGGGCTTGGAGCAAACCCATCAGACTCAAAGGTCTATTAAGTCTTAATCATACCACTAAGCATACATCAAATGATCGTAAGAAGGACCTAGCTTGTATCAAATTACAACGTTTCACTTGGATACATAACTACTAAAATACATGGGTTTAGTATATAAACACTTTCATTAGGAATTTCTTTCAGAACACCATAAAAATCGAAATACAATACACTTAGAACTAAGATAAACTTAGTTAGATAACTCATGACGCATAGCCCTTTCTAACGACTCATTGTCGTCTCACCATTAAACATTTTGGTTGAAAGGTGCCTTCTTCGTGGACCAATAGGGTGCGATCATACCAGCACTAATGCACCGGATCCCATCAGAACTCCTCAGCTAAGAGTGTATGGGAAAAGATAGTAACTAGGATGAGTAAATTTAACATTCGTACAAAACCTACTTCTACCCATTTTCGTAACTCCATCTCAGGAGTGTTTAGCAAAAACACTAAGAATAGTACAACAATGTGCGAAATTTATATATATGAATATAAATTGTATGAATGCACTTGAGGTAATCATCCCCACTCACGAAGTTGTTTTTCATCATAAAATAGAATTATGTCTTCACCAAGAAGTAACCAACCAACTAGCAAGTCACCAACCCTACAGATAGACTCTTCTACCTTTCAAGCTGCAGTCACGATAGCCGTGGCAGCCGTCATGGCGTAGCTCAATGCTAACCATGCCAGCGGGCGCGGAGATGGTGCCGGAAATACTAACCGCAATAACAACCAAGGACATCACCGGGCGTCTACCAATGAAAATACCTCAGACCACAAACCTAAGAGCAAGAAACGAAAGTTTTGGGATAGAAAGAAGTGCGACCCATCTCAAAAATTCGCTAAGAGACAGCAATCCGTGGTTGCCCCTACAATTACGACAACAGTCACAACACATGCCTCGACAATAGCCACAACATTTGTTACTCAAGCACCAAACAGGCAATATATGGGAACACTTCCAAAGTGTAACAAGTGTAACTACCATCACATAGGAGCTTGTCGGATTCCACACTGTTTCAACTGCAATAGGAAAGGACATACCATCCGCTTCTGCAGGACCCCGACCCAGCACATCGCTTCAACCACCAATACTGGTGTAAGTCCAGTATGCTTCCTATGTGGTGAAACAAGACAATTCAAAAAAGACTGTCCAACCGAGAAGAATGACGGCGGAGCAGGAGGAGTGTGACAACTGAACCAGCGGAAGCAACAAGGAAACTTATTAGGACATTTGTAATGTTTCCAACAACGAAAACGTTTAAGTACCATATGTTTGTAATGAATTCGGTGTGTTCGCTAAAAAGTATCGTCTTTCAAAAAAAGTAGTTAAAATACCCTCTCGTTAAATCAAATCAAAGACACTCATATATGACCTTAGAATCATTATCGGTGAGCTGTGATGAGTTGATGTATACATCAGGATTAATTATAATCAAAATGCTACAGACTTAAAGTGAATAATTCCGTCATAATTCTTGTTCCGTGTCTAGTGGTGGGATTAGGGTAGAGCCATTGACTCGTTGGTTTCATCAATATCAAATGACGTACGACTTGCATATACCGATCGATCATAGAATGATCGGTTGGGGATCACGATATAAAGTATCATTACTAGCTATCAGAAAACACTTACTACCAGCACTAGCCACTGTGGTATAAATCAGTTGCAGTAACAATAACATCGATCAAAACGGAAAACATTAAAAAGAAACACAGGATGCACTATCACTCTAACGAATACCTCTTATGAATACAACTTAATACATGTGTCAGCGAGAAAATCCGGTGTTGTCATTCGATATGGATTGGTTTGGATCATCACCTTATCAATTGCATTTGTTACGAGAAAACCCTCCAGCTAACCAACTGAATATCGAAACCCTCGTCTCTCATAACCCTAAATCTGACTCTGACTCTCTGGTCATCCTTCATTGCGAAACCCCGAAACGCTCTATGGAGGTATGTTATACCTTCTGTAACCTTTTCAAATTATCCCTATTAAACCCTTCGAGAATATCACTCGTATAGCAGGTCAAGATCAAGCACGGGAGCTTGGGACGAATACGGTTAGTCTATCACTACTATGTGTACATGAGAGGAAAATATATAATTAAGATTCTATAGACATTAGATGTGTGCTTCCGCCCTATTTCATGTTCCTTGTCTAGTTGTGGACTTGGGGCAGAGTGACCCATCCAACTGTCTTACCAACCCTAATTACATACGACCTTTATGTGCAAGTTAAAGATAGATGGACCAGGTATGAGTGCTACCAGGAACTTCGGGATAAGGCTACCCAAGAGTGCGAGTGAACGTTCTACCATCCGAATAAGTTTAGTCGTGTAAACTAAACCCATATGCTCCCTACTGATCTAAATGATAAACGAGAAACACTACAGCAGGCCCTATGCAGCTATCCGAGGAGAAGTTATTACTTATGAATTAAGACAGCTAAAGACGTAAGGTCGGCTAGGTCATGCATGACCTCGAACTAGGAGCAGTAGCATTCACCAAAGAGATCTGGAGGCACTATCTCCACGACACGAAATGTACAATCCTCATCGATCATAAGAACCTAGAAGGCAAGAGCTTGTGTGATTGGCTTCAGTAAAAGAGTGGCAAAGCCACTTACCACTCATTAAATTTTCACATGACGACAACTATCACCCTAACATATGGTCGCTCCATTCGAAGCTTTCTATAGCCGCAAGGGAAGATCACCACTACGTTGGGCTGAAGTAGGAGATACACAGCTAGCGAGGGATGAAGTCCCTAACAGCACCCTCAACGGCCCTGAAATCATAAGAGAGACAACGGAAAAGATCATGCAAATTCGATAAAGACTGAAAGCATCTCAAAATTGACAAAAGAGCTACGCAGATAAGCGATGCAAACCCTTGGAATTCCAGGTTAGTGACCATGTACTATCGAAGGTCTCACCGTGGAAAAGAATGATACGTTTTGGGTAAACGTGGGAGAACTAAATCAAGAATACGTCGGGCCATTCACAATCCTTTTCAGGATTGGCCAAGTGGCATACAAGCTTCGGCTACCACAAGAACTTAATAACGTAGATCTAACCATCCACACGTCAAATTTAAAGAAATGTATGTCTGGAGAGACTCTTGTGATACTACTCGGCGAAATCAAAATCAACAAGAGTCTCCATTTCATAGAAGAACCGGTTGAAATCATAGATCGGGTAATCAAGAGAACGAAACAAAGTCGCATTCCTATTTTGAAGGTTTGTTGGGACGTAAAATGAGGACCTGAGTTCACCTGGGAACGCGAAGACCAGATGAAACACAAATACCCACATCTTTTCCCCAACTCTTGAAGTCCCAGTCGAAACGTTAATTTCGGGACGAAATTCCTTCTAACGGGAGATGATGTGACAACCGTCAATTTCTGGTCAAGTCAGAGTAAAAAAAAGTGAACAAGTCAAACTGGTCAACTCAATTAACCCTTGTATATTAGGGTTTACCTTATGTTTACTATTATACAACGCACCATCTTAATATAAAGCATCGCTTAGAAGTTTCACGTGTTCAGAAAATCTACACCCAAATTAGGGTAAGTGATAAAACTACTTCATAAAACATTATCCCATACCCTTCGAGGGCGTATAACGCTCATAACAAGGCAAAACGGGGTTTACACACCTTGCATAGCGAAGCTAAACATCCAAAGGGGCCTCAAACGAAGTCTCTCTCAAATCTCTCTCACTTTATCTCTCGCTACCACAAATCTCTCCCAAATCTCTCTAATTATGTGAAATCTCTCCCAAATATCTCTAAGTATGTGAAATCTCTCCTAAATCTCTCTAAGTATGTGAAATCTCTCCCAAATCTCTCTAAGTATGTGAAATCTCTCCCAAATCTCTCTAAGTATGTGAAATCTATCCCAGATCTCTCTCAAAATCTCTCTCAACTTTTTGTAATCACTCGAGGCATCCTGACCCTTGATTTCGTCAAAAACCGCTCGAAAACAGAAGTTTAGGCGAAAAACAGCCTCTTAGAGTCGAACCCTCTTAGGGAGCCGAACCTTCTCTTAGGGACCGAAGCTACCCTGTGAGAACCGAACTTGGCTCCTTCTGAACCGAACATAGCATTCGAACCGAACCTCGCATGGACCAAACCCAAGCTTCGCCTCCGCTTCCTTCCCATGTTCGCATGCGAGGCTGCTCAAGCCCGAACCCTCCTATTGATTCTCATCAGACAAGCGAGCCTTACCATCGGTTCCTCCTCCCTACCTTCAGACCTCACCTCCTAAGAACCGAACCTTCGGCCCTAAGCTCGAAATTTTGCAGATTTCGCCCTTTTTCCTGGTTTTGCATCCTTTTAGCATTTTGAGCACGTTTTTCGTGATTTTGACGCGAGATTTACACCCAAACTCGTATTTTAACATAAGAGACCCTAAATATTCATTTTTTTTTATCATATTTTAGGGGAAATCCTTGTCCAAGAATAAAATCTATTAAGTTAGATTTTGTGATAGGGTGTTGACTCTTCCATGGAGTTATGACACAAGGAACCTCCCATACCCACTCCATGTCACTATTCATTCTTTATGTCACTATTCCCGTCAGCCCTATTTGTCCTTTCACCAACCCTCTCCAGCAAGATTCAATACTCAAAGATGGAAAAATCCTTATCTCTCCTCCCACTTTATTCACTCTTTCTCAAGAAGAACAAACACATCTCTCTCTCTCTCACTTTCTCTCTCTAAAATTCGAGATTCAAAGGCTGATCTTGGGTTTTTGCTCCACATTTGGTAAGTATCTTCCTCCTACACGTAAATATTCTACTATACTTCATCCAAATTATGGATTGCTTACACAAATATCATCATATTTGTTCATACAACCTTCAAATCTTCAAGCATCTCCCAAGTGTTATAGACTTGGAAACTCCTTTTCTCCATCATCCATCCTAAGAGATCACTCAAGGTGAGTTCATACTCCTATCTTTTCATGTTTTTCTTAAGTTTTAAGGGGGGGGGGGGGAATACAAGTTAAAACACCAAGAACACAACTAAACTCATCAATCAGCCTTCATCAGAAAAGTTTAACTCCATTCACGGACTGTTTTAAACATCTTAAAGTTTTTAGTTTTAAAAACTTTTTTATGTGAAAATAGTTCAGGCTCATACCTTTAAAATGACTACTTGCACATCTCCATATGATTTGTCTACCATTTATGGTGATTTTTACAAAACTGCCTATCATTTCATAAACGAATTCGAACCGGTCTGTAAAAATGAACATTATCACACAAGTTAGAGACTTCTAAAAATCATAATAAAAATTATGGACAAACTAGACACATTTTCTAAACCCACAGAATTTATGTAATCAGTTTTCAACTCCGTATGATTTTTCTATAATTATTCCAAGAAAAGGAACAGAAAGGATAAAACTAGCAAATTGTTAATAACTCATTTACACCCTGTAACTTGTTGAGAAAGGTGTGTAATATCATATATAAATACATGTTGGTTATATTACATGTCTTTTTCCTCATTATAAAGGTTAACATCATATACAAAGAGGATTTCTACCATTACAAAATGTTTTTGATAAGCTAGAATAGGTATAGTTTATGATTCCATTAACACAACAAACACATTTTGAAAGGTTCTATTCCCACAGAAAAAGGTTTTACACTCATGCACACTACACATAAACTTGTTAACTTAAATTGTGAGACATTCTTCTCAGTACTCCTAGAGTACGGGTTAAAATTTATGGTAGTTATAACAAGAGTCTATTGTAGGGAGAACGTGATAGTTTTGTATAGATCTATATTGGGTTAGACAAACCACGTCTGAGCTGCATGCAACAGCTAGACCGGCAGGTCTGGGGTGACAAGTGTCATTATCTTTTCCGACGCCTAAGAAACGTCGTGGCAGGTTCATTAGTCATAATATGGTTATAGAGACTCACATAGGGAGTTAACAATACATAAAATTTACGGGGATTTTAACAAATCAAAAAGGGTTTTATGTCGACTTAAAATCACTTTTTATTTCAATAAGTATGGATATTATTGTACACTTTCGGTCTTGGAATTAAAGACTACACATCACTTTTGTAAGGAAAATATTGGATTTTTCTTGGTAACACACAACTCATTACAAAGATCGGTTTCCAAACTCATCATCTAAAAAGGTTATAACTCACCAACTTAATTGTTAACACTTTTTCAAAACTACTTGTATTCTTAGGAAATCAACGAAACCAGGTAACCACAAGCTTTTAAGGATGGGACGCTACGATGTTGAACAACTATTTTTTTATATCATGTTTTAATCAATCATTGAAATATGTAACACTTGAAACCATGTAATTCTTTTCCGATTATATTTGTGATTGGTTGTATTGCTTTGATCACTATTATACTCGTTGTTATGATACTATACATGAAGTCCGCAACCGCCGGATGTTTCTGCCATCCTTGGTTTGGGGGTGTGACATATCATCTTTTGGTGGCCAAAGTATTTTTTCGATTTCTATAACCAAGTTATAGGCCAATTATACAAGTTTCTCTAATTGGATGACTTGATTGGAAACCTCTTGTGATAAAGGTCACCTAAGCAAGAGTGTTCCAAGGCATAGATGAGACCAAACATGTCAAATTACCAAATGGATTGTTAACGGTCTCATAAATCTAGGAATTACAAATGGTTTAATTAATACGAGCTATTTACCTTATTAAAATTGGGTAAATGGGATAAAGGATATCCAACCATTTATTTGATTTGTAACTTGGATCCTAGACTTTAAATAAATAATGTTTTTTTTTAGAAACAAAAGGGCTATTGTTATTTAATGAATTAAATACTAAATGAAAACTTTGTTAAGCTTTTTTAAATGGCTCAATTACTGTAACACATCATCCAACGAACATTTGGTTAATTCTTGACAAAGAAAAGATCAACCACTCCAACTTTTTGGATTGGAACAGAAATTTAAAAATCGTTTTGAAACAAGAAAAGAAAGACTATGTCCTTGAAAACCAAACTCCTAATGAACCACCTGATCTCCCAAAGGTTGCACATGATGCATGGCTAAAGCATATAGATGATTCACTTGATGTTTCATGTCTTATGATTGCCTCTATGGTTCTCGATCTTCAGCGGGATCTAGAACACTACACTGCCTTTGATATGATTGAACATCTCAATGAGATGTTTGGTAAAAAGGCTAGAACCGAAAGGTTTGACACTATGAGAGCACTTCATGCCATGAAAATGGAGGAGAATGGGAATGTGAGCACACATGTTCTCAAGATGAAAAGTTACATGGATCAATTTGAGAAATTAGGCTCTCCATATCCACAAGACTTGGCTACAGATATCATTCTTAACTCTTTGCCAAAGTCATACAATGCTTTTATCATGAACTAAAATTTGAATGAGTGGAACAAACCTATATTTGAGTTGCTCGGGATGCTGAAAACTGTAGAAAAGAATATCCCAAGTAAAACACCCTAAGTGCTCATGATTAGGGAAGGAAAAGTCAAGAAGAACAAAGGCAAGAACTTCAAGGAAAGCCGCATGCTGGAAAGGGAAAAGGAAAGAAAGCTTCCCAAAACCCACCACCCAAAAAGAAGGAAATTAAAAGGTTGCCAAAGATGAAACATGCTTTGAGTGTGGAGTTGTCGGACATTGGAAAAGGAATTGTCCTAAGTACCTTGCAGAGTTGAAGAACAAGAAGGTTGGGGAAGGCCCTTCAGGTGTATCCATTTTCGTTATTGAAGTGGGATTATTTAGTTTTTCATCAAACACTCTGGTATTAGATACTGGTTGTGGAACTCATATTTGTAATTCGTTACAGGGGTTTAGAAAGGGTAGGGAACTGAAGAAAAATGAGATGGTATTGCATGTAGGGGCAATGGAGCACGGGTTGCAGCCCAAGCAATTGATTTTCGGTCAAACAAATGAGATGGTATTAGATACTGGTTGTGGAACTCATATTTGTAAGTCGCACACCATGGGTATCTGTGACAACTCGAAATTTCCATTCGGTTAAACCCTAAAAGTCAACCACTTCATATTATAAGTCAAGTTTACTTATACTTGTTTTAGGGAAAAATAAGTTCGTTTCATTATTTTAATATTATTTTTAAACGAACAGGTGAAAGAAAGTGTCGTCTCGGGTTTTGATTTTTATAAACCGTAAACACTTCACGTCTTAGAAACACCCGACCAAACTTTTATGTTTTGGGTTGATAAATCACCCAAAACTGTGAACTCATACCTATGTATGAGTTTACTCCACAAAAAGTTAGTCATTTGTGTTTACTCCCCAATAGTCAAAAGAGTAAACTCCAAAAATCCTTTCAAGTATCATCCAAGTTTTTATTCTAGATCTTCAAACTAGTAAGTGTTCTAACCCTTTCAAGTTAGTATATCACTTAATCTAGTGATTGTACATCCTTTAATCCATTCATTTATGTGTTTTGACTAGTTTTTCCAAAACACCAAGAACACACACTAGTTTTCTTGGACTTAAAGTTCATTTCAAGCTTCCACAATGTAAGTACTTCTATCCTAGAGTCATTTTAAGCTAGCTATACATGTTTATACCAAGGAAAAGTCCCAAGAACACCAAGTTAAAGGTGTTCACGGTTTTGGGAGGTCCCAAAACCGTAAACACCAAGAATAAGGCCAAAATGGTGTGTTAAGGTATCTAGATGCTTCACAATGCCTTAGGGACTTGTCTAGATCCATCCTTGATGAGTGTATCACACAAAAAGCACCAAAATCATATATTTTTATGTGTTTACGGTTTGGGGATCTCCTAAAACCGTAAACACCTCAAAAGTGGTGCAAATGTCCCATAAATGGCCCATGGTTGTTCCTTATGCCTAGAATCTAACCTAGTCTAGTGCCATGTTTGAGCTAAGGACTTGAAAACCGCCAAATACCAAACTTAGGAGTTTAAGGTGGTAAACTCATGAGTTTAAGGTAGTAAACTCATGGATAAATGGTACTTATATCGTAAACTCCATTTAGGAGTGTTTTGATGCCACACAACACTTCCTAAGGCTAAATCATGAAGTAGGAATGCTTGGAATAGCTTAGAAGACTTCAAATCATCAAATGGTCAAAAGGTTAGGAGTTTACAACCGTAAACTCAAGAGTTTATGACCGCAAACTCAAGGGGTGTTGGTCCTTAAGGAGTAAACTCATTTTAAGAGTGTTCCGTGAACCCCAATCATACTAGCCTTTCCCTACAACACATAGATGCAACCCTTGAGACTTATAACACTTGTATAAAGTGTTTAGCATGTCCTAGAGTGTCTTAACTTTATTTATTAGTTGTTTAAAGACTAATTGTTTGTATACATATGCCCTCATATGTAATTAGGATCTTTGTGCGTGTCTAAGTCTTTACATGACACCAAGCACTTATCCGACACATCCTTCCGATCCACTTGCTACAGGTGAGTTCATACCCCTTAATCAATGTTTTAACTGTTTTTAAATGTTTTATGGGGGGGATACAAGTAGAATTATGCTAATTATTATATCAATCACATGTGATTAATAAGCAGCATTCAAATGATTGGCTACTCATTAGTCGTTTTACCAAACAATTTCCATCAAATGTTTTCTTAAACATTTTATATGTTTAAAACTCCTTGTTAAACTGTTCATTTTACTCTACATGTCACATTTCAAACTTATTTACAGTTTTGTTTTAAAACAAATGTTTCCTTATACTAAACTGTTTTATCAAACCCATGCCTTCAAACCGTTTTATAGATTGACATCATGTCGATCTTTTCTTAGATAACAATTATGTTCAAAGGTTTTACAAAACTTATTTTATGCTTTTATATTATAAATTGCATGCCTCTATATGTATAGTTATATAAGAAATGTTTAAAAGACTTAGGAAGGCTATCCACCCTGTTTCCTTTTCCTCGATTTGGATGTGGTCTGATGGGATATCAGGTACTCGTCTGAAGGTCGTTTAAATATTAGTTATATATCATGTGTACATATATAGTCACAAAGGTCCTTCCAGTTCATCACATGCCCTTGGGTAGCAAGGGTATACATCCATGTCCATACGTATCAGTTAGATTACTAGTAAACTACCATATTGGTAGTTTAGGAAGATGCTAGAACTATTACTAGAACGCGATATCATACAATGAGTCAGTTCATTCATGAGTCAATACTTTCTAGAACATTACAGTACATTACTATACTTGCTAGATAAAGAGAGCATACATTACAGTACATTACTATACTTGCTAGATAGAGAGAGAACACACATTACAGCTAGCACATGTAGAACATTTCAGTACATTACTGTCACACCCCGAAAACCGAAGGCGGAAATATTTCCGGGGTTGACTCCACGTTGAGTATCAGATCCAATGCACATAGTAAGTAAAGTAAACAACCATTACATTACATAAAAGAAGTTTACATTTGTTTCAAAAGTAAAGTTGTACAAGTGTGATACATAGTATATATGAACAAAAGTAAGACGAGTCTTCAACGCATTCCATCTTCGCCAAAAGGAATTATCGGGTACCTGTCTAATGCGGACCTGAGAATACAAGCAGTTTAAAAATCAGCATAACGTTGGTGAGTTCATAAGCGGTTTTGTTTTCTGAAAATGTACAAGTTCCTTTTCTGTTTCTGAAAATGATACACACCAAGAAAATCCCATATTTTCTTAAAGTTGGTTATTGAATCCCAAAATGTAATGTAAAAGATGTACACTGAAAACATGTTTTACCCTGTGAATTGTAAAGTTAGTTATCTGGTTTGTTACACGTTTCTGGTTATGTACAATTGTTACCCCAGGAAAATCCCATATTTTCCTGAATGTTGGTTACCAATGTGAAAGATGTATATTGAAAACCTGGTTGTCCTTGTGAAATGTATTAGTTTTAACACATATATAAAACTAATATATACAAAGTAAATTAATTACTTTATTCATTATTACTATTTAGTAAATCTCTGTTATCCTAATTGCGAGTTCCATAACCATACAATAGAATAGATATGGCAATAAGTAGTCCACATCACCTTATGACTTTCGTCGCCCTTGAACCTTTCGGTTCGGCTGTAGCTAGCAGCCAGGTACGGGGTAGTCAGCACCGTATAGATCTATACAATCAAGTCACGCTCCCTATCTAAGAGATTATGGTTACAGACGCGGTCCTCCACTCGCGTATCTCTGTGGAGTGTTCACCGAGGACGTGTCTCTAATTATATAGGATTAACAAATTTACTGGTAATAATACAATAATCCTCCACTCGCATATCTCTATAGAGTGTTACCGAGGACAAAAACAGTGTACTAAGTTTTATGTTCAAAGTTCAAATGTCCTGCTTTTAACTGATATAATGTGGAAAAACCATTTGTGAAATATAAAACATAACAGTTTATAACCCATTTCACAAATACTATGTTTACGTGTTCTGCATGTTCATATTGTTATCTGTTGCAATTATCAGTGTTAAAAGCATATGAAATATGAAACACACACATGTAAAACAAGTTTTGAGTACAAGTATCTCTTGTACTTTGCTTGTATTCCCCCTGAAAACAGTGAAAAACAGTGAAAAAGGGTAGGGGTATGAACTCACCAGTCGAGAAAACGTGTCGGTTTGGATGCTAGGTGTCGGTTTGGGGCTTGATAACGTGCGAGGTTCCTATGTAATATGAAATGATATACAAATGTATCTAATTAGACTTTGAACCACTAATTAGACATGAATATGCACTCCAAGACGTGAAAACACTTCAATTCAAGTGTTTGGAGTGACCCGGGTGACATCTACAGACGTGTGGGACTTGGGAAATGTGTTTACTCTTCAAGAGTAAACTCCTTATGGAGTTTTCAGCCCTAAACACTTTAACCACATGAGTTCACGGCCGTGAACTCATGGTTTAGGGTTTTATGGTGTTAAATGGAAAGAAAACACTTGAGGAGGGTTGGTATGAATTTATCTAAGGCATGGAAGTGGATTAAATCACCAAGAACACCATTAAAGGAAGTTTACGGCCCTAAACATGGAGTTTATGGCCGTAAGCTCCTATACCCTTCTTAAATGGATGATTTAATTGCCTTAGACTGATCACATGTGATTTAAACAATTTTTACAAGCTTTAGAATGAATTTAAGGCACCTTTTGACTTGTATAAGTGATTTCATAGCCCAGGAACTCATTCTTGGGGATTTCACGGCCATGAACACTCAAAGGAGTGATTTCATCATGTTTAAGGTCCCAAAATTGATAGTGGTTGGTTCTAGGATTTATTCCAAGGCTAATGGTGTGTTTAAATGGCTTTTAAACACTTGAAAATGAGTTTACTCTCCATGAATGATGAGTTTATGGCCCAAGCATGTTCTTGGGCAGTAAACTAATATTTATCCTCAAAAATCATGTTTAAGGTGTTTTAAGTCTGAATTGGTAAGCCATAAAGTCATATCTAAGTCCCAAGATTAGTTTGGAGGGGTTTAAAGGCTCAAAACCCCACTTTTTATGTGTTTACGGCCCAAGCATGCTCCAGGTCCGTAAACTCATGAATAAGGTCCTTTTTCATAGTTTAAACTCGGATTTGAAGACTAATGATGCTATACTATGAGTTAGGGAAATTACCTTAGTGATTTGAAGCCTTAAATTGATGTATTTGGACTTAGATCTTTGGTTGAGGAGAGAGGTTAGAGAGAGAGTAGTGAGAGAGAACAAAAGCTTCAAATGGAAGCTTAAACCACTTTAAATAGTGTTCAAGGTTTTTACACGTTGGAATTCTACCCGATACCGACGTTAGACGTGGCTATTGGTCGCACCCGGTCAAGTTGTCGTAACCCGATATGGTTGATTCTAAAAATATTCCGATTACTAGAATGGGGTGTTAATGTGAGTTCTAATTGCGTTTGGACACCCATTAAGTCATAATAATAATTTCAAATTAAATGACTTAATTTAATAATGTAAACGGAAATGAAATCGGAAATGACGAATGGATTAACGAAAAGGGTTACAAAAAGGATTACAATTGATGATACAAAACTTCGGGTTGTTACAATTACATATACATAAATACATTGACAAAATTGTGATCCACTGTATCGGAGCATGCCTTAATTGTCATGGCCCAAGTTGTAGCCAGAATTCTCTTGGAGGGAGAGCTTGAGTTTGCGTATAGATCTATACTGGATTAACTATCCTACACCTTGCTGCTAGCTACATTCGGACCTGCAGGTCTGCGGGTGCCAAACGTCATTTCTATTTTTACGACCTACCGTTGTCGTTAATATTAGTCTATAGTATGGTACAATTAATCACATGATGCCTTAATATAAATCCGGTTTAAGGTAGTTAGTACAGCAGTAGTTCCTATAATACAACACTATAGTACTACATTAATTTACCCCTTTACACATATTTAGTGATCATTTCACTTAGACATTAGATGTAAAAACTATATTTTGTTAATGATAGTTACACTTGGGTAAATTACACACTTTTACAAGAGACGAACATAAAGAACAGTTAAGTCTTGGTAGAAGACTACATTGAGAACAGTTAAGTCTTGGTAGAAGACTACATTGAGAACAATTAAGTCTTGGTAGAAGACTACATTGAGAACAGTTAGGTCTTGGTAGAAGACTACATTGAGAACAGTTAAGTCTTGGTAGAAGACTACATTGAGAACAGTTAAGTCTTGGTAGAAGACTACATTGAGAACAGTTAGGTCTTGGTAGGAGACTACATTGAGAACAATTAGGTCTTGGTAGAAGACTACATTGAGAACAGTTAAGTCTTGGTAGAAGACTACATTGAGAACAGTTAGGTCTTGGTAGAAGACACCCTTATATAATAGTAGGAATCATAGGGATTTCTAGGGTTTTTCAAACGTTTACAGTTGTTTTACAAACATTTTTACACGTACAGTTCATATACATTTTTCCATACTTGGATCTATGTTTTCTCTATTATACATGCAAATATGAACATCCAAGGTATTATCCTAATCTAGCATACAAAACTATCAATATAACAAGATAGAATACATACCTCTTTGATGTAGAAAGTCTTCATGAAGCTTGAGTGCCTAGTGCCCCAAGTGTGACACCTCAAATGGTTCACACAACACCAAATACACTTGGAATAACTTGAGAGAAATCCACAACTCATGAAATCGGCTAGCCCTTATTTTTACACACTCTAGTGCCCAATTTTGGTCAAGAATAAGATCTTTATATAGTGTTACAATTAGGGTAAACCCTAATTGTCATGACTTTCCATTTCCTTGGATCCATGGGTTCAAATACACCATGGAGCATCCATGGACCATCCTATGGGTTTTAGCCCAACTTGATTATCCATGGAGCATTAGCCCACTATACAAGTATGGATGATTTACACAATCAACCCATATATTTAATTAGTCTTCTTTTGATCACTTAATTAATACTAGATTAATTCTTGATCAATACTAATTAAATAATCTTATTATTCTTATTATTAATATACTAGAACTTATAATATATTAATAACCATAAGTGTCTTATTTCTCTCATTATAGTCTATCCAAGTGCATGATGCCATGCAACCCAAATGGACCATGCCAGGTCGGGTCAAGTCTTACCAATTATAGTTATGGACTTAGACATTAATCCAACGGTCCCCCACTTGGATAAGTCAAACTATTATTGCGTATGACTTCAGGAACCAACTGGCAATCGTAGCTCTCAAAAGCTTCTGTCGAACTCTGACCTTTGTCAGTGACTTGTCCATTAGATAAGGGATCATATATTCCTCCATTCTAGATATCATATGGACTGAGACATGGATTATAATCATTCTCTCTGTCCATTTGTTGTTTCCTGATTTCCGATTTATGACGACTGACTAATTGAACAAATCAAATCAGTCCTGGCCCGGCCGAGCACTTCCATTTGTCATCATCAAATCATCGAGGGGCCCACAGATATCAGTTTTATCCTGAAGGTAAAAGGAATGGATAAACTTCGACTCATATGGCTTGTTCTACTACTTGTTGAATCATACACAAAGGCACGTTTTATAGCACCGAGTTACCGAATGCGTTTTCGTGCAATCAATGTACAACCAACTCATAGTAACAACTCATATCTCTAGGTTTGAAGAATATAAGATATTATCGTCTCATGATCACTCGTGATAAAATCCATGAAGTGAGTCCAATGAGCGCGGGTTGAATCCAATACTCAGAACTTATGAGCACTCATGAGTGTTGTAGCCCTTTGTCCAACACCTTAGACCTCTACAAGCCAACCCATGACAGTCTTAATTCATATCTACTTCCAACATATGACCGACTGTGGATGGTTTGAATAACTTAGTCATTCCGGAAGAATAACCCAGTTTACTCGGGAAGTCAAAACATGCAAAGTGAAACACAATAATAATTGAATCCAATATGGTATCAAAACCTATGAACATAAATAAAACACCTTTTATTTATCACCATATGATTACACCTTATTCATTGTATACTGTTTTAGCTATCATCTTTATTCTTGAATTTAAAACAATAGTTGTCCCATGCTCCAAGCATGTACACTATGTTTTCTAAACACTAGTCATGCCATACACCAAGTATGCATACTATGTTTGTCTATGATCTTTACTTTGTGAACTAGATCCATTGAACATAACTTCAATTATTCTCTTTTCACACTCCCAAATCCTTACTGCAAATACAAGAATTCCAAATTCATGTCATTTACTGAAATCTGTTGGATTCTAAACTTATATGCATTGATCCTCTTGTAATGATTATGCACAAAGTTAGAAAGACTTGACAACAATCATTACAGAGTATTCCAAAGGAGATCAGCTCCTTGGAAACATCCTTCTTGCATTAAGTTTCCTAATCTTAAACAGATTGAAAATTCTAACTTTGAAACATTTCCAGATTCCATTTTGACTATCACTTCTGAACAAGAGTTGCCTCCTTACAGACTATGTCAATATGGTCCTTCCAGAATTATCATTATACTTCCAACTGTCCTTGAGCACCCAATCTTTGGTAAACCTTAGATTGTCCTCGACAACTGTTTAATCCTTTTTAGTCACATCCAGTTCTAAACCTTTTCACTTCTTAATTCCCCAGGCATTAGGAAAATTTTAGAATGGATGAATATAGCACATGTAATCGATCCTATATCCGAAGCATATGGGACACGGTTCATGATGTCTCACATAAAGACTAAACCAGTCTTTTGCTATAACATTTCCATTTCTATTTGCCAAGTTCTCATAATTCAGATTATGAAAAGGGACGTCGTAATCATAATAGAATTTTAGAACGCAAATAATGGACCCATATACAGAATTTCCTTATGTTGAACCATTCCAACATGAAATTCATATGTATATCCTTGACTAAATGATTAAAACCTCACGATCTAAGCTTATAGATTTGAGATGAAGTATAATTTCCTCTCCCTTAATTATAGCAAAACAACTCTTTCCCAATTGAAACCTTTTGTTTTCTATAATTAACATTGCTAGCTTGCAATACTTATCATAATTATCATGCTCCCACTAACATGATGATTATTAGCATAACACTTGTGCTCCCACTAGTTTTGACATGTACTCAGAAATCAGCTGGACTTCTAGAAATCAATACTTCATTGACTTTCTTACCAAAGTTCAGATTTCTGATACTAGATTGTTTTGATAAGACTTTATCAAAATAATACACCTTCCCTTAGAAAGCACACTTGTGTATCTAAACAATTGTGAAGAGGGATGCCGTAATCATAATGGTTAGACCTTTTTGCCACTTCTCACAAGTCCAGGTTAGTGTGCCGGTAAACCACACACGCTCCACTAACGACTTTGAGAATGCAAATATCACAATTGCTATCTAGCTAAAATCTACTTAGTGAAAGTGTTTCCTCACCATCATTTTCATGCATTGGAGAGAAACCTTATGAAACTTAGATTTAATGGTGTATGTGTTCCTATCCATGTGAATTTTCAAAACCATAGTCACAAGACAAGGATAATGAAAAAATCCAAACTCATATGGATTGAACTCAATCTTAATTTCTTGCCACCTGGCAGCTCAAGGGCCTGCCATTGCTTCCAAGTTGTTATGCAACCAATTGAGAACTCTAAGAACTCATATGTAAAGCCAACTTTAACTGGAATGGGCATAGAATATGTCAGTACGATAGGTTATAAACCTCAAGTCGTGTGCTAGTCAAGAACTTCAGGTTTTATTCTTGATTAATTCTTGAGACTTTCAAGACCTTTAAGACTCCCACTGTCCTCTTGACATAGAAGACTCCCTTGTCAAACATCCAAGAGATAGTGTGGATTCTAACCAAGAAAAACACTTCACACAATTGGCCTAAGTTGGTCTTTGTTTTATCCAAAACATCACAACTTACCAATTTCAAATGTACAAGAGTAGAAAACTTTTACTCTTACATTTGACAAGTGTTTTAAACCTTCTTTAAGACATGTCACTCAAATTACAATCTTGGAGTATGACTCTAAGACTTGTATTGGAACGAAGTATGACTCATCTTCTTGATTTAGCCACTTCACCAATTCATAGCTCCTCTTCTTAGCTATAAGAAAGCACTTAGAGGATGAATTGTGATAAGGTCTCTAAATCATTAAGATGATCATAAAAACTGATACTAAAGTACTCTCCCATCTCTTCAGATTTGAGAAACTTTTATCCTTCTGCCTAATTTGATTCTTCTTATTCGCTCTGCCATACATTGGAACCTTTTCCAATGTCTTAGCGTTACACTTAAGCTTGTAAGTATAATCATGTTTACTGAGCTTTAGTAAACTATGACGAATAGTCTTATCAATCTTTTGTGGTGGACTTAATCAGCGCACAAGAATGTGTACTTGATCCCTTAGTCCTTCACTTGACTCACACATCCATGTGAACAAGTAATTCGTCTTAATTTTCCAATACTTGAAAGTTCTCATTCATCATGCTATACAACTTCCATGATTCCAAGTTCCGGTCCAATTGAAACTTGGATGGTGAGAATCTTTCCTTATTTGGTAAATTTAGACATTACCACAAATGAAAGAATCAATTTCATACTTCCACTCTTGCTATTAATGGAATCTTATAAGCAACAAAAATTTCCACATATGCCATTGTAAGGATATTTTAAAATAAATAAAATCAAAATTTTCCTTTTATTTTAAAAAACTTTGCGGAAGAACTTGACCTTACAATCCATATGAAAACTTGTTGTTATCTATTCCTAAGCAATATCTCATAACTCCTAAGAAGTAGCTCAAGAATCCGATCTTCAAGCTACGCGATAGAAATCCATCTACGCGATCAGATTCAACATATTCTTTCTTTAAGTTTCTTTACTTTTCTTTGATTCTTAAAACATCAACATGTGACCCAGTCACATCATGTATCAAGAATCTCAGATTAGAAACTTAGCAGAGTTAGATAGTGGACTTTACCTGAAGTAGAGTCAAACTTATTGACTTCAACATCCTTAGGTAAATTTGGCAGATTTGTAACCAATGTCCCTTCCTTTGGCAATATAAACATATGGACCCTTTGATAATGGTACATGGGACTACCACAGACTTAGCTTTTCTCTTTACCATTTGGTCAACCGAGTTGACTATGGCCGATCCCTTTCCATTGGGAAGAGAATGCTTTTCTTGATTTCCTGTGTCACTATTGTCAATGTCCATCAAGTTTTAAGGAAGTTGATCTTAACAAATAGATAAGATCATTAAGGGTCTTGTCATAGTCTGTTTCATAGGTGTCCCAAAGAAACTCACTATGTGACTTAGAAAGTGATTGAACCACCAGCTTTCTCAAGACTTTGACACCCAACTCTCCCGGCTTGTCAATATGTGACTACATCTCCAAGACGTAATCACACCTAGAACTTGCCTTGCCAATTGGGCTTGAGTGACCTTAAATTTTTCAAGAACTTGTGGGTTGGGGAGAATAATTGGAGGAGGTGAATGAAGTATGATTTCCAAGGGACATCATCTTCATTTAGGAAAGCTTGTTTCAAGAGATTTGGGAAGATCATAAATGTCTAAACCAGACATCTTTTGGGAGATATTCAAGATAGTTGATCTTAAGTCCTTAATATGATACCCAATATGAAATATTAAGGCTAGGACCCAACAAACTATTTTATAACTTAGAAGAGGTATGTCGTAATCAAAGCTATAAAATATTTGAAGGTAGGTGAATGACGATTCACCAATTTCCACCAAGATAAATGAAATGCATTATTAGGTTTTAATTGGTTTTGAAACTCCTAGATCTTTTGAGATTCATTGAACTGTTCAATGGCATGTTTCAATCTCGAGTGTGCCCTTCAGGTTTTGTGACTGGGATGCCGAGGATCACAAAACAAGGTGTGAAGTAACCATGCAAATTACTTGGTACCCTTGAGTGTTTACCCCTCAATCGATGTGCCGGTTAACCACACACGCTCCATCGATACTATGATAAACATTAAGTTACCCTTTGCCTACCTTGTTAAATACGAGTTAGTGTGTCGGTTAACCACACACGCTCCACTAACCGACTTAAACAAAGTGAAAAGTGTAATTTCATGGATTAGCACCTTATTCACATTTTTCCTAAGTAACTAAGATTGGGTATTATTAAGAGTTTAGTTACTTAGTATTTATCATTAATACTTTTAATGAAGGGAGAATTATAGTCCTGTCAAACCCGTTCGGCTAACGACCCTCCACCAGTCAAGCAAGCGGTGGGTGAGAGTGGACACCCATTAAGTTTCCATTTTATAGGCAAAAACCTTATACCCACCTTATAGACCGGCTTTGTGAATGAGGCGTACTAGCGGTAAGACTGACTTTACTCTTATACATATATATATTATTAACTTATAATATTATAAAGTATAAGGGTTGAATTTTAACTCTTTAAAATTCTAAGGGCTAACATGGAATTAAAGTATTCATAAGAGAAAACTTTACAAATTCCAAAACTTGAGGGCAAGTTTTGAAACTATTCAAAACTAATTAATTCCATAACTTATGTGTTTAAAGTAGTTTTAATCCAAAAACTCTTCAAGTTCCATAACTTGAGGACAAGTTATGGAAGACTTTAAACTAATAAAAGAATTAACTTTTCTTTATTTTATAACTTATGGAATTAATTAAGGTTACACTTTTTTTATTTATTTATTATTTAATGAAGAGACTCTTGGTCCTCCATAACTTGAGGACAAGTTATGGAGTCATAAAACCATTTAATTAGAACTAGACTCTTCATTTTGTAACCTTTGCCAACTTTTATGAGTTTTATGAAACTTAAATGTGACTTTTCATATAACTTGAGGACAAGTTACAAAAACACATTTTAGAATCAACTCTTAGATTAATTTGGATTGAAAACAACTATTTCACTCAACTTTTCTATTAATCTAAGCAACTCATAAGAACAAGATAATTCAAATCAAACTTTTTCATGTAATTAGTCTAAACCTTAAACTAATACAAAACATGAATCTATTGACAATTATCTTTGAAATTGGATTAGCATGAACATTACCACATCAAAAACAAGTTTATAAGTCCAAAAACATCTTAGGGTAATGTTCCTAGTCCAATTCCAGCCAAAAAAGTCGAATTTATGTTGTCTGTGGTTCCAACTCGTCGAGTGCATGAACCAACTCGGCGAGTTGGATCGATTTGATCACTTTTTAGGCATGGACTCGCCGAGTCTCCTGATGAACTCGCCGAGTTTGATGATCAGACAGCAACAATTTCGATTTTTTAAGCAGTTTTGCAAGTATAACAAGAAAACAAGCCTAGGCTCTGATACCACTGTTGGGTTTTGAGCATTCTAACACTCCTAAGTGTACATGCAACCCTAAATATCTTGGATCTATGTTTTCTCTATTATACATGCAAATATGAACATCCAAGGTATTATCCTAATCTAGCATACAAAACTATCAATATAACAAGATAGAATACATACCTCTTTGATGTAGAAAGTCTTCATGAAGCTTGAGTGCCCAGTGCCCCAAGTGTGACACCTCAAATGGTTCACACAGCACCAAATACACTTGGAATAACTTGAGAGAAATCCACAACTCATGAAATCGGCTAGCCCTTATTTTTACACACTCTAGTGCCCGATTTTGGTCAAGAATAAGATCTTTATATAGTGTTACAATTAGGGTAAACCCTAATTGTCATGACTTTCCATTTCCTTGGATCCATGGGTTCAAATACACCATGGAGCATCCATGGACCATCCTATAGGTTTTAGCCCAACTTGATTATCCATGGAGCATTAGCCCACTATACAAGTATGGATGATTTACACAATCAACCCATATATTTAATTAGTCTTCTTATGATCAATTAATTAATCCTAGATTAATTCTTGATCAATACTAATTAAATAATCATATTATTCTTATTATTAATATACTAGAACTTACAATATATTAATAACCATAAGTGTCTTATTTCTCTCATTATAGTCTATCCAAGTGCATGATGCCATGCAACCCAAATAGACCATGTCGGGTCGGGTTAAGTCTTACCAATTATAGTTATGGACTTAGACATTAATCCAACATGATGTACATCTTTTGGACAAGCATTTTTTGGCTTTCATCAGGGAGATGATTCCAGAATTTACTACACATTTGTCGCCATTCACCATAAGTGGTTCTACTCCATGTGTTTTAATCACTACAATCTTCTTTCTACACTTGATGTCGGTGTCATTCGCACTAAGCCAGTCTATCCCTAACACTATGTCGAACCCGTTTAACTTAATGGGAAACAATTCCTCGTTGAATTTATTCCCATTCAAATCTATGAAGATGTTGTTAATACAATAACTAATAGGTACGAATTTGCCTCTAGCAACTTCTACTAATAGATCACTATCTAGTTTATCTACAGGCAATGCTAGTCTTCTACCAAAATTATGTGATAAAGGAGTAATTAGCTACTGGATCAAACAATATATTGGCAGGAAAATCATTTACTAGAAAGGTACCTGAAGCGACATCTGCTTCCTCCGTAGCTGCTTCTAAAGTCATTCGGAATGCTCTGACCTTTAGCCTAGGCGGCACATTAGGCTTTGCAGCCTCCTTCTTCTTCAGACAGTCCTTCTCAATATGCCCTTCTTCATTACATCCATAACACACTCTTTTGTTAGATGTGCATTCGTTGGCATAATGACCAATTCTCCCACACTTGTAAAAGATCAACTCCGCGCCACATTTTTCCGAGTGCTTCTTCCTACACTTCTCGCACCATTTTGCTTCTCCTCAACCTCCAAACATTTTGGAACCAGATTTTGAAACTTACTCTTCTTACTGGACCTTGAAGATCCATCATTTTCTTTTCTCTCCTACCTCTATTATCTCTAGATCCTTCTCCCTTAACAGGGCCTCAACATTATTAGCTGCTCTGACGGATGTCTTCAAAGTAGTTATCATCTTTACTGTTGTACCAAAGTCCATTAGTAGTTCGTTAGCAAAGCTCTCTATCTTGGAGAGTTTTATGGGAACAAGTAGGGGAATAGCTTCCTCTTTTCAGTGAATACAATGTCATACTCATCAACACTCATCTTCCCTTTCTTCAGGTTCTAAAACTCGTTGTTCAGGTTTATCACATCCACCTCCCAGCAATAATGTATCTTCAACTGCTCCATGAATGCTTCCTAAGATATCCACAAGGCTTCTCCATATGGCATTGTATCCGCCAACAGCTTCTACCAACTTAAAACTCCAGTCTTCAGTTTCCTAACGGAAAGGATGGTTTTCTGCTTATTTCTATAGTTGCAGCTCTCAAATACCATCTCCATCTCGAAGATCTAGTCCATAATCTCTACAAGTTTTGGGCTTCAAGAGATAATTGATGGCTTGGCACCCGCAAAGTTCTTATACTTACACCCATTTTCATCATTTCCTTCATTTCCTCTCTCAAGTTTATTTCTTCTAACCACTTGGGGTTCTATTCGACTAACAGTCTTGCTATAATTTCCTTCCTCAGACTATTCTATATTCAACTCAGGTTTCTCAACATGCGTAGTAGACTCTCAACTTTTTCACGGATTAGATGCCTCATTTCCTCTCTTTTTTCGGCTAATAGAGCAATAATTGTTGCCATAGTGACAAGTTCAACTACTAGCACTTCATCGGGTGCACGCTCAATCACTCATGGCTCTGGCTGTTGGTTTCCATTAGCATTTCATATATCACTGTGTATTCTCTCCATGAAGTTCTATACACCAAAGCCGACATTATGTGTACAGTGACGAGAATTTAAGATAGGAAAGCTCCATTTACGATAGACGTATAAATTTCCTTATTACTCAGAAAAGTTATATGTCAATTCTAATATCGTAATTATACGTTTAGAAACCTGAAAACATAAAATTTCTAGTTTCGGTTGGCAATAGACCATAGATCCGATCAAATAATACCATCCTAAGGCATATAAGGTGTATTATAGCTATACCATAAATCATTTAGCATATAAAAGAAATTTTGGCATCTTCCTATAAGCTAGTGCTTGTGTATATTCAGGCATACTTCCTAAATGTGGTAGACACTCATCTGACAATCTTCACTTAACATTTTATGTTTAAGTGTATAAATCCTACAATTACTAGTTTGCTTAAACTAATTCTCTGATACCAACTGTGACATCCCCAATTTCGTGGTAAGAAAAGACCAATTTATTTATGCTTATTTAAAATCATGGTATCATTTTTAAAGAATAATATTGTGGAATTTGTTCCCAAAAAACATGATGATGATATTATAAAAATATTTCCAAAGAAATGTATTTTATTTATATTAAAAACTTTGGGTTGTTGTCGTCAATACAATATATAAGCATAAACGGAATTAATATAGGCCTTACAAACATGTATTATTCTACTTACATATAATCCATAAATCTCTCATCAATCATCACACCCGTGCTCTCATGCCACTACCTGTAATATAAGAAACTGAGTGGGCCAGGCTTTGGATCCTAGTGAGCACATATGGTTTTCAACCCACAATAATTAAATTCTTTTAATTATAGACTTTTATTAAATCATTCTACCCGATTACCCATTCCCGTTATCCGCATTTTCTATTCATAAAGCATCTAATTCGAGGAACCTATCCTAAGGATCATCTTCGGGATAGACAAATATTCTCATGGGATTCCTTAGCAATATATGTCAATAAGGAAACCGAGGGGATGGACTACACCTAGTGACCATTTAGTTAAAAAACACCTACATGTTGCGAGCCTGCTAGCGTTCCATTGGACTGTCTAGAATGGTTTGTGGTCATTGTCTATACTCTGTTAGATGACAAGATCATTTTTAAATTCAAGGCATCTCATCATCTATTTCATCATTCATCTACCCATCTCTATCCAATATATTAATACGTATAAAAATTACATAAAGTTTAAATCAAGTAAAACATGTATAAATAGTTCATCTAGCATAGCTATCAGGAACACAAATAATAGGCACATATAGCATGTAATTATCTTAAATATTTCATATCTATGTGTAAGATGAAAGTAACTACGCACTCACCTGTTAAAGTGATGACTCAAAACATGGACACCGCTTCACTTCTAGCAACCCACTTTTCCGTTTCCGTAACCTAGTATCACTAAGTCTTAGTCTAATACTCTACATGACTAAAAATAGTCTAGACCTATCAATCATTCCAATGAATACCAATAGTTCTATCAAATAAGGATCAAGCAGGTAGGACAGTTGGGAGAATCATTCCAATGAATACCAATAGTTCTATCAAATAAGGATCAGGCGTGTAGGATAGTTGGGAGGCAAGACCATTTCAGTGTATAGCCTTTTTGAAATCCAACAACCAAGCCAACATGACCGTTCTAGACACCTCTCCGATTAAGTAGATCAATCAATATTATAACTTGGATTTACTGATAGTTCTTATTTATAAATTCATAACAACGACTATGACTTTAAATATAAATTACACTAAAATAAAGTAGAGTGTAATTTAACTTACAAGGATTCCCTAGACAAAAGTCTGGAAATTGCAATGGCTGAACTTTGGGCTGATAGTTACTAGACATCGGGCGCCTAGGGACCTCAGAACTTGCCAAAAGACCCTAAACTCTTACAAAATTCCAACCAAAATGGAGAGAGAGAGAGAGAGAGAGAGAGAGAGAGAGAGAGAGAGAATAGGATTGGTGTGTGGAATGAATGAACTCATATCAGCTATTTATAGGCTGCTAATAAAATATAGTTTAAATAAGAATTTCACAATATAAATAATGTAATGGTGGACTTAGACATGTTAGAATTAAATGGCTAAAGGGACACACTTTGGTATTTTATGTATCTATTAGTCGTAGGGCCTAAACTTTTAAAATTTTACATGCCCTAGAATCTTTTGTTCGACCTTGTCCCCTATGGTGGAAAAACGTTATTAAATGCTTGTGTATCATGTGTTGATTAATTGTCATTTACACTTTCTGATCTTGGTATGTTTGTTTCTTTATATCTTAGGCATTTTTATAGTATTTATACATCCTAGTGTTTTAGCTGTTTCGTTGTTACCTTCTATGTACACTTGTTTATGTGACCAAGTGTGTTGATGTTCTTTTAGATGTGAATTTCATCGGTTGTGAAATAGGTGTATTGTTATGGTAGTTGTTTAGGCACATAATCACCAACAGTTGGACTCCCTCCAGAAAGCTGATGACGGTGTATGACGGAAGCTCAAACAGATTCCTAATAATCATTATGTGCCTTAAGAAAGATGATTAGATTTCATTTTATGTGAAAGAGATACTCTAATTTTGCATGTGCGGTAGAAATCATAGCATCTTTGTGGAATGGTATTTCCGACAGGAGTCAAACAATCCTATTTGAATTGAACTCCCAACATTAATGATCTGGCCTTTTGTTGATGCTTACTAACTAAGGTGATGCAAGATAAGCCAACACTTATGAGCTATATTTGTGTCTATACAGAAACCCTTCGGAAATCACATATTTCTTTTATGGTTACAAACAACCCAAAGTGTAGAGGAGCTCTCATGATTGAGATGTAAAGAGAAAGTTGATATTGAAAAGTCGAGAAAGGAAAAATGTGACACGGAGTCATTTGGTCAACACGTTCTACCATATTTAGACAAAAATCTACACCTTGAAAAAATCCTGAAATTTTGAAAGCATCGTTTTTTGTAACATATCCAACCTAGGCCATGGAGATCACCAACCTAGGCCATGGACCTTCTTGATCGCCCATAGACCCTGTCCAGGTAAGTGAGTTTTCCATTCTCCTGCCCTCACCTTTTATGCAACAACCCAGCTTCTGTTTTCTTTCTTCAGCCTCCAATGTGGGATCAGGTTCACATCATCTATTGTAGTGTTCCATTAGTTCCCCTTTCCTCTGGGCAAAACGCACAGCCAAATGGCAGTTATATAATTGCATTATTTCAAGTGTGTCTGGGCCTGTTAGATCAATACGGTCTCTCCCTCTTAAGAGAATTGTAATCTTTGATTGTGGTAAATGGGAGAAGTCCATTCCAAAATTGAAGATTAAGACAAAGTTGATGCATGCTTCTGAATTACAATGTTTTCTTTGGATCAAATAAATAGTCATAATCAAATTCCACATAATATGCTTATTTGTTCTGTAGTAGTATTACCGATGTCAAGTTATAGATGCAGTGTATAACAGGAACAGTAGTGCGATCAGGAAACGTTGATAAAAGTGATCACCATCTTACTAATTGAGCAGGATCTGTTATACTATATATGCCTTCCGAACACAGGAAAAGCTTGCTTCCTATCTTACTAATTAAAGGCCGATATATATAAGTTTTAAACTTACATTGGAGCTACGGGTGTGCCAAGGCTAAAAAACAATTCCAACCTCTTCTTTGGAATGTTGGATCCTAGTTCGAATAAACTGATAGAAGTATTAGACATAACAAGGTAAGAAGTAAAGTCTTCCATTCAAAACTATTAAAAGTACTTTTAGACTAGGATTAGAGGGGTGCGCCACGCCCTGGCTGTAGTGCAACGCTAAGGCGACACTCGAGAGACCCAGCAGCAAGCCTCTGTGATGGACTCTCCCCCATAAAAAATAAGATTAATATCGAGTAGGCCGATGGCCTACATATCAGATATTAAACTGATAAGAACAGATACTACACTTGATCTTAGCCAAAAGGCCGAGAAAGGTATGCTTTTTGTTTTCTTGGGGCTTGGTTTCTATAGCCACTGCCATCTTGTATGTAATCTTCTCTCACCCGATGTGGGAGAGCAAACCTTCATTTTTGTTTCTACATTATCCTCTACCGTTTTTTGTTTCTACATTAACATATTTCATTGATGTTGTTTGTTCTCCCGTGAAATGATTCCACACACAACCACCTATGCTTTTCCCACATCACCATTGATGTTTCTTCCCAACACTACAACCTCTTCACGCTAAGTTCATGCATGGATTTTCGATTTCCTAAACACTCTCACCATCACCACCACAACCTCTTCCTCCCTTCTTAAATTTTTGCTGATGAATTGATTTTCATAAGGGAGTTATATATAATCTTCTTATTTCTTGGTCTTTTAACTTCTTTTTTTCTATGGTATTTTGGTGGTTTATGATTCTAAGTATTTCTTGTTATTTTTTCACCCACTTCTCCAATCTTTGCAGATTCTCTTTCTTAAAGACTCCCACAAGTTACTTAAAATCACGATATTTCTCAATCTGGTGACCGAGTTAACTTGAGAGTACCAATTCATCTCCATTGAGTTTATGTATTCAATTATTTTTGTAGTAGTTGAATAGAGGCAATAATCTATTCAAATTCCTACATATTTACTCACCAAAGGCAGAAGTTGTGTATCCAAGTCCGTTGTATGAATGTATTTGGTTATTCTTTGTCTTTTATTTCCTTTTGTATTTATGTATGTCTTTGATTGTAACCTGTTTGAATTTAAGTCTTTAGCAATGTCTTGTTTAAAGTTGGTATTGTGCTGGATTCAGAGAAGACCGGGTGCTCCATGTTGCACTCTTAACTTAATTAATAAATTTTGTTTAGTTAGGTTTTATTTTCATTATATTTATCTGTTTATGTTGATGTGAAATTATTGGAGTATATTCGAATGTGCAATTTTGATAACCAATTATCGATGCTTGTTTGTATTTGGTAAATGATGATTGAGTTTTAAAAAAAAAAAGGCATATGTTGCCCTACCGCCCCCATCTTTTAAAGGTGTCCCTGCAACTGGAGCCCATCGTTTGATATGTGGAGTCTTATATTGTTGGTGTTGGCATTAGAACCCATGCATCATCCCTTGCTTGTTTGTGTTATGTGACGTATCTCTCATGTGATGGTCACGTGGCGTGTGTTACATGGGGAGCTACGGAATTTAAGACTTGGATACTCTAATACCTCATTTTGGGTGTCAAATAGAGAGAATTCTTCTGTATGATGTGTCTACTTCGCTTTTATGGGGACTGTGGGATTTAAGAAATTACATTATCGATAAATCCTTTAAAAAGGGTGTGTGGAGAAATAGAGTATTGTTTTAGCAACATGTTAGCTAAAATCAGTCACCATTGCAAACTATTTTCACACATTTTGTCATTGTTTTACATAAAAATCTTGACAAATACTAGCCAATAACCACGGTAGATAATTGTGACCGTAAGTATTTTAATCTGAAATGAAAAAAAAAAAACATGTGACTATAATTGTTTAATGATAGTAGTTTAAGTTCATACGAGTGTCTACAATTAATTATTTTGAATATTAAAGAATGACAACATGTGACTGTAAGTGTTTTATTATGACATTTAAGAAAATAAAACTTATAATTAAAAATATTTTATAGTTACATTATAATTTTTATGGTATTAATTTAAAAAATAGTAAAGATAGAAGAAAAAAACATGTGACTATAAATGTTTGTATGGTGACGGTGTTGAAAAGTGAAACTAGTATTTTGAGGGATTACAATTTTTTCTCCATCATCTATAAAATTTTCAATTTTCCCTCTTTACTAAAATTTTAATATTTTTCCTTCTTTTAACGAAAATTAGATTTCATTTCACTCTGTCTCTAAAACATTAGATCTAATCGCTCATCCTATATTTTTCTCTGACCGTCGTCTCCAAAACAGTTGGATTCACTACTTTCTTTCTCATACCCAATTACATCCATAACAACCCTTATCAGAACTGCTACACATTCGACGCCAATCATCAATGTCGACGCCGAAACCACCATCATACCCTGAAGCGATCATCGATTATGTGTTCATCTTCACCCTTCAACCAGATAAACGATTCCATCGATTATTTCGTCGTTCCTTCTCCTCCGACATCCTTATCTCCTCTGAAATCCCTCTCTGACATCAAACCTTATCCTCTATTGGTGTTCGGTTCTACATCAACACATTTCGTCGACATCATTTGTTCTCTCGTGAAACGATTCCACACAACTACAGGTGCTTTCCCACATCACCATCGACACTGCTCCCCAACACCACAACCTCTTTACGCCAGGTTCAGGCATGGATTTCGATTTCCTAAACCATCTCACCGTCACCGCCACAGCCTCTTTTAGCTTCTTTTCTTTTTATGGTCTTTTGGTGGGTTAACGATGCAAATAGTTGTTGTTAATTTATCACCATATTCTTTAATATTTGTAGATTCTCATACTTAAAGACTCCTAAAAGTTACTCCAAATCAAAATATTTTTCAATCTGGTGACTGAGTTACCTTGGGAGTAATGATTATTCTCCGTTGAGCTTATGCATTCAATTATTTTTGCATTACTTGAATCTAGGAAATAATCTATTCGAATTCCAACATATGTAATCACTAAAGGAAGAAGTTTGTGTATCCAGGTTCGTTGTATTACTGTATCCAGTTAGCCTTTGTCTTTTCCTTTTTTATTTCTTTATATATTTGATTGTCATGTGTTTAGATTTAAGTCTTTAACACTATCTTGTTTAAAATAGGTAATGTGTTGGATTCAGAGAAAACTGAGATAACTAGAACAAAAGGAAATCAATTGAAACAAGGTATCGAGTGTTCGTTGTTGCTTTCTTAACTCAGTTAATCGAGTTAGTTCATTTAGGTTTTAATTTTATTCTAGTTATCTGTTTATGTTGATGTGAAAATATTGTAGTATTTTTAAATGTGTAATTTTCATAACCAATTATCCATCATTATGTGTGTTTGGTGAATAATGGATGAGTTTAGGTTGTAAAAAGGAGCATCTCTAGTCAGCATTGCTTTTTCTGTCTGTAGGTACTATAAATTTGTCAGATTTTCTTTATCTCATATTGTTCTGACAATCTGATAAATAACGCTCACCATGTGTTTAAATAGATGGCATGATCATGCTAAATTACATGAGTTCCCAATGTAAATGAGTTTGATAGAGAGATTTATTAGTTCATTTTGATCCTTATATTGGTTATTATTCCACATATGGACATGCATATAAGCTAGCTGAAGAGATAAAGAAAAGGGTTGCATATGTTGAATGGTTGAACCCAATATATGGCAGGTAGGTAATCAAATAAATATATTTCTTAATTTTAACTTATTGTAACATCCTGAAATTTAGGTCATAGACTACAAACGACTAAATTACAATAAATATTTTTGTAATTTAACTCATTCAATTATAGTGCATCTAATGTAAAATAAATGAGTTCATTTCAAATATTATAAGATATCAAACGATACCTTACTTCCAAATGTGGAAAATGTCAAACAAATCAAACAGCTCAAACTGTAACACTGGGTAATGCCTCTGGGGAAAACTGAAAATTTGTATTAAGTAGTTAGAAGCAAATCAAACATTAAAATCTTATAGTACGTGTTACTTTATTTCTGAAAATTTAAAGAACGTCCAAAATGGAGTTCGTATGAAAAATATACGATAGTTTTAAAAAAACAGAAAGTAAAACACTAATTTTCTTTAATCGTGTAAAACTGAATCGATTCGTTGAGGCACTTACACACCTCTGATGGAAATTCCGAGTGCTTTTCTCGGCTCATGTTATAGCCTAATATTTGATTACATACTCAAAATATTTTTAGCAAAAATATTTGCAAAAATCGAAAAATCGAGCATTATGGGCTATTTAGACGCAAAACTTTAAACGCGATTTCCTGGAGTTCCGTAACTCGATAAATTAATTTGTATGAGTTTTTGAAATCCTTGAATTAAACTATATCTATCGACACGTTCCAAAAATTTCTTGACATCAGACCCTGACGCACCCAATTATGTGTGTTTTTGGGTATTTAAAGAGTGTAACCTCATGTGGGGCCCATATGGCTTTGCTAGTAGAAAGAAAAATCAGCTCTTTTCCCAATTTCTCAAGCCCACGTGCCTCTCTCCGTCCACCACTCCCTTCCTTCTAGAGATGCAAATTTTACCCATCGATTCGGGTACCCGGTTTAGCGGGTAACGGGGCGGGCACGGGCGCAGATTTTTATACCCGCAGTGGGGACGGGTCGGAGACGAATATGACACTATCCGACCCGTTTAAAACCCGATTATATATATATATATATATATATATATATATATATATATATATATATATATATATATATATATATATATATATATATATATATATATATAGTGTTTATGGAAAATTGATTCGTGAATCACAGTATCAAGACGACGCTTCGGAATTGACTCCTCGTTTCATCAAGCCATTAACTGATCTCACTCTCTCTAATCTCCTTTTCTAGAATCAAAATTTTTTATTTCATTATAAAAGATGCGGCCACCCTTCGTCTTTGATTCTTAGTTCTTCACAAAATCACGACATCAATCTTTCACCTTCAAGCTACCTTGCTATCATCACCGATTCAGCGCTCATGGAATCAAGAAGTTCCAGCTACATCCCAAAATCCTAAGCCCTAAGTTTTCAATTTTATTTTCTTACCCTCGATTTTGGTATTATCGATTTCTGGTATAATCGATTTCTTGTATAGTCGATTTCTGGTATAATCGATCCTGGTATAATCGATTTCTTGATTGAATGATTTTTGGTTGTATATGTTTTGACTGATGCTGGTTATAATCGATTTCTTAATCACTAGATTACTTACACTCATTTTTGTTATAATCGATTTCATGACTTAAACTTGATTACAACCATTGAATCTTTTCTCCTGTATCTTATTTGTTACATGCTTTTGATTTTATTTTATTACACTCGATTTTGGTGTTAACCTATTAAACTAATGGATTTGTATCTTTTTTTAGTGATGTTGGTTACAATCGACAACTTAGTCACACGATTTCTTACACTTCATTTTGTTATAATCAATATCATGCCTTCAACTTGATTGCAGCCACTGAATCTTTTGTTGCTGTAACATATTTGTTAAATGTTTTGTCTAGAAAGTAGAAACTTATTAAGTCATGAACCTTCAAATTGACTTTTGAACTCATTTTTTTTATCAATTTGAGTGTTGACTAAAAAACTTATTTGATTGAATTGACTTGTTCAATATCAACATTTTTTTTTCTGTTTTGGTTGTAACTAAAATATGATTTCTAGTAAAACAGAAATCTGATTGTTGCATAAAGTGGAACTGATTTCTAGCAAAGTGCATTGTTTTTACAGTATCTTTTTTACTGCATATATGTAACTGTTTTTTGTATTATCAATGAATTAATCTAATTTCTAGCAAACTACATCTTTTTAGCAGCATCTATGTTCTATCAATCCGATTTCAACCATATTTTTTTGTTTTTTTTGCAGTGACACTCAGGATAGATAACCCCCACAACCAAGTGTTGATGTTGCTGGAACTACAGATGGGCAGGTTGTTAGAGCAACAAATGGACAAGTTATTGAAGTTATAAAAGATGATGAAGCCGGTCCAAGCTTTGTGGATTTTGATATTTAGTTCATGAAAAATTGTTGTTTTTATTTTAGTTATTTAACAAACATGAGGATGTGTGCGTATCTTCTTCTTTTTGTTTTTACTATTTTGTGTACGAGAATGAAGTATGAATTGTTGAATGTTTAGTTATCATGATTATTACTATGTCTTTTTTATATATATATCTCAGATTTATTAAAAAAATGATTGGATCTTTTTTACTTAACGGATATCCATCGGGTTCCCCGTATCCGACGGGTTTTCTTTTACCCGAATCCGTCGGGGATTTGGCGGGTCGGGGGCGGGTACGGGTGTTGGGGTCGGAGTTCGGGGGCAGGGATGGGTATTGTAGTATCCGACAATATCCGCCCCAGTTTGCGTGTGCATGGACTCGACGAGAAGAGAAGAGATTACAAACCTCCTGTTAACCAAACATACATGCCAAATAAATGTTTCTAAACCCATTCTCAAAAAATTTACAAATCTAGTCCTAAGCTTTTAAACTTCATTTTAAAATGTCCAAAATTCACCCCTCTCCTGGAAATATTTCAAAACTAGTCCTAACCATTTCAAACTTCATTTTAAAAATGTCACAAACTACCCTTACTTGAAAAATCTATGAATATAAGTCCAAGATTTAAATCTTAAAAACTAAATGACCCATTTGTAGTCCTTATTTGGAAATCATTTACAAACCAAGTCCATTTAATTTATCTAAATTAGTATTGGAACCTATACTTTGGTTAAGTTACCAAATAACCCTCCACATATTAATTTATATTAATATTTCCTTAGGAAACTAAATTTATCATACTAAAGAATGTTTGGATGTGAAATTTGAATGATAAAAGATATTTGGACGTGCAATTTGAAAGTTATTATGCGATGTTTATTAATCCGAATCGGAGAATTGTGATAATAAAATATATTTTAAATAAGAATTTCACGAGATGAACATTGTAACGGTGGACTTAGACATGTTATATTTAAATGGCTAAAGGGACACATTTTTGTATTTTACGATTTCCCCATTCTTACAAAGCCCGGTCCAGATAGAGTAACCAACATAGCATGAGGAGCTCTCATGATTAAGATGTAAAGAGAAAGTTGATATTGAAAAGTCGAGAAAGGAAAAATGTGACACAGAGTTTTGGTCAACACGTTCTTCCATATTTAGACAAAAATCTACACCTTGAACAAATCCTGAAATTTTGAAAGCATCGTATTTTGTAACATATCCTCTTTAATTTTTATTTTCAGATTTAAGTTATTTGAAAAAAATGAAAGAAGCAATAAAAAAGTTCAATGTTGAAACTAGGATATTGGTAGGGGCCGCGCGAACGCAGGCCCCCACTGGCACAAATTATGACATAGGTTCGACCAACTTGGGCCGACCTTAGACAGGCACCTCTCCGTAATGTGCAATGGAGATCACCAACCTAGGCCATGGACCTTCTTGATCGCCCATAGACCCTGTCCAGGTAAGTGAGTTTTCCATTCTCCTGCCCTCACCTTTTATGCAACAACCCAGCTTCTGTTTTCTTTCTTCAGCCTCCAATGTGGGATCAGGTTCACATCATCTATTGTAGTGTTCCATTAGTTCCCCTTTCCTCTGGGCAAAACGCACAGCCAAATGGCAGTTATATAATTGCATTATTTCAAGTGTGTCTGGGCCTGTTAGATCAATACGGTCTCTCCCTCTTAAGAGAATTGTAATCTTTGATTGTGGTAAATGGGAGAAGTCCATTCCAAAATTGAAGATTAAGACAAAGTTGATGCATGCTTCTGAATTACAATGTTTTCTTTGGATCAAATAAATAGTCATAATCAAATTCCACATAATATGCTTATTTGTTCTGTAGTAGTATTACCGATGTCAAGTTATAGATGCAGTGTATAACAGGAACAGTAGTGCGATCAGGAAACGTTGATAAAAGTGATCACCATCTTACTAATTGAGCAGGATCTGTTATACTATATATGCCTTCCGAACACAGGAAAAGCTTGCTTCCTATCTTACTAATTAAAGGCCGATATATATAAGTTTTAAACTTACATTGGAGCTACGGGTGTGCCAAGGCTAAAAAACAATTCCAACCTCTTCTTTGGAATGTTGGATCCTAGTTCGAATAAACTGATAGAAGTATTAGACATAACAAGGTAAGAAGTAAAGTCTTCCATTCAAAACTATTAAAAGTACTTTTAGACTAGGATTAGAGGGGTGCGCCACGCCCTGGCTGTAGTGCAACGCTAAGGCGACACTCGAGAGACCCAGCAGCAAGCCTCTGTGATGGACTCTCCCCCATAAAAAATAAGATTAATATCGAGTAGGCCGATGGCCTACATATCAGATATTAAACTGATAAGAACAGATACTACACTTGATCTTAGCCAAAAGGCCGAGAAAGGTATGCTTTTTGTTTTCTTGGGGCTTGGTTTCTATAGCCACTGCCATCTTGTATGTAATCTTCTCTCACCCGATGTGGGAGAGCAAACCTTCATTTTTGTTTCTACATTATCCTCTACCGTTTTTTGTTTCTACATTAACATATTTCATTGATGTTGTTTGTTCTCCCGTGAAATGATTCCACACACAACCACCTATGCTTTTCCCACATCACCATTGATGTTTCTTCCCAACACTACAACCTCTTCACGCTAAGTTCATGCATGGATTTTCGATTTCCTAAACACTCTCACCATCACCACCACAACCTCTTCCTCCCTTCTTAAATTTTTGCTGATGAATTGATTTTCATAAGGGAGTTATATATAATCTTCTTATTTCTTGGTCTTTTAACTTCTTTTTTTCTATGGTATTTTGGTGGTTTATGATTCTAAGTATTTCTTGTTATTTTTTCACCCACTTCTCCAATCTTTGCAGATTCTCTTTCTTAAAGACTCCCACAAGTTACTTAAAATCACGATATTTCTCAATCTGGTGACCGAGTTAACTTGAGAGTACCAATTCATCTCCATTGAGTTTATGTATTCAATTATTTTTGTAGTAGTTGAATAGAGGCAATAATCTATTCAAATTCCTACATATTTACTCACCAAAGGCAGAAGTTGTGTATCCAAGTCCGTTGTATGAATGTATTTGGTTATTCTTTGTCTTTTATTTCCTTTTGTATTTATGTATGTCTTTGATTGTAACCTGTTTGAATTTAAGTCTTTAGCAATGTCTTGTTTAAAGTTGGTATTGTGCTGGATTCAGAGAAGACCGGGTGCTCCATGTTGCACTCTTAACTTAATTAATAAATTTTGTTTAGTTAGGTTTTATTTTCATTATATTTATCTGTTTATGTTGATGTGAAATTATTGGAGTATATTCGAATGTGCAATTTTGATAACCAATTATCGATGCTTGTTTGTATTTGGTAAATGATGATTGAGTTTTAAAAAAAAAAAGGCATATGTTGCCCTACCGCCCCCATCTTTTAAAGGTGTCCCTGCAACTGGAGCCCATCGTTTGATATGTGGAGTCTTATATTGTTGGTGTTGGCATTAGAACCCATGCATCATCCCTTGCTTGTTTGTGTTATGTGACGTATCTCTCATGTGATGGTCACGTGGCGTGTGTTACATGGGGAGCTACGGAATTTAAGACTTGGATACTCTAATACCTCATTTTGGGTGTCAAATAGAGAGAATTCTTCTGTATGATGTGTCTACTTCGCTTTTATGGGGACTGTGGGATTTAAGAAATTACATTATCGATAAATCCTTTAAAAAGGGTGTGTGGAGAAATAGAGTATTGTTTTAGCAACATGTTAGCTAAAATCAGTCACCATTGCAAACTATTTTCACACATTTTGTCATTGTTTTACATAAAAATCTTGACAAATACTAGCCAATAACCACGGTAGATAATTGTGACCGTAAGTATTTTAATCTGAAATGAAAAAAAAAAAACATGTGACTATAATTGTTTAATGATAGTAGTTTAAGTTCATACGAGTGTCTACAATTAATTATTTTGAATATTAAAGAATGACAACATGTGACTGTAAGTGTTTTATTATGACATTTAAGAAAATAAAACTTATAATTAAAAATATTTTATAGTTACATTATAATTTTTATGGTATTAATTTAAAAAATAGTAAAGATAGAAGAAAAAAACATGTGACTATAAATGTTTGTATGGTGACGGTGTTGAAAAGTGAAACTAGTATTTTGAGGGATTACAATTTTTTCTCCATCATCTATAAAATTTTCAATTTTCCCTCTTTACTAAAATTTTAATATTTTTCCTTCTTTTAACGAAAATTAGATTTCATTTCACTCTGTCTCTAAAACATTAGATCTAATCGCTCATCCTATATTTTTCTCTGACCGTCGTCTCCAAAACAGTTGGATTCACTACTTTCTTTCTCATACCCAATTACATCCATAACAACCCTTATCAGAACTGCTACACATTCGACGCCAATCATCAATGTCGACGCCGAAACCACCATCATACCCTGAAGCGATCATCGATTATGTGTTCATCTTCACCCTTCAACCAGATAAACGATTCCATCGATTATTTCGTCGTTCCTTCTCCTCCGACATCCTTATCTCCTCTGAAATCCCTCTCTGACATCAAACCTTATCCTCTATTGGTGTTCGGTTCTACATCAACACATTTCGTCGACATCATTTGTTCTCTCGTGAAACGATTCCACACAACTACAGGTGCTTTCCCACATCACCATCGACACTGCTCCCCAACACCACAACCTCTTTACGCCAGGTTCAGGCATGGATTTCGATTTCCTAAACCATCTCACCGTCACCGCCACAGCCTCTTTTAGCTTCTTTTCTTTTTATGGTCTTTTGGTGGGTTAACGATGCAAATAGTTGTTGTTAATTTATCACCATATTCTTTAATATTTGTAGATTCTCATACTTAAAGACTCCTAAAAGTTACTCCAAATCAAAATATTTTTCAATCTGGTGACTGAGTTACCTTGGGAGTAATGATTATTCTCCGTTGAGCTTATGCATTCAATTATTTTTGCATTACTTGAATCTAGGAAATAATCTATTCGAATTCCAACATATGTAATCACTAAAGGAAGAAGTTTGTGTATCCAGGTTCGTTGTATTACTGTATCCAGTTAGCCTTTGTCTTTTCCTTTTTTATTTCTTTATATATTTGATTGTCATGTGTTTAGATTTAAGTCTTTAACACTATCTTGTTTAAAATAGGTAATGTGTTGGATTCAGAGAAAACTGAGATAACTAGAACAAAAGGAAATCAATTGAAACAAGGTATCGAGTGTTCGTTGTTGCTTTCTTAACTCAGTTAATCGAGTTAGTTCATTTAGGTTTTAATTTTATTCTAGTTATCTGTTTATGTTGATGTGAAAATATTGTAGTATTTTTAAATGTGTAATTTTCATAACCAATTATCCATCATTATGTGTGTTTGGTGAATAATGGATGAGTTTAGGTTGTAAAAAGGAGCATCTCTAGTCAGCATTGCTTTTTCTGTCTGTAGGTACTATAAATTTGTCAGATTTTCTTTATCTCATATTGTTCTGACAATCTGATAAATAACGCTCACCATGTGTTTAAATAGATGGCATGATCATGCTAAATTACATGAGTTCCCAATGTAAATGAGTTTGATAGAGAGATTTATTAGTTCATTTTGATCCTTATATTGGTTATTATTCCACATATGGACATGCATATAAGCTAGCTGAAGAGATAAAGAAAAGGGTTGCATATGTTGAATGGTTGAACCCAATATATGGCAGGTAGGTAATCAAATAAATATATTTCTTAATTTTAACTTATTGTAACATCCTGAAATTTAGGTCATAGACTACAAACGACTAAATTACAATAAATATTTTTGTAATTTAACTCATTCAATTATAGTGCATCTAATGTAAAATAAATGAGTTCATTTCAAATATTATAAGATATCAAACGATACCTTACTTCCAAATGTGGAAAATGTCAAACAAATCAAACAGCTCAAACTGTAACACTGGGTAATGCCTCTGGGGAAAACTGAAAATTTGTATTAAGTAGTTAGAAGCAAATCAAACATTAAAATCTTATAGTACGTGTTACTTTATTTCTGAAAATTTAAAGAACGTCCAAAATGGAGTTCGTATGAAAAATATACGATAGTTTTAAAAAAACAGAAAGTAAAACACTAATTTTCTTTAATCGTGTAAAACTGAATCGATTCGTTGAGGCACTTACACACCTCTGATGGAAATTCCGAGTGCTTTTCTCGGCTCATGTTATAGCCTAATATTTGATTACATACTCAAAATATTTTTAGCAAAAATATTTGCAAAAATCGAAAAATCGAGCATTATGGGCTATTTAGACGCAAAACTTTAAACGCGATTTCCTGGAGTTCCGTAACTCGATAAATTAATTTGTATGAGTTTTTGAAATCCTTGAATTAAACTATATCTATCGACACGTTCCAAAAATTTCTTGACATCAGACCCTGACGCACCCAATTATGTGTGTTTTTGGGTATTTAAAGAGTGTAACCTCATGTGGGGCCCATATGGCTTTGCTAGTAGAAAGAAAAATCAGCTCTTTTCCCAATTTCTCAAGCCCACGTGCCTCTCTCCGTCCACCACTCCCTTCCTTCTAGAGATGCAAATTTTACCCATCGATTCGGGTACCCGGTTTAGCGGGTAACGGGGCGGGCACGGGCGCAGATTTTTATACCCGCAGTGGGGACGGGTCGGAGACGAATATGACACTATCCGACCCGTTTAAAACCCGATTATATATATATATATATATATATATATATATATATATATATATATATATATATATATATATATATATATATATATATAGTGTTTATGGAAAATTGATTCGTGAATCACAGTATCAAGACGACGCTTCGGAATTGACTCCTCGTTTCTTCAAGCCATTAACTGATCTCACTCTCTCTAATCTCCTTTTCTAGAATCAAAATTTTTTATTTCATTATAAAAGATGCGGCCACCCTTCGTCTTTGATTCTTAGTTCTTCACAAAATCACGACATCAATCTTTCACCTTCAAGCTACCTTGCTATCATCACCGATTCAGCGCTCATGGAATCAAGAAGTTCCAGCTACATCCCAAAATCCTAAGCCCTAAGTTTTCAATTTTATTTTCTTACCCTCGATTTTGGTATTATCGATTTCTGGTATAATCGATTTCTGGTATAATCGATTTCTTGTATAGTCGATTTCTGGTATAATCGATCCTGGTATAATCGATTTCTTGATTGAATGATTTTTGGTTGTATATGTTTTGACTGATGCTGGTTATAATCGATTTCTTAATCACTAGATTACTTACACTCATTTTTGTTATAATCGATTTCATGACTTAAACTTGATTACAACCATTGAATCTTTTCTCCTGTATCTTATTTGTTACATGCTTTTGATTTTATTTTATTACACTCGATTTTGGTGTTAACCTATTAAACTAATGGATTTGTATCTTTTTTTAGTGATGTTGGTTACAATCGACAACTTAGTCACACGATTTCTTACACTTCATTTTGTTATAATCAATATCATGCCTTCAACTTGATTGCAGCCACTGAATCTTTTGTTGCTGTAACATATTTGTTAAATGTTTTGTCTAGAAAGTAGAAACTTATTAAGTCATGAACCTTCAAATTGACTTTTGAACTCATTTTTTTTATCAATTTGAGTGTTGACTAAAAAACTTATTTGATTGAATTGACTTGTTCAATATCAACATTTTTTTTTCTGTTTTGGTTGTAACTAAAATATGATTTCTAGTAAAACAGAAATCTGATTGTTGCATAAAGTGGAACTGATTTCTAGCAAAGTGCATTGTTTTTACAGTATCTTTTTTACTGCATATATGTAACTGTTTTTTGTATTATCAATGAATTAATCTAATTTCTAGCAAACTACATCTTTTTAGCAGCATCTATGTTCTATCAATCCGATTTCAACCATATTTTTTTGTTTTTTTTGCAGTGACACTCAGGATAGATAACCCCCACAACCAAGTGTTGATGTTGCTGGAACTACAGATGGGCAGGTTGTTAGAGCAACAAATGGACAAGTTATTGAAGTTATAAAAGATGATGAAGCCGGTCCAAGCTTTGTGGATTTTGATATTTAGTTCATGAAAAATTGTTGTTTTTATTTTAGTTATTTAACAAACATGAGGATGTGTGCGTATCTTCTTCTTTTTGTTTTTACTATTTTGTGTACGAGAATGAAGTATGAATTGTTGAATGTTTAGTTATCATGATTATTACTATGTCTTTTTTATATATATATCTCAGATTTATTAAAAAAATGATTGGATCTTTTTTACTTAACGGATATCCATCGGGTTCCCCGTATCCGACGGGTTTTCTTTTACCCGAATCCGTCGGGGATTTGGCGGGTCGGGGGCGGGTACGGGTGTTGGGGTCGGAGTTCGGGGGCAGGGATGGGTATTGTAGTATCCGACAATATCCGCCCCAGTTTGCGTGTGCATGGACTCGACGAGAAGAGAAGAGATTACAAACCTCCTGTTAACCAAACATACATGCCAAATAAATGTTTCTAAACCCATTCTCAAAAAATTTACAAATCTAGTCCTAAGCTTTTAAACTTCATTTTAAAATGTCCAAAATTCACCCCTCTCCTGGAAATATTTCAAAACTAGTCCTAACCATTTAAAACTTCATTTTAAAAATGTCACAAACTACCCTTACTTGAAAAATCTATGAATATAAGTCCAAGATTTAAATCTTAAAAACTAAATGACCCATTTGTAGTCCTTATTTGGAAATCATTTACAAACCAAGTCCATTTAATTTATCTAAATTAGTATTGGAACCTATACTTTGGTTAAGTTACCAAATAACCCTCCACATATTAATTTATATTAATATTTCCTTAGGAAACTAAATTTATCATACTAAAGAATGTTTGGATGTGAAATTTGAATGATAAAAGATATTTGGACGTGCAATTTGAAAGTTATTATGCGATGTTTATTAATCCGAATCGGAGAATTGTGATAATAAAATATATTTTAAATAAGAATTTCACGAGATGAACATTGTAACGGTGGACTTAGACATGTTATATTTAAATGGCTAAAGGGACACATTTTTGTATTTTACGATTTCCCCATTCTTACAAAGCCCGGTCCAGATAGAGTAACCAACATAGCATGAGGAGCTCTCATGATTAAGATGTAAAGAGAAAGTTGATATTGAAAAGTCGAGAAAGGAAAAATGTGACACAGAGTTTTGGTCAACACGTTCTTCCATATTTAGACAAAAATCTACACCTTGAACAAATCCTGAAATTTTGAAAGCATCGTATTTTGTAACATATCCTCTTTAATTTTTATTTTCAGATTTAAGTTATTTGAAAAAAATGAAAGAAGCAATAAAAAAGTTCAATGTTGAAACTAGGATATTGGTAGGGGCCGCGCGAACGCAGGCCCCCACTGGCACAAATTATGACATAGGTTCGACCAACTTGGGCCGACCTTAGACAGGCACCTCTCCGTAATGTGCAATGGAGATCACCAACCTAGGCCATGGACCTTCTTGATCGCCCATAGACCCTGTCCAGGTAAGTGAGTTTTCCATTCTCCTGCCCTCACCTTTTATGCAACAACCCAGCTTCTGTTTTCTTTCTTCAGCCTCCAATGTGGGATCAGGTTCACATCATCTATTGTAGTGTTCCATTAGTTCCCATAATTGCATTATTTCAAGTGTGTCTGGGCCTGTTAGATCAATACGGTCTCTCCCTCTTAAGAGAATTGTAATCTTTGATTGTGGTAAATGGGAGAAGTCCATTCCAAAAATTGAAGATTAAGACAGTGTTGATGCATGCTTCGAATTACAATGTTTTCTTTGATCAAATAAACAGTCATAATCAAATTCCACATAATATGCTTATTTGTTCTGTAGTAGTATTACCGATGTCAAGTTAGGATGCAGTGTATAACAGGAAACATAGTGCGATCAGGAAACGTTGATAAAAGTGATCACCATCTTACTAATTGAGCAGGATCTGTTATACTATATATGCCTTCCGAACACAGGAAAAGCTTGCTTCCTATCTTACTAATTAAAGGCCGATATATATAAGTTTTAAACTTACATTGAGCCACGGGTGTGCCAAGGTTAAAACAATCTCAACCTCTTCTTTTGGAATGCTGATCCTGGTTCGAATAAACTCGATGTATGATTAGGACATAACAAGGTAAGAAGTAAAGTCTTCCATTCAAAACTATTAAAAGTACTTTTAGACTAGGATTAGAGGGTGCGCCACGCCCGGCTGTAGTGCAACGCTAAGGCGACACTCGAGAGACCTGCAGCAAGCCTTCGTGATGGACTCTCCCCCCATAAAAAAAATAAGATTATCGAGTAGGCCGATGGCCTACATATCGATATTAAACTGATAAGAACAGATACTACACTTGATCTTAGCCAAAAGGCCGAGAAAGGTATGCTTTTTGTTTTCTTGGGGCTTGGTTTCTGGTAGCCACCGCCATCTTGTATGTAATCTTCTCTCACCCGATGTGGGAGAGCAAACCTTCATTTTTGTTTCTACATTATCCCCTACCGTTTTTTGTTTCTACATTAACATATTTCATTGATGTTGTTTGTTCTCCCGTGAAATGATTCCACACACAACCACCTATGCTCCACATCACCATTGATGTTTCTTCCCAACACTACAACCTCTTCACGCTAAGTTCATGCATGGATTTTCGATTTCTAAACACTCTCACCATCACCACCACAACCTCTTCCTCCCTTCTTAAATTTTTGCCGATGAATTGATTTTCATATGAGTTATATATAATCTTCTTATTTCTTGGTCTTTTAACTTTTTTTCTATGGTATTTTGGTGGTTTGTGATTCTAAGTATTTCTTGTTATTTTTCACCTACTTCTCCAATTCCTTTGCAGATTCTCTTCTTAAAGACTCCCACAAGTTACTTAAAATCACGATATTTCTCAACTGTGACCGAGTTAACTTGAGAGTACCAATTCATCTCCATTGAGTTTATGTATTCAATTATTTTTGTAGTAGTTGAATAGGCATTAATCTATTCAAATTCCTACATATTTACTCACCAGTGCGTGTTGTGTATCCAAGTCCGTTGTATGAATGTATTTGGTTATTCTTTGTCTTTTATTTCCTTTTGTATTTATGGCTGCCCTTGATTGTAACCTGTTTGAATTTAAGTCTTAGGCAATGTCTTGTTTAAAGTTGGTATTGTGCCGGATCTGTGAAGACCGGGTGCTCCATGTTGCACTCTTAACTTGTCTAATAAATTTTGTTTAGTTAGGTTTTATTTTCATTATATTTATCTCTGTTTATGTTGATGTGAAATTATTGGAGTATATTCGAATGTGCAATTTTGATAACCAATTATCGATGCTTGTTTGTATTTGGTAAATGATGGTTGAGTTTTAAAAAAAAAGGCATACGTCGCCCTACCGCCCCCATCTTTTTAAAGGTGTCCCCGCAATCGGAGCCTCCATCGTTTTCGATATGTGGAGTCTTATATTGTTGGTGTTGGCATTAGAACCCATGCATCATCCCTTTGCTTGTTTAGCATGTGACGTATCTCTCATGTGATGGTCACGTGGCGTGTGTTACATGGGGAGCTACGGAATTTAAGACTTGG